>NC_042617.1:193418237-195818237 GCF_901001135.1 Rhinatrema bivittatum
AGAATTGCCCCGCTAAACCAAAAAACAGGGCTTAACCAAGTCATCGCTGTTGTGGCCACCAGTCCGCTAGGGAAGACCCCCTTCAATGTAGCCTCACTCAAGTCGTAGATAGTAATGAACACCGCCATCAGCCTACCACTGAAATTGCTTTAGTTGCATACCGCCTCCGGCGCGACCACTTTCCCACCTCGCAATCTGTTGCGTCAACTCCAAGCTACCCACAACAGACACCAACCTCGTCCAATGGAAAAAAAAAAAGGTAGCTCAAGATGAATCACTGCGGGGAGGAATGCAGAACAGCAGTCAGTTATTGAGTTGCGTGAGGGCGGCCTCTTGCATAAACTTTATTAACACTGAGGAACCAGGACTGGAACAGTGTCCGGGCGGCCATCTTAAGCCGCAGGTAGAAAACCTTAATACTTTAAATAAAATAAAGATTGCCATTCATGGTAGATCGACTAATTCCTTTGCTTCAGTTACCACCTCGAACAAGTGCGCTTTCCCTGCATGCCAGATTCAAAGTTTTGCTGGATATTGAAATTGGAAGCGCACTTGTTTCTGGTTTAATACAGCACAAATTGGATTGAATACTTTATAGCATTGCAGGAGCTGAAAAGAAAAGTCCTGAAATAATCTAATGGGAGTCTCTTGGTAAAGTATCTCATGTTTCTTCCTTTAGGCTTGCATGAGCTGTTTTTTTATGAAGCCAGTTTAAAACTTTAGCAATAATAATGCAGTATTTGTTGTCACTGTCACATCTGTTTCCCAAATGGTGGACTCTCTCTACACAGAGCACTCCCACCATCTCCGTGAGATCCAGGGCCTCTGGCAGCCACGATTCTATAAAGGACACCCATGAGCCGAGTGTTATTTCGCTGTGATCTATTTTCTAAATCAACTTTTTCCGTTTGGGCACTGAGGGCTTTTTCTAAAGCAAGGATTTTTCTTGTAGTAGCTAAGGAGTCATCTCCTAAGGTAGAAATTTAGCCTTCCACGTTGTCCATCCTGGGGTGCAATTCAGAAATTGCAATTTTTAAGTCTGTTATCTGCACTGAAATTCCTTGAACTGGGCATCTAGTGCAGAAACCACTGCATTTGTGACCTGCAGTGTTAAGTCTGAAATAGCGTCGCTGGGAGAGCTTATTGACTTCTCAGCAGCCACAGCCATCTTGTTGGGAAGTACCCTCAGCTTTTCTTTATCCTTTTTTCCCCCCTTTCAAGGGCACAATACCCGGTGATTTGTGCATATATGTTTATTTATTTAAAATCTTTTCTATACAGTCGTTAAGCTAGATACCGTCACAACGGTTTACAATAAGGCACATAAATTAATATTGCTAACTGAATTAAATTATATCAACTAGACAGGTGCCATTATGTTACGGTAACTTAGTTTTGCAAAAAAATACTAATTGGTAGGTGTGATAAATCATGTCCATTCCTATCTGATTCAGCTTTAAAATAGATTAATAATTGTATCTTATTCTTTGGTGGTGAGCGAAAATAATAAAAATAAAAACCACACATCTTGATTAAGGTGATGTGTGTGGGTGTTCTACTGACCGCATTCTATACTACCCTGGATTCTACTCTCCATTCCCTTTGTGATACGCTTGTTTAAATAGCCATGTTTTAAAACTTTTCCGTCTCTTTGTAATTGGATTTCTAAAGGCATGGTGTTCCATAGTATAGGTCCTGCTAAGGACAGCACCCTTTCTTGGGTTAATCTTGCTGTTTTGACTGAAGGAATAGTTAGTAGTGCTTTGTTTGCTGACCTCAGGTTTCTGTGAGGGACGTGTATGCGAAGGGCTGTATTCAGCCATTCTGCTTTTTTGTTATGTATTAATTTATGTATGGTACATAGTGTTTTGTACTGTATTCTTTGCTCAATGGGTAACCAGTGTAGTTCAGCTAGGGTTTCGGTGATATGGTCTCTCTTATTTTTACCAGCTAATAAGCAGAAGTTAGTGTTTGTATATTAAAAACAAGAAAACAAAACAAACAAAAAAAAACGTAGCCAGAAGCTAGAAATAAGCTAGGAGCAGTGTATACCTAAGTAAAAAGATTGAAAAGTTCAGTTCAGTTACTCACCTTGGAAAAGTGTTAAGGTAGTATGATTTGGTTTTATTAGGTACCAACATTTGTTAATAAAGAGAACAGTGAGTCACTCTGGCTGACTAACTGAAGTTAGACTGTTTACAAAGGTAAAAAGTGTGCAAGAGGCGTGGTCATTGTTAAAAAAAAACAAAAAAAAACCATCCTAGAAGCACAGTCCAGATGTATTCCACACATTAAGAAAGGTGGAAAGAAGGCAAAACGATTACTGGCATGGTTAAAAGGGGAGGTGAAAGAAGCTATTTTAGCCAAAAGATCTTCTTTCAAAAATCGGAAGAGGGATCCAACAGAAGAAAATAGGATAATGCATAAGCGTTGGCAAGTTAAATGTAAGACATTGATAAGACAGGCTAAGAGAGAATTTGAAAAGAAGTTGTAGAGGTAAAAACGTTTTAAAATATATCCGAAGCAGAAAGCCTGTGAGGGAGTCAGTGGGACCGTTAGATGATCGAGGGGTTAAAGGGGCACTTAGAGAAGATAAGGCCATCGCGGAAAGATTAAATGATTTTTTTTGCTTTGGTGTTTACTGAAGAGGATGTTGGAGAGGTACCCGTACCGGAGAAGGTTTTCATGGGTAATGATTCAGATGGACTGAACCAAATCACGGTGAATCTAGAAGATGTGGTAGGCCTGATTGACAAACTGAAGAGTAGTAAATCACCTGGACCGAATGGTATACACCCCAGGGTTCTGAAGGAATTAAAAAATGAAATTTCAGACCTATTAGTAAAAATGTATTACTTATCATTAAAATCATCCATTGTACCTGAAGACTGGAGGGTGGCTAATGTAACCCCAATATTTAAAAAGGGCTTCAGGGGCGATCCGGGAAACTACAGACCGGTTAGCCTGACTTCAGTGCCAGGAGAAATAGTGGAAAGCGTTCTAAAGATCAAAATCACAGAACATATAGAAAGACATGGTTTAATGGAAAAAGTCAGCATGGCTTTACCCAAAGCAAGTCTTGCTTCACAAATCTGCCTCACTTTTTTGAAGGAGGAAATAAACATATAGATAAAGGTGAACCGGTAGATGTAGTGTATTTGGATTTTCAGAAGGTGCTTGACAAAGTTCCTCATGAGAGGCTTCTAGGAAAGGTAAAAAGTCATGGGATAGGTGGTGATGTCCTTTCGTTGATTACAAACTGGCTAAAAGACAGGAAACAAAGAGTATTAAATGGACAATTTTCTCAGTGGAAGGGAGTGGGCAGTAGAGTGCCTCAGGGATCTGTATTGGGACCTGTAGTTTTCAATATATTTATAAATGATCTGGAAAGAAATATGACAAGTGAGGTAATCAAATTTGCAGATGATAGAAAATTGTAGTTAAATCACAAGCAGATTGTGATGCAGGAAGACCTTCTGAGACTGGAAAACTGGGCATCGAAATGGCAGACGACATTTAATGTGGATAAGTGCAAGGTGATGCATAGAGGAAAAAATAACCCATGCTATAGTTACACCATGTTAGGTTCCATATTAGGAGCCAGTATGTATGATTTAGGAACCTGCACCTTCAAAAGGATATAAACCAAATAGTCCAGAGGGCAGCTACTTAAGTAATCAAGGCTATTCATCTTAAAGCGAATGGGGACAGGCTTAAAGATCTAAACATATATACTCTGGAGGAAAGGCGAGAAAGGGGAGATATAAAGAAATGTAAATACCTTCAAGGAATAAATGCACAGGAGTCTGGCATCTAATGTTAAGGAGGCTTGGAAAGAAAGGATGAGGGTGAAAGGGGGTTAACTCAATCCTGGGGGCTCACCTCGCCAGTCAGATTTTCAGGATATCCAGCATTAGATTTGCATATTCATTGTGGATATCCTGAAATGACTGGCTAGGTATGTGTTAGGATCCTGCCTGTTATGCAGCCTCCCTACCACCAGAGATCCCCTTGGAGCTACACCTGCTCTCGCTTTAGTCAGAGTCTCTGTGGTCCCGTGACTCAGCAATGTCTAATTTACTTAACCCTGCTTCTTGCAAAGTCCAGTGCCTTGTCATTAAGTTTACTCTGCTTCCTGCTTGGCCCCTTTCTTCCATTTATTGCTTTGGGCCTTCTCAGGCCTTTTGTTCTAACCTTGCCTTATGGCCTTTTGCTCTAGCCTTGCCTTATGGTCTCTCAGGCCTTCTGCTTAGTTTTGCTTGTGGCTTTTTCGGCCCTCTATCTAACCTGCTGCCTTTGGGCATCTGTGTTCCTTGTTCTCTGTTTGACTAGTCCTCTCCTTGTCCATCTTGTCTGCTAGTGTCCCTGGCTAGTCCAGTCCTGTCCTTGTATTCAGTTCTTGTCTCTGACCCCAGTCTTGTTTCAGTCTCCAGTCCTGCACAGCCTGCACCATAAATTGAGCCACAGCCTAAGTCCTGACAGTCACCACTAACCAAGGTCTCAACCTGTGGTGGAGGTGGCTGGTACAGGCAGAAGATGTGCTCTTTCTTGCTCTGAAGTCAGGGACTGCTCCTGTAGGGGTTCACCAGCCCTCGCTGGGCCCTCAACCATAAGAGAATGCCCCTAAGACTGGGTTGAGAAACACAGGTGAAAGGAAATATTTCTTTATAGGTGGGGTGGTAGATGCATGGAACAGCCTCCCTGTGGAAGTGGTGGAGAGAAAAGAACATAAGATTTGCCATACTGGGTCAGACCAACGGTCCATGAAGCCAAGCATTCTGTTTCCAACAGTGGCCAATCCAGGTCACAAGTACCTGACAGTATCCGAAAAGGTTAATAGATTCCATGCTGTTTATCCCAGGAATAAGCAGTAGAGTTCTCCAAGACCACCGTAATAATGGTTTATGGACTTTTCTTCCAGAAACCTGTCTAAACCTTTTTTAAACCCAGCCATACTAACAGCTTTCAACATATCCTCCGGCAACAAATTCCAGAGTTTATGCATTGAGTAAAAAATTTTTTTTCTAGTTGTCTTAAATGTATCACCTAGTAACTTCATTGAATATCCCTTATTTTATATTTTTTGAAAGAGTAAACAACCAATTCGCATTTACCCAATTCACTCCACTCATTTTATAATTGAGAACCCTATTAGAATTCAAGAGACAAGCACAGAGGATCTCAAAAGGAGAGGAAGGGACTATAAAGCTGATTAGGAAATGTAGATAGGCCATATGGTCTTTCTAAGCTGTCGTATTCTGTTTCTATGTCAGTACTTAAATAATAACCAAAATAGGCAGAAATAATATATCCAATCTAAATGGTATCCACCTGGGTGCTTTTAGTTGACTACAGAAGACCATCACACACTGACACATGGACTGGTATGATTCACCAGCATTTCATCATTATAATCATAGGTTCTCCCTATGTTTTTCAGAGGTTTTTTTGCATTTAAAAATGTTTGCAATACTGAAATATACTTATATGTAATGCCTCTCCAAATCCCAACATGGGCCAGATGTTTTGATTTCTTCTGTCTCAGAGGAATTCAGTGTCAAACTTTAAACTGGATCTTATCAGAAATCATGGACAGGACAAGACACAATGACAAGCAAGTATAACATATGTATTGAAATCTGCATGTGATGTGATGTTCTTTCATATACTTGATGAATATGAAGCGTTCATGGTTTATATGACCTCCAGAAGAACCTGGGTAGACATCTAAAGCGCATTTAGTGCTAGATAGCCAGATAAGTAGGATTTATCCAGCTATGTAGTGGCTGTTGAATATCTAGTTATGTTCAGTGGCTGCTAGATAGCAGGATAAGTCACTATTGGAATAGCCAGATGAATTGTGGTTGGGCAGTAGGCGCTGTGCTACTTATCTGGTTCACTTAACCGGATAAATAGCCATATTTGCACTTATACGATTAAGTACATCAAATAAATTAGATTTATTTATTTATTTAATTAATTAAATTCTTTTGATATACCGATGCTCAAGACGAAGGTCTTATCGTACCGGTTTACAGTGTATCCAGGGGTAACCAATTAAATAGAAGATAAAGTTACAATGAACAGATGAGCCATAGATGAATAGATGAGCCATAGAGTAGCTACACTTAGCAGGATATAACTTATCTAGATTGTAGCGATATATATGCTGATATTCAGTGGCATAGCCGTGCCGCTGAATATCCCTTGTAAGTTAACTTGATAAGTTATATCTGGCTAAGTTATTTATCTGGGCAGTTTTGAATATTAGGTCCTTAGTTATATAACATGAAATGAATTGCAACAGAAAGTGGATTCCATCAGACTAATATAGGCTTACTAGATGAATGTAATTTCAATGAAGAATCTATGCTTTGGACAGCTCATGACTATATTATAAGCATGTGTAAACTTCTTCTTTAAATTATTTATAAAGCATGCAATTTTAAAGTATGCAATTACAGTATGTTATAAATTGATGTGTTTAACCGAATCACTACAAAATAAACTGCTTTTATTTTTATGCTTGCCAGAAGAGTTGGGAATGCATGCAACATTTTTGAATATTAATGAGCCCTATTATACTAAATTAGTCTTCTACGTTTATCCCGTCACTCAGGATAATGAAGTTACCTCTATTTTAATTAGAATCACATGAGGAATTTTGACACTTTGCACTTTGGATGCTAAATAGATAATTTTGGACTTTTCCCCCTTCTTTAATGTATCATTTGGGTTTGTTTCATGAAGGTGATAAAGAAAACTAATTAAGGAGATGAAAAACGGTGTTAAGTGATTAGCATGGTAAATCCTGTGATTTGATTGAGGGCTGTATTCATTTGGGAGCAACCAGCTGCTAACCTGAGGATGATAGGGCTGGCATACTAAAACAAACCTTTAGCTTAGGTGTTTTTAGATACCTTAACTCTTTAGGGATGGAGGAAGGGGGGGTACATTTTACAAGAAACTTCGACAGCTTCCCCCCCCATTTTTACTGTATCTTATCTATAAGATGACTTTAAAGTGGCAGTACTAGTTAACCATTCAAAATATCAGTTTTCCTTTCTCTTTGCTCTATTGATTCCTTTATTTAATTCCTGGGTCTTCTCTTCCTTTTGCAATAAGGACACCGTTTACATCACCGCACCCTCAATTTGAAGAATCATCCTTCTTTGAATGCCACGCGTCTTTCTGTTCATGCTGTGCTTTTAGTTGTATCTGTTGGAGACCTGCATGTGAGTGGTTTTGAGGTGTGTCAGTGTACTGCTGTCTTCAGTGGTATCTTTTTGTAAAAAAAACAAAACCAAAAAAACAGCACCAGCTGGGGTCCACTGGCCGCTTCCACGTTCCACGATTTCCCAATGTGGAAAAGGAAGCGGGTTCATAAAGATTGTGGGGTTGTTGACCCTGCAGAAAATCTCCCCTGACTGTCTTGATTTGCTTAGCAGCTCTCACCATTAGGAACGCGAGCTGGAGAAACTTTGTAAAACATCAGCTGCTAACAAAAATATAAGTTTGAAAGTAATGGAGTAAACATTAAATTGTTTGTGTTAGCTGACAAGTGTGCTTCCCAAAATATTTGTTATCCTTAGAATTTCTTCTTTCAAACATACTATGGTCCTTTTTTTTTTTTTTTCTGATTACAATTTGTACCATAGGTGAGAGCTCTCACTCCATGTGGCTCACGACAAGTCTGGCATTTAAAAACAAACTCGAAAATCTCAGTGCTCTCGGTGCAGTCAGTACTCTGTAAACATGATTCAGAGCTGCCTGCTGACTTCTACTTATGAATGGCACTTTCAACCTTTCTTTTTTTTTTTTAAATTTCCCTTCTCTCATCCATCAGGGACTTTTCTTGTTTTTAGATAGTTGGCAGAGCCGGTGGTGATTTATTAATGCACCTGTCTGTCATGTCATGCTTGCATTACTTTTAATTAGATTTTTGCTTTATAAAGGAATCTTTTTTTTTTTTTTGACATTCTCTTCCTGCCTGATTTTCTGATAATGTCACTATTAATAAACCTATAGCTACAAAGACATTAGAGAGGGGCAATAGCTAAACTGGAAAAAATAAAACAAAGGCATAAGTTTGCATTTGATTTATTTAAGTCCTCCTATATCCCCATTAGATTCTCCTCCTCCTGTCAGCTCTACCGTTCTCTTATCAGGCTTACACAACCTCCATGCCGCCATCACATTGTATAGTGTGGAAACTGCAAATATTCTGGTTTTCTTTGCTTTATAGCGGTAGAGGATCTGAGGCTTGAGTGCACTGCGTTAATCTCTGGCTCACTATCTTTGGCTCATTGTCTCCCCAGATGCTTGCACGGCTATGCATGTTCTTTGTTTACCAAGAAGCCTCTACACCACTCTTGACCAGTCAGCAGGGTGTGCTGCTGAGCTTTTTTTTTTTTTAGCCTGCTTCCTCCCATTCCCTGTAAAGAGTCTGTGAGCACAGTCTCTGATGCTTTCAGCTGTAGCAGACCTGAGGGATAAACAACCCTAGATCATTCTCAAACCTGCATCTCCATCATAAAAGTACCTTGGCATTGGGCCATCCAGTTGCTCCAGAAATCTTCTCTTTAATTTGCCGGATTAAATGCTAATGAAAAGTAAATGTTCTTTAGGTTATATTTGACTTTAATTATTAACTGATTGAAATTTGCGCTTAATGTTTACTTATTCCATCCCCATCCTTTATTGTTTCTCAGACTTCCTTGTTGTCTGCTGTGCCCCCTCCTTTTTTTTCTCTTCCGTCAAAGGCTTTGAGGTATGATAGAAAACAGAGGCCCTAGGACCCTCATTTTTGAAAATTCAATATTTAAGAGGAGCTAATGAGAATCCCAGTTAGTGTTGAGAATGAAGGGAGAGCAGAGGATCAAAGGTATTAAAGTTTTATAACCTTGTTGGGATTGGTAAGGCAACAAAAGATCTTCTTGTGTCCCTATCTGGATAATCTACCGATGAGAGCTGTGTCAATCAATCACTGTGCCATGGCACACTGGTGTACTGCAGCAAGATCCTTACTGTGCTATGGGCTCCAGGGGCAGATTGCAGGAAAATGTATTGGCTTGGGAGATTTTTTTCAAAACTGGCCCATGGGGTATCTGACTCCCTCCCTCATGCACGTTCCCTGCAGCACATGTATCTTCTGGCCGCAGCAGGATGGGCTCTGCCGAGGCCAGTGCTAGCATTTTTGCTGCCCTGGGTGAACAATTACTGTGCTGCACCCAATCTCCACTCCCCCCCCCCCCCCGCATCATCCAGTCTCTGTCCTGCGCCCATCAGAAAAAGCCCAGCTCCCTCCAGCAATCTTATCAAGTACATTTTCAAAGGCCTGCGTACATTTTCTAAAGGGCCCAGCCACACGCGTAACCACTGATTCGTGCACAAGAAACAGGCCTCTCAGAGGAGCAGCAAGGTTAAAAAAAATAAAAAAAATTGGTTGGGGGGGGGGGGGGGTTAGGGGTCAGGGAGGAGAGGGGAAGAAATAGGAAGGGTAGGGTTAGGCATAGGAAAGTTCCCTCCCAGTCCACTCCTTAATTGGAGTGGACTGGGAGGGAACTGCGGGAGGTCTTATTAGGTCGTCATGCATGGGCTTTTAAAATTTCCCTCCCTTGTGCGCAGAGGAGGCTATCAAACTGCCCATGCGCGTGCGGATATGGTATTTTATAACACATGCGTTCGAACACACAGACACACACACGCACCCCTTTCAAAAGCGCACATGTGCACACACACACCCTATACAAATGCATACATGCAATTCAGTTATGCTTTATAACAGATTTGACATGAAAAAACATTCAAAAGTACAGGTTTTGAGGCAAAATATCACTTACAACATGCATATTATATGTACATGCACTGCTGTGGTGCCAACCAGAAAATGCTGCAAAAAAGACACTTGGAACTCCTGTGGAATTAAATTTTTTGTAATGTGTGCTGGGTGTGGACCTGGCCCTCAGAAAGTCATGAATTAACGGAATTACCATTACACTACAGTAAACCTCTCATACCAAAATAACCCTAATTGCCAGCACTCAAACAGTAACAATCTTATCTACGAAAAGGTAGCACAGCACATATTACACCAGGCCCTAGAATACCAATTCACTTCCTATTAAGAAAACAGAACAAATCTGACTGCTATAGATCACTACAGATAATTATATGGTAGCAGAATATCTCACCTCAGTCACGCATGGTGAACATAGACTGACCAAATACAGAATACAGAGACCAAAAAGTACAAATAGAAACATGCTGAAAACTGAACTGGAACCCACAATAAGCCAGCCTCTATATGCAGAGCAACAATGGAAAAACATAAACATGACCATTCTTCATAAAATATTAAAAAATAAACTCAAGAAATATAAAACATCACTTATAAAAGTAAAATCATAGTAAAAAAAAACCCAAAAAACTATTTCAAACCAGTTAAATAGAATATCCAAAATTTCCCAAACATCGATAAAATATTTCAAAATATCTGATGAATAAAAAAAATCTAATTTAAATGTTCTAATATTTCCCCAAAAAACAAAATATTTCCAAACAGTAGAAAGATCAAATTACACCCAATAATTAAAACTAATAAGGATTTAAAAGAAAAAATCTCCTGGGCTCCATCCCTGGGATATTTTGATTTCCAGTCACCTTGAGATTGTTGTGGATTAGGGAGGTATTTTTTCGCACGCACACACACATTCACTCTCTCATACACTCCATCTCTTATATACATGCCTATGCTCTCACATACATTTCTTTTCTTTCCCTCACAGACACATTATGTGTGTGTGTGTGTGTGAGTATGCCTGTGAGAACCTATAATGTGATACATAGGCTCACACAGGCACTTGCACACAGACTAGTACACAGGTTCTCACACACATGAATACAAGCTCTGACACAGACGCAATGCATACATATACACTCAAGCTCTCACATAGACATAAAAACATACACATGAATACAAACTCTGACACACACAAAGCTCTCACAAACACAGACCCATACACATGAAGACAAGCTCTGATACATATAAACTCAAGTTGACACATGCATACAAGTAGAGTTACACACTCAAGCTCTGACACACACTCAAACTCTCACACAGACACACACTCAAGCGCTCTCTCTCTCTCTCACACACACACACACACACACACACACTCCTTTCTCCAGGCCACAGTGGAATGGGTTCCATCATGGCCCTCTCATCCTTTTCATTTCGGGCTGTGGTAGTATGAGCTCCACCATGACCCCTCAGGCGACAGTGGCATAGCCAGAACTGAGTTTTTAGGTGGGCCCAAGGTTAACAAGGGTGGGCAGTAAGCATACAGGTCTGAACCCTACTAGCTGTACTCTTGATAAATGATGCCTTAGCATGCATCTTACAATGGGTTCTTAAGTAGTCTACAACAGCCGTTATGCATCATGAGTGAAACTTTTTAGAATATTTTAACTCTATTATTTCAAGCACTTACCGACATTAAAAATTCCTTATTAATCTGTATTAATTCTTTATATTTATTGCAATTAATTAAACAAAAATTTCAGGTAAAAAGCAAAGAACACAAACATCAGATCCAATCAATTATGTCATAAAATAAATATCAGTGTATTCTTTCTCAAATCCACTTTCCAGAAAGGCAGAGATCACCATAATTTCAATAAAATAACAATAATCATGAGAACAGGTGCAAAGCAAAACTTCGAGAGTTGAAATTACAACCCAACATGAAAAAAAGCTATATTCAAATTCTGGGGTCGCCTCATATTAAAAAAAAAAAAAAAGCGAGAGACCCCTCCACTGCTAAACATTTTGGGCTGGATTGTAAAAAGGTGACTTGTGTAAGTCCCGGGGCTTTGCTAAAGGGTCGGTTCGGGGGCAGGGCCAGAGGCCTCCGACGCAGCGGCCGTTTGCCGCTGTGGTGGAGGATCGCGTACCAGCAGGATGCAAGTGCATGCAACCTGTGCTTGCCTGGAGGCAGGCACAAAAGGTACAATAAGAATTTGTGGGGGAGGGGGGGGGAAGCTTAGGGGAAGGGGTAGGAAGCTTAGGTTAGGGGGAATGGAAGTTCCCTCACAGGCCGCTCCAATTTCGGAGTGGCCTGGGAGGGAACGGGGAAGGCAGCACGGCTCGGCGCTCTCAAGGTGCATCATTGTGCACCTCCTTGCGTGCGCTGACCCTCGATTTTATAACACACACGTTATAAAATCAGGCATACGTGTGTGCACACCAGGCCTTAGAACATTAATACACCACCTACTGGGATAACAGAACAAGCCAGACTGCTACAAATCTCTACAGAGAAACTTCACGCTAGCAGCAATACTGCACCTCAGTCACACACAGGCAGAATACAGAAAACAGAAATAAGGGACTTCAAATTAGAAATAGAAACATGCAAACAAAACTGAAATAGCCTGAGAAAACAGATTCTGAACAGTGGAAGGCTAAAGAGCAAAATACAAAATTATAAGAAATGCATATAGTCAAAGATGGCATATTCCAATTGTTAAAATCTCAAAAAAAAATTTTGGGTTTTTTTTTTTACCTTTGTTGTCTGTCCTTTTTATTTTTCTAATCAGTTGGTCCAGGTCTCTCTCTTTCCACTTTCTCCTTGTTAGTCTTTTCCTAATTGTTTTTTCAGGGTCACTCTTTTCTTCCTGCTTTTTCTCTCTCCCATCTTCTTCCCTTCCCCTCTCTCTCACACACACACACACAAAGGCTCATGATTTCTCTCAAAGCCTTCTTCATATACACAAGCTCTCTCTCTCACATTTTCTACCACATACACAAGCTTTCACTCACACACCCAAACGCCTGTTCCCCCATAAACACACCCAGGTGCCTGTTCTCACACACACGCACCAGGGCTCACTGCAAACCTCTTCTTCACCACCACGGGGATGGGCTCCTGTGGTGGTCTTACTTCGGTGGGTCATCTTCTCTGCCATGTGGCCACTCCTGCTGCTGCCTCCGCTCTCCCAGGTGTGCCGGGAAGATAAAAATAAATAAATAAAAAATCACGTGATGGGTGCGACGGTCCACCGGAGGAAGCCCGATTCCCCAATACAGCCATCCGTCCCTGGTGCTCTCGCTCCCCGCCCCCTCTTTTTCTCACTGTAGTTTTGCTACCTTGTTTGCAATAACGTCTGCTCAGGGCCTTCAAGGAAGTCAGTGAATCCCCAGCCCATATGCCTACAGAGTGGCATGTGCCCCCCCCCCCCAACTTTAAACATTGGATAGGGTAGGGATAAACAAAACTCCTGCCCAATCCGATAAGTGGTGACACACTTCCCTACCCTAACCCCCCTCCCCCGGCAGCAAGAGTCGTGTTTAGCAAAACGTCATCTGTTGCTGCCGTGGGGCCAGTCTCGCAGCTCTTATCACAAGACCAGCCCGGTGGCAGTAAGAGATTTTGACTAAACACAACTCCTGCTGCCGCTCACAGCTCCCAGGGCCAGGAGAGCTGCTTGAGTGCCTGCCTGTGTGAGAGAGTGTGATTGGGAGCCTTCTTGTGTGTGTGTCTGTGTTTGTGTGTGTCCTGTGAAAGCCTATGTGTCACATACAGGCTCTCACAGACACACACACACACATAATGTATCGGTGAGGGAGACAGAGCCTGTGTATGTGAGAGAAAGGGAGTATATGTAAGAGCATAGGCATGTGTATGAGAAAGGGAATGTTTTTGTGTGTGTGTGCGTGTGTAAGAAAGTTTGTGTGGCCCTTCCTCCCTCAGTCCATGACAATCTCAGGGTGACTGGAAATCAAAAGATCCCAGATATGAAGAGCAGGAGTTCTTAAAATCCTTTTTATTTTAATTGTTGGGTGGTGGTTGATGTTTTTGTTGATCTGAAATATTTTATTGGTGTGTTGGGAAATTTATTTCAAGCTATTTTAGTTCAAATCTGTTTATTGAAATCCAGCATAAACACACAGTAACATATTCATACCATAACATAGCATGGGAAACATACAAGTTATTTTAAATTATTGGTTGTTTATTTTTTTTTTTATTAGTATTATTTTAATATTATGAATGTTTTGTCTTGATTCTGTTGCTTGATGTTTTGTGAGGAATAGTGTTTGTTTTTCCATTGTTGCACTGTATAATACAGTCGGCCTTGTGTTTCCCAGTATATTTTTTTGTTGGCATATTTCTATTTGTACTTTATAGCCTTTCTATTTTTTTTGGCGAGGGTCTGTCTTATGTAACTTTAATTCTTGCTGTAAATATGATGGTACTTATCACTGCCTTTTATGGCATTATGTTCATCCCTTCTTCATTTCTATTTTAACAAAAGTTTGCTCTTATTAATTTCACCTGCATGCAGAAAGCTGTTTTGAATGTTATTGCCGAAAATATTTTTCATGCACATTTTATTTTCACTGCTGTTAGCAGATATTAGGCAAGTATTTTAAGCAAGGGATAGACTTAGCCAATGTTCCCTTTAAAGACTGGGTGCTGTGAGCATAAAATTGATAGGCTTTTTGCATCAAAGAAAGTAGTGCTTATTAGAGATGTGAATCGTTTTCCATATCGTCTTAACGATAGAAATCGTGTGGCAGGAGAAGAAAATCGTGTTTGGCACGATTATTTCGTTGAAAAATCGTTAAAAATCGTTTTTTCCGATTAGTGCGCACTAACTCGAGTTAGTGCGCACTAACTCAAAATGATACAAATAGACACTTTCCAGGTCACTGAAGGTCAGTTAGGAATGAATATGTGTTCCTATTGGCTGGCAGCCCTCTTATCTATTGATGTTACCAAGGTTACCACTGAGGTGATGGTTGGGGGGATGGGAAATGGAACTGGAAACTCATGAACACCAACAGAAAATGAAACAAAGTGTTCACACTTCCCAGGTCAGTAAAGGTCACTTAGGAATGAATATGTATTCCTATTGGCTGGCTGTGCTCTTATCTATTGATGTTACCAAGGTTACCAATGAGGTAATGGTTGGGGGGATGTGAAATGGAAACAGTTGGAAGCTTGACATGTGATGATCAGCACTCACGTGACTAGAACTTCTTTGTTTATTATTTTTGTTAGCAGACACGTGCATGTTGAATTTGCCAATCACTGTGCATTTTAGAAAGGTGGTCCTGGCTGGAACTGTACACAGTTCAAATATATGTAATTGATTGTTGGTAAGTGTATTTTTTAAGTAGCCACACTGGCACAAGTATGTTTACTTTTCCTCCTACTTAACTCACTAGCTCAGCTTTGTAAGAAGGGCTTCTCTGCTTGAGTGAGGGTCAGGCAGCTCCCCCCTGTCTGTGAAGCCAGCCTCTCACTAGTAATGCAGGGAGGGAGCTGTCTCAGACTTCACCATCCTCCCCCCCCCCCCCTCACCCACACACCATTCACTAGCTGGGACATGGGGGAAGTCAGGAGTGAGGGTCAGGCAGCTCCCCCCTATCTGTGAAGCCAGCCTCTCACTAGTAATGCAGGGAGGGAGCTGTCTCAGACTTCCCCATCCTCCCCCCCCCCCCTCACCCACACACCATTCACTAGCTGGGACATGGGGGAAGTCAGGAGTGAGGGTCAGGCAGCTCCCCCCTGTCTGTGAAGCCAGCCTCTCACTAGTAATGCAGGGAGGGAGCTGTCTCAGACTTCACCATCCTCCTCCCCCCCCCCCTCACCCACACACCATTCACTAGCTGGGACATGGGGGAAGTCAGGAGTGAGGGTCAGGCAGCTCCCCCCTATCTGTGAAGCCAGCCTCTCACTAGTAATGCAGGGAGGGAGCTGTCTCAGACTTCACCATCCTCCCCCCCCCCTCACCCACACACCATTCACTAGCTGGGACATGGGGGAAGTCAGGAGTGAGGGTCAGGCAGCTCCCCCCTGTCTGTGAAGCCAGCCTCTCACTAGTAATGCAGGGAGGGAGCTGTCTCAGACTTCACCATCCTCCTCCCCCCCCCTCACCCACACACCATTCACTAGCTGGGACATGGGGGAAGTCAGGAGTGAGGGTCAGGCAGCTCCCCCCTGTCTGTGAAGCCAGCCTCTCACTAGTAATGCAGGGAGGGAGCTGTCTCAGACTTCACCATCCTCCCCCCCCCTCACCCACACACCATTCACTAGCTGGGACATGGGGGAAGTCAGGAGTGAGGGTCAGGTAGCTCCCCCCTGTCTGTGAAGCCAGCCTCTCACTAGTAATGCAGGGAGGGAGCTGTCTCAGACTTCACCATCCTCCCCCCCCCCCTCACCCACACACCATTCACTAGCTGGGACATGGGGGAAGTCAGGAGTGAGGGTCAGGCAGCTCCCCCCTGTCTGTGAAGCCAGCCTCTCACTAGTAATGCAGGGAGGGAGCTGTCTCAGACTTCACCATCCTCCCCCCCCCCTCACCCACACACCATTCACTAGCTGGGACATGGGGGAAGTCAGGAGTGAGGGTCAGACAGCTCCCCCCTGTCTGTGAAGCCAGCCTCTCACTAGTAATGCAGGGAGGGAGCTGTCTCAGACTTCACCATCCTCCTCCCCCCCCCCCTCACCCACACACCATTCACTAGCTGGGACATGGGGAAGTCAGGAGTGAGGGTCAGGCAGCTCCCCCCTGTCTGAGAAGCCAGCCTCTCACTAGTAATGCAGGGAGGGAGCTGTCTCAGACTTCACCATCCTCCCCCCCCCCCCCTCACCCACACACCATTCACTAGCTGGGACATGGGGGAAGTCAGGAGTGAGGGTCAGACAGCTCCCCCCTGTCTGTGAAGCCAGCCTCTCACTAGTAATGCAGGGAGGGAGCTGTCTCAGACTTCACCATCCTCCCCCCCCCTCACCCACACACCATTCACTAGCTGGGACATGGGGGAAGTCAGGAGTGAGGGTCAGGCAGCTCCCCCCTGTCTGTGAAGCCAGCCTCTCACTAGTAATGCAGGGAGGGAGCTGTCTCAGACTGGTATCAGGGTTAGGGCACTGTGTGCAGGAAGATCACAACACTCCTGGTATTAATAGGGATAGGGCACTGTAAGAGATGACTGTAGTAGATTGAATAAAGATCTGATGTTTCTGCTCTCCTCACACCAAACAAAAACAACACACAAGCAGAGAAGCCCTTCTTACAAAGCTGAGCTAGTGAGTTAAGTAGGAGGAAAAGTAAACATACTTGTGCCAGTGTGGCTACTTAAAAAATACACTTACCAACAATCAATTACATATATTTGAACTGTGTACAGTTCCAGCCAGGACCACCTTTCTAAAATGCACAGTGATTGGCAAATTCAACATGCACTAGCATTTCAGGTGCCTGCTAACAAAAATAATAAACAAACAAGTTCTAGTCACGTGAGTGCTGATCATTACATTACTTTTTTTGTCAAGCTTCCAACTGTTTCCATTTCACATCCCCCCAACCATTACCTCAGTGTTAGCCTTGGTAACATCAATAGATAAGAGCACAGCCAGCCAATAGGAATACATACATACATATTCATTCCTAAGTGACCTTTACTGACCTGGGAAGTGTGAACACTTTGTTTCATTTTCTGTTGGTGTTCGTTAGTTTCCAGTTCCATTTCCCATCCCCCCAACCATCACCTCAGTGGGAACCTTGGTAACATCAATAGATAAGAGGGCAGCCAGCCAATAGGAACACATATTCATTCCTAACTGACCTTCAGTGACCTGGAAAGTGTTTATTTGTATCATTTTCAGTTAGTGCGCACTAAATCGAGTTAGTGCGCACTAAATCGAGTTAGTGCGCACTAACGGGGAGTTAGTGCGCACTAACTCGATTTAGTGCGCACTAACACGATTTAACGATTTTTAACGATAAATCGTTAGAATTTCTATTGTATCGTGTTCTATAACGATTTAAGACGATATTAACATTATCGGACGATAATTTTAATCGTTGAAAAACGATTCACATCCCTAGTGCTTATAGGGTAATGTAACCAAAAATGTTTACACACAGCAAACCAATCCTTAAAAGGAACACTGGGCTTTGGGGAGAAGGAGATTGGATCTAGAGGGGGTTTGGATTTAGAGAGAAAGAGTGCTGTTTGGGTTGGCGCTTGGGGAGGAAATGTATTGCTGTTCAATTTAGCTAAAAGTACATTTTCTTGCATTTTCATAGTCACATGACCAGTGGCTGTGCATATATGTGACATACTTACATTTGCTTCGGTCCACCATGAGGATCAAGCAGACTTGAAAGTGTGTCCTTATATTAAAAAAAAGGTTGAGAAGCTCTGATTTACAGCAACAAAGGGCAGAGTATCTGCAGGACTGTGGATACATCAGCTGAAAGAGAACATGCTGCCACTTTAAGTAATTGGCATCTAGGTACAACATTTGTAACTCAGGTGAGCATGCTAAGGTAGTTTTCGTGAAGGAGGCAGATATGTGCATAGAATATGTTGACAGCAGAGCAATGTTTGTAGCTCTTAGGTTTGATGGTGGCAACAGCAGCAAAGATGGTGCAATGGGCCAGGTTCCACATGAGAGCATTACAATGTAAAGGGTGGCGTTGGGTGTGAGTTCTTGGTGGTGCAGCGTAGTTGACGCAGCCTCATAGGCAAATCTGTGAGTCCTTTGCTTGCAGCTGGTGGATGTGCCCTGTAGCCAAACAGACTGGAGCTTTACTTATAACAGCCACCTTCCCCGAATGGTTGAGCCCTTGGATTCTGAAGACTGGCAGGTCTTAGTCAGGTCTCTAGGGCAGTGGCTAGAGAGAGTGTCTAAAAGGTTCACCGAGATCAGGGCTGGCAGCAGACAGACAGAAATGAAAGCGGGCCAATGTCAGGGCAGATGGCAGACAAAACGTGATCCAGTCCAGGCACGAGGTGAGATCCAGGCAGCAGGCAAATCATAGTCAGGTCCAGGCACGAGGTCAGAATTCGGGAGTCGGACCAAGGGAGGATGGAGAGACACTGAAGAGACTGGATGAGATGGACAAGGAAGGCTGAACGAGGCAGGCAAGGCTGGACAAGGCTGAAAACACAAACTTAAGAACGCTGGCAACATGCACTGCAAGGCAGGATACCCGTTGCTGAGGCACCCAATGCTCCTCTGAAGGAGCCTTAAATTTAGGAGTGCTGTGTATAGCAGTTAGAGTAGCTCTACTACTTTTAAAAGATTTATTTAAGCTGAACAATACCCCACTTTTGGCAGCTTTCAAGAAAGACCTAAAGGAATGAACATATCATGGTTGGGACGGATAAATTTGATCAAATGTGTATATTACCTAAACTGTTGTATTTATTCCAACATATCACGTGTCTGTTCCCTCATTCCATTTATGTGTCTTTAAATGGGCAATTGGGACTTTATCTGGCATAACAAAGTAGCGTGCATTAAGATGGCTAGGCTGTGCAGGCCCAAGTGGGAAGGGAGTATGGGATTGCCAGACCTTCAAAGTTATTATTGGGCTGCCCGCCTAGTCTGCCTTCGAGAATGATTTAATTTGGGGGCAGCAAATGGCTGATTCCAATAGGAAACGGCACAAACTGAAGGAATAGACCTTCCATTGCTTCTGACATTGCCTACTTTGTCAGCTATTGTTAGTAGGATTATTAGAAGCAATCTCATTATTGCCATTATGGTATACATTTGGAGGAGGGTCTGTAAATTTCGGGGGTTTACGTGGACAGATTGCTCACCGGTTATGTTCCTTGCTAAGAATCTGTATATTTCATATTACACCTTTTTCCTGGCAATGGCAAACTGACAAAACTGTGGTCTGCGATTTATACGGAAAATGTCGAGGGGTGATGACTTTTGGTGACTCTTAGCGATATGGTTGATAAGTATTGGATCATGGGGAATGCTCAGCACCTTTATTTACAGATGAGACTCCTTGGAGAGGTTAAAGGGTAAAGGGTGGATGACTCAGATACCAAGCTCCCTGGACAGGTGCTTCCCCTCAATCCTTCTATTGAGGGGAAGCTTATCTCTTGTATCTGTAATTGTATTACTGTTACTGATCTCACCCCAGAAAGAATTATTTCATGATTCAGCAGTGGAGCGATGATTTGCAGCTTACATTGAATGATATAGATTGGGATGAGATATAGCATGAAACTCATTTTATATCCAATGTGCCTAAAGAATTGATTTAATAGTTAAATTATTGCATCATATGTATAGATATCCCATTCACTGTCTTCTTGAAACCTGCTTCCCCTCTGTGTTGGTATCGTTGTGAATTTAATGGCACGCATTTGCATGTTTGATGGTCTTGTATACCAGTAACCTCCTTTTGGGAAGACATTGAGCAGGAAATACGGTTGACCTGCAACAATTCTTTCTCTCTTACACCATGTCTGCTGCTTCTGGGTTATTGGAAAGATACTACTGATGCCATCTCAGTCTCTGAGAAAGTTCTAATAAATCAATGTATCCATGTTGCTAGACATACAATAGCACTGTAATGGAAGAGCAAACCTAGTATTTCCGATTGGCATTCACAAATGATTGAAATTGCTCTTATAGAAAAAATTACTTATTTACTTTGAGGTCGATTTTAAGACCCACGCACGCGTCCATGTGCACATGGTCCCCGGCGCGCACTCATGGACGCGCCGATTTTATAATATGCATGCATTGCCACGCGCATGTTATAAAATATGATGTCCGTGCACATGAGCACCAGATTTTAACAACTTTGTGTGCATGTGTGGGCAACCCGCGACTTGTGGGGGGATTTTCAAATTACGCATGGTGATTCCATCACCCTTTTTTCCCAGTTCCCTAACCCTATCTTTCTTCACTCTTCCCCTCTCCTCCATGACCCCTAACCTAACCCTATCTAGCCCCAGGTTTTTTATTTTTATACTTTCTGCGCGCTTATCCAGGACAGAGTCTAATGGCGCTGTCCTAGCCCGCCCCTTTGGCACATAATGGAGGTTACGTGTGTGGCTGGACCCTTCCGAAAATGCACATGGATAAATGTCCAAATATTAATTTAGCTGGATAAATTCTGAGTTTTATATATTCTGCTTTTCGGCACTTCAAAGCAGATAACATTTAGGTACTATAGGTATTTCCCTATCCCCGGAGGACTTAGAATCTAATTTTGTACCTGAGGTAATGGAGGGTCACAAGGAGTGACAGGGAGATTTGAACCCTAGTTTCTCTGGCTTGTAGCCTGCTGCTCTAACCACTAGGCTATGCCTAGAGGAGTCTATGTATCTGGTGGGAATCCAGGCTGTGTTTTCCCTCTGCTTTCAGCTTATTTCTCAAGGCTAAGGGTTGATTCTTTTGTAAATAACTCCTCGGGACACAGACCTCACTTTAAGGTAGGTTTATGCAGCTGCTTTTTTTCTTTCTGTTCCCTCAAAGAGTAGCAACTACGCACAGAAATAAAAGTTTAGGGAAAGAGACAAATCCAGCTACTGGCCTACTATATTCAAAAAGTTTTCCTTACCCTTCTGAGGACTGCTCCAGTCATGCTATCCTGGTAAGATTTCAGATTTTTAGCCAAGCCTTCTTCCCTTCTGTCTCTTTCCACTTCCAGCCCATCACACTATCTACTTCCACCCAGAATCATGCCAGAAGCATGATTTGCCCATCCGCAGGTTTTGTTTTTAAGGTGGACCTACCAAATCTTTTATAAGGGTGTCTTCCCTTACCCTTCTATCCCTTACTATCTCATTTTCAGTTAGCTAGACAAGAGCGACTGTAAACTGGTCAACTACGGCAAGTGTGGGTAATTGGGAAAGCTGCTTTTTTTTTTTTTTTTCTTGTTTTGGAGGGAGATAATGGGAGTAAAGAACATACGGGCCGATTCAGTAAAGTCCGCGGGAGAGCTCTCACAGGGCGCGCACAGGCCACTCGCCTGTACTCGCGATTCAGTATTTAAATGAGGCCCGGCAGTAGAAACAAGCAAAAGGAGGCGCTAGGGACACTAGCACATCCCTAGCACCTTCTTTTGGCCTACAGCGGCGGCTGTCAGCGGGTTTGACAGCCGACGCTCAATTTTGCCGGCGTCGGTTCTCGAGCCCGCTGACAGCCATGGACTCGGAAACCAAACGCCGGCAAAATTGAGCGTCCAGTTTTCGACCCAACAGCCATGGGCTGACTTCAAATTTTATTTTTATTTATTTATTTTTTTTTTTACTTTTTTTTACCCTTTGGGACCTCCGACTTAATATCGCCATAATTTCCTGGTGCCTGAAGAAATTAGCGCCTACCTTTGGGTAGGCGCTAATTTCTGAAAGCAAAATGTGCGGCTTGGCTGCTCATTTTGTTTTCTGAATTGTGCGGGAATACCTAATAGGGCCCTCAACATGCATTTGCATGTTGAGGGTGCTATTAGGTTCGGCGGGTTGGACACGCGTTTTCGGCCCCTTACTGAATAAGGGGTAAGGGAAAACGCGCATCCAATGGCGGGTTAACAGTGTGCTCCGTTGGAGGGCACTGTACTGTATCAGCCTGATAGTATTCAAGCATGGCAATGCACCATTGTAACCTACCAAATAGTTTACATTGATGACACTTAGGTATTTTGTATCTCTGGATGATATGTAGATACGCACACAGTCACTAATGTACAGTGGCTACATCAAATACATCTTGCAATTCAGCTCTTTATTTGTGTGTGTGTATTGAATTTAGCAGCAAGTCCCTTCAGAGCCTTAATATGGCATTTGGAAAAAAATGTCTGTTCCATTTCCTGTTCTTGGATACATCTGTGTAATTCAGTACTCCAAGCTGAAGATTGTTTCAGGGTTTTTATAAATCTTTTTAAAATGCAACAAGATTGAAAATGTTTACTCATGGAATAAACACTTTCTAAAGGAATTCTTTACCTCCAGCACTTACCAGGAATGGAGTGTACTCAAAATGTACAGCCCCAATCCAGGCACTCCTCTTCCAAGTCTTCTTTTTTTTTGAGGGGTGTGGGTGGTGGCAATTTACAAATATATTTTCTCCCCTGGTGAGTGCAGCTCTCCTTCTAAACCCATGCAGCCTTGTCTTTTTCCTCCCTTCTCTACCCAAAATCTTGGTGCCATTCCTTGCCTAACCTACTCATCTTTCTCCACCCTTCCCTCTTAACCTTCCCCACTCTCTCCTTCACTCCGCTTATGTACTCATCAGTTGCCTCAGGCTGCAATTTTGTCATGGCAATTTTTTTTATTTTATTTTTTTTTTATACTAAGCTTTTTGGCGCTTTTATTTTTAAATATCAGGAGGGAAGACTTCATAAACCGGGCTGCGACTTGCAACAGTCTTAGCACAGGTTAAAATCCTTTAATCATTAGTCAGAAAATCTCCCTTTTTTTTTTTTTTCCAATTCAAATTTTTATCGCTTTTTCATAAAGTATCATTTACATACTTCATCAGGAAAAATAAGGCATGTAATATACAAATCAAACAAGAAAAAAGATACAAATATTCTTGAACAAACCAAATTGCATACATGTGCTTATATTCGAGGAAATGGAAACATGACTCCTAGCTTGCTATATAGAGGAGTTCTAAAGTAAAACTAATCACTAAGAAAAACTGGTTTAACGTGTGATGTCAGTAATCATTCTTTGAATTGACGTATTAGCTTACTGCAATGGAAGTAGTCACAGTCCTAGCATACAAAAAGGACTTAAGTTGCTCTACCGCTATAAACACATCTCTCTCCTCTTTTCGACTAATTAAACATCAACAAGGATATTTAAGCATAAACGAATATCCTAATGCTTGAACTTGAGACCTGAAACTAAGAAACTCTTTTCTTCTGACCTGGATCGGCCTAGACAAATCCGGAAAGATGTTTACTATTTGACCATGAAAATCTTGACCCAAATTTAGGAAATAATTCCGCATAACCTTACTTATGTCTCCCTCAGAAATGAAAGAGACCAACAGGGTACCCCTGTCTAATACTTAAACCTCAGAGTTTTCAATAAATTGTGTCAGGTTTTCAATAAATTGTGTCAGGTTTTCTAGGGCACATATACAATGTTTCCCAGTATTTTTTAATGATCTTGTCAGGAAAAAAGCCTTGTTAACTAACGGCATTTGTTCACTTTCAAACTTTAAACAATCAGAAAAATACTTTTTTAATGTGCTTAGAGTGCCTTCACCCAAAGCTCTAGGGAAATTAGTGAACCTTAAATTTAAATGTTTGGAATAATTCTCCAAATGTTCCAGTCTTTTTGAATGGACTCCAATATCTTTAATAAGGTTCACATTGACAGTCTGAACTTGCATGACTTTACTATCCAAATCCATTAGCTTTTCTCCCGTCTCTTTCATTTGTCCGTCCAGGTTTTGTTTGTTTGTCAAGAGTTCATTCTCCAACTTATTATGTTTAATCTCACAGACATTCACTAACTTTCCAATTGCAACCATTAAGTCCCAAAGTGTACCTAAGGTGACTACTGCTGGTTTTGGGGGTTCCTTCAAACCTCCCATTTTTATGAGGAAAAATCTATCAAAGCATGAAAAAAAATTACTTACAAATATGTAAGCCTTATGGAAAGTATAACAACTTGTAAACTCCTTGTAAAAAATGAAGATGAAATGATTTCTTTCAAACTCCTAGTTTATGAAGTCCTTTCTCACGATATTTAAAAATAAAAATATAGATAAAAGACACAAAAACATTTGAGATCATTATTAGTACACGTGCAAAATTGGGTGCGCACAGTGCGCCTAGGCAGTTTTATAATGTACGCGTGGATGTGCATGTATGTTATAAAATCGCTATATATCTCTGTGTGCATGCGTCAGTGTCCGCCCACATGGCCCTTTGAAAGTTACTGCCCTTCTGTACTACTTGTTGATATAGGTCTTGTTGTCTTTATAGCACAAAAGCAAATATATGATGCCGAAGGATATTTGATATACACTGCAGGAGGAGGGAAGAGGTGGGAAAAGAAGGGCTAGGCAGACAACTTCCAGTGTTTTTGAAGATGCTGATCTCATTACATCCCATAAGTAGTAGCAAACCCCACAGCTCTTCACTTAGTGCAGTACTTGATCAGAAATCTCCTTACAGTTCGTGTTCTGTAGTAGCAGTAAGAAAAGCTAGATGCCTCTTTCTTCCCCAAAAACTGTGAAAAAGATTACGTTGATAAATAAAATAAATGACAATAAATCTGATATACTGTAGATGTAAGACAATGATAAAGTAAAGGTAAGAGAACAGGCAAATTGATATTTTGAATACTATAATTAATCTTGCTACTTCAGAACCCTAGAATTTATGGAAGTGACCAGAATAGTATGAATCCGGTTTAGGAATCTGCTTGCCTGAAGTGCAATTTACCTGTGATTGGAGGCGTAGGAATGCGTGCAGAATATTGATTACAAGTTCAGCTGTCAGAGGCTTGGCACTAACTTGGAAATGCACATGGCATAGTTGCTTCTGTCAGGATTCTATCACTACAGCACAGTTAGAGTGCTAAGTACAACTGCTGCCACTGGGGCTGCTTGACACGCTTGCCAGATATAGTTAATTGTTGATGGAATGTGCTGCTCAAATTACCCATGGCATTTTGCCAATTAACCATAAGTATTATAATACTTCACCACATTACACTGTCATTTTAACACATTATGTTGCTTTTTCTTGCAGCTGTATTTATTATATGGAACAAGTGAAAGAACCCACAAAAAATAATAATGGGGAAAAAAGACAGGTTCGTGTATACACTGTGTCCCAAGATCACCCCCCGCCCCCACTCCTAAGAATCCACTATGTGTCAGACATTGAATACATACTTAATTTTTGCAGCCGATAACAGTACACGCACTGATACACAGTTGTTCTTGTACCTAGGGATATTTGACCATGTTCCAAAGTGCCCTGTATGTGCACACTGATATATGTTGCTATACTGTTTTATGTAATCTTTTCTTTGCTACTTTCTCTCTGCATTTCTTTCCTCTATAGTTTCTTTTGATTTTCCTCTTTTTCTCATTCTGTCACTCTCTGCACACATTCACTGTTCATATTACTTGCCATTGTGGAAACAGTTGACAGCTGTGTATCATAATGATCATGGACTACTTACCACCATACAACAGTGATACATGCTTTCACTTGCCCAGCATAACAGTGGATAGTCCAATAATTTGGTATTCAATGTTTAAAATAAATGCTAATAGAGACTCTTATGTAACCATCTTGAACTTTCATCTTGCACTATGTATATCTTAGTCTTCCCTTGTATTCAGTGATACATAGGCAGAAAATCTTTCCCAGTGATTATGTACATACTCAATAGATTTTTTTTTTTTCAAGGAAGAAGCTGAACTTCATCATATTTCATCAGTATAGCAAGTCTCTGGAATAAAGTTACCATCTCCAGGCATGTTTTTGATAGAGAACATTTCTTTTGCTTTTATGAGACAGTCGGATTGATGAATTTATAGATTTGATATAGATTTATTTATTTATTTATTTATTTATTTATTTATTTAGAATTTTTATATACTGGCATTCTTGAAAAAAAAATCAAATCGGTTTCCATTATAACAGAACAATCACGGCTAAGGCGTTACATTAAACAAGGCGTCTGATAAATAGAAAGTAAATAATAAATCATAAATAGAACAGCGGACAGCGTTAATAGGCATAACATAAGATAATAAATGGAACAGCGAACAACGTTAATGGGCGTAACATAAAATAAAGCGTCTACTAGGGTATCGCTAGTAACCTATGGACTGTCCAGATCAGGCGTAAACGGGCCCTAAGGGAAGTGAGTACGTAGAAGCTTAAACCAGGGTGTGAGAGCATAGCATTGGCTACTAGGTATACTGGTTGATGTAGTATGCTTATATAGTGTAGTGTTTTGTGGGGGACTGTGTTGATAAGATTCCAGCCATAAAGGGGTGTGCTGTGTGCCATCACACACACACATATTGTAAAGAACTTGTGCCTGTGCAGGGATTCTAAACCCAGACCTTGGAACATTTCCAGTGTAGTTTTCAGGCTATTCACAATGAATATGCATATGAGAGATTTGCACGCACTGCCTCCATTGTATGCAATTCAGTATCATGCACATTCATTGTTGATATCTTGTAAACCTGACTGGCTGGATGTGTCCTAAGACATGGGTTAAGAATCACTGCACTGGCATTTTCTTAGTAAAGTTATGGGTCTGCAAGCAGAATGACTCTAGCAGAGATGCCCAGAAAAGGTAAGAGCTTAGGTTCAGTTGGGGAAGATAGTTTGAGAATGGTTGGTTCAGATAGGAGGAAGAGTTATTGTAGTCCTCGGGCTGAGTGATGGATTAGGGCTTGAGGGGAAGGTAAAAAATATTCATAGAGTTACATCCAGTGCCATGGGACTGGATGCAGGTATGGGACCTGGCTGCTGGAAGGAGGTAAAGGCTGTGCTACTCAAGCCCAGAGTAAAGAGGAAGCATCTGGGAGTAGAAAGGGCTTGCACGGGACAGAGGTTGTAGGGTCTAGGCTGGGTTAGATGGTAATTAGCAGAGACTAGTGATAACCTACTCAAGTGAATTTTACCTGCTGTCAGCTAGTCCACTATAATAATCTTCTTTGTCTAGGAAACATGAGGCTGCAGTACTAGCAGTGGCCATAAGATGACAGTATCTATTAGACTGATAGGATGGATGGACAAACATACAAACATTGCAATTGGATTTTATATTCATTGCATAATTTTATTAAGGTTCCTTTTATTTCTTATTGGAATACTTTGCAATGCCTTTCTATATGTGATAAATTTAAACATACCTGTATTTATTTAAAAAAAAAAATTTACAGGACATTTCCTCCATAGTCCTCATAAATGAACAATAGAGTACAAGCAAATAAAGATAATTGGGAGACAAAGGGAAACAGGACAGCAATAATGTATTTTAGGGATTCAATAGTGGTAAACAATACCAACCCTGAGCTTTTTGGAGTGACTTAATGTCAGCAGTTGTGCAATTTGCGCACACAGTTGCTAAACCCCAACATACCTTTCTATTTAGGACATTGCATTGTATTGTAAATATAAAGACAGGCATAAGAACATAAGTTGCCTTACTGGGTCAGATTGAGGGTCCATCAAGCTCAGCATCCTGTTTCCAACAGTGGCCAAGTACCCAGACATTAAGTAGATCACATGCTACTAATGCCAATAATAGCAATGGCTATTCCCTAAATCAACTTGATTAATAGCAGTTATTGTTAATGGACTTCTCCAGGAACTTATCCAAACCTTTTTTAAACCCAGCTACACTAACTGCTCTAACCACATCCTCTGGCATCAAATTCCAGAGCTTAATTGTATGTTTAGTGAAAACAATTTTTTCTCTGATTTGTTTAAAATATACTATTGCTAACTTCATGGAGTGTTCCCTAGTCCTTCTATTTTCTGAAAGAGTAAATAACCGATTCACATTTACCCAGTCTAGTCTTCTCATGATTTTGGAGACCTCTATCATATCCCCGCTTCAGCCATCTCTTCTCTTTAGCCTTTCCTCATTGATTACCCTTCTCTGTACCTTCTCCAGTGCAGCTATATCTTTTTTGAGATGTGGTAACCAGAATTGTACCCAGTACTCAAGGTGTGGTCTCACCATGGAGCGATACAGAGGCATCATGACATTTTCCATTTTATTCACCGTTCTCTTCCTAATAATTTCTAGCATTGTTTGGCTTTTGACTGCTGCAGCACACTGAGCCAACAATTTCAATGTATTATCCACTTTGACTCCTAGATCTTTTTCCTGGGTGGTAGCTCCTAATATGGAACCTAACATTGTGTAACTTCAGCATGGGTTATTTTTCCCCTATATGCATCACTTTGCAGTTGTCCACAATAAATTTAATCTGCTATTTGGATGCCCAATCTTCCAGTCTCGCAAGGTTCTCCTGCAGTTTATCACAATCTGCGTGTAATTTAAATACTCTGAATAATTTTATGTCATCTGCAACTTTGATCACCTTACTCATATTCCTTTCCAGATCATTTTATAAATATATTGAAAAGCACCGGTCCAAGTACAGATCCCTGAGGCATTCCACTGTTTACCTTTTTCCACTGAGGAAACTGATCATTTAATCCGACCGTTTCCTGTCTTTTAAACAGGGCCTATGAAATTATTGATTTCTGCACATCCCAAGAAACAATTGCTACTTTTAGGACTGTGTTAAATATGGATGCCACATTTTTATTTTTAAGGCAAGGTGTGCAACATGGTGTTTATGATCTTTTTCTACAATATTGCTAAGTAACAGGACTCTCAGACTATAATCCTAGGTAGTAATTGCACTATACATTAAGCAGGCCTAGAATTGCATGGCAACTCGAGTGTATTTTATGACTCTGTATAAGTGCTAGTAAAATGTATGTACCGTAAGTGGTTTTGCACTTGTGCCATCTGTAGCACCGCCATGTTCTTGCCGCAAACTCCCCTCTAACCACACCCTATTTTACTCACAGCCCCCACCTTGCCAACTCTACCTCTCCCTCATCTTCAGCATGCAGAGCTCAGGAGTCCCACCAATCACACTTGGTGGGACTCCTGAGCTCTGCATGGCTCCAGCACCCCTGTCTTATTTGGTCCACTCACCATTATTCCTTTTGTGATGTCAGTGTTACAGATGTTGTGTTATAAAACAATGCTAAAAAGGGTGCACTTTTTCATGACTAGAAATGATATTTTTCTTTATTCAGATGAAAAGAAAGCTTTATATTTTTCAGACCTTCCCCTTCATGTTGTGCCCTATGAATCTCTCTGCCCCCTAAGGGTGTAAAAATTTAGCCATGTAAATGAAATAAAAAATTAAAAATTAAAAAAAAAAATAGATTTTGACCTTAAAAGACATATTGGGGTAGATTTTATAAATTTGCGCGAGCGCATACTTTTGTTCGCGCATCAGGCACGAACAAAAGTACGCTGGATTTTATAAGATACGCACGTAGCCGCGCGTATCTTATAAAATCCGGGGTCGGCGCGTGCAAGGGGGTGCACATTTGTGCAACCTGCGCGCGCCAAGCCCGGCGCGCGCTGCCTGTTCCCTCCGAGGCCTCTCCGAAATCGGAGCAGCCTCGGAAGGAACTTTCTTTCCACCCCCCGCACCTTCCACTCCCTTCCCCTACCTAACTCACCCCCCCGGCCCTATCAAAACCCCCCCCTACCTTTGTTGGCAGATTTACGCCTGCTGAAAGCAGGAGTAAATCTGCGCGCACCAGTGGGCTGCTGGCGCGCCATCACCTGACCCGGGGGCTGGTCCAGAGGCCTTGACCACGCCCCCGGTCCCCCCCCGAACCGCCCCCTGACCCTGGACACGCCCTGGACATGCCCCCTCCCCGCCCCTTTTACGCGCACAGCCCCGGGACTTACGCGCGTCCCGGGGCTGTGCGCGTGCCAGCGGCCTATGCAAAATAGGCGCGCCGGCGCCCTGCGCAGGTAAATCCAGCCAGATTTACCTGCGCAGGGCTTTTAAAATCTGGCTCATTGTGAATCCCTCCCTCCCTTTCCTTTCTTCCCAATAGGTAGGTTTATAAGAAAATTGAAATAAACTCCTGTCAGTCATCACAGTATTTTCCCAACCTTTTTCAAGCCCAAGGCATACCACCTCAACAAAAATGTCATATGGCCCACCATATGCCTCCATGAAGCAGGCCAGTGCAAACATGACGAGGACTCATGCGGCCAAAAGAAGAGCTAGGAAAGCACTGAAAGACCCATCACGAAGGGAGGGGGAGGGTTGGAGACCTAAGTGAACCCATCATAAAGAAGCAGCTCTCTCTGCATACAAGTGCAGGGTGAGGGAAAAGTCTGTGTAGTGTGGGCAGCTGGCTCGGAACTAGAACCTCTATGGCGTGATGTATTTTCGCGGAGGAGGTGTTACAGTGGTAGTGGGGCCCCTCCCCTGCAAAAAGCACCTTGGCTACGTGGCACGTTCTTTTGTCTCACAGCCAAACAGCGCGGGAGAAAAGAATGCGGCAAGCGGCCCTCTAAGGCGATCGTGGCCCCAATCTCAAGGGAGCACAGTCACCTTAAAGAGCCACTGGCCCCCATAAAACAAATGTTCTGGGACAATTGGTAAGATGAGTTGGGGTCGGTGCTCATCCCCAGCTCAACCTAGGGCCGCCAGTTGAGGTGGCCCTGATTCCCCAAAAGTTAAAAAAAAAAAAAAGATTAAAGTGTCTGCGCGGTGACAGCCCTGGCCCTCTACCCCCTCCCAAAGGTCATGTGAAGCAAAACATTGGTAGCTCAGTGCCCTCCATTACACAAAGGTGTACTAAAACGTGCAGTGGTGACTTAGTCAATCAGTCGTTCTGTAATCACTTGTTGCAACTCTTCAGTCCAGCACATTATTTGTTATCTATATATTGTTGCTCATTTGTATTCACAACATGAGTGAAAGGCAGACTTCCTATTTTGCCCATTTCATATATGAAAATCATTTTTTTGGCAAGATATTAAATGAACTCTTAAGTAAGTTGTTCCAGTATAACTCGTTTTTAGGTTTCATACTGCCTTTGCCTTTTATGCCATCAATCACTGTGCACCTAGCTGATTTTTTAATGTTTATCATGCCTGATTGGGATTTTTATGCTGCTGCTTTCCAATTTGAGCTCTAAAATAGAGGGTTACATAATGGTTCCATAAAGAGAGTTATTGAGACCAACTGACCTTTTAGTCCTACTACGGTTCCCTGTCCTTTGTCCAGTTGCCAATAAGATACTACCTTCTTTTTCATGATATTTTGAAACAAAGGTGGAAACTATTTGATGCAGTGGTTGTGAGTAATATTTTTAGTGATGTTATTAAAATAAAGTTATGCTTTTTTGTTTCTTTTATGTGTTTTTGCTGTATTTTGTTCCTCACATTAATCTTTATAGTTTGGTGAATAATCAGGTAAAATAAATACAATTTTAATCTGATGTTTTTAGATGGCCACATATATAAAGTATATAGATGCATGTCACTGTATCTCTGGGTCAAATAACCCATCATATAAAAATATTTGAATAGTCATTAACTTTACCAGAAACATATTTATCTTTATTTCTGTATGATTTGAAACAGTCTATACAGTATTCACTTTATGCTAATATTCTTAAACATTGACAAAGGAAACTGAATGATACTATGTTGACTACTGCCTGCTTTGTGAACTGTTAACTGGATAGTTTATTTTGTATTGCTAACTAGACAGTTTATTTATTTATTTATTTATTTATTTATTTATTTATTTAGGGCTTTTTTATACCGACACACATGATACCAATCATATCGTATCGGTTTACAATAAACATCTGTGCAATAACATTAACATCAACGTGAACAATAGGCGAAGAGAGAAAAAGTGAATGAAAGTTACAATAAAACAGGGGCATTTGAACTGGGAGGAGGAAAAGCCAGAGTCATGGCTAACATAGAAATAAATAATATCTAGTCTCAGAAATAAATAATATCTAATCATATACTTAGGACTATAATAATCACTTGTACTCAGGACTGAATATTATCAAATGTGTACTTAGTCTCCTATACTTAGGGCTGTAGACTATCAAATGTTCCTGACTAAAATAGTATTAGTTCATAAAACTCAGGACTGATTAATATAACGTCAGAAGCCAATGTCAGGGATGGGGGGTGTCGACTGGCGGACCGTAGTAGTAGTTCACCGTAGACAGTAGTTCATTTCATGTTTAGTCAGGCAATCAGCCCGCATCAGTGTGTTGCAGTCACAGATTTGCAGTTTGTAATTGTTTTATTATCTGGATTTTGTGGTGACAGCCTTATGGTTCCAGTATGATATGTCAGCATAATTTCACTAGGTCTAGCGTTATATTGTACGTAACCTCCATTGTTCACTTTGTAGCTTTGAGCAAGTCACTTAATCATGAGTTAAAACTTTGATTGTAAACTTTTCATTTACAGTGGTGTATAAATAATACACAGATATCGACTTTTGTTTCATTGAACATTAAGATTTATTACCTTGAGAGGTAAATGCTGACAGAGATGAAGCTGATTGAGGTTAATATTTCCTAGGGGGGGGGGGGGTGGTATAATAAATCTTGATCCCTTCAGACATAATAGGTTACATACTATTTGATGTACTATTGAAATTGTTATTTAGAAGAAATATTTTTCTAAACAAGTGATGTTTCTTTCCTGAGAATGCAATCTAGAAAGGAGCTAGCACAATTCTGTTGCTGCAAAACTGTTATAAAGTCAGATTCATTATTTCAGTGAAATGACCAACATTGTTGACCTCAAAGTAGTCACTTGGAATCTATTAATCAAACAATATCACATGATATAATGTGAATTACTAATGCCCATTGATAGATTGGCCTTGGGTATGAGGCCAAAGTCAAATGATGGACTTAAAATAATTTTTTATACTGGAGTTTGCTGATGTTGTTATAAAATGCCATGGAACAAATAAATGTCACAGTTTTACCCTGGAGAAGCCATTATAATTATGAACTGAGATGACAAAATAATGAAAAGTTGTGACGGCAGTACAGTTGATCGTCATCAAGCATGAAGGAAGCTGACCTGACTTTTGTTAGCTCCTCATAATGTATTGACTGTTCAAAGAGGGGTATTTGACATATTGTCACATGACTTTTCTTGCACATCTTGTGTGTGTGTGTCCAAGGTTCTAATGAAAATATTAAGTGCTATGAAACTAGTTTACAGTTGTAGTTTTCACATTGAAATACAATTGGTTAAGCATATGGTTTGTACGATTAACACTTTGACTGCTCTTATCCAGTTAGGAGCCTGAAAATGTTTCTATCCTTTAAAACCTTCAGGGTTCGTTTGAGGCTCAGTAGGATTCCTGCAAGAAAATATGCTTTAGGTACAGTGGTAAATTTCTGCAGATAAAAAAAAAAGGTGCGCCAGGTTGGGTCCACTGGCAGCCTCCCACTTTTTCTCAATAGAGATAAGGAAGCAAGTTCCAAAAGATTCCAGGTGGTGGTCTGGCAGAAAATCACCACTGCTTTTTCTCTGAGAAACTGTTATGTTTAGAAAGCTTGTTGTAAAAACTAAAAGAACTGGTATTGTTTAACTGGAACCCCCTCCCCTCCCCCAACACATGTAACAATAACTTTGGTTTTGGTGAAGCTCGAGATGTACTGACCTTGGCTTCATTTTGGCTGGACATCAACAAATCCTAATGTTCTGTCCCATAAAATTGTTAGTAGCTTTCCTTTTAATCTGTATTATATAGTGATTTATTCAGAAGAGATCAAAATGACTGAAATCTTTTCCCCCCACATATCAATTGGATTTAGAATTTTCATGTTTTAGCAGTTGGAATTGAAAGCAAGATTTTTATGTAACCCCCATCCTGAGGCATACAAACTGATGGGAGGATCTTCCTATATGTGGAAGGGTCTTTTTCCCTTTTTTTTTTTTTTTTTTTTTAGTGGGTTCAGAAAGGATGTCCATGCAGATGGTGAAGCGGACCTGAATAGAGAGATAGCAAGAAGGGAAGTTCGCTACTCTTCCGAACATCCTTTTCTATCTACTCCATGAACTCTGACATTTCCCAGTGCTGGCACAAATAAAGCATAAGCAGCAACAGACTTTTCAAATAACCAAACTCTGTAAACTTTGTTTCTGGGTTTTCCAGTCAGCAATTATGTACGTAATGATAGTGGATAATCCATTTATTTATATTCTGTTTTTCAGTCCTTTCAAAGCAAAAACTAAACTATTAAAAAAAAAATAAATCATAATTCGTGGGATACAACAGTAGGGATGTGCAGGGGGACGCCATACGTTGCATTCGGGATTCGTATTAGTCAGGGAGCAGATACGTTGCATTAAGTACAACCCCCCACCCTCCTGACCCCCCCCCCAAGACTTACCAAAACTCCCTGGTGGTCCAGCGGGGGGGTCCGGGAGCCATCTCCTGCACTCACACCCTCGGCTGCCGGTATTCAAAATGGCGCCAATAGCCTTTGACAGTCTGTCACAGGGCTACCGGTGACATTGGTCAGCCCCTGTCACATGGTAGGAGCAATGGATGGCCGGCACCATCTTGTGCGAAACATATCACGATTCCCCACAAATACAACGAATCTTCGCCGAATTATTCGGCCGTCTAAAGGAGCCACCTATTTGCTGGGAGTGGACAATGTGTTGGCGGACAATCTAAGTCACGCTTTCCATCTGCATGAGTGGTTCCTCAACCCCACAGTAGCAGACTCAATATTCCAACGTTGGAGTCATCCTCGCATAGACCTCTTTGCGTCACCTCAAAACCGCAAAGTAGAGAACTTTTGCTCTCTCACTCGCAGCCAACACTCTCAGCCAAGAGATGCGTTCTCTCTCTCATTGGCAACCGGTCTCCTATATGCATTCCCTCCCACTTCTCTCAAAGACTCTCATGAAGTTATGTCAGGACAAGGGATGCATGATCCTGATAGCACCTCACTGACTTCGCCAAGTGTGATATCCAATACTTCAGGATCTCTCCATTCGCAGGCACATTCCCTTGGGAAAAGACCTGCTTCTGATTTCTCAGAATGACGGGTGCCTACGCTTCAAGCTTTGTCCCTGATGGCCTGGATGTTGAAAGGTTAATTCTTCAGCCATTTAACCTTTCGGAGCCAGTTTCCTGTGTCCTGATTGCATCACAGAAGCCTTCCACGAGAAAGTCTTACCTATACAAATGGAGTCATGGTGTTCTTCTCAATCCCTTGATCCCTTTACCTGTTCTACCTCAAAGTTTGTAGACTATCTATGGCACTTGTCAGTTAGGTCTAAAAACTTCCTCCATCAGAATGCATGTCAGTGCAGTAGCCGCCTTCCATAAAGGTGTCAGGGATGTTCCTATTTCGGTACAACCCCTCGCAACACGTTTTCTGAAAGGCTTGCTTCACCTCAAGCCTCCACTGCATCCTCCAGCCCCTTCTTGGGACCTTAATCTGGTCTTAGGTCGGCTCATGAAACCACCATTCGAGCCTTTCCAATCCTGTGATCTTTGCTTTCACACATGTAAAGTGATATTCCTTTTGGCAATAACATCTGCTCGTAGAGTTAGTGAGTTACAGGACCTAGTTACCTATCCGCCTTACACTAAACTTCTACAGGACCGGGCAGTACTCCACACTCACCCCAAGTTCTTACCTAAGGTAGTATTGGATTTTATTTATTTATTTATTTTTAATTTTTATATACCGAGGTTCTTATAGAGACTACAAATCACTCCGGTTTACATATAACAATAAACTGCCCAACAGAGATAAGGGGCTTTACATAGAACAGTGGCACATATGTAACAATATAACTGGATGACAATATAACATAATGATAATAAATATTATAGATTAACATTGTAATTAATAAAATTATGTAATATAATCTGTATAATTTAACTATTTAACTTGGATATAGTGACACATTAACCATGCCAGATGTAAATAATAAGATAAAATGAGTTTTTGAATTTTTGAACTTAGATATTGTAGTCCAGTTGCAGAGGAAAATATAAATAAAAAATAAGACAAATTTTTAGAACTCAAAGATTGTAGTCCAGTTGCAGAGACCTGAAGGTAGGACTTGGTACGGTGACCTAAATTAGGGGATACTTCTTATTTGGGAAGGCTTTCCGTCTTGGTAGGATTGAGAGACTGGGAAGGCTTGTTGGAAAAGAAGAGTCTTTAGTCTTTTTTTGAACTCTTGATGATTGGGTTCAAGTCTTAGATTTTGGGGGAGCATGTTCCACTGGTGGGGGCCTGCTAAGGATAGTGCTCTTTTGCTCAGTGATGATTTTACTTGTTGGGCATGCAGTGTTCCTTTGTAAGCGCTTCTGATTGGTCTAGAAGATGTGTGCGGTTGGAGTTGAGAGCTTAACGTGATGGGAGCTATTTTGTTTGTCGCTTTGTGGATGATTGTGAGTACCTTATAGAGTATCCTTTGTTTAATGGGAAGCCAATGTAGGTTACTAAGGATTGGGGTGATGTGATCTTTTTTGTTAGTGCTTGTTAGAATTCTGGCAGCAGAATTCTGTACCATCTGTAATGGTTTGATCGTGTTGTTGGGAAGACCTAGTAGCAGGGAGTTGCAATAGTCGAGCTTAGATAATATAATGTAATCAATCCATTATCTACCTACCTTCTTTCCCAGGCCCCACTCCAATCCAGGAGAACAGGCTCTGCATACCCTTGACTGCAAACGGGCTCTAGCCTTCTATCTAGACCATACAGCTGCCCACAGGAAAAGCACTCAATTGTTTGTCTCTTTCCATTCCATCAAATAGGGGCAGCCTGTGGGTAAGCAGACTCTCTCCTCCTGGTTAGCAGACTGCATATCCTTTTGCTATCAGCAAGCAGGCATTCCGCTTCAAAACCGTGTTAAAGCACACTCTGTGAGTGCCATGGCGACTTCAGTAGCACACCTACACTCGGTGCTGCTTCCTGACATTTGCAAGGCTGCTACCTGGAGTTCTCTCCATACCTTTACAGCCCATTATTGCTTAGACAAGGCTAAGACAAGATTCCATTTTTGGCCAGTCTGTCTTCCACAGCCTTTTTACAACTTGATGTACCAACACCCTTCCGCCTGCCCGTTAGGGTTCAAGATGCCCTCTACCAAATTCCACCCCAGTCCTTGTACCTATTGCACATCTTGGGTACATTTGGTGCATTTCTCGGACATCCTCAGCTCGGTACTCACCCATATGTGAGGACTACCATCCTGCTTAACCTGTGAGAAAACAAATGTTGCTTACCTGTAACAGGTGTTCTCACAGGACAGCAGGATGTTAGTCCTCACGAAACCCGCCTGCTGCCCCGCGGTGTTGGGTTCATTACATTTTCTTATTTTATTTTTCGGCACTTCCTGTAGCTTTAAACAAGACTGAAGGGGGACCCCTGCTGGCTGCAGGTTTAGTGCCATGCTGGGCATGCCCAGTAGTTCTAGAAACTTTGACAAAAGTGTTCCATGATTGGGCTCCATCCTGTGATGTCACCCATATGTGAGGAGTAACATCCTGCTGTCCTTTGAGAACACCTGTTACAGGTAAGCAACATTTGCTTTCTCTTTTTTTTCTTTCCCCCCCCCCCCCCCAACCCCTGGTATCATCACCTTCCCTTCATTCCCCCTCCTGCATCATCACCTCTTCTCTTCCCTCTCCCCCATCTCCCACCCACTCATATCATCACAAGCTTTCCCCCTCTCTTCCCTCTCCCTTCACTCCAATGTAATCTTCATCTTCTCTCCACCACCCTTGGCAACATCTCCTTCTCTTCCCTTTCCTTTTCCTCCCTACCACCTCTCCCCCTATCCCCCTGCATCATCATCTTCTCTTCCTTTTTTCTCTCTCCTAACCTCCTGGTATTACCTTCCCTCTCCCTTCTTGCTCTCCACCCTGTTGGAATCATCACCATCCTTTTCCTTCCATCCCTCCCCTGATATAATCTCCATCAACCTCTCTCCTACCCTCTCCCTTCCTTGGCATCAGTATTTTCTCTTTCCTTCCCTTCCATCTCCCCCAACACCTCCAGCTTCCTAGAAAATGTAACTGTCTCTTCTAGCAGCACTTACCTGGTGCTGCTTCTTTCTTCCATGCCTGTTTCCCTGTGTAATTGGATCTGCATGGAGCCAGAAGGACTTGAGTCTACAGGGTCCCCCATGCTGTTTCAACTGCAGAGGAGAGCCAGAAGAGGGGGAAAACAGAAGCAGCAGCAGCAGATAAGCACTGACTCCTCCTGCTGGCAGGAGGATATCCTGCAGGCCAGCTGATGTAGGGGAAAGAGAAACTGAAGACTGTCGTGGCACACCAGAGACACAGCTAGGGCATACTGATTGAGAAATGATGATGTAGTGTACCAGTTGCTCAGCCTTCATGTGAAAACAGATATTCCAGTATCACCATTTACCAGGAATGTAAAGCTTACATTCCCCAGACTACCATTCTATCCTCATCACAACAGTAAATACTATTTCTTACAAATTCCTACTCTCCCCATACCACAAGGGACAGTCACAGCATTCCCAGATTCCTCTTCAAGTCTAATCCCAGTTTCCACATTATATAGGAATGAAGCTTACTCCCTTAGACTTTATTTATAACTCTTTATGTGCAAGTCTTTCTAATCCAAACACATGCAGGCTCTCCCTGGCATTCTGCCTGCTCGGGTTCCTTGTCGAGGGGGGGGGGGGGGTACTCCTTATCTTAGACCATCTCCTTACTCTTACCTTCTAACCATTTTCTTCAAGGGACTCGTCTTGAGCCCACCTCTAACTCTGTAGTTCTTTTCTCTGGGGGAGGAACGCTTCTTCATCTTTCACGGCCTTGGGCCTCTCCCCTTGAGGAGAAAAGCCCCTGCAGAGCCCCTTTCCATACTGGGGTGGTCCTTGGGTCCACCAGTCCGCAGGCTGGCTATTCCAGGCCATTACATCCTGGAAGTCCCTATTCCAACTCCAACATGGAAGATAAGCCAAAGGAGTGGGGGCAAGGTCCCACCAAATCCCCCCCCACCTTTATACCTCCCACTAAGCTTTGCTCACCCAAACGGAAAAACCCATGTTCTTAAGGGGACACACACACACACCCCAACCCTTAACCCAAACCATATTACAACATTATATTGCACCGCTCTGCTTTGTCCAAATTCCATCCAGGGGTTATTTACAAGTACTACATATTCAGACATTTATGCACTTAGAGAAGGGGAGAGGAATAAACCATGTCTGCTGCATGTGAGGCTGCTACCATTGGTTGATCCTACTGATATAAAAGCAGGTGCCCCTAGTGGTATATGTGAGTTTTGAATTTGTTTTTATTAAGGAAGTAGGTTTTCTGTTTGGTTCCTGTAAATTTGCATAAGTAAGGCCTTGATCCTTAGGTTAAAGAGCCTAAGAAGAAGTAATCTTAAACTCACACCCAGTAACAGATTTAATCCTAACTGATTATTGAAATGTTTTCTGAGAAACTGATTTTGTTTTGGGAGGAAGGTTCCAGCCAACCTTCTTCCCTCATTGGTGTAAGAGAGGAACTGTGAATCCCCCAATACAGGTGATCAAATTGCTCGTTCAACAGGTGAAGGAGTAGAAGTGGATACCCCACTAGTTCCAAAGTCTGAAAGTACTTCAGGGGTTAAATTTAGGTTTTAACTACCATATACTTCTATGGGATATAAATGGAAGTTAAACAATCAGCCATCCATGGAACTAGAATCCCCAAGTTGGGAATCTCTGAACAGAGAATTTCCAGTTTAGAAATTCACAGACCTGGAAACCTATCACCCAATGCCCTGATTCAGGTCTCCGTCACCAAGGTAGCCCACGTCTGGGCCCACTATCTCCCACTATGCCCAGTCTCCACTACTTTACCCCACTGTCGTCGTCCCCCCCCCAATCTCCCAAGCTTATTCACCTACTCATCCCCCCACTATGGCCCCCATTAACCCACCTCCCTTCCCTCACCCACTTAACCATCCCCTGTTTACCATCCTGCCTACTCACTACCCCACCATAGTGTTTTATGGGAGTAGGTAGTGGGGTAGATTTGGTAAGAAAGTAGAGCTCTGGGGTAGTCTCTATTTCTCAGGGATTCCCTCAGGACAGGATGAGAAGGCCTCCATTTTTTTTAAAGTCAAAATGGATAGAGGTGGAAGTTCTGTTTTAATGCACTTTTTAAACTTATGATTTAGGGTACAATGTGAATTACCCTAAATACCCAAAGTGTGCTATGAATCTTACTTGCTTATTACATCGAAAGTGAAAATTTACTGTAGTAATGTAAAAAAATTTAGCACTGATTTTTGCTGCAGTCTTATTACATTGACCTAGTAGTGGTTTCAAAGAAATCCCAGACTAGTTAAATATGAGGCCCTGCACCCTCTCTCCTATTTGAAAGGACTCTGATTTTATTTTTCTGATATTATAGCACTCTTGAATGAGCAAGAATTTAGTTTGTTAGTTAATTTTATTTGATGAATACACTTTCTTACATAAAATCAGTTATATACAATTAAAATGTTAAAACATAATACAAAACAGTTAACAGAGATGAAAATCAATAAACAAAATAAAAAATCAAGTTTAAAAAAATAAAATTAGTATGGCAGCAGTAGTTAAAAGTACAAAAGCATGGCAAAAAAATGTTTTAAGAGACTCTAAACTTGACAATCTTTTACATGGAGAAGTATAAATGGCAATGAGTTCCACAAAATTGGGGCAAGAAAGGAAAAAAAGACATTTTTCTAGCTCTTTCAAAAAAAACTTATTTAAAGAAAGAAATTCATAGAAGCTCATGTTGTGAGAAGCGGAGAGAACAGCTCTAGGTCATAGGGGGTTAAGTGATTGGCCATACTGAAGGACTTTAAAAACCAGACAACGAATGTTAAACTGAATTTGGAGAGAAACCAGGAGCCAGTGACGTTCTTTTAGAAGAGTGGTGACATGACTAAACATTTTCTTCCTTAAAATAAGTTTTGCTGCTTTGTTTTGGACTAGCTGTAAATGCTCGATAGGCAGGGATGAGAGACCGTGATATGCATTGCAGTAATCCAGGCGTTTAAGAACAAGTGCATGGATTAGGGAGCTAAGATCAGTATTTTTAAGAAAAAGCCTAACATGGATTAATTGCAGAAAAAATAAGCTCTCTGAACAATTTTGGATACATGGGGTTCAAAATTGAACTGCGTATTGCATGGATTCCCAAGGAAGAAGCCACAGTTTTCAATTGAATTTGGGAACCTGAGATCATAGAGGCTGGAAGATATATGTAGTATCCACTTTCCTTGAGAGCAAAATTGCTTCAGACTTTTTGGGATTAACTTTTAGCCTGGCTGCAGAAAACCACTTTGATCCCTTAAAGAGACAGTTCTTAAATGAAAGCATAAAAATCTTGGTTATTTGTGTCCGAGGTGGTGACTGAACATTGTCAGTATAAAGTTAGTAAGAGAAGTCCAAACTTTGGATAAGAAGCTATGGGTGCCAAATATAAATTAAAGAAAGTAGGGGATAAAATGGATCCTTGTTGTACCCCGCAGGACAGAGTGTACTGAATAATGAGTAGAATTTCAATTGATGAAAAAAAATTATTTTAGTTAAGTAGGTCATAAACCAGTTTAGTGGAGTATTTCTCAGACCCAATTTCATAAGACAAGTTATAAGTAGGTGGTGGTCAATAGTAGAGATGTGAATCGTGTCCTCGATCGTCTTAACGATCGATTTCGGCTGGGAGGGGAAGGGAATCGTATTGTTGCCGTTTGGGTTTTAAAAATATCGTGAAAAATCGTTAAAATCGTGAGCCAACCCCCTAAAACCCACCCCCGACCCTTTAAATTAAATCCCCCACCCTCCCGAACCCCCCCCAAATGCTTTAAATTACCTGGGGATCCAGCGGTGGTCCAGAACGGCGGCGGTCCGGAATGGCCCCCTCAATTGAATCCTTTTGTCTTCAGCCGGCGCCATTTTGCAAAATGGCCGCCGCAAAATGGCGGCGGCCATAGACAAAAACGATTCGACGCAGGAGGTCGTTCCAGACCCCCGCTGGACTTTTGGCAAGTCTTGTGGGGGTCAGGAGGCCCCCCCAAGCTGGCCAAAAGTTTCTGGGAGTCCAGCGGGGTTCAGGAAGCGATTTCTTGCCGCGAATCGTTTTTCGTACGGAAAATGGCGCCGGCAGGAGATCGACTGCAGGAGGTTGTTCAGCGGGGGTTCCGGACCGCCGCTGAACGACCTCCTGCAGTCGATCTCCTGCCGGCGCCATTTTCCGTACGGAAAACGATTTGCGGCAAGAAATCGCTTCCTGAACCCCGCTGGACTCCCAGAAACTTTTGGCCAGCTTGGGGGGGCCTCCTGACCCCCACAAGACTTGCCAAAAGTCCAGCGGGGGTCCGGAACGACCTCCTGCGTCGAATCATTTTTGTCTATGGCCGTCGCCATTTTGCGGCGGCCATTTTGCAAAATGGCGCCGGCTGAAGACAAAAGGATTCAATTGAGGGGGCCGTTCCGGACCGCCGCCGTTCTGGACCACCGCTGGATCCCCAAGTAATTTAAAGCATTTGGGGGGGGGGGTTCGGGAGGGTGGGGGATTTAATTTAAAGGGTCGGGGGTGGGTTTTAGGGGGTTTTAGTGTGCTGGTTTTCCTGCCCTCCCCCTTCCCCCAATTTACGATTTTTTTAATGATAAATCGGGGGAATTGGTATTGTATCGTGGCCCTAACGATTTTTGACGATTTAAAATATATCGGACGATATTTTAAATCGTCAAAAAACGATTCACATCCCTAGTCAATAGTATCAAATGTTGCACTCATGTCTAAGAGGGCTATGAGCATAGCTTTACCATTATCCAAGTCTAAACTAATGTCACTGAGCAAGGATGTTAAGACAGTTTGTGCTCTAATCTTTTGGAACCAAGACTTTTTGGGGTGTAAAACAAATGTCTTTTCTAGAAAGGGCATCAGTTGGCATGGTACAACTTTCTGGATGATTTCTGAAGGGAGAAATGTAGGATGGCTTCATCGGCTAGACCACCTCCTCCAGCTGATTTCCAATTTAGCGCAACTTCACGACTTTAGGGATCTGTCCCTTGAAGATAAAATCTCTTCATGGAACATGATTTTGAAATAAGCTTTTAATCAAGTCTCTCTACCTTTTTATTGCTCCCATAGTTCAAATGGAGATTCTTCCTGGATTCATTCAGACCTTAGAATGGTAAAACGCCAAGTTTGTGAGTTAGAAAGGAAATGATGAAAACTCAAAGCTCCAAATTTAGAGTTCAAATTGAAAGCTTTGATTTCTTTTAATCTGATAGATTAAAAAAGCTAAGAGATTACCTCAGTAAACTACTTAATAAAGCTAAGAATAGACCACCATCTACTCTTTCAGCTAGTTCTCAGTTTTCTGGCTGTTGCATCCTCTTCAGTTCCTGCTTCTCCTCTATTATCCATGGACAGTTTTGCCTCTGCTTTCAGTCTAAGATCTCCTCTGTTCAATCGAGTTTTGGTTCAGATGGTATTCAGATCTCCTGCTTTCTTGGTTCCATCCCCTCCCCCTGAAAATTCTTTTGCCAGTACCAGCAAACTTGGTGCCTTCAAGAAAATTTCAGTTGCTGTGTTACAACTTATTCTGAAGCTGATGAAACCATCCTCCATTTCTCCCTCTTTAGATCCTCTTCCTTTCTCATTGATTAAAAACAAAACCCCAAAACCCCCCTGATCTTGGTTTATTGCCATATGTGATGAAAATCATTAACTCTAGTCTTGAACAAGAACTCAAAAAGCTGCTAGATTTCACCCAATTTTAAAAAAGCATGCTCTTGATCCTGAACTGTATGAGAATTATAAACCGGTTTCCAAACTTCCTCTCCGTCAAAAATCATTGAGAAAGTTGTGCCATGCCAACTGATGTCCTTTCTAGAAAAGACTTTTGTTTTACACCCCAAAAAGTCTGGTTTCCAGAAAGATTACAGCACAGAAACTGTCTTAACATTAAAGGAGCGTACTGGGGGGAACTTCCTAAATACCCTAGCTAACCTGCCTCACTTTTCCCCTATCCGCCCCGATCCCTAAAAACCCTGATAACTACCCTTCTTTTTTTTTTTGTTGTAAAACTTACCTGCTCTCCAGAGCCGCAGTAGCATGGGCCGGTTGGCTCCTGGCACGTGGTTCAGTGAGACAGTGCCTAATGGCGCTGTCCTGGCCCACTCATGCCCCACCCATGCCCTGACTGGACTCCGCCCCTGGCCTACCCCTTTTTCTTCAAGATGTTCTTCAGCATCTACTGGGAGCTACGCGTGTGGCTACAGGTCTTCGAAAATGCGCGCAGTGCTTGAGCGGCCCAGCCACGCGCATTATCTCCTGTATAGGTGTGCATAGGCCTTTTAAAATTAGGCCTTTGTGGAGTAGAGAAGGGACAACTTTTGATTTATGCTGTTGGGTTGTGAGTAATTCTGCTGAAATCTTCCAAGCCTATTAACTTGAGCATATAATTTGAAGAATTCCTTCCTCTTCACCTTAATTGAATTGTCTGTTAAGGTTTTCTAAGGCCTCTTATAATTGAATTATTCAGTGGTTAGTGACATTTTCTAGGCTGAGACAGAGAGCATGGTGAATGCTAACAGAAGTCCCAATAATTCAGCTACATAAAATCGTGGGAGCTTTTCACTGTGAATACTCTGAGGGGGTGGGAGTCAAATACAATGTTTGTATACATATACATAGTCTCCTGGCAAGTATGGTGAAATGTCCTGTTGGTTTGGTAAAGCTCTATTAAATAGAGGTCCTTTGTGTAAGGAATAATACTCTACTGGAGTAGTATTCTGTTACGTAGGTAATTCTGTCTGAATGCAGGTTTAGATTTGGTTGTGTTGGCTTTGTTTTCTGGCTCTTATAGTTTAGTGTGAACCGGCTCTTTCTGGTACATAACTGGAATTCACTCCTGTGCAAATTACAGTAACTGTTCACATTTTTTTTTTATCCTGCCTCCTTCAGAGAATAGAATTTTTGTTCCATGTCAGCCAAATCCAATAACTCATTTATTTATGAAATCTCACCCTGGAGTGTGCATGTCCATGGGTGGGGACAAAAAGTATTTGGGGCAGGAACCCTGACTAGCTCTTTTCTGTGCCCTTTTCCCCGGGGTATGGATCCTTTGGCTTGGGGGAGAAGGGTTCCTTTCGGGTCCCAGTGCAGGGGTGGCTGATATCCTTTTAGTATTCCCTGGGAGAGGGGAAATATTTGTTCTTTGTGAGTATTACGTGCTCAAATAAAGATGCCAGACGCACTGGGTTAGTGTCCATACTTAAATTTACTGAATACGATAGTGGCAGATGGCACAATAAATATACTTCCAGGACCATAGACTTTCTTCTCTCAATTACAGTATTCACTTCTATCTGTTCAGGAATATTTGAACGGGCAAGATATTCTACCACCCTCCTTGTTTAAGTGAGATGGAGGTCCGGATGGGCAAGGCAACTTTTAAGTTGGGCAGGAAAACCTCTTCCACAGACGTCCCAGATTTCTGTCCTTCCCCGAAAGAAATCTTTCCTCTCTCCAGGGGCTGAAGACTCCTGATGGGTGCCCTTTGAAATTCTTACAGTTTTGTTACTCACAGTTAGCAGGTTCTTCCACTCTTTAGTTCAGTCTCTGACTCTCCTCTGGATTCCTTTTGCGCGGGATCCCTGGAAATAGATTCTCTTACCCTGCTCCATTGCAGGTAGGAAGGGGCAGCCAAACAATCTTCTTTCTGGATGTCTAACTTAACAATCTTTTTCCTTAACAGAAGATAACACTAGAGTTATCCTTTGCAGTTGTTCACCACCTTGGATGATTTGGTCTTCCCTTTCCCTGGGCATCCCAAACACAGGGTTCCCCATTCCCTGAATCCAGGAAAGGCCAGCAAGGCTCCTGCTACAAAAAGGGCAAAATCCCCAAAATAACCCGGAGGGGTATCCACACCAGCTAGGCGAGGAAGCAGACTGGCAGGATCACACTTCCAACCCTGGTCAGGATTCCCAGGCTAGGCAAGCCTATTCCCTCCATCTGTGCCTGAAAATGCAAGAAAAGTTAAGTGCCTGCCACCTCCTAACTCTCCAAAAATTATACATGACTGCCTCCAGACTCAGGAGAGAGCTGTTATAAAGCCTCCTAGAGGGACGGCCATTCTCAGGCCGCTCAAAGGGAGGGACTGAAATTTAAATGAGTTCTTCCTCATTCCACTAACCTATTCTACCTAGTGCTTCCCTGGGCATACTGTTTATTTTATTTATTTATTTATTTATTTAGAGGCTTTTCTATACCGATATTAGTGGGTACATCATTTATTTTATTTATTTATTTAGAGTTTTTATATACCGGCAATCATGAAAACATATCTTGCTGGTTTACATAGAACGGGGGTGCAATAAATACATAGAACTTAAAAACATAGAACCAGAACTGAGGTGACAGAAGGTACAGTTACATTTAACAATGGAGGCCAAACTTGGAGAAGGAAAAAGAGAAGAGAGGATAGAAATGGTTAAACAATGTACAATTTAAATGTAGTATACAAATGTTATATACAAATGGTAAGGTGTTTTGGGAGTCATTGGGTTGTGTCCGGAAAAGCTTGCTTGAATAACCAAGTCTTAAGTTTTTTCCTAAAAGTTGGGAGGCAGGGCTCCTGTCTGAGGTCTGTAGGAATGGAATTCCACAGTAGAGGGCCAGCTGTGGAGATGGCACGATCTCTTAGGGTAATGTGTTTGGTCGTTTTCACTGGGGGAACCAGGAGGGAACCTCTGTAAGCATCTCTGGTAGGTCTAGTAGAGTTATGTACTTGGAGCGGGAATTGGAGATCGAGAGTGGTGAGTTGATGAATAGTTTTATAGGTGATAGTTATGGCTTTATACATGATGCGGAAGTATACGGGTAACCAATGAAGCTCTTTCAGGACTGGTGAAATGTGGTCTCTTTTCCTTGCGCCTGTCAGGATACGGGCAGCTGAATTTTGAACCATCTGTAGTGGTTTGGAGTAGGATGAAGGTAGACCTAGCAATAGGGAATTGCAGTAGTCCAGTTTCGAAAATATGACTGCTTGGATGATCGTTCTGAAATCTTGAGCGTGGAAAAGAGGTCTTATCCTTTTCAGGACCTGGAGTTTATAGAAGCAGTCTTTGGTTGTTTTGTTGATGTGGGCCTTGAAGTTTAGCCGGTTATCTATTATCACTCCTAGGTCTCTGGTTTGTGTGGTAGGAAGATTGGTAGGAAGTATACTGTTGTTGGTGTTGTTTTCAGGCGAGATGAGCAGGATCTCAGTCTTGGAGGAATTTAAGATGAGGTGTAGACTGTTGAGTAGTTGTTTGATTTTTTGGTGGCATGATTCCCAGTAGACAAGAGTATTAGAGTATGTGTCTTTGATAGGGATGATGATTTGAATATCATCTGCGTATAGGAAAAACTTTAGATTGAGGTCGGTGAGAAGTTGGCATAGAGGGAGAAGGTAAATATTGAATAGAGTCGGAGATAATGAGGAGCCTTGAGGGACTCCTATGGCAGAGTCAAATCTTGAGGATTCCTTGTTTTGGAGTTTGACTTTGTAACCTCTATTGTTGAGAAAGGTTTTAAACCAGGAAAGGACGGTGCCGCAGATTCCTATGGATGACAACTGGTTTAGGAGGATGGCGTGGTTGACAGTGTCGAACACTGCAGATAGGTCTAGCAAGATCAATAGGAATGAGTTTCCTTTGTCGAGGCCCAATAGGAGATGGTCTGTCAAAGAGATAAGGAGAGATTCTGTGCCTCGATTTTTTCGGAATCCGTGTTGTGGGGCGAAGAGGAGGTTATTGTCTTCGATGTAGTTTGAAAGTTGAGAGTTGACTAGTTTTTCCATGATCTTAGCGATGATCGGTTTACATCCAAACTGAAGATAGAAATTACATAAAACAGGGAAGGGGGTGGGATAACAGTGGCTAAAAACTAAATAAATAATTAAAGGATGGAAAAAAGAAAAAACTGCAGAGAAAATAACATGATTACATCATTACATGGTAATATCATAACAAGATTATTCGTAGTTTAGAGGCAACAAATGGGATGAGTTGAAGGAAGAGGTTCCTAATCTGGGTATGCCTGTTTGAAGAGCCAGGTCTTTAATTTTTTCTTGAATTTGATGGTGCAGGGCTCAAGGCGGAGGTTCGCAGGTAGTGTGTTCCAGTGGGCGGGGGGCTGCAATGGACAGGGCTCGATCTGTTGTGGAGGATAGGTGTGCCTTTTTTAGGGAAGGGATATGGAGCATGCCATTGTGGCTAGTTCGAGTGGGATGGCTGGATTGTATGAGGTGGAATGGCTTGTCAAGCCAGTTAGAATTGTGTGTGTAAATGGATTTATGAATAATGGTAAGGGTGTTGAAGAGGATACGTCAGGGGATAGGGAGCCAATGAAGGTCTTTGAGGATGGGGCTGATATGATCGGATTTGCGGGCATATGTGATGGTTCTAGCTACAGCATTCTGCAGCATTTGGAGTGGTTTTATGGTGGAGTAGGGGAGTAGGGGAGTAGTGGAGTAGTGGAGGCCAAGAAAAAGGGAGTTGCAGTAGTCCAGTTTGGATGAGAGGGTCACCTGAATGACTGTGAGAAGGTCATGGGTGTGGAGAAGCGGTTTGAGCTTTTTCATGACGTTGTTAACCAAAGATTGACTCTTGGTTAGATTTATTTTCAATTTATTTCCCTTTTCAATGGAAAGGAAGCTTTAGAACTAGGGGTTACAATATGAAGCTCCAAGGATTCAGCTCCAAGGATTCAGCTCCAAGGATTCAGGAACAATGTCAGGAGGTATTTCTTCAGAGAAAAGGTGGTGGATGCTTGGAATGCCCTCCTACAGGAGGTGGTGATGACAACGACAGTGACAGACTTAAAAAAATAAATAAATAAAAAGCATAAGATAAACACAGAGGATCCCTAGTGGAAAGAGAATGGTAAAGAAACATTGGGCAACCTTCACTGAAAGATAGTTGCAGCCCAGGGCAGCAGTGATATGGCTGCATTATGCTTCTTGGAAGGCATAGGGTAACCTGCACAGAGCAACACTTGCAACCCTAAAGGGGACACCGTGGGGTTTGGGTTCCATATGGAAATTTGATCTTTTCTGGGTAGATGCACATAAAATCACTGTGGGGCAGACCAGATGGGCCTTTTCATCTTTAACTGCTATAATTTACTATGTTTACTGTACTTTTTTCAACTTTAACTTAATTCAAGCTTCAAAGTAGATTACAGGCAAATTAAAACATATTATAAAGCAATATTATACAAGCTAATTCAAATGTTTACTTGTTGAAGGCTTCCTATAGTGCTTATCCCCTTGATTACAGTTAAACAGACTCTATTATCAGTCAGGTTAAAAGCATTTATTGGTATGCAAAATAAGACAGAGTACCAGGAAGGAGGGACAAATGACTTGATAGTAACTGCTGGAGCTCCTTCAATTTTCTGCTTGTATATTAGCAGCTTATCTAGAAAATGGCTTTCTTTGTTTACCAGTTTCTTCTTATCTCAATATCATATTGGTTGGTTCTGTTTTCTTTTCATCTTAGCCCACAATTGCCCCAATATTAGTATCTTTTCATTTCCAACAGGCTATTATCTCTCTTCTATCTGAATTTCAGTCCCACCTGGTGTCAGGTGGGACTGAAATTCCCACCTGACACCAGGTGGTTTCAGCGTCATGAGTCTCTTTTGTCTGGTTGTTAGATCTCCCCACTAGCAATGTTTCTTTTTCTGATATGGATCATGAGCACCACAGCTGCAGTGCGGTGTATACACATTATGTCTGCTAGAGCTGTCTCTCACTCTGCAGATATACATTTCTCTCTTGACCCTTTCCCAGATGTGGACAGCAAGGATTGTAAACATGTGAGGTGCAGTGGAGGTGGGTGTGACATAAGAGAGATCAGATTATCGCGATGCTGAGAGAAACAACCTTACATGCAATTGAAGATCAGTAGGAAAGTTACATGATGTTATCACCACCCCAATTCAAACTAAAATCCCAGTTTTAGTTACTTGTCTTCTGAAAATCTCAAGTGAAGGAGTATTCAAGCTGCCTGGGTAGCTGAGAGAAGAAGAATATGGTAACAGATAAAAAAAAAAAAAAGTATTACAGGCAATCACTTCTTCTCTAAAACTTGCAAAATTGGAGTACTCAAATTTGGGGCACGACAACTGACAAAAGTTATTGGCAAAAGGTGGATTTAAAGCAGTTTTTTTAACACATATTATGATTTAAACGATACAGCCACCGAGCCCAGTGGAAAGATATATGAGAATATTTGTACCCCAATCTTATATTGGTTCCCAAAGTGATGATAAGGTTTTATGCCACTTGGATTCAGCTAACCAATCAGAGGGTAAATATTATTTTCCTCTAAATGTGTAGTCAAGTTAAATATAATAGGGGTGTGATCAGAAATTTCAACACAACACTGTGTACCATAGGAGGCTTGAAGACTTCCCTGAGATGCTAACAATAAATAGATCAAGAGCAAGACTGTGGTCCTGCAAGGTATCGGTAATTTCATGCAACTGGGTGGCAGTGTGGCTTAAAGTGGCAATTGTAATATTTTTAAAGGTTTCAACAATAGCTTGTAAACGTAAAATACTCCGTTTGCCAATCTGGCTGTACCATGGCCAGCACCAAATATAAATACTGTGGCTGCAATAAGGCTATTTTTTTCTGTCAGGGTTAAAGGATCCCATGTAATTGCTTCTGCTAGAGTGGCGCGCTTACTACGTGCATGCATGTTACCATACTTCATGTGCTATTTGTGAATGATTCTAAGCATGAAAAATACAATATAAAGCAATCCAAAATTAAAATATTCAAACCAAACAGTCTTGTATAGAATGTTCATAAAGGTAGTCCAAGAAATAAAGATGAAACAAGATTATGTAGCATAGATGATCTTTTGTATTTCTGCTTGCAGCAGAGCTTGTGAATTCATTCCTGATGGCAAACAGGAAAGCAGATGTTCTGGTATTTTGAGTCAGAAACCTAGAAATGATGGCAGAAAAGGACCAAATAGTTAATCCAGTCAGCCCAGCAAGCTTATGGTAGTATCTGCCGCACTGTGCAGGTTACCTTTATGCATATCAGTTTCCCAAACAGTAACCAACGAGGGCCCTGACTGTCTGAATCCAATTCTCTGTTTCCCCTTGCTGTTGAAGCAGAGAGAAATGATGGAGTTACATTAACAGTATGTAGGCTTATTGGTTTAGGGTAATACTTGCCATAACAGCAAGTTACCCCCTTGCACTCTCTTTTCATTTCATCCTCTAGTTTTAAGGGATCCAAGTGTTTATCCCATGCCCCTTTGAATTCTTTCACTGTTTTCGTCTTAATCATCTTCTCCGGAAGCACATTCCAAGCATCTACCACCCTCTACATGAAGAAATATATCCTGATGGTTCAAAGTTATCCTCCCTGAAGTTTCATTTCGTGACACCAGGTTCTACTGATTTCTTTCCAATGGAAAATGTTTGAGGATTGTGCATCATTAAAACCTTTCAGGTATCTGAAGGGTCTGTATCATATCTCCCCTGCACCTCCTCTCTTCCAGGGTATACATATTCAGATCCTTCAACCTTTCCTCCATAGGTCTTCTGATAGAGACCCCACATCATTTTGGTCGCTCTTCTCTGGACTGCCTCCATCCTGTGTCTGTCCTCCTTCAGATACGGACTCCAGAACTGAACACAGTACTCCAAATGAGGCCTCACCAAGGACCTGTACAAGGGCATTATCACCTCCTTTTTCTTACTGGTTATTCCTCTCTCTATGCAGCCCAGAATTCTTCTGGCTTTAGCTATCATCTTGTTACATTGTTATGCGATCTTCAGACACTATTACCCTAAGATCTCTTTCCTGGTCTGTGCACATTAGACTTACATCTCCCATCACATACAGCTCTTTTGAATTGCTACACCTGTCTAATTTTTGGACTCAAAGCTTAGGGCACAAGAACACTCAAAATCAGCAAGAGGTTTTTTCTAATCAAATTTATTTGGCTTCTTAAGAGACAAGTGTTCTTGTGAGATGCAATATGCCCTCTATCTGTAATAAGTAGCATCTCCCTCAACACAGGAAGAGAGCCTTCTTTTATAATTAAAACATACAGTATTGCCGAAACTTCCAGAAAGGTGTAACCGCCCACAAACACATGATACTGTTGTCATGACAATCTATCCTGTATAGGAAATGCTTGTGAGGACCTCCCTCAACTAAGAATTCTTCTAACCCTGTTCCTCCTCCCATGATAAAAGTTCCTGTATCACTTTGACTTTGATGCACTGTATTCTTCTTTTCTTCTTTTGTTCTTCTTTGTTTGTGTAAACAAATCGCAGTCTGGGTCTTGAATAAGAGCTAGGCTTGGATTCCATTTCTTGGCACCAGGGTTTAATTAAAAACTGTCACCTCACAGGATCTCCTTTTCAAATTGGTTTCTGTTCATTGAAACCATGCATCTGCAAGACAAAAGCTTGCATTCGGACCCAGTTTCTGTATTGTGAAGTAAATGGTGCCATTAAATAGGCCTTTGTTCCTGTTGTTGCCAGCAAATCTGTCTCAGAGATTTTCTGCAAGTCATGCTCAGAAAAGCACTCAAAGTTCATTCACCTCTTGACAAGCCAAAGTACAGCAGAGGCCTCTGGGTATTCTTGGTTATCTGCTCGGCCTATTCTTCACACCCCAGATGCATGACTGCACTACTTGGCATTGAATTCCAGCTGCCAAATATTCGACCACTCTTCCAGATTTCTTAAATCACTTTAAATTCTCTCCTTCAGGCATGTCCACTCTATTGTAGATCTTAGTATCATCCGCAAATAGGCAATTTTTACCTTCTATCCCTTCTGCAATGTCACTCACCAAGATATTGAACAGAACTGGTCCCAACACCGATCCCTGTGGCACTTCACTTAACACGTTTCTCTCTTCCTAGTAAGTTCCATTTACCATTACACTATGTCTCCTATCAGTCAACCAATTTGTAATCCATGACACCCCCTTGGCGCTCACTCACAAACTTCTCATTTTATTCACAAGCCTCCTATGCGGGATCATATCAAAAGCTTTGCTGGAATCTAAGATATCACATCTAGCAGTCTTCCTTGATCTAATTCTCTAGTTACCCAATCAAAATAATCAATCAGATTTGTCTGACAGGACCTTCCTCTGGTGAATTCATGCTGCCTCGGGTCCAGCAACCCACTGGATTGTACGTAGTTCACAATTCTTTCCTTCAGCAGAGTCTCCATTAATTTTCCCACCACTCAGGTGAGGCTAACCGGTCTATAGTTTCTAGCTTCCTCTCTGCTACCACTTTTGTGAAGTGGGACCACAACCACTCTTCCAGTCCTGTGGTACCATTCCCATTACCAGGGATCTATTGAACAAATCCTTCAGCAGACTCACCAGCACATCACTGACCTCTCTCAGTATCCTGGGGTGTATTTCATCTGGCCACATGGCCTTGTCCACTTTCAGTTAACCCAGCTCCTCCCATTCATTCTCTTCTGTACACGGAGTTTCATCTGCTCCATCCCTATCTATGGTCTTATTAATCAGCAAGGGCCTTCTCCAGGGTGGTCTTTAGTGAATACTGTAAGCAAGTTTAGTGGTGCAGGGATCTGTCTCCTACAAGACACTACCAGCTGCCTTCCCACCTTACTTGTGATCCTCAGAAACAGACTTCTGTTTTTCAGATTTGGCATGATATAGCATTTAGAAAATAATTCTGTCTCTAACATCCTGGCCACTATAAACCAGTTTTCCCTAGAGAAAGTTCTGTATCATGGGTGGTAACAGACATGCCATAAACCTTAGCCTGCTTAATCTATTAATACTTATGGCTAACTTATTTAAGCCCTGGTACTGCTTCAGGCGATATCACTCTGTTTACCTCTGAAGCAGATGCTGGTTGGAGGTCTGGAAAATGTGTGCAGGGAAAAGACTTGCTTCCTGGATTTGACACAGACAGAGCTGGCAGTAGTCCAGGAAGGAGACTGGCTTCTGGCTCTGGTTCTTGCTGGGCTGTCTTAGGCTGGCTCTCACCCCTCAACATTTCAGACTCCATGTCACTCTCCCCACCTCTCTCCAGTCTCCTGCCCTGGTCTCTTGGCCACACCTGGTCTTCTTCCCCCTCTATAGCAGGGAGTGCTGGTCTACTTCTAGCTCCACTTTTACTTGCAGGGTCGCCCTCAGGTTTTGCTCTTATGTTATGTGCCCCTCCCCTCCTCTTTCTTTGCCCCCCTGCCTTATACTTTCCATCTGCTAAATATGCATAATCACGTGGTGGGTGGAGGGTCTTTTACCGCATTGCAGTTCTTTCCCCCCCCCCCTCCCTATTACTTTGGGAGGGGTCATGCCATGTTGCAAGTCTTGTTCCCCCTCCCCATTTCTTCAGGGGGGAGAACTGCCATGTCTATGCCAAGTTGTCTGCCACTGTCAGCGTTTTCTCCGTTTCTGACTGCCTTCTCCCCCCAAAGGAGGGGGGTCTTTTTGACCTTTGCTTGCTTGGCCAGTCCATGACTCCTGCTTATAAGCTTAAGTTGTCCCTCTGTCTGCTTTGCTGCTATTGACATAGGAACAGGTAAACAGGCACATCTTGATAAGGTATCCTTCAGTGTATTAGGACAAAGTCTTCATTTTCCACTGAGACAGTGGCTGTTTTAAAGGTCCCCTGGGTAAATTCTTTCTCTTGCTGTGACAGCATTTGGGGCTGTATATTTCTTTGGCTATTATGATTCATTTTTGGTGATTCAGTGGTAAAACATAAGATATCTCCCTACAATACCGAACTGAATTATTTAATATTTCTGCCATTTCTTCTTTACTCTCCACACATTGCACCTTGTTATCTTTCAATTTCACTATACCACTTCTGGCCTCCTTTCTTTCTGAAAAATGTTTTGTCTCTTTGCTTTACCTCTTTGGCCATCCTTTCTTCTGCTTGGCTTTTAGCTTTCCTTAATTTTTTATTATTCTCCTTCAGTTTTAACAGATGTTCTTCTCTGTGTTCCTTTTTTTTTTTTTTTTTGGGATCCTTTATACTTCTTGAATGCTGTTCTTTTTGCCTTTATTTTTTCAGCCACTTCCTTAGAGAACCAGATCAGTTTCTTATTCCTCTTACTCATTTTAACTTGGCCTATTGTTGTTCCACCTCACCCATTTTCTTCCAGCATTCAGACAACATCCAACAAGGCATTGATCTGTGCAGTCTGAGTAAACAAGCATTGGGGTACTCGCTTGATACAGCTGTTACTACCCTTAACCCTTAACCATTAAGCCTTCTGCTTCATCTTGGATGCAACTCCAACATTATTCTCTGTATCAAAGGCAGGGGGTGTCAGGAAACTCGAATCAAACAGTTACCAACAAGGGCCCTGAACTTGGTGGTCAGTGAAACAGATAAGTATGGGAAAATAAGTGTGGGAGCTTGCTGGGCAGACTGGATGGGCCATTTGGTCTTTTTCTGCCTTCATGTCTATGTTTCTGTTTCCTCTAGTTATGTCCCCATTTCGACAGTCTGGTTTTTTTTTAAATTCAAAACCAAGTCTTCGTGTGTATCTTATTTGCAAAATTGAACCATACCATCTGATGATCACTGGTGCTCAGGTGAGCTCCTATCTGAACGTTAGAGACATTATCATCATTAGTAAGTACTAGATCGAGTATCATACCCTCTCTTGTGGGTTCCATTACCATTTATTTGAGCAGAGCCTTTTGAAGGACATCCACTATCTCTCTACTTCATGTAGATTTTGCAGAAGGGATACTCCAATCCACATCTAACAGGTTAAAATTTCCAATGAGCAGCTAGAAAGTGGGAAAGAAGAACAAAGTATTTGTTCTTCTTTCCCACCTTTTGGTTGCCATCTGTGAGTTTTCTGTCCAGTTCTTCTGTTTGAGTCTGTGGCCTATAGGTCACACCAGTAAAAATGGAAGTACCATCTTCTTTTTTTTTTTTTTTTTAGGACAGTCCACACAGCTTCTTCTCTACCTCATGTCTCTTGCAATTTAGTTGCTTTGATATTGTTTTTGACATAAAGAACTACTACTCCCCCTTTTCTGTCCTTTCTTAGCAAATTATAGCCGGGATGGCTATATCCCAATCATGAGAATCGGTGAACCAGGTCTCTGTAACTGCAACATTGTCCAAGTCTGCCTCTACCATTAGGGTCTGTAGGTCTGGGATTTTGTTACCCAGATTATGAGCATTTGTAGTCATAGCTTTCTAGCTGCTCTTCCTAGTCAACTTTTCTGCATTTTCAAACTGATTGATTTTTTACTTTCTCTTCCCTCTTCCTGTTTTGCTTGGGGGTGACATGCCAAGTTCCCTGGCTACCTCCTGCCACCCCCGTTCCTTAGTTTAAATACCTGACAATGTATGATCTGACTTTTTCACTTAGCATCCTCTTTCTCGCCATTGACAAATGTAGCCCAATCTATGAACACCTTCAACCACAATCTCTTTTTATAAGAATTACTCAATGTAATGTAGGCCATCATTACCATATAATCTTTTATTGCTCCATGCACTGACTCAGCCACCAATATATCCAAAACCACATTCTTTACACAAGGTTTTCAGACAAGCATTGAAGTTATCTATATGACATGATCTTTCCTTTCAATTTCCATGAACAGGTAATACTTCTGAAAAGGCAATAGTCTTTGCCATGTGTCTAAGCCTTTCTCTAGATTTTGGAAATCTTTCTGTACTTTATGGGTTTCATTTCTAGCAAGGTCATTGGTCCCCAGATGGATTATAACATTGAAAACTGATTTCTTACTTTCTTTTAAAATTGTGTTGACCACTTAGTTTACATTTCTGTTAGCTGAGGATTCTGGAAAGCATTTAACTATTGAGTCTCCATCATAATGAGTTCCCACGTTGATTCCTTTGATTGAATCTCCCAGTAGAAGCAGCTTTCTTTTAGGACATTTAATCATGTTGAAGGGTTTCTGGGTGCATTGGGTGACTACTTCCCTTTCAGACATCATTTCATATTCTGTTGTTTGGTCTTCTTTGGGACTAGGATGCATTTTTTTTTGCCTTTTGTAGTGGAATGTCAACAGTGAAGGCGTTTTGTTACCAGACCTACGAACTGCTTAAAACAGGAATAAAAACAAATTATAAACTAAACATGCATTATATCGAGAGAAAATAAACAAGACAGCTGCTCTCTCTTTCCTGATCAGAGCCATCCCTTTTCTATCTCATATACAAGTATTTATTTACTCAGCATTTAAAGAAACCATACATTATTTCCATGTTTTTCTTCACTGTACTCTGAAACATGGTGAATACCTGGTACTGTTTCTTAGCTTTATACTGACTCCTAGTGATAAGTTTACATTTAATAAAAATTTCACAGAGCTTTTTAGCTTCCTGTACTAGGAAACCCATGGGTGTCTGCTTGCAAGCACAGACCTGAATCCCATAATTAGTGAGAATAGACTCATCAAAGGCATCCCTGAATGTGTGGAGGAGGGTCTGCCTCAGTTTATGTCTAAGCTCTCTGGCACTCATCCTCTCTGCAGGACATTGTGTACATGGCCTTAGGGAGAGGATTTTATTGGCACAGGTGCCAAAATGTTTTTAAGGGTGGAATCACTTAGGCTGGCTAGTGCTTCTTTTGAGCTGTTTCACTAAAGTTCAAAGGGATAAGAGCAATTGTGTCTCATTCAGAATTAATGTCTGCAGTTTAGCTAAGCTTCGACCCCTTTCTCAAGATCATGGTCTGCTTAGCTCAACTTTTGCCCAGCTTCGCGCACTCTACTGTTTTTACTGGGTGGTACAGAAGGGAAACTCTTGTCTTCTTCCCCCCTTATCAGGGAAGGAAGTGAAAGGCCAGGCAGGACCCATCAGCCTTTAACAGCTGTTGAATACCTTATCAAACCTGTTCTGCCAGTTTGTCCCTTTGTTCACACAGCGAGGCAATCGTTCCTGAATGTTTTACAATCTCACAGCGTGTCACCAGCTGGATTCATTCTGGCTAACAGTTTAATTCTCTCTTTGTCAGCTACTGTGATTTCCTTCCCAGGATGCTCTGTATACATGAATCAATATCACTGAAAATGTACTGTTTAATTCTTTCTTGTGCATGTTGTAGAAATTCAGTGCTAGTTATTGAGAGGTATACATCTCTGCTGTCACTTTGAGAAGTTACAGATCACACTTCAGTGCAAACTAAACTAAACCTTCTTACTAAATTAAATTTTCTGCAAAAATACTCATTTCTCCATATCTTTAATATCCCTTAGTTTGTTTTAAACTGAAAAATTAATTCATTTAAATGAGATTTCTCCTCCGTTTGTATTTACATATGAGAAACACTTTCAGTTTTTCCCCTCCTTCTCGCTAGCTCTGTTCCCCTTATCTGCAAACTCATCTTCAGCTCCCTGTATCCTTTCAAGTTCTAAAATTTCAGTATTAGCAATTGTTTCCACAGCAACAGAATCATCAATCTCACTAGTGGAACCCCCTTGTCTCCTCATGAACCAATTCTGAATCCCTACACAATCATGCATGTCCACTGCAAGTGTAAATTGAGACTGGGCTGTGATTCCTGGAGCAGATCCCCATTCTGGGATTTGGACAGACAGTAGTTCTTCATTACACCATAGCAGCAATCAGACATAAACATTAGATCCAATTTCAAACAGTTACTGACACTTGCCAACCTTCACTGGAAAAGGCAAGCAACAATTTAAAAAAAATCAGATCAGAATTTTGTCCTAATTAAAGATTCTTTAAATTTCTGCCTTAAACCACTTTTTGTTGTGCTCCAGTACGAGTTTTTTGTTTAAAGGAACTGCTGCACAAACTTCGTCTACAGGCAATACTAAAGCAGAATCAGACATACTGAAGCTTATATTACAGAAACAAAATTTTTCTTAAACTCAGTGGGTGTCCCCAAAACAGAAAAAACTAATCTGTACAATACAAATAGATTTTATACTTACAACCTCCTTATGGCGATTGTCATTGTATGGCGTCACTTATTGTCAGATTCTTCTCTGACTTCTTTCTGCCGAGGCTACTCTGTTCACGGATTCCTCTCGGACATGTCTGCCGAGGTTACTCTATATCTCTCCGTCCTGTGGAGGATAACAGCCTGCTTCCTTCCAGGCCACACCTGAAAATTTCAAAGGGGTCACCAGAATGAAAGTTTCTTACAGTTCTTATCCCCTTGTTAACAGAAAAATCGACTTGGTACTCAGGTTAAAATAATTTATCGGTATGCAAAATAAGGCAGAGTACCGGGAAGGACGGACAAATGACCCGACAGTCACTGCCTGAGCTCCTTCAGTTTTCTGCTTGCATATTAGCTGCTTATATAGAACATTTATTTCTTTGTTTACCAGTTTCTTCTTATCTCAGCATCATGACAGTTGGTTCTGTTTTCTTTTCATCTTAGCCCACAATTCTCCCAATATTAGTGTCTTTTCTGTTCCCCACAGGTTATCTTTCTTCTGTCTGAGTTTCAGCCCCACCTGCTGTCAGTGGTTTCAGCATCATGAGTCTATCTCTTTTGTCTGGTTGTTAGATCTCCCCGCTGGCAATGTTTCTTTTTCTGTTATGGATCATGAGTACCACAGCTGCAGTTCTGTGTGAGCACATTATGTCTGCTAAGAGATGTCTCTCGCTCTGCATTGTATAAATGAATACAATTCCACAATGCATAATTATGAAGCCAGAAATTTAAAATAAAAGTATGCTCCAAAAAACAGGTCTTTGCCTTTCTACAGAAACGTACATAATTTACTCCTGGGGGAATTCTGTGCAAAAAAATTTAAAATTCTGCGCACAAAAACTTAAAATACTGCAAAATTCTGCAAACTTTATATTGGTCAAAATAACACAATTTACATGACAGTGTAAGTAATTACATTCCCCCCCCCCCCCCCCCCCCCCCCGCTCTCTTACCTCCCATGCTCTCTCTCAAACCTTCCTGCTCTCTCTCACCTTCCCCTCCCCCACCCCTCATAATGACTCCCTCTCTCTGAAACCCACACTCAAGCATTCCCCCCCCCCCCCGCTCTCTCACCTCCCATGCACTCTCTCACACCCTCCTGCTCCTTCACACCCTCCTGCTCCTTCACCCTCCCCTCCCCCTCTCCTCTCTCTCTCTCTCTCACACACACACACACACACACACACACACACACATTCTCTCTCACCAGGGCCTTCTATCTTTGCCGCGAGTGGAGCACACTCCGTTCACGGCACACGAGGGCCTTCCATTTCGCCGCGAATGGAGCGTTTCCCGCTTGTGCCATAGGACACGCTCCATTTGCAGTGTGCCGGGGTCTACCCTGCTATTTTCTGTGCAGAATTGCCAAATTCTGCGCAGGGGTGGAATTCTGCACTCCATAGTAGCACAGAATTCCCCCAGGACTAATAATTTGATTCCATGCATATATGAAATGGTAACAGATTCCACAAAGCAGGGGCAAAACATTCAAAAGCTCTGTCTAGTTGTCATAAATGTCACATCTGGGTAAGATGACATTTTTAAAAGTACACATTGTGACAATTTTAAGGCTCTCGTTGGTTGGTAAAACCAAAGGAGATCCACTAAATACATTCGACCAGATGAGTGAAGGCATTTAAAAACCAATGAAATAATCTTAATTTGAACCCTTTCATCCACTTTTGTACAGATGAGCAACTTTACTGTTTCCACATCCCTCTTCACACCCCCAACCGAATGATACAGCCAGTCCCTCTCAACAGTTTTTCTACTGTTTGGAAACCTTCGCCTTATATAAGCAGAAACCACATTGTCTTCCCTCTCCCCTTCTCCCTTCCCCACACTATTTCCGCTCATGTCATCTTGCTACTTCAATATAAGAATTTATGTAGTGATGTTTTAATTTCCAGTTGGCATCACTTGCCCAATTTCAATTAACTATTGGAATTCAAATTCTGTGAGAGTCCAGATCTCAATGTTTTTCTATGTTATTGCAGTTTTATCTTGTTTACAGTGACTGAATCGTGCTTCCACCTTATAATTTCCTGTATACTATTTTGTGACAGCAGCGCATCGTATCCAGCTGAAAGTCTGGAAAGTATTTATTAATGTAGATGGTGAAAAGCCCATAGGACTCAAGGTAAAAAGATAAGGTTGGACATAGATGATAATTTTTATTAATTTTAGTTAGAATTCAACATCTTGTTTAAAACATTTTTACTATTGCGATTTTAATATGCTGTATGTGGGATGGATGATCTATTATTATTTAATGTGTTGGAAATAACCACATTTTACAAATCATTATTTAAATTATTTAATATTCATGAAAGATATCCTGAAAACCAGACCTGTTTTGGGCTTTGAGGACTAGATTTTGAAACAATGCTTTTATAGTTTTATGCAGTAGCAGAGGCAGAGAGAAACCCTTGGATGTGCCTCAGATGTCGATTAAGAAAAATCTATCTGTGCAATGCTCTGTTTCTCAAGAATGAAGTGGGAAATCTTCTAGATGATATTGGTAAGGGGCATGCACATGTGATGAGGAATTCACAGTGGGGTTCTCAATTCAGTATGTGTTCTCCACACTGGTGAGTTTCAGTGCAGTCTTGTGTTGACTAGGTGGGGATACACATGCTTATGTAGGTATATGACTTCAGGACCCTAATGCAGCATGGCATGCCCCTCAAGACAGGATTCGTAATGACCATTCATATTTTCAACTTTGATTGCTGCAAAGAAACATTAGCTTTCATGTTAGAGTAAGTAATATGGGTATTAGAACAGAAGAGTTTTAGTAGTGCTTAGCGGCAACGTAACGTTAAAAAAAAATCTAATAAAATTAATGATTTCTATGTCTCTATTGTGACTTTAAAATAGTTCACTTAGATCTAATTGCTATTGACTTTGTTGGCATGCATAATCTGAGCTAATGTAGCTCTGCTATCTGTTGGCTGACTGTTTACTTATGGAGATGTAACTACTGTTTTATTTTCCCTATTGAACTTCATAATTTGACAAGCAAAACCTTTGGGGAAAAATTGAGCTAAAGAAAATTGCCTTGTTAATCTGATTTGAAATCCTAGCGTTTAGCTAAATTGCTCTGTTATGCAGAGATTCTCGCACACAGTACCCCCAGTTAAAATTCCTCTTGCTGCCATACAAGTTGTACAGCTCAGATGTACAGTCATTTCCAAGATATTTTTGGCCAGTCACTCTGGCTGCCTGTGCAAGAATTACAGCCCACTATGCTTGACGTAGCAGTCCAGCTAAAGTGATTGACTCTGACAGTACTCATAAGTAGTATTCAAATCTGAAGTGGCATCAGACATAAGACAAGAAGAAAATATAATAAAAGAAGATGGGGAGTGGGTTATAAAATGGATAGAAAATTAATTTATTAGAATACTTTTGGCCTTCCTTTAAATGGAAAAATCACCCCTCCCCCCCCCCCCCACACCTTCTTGTGTAGGGGGGGCAGGGATGCTTTGATTTAATCTGGTTTGCCTCTCTTCCACACCTGACCTTTTCATCCATGTTGGAACCTGCTGTATGTCTGATGAGGGGTATGGGTTGAAAATGATGGTACCTTCATTGTATATACCATGGTTTCTCCACCTTCCACATTAAACCACACTGTTCTTCTATAACCCAATTACTATAGTTAAGGGCTTTGAATGAGGGCTACAACCAATTGGTTTGATTGCTAGGGTTTCCTTTTTGCCTGAAAGCAGCTAACCTGCAGTGTATCCTTAGAATGTTTGAAAAATGGTACAACATTTGCAAACTTGGATTTTATTTATTTATTTAAAATCATTTACCGTATTTTTCACTCCATAAGACGCACTTTTTTTTCCCCCAAAAGTGGGGGGGAAATGTCTGTGCGTCTTATGGAGTGAATATATATAAAAAAAACAAAAAACCAACCCCATCCCAACCCTTTAAAGTTAATTAACTACAATCCCCTACCCTCCTGACCCCCCCAAGACTTGCCAAAAGTCCCTGGTGGTCCAGCGGGGGTGCGGGAGTGATCTCCTGCACTCGGGCCCATCGGCTGCCAGTATTCAAAATGGCGCTGATAGCCTTTGCCCTTACTATGTCACAGGGGCTGCCGGTGCCATTGGTCGGCCCCTGTCACATGGTAGGAGCAATGGATGGCCCACAAGATGGCGCTGGCCATCCATTGCTCCTACCATGTGACAGGGCCCGATCAATAGCACTGGCAAAGGCTATCGGCGCCATTTAGAATACTGGCAGCCGACGGCCCGAGTGCAGGAGATCACTCCTGCACCCCTGCTTTCCAAGCAGGGTATATCCTTATAGTCACCCTGTCTTCCACTTTATCTTCTTCAGGCCTGCCTTGAGTTTACCTCCTTCCAATTCTAGGCTTAACTAGCTCTGCTACTCAAAGACCGCAAATCAGTCAAGATTTCCCTAAAGAATATGCATGAGAGAGATTTCATGCATATCCATTAGGTATATCTTGGAAACCCAACTGGTTTGTAGTCCTTGAGAATTGGCAATGCACACCTCTGGTTTAAGCAGTTGCCAAATACAGTAAATACTGTGTAGTGAAATCTTCTACCATCTTCATGGATCTCTCTCTCTTTTTTTTTTTTTTTCAATCTTTATAAGTTTTGTAGCGAGTACAACATAGCAAATAATATCAGAATGAAATATCATTCCAATAATTTTTCCACCATCACCAATACCCCCACCCCTACTCACAATTAGCCCTATGCAGGTACAATCGACAAGCAGTATACAGTTAAATCAAAATAGTATCTGTGGCATTAGTCTAGCATTCAGTTATTTTTTAGCACAAAATGTTAGACTCTCTTGGAACATGCTCAACTGTAGTTAGTAGTGGACTTCCTAACTCCGTTTAAATTAGCAATTGAAGCAGTCTGGTTACAGATGTAGAAGTTGAGACCTAATGACTTTGAATGTCAGAGATGCAATTTCAAGCTGTCAAACCGAAACATGTTAACTAATTTTGGACTGTATCCAAAATAAGCTGGTCTTTTATATTAACTTTCAACTTACACAGTCTGAAATAGAAGCTCCATGCCTTAACACAGTTAAATTATATAGGGATGCCATACATCTAAGAAACCATCAAATTTCATTTTAGAGGAATGAGTAGCTGACACATATTCTTACACTAGAAGCTTATGAAATCATGTTTTCCATTCTCCTATGGTGTGGGACCTTCTTGGGAAATCCAATTAGATTGAATTGTCTTTTTTGCAATAAGAAATGCTTTACAGAGTAATAGTTGCTGATTGGATTGTAAGTTGATCTCTTGATTTCTGTGACACACTATCAGAATTGTCATTTAAATCCTAATGCGCGTTGCGATAAATATTGCGCATTTATAGCACATTAGACCCTGTTGATTGCGCGTTGAGGCCCTTATGCGGCTTGATGAATGACCCTATTATGAGCCCTTTGGAGACAGGGAAATATCTCCAGTACCTGACTGTAATTTGCTTTAAAGTGGCTGACTAGTCTCAAAAGTGGAATATAAATATTCAAATATTATATGCCCCTATCCTATAACCTATGCACTCTTTGCATATCTAGATACACCTTTTTCCTTTGTATATATTTTTTCTTTTGTATGATTTTGTTATAATTTATTAAATTTGTTTTGTCAATGAATAAGTGCCTTCCTTGATCTTGTTTTTCTCTGATAATTTATTTTGCTCTTGGGATACCATTTGATTCTTTTTTAGACTGTTACTCAGCAATCTTAATTGTATTTTGAATAATCCATCCTCATCGAGGTGTAGATGGGCAGGTCTTCTCTAACCTAAGCAGCCCCAAAAAACAGGGTTCCCCAATCCTTGTCCAGGTGGTGTACAGGGTCTCACCAGGCCGCCTACCAAGAAAATGTAAAACCCCCTGAAAATATATCCAGAGGGATATCCCAGCCAGCTAGTTAGTAGACTGGATGGAAACCCTCCCAACCCTGGTCAGCTTCCAAAGGCTGGGTTAGCCTGCTTTTCTTGACTGGGCCTGAAAAACAACAAAAGCTAAGCTCCTAAACTACCTCCTAACTTCACAGAATTCATAAAGGAGTGCCCACAGACTCCCTCTAGGGAGCTGCTTAAAAAACGTCCCCGGGGGACAGCTATTCCAGACCCTCAAAGGGAGAGGATGCATCTGAATGGTATCCTTCTCCTTACTGGTCTGCACTGCTCTAGCTTAAAAACAGCACTTACCCAGGGCTTACTGGCAACCAAAAAACCAAACCTGTCTATGTATTAATTATCAATATAAATCCACATTGAGGTGCAGTTCCTATTTCATTCCATTTAGATTGGCTAAGAAATTCCACTAAGGAAATTTTCATTGAGAAAATATTTGCAACAAAGCCCTAAAATATATTTGCAGAGCAGCAGTTGCCCATCACTGAACTGTAATTCTGTGGTTGACAGACCTTACCAAATCTTGTTTCAACTTATGTAGCCCTCTCTGTGGGATTCTTCAATGAAGTCTTTATCTCAAAAGATGTATTTTCAACATAATATAAGGTTAGGGACATGAGACCTCAATATTTCCTTGAAATTTTTTTTTTTTTTTTTTGGTTATCCACGAATAATACCGTGAAACTGACTGAGATCCAGATATACTAAGCATTTTCCCCATAGACACAAAATGGGAGAGAATCGTTAGTGCATAGACCTTGAAATAAATCATTTTCTGTTCTTCAGACACACTTTAAATAGTGATGGGGCAAAGGCCGGTCTGCACAATTTTGAAAGATTGCATCAAGTGCCTTGGAGTCTAGGGGGGCACTCCAGGCTGCCACTGGATCACCAGGGTCACTTTATTTTGGTAAGAATGATTTCAGGGGGTGGAGGGAGGGAGGGAGTTCATGGAAACAGTTCACTACACCACCAGCATGTCTCTTTTATGTTAGGGGGGTGGGGAGGATACTAGAACACCAAGGATTAGGTGCTCTGTAAGGAGGATTAGGGGATTGGGAAACTGCTATGGGGGGTGGGGTGGGGGGAAGATTATTGAGGACTGAGAAGAGGTATTTGGAGTGATGGGGATGTGGGGCATTGCCACACAATTGTATAGCTTTTAAAAAAAATATTTTTACTTTTGGGCTGCCTCAAAGTGTGGGGATCTACTCAGACCTCTGGGGTAATTTTTCACAAATTGGAAAGGGGGGGGGGGTTGTTTCAGGCATGTGGCCCTTTAAGAAGCAGGCTGAAGGTATCAGGATGCGCATTAGTGTCCTGATTCCTCCAAGGAAAAGTTAGCTATAATTCCCGAGTTGTAGCTAACTTTCTGGGAAATAACGTGGCTTGGGAACAACGTGGTGTTTTATTTGCATAGGATTACCGATGGATGAGCTGCGTCTCATGCATTTGAAAATTTAATATATGCAAAGCAGCTCGTTTAAATAGGGGACTTTTTGGTTAAATTTCATGGGTTCTTGAATTTCATCACTCAACAGGTAATGCATTTCTTTCCTGAATTTCATTACCACACCCGTACCCCCTTTGTCTCTCCTCTCGAATATATTTCTCTCTCTTATGCATTTATTTTAAAACATTTATATTCTGCTATATGCAATAAAAATTGATCAATACAGATTACAAAATAACATTAGAATTTGAAATAAACGGGAGAGTACAAACAAATTAGAAATGTAAACATAAAATGAAATTCAGTTGAAAGGCATAAGCAGAGGGTAGAGACAAGCCACCATCAAGCTCTACCTGAAAGGAATTTTTTTTTTTTAATATGAATTGCCCTCTCTTCATTCCCCTTCAGTCACTCTTCACAAACTCATATCACTCTCAGCACTTCTTGCACGTCCCTAGACTTTCACTTAACACCCCATACAAACCCACACTCCTCCCGTGCTCTTACCAACAACCCCTGCCAAACTTTGCTCTCACCCCCCTCTCCCCACTTTGTGCTCCCCTCTCTCTTCAGCAGACCTGTAACAGCCCTGAACATGGAAGGAAGTACTGCTACTTTTGCCTACCATGACTGATTGAGTCTTGTGAACAGAAAAAGCCAATCAGCCACCAGAAGACAAGGAAGCAGCAGCTCAGATGTGATGCTGGAGAGAGATGCAGGCATTCTTTGTGTGTGTGCGTGGGGGGGAGGCATGGAAGAGAGGAGACTGGGTCTTCCTCTTCCTGCTGGTTCTGTGCCTGTCTGCAGGCACAGAACCAGCAGGAAGTTGGCTATACTACTGTTTGTGCTCCTGCCAGCGGACCTACATGCTTCTCCTTCTGGCTTAGCTTTAGGTCAGTGCAGGTGTGCCCTCAGGCCCCCTCCAACTGCGGCACCTAATGTGATCACACAGGCATAAAGATAGCCCTTAGTAAACCCCTTCTAAAGGCAACTGTAGTTTTAGATGTCTGTATTAATTGTGTAATGCTTCTTGACAGTGTAATTATAGCTCTTCTCCTTTTAAAGAGCTGAGCACTATTTATTTCTGTCCTTGAAGTAGTCTGCTTTAAAAATGCAGTTTTGCCATGAGGATAGTCCAGACTATGGCGTGACAGCAAAACAGGCCAAAGAGTTCAAACAAAGCAGCCCTTTTTTTTTTTTTTTAAATAAGAGAAAACAATAAGATTAGCTGAGAACAGAAAATTCATATTACAGCCCAGCCACCAATTTGGTATCATTTTAAAAAACATTCAATGGTTTGAGCTTAGGCTGGTATTTGCAAACCCTATCCTGGATGCATATATATCAGCATAGACGCCTGTCTTCTAGGTACTCCTCAAAACAGCCTTTCCGAAAAGACACTAAGAAGTCCTTCTTCCATCCGAAGAAGTCCTACCCACCACTGGCTAGAACTCACTCTACGAGACCATTTCAAAAAACCCAGTCTCGTCAGATACGAAAACAAAAGCCGCAAGCAGCTCCTCAGCTGGGCCCTGCTTCCGTTTTTTGACTCCTGCATAGAGAGCGGCAGCCAGCTTCCACTGCCTCATATACCAGTGGAAGGTCGATTGTGCCATTTCATAGGGGCAGATTTGGAAACCTTGCAGGCAAAAGCTTTTCTACCTTGACAACGAGCTCTCACTCTCGTCTCTCTCACACACCAGCTGCAGTCTCAGCGCTACACGACTGCACGCCGCTTTCACATCCTACTGGGACACATGGCGTCCTCAGTTCAGGTCACCCCGGTGGCCCGCCTAGCCATGAGAGTCATGTAAGTTCTCAATGGACTCAATGCATTCAGCCCCTGTTGACCATTGTCCACATCACCGACTCACTCCGTCAGTCTCTCGCCTGGTGGAAAAATTAGATGAATCTCCTCCAAGGCTTGCCCTTCCAGGCTCCAGACCCTCAAATAACTCTCAAAACTGATGCTTCCAACCTCAGCTGGGGAGCCCATGTGGCCAATCTGCAGACACAAGGAACTTGGTCTCCAGAAGAAGCCAAACACTAAATCAATTTCCTGGAGCTTCGAGCAACCAGATATGCTCTCAGAGTATTTCAGGATCGCCTCTCCAACCAAGTCATCCTGATTCAGACGGACAACCAGGTGGCCATGTGGTACATCGACAAACAGGGAGGCACAGGTTCCTACCTCCTGTGTCAGGAAGCTGCGCAGATATGGGAGGAGGCCCTCTCCCACTCAATGTACCTCAGGGCCACCTACTTACAGCGAGTGGACAATGTGTTGGCAGACAAGCTAAGTCGCACCTTTCAACCGCACGAGTGGTCTCTCGACCCCTCAATAGCGGACTTGATCTTCCAAGAATGGGGTTACCCTCAAATAGACCTCTTTGTGTCACCTCAAAACCGCAAAGTAGAGAACTTCTGCTCTCACTTGCAGCCAACACTATCAGCCAAGAGATGTATTCTCCCTCTCATGGGCAACTGATCTACTAAATGCATTCCCTCCACTTCCACTTCTCTCAGACTCTCATGAAGTTACATCAGGACAAGGGAACCATGATCCTGATAGCACCTCACTGGCCACGCCAAGTGTGGTTTCCAATACTTCAGGATCTCTCCATTCGCAGGCACATTCCCTTGGGAAAGGACCTGCTTCTGATCACTCAAAACGACGGGTGCCTACGCCACCCCAATCTTCAAGCCTGGGTCCCTGACGGCCTGGATGTTGAAAGGTTAATCCTTCAGCCACTTAACCTTTCTGAATCAGTATCCCGTGTCCTGATTGCTTCACGGAAGCCTTCCATGAGAAAATCCTACCTTTACAAATGGAACAGGTTTCAGTCATGGTGCTCTCCTAAATCCCTTGACCCCTTTACTTGCCCAATCATGAAGTTTCTGGACTATCTCTGGCACTTGTCGGAGTCAGGTCTAAAACCTTCCTCCATCAGAATGCATGTTAGTGCGGTGGCCGCCTTCCATAAAGTGTCGGGGATATTCCCATATCAGTACAACCCCTTCTAACACATTTTCTGAAGGGCTTGCTTCACCTCAAGCCTCCACTGCATCCTCCGGCCCCTTCTTGGAATCTCAACCTAGTTTTGGATCGGCTCATGAAACCACCATTTGAGCCTCTCCAATCCTGTGAACTTCCCAATCTCACATGGAAAGTAATCTTCCTTTTGGCAATCACTTCAGCTCGCAGAGTTAGTGAGTTACAGGCCCTAGTTACCTATCCGCCTTACACTAAACTTCTGCAGGACCGGGCAGTACTCCGCACTCACCCTAAATTTTTACCTAAGGTAGTTTCAGAGTTTCTTCTCAATCAATCCATTATACTACCTACCTTTTTTCCCAGGCCCCATTCCAGTCCAGGAGAACAGGCTCTGCATACCCTTGACTATAAACAGGCTCTAGCGTTCTACCTAGACCGTACAGTTGCCCACAGGAAAAGCACTAAATTGTTTGTCTCTTTCCATTCCATTAAATTGGGGCAGCCTTTGGGTAAGCAGACTCTCTTCTCCTGGTTAGCGGACTGCATATCCTTTTGCTATCAGCAAGCGGGCATTCCATTTCAAGACCGTGTTAAAGCACACTCTGTGAGTGCCATGGCGACTTCAGTAGCACACCTACATTCGGTGCCGCTTCCTGACATTTGCAGGGCTACCACCTGGAGTTCTCTCCATACCTTTACAGCCCTCTATTGCTTGGACAAGGCCGGAAGACAAGATTCCATCTTCGGCCAATCTGTCCTGCGTAACTTATTCATGACTTGGCTTACCAACACCCTTCCGCCTGCCCGGTAGGGTTCAGGATGCCCTCGGCCAAATTTCACCCCAGTCCTAGTGTCTTGCTCACCTGGGTACATTTGGTGCATGCTCGGACATCCTCAGCTCGGTACTCACCCATATGTGAGGACTACCATCCTGCTTGCCTGTGAGAAAGCAAATGTTGCTTACCTGTAACAGGTGTTCTCACAGGACAGCAAGATGTTAGTCCTCATGAAAACCCGCCCGCCACCCCGTGGTGTTGAGTTCGTTACGTTTTTTTATTTTATTTTTCGGCACTTCCTGTAGCTTTTAAACAAGACTGAAGGGGAACCCCTGCTGGCTGCAGGGTTAGTGCCATGCTGGGCATGCCCAGTAGGTGTCAGTCAAAGTTCTAGAAACTTTGACAAGTGTTCCGTGATTGGGCTCGATCCTGTGATGTCACCCATATGCGAGGACTAACATCCTGCTGTCCTGTGAGAACACCTGTTACAGGTAAGCAACTTTTGCTTTACTGGACTTCCGTGACTTATTCAGTAATGCTCCTGAGCTTTCAAGACTACATAATTACCTTCTTCAGATGCATTCTGTAGAAGCAAAACAATTGCCTTGGTTAACATTCTTGTTTGACTGCACATGGTTTCTTTTGTCATATTCACAAAGCCTAAAATATCTTCAAGACTGGATTCTGGTAGATTCTTCGAAGAACAAATATTTTCCACAAATCCTGGGAACCTTTGTTTGTTTGTTTTTGTTGGTTTTTTTTTTTTTCCCCTTGTCGTCTTTCTGGGTGGGCCTCTCTGGGCTGGGAAAGAAGTCTAGTGGCTTAGAGCACAGAGCTGGCAACAGGTGGACCCTGTGATTGGGATGTCACTTCTGCCATGAATTTGTAGACCTATTAAGCAAGGCCCTTAACATGTCTGTCCAGTGCCATTATGTGCCTAGAGCGTTCTTTTTCAAGCAGTGTTTTATTGGAGATCTCAGATGAGCTGAGATAAGTCTGAATTAACACCACTGAACAGTCGTAGCATCAGGGATTATTTTATTGGATCCTTATCCCGAGGTATTCTGTGATTTCTGAACTTAAAGAGGCTCAGCTGAAAGCCTTCCTTACTAATCTGATATCCTGAACGGAGTGCTGTTTGTACAGTCCAGTGGCGTAGCCAAAAATGAATTTTTGGCTGGGCCCAAGGTTAACGTGGGTGGGCACTAAACAAAGTCTGAGCCATGGAATTCATATTCTTGTTGATAAATACTTTCACACATACACCTGACAATAGATTTCTAAATAATCTGCTACAGCTGTTATACTTTTAATATTTTAAACTCAATGACTTCAAGCAGCTACCAATGCTAAACCTAATATATAGTTATGGAAGCATTTCAATTATACTTAGAGATCTCAAGTGGCAGTATCCCATAACTTACAAAGAACCATATACTATTCAACTATAAAGACAAATATCTCATCATACATCACAGTATTCTGTTTTAAAACCCTCTGGAATGTTGTACCAAAATATTTACCATAATTGAGCAAATGCCTTATTAATCTGTATCAATAAAACAGATAAATATCTTTGAAGACTTTTTCCTTTCCTATGGCTCAATTATTTAGTTTTAGTCTTCCTCTGATGGTGACATTTGCTGAATCGAGTCCAGGGGCTCCTGACATTCATCCCCATATCTTTACAAAGGAAGAACAGAAAAAAGACTGTTCTGGATAAAGAGATGTCTTGAAGGTGGTCACACCCTTTGGCTGACAGCTGGGATGTATCCTTAGCAGTGTGGAGAGGATAACTGGGTAGACAGGAGAAAAAAGGCTATCCAGCCCTGTCATTTACTAAGCTATCATCATGTAAACATACACTCTGCATCCACAAATAAGACTGATACAATTGCCTACATGCTGGTAAAATACCTCACCTCGGGCACACACACAGAACCGACCTTCACCAAAGTACAGAAAGACCACACATTATAAATATGGAGATAGAAACTGGAATGGAAAGCCAAAAAAAGCCACTCTGCATGCAGTGCAAACCTGGAGAAATGGAAAGAGAAATATAGCACCTAACATAATCCCAGGATCTGTAATAATGCACACAAACTAACCCGCACAAAGTTACACCTGCATTATGGAACATATAACAACCCTATCTATGAAAAGGCAACACTACAAATATTAAATCAGGTCCTAAACACTAATACACCTCCTATTAGGAAAACAGAACAAGCCAAGCTGCTACAGAGCCCCACACAGAAATAACTGTAAAACGATATTAATAAATGTTCAAAACAGCTGATGAACAGAATAACATACAACAAAACTCATAAAAATTATTAAACATTGGCCAAATATCAATAAAATATTTCAAAACAGCAGACACATCACATAATACTCAATAATTAAAATGGCAGTCAATCAAGAAAAATAAACTTAAAATGCCACTTTTACTTATCCTCTCCAGAAACTTTCCTATTCCTTTCCCTTGAAAGCACAGACCAGGAGCAGCAGCGGCTGCTGAAGCTCTGTCCTCACGGTCTTCTTCTTTAGGGCCCACAAGTCACACACACAGGGCCGGTGCAAGAGTATTTGGCACCCTAGGTGAACCTTCAGTAATGCAACCCCTCCCCTGGATTACGTATTGGCAGCAGCTCCGGCACAGCGCCCCCTCCTCTGGTATTGGATTTGTCGCAGGACCTCTTGTGCTGGTGGGAGTTTGTAACCCCCCCAAAATTGTGGCACCCTAGGCCACTGCCTAGTTTGCCTAATGGAAGCACCGGCCCTGCGCGCACACACACCAATTAAACCCTATGATCAATCTCTGTCTTTCACACACCACAGTCACCTCCCTGCCCAGTCTCTGTCTCTCACACACATCCCAGTCATCTCCCTGCCCAGTCTCTGTCTCTCACACACATCCCAGTCACCTCCCTGCCCAGACTCTGTCTCTCACACACACCCCAGTCTCCTCCCTGCCCAGACTCTGTCTCTCACACACACCCCAGTCACCTCCCTGCCCAGACTCTGTCTCTCACACACACCCCAGTCACTTCCCTGCCTAGACTCTGTCTCTCACACACATCCCAGTCACCTCCCTGCCCAGAATCTGTCTCTCACACACCCCAGTCACCTCCCTGCCCTGCACTTCCAGCCCGTGGCTTAAACACTGCCACTCTTCCCAGCCCGATGCCCCCCTTCTTCCTGCCCCACCGGCAAATCAGAGGTTTCCTCCTCCCACTGGCAGGAAGAAGGCTTCCGATTGGCCCGCGGGGGCAAGTAGAATGCAGGAGGTTTCCCATTGGCCCGTGGGGGCAGGAAGAAGGGAGGAGATTTCCCATTGGCCCGCGGGGGCAGGAAGAAGGGAGGAGGTTTCCCATTGGCCCGTGGGGGCAGGAAGAAGGTAAAGGGAAGTATTATTGGGGCTGTGGGACACCGGGAGCCGCAACACATCAGCTGGTTTTATTATTTTTTTTCTTCCTTGGGTGTATGCTGATGCTGCCTGCTTTTTATTGGCTGCAGAGTCTTGCAAAGAAATTTGGGTGGGCCTGAATGGAAAGTGGGTGGGCCACTGCCCACCCAGGCCCACCCGTAGCTACGCCACTGGTACAGTCTGCATATTGATACACCTATTCACTTAAACGTTAGGTAAAGGAAAAACTACTTGTTTCTGTATGTCCATTCTGGGTCTCTGTTCTTGTTTAAATAATAAGCATGCTTTCATAATCTATCCTGAATTTGACAAGTGCAGTATTCTTAATAATGAGCAATACCCAATATTAATGAGCAGGGCTTGTTAGGATCTGAGTATATTTATTCTCTGTGTTAAATCAAACTGCAGCTGGATGAATGTAAAGGGCATGTGCTGCCAGAGCAAATTTTTGGTTCTTTGCATTTAAGATATATTCCAAAGACCTGTCAAAAAAAACAAAAACCTTATTAGCATATCTCAGGAGTTTTCGTAGTAATTAAGAAATTGTCTGTTGTGTCCGTCGGTTCCTGATGCCCTCTCTCCGCCCTCTTCGCCCGCGGCAAAATTGGCTGCCGCGGCAACCTTCTGCTGAAGTCCTCCGGTGTCCCGGACCGGCTAGACGCTTCAACCCGCCATGTTTCCTGGAGGCCTAGGTGCGTGCGCGCTGTGCGGCCCCGACTGAAGTACCAGCGATGGCGCGAACCTCAGAGGCGTCCCTTGAGATGATGTCACCCGCGACAGATATATAAGGTCTTAGAATTTGCTAACAGATAGAGTTAGCAAGGGTTTGAGTTACTCTATCTAAGCTACTCTGCCTCCTCGGACTTACCAGGGGTACCCACTCCTCGGGGGCCTCGCTCTCTCCTTTGTTTTTTCAGGTGACAGTCTGGAACCGGTACTCACTCCTCGAGGGCCCTCGATCCCAGACTTGCTCCGTATTCTCTTCTGCCTGGAAGTCATCACTGCCAACTATATCAGTGAGTTACCATCGCTCTCTCAGAGCTTTCCCTGGAACCAGGTACTCGCTCCTCGAGGGTCCACGTTCCCAGACTTGCTCCGTATTCTCTTCTGCCTGGAAGTCATCACTGCCAACTACATCAGTGAGTTACCATCGCTCTCTCAGAGCTTTCCCTGGAACCAGGTACTCGCTCCTCGAGGGCCTATACATTCCAGCTCCTGGGCTTCTATGAGACATTGTGTGAGTGTTACCATCAGGTTTGGTACATGAACTCTGCATACCCTGCCTACTCACTATATTTCAGTTTCTCTACAGCTCAGCCTCCAGGGATCGCTGTTCCAGTATCTGAGGGACTACAGCCCAGCCGGGCATTCCAGCTCACTACTGCCACCTCTGGTGGTTCAGTATACTGTCTAATAAAAGAACTAGTGTGTGTCTGTCTCCTAACTCTGAGCCTGACCGGTGGTCCCTCTCGGGATCTCCCCCTGGGGGCGTGGTCATCTGCCACTGGTCCAAGGATCCACCCACAACTCTCCTAAATAACAACAGATTGCTAATTCCCTAGCAGACTGCTAACTCCTAACAGTCTCCTGATTGACAAATAGTGGCAGGTAGCTTTGGGACTGGCAAATGCAATCTGTGGCAGTCCCGAGGGAACCGTAGAATCTTGTGCTATTTTCCCTTGTGCATGGTCACGGCTGGGCATCATAGCTTCCGTAATGGCTGGCCCTTTTAATTTGTCACTTTTAAGTCAGTCATGTCTTACACTTTTAATAATGCAAAAACATACCCTTATAGATAATATCCATAAATTCATATATTCTCATATCTTCATCTATCTACTTTCTATTGAAGCCATAGGTTGTTGACAAAACTGGTTGGTTCAAATTTAAAGTTAAATGATGTATTGGTACATATCTTCAAGATTTCCATAAGAACATAAGATATGTCATACTGTGTCAGACCAAGGGTCCATCAAGCCCAGTATCCTGTTTTCAAAAGTGGCCATCCAAGTCGCAAGTACTTGGCAAGTATCCAAACATTAAATAAATCTTAAGCCACTATTGCTTATTAACTAATAGCAGTTTATGGATTTTTCCTCTAGCAACTTATCCAATTCTTTTTTAAACCCAGTTACACTAACTGCTGTAACCACATCCTCTGGCAGTGAATTCCAGAGCTCATCTATGTGCTGAGTGAAAAATAATTTTCTTTGATTTGTTTTAATTGAGCTGCTTGCAAACTTCATGGAGTGCCCCCTAATCCTTCTATTATCTGAGAGAGTAAATAAACGATTTACATTAGCTTGTTCAAGTCCTTTTCTGATATTTTAGACCTCTGTCATATCCCCCCCCTCAGTCGTCTCTTCTCCAGACTGAATAGCCCTAACTTTCTTAGCCTTTCCTCATAGGGCAGCCGTTCCATGCCACTTATCATTTTGGTCGCCCTTCTCTGTACTTTCTTCAGTGCAACTATATTTTTTTTTAGATGAATCTGGATTAGTAACCATGCAGTATATGCCTATTACATTTCATATGGAATCCGTGGAAGATGTTTTATATTATGTAGAGGCACTGTAAGATTCCATTTTGGTTTTATGTTAAACTTTTACATACAATCAGACTTCACAGTGCCTGGTAATAAGTCTGACTACATACCTGAAACTCTCAAGCTATATAAGTTTCACATGAACCAACGCACAGTAATTCTTCCTAAATCTCTCAGGTACTCACAAATTTTCTGCAGGCAGTTCAGTTCTAATAAAATCCTGACTTAAATCTAAACCCATATTTGGATTCTTGTTTGCAATTAATAACTGTGCAAAGAAAAAAAATCATCATGTACTCTCTTATACAATAAAGGAAATCCCTGAGTTACACTTTAGTTACATTTCTAAATTGACCTCCATTATCCAAATTACAACACTTATTTCGACTTTGATGCGCAATCATTTCCCAATAGTCACACATGACTATGAGGCCTGGCGAGGTGACATAAGTAGGAGTACAAGGGACATCATCTCCTCAAAACGGTGTCAATGTAATGTCCTGTAAGCATGACTTAGTACATAATTGCATAAGATTTGCCATACTGGGCCAGACCAAAGGTTCATCAAGCCCAGTATCCTATTTCCAATAGTGGCCAATCCAGGTCACAAGTATCTGACAGGATCCCAAGGGGTTAGATTCCGAGCAGCTTATCCCAGTGTGAGAAGTGGATATCTGCAACTCCACCTTAATAATGGTTTATGGACTTTTCCTCTTGGAAGTTGTCCAAACCTTTTTTTTAAAGCAGCTACATTAATAGCTTTCACAATATCCTCTGGGAATTAATTCCAGAGCTTAATTATACATTGAATAAAAAAACATTTTCTCTTCTTTATTTTAAATGTATTACTTTGTAAATTCATTCTCCTCTTTGAAACAGTACAAAGACTTTCCTCTTCGGACAAAACAAAGTTTTTTGCTTTACAATGTCTATGCTTTTTAGGGATGTGCAGAGGGACGGCATACGTGGTATTCGTATGCGTCGGGGGGCAAATACGTTGCATTTGGCAAGGGGGGGCTCCCGATACATTCATGCGTTCATTCTTATTCGTTTCCCGGCTAAAATTGAATTAACTACATCCCCCCACCCTCCTGACCCCCCCAAGACTTACCAAAACTCCCTGGTGGTCCAGCGGGGGGTCCGGGAGCCATCTCCTGCACTCACTCCTTTGGCTGCCGGTATTCAAAATGGCGCCGATAGCCTTTGACCTTACTATGTCACAGGGGCCGACCAATGGCACCGGTAGCCCCTGTGACATAGTAGAGCATATAGAAAGACATGATTTAATGGAACACAGTCAACATGGATTTACTCAAGGGAGGTCTTGCCTAACAAATCTGCTTCATTTTTTTGACGGGGTTAATAAACATGTGGATAAAGGTGAACCGGTAGATGTAGTGTATTTGGATTTTCAGAAGGCGTTTGACAAAGTCCCTCATGAGAGGCTTCTACGAAAATTAAAATGTCATGGGATAGGAGGCGATGTCCTTTCGTGGATTACAAACTGGTTAAAAGACAGGAAACAGAGAGTAGGGTTAAATGGTCAATTTTCTCAGTGGAAAAGGGTAAACAGTGGAGTGCCTCAGGATCTGTACTTGGACCGGTACTTTTCAATATATATATAAATGATCTGGAAAGAAATACGAGTGAGGTTATCAAATTTGAGGATGATACAAAATTATTCAGAGTAGTTAAATCACAAGCAGACTGTGATACATTACAGGAGGACCTTGCAAGACTGGAAGATTGGGCATCCAAATGGCAGATGAAATTTAATGTGGACAAGTGCAAGGTGTTGCATATAGCGAAAAATAACCCTTGCTGTAATTACACGATGTTAGGTTCCATATTAGGAGCTACCACCCAGGAAAAAGATCTAGGCATCATAGTGGATAATACTTTAAAATCGTCGGCTCAGTGTGCTGCAGCAGTCAAAAAAGCAAATAGAATGTTAGGAATTATTAGGAAGGGAATGGTTAATAGAACGGAAAATGTCATAATGTCTCTATATCGCTCCATGGTGAGACCGCACCTTGAATACTGTGTACAATTCTGGTCGCCGCATCTCAAAAAAGATATAGTTGCAATGGAGAAAGTACAGAGAAGGGCAACCAAAATGATAAAGGGGATAGAACAGCTCTCCTATGAGGAAAGGCTGAAGAGGTTAGGCTGTTCAGCTTGGAGAAGAGATGGCTGAGGGGGGATATGATAGCGGTCTTTAAGATCATGAGAGGTCTTGAGCGAGTAGATGTGACTCGGTTATTTACACTTTCGAATAATAGAAGGACTAGGGGGCATTCCATGAAGTTAGCAAATAGCACATTTAAGACTAATCAGAGAAAATTCTTTTTCACTCAACGCACAATAAAGCTCTGGAATTTGTTGCCAGAGGATGTGATTAGTGCAGTTAGTGTAGCTGGGTTCAAAAAAGGTTTGGATAAGTTCTTGGAAGAGAAGGCCATTAATGGCTATTAATCAAGTTTACTAAGGGAATAGCCACTGCTATAAATTGCATCAGTAGCATGGGATCTTCTTAGTGTTTGGGTAATTGCCAGGTTCTTGTGGCCTGGTTTTGGCCTCTGTTGAAACAGGATGCTGGGCTTGATGGACCCTTGGTCTGACCCAGCATGGCAATTTCTTATGTTCTTATGTTCTTAAGGCTATCGGCGCCATATTCAATACTGGCAGCCGACGGCCCAAGTGCAGGAGGCTGCTCCCGGACCCCCGCTGGACCACCAGGGACTTTTGGCAAGTCTTGTGGGGGTCAGGAGGGTCCCCCTAGACTTGCCAAAAGTCCCTGGTGGTCCAGCGGGGGTCCAGGAGCGATCTCCTGCACTCGGGCCATCAGCTGCCAGTAATCAAATTGGCGCCGGCCATCCATTGCTCCTACTATGTGACAGGGGCCGACCAATGGCACCGGTAGCCCCTGTGACATAGTAAGGTCAAAGGCTATCGGTGCCATTTTGAATACCGGCAGCCAATGGCATGAGTGCAGGAGATGGCTCCCGGACCCCCCGCTGGACCACCAGGGAGTTTTGGTAAGTCTTGGGGGAGGTCAGGAGGGTGGGGAGTTTGTTTAAATTTGCTTCTTTAGGCGGCCGAATAATTCGGTGAAGATTCGTTGTATTCGTGGGGAATCGCTATACGTTTCGCTTCCCCACGAATACAACAAACATGGCCCTGTACGTTGCGGATTACCAATACGTTGGAAACGAATGCACACCCCTAATGCTTTTTAACTACTATGTATAGCTAAAATCCAAGTTATTTTGGTAAAAGTAGGGTATTGGGCTCCAGTGCTGGACCCAAACCCCCATTTATAAAACTGTTCTTAAGGGACATTTGGTTTCATTTACAATATTTTGACTTAAAAACATGGTTTTCAGGAACCAATTGTGCCAAAATCTGAGGACTTCTGTGAGAAAACGTTCACCCTAGTAGTCTCCATTTGTCTTCTCCTGCACATATGAATGACAGTCTCCATTTTATTTTGTAAAATAATCGATATAATCCTGTATGTAGTATACTACCTCTTATTTCTGTAGTCTATTAGATGTGCATAACACTGTACAGATGCACATATGAAACCATCTCCGCTTTGTGGTTCTTACAGTCTAGTTCTTTAGGATCCTCAAATGTATTTATTGATTTATTTTTTAATTGCTTTCCAGGTTGTGCACAGTAAAATCTTCCAAAGTGATGTACAGTAAAATGAAAAAAAACTGGAATACAAAAAAAATAGGATACCCCAATTATTCAATAAAATAGCTAAAAATAATACCCTAACAAAGAAACATACTTCTACCATTAACTTAAAATTAAAACATTGACATTAGTCCTTGCCAGACAGAACAATTCAAGCCTTGCTTTCACATTTGTTGCTTTTGCATTGTCAGAAATGTCTTCATTTTCTGGGCTGTGAATTTATTTGGATTCACAAAAATGAAAATTTTCTTTTCTTCCTGCCAGGAGGGGATTTCAGGAAAATATCAGCCCGGGGGATATTTTTTAAAACCAGCCCGCAGGATATCTGTGACTCACTCATGGGCTTTCTGTGCAGCACATATTTCAACAGCTCTAAAAACTACACCTTGGAAGGTACATCATGTGACCTGGAGCCTGGCAGAATTGAGACAAAAAATCTCCAACGCCTTAGACCAGGGGCGAGCAAACTGAATTGCAGTACCCTTTCCATCCATGTATACTGTTGGGCCCTCCACAAGTTTTTTTTACATCTCTCATATATATATATATATATATCCTGGTCTGGCGTTAAAGCTGTTTGCCAATCAATCAAATGTTGAGCCAGTTACCAAGTAATGAGACAACCACACTGCAATCAGTGGCTGATTCACACACACAAAGACATTTGCTGTTGTGCTTCTGCTTGCGTGCTCGCTTAGCAAGTGCCCCTTACCCCAGCACTTCCACATCATTATGTAAAAATTCTTGCTTGTTGCCAGCCTTTCCTCTGCCTGCAGCAGCCTACTCTCTTTCCCAATCTCACCCTTCTCAGCACCCCTCTCTCTCCTGGGGCTCACTGATTCCATAGCCAACTACCCTTCTCAAAGTTCAGCCACCTCTGACAGAAGTCTCACTATTACTGCACAGGCACTTCTTTCTGACTCACTCCTCTCTTTTTCTTTTTTTTTTTTTTTTTCAAAATATTTTTTATTCAACAGGGAAAATGGTACAGTAAGAAAACAGTAAACTCCAAACAGTAGTAAGAAACACTGTAACAAGTACTACAATGAGAACAAAAACCGCAGAGCCGCTATATCATCAATCCCTGAGTTTTTGGTTTCCACCCAAGCCCCACCCGTTCCCCCACTCCCCAGCCCTCCAAGAAACCTGACCTCACAAGCATACCACATTCAGCCCCCATTCTCACCCTAACCACCCCCTGCCTCACCCCTCCCGCTCCCTCGGGGACCAGTCCAACGTGTATCCATTGAGTCACAGTCCATCTTGTAGGGACGTAGGAAAGGTTTCAAAGCAAGCAGTCCAGCAGGCACAGTAAGGTTTGTCCGGCTGCCGTTTACCCGACCCCTCTCTTTTTCAGTAATAGTACCTTGCCTCTAATTGTCAGGGACCCACCTCAGCACATTCACATTAACTTTGTGTTACACAGAATGTTGCTTTTATGGTTCCCTAGGCTCTGCTCTGCCAATGGGGACCAAAAGTGATCTATACTGCCAGCTTCTTCCAGTGCTTAAGAAAATTAAACCCTGGCCAAGAGTGAGCCTGGGGAGAACCTGGCCCAAAGCAGCAGAGCTCCTTATGGAATCCTGCATTCCTATATGGAGCCAGTGCAGTCAGAGCTAGACTGGTGCAAAGGTATATGGCAACTTAGGAAAACCTTACAGCCTTGCACACACACACATCCCAAGCACTAATCTCTCCACACACAAGTTATGCATTTTTATTAAGGTTTTACAGGAAAACAGATAAAAATATCACATGTATATTATGTTTTCATGCACTGCTGTGGTACCAACCAGAAAACCCTGCAAGAAAGTAAATAGGACAATCGGAACTCATAGGGCCAGATTTTAAAAGGGTTACGTGCGTAACTCTTTTAAAATGCACCTGCGCACGCCGAGCCTATTTTGCATAGGCTCGGCGGCGCGCGCAAGCCCCAGGATGCGCGTAAGTCCCAGGGCTTGCAAAAAGGGGCGGTCGGTGGCGTGACCAGGGGGCGTGGTGTTGGCTCAGGGGCGTGTTCAGGGGCATGTGGGTGGTCCGGGGCGTGGCCGAGTGCCCTGACAGCAGACAGCCGGCGCACATAAGTTACTACTGCCCGGAGGCAGGCGTAACTTTTCGAATAAAGGTAGGGGGTTATATAGGGCCGGGGGGGGGGGGTGGGTTAGGTAGGGGAAGGGAGGGGAAGATGCGGGGGGGGGGGTGAAAGGAAAGTTCCCTCTGAGGCCACACAGGGCTCGGCGTGCTCAAGGTGCACAAATGTGCACCCCTTTGCACGCGCCAACCCCGGATTTTATAAGATACGCGCGGCTACGCGTGTATCTTATAAAATGCAGCGTACTTTTGTTTGCGCCTGGTGTGCGAACAAAAGTACGCGCGCAGCTTTATAAAATCTACCCCATATTGTGTTAGGCCTATTCTAATACATGTTGGGTATAGGTCTGGCCCATAGAAAGCCATGAGTTAACTAAATTACATATTAGTAAACCTCCTATATGAAAATATCACTAACTACCAGCGCTCAAACAGTAACAATCCTATAAAAAGGCAACACTGCAGAACCAAAAATACCAGTATTCCTCGTATTAGGAAAAAAGAACAAGCCATGCTGCTATAGATCCTTACAAAGAAAACTACACACTATCAAAACACCTCTCCTTGATCACACATGCAGAACATAGGCAAACCCTCATCAAATGCAGAATAAAGAGACCATAAAGAATAAAAAGAAATGTGCAGACAAAAACTAAACTGGAAAATGGATCAAGCCAGACTCTGTATGCAGTGCAACAATAGAAAAACAAACATTGCTATTGCTCATAAAACATCAAACAATAAAAACTAAGAAATATAGAACAAAATAGTAAAACCAAATTAATAAATACAGTAAATGCTAATAAAAAGAACAAATATTTCAAAACATTTTCTTTAAAATTTCCCAACTACCAATCAAATATTGAAAAAAGAGTAGATACATCAAATAACTCCCAATAATTAAAACTAATAAGGATAAAAAAAAAATACCCTGGGAACTTTTGATGTCCAGTCATCATGAGATTGCCATGGATTAGCTAGATGCAGAAACACCATACAGAAGCTACGTCTCTCACACAAGCAAGCCGCCTGTCTGTATAAGACACAAGCTGCCATACACACATACATGCACACACATAAGCTGCCTCACACATGCAAGCTGCCTCTCTCTCTCTCACACACACACACACACACTGACACACACAAACGCACACAGATAAGTAAGCTGCCTCTCTCTCTTCCCGTTCTTCAGCCCAGCAGGCCTGGGCTCCAGCAGTGGCCTCCAGCCTCTCTCTGTTCTTTATCCGCTACGATGTGGGCTCCACCGGTGCCCCCCCCCCCCCCCCCAGTCTCTCTCAATCTTCGCCTTCAGCTGCTAATTTCGAGCCCTTCTGTCTGCACAGCAGAGGAAATGTTGGTGCCAAGTATGTGACCAGCTTCATTGGCCTACTGGGGGATGCCCGATCCCTAGATAGGACACTCCACCCCTTCTTCCTGCAGTACAGGTAAGATACTCATACCAAGCAGATTACCAAATTATATCCCTCTGTAAAGATATTGATTTTTGAAAGAAAATAACCTCTAGAGGCAATATTATCTTGCTCAAGTTTTTGAGGAGTGATGATATCCTTGGTAAATTTTTTTTTTTTTTATTCTTCTGAAGGGCTCCTTTGGTTCAAAGCCAAAATTAATTCTTTCTCTAGCGATACTTTTGAGGTTGACACAGATATACTACACATATATGTCAATTTCTTGTGGCTTAATGCCTGACCTCTTTCACCACACCTAGTACAGCTGTTTATTTAGGGCATGAAAAGGAAATGCATTTGGGACAAACATATTTCTCAAATGTACGTGAAATACTGATTTGTGCGCTTGCTTCCTTTCTTTCACTAGTGCAATAACTTCCGCTGCTGAAAGATATTAAGAAGCCATACCTACTGTCATACACATGTTGGTTGTGCATTCATGTAAACATGTGTACCATTCCTTTTATCCTGAAGATAAAGAGCTTTTCAGAAAGTAATTGCCAAGTAACTGAAAATGTAGGCTTGGTAGTCTGCCCTAGTCAATCAAATTAACACTCAATTATGCTGAAGACAGAATGCTTGGAGCAGAATAGGTCAAAGCTATAAACTGCCTTGGCTATGCCACAGCATTCAAGTATTTTACAAACTAATTTTCAATGATTGAGCCCAAAACTTACCCATTCCGTTCCTCTGGCTGGTTTAATCCTTCTGGTTTGGCCCAAGCCATGTGATATCCTCAGTGAAGTTTGGTGGCAGGGTGTTATTCCTCGCCCCCCCCTCCCCCCCAGTATTATGCAGGTTTTCTCCTTTTAATGGAACAAAGTCAGCATGGCTTTACCCAAGGCAAGTCTTGCCTCACAAATCTGCTTCATTTTTTTGAAGGAGTTAATAAACATGTGGATAAAAGTGAACCGGTAGATGTAGTATACTTGGATTTTCAGAAGGCGTTTGACAAAGTTCCTCCTGAGAGGCTTCTAGAAAAAGTAAAAGGTCATGGGATAGGTGGCGATGTCCCTTCGTGAATTGCAGACTGGCTAAAAGACAGGAAACAGAGAGTAGGAATAAATGGACAATTTTCTCAGTGGAAGGGAGTGGGCAGTGGAGTGCCTCAGGGATTTGTATTGGGACCCTTACTTTTCAATATATATATAAATGATCTGGAAAGAAATACGAGTGAGATAATCAATTTTGCAGATGATACAAAATTGTTCAGAGTAGTTAAATCACAAGCAGATTGTGATAAATTGCAGGAAGACCTTGTGAGACTGGAAAATTGGGCATCAAAATGGCAGATGAGATTTAATGTGGAAAAGTGCAAGGTGATGCATATAGGAAAAATAACCCATGCTATAGTTACACAATGTTAGGTTCCATATTAGGTGCTACAACCCAAGAAAGAGATCTAGGCGTCATAGTGGATAACACATTGAAATCGTCGTTTCAGTGTGCTGCGGCAGTCAAAAAAGCAAACAGAATGTTGGGAATTATTAGAAAGGGAATGGTGAATAAAACGGAAATGTCATAATGCCTCTGTATCGCTCCATGGTGAGACCGCACCTTGAATACTGTGGACAATTCTGGTCGCCGTATCTCAAAAAAGATCTAATTGCGATGGAGAAGGTACAGAGAAGGGCTACCAAAATAAGGGGAATGGAACAGCTCCCCTATGAGGAAAGACTAAAGAGGATAGGACTTTTCAGCTTGGAGAAGAGACGGCTGAGGGGGGGATATGATAGAGTTGTTTAAAATCACGAGAGGTGTTTAAAATCACGAGAGGTCTAGAACGGATAGATGTGAATCAGTTATTTACTCTTTCGGATAATAGACTAGGGGGCACTCCATGAAGTTAGCATGTGGCACATTTAAAACTAATCGGAGAAAGTTCTTTTTTACTCAACGCACAATTAAACTCTGGAATTTGTTGCCAGAGGATGTGGTTAGTGCAGTTAGTATAACTGTGTTTAAAAAAGGATTGGATAAGTTCTTGGAGGAGAGGTCCATTGCCTGCTATTAATTAAGTTGACTTAGAAAATAGCCACTGCTATTACTAGCAGCGGTAACATGGAATAGATTTAGTTTTTGGGTACTTGCCAGCTTCTTATGGCCTGGATTGGCCACTGTTGGAAACAGGATGCTGGGCTTGATGGACCTTTGGTCTGACCCAGTATGGCATGTTCTTATGTTCTTAAGCTAAAGGCCAAAAAGCGACCATTCTTGGTTCATGTATCGGACATTACATTTGATCTTTGACTAGAACGCTGGTTTATGCTGCTTCTGTATAGAGACCATGGGGAAAAAATGAAGGTGAGCTTTATCAAATTTTGAAGAAGGGAGGCTTGGTAGATTGACTGTACTACAGTGACTCATTTTAACCTGAGAGAGAGCACTGAACATATGGCACTCTTCCCAGAGTCTTGCTCCTGGTTTTGATTAGGGAAGCTTTCATTGGCTCCTGCGCCTCCTGTAAATATTAATTCTATTGAAATGCCTGCATTTTAACAATAAAATGCTGCTCTGAGTGTTCATGCAAACACATTTAGACGTGTATAAAATCTGTTTCTGACTTTCTTTTTTGTGTTGTGAGCATGATTGTTTTTCGAAAGAGAAATATCATGAAGATGAAAATGTCACTGTACATATCAGGTATTGAAATTAATTTGTGTGGTAATTATCTAGTTACGCTAATTAGCTGTATGGCATTAAATTGTATGCCTGGGGCTCATAAAAATTAACTTCTGCCAAGTGGCCTGAGGCAGAGCTTTGCGCTGCTGTGCATGGGATTTGAGCCTGGCTTCTGCTCCCTGGGTTTAATTGGATGCTGTGGAGCCTGTATTCATAACCCCTGGGAGAAGAATCACCAGTCATTCCTCAACACCAGCAGCTACCAGGCAGACTGAGAGCACATGCATATCAGGTTTCAGGCTGTGGCCTCTAGTGGAGGGTTGTCACTGTAAAGGTTTAAATGGGGATGTGAGGGGAATCTCACGTGGTTGCGAATGAAGGCTCATAGTATTGTACGCCAGTAGAAGCCAGCTCAAATTGAGCTGGAAGCTGAAGGAACTAGAAGTAAACTATCAAACCAAAAAAAGAAGATAAAACTCAAATCATGTTTCCTAGCTATTTGTTTGTTACCCTGTCAGGCCGATGCAGTATCGGCATGCATTAAACGAGCGCTTATGATTGAGCGCCTGCTTCCTTAACATGCGCCGATCCACCTTTCCCAGGCGCCGGATTTAATATTTAAATGGGCTGCCGTGGTAAAAAGGAGGTGCTAGGGAAATTTTGTGTCCCTAGCGCCTCCTTGGCATCGGGTGCCCAGGAGAGGTGGCTGTCAGCAGGTTAGGAAAATGGACGCCTGTGCACAGCCACAGGTAAAGGGAAGGGACGCTCATTAATTGAACGTCCGTTTTCCTAACCTGACAGCTGGCACACTTTTTTAAAATTTTTAAAACATTTTTTTTACGGTTCTCCTTTTTTGGTTTCTCTGACAATATCGTGGCGATATTAAGTCAGAGGAACTACAGAAAAGCAGTGGGGTAGATTTTAAAAAATTGCGCGATCGCGTACTTTTGTTCGCGCACTAGGCATGAACAAAAGTAAGCTGGATTTTATAAGATATGCGCGTATCTTATAAAATTCGAGGTCGGCGCGCGCAAGGGGGGGGTGCACATTTGTGCAACCTGCGCGCGCCGAGCCCAGCGCTCGCTGCCTGTTCCCACCGAGGCCGCTCCGATTTCGGAGCGGCCTCGGAGGGAACTTTCCTTCGCCCTCCCATCCCCTACCTAACCCACCCCCCCGGCCCTATCTAAACCCCCCCCTTTACCTTTGTTGGCAGATTTACGCCTGCTAAAAGCAGATGTAAATCTGCGCGCGCCAGCAGGCTGCTGGCGCGCCGTCACCCGACCCGGGGGCTGGTCCGGAGGCCTCGACCACGCCCCTGGGCCGGGCCACGCCCCTGAAACACCACGACACGCCCCCGAAACGCCCCCGACACGCCCCCTCCCCGCCCTTTTAGAAAACCCCGGGACTTACACGCGTCCCGGTGCTCTGCGCGCCGGCAGCCTATGCAAAATAGGTGCGCCGGCACGCGAGGGCCCTGTGCGCGTAAATCCGGCCGGATTTACGCGCGCAGGGCATTTAAAATCCGCCCCAGTATTTTCTGCTTTTCTGTAAACTTTTGGGGCTCCTCAAAAATTAACGCCTGCTCTGGGGCAGCTGTTAATTTTTGAAAGTAAAAAATGTTTGTGTTGGGCGCACATTTTTTTTCTTTTTGGCATTGGGGGGTAATAGCTAATAGCCTTATCAATATGAATTTACATGTGATAAGCGCTCTTAGCTACACACTCGATTAGACGTGCATTTTGGATGCCGTAACCCACGTTTTGCATCGGGGGTTATGGACACGTGTTCAATCGCTTGTTGAGCCGTGTGCTGGCGGCTGCGCACGGTATTGCATCAGCCTATATGAGCCCAGTTTTATAATGTAGTGTTTAGGGCTGAAGTCTGCATGACTTCAGCCATAATTTACAAAGTGGATTTACACGCACAAGTCCTCTGTGAAAATTAGTGGGTATGCGCAGATCCTCGCATGGCATGTTTTATGCGTACATTTATACAATTACTTTTGATTTTAGAAAGTATGCACACAAATGGTATCCCTATCCTAACTCTGCCTCTTTCAAGTACGCATTAACATAAACATGAAATTGCTTCCACACTTACTTTTATGCATACAATCCTCTAGGGTAATTTTCCAAAGGCTATATGCATATGTGTATACTTCTGAAAATTCAGTTCTGCATGTTTTATTAAATAGTAATCGGTGTGGGAAAATGGAGTCATTTATTCACAAGTATAATATGGTATGACACAGATTTCCACAAATTACTTTTTACGGTTGGTCTCTTTGGTGCTAGATACCATCATTGTTTCTTAAGGTACTCAACCCAAGCGACACACTTGTTTGTGTGCATCACTGTAGGCTTATGCTGTGCCATACATCAGCATATGCAGAGATCTCCGTACAGTCCATGGATCATCGGTTGTAATCTTCAGGAAACTGGTATGCTAGATTGCTAGGATGCGCAGGGAGATTATCTTACCAAGCTGCATAACTGTCTCCAAAATCCCCCAACCAATCCCCTATATTCATTCAGAGCCCTGCTCCATTGCAAACTCCTGAGTTAGAGAGGCCAGAGGACTGGAAACAGGGTTAAGACAGCCTGGCTGGGACCCATACCTGTAGCATGGACTGTGTGGTGCCATAGCAGCTGCACAGGTAATGATGAATTACCACTGGAGTATTGGAGAGTAGGTGCCAGAGCTCCTGCGTTTGGGGCAGGAGAAAAAAGTATGGTCAGGCAGTGGGAAAATTTGTATCTCATCTTGGAATTCCATTGGCTCTGATCTACAGATAGCCAATGTTGCTGATTTTAGGGAGAGTAAAAATTACAGTGTGTAAATTTAATTTCCCACTTAAGAAAAATGCCAGAAAACAAAATTACTGAATTTAAATTGTAAATAGGAAGTACAAATAGGCATTAGTGAAAGCAAGTAGGTCCTAGTCCTCTCAAACTACCAGGTCTTGGGACTCCAGTATGTTTGCTCCATATCTCATTCAGAATGATGGGTTAGGCGTTCACTGTGAAAACAAGACTACAAGAAGCCATCTAGCTCTGCAAGAAAACACTAGTTCTGCTTATGGCCAGCAATGGGGTATGCCTTTCCTGTAAATGGTATGTGTATGTACCTATACATCTTTCCTAAGGAAGAAAACAGAAAATACCACTTAAGTACAGAGAAGGGTGACAAAAATGATAAAGGGAAAGGCTAGTGCTATTCAGCTTGGAGAAGAGAAAGCTGAGAGGGGATATGACAGAGGTCTACAAAATCATGAGAGGACTAGAATGTGAATTGGTTATTAATATTTACTCTTTCAGAAAATACAAAGATTAGGGACAATCCATGAAGTTAAGAACCACCACATTTAGAACAAATCAGAAGTGCAGCAGGAAGGGCTGTTAGCCTCGAGTATGTGTTGGCTTTACAGATTAGGGAGTTCGAGAAAGCGACATTTTAAGTGACCAATAGGGGGGTGTGTAGGGATTTTAAAAAAAAAGTTGTTTTCTGTCTTCAGTTCATTTTTGGGAGGACTTTTCCCCACGAGTTTTTGGTTTGTGGAATGTTTGATTTGTGTTTAAAAAAAAACCAAAAAAAAAACCAACTCAAAAACAAACAAACCTAAAATAGATTCAAAAAAAGAAAACATGTCTTCTAATGTCTCTCGTCCCATTCCCACCATCCATCCCTCCCACTCGGCCCCTATTTACCTCATCTGGTGGGGAACTGCCGCTGAGGCCTAGGCCAAGGCTGAAGCATCACCTTTGGCCAAGGCCATGATAGGTTGCCGCAACTTCAGCCTCATACAATGCCTAGGCCAGGGCCCAGCCTGGAGGCTGGGCCCTGGCACTGGGGCCTGGCTGGGATGCTGGGTCCTGATACCTGGGCCTCGGCCTAGACCAGAGCACTGGCCCAGGCCCGATGCCACAGCAGCTCTATCAATGACGTCCTTTTTTCAACTGATGCCATGCGCTGGGGTCGTGCTAGAGTTCATTACAATACTGTATATCAAAATGGCTCCATCTGCTGGGGTGAATATGCTGGAGTTAATTAACTCTGGTGCGACCCCCACCACATGGCATCAGTTTAAAGAAGACAGAAGAGAACAGTATCAATGGAGCTGCAAGGCCTGGGCTCCAAGCCTGGGCCTGCCCCTAGGCTGATGTCCAGGTCCAGGTGTTGGACCTGGGAACAGGCCAAGGCCTTGGCAGTGGGACCTGGCATCCGAGCTGAGCTGCAGCATTGGGAATGGGCCCAGGCTCCGGCCTAGGCATTAGAATCCACCTCTGGGTCGAGCTGCAGTGTTGGGCCTAGGCCAAGGCCCAGGTGTCAGGACTTGGCTCAGAGCTTGGGCTGCAGTATTGGCCCTAGGTCCGGGCCCCGGCCAAGGCCCAGGTATTGGAACCCAGCCTCCGTGCTGGGCCTAGGTGTCAGGACTTGGCCTGGCCCTCAGATACCCAACAGATCAGGTAAGTGACTGAGTCTTGGCCGAGGCCCCAGTTTCACGCATGAGCCTATTCTGTGTCCCTGGAATTGGGCCTAGGCTGAGGTGCTGGCATTGCACTCTGTCATAGGCCGCAGCCCCTGCTTTGGGCCTCTGCCTAGCCTTAGGTGAGGCATGGTGCCTAGGCCCAGGCCCGATGCATTCATTTTAAACAAATGCAATGAATAAGGTTCATTTTATCAGGGGCCCTCAATTTGTTTTGGGGCCCCCAAATGAAACAAATTGCCCTTATTCATCATCTTTGTTGAAATTCATTGAAAAACAATGCACATCCCTAGTGCTCAACTTAATATAATTTTTTAAATGTTATTCTAGATTTGTCTTGTAGCCCATGCTGATCTTCTGCCAGGTCACTGGCCTGTAAAATTTTTTGAACTGCACCTAATTGCTTCGTTATTCCTGATATCATTGGAAGAGAAGGAGGAGGATGCCTTCAGCTCTGACATGGTGCCTTTTTTAAAATAGAAAATTACCACTGCTTGTGACTATGGGAGAAAATACAAACTATAAAAATCTGAAGAAGAATGGCATCTGTGTAATCAGAATAAACACTTGAAGTAAGGGGGAATAGCACAGAGATATTCTAGTGCCTCCAAGTTATTAATGCTCAAGAAGCAAGTATTTTTCAGTGGGAAGGTGTTAGAGAGAGAGAGTGCATAGTATGATTTTCAAAGGTTAACCTAAGAGAAATATTTTCACAGAAATGCATCCACCATCCTGGAATAATCTTCTAATGGAGGCAAAAAAACAGTATCAGAATTCTTGACCGCATAGAAGGTCCTTAAGAAGTGAAGGGAAATCCACGGACGTAAGTAGGTTTTGGTATTTCAACAGGAACAGAAGATAGACTAATGGATCTTGCATTCTTTAGCTGTGATCATATACTATTTTTCTCTCTTACAATTGGTCTTTTCTTCCCTTAACCGAGCAGTTATATCCTGCTCCTTTCAGATTCCAGCTCAGCTGCAATCAGGGCTCCAAAGGGCTTTCATTTACATCTGCCCAAGGTTTTTCCTCCTCCCTTAGTTTATATCTCTTTCCAACTTTGTCAAGTCTTTGTAGTGACAGTCCTCAGCCAGGGGCCATACACTAAAGCTCCTTCTAAGTCTTCCAGGTATGGTCCTCAAATGTGACCACCAGTTGTCGCTCTTGTGCAATGACTGTATATCCCTCCTCTCAGGAGCACTACCTCCAGAGCATCTCTGGCCAACTCTGAAAGCAGAAGACTTGATCCAGGAGTCAAGCTTAGGTCCCTTGGCATGGCAATGCAATGCACAGCTACTGAGCCACTTGGCCAGTCTATAATCAAGTCTTACATTTATAACTTCAAAAATTAAATTCTTAAAAAAAACCCCCAAAACTTCAGGAATTATTTTGCATTTATAGAGAGCCCTAAACCAGAGCTTTTTACAACAATTTACATATAGATATGAATCAAACCAGGTCCAACCCTACTTAGCTTCCAAGATGAGACAAGATCGGCACACCCTGCTCCCAAGAGCTTAGAATCTGTGTAGATACCATCAGGTATCATGCTTTTAATGAGACAAGATTTTAGATTGGTTTTCCTTTCAGCTGTCTTCTTTATGCTGGTTTTTTGCTTTGTCACATGTGTGCTCATTGTTAAATGGAGGAAACATATTACTCATGGAACATAGTATTCGGATTAGAGACAAATCTGCAGTGCAGTGTCCAGCCTAAAAAAGAAAGCTTCCAGTTTAATGTCTAAAGGATTAAGCACAGCTGTTTAGGGATGAAAAATAATTCAGCCTTTCTCTCTGTAGCTGCTTGGATTGAAATTTTCCATGTCATGTATTTTTAACGATTAAATCATTAACATATGTGCCTGTGATGCAGGTGGTTAATTTTTTTTCACTCTTTAATAGAAAACCAAATTTGCTTCTTAATTGGTGTTGAATAAAAATATCAAAGGCTTCAAATCACTTATATGAGTGCCCTAATGCCTTAAATAAGTTCTTATCTCCTGTCTGATGGCAAGAATCTCCTTTTTCATCCACTGAAGAAATGCCTCATTTTTCTCAGCTACCAAATGCATCCGCCTCCTTAAACTTGCAGTATGGAAACATATAAATGACGGCAGAAAAGGACCAAATTGTCCATCCATTGTGCCCAGCAAGCTAATGGTAGTATCTGCTGCACCAATCAGGTTACTCCCATACTTATCAGTTTCCCAGACCGTAAAAGTCAGGGCCCTTATTGGTTGCTATCTGAACCCAATTCCCTGTTACCTCTTGCAGTTGAAGCAGAGGGAATATTGAAGTTGCATCAAAAGTATCGGGCTTATTTGTTAAGGGTAGCCACAGCCGCATCAGCAAGTTACCCCCATGCTTATTTGTTTCCCCAGACTGTAAAAGTTAGGGTCCTTGTTGGTTGCTTTCTGAATCCAATTCTTGGCACACCAGAAAATTACCCCGATGCACTCTTTTCTTCATTTCCATCTTCTAGCCTTTAAGGATCCTCAGTGGTTCTGAGTTGTCCTCCCTGGAGTTTCAATTTGTGACCCCTAGTTCTACTGATTTCTTTCCAATGGAAAAGTTTTGTCAATTGTGCATCATTAAAACCTTTCAAGTATCTGAAGATCTGTGTCATATCTCCCCTGCCCCTCCTTTCTTCCAGGGTATACATATTTAAGTCCTTCAGCCTTTCCTTATAAGTTATTTGATAGAGACTCCTCACCACTTTGGTCGCCCTTCTCTGGACCTACTCCATCCTGTCTCTGTCTTTCTTGAGATAGGAACTCAAGAACTGAACACAGTACTCCAGGTGAGGCCTCGCCAAGGACCTATAGAAGGGGATTATCACCTTCTTTTTCTTACTGGTTATTCCTCTCTCTATGCAGCCCAACATTTGTCTGGCTTTAGCTATCTCCTTGTCACATCGGTTCGCCATCTTCAGACTGCTAGATACTATTACGCCAAGGTCCCTCTCTTGGTCCATGCACAGAAGACTTTCACCCCCCATCACATATAGCTCTTCTGGATTACCGCATCCCAGATTCATGATTCTGCACTTCTTGCCATTGAATCCCAACTGCTGTATCTTCCACTACAGTTCAAGCTTCCTTAAATCATGTTTCATTCTCTCTACTCTTTCCGGAATGTCCACTATGTTGCAGATCTTAGTATAATCCCCAAATAGTTAAACTTTACCTTCTATCCCTTTCACAATGTCGCTCACAAAGATATTGGACAGAACCAGTCCCAACACCAGTCTTTGTGGCACTCTGCTTAACACTGTTTTCTCTTCAGAGTAGGTTTCATTTACCATTACATGCTGTCTTCTATCCGTGAACCAGTTTGTAATCCACGCCACCACTTTGGCGCTCATTCCCAAGCTTCTCATTTTATTCACAAGCCTCCTATGCAGGACCGTATCGAAAGCTTTGCTGAAATCCAAGTAGATCACATCAAGCGCTCTTCCTCAGTCCAATTCTTTAGTTACTCAGTCAAAAATATCAATCGGCATAGAATGTGTGAAGAAGGACTTCACCTTGAATATCATAGCTTTAAGTGTATAGCACGTGTGCGTGCCACCAGGTTTCGATCTGTGGCCCCCTTAGTTGGAGGGTTTATGCTGTATTGGCAGAGTTAAAAAAAAAAAAAAAGGCAATAGGTTAAAAAATAAATAATGGGATGGGGAAGGTGGAAATCCCAGGCAGCTGCACATGAATGTGTATATGTAAGGAAAGGCAGGGACATGGGACATGGATCAGATCAGTGTGAGCTGGAGGATAACACTTTGCTCTGCATGGTAGAAGAAATAGGTGATGACTTCATATGACATTCCACTAATAGAAAAAGCAAACAAAAATAACTACCACTAACATAGAAATGTATAATTAATTCACTTCTGGTGTAATTTTGAAGGATTGGGTGGCAGTTCTTTTGATTTAAAAAAATATGAGAACATTTAGAAAATTGGAAGAATATTATTTTTTGACTGTGAAGAGAAAAAAAATATTTGTGCCCCTGACTTTTTTTTTATTTTCTCTTTATTGATTTTAATGAAATTTACAAAGGATATACACTTTGTACAGAAAACAAGAAATTTAAATTATTGACATATCCGCTTTAACAGCTTCTATTTAACAGGAAACAATATTTATATTTGGTCCCCAAAATTTTTGAAGGGAACACACAAATTAAAGGAGCACAAAAAGAAGAAATAAAAAGAAATTACAAAGGAAGGCTATAGCATATCTCTAAGCTATCCCACTTTTGTACTCGCTAATAGGACTAACTTGGACAGAGGGAATGGGCAGTAATCTCTTCCTATTTTCTAGCAATAATTTCTACTGTTCTGGTACGAAAAACACATAGGTAACATTTTCCAATCTCAAAATACATCTACAGGGATATCTAGGCATGAAATTAGCGCCCAGAGAGTGGGCTTCCTGTCTCAATGCTAGGAACCCTCTCTTCCTCTCCTGGGTCACTTTTGCCAAATCTGGGAAAATCTGAACTGCTTTCCCCAGGAATTCTACACCCTTATTCTGAAAATAATTTCTCATTATCAAAGTTACATCCTGCTCATATATAAGGGAGACAAGAAGAGTTGATCTTTCTATTATTTCAGGTGTTGAGGTTTCTAAAAATACGGTTAGATTTTCCATAGCAATAGATTGAGAAGCAGCATTTTCTCTGGTTCTTGCATAAGGTAAGAAATACACTCGATTAAACACAGGAATATTTTCTGAGGCAATGTGCAACACATCAATTAAACACTTGCAGAGTGATCTTGGCTGCTCTCCTAACACCTTAGGAAAATTTAGGAACCTTAAATTTAGATGTCTCAGCTTATTCTCTATTTGTTCCATTTTCCTGCTCAATATTTGTCGCTCTTGTATCAAAGCTGACTGTGTTTCTTGTATCTTCTTGTCTTTATCCGCAAGTGCTTGAATTCTCTGTTGCTGTTCCATAAATTTGGAGTTTAAATCCTGGGATGTAGTATCATCAATTTTAGTGGAAATTAAATTTTGTTGCTGGGAATAATTTTGCAGTACCATTCCCAGTTTGGCAACCAGTTCCCACAGTGAGTCCAATGACACTGTTGTTGGTTTAATGAAGATGGCACTCATGGCTCCTGGCTCTAGCAAATTCTGCTCAGACATTAGTACCTGACAAGAGATTAGGGGAAACAGTCTCTCTTATAGGTTCGCCAACTATTTGCCTTTCAGCCACTCCTCCCCCATCCAGGCCTTGCTCTCCACTCCCGGTTCCCACGGCGACTCCCGCACTTGCTTGAATTAAACTCATCGGGTCTAATTCAGCACTCGCCAGACTCGAGAATGTCTGGGGTATTGGTGCTGTAGTGTTCCTGAATCTGGAGGGCTTAAGGTGGTCTCCCCAGAATAGGCCGCTGCTCCTCCCGCGGTCGACTCAGCGGGGCAATGCTCCTCCACTTTTGGATAGCTTGCTGCAAGTTCAGTGATGGTCCGCTGTCCTGGGGGGGGGGGGGGAGATCGCGGAGTACACCCTGACCCTGTCTTTTCGTTTCGGAGCCATTTCTTACAAAAGGTGAGAAATATCAGAGGAAAACTCGGATAGCGTTCTGAGTCTTGCAGCTAGTGCGCCGCCATCTTGACGCCTCCTGTGCCCCTGACTTCTTAAGAAAAATACCTTTTAGACTGAGCCTTGTTCCTGGCCAGTGGTTAATCCCCAGCTCTAAATCATTTACTAATCTGTTTTCTCATTGACACAGAATGGATGAAAAGCCTTAGTAACTCACTCCCTTAATTTGTTAAACTTTTTAATACAGTTTGCAGATGATTACCAAGACAAGTGGAGGGTAAAATCAAAGATCTTTAATTACTGTCTAAGCAGGGGCATATAGGGTGACTACTGACGTTGGTGGTGCATCAGAAAATTTGCTGCTGCCATGTTACCAACTCTCTGAGCTGCCTCCCTAGCCTGACATCATCAATAAAGGCCAGGCTCAAAACGTCTCCTTTGACTTGCTAACACATGCGACATTGAGCCGGCCTTTGATGATGATGTCAGGCTGTGGGAGGTAGTTGAGTGGCTGCAGCCCAGAGTAGGAGCAGTGCTTTACTTTATCGGTAACTGATGTCGGCAGTTAGGAACAGTTCATGGCAATCTGCTGCCTGAGGCGAGGGATAAGATAGGATGAGATACCTGTCCCCCTGCCACCGCCCCTGCTGTGCTTCTCAACCTTTCTTCTATCAGGACACACCTGAGAGATGATGCTCACATGTGTGACACGCTGAACACATGGCTATCGTGGGACTAAATATAAGCATATGCTCTGCATCCACGGGAGTCCCCAGCTTCCTAACAATGGGTGCAGAGCAGAACTAAGACGTTTCCCTGTACAACTCATCATACAAAAAAGATATTCTGATTCTGGTGTCATCTCAATAACAGCATCACAAATTCCCTCTACAACCAGGTGCATTGTAAAATAATACAAACTCCACTCTGTACACATCTATCTGACCTGCCACCTCAGCAGCACTAACTCCAGGAAATGAAACAGCCTTAGCCCTACCCATGAAAAGGCAGCAGTTCACCCCCAGTGCAATATAATATTGAGAAAATACAACAAATAAGGCTGATACAAATCTCTGGTAAACTACTTCATCTCAGTCACATACTCACAGAATACAGACAGACCTGCTTTCGCCAAATATAGAATAAAAGACCAAAAATTACAAATGTGGAAACAAAACCTGGTATAGAAACCCCAAGACCACATTCTGCATGCAGTGCAAAACTGGAGACTAGAAACAAAAATATATTTCCTCCTATACTAAGCAAATTCAGAGAGAGAAGAAATGCATATTCTCAAAATTGACATAGTATGGCTCTTGTACCCAGTCACTCCCCTCCATGCCCCCATCACCCCTTACTTCTCCCAACTACTCAATCGTCCCTTCTCATATGCATAGCCCTGTCCAACATTCCTGACATCCCCCACCCCACATCCTCTTCCCCGTGCTCCCTCTCTCCTCTGCTCAACCCTTTCTGCTCTTTTTACCTCTCTCCTTCCCTACACAGAATCTTTGACCACCTCTTTCCTACCCTTTCCTGCTCAGCATCCCATTCCCCACTGCCTTCTCCCCAACCTAGCAGCCGCAGACTTCCATCTCTCTCTCCACTTCCATCTCTCTTCCCTTTGCAGCGGCCCCCAACCCCAACCCCTCCCTCCTCCACCTCTCCCTAACCAGAAACCCCAACCTCCTTTCCCCCACCCCCTTCCTATCCAGCAGACACATGACTCCCTATCTTCCCATGCATTTCTGCCCAGTACATTGCTCCCTTCTCCTGGCTCCAAGCTTGCAGAAAAGACTTCAGTCCAATCCAGAGTGTCTCTCTCTCTCTCTATCAGCAGCAGATGAGGGCAAGAAGCATTGAGGAGAGGAAGAAGATGAGGTGGCAGCAGCAGCGGAAGTCAGCAGTGAATCTATAGAGCACGCACCTCTTTCCCTCATGCTCCTGCTTTCACATCCAGGCCCCATGGGGTGAAGAGAGCATCAGCAGCCTCATTGCCAGGCCAGGCAGAGGAAGATAAAGTTGGTGTCCTGCTGGGCCCATATGAACAGGAGTTGGTGATATCTTGCTCTGATCTAGATGAAAGAGAAGGGAACAATCTCCCACTGGTCCATGAAGAGGAGAAGGAAGCCTGTCATACCCAATAAAGGAAGCCTGTCATACCCAATAAAGAAGTCAACCAACTCTTGACCAAACTGATGAGGAAAGAGAGCCCTCTGTTGGCTCTGCGACTCACTAATGTGTCCTGACACACCTGTTGAGAACCTAAAGGGATGCACTCTCCAAGAGACAGCCCACACCAACTCACCATACAGAAGAACATTCGAAGTCTGGTGTCATCTCAATAACGGCCACATACACCTTTCACTGCCAGAAACCTTTTGAAGTTACACTTGGGAGCTTTTGATTTTCAGTTATCCTGAGATTGGTGTGAATTAGTGGAGAGGAGGTGGAAGGGAGCAGGAAACATACAAACTTCCTCCTCTCTCACATACACACACGAAACCCTTCTACCCTCTCTTTTTTCTTACTCCCACTTCATTCCCCTTTTTCTCTTGCTCACTCACCTGCTCTTCCCTTCTTTCTGTCACTCATCCCTCCCTGCCACTCATCCCTCCCTGCCACTCACCCTATACCTTCCCTCTGCCACTCACCCCCTTCCCTTCCTTCTGAGTCACTCAACCCCTCCCTCTCAATCACCACCCCATCTTCATAGGGAGGGATGGGAACTCTTCTAGCACATCATCACAGAGCGCTGCTATTCACTAGCTTTTTTGCTGCCCTGTGTGAACAATTACTGTGCTGGCCCCTTCTTATTCTGTTTTTTTTTAAATTTTTTTAAACATTTAATTTGTATTCATTTTCTAATCAGGGCCAGTGCAAGGGACTTAGGTATTCTAAGTGAATGTTACAGCTTTTTGCCTGGCCCTCTCCCCACACAATTTAAAATTATGCATTTATGGTATGGCACAGGAGGGTATAACTGTTTGATGTCACTTGTTTAAACCTGAGAAGGTGCAGAGCAAAACCATCCTCAAGTATTTTATATTGTATTGATTATGCAAATGTTTAATAAAAAAAAAAAGATTTACATATAAAAGTATGCATTTATAATACAAGATTTTACATGAAAAAGGACATTCAAAGAACAGTCTTTTGAAGTAAAAATATAACAGCATGTATATTTACATGCACTTCAGAAAACCCTGCATAAAAGTCAAAAAGACACTTGGAACATATATGGTATTAGGACTATTATAACGCATGTTAGGTGTGGGTTTGGTCCTCAGAAAGCCATGAGCAAACTAAATTAAAATTATAATTTAATAAACCACCTATTCCAAAATAGCACTAATTGCCAGCACTCATTTACAACTCTACCTATGAAAAGGCAGCTCTGCAAATATTACAGCAGGCCCTAAAGCACCAATACGCCTCCTGTTAGGAAAACAAACAAGCCAAGCTGCTATAGATCCTACATAGAAACATGTTAGCAGAATACTTATCCTCACTCACATATGTAGAACACAGACAGATCCTCACCAAATACAGAATAAAGTGACCATAAACAGGCCGATACAGTACAGTGCACTGTTAACCGGCATTTGGACGCACGTTTTCGACGTGCTAGCTTTACCCCTTATTCAGTAAGGGGTAATAGTGCGTTGAAAACATGCATCCAACCTCCCCGAGACTAATAGCGCCCGCAATATGCAAATGCATCTTGATGGCCCTATTAGGTATGCCCGCGCGATTCAGTAAGTAAAATGTGCAGCCAAGCCGCACATTTTACTTTAAGAAATTAGCGCCTACCGAAAGGTAGGGTGCACAGAAAAGCAGTAAAAACTGTTTTTCTGTGCACCCTCCGACTTAATATCATGGCGATAATAAGTCAGAGGTCCCAAAAGTTAAAAAAAAAATTAAAAGCAGTCCACGGGTTGAAAACTGGACGCTCAATTTTGCCGGCATCTGGTTTCCGAACCCGTGGCTGTCAGCGGGTTTGAGAACCAACGCCGGCAAAATTGAGCGTCGGCTGTCAAACTCGCTGACAGCCGCCGCTCCTGTCAAAAAAGTGGCGCTAGGGATGCACTAGTGCCCCTGGTGACTCTTTTTTTACCGCGGGCCCTAATTTAACTAAATTAAGTTACTGAATCGCGCGCCACAGGAGAGTGGCCTGTGCGCTCGCCCGCTGTCCCGCGATTTTTACTGTATCAGCCCGAAAGTATTAATGCAAAAGTGCAGATAAAAACTGAACTGGAAATCTCAACTAGTCAGACTCTGTATGTAATGCACCAGTGAAAAAACAGAAACATCACCATTCCTCAGAAAACATCCAGCAATAAAATCAAGAAAAGCATCAATCATTATAGTAAAACCATGCTCATACAACGATTTAATATTCAAAATAGCTGATAAATGGAATAGCATCCAGTAATTAAAAACTCATATAAAATACTTTTTTAAATTTTTCAAACACCAATAAAATATTTCAAAACATCATACAGATCAAATAACACCGATTAATTAAAATCAATAAGAAAAAAAAATCACTCATTCTCCCTACCTGGGAACTTCTGACTTCCGGTCACCCTGAGATATTGTTATGGATTAGTGGGAGGGGAAGGGAGGTGCACAGACTTTCTCCTTTCTCATATACACACACATTCATTCTCATGTTCCCACAGATGTACACAAAAGCTCTTTCAAAACTCACACATGCTCACAGACACACCGGCGCCCTTCCTCTCCTCTTAGGCACACACACACGTACACGCTGGCCCCCTTTCTCTTAGGCCCACCAGACACACGCTGGCTCCATCTCTCTCAGATGCACGCAGATAGACACTGGTTGCCTCCCAGGCACATGCAGACACACACTGGATCCCTCTTTCCTAGCCACATGCAGACACACACTGGCTCCCTCTCTTTCAGGCACACACACACACATGGACTCCCTCAGTCTCAAGCATATTTATTTATTTATTTATTTAAAAACTTTTCTATACCGTCGTTTAGTGATATACCATCACAACGGTTTACAAATAGGCACATAAATAAAATCGAAATGGATTGTTCTTTAACCAGAGGGTGCCGCAGTTGTTCAGATACATGATTCAATATTATAAGCTATATGTAAAGTGTATTACAATTCCCTTTATGGGCTAACCGTAGATGCGGTATACTGTAATTCTTTAACTTAATACTTAAGTGTGATAAAATAAAATAAAAATAAAAACACGTATATGTTCTCAGGTGACTTTTGCCTGTGTGTATAAGTCCTTTTCTTGTTTCTTAGTACTACCTATTTCCCATTCTCACTTTGAAAAGCCTTTTTGAAAAGCCATGTTTTTAAGCTTTTTTTGAAAAGTTTTTGATCCCTCATTAGTCTTAATTCGGGTGGCATTGAGTTCCATAATATAGGGCCGGCTAATGACAGTGCTCTCTCCCTTACTTGTGTCAGTTTAGCTGTCTTTACAGAGGGTATGGTTAGTAAGGCTTTATTTGCTGATCTGAGATTTCTTTGGGGAACATGTAGTCTTAATGCAGTGTTTAACCAATCAGTATTTTCTTCATTAATTAACTTGTGGATTGTGCAAAGTGTTTTAAATTGTACTCTTTGTTCGATTGGCAGCCAGTGTAATTCAGCAAGAGTTTGAGTGATGTGGTCCCGTCTGCTTTTTCCAGTTAGTATTCTGGCTGCAGAGTTCTGTAAGATTTGGAGTGGTCTTAGTGTTGAATGTGGTAATCCAAGGAAGAGTGTGTTACAATAGTCTGTGCTAGCGAAAGTAAGTGCTTGAAGAACAGTTCGAAAGTGCGCTTGGGTTAGAAGTGGTTTTAGCCTTCTAAGGACCATTAGTTTCGCGTACCCCTCTCTGACTTTCAATGATATGTGTTGTTTGAGGTTGATTTCATTGTCAATTTATTACTCCTAGGTTTCGAGGTTTTTCGGTTAGTTCCACTATCTGATTGTTTCTGAGTTTTATGGGATTCTGGATTAATTCAGTTGTTTTTCGTTCAAGGTGTATGAATTCTGTTTTTTCAATGTTAATTACTAGTTCCATTTGGCACAGCAGTTGTTTAATTATGCCTAGGTATAACATTGCTAGGTTCAACGTTTTTTCAATTGTTTCGTCTACTGGTAAAATTAGCTGGATGTCGTCCGCATATATGTAATGTATGATACCTAGACCGGCTAATAGGTGGCATAGGGGCAGCATGTAAATGTTAAATAGAGTCGCCGAAAGTGCTGATCCCTGGGGGACCCGGTTTTTAGCTGGATTTTGTCTGAAATAGTGTTTTTTATCTGAACCTGAAATAATCTATTGTTTAGGTAGGACCTGAACCATTCAATTGTTTTGTTTTGAAGTCCTATTTCTTCAAGCCTATTTAGTAGTATGTTATGATTTACTGTGTCAAATGCTGCTGATAGGTCTAATAATATCATGATGTAGTGTTTCCCACTGTCAAACCCACGTAAAACATTGTCTGTTAGAGAGATAAGTAATGTTTCAGTACTATAGTGTTTTCTAAAGCCGTGTTGTGAGGGGTAAAGTATGCTGTTGTCTAGATGTTCGGCTAGTTGTTTTTGTATCATTTTTTCTATTAATTTAGCAAGCATGGGTAGGTTTGAAACAGGTCTATAGTTACTCAAGATATTTGGGTCGCTGTTTTTTTTCTTCAGTATTGGTTTAATTATAGCCCCTTTAAGAGAGTCTGGCATAAGGCCTTCATTAAGCGATAGGTTAATTATTTTTGCTATAGTAGGGGAGGTTATGTCAGCTAGTTTTTTTATATCCATGGTGGGAATGGTGTCACATACACATGCATCGCACTCACACTCACACACAGACACTGGTTTTCTCTCTCAGGCATGCATATCCATGCTGACTCCTGCTCTCTCAAGCATAAACACACCCTCACAGGCTCCCTCTCTCTCTTGCGCACACACTCACACAGGCTCCTTCTCTTTCTTGCACACTCACACACCACTTCACACGTGCTCCCTCTCTCACACACAAAAATGCACCCTCACAAAATCCCTGTCTCACATACACCCTCACTTATGCTCCAAACCACACACACACACACACACACACACACACACACACACACACACGGCCTCCATTGTCTTCAGCCGTGAGTGGGATTTGCTCCACTCATGGCCTACCAGCCGCTAGTGGGATGGGCTCCGCTCACGGCCCACTGGACTTCTCTCCAGTTCAACCACGAGTGGGATGGGCTCCACTTGGAACAACCGGGCCTCTCGCTACTTCAGCTGTGAGCGGGATAGGCTCTGCTCATGGCCACAGTGCCTCAATTAGATTCAGCTGAGAGTGGGATGGGTTCCACTATGGGCCACCAGGCATTTCCAAATGCTGCACAGGAGGGGGAATTCTATGAAAATTCTGCAGCAGAGCAGAATTCCCCCAGGAGTAAAGTTAGTGGTGCATGGCACAACCCCTTAGATCAGGGGTGGGCAAGTCCGGTCCTCGAGGGCTGCAAACCAGTTGGGTTTTCAGGATACCCCTAATGAATATGCATGAAATAGATTTGCATACAACTGAGGCAGTGTGTATGCAGGTCTCTCTCATGCATATTCATTAAGGATATCCTGAAAACCCGACTGGTTTGCAGCCCTCGAGGACCGGAATTGTCCACCCCTGCCTTAGATACAGGGGTGCACTATGGACGCTACACCCCTGTATCTAAGGGGCTGATATGCAAAGCTGTGTTAAAATATACCTTTAACGTATATTATTTCCCGCAAATCACCATGCTAAGGCCCATTGTAAGAAAGGGCGTTAAGCTTGATGTTTTATAGAAGAGCACAGATGCATTACTGCAGGAGTCTACTACAAGGCCCCTGTGTGCTGTATCTGCTCCTACCCCAAACCGACACAAGATGCCCTTGTGGGCTGATTGTACCCTACTCCCACCCCCATCTTCCTACACTTGAACAAAAGATTTTTGGTGAAATATTATCGAATTTAAATGTCTTAGGGCCCTCTCTTATGCTGTTAATTCCTTAGAAGATGCCAGTGTTTAAAATGTTTTCTTTTTTTCTAAAAGCTTTTCTTACCTAATTGCTTGCTTGCAAAGTAGATCGGGGGGTGGGGGGGGGGGGGGTGCTGGTGTGCTGCTCCTGGACAGACACATGACGTGACTGATGCAAGTAAAAGATGAATGCAACAAATGAAGTGCTCATTCAGAGAAAAAGGCTTTTAAAAATAAGTGGCACAAAAACCAACCTTAAACTAGACCAAATGAAACTGAAGAGCCAAGGAAAGGGGACATTTCAAATATTTGCCAAGTACTACTGCTTTAAAACAGAGGTATCAGAATGAGGCAACGTATATATATGCTTTCCTATAGCTGTCTCACTGTATTGTGTTAATCAGTAAACAAACAAGGTTTGTGTTATGCACATAAAAGATTTTATTGTTCTACACAGCTGTTCAGTATAATTTAAAAAAAAAATTTGTTTGCATAACACAAACCTTGCTTGTTTACTAATTAAGACCATAAATGACTCAAAGCAGAAAAAACTTGCTGTAGGAAAATTACAAGCCGAAAATAGGTGTGCATGGCTGTTGCTCTTTGTCTCCACTCGCTGTTGGTTGGCGTAGTGAACGAGTCTGAGACCTTTTGGTGTAATGCTTTTATTACTGTCAGGAACTTGCTGTAAACATCGTTATCATGATTGATGGGCAGACCATTATACAGCCCCATGTATCTGTGCGAGTGTACACAAATGTACATATGCTCGCACACAACCCATATGTTTCTCTGTGCTAGTGTTTGAAAGGTTAGGGATGGGACGTCAGGGTAGTGCAATGCTGTGAATTTAGAAAGCCAGTGTAGTCCAGGAGTTGGTCGACTGAATAACGTGTGGTGATAATCCAGTTCAGCTTATTATTTTACTTGAAATTTTGAAAAGCTTTAAAATGGGTAGGGAAATATCGGTCCTTGAATGCTACCAGCAAATCTGTACAAACACAATGGCCGTAACTTTCAAAGTGGAGTGCGCTCAATTTCAAGAGGATGTGCGCCTGAGCATGCAAATGCTGCTTCTACCAAGTAAGTGGGGGGATTTTAAAAGGCACGCGCGCCAACACTATTAACAATTTTCCCAGGTCGCCCAGTTAAGAGAGAGAACTTCCAAGCCACCCTCCCCCCGTTAGCCCTGACCTTTAAAACCCCACTGATCAGCCTAGATTTTTTTGTTCTCTAACTTACAAGTCATTCATAGTAGAAGTAAAATTGCGTGGCAGGGTACCCTGGCGTGCAACAGTGCACATAAGTATTTACATGCAAATTTCATGGTGACATCCCAGAACGCATTTCCCCGCCCAGAGCATGTCCACGCTTCGCCCTGTTTTGGAAATTTTTCATTTGTGCACGCAGCGGCATCTACGCGCATTTTGCATCGGGGTCATGGATGCGTGTTGAGCCGTGCGCTGCGGCCAGTGCACGGTACTGCATCGGCTTGATAGTGAGAGAAGAAAGAACACTTCAGTCGGGCGATGACCTGGCTGATTGACAGCCAGTGAAGCTCGGCAGAGCGTGTTGAGCTGTTGTTTGCCAGTCTTTTTAAAACTTCAATTGCAGCTGATTTTGTAAGTTGTGGGAAACACGTTGATGACATAAAAATGCTTCCAGCAGCTGCATTTGTTGAAAGAGGTACAACATGAAGGGCCACTGGTAAGAACTATTTTAGCCAAATTTGAACCTTAAATATATTTTCATTCTTTTTTAGTCCTTGCTATTTTGGTTCCCTGAACTTGCCACAATCCTTGTACCGTTCTCTGCCAGTGTCTATGCAACACGGCTCCCCTCCAGTGTTCTGCAACCAGGTGCTCTGTGGCCGGCCATTAGGTGTCACCATTTTGCAATGAGTGGTACTCCCTTCTCCAGGGGATGTGAACTTATTATCTCCTCAGCATCCTCAGGCAGCTTGGGGAACAGAAGACCTGACCTGGAAATTGAGGCTACTTGGGTACTTTGCATGTCAGCGTGCAGTGTTGCCACTGGGTTCAATCCTTAAATTTCCATTCTAAGATAAATTGGTTCAGGGGAAGAACATGTTTTTTGCTTGTTCCAAGTAAGGTGAAATCCCCATCCTCTGAGATGCATGGGCAACAGTTCTTGCTGGTTAATCTGATAGTTATCTGAGAACTTCCTGCTTCCTGCAGCATCCTGCAGGGAACAGGAGAGGAGGGGAGGAGAGGGGTTGATGCTGGAAAAGGCAGAGAGAAAAAGAGCAGAGAAAACCTACTGTGTTCCATAATCCAGACCCTCTGCCTCTTGTTATTTCCACTTCCCTTCACTCCAGTGCCTTGCAGAGAACAGGAGGGGGAGGGGTTTATGCAAGAGTAAATGAGCATATTCTGTTTAAAACGGTAACTGTGGGGAAAAAAAGCCCTGCTGTTACGTGCCGGTTAGTCTAGCATTTCAGTTGGTTGAGTGCCAGATAGTAAGACTTTTACTGTAACAGGCTTTTTTTTTTTTTTTTTTTAATCTGTAGTGAATACTTATAACTGATGTAATACAGTAGCACAGAATCAAGGTCTTCTTGCGAGAGTGGTGGCACTGTATATACCTAATAGAAAGTTTTATATCTCCCGCCTTCCCCCATCCAGTCTAGGCAAGCCGTTGCTGTTGACAGTCCGTGCGCAGAGTCCACAACTGCAGCTTCTTCTGGAACGCGGTATGCGTACATCTCAAGACTGGCCACTAGGTGTCTCTCTGCAGCATTCCTGCAGCAAAATGCAGCTTCAAGACTAGGTGAAAGCCATGGGTATCCTGTATAAGCAGGGCTTCCATTCTTAGGTGTTTATAAATGGCAAAAGTAGGTGTTTACTTTCCAGTTAAATTAGGAGTTCATTGAGTGTACAAAAAAATCAGTGTTGCAGCACATGTATGTTTTGTGGTTGAATTAAATACATTTGTGCAAGTGAATCATCAGTGCAGAAAGGTACAGAAAGAGTGGTGGTGGGGGAAGGGGGTCCAAGGCAGGAAAGGGGAGGGCTGAGAGAGTACTAGGGGACATAGGTATGTACTGGAAAAATACTATTTTATTCTTTTTGCATCAAGGTGTTTTGAATGTGTTTATCCGTTAACACCTAAAAGCAGAAACAGTACTTACAGAAACATAGAAACATGACAGCAGAAAAATAATATACAGCCCAATTAATTTAGCATTATAATTCCAATCACTTCCTTAGAGATCCCCTGTATTTATCCCATGCTTTCTTGAATTCAGGTAGGGGTACATTTTAAAAGACAGCGCGCGTGTGCGTACTTTTGTTCATGCATGAGGCGCAAACAAAAGTACGCTGGATTTTATAAGATATACGCGCGTATCTTATAAAATCTGGGGTTGGCGCGCGCAAGGGGGTGCACATTTGTGCAACTTGCACGCGCTGAGCCCTGCGCGCGCTGCCTGTTCCCTCTGAGGCTGGGAACTTTCCTTCCACTCCCCCGGCCCTATCTAGACCCCCCCCCTACCTTTATCCGAAAAGTTACTACTGCCTCTGGGCAGTAGTAACTTACGCACGCTGGCGCGGCAGGCCCCACCCCCGGACCGCCCACACGCCCCCGAACATGCCACCGATGCGACACCACGCCCCCTGGCCACGCCCCCAACCGCCTCTTTTTGCAAGCCCCGGGACTTACGTGCGTCCCGGGGCTTGCGCGCGCCACCAAGCCTATGCAAAATAGGCTCGGGGGTTTTTAAAAAGGTTACGCGCGTACCTTATGCGCGTAACCCTTTTAAAATCCGGCCCAAACTGTTTTTGTCTCTACCACCTCCACTGTGAGACTGTTCCATGCATTTACCCCCCTCTCTGTAAACATAAGTACATAAGAAAAAGAAATATTTCACAAGATTACTCCTGGGTCTACCACCTTTCAACCTCATCACATGACCCCTTGTTCTAGCGCCTCCATTCCATTTAAAAAGGCTCACTTTCTGTGCATGGAAATCTTTGAGATGTTTGAATGTCTATCCTATTTCCCCATCTTGTCTTTCCTCTAGCGTAAACATGTTTAGGTCCTTGAGTCTATCCCCATATGCTTTAGAATCAAGACACTCACCATTTTAGTAGCCACCCTCTGGACCAATTCCATCCTGTTTATATCCTTTTGAAGGTGCGGTCTCCAGAATTGTACACAGTATTCCAAGTGAGGTCTCACCAGATACCTATACCAGGGCAATATCACCTCCATTTTTCTGCTGATCATTCCTCTCCCTATGCAGCTAAGCATCATTCTGGCTTTTACCATCACTTTAGTCACCTGTTTGCCCACCTTAAGATCATCAAATACAATAAAAGACCCATCATCCTCCGTCTCGAGTAACTATCACTTCTCAAAGAACACCTGTAATGCATATGCAACCCCCTATTTAGATAAAATCAATAGGATGAAAATGCAATTCCCTACCTGCTTTTCAACAAAAGAACCTGAAAAAAACACATGATCAGACTAAATGGTCCACATTTGACAGAGTAACTAAACTTGAAATTAGCCAAATCATTACTAAAATTAATCCTACTATTCACCCATGTGACCCAATTCCTGCCAGTTCCTTGAAGCAAGTACACAGTGTAATCACTCCGACAATCACAACCTTAAACATTCGCTCTCAGAACGATGGGTTCCAGATGGGGCAAAACAATCTGTGATAAAACCAATCTTAAAAAAATAAAACTGGTAGACCTGGCAATTGGGACAACTATCATCCAATATCCAACTTGTCTTTTCTCTTTAAAGTTCTTGAAAAAGCAGTGCTATTTTAACTAGTAAACCACTTGGAAGACCATGATATTCTATACCCAAACCAATTTGGATTTAGAAAAAATCACTCAACTGAAACTTTACTCATCACTTTAATGGACTGTCCAACATGGGTTTGATGAAGATAAATCTTATTTTTGGTGCTAATTGATTTAAAAGCCGCTTTCAACACTGTGGACCATAACAGCTGAAAAAAATTGGAATAGACGGTAATGTCCTAAAATGGTTCACATCATTTCTCTCCGATAGGACATTACAAGTCAAACTGGGCCACCACACATCTAATACCTTCCATATTGATACAGGTGTTCCTCAAGGCTTAGCACTCTCAGCAACACTATTCAATATCTATATGTTCCCTCTGTGTAAATTACTAGCGAACTTAGGAATCACCTTCTTCTTATTTGCTGATGAAATACAGTTCTATGTCCGCTTGCCAAATCATTTGAAAATACAGCATCGACACTCTCAATATACAAGAAAGCAATGCAGCAAGAACTATCTCACCTTAAGCTAACAATAACCCCCCCCCCCCCCCGAAATCATTTGGTTAAGGGGAAATTCTTAATTAGATAAGCCTCTGCCTCTAGACTTTGGCAATTTTCTCATTACCCCCTCAGATCAAGTACGGAACTTAGGGATCCAGATAAGATTAAAACCTTACAATGAAAAAGCACATAAAGAAATTAATGAACACAGACTACGCCAAGCTGCGCATGCGACATCAGTTGAAGCCATTACTAACCATTGAAGACTTCCATACTGTTCTACAAACTCTAATTGTCTCAAACAAAGACTACTGTAACTCCGTTACTAGGCCTTTCTACAAATGTACTAAAACCAATTCAGCTATTACAAAATGCTGCAGCAAGACTTCTATTAGGTACAAGGAAATTTGATCACATTACACCCTCGTTAATATCACTGCACTGGCTGCCAGTACATTCCTGAATCTATTATAAAGTACTAACAATAATATTTAATATCTGTCACATTGATAACCCTGGTCTGATAGGTGTGACATTAGAACCATATACACTGCAGTGAACATTGAGATCTCAAAATAAAGGACTATTGACTGTGCCATCAATAAGGAGCACACATTTGATGCAAGTAAGAGATTGAATGTTTTCCATAGCGGGCCAAAAACTATGGAATTCACTACCTGAGACACTTTGCTTGATACCGGAAAAAAAGAGATTCAGACGCGAACTGAAAACTTGGTTATTCAAGAATGCATATAACGTAACCTAAAAACAATTGCATGCAGAGACTACAATAACAGAGACAAAGATAATGATAAGTAACGAGAGATTACAAGTATCTTAAGACAGCGTATATGAAAATTGTTGATTATAGAGCCTCGGTACTTCCAGCCTAATGCCCTAGACCTTAGCCAACATGTTCCAGAATATCAGTGTAGTTCGATACATACCTATTGTGTATGACTGTAACCTTTGTAAACCGTTATAATCTTCATTTGGAATGACGGTATATAATATAGCTAAATAAAACTAAAATATCTAAATAAATTACCTCTTTCACCTCCAATACTGTACCATTCCCTTGGGTTTTTGCATCCTAAATGCATTACTCTGCATTTTTAAACATTAAATCTTAGGTTTTAAAAGTGGTAACCAGAACAGTTATCAGCCTTCCAAATCCCTCCCTCCTTCACCTGGATTGGATCACTGTGGATTGCTTGTTCCTATTCACAGAAGGGGGCACTGTGGACCACAAGGTCCCTGATCTCCATCCATCCACCCACATCCATTCTGTAGCATCATTTTGTGAATGGTCTTATTTTTTGTTTTTTTGACAAGGCAGTACAACTTGATCAACAGAATTGTCAACTAAGTTGAAATGCTGCCTTCCCGTCTTGTCCTACATCTGATGTCAAGTGCTATAAATCTAAAGCTATATGTTCCATAAGTAGAAAGTAACTTAGTTGTTAGCCTATTTGAAGGATGTTGTTAACCTCAGTCCAATTCTGAGTAGACAACTATCTTGCAAAAATCTTTAAAACAGATCTGCCACTAATTGGCAACAGTTGACAGTCTCAATGGAATGGTCAATGATTACACAGGCATGGAGATTGGGGTACTATGTTACCCATAAAGTTACTATCTCCAGAGCTGTATTAAGGCATGCTGTCAAGACAGTGTGGGGAGGTGTGCACTACTGTGGCTAATGTGGATAAATGGATGACTTAGATTTTGTGTGCTGTTAATAGGACACATTACATAAGCACAAAATGCAGTAAGGAAAGTGCAGACAAACAAAAATGCCACCTCTGAATAAAAATTTGAGTGTGCACAATGAAACTAGTGGCATGTAATAATGTGTGTATTTGTCGGATTCAAGCATGGAGATGTTTCTTCATCCATTTCATAATGCACATTGTTTCTTCATCCATTTCATAATGCACATTGTTTAAATTACCCCAATATTGACTGGGTAAATGTATCATCGGGACATGCTAGAGAGATAACGTTCCTGGATGGAATAAACGATAGCTTTATGGAGCAATTGGTTCAGGAACAGATGAGAGAGGGAGCAATTTTAGATCTAATTCTCAGTGGAGCACAGGATTTGTTGAGAGAGGTAATGGTGGTGGGGCCACTTGGCAATAGTGATCATATGATCAAATTTGAATTAATGACTGGAAGAGGAACAGTATGCAAATCCAAGTCTCTCATGCTAAACTTTCAGAAGGGAAGCTTTGAGAAAATGAGAAAAATTGTTAGAAAAAAACTGAAAGCAGCTACAAAAGTAAAAAGTCTGCAAGAGGTGTGGTCATTGTTAAAAAATAACATTCTAGAAGCACAATCCAGATGTATTCCACACATTAAGAAAGGTGGAAAGAAGGCAAAATGATTACCGGCATGGTTAAAAGGGGAGGTGAAAGAAGCTATTTTAGCCAAAAGATCTTCATTCAAAAATTGGAAGAAGGATCTAACAGAAGAAAATAGGATAATACATAAACATTGGCAAGTTAAATGTAAGACATTGATAAGACAGGCTAAGAGAGAATTTGAAAAGAAGTTGGCTGTAGAGGCAAAAACTCACAGTAAAAACTTTTTAAAATATATCCGAAGCAGAAAGCCTGTGAGGGAGTCAGTTGGACCGTTAGATGATCGAGGGGTTAAAGGGGCACTTAGAGAAGATAAGGCCATCGCGGAAAGATTAAATGATTTCTTTGCTTCGGTGTTTACTGAAGAGGATGTTGGGGAGGTACCCGTATTGGAGAAGGTTTTCATGGGTAATGATTCAGAGGGACTGAATCAAATCATGGTGAACCTAGAAGATGTGGTAGACCTGATTGACAAACTGAAGAGTAGTAAATCACCTGGACCGGATGGTATACACCCCAGAGTTCTGAAGGAACTAAAAAATGAAATTTCAGAACTATTAGTAAAAATTTATAACCTATCAGTAAAATCATCCATTGTACCTGAAGACTGGAGGACAGCTAATGTAACCCCAATATTTAAAAAGGGCTCCAGGGCGATCTGGGAAACTACAGACCGGTTAGCCTGTAAAGTGTTCTAAACATCAAAATCACAGAACATATAGAAAGACATAGATTAATTGAACAAAGTCGGCATGGCTTTACCCAAGGCAAGTCTTGCCTCACAAATCTGCTTCACTTTTTTGAAGGAGTTAATAAATATGTGGATAAAGGTGAACCAGTAGATGTAGTATACTTGGATTTTCAGAAGGCGTTTGACAAAGTTCCTCATGAGAGGCTTCTAGGAAAAGTAAAGAGTCATAGGATAGGTGGCGATGTCCTTTCGTGGATTGCAAACTGGCTAAAAGACAGGAAACAGAGCGTAGGATTAAATGGACAATTTTCTCAGTGGAAGGGAGTGGACAGTGGAGTGCCTCAGGGATCTGTATTGGGACCCTTACTTTTCAATATATATAAAAATGATCTGGAAAAAAATACGAGTGAGATAATCAAATTTGCAGATGATACAAAATTGTTCAGAATAGTTAAAATTACAAGCAGATTGTGATAAATTGCAGGAAGACCTTGTGAGACTGGAAAATTGGGCATCAAAATGGCAGATGAAATAAATATGGATAAGTGCAAGGTGATGCATATAGGGGAAAATAACCCATGCTATAGTTACACAATGTTAGGTTCCATATTAGGTGCTACAACCCAAGAAAGAGATCTAGGCATCATAGTGGACAACACATTGAAATCGTCGGAATAGTGTGCTGTGGCAGTCAACAAAGCAAATAGAATGTTGGGAATTATTAGAAAGGGAATGGTGAATAAAACGGAAAATGTCATAATGCCTCTGTGTCGCTCCATGGTGAGACCGCACCTTGAATACTGTGTACAATTCTGGTCGCCGCATCTAACAAATATAATTGCGATGGAGAAGGTACAGAGAAGGGTTACCAAAATAACGGGAATGGAACAGCTCCCCTATGAGGAAAGACTAAAGAGGTTAGGACTTTTCAGCTTGGAGAAGAGACGGCTGAGGGGAAGATATGATAGAGGTGTTTAAAATCATGAGAGGTCTAGAACGGGTAGATGTGAATCGGTTATTTACTCTTTTGGATAATAGAAAGACTAGGGGGCACTCCATGAAGTTAGCATGTGGCACATTTAAAACTAATCTGAGAAAGTTCTTTTTTTACTCAATGCACAATTAAACTCTGAAATTTGTTGCCAGAGGATGTGGTTAGTGCAGTTAGCATAGCTGTGTTTAAAAAAGGATTGGATAAGTTCTTGGAGGAGAGCTCCATTACCTGCTATTAATTAAGTTGACTTAGAAAATAGCCACTGCTATTACTAGCAACGGTAACATGGAATAGACTTAGTTTTTGGGTACTTACCAGGTTCTTATGGCCTGGATTGGCCACTGATGGAAACAGGATGCTGGGCTTGATGGACCCTTGGTCTGACCCAGTATGGCATGTTCTTATGTTCTTAAATGTGTAACCTCCTCTTTGTTTTATAGACTGAATAAAGGGGCCACACAGGTCTCGGGGCTAGCTCGTCATAGTCCCGGACCTCTAATTCTCTCTGCCATCTCACAGCAATCATAGGCATGGGCTGCTGGGTTTCTACCAGCGGGGAAGAGATATAAACCTCTAGGGCCCTTAGTGCAGTGGGGAGGGAGAGGAATTCCAAAACACAGTTGATCACTCTCAGATGCCCTTTCAATCACAGTTCGGGGTACTCACTTTCAAAGATCTTAGAACAGGATACATGGAGAAAACAGCAGCTAACGTGTAGTAGTCTTAACCAAAAAAGCAGGTTTACCTAAACAAAAAAAACCAGGATCCATGCCAGAATGGAAAAGTTTATTAACATAAATGAAGAATCACAATCCCACAGGTTCACTAGGAGGAGTAGGAGTGAGGTAACTTGAAATCCAGTTCTTCCAGCAGGGGTTTAATGGTCCTCCTGTTGGGAATTGGCCAAAGTCACAAATAATCTCACTCTTTCCACAAAATCTTCAGTTGGTGAGCAGTGTGGCCTGCCAGGAATTCCACCTCCAAAAACACTTTCCTCAACTCTACACACTTCAACATCTCAAAACAGAGCATACAAAAGGGGAATGGATAAAATATGGGGGAGGATTCAAAATGCAATAATCCTCAACACATTTGTAACAAGAGAAAAGTTTAGTGAGGGTTGCAAAGCCCACTACCAAAATGAATCTCCTGAGCTCATCTGGTGGAACCAACACAAACGTGTCGATATCAAAGGAAGCATGCTGAACTGATTATCTCTTTTTGAAAAGAAGTTTTTCTATGTGAAAGTAAGTGACTCATTTTCTTGTTACTGGGAGTTAGAATTTGGAGTACTCCACAGTTCAGGTTTTCCCCCCACTTTATTCAATATTTATGTTCAGTCTTTAGGAAAGCTGATTTAGGTCCCAATGTAATATGAAACAGTTGGCTGTGTGCACGTGACTGCACATGGCTCTGTGCACTGTTTTGTGCATAGAACTGAACTCCCAATGCAGTAAGGAGTTTTATGCACAAAAAATATGCACTGAATAACAATGTGTGCACAGCTTAATGCTCCTCCATGCAAATCTCATGCTAACCAAGGTATAATCCCCCTAGACGGAGCACACAAAATGTTGAGATGGTCAGGCGCCTGTCTGTAAGTCAAAGGGTTCAGGAGTGTGGTGTCAAGCAGATGATGCACTGGACTCAGGCCTTGAGGCAAATAGGGTAGCACTCTTTGCTTAGACGGGAACAAGGAAACCAAGCCCTGGGGTTCCCCCTCTATGAACCTCGCTATCTGAGCTGATATTCCACTGGTATACCAATCAAGTTCCACACTAATGCATATTTCTAACAACTTAAGCTTTTATTTCTGGTGTGACCAGCATATCAAATATTTACACGTTAGTAGGAGATAGTACAGGAGCTGTCTTGTGTTGAGATACCTCTCAGTACTTCCTTTCCACTGCATTTTCTTTAGTAGAGGGAGGAGGAACTGCTGTTTCTTTCTTTTTTTTTTTTTTTTTTTTTTTAGAGAGAAACCTATCACAGACAACTTGAAAATAAGGCAATTTACTGCATACACTCTGCTAAAAATGACTGGAGCCTTTACTGATCTACAACCTTTATGGGTTCAAATGGTTAATAGCTAAATTATCTTAATTTAACACTGTGAAACAGCATCCTTTCTTTCTAATCCAGCTAACAAATGGGCTTTTAATTTCTTCTCGCAATGTGGCCATTGTAGTAATTAAAATCAGAGTACACTAGCATATCTTATGCTACAGAGATCTGCCAACACCATAGAATTTAATCTTTGCCCACAGTATTTTCACAGAATGCTGCTAGAAAGAAGTTGACATGTTAAGCAGAAATAAAATTTGTTTGAACAAGTTTCATTGGTAGCAAAGGGATGATTATTTTATGGGAAAATGAAGAGTCTTAGAAGTAAATTGTATTGTGGTAGAGACTGAGTGCTTGATGATAAGTTGTAACTTAAATGACTGCTAGCAGTGCAATTCCAATTATCTCCTCCACTGGAAACTTCTGTTACCTGACTATAAAAAAAAAAGACCAAAGAATGAATTATTTAATTTTTGTGCCTGAAAACCTGCATTTGCAACTTGTTCCTTTTTTTTTTTTTTTCAAGTAGTGCAAAAATATTTTTAAATCATCGTTTTGTGAAATGCAACCACCTTGGGGATTCCTTTCAAAAACCCGATAATGAATATAAGAAAGATATAACCGCATGGTGTGTGATTTTATTGCTGTTTTTCTCTTCTCATGAACCTAGTCTGAAATTCAGTTCTGCACAGCAGATACTGCCCCAAGACTCAAATTATTGCTTTGCGGATTGAGTGCTTAAATAGCTGCAAGCTTGCTGTGGACAGCTTGGCAGTGGGGTTGTCATGACTGCCTGTAGGCTAATAAGCCATGGGGACCTTAATCCCTTCTTTGCCGGAAATGTTGACTTCTTCCCTTATGTATGCTTTTCTTGTCTTCAAAATGTAATTACAGCAGGGTTTTGTCAATGTTCCCCCACTTCGTTTGTGGTTCGTGAAGTTTGCTTTGGCCTGCTGATCTGTTGGACTATTATTGTATTGACTTGCCTTCCTATAGAAGTTTATGAATTTCATGACCACCTGCACTCAAACAAAAATTCAAGGTGGAAAGCATGGTTGATTGTTTGACTGCTTCTAATATATATTAGGGGTGTGCATGCATCGATTAAAACTTTTGTATTGTTTCCCCCCCCCCCCCCCCCAATTTTTTGTATTTATTTAGTTTTGTTAGGTTTTTTTCATTTTTTAAAATTTGTTTCGTGAACATTGTTTTGATTTAGTTCACATTATTTCAATTTAATGGCACTCTTTCTGATTTGTAATTCAGTGTGTGTTCAAAAGCAAATAATGGGTACTAAAAAATGTAAAACCCCCCCCCCCCCAAAAAAAACGAAATTTTATTTTTCAGTTTAGAAAAGATATGAAACGAACTAGGCAATGTCATTAAAAATGAAAGCACATCTTTAATATATATTTTGTTTATCCTTTTGCTGCTTAACCTTTTTTTCTTCTCTGTATTCATTTCTAAGAATTCTCTGCTACTTCCTGAGCAATACATACATTTGATCCTCTAATATACTACTGGACAGTTTTCTTTGCTGGCTTTCACTTCATACAAATGGATAAATATTTATTGTGACATCAATATTTGTGAGGTCTGGCCAAGTCCATACTACTGTGGGTAACCTGACTTTGGGCTGAGGTGCAGCATGCCTTACAGGTAGCCCTTGAGATGTTTCCCTTGGGAAAAGGAACTATGGGTGCTAGATCTTTACTATGTCTCCTGTAACTCTGTCTCTCAGTCCTGCAGCGTACTGCTTCTCAGCACACCATCTCCTTCAGATCTCTGTTATTTGACCTGAACACACACTCTCCCCAACTCCCACAGCATACTCATAGCGTTGCCACTAGGATCCTAAAACAAAAGTCTCCCTTTCTCTGGAACATACCATTTTGCTCATGGGCTAAATCACTTTGCTTCTGGTGCATGGAACATAAGATCAGGGGTGGAGAGTTCTGGCTTTTGATGGTCACCAACTGGTTAGGTTTTCAGGATAACCTCAATGAATATGCATGCAATTGATTAGCATACAATTGAGGCAGTGTGCATGCAAATCTCTCATATATATATTCATTTGGGATATCCTGAAAATCCAGTTGGTGGCCCTCAAGGAAAGAGTTGCCCACCTTATGCATAAGACATTTATTGGTCAGAGTTATATTGCAGACAACATTTTGCAGCAGCTGTGGTACAACTGAAATCTCGTATAATTGTCTGTTGGTGCCAATGTTAGCATGGCCTAGTTTTTCATATGAAGGTGAACAGACGACTTGTCAGCAGGGCTGGTGCATGGGTATTAGGTGCCCTAGATGAATCTTCTGCCTTGCACCTCCTCCCCCACCTCCAGTCCTGTCCCCAGGGCCAGGGCCAGGGCCATCCCACCTATACACACACACAAATTATGGATTATAATATCAAATTTTACATGATAAAAGGACATTAAAAGTATAGTTTTTTGAGATAAAAATATCACTTGCAGCAGTGCATGTAAATATAATATATATATATATATATATATATATATATTGTATGTCAACTAGAAAACATTGTTAAAAGGCAAAAAAGACACTTAGAACCCATACGGTATTCGGTATATTGTAACGAGTATTGCATGTAGGCTTGGCACCCTAAGCGATGAATAAAGTGAATTACAATTACAATATAATAAACCTCCCATTCTAAAACAGCAGGAGCTGCTAGCACTCAAATAGTAACAACCCTACCTATGAAAAGACAATGCTGTAAATATTATACCAGGCCCTAAAATACCAGTATACCTCTTGTTAGAAAACAGAACACGCCTAGCTGCTATAGAACCTGTATAATTCTGCCTGCTGGACTAGGCCTCGCTAAACCTGTGCCAGCACATGTCAAATACATATTATGCTGTTTGCTGTAAGGAATGCAGCTAATTGCAACTACAGAATGTGGGCCTAGGTCAGCAAGAAATGAAGGACATTTTGCAGGACACGTGTGCGTAGGCCATATGGGATTCAACTACAAAGGAGAATGCATCAGTACCTCTTCCCTGACTTCCCTCCGTCTCCAGGAGCACCCTTTTTCTCCGCAGTGGAAACCAGTGGTGTGCATTAGCTTCCAAAAATGTCCTGGCCTCTATGAGGATAAAATTACATTTGTTGTATAACACTACACATACTGTTATCAACAGGGAATAATGTGTGCACTTTTCACAGCAGATAAAAGTATGTTTGCATTCTTCCACCCTCACAATCTGGGCAACATTTAGAAGCCCATTTTACATGTAAACATGTGCCTACCTGGGCATAGTATGCAGTAAACTGCCATTTTTATGTCGCATGAGAAAATAATTTTTATTGTATTTCATGTTTCATTAAGGGACACACACGCAGACTCTATTCCCCCCTCCATTTTCTACATGTGTGTTGGTCCTATTTGCACGGCTTTTTCTGAGAGATTTTATGGTTTTGTTTCCTTAGCGTCTACTTTCAGTATCACACCAAAATGTGAAAGACTATTCCTTTGTGAAATTCAATGCAGCAGTTTTAGAAATGAGGGCATAGCAGAGTATGCATTGACTATAAGAACCTTTAGGAGCATTGTTTCATAATTTGGCATACACAACAATTCCCAAACTCCTTTATAACAGTTGAGTACTTTCTAAAATATATACACACCTTTTTTACACCAGAAATGAAAGGTTGTTTTATTTTTTCCACATAGAATTTTATGGTGAAATGTGACACTAGTGATTTTGAGCACATTGGAAGGAGGGTGGGTGGAGACTTTCAAGGTGACATCACAGTGTACATGGTCACTGTTTTGTTTATTCTTTTTTTGCCAGATCCCAGATGTTGATGATGTCATGAAAGCAGCTCACTTTATCAGTAAAGAGATAATTCATGCTTATTTCAAGCAAGCTGATGATATATTAATGAGTCAGAGCAAGGGCACCCCTAAAATGGTGCATAAATGGGTTAAATGACTATTGAGAGGATGTGTGTCTAAGCTGAGACTTACTTGGAAAATCTATTTCAAACCCTGGAAAAGGCACTTTTCTTGCAGAGTTCATTCTTCACAGTTATCATTCAAGTTCCTTCCAGCAGCCATGCTCTGTTTCTTATGCCTCTTTTTTTTTTTTGCCTGTTCTCTTCCCTGGTGTGAATAGACTCAGCAAGAAATCTGTAGCCTGCCTAGGAACAGGTTCCAGGGGTCCCAGCTCACTCGCCTTTCTATCAGAGAAGCACATTCTTTCACCTTTCTCTTTCTTATTAAACTTTAGCTAAGAGGGATAATGACAGGTGATAAGACTGATTATTTCATAGTCATGGGATGGGATTTCAGTTGAAACCCAAACAGAACACCATAAAGAGTTTGGTGTACTGTTGCCAGTCATACTCATTTCTCTTATAACAAGTTATTTTGATCGAAGGCTCATGCTGTTTCATTCACACTTCCATAGACAGAGTGTAGTCTGTTCACATCCTTATCACATTAGCACACGTTCAGTGCACAAATGCATCATTCTTTGCTATCTAATTTCATAGAGAGAGTGTAGGGTTTCTTTTTCAGAAGCATTTTGTAGTTCATTTTAACTCAAACATATCTCTACAGAACCTTCTAGAATTTGTGATGGAAGTGGCAAATTCAGGAGTTATCTCTAGTTTACAGATTAGGAGAGATTTTCTGCCAGAGACCAGCTATTATTTATGCCAGAGTATAAGTATCCAGAATTTATATTTAAGATTTTTAGAATATCCTGTGCATTGATGGACATGGATGTGTCATTGCTTTGATGCTTGTGGGAACCATGCTTCTAAAGTTGAGAGAAAGTAACATTTTAGAAATAAAAGCAATGACTTTGAAAAGCAGCATTTAATAAACAAATGCAACTTAAAATATGCTGTGTATTTAACATTCATCAAATAATTTCACACTGGTTTATATCTATAGATTGAACAATTTTCAGGCAGTGTGATAAGACTTACATGTCCAACTGATATAAAACTGAAAGTAGATGCAGTGTTGCTTCAAAACATTGGGACAAAGGGTTACTTTTGTAGGGCTGTGCATTTGTTTCAAACAAATGGGTAATCTGAACTGACATTGCCCATTTTCATTTTGGTTCGGAATACACAAAATTAATGAGCTGTCCTGAAAATTTGTGTATATTTTCATTTTGGGAAATAGTATATGCTATTTGCAAATTATTTTCCAAAAAAAAACCAACCCCTGGGATCTGCATTAATGACTGGGGCTAGGACCTGCCCAGCTGAAGGCTCTCTAGTCCCCTCTGACCTCCACCCCACCATCAATAAAACAGGGCCCTATGCTTGTACAAGAAACATGCAATTGTACAAGAAAATGATGCTGACCAGCCCTGAGATCTCCATTTTGATGTCCCACTTGGTGCTGGTCTCAGGGGAGACTGTTACTATTTTTGAAAGGATTCTAGCATGATAGAAGTGAGTAGGCATCGCTCCTGTCCCTTTCTTATACCAGGACCCACAGAAAGGGCAAGAAGGTACTTGGGAGATTGCTTGCTCTTACTGATTTGTTTGGGTACAGGAGGTTCAGAGAGGTCTGTGGAGGCCTGGACACTATCTTATTGATGAGGGTAATGGTTTTGAGTGACTGGGGAGACTTCCATCTTGTGTTTTCAAGGCATTCCCTTACACTTTTGAAAGAAGCTGCTTGTCTGTCAGCATAAGTGGAGTGAAGAACATAAGAACATAAGAAAATGCCATACTGGGTCAGACCAAGGGTCCATCAAGCCCAGCATCCTGTTTCCAACAGTGGCCAATCCAGGCCATAAGAACCTGGCAAGTACCCAAAAACTAAGTCTATTCCATGTTACCATTGCTAATGGCTGTGGCTATTCTCTAAGGGGCGGATTTTCAGAGCCCTGCTCGCGTAAATCCGCCCAAAACCGGGCGGATTTACGCGAGCAGGGCCCTGCGCGCCGGGAAGCCTATTTTACATAGGCCTCCCAGCGCGCGCAGAGCCCCGGGACTCGCGTAAGTCCCGGGGTTCTCCGAGGGGGGCGTGTCGGGGGCGTGTCGGGGGCGTGTCGGGGGCGTGTCGGCAGCGTTTTGGGGGCGGTCCGGGGGCGTGGCCGCGCTCTCCGTACCCGCCCCCAGGTTGCGGCCCGGCGTGCAGGAGGCCCGCTGAAGCGCGGGGATTTACGCCTCACGGAGGGAGGCGTAAATCCCCCGACAAAGGTAAGGGAGGGGTTTAGACAGGGCCGGGCGGGTGGGTTAGGTAGGGGAAGGGAGGGGAAGGTGAGGGGAGGGCAAAGGAAAGTTCCCTCCAAGGCCGCTCCGATTTCGGAGCGGCCTCGGAGGGAACGGGGGTAGGCTGCGCGGCTCGGTGCGCGCCGGCTATACAAAATCCATAGCCTTGCGCGCGCCGATCCAGGATTTTAGCAGATACGCGCGGCTCCGCGCGTATCTACTAAAATCCAGCGTACTTTTGTTTGCGCCTGGAGCGCAAACAAAAGTAGGCTATTCGCGCGCCTTTTAAAATCCGCCCCTAAGTGAAATTAATAGCAGGTAATGGACTTCTCCTCCAAGAACTTATCCAATCCTTTTTTAAACACAGCTATACTAACTGCACTAACCACATTCTCTGGCAACAAATTCCAGAGTTTAATTGTGCGTTGAGTAAAAAAGAACTTTCTCAGATTAGTTTTAAATGTGCCCCATGCTAACTTCATGGAGTGCCCCCTAGTCTTTCTACTATCCGAAAGAGTAAATAACCGATTCACATCTACCCATTCTAGACCTCTCATGATTTTAAACACCTCTATCATATCCCCCCTCAGTCGTCTCTTCTCCAAGCTGAAAAGTCCTAACCTCTTTAGTCTTTCCTCATAGGGGAGTTGTTCCATTCCCCTTATCATTTTGGTAGCCCTTCTCTGTACCTTCTCCATCGCAATTATATCTTTTTTGAGATGCGGCGACCAGAATTGTACACAGTACTCAAGGTGTGGTCTCACCATGGAGCGATACAGAGGCATTATGACATTTTCTGTTTTATTCACCATTCCTTTTCTAATAATTCCCACACCTGTGAATACTCTCCACAACCATGCATCATGCTTCTATGGCCAAGTCTGTCCTCCCCCCTTTACACCTAGCCCCTTCCCCACAGCCATTTCACTGATGTCTATACCATTCCCTGTTCCTTCTATGCCTCTCCAATGATGTAGCCTTATAATAATTTGTAGCTTAGCTTTTTGTCTCCTAACTCCTCCACCGACACTTACCAGCCTCGTTTCCTCCTCTTTCCACTCCTTGTCTGCTGAGGTCTCCATGTTTTTCTCTCCCAGATGGGTATAGGGAAGGAGAGGAACTATCTATCCTCAAAATCTTAAAATATGCAATATCCTTGGTGCATGCTTCTTTACTGCTTGTTTCACTTTTTGGGAGGAATGATGGCTGGTGTTTGGTCCTATTGCAATACTGATTTCTATTTGATTTGGAGTCTATATGATTTACTGATTCATGAATATTTTTTAGTGCTCATTCAAAATGCAAAATTAAGCTTTGAATGGAAACTTCAAAGGCTTAGGCAGACTAAATAAATTGTGTCCTTGTTATATAACACCTTCACAATATTTTACTACAGGCTGTGTGAACTGAATCAGGTAAATCTTGTTCATTTGAAAACGCTAATAAATTAATTAGCATATATTTTACTGGCAGAAGTGATGCAGAAAAATGGTTGAATTAGCATAAGTGTGAAACTTACGAGCTCAACATTGTCAGGAATGATTTCTTTTTCCCTGAAACTTATTTATGAACCACATGGTTTATGAATAATAAGCTGTGTGCAGTTACGAAGCCTCCTTAATGTGGAGCTTGACAAAGGATTCAATATTTAACTGCATATTAATTTCCAGAGGCTCTGAAGGTACAGAGAAAGCTTTTTAACTGGAAACTGATTACAACAAAAAAAACTAGAAACATACATTATTAAAATTCTTGCCTGCATCAGTAATGGGAAAACATGCTTCATTCGTTAAAACATTGTAAGATAATCTAACTTAACTTATTTTCACAGGCCTATGAAATAGTTCAAGTGCCTAATGAAGTAAATCTTAAAAGGGAAACATTGCACTTGTAGAACAAGTGTGGTTTCATGAATAAACAGGCCGATGCAATACCGTGCGCTGCGGCTGGAGCATGGCTTAAACGTGATTGGTCGTGCATTGTGAACATGTGTCCATAACCTCCGATGCAATACAGGGATTAGTGCGTCTGAAACGCATGTCCAATCGAGCGCATAGATGAGGCTATTAGCTAATTCCCGTGATTCAAAACATTTTCCGCACGGCCAGTGCTCTCATTGCAACACGGCAAATTTTACACCAGCCCAGGGCAAATGGCCGCTGTGCCTGGGAGCCTCTGACGCCGCCCAGCCCCTTCCCTCCCCTTCAGTAATGCCCGGGACTTGCACGCGTCCCGGGGCGTTACGCCCGTCACATACCTTTTGAAAATAGGCCTGGCACGTGTAACCATTTGAAAATCCGGCCCAGTGTCACTTAACTGTGACTGAAAATCCCCAAGATATTTCTTCTTGTCCTCACTATAAAGCACCACCTTTATCAGCTGATTTGATTACAATATGGTGATTGCCATTGACAGATTAGAAAATTTCTTTGTATATGACAATGAAGACAACTTCGAATCAACCATCTTAGAAAAGGCTTAAGTGGAGGCATCAGTAGAAGAAGGAGGGGACTACCCATGTGGAAGCTTGTCTAACCAGTGAACAGTCTGATGAAACAGAATTCTCCTGAGTGTCTTTTTTTATATATATATATATATATATATATATATATATATATATATCTGTTAATGGAACAGATAAAATAATTACTGGACTCTGCTCTGAGTCCTTGTCTGGTTCGCAGCCGTTCACAACTTGATTTGTTGCTTAGTTGACATCCTCTCCTTTTGATAAAAGTGGGGCACTGATCTAAAAAAGGTTCAGTGGTGATTTGATTAGAACTCAAACCTTCTTTGCCTGAAGAATAATCAGAACTATTGGCAAAAGCTACTAGTTTTTATGAGTTTTCTTACTCCGATTGTATGTCCAGAGATGTACTGTTCACATAATCAGACTTGTCCTGTTTAAATTTTTGAAATTTCAAATGTTTCAAATCAGCTTGAAAATATTGCATATGTTCCTGTAGCTGTTTCAAACTAGAATCAAAATAGTTTACTGCCATATGCTCTTTAATGTTCAGCAGAGAGTTGTCAATTTCCTCTTTCAACTTGTTCAGGTTTAATTTGGCTTGGTCAGCAATCAAAATCTTCAGATACAGTGAGCACTTATTAAGTACATTATTCCACTTGGTTACCAATTCAAGTAATTCTGCAAATAAACAGGGTTCCTTAAAATCTGGAGACCTCTCAGAATCCTCTGACAATGACAGTATTCAATTAATGTATGAAAGTATAATTCAGTTTTAATTAACTGTTTCTGCAATTGCTCAATATGAGGCCATTGTACCACTGAATGTTCTTGGTCATCAAAAAACAAGGTGGTTTCTAAAATGCTCTTTTGATGTTCATGTGAAAAACTTAGAACATTTTGCCATGTAATATCTGCCATGATGCCTCAATAAGAAGCAATATGAAGCTTTTAAGAAGATGCTTTAGAACCCATGTATTATGTATCCAAAACCAACAATAAACACGGGAAAACTTTCATATATATTAAACCAAAAACAGAACAAAATTTTGAAATATTTTTTACTAATGATTTTTAAAAAGTGGTCTCCCCACCCCATGTCATCATTTGCTGAAAGATAATCCTTTTTTTTTTGTTTTTTGAAAAAATGTTAAAAGAAAATGTCTTATGTAGTGAAAAAACGTATCCAAGTGAATTAATTTTCTTCAATCATTTTAAAACTTAGGCCAACAAATTCATTTTAAAGAATACTTAGCTTTTCTGATGGTAAGTTTTCATGCTAGTTGGAAGCCTTCAAAACAGAAAGCAAGTTCCAAGATTGATATTTTGAATGATTCTTCCTCAGGAGACCTGCAACAAAGACTGACAAGAAACAACTCAATGAGAAGACTTTTTAATCAAAAAGTAAAACATAGCAGAAATAATCACATGGTCAAGCATGGCCAATAAAGAATAAAAATACAGATGATGTCACTATGTCATGTCTCAAGTAGAAACCATTGAAGGGTTGGATCATCAAGAGGGATTGACTTTGGAAGGAGGGAGGGTGTGATTAGAGGAATTACAGAAAACTAAATAGGGTATGCAAGAGAGGATCTGGAGATGAAGTGATCACCTGGGGGAGGAGGTGAACAAAGGGTTGGATGGGAGGAGATGAGCTTTGGGTTGAAAAAGAGGATGGGAGTGAGTGAGAATGAGGGATGGGGTGAGAGGAAAGGAATGACAGAGGGATCAGTTGGCTGTTATAAGAAGGGCTTGTGGTGAGAGAGGATCAACTGGAGGGAAGAGAAAAGAGCTGGAGGGTTTCAGAGAGAGGGGATGGGCTGCATAGGTAGAGTATCAGGCAGGTGTAAGAGGGGATCAGCTGCAGAGGCTGAGAGGTTGTCCGCTGGAGGGTAGGATGGTAAGAGAGGAGGTCCTTTGGAGAGAGAGTTCATGTTGAGAGAGAAGATGGCGAAAGTTGAGAGAGGGGATTAGCTGGAATATGGTAAGAGCAAAAGTGGAGTGATTGTTGGAGAGAGACCGTACTCCTATTAATTTGTTTTGGTTGTCTGGGATTGTGTGAATTTTAGTGCTAAAATGGGGTCTCATCGGCTAAAAGTTTGGGAAGCCCTGGGTTACATGTTTTTTTAAATGTGGTATTGTGATAGTGGAAACATGGCTTCCAATGGTATTGCATGCAGTTCCTGCAGTGACCTTAGAAATCATGTTGCTGTTATAACAGTATTTTTCAGATCATTCACAAGCACAATGTTGAGGGAATAAATGCGGATTTCCAAAATCACAATCTCCTGTGGTAGATGATTTAAAAGGTTCATAGCTGAAGCAACCATAAATGCACAATGGTCCCCTTTTCATAGTGCAGGAGGTCGCATAAGGCAGTATAGGTTTTGTTTGTCTTTATTGCTCTGTTAATTTCTTGCCAATCATTTCCTGAAGGTGTAACTCCACTTGTAGGCCAATGTGCTACATAAACTGCTGCAGGCTGTTTGAATGTAGAGGTATGAAGTCAATAATTGAAAAACATGTTAAAAGTAATAAGTAACAATACTAGCTAGATTGTTCAAAATACCAACGTGCCTGTTTTTTTGTTAACATTGCATATTTTTTGAGTCTTATTCCTAGATGTGATATATTTTTGTCTATATATTTTATTGTTTATATATGTGCATGGTTGTGATTTTTAAAAATGTCCTACTTTTCAAATGCTCGTATTCATCCTTTTTATTATTGATGAGGCCTACATGAGTTTTGGAAAGCTTCAACAAAACCGTGATTCTTAGTTATGATCCTCAAGGCCTCTAAGCAATCTGGAATTCTTGATAACCAAGATATGCAACTTAACTTGGCTGTTATAGCAAGTAGGAGTATATATGTACAATCAGCTGTGCATGGTGGCATTATTGCACATATATGGCCAAACATAGGTCTAGCATATTATTTTATAACCTGCTTTTAGCATATACACACAAATTATAAAATGTGCAGTTTATTTCCTCCTATTTTAAAAGTATATGAAAATAGAATAGGACTTCTTCCATATATCAGGATTTAAACAAATAAGTTGGCCAATTTTAAAACATGCATGCATGCAGGAAATTACCAATTAGTCCTCCAGTTCATCCACTCCTTTTCCATTTCATCTAGATCCTCCTGGTTCTTTAGCCTGAACTCCTTCCAGTTCGCCCAAACCTCCTACTCAGCCAAAGGTACACAATAAAACTGTTTACTATCACGCCAGATAATTAGCAGGTGTAAAAATATGTAAGTTTGCAAATGTCCGCGTGTGTATTTTAGAATAGCAACTTGCATACATAAATATTGGCCCCACCTCAGTGCACCCTAGACCTCCTATTCCTTAAGCATGTATATGGGTGCACAAAATATGGAATATGTAAGCAGAGGCTACTTAAAGCATATATATGTTAATTTGTACAGTGTATCATTTTGAAAATTCACCTTTAACTATCTACATTTTTTAACCATTTTTTTATATGTCTGTGTAGAGGATTTTCCCAGTTCTCAAAGGGAAAAAAGCTATCCCGGGAAAAAGTACCTGTAGAGATTTGCACTTACTTTCTCCACAAATACTTTTTCCCTGCAAAATAACATGCATAATTATGAAAATGTAAATCTGTCTGTTGTTGCCTCTGCTCAACATAACTGTTCCTGAGAGCACATCCCCACGATGCAGGTAAAGGTATGGTTGCTGTAAAACAACGTACGTACATTTAGCTGTGTGGAGAGTGGACAGCTTAAAAAAAAACCAAAACAAACTACAGTATTTATCTGGGTAAATGGCTTTTGAAACGTGCCCTAAGGAGACGTGATTTGGGGTATCGCTAATTTAGATTCATATTGTTGAAGTCTCTGCGAATGCACAGGGCTGAAAAATCCACAGGGCCAGGTTGGCCAGCGGCACTACCGGTGTTTAGGGGCTGAGTCACTGTTGCCTTGGTCAGGAAACCACCTGCCGCCATCACTGCAGGGTCTGGAATTCAGGAGCTTCTGCCTGTCAGGGCCAGAGAGAACCATCGGAGCTGGGCTGAGGATCTGGATTGCATACAATGTGGTGTAACCCGAGGCTCCAGGTGGGATTAGATACTGAGGAGTGAGGAAGCTCAAGTTTTAAGCCCTTAAAATGGACTGACTTGAACTCATAGACACTCTCTGTGCTTAAATTGATGTTCCAACAATAGGTCTTTGCTGTATTGAAATGACTTTGCATGTGACGGTTTGGCATACGGTACATTTACTGGGTAAGGAATCTGTATTTTCCATTGAAACATTCACACTTTACAAACAATCAGGATCTCTCTTTCTGTGACCGGTTCTTCTAGTGAATTTTGTCTGGGAACCCCTGTACTCTTCTGGGCCCCTTTATATGAAATCCAGTGTAGCTGCAATGCTCCTTGGCAGGATGGTCATAACATAAGAACATGCCATACTGGGTCTGACCAAGGGTCCATCAAGCCCAGTATCCTGTGTCCAACAGCAGCCAACCAAGTCGCACGTACCCAAACATTAAATGAATAGATCCCAAGCTACTAAGCCTTATTGATTAATAGCAGTTTATGGACTTCAGCTCTAGGAACTTATCCAAACCTTTTTTAAATCCAGCTTTTCCTCCTCTTTGAAGTGCTGGCTACCAGTTTGTTGCTGGCACCTTGGTACACCAGCTGCACAAGTCACTGTAGAATCACAGCGGACTGTTGTGTGGGTTTCACATCCTTTCTGGAAAGGACAACACAAAACTGGAACTCATGAACCTGAGAGAGAGAGAGCGAGAGGACTACTTTTCCTTCTCTGAGAATTTCTAGGATAAGAACTATCTTCCGTTGCATAGGAAACCTCTGATTCCTCTTAGTACTCAACCTTAGGAGTGTCAGAAAGTTAAATGTGAATAGAAAGCTTTCCTTGCATTCTCCTCCCTGGAAGAGCAGAAGAGCTTGCATACACCCCTTCCTGCCTCCACCTCCAGGTGCAACTTCACCCAGCACCTGTGCTGTCTGCGTGGCTCCTTGCCTTTTCTTTATAAGCTCTTACATGCACATTCTAATAAAGTACACAATTAAAGTGGAATGCTTACAAACAGAATATACCACAGATCTTTCTAAAAACAAAAGAAGTCCCTTTCTAAAGGGGACACATTTATTTAGTGGGGAAGCTATGGGGAAAAATCAAATGTCAGCATGAGAATGTAGCAGGAACAACACATTTAGGCCTAGATTCATCATTTTGCTATAAATTTTGCATGAATAGCGCCTGTGATTTAAAAAGAAAAAAGGGTGTGATTAGGTTAATTTTTGAGTTACTGCAATGCATGCTATTTTACCGCTTTGCATAGGTATTTTATTACAAAGTATGTTAAATTTATCACACTTGTGATATTTTTGCTTTGCAAGCTGCAAAGTGCCCAGACAGACATTTCCAAGAGAGAGAGAGAGAGACATTCTTTATAAGGCTCTCCTATTTGTACAATCTACTCTCACCCTAGCTTGATAGCAATTAGGTAGAGCGTGCATGGGACACAAAGATGAGATTTGTACAACACAATGTGTTGTTTATCACATGCGGCCCGTGATAAGGCCCTAATGCAATTTGATAAATGATCCTGTTAGGTACATATCCAAACTCTTATAGGGAGAGCTGTTTAGGAGGACATTTTCAAAAGGATTTGTATACTTAAAACTGGGTTTTACACATTTAAGTGCATTTTAAGCATATAAATGGGCTTTTGAAAATTGCTATCATATATGCTACTTTTACATGTGTAACTCTTCTGAAAATTACCCCCCCCCCCTTTCTTAAAATGCTGGCAAATGATATGGTGTATGTTGCCTGGCTAAACCAATCTTCCTATATTGTTTTTCTACTCCTGTATGCTCTACATTGTGTAATTAACCTTGTCCAAAAACAGATTCTGCCATTCATAAAATATATCACATTTTTTAATCATTTCCCATGGATCCAATCATTATTTTTGTTTCTCCATGTTAAATGTGCAAGTGTTGTGAATGTGAGCTGAAGTGTGCATGTTTCAAAAGAAGAGAGGTGCCTAGGGGAACTATTTGTTTGGTAATTAGCAGGTGACAGGAACTGTCAGAGCTGGCTGGGGTGAGGGGAGCGGGGGATGCTCTTTCATTGCTGATTAATTTTTCATGGATTTTTTTTTTTTTTTTACAGTAGCTTATTTTTTGTATTTTTTTTTTTGTTATTGTTGCTTTCTCCCAGTTCTGCTTGGTAACCAGGATTGTGCCCAAAAGAAAAGGAAAGAATGTGTGTGCAGAACTAATATTTATTTAAAGAATAATCTAAGGAAGAACAAAAGTGTTTTGTAAAATTATCCTGTGTCGTGTTTATTTTTAACTACTGCACACAATGCCCAAGGCAGTGAGCTATATGGTGCTGGGACTGTGCCCTTAGTAATGGGAAGTTGATGGCTATCCAGAGGACCATGCTCTTTTGCCTTAATCTTCAAAAATATTGCCTGCTGTAGCTTCCTCCCTGGCGAGCTAATTGTAAAGGTTAAGCTGCCGTTCTGAGGAAATAAATTAAAGATCGTGGTTAGTGGGTGACCTTCATAGCAAGTTTAAAAAGTTCATCCGGAGGCAAGATGGCAATGCTAGGCTAGACACTAGTGGCTACCTTATTTTGGCGCCCATGTTTATTTCTTGTGGATGAGATCCCTTTTATATATGGGGAAATGCAAGGGCATGAAGTCCTCTCGCTAATCCCATGGCCAATACTGATGTTTTGAGGTCTGTGGATTCTTTCATTATACAATGGTGGTAGCAGCGCTGGCCCTTCAGTGGTTTCAACACTGGTCTCCGAAGTTTGGCATTTTGGACTCTAAAATACTCCCTCCCCCCCCAAACCAGGCGTGCTGCCCCAGTGAAGTTCCTGTGCTCCACAGTGGAGATTTCTTCTGCTCAGCTTGCTGTTTCCCCAGCATTGTTAATTAAGAAGGTAGTGGCAAGTGGCCTGCGGGAAGCAGATTTACATTAGGTCCCATTGTGGTGGGCAGATTCCTGGCGACTTTCAGCATAGCTTGTGTGTAATGATGGTGGTCAAGGAAAAGGAAGCTCGAAGTGGTATGACTGAGGTGATCAATAATACGGACGTGAGTGGTGGAGAGAAGCAGACAGGACAGTATAGCAGAGAAATGCTCTCAGTTTTGGACTGTGGTAGTACCAATACTTTTTTATCTTCAGGCTTGTTACCTTCAGACTTTTTACCTACTGTTATCTAGACAACGGTAGCAGTGAGGAGTTTGCAATTACCCATGTTAAAGAGGTAGTTATGGAAGGAATGAAAATTTATCTTGGCATTTGAAAGATAATTTGGTATTCAGACATTTTGAGAGCCTGGAAAAAGAAAGATTAACAATACAAATTTAAGATAAATTTTCCCAGATTAGAAACAAGTGTTTGGAATGCCATCCTCATTTGATGGAGGTTTAGAAAATTCTACACCCATTTTAGTTGGTGCTTTTTGCAGCCCAGAATGGCAGGGTGATGTTTTCTTAGCGGGAGGTTTAGAAGTGTTCAGTGAGGTATTCAGATATTGCTGCAGACGGTTTGGATGCTTCCACTTACAGAAAACACTCTTCTTCTTCTGCTCAGCGGCGGACGCAGTCTTTCAAACTGATAAAAGTTTGTCAAGCCGCGCCCAGGGTTGCAGCTATTTTCTAACATACGCGCTTATCTGCGCACATGTTATAAAATAGCCTGACTGTATACACATATGGGCACAATTTTAAGTGGATATGTGCGCAAATGCAGCTTCTACCGCATATGTTTGGGGATTTTAAAAGGCATACATGCTGACACCATAACCAGTTTTCACAGTTCATTCCCAGTTCGCCCAGGTGAGGAGTAGGACTTCCAAAGCCTCCCTTCTCCCCTGTTAACCTCGACCCTTAAAACCCCGTTGATCTGCCTATTTATCTTTGTTATAATTTGCACATCATTCACAGCAGAAGTTAAGTATATGTGACCGAGGACCCCGGTGTGCATCTGTGCGTGGAAGTATTTACGCGCTAATTTCAGTGTGAAATCCAGGAGCGCCCAGAAGACACTCGCGCCCCGCCCATTTTTTGGAACTTTTCATTCATGCACGTAGCAAGAGATATGGCAAACATGGGCGGCTTTTAAAATTCACTCAGTGCATGTTTTGGCATGTGCCGGGCTTTTAAAATTCACCTGTATGCCTCTTAATTCTTAAAACATATTTTCAACAGAAGGGATATACATTTTTCTCCTTAAGAATCCAGATGTTTCCAGACCTACTTGAATTTAGAAGAAAAAAAAGTCTTGTTGGCATAAAGAATTTTTGGGTATAGGTGCTTCGTTTTTTGTTATGTAATGCTAAATATTGATTGGGAATCTGCTTGTTTTTTGTTTTTGTTGGTTTTGTTTGTTTGTTAAGTGACCCAGATACATTTAGAATTTTTTTGATTTTGGAAGTTGGAAATTGCCAAATCAGATTCGGCTGAGTTCTCTATTCTTGATCAGAAGCTTGGACGTTTATTCTCATGAGCTTGCTTGTTTTGTGATTTTTTTTTTCTTTCTGATTTATGCTGTATGGCATATATTTAATCAGAGGTGTTTTTTCTCTCTGTCTACCTATATATGTATATATATATATTTAAAAAATGTATATTTCACCTTTCCATAGATCTAAGCAGGTAATAGAGAAAACACCATAAAATAATACATCAATAATAACCTAAGAACATTAAACAGAAACGGACCTGAACAATGTGAACCATAAGAACAAAATCTCATATCCTAGTAAATGCATCCCTTAAGTGCATTATCCTAAATTTATGTATGTTCAATTTTGCCTTTTTTAATCTCATTTTGTTTTTATTGGGGTGCTTAGTGCATTGGCAGAGTTTGTGAATTTGGTAGTATGGTGCTGTATAATGTTTTAGTTTCTTTGCTAATATTTTTGGATATAATATTTTTTATGTAAAAATATATAAAGTGGGGGTGAAAAAGCTCACCTCTTCTGTGGGTCCCTAGCCATGCTACCGTTATTTCTGTATATGGTTTAAGATGTTCAGCATTGGCCATTGCATACATATGGATAATTGCTACAAGGGTTCCGAAATTTAGGTTGCCAAAAACCCTCTAGCTGGTGATGGGCATGAACTGCAGCTTCCATTACTCTCCCTCAGTTGAGCGATCAGATGTGAGCAGGAGAATTGCAAGGCTGAGAGCACCATGAGGACAAAAAAAGGAGTGTGCATGTGTGCACTTACAGGTAGATTTTAAGAGTCGCACGTGGGTGCACTTGTGTGCGCATTTGCCAGTGCACGAACATGGACGCACCGATTTTATAACATGTGCGCGTTTATGCAGTATTTTTGATGCTTTGTTTCAGCTGGCAACAAGAAAGTCTGGAAAAGTGTTTTATAATGTAATAAAATAAATGAAAATGTTAGGTCAATGTGCTTCCGAATTTTTTAATTCCTGCTGCAGTCATCTGTGGGTCTGTGCCTTAGGTCTTCTCCCTGTTGTTTGACCTCCTGTGGGTGGGGGGGGGGGGGGGGGGAGCAACAGCACCAACAGTGCCTAGGGGAGTCAAAAACCTAAATCTGTCACTGCCCATAGGCAAAGACGTATCAATATGATGGCCGGACCTTATTAAAGGGATGAGAACTAAAATATGAGGAAAATCCCAATATAGCCGTGCATGCTACTCTTCCGTATATTCCTTTGGGCTTCCAGCTCATAGGGAACTGGGCCTTGGATCTGGTACTGTGAGCCTTCATTTGCAGATAACTAAGCATTTTTTTCCACTATTTTATATTCTAACTCATCTAGCCATCATCATACCAACAGGCCTTGGCTGCTGGAACCCTGCAGTCCTGGGACCTATATTCACAAGGTGTCACTCTTGTACAGTGACTAAACTCCTTCCACCAGAGGCTGTGAATGCTACCTGAGCATCCCCATGACCCAAGGATTGAAACCGGGTCTCTCCACATGGCAGTGTACTGCCACTGAGATGGCCCCTTGTTCATCATTTTAATTCAATAAGTGGTCAATATTTAAACATTAATGCTGTTTAAAGCACCTTTTAATTGCATAAATGTACACAAACATAGCAGGGCAAAAAAAAAAAAAAAGGGGGTGGGGGTGTGGGGGCTGGCTTGGGACGTGCCCAGGGCAGGGATTTTCAGATTTAGCTGGTTAGTGTGATTATATAGCACTCACCAGCTAAATTTGTGCAGGCAACTCCATACACACAAATGGCTATCCTAAATCTGACTGCACAAAATTTATGCAGCTGGTTTTTACTGAATATTCAGCTGCACACTTAGCTGGTTAAAACAGTAATTTTGAATGGCACACAGGCGCACATTTGTATACATGGTTGGCTCTCACCCTGGGACGAGGCTATTTATAACTTGTGCATGTTTGTGCACGCATGTTATAAAATAGCTTGGCCGTGTACACGTTTGCCGAATTTGAAGTGGGCATGCAAAAAACAGATGTGCGCCGACACCATTCCTAGCTTTACCAGTTCATCCCCAGTTAAGAGAGAGAGAGGTGCTCCAAACTCCCCTAATTTAATAGCCTTCACTCCCCCTCAATTAGCCCCGACCCTTAAAATCTCGCAGATCTGCGTATTTTTACTTTATAATTTAAACCTCTCCATAGATGTAAACTTAGATGGCAGGAGACCTCGGCGCACGCTAGGGTGCCTAAGTATTTACACCCCCATCTCTAGGTCATGCCCTGAAATGCCCATGTACCGCCCACACCCACGCTCCACCCCTTTTTGAAAACTGGAGCTGTGCGTGCTGTGGGAGATGCATGCGTATCTGGGCGGCTTTTGAAATCCGCTCGGTGTGTGCAAGCCTGACAGTTTTGTGCATCCCTTAATGCACGCAAGCGGCTGAATATCCGTTCAGTTAACTGGTTAACTTTGTGTGGTAGGGTCCTAGAATTCAGATCCCTACCCTATGAGCTTATGTTTGTGAGGGGAACTGAGTGGAGGATGGATAATGATTTCTGCTGGACTGCTACACTGAGCCTCATGGGTTTGACAAGGGAATGCTCTCACAATCTGCTGGCAGTCCCCTGCGGTAAACAAAGGACAAAGTAAACTGAAGGGAACTGTCTGAGTGAAGATAAACACTTGTTACTGCCACCGCATCTCTTCAGTAGCTCTTCAGCACCAGGAATTAAAAGATTCAATTTCAACCACGAGAAAGTGAGAGAGATTCTCCCCTCCTTCATTCAGGCTGATGCAGTGAAGTCGACACCAGAGGTCCCATGACTTGATACAGTGAATCCGAACTCTGATTCAGGAAGCAAGATTTTGTAAAGTTCAGCCAATATACAGTCAGAAAAAAATAGGAGCAATATGTTCGTTATGGATATGCGAAAAACCTGTCTTGTTGCTCTTGAGGACCGAAGTTGGCCACCCCTGCAATAATGTATCCGTGCTGTTAGGTCAATGGTTGCAAAATTATTTTGATCAAAAAATGGCTAAAGTTTGACAGATGAATTTCACTAAATTTTGTTGCGATCTGAATCACTTTTGCAAAGTAGTAACATGAATAGAATATTTCAGAGGTGGCCAGCTCCGGTCCTCAAGTGCCACAAAGAGGCTGCGTTTTCTGGATATCCACAGTGAATGTGCATGAGAGAGATTTGCATACACTGCCTCTATTGTATGCAGATTTATCTCATGCATTTTAATACATTTAATATTCTTATTGATTCCATCCCCAACCCCAGAGGGGTTGCCCAACATGATTTATAATATAAACATGCATAATAAAAACCAACAAAACAAATCATAAAAATTCACATCACATAACACCAAAAAAGTAAAATAAAATATAACCAAAATAGAGCTGCATTATCCTTCCCATCTACATATGTTCCCCCTACAGGACCCTACCACCCATTGCAAAAACTTACCCATTTCTAGTAAATAACCATGTTTTAACTTGCTTACAAAAACCTAAATAATTTTTCACAGCCCTAAGTTCCTATGGTAATGAATTCCAAAGCATAGTGGTGTTCTCAGCCTGCTTTTTTACCAGTAATCTAGAATGATAGAACCAACCACATATGACTGACTTGATCTCAATTGTCGTCTTGGTACACGCCAACTCAACTTATCGTTCAAATATTTAGGACCCAAACCCTCACAGCATAAAAAGTTGGGGAATACCCACAGTACCTGGATGTAATCCACTTTGAAGTGCTGAAAAGTGTAATACAAATAATAAAAAAAAAAAATCTTGCATTCAATTGAAGTCCTCACTGGTAACCATTATAATTTCTTAAGAGCTGGAGATTAAGACTCTCTCCTTGACCATCTTTGCTGCCACATTCTGGACCACCTGCAGTCTATGGATGAGCTTCTCAGTATGTAAACCAAACCTGTTTGGTGGCTGTTGAGGTTTGGAATTGGCCATGCCTGGTATATTTGAACCATAATTTATAGTGAGTCAGACTGGGATTTCTCCATGGAGAAGTGCCGTACTAAATGCATGCTGAGGTGCTCTTGTAGAAAGACAGCAATAGATTACTTTTTAGACTTCCTTTTGCACTTATGTTTCTGTACATATAAAAAAAGAAAATAGAATTTTGGTAAAGAAAAAATCTCTTTGCACAGAAATCGAGGTGTGATTGGATTTCTCTGTTCCTTAAAGGAGAATTACTGGTGCAAAACACTGGTTCTGCCAGGATAGATAAGATACATTGAAGGGCTTTTGAATGGAGAGTGTTGTGGTGGTGCCGTTGCATAATGGTGAAAAAGCCCTCAGCTCTCCATGCCTTCTGAAAACATGCTTTTGCACATTCTGAAAATGCATTTTTACAGAAAACATTCTTCCCCTGTGAAATGCTATCTGTAGTAACAGTCTATTACTTCAGAGGATACATTCTATGTAGAAATGGCAGGCTTTGATTGCTGGCATTGGATGAATGTTATCATATTTTTATATAATTGGTTGAGTTCAAAAGCAGCAGTTGTCAGTTTGTTTTTTTGGTCTTCCTCCATTTCCTGAGGGAGCCACTGTCAAAATTAGTTATGCTTGACATTTTGCCATGACTCGGCAGAGACTGCTGGTTTTTCGATAGCAGTTCCTGGGCTCCTAATTTTGCACAGGGAACATTACAGCCTTCTTTCTGAAAATTGCTACTTTAAATTTCTGCAGGCAAGGCAATTATTTCAGGAAAGCTTTTGGGTTTTAATTTTGCCACTGTGTGCCATTTAAGACCACCTCTGCTTTTTCTGTTCTTTGGTGGAATGCTTTTCTCCTAATTGTTTCTTCTTGCATCATTCCAGCTCAGAATGTAGTACACAGAAAGCAGCTAGTGGTGATGGATGGGCTACAATTTTTGTATGGGTCTTTATTTTTTTGATTTGCAGGTTTTCCCCCCCCTGTGTTAGGTCACCTCTGCTGTGTAAAGCTCGAGCCCTAACCACATTCGCTGCCTGCCAGCTTGTTCCTCCTATGACTACAAGAGATTGTGCTTTCTCTGTAGCCACACCCATTTTATGGAATTCCATACTAGGGATGTGAATCGTTTTTCTGACATTTGAAAATATCGGAAGATATTTTCAAACATCAGAATTCGGGGGCCCCCCAGAACCCGATAGGAAAACCTCATGAAATTTTTCGTGGGATTCTCTTATCGTTTTGGGGGGGTGGGGTGGGAAGAAAGGGCACTTAAAAATAAACCCCAAACCCACCCCAACCCTTTAAATTTAATTCTTTCGTGACCCCCCCCCCCCCAAATTTTTAAAATACCTAGTGGTCCAGCAGGGGTCCCGGGAGCGATCTCCCGCTCTCGGGCCGTCGGCTGCCACTAATCAAAATGGCGCCGATGGCCCTTTGCCCTTAGCATGTGACAGGGTATCAAATCTGAAGTCTTTGAGATTTGAGGAATGCCTAAAAAAATTTAAAGCAGCTTTAAAGGTTTTCCTGCTGAAGCAAGCATTTGATTGATAAGTGCCTGTATATACCTGGTAGTGCCTCCTAGATTTTAGGGTTCTATTCCTGTGTCATGAAACTTGTGGAGATTTGAAAAACTATGTAACCATTCCATAGTTTTCCCTGATTAGTGTGGGATTATTTTGATTTATGTCTGTCATAATTTTGTATGTGTTTTTCTGATTGGTGTTTGATTTTATTTATTAATTTTAATCATTATGTATGTCATTTTGTAAATCATTTAGAGTGTTTGCATAAAGTAATTAAGACATTTTAATAAAAAACAAACAAATAGCCGATTGTGAAATTTTACAAGCAATTATAACTGTAACCGATGGCCTGATAAACATTGGTTTTTCAGCATTGCCCTCACCATTAGTGCAAAGAATTTCTATAGTTAAATACGATGAGTTTCTTCTTTCCTTGGTACTCCATCACCTGTGTTGTAGATTTTTGTTTGTTTGCTAAAAATGTGCGTCCTTGACAAGCTCCACTTACTTAAAGGGATGTTTTTATATGCAACCTCTGGATTCTGATATTCTAATAGTTACATCTTCTATTCAGTTTTTCCATATGCTCTAAGCATCTATAAGTTAAATTCAATGCACTTAATCTTGGATACCCAGTAATGCAGTCTGAAACTTGCGTAAGAAAATATTCCACTAATCCATGTCAAAAATCACAAGGCACACTGCACTCTTACCAGCCCAGTTTTGTTATTTTGCCAGGAGGGAGACCCTGCTAGAAGCGCATCGTCTCTAAAATGGCTTGATTATTTTACAGATGTGTACTCCCAAGCAATATTGAGACAAAAGTATGTGCAGTGCAAACAAATGAAAGGGTCGCCCTCTGCTCAGTTTTTCTGCAGCCAGAAATCGGCTTTGCGCTGGTGGGTTTGTTCATAACAAGGTATTAGCCAATAAAACTGTTTTGGGGCTTTACAGGAGGCAACGTACATTCATTTTATTGTCTGCATACTATGGAAAATGCTGAAATGGTCAATGAAAAACTGGTTCATCTGTTAGTGTCTTATTTCCTCCTTCCTCCATAAAACTAGAAACCTGAATATTTATAATGTAAAATTACTTTAATTTTTTAGGTTGAAAATATTCAGTTTCTAGTGTTATGGTGGGAGTAGAAAGGAAAAAATAAGATACTGTAACAAACAAATTACTTATGTTTCCCACTTTTTTCTTTGACCCAATTTTCCATTGACTTTTTTGTTTTAGTGCGTTCCATAGTCTTACAATAAGGCTTATAGCTTTGGTAGCGTTTGTGTTAGTCTTGCCTGTGTTCTTTCTCAAGTTTCAAGGCAGATTTAAGTTTGTGGTAAAAGTAAAGCAAAATCGTGTGTGCATTCACACTTCTGAAAAAACACACATATTTTAAGATTTCCATATAGTTATCCGAGGGGATGAGAAAACCTGCCACCGTGTCAGGACAGCAGCAGGTTCAGAGTGATCTGGCAGCAAGAAAAACGTTAAATAAATAAATGGTGTTTCTTTAAACTTAGTGTCTAGTTTCTTGTTTTGTTTTGTTTTTCCCTCCAAGAGGACAAACAGACCCTATGGGCCAGATTTTATCGATGGTAGAAAAAAAAGCTTTGTACAATAGGCCCTATAAGTCAGGACGAGAATGAGAATCTGTGCCCGGCACAAAATGAACAGAAATGGAACTCTTTTGTATTACCAGCACTAGATAATGTTTCTTTTCTGTGCATGATACTCCTTGGATAGTGAAAATTAATTATGGCCTTATTTAATAGGCATAGATTTCTTCAATTTTCTGCATGTCTCAGCTTCTCTCACTTTCAGGGCCAGAATTACAATTTCTAAGGGACAATTTTGGCGGGACCAGTGAGAGGTGGGCCTAAGTAACTGGAAATAAGCATCAAAGGAAGCAAAAAGGCAGCACAAATGTGTATCCTGTGTAATGAACAGAGTAACCAACACACAGATGAGACAAAGTGCATGGAGAGAGAAACTCCCAAAAGACCCATGCTGCCCCCTGCATAATTAAATGAACACGCAAAAGGTTTATAGTGACTGTTGATGAGTAGTTCGTCAAGCCCAGCTGTTAGGTGTGTGGACTGCTCCACTGCAACTCCACTGTGCACCTTCACCAGAAATGAGACCTGCTTGCCTTGAGCCAGCTCTGTAATGGTCATGTCAAGACGCCATGTGGTTTCACAGCTGGGCCAAGCTGCAGTAAGGGAGTGAGTAGAGCCAACCCGCCAGGCAGCTGATGGGGGGGGGGGAGGACCCACCCCCTTGCCTGCTCCACTTTCGCTTTTACATGTGCCTATCCAGCACTGGAAAGAAGGCTGTGCTAGCTCTACCCTGCTTCCAAGACATCATCATCCACCGACCCTTTAAGAGTCATGCTAGCGGCAGATCCTCCCAAAGGACATAATTCTTTGTGCACCCGTTCATGGGCATCCTCCACGGGCACCTGAGGGAAGTAGCCTCAGCAGGCCAGTACCCCACAACCTGATCGAAAAGTAAGGCTTAGGCTCTAGTCCATATCACTGTCAGTATCTGATGATTACAATCCTGGCCATGAACATTCTCAAACCAGGAGGCAGCTACCGTAGAGTACCTCCACGCCTTTCTCAAGGTTCACATGCAGTGCAGTCTAATGGCAAACCACACCTTCATACACACAGTCCTCACACAATTGCCAACTTTATGGCTCGCTCTGTTCCCCACAAAATCATTCCCATGCTCATGCTTTCTAACTTCATTTATTTTAAAAGATTTATATTTTGATCACTCCAAAGTTTGTGGCGGGGTACAATAAAACATAGACAAAATCATGTAACGCAGGTATTTTGACATAACAAAAAAAGAAATACCTTAAGGAGACTGGATAAAATCGTTTTGAACTATAGGCTGCCCAGTGGAGAAAAACATTAAAAAAAAAAAGGCCAACAGAGAGCTTAAAGATACAGAAAGAAACCTCTCCCTCCCACCATCTTCCACACCTTATTTTTGTATTGCACTTCCCTCAGCCCTCCATATCTTCATTCCTACTCTTTTAATTCCCCATCCCACCTCTTCTACCCAATATCCTTCATCTCTTGTTTATCTTCCAGCCCCATCCTCAACCCTCACATTCTTCATTTGCACTCCTTACCCACTTCATTTCCATCTCTTGTCTTTCAACTATTCTCTAGATCCCGTTTCCACCTTCTAGACTTACCTTCACCGCCTTCATCCCCTCACCAATTCCTTCTCTGATCCTGTCACTTACCCTCCCCCATCTTTGTTTTTCATCCCTTCCTCAGCTCTTTCCTCGTTTCTATGTTCTTGCCCCTCCTAGCCGTTCAGATCCTTCAGACACCATTCAGTTCCCTCCATTACGAGTTCTCATTGTCCCCCCACAAAATCCTCCAGTCACATTTCTCGCCTCTTACCCAATCCAATTCCCGAGTTCCTCTTCTCCCATCCCCTGGGAGCTTCAAAATTGTGCCTTTTGTCTCCTACCTAGAGACTTTGACCCTCACCTTTCATCCCTTACCCACACTTAACCCAAGTTCCAAAACTGGCCTACCCCCATGGCTTGATCTGGCCCAGCTCTGTGGACAGGAGAGCAGCGCTTGGGAGCCTGGCATTTTGAAAATGTCTCCTCCTACTGCTAGCGCCCCTCTCTCCCATGGTTCAAAAAGTGAACTGCCTGGGATATAGACGGCAATGGCAGGGGGTGGTATTTAGAAGTGCTGGGCCTCGGCACTGCTCTCTTGCTGACGGGGCCATTGGGGACGGGGGGTGCCAGCAGCAGCACTTTCACTCAGTGGGCTGGGGGGCAGGGAAGAAGAGGCAGCAATTGTTCTTCGACCGTGGGGGTAAAGGTGGGGGGGAAGCTTTCCATCTGTTCTTCAGCCCCATAGGCCCTATTGGGAGATGGTTTTGGCGGCTTTTCTTCAGCACAGCCACCACATTGAGAGGGGTTGCTGGTGCCGCTTGGTGCTTGGCAACCTGTATGAGCCACCAAAAGCTGACCCTAGCTGCAAAATGGAAAGTAAACAGAAAATAAATACATCCATCCGTCTGACTGACTGGTTAGAAAGACTCTGAGAATGTTCTACCATGCATGGAAACAAAAAAACAATAAGTGATGGTAAAGAGAGGGTGAATAATATGGAATCCCTAGAATCAAACGGCAGATCAGTTATATAGTGTAGATTTCTTGAGATGTACTATCCTTTCCTGAGCTCCTTCAAAATACATTTGTATAGACAAAATAATTTACAAGGCTTACAGCTATTTAATATTATATCTTAAATGAAAGATAGTGGGAGGGAGCAGTATGCTTTATTGATTAAAATCAAGGCAACTAAGTCCTCTTACTTCTAGATGCAAACCTGACTGAGTATAGGCTAGCAAAGGAAAAGATAAACATGAAAAAAATGGTATATAAAGCATTAGTTTATTCACTCTTGCTGGTTTATAGATTCATTTTGATCTTTTTTTTCCTATATCACTCTTATTTTCTGAATAACTTTTTTTTTTTTGCTGTTAATTGATGGAATGTCAAAAACTATGACCACGATACATGGACTGTTGTAATTTTGATCTTAAAAGTTTTAGAAAATCTAATTAAAATTAAGTTAAAACAAAGCATGGAATCAATACATTAGTCTAAATCTGAACTAGTGAAACCTTGAGTGACTTTTAACCCATTATTATCTATTTTAAATACAGTAGAATAAGGTTGCTTATGAAATTATACACCAAACTGTTGACACGTTGATTCGTATATATAACTATTCTTTCATGCAAAGACAGGAAAAATATCTTATTTGTCAAGATTATTATGCCCCCCCAATCTTTCCCATTCCCTTCAGGTGACTTTTTCCCCTCTTTATTGCTTAAGTTTTCCCTTTCCTGCTTGTAATGTGGCTGTCTGCGCAGTGGCAGCTGGGGCAGGCCTAGTGGGATGAAATTCCTTCATGACTACTTGCTGCCGTCAAAGTGGAATGATTTTCTGTCACACTAGCCTGACCTTTTTTTTAAATGGAGATTGTGTTACTTGTAAAAAGACAGGCCTAAAATAGGAGAAAGTAGTCTTCTTTGCTGCCTGGGAAACCAAGCCACCTACCAATAGGACTATCTCTGGTTGTAAAATGTTGGTGAAGTATTTGTGCATATGGCCTTGTCTTGTGTAGTTGGGATATCTACAGATGTGAAAATTATTTTACACTTTGTTTTCCTCCTCCCTTTCCTCACACAATTAATTGAAAAACGCTTAGGCACTATTACAGCTTAGTGTCTGTATTCCATGGTGTATGTTTAAGTGGTTTTTATTTCAAGTAATCATTGCTCTCTAAAGGGTACTTAACTTCCTATACAGTGCATGATGCTTTTTAGTGCTGTAATGTTTTCTTTTAAACTCCAACAGCAAGTCGTGATTTGATATTTTCTATTCCAGTGGTTCTCAACCTTTTTTCAGCCGGGACACACCTGACATTATGGTTCTCACATGCGTGACACACTGAACATGTGACCATCACAGGGCTAAATGTAAACATGCACTCTGCATCCACAGGAACCCCCTCAAACCCCCAGCGATGAGTGCAGAGCAGAACTGTACAACTCGCCATACAAAAAAGATATTCTGGTTCTGACGACATCTCAGTAAAAGCAAAACAAACTCCCTTTATTACCAGGCACAATAGCCTTCCTTATGAAAAGACAATAATTTACCACTAATGCATGTCCTATTACGAAAAGACAACAAATAATATTGATACAAATGCCTACATGCTAGTACATACCTCACCTCGTTCACACCCCCAGAACTGACCTTCACCAAGTACAGAAAGACCACAAATTATAAATATGGAGACAAACTGGAATGGAAAACCAAAAAAGCCACTCTGCATGCAGTGTGAACCTGGATAATTGGAAAGAGAAATATAGCACCTAACATAGTCTCAGGATCTGCAATAATGCACACAAACTAACCTGCACAAAGTTACTCCTGCATTATGGAACACACTCAACAGTAACAAAACCTATCTATGAAAAGGCAGCACTACAACTATTAAACCAGGCCCTAAATACTAATACATTTCCTATTGGGAAAACAGAATAAGCCAAGCTGCTATAGGTTCCCACACACAAATAATTGTAAAGCTATACTAATAAATGTTACAAAACAGCTGCTGAATAGAATAACATCCAACAATTAAAAACTCAAAAATTATTAAAACATGTCCAAATATCAATAAAATATTTCAAAATAGCAGACATTGCATAATACCCAATAATTAAAATGGCAGTCAATCAAGAAAAATAAATGTAAAAAGCCACCTTTACTTACCCTCTCCAGCAGCTCTCCTACTCCTTTCCCTTCCAAGCCAATAACACTCACCAGAAGCAGCAAGGGCTGCTGAAGCTCTGTCCTCACAGTCCTCTTCCTTAGCATCCATAACCACACACACACTCACACACACTCACTCACCTTCCTGACAAGGCTCTCTCTCTCACACTCACCTTCCTGACTTGGCTCACTCTCTCACACAGAAACACATCACCTCCCTGACCTGGCTCTCTCTCTCACACAGAAACACATGCTATCGCCCAGACACCCATTCACACCCACACCAGTTCTCACCTCCAAAACTCTTCTTTCCTCGCTGCAGGGATGGGCTTCAGTTCTGCTGTGGCTTTAATCTGGCAAGTCTTCTTTTTCGCTGCTACGGGGATGAGCTGCTGTGGTGTCCCTGCTTGGTCAGGGTCAGGTCTCCTCTTTGCCACCACGAGGATGAGCTCCTGTGGCAGTCTTGTTTGGTTGAGGTTCGACACTGCCTTTCCTCCCACCCCCACCTCTGGGCTATGCGATGCCTGCCTCACTGGCCAATTAAAAGCTTCCTCCCTTCTTCCTACTCCCACTGGCAGTTAGAATGGAGAAGACTTCCGATTGGCCTGCACGGGGGCAAGGATGAAGGAGGCTTCCCATTGGGCAGTGGGGGCAGGAAGAAAGGAGGCTTTCCATTGGCCCACGGGGGCTGGAAAAAGGGAGAGGGGAAGTACAACAGGGGCAGTGGGACACCGTGAGCCGCTACACACCTGCTGGTTGAGAATCTCCCCCCTGCAGCTGGAGACTGCCAGCACGCGATGGGTAAGCGCTGAGATCAGGTAAGGTAGAAACCTTTAAATCTAAGTGTCCAGTCTCCAGAGCTCAAACAGCCGTACCGAACGTCTCTTCCGGCAAGGTTTAAAGGGCACCGATCGGGTTGAGCAGCCCTGATTGGGCTAGGCCCCGATCCGGTGTAAGGGTTCACACATGTGGAGACCCTTAGGAGGGCTCCATTTTGTAAGCGGGATCGTTGGCACCATATTCCCCCCTCCCCCCTCATCCGGTGATATGCGCGGGGCCGGTCGGTCGGCCGGCCAATGCACCTAACTTGCGCGCGACCAACTTTGCCATACGCATAGCTGTGTGCACAACAAAGCGCAACCAGTGCGCACATTGAGGTGCACACGGCATGCACACCTAGGTGCACCTGGCGCGTACAACTAAGTGCACCCGTGCGCATAACTACACGTGCAGCCACCTTGATGTTTTCCATGCGCACAAACATGGCACCACCGACCAAGAAATACAATGGACCCCCCTTTGCACGTCCTGTCGCATAAGAGCCGCACAATCAGAATTGGAGCCCATCCTGTGCCAGCAGTGCAATGAAGCTCAAGGGGAACCAAAACCTGGTCCTCTAAGTCAGCAGAGGGTCCGGAACCACGGATGATTGTACCCTGGACCTATGTATCTCCGGCTCAGCTCCGCCACAGGAGGGCACCTCGGGGGCACTTACTCTAAACACCCCGGGGTTCAACATGGACCCAGGGACCTTCTCCTGGGTGGAATTCTTTAAAGGGCTGCAAAACTTCGTTCATGCACAACCAGCTCCTGCTGTGCACCAGGCTCAACACCGCCTGGAAGCTCAGGACCCTCTCGGTGCTATTCGGACCTCTCGAGAGATGCCTCGCCTAACCAAGAGCCTCCCTACTTCGGATCCAGACACATCTGAGGGCTAGAGCGACTCCTTGGAAGAAGGAGAAATCCCTCCAGGGATGGAACCATACTGAACCATGTTTCGCTTCTTCCACAAGGACAAATTACTAGCTCTTGTTTCCCAGACTCTGAAGATGTTGGGTATCCCGGGCACTGACCCTATGGTGGAACCAAAGAAGAACCCCATCTTGGTGTCCCTCATTAAGGCCTCATGCTTCTTTCCCATGATGGAAGCCATCCAGAAACTTATTGACCTGGAATGGAATATCCTGGAGGCCAGCTTCAAAGGGGGGCGAGCTCTAGAAGCCCTAGATCCTCTGGAACCCACGGCCAAGGAACGCCTGCGTTTCCCTAAAGTTCACGCCATGGTCTGTGCAGTCTCCAAGCGAACAACGATTCCCGTTGAGGGAGGAGCGGCACTGAAGGACATGCAGGAGAGATGATTAGAGTCCATCCTTAAGCAGGCCTTCGATGCAACAACAAAGTCACTGCAGATTGCTTCCTGCTGCACCCTGGTAGCATGCCCCTGCTTGCTCCTCTTCAGAGACACACATACGTCTGGAGAAATGCTGGAACCTGCAGCGTCCTTCCTCACTGACGCAACCTCAGATCTAGTGCACACCTCAGCCAGTGGCATGGCCTCGGTAGTGGCAGCCAGAAGACAACTATGACTACGTAATTGGTCAGCGGATGCGACATCAAACGCGAACTTTACGAGAATGCCCTATAGAGGATCTCTCTTGTTCGGCAGCGATTTGGAGAAGTTAGCCAACAAATGGGGAGAATCTCCTGTGCCCCGACTACCAGAAGATAGGAATAGAAGATCTCAGCGTTCCTCCCCCAGAAGAATCAAGGACAGAGGATTGCAGCGCTTCAGAACCTACAATAATACACAGTTACAGGCACCTCGGCCATCTGGAAGGCTCCAGTCCTTTCGGAACAGACACACCAAGAGGGGAGCAGGTTCGTGGGCAGGTCCTAGCCACACTCCACAATGAGAAGAAGCAGACCCATCCACAGGAAGAAAACATAGTGGGTCAACTTGCCCTTCTACCAAAGATGGGTCGACATAACATCGGACAAATGGGTCCTAAACATAATTCGAGAAGGGTACTCTCTGGAATTCCGCAGCATCCCTCTGGACAAATTCATGACATCACCCTGCCACTCCCACTCCAAGAGACTGGCAGTAGAAACCACACTAACAAGACTGAAGGCAATAACCCAGGTGCCCACGTCCCATCAAAATACTGGACACTATTCCATCTATTTTATCGTCCCCAAGAAGGAAGGATCATTCCGACCCATCTTGGATCTCAAGAATGTCAACCATTATCTGAGGGTACCACACTTCCGCAAGGAAACCCTGTGCGCCGTTATAAGGGCTGTACAACCGGGAGAATTTCTAACCTCCCTGGACCTTTCCAAAACCTACCTCCACATTCCAATCCATTAGAACCACCAGTGCTTCCTGCGCTTTGCAGTACTGGGTCATCATTACCAGTTCCAGGTGTTACCCTATGGCCTAGCAACCGTTCCCAGGACCTTCACCAAAATTATGGTGGTCGTGGCAGCAACGTTGAGGAAAGAAGGGATCCTGGTACATCCTTATCTAGACGATTGGCTGATCAGGGCCAAGTCTTCGGAGGAGAGCCGATAGGTCACCTCCAGAGTCAAGAGCCTACTGCAGGAGCTCGGGTGGGTCGTGAACACGGTCAAGAGCTGTTTCCAGCCATCTCAGTCACTAGAGTACCTGGGGGCCCATTTCGATACCAAACAGAACAAGGTCTTCCTCCCTCCTCCAAGGAGAAGGAAACTGATGGAACATTTGCGAAGATTGATGTCAAATGCACGTCTCAAGGTATGGGACTACTTTCAAGTCTTCGGTCTCATGGCATCAACCCTGGAAGTTGTTCCGTGGGCAAGGGCCCATATGTGACCACTCCAGCATGCTCTACTGTCACGATGGAACCCACTGTCCCAGAACTACTCAATTCACCTCCAACTACCAGCAGAGGCTCGGGATCAGCTCCAATGGTGGATACAGGAAGACCACATAAGCAGAGGAGTAAGCCTATCCCCACCAAACTGGATCTTGCTCACCACGGATGCGAGCCTGCGAGGATGGGGAGCACATTGTCAGGAGCTGACATCCCAGGGACAATGGAACAAGAAAGAGGTGGAATGGAACATAAACCGCCTAGAAGCTTGAGCAGTCAGACTAGCGTGCCTGCAATTCGCCCACAGGTTCCGGAGCGTGTCAGTCAGAGTACAACGCAACAACAGTCGCTTACATCAACCGCCAGGGAGGAACCAAGAGCCAGCAGGTATCTCTGGAAATAGACCCCCTAATGGCATGGGCGGAGTTAAACAAGGGATTTCGGCCTCCCACATCACAGGAAAAGGCAACATCTCAGCAGACTACCTCAGCAGAGAGAGCCTAGACCCGAGGGAATAGATGCTGTCAATCACAGCCTTCCAGCTGATAGTAAATCGCTGGGGCCTCCCAGCCATGGATCTACTGGCAACGCGTCTCAATGTCCAAGTTCCCAGTTTCTTCAGCCGCAGACGAGAACCACAATCCCAGGGAATCGACATTCTCATCCAGAACTAGCCAGTGGCATCCAGTCCTACTGTATGCCTTCCCTCCAAGACCACTAGTGGGCAGGATCATCTGCAAGATAGAGCATCACAGGGGACTAGTTCTACTAGTCACCCCAGACTTGGCAAGATGACCATGGTACGCAGACATGCAAAGACTACTGGTAGGCAACCCTCTGTGCCTACCTCCACACAGAGACCTTCTCCACCAGGGACCGATTTTCCACGAAGATCAGTCTCGATTCTCTCTTACAGTATGGCCCTTGAGAGGGCTAGCCTGAAGATGTGTGGTTACTCAGTCTGTCATTGACACCTGTCTCTGAGCACGCTTGTTTTCCACATCCCTATCTTACATATGGTTCTGGAGAGTTTTTGGTGTGAAGACCGCGAGACCCACCCACAGACAGCCAAAATTCCCATAATCCTGGAGTTCCTACAGGAAGGGATGAAGAAGGACTTTGAGGGAGTTGAGAGACAATCCCAAGTCACCGCGTTGGCCTGCTTCAAGAGCCAAAGTGGACGGCATCAGACTATCAAATCATCCAGATGTGTCCCACTTCCTGAAAGGAGTTAAACATCTCCGACCATCCCTAAAGTGGCCGATGCCCCTATGGAATCTCAATATTGTATTAGACTTCCTAGCAGGGGAGTCTTTCAGACTAACACGCGGTCTGTCACTACACCTCCTAACATTAAAAACGGCATTCTTAGTGGCAATCTGTTCAGCTTGTCGCATCTCCGAACTTCAGGCACTATCCTGTTGGGAACCGTTCCTTAGGTTCACGCCTGGAACCATTCAACTGCGCACTGTCCCCTCCTTCTTACTGAAAGTGGTTTCCCAGTTTCACATGAACCAAACCATCTCGCTACCATCACTACATGAGCATAAGGACTCGGAGGACTCATGCCTTTTTTGCCATCTGAATGTCGGCAAAGATCGGAACCTGTGCGCAAAACAGATCACCTGTTCGTTCTTCACAGCGGGAAGAAACAAGGGGAAGCGGCATAGTGGGCAACCATAGCCCGCTGGATCAAAGAAGTAATCAAGGCAGCCTACACAGAGGCAGGAAAGCCCTCACCTCTACAGATTATGGCTCATTCTACAAGGGCCCAGGCATCTGCCTGGGCGGAAACCAAGCTGCTGTCGCCTGCCGAGATCTGTCAGGCGGCAACGTGGTCCTCCATACACACCTTCTCCAGGTTTTACCACCTGGATGTTCAGGCCAGGGAGGTCACAGCATTCGTAAGGGCAGTACTAAGTGGGCCACGGGCAGCCTCCCACCCTGTGCAGTAGTAGCTTTTGTACATCCCATTGGTCCTGAGTCCATCTGGCTACACGCTAAGAAATGGAGAAATTACTTACCTGATAATTTCATTTTCCTTAGTGTACACAGATGGACTCAGCATCCCGCCCATGGCTGCCCCAGAAAATGAGAACCTCGGATAACAAACCTCGAGACTAAAGTAATACGGGAAGCCATGGCCTACTCCTAGCGCATGATACCCACTGTCTCGTCTGGTGTCGGCGTTGATCGATTGAGTGCACTGGCGGTCTCCAGTTGAAAATCAGTTGAACAAGTTCAAGTTTAATCAAGTTATTCGAGTTTATCCAAGTTTATCAAGTTAGTAAGCAAACATATATCCACAAGGGCTTTTCGAGGAGAATACTGAAGAGCTAAGCTTCCTGCATGGGTATATGTAGAGTGACGTCAGCTTTGAAATCTGACTCCGTCTCCCATCTGCTAGCAGAAGAGGACAATACCCATTGGTCCTGAGTCCATCTTGTCTACACTAAGGAAAACAAAATTATCAGGTAAGTAATTTCTGCATTCATGCGCATTTATTTTGGATATCTTGAAAACCGGACCTGTTTGTGGTACTCAAGGACTGAAATTGCCTACCCCTGCTTTAAAGGAAGGACGGGATACGGGAGATATGATAGAGGCATTAAAATATCTCTGCACGGGAGGTGGATCTTTTTCAACTAAAAGGAAACTCTGGAACAAGGGGTTTTGGGATAAGGGTGAAAAGGGATAGACTGAGGAGTAACTTAAGGATGAATTTCTTTACAGAAAGGTGGTAGATGCATGGACACAGCAACTCAGTGGTGGTGATAGAGACAAGAGCAGTATCTGAATTCAAGAAAGCATGGCGCAGGAGATATCTGAGAGAGTGGTAAGGATGGTAGTGGATAGGCAGGCAAGAAGGGCTGTATGGTCTCTTTCTGCCATCATGTTTCTGTAGATGCAGGAGTATCTTTACCCTTACACTAGAAAAAAATGATTTCATCAGCTCCAAGAAATTCTTTCTGAGAGTGCTGCTTATAGAGCACCATCTGATTAACAGGTTTAAAATCAGGCTTTGTTTATCGGGGCCTTTCTTTGCAGGTTTTTATGATAATGCCGACTGTTGACATGATATAACTGTTGGTTAAAGGAGGCCATGCCGCCCACCTTTAACCACACAATGATATGTCCTTGTACACATTCTGTGCCCCATTTTAAAATTCAGTATTTGTCTTTTTTTTTTCCAGTTTCAAAATCTATCTGCAGGTAATTTATATGAAAAATATAGCGCATATGTGTGTGTAATAATCTGCACAATAAAGAATGAGAATTTGTAAAATCGTGTTTATTATAAAGTTGACCGCATTTGGGAGGAATTTCCTTTCAAGAACACTGTAACACTTCCAACATCAAGTGGTTGAGACATGTAGCTAAATAAAATCATCATTTTCTTCGAGAATTTGGATCTTTTGCTATATTCCAAAAGCATGAGAATGCTTGCACATCCAAAAAGAGGATATTTAGAGCAGGGGTAAACATTGCCAGTCCTTGAATGCTGAAAAGCTATCATGTTTTATAGATATCCACAATGAATATGCATGAAATAGGTTTGTATTCAGTGGAGGCAGTGCATGCAGATGCATCTCACTGGCTTGTGGCACTCAAGATCTGGAGTCCCTACCCCAGATTTAGACTTAAAAAAAAAAAAAAAAAAAGCAAATTAATTTTAACACTGATAAGATCTTTCTGTAATTGATAGCAGGTGGATTTTCAATTGGAAAAAGAGAGAAATATTGAATTTTAACATGGGGCACAAAATGTCCCCAAGAATGTACTATTATGGATCAGTAGTGGGTGGCATGCTCCCTTTAACCAACAGTTATGTCATTTCAAGGTTGTCATTATAAAAACCTGCAAGGAAAACCCCCATCCCACCCAAATAAAATAAAACCAGATTCTTTTATCCTTTTAATAAGAAGTGCTCTGTAAGCCACACCATATTTACAGTTGCTATTAGGAAGTATACTGTGTGTGTAATGCTTTTCCATCTTAAACTGATGGCTAAAGATAATTTACACAAAGCCCATTAGTTTACAGATGAGTCACTTAGATCTAACCATTTTTGGTGGGACCAAATTATTGTCCCTATTACCATAGTGCTTGGCAAAAACATGTTTTCTGCTTTATGAATGTTGCAGCTCACACAATATGTAAGGTTCAGATAGGTTTCTGAACAACAGGAAGACATGTTGTAAATCTCTAGGTGTTACTGTGTTCCTAGCCAGCATTTTATGAATAACCTTTCGACCCATCAGATTTATCCTTGTAACTAACTCGGTAAACTGAGCATTAAATACACCTTTGTTGTGTGTAATCCCTCTTTTGTTGAATTATGCATGCTTTAGGAATATCTGTGCAGTGACTGTGTGATACACAGCAATTGTTTATTGCCAAAAAAAGATAGGTTGATGTTGATCACATTAAGCGTGGTTTACTTAAAAAAAAAAAGGACATCTTATTTGTTTAGACTGTGTAGCTCAGTCGTGCATGCTGAGAACAATTTTCCTGAGGGATGACTCTGTAGGTTCTTATGCATATCTGTCATTAATTTGTTGAAAGGTAAGCGGATTTGATTATTATGAGGGTATAAATTTTTATGAGAAGAAAATACATTAAGTAAACCACAATGACAAACCCCTATTAATATCAAGAATAGGTGCCTGCTTTGTTAGAAACTAATAATAAAAAAGAAAAGAAAAAAAAAAGCCCTTGAGATGGCACTGAATTGTTTCCAAAGTACTATTTACCATGCTGCTATTTATTTTTCCTTCTGAAGTGCTTCACAATTAGAAAGATATACGTTTGCAGACTGGAGTTCTGGGATATGAATGTTAGAAGATGGATTTAAGGACATTGAAATAGATTGCCTGTAAGTAAATGAAAAGAAATTGTAAACAACTTTATCATCTGAGGACTGAATGTAATGGTACATCTCTTTATGTCTTTAGGCAAAACATTTTTTAAAGCTTGAATGCACATCTCTAGGGCTCATTTGAAATGAACGGGTAAACTATAACAAACTAAGAAGGTCCCGCAAATTACTCCTGGGGGAATTCTGTGCAAAACAAATTTTAAATTCTGTGCACAAAAACTTAAAATTCTGCATATTTTATATTAGTCAAAATAACACAATTTACATGACACAATATAGAAAAGATGTAGAATTTTAAATATTTTGATCAGAATTTCCCTAGAAATTCACTGTGTGTCCCTTCTACTCACTCTCCCTACTCCCCTGGCCACTTTGCCCTCTCAGGTCCCAACTTCTCCACCTACCAGTATCTCTCCCCCCCCCCCCACCTCTAAGCTCAACCCCTTCCATTCTATCACCACTCCTAGTTTGACCCCATGCTCAGTACTGCCCCTCACACAGGCTCCCTCTGTCCCTCTCTTTCACACACATGCTCCCTCTCTCTAGTGCCCATACACACACCCTCATACAGGCTCCCTCACTCTCTCGTGCACACACATCCCCTCATACAGGGTCCCTCTCTCTTGCATACACACCCAAACAAGCTCTCTCTCTCTCTCACGCATACACTCTCACACAGACTACCTCTGTCTCTCTCTCTTACGTACCCTTTCACACAGGCTCTCTTTACACATACACATCCCTTCACACAGGCTAGCACCCTCACATACACACGATCCCTTTTTCATAAGACACGATCCCTTTTTCATACACACCAGCTCCCAGTCTCTCACACACATACATACTCCTTCACAATCTCCTCATATAAGCTTCCTCTCTCTGGCACCCACACTCAAGCACCCCCATTACTCTCTCTGATACCCTCTGCTCTCTCTCACACTCCCCTGCTTTCTCACCTTCCCGCTCTCGCTCTCTCACACCCTCCTGCTAAACCCACTGCTCTCTCACAGCCCTCCCCCCTGCTATCTCTCTCCCTTTCACACCCCGCCCCCTGCTTTCTCTCACACCACCTCCCCCCCTCCTCTCTCTCTCCCCTCCCCTCCTTCACACCCCTCCCCTCTCACACCCCTCCCCCTGCTCTCTCTCTCTCTCTCCCTTTCACACACCTCCCTCTGCTCTCTCTCACACTCCCTCCCCTCCTCTCTCTCTCTCTCCCCTCCCCTCTCTCTCTCTCTCACACACACACACACACACACACACACACACACCTCTCTCACACCCTTCGTAGTAGCGCAGAATTCTCCCAGGAGTAACAAAACATTCATTTCTATGGCCATTGAAGTCTATGGCTGTTTACTGCTGAGAAAAAAAACAGCTGGTAACTATAGCAATCAGCTCTTGCCTGTGTGACCTCATTGCCTTGTGAGAGCTAAGGCAGGATGAACTGGCAAGGAGACTAACCAGAGGACAAATCATGGTACAGCATCTTTTTGATTAGCTTATAGTGGCTATCTGAATCAAATGATGCTGACCCTCTCCCACTGTAATACCTGAGCATTTCCAAGAAGCTCTGTAGTTCCTCTTTAGCTCTTGGCAGAGAAGGAAGTGCTACTATATGTTCTCACAGAGTTTGTAAAAAGCTTATAAACTTTGGGATTTTGCTCTGCTAAAGGGCTACTTCTGCTGTTCTTTGTGCTGCAGTGGTTTCACACCCTCACTGTGCCAAAAAGAGAGGCAATGCACTGCTGCTGATTTTTCTCTTCACTGTGATATAGTCACGGTGGGAGACACTGTGGAGATTGTAGTTGCATCAGTGCTAGTGATAGTTTTTGTGTTTGGGACACCAGTGAGAGATGGTCAGTGCTTGCTCAGGAACTGAAGAGAAGAATCTTACCAGGCTATGAATCTTTACCACATGCCTACCTACCATGCCCCAGATGCACCACTTAGGGTTCTTGCTGCTACATAAGAACATAAGAAAATGCCATACTGGGTCAGACCAAGGGTCCATCAAGCCCAGCATCCTGTTTCCAACAGTGGCCAATCCAGGCCATAAGAACCTGGCAAGTACCCAAAAACTAAGTCTATTCCATGTAACCATTGCTAATGGCAGTGGCTATTCTCTAAGTGAACTTAATAGCAGGTAATGGACTTCTCCTCCATGCCTTATATTTGTACCATCTTAGGTTCTTATTGCTACCCTGCCTACCTGCTATGCCCCGGATGTACCACCTTTGGGGTCTTGCTTTCTCTTTGCCTACCAAAAGTGGCCTGAATAGCTTAAAGCACTGTAAAGAGGTACCAGAATTGGTAGGTATTCTCCAAAGTACCATCAGACGAGCAAAGACGCAGCAAGAATGGGAAGAACACTCCAAGGCTTTGAAAGAGGAAACTGAAAAGGAGTAAAGCAGTGCAAAGAGTGGCATTATGATAGGTGCAAGGCAGTCCCTCTCAGTGGCAAGAATGTCCAAGTTGTAGAGTCTGGGGTGTGGCAGAAAGAATCCCAGGGATCCTGATATACCACCTTAGGGGGTCTTGCTACTTCTCTTCTGCCTACTTGCCATGCCCCTTATACACTACCTTAGGGGTCTTGCTACCACTCTGCCTACCTGCATTGCCCCTGATATACCACCTTGGAGTCATGCTGTTAATATGCCTACCTGCCATGTCTATTATGTACAGTATGGGAGTTTTGGTGCCTCCATATTGTTTGCTGTTTGAATATCAGTCTAATTCTCCCACATTGTTTGGTTTTACCAGGGTGTTTTGTCCCCAGAAAAGAAATTTTGAAAAAGAAAAGAAGAGACTATACTAAGCTACAGAATATGGGAAAAGCATTCTTAATAAAAGCAAACTTCACAAATTATTAGGAAAACCAGTCTTATGAGAGACCATTATCATGTTCTGATTGTGCCCAAAATTTCAACAGAGGAAATTTTGCAAGAAACCCAAAATTCCATCCAGTAGCATGATCCATTTTAAGTAGGGAATGTAATAAAAACTTATGTCACAAAAGTGATATGGATGACAGATCATACTCTTGTACTAAATCTGACAAGTGGCAAGAGCTTCAACTAGAAGACAGACATCTCCAATGCCATTCTGCCTTGCTGTCATACCAGTCATGCTACACCTTTGGATTCCTTCTGCCATACCCCAGACTTTACAACTTGGTCATTCTTGCCACTGAGAGGGACTGCTTTGCACCTGTCATGGTGCTTTCATGTGTTGATGCCAGTGTTTGTGCTGCTTTTTCCCTTTTCAGTGCCTTGGTGTTTTTCATGCCAAATTTTCTGCAAATGCCTTAGAATGTTGATGCCATTCTTGGTGCCATTTTTCCTCTTGTGCTGCCTTTGAGGATTCACGTCACTGTTGGTTTCCTCTTTCAAAGCCTTGGAGCATTCTTCATCTTCACACTCTTGTTGCTTCTTTGTTCCTCTGACAGTGCCTTAGAAAACTAAAAGTGGCATGAACAGCGCTTTAAGCTGTTTATACCACTTTTAGTGCCATGTTGACAGTCTTATATTTTTCATATAAATAAATAAATGAATAAATTAGATTTATATTCTACCTTTCAGGTACTTCAAAGCAGATTTCATTCAGTTTTTGTAAGTATTTTCCTGTCCCGAAGGGCACACAATCTAAGTTTGTATTTAAGCAGTGGAGAATAAAGTGATATGCCCAAGTTCACAAGGAGTGGCAGCAGAATTTGAACCCTGTCTTCCCTGGTATACAGCCTGCTGCTCTGATGCGTTGGCATGCTTTCACCCTTCTGATGATATCTACGTACTAGGTTTTTTAGAATTGATGAGAAAACCCCTAAATAGTCTGCAATGTTTCCCCCATTGATTTTAATGGTAAACAAATGAACGAATACAACAAAAATGTTTTTGTTTTGTTTTGTAATTAATGAACTGAATGGAGATGCTCTATGAAACAAATGAATGAACTGAAATAAAATTGTTTCCTCTGCACACCCCTGTTGAACCCTAGTAATCTTTCTGATGCTAATGTATGTTGAAACTTCTCATTGAATCTGAACTGATGATATTAAAGTATGTTAGGTGCTGACAGGAGACTTTATTAGGGCTGTAATAGCATAAAGATGCATTGGGCCAAGAGTCTACCAGAGGTGATCAAGTTGCAAAGATGTAAGCATAGACTGATAGTTCTAATGTTGGTTTCCTCTGCAATATCTGGAAATGGGTAGACCTGGAGCATGGACCATGTTCCAGCATACACTAAAGGCAAGAGGCTAAAAATGTTTACCTATCCAGTAACCACACTGCTGAATTGATTGGGTTCAACAAATCTGCATCCTACCTCCTATCAGAATCAATAGGGAAAATAGAAGAATACTGAAAAATGGAAATAAATATTTGTTGCAGAAATGATTTTATACCTGTACTGAAGGGAAGGCTAGCATATCTGTACCAATAAAAAAATAAAAAAATAAATACTGTTTCATGTCCATTGCACACATTCAATTGCTATCATTCCCACATGACCAGCATTGCAAATGGTTAAGCTATCTTTCACAATTAACACCTTTCTACTTTCTGTAACTTTTAAGGCTGATAATGCATGTCACACCTTCTGGGACAGCATAGCTTGACTTCTCTAAATTGTATAACACAATGCACACACTGTTGAGATTGGGGAAAAAAAGTGAGTATCTGGTTGATGTCTCAATCAGGAAGTAGCCTGTTTCATAGAAGCCAAGTGGCACCTTTTGGCTGTTATGTGCATTATAGCCTGGATTTTCAAAGGCCCACCCATGTGAAAACCGGGGTTTATGCGTGTGGCTGGGCCTTGCGCACACTGCGCACATTTTAAAATGGGCCTGGGCCCACGAGTAAACCCTGGTACGTGCACAAATACTGGGCCTCTCCAAAGGGGTGGGCTGGGGGCGGGATCTGGGTGGGGGGCTTGGCCGGGGCAGTGCCATTCTACGCTGTCCTGGGGAAGCACGTGCTGGCAGCTGGCTGGCACGCAGGAGTGTTGAAAGGGATTGTTTTAAAATGTTAACCCTGAACTTACCCTGTTTGTTTCCCCCCCAGAGATAGACAGTGATGAGACAGATTTTCAGTTTTAAAAGCATAGCATTTATTAAGTAGCTTAGAGATGTTATAAAAGCTGGCAGGCTTTGTTCATTTCATTGCAAGCATACACATCAAGATAGCGGAACAATAAGGAAAGTCAAGATTGTGTTTCCTTACGGAAGTAAAAGGAGCCCCATTTTACAGAATCTACTGTTCTAGGAGCAATGCCAATTACTCGGTGTTTCAAAATATGAATTACCTTTTTATAGATTGAAAAAACATGGCTCTCATACTAATTCTCCTCCCTTCACTCATCTCTTACGTCAGCTGGTCATGCGCATCTCAGACGTCACACATTCTGCTTACGCTAGTACTTTGTTTCTTGTTTAACTTTTCTCGGCGCCTTTCTTATCTCATTCATTTCTGCACTCACATTCCATTCTCAGCCTCAGTTGTTCTGTCTCTGGGCAGAATATTTTCCCTTCAGGCCTTGTTATTCCAATTACTAGTCAACATGAGTTAGATTTTTCTTAAAGCAGCCATTAACAAATAACCTAAATCTCTACATTCCCCTCTTGATGATTGCGGACAATCATCACACTCAGGGCCATGCAACTGTCTTAGGTTGTCAGAGGGAGTACTCCGATCTTACCCGTCGTTGTCAACATGACTCATCCTGAGGAGGTCTCTTACCAGGGAAGCTGCTGAATCGAGAGAAGCATAGAGGTTCTGTGACATACTTGACCTCTGAATGTTGACTGTATTCAAAGTAATAAGAGACGTTGTTTTAGGCCCAAAAACAATAAACAGGTAGGCAAATACATTCACACTGCTTTCACCTCCAAAAGAAGAACTAGATCAAACCATAAGAAACCCTGCAATCTCACCTAGGGATGGGCGCCAGTTTACCAGTTTTTCCCACCAAGTAGACCAAATCCATTACTAATTCAAAATTATCATTAATGGAAACACAACCTTGTCCTTTTACAATAACAAATACTTGCAATACACTGTTGCAGTTCTCTCCGCAATCAGAAATAAGTAGAATAAACATTTGGAACTACAGACAAATGCAGATAATGTGTGTGTAGGGTAAAATACTTGCACTGAAGTGCTCTGTATGCTTTGTGTCCACATATAAACTGTCTTTGTAAGGCTACTAAACCACTTGGGTGAGTCCCTGCACAGAAAAGTGAAGAAAGTCAGTAAAATAAAACAAGAAATAAGGGAGAGAGAATTATATACCCCTCTTGATCCTTCTTGAACCCTATATGTGATCAGACTAACTTTAAAATGCTGCTAAACACTTGGGATGTAGGGTCTAATAAAAGCTGCATTAATTCAGACTGTATCAGGAATTTGGAAATCTAAATAATGGTATCTGCAAATAGATACCTAACCAGATATTGACTAGGTCATAAAACAAGGAAAACAGCATCTAGGTAAAGCATAGAACAAAACAAACAAAGAGAAATTCAGGCAAGAAGTGTCACATAGGGGATTATATAACAGGAGCACATGGCTCTGCATATTTGGGTTTGCACAATGGTATTCTGAGAAATCATAATCTCTTCTTGTGCAAAACTGTTCCATTCATTTCATTATTTAATTATTTAATCCAGGTTATTATCATTCCTCTCTTGAAGAATTAGCACTACTAATTCTTCACTCTGGATGGCCCGTACCTGGCATTACCTATCCTAGTGGTGGGCTAACCAAATCTTATTCAAAGAAATCAAGATAGTGGAAACTGAAAGAATGAGATTGTGTTTCCTAATGGGAGTAAGCATAGCATTGTTTTAAATTTGCATTTCCCTCTGTTAAACATGGCTCTCATATTCTCTTACATTGCTGATACATTTCCCTCTCGCGTCTCTCAGACATCACACATTCTCTGCCCACTCAGCAATTTCTTGGCACCTTTCTCGTTTTCACATTTACTCTGCATTCCCATTCTGTTCAGGCCTTCTTGTCCCAGTTACTTGTTAACATTACTTTCTCCTGAAGCAGCTATTAACCCACATCTTCATTATTCCCCTCTTAAGTAATCAAACAAAGAAAAAGTAAGTAGATACCAAGGGGTTAGGGATCGGGGAAGAGGAAGGAAGGTAAGGTAGGGGGTAGGGAAGAGCGAACTGGGCACGGCTCAATTGCTCACACAGCGCATATTTACCGAAAATTCACATCCCCCCCCCCCCCTTGCACGCATATGGACAGGTGCGTGCTTCTTTTAAAATCGACCACTATAATGCATACTGGATCTTCTGGTAGAACTGAGAGGAGCACAAACTGAAAAATAACAAACACCTTCTCTCTCTCCATGGGGAAGGCTACTACTTATCCCTGGGTGTTAGCAGCATGGGATCAGTCTACTATTTGGGATCCTGCCAGGTACTTGTGACCTGGATTGGCCACTGTTGGAAACAGGATGCAGGGCTTAATGGACCTTTTGGTCTGACCCACTGTGGCAGTTCTTATGTCACCGCATCGTAGGTGTTACTAGAAAGGTACTCTTTCAATTAGTTTGTTAATATTTAATGTGGGACCTAAGAATCTCTTGTGTGAGAAGTTTCCTACAGTGATGACAAATCAGAATGGTCACTCACTGAACCAAACATATATACATCAAATGTTAATTCATCTTTCACAGGCCAAGTGGGTAGGAAGTTGAAACAATTTCTGTCCTCCTTTTCTAACACCAGTTCTTTATTTAAAATCTTTCATACCATTAGCACAAAACTCTGACATGTCTAAGGACCCTTGAAGGGCATGTGCAGCACTGCTTTTATGGCCACACCTAACAGAATGAGATTGTGTGAGAGGTGTATGTGTGTAGAGGGGGTGGTGGTAAGAAACACTGAAATTCAAGGAAATGAAGGGTAGGATTAAGATACAGGTATTGCTCAAACCTTTTTGCAGTGCTTAAAGATATGGGAACCGACGAGAGAGGGAGCAATTTTAGATCTAATTCTCAGTGGAGCACAGGACTTGGTGAGAGAGGTAACTGTGGTGGGGCCGCTTGGCAATAGTGATCATAATATGATCAAATTTGATTTAATGACTGGAAAAGGAACAGTGTGCAAATCCAAGGCTCTCGTGCTAAACTTTCAAAAGGGAAACTTTGATAAAATGAGAAAAATTGTTAGAAAAAAACTGAAAGGAGCAGCTACAAAAGTAAAAAATGTCCAAGAGGCGTGGTCATTGTTAAAAAATACCATTCTAGAAGCACAGTCCAGATGTATTCCACACATTAAGAAAGGTGGAAAGAAGGCAAAACGATTACCGGCATGGTTAAAAGGGGAGGTGAAAGAAGCTATTTTAGCCAAAAGATCTTCATTCAAAAATTGGAAGAAGGATCCAACAGAAGAAAATAGGATAAAGCATAAACATTGGCAAGTTAAATGTAAGACATTGATAAGATAGGCTAAGAGAGAATTTGAAAAGAAGTTGGCTGTAGAGGCAAAAACTCACAGTAAAAACTTTTAAAAATATATCCGAAGCAGAAAGCCTGTGAGGGAGTCAGTTGGACCGTTAGATGATCGAGGGGTTAAAGGGGCACTTAGAGAAGATAAGGCCATCGCGGAAAGATTAAATGATTTCTTTGCTTCGGTGTTTACTGAAGAGGATGTTGGGGAGGTACCCGTAATGGAGAAGGTTTTCATGGGTAATGATTCAGATGGACTGAATCAAATCACGGTGAACCTAGAAGATGTGGTAGGCCTGATTGACAAACTGAAGAGTAGTAAATCACCTGGACCGGATGGTATACACCCCAGAGTTCTGAAGGAACTAAAAAATGAAATTTCAGACCTATTAGTAAAAATTTGTAACTTATCATTAAAATCATCCATTGTACCTGAAGACTGGAGGATAGCAAATGTAACCCCAATATTTAAAAAGGGCTCCAGGGGCGATCCGGGAAACTACAGACTGGTTAGCCTGACTTCAGTGTCAGGAAAAATAGTGGAAAGTGTTCTAAACATCAAAATCACAGAACATATAGAAAGACATGGTTTAATGGAACAAAGTCAGCATGGCTTTACCCAGGGCAAGTCTTGCCTCACAAATCTGCTTCACTTTTTTGAAGGAGTTAATAAACATGTGGATAAAGGTGAACCGGTAGATATAGTATACTTGGATTTTCAGAAGGCATTTGACAAAGTTCCTCATGAGAGGCTTCTAGGAAAAGTAAAAAGTCATGGGATAGGTGGCGATGTCCTTTCGTGGATTGCAAACTGGCTAAAAGACAGGAAACAGAGAGTAGGATTAAATGGGCAATTTTCTCAGTGGAAGGGAGTGGACAGTGGAGTGCCTCAGGGATCTGTATTGGGACCCTTACTGTTCAATATATTTATAAATGATCTGGAAAGAAATACGACGAGTGAGATAATCAAATTTGCAGATGACACAAAATTGTTCAGAGTAGTTAAATCACAAGCAGATTGTGATAAATTGCAGGAAGACCTTGTGAGACTGGAAAATTGGGCATCCAAATGGCAGATGAAATTTAATGTGGATAAGTGCAAGGTGATGCATATAGGGAAAAATAACCCATGCTATAATTACACAATGTTGGGTTCCATATTAGGTGCCACAACCCAAGAAAGAGATCTAGGTGTCATAGTGGACAACACATTGAAATCGTCGGTGCAGTGTGCTGCGGCAGTCAAAAAAGCAAACAGAATGTTGGGAATTATTAGAAAAGGAATGATGAATAAAACGGAAAATGTCATAATGCCTCTGTATCGCTCCATGGTGAGACCGCACCTTGAATACTGTGTACAATTCTGGTCGCCGCATCTCAAAAAAGATATAATTGCGATGGAGAAGGTACAGAGAAGGGCTACCAAAATGATAAAGGGAATGGAACAACTCCCCTATGAGGAAAGACTAAAGAGGTTAGGACTTTTCAGCTTGGAGAAGAGACGACTGAGGGGGGATATGATAGAGGTGTTTAAAATCATGAGAGGTCTAGAACGGGTAGATGTGAATCGGTTATTTACTCTTTCGGATAGTAGAAAGACTAGGGGGCATTCCATGAAGTTAGCATGGGGCACATTTAAAACTAATCGGAGAAAGTTCTTTTTTACTCAACGCACAATTAAACTCTGGAATTTGCTGCCAGAGAATGTGGTTCGTGCAGTTAGTATAGCTGTGTTTAAAAAAGGATTGGATAAGTTCTTGGAGGAGAAGTCCATTACCTGCTATTAAGTTCACTTAGAGAATAGCCACTGCCATTAGCAATGGTTACATGGAATAGACTTAGTTTTTGGGTACTTGCCAGGTTCTTGTGGCCTGGATTGGCCACTGTTGGAAACAGGATGCTGGGCTTGATGGACCCTTGGTCTGACCCAGTATGGCATTTTCTTATGTTCTTAATTGTAATTGTGATGTTATCTGATTAGAGGGGTTTTTCCCAGCTAACTTTCTATTTTTATAATTATTTATCTTACAAACTTTTCATAAAAAATAAGAGTAGTCACAGATAGAGAAATGTTGCACCAGGTAAGTGATGTGAGTATGGAGCTTCCAGCTAGTTCTATTTCCATGCAAGCATCATAAAGCTTTTAAGGTTTATTCTGCTATCGACTGTGACACAAACGGTCAAGGCTTTTTCCTTTTAAGTTCTTTTATTTACAGTGTTAGGCATCAGCATTTCATATTTAATCAAAAAACTAGGCCAACTGTTTCAAGGGGCTGCCTTACCCTGCTTAGTCACAATCTTTAGCTTCACAATTTCCAAACAGAATTTCAGCTATTATAAGGGGCTCTGTACTCGAGTAGTTTCAACTTCATAAACAATCAGGTCAGCAGTCTTACAGGAGCTGCCTTGTCCTGGATCCTGACTAAGTCTTCTAGGCCCTGACTCTTATCTTCAGATCTGGGAGTCTCCCTGGGAAAATGATCCATTGTTACATTCAGCTTTAAGGTGGACTGGGCCAGATATTTGGTGCTGGTCCTTAGGGTGTTCTGGGGCTCTTGGGAATCCACTCTGTCATAAGAATGTAAGAGGAGCTATATGGCTGCTGCAGCACTGTGATCTGAACTTAGGCCAGTCTAAGAGTAAATATGTTTCAGTGGCTGGGCTGTCGGAGGTGAGTAAAAAGTGTATAAGCGTTTAGGTGAATGGGTGTTTTATAATCAAGTCTATGTGAGTTGATTGGAGGACAAAAAGAGAATGTCTGTGATGATTTATCTTCCTCTATGATGTAGATTCTATTCAAATACTGCAAATACCTTTACATATATTTAATAATTTTAATTTTTTCACATTGACACACTAGGATTTATATTATAATGGAATACTAGCACCTATTAGATGAAGGCCATCACGCTCAAGGTGTGCACTTCATGATGCCTGAAAAAGGTGAGCAGGTGATGTCTAAGGTGCTGTATTCTGGAGGAACTCATGCTCTGTCACTCATACAAGGGAGCGCAACATAGGAGCTCCTTTGGACGCACTGAGTACCGCTCTGCTGCTGGACAGTCTACCTATGCAGAATAATTTACCTGAAGATTTTCCCACAACAGTGCTGAATATCCCTATCATTTATAGCAGAGGCAGGTATAGCAATGTAATGACTTATAAGCATCATCGTGCAAACCAGTGGCCATCTTGGCTATTATCTATTAAATACTTGAATGCCCTGTCTGTTACCACCAATATACACTTAGTATTAATGATTAATGGGCAAGCAAGGGAAAGATTATCCTGCTATATGATCTCTAGGTAACTGAGGCTCCTGATCTTCTTTGTATGACCAAATCATGGCTATTGAATTCACATACAATATTGGTCAATCAGGTTTGCTCTCAAGGCTAGTGCACTGTCAGTCTTGTGCTAAGGGCAGGAGTGGGGGGCTTCTGAGCACTTTTAAAGATCACTGGAACTTTAAACATGAGAATTTAGGTGATGGATCTATTTATGAGATGTTGCTTTCTTCTAAAAGTTTTAGTGTATGTCTGACTTAGAATCCTCCTGGTCTGATGGAGACCCATTGCTCACCTTTTTTTGAGCAGCTATTGCGATCTGAGGCTGACCTAAATTCCACCATAATTCTGGGAGACTTTAATCTGTCTTAATATGGCCTCCCTTTTATAACTGTTATCTGTTTTTCGATAAAATGCGAACCCATGGTTGAGAGCAAGTAATATGTGAGCCTACCCACAAGTATGGAAACATTTTAGATCCTGTTTTCCTCAATGCCTTTACTATTGACAGATGTTAAGTTGTGGAAACATGTACCCCAATACCATGGCCTGATCATATTTTGGTCAGAGGATTTTTTTTCCTGTGAGAAAGCAGCTCAATTTTTTACCTATAGATCAACCCTTTGCTCCAAGGAGAGGTCACATAGACCACTAGAAATCCTTTTGACAGATAAACTGAAAAATCTGTGCCAGGACAAGTACTTATTCAGTGTGCTAGATAAAATTGCTCCCATGTGTACATGTCAACCATATAAAACTTTCTGCTTAAATGTGGCATAGTAGACAACTGCTAAGGAAGTATGAAAGATAGTGGTTAAAGTGCCACCCATCTGAATTGCTCAGCCTGTATAAGTGCCAAGCAATAGTATATAGAAATGCTCTCAATGAAGCAAAAAAACTGTTTTACACAATGCAAATTCAAACTGCAGGTCAAAATCCAAAGCTTCTCTATGGATTAGTTTAAAAAAAACCAAACAAAACTATCCAGTTCTGGTCAATCTCAGTGTGAGAACTCTACTTCTATAAGTGGAACCAGTTTATGGATTTCGTAACTGATAAAGTACTGAAAATATCCATGATATTTGCCAACATCCGTAAGAGGCCAGCCAGTTGAAGTTGAAGTCAAATGGAGCTCATTTGAAGATGTGTGAACCTGAAATACTCAATATTGTGTCGTTCATGAACCCATATTTTTATGCCTTGAATATCTGCAATGCAGGCATCTTACAAGCCATTAGAGTGACTTTTTGGACAACCTTAACTAATTTATCATTATGAGAGGGCAATATACCAGAGTCTTTGAAATCATAGAGTTTTTAGTATTGAAACAACTAATGGATTTCACAGAGGAATTTCAGATATGGTTCTGAGCTGGTTCCAATCCTACCTATCTGACAGGAAGAAAATAGTCTGTACCAGTAAAACCTGGTCGAGGACAACCCCTATGAAAACTGGGGTACTGCAGGGCTCTGCATTATCAGTTGTCTTGTACTGACACCTATATGCAGATTACTATCAGGTTTGTGTGATAGCTTTCGCCTTTACATGGATGATGTCCCATTCTACGTCACTATGGGATCATCCTGATCAGAAACTTCATTGATTGCTCTGTGCGTGAATATGATAAAATGTTGACTTACCCATCATAAACTTGCTTTCAATCTAAGTAAAACAGATTGGTAGGGTGTCTGTGTGCTGAATTACTACAATCGCCTTCACATATTCATGTTGGTGGTGAAGATCTGAAAATACTATATCATGCAAGAAACCTTGGAGCACTTGTGGATTCTAAACTAGTATTTACTCCTCAGGTCAAAGCAGTTGTCCAAATCTGTTTTTATAAATTACGCTTGTTGCGTAATTTGAAGCTTTTTTTTACAGCCCTCCAACTTTCAGTCAGGCACTATTTGTCTAGACACTATTTCTACCATCATTGAACGACTGTAATTCTCTGTATTTTGGCCTCTTAACAAAGACATTTTTATGCCTTACAACTTGTGCAGAATATCACAGCCCATTTGATTTCATGGCCTGGCCTGAGATAACATATTACTCCAGTATTATTTGACCTCCAGTGGATTCTAGTCCAGTGGAGAATCAAATACAAAATGTCTACACTTCTGCTCAAGCCTCTCTATATGGAATCTGCCCTCTTGGGCAAACGGAATGTTGAAGATCTTCAATGCGGCCAGGGCTCTTCAATCAGGAGAGAGGAATCTGATAGATGTCCCCTCCACCAGGCATGCCCGCTTGGTCGAGACAAGGGAAAGAGCATTCCTAGTGGCAGCACCCATGTTCTGGAATTCATTCCCACTAGAGATGCAACAAATGGATTGCATAAAGACTTTCAAATCACTTTTGAAAATGTTTTTTCATTTAGGCAGGCATACAATTAAGACCTCTTTCTTTTTTTTTACAGTGTTGTTTTCTAGTTTCCTTGATCTGCTACTTATCAGTTTTTTGTATGTTACTTTTATTATGTATGTTTTAATGTTCACTGTCTGGAGCTTTGGTACAGGTGGTATATAAACACTATAAATAAATAAAAATAACTTAATTCTAGAATGTAATGAATTTCTACTCTGTAATTGGCTGCTAAAGCTTCTGTACAGATTAGATCCCAACTGCATAATTAATATTTTTTATTTTAATAAGGTGCTGTAGGATGTATATTCTAGTAAAATATTTACTTCTACGGGAATACTGTGCAATGCAGAAATTGTGTAGAATTTGCCATGGGATCCAGAAGAAAGTGGCAGCCTGTATGAGCCGGAAGAACAAGGGACGTATCAGTTCATGTGGGCTGGAAGAGCAAGGAGGCATGGGCTTCAGCCTTTTACGTTCCAAGCTTGGCTTTTATTTGAAGTGGGGAATAACACCACAAGTATACAAGGATATATATGTTTTCTGTACCACAAGTATTCAACTTAGATGCAAGCTAGCCTAGAGCACTAGGTTATAACAAATACAAATCCAATTTTCCAGGTATATTCAGTTTTAATTTCAAGAAATTCACATTCAGAAAATGGGTACTCCCAAATGGGTTAACTAAAATTACAACTTCATGTATCACAGCCCTCTCTGTATTTGACATCCACAGTAGCACAACATCCCTCAAATTGCTGGGAACAACTTTTTCATTTCCAGTAACCCTCTTCCTAGTTCTGAGGACCAGTCTGGGTCAGTTTACTGGTTCTGCCAGCAGACTCAGTAGGAGGTCCTCTCATTTGCCCCCCAATGGCTTGGAGGGCAAAGCACCAGTCTCCTAGGCAGTTAGCTTTTAGTTTGAGACCTGCCAGTAGCCATTCCTAACAGATCTATGACTGGCAACTGGAATATATCCAGTGACTTTTGTTTTCAGTTTTTATTTTATTTTTTTTATCAGGGTTTATTATAGCTAACACATTGGAGAAACTGTGGATAAAAATAAAATAAAAACCAAAACGAAGTTCCCTAGAATATATCCTTAGTGGTGTTGACAAGAATAGATGGGCAGAGTGAATGAGCTGGTTGGTCTTTTTCTATCACTATCTCCTGTGAACAGTACTATATATGTTAATATCTTAACTTCATTTTGCTGAAGTTGTGCTGTATTGTACTGTACTGTGCCAAACATAGTTACTTTGAGGATGATCTCATTAAGACAGAGCCAGGTGAGGATGCCTAACTGGATACATACTTTGTCTATTAAAAAAAATTCTTTCTTGATCAAATGATTGAAAGAACAAAGCTCAAAGATGAAACCGAGCACATGTCTTTCAGCAGTGCTGCGAGGTATTTAGGACAGTTTGGACCAACTAATGAAATGTTGTCATTATTAAAAAGAAAACTGTTTTAAGCATAAAAGGAAACCATATGGTTATGCTGATAAAGAATATAGATATCCATATGTAACAAAAAAAATAGATTAAAAAATAATGCCTTCCTAGACTCTGGAGTTTCACCTTCAAAAGGTTTGCAGGAATGATGCCAGGTGTTTTTGTTTTGTTGAGCAAAAAGCATTCTTCAGAGAAAAGCAGAAACAAATAATGCATGATGAAAAAAGGAGCACACATGGAACTGTATCTGAGACACAATAGAACCATGCACAGCTTGGCTTGTAATTGAATTTAGATAGCTTAGGTGATATTGGAAAGAGTGATTTGGGGGGGGGGGGGGGTTGTTTTTATAAAAGTCTTGATATTATATAGCTTAATAATTTTGTTAATATCTTTAATATCCAATCCAATTGCATAATTGTTTAGAGTATCAGTGGGAGCAGGAATAGAGAGTTTGCACATTAGTTTGCCAAAAATATAAAAGGCCACCAGGTACAACGGGTTTCTCCCTTTTTTTGTCACTGGGAAAATTATCTGTACATCTCACCCATACTTCCTTTCACCACTACTTGGTTTACATCTGTATTGAGCCAGCCACAACCAAAAGGCTTTGATACTCAAGTATATCTCCCTCTTTGGCAGTGAAGGCAAAATAGAGTGGCCATATAAGTCCCAAGGTCAAACTGTCTTCCTGGACCTCTAATCTTCTTTTCCATTTAATCAGACTTTTGACCACTAGTTGCCAGCAGGGAGAAGGCCAAGCCCCTGTGGCCCTAGGTGCTGTGGTGTGGAGCTCCTTACACAGTCTCTCTCAGTCACTCAAATCACTCTCCCAATGTACTCGCTCCTCATGGCTTTGATTGTCTCTTCAGTAGGCTTGAAAAATCCCAGGCTGGACACTTGGGTATGTGTTCAGATAATAAATGTTTATTGTAACTCAAAAAAACTCAAACATTCTAAACCATAAAACTTCAAGATGAAAAAATGCAAAATGGTGAAATTAACTAGATCAGGTGCCAGAGATGGTAACTTTCAAACAGGCACTCGAGCACACATGTGCATGCATTTCTCAGCCGTTGCCCAGGGACACGGCCATTTTATAATATACGCGCGTGTATGCGCGCATGTTATAAAATAGCCTAAACGCACACACCTGTGCACAATTTTAAGTGGATGCATGCCTGTGTGCGCAAATGCTGCTTCTACTGCCCAAGTGGGGAGAATTAAAAACGCGCACTGACATCATTACTAGTTTTACTACTTTATTCCCAACTCACCCCAGTAAGGAACAAGACTTTCAAAACCCCCTAGTTTAATAGCCTCCCTTCTCCCTGTTAGCCCCAACCTTTAAAACCCAGCTGATGTTTTTTTTTGGTTTTTTTTTTGTTTCACAACTTACATGCCATCCATAGCAGAAGTAAAGTTACACAGCAGGGGACTCCAGCACACGCCTATGCGTATAAAGCATTTATGCACAACTTTCAAGGTGAAATACGCCCATGCCCTGCCCAGACCAAGCCCATGCCCCATCCCTTTTCAGAACTTTTCATTTGTGCGCATAACAGGTGTGGGGGAGTGGAAGGAAAGTTCCCTCCGAGGCCGCTCCGATTTCGGCGCGGCCTCGGAGGGAACAGAGGCAGGCTGCGCGGCTTGGCGCGTACCGACTGCCGATTTCAGGCAGCCTTGCGCGCGCCGACCCCGGATTTTAAAAGATACGCGCAGCTACGCACGTATCTATTAAAATCCGGCGTACTTTTGTTTGCACCTGGTGCGCGAACAAAAGTAAGCACGGGCGTACTTTTATAAATCTACCCCATATTCCTTTGCCAGTATCTCTCTGTGTGCGTGTCTTATTTCTAGAGATGTGATTCGTTTTTTGTGTTTGTGTCATTTTTCGTTTTTCGGCGGCCACTGAAAATGTCATTTTTTTTTGCGGTTCGGGGTTTTTTTTTTCGCGAAAAATCGTTTTTTGAGTTAGTGCGTGCTACCTTCCCGTTAGTGCGCGCTAACAAAAACAGATTTTGTTATTTTTTGTTACTTTTTGTTAGTTTTTGTTAGCGCGCACTAACGGGGAGTTAGTACGCACTAATCCAAAAAATGAATTTTCGTGAAAAAACGGGAAAATCCCGATCATTTTTCGGGGTCCCCAAAACATGCCGAATTGGACAATTTTGTTGAAATTTTCCAATTTGGAAAAAACGAATGCACATTTCTACTTATTTCTGCTAAGTAAAACAAGTCAGCAACCATACTACAGCCTGTACAAAACACAGTGGTAATCCACATGACTGAAGTGATGATAATATTTGGTAGTTAGTCTGGTTGTAGCCTTGGCAAACGGGTCAAGGATGGAGTCTATATGGAATATGAATTATCATGCTGCAGGTGAGCTTCCTTAATAGGCTTTATCATGCTGCAGGTGAGCTTCCTTAATAGGCTTTGAATACTGAATTTACTGAGTAAACATATATGGAGGATCTTTCCTGACTACATTTCTGATTTAATAAAGTGTCTTAAGCTTAGTAAGTGCATCACTTTACTTCCAGCTTAAAATGTGCTAAAATTACTTCCTGACATAAGAAGAGTGTTAGCAAACAAAAAAATGTATGCTAAAAAGAGTATAAAAAATTGAGCAAATATTAGTGCACTTCCCATGCAAATGCATGTTAGTGACATTTAATTTCCATTTACCAATTTGGGGAAGTAAATGGAAATTTAAAAATAGCAAGCCATAGACGGGAGAACCCATGCTGAGACCCCGGGAAATAGGATCCCTAAGTTGAGGGTCTCTAAAACCCTAAATTGTGGACCCTGTGGACAGGAGACCTGAGTCAGTGATTCTTATAGAGGGATACCCAGGTCAAGGGTCCCTGCATCCTCTTACCCATCCCACTGAATCTCCAATTCACTAAGGTGCCCCAGCCCACAAGCGCACACCCTAATGCACCTCACTTTAGACTCCAATACTCCACTCTTTGTTCTACCACAGCCATTTAAAAAACAAAACAAAGAAAAGAAAACCATCTCCACAGCATGTTTAGTCAGAAGAAAGACAGCTGCTGCTGAAGTAGTCAGTTCTCTCAGCAGCAATTATGGTGAAGTCTAGACTGAATAGTGCTTAGTTAATTATAAAATGTGTTCTAGAAATTGAAGACTAGCAGTGTTTCAGTCTGCTGTGTTAAAGTAAACACAGCTGTAGATCAGCTAATGGAACCCAATTGTAGTTCACATCTGGGAGTGGTTGGAAGCATTAGAGGGTGAGTGTGGTGGTCAGTGGGGTGCATTAGTGGATTGGAGCATTAGTGGCAGTGTTCAGTTGGGGGCATTAGGTATATGTTCTTAGGTTTGGGTCAGGGAGGATGGTTAGTGGATTGGAGGGATCAGTGGTGGTATGTTGTTGGGTTGGGGGCATTAGTGGTGGGGAACCCTTGTTTCAGGACTCTCAGACCTGGGGCTCACAAATCTGGGAGTCCAGGACTTGGGGCTCTCAGGATGGGAGAGTCCTGGACTTGATGCCTTTGGGTCCAGGGAGACACAAATTTAGAGGCTCCCAGGTCTGAGGTTCTTGGACAGGGGTAGACTACTCTGGTCCTGGAATGCCATACCCAGGTCTAGTTTTCAGGATATCCACAATTAATTTGTATGAAGTATATTTGCATGCATTCCTTCCATTGTATGCATATATCTTATGCATATTAATTGTGGATGTTCTGAAAACTAGATGTGTTTGTAGCTGAAATAACTCCAAACTTCCATACACTCTTATATTGATAAGAACTAGGATGGGTGGGCAAGAGTTCCCCTATCTAAATCAAGGATAATTGATCCTGTCATGATACTGGCTGCTAGGCAGTCCCCCTGCCAGCAGGGGCCCTCAATGGGTCGCACTCAGTCCTGCTCTAGCCTACAACTTGAAGGCTGTATGATCCAACAGGCCAGCCCTATATAATCCTCCCTCGCTCTTGGCTCAGGGCCCATCAAGTTGCCTTGGTTCCTTACTCTGGCCAACCTTTCACTTATTTGTGCTTCCTGTGTGGCCTATTAGAGGCCTTCTTGCCTTGTCCTTGTTCCCAGTGTAGTCTGTTTAAACCTTTTTGTCTTGTTCTATCTTATTTCTGGTTAATGTCCGTTTCCCTGTGGGTCTCTCAATGACCCTCCTGTTTCTTGTGGATCTCCCAGTGGCCCTTCTGCGTATACTTTGTCTGTGTATACATGGCCCTTGTCTGTGTATACTTTGCCTTGTCCGTGTTCTGTTTGCGTCTCCCAGTGGCCATTTTTGCCTGTGTGTACTGTTCCTTGTTCCTTTCCTGTCTAGGTCTCTTGGTGGCCTAGCTTGTTCCATGCCTTGTTCCTGTCCTGTCTGGGCCTACCAGTGGCCCTTGTTTGTGTATTCTTTGCCCTTGCCTTGTCTAGGCCTTCTGATAGCCTATCCTGTCTCTGTGTTCCTTGTCTTGCCCTCTTCTTATCCAGGCCTCTCGGTGATCAGTCTAGCCTGTTTGTACCTTTCTTGAAACCTCATTCCAGTTTTGACTTTGTTCCTGTCTGTGTATTTTACCATGTTCCTGTCAGTATGTGTTCCTAGCCTTGCCTGTACACTCTGCCTTGTTTTCCTGGCCTGATTTGCCGTGCCTCTGTTCAACCTTCCTTGAACCGATCTTTTTATGGCTGACCTGGACTGACTTTTCTCCTTGCTGTGCCTGCCTTGACCTCTGCCTGCCCCAACCTCTTTCTGGATGTGACTCTGTCACAGAAGTCCTGGTGGCCACCAGAACCTGTGGGCCCAATCCAAGGGGGGGGGGGGGGGAGGGGGGGCGGGTGGTGGCTTGGGAGGTGGCTGGACAGGCAGCTGGACTAGCAGAAGACCTTTGAATCCTGTACCACTCCTGTTCAGGGATTACCTTGCATTGGCCTGCCCAGCCTTAACACTAACTCAGCTAAGGTATCTTATACAGTGTCAGGTTACATTAAAGAGGGATGGTTCTTTTTTACTTCTATACTTTTTGTATAAATATGTATTGCCAGGTATTCTAATCCAGAGGTTCTCAACTGGTGTGTCGCTAAGCGCACACAGATATGTCGTCACACTTCCCGGTCCCCCACTGGGCCAGCTGCTTCTCCTGCACCAGCAAAATGGGAACTCTTCCTCTGCCCAGGGTTTACAATGCTGATAGCCCGGGTGGAATGCTGCATGAGAGCTAGAGTCGGTGGCACCCCCCCGCGACTTGGAAGAGGAGGTGGTATGTAGCAGCCACACGCAACCAGGAAGAAGAGACCATGCTAGGTAAAGTGCTTGCAACATTGGCCCAAAGAAGAGCAGTGCAGCCCGGAGCAATGTCAGCCCATGTGGCCTCCTTTCTTGAGGACAGCAATGTTTTTTCATCCCTGTTTCGTTTTCGGGTCTGGAGAGGGCCATTTCGGTCCACACCCTGTATCAGAACTTTTATCGTGCTATTTTGTGAAAAAAAAACAACAACAACAGCAAAAAAATCCATCCCAACCCTTCAGATTTAATTAATTTCAATCCCCCACCATCCCGAACCCCTTCCCCCAAAACCTGCCTAAAGTCCCTGGTGGTCCAGCGGGGTCCCGAGAGCGATCTCCTGCTCTCGGGCCGTTGGCTGCCAGTAAACAAAATGGCGCCGTGGCCCTTTGCCCTTACCATGTGACAGGGGCTATCGGTGCCACATGGCAGGAGCAATGGACGGCCAGCGCCATCTTAAAAAATGGCACGGGCCATCCATTGCTCCTATCATGTGACAGTGGCCGGCCAATGGCACCGATAGCCCCTGTCACATGGTAAGGGCAAAAGGCCATCGGCACCATTTTGATTAGTGGAAGCCAGCGGCCCGAGAGGGGGAGATTGCTCCCGGGACACCCGCTGGACCACCAGTGACTTTAGGCAAGTTTTGGAGGATCGGGAGGGTAGGAGATTGTAATTAATTAAATCTGAAGGGTTGGGGTGGGTTTGCGTTTGTTTTTTTTTTTTTTATGTGCCCTTTCTCCCCCCCCCCCCCCCCCCCCCAAAAACAATAAGAAAACCACACGAAATGTCGTCGTGGAGTTTTCCTATCATTTTTGGGGACCTCCAAACCGCGACAAAATAGGAAATATCATCTATATTTCCTATTTCATCGCAAACGAATGCACATCCCTAGAGGCTGTTGCTGCCGCTAGTTGTTCTTCGGTGAGGGGAGTGAGAGGGTGAGTGAGCGAGCATATGTGTTTGTGTGTGTGTGTGTGTGAGTGTTTGTGAGAGAGAGAGAGAGAGAGACACACACGCATGTATGTGAGTGATTGAAAGCCTGTAGGTGTGTGTGTTATTAAGAACCTGTTTGTGTGAAACAGAGCATGTATGTGTGATTGAGATCCATTGTGTGTGTGAAAGATGGTCGCACACTTACATTCATGCTGAGAACCTGTATGTGTGAGAGAGAGCATGTGTGTATGAGAGAGAATATGTAAGTAATTGTGTGATTGAGAGCTTATGTGTGATAGAGAGAAGAGAAATTTGCAAGCAACCTCCCTCCTCCTCCTAATTCACAACAATCTCAGGGCACTTGGAAATCGAACGCTTCCAGGTATGGAGAGCAGAGCATTTTTTAATTCTTATTTTTAATTATTGGGTCCTTGTGTCTGCTGTTTTGAGATATTTTATTGGTGTCTAGAAATATTTTACATAAGTTTTTAATTATTGGATATTCCATTCATCAGCTGTTTTGAAATAATGATGTTTTTTATTAATATGGTTTTACTGCTATTGATTTTATATTTCTTGCTTTATTTTATAAGGACTGGTGATTTATCTTTTTCCTTTGTTGCATTCCATACAGAGATTCTGGCTTTTTGTGGTTTCCAGTTCAGTTTTCATCTGCATGTTTATATTTATTCTTTATGGTCTCTTTATTCTTTCAGGCCGAAGCAGAAGCAGTACGCATGAAATGGGCACTCATGATTGAGTGCCCACTTCCTTAACGCACGACAATCCACCTCTCCCGAGCGTCTGATTTAATATTTCAATCGGGTGCCGTGGGTAAAAGGAAATTGTGCGCCCTTAGTGCCTCCTTGGCAGCCGGCGCCCAGGAGAGGTGGCTATCAGCCGGTTAGGAAAATGGACGCTCCTTAATTGAGCCTCCCTTTTCCTAACTTGACTGCCGGCACACTTTTTTTTTTTTTTTAATTCTCAATTTTTGGTTCCTTTGACTTAATATCACAACAGTATTAAGTCAGAGGAACAAAAAAAAGGAACAGACACTGTTCTGAGAGGCTTCGACTCAGGACAAAGGTCCAGCATTAGTAGCAGATATCTATCGGCGGCATTCAATACGGTCAACCACGACATGTTTCTTAGACTGATAGAAATAGGGCTGGGCGGCAAAATGCTAGAATGATTCAGATCTTTCCTGAGCAATAGAACTTATCAAGTATATATGAATAATTCCTTGTCTAAAACCATTAAACTTGAAACAAGTGTACCACAGGGCTCCGCTCTATCTGCAACATTGTTCAATATCTATATGACACCTCTGTGTATTCTTCTGTCAGGCTTAGGGCTAGCATATTATCTATACGCAGATGACATCCAGATACTAATACCAGTCATTGATACCCTAGAAAAAACATTCCAAATCACAGAAATGTACCTGAATATAATAAAGCAATTACTGACACAGATGAAATTAAGTTTAAACATAGAAAAAAACAGAGATAATGTTACTAGAAAGGAAAACATCAATGAGTAAGGACAAATGTCATTTTAAATACGAAAACAACCAAATTATTCTCGAGACCAAAATAAGGGACCTTGGTGTATTCTTATTTATTTTTATTTATTTTGAATTTTTTCTATACCAGCGTTCATGTACCAAGTACATATCACGTCGGTTTATTAAAACGGAAGTTGCATAAGAGCATTACATGGAACAGGGGATAAAATGGAACTTGGGTCCAAGAAGATGATATCTGGGTTAAATACAAATTGCTAAGATAACATTCAAGAATAGCATCATAACGATAATAACATCAGATAATAACAATAAATTAACAGATAATAATAGCAAACAAGCAAATAATAAATATTTATAAAAGAAAGTACATTGAGCTGTCGTCAGCTCTGGAAAGGAGCAGTAAGAAGACCAGACCAGACCCCTCTTCACTGTAAGTGTAGGAAGCAGAGCCACACCAGCCCCTGTGTGGCCTCAAGAAAAATGAAGAAACCCTGTCTTTTGCAGGGGCTTTGAAGGAGGAAGTTGCTGCTGTATTTCTGATGGGGAGCAATGTTTGTTGGTGTGTGTGAGCATGTTTGTGTGTGTGTGTGTGTCTGCCTGGGAGAGTCTGTGTTTATGTGTGTGTATGGGAATGAGGGAGGGTGCATGTTTGTTTGTGAGAGAGGGAGCCTGTGTGAAGGGGTGTGTGAGAGTGTGTGCAAAAAGAGGGGGAGTCTGTGTGAAGTAGAGGGGAACCAGAGATCACTAGCGGAGGGGGGAGATGGAGAAGTGACTTGGGGGGAGAAGGGGAAGGAGAAGTGAATTGGGGTGGGGTTGCCAAAGAAATAATTCAGCCCGGGTGCCAAATACTTTAGGTATGCCACTGCCTGGATAAACACATTCGCCTAAAGTTGGAGATATATTCATAGTGCAGCCACTAGTAATTGACTGCTTCAGGGGGACCCTGAAGCAGTCAATTACTTGTATGTGTTTTGAAAATTGGAGTGGCTTTCTTGAACCTTTAAAAACTGAAATAAATACATTTTGGAAAAGAAAATATTGGACCTATACTGTTCCTTGCACTCTTTCTTGGATTGTATACTAATTGCTGAGTGCAGTTGCTCCCTTCTTATATTTGAATATAGAGCCAGCCATCACCAACATAGTCAGCTAACTTTAGGTCAGCTCCTTGGCCCCACCAGACTTAGCCGACTAAGTCATCTGGCTGACTCTGAATATCAGAGTTAGCCGGCTAACAGCTCCTCTCAGTTATGTCTCCGGAACGCCCATAACTTAGGACTAGATTCATCAAAATGTGATAAATTTTGAATGAATAGAGCCCGCGATAAAAAAAAAAAAGGGGGGGGGGCGTGGTCAGGGTAATTTTTTTACTTACTGCCTCGCATGCTATTTTACCGCTTCACATAGGTATTTTACCACAATGCGCATTAAATTTATTGCTCCCGCAATATTTACATTTCGCAATTGAAAAAGTACCTAACACAGGCATTTCCCTATTTTAGTGAGAGAGAGACTATTTATAAAGCTCTCATAGTATTCATCTATTTATACACCACTATAGGAAGGTTTAGTAACTCGAGGTTACTCTATCTGGGTACTAACAAACTAGAGCGAGAGAACATTGTAGAAATCTCATCTTTGTGCTCCTTTCCTCATTCCAATTCACATCAAATCTTCACTGATGTGTACTGTGCTGTTTGTACATCTGACTGTACATGTAAAACTGGCACCCAAACTCTAGTCCACCATGTAAATCTCACCTCAAGTTACTAGTTCACCCTACTATAGTGGTATAAATAGATGACAAATATGTGTGCCACCCTAGAGGGTCTCTCTCTCTTTCTCCTCCTCTCTCCACTCCACTCCCCTCTCCTAGCCCGAAAATGCCTGAAACGGAATTTGCGATAAATATCGCAAATTCCATTTTGTGCATATCGCATAGCTTAACACCAGGAAAAAAGGTGTACACAGCGTTAATGCTCCTCATTTTCATAAACCCCTTCCCTTTGACTAAATTTTAGAAATTTGCATTTGCATCATGCAATGTGGTAAATAATGCATTTTGATGCATGATCCTGTTAGATGACTAAAATCTAGTCAGCTATCTTATTAGCCGGCTAAAATTTAGCCAAATAAGTGACCAAATAGTCATTTAGCTGGCTAACTTCCTAGTTATTATAGAACTTGCAGTATGCGATACAGACCAACTGCTGTTTTGAGTCAATCATCACAGCCTTATCTAAATCTCTACCATTATTATTGAGCCTCCTAGTTCCCCCGCATAACCTGCCAGATAGACCTAGCTATTTGAGTACTGATGTTTCTGCTAGGACTTCTATAGCCTGCCAGATGGACCTAGCTGGTCGATTCTACCATTGCTGGACAAAACCTACCCCGTGGTTGCCAATGTTTCTATTAGGAATTCCAACATTTCATATTAACCACTTTGTCACTCATTCTGGCAGCCCCCATACTTCTTGGTGAATCAGGTGAGTATGATGCTGTGAATACTTAAACATGCTACTTTATATTCTTTGTTAGCAGCTAAAGATCTTCTGTGCTTATCCCATTTCTCTCTTAAACTCTGTGACTGTTTTTGCTGTCACCACCCACTGGGACAGTTCCATGAATCTATCACCCTTTCTGTGAAAATAAAAAAATAAAATTCATGATGTTACTTCTGAATTTCGCCCTTTGTTCTAGAATGTCCTTTTTGTTCTTGTGTATTAGTAATTTTCAAGTTTCTCTTCTCTTCTAGGGTACCTGTGTTTAGATTGTTTAACTTATAGGGCTTCTGATACAGACTCAACATCATTTTGGTAGCCCTTCTCTGGACCACCCCACTCTGTATATCCTTCTGGAGGTAAGACCTCTACAACTAAATGCAATGCTCTAGGTGCTCTAATGACCTGTACAGTAGCATAATCACCACCTTTTTCTAATAGTTATTTCTCTTTATGAGACCTAGTGTCTCTCTGGCCCTAGCCACCATCTTGTTACAGATATAATCACCCCACAGTCTCTTTCTTACTTCATGGACATGAGTCTCTCTCCCTTTATTTTGTACAATTTCCTTGGATTTTTGTGCCCAAAATGCATATCTATGCATTTTTCCATCCTGAAACTTAGCTCCCAAGCAACCAGTCATGCTTTCTCTTAAATTACTTCTAATCCAATAAGATTAATTTTAAAAAGAGAGATCAATAGCAACTCAGTTATTCAAAATATCATGTTCCTTGTTTTTATTGCTCTCTCTTTTGGTCTTATTCTTAGATCTCAGAGGACAAGCAGGATGTCCGGAGGGGGCTGCAAAAAGTAAGTTGCTTCGCCGCTTCACACTGTCAGTGTCTCTTCTTCCCTCCTCCCGAAGCAGGGCGCGAAAAGCAGCCTTGCTCCGGGAGGAGGGAAGAAGGGGCTGGCAGTATGAAGCGGCGAAGCGACTTACTTTTTGCAGCCCCCTCCGGACATCGGAGGGGGCTGCAACGTTTTTTTCGCTTTTTTTTTTTTTGCTTCGGGAGGAGGGGAGAGGACTGGGGCTGCCCCGGAGACCGGCACCCATGATCGCGGCCGGGGCAGGTGAGCGGGGGCTGGGGGAAAGCTTGCCGCCTACCCTTTCCCCTGCCTCTACCACAGGGGTAAGGGTAGGCGGTAAGTTAGCAGGTTAAACGCGCAACAAAACGGCAGGGAAAAATAGTGATAGTCGGGGCGCGGGTTACGGGATGCTAGGGAATAGCTAATTCGCTCGTCTGCATGCAATATACATGCCGCGTGCGGAAGGGGTTGCCCGGGGATTTTAGGACGTGGTAGGAGTAGGTTAAAGGGGATTCGGGATCGCAGGAAGGGCTAACGCAGCTGGAAAGTGAGTAGAATGCGGGTTAGGAGTAGGGTAAACGCAGCCGTACTTTACTGGATAGACCTGAATGTGATTTGTAATGGTGTTAACTTTACCTTGGCAGCAAAATATGTGCCTAATTCTGAACAGGGTATTTAAACAACAACAACAACAAAAATCCTTGCCAAATTGTGTTGTTTTAGTGGATTCTTTAATGTTACCTTGAATTTGAAAGTGATAGGTTGTGCCATTTCACTATCAAACATAGAGAACATGATTTAGAAATTGGGACAGTTTCATGCATGGAGGGGATCTAACAAAGCTAAAAATGCAGAATTATGCATTTAGGGGCGGATTTTAAAACGAGCGCGAATAGCCTACTTTTGTTTGCGCTCCAGGCGCAAACAAAAGTACGCTGGATTTTAGTAGATACGCGCGGAGCCGCGCGTATCCGCTAAAATCCTGGATCGGCGCGCGCAAGGCTATCGATTTCGTATAGCCGGCGTGCGCCGAGCCGCGCACCCTACCCCCGTTCCCTCCAAGGCCGCTCCGAAATCGGAGCGGCCTCGGAGGGAACTTTCCTTTGCCCTCCCCTCACCTTCCCCTCCCTTCCCCTACCTAACCCACCCGCCCGGCCCTGTCTAAACCCCCCCCTTACCTTTGTCGGGGGATTTACGCCTCCCGGAGGGAGGCGTAAATCCCCGCGCGTCAGCGGGCCTCCTGCGCGCCGGGACGCGACCTGGGGGCGGGTCCGGAGGGCACGGCCACGCCCCCGGGCCGCCCCGGGCCGTAGCCACGCCCCCGGAACGCTCCCGACACGCCCTGAAAACGCCGCGCGGTTCGGGCCCGCCCCTGACACGCCCCCTCCGAAAACCCCGGGACTTACGCGAGTCCCGGGGCTCTGCGCGCGCCGGGAGGCCTATGTAAAATAGGCTTCCCGGCGCGCAGGGCCCTGCTCGCGTAAATCCGCCCGGTTTTGGGCGGATTTACGCGAGCAGGGCTCTGAAAATCCGCCCCTTAGGTTGCAAAAATCGAAGGGAGAATTACAATATTGGGGATGAAATTCTTCTAAACATGAAAGAGCAGGATGTGGGGGTGATCGTATCTGATGATTTTAAGGTGGCAAAACAGGTGGATGACAGCAAAACCAGAGAGATGCTTGGCTGCACAGGGAGAGAAATGGGCAGTAGAAAAAAGGGATGTGGTATTGCCCCTAAATAGGGCCCTAGTAAGACCTCATTTGGAATACTGTGTACAGTTCTGAAAAACCACATGTTCAAAAAGATATAAACCATTTGGAATCAGTCTAAAAGGTGGCTACTAAAATAATCTGTGGTCTTTGTTTTCAAGTTAAGTGGACAGACTTAAATATCTCAATATGTATACCCTGGACAAAAGGCAAGCTAGAGGAAGATATGATAGAGATATTTAAATACCTCCAAAGTTTCCAAGCACAGGAGGTGAGCCTCTTTTAAAGGAAAGGAGACTGTAGAATGAGGGGTCAAGGGATACGGGTCAAAAAGGGATAAATTCAAAAGTAATAAGGAAATATTTCTTCACAGAGAGTGTAGTGGATGCATGGAACAGCCTCATAGATGTGGTAGAGATGGGGACAGTTTCTGTATTCAAGAAAGCATGGGATAAACACAGATATCGGAGGACACAGTAGAGATTGCAAATCTGAATTATTGGATGGATGGACAGATAGGCTGTATGGGCTTTTTCTGCCATCAGTTTTCTATGTTTCTATAAAATAAATGGTGGATATTCACAGTTGTTTGAATTAGAGAAGGACAAGGATATGTTTCTCTATTTTGCTTTATTATTTGTTATGTACATAGCTACTAACTTGTAGGATCGGGGCTGAAGACCCAGTATAAATTAACTTTATTCACAGATGATGTTCTGTTTTTAAATAGTAGACCTCTGATTTGCGTTCCATTTCTGATGAGGAAATTGAAGAATTTTCGAACTTCAGGGCTTAGAATTAATTTTCAAAAGACAATCTTTGCACATCAATGTGAACCCCTTATATAGTTATTATTCAAGGACTTTATCTTCAGGTGGTTCAAGGGTCACTTTAAATATTGGAGATATAGAGATATAGAGATATATATGTAAATATACAGATTACAGAATTATTATTGGAAGCTTCTTATAACCCCCATGCTGAATAAATTGTAGAAAGAACTTGATGTATGAAAAATATATTGCATCTCCTGGTTTAGGAAAATTAATTATATTAAAATCAATATTCTTCCTTGATTCAGATATTTATTCCAGACTTTACCTGTCAAAATACCAAAAATCACAATGGTAAGGATGCTAAAAATCAAATACTAAAAATCATTAGGAGGATGCAAAAAAGATTGCTGATCAATCTAGAGAAAAAGACTATAGAGTAGCAAAGAATAGTCTTTTTAGCTCAAAAGAAAATGGAGGCTTTATAATGCTTGTCTTCTATTAAAACAATAGTTTGAATATTTTCTCAGAGTCCAAATCTTAGATTAAAAAAGTAAACATCTTTTTGTTGGGAATATACCTGTTGGTAGATTTCCTTGGCTGCCAATTCTATGAAGCCCATATGTTCATTTACTCTGGCTGAGTGGATTGACTAAAAAAAAGAAAAACATTTATTGAAAAGCCTTTCAGAACTGATGATTATTAAGGCTGTGACATGCTATCGCCCCCAGGTTGCTACACCCCTTTCGGCATCCTATACCTTACAGCACTGGGCCTGGCATGGTGTCATGTCCTCTGCAGCGATGTCCTGGGGCTGTATCCTATGGCCTAGACTTAGGACACGCAGCACTCACCAGATTTATAGGCCCTGCCTCCAGGGCTTCCTGGGGGGCACCCTAATGACATCACTGCTATTCTAAAAAAAAAAAAAAAAAGGAAGCTCAGTTCTCTTGGTGAGTGCCTGAGAAATAGGTCCTGATCCTTTGTCCTATGCCAATATGGCTCCTGATTCTGTTCTTAGTCAGTGTTTCAGTCTTGCCTTACTCGTGCCAGTGAATTATTCTGAACCAGCCCCATCCTTCCAGTCAGCTGGATTGGAGCCTAATCAACGCTGGCTGCTGTTTAGATTACGTCAATCCAATAGCGGCCCCAAGAGTCCACACACCCTGAGTAATGAGGCAGGCATAATCCATATTGTCTGCAAGGTTTAATTTTCAAAGATATTTATGACATCAGAAGGTCTTATGGTTATATAGACAGGGAAAGTTTAAAGATGGTGTGTAGCTGGCGAGTTTGGAAATAATGAGATATGATTTTAATTTAAATATATAACTGCATACTTACAAATTAGACAGTGTTCAGAAAAAATAAAAAATTATTTGTTTTCAACCTTTGAAACTTGAAAAAAAAATCATAGTTCAGTAATACATCTACTGGATAACACATTGAAATCGTCGGCTCAGTGTGCTGCGGCAGTCAAAAAAGCAAACAGAATGTTAGGAATTATTAGAAAGGGAATGGTGAATGAAACAGAAAATGTCATAATGCCTCTTTATCGCTCCATGGTGAGACCACACCTTGAATACTGTGTACAATTCTGGTTGCTGCATCTCAAAAAATATATAATTGCGATGGAGAAGGTACAAAGAAAGGCGACCAGAATGATAAAGGGGATGGCACAGCTCCCCTATGAGGAAAGACTAAAGAGGTTAGGACTGTTCAGCTTGGAGAAGAGATGGCTGAGGGGGGATATGATAGAGGTCTTTAAAATCATGAGAGGTCTAGAATGGGTAAATGTGAATCGGTTATTTACTCTTTTGGATAATAGAAAGACTAGGGGGCCCTCCATGAAGTTAGCATGTGGCACATTTAAAACTAATCGGAGAAAGTTTTAGAAAGAGAAAGGAGCCTCTATCAACCAATATTGACTCTCTTACCTCCCTACCTATTCCTTATTTCCTCCCCCCCCCCCGCTCCAATCTCTGCCCTGCAAACACCCCCCCCCCCCCCCGTTTTTCTCCCCTGTTCCTCCTTCCTTAGGAAATGTGATGCTAACAACTGCCTATGATAAATCTCCAGCCGAATTCAGCAACCTTATGTTAAACCTTTATATGTCTCGCCACTTAATTGTTTTTCGCTGATTATATTTAGTACTCTCCAGTTGTATTAGTTTGAAATTCTGTCCTTTCTTCCAAAGCCCATGTTTATACTCCCTGTTTAATGTAACTTTATCTTCTATATAGTTAATTATTTCCCCCTAGTTCCACTGTAAACCGGTATGATAAGACTTCGTCTTGAGCATCGGTATATTAAAAAAATTTAAATAAATAAATAAAGTTCTTTTTGACTCAACGCACAATTAAACTCTGGAATTTGTTGCCAGAGGATGTGGTTAGTGCAGTTAGTGTAGCTGTGTTTAAAAAAGGATTGGATAAGTTCTTGGAGGAGAAGTCCATTACCTGCTATTAATTAAATTGACTTAGAAAATAGCCACTGCTATTACTAGCAACGGTAACATGGAATAGACTTAGTGTTTGGGTACTTGCCAGGTTCTTATGGCCTGGATTGGTCACTGTTGGAAACAGGATGCTGGGCTTGATGGACCCTTGGTCTGACCCAGTATGGCATGTTCTTATGTAAAAGCCCGGCACATGCCAAAAGCCGGAGATAGCCGCTCAAGTCGGGCTGGCGTATATCGAGCAGATTTTAACAGCTGCCTGGATGTGCGCATACTTGCCACTATGCAGACAAATTAAAAGTAAAAAAAAAAGGCGTGTGGGTGGGGCATGGACATTCCTGGATTTCACATTGAAATCTGCATATAAAAACTAAAGCACACAGGCACGCATCGGGGTCCCCTTCCACATAACTTTACTTCTGCTGTGGATGACGTGCAAGTTATAAAATAGACAAATAGATTGGCGGAGTGTTAAGGGTCAGGGCTAACAGGGGAGAAGGGAGGCTGTTAAACTAGGGGGATGTCCTATTCTTTACCTGGGTGAACTGGGAACAAACTGGTAAAATGGGTATTGGCGGTGGCGCACGTGTTTTCTAAACCTCCCCCCCCACTTGCACAATAGAAGGGGAATTTTCGCATATATACGCGCATGTGTTATAAAATGGCTGTGTCCCTGGGTGTGGGCTGACAAACACGCACCTGTTTAAAATTTACCGTATCTATCTCAACGTTTTATAGCGTACAACACAGGTGTTTTGGGCAAGGGGTGAGCTCTATAAAAGCTTGGTTAAAATTTGGAACTTGACATCATAGCAGGAAGAGAGTAAAAGGAATGTGAGAAAAATCTGTATTCACAACAGTGTTAGAAAATGAGGATACAATTCTATTCCACACTGGTTGCCATAGTGTTTTCTTAGTTTCTGCGAATTTCTGGAAGGGGTTGTAATTCCAGCGGTGATATGACGCATCTGCCTATTCCTGCTTGGCTGGCTAAACATAAAGTTTATTAATAAAGTAGCACCATCTGATATGTGGAATATGGAATAAGGTTGCTTATTCCTAAACTTAAAGCATGGTATAATCCACCTATTAATGGCAGCTAGATATGGAATAGCTGCACACTGGAAGAAAGTGAATTCCCTAATTGTTACCTACAGTTGGTCAAAGAGAGGATGAGCAATATTGTGCACAGAGTGACAGTTGTAGTATGGATTAGAGGTCAATTATTAAATCGGGAGTGGCAACCGTTTGTTGAATTCTATTGTGCAAACCCTATGTCTCGGATATTTTGTTATAGGATATGGAATGAAGACCTAGATCATTCTTGCCCAGTGCCTGCAGAGCAATGTTGACTTGTTTTGTTTTCATTGTTGTCGAGCTCCTTTGTTATGGGTAGAAACTAGAAAATAATTGTTGGGATATGTTATGAATGCTTTTGATTGGATTTTATATTTTATATCCCATATGTTGTAGAGAAATGAAGCATAAACCTTAACTATTAATATTTTCTCAGGAGTGAAACAGATATCAAAACAAAAGGGGATCTTAGTGATTTTGTTTTCTTTCATATCCAGATGAATAACCACTTATTTTTACTAGTATTGCTACTATAATTAGGCAAAGCCGCCAATTAATTTCTACAAATCAGTATCTTATAATGATTCATGACCAATAATTATTATGAAAATAGTGCAGTGTGCATTTGAAATAATTGATATTAAAGGTCTATGCACTAATGGGAGTTAGTGTTAACACAGTTTGTTAGCTGATATCCATGTACTAAGCATAATAATATATGCAATTTACATGCATGTTAGTGTTACTGCTGGCTCCGCAGTGGAAACAATAACACACAATCAAATGTCCAAATGAAAAAATAAGTATTACCTTATGTTTTAACATGGGGACAGTAACTTTTAACAGCTGCGTGGGCATACATGTACATGTGTATGGCGGCTCGCACAAATGGACATGTCATATTATAACATACAGTCTTATATGTCCATATGATATAAAATCGTCTGTACGTGGAATTGTTATGGATGGGCGCTTCTGCACACAAATGCAGGCTCTAGCGCATAAGTGGGGGGATTTTATTAGATAGGCGCGCCGATACAATTACCAGTTTCCACAGTCCTTTCCCATTTCGCCCAGGTAAAGGCTTCCAACTGCCTAACTTCCCTAATTAACCTTCTTTCTGTTTACCCTATTAGCCCCAACCCTTCAAACCCCACTGACTAGCCCAGATTTTTTTTATTTTAAAACTTAACATGACATCCATAGCAGAAGTAAAGTTACGCATTAGGGGACCCTGACGCATGCTTGTGTACATAAATACTTATGTGCATATTTAAAGTGACTTTCCTGGAATGCCCTTGTCCCACCTATGCTCCACCCAGACCATGCCCCCGCCCCTTTTTTAACTTTTTGATTTGCGCGTGTACTGGGAGATAAGGTGCGTACTCATGCGCTTCTTAAAATCTGTGCGGTGCATGCTGGCCCGAGATACGCAAGTATATCCTGGCTTTGGCGCTTGTAGGGCTTTTAAAATTCACCTTTAAATGAACTAGCCATTAATAGCTGAGAAAAGCACTTCCCAGTTTTGACCTGGTGACCCCCACAGCCAGTTGGGTTTTCAGTATATCCACAATAAATATGCATGAGGTAAATTTGCATATACATGGTCTTTAGTGTATGGAAATTTATCTCATACATCAAAATCAAAATGGTGTTGCTGACATTCTGACCCAATGGGCTGCTTGAAGGAGGGATGCCAGCTGGGCCCTGGAGGACTTTAGGAATAATAGGGGTAGTGATGACCCAGAAACACTTGTCAGCTTGGGGGTCGAAGGGTCGTATTTTTTTGGAAGGTCTTTTCAGCTTGGCTGCAGAGGAGTGTTAAAAGGGTCACAGTAGTTTGTATTTGAGTCTGGGGGGTTCTCATTACTAATTGTTCCTGTCACTTTGAGCCAGTTCGTGCAGGGAAACCTGGACTGCTGAATGCAACAGTGTTTGTATGGCTGGGTTGTCTTAAACACTGCTACAGTAACATGCTACCTTCTTTCTCATTTGCTTTTGATACCCATTGTATTAAACTAATTTCGCACTAGTGCTAAACTCAGCAGGAAAGCCATGTTAACATGCTAGTTAGCATGTAGGCTGTTTAGTGTGATGGCATTTAAAAGCTAATATACTGTATAGTTTTGACAAGTGTTTAAAAGTGTGCATGACCTTCACTAATGTATTATTCTATTATGATGAAACTATTTGGAATTTCTGTAATGAGATAAGGTAGAAAATCCTGTACGTGTCTCTAGTGAAAAAAATTATTCTGAAAGAATTATATGCATTGTTATAACAACTTGAACAAAAGTGCAGAGATTTCTTTCTTTCCCTGCTTGTTCTTATAGTACATGATAAATAACTCTTGGATACTAAACTAGGGCATGCTGAACAATACTGGTGAAGTACATTGCAGAAGAAAACAATTTCTTTGCCTTTATGTGCTGTCTGATTTTAGAAAGTCTTTATACATGAACCTGTCACATACAGTGTATTAGGAAGATGGCTTACAGCTTCATCTCATCTCATGGTTGGAAAACAATTGGGGTTATGTTGGCTTTGTTCTACAGTTTGCCGTTTATGAGATTATAATTTACCTAGTATATAAATACATTTTTCTTTTTTTTTTCTCTTGTATTCAAAAGCAGTAGTGGTACCTTTCAAACACTAAATGAATGAAGGTATTACTTCTGTTTGTTTTATGAAATGGTCTCCTCTGAGAGTATCTTGTCTTGTGCTGTTTTGTGCCATTCATCTTAACATTACAAGTGTCTTATGTTCTCAGTCATAGACAGGATGCTTAGTTACTGATTAGGGGGGGGGGGGGGTGCTACATGTAGTTGATGCTTTATGTCATGAATGAATTGAAATGTGCAAGAGTAAATATTTTCAAGTAATGCAGAACAGGAGACTTCAAATCATTTCAAGTCCCATTTGGAAAGATTTAGGGCAAAGACCAAAAATGCTATTGCTTCAAAATGGCAAATGTGTCTAGTTTTAACTGCCACGCAAGACTTCTGACATTTCCTATGGTTTTTGCAGTGTTTTTTTATAGTTTAGTAAGCCAGTTCAAAAATCTTCTACTAAGATGAATTGTCTAAAGTTAAATAGAGCCAAATTAAGATATTCACCCATCCCTCCCACATATCTTGTTTGTGTCCAACTCCTTTCTAGCCTCTAAAAGGAAAAATTGATCTGAAAAGGGAGAGTGAGGTTTGTATTCTAGTGTGGTGTTTACTGTGCTCATCCTGCCCCACTATAGCTGTGTTGCTGCTTGCTGGTGCCTATACACGTAGTCTAGTTGTGAGCCCTTTAGGAACCTCTGGTTTTATCTTGTTATATCCTCTTGTTATATCTTATTTAAAAGAAAACTACCACAATGTGGCTGTTCCTCAAATGTTCAGGGAGGTTTCAGGGGGTCAGCTTAAAGAATTGCTAAGATAATCACTTAGTACAATTTGGGGGTAATTTTAAAAAGAACATAAGAACATGCCATACTGGGTCAGACTAAGGGTCCATCAAGCCCAGCATCCTGTTTCCAACAGTGGCCAATCCAGGCCATAAGAACCTGGCAAGTACCCAAAAACTAAGTCTATTCCATGTTACCATTGCTAGTAATAGCAGTGGCTATTTTCTAAGTCAACTTAATTAATAGCAGGTAATGGACTTCTCCTCCAAGAACTTATCCAATCCTTTTTTAAACACAGCTACACTAACTGCACTAACCACATCCTCTGGCAACAAATACCAGAGTTTAATTGTGCGTTGAGTGAAGAAGAACTTTCTCCAATTAGTTTTAAATGTGCCTCATGCTAACTTCATGAAGTGCCCCCTAGTCCTTCTATTATCTGAAAGACTAAATAACCGATTCACATCTACACATTCTAGACCTCTCTTCTCCAAGCTGAAAAGCCCTAACCTCTTTAGTCTTTCCTCATAGGGGAGCTGTTCCATTCCCCTTATCATTTTGGTAGCCCTTCTCTGTACCTTCTCCATCACAATTATATCTTTTTTTAGATGCGGCGACCAGAATTGTACTCAGCATTCATCTTACTTCTTAGACTTCTGGCATTAGCATAGCATAGGATATACATGTTTAAATATAACTATTGTACAATTTTCAAAAGCCCACTTACATAGGTAAAGTGAATTTACATGTGTAAAACCTATTTTTAAGTGTGTAAATGCTTTTGAAAATCAGGCCTTTTTTAAATTGGTACATAGACGATTATTGATCCTTACTGTATGTACTTGTAGAGTGCACAGCTGCAGCTGTATGGGTTTTCCATGTCTGTCCTGTGTAGATAGTATAACCATAGGAGCGTTGGTTGATGTTATCCTTTCCAAAAAGAACTCTGATTACTACTTCAGGCAACTTTCACTTTAGCTAGGAACGCATTGGCTATTCTTGTGTATACTTTGTGGGGGTGGGGAGAGGGACTATTAAAAAATTGCGCTAATGCAGGCATTGCTTTGGATTTAACATTGAAAATACTTTTCAGTATTGCTAAATTTTGATAATCCTCTACTTATATTTCAGATGTGGATGATCTCAGTTGCCTTTTATTTTACCTTGGTCTTTGGTATACAGAGACTCCAGCACATTATATTGCTATTCTACAAAAGTTATACTGATGGAAACATAAATCTAACAGGCTGATTGATATGAGTTTGCTTGTTAAGCATATCAAGTGGAACAGTTTGGAATCTTAATGAATTTTCAAGGGTGCAGGTGGTCGTATCAGGAATATTGTTCATCTAATTAATCATAACTCACACCTGATTTAAAAATTGGCACGACTTTTCTGGACTTTATGCTTTGAAGAAGTAAAAGTAGGGATGACAAAATGTGGTTGTGTATAGATGAAGTGTCATGGGTGTCTCCCTTCAAATGTGCATCAGTTTGTTGTTGTTTGTTGGTATATTTGGGACCTATTTCAACAGGGTCTTTTTCCAGAGACTCCAAATGGGAGAAGAGCCTTAGTGAATCAGACCTGTAGTCTCGAATAAACATTTTTCCTTTTGTATTTTCCATTGAGTTTAAACAGCAACAAATAAATAATTGCATGCACACAGCATTATTTCTTCTGAAATGATCTTTAATTCCAGCACTATACAGAGCTCTTTAGATAAACATTGTTTTATGAAAAATAAATGCATTTTTTATAAACTCACAATTAGATGTAAAAAAGCCTGACAAAAAAGTTGACTAAATCATGAAATCCAATTAGTGCAATGTCTAATGGAAATAAAGAATTTAATGAATTTTTGTGAAACTTAATACAAAATTAGTGGATCATTTACAGTATGTTTGTATAAGATGAATGCAGAAAATTAAGGCAAAATGAGTCATTTTGGTAAATCATAAGTTTCAGTGCTTCAGCATCCATATTTTTTGCTCATGTTTCTACATTTTTACATATCTCTAGTGATCATCCAGATGAAATCTCACTTGCATGTTTAGCAGGCCATGAGTTTGTCTTTATTTGAAAAGTTTGAAAATATCAAATCCATAAGTGAACAAATAATTTGTAGCAAATAATAAATGTGAGAAATCTTCTAAGAAAAACACAACAACATAACATTTTTCTTGGAAAGACTTCGACATCGACAAGTCAGGACTGGTAATGTATGATGATTAGAATAGTGAAATGCATTCCAGGAAAGCGATGAATGCTTACTTCTTTCATACCTACTGAATGTGGGAATTTGTACAAATCAGTTTAGGACAATAAATAAACCCTGCAGAAAGTTGGCATCCTGTGGGTACTTTGCAAGCATATTTTCAAAGCAAAGCTTCTTATGGAGTTTCCCTTTGAAAATCCAACCAGTAGTAGGTGCTTTGTCCTTGTGTCCTTTGGCACCCGGTTTGATTTTGGAATGAAATCCCTACATGACATGTCCCCATCCTAATACTGCCCCCCACGCTGTCCACTTCTGGCACATCTAAAATAATGCATGAGGTCATCCAGCACGCATACCCTTAACTGAAGGAAAGGGGAGAATGGTAATCATTAACCCTGGTTTTTCCCTGAAAGGTCTTTATCTGCTCTGATGTTGTCTACTTCCTGCTTCTCTCCTATCAAAAAGTAACAAAGAGCTGGTAGTCTCACACTTTCCACGGCTGTAAGCTTGTTCTGAAATATTTAATTCTAAAACATGTTAATGGGAACCATTTTGGATGAAAGATGTTTAAACATTCAAATTATTGCTGATCATTATTTAGCCAAAGAGATTTGCAAAGGAAAACATCTTCAGAAACCAATGAAGGCACTTTGATGCATTTATAAAAAAAAAAAAAAATCTATTGTAATCATATCATTACTATATGTGGCTTTTTGTTAGTGGTCTGAGATGACAGATTGTGGGTGAGGGATGAAACTGAATCACATAAGCTCATCTCCTGCATTACATATCAGACTCTGGCCTTCACGCAAATAATTATTTGTCAAACACCTGTTAAATCAGGGACAATATGTCCCGTGAGTGCCTTTGAGCAGGGGCTTGTTCAGGTCTCAAATACAGTAGCAATGCTTTCTAAAGAAAATTTAAGTCTTCTGATGACTGAAATAATGCAATTGACCAGAGTTTATAAGTAAATGGCTGTTTATTCACTGGCCATCTTCAGGAGATCATCTATTCCACAGCTGGAAACTGATTCCAGACATTTATTACCCCAATGTATCTGTTGTGAAGCAGGCTTTAACCCCCTGCTTAAAAAGAGTCCTTGTGCAGCAGATGGTAAGAATATTTAGAATTTGTTTGATAGGAGTCAAGTGAAGTTAACCTGCCAGGATTTAAAAATTATTGCCCTCTTTAGAGTTATTACTGCACAAAGCATTATATAATAAATGTATTTATATTTTGTCTTTTTTGACATCAAAGTGGATTACATTCAGGTTCTGTAGGTATTTCCCTAGTCACGGCCAGATTGTAAGCCCTAAAGGGCTTACAATCTGTTTGTACCTGAGGCAATGGAGGGTAAAGTGGCTTGCCCAAGGTTACCTGGAGTGTCAGTTGGATTTGAACTCCAGGTTCCCTGGTTTATTAGAATGGTTTATAGTTAAAATAAGCTCCTATGTAACTTGGCCTCAATCCTTATGAATGCAGCAATAGCTATAGCAAAATATTGTGTTAAAATTATATATCCATTTTTAACAGTCCAGAATTCTACACTATCACATTTATAGATGCAAACTCTTTTTATTTTAAATGCAAGGGTGACACCCAAAGCGGGCTGTATAAAGCCACTGCTGTTGCTCTAATCAGAGTGTGTCGTGTGCAAGGTGACTGACGACGAGCTGAAATAACAGCTTTCTCTCCATAGTGAAAACTAACCCTGTCACCACATCCTTTATCTTTCTCCCTCTTGTAAAGGTTATCGGTGAAGGGACCAAAAAAAAAAAAAATGTCAGGGAACTACAAAACTTTCCAGTGTCTCAGAATGGATGATTTTACGTCTCCAATCCTGGGACTAAAAGGGAGAATGCAGATTAAACAGTCTTTGTTTCTAGTTGTAGGTGCCAAAAAAATAACCTTTCGTGGTGGCAGTGTGTTACCCACTTAAAAACATGGATGATACAAGAATGAGAGTAACCTTAAACTTTAAAGCAATCATAGAAGACTTTTGCCTGCTTTGAAAATTCATTTGTTGAACAAATTTGATGTAATGTCAAGAACTATCTGTTACCCCTCAGCCAGCCGTGTTCACATCCGTGACTGGCCAATCTCACCATGCTGTCCGGCTGACCTCCAAAGATACTGCTGTGCCGTGCCGGGGACACCAGGAGACTGACTACTTAGGTGCACACACGGCAGTGGATCTTTATAGGGCCAGCGGCGGGAATATTCGACTGCGCCTCCTAATGATGTCATGAGCTTCTCCTACTTAAGGGCAGCTCTGCCTTCCATCATATGCCTCAGTAACAGGTTCCTTGTGCCCTGTCCTGATGTGTGCTTTGGAATTCTCTTTTGGTTTAACCTGGTCTGCCCCTCGTTCTCGATTTGTTGCTTGTCGCCTGCCCTGACTTGGATTGTTCTTCGGATCTTCCCTGCCTGCTGCCGGCCCTGACCTCGGACTGCCTCATGACTTGCTGGTGCCATCTGTCTGTCTGGGAGTGTTCTTAGATTCCTCCTTGCTTGTTGTCGATCAGACCTCGGATTGCCTCACATCTTTTCTTTGACGAGTGCCGCCTGCTGATGGTGAGGACCTGCGGGGTTCTTTTTTGGATGTTGCACCAGTATCATTTCAGCCCAAGGGTCCACGTGAGTAACAGATTGCTGAGGCCATGGACTGGAGGATCTCTCAGATTTGCAAACCATTCCTGGTCTAGCTCAAAGAATCCAGCAACAGTGCCTGGAAATTTTGGCAAATTCCTTGGACTCCTCAGTACCCGGCTGGACACCGCAGCAACTCCAGCACCCACTGCTCCCCCAGAGACTCTGATAGCTGCTGCTCCTCCTATGATCCATCTGCCAGTACCACCACGATACACTGGAGACCCATCTCAATGTTGTGGATTCCTGAACCAATGTTTTATACATTTTGCTCTCCAGCCGGCACAGTCTCCCACCGACTCTGTCAAGACCGCCTTCATCCTTTCTCTCCTGGATGGGAAGGCCCTAGCATGGGATTCTCCTCTGTGGGACTGTGGAGATCCTCTACTACAAAATTTGCAGGACTTCATTAAAACCTTCAAGCAGGTAGTTGATGAGCCTGGACGACTCACTATAGTGGGTTCTGATCTGCTCCATCACCTCCAGGGGGCACTCCTGCTCACGGACTACACCATTGAATTCAGGACTTTAGCCACCGAACTAAATTGGAGGGAGGATAGTCTTCGGTGCACATTCCTGAAGGAGTTATCCTCCTGAATAAAAGATGAATTAGCCACCTGGGAGTTACCAGACTCTTTAGATGGAACTGATCGACCTGGCTGGATGGATAGACATAAGAACATAAGAACATGCCATACTGGGTCAGACCAAGGATCCATCAAGCCCAGCATCCTGTTTCCAACAGTGGCCAATCCAGGCCATAAGAAACTGGCAAGTACCTGAAAACTAAGTCTATTCTATGTTACTGTTGCTAGTAATAGCAGTGGCTATTTTCTAAGTCAACTTAATTAATAGCAGGTAATGGACTTCTCCTCCAAGAACTTATCCAATCCTTTTTTTTTTTCCATTAATACTTTATTGGATTTTTATCAATTCAACATTAATAAAACATAGGTATTCAGGATTACACCAAATTAAAAAGAAACATAATTCCATAGGAAATTTGATGAAGTCAACAACCTGAACTAGTCCACATTATATTTGGGGAGCGTTATAACAAGCAAATATTTCTTACATATAATTTACATCTTGAGAGACAAATTATAATTATTTTTTCATCAAACCTCAGCAATTCTCTAGTTTACCCTGGTGTCTGCTCTTTATCTTTAAGGAAGGTTTCCAAGTGATTGGGGTCATAAAAAACAAATTTATTTCCCTGCATTGTAATACAACATTTACAGGGAAATTTGAGGAAAAATAGTCCTCCTAAAGCTAATACCCTCTCCTTTAACACCAAGAAATGTTTTCTTCTCATTTGAGTGCTTCTTGCTACATCTGGAAATATCTGGATTTTTTTCCCACAGTACAAATACTCTTTATTTTTAAAGTACTGCTGCAACACCACATTCTTATCTGTTTCATTATTAAAGGTAACTAAAAGAGTAGCCCTTGTAGGGATGTCATCAATTGATGCCTCCAAAAATGATGTCAAATTTGGGCTATTGCCTTGTATTATGTCTAGTCCTTCTTCAGGCCCTAAACTAACTTTAGATCTGGGTATATAAAAAAATTTTGACAATACCATTTCTTTATATGAGGTAATTTGTAACACTTCATTCATGTATTTCCGAAGTAATTCAGTGGCTGATAGAAGTCTGGTGATGAGAAAATTTAAAAATCTGAGATCTCAAGGCATTCTCCATACCATCAAGCTGTCTAGACATCACCAGACTATCCTTAACAAAGGATGTGCTTGCAACTTGTAAATTCACCACTTGTGTATTAACCACAGTATAATTACTTTCAATACTATTTAAACGATTAGAATGGTCTTGAAGAGCGTTTTTTGTTTCTGTATTAAAAGACACAAATTGTGACATCGCCTGAGCTAATAATCTCTCCATACTTTTCACTGATTTCCAGACATCTATCAACGTCACATTTTTTAAGTCAGGCAAATCAACATTTAAACCTTCCAAATTTTCTAAGGGAGTAGCTGCTGCCACTGGCCTTTCCATATCTCCAGTAGCAGCTGCTAAATCCTTATTTTGAGAATTGTCATTAATTAGAGATAATGCACTCAAATTACTTAAATCTCTCACAATATTACTAGAGTCTTGACTTTGAGGTGATGAATGGTGGCCGGGACTCTGTATTGAGCCTGATGAAAAAGATATTTCCGGGTTAGGAGTAGAAAAATCAGAGTTTGTCCTTCTTACTATATGAGAATCCATAGGGCCTCTTACCACCGAGGTTGCACGAATTGAAGGAAAAACTTTTATTTTTCTTTTCCTTCCCATGTATAACTTGGAATAAGTTAAGGATGATAAAAATCACCGCAAACCGCTGGTTATATCCGGTTTCACTCACGGTCAGGTGGTTTCTCAGGGGGGCGTGTCTCAAATTGTTCCAAAGAAAAAGTTCAGCGATGTTTTTTCTCAGGCTCATGGCAGTCCCACTGGCCAATTCCCTCCAGCGGGGGGGAACTCTCTCCAGGTACACTCCCTTAGAGCCAGCCGCAGGCCCCTGGTTATATCCAGTTTCACTCACGGTCAGGTGGTTTCTCAGGGGGGCGTGTCTCAACTTGTTCCAAAGAAAAAGTTCAGCAATGTTTTTTCTCAGGCTCACGGCAGTCCCACTGGCTGATTCCCACCAGCGGGGGGGAACTCTCTCCAGGACCCTCAATCTGATACATTATGGCAACTTCTTATATTCTTATAGGTATTTGTAAGATATTAAGTTTTTTTTTCCAAGCTGGGTCAGACTGAGGGTCCATCAAGCCTAGCATCCTGTTTCCAACAGTGGCCAATCCAGGCTGCAAGTACCCAAAAGCTAGTTGCTAGTAATAGCAGTGGCTGTCAACTTAATTAATAGCAGGTAATGGACTTCTCCTCCAAGAACTTATCCAATCCTTTTTTAAACACAGCTATACTAATTGAACTAACCACGTCCTCTGGCAACAAATTCCAGAGTTTAATTGTGCGTTGAGTGAAAAAGAACTTTCTCCGATTAGTTTTAAATGTGCCCCATGCTAACTTCATGGAGTGCCCCCTAGTCTTTCTATTATCTGAAAGAGTAAATAACCGATTCACATCTAACGTTCTAGACCTCTCATGATTTTAAACACCTCTATCATATCCCCCCTCAGCCGTCTCTTCTCCAAGCTGAAAAGTCCTAACCTATTTAGTCTTTCCTCATAGGGGAGCTGCCCCTACTTAAGGGCAGCTCTGCCTTCCATCAGACACCTCAGCAACAGGTTCCTTGTGCCCTGTCCTGACGTGTGCTTCAGAATTCTCTTTTGGTTTGACCTGGTCTGCCCCTCATTCTTGACTTGCTGCTTGCCACCTGCCATGACTTGGATTGTTCTTCCAATCTTCCTTGCCTGCTGCCGGCCCCAGCTTCGGACTGCCTCTCGACTTGCTGGTGCCATCTGCTGTCTGTCAGACCTCAGATTACCTCACATATTGCCATCGACCAGCGCCGCCTGCTGACAATGATGATCTGTGGGGTTCTTCTTTGGAGGTTGCACCAATCACATCTCAGCCCAAGTGTCCACGTGAGTAGCACTATCCAAGTAGCTATAACCCTCATTTAGTCAGTGGTCATCCTTAGTGGTTGCAGGGGTAGTAAAATACCTTTTCTGCAGCCCTGGAATATATCAGAACAGATCTCACACCAGTTAGGGACCAGCAAAAAGCTGGGAGGCCCAAGGAGAGACCTTCACTTAGGGGCGGATTTTAAAAGCCCTGCACGCTCCGGCGCGCGTAAAGCCCCGGGACGCGCGTACGTCCCGGGGCTTTCGAAAAGGGGCGGGAGGGGGCGTGTCCGGGGGCGTTCCCGAAACGACGTGGCGTTTCAGGGGCGGGCCGCGACGTTTCGGGGGCGGGCCTGGGACTGTGGCGCCAGCCCAGGGGCGTGGTCGAGGCCTCCGGACCAGCCCCCGGGACCGGAGGATGGAGCGGGGCTGCCGGCCGGCGCGCACAAAGTTAGGGGGGGGTTTAGATAGGGCCGGGGGGATGGGTTAGGTAGGGGAAGAGAGGGGAAGGTGGGGGGAGGGCGAAGGAAAGTTCCCTCCGAGGCCACTCCGAAATCGGAGTGGCCTCGGAGGGAACAGGCAGCGCGCGCTGGGCTCGGCGCGCGCAGGTTGCACAAATGTGCACCCCCTTGCGCTCGCCGACCCCGGATTTTATAAGATACATTTTTGTACATACAAAGATATTTCCTTTGTATGTACAAAATGTACATACAAAGGAAATAAAAGAAAAAAATTACCTGAATATACTGTTTTAGTTATTTTATTCATACAAAGGCTATATATTGTTACTGTAAGTCAAATTGTGTACAAGTAGTAAAGGTCTACTACCAAACATACATTTTAAGGTAAATATTTACGCTTACAGCTTTTCCGGCAGTGTTCAATCTGTGGACAATCTTGCCTGATGCTCCAATAATAGTCAGCCATCATATGAACATCCCATCTACCCTGATATCGTGCCTCCATGACCTTCAAATCTTGGTGGAATCATTCATCTTGCTCATCACTGACTGCACCAAGGTTTTTCAGGAAGTCAGCAAGATGGCTATGCAGAAAATGCACCTTGATGCTCATGTTGCAACGAAACATTTTGAAGCTCTCCAAAAGTTTCTAGACAATTTCGGTGTAATTCTGTGCTTGTGTATTTCCAAGAAAGTCCTTGACAAGGTTGAATGACAACCAAGCATTGACAAGGTTGAATGACAACCAAGCATTCTTTTGGAGTTCTGACATGGTCCCGATGAAATGTTCATCATTAATGAGCTGCCAAATCTGTGGACCATCAAACACACCGGCCTTTATCTTTTCAAACGACAGGCTAGGAAATTCCAAAATGAGATACTTGAAACAGTCTCCTTCAGTTGGCAAAGCTTTAACAAATTGTTTCATGAGACCCAGTTTTATGTGTAGAGGTGGGAATATAATGTTCTTTCTGTCAACAAGTGGCTCATGTAGAATGTTTGGATCTCCAGGTTTGAGGTCAGATCTTGGAGGCCAATTCGACTGCACCCAATGCTTCTCACAAGTTCTGCTGTCCCACATACACAGAAAATAGGGATACTTGGTGTATCCGCGTTGCTGACCAAGAAGGAAGCAAACCAGTTTGCAGTAATACCTATGCGAAGCGCTAAGATAGCACACTTTGCGATAAACAGCCTATTACCATAAAACACGCCCCTTTTCCTATCACATGCGATATTTAGTGCATTTTGATAAATCCAGGCCTAAGATAGGCTGTAGAGAAAAACCTTGATGTCATAGAAGAAAACTAACTGCAGTTTTGAAATCAGCATGCCTATTTAAGTCTAAAACAGCTGAAAAATCGAACTCAACAGGAATTATGTTAAAAATTGTTCCTTAATGTTCTTTCACAAGGTTGCAAGCCTTAGCCTGTTTTTCTTTTCACTCCAGGCCCCAGACTCATGAATTATCCAGCCTCAGTTCCACTGCTTCTCAGTAAATCTAAAACAGCAACTCCTCCCAAGTGCTTATAAAAGCACCTCATAACTTCTCCTTGACCCATCGTCTTCTTGGGGGAAGGAACTCCTTGTCACTCCACAACTTGTGTATACCTTCAGAAACCTTCCAACTCTGGAAATTTATTCATTTTAACCAACACACAATTACACTTTATAGTAAGGCCTGAACTAGCTTACATAGGTAATAGAGATGTGCGTTCATTTTAAACAAATAGATAAAGCATAACAAATGTTCTCATATGTATTTCATTTGTCGTTTCCCCCCCCCCCCCCTGAAACAAATGGAGGGGTATCAGGAATGAAACAAATAATCGTTGTCCCATTCATTTATGTTTCCTATTCATTTCTGTGGCTCATTGAAGTCTATAGCTGTGTACTGCTGAGCAAAACAAAACAACTAGTAATTATAACAACCACCTTTTGCATGTGTGACCTCAGTACCTTGTCAGAGCTGAGGCAGGACAGGTTGGCAAGGAAAATACCCAGAGGACAAATCATGGTGCAGCATCTTTTTAAATAGCCTATGGGGGTCATTTTCCAAGGTGTTATCGCGGGAGATAAATTTGCAAATCGCGCTAACAGCCGTGAACGCGATTTGCGAATGCAAATTCGTAATGTTATATTCAGGGGGCGGAGCATATGTAAAACAGGAAACAGTTATCGTGTGCCGTGAAACAGCCGCAGTGTTATCGCGGCTATAGCTACAACACTTTCATTCGCGTTATGGGCCAGTAAAGGGTTATCGCGGTCCACAACAATTCCGAACAGCTCAAGTCAGGAAGGAAGGAAGGAAGGAAGGAAGGAAGGAAGGAAGGAAGGGAGAGAGAGAGAGAGAGAGAGACTTGCTATAGTGCCTATGCCCTAGACAGGTATTTGTATCCCTATGGGAGGCCACCTAGTAACTCGAGGTGGGAATTAGGTATGAGCGTAGGGGGTTGGGAGCCACTTTCACATTCAACATGAGACGTACGGAAAGAACAGTGGTCTGTAGTGAAGATTTGCTGGCCGTCGGAGTGAGGAAACTCACTCCAAGAAGAGATTTGGGCAACGTTCTCTCAAACTAGCTTGTTGTTGCCCAGGTAGAGTGTCCTTTTGTTGCCCAGGTAGAGTGTCCATCAAGCTAGGTTGAGAGAACATTGCCCAAATCTCTTCTTGGAGTGAGTTTCCTCACTCCGACGGCCAGCAAATCTTCACTAGAGACCACTGTTCTTTCCGTACGTCTCATGTTGAATGTGAAAGTGGCCCCCAACCCCCTACGCTCATACCTAATCCCCACCTCGAGTTACTAGGTGGCCTCCCATAGGGATACAAATACCTGTCTAGGGCACAGGCACTATAGCAAGTCTCTCTCTCTCTCTCTCTCTCTCTCTCTCTCTCTCTCTCTCTCTCTCTCTCTCTCTCTCTCTCTCTCTCTCTCTTTTGCTTAGTTTCATATAACCTGTTGCTTGCAGCAGCTAAGGGTGGAAATAGGCTGTTTGGACACTTTTGTGTACTGCGAAGATTCATTGGTTGTTTTATCGCAGTGCATGATGTTTTCGCGATTTGTGAATCCATTTCCGCAAATGGCGAAAACATTGCATCACGCGATGTTTCCCCGCTGCACGAAAAATGCCTTATTTGCATGGGACACGCCCCCTCATGCGTTACCACTACGATATTGGAAAATGAGGCCCTATATTTGCTATCTATAAATGGAAATTCCAGTCCACTTTTCATATAACTTATACTATTGAAACATATAACCAAAAACTTTATTGGCACCTTTTAGACAGATTATAAAACAAACCAAACTTATTTACGTGCCTATTACTAAACGACGGTATAGATGTTTTTAAATAAATCTGATCAAATAACACTGATGTCCTCCCATTGTAAAGTCTGAACATGTCCAAGAAGCTCTGTATTTCCTTTCTAGCTCTTGGTAGAGAAAGACATACTACTTGTTCCCACAGAGGTTTAGAAAAACGTAAAACTTTGGAATTTGAAACTGATGAAAGGCCGCTTCTGCTCTTCTCTTTGCTGCAGTGGTATCACACACTTACTGTGCCAGAAAGAGAGGCAGTGCACTGTTGCTGATTTTGATTTTTCTTTTCAATGGGGAGGATCAGGGTGAGAGTGTGGAGATTGACGTTGCCCAGTGCTAGTGATTTTTTTTTTTAACTGTCTAGACACCAGTGAGGTGATCAGTACACACTCAAAGACTGATAAGACTTACCAGGCCACCAGAATTTGTTTATTAATGTTTAACAGAATATTTTGTGTGTGGAGTTGGTCAGCACTAGAGCACACAGAACAGCTCACATACACGGTATATATGTCTGTGTATGACAGTTCTCCATACAGTGAGTGATACTGTGAGGGGTGTATAGTTACAGTATCTGTAGTAATATTCAATCCCCCCATAGGCAGTATACTTCAATAGATTCCATCATGTTAGGAGAAGAGAAAGGAGGAGATGTTGGCAGGATTGACAGCTTTGGCAGAGGCAGCAATAAAAAAAAAAAGGGTATTCCTGCACCTAAATTGAATAAATACTTTTTTAGGTCTAGAATGGTAGGAGAGGAAGGCAGCTCAATGCAGAAGAAATTGACATTTTGAGACTATGTGCCACGGCTGCCTGTTCCTCTCCCTCTTGTCTGAGATTCTCTGAATAAGAAGATATTGAAGAGCTAGTAGCCAAAGAGAATTTAGGAAGTTTAGTCAGTAGTGTCTTAACTTCCAGTGAGTTGATGGGAGAGAGAGATGATACTAACAACCCCAGGAAGAACAAGCAGCACAATATAGAGTGTGAGTGTTGCCTTTGGCATTTTTCCTCAAGGTCTACCATCTAGCTCAACTCTAGTGCCGGCATCAATCTCCAAGGATGTAAAGAAGGGATTGTGGAAGAAATCCCTGATCTGGAGTCACTTTATAATGAGGGAGGATCTGCATTTTGCACAGTGTATTCACTGCAGAAAGGATATCATTTGAGGGAAGGAAGTGGGGCGTGTTATAAATGCTGTTTTACAGCATCATTTGCAGAAATGGGGGGGGGGGAGAGAAGTTAATGGTAATTAATTATTTTATTTGGGTATTTGCCAGGTACTTGTGACTTGGTGAACCCTTGGTCTGACCCAGTATTCTTATGTTAAGTAGTATACTGATTTTCAAAAAAATTCAAAACAGTTTACAGTGAAATGTACTGTAATTATTTCATTATATAAAAATATATATAAAACTATAATAACATAAAGCACAGCTAAAAGCAATTAAACAGTCAATCAAAAAACCTGAGAAAATAACCAGAATTTCACTAATTTTTGAAATTTCAGAAAAATCACTCTCCACAGCAAAGGTTCTTGATATTGAAAATTTTGTTGTCTAGTATCTTCTAATCTAATTTCTTGTGGTGAAGGAATTCTTAACAGTTATTTTTGAGAAGACCTCAGAATTCTTGTTCTGATATGGGAGCAGGAGAATAGCTGTTTATTCAGGCTTACATCTAAAGAAAATTAAAAAAAACACAAAACAAAAAAACTTCTACATAAGGCCAAGTACTTTAAAAATTATTCTTGCTGCTTCCTGGATTTGGAACACTACTGGCTAGAAGCAACCTTTCCGAGTACACAAAATTCATTTGTGAAGGTTTTGGTTTCCTTTTAGCTACAAGATCATTCCCACTATTATCTGACCAGGACTATGAAGAATGCTACTGTGGGTTTCTAATTACAGAGTCTCCTGCATGAGAGCATCCTTGTAAAGCAAAACAAATGGCACTCCCGGAAGTTTAATTTTACTCCTGATCGTCGAGAGTCAAGAAATAGAACAGTTTCTTCAATGTAAAGAAGTATAATTAAACCCACGCTGAATGTACAATGCCATCTTGATGATCTGATTTTACTTAAAAACATGGAAGATGGGCATCCTGCCGGCTGACACACACAAGCTCCTACAGAGATGAATGCTTAAACTTCTTAAAATTTCTTCTTTAATTTTCACCTTGGCCTACTCTTTAGAGCAGCTGACCTGTTTCAGCTGCTCCCAGAAGGCCTTTCTGCACCCCTGTCCTCTGTACACATTGCAGTAGATATGCAGGGAGGGAGAAAGTGTGTATGTGTGTGTGTGGGGGGGGGGGGTGTCTCCATGTACGGTCTTTTGCCTCTGACAGCATGCACCGCCTGCTGCACACAGCTGTCATGATAATGACAAGTCTGGTGCAGCAGGATAATTGGGTACTCGAGGAAGATTCATAAGGCAATATGGCACAGAACACTGTGCTATGCCCCAGGGCAGAGAACAATAAGTGAGAGTAGTGGAGAGATTTTGAAATCTCTTCCTGATAAATAAAGATCTTGTTATGAGAAGGGACTGGTAAGTCGTTTTTCTCTGTACAAAGTGAATTGAGCTAGGGGCATGTGGGGTGTGATTGTAAATCCCAGAATTATTTGAAAGGTTCCAGTGTTATCTCAAGGTGTGAGTCCATATTAGACTGCAGTTAGGAGAGATGGAATAAAAAATTCCATCCCAGCGAGGACAGTGCGACATGAATTTTACTACTTTTGCACGCTTTTCAGTTACAGGGAAGTTTGATGTCAAAACAACTCTGTAACCCTGCCCAACTGACATTTTTTTTATTAGGAAACCAGCAGAACAGAATGTTACCGTATTGTATCATTTGTTCGTCTGCAAATTAAAAGTCCTTTGTTCGGTTGTGACACTTTTGGCAGGTTTCCATGGCATCTGTCATGGAGCATTACATGGAGAAGTGGTTTGGACTTTGATTGGAACAGTAAACTCATGACTCTTTTCCAGATGAGAATTCTGTTTTGCTGTTGTTTTAACTGTGTGATTTACAATAAAAAGCATCCTATAATGATACATTCTTATGAATATCATATTTGTGTATATGTATGGGGGTGTCACCAGTAGAGATGGGCATTCAGAAGAAACAAAATAGGAAATGAGACAAAATTTCCTATTTCATTTTGGGTCGTTTTCAAAATGAAACGAATTAAATTTCAACTAAATTTCGTCTTGAAATTTGATTAAAAAAAAAAAAAAAAAAAAGTAGCCGATCCAGCCTACGCCTAGGCCAGAAGCTGGGGCTTTGCCTAGGAAATAGGTCGAGACCCAAAGCAGGAGCCCCAGTCTACAGCCAAGCATGACTCCGGTGCCTTGGAATAGGCCTAGGCCCAAGGCCTGGACCTCACCTAGGCATAGATCACAGCTCAATGAAGGTGCTGAGGCCTATACCCAAGCATGATGCTGGGTTTTCAGCCTAGGCTCTGGCCTGATTCCAGAACGTCAATTGAGCTCCGAGCAAAGACCTAGGCCCCAGAAATTATTTCACTTACCTGATTTGCCATCCCAGTCCAGGCTGGAGGCCAGGTCCCCCAGGCCCAATGCAACTTGGAGGCCGGGTCCTGATGCCTGGACCTTGGACTAGGCCAGGTCCCAGGCCAGGTCCCAAGTTGGGGCCTGGGCCAAAGGTTAGGTCCCAACAAGTGAGCCTTGACCCAGGCCTGATGCCAGGGCTCGACGTGGAGACTGGGTCTTGACACTGGCCCTTGGACTAGGCTAGTGCCCAGGCCTGACGCTGGGGCCTGGTCTGGATTCCTGTTCCTGATGCATAGGCCTTGCCGATGCCAGGACCCAATGCCAGGGCCTCGGCCTAGGGTCAGGCCCAGCCCTGGACCCCAGGCCATGTGCCCTCCACTAGGGCGTATGTACCAGAGTTAATTTACTCTGGTTCATCCCCAGCAGACTGCCATTTCAAGAAGAATACAGAAGATCTGTGAAGAGGACCTCCAAGGTATGGGCTCCAGGCCTGGGCCTGACCTTAGGCCAAGGCCCCAGCTTCGGGACTGACTTCCGGGCTGGACCCTGGCATAGGGACCTGGGTCCGGGCCAAGGCCCAGTCATCAGCCCTCAGTCTCTGGGCCGGGCCCTGGTGTTGGGCATGGGAGTGGGCACCGGCATCAGGACCTGGCCTCAAAGCCTAGGCCTTGCGTAGGGCCTAAGCTGAGGTTACTGTGACCTGTGTAGTTGTACACAAAGCTGATGCTTCGCCCCCGGTTTAGATCTCAGCATTGGATCCTACCTCAAACAGGGTTAAGTGGAGGCTGGGGAGAATCCTGGCGCCAGTATTTTTTTTAGGGTAGGAGGGATGAATGGTGGGGATGTTAAGCATTGGAAGTCCCCATTTATTTTTCTGTTTTTGGGTTGGTTTTATGCTTCTTTTTTTTTTTTTTTTTTTTTTTTAAGTAAATAAACAAACATTAAATGAAACAAAATTTGTGGAAGAACCCCCGCCCCCCCCCAAAAAAAAAAATTTTACTTTTTCCCCATCCCTAGTCACCAATTGTGGGCGGGGATATACTGTGTACAATTCTGGTTGCCGCATCTCAAAAAAGATATAATTGCGATGGAGAAGGGTGACCAAAATGATAAGGGGAATGGAACAGCTCCCCTATGAGGAAAGACTAAAGAGGTAAGGACTTTTCAGCTTGGAGAAGAGACGGCCGAGGGGGGATATGATAGGGGTGTTTAAAATCATGAGAGGTCTAGAACAGGTAGATGTGAATCAGTTATTTACTCTTTCGGATAATGGAAAGACTAGGGGGCACTCCATGAAGTTAACATGTGGCACATTTAAAACTAATCGGAGGAAGTTCTTTTTCACTCAATGCACAATTAAGCTCTGGAATTTGTTGCCAGGGGATGTGGTTAGTGCAGTTAGTGTAGCTGGGTTTAAAAAAGGATTGGATAAGTTCTTGGAGGAGAAGTCCATTACCTGCTATTAATTAAGTTGACAGCCACTGCTATTACTAGCAAAATAACATGGAGTAGACTTTGCTTTTGGGTACTTGCAGCCTGGATTGGCCAGTGATGGCCACTGTTGGAAACAGGATGCTGGGCTTGATGGACCCTCGGTCTGACCCAGCATGGAAAAAAAAATTTAATATCTTACAAATACCTATAAGAATATAAGAAGTTGCCATAATGTATCAGATCGAGGGTCCATCAAGCCCAGCATCCTGTTTCCAACAGTGGCCAATCTAGGTTACTAGCACCTGGCAAATACCCAAACATCAAGTTATGTTATGCTTATATGGCCAGCAGCTGGGATATATCCTTAACAGTATAAAGCAAAATAATTGGACAAACTGGATAAGCGTATCGGTTTTTTTCTGCTGTCATCTACTCTACTATGTTATATGTTACTACTGTAAGAATCTGGAGACAGAGCAGACAAATGGTTCTGGAATAGATCACAAAGCTATGGACTAGGGGTGATTAAGTGGTTTGACTGCCGTTTTAGTTCACTTGGATGCACATAAATAAAAGTTAACTAAATAAATACATATATATAAATATATATAAATAAATTAAAAATATATATAAAAGGTGATATCTTTTTATTAATATATTTCTAGTCTGGCTTTTGAGCAGGTCAGGTCAGGTCACACATAGAGACACTCACAATCTGGAAAGTCTCAGTGTAATGGTGGGTCTTGAGCTAGTGGGCCTAGGCTGTGTTTCCTCTCTGAGGTGGAAGAGGGATACATGGTCTATCAGGTAGCTCACAGCTAGATCCCTGGAGCAGCACACCCCACCTGCTATCAGGTAATCAGGACAGACTGAAGGGACAGTGCATTCTGTTCAGTAGAAGGCCAGACCTCAGCCCAATAGCAGCAGACATTTTTTCACAAGCTGGACATGATGGCTGTCTAATAACTGAACAAATCAAATCAAGAGCAGGGAGACTGCTCTATCGCTGTGGATGAAGTTTTTTTTTTAATTATTTATTTTGCAATAATTTTTTTTTCTATTACTTCCGTTGTTAATTCATATACCGTAGGTATATGAATTAACAAATAAAACAAATAAAACAAATTAACAAATAAAACAACATAAAACTTTACAATAAAATACATTCTTCTGCAGCAGAGACATCATTAAAGGTTAGTACAAAGTTCAGCTTTGTTGCTAAAGACTTGCCTCTCTTTATAAAATTCCATTTTTGAAGTTCGCATGCATGAGTGTTGCTTTTGAACCAGTAGAGAGGGAGCCTTGTATCTGATGATGCACATTCAGCAAAGGCACAGCCTGCTTGCACTGGTGTTTCATGCAGGAATTCCACTAGTTTTAAATGCAGCATTCTTGTTTCATTAAAGATGGCCTGCTATTTTTATAAGGCAACACAAAGGTGACCTGCTCAGAGCGTACACCCATGCCATGCTGGGTATTAGGGGGTTTTGTTGCTTTTTAATTTTGTAAAATATGATTAAACTTGGAGGGAAATAAATCAAAGCTATTTCCACAGGTAAATGTTTTACCAAAGGAAAATTAATAACTTTTAAATCTAACTGATGATATTCCAACATAGATAACTTTGAGGATATTCAGTGGGACATTTATCCCACTGAATAACCCTGATAACCCATCTGGCTATTTTTAGCTGGATAAGTGATCCATTTTACCTTGGGTTTTTTTTTTCTTTCCCAAATAGATCTCATGGTGAATTGGCATATCGTGCTTATTTTTCATTTTTAAATTAAGTTATTTGTAAAGAAGAGACTCTCTGCCTCATCAGATGATAGTCTGCTGACTTCATCTGTTTTTGGGCCATAATTCTCCGGCTTGTTGCCTTGATAATCCTGCCACAAACCTAATGACTGGTTTCAATTACTTTAGGATGGCAGTGCCAGTATGTACAGTAACATGGCACTTTCTGCAAGGGCCTCTGTGCCATGGATTTTGTTGGCTGTGAGAGAGCTTGAAAATCTGTGGTACCAGAATGTGAATGAAACTAGGCAGATTTGTTTAAGAGACTCAGGCTTTTCAGATCTTAAGGAAAGAATTCTGCTATTACTGAGGGCTTAACAACGAGTAAAAACGGTGCAATATTTCTAAACCAAAAATAAATATCATAGGTAATGGATCATATAGGGCAGCGCCGCACACACACACATTTAGAATTCGATTGGGTCTAGTAGGCAATAAGCATGTGAACTTTTTTCCTCTTGTATTTTTTTGGAAATTCATGCAAGACTCAGAGAAAGGATTGAACAGTTGCTCTTAGTCTCTTTGTATATGCATCCTCTCTCCCTCTGTCCCAGAAAACCTCACTACTACATCTGCTTAAACATATTATAGAGCTACATGAGCGCTGTAGAAACAATACATAAAAAGACAGTCCCTGCTCGATAGAGCTTACCATCTAGTAAGACAAACACACAGGACAAGAGTCTCGGGGCCTTCCCTGATTATGCAGTTAAAACTGTTTGCAGGGCCCCTTAGAAAAGATGGCCTCAGTGATTCAGCTGAATTTTGTCTTTGTCCTCCAGCTGTGCAATGTTTGTGCCTGCGTTTGTGTTTATTTTGATTCTATTTTATGTTATATGCAAACTCCTGCAGATATTCTGTGTGCTGGGTTGGATAATCTTGTTAGCACAGGGAACTTTTGTGAATTATTTTGAACACTGCAAGGGACAAATTAATGGACTGGGCAAAAAACATTAGCAAAATTCAAAAATGTATGTGTGGGTGCTGCAAATTTTCCTTTCTGCTAGCTCAAGGCTCGTTGAAAACAATCTGCTGGGTCTGCAAAAACAATTTCTGGCTGTTCTCTTAATACAAAAACATTACCAACCATTGCTTTAGTTTTGAAATGGAAGAGTTGCACGGTTCCCTGTGAAGGCTGTGAACACCCGATCTTCCAAAGAAGGTAGAAGTTCCCATCATCCGTTGGCTGCGCATGTGCAGTGCAAATGAGAAATTAATTTGTGATTAACCGTATTAAATTTGGACTTCACGAGGAGCAGTCTGTCGCTTTCTGCTAACTATAAACGTATGCTAACAGCCACCAAGCATCTGGGGGAAAGATTTGAGACAATGAGGGCTGTTACCTGTATGAATAGTTGTCACCCAAGATTAATCTCTGTATAACTAAGAGCGCTTACACTATAACTTCTAGGGGTATTAAATTCAGTTGAAATGCATTTAGTGGAAATATTTGGGCTGGGGGAGCATGGACATCCTCTGGCTTAATGTGAGCTTTCACAGCTGAGTGGCTTAGTACAAGACCCAGGGAATTAGTATTATGTTAATTATGTTTCTCACTTAGCAGCATTCAGTCTTTTTGTGTTACCTTTTATTTATGTTCACATGGTAAACCTGGTTAAATTTCAGCTTCTGGACTCGTTTAAAATCTAATTCACAATGGGGCGGATTTTCAAAGGGTTAAGCGTGTAACCCCAAAAACCTGCTCCTGCGTGCGCTGAGCCTGGGATGCACGTATGTCCCAGGGCTTGAAAAAGGGGACGGGGAGTGGGCGGGGCTGGAGCTTCCAGGCACAGCGGCCATTTGCTGCTGTGCCCGGGATTGTGGGCTGGCCGTTGCCGGCAGGCGCAACTTCGTGAACAAAGGTGAGGGGAGTTTTTAGATAAAAACCTGGCTATTTGAGCAAGCATTCTAAGCACGACAACAACATACATCAACACCATCACTCCAGCCAACTTTCTAAATTAAGACTATCCATTCATGCCACCCTTACAATTTAGTAACCTTACTCTACTTCAGCCTACCCCATAGCTTTATTCCTCTCATATTAAATTATGCGCCTTTTAATATTAATATACGTTTGTTCTCCCCCCCTTTTAATTATATTCCATGTTTTTCCCCATGTATCCTGATCCAAGTTTTATGCCTTGTTCTTTGTAATTGCATTTCACATGCCTGTTTTTCAGTTACAATGTAAACCGAGACGATATGTAAAATTTACATGAATCCCGGTATTAAAAAAAAAAAAAAAAGAAGCTAAATAAATAAATAAATAAATAGGGTTGGGGGGCGGGGAAGGGAGGAGAAGGTGGGGGGGGGGGGGGGGCGGAAGGAAAGTTCCCTCCGAGGCCGCTCCGAAATCGGGACAGGGAAAAGCCATCGGGGCTCCCCTAGGGCTTGGTGCGCACAAGGTGCACAAGTGTGCACCCCCTTGCTCGCACAGACCCTGGAATTTATAACATGTGCGCGGCTGCGCGTGCATGCTATAAAATCGGGCGTAGATTTGTGCGCACCAGGTTGCGCGCACAAATCTTCGCCCGTGCGTAAGTTTTAAAATCTGGCCCAATGTGTTTTGAAAGTTGATGCAGAAGTGTAGGACTAAACGAGGAAGGGCTCCAGCAAATCAACAGTAAGTTTCCACAAAGGCTGTGGTTTAGGTAATTAAAGAAAGTACCCTATTACACAGACAGAATATCACCCTGCTTGTACAATGAGTCACAAATCTAAGAACAATTGGTTTAGAAGAGAGAAGAGAAAAAGGACATCTGTGACAAGATTACATTTTTGCTATCTCAAATATTGGCTATTGAATTGAAATGTGAAAGGAATTATAGTTAATACCAAAGGTAAATCAACTTTGAGAGTATGATTTAATAATTTGTTTCAGGCTGTTAGGTGGGAACTAGTGGGGAACTTAGTGATATCATTGCTTGCACACGCTAATAAAAAGTTCATGATTAACAGGGTTAAGAACAGTTTACATATGTACCCGATGGTGCTCATACAATATCTTGATTTGCCTAGGGCGACATCATAAGTGTTTCTTGTATTACATTTAAAGATTGTCAGATTATTGCTGAAACTGTACTGTTATATCTTGCCAAACTTAGTATGACTGCATATATTACAAAATACTTGGTATATAATCGGGATAAGGTAAACAATTTGTAAAAAAAAATGTAATTTATAAAATTTCAAAAATGTTCATGACATATCCAAATAAAAGCATTAATATAGGAAAACAGAACTTGATTATAAAAAAGAATACAGTGCCACATAAAGGGACAAAAATCTCTATGAAATATATTCAAGTCCATAGTAAGAAGGAAAACATAGTGAAGGGGGAGGAAGAGTAAAAAAAAGATACAAAGATTAAATATTTAAAGGAAACTAGGCCATACCTAATTAAGTTTAATTCATTTCAAAATGAAGGACCTAGGCAATAATTGGGGAGCAGGCCTTATCCTCCAACCAGTGGTGAGGTGGTTGATAGTTGAGGACCACCTTTGGCTTTAACAAATGACGCCAAATGTGACTGTTCTATAAAAACATAGTTATTGCTCTGGAGCTTTATGCCATATAACTTACTTTAACTCTTTGACAACTGTGAGAGAAAATGTAACTATACTGTTGACTTAAATCCAAAATTTTGGACCACTTTTTTTTTATGTTATTCAAATTTGATCCAGTTGTATGTACCGAATTCCTTGCTAAGTTCTGACAATTAGATTAAAAATTGTAAACCGTTGTGATGGCAAACCGAACGACGGTATATATTAACCCAACAAATAAATAAATAAATACTTGGAATGATATTTAAGCATCTGAAGGTCAATATTCAAAAGCCATTTAGAAGGATAACTGAAACGTTGTCCATCTAAATGACAAAACTGGCAAATTAAGAGACTAGGTATCCGGCTAGAATTTAGCCAAAGTCAGGGGTATTCCAGGGGTGGGCAAGAAGTGTTTTGGGAGGAGTGGAGTTAGCCGCATAAGTTAGCCAACTTATGTGGCTAATTCTAGTTGTGATGCTGACCTGCCCTAAAGTTAGCCGGATAAACATATCCGACTAACTTTAAGACTGCATTCAGCGGCATAACTGCATCACTGAATATATACCCTGCTAGTTAGTCGGATAAGTTTATCTGGCTAACTAGCCGATCCACTCAGCAGCTGAAAATTGCCCTAAGATTGCCCATAAAAGAAGGTAACGTGAATTTTTATTTCCCTCCTAGTCTATGTTGCCAGCACACAGCCAGGAAAATCCTGTTTTTAAATCCATTAAATTCAGTCTTCATTTTGGCAGAAAAGTCTTAAAACGGACTCCTTATCAGATTCAAAAATAAAACAAGTGTAGCCAGATAGATCACTTCTTCCTGTGAGCTTTTAATCCCTGAATCCAATTTAAAGCATCCAGAGAAATGTGCTTTTCTCAGGAGGCTGGACCGAAGCTCTGTCTGATTAAGCAGCAGGCACATAGAAGAGTTTGGAACTGGAGGAAAAGCTTCTGGTTTCTTCAACTTCTCTTGCAAAACCCTTCTGTACATTATTAAAGGAACTACTCCAGTCATGTGGAGAAAATTTATAAAGATCAGGTTATTTTTACTGATTCCATTCTCGAGATTTTCTACTTTCCTGTACAGAACAGTATTAAATGTATAAAAATAATTTACATCCTAGATTGCTGATGTGTTAGGGGCAGATTTTCAAAGGGGTACACGCGTAAGATACGCACGTAACCCCCGAAAACCTGCCCCAAGCTCCCCCTGCGCACGCCGAGCCTATGTTGCATAGGCTGCCAGCGTGTGCAAGTCCCGGGGCTTTCCTAGGGGGGCGTGTCGGGGGCGTGTCACGGCTGGCACATCAACGGGGGCATTCCGGGGGCATGGCTGCGGCCTCTGGACCAGCCCCCAGACTGGACCATGGCGGGCAGGCGTAACTTTCGCGATAAAGGTAGGGGGTGGAAATTATTTAGGGCAGGGGGGTGGGTTAGTTAGGGGAAGGGAGGGGAAGGTGCGGGGGGGAGGGAACGGAGGCAGGCTGCATGGCTCGACACGCGCAGGCTGCTGATTTTGCGCAGCCTTGCGTGTGCCGACCCCGGATTTTAAAGATACATGCGGCTACGCGCGTATCTATTAAAATCTGGCGTACTTTTGTTTGCGCCTGGTGCGCGAACAAAAGTATGCGCGGGCGTACTTTTATAAAATCTACCCCTTAGTGTCTAGAGTTTCCATACAATTAGAAATAGCCTGAAGAGTATCTTAATCTGTGACTTAAATTCTAAATAGTTTTTTTTCCTAAAACGTCAGTATGAGAAGTAACAAAAAGCTTCAAATTGTGTGTTCCATATTTTCTCCACAGTAATATGCTAAGGCATGAGAACATTTATTATCTCTATTTCCAGTTTCATCACAGCCTTTTGGTTTACGGATTGAAAATTGTCAGATCCCTGTTGTCAATCAAGTAAGGAACCTGAGAATCATGTTGAGTCTGATCTTTCTTTACATGTTCAGATTAAATCATTCATTCAAAATTTCTAGTACAAGCTCCATGTTTTTTGAAAAATGAAACCTTATTTGAACTCACCGTTTTAGACCGTGATGCAATCCCTACTTTTTACCAGTCTTGATTATTGACATGTTTGCCTGCTATACAGCCTCCCCACCAGCAGAGGTCATCAGTGAACCTCCCTCACAGCCGCTCTAGCCGCCACCTTGCTGATATCATGAGGTGGCATCTCCAGCCCTCCTTAACCCAACCTGTCCAGTCTATCCTTGCTTGTTAATTGAATCACCTCGGCTCCTTGACCTGGCCATTCTTGCCGTGCTTTCTTGCCTTGTGGCCATCTCAGTCTCTTGCCTTGCCTTGAGGCATTCCTTGGCCTCCTGCTTCTCTCTGCCTTGCTATGTGTCCTTCCAAACCTTTCTGCCTTCTCTGGGGCCTTCCAGGCTTTCTTGCCTTACTCAGTGGCCTCCTGTCCTGCGTTGCAGCCTTTCTAGGTTCGCCTAGCCCAGCCTTGTGCCCTGTTTGGGCCTTCTTGTTTATTGTTGCTTGTTCTAGTCCTGTCCTTGTCCAGTCCTTGTCTAGTCTTGTCTATCCAGGCCTTTTCTGCCCAGTCCAGTCCTTATCAGGTCTTGTCCAGTCCCTGTCCAAGCCTTGCCCATGTGTCAAGCCCTTATTTGCCTGTCTTCAGTCCCAGCCTTGTCTCCTGTTCCAGGCCTTGTCTCCAACCCTAGCCTTGCCCTTGGTTCCAGTCCATGTCTTCAACCCTGCCTGTATCCAGCTCCTGCCAGCCCTCAGTACTAGCCTTTCCTCCAGCCCTGCTTTTATCCAGCTCTTGCCCACCCTCAGTACCTGCTTTGCCTCCAGCCCCACCTGTATCCACTCCTACCTATCCCCAGTACCAGCCGTGTCTCCAGCTCGGTCTGTGCTGTGTTTCTGCTCCCAGTCTGTGCTGTGTTCCAACTAAGTTCTGTTGACTTCCAGAACCTAAGGGCCCAACCTGTGGCAGGAGTAGTTGGTACAGGCAGAAGACCCAGTCTGGCCTTGCCCCAGAGTCTGGCCTTGCTCCTATAGGGGTAATCCTTGATCCTAGCCTACCCAACTGTGACATAATTCCATTTATTTGGGACTACCTGCTACATTCATCAAATCTTTACAAATGATTCAAAATTCTGCAGCGTGAATCCTCATATACGGTTCATATTTCTCCAGTTTTGGAGTCCCTCCCTTGGTTTCTAGTTCGGTAGTGGGTAAAATATAAAATGCTTTCTTTGATTCACAAGGCGTTGGGTAATGACATCCCATCATGTATCACTTCATTTCTCAAGATTCATAAGCCAGCAAGAGATTTAAGATCTTCAGGGCAGTGTTTCCTGTACATTCCGAATGCCCAAGTAATGCGATTAACAGTGTCTCGGGACAGAATATTTGCAGTTGCCAGCCCTATTTTATTGAGGTCTTTAATTGAGTCTTTCAGAAAAGAAACAAGCCTAAAAACATTCAAGAACAACTTAAATTTATGTTTTTTAATGAAGCTTTCAGGTGTTACTCTTGTGCAAATGCAAATCCATTATGTTTGTTGTCAAGTTAGTTAGGGTTCAACCTGATCATTATCTGTTTAGGCTAAGTTTTGGCAGATACAAATGTAAGCAAGTTATGGCTCTTGCAGGTATAACAGATTGTTGTAATGAGTATTATGTATGTTTTTATGTGAGCCGCTAAGGACACAGGATTAACAGAAACAATGAAACATAGAAATGACGGCAGAAGAAGACCCATCCAGCCCATCCAGTCTGCCCAGCAAGCTATGCACCTTTTTTTTTCCTCTTACTTGTTACTCTTGGCTCTTAGTACCTTTTAGTTTTATTTCCCTTCCACCCCACCATTAATGTAGAGAGCAGTGTTGGAACTGCATCTGATTGAATATGTAGCTTAGTTAGGGGTAGTAACCGCCTCAATAAGCAAGCTACACCCATGCTTTTGTTTACTCGACTATGTAATTTAGTCCTTGTTGGTTGTTGTCTATATATAGATACTTTTTTCTACATTGCCCCTGCCGTTGAAGCAGAGAGCTATGCTGGCTATGCGTTGAAGGTGAAGTAATAGACTTTCTCCCCTGCCGTTGAAGCAGAGAGCTATGCTGGCTATGCGTTGAAAGTGAAGTAACAGACTTTCTCCCCTGCCTTTGAAGCAGAGAGCTATGCTTTGAAAGTGAAGTAATAGACTTTCTCTCCTGCCATTGAAGCAGAGAGCTATGTTGGCTATGCTATGCCAACATAGCATTTACATAGCATTTAGGAATTAAATAGCATTTAGAATTATATTTATATAGCATTTATTATTATTTATTATTTATTAGAATTATATTTATATAGCATTTAGAATTATATAGCATTTAGGAATTATATAGCATTTACAAGGCATTTAGGAATTACATAGCATTTAGGAATTTTTATATAAATAAATACATAAGAATTGCCATACTGGGTCAGGCCAAGGTCCATCAAGCCCAGCATACTGTCTGACATTGGCCAGTATAGATCACAAATATCTGGCAGATTCCATAAAGTAGATCTAATTCCTGTTACTCATCCCAAGGGATAGCAATAGCTTTCTTTCTTTCTTTTTTTTTTTTTTAAAGGAGAGAAGATGAATTTCAGATATTCCTTATTTTGTTTTATTTCAAGCTAGATAAACAGTATTAAGAATAGTATTAAACTAATTTTGTTCAGGGGCGTTTTAGAATTGTCACAATTTTATTTAGAGTAGAGAGAAAATTATTTCATTTGTTAGGGTTCAGATATCATCACGGTACATCCACAGTCAGGATGACAGAAAGGTTAATCTAAAGTATTCTATAATCACATGAGATTAAACTCAGAAGTTATGCTAATATTCTGGCCAAAATTTAGGTGGGAATTTTAAAATTTGTCTTGAACTGAACTAAGATATAGGACAGGGTAGTTATTTTCTCTTATAATTTACAAGGAGCAAATTTCTTAATTTTCATTGCTAATAAATATTTTTTTACTGTTAATTACCATGTGCTTCTGTTTCCTGTATAAAAATCCAAATATGTTATTTATATGTGCATGCACTAATCTTACTTACATTCCTTGCAATGGTAATATTGGAGGTCATTTTCAAAATGATTTATACGCTTAAAACTGGGTTGTACACACATAAATGCATTTTACACCTGTAAGTGAACTTTAGAAAATAGCTACATTATCGGCGTAAAACTCAGGGGTTATGTGTGTGACCGGGCCTTGTGCACGCCACGTGCATTTTAAAAGGGGCCTAGCTGCACGCGTAGCCCCTGTTACGCGCACAGAGCCGGGCCTCGGGAAAGGGGCGGTCAGCCTGCCAGAATTCTCCGTCTCCAGCAGATGGGGGACATGCAACTCACTACTGGGGATTGCTTCAGATTTTAGAAAGAGAATTTTATACAGAAAAGTAAAAGCCCTGCTCTCCTGTGGCGATACCAAATAGTCCCTCCCCCAGTTGAGAATTCCTGAGGTGATTTCTGTGGTCCCTCAGAAGTGTGCCTTGGTCCGGTAGCTGGTGGTTCAGCTAACGTGGACTTAGCTGATTGTACAGCTTAAAGGCATCTGGTGCAGGAAGCCGAGCGCTGTGGTGACGGCAGATGTCCTCTCCCCCTGCAGCTGGAGACCGTCTCTGAACTCAGCTAGGAAGGGCTGAGCTGAGGTAAGTTTAAAAAAAAAAAAGGAAAAGTCAGAGACAGAGTTGAGGGGTTGTGTAGGACTTCCTCCGGTCTCCATGCTCGGCGTGCCATTCTGACATTCGTTTACGCTTCCGTTGGGGTTAATGGAACTGGTCAGCCTGGCAGGTTGAGCAGCCCAGGTGGGCTAGGCTCTGCTGCTAGGCTTTTTCCTGTGCATTGGGTGGTAGGCTACGGTAGTATTTTCATGTGTTTTTCTGCGTGTTCGGCTTCCCTCTACAGGACTGTCTGTGTGCTCAGTGCGACTGGCTGTGCTTCCAAATTGAGCGCCCAGTGCTTCCTGTGTACACATTATAACATGTGTTGATAGTGCGCTCAGGTTTGGCATGTTGATTCAGTGTACTTAGTTTTGTGGCACATAGAGTTGGGGCGCATAAATTTTTGTGCACATAAGTTTTGTACGCTTAAAAAAAAATGTCAGCGCGAATCAGCTGGACGCGAATCTTCAGTCGCTTGTTAAGTGTACTGACGAACTAATGGTGCCGGTGACCAAGAAATCTAAGTGCCTTTCTCTCTAAGCGCCTGCCATATTAGGGTATCTCAGCCTGGAGTGCCCTCTAATATGTGTCAGTGCTGCTTAGAGGCTCAGGGAGAGTTATCTTCCTCTGATTTTGCTAAGCCTGGTTCTTCCCAGCCTGATGATGGCCTGGTTAAGGACTTGTCCAGAGGATCGCTTGACCTTGGATCTCCCTTGACTGGTTCCTCTGCAGGGGACGACAAATCAGTGGGCCCAGCACAAGTATTTTCTGGTTTTGGCTTGGATCCTTCTATAGATTGCAATCCTTGAAAAAATTCTACCCTTCTTCAGGCACAGTTCTCAGCTCTGCCCAATCCTGTCAGGTCAGACCCTCAGACAGTGACTCCTCCCTCTTCTGGTTCTAGGTTTAAGCACTGAAGCACTCCTTGGTTAGCTGCGGGTATTCCTGATGGGAATCCGGATGGCACTGATGATGAGGCAGATCCTGACTCTCTGGACGTTGGGGAAATTGCTCCGGGACTGGAACCGTATAGGACTATGTTGCGGTTCTTTCAAAGAAATGAGATGTCAGCCCTGATTTCCCAGTCTTTGAAGATACTGGGAGTGCCTGGGGCAGATTCCATGTCTGAGTGAAAGAAAAATCCTATTTTGGTTTCCTTGCATAAAAGCCTTTTGTTTTTCCCCTGTTATGGAAGCCATTCAAGAATTGATTGATTTTGAATGGGATGCTCCGGAGGTAAATTTCAAAGAGGGTCAGTCATTGGAAGGCTGGATGCGGTGGTGAGAGATCATCTGCATTTTCTGAAAGTGGATGCACTTATCTGTGCTGTCTCTAAGCGGACGACTATCTCTATGAAGAGAGGAGCAGCCTTGAAGGATGCGCATGATAGGAGGATTGAAGCCATCCTTAAGCAAGCATTTGAAGCAATGGCAATGACACTGCAGATAGCTTCCTTTTATGCCCTGGTGGCTCGCACTTGTCTGCTTCTCTCTCAGGAGGCTGATGAGTCTGGGGTGAATTCCAGAGCCATTATGGAACCCGCTGCCGCCTTTTTAGCAGATGTGGGCTGCCATTTGGTCCATACCTAGGCTAGAGGAGTGGTTCGGTAATAGCAGCCAGGCATCAATTATAGCTGCAAAATTGGTCGGCCATCGCAACCTCCAAAGCTAATCTTATGAAATTGCCTTTTAAAGACTCGCTCTTGATTGGGAGCAAGTTGGAGAAAGTGGCCAGTAAGTGGGGTGAATCCTCCTCTTCCTCGGCTGCTGGAGAATAAGAAGCAGTTGCTGTGCCCCTTTGGTATGAGGGATTGCATCGGGGGTTCCAAGCAGTTTTGTCCCTACAGAGGATTGACCTTTCAGAGGATTTTGCCTTTCGGCCGCTCTCAGTCCTTTTGTCCCAGACAACCCAAGTGAGGTGCGGGCTCGGGTAGGAATCCTCCTGAACCTCACAATGAAGGTTTGCTGATCCACACTTGGGAACGAGAGATAGGGGGACATCTCTCTCTCTTTTATCAGAGGCGGGTCGAGATCACATAGGATCTCTGGGTTCTGGAGGTAATGTGAGAAGGATATACACTTGAATTTCGCGGTGTTTCTCGGGATGTGTTCATAGTGTCTCCTTGCCACTCCCCGCAGAAGAAGTGAGCAGTGGAATCTATGCTGTCAACGCTCCTCATTCTGAGGGTTGTGGTTCTAGTGCCTATGTCTCAAGTAAGTATGAGGCGATATTCCATTTATTTTGTTGTGCCCAAGAAGGAGGGCTCCTTTCGTCCAATCCTGGATCTCAAAGGAGTCAATAATCATTTGCAGGTGACTCATTTTTGCATGGAAACCTTGTGCTCAGTGATAATAGCCATGCAGTCAGGGGAATTTCTGACCTCCCTGGATCTGTCTGAGGTCTACTTCCATATTCCCATCCGATTGAAGCATCAACGCTTTCTGCATTTTGCGGTGTTGGGGCGCCATTATCCGTTTCGGGCACTGCCTTTTGGTCTAGCCACTGCTCCCAGAACTTTTTCCAAAGTTGTGGTGGTAGAGTTGAGAAAGGATGGGATTCTAGTACATCCGTATTTGGACGAATAGCTGATTCGGGGCAAGTCTCTGGAAGAGAGCCACCTGGTAGCCCGCAAGGTGATCTCCTTGTTGCAGGAGCTCTATCGGATAGTGAACCTAGCCAAGAGCAGTCTTCAGCCATCTCTGTTGTTGGAGTATCTGGGTGTTCAGTTCGACACGAGGCAGGGCAAAGTTTTCCTGCCAGAACTTCGGATTTAGAAGTTGATGTCACAGATACGTCTTTTGGTGAACACTATATATCTGATAGTATGGTCCTATTTACAGGTTCTTGGCTTGATGGCTGCAACCCTGGAAGTGGTGCCATGGGCGAGAATACATATGCATCCTCTTCAGCTCTCCCTGCTGTGTTGTTGTTAGCCACAGTCTCAGGACCATTTTGGTTTGGATCCACTTGCCGATGGAAATCTGCTTTCACCTCCAGTGGTGGCTGCAAGAGGATCATCTGAGAAACAGTTTTCCTGACATCACCTGACTGGTTGATACAATAGATATGAGTTCCAGGGTTGGGGAGCTAACTGTCAGAAACTAATGGCATGAGGGTGCTGGAATTCAGAATAGTCTCTTTGGAGCATCAATCACCTGGAAGCCCGGGTGGTCTGGTTTGTCTGTTTGCAGTGCAGTGACAGACTGCAGGGTCAAGCGGTCTGAGTAATGTTGGACAATGCAACAACAGTGGCTTAGCAGGGAGGAACCAAGAGCCAGCAAGTGTCGCAGGAAACAGACTAACTTATGGAATGGGTGAAGGGCATCTCCAGCTTATCTCGGCCTCTCTTATTGCAGGAAAAGACAACATGAGAGAGCAGACTTTCTCAGCAGGGAGAGTCTGGACCTAGGAGAATGGGTTTTGTCTGGCGAGACATTTCAGCTGATAGTGAATCACTGGGGCCTCCCGTTCCTAGATCTGCTGCGACTTCTTGCAATGCGAAGGTTCCTCAGCTCTTCAGTCACAGGAGAGATCCGAGGTCCTTGGGTATCAATGCTCTTATGCAGGTCTGGCCAGAAGACAAGCTTCTGTATGCCTTTCCCTGTGGCCCCTGTTGGGCAGAATAGTTCGCAGGATCAAAGGCCACAGGGGGGGGGGGGATGGGGCTCCTGGTGGCACTAGATTGGCCTAGACCATGATATTTGGATCTGCGAAGACTCTTGATAAAGACTCCCCTTCATGTTCCGACACACAAAAATCTGTTGCAGCAGGGTCCTGTCCTTCACAAAGATCCGACTCTATTTTGTCTTATGGTATGGCCCTTGAGAAGGCTCGCTTGTTGAAGCATGGCTATTCTTCTGTGGTAATTGCCACCTTTCTATGGGCTCGAAAGTTCTTTACTTCCTTAGTCTATGTGCAACTTTGGTGAGTATTTGAGACTTGGTGTGAGGATTGAGGTGTTTTTCCTCGTTCAGTTAAGATGCCGCTCATTTTGGAATTTTTGCAGAATGGGTTAAATAAAGGGTTGGCCCTTAATTCCTTGAAGGTGCAAGTTGCGGTTACTGGTTCTCTTGTGGAGTCTTAACCTGGCGTTGGATTTCTTGGCAAGCCCTACGTTTAGACTGCTGCGAAGCCTTTCCTTGCAGTTATTGACCTTGTAAATATTATTTCTGGTGGCAATATGTTCACCGCATCGAATTTACAAGCTGCAGGTCTTGTCTTGCCAGGAGCCATTCCTTCAGGTAACTCCAGGTTCGATACAGCTGTGTACTGTTCCATCTTTATTGCCTAAAGTGGTCTCAGATTTTCACTTGAATCAGTCCATTTCCTTGCCGTCCTTTGATAAAGGCAGAGATGCAGAAGAGTATCACCTGTTGCATCCCTTGGATGTCAAGTGACATGTCGTGCGGAATCTGGAGGTTTCTTAACCTTTCTGAAAGTCGGATCATCTGTTTGTCCTTCATGGTGGAGGAAAGCAGGGCGAACCAGCTTCGTGGGCTACAATAACTCATTGGATTAAGGAGGTAGTCACAGCCGCATAGGTGGATGCTGAAAAGCCATTGTCTGCTCAGATTAGGTCTCATTCCACTAGGGTTCAGGCAGTGTCATGGACGGAGGTTAGATTATCTCCCATCAACAATTGCTGAGCTGCAACATGGCCCTCCTTTCACACTTTTCCCAGGTATTATCGTCTGGATATGCAGGCCCAGGAGGATGCAGCCTTTGCACGTGCAGTATTGACTGGACTGCGGGCAGCATCCCACCCTAGTCAGGAGTAGCTTGGGTATAATCCCATTGAACCTGAGTCTATCTGTCGACATGCTAGGAAAGGAGAAATTTCTACTTACCTGATAATTTCTTAGGTAAGACAGATGGACTCAGCTTCCTGCCCTTGGCTGCTGACTGGTTGTGTTAATGGTCCTCCCGTGGGGCTATGTGTTCCAGGGGGTTCCTGGTAAGTGTTTGTCCAGACCCTAGATTGGGGTACATACATTCATTGCCTGAGTTCAGTGTTTCCTGTTGGTTGAGTATAGTAATGGCTGACTGTTTTTAATCATGTTTTTTGCTAGTCTATCCACAGTTGCTTTTGAAGAAAATACTGGCAGGCTGATGTCACTGTAAGAGTATATATACTGTGACGTAGTTCGCTCTGTCTCCATCTGCTGGCAGAGGTGCATTAACCCACTGGTCCTGAGTCCATCTGTCTACAGTAAGAAAAACAAAATGATCAGGTCATTTTTCCTTATGCTTTCAAAATTTCACCTCTGAGCCAGCCAATCTCCATACCAAGAAGGTACCATAGCCATATAAATAGGAGGAAAAAAATCCTCATGTAGTTGGAAATGATGGCTCATGGTGCTGGAACCCAGCTCCAATTATGATTGAGCAGGAAGCCTAAATGAATTGAAGGAAACTGCTGCCTCCCCCCTTCAACCCAAAATAAAAAATTGTCATGTCATGAAGAGGAAAATACATAGAGCCAGAAATCAGGACCTTGAATTAAAATTTATTGCATGTCGTATGAAAGCACCATTGAACAGTGACTTCTTCACGTATGAAATATAAATGTGTATGTCTATGGGGCAGAGGGGGAAAGGTAGTGTGGGTTATCTGAGACCAATCAGTTGGTGCTTGCCTGTATAATCTCCTTTGTACGCATGGCAGGCTTTGAAGTAATAGAAAATTGATTTTTTTTTTATTGTTAGAGTAGATGGCACATTCTTTTATTGCGCTTCCAGTTTCTACATAACCATGGTTGGCACTAGCTGAAGTAGTATTTAAAAGTGAGATATGCTGATGCACTGTATCTTTAAAATCAACATTATTGTGAAGGATGACAGTAAATGTGATTTGCTGATGGTAAATTGAAATTACTGATTAATTACATCTCTGGCCAATAAATTCACTAGGAGAACAATCCACAGCAAGTGCCAGCACAGCACAGCCCAGAGGCATAAATAAAGGTTATCTGATTGATTGAGGAAGATAAATCAGGATAGAAGCTAGTAGCTTGTTAATGTGTTTGTCTGAAATTGTTTCCAACTACTGCAAAAGATCCTTGAATCTCATAGCCTCAGCTGTACTAAACACCCTTGAGTACCCAATAACTGTGCTCACAAATGTGTTTTTGAATGATATGGTCTTTCTCTTCCAAAGAATTGTTTCTATTTCATGTGGGAAGATTTTAAGAACTCAAATTCACATCAGATCAAAATCCTGAAATCTAGGCTAAGCCTCAGCATTTCCTTTTGCTTCCCATTCTGATGCTTGGAGTCCTGATTTGTTTTCTTTTCTTACTAAAATTTAAGATGGCCAGAACTCTTGGACTTAGGACCTCAAACATACAGAGGGGCCGATGCAATAATTTTCATGGAAAGCGGGCGCTGAAAAGTCAGCGCCCGCTTTCTTAATGCACATGGCACCTGCAAGGGGGGAGCCATGCAATAGGAAAATTAGGGGGTCGCACTAGCTAACCCGACCCCGCGGTGGCTGCCGGTTATGAAGACTATTGCCGGTAAACTCGGCTTCGGTTTTCATAACCGGTCGTCTGCCGATCAGCGTCTAATTTCATTTCTGGTAGACGGGCGGTTATGAAAACCGATGCTGAGTTTACTGGCGTCGGTCTTCATAACTCGGTCTGCCGAGGTATTTTTTTTTTGTTTTTTTGTTTTTTTACTGAAGAAGTACAGAAAAGTTTTTTCTGCTTTTCTGTACTTTTTACATGCGCTCGGCTCCAGGCAGGCGTTAATATCTGAGCGATAAATGTGCTTCTGAGACGCACATTTATTTTTTTTAATGCGGAGTGGATGATTTTGCACGTGATGAGCGCTCTCTCATTCACTCCGCGTTAGACACGGGTTAAATAGGCGCTAATCCCCCTATTGCATTAGGGGGTGGATTAGTGCCTATTTAACCCTTGTCCGACCCTTGTGAGCGCACTGTATTGCATCGGCCCCAGAATGAGCCAAAATGTCCTTTTGCATGTATGTTGTAGTTATAGTATCATCTGTTTTAAAAAGGAAAAATATATGTAGATATATTAGATACATAACAGATACAAAAAGGGATTGAATTGGCACAAATTTATAGATCTTGAGCAGTAGCCCTATACGTCGAGGCTATTGCCCATTCGTGCATCTGTACAAATGCATAGGAATGATTTGTGAATGGACAATTGCTAAGGTTGAACCTTAACCATTGTTACTACTCACAGGTCTAAAACATGTATGAGTTCAATACTTTGTTTTTTTTTTATCATTTTAATAACAATTTGGGATTTGTGGACCTGCCATGGATAGTTGTGAAATTAACAGTCTTTTCCAAATAGGGAAATTCATTGTTTTCCATGGCTTCCAGTGAATGATTCTGAACAACTGTGAATTCCCAGAAAATGACTGGCACTGTCTACAGCTAACTTACCATTCTTTAAAGTGGGAGAGATGTGAAACCTTCAATTTGACTTCAAATTTTTACTCATTTTATGTTTAATTTTCTTTCCCTGTGACTTCCTTGTGCAACCTCATCCCCAAGTGTGGACTGCAACTCGCTGGGGCCTAAAAAGAATTTGTTGTCTCTTTAGGTCTGGAACCTCACTCTGCTAGCTACCTCACAGTTTCTTACCTCCAGCCTGGATCCTTTGGTTTTTTTGTTTTTTTTTTTTGGGGGGGGGGGAGGGAGAAGATTTGCTTTTCCAGGGTCAAGAGTGCTAAGGGTGACTTTACTTTTATTTCTTTCTCCCTGGGAGAGGCATATCTCATAGATGTCTTAATGTTTAGAAGTATCCTTAGAGATTGGCTATCCTAGCCACCCTCACTCTCTGTATAAAGTTTGCCGATTGTTGTATACTCTTGTTTTTCCCCCCCTTTCTTTTCCTAATCCCCAGTTGCTCGCCCTTGTTATAATGTAACTTTTGACTCTGCAAATATCTGCCTCTTGTAATATGTTTATTGGCTATGTTATTGTTAAAACTTTTGTTCGATGTAAACCGAGTTGATTTGATCTGCATCAAGAAATTCGGTATAGAAAAACCTTAAATAAATAAATAAATAAATAAATAAATAAAATATCTTTTCTTCCCTGTGTGTGCTATATGTGACAGCAACCTCACTGGAGCCAGTAATTGTGTCTAAAAAATTAAAGGCTCTACTGTTAGAATGGTCAGAGAAAAATTGCACCATTAACTTAGTCTTCAGCACCACAAGATTTTTCCTTTTTTGTTAGTCTCTTTTCTCAGTCTGTGCATGGCCTTCCTTACCAGGGCAAAAGAACCTTCTACCTACCAGGGCTTGGAAAAAAATAGAGTTCCCAGATGGGTAGGGGGTATTCTTGAGTTGGGCAGGAAAGCCTCTTCCAAACTGGTAACAAGATAAATTCACTGTCACTGCACAGAGAGTCCAAACCTCTCTCTCTCTCTCTAGGGTGAAGACTCCAGATGGGGGTCATCAATGATCTTAAATGTCTCTACTCACAGTTGATTCTCTACTTTTCTTTATCTTGGGATCCCTGATGGGAAGGATCTAAGCTGGAACAGCAGCTCCAAATGTCCTTAGAATGTGTAAGAAGAGGGGCAACCAAAACTTCTTCCCAGATCTTTTAAAACAATTTTTCTTGCCAAAAATGATGCAAATACTGGAAGCTCCTGGCATTGGGTCACCACTTTTCTTCATCCTTGTTGAGGGTGTAGAGGGGCAGATCTTCCCTGACCTTTGCAGTCCCAGAAACCAGGTTCCACATTCCCTGAGCCCAGGTGCTACACAGGGTCTCACCAGGCTTTGCACCACACCAAATTTTCAAAAGCTCAAAAAAAATATCCTGGGATACTGACTCCCACCAAGGAATGGATAGGCAGGGTAGATCCTTGATCTAGCTCACAGACTTTCAGCAGGGTTTGCTGGAGTCCTTCAAAGCAAGCCTAAAATACCAACTCAGGAAATACCCCACACACCTCGTTTAACTTCAAAATCAACTCACACTGCCCCCAGAGCTCTCAGGAGGAAGCTGCTTAGACAACCTCTCAAAGGAGATGGCCATTCCAGCACCCTCAAAGGGGAGAGGCTACACTGAGTGGATCCTCCCCTAATTATCCCTCACTAACTGCACTAAGACTTTCCCAGAGCTTACTGGTAACGGAACTGTAATGTCCGTTACACTTGGGATCTGCTTCCATACCTAGATAATTTTGTGGTGTGCATTGGACACTATGTAACCCTGTTTGCCTGACTTTAAAGCCTGGGAGATAAGAAGAACCCATAGAACTATTGTTTACAGTAACTAGACTTCCTGCCTGTGGCATTTCATCTTTCATTTTCTTTGGACCACTTCTTTGATTTACAGACCTGTTATCCAGAGGTCATAATTAAGGTACAAACAGAACTAAATATTCATAGGCCTTGGGGGGAAGGAATCGTAGCATGCAATGCAATACCCAGTGGCTAGATTTAAGGCCTTGATTGCAGCTTTCCAAATGGATCTGTGGGGCATGGCCCCCACCTAAGAACTGCCACTTCAGTGACTAAGTTGGAATGGGGTGTTAAATAAGGGAAAAAAATATCTCTAGATAGTTGTGAATGAAAGCTCCTGGACAGATTCCAGCCCTTATTCTGACTGAACTGGAAACCCAAAAGTGCAAGAGGAAACTGCCAGATCAAAAAATTCCCAAAACTGAAAATTCTTAGCAACTAATCCTGAGGAAAACGATTGGCCTTAGATATGATATCAAGGTCTCATGTATGGTGATTCCCAATTCTGTCTGTTATCTCCCACCAGTAGAAAGCAAACATCCTCTGAGCTTGGGAAGAGATCAGGCAGCTAAAGATCTCTTTGCTGCCTGGCGATGGGATGCAGTTAGGAAGAGAGTATATCTTAAGTTGCTGCTTCTGCCTCCCCTACAGCTTATTGGCTGGCAAAGGAATGCCTGACCAATGGTCTGCACGAGGAGGGAGCAGCAACCGTGTAGGAGAGGCATGATTCCTGACTTTGGTTTGCCTTCAAGTTCTAGTGGAACAGGAATAGGAGAACATAGATGGACAGGGTAAGGGGGTAAGAAAGATAAAAATTCATCTGGAGTTAGAGGAGAGAAGAAAAGAGATGGGGATAAATGCTGATAGTATAAGGAGAGAGAGAGAAGGGCTGTGAAGAGGGATACTAATGGGGAGAGGAGCTGGAAGAGAGCATTGTGGCTGTGAGAGGAGAAGAGAGAAAGTCTGGAAGAGAAGCAATGAGAAGGTTTAGATGATCTATGAGGGTAAGAGGGGATGGGTAATGGGAAAAGTGGGAGTGCTGCTTGGGAAGGGAGGGGGCTATGAAAGTGGGAAGGTCTGGGAGAGGAGCTGGGAGAGGGGACATGGACTGTGACAATGGAAGTAGCTAGTGTGGATAGAGAAATACACATGGAGGAAAGAGAATAGCCATACTATTGAAAAGAGAGGAAGATAGTAAAATAAGTTTTAAAAGAGGGAGAGAGCAAACTAAGAAAAGAGCAGGAACAGATGGAGGAGAGAAATCAAACTGCAGACACAAAGGTTGGAAAACTGTAGAGTCAAGGTTTCTATGCTTTATTATTATTTAGATTTATATTCCACTTTTCACAGTGGATTATATTCAGGTACTCTAGGTATTTCCTATCCCCAGAGGGCTTAGTTTGTACCTGAGGCAATGGAAGGTAAAGTGACTTGCCCAAGGTCACAAAGAGCGACAGCAGGACTCAAACCCTGGTCGCCTGGTTTATAGCCACTGCTCTAACCACTAGTCTACTCCTCCACTCCATGCTATGTATTTGGGCTTTGTTAAGAGTGGTTGGGGGCAGTGACTTGCATCTGTCCATCTCTTCCAGCCCTGTGGTCATTCTGGATAAATAATATGGAAGGGGTTTGCGGCAGTGCACAGCCTGTGGGCTGAAAATCTCCTTAAAATTGCTATAATACCACTAAGCTATCTTGCCAGACCCTATTTTAAGTACTTTTGAAGGTGGATGGTGCTCTTGGCAGCTGACAGTAGAATGCCTGCCAATTTTCATTACCTAGCACTGTATCTGTTACAACAGCTGTGGTGGTTCTGCTCCTGAAACACTCAGGAAGTGTTTACAGTCATTGAAGTGTTGCTTTCTATGATATCTTGTTGAAACTAACTTTGTTTGACTGAAGGAGTCATAAAGTGCATTATCCTCTTTGAGGCTGATATCCAACACTACTTAGCCTGGTAAATAGTGATTTATCCGGCTAAGTGACAGTGGCTAAATATCCGGCTGCAATCAGCAGTCACCACTTAGCCAGCTAAGTGTCTGGGTAGGTATGTGTGACTGACAGATCTTTATATGGTGAGTAGTACTATGAGTAGGGGTACAGTAACAGTATCATTAAATAAATTCATTAGTAATATCCAAACCCCCAGTAGGCTGTGCACTTGAACATACTTGAACTTTTGGGACACATACGGTAGATTATTGTGGCACACTGTGTATTGGACTTCCTCAAAAGTTGCTACCAGTGGTTCAGTTAGTGCAATATGCAGCTGCACATTTATTACAGGGCCTATCTAGATGAGACCATATTAGTCCTGTCCTGCAACATATGCATTGGCTCCCAATTCAGTGGGGAGCTAAATTTCATTTAATGGCCCTAGTGCATAAGCTATTAAATTCAGATGGCCAATATTTGATTAGGAAAAATCTTGAGTGGTATGTTTCCTCATGAGCATTGCAGTCGGAGAGTGCTGATCCTTTGCAAGTCCTCCCTGCTCATACATATAAATGACAACAAACTTGGTTGAGAGCATTTTCCATTCTAGTTCCTACACTGTGGAATACTTTGGCTGGGCAATTAAGAAAGGAGATTGAAGTAAAGGCTTAGGAAGCATTTTAAAACTGTGCGTTTTATATAGTCTTATGGATGATGGTTTTTTAATGCAATATATTTTAGTGTTCAGTTTTTATATGTATTTTATTATGTCTGTTTATTAATGTTCATATTTAATGTGACTATTGCTTTGTAATCCTCTGTGGATGGAATCCTCTTGGAAGCTGTGGAGTATGTCTTTTAAATAAATACCAATTTGGTGCATACTAGCAATGATTGAAAAAAAAAAGTCATTTTTGCCCCAAAATTAAAGACTTTATTAGCTGCAGAGTGGCAGGAGTAGAAGGTAGCTCAAGGCCGAAAACATTAAAATTTGGAAAGCATGTACCACTACTGTCTGTTCCTCTCCTTCTTGTTTTAAGAACATAAGAACATAAGATATGCCATACTGGGTCAGACCAAGGGTCCATCAAGTCCAGTATCCTGTTTCCAACAGTGGCCAATCCAAGTCACAATTCAATTACCTAGCATGTACCCAAACATTAGATAAATCACAAGCTACTTTAACCGCTTGATCATCCAACGGTCCAACCAACTCCCTCGCAGGCTTTCTGCTTTGGATATATTTTAGCAAGTTTTTATTGTGTTTTTGCCTCTATGGCCAACTTCTTTTCAAATTCTCTCTTAGCCTGTTTTATCAATGTCGTACATTTAACTTGCCAATGCTTATGCTTTATCCTATTTCCTTCTGATGGATCCTTCTTCCAATTTGTGAATGAAGATCTTTTGGCTAAAATAGCCTTTTACCTCAACTTTTAACCATGCAAATAATCTTTTTGTCTTCCTTTCACATTTCTTAACGAGTGGAATACATCTGATCTGTGCTTCTAGGATGATATTTTTTAACAATGTTCACACCTGTTGCACACATTTTACCTTTGTAGCTGCACCTTTCAGTTTTTTTCTAACTATTTTTCTCATTTTATCAAAGTTTTCCTTTTGAAAGCTTAGTGCTAGAGCCATTGATTTACTTACTGTCCTCCTTCCAGTCATTAATTCAAATTTGATCATGTTATGATCACTATTGCCAAGCGGCTCCACCAAATCCTGCGCTCCATTGAAAATTATATCTAAAATTGCTCCCTCTCTCATTGTTCCTGAACCAATTGCTCCATAAAATTGTCTTTTATTCCATCCAGGAACTTTATCTCTCTAGCATGCCCTAATGTCAATATTGGGATAATTGAAATCTCCCATTATTATCAGTTTGGTTAGCTTCCTTAATTTCTCTTAGCATTTCACTGTCCGTCTCACCCTTTTGGCCAGGTGGACAGTAGTATGCTTCTATCACTATTCTCTTCCCCAACACACAAGGGATTTCTGTTTTGGAGCAAAGGCAAGAGAACCAAATAAGGTAGTTATAGCAGGGCAGGGACTGGGGCAGCAGAAGTGTAGCAGCCAAAACCAGCTGCACTCTCCTATACATTGGTTACTGCTTTCAGGCAGTGGAGGCAGTATTTTCAGTAACTGATTCTGAAGAAGAATCTTGTCTGAAATTCCCTGCATCAGAGCTTGAACAGCTATTAGCTGAAGAAAATTTGGGAGGATTACTTATTAGCATTTTAGCCTCCACTTCAGTGATGGGGTAGATAGATGATACTGATGTTGATGAAAGCAACCCCCAGCAAAAGCATGTAGTGCAGGTAGAGAAGCATGAGTGATGGCCCTCATATTTTCTTCATAGTCTACCCTCAACCTCAACTCCAATGCCAGCATCAACCCCCAAGGATGTAGAGAAGAGATTGCAATAGACATCTTTTATCAGGAGGTACTTTAAAATGAGGGAGAACCCTTGGTTTGCTCAGTGTATTCACTACAGTAAAGATATCAGTTGAGGGAAGAAAGTGGGGCATTTGACCAATGCTGGTATGCACCATCACCTGCAGAAGCAGCACCCGCTAGCATTGGCATCAGTGGAAGGTAAAAGTGGGCAGCCTTCTTGCCTGTCAAATTAAAAGCCAGAGGAAAGGGGTTGAAAAGGGGAAGACTTTTCCCCAAGCTGATCCCACGACTCCTAACATTCAGGTGGCAGGCCAGTAGTGTCAGGCCTTGTATCTGAAGCAGCAACCCACCACAGAGGAAATGGGATGATGTTCCATGGCACTGTCCTGGGGCAAAATGCAGGCAGCATCTAAAATAGTAATGAGGAGCATTGGTGAAATGATTACCCTTGATGACCAGCTCCTGCAGGTAATGGAGAATGTGGGCTTTATGCGTCTAATGCATGTGTTAGCCCCCAATTACAAAGTGCCCTCCTGGGCTACATTTAGTAGGAAGGTCATCCCATCCTGTACAGTTAGTGCTGTAGTCACATGCAGTGGCACCTGTCAATTGGACCAGCTTGTTTTTCCCTGATAGCACACTGGTAGGACCCGGGCAAGGTAGAGCTGGCAGCAGCTCTTTTGGGGACAGAGCATCCAAGTGCATGTGGGTTTCCTGCAAACCCAGTTGATTTATAGCCCTCATATTTCAATGAATATTCTATCAGCCATAAGAAAGCTGTTGGAGATTTGGCAGCTAGATTGGAGAGGCCAGGAATGTTGAGGTAGGTTTCTTTGTGACAGATGGTGGTAAAATAGAAGATGGGGGCTTTCAGGGCCTCCATTGCATTGCACATTTGCTGTACCGGGAAGTGAAGGATGCTCTGGGCCAGAGGGCTAATGACAATGAGAATCTTTTCCTGAAGGATCTGATTTAGATTTGCAAGAAAATAGCAGAGCATTTCAATAAAAACTTGAAGATACAGCAGCTTCTATGTAAGAAGCAGGAAGAATTTGGAATGGCTCACAAGTATCTGAATCAAGATATTGTCACTGTTGCACCGGAGGTGGATCCTTGGGCCGAGGTGGGGTTGACATTACCCGTGTGAGGGATCCTATGGGTTCACATCGTCGGCAGGTGGAGTGGCCTGAAGGACGGAGGCCGGCTGGTGCTTCACCAATACCAGCCCTCCTTCCCCGCGGGTTGAGCCTTTGGGTACCGGGGCACGGCTAGACAGGTGGGCCTCCGTATGTTGTTGTCAATGGAAGGATCAAGATGTCAGCCTAGAGGCAGCAACAGTGGAATGAAGAAGTCTGTGCTGGATGAGGCGGAGTCCCAGAGACCCGGGCGCCAATAGAACCAAAGTCAGACAGGGGCGCCCGAGCAAGAATAGGCCGAAGCTTGAATAGGCCAAGTCCAGGACGTAGACTGAAGAGGCGTCTTAGAGCAAGCTGGAGTCAAGGCCGGCGGCAATCAGGAAGCAGTGGCAAGACAAGCCTGAGGTCTGGACAAGGAGAGAGTCAATGGTGTAGTCAGGCAATGCAGAAGTCTGGGCTTGGAGAGAGTCAATAGCATAGTCAGGCAATGCAGAGGTCTGGGCTTGGAGAGAATCAACAGCGTAGTCAGGCAATGTTGAGGTCCGGGCTTGGAGAGAGTCAAAAGCATAGTCAGGCAATGCAGAGGACCGGGCTTGGAGAGAGTCAGCGGCGTGGTCAGACAATGCAGAGGTCATGTCCAAGAAAGCAATCTGAGGAAGGGTTAGGAACGAAGAAGAACAGGAACTTGCGAGGATCAGGTACAGGAACACAGGAGAATCACCAGGAGGCAATGAGTACACAACTAGCATGGAAATCTGTTGCAAAGGCGATCATTGGGAGCCGAGCCCGGCCTTAAGTACCAGAGCTCAGGTGATGTCATCATCTGGGACCGTGACCAGGTTCCCGCCGTGGGCCATTCATAAGGATCAGTGATGCGCACGTGCGCGCCTGGGGAGGGGTGCGGTGCTGGACGGCAGTATCTCTCCACCGGCCACGTGGAGAGGCCTGATGTGGAGCACAGGAATCTGTAGCTGAAGCTGAGGCACCGGGGACGGTCCGAGGATGGAGCTGGCAGCCCACCGCCGCCAGAGATGAGGAACCAGGCACTGGATTCACCAGAGAGAGGTGAGGGGGCCGGGCCACGGGTCTGCTGCGGCCGGTACACTTAACAGTCCCTCACTGGAATCCCACCATGATGCTGTAGAGGTTAGCTGAGCAGCAGACACCCTTTCATTTTCTGTCTCTGACAAGAGAGATAGGTGTGGCTCTGCTCCTCGGTAGTGAAGCAGTTGTTACAAATCCTGAAGTCCTTCAAGGATACTATAGAGAGTCTGAGTGCCAGATGCACCACCCTGGGTGGGGTCATTCTTATAGTAAATATTCTGGAGGAAAAGTTAGAGGGCTTCTATGAGCAAGAGGGAATGGAAGCAAAGGTGAGTTTCTGGACTCCTTGCAGTAATGGGAGCAAGAGAAACCTTTGACAAAAAAGAATATATACATGCTTGCTACACTTTGTGATTCAGGGGTGAAGGAGTTGCTGGTAGCTAGGGTGTGTACAGTGGGGATGTAGCACAGGAAAGAGTGGCCACCTCAGAGAGCAGTACAAGCATGAGCAGCATCCTGTCAGCTACCTCTCTTCTCCCAATTCAATTCGTCAAAACCATGTTGCCCACAAAGAACAATCTCTTATGACACAAGCCATAGCTAAAGCAGCTGGCAAAAAATACTGTCAACCAACCCCTACCAAAAGAGACCCCAACAAACATTTCTTTGGCATGCTTTCTTGCAGAGCCCATGCATGAGATGGATACAGGTGTGTTGACATATTGGGCACACAAGTCCGCAGTCTGGCAGACCTCTCCAAGATGGCTCAGTCCTATCTTTCCCGTACACCAACCAGCATGCCCAGTGAATGTGTCTTAATTGAAGGGGACATCATGAGCCCTCATTTCTCAAGGCTGGTGCCAGTGTTGATGGAAAAGCTGGTCTTTTAGAAAATCAATCTACCTTTGCTTGAGTTTACGGAATTTTCATGAGTGGCAAGTCAACTGAAAGCACTTTCAAGGTCCTTCATCCACTCTGCCTATCTGCCAGGCCCCAAATGCACCACCTTAGGCGTCTTACTGTTACTGCTCTGCCTACCTGCCAGGCCCCAGATATACCACCTTAGGTGTCTTACTGCTACTGCTAAGCCTATTTGCTGTGTTCCAGATGTACCACCTTGGGGGTCTTGCTGCTACTGCTCTGCCTTCCTGCCAGGCCCCTTATATACCACCTTAGGGCCACATGGAGGAGAATCAAAATGATTTTTGCAAAGGGAAATCTTGCCTAACCAATATACTAGATATTTTTGAGGGTGTAAATAAGCATGCAGATTCAGGTTAGCCAATTGAACTAGTGTATTTGGATTTTCAGAAGGCATTTGACAAAGTCCGTCATGATATGTGTCTCAGGAAACTGGGGGGGGGGGGCATGGGGTGACCTGTTGCAGATTGGTAACTGGTCAAAAGACAGGAAACAGGGTAAGACTAAATTGCCAGTTTTCCAAATGGAGAAGGGTTATTAGCGGAGTGCCCCAGGTGTCTGTATTGTTTAGCAGATTCATAAATGATCTGGAGAAAGGAACGAGTGAGGTGACCAGATTTGCAGATGACACAAAATTGTTTTGAGTTGTCAAAACAGCAGTGGATTGTGAAGAACTGCAGAAGGACCTTTTGAGAGTAGGAAACTGGGCCTGTAAATGGCAGATGCAATTTAATGTGGACAAGTGCAAAGTAATGTACATAAGGAAAAACAATCCCAACTACAAGTACATAATGCTGGATTCCATGTTAAGAGTCACCACCAAGGAAAAGGACCTCTGAATCCTTGTGGACAATACCTTGAAATGGTTTACAGAGCGACTGCAGACAGAATGTTAGGAATTATTTGGAAAGGCATAGAGAGCAAAACTGAGAATATCATCATGCCCTTGAGCAGATCCAATGTACGACTACACTAATATTAGTTCTGGTCATCCCATCTCAAAAAAATCATAGTGGACCTAGAAAAAATACAGAGAAGGGCAACAAAAATGATAAAGGGGATGGAAAAGCTCCCTTATGAAGAAAGGCTAAACAGAAAACAGATTAGAGCTTTTTAGCTTGAAAAAGAGATGAGTGAGAGGGGATATGATTGAGATTTATAAAATCTAGGAGTAGGGGAAATTAGGAACCAAATCATGGGAAGTATTTTATCACTCAGTGCACAATCAAGCTATGGAATCTGTTGCCAAGGACATAGTTAAAGCAGCTAACATACGGGCCGATACAGTAAGGTGCGGTAGAAAGAGGTGCGTTAGTGCCGGGCGCACCCGCGTTTGTCGCACGCACAATTCGGATCACATACCGCTCGATACTGTATTTAAATGGCATGCAAATGCAAGCCGCGTCCAACGCGCGTCCATGAAGTGCAATCCATTTTACTGTATAGGCGCTATACAGCAGGTGAGGCAGGTGAGGCAGGTGAGCAGGGGCTGGGGGAAAGTTTGCCACCTACCCTTACCCCTGCCTCTAACGCAGGGGTAAGGGTAGGCGGTAAATTAGCAGGTAAAAGACGCGGCAAGATAGCAGGTTAAAAAGGAGATAGTCGGGACGCATGTTACTGTATAGGAGGGAATAGCTAATCGGATCGTTTACATACATATACATGCCGCGGGCGGAAAGGGATACGCGTCGAGTAAAAGAAGCGGTAAGGATCGGTAAAAACAGATAGTGAATCGCGGGTTAGACTTACGCAGCCAAATTGTGAGTACACAGCGGGTTAGAAACTGGGAACTGCGGCCATGCTTTACCCTATCAGCCTGATAGTGGGATTGAAAAGAGGATTGGACAATTTCCTGAAAGAAATGTCCATAAACAATTATTAGTAAGGTAGATTTGGGAAAGCCAGCACTTATCTTTGGGAGTGAGATTCAAGAAATAGATGAATTAGGGAATCGGATGGGTGCTTGTTTCTCAGACTAGCCATTGTCGGAGACAGAATGCTGGGCTCGATGTAACTTGGTCAGACCCAGCATGGCACTTCTCATGTTCTTACAGAAATAGTTAATTGTGTTTGATAGAACAGTCTTAATTGATATTAGACACTCACAAACATCTGTACACACAGTATCAACTGACACACACAAATACTTTCACAGTTCCAATTTCCACCCTTTGCTTTAAGAAAAGTCCATTATACACAGCCAGTGTTGTAGTTTACATTATACTGTGTATAGAATATAAAGAGATACTACATTGATGAGCTAGGTCAAATGCCAGAATAAATCCTAACAGCCACACAGTAATGTACCACTGAGTGGTAAAAGATGATACTCCTTTGCAGGAACATTTTTTTCAGACCTGTAAGAATATCTCGAGTGGGAGACCTTACAGTAGATTTAACCAGCAACATTACGATATGAATTCATTAGCAATAGGGAGCAGATACAAAATACTTTTATGAGGTAGTGAATTAGTTTATTAGCAACATAATGAAAAGCAATAGTAATATGATAAAATTATTTCTTTTGGTTGTTTTTTTGTTACACTTTGTTTTAGTTTTATAGTATAAGCCCCGTCATGTAAGATAAGCAGAAAACAAACGTTATCTTTAAGCTTAACTTGCACTTCAGAATTAAACAATTGCCATCTAAATTATCCCAGCTTTAGAGTAATTTGAACCAGTGTTTTCCCCCTTCAAGGTACTTTATCAGTCCAGGGTAACTCCTGTAACAGGATTTTGTCTCTGACACTCAGGGATGGAGCTGAATCCCTTTTAGTGGATGACAGTTAAAATCCAAAAATATCAGATGTCTCCATGAGGTATGACAGCAGAAAAGGATAATATTCACTAATTGGATAAATATACTCCCAGGCCATATCTGGCAAACAGATGCATTCACTTTAATGAGCAACTGTGCTAAATAGTACTCTCTTAGCTTGCAAATCACACTGATAGTGACCGGTACAGTCAGTTCTAGTGGCATGGCTCTCATACCGCTTTCCAAAGTCCATGAAAGAAAATCATGGGAAGAAACCTTTGGCCAAGGATCTTTCAGATAAAATCTGATGAAAGTTCATTCAGATAATGTCAGACATCAAAAGTCATCTATCTCTGTAACTCCCAAGTCTCTCTTGAATATTCAGCTCCATAAAGTTCCAATGTTTATGCAGATTGGATTTTGCCACCTCCTATAGACACAGGATTGGAGGGATGCAAATGATATTATCTATGTCTCAATGCATAGGAATATTCTCATCTGCTCATTAGAGTCCAACAGCAAAGCAGGTGTTAAAACAATACCCACCTCATAGCTGGTCTTCAACCTGGATTCAAAATTTTACCAAGCACATGTTCTCTGTTCTAGTCCAAGGTTCCTTCCTCTCATTTGGGAGGTGTTGACAACTCTCAGATACGAAGAAACAAACACAGTCTTTTCTCCTCTGTGTGAAAATAGTCTCATATAAAGTTGCCCAAAATATCACATGGCAGCAAACCTCCATTTTTGCATTGCTCTTTAGGTCTGCACTTTGGTCAGTCTGTGTGCAGTAATAGGCCTTAAATTTCATGATGCACATCCTGTTTAGGGTTACTGATGTTTACCCTACAGACCATTCTATTGTGTCAATGACATTATGATTACGTCTCTAAAGGAGAACTTAAAATTACACAGGAATGAAAGACATTTGAAATTTAAAATGATCAAACTTTTGAAAGAAATGCAAAAGGAATCTGACATTGGTTTCCTCATTGGCTATAAGACAACATATTTCTATAGTTGCAAATTGATGATTGTCTTTCTAAGCTTTCTCACTCATGCCAAATATATCCTGCACCCCATCCTTTTACTTTGTAACTCTTTACAGCTTTGTACTTCTCTTTTAAGATGGTTTAGAATACTTTTAGTAAGTTGTTAAGTTCAGATGCTATGCCAATTTAATTAGTTCTTTTAGTCACTTGATTTCTTCTCTCCCATTGGAATACAGGGAAAATGGGGTACTTCCCTTCCAATGTATCAAAATGTACTTTTAAAGTATTTAGTCTTTTATCTCTTATAGTATCAAGGCTGATACCTTTTTTCTTCTTCTCATCATCTTCATTCATGTGCCATTGATATGGTCCATCTCCTTTCATTCGTTTTCTCCTTCCTTTTTCTTTTAGGATGTCTGGAAGTCATCCTCTCCTTGGATTCTTATGAGCTCAGGTTCCACTTGCAAGAAGAGATCCTCTTTCGGTTAGAAGAGAAAACTCAAAACAGTTTAAATGAGTCCAAAAGGATTTGGCATTTCAGACTCAAATAAGACAGCATGAGAGGGTAGAAAGAAACTCTCATCCAAAACAAAAATCTCCAAGGAGCTTAAAGTTAAGACTTAAAAAATAAGAGCACAATTTAGAATATGCTGCCTCCTCAAAAGCAGAAAGGATCCACAAGAGCAAAATGGTGATCTCTCTAGAAAAACACTGGGGATGCTACCATTGATAGCTGCCACATGGGAGATCTGCAAACCCAACAAACTACCATCCTATCTCTCCCCATTCCAAATGGCACAATCCTATCCAAGTATTTGTAGGGGACTAAAAGGGTTCCTACACTTAAAAACATCTCTCTCCTGGATGGGTCTCTCTCTTTTCTCTTAAAAGGCCATGAAAGAGGTCCCCACAAGCACATTAAAAGACCTTTTTTATTTTAGCAGTTCTGGTTTTTTTTTGTTTTTTTGTTTTATAGTTTGTCTTGGATCTATGAAAATGCTTGGAGAAAGTTGACCAGCACTTATATGGTACAGACTCTGGTTCACAAATTATTTCTACCAATGAAATATAAACAGATGAGTTGGTAAGAGCAGAATGGACCATAACACTAACAAAAATGAAGAGAAAAAAAAGAAAATTGGCAAATGTAAATCAGATCACAACTCCTCCAATTTTCCCTTTCTTTTTGGGTTAAGAGTAGACCTTTTGTCTACAAGATTAAAAATCATGTACTCCTCCTGGCAAGCTCAAGGACTTGCAAGCATGAGTTTAATATGAATTAGCTTAAACTGTTAAAAAAAAAAAATTGTGATAGCTGCTGTACTTCAGCGAAAAAAAACCCCCAACCTTTTAGGATTAACATAGACTTTAGTAGAAACTGAAAAACCAGCCTACCTTAAGGATTGACACTTTGCTCTTAAAAGTAGATGAGAAAAGCGGAAGCCAAGTGGACAGCTGCTAGTACTTTATACTGAAATGACTTTAGATTTTTGCACTTGACGCTGGGGAAGTGTGGAAGATTGAATTTGCAGATTTTCAGGTGCAGTCCTAGGATGGGAAAAGAAAATAAGGATTGCTTTTCTGAACTGTCTCCCTTTCTCCCTAGGGATCAGCAGGCCCTTGATAAGGCTATTCAATCATTTTACCTTCCTGAGCCAGCACATTAGTTGAAAGGGAGATTGGTCAGCAGTACAAGGCTTCCAGCAATGCTGCTGCTTTTCATCACCAGTAAGTGTGGCCTTGGGCAGTGAACAGTTCTTGCAGACGTCCATCACATTGATTATTCCTTGGTTGTAGGTGGCCACAGATAAGGATGCTGAACTAGGATTACAGCATTTCTGACTAGTTAAAATGTCTCCTTGTAATGATATACACTTTGTAAAAAGTCTCATTACGCTACAGAACCGTTCTCTATTTAGGAATCACACCTAAAATGCTATTAAATCAAATATTTATTTTCATTTGTCAAAACAAGACAAGCACGTGTTGTTTTTTCTATTTCTCCCACAAGGCCTTGCTTTCTCTTTTTCCTTCTCATATGTTTTTGATCTGGGAGCTGCACCAAATGCAGGTTATATAGTATTTTCTTTCACATCCTCTCCCAGATAAAGGTCCAGCTACTGTGTGTGGCAGGGGATAGAATGCATCTTCCTGGTCCACCAAGTCTTGCCTTAAGAGCATTCTTTCTCTCTCTATCCCCAGGTATTTGTAGCTGCTAATTCAGCAGCACGCAAGCTTTAGACACAGAAAATTGAGTCAGAAATCCAACCTAGGTTACCCAAATTGGTGCTACACTGCACTAATCATACTTTGTCATATTTTTAACATTCTGCATTTTACATCTTGCCAAGACCCATTGTGCATTAATCAATAAAGATTAATGCAAAATGCCGCTCCTTGTAACTTTGGGCAAGTCACTTAATCCTCCATTACCACATGTACAAACTTAAAGGTGAATTTTAAAAACCCAGTGCACACGTCAATTAAGGGATGTGAGAAGAAGTCGGGCTTGCGAATGCCAACTGTATTTTTAAAAGTGTCCAGATACGAGCATAAAACCCGCTGTGTGTGTACATCTGAAAAGTTTCCAAAATAGGGCAGGGCACGGGCACTTCAGGGCTTGGCCAAGAGATATGCATGTAAATACGTGGTCTGGCATACGCCAAGCTCCTCTGCCATGTAACTGTACTTCTACTATGGATGACGTGTAAATTTTATAAAATAAAAGGATCGAGCCATTTCTGAAGGGTTTAAAGGGTCTGGGATAACTGGGGGGAGTGAAGGCTATCAAACCAGGGGGTTTGGAGGACCTACCTGTTAACTGGGTAAACTGGTGGATGAACTGGTAAACAGGCAATGGTGTGGGCATGCAGTCCTTTTAACATCTCCCAATTTACGCGGTAGAAGCAGGATTTGCGCGCCCATGAGCGCGTCCACTTAAAATTTGGCACACGTGCATGCAGCCAGGCTATTTTATAACATGTGCTCGTATACATGTGCAAGTTATAAAATGGCTGCATCCCTGATTGTAAGCCCTCTGGGGATAGGGAAATGCCCACAGTACCTGAATGTAATCCACTTTGAAGCACTGAAAAGCGGAATGTGAATCAAAATAAAAAAAAATGATGTAAAAAAATGAAGAAAAGCAGCTATAGTGGATAATCTTTTGGGATTGTTTTCCTTGATGTGCATAGGGTGTTGGTGTTGAACAACTTAGCTGTCCTGTTATTGATTCAGCAAAGATTATCAACTGCTTACTAATTCTTTACATATACACTAATACAATTTGTGAAATCAAAGCCTGAAATTTATTGAAGACGTTGTTGGGTGTTGTGAAAGGAAGCATCTGAAAGGAACCTGCTCCTGCCCTTCTGTTCATGTGCTGTGTTTTTCGCCATCTTTATGCCACTGCCCTTCACCTATTCAGCTTGTGCATGGTTTCCCCAAGGCTTTGCAGATCTCCCTCTGTTTTAATACGATTTCTGCAATACATAGTAGAGATGTGAATCGTGTCCTCGATAGTCTTAACGATCGATTTCGGCTGGGAGGGGGAGGGAATCGTATTGTTGCCGTTTGGGGGGGTAAAATATCGTGAAAAATCGTGAAAAATCGTAAAAAATCGAAAAAACGTAAAATCGCAAAACCGGCACATTAAAACCCCCTAAAACCCACCCCCGACCCTTTAAATTAAATCCCCCACCCTCCCGAACCCCCCCCAAATGACTTAAATAACCTGCGGGTCCAGCGGCGGTCCAGAACGGCAGCGGTCCGGAACGGGCTCCTGCTACTGAATCTTGTTGTCTTCGGCCGGCGCCATTTTCCAAAATGGCGCCGAAAAATGGCGGCGGCCATAGACGAACACGATTGGACGGCAGGAGGTCCTTCCGGACCCCCGCTGGACTTTTGGCAAGTCTTGTGGGGGTCAGGAGGCCCCCCCCAAGCTGGCCAAAAGTTCCTGGAGGTCCAGCGGGGGTCAGGGAGCGATTTCCCGCCGCGAATCGTTTTCGTACGGAAAATGGCGCCGGCAGGAGATCGACTGCAGGAGGTCGTTCAGCGAGGCGCCGGAACCCTCGCTGAACGACCTCCTGCAGTCGATCTCCTGCCGGCGCCATTTTCCGTACGAAAACGATTCGCGGCGGGAAATCGCTCCCTGACCCCCGCTGGACCTCCAGGAACTTTTGGCCAGCTTGGGGGGGGCCTCCTGACCCCCACAAGACTTGCCAAAAGTCCAGCGGGGGTCCGGAAGGACCTCCTGCCGTCCAATCGTGTTCGTCTATGGCAGCCGCCATTTTTCGGCGCCATTTTGGAAAATGGCGCCGGCCGAAGACAACAAGATTTAGTAGCAGGAGCCCGTTCCGGACCGCTGCCGTTCCGGACCGCCGCTGGACCCGCAGGTTATTTAAGTCATTTGGGGGGGGGTTCGGGAGGGTGGGGGATTTAATTTAAAGGGTCGGGGGTGGGTTTTAGGGGGTTTTAGTGTGCCGGCTCACGATTCTAACGATTTATAACGATAAATCGTTAGAATCTCTATTGTATTGTGTTCCATAACGGTTTAAGACGATATTAAAATTATCGGACGATAATTTTAATCGTCCTAAAACGATTCACATCCCTAATACATAGTGAACTTATTGGACAGGTTAATCTAGTTACTGTGTTAGTGGGAAAGAATGTTCTCCTCCTCTTTAACATGTCTTTATACAGGTCATCCTCATCCTGAATGACAGAAGGAGAGATGTTTTGGCTATGGGTACAATTGTAAATGGTTGTTTTTGAGTCATGCCGGTGAGCTTGCTATTTTAGGTAATGTTAGGGAGGAAATAAGATCCGACTGAGGGCCGGATTTTAAAAGGGTTACGCGCGCCGAGCCTAAAGCCCCGGGGCTTGCAAAAAGGGGTGGGGAGGGGGCGGGGTCGGGCTCCCGGCACAGCGGCCATATTTGCCGCTGTGCTGGGGATCCCACGCCGGCAGTCGGCCGGCACGCGCAACTTACTTCGGCCCCAGGGCTGAAGTAAGTTTTGTAATAAAAGAAAGAAAAAGGTAGGGGGGGAAAGGGCAGGGGAGGTAGGGGAAGGGAAGTTGGGGTGGGGGATAGGGAAGTTCACTTCAAGGCCTTCCCCCATTCCCTCCCAGGCCGCTCTGATTTTGGAGCGGCCTGGGAGGGAATGGGGGAAGGCAACGGGCTCGGCACGCGCAAGTTGCACAGTTGTGCACCTCCTTGCACGTGCCGACCCCCGATTTCATAACATGTGCGTGAATGTTATAAAATCGGGCGGACATGTGTGTGCGCCAAGTAGCGAGCGCACATGTATGCTGCGCACGCTCCTTTTAAAATTTACCCCAATGTGTATAAAAGGTATAGCAATACCCAGAGCTTCAGTTAACCAGAACATGAGGATTTTCTGTTTTATTTATTAAAAGATGTCTATATTCTGCCCAAAGCGGAGGTCAACATAAAGTAATTAGTAATACCAAATAATATCCAAAAGTACAAAACAAGAGGATAGATATAATTGATCAACTTGTTCTTTTAGTTTTCCGTTTTTATAATTTGGAATTAATTAGTTTTATTTCAAAACATGAAAAGCCAGAGAGTTTTTGACTATATGGAAATGCACAGAGGTCTGCTTTTAACCTGTAAATACTTGTGATCATGTTGTAGAGATCATTTTTGTAACATGCCCTCATTATGCCTATTCATCATGTGCAATTTATGGGCCGGATTTTAAAAGCCCTGCGGGCGTAAATCCGGCCGGATTTACGCGCACAGGGCACTCGCGCGCCGGCGCCCCTTTTTTGCATGGGCCGCGGGCACGCGCACAGCCCCGGGACGCGTGTAAGTCCCGGGGCTTCGTAAAAGTGGCAGGGAGGGGACGTGTCCAGGGGCGTGTCAGGGGGTGGCGCCAGCCCGGGGGCGTGGTCGAGGCCTCCGGACCAGCCCCTGGGTTGGGTGATGGTGCGCCAGCAGCCTGCTGGCGCGCGCAGATTTACGCCTGCTTTCCGCAGGCGTAAATCTGCCAACAAAGGTGGGGGGGGGGTGTTTAGATAGGGCCGGGGGGGGGGGGGGGTGGGTTAGGTAGGGGAAAGGAGGGGAAGGTGAGGGGAGGCGGAGGGAACAGGCAGCAAATGTGCACCCCCTTGCGCGCGCCAACCCTGGATTTTATAGGCTATGCGCGTATCTTATAAAATCCAGCGTACTTTTGTTCGCGTGCACGTAAATTTATAAAATCTACCCCTATCTGCATAACATATGTATACCTTATACCTCCAAACTTTGTTGTATATATAATTCATTGTAAAGCCTGTTGCTGTGTTACGTTACTCTGTAAACTAAGGTGATGTTACAAACGTGCCGCGGTATATAGAAAACCCTTAAATAAATAAAATAAATGTAGCCTACTTAATTATATCTAGTTTTCTTGAATGACAGTAATAAAGAAGTTGTGAATGCATGCTACACATGGGTGAGATGTGCCTTCGTTTGCGATGAAATAGGAAATAGAGACAATATTTCCTAGTTCGTCGCGTTTCGAGGGGGATGACAAAACAATAAGAAAACCCACAAATTTTTGTGTGGTTTTCTTATCTTTTTTTGGGGGTGGGGGAAGAAAGGGCACATTTAAAAAAAACCAACCCAAACCCATCCCAGCCCTTCAAATTTTATTAATTGCAACCCCCCAATCCCCCAAGACTTGCCCAACCCCCCCCCCCCCCTAAGACTTACCGAAAGTCCCTGGTGGTCCAGCGGGGTCCCAGGAGTGATCTCCCCCTCTCGGGCTGTCGGCTGCCACTAATCAAAATGGCGCCGATGGCCCTTTGCCCTTACCATGTGACAGGGGCTATCGGTGCCATTGGTCAGCCCCTGTCACATGGTAGGAGCAATGGATGGCCAGCACCATTTTTTAAGATGGGCATACAGCAACAGCAAGTGTGATCTATACATTCCTTATTTAAACAATGCTTTTTAGTGATGGCATTTTAAACCTTCAAGTGATTGACAGACATAGGAAATGGAGAAAACCTTCTCTTCGCTGTGTACTGGAGAGTAGGTTTATATTTATGGAAGTTCAGGAGACAAGTAGAAGGAATGGATTATTTGGAAATCATCATTCTCAGTTGTTTTCCTGCAGGGTTATGGGGAGAAAATTTAAATTGATTAATGAGAGAAAAGCAATTTTCTGTGACAGATAAGAGGAAATTTGTAGGAAGCTGAGGGCCCAATATTTCAATAAAAATATATTTGTTTAGATTTTTTTTTAGTAATCTTTAAGCAACAAAAATTTTCCTTTTTTCACCATGTCCATGAAAAAATTGAGCATCGCACATTAAGTGGTGTCTGCATATGCATGCTAATTTTTTATACGCATGAGTTTTACTATATAAGCCCCTATGCTTTTATTATTGTAGTGCTCTTCTACCTTGTTAACTACAACCCTGGGAAAATCCATAAATTATTCAAGAGAAAGCATCATCCAGCTACTGAATGCAAAATGTCTTCATTGTTTAATTACTCAGAAGCTCCACTTTTCAACAGTCACCACCACTGTTCTGAGAAGCATATTTATGTGTGTTGGCACCATAATGAAGAAATAGAAATGCAAACCATAATCAAGCACAAACTTCAGTAAACTTCAATTTCAAGATAAGTCAAGACTAGCCAAAATAACCAGATTGATATCTTGCAGATGGTTCTGGATCTGGCATCTGCGATATATTCTTGGTATTGCAAACAGGAATAAATGGGAAGAGTAGATGGATCAGTTAGACTTTTTCTGCTGTCATTTACATTTTTACTATGAATAATGCACTCATGCTATTAATATGCATGCTACCACAAACATCCTAGCATCCATATTTGTCTATGCATATTAACCTTTAACTCACAGGCATCTTACCCCTAGATTTATCAAAATGCTATAAATATAACAAATATGGCATCCGCAATTTAAAAAAAAAAGGGCATGATTAGGCTAATTTCCCTGCTCCTGCATTGCATAGGTAATTTCCACAAGGCACAATACATTTATCGCACCTGTACTATTTTTCGCTTCATGCGCTGCGGGCGCGTTACTGTGAAAAGGTTTTTATCGCATATGCTGTTCAATCAGGAGAGAGAGAGAGAGCTAGCACCTTTACATAGGCATCAGTATGTAAGAGGGTGGGCACTTTTAACAGAGTGGGGTTTGGGGGTGTGTGGTAGTTTTGGGGAGGGGGTTTACATTCATAGGAAGTACGAACAGGAAAGTACACATCACTGAATATTTTCTGTCATTTCAATTGATGAAAGCTACAATAGGAGTTGATTTGTTAATGCACTCTCTACCTAGCTTCAAACAAAGGTTCTCTCTCTCCCCTCCCCACCCACAAAGCGATAAAAACCTTTTCCCAGTAACGCATAGCTATCGCAGGCACACTGCACAGATAGAAAGGTGTAGTTATTTCAGGCGTTGATGTGTATTACTCTATCACTTTTAACGTTAGGAGCTGCTCATTTCTATTAACTCTGCCCAAACTCCTACCACTTGCATATCAAATGTTGTGTTTGCATACTAATGTCCATTGCGCTATTTACCGCATGCATTACAGCATTATCATGTGCGTTAAGGGCTTAACGCGAAATGATAAATGATCCTGTTAGTCTTGAAAATTATAGTTGGTGGTTTTAATCATACTAATAAACATGTTGTTTGTCCTTAATTTCAAATTGTGCAAGTATTTTAACTATGTTATTAATCATCAAGACAGCACATCCATCCCAACTTGTACAACCAAGGAAGAGATACACAATTTGGCAATTAGCATTCATTGATAACATATCAAATAACTCCTGATAAACTGTTAAGTACTTGTAGAATTATAAAAGGTCCAATATTGATTCCATACCTTGTCAGATAGCTTGACATGAAAGTCTCAGCATGGAAGTCAGTTTTTTGATTAATACAATAGTATGTACTCGTCTCCTCCAGTTCATTATGATAAAAGTTTAATTTCAAGATAAGCAAATTGTGTTGGAGGGGTTTTTTTTTTACACATATAGGCAAATTTATTTCATTCATGCTTTTTTATGTGTTAAATCACCTTTTTCATTTTAAAATGCCAGTCATATTAAGCACTAGGCATACCAAAATATCATCCCCCAGCTATAGACAAACAGTTTTATTGGGGGCACTGGTTTCATCACTATAGAGGTTTGGATGGAAATCTTCTGAAGTTATAATCATTGGTGCCATCCTCTGATTTACAGGATATATCTTTAATTTTGCTTCTAGAACTTATCCTTGGCAGAGCTTGGGGCAAAGGTCATATAAGAACATTTTCAAAATCAGCTCATCTACTGTCAAGTCATCAGTCTAATGTTAGGGCTGATATACTGATCATATTGGGAATTTTTTTTTGTCTGATCTGTCCTTTCAGCATATACAAAAGCTGATTGAAATTGTGTGGCTGGGAGGAAGTGACGTCATCGGCGGCAATGGCAGCCTAATCTCTGTGCTCCATTCACCACCCAACAAATCTGTTTGCATCAAAGCCATCTATATAAGCTCTCGGCAATTTTGTATATCATTTGATCCCAGGGAATGTCGCTATGGCTTCAGCAGAGGAGAGCGGCAACAGCGCGAGTGTTAGCGAAGATGGTGCCGACAAGGTAGGTCTCGAGGAGGACCTGACTACCATCGACATTTCTGCAAATCTGGATTCCGAACTCCCCACCAGTGCCGAGTTTCACGAATGGTTTAATAACCTGTGAAAAGACATCAAACTTGCCTGCAGGAAATGCTTGATAGAATGGAAGAGATCCATTAGGAAATTGCAACTCTGGGTCATCGGGAATATGACAGACTCCCGCCTCGATTTCCAAATTGAAATGTTCAAAAAAGTCAAGGTAATCACAAAATAAGAGAGTATGGACCCCCTACTTATTACATCAAAGCACACATATATAGGGAACCCTTAATTATAACAACTGTTAATACAATACATACAGATCGTTTTTTGTCATTTTTATTAATTACATACATTGATATTTATAATAACAATACAATAGTACAAAGACATGTGCAACCTAATATACATCAATACCACACATATTAGCAGCAATATATTAACATTTAAAAACACACCCCAATACAATCACTCCTCCACACACACATCTTCATTCAAAAATTGGAAGAAGGATCCTTCCAAAGAAAATAGGATAAAGCATAAGCATTGGCAAGTTAAATGTAAGACATTGATAAGACAGGCTAAGGGAAAATTTGAAAAGAAGTTAGCCATAGAGGCAAAAATCACAATAAAAACATTTTAAAATATACCCAAAGCAGAAAGCATGCAAGGGAGTTGGTTGGACCGTTGGATGATCAAGGAGTTAAAAGTGCACTTAGAGAAGATAAGGCCATCGTGGAAAGATTAAACGATTTCTTTGCTTCAGTGTTTACTGAAGAGGATGTTGGACAGATACCCGTTCCAATGAAGGTTTTCATGGGTGTTGATTCTGATCAACTGAACCAAATCATGGTGAACCTAGAAGATGTGGTAGGCTTGATTGACAAACTGAAGAGTAATAAATCACCTGGATTGGATGGTATACACCCCAGGGTTCTGAAAAACCTAAAAAATTAAATTTCAGAATTATTATTAAAAATTTGTGACCTATCATTAAAATCATCCGAAGTACCTGAAGATTGGAAGATGGCCAATGTAACCCCTATATTTAAAAAGGGATCCAGGGTAGATCTGGGAAATGATAGACCAGTAAGCCTGACTTCAGTGCCGGGAAAAATTGTGGAAACTGTTATAAAGAATAAAATCACAAAACATTTAGATAGACATGGTTTAATAGGACATAGTCAACATGGATTTACCCAAGGGAAGACTTGCCTCACAGATCTCCTACATTTTTTGAAGGGGTGAATAAGCATATAGACAAAGGTGAAGGTAGATATGGTGTATTTGGATTTCCAATAGGCATTCCACAAAGTCCCGCATAAGAGGCTTCTAAGAAAACTAAAAAGTCATGGGATAGGAGGCGATGTCCTTTTGTGGATTGCAAGTTGGTTAAAAGACAGTAAACAGAGAGTAGGATTAAATGGTCAGTCTTCACAGTGGAAAAAATGTAAACAGTGGAGTGCCTCAAGGATCGGTACATGGACTGGTGCTTTTTAATATATTTATAAATGATCTGGAAAGGGGTACGATGAGTGAGGAGATCAAATTTGCGGATGACACAAAATTATGCAGAGCAGTTAAATTTCAAACGAATTGTGATGAATTGCAGGAGGACTTTGTGAGACTGGAAGATTGGGATTCCAAATGGCAGATGAAATCTAATGTGGAAAAGTGCAGTGTGATGCATATAGGAAAAAATAACCCTTGCGTAGTTACACAATGTTAGGTTCTATCTTAGGAGTTACCACTCAGGAAAGAGATCTAGGCGTCATAGTGGATAATACATTGAAATTGTCAGCTCAGTGTGCTGTGGTGATCAAAAAAGCAAAAAGAATGTTAGGAATTATTAGAAAGGGAATGGAAAATAAAAAGAGGATTTCATAATGCTTCTCTATCGCTCCACGGTGAGACCGCACCTTGAATACTGTTTGCAGTTCTGGTCACTGCATCTCAAGAAGAATATAGCTGCACTGGAGAAAGTGCAGAGAAGGGCGACCAAAATGATATGGGGCATGGAATGGCTGCCCTATGAGGAAAGGCTAAATAAGTTAGGGCTGTTGAGTTTGGAGAAAAGACGACTGAGGGGGGGATATGCTAGAAGTCTACAAAATCATGAAAGGACTTGAACAAGTGAATGTAAATTGGTTATTTATTTTCTCAGATAATAGAAGGACTAGGAGCCACTCCATGAAGTTAGCAAGTAGCTCTTTTAAAACAAATCAAAGAATTTTTCACTCAGCGCATTGTTAAATCCTTGAATTGATTGCCAGAGGATTATGGTTTCAGCAGTTAGTGTTATTGGGTTTAAAAAATGTTTGGATAAGGTCCTAGAGGATACATCCATAAAGTGCTATTACGGTAATTAATAATCAGTAGTAGCTTGTAGAGATGTGAATCGTGTGATCGATCGTCTTAATGATCGATTTCGGCTGGGAGGGGGAGGGAATCGATTTGTCGCAGTTTGGGTTTTTTAAATATCGTGTAAATCGTGTAAATCGAAAACCGGCACACTAAAACATCCCTAGAACCCACCCCGACCCTTTAAAATAAATCCCCCACCCACCCGAACCCCCCAAAATGCCTTAAATTACCCGGGGTCCAGAGGAAGGGTCCCGGTGTGATCTTTTACTCTCGGGCCTCTGGTACGTTGTAGAAATGGCGCCGGCGCTACCTTTGCCCTGTCATATGACAGGGCAAAGGTAGCACCGGCGCCATTTTGTTTTTTTGTCCCCCGACGTCAGGAGCGTAGGAGATCGCTCCCGGACCCCCGCTGGACCCCCAGGGACTTTTGGCCAGCTTGGGGGGGCCTCCTGACCCCCACAAGACTTGCCAAAAGTCCAGTGGGGGTCCGGAAACGACTTCCTGCACGCAAATCGTTTTTCCGTACAAAATGGCGCCGGCCATACGGGGGGACAAAATACGTCGGGGGACAAAAAACAAAATGGCGCCGGCGCTACCTTTGACCTGTCATATGACAAGGCAAAGGTAGCGCCGGCGCCATTTCTACAACGCACCGGAGGCCCGAGAGTAAAAGATCACACCGGGACCCTTCCTCTGGACCCCAGGTAATTTAAGGCATTTTGGGGGGATTCGGGAGGGTGGGGGATTTATTTTAAAGGGTCGGGGTGGGTTTTAGGGTTGTTTTAGTGTGCCGGTTTTCCCGCCCTCCCCCTTCCCCCGATTTACGATTTTGTGACGATAAATCGGGGGAATTGTTATTGTATCGCGGCTCTAACGATTTTTGATGATTTAAAATATATCGGACGATATTTTAAATCGTCAAAAAATGATTCACATCCCTAGTAGCTTGTAATCTAATATTTGGGTACTTGCCCCAGGTACTTGTGACTTGGATTGGCTACTATTGGAAACAGGATGCTGGGCTTGAGGGACCCTTGGTCTGACCCAGTATGGCATTTCTTATGTTCTTGTGTTCTTATGTCAATCCTCACATATGGGTGACATCATCTGATGGAGCCCAGAATGGAAAAACTATGCCAAAGTTTCTGGAACTTTGATTCTCACTGTGCATGTCCACACACGCCATTATACCATGCCTCCATGTGGGCGACCTTCAGTCTCATAATTTAGCAAAATAAATTTTTTTGAAGAAACCAGCTCCACAGGGAAGTGGATGGTTTTCATGAGGACTGATATCCTGCTGTCCTGAGAGAACACCTCTTACAAGTAAGCAAATCTTTCTACAAGGAATAGCAGGATGGTGGCCCTTACACATGGGTAATCCCTAGCTACATCTTGCCTCCAACATAAAAAGGGCAACAACACAACCAGTGCCTAATGTCACAATAACAATGTTTTTGTTGGCAACAAACCTTTCATATTTTAATCTTAACCAAGGATTCAGTCTAGAACAAAAACAATGGACCCTAGGTGGGAAAAAAGTTGGGATCTATAGCTCAAACAAGTTCCAAAAGTCAAATTTTCCAAACCTGCTGTCATATCAGTCATTCCTATTCAAACCATAATGAGATGTGAATGTATGGCGAGAACTCTACGTCACAGCCTTGCAGATCTCCTCCAGGGGGACTGATTGCAGGGGAGCCACTGATATTGCCATATCATGATATTTTTGCTCACAGAGGATGGGAAGGGAAAGATAAGAAATTGTGTGATGTTGGCCCCCTTCCTATTGTCTTAAAGGGCCACACAGCCCAGATCCCCCCCCTCAACTGTATAAAATACTCACCAGGGATCTTGAAAGAAACCCCCCCCCCACCCCCGCACTGCTTGTTGAGGTAGCCCAGCAATCCCATAAGTACAAAAAAGTAAAATATAATCATGTGGCAATGCCTTGCCACCTTCCCCAAATCCCTCCCCTTTGAATTAAAAAACCCTCCCTTACATGGAAAATAGACCATGGTGGTTTAGGGGTGGCCCAAGCCCCCCTGTTTTCCAGAGCCTTCCCCAGACCTTGTGGTTCAGTGGTGACCAGGAGCACCTTCTAGCTCCAGGCTGGTTGATGACATTTTCTAAAATGAGGTCAGCTGGCCGTTGCCCCATCGCATGGGTGACAGGGGCAAAGACCGATTGGTGACATTTTGAGAAAAGGGTGGGGATCACTGTGTGATTATTTTTTACTTTTTAAAAATATTTTTGAGCCCTCAGGAGCCACATCAACAGGCAGCAGGGGTGGGTGGGTGGTTGGGGTTATGCCAAGACCCCTGGGTGGCATTTTTTAAGTTTGAAGGGGGTTGATTTTCGGGCTGCATGGCTGTTGAAATTTCGCCACAGGACATGCAGTAGCATTCTGATGATCCTGTGGCAAAATATCCACACCTCCTCATTTTACATGGAAATAATATGACTTCCTTTTTTTTTTTGGCAAGCTGCATTATTTTATTAGCATAGAATTGGTATTAGCTGCTTTGCATGCATTAGTAAATTCTATGCATGCAAAGCACCTAATTTTAATAGGGGTAGAGTTTTGTAAAAATAAATGCATGGTATCGCCAATTTCATATGATAAACTCTGCTTTGCGCACATCATACCTGTATCGCAGCTTTGTAAATGTACCTCTTAGTTTCATACAGTAGAAGAGCTTAATGCCTCTATAGGACTTCCTGTGTAAATGGTGGTCTGCACATAAACCAGAATCCATTGTTTCTTTAGAGGACAGGATTAAAATAATTTCTGTAGTAAATATGCACAGTTTTTGCTTTTTAATTAAAATTTTCAGGCTCTTGGGAAGTGAATTAGTGATTATAGTTGTATCCAGTTAATCAAGCTTCTTACACAGAGCAGAGTGGTATTTGAAAATGTTCCACATCCATAGGATGTTTGAATCTGCCTTTGAAAGTTTCTCACACATTTCCACAGAGAACTGAGTATTATGCTTTTTGCTAATGCTTCCGAATCTCATTAAAAAGGACATACTTGTTTCCTCCCCAGAATATATCTTTTCTGTTCTGAATTCTTAATGCTGTCAGCCAGCTGCTTTAGAAATGTATTTGCATCTGTGCTTATACATTATTCTTTCTAATAATATAAAATCTACAGTGCAGGATGTTAAAGATCTTGAATTGGGAATAAATACACGGCTAGAAACTGAAATATATTTGGAGGTAGATACTGGTTTACTTTGCCACATAGTTATGGGAGTTCACATTCTTATTTAGCAGGCTACCTTGGTGCCTAAAAGGAGGAGTTTCATGAACTTCAGGACCGAAAATGTAAATAACAGAAAATTGAGAAAACCAAACAGATACAGAATTTGAGCAAAATAGATACTGATAATGGTGGTAGGAAGACTGAAGCATTTAGCCGAAAGCACATAAAGTTTTAGGGCACAGTTTCCCAAACCTCTAATTGGGTGCCCCAGCCAATCAGTGAGGTTTTCATTATATTCATTATGAATATGCATGAGATATAATTTCATGCCCTGCCTCAGTTGCCTGCAGATATATCACAGAAACATGATGGTAGAAAAAGACCTGATGGTCTTTCTAGTCTGCCCCTATATGTTACCAGGCGTGGGGTGTGAACCCACACAGATACTCGTCTATTAGATCATAAGTACCACACCATAGCCACTTGGCCATCCTGATGCATATTACTTGTTGATATCTTGAGAATTCAAGTGACTGGGGAGCCCCTGAAGACAGGTTTAGGACCCTCTGCTTTAGGAGAAATAAAATACCTCATCAAAAAGAGATGTGGCCTACGAAGACCACATAATAATCACTGATCCATTGGGGCCAAATAAAATACTGCTTTTATAATGGAGGAACTTCTTTCACTCCCTAATGGTAATGATTTGTATTCAGGCTCATCAAACTACAGGAGACTAAGGCAGTAAGACTACAATAAACTCAATTCCTGTTTTAAAACTTCAAATTACATACAGCCATTTTATGCAAGTGTCAAATTGATCTCTCTGTTCCCCAATATTTTGGGGCTCAAAAGCTAATAGTATGTATTTTTGTGAAATTAGGATTTTTCTTTTTGTGACAAAACTTCTGGAAGGTAGTGGGTGAAATTGCCCTCACCTCTAGTCTGAAGCATCTCTGGCCTCATGCTGCATCCCAGGAACATGGCTGAACTTCCTGAGCCCATTTTATAGGGCCTGCCAGGTGGACTTCCTATGATACACAAAGGTGACATCACATCCTGCCTTGTATAAAAGGAAGCTCAGAGCCACGTTCGTGTGCCTTTACAACAGGTCTCCTGCTCATTCTGCAGTGCTAGTTTTTAGTGTATTCCTGCTTTGTTCATGAGTGTTTTTGCCTTGTTCCTGTTTTGTTTCTGTGTATTCCTGCTCTTCCTTGTTCCAGCCTTGTCCCCTTCTGTCTGTCTTGTGTTTCTCCTCCTGGCCTGATTTCTTGTTAACTTGACCTTAGCCTAGACCTTGACGTTCCTTTGCTCTCCACCTACCTTGACCTCCGCCTGGACCCTGATTTCACTTGTGCTCTTCCTGCCTTGATCTGGACTTTGCTTTGCTCTCTGTCTGCCTTGATCTCAGCCTGAATTCTGACTGTACTCTGCTTTATTCTTGCCTTGACCTCATCCAGGCACCAACTTCGCTTCTTCTGCCCAGCCTGGAAAGCCCTGCCAGACCCAAAAATGGCGTGGGCCATCCATTGCTCCTACCATGTGATGGGCCGACCAATGGCACTGATAGCCCCTGTCACATGGGAAGTGCAAAGGGCCATTGGCGCCATTTTGATTAGTGGCAGCCGACGGCCCGAGAGGGGGAGATCGCTCCCGGGACCCCCGCTGGACCAGCAGGGAATTTCGGCAAGTTTTGGAGGGTCGGGAGGGTGGGGGGTTGCAATTAATTAAATTTGAAGGGTTGGGGTGGGTTTAGGTTTTTTGTTTTTTTTTAATATGCCCTTTCTCCTCCCCCAAAAACGATAAGAAAACCACACGAAATTTCGTGGGTTTTCCTATCGTTTTGTCGGCTCCCGAACAGCGATGAAATAGGAAATATCGTCTCTATTTCCTATTTCATTGCAAATGAATGCACATCCCTATTATTTGCCATTGAAGAAATGTATTGGAGAATTTATTACAAGTTAATTTAGCTGTAGATACTTTGGAATTATCTGCCTTTTGGAAAATTCTCAGGAAGAAGTGATGTCTTGAGCTACCCTGTTAGTCTCCTTTGTCTTATAATCTGTATATGACTATAATGCATATTTTCTTTAGAAATAAAGATTGATAGTTTAGGGGCTAAAAATGTTTTTTCTCACATGTATATTTGAAACTCAGAATAGATATAAGCAATTCTTGCATATGTGGCGAGATGTGCTTACTATTGGTACATTTTTTCTTTGTTTTCCGTGCAAATGTTTGCTGAAATGTGAGAATATGCAATTTATTTATTTATTTTATTTTACTGAAAACAATGCAACCGGTCAATGATTCTGTTTGTATAGTGTCTTCCTATCTTCTGAATTCTTGTAATTTTTTTCTTTTCTTTGATGGTGTATTAATATCACTTCCTCGGGGACCTCGCCATCTCTGCTGTTCCTGCCAGGACTTGGTGGCTTCTGATAATGGCAGCGGGTATTCTTCAGGACACCTTGCCCGTTTGAGGACCCCCGAGGACTTGAAATTGCAGCATGCTGTGGTGCATGAGGGGGACCTTGCCATCTCTGCTGTTCCTGCCAGGACTTCGAGGTTTCTGATAACAGCAGTGGGCATTCTTCAGGACACCTTGCCCATTTGAGGACCCCCGAGGAAATTGCGGTGTGCTGCTGCGGGCACACCCCTTATGCCATTTTTTTCCCCAATCTCTGAGGTAGATATGGGAAGAAAAAAGAAGGGGAAAACTATAACATCAGGTTCTACCCGTACTTCTGTCCACGGGCCAGTGGATATGCACATAATTAAGGCTAATTCACCACTGCAAGACTCAAGTACCAAATTAGCTGGGATATCTTTATCCCAAGAAGCACGTACTCCTCCTCCTATACCCCAATCACCTGGTATGTTTCAAGAGAATCTTAATGTTTCTTTAATTCCTCACCATTTCAATATTATGACCACTTTGGAAGTTCTAGGGGACTTGGGCTCTAGATCCTACCCCTTGTAATTTATTGATTGAGAGAGTCGCAGGCCTGGACAATTCATTTTCTGAAGCTACATCTTCCTTACCTAGTGCTATATTACCAATTCCTCAGCCAGTTTCTTTAAATTTATTAAAGGATGAATCATCAAGTTTTGCTAATGAGGAACATGTAGAAGTTTCTCTTAAAGAAATATGGACAGTAATTTCCAGGATTGAAAATTTTTTAACAAATTCAGTAAGCCAGTTCTCCCTTTATACTGAAAAGGCTTCACTTAAGTTTTCAGAATTAGAAAAAAAGATCATTAAAATTAGAATCTGAAGTTCAATTGCAATCTGGAGTCATTTCCAACTTGCAATCAACTTCAATTTCAAGTATAAAAGACAATTTAATTATTCATCAAAAATGCAAAACTCTGGAGAACTGTTTGCATTCAAAAAATTTGCGATTATTGAATTTTCCTGTAACCCGCCTCCTATCTGGGGTTGAGCTATTTAAAAAATATGCAGAGGAGGTTCTCCAATTCATAGATGGTAAGATATTTTATTATCTTATTCTTATTTGCCAGTTAAAAAGAGGGGGGAAAATTTGATAGAAGGGTCCTTTGATATTTTAACACCTATAGAAAGTTCCAATATTTCATCATTGCTTTAATCTGATGATATCAACACAAGCGCTACCTTTGTTGTTACTTTAGTGTTAGATTCAGATAAGGATATGTTTTTTCACCAGTATTTTAAATATAAGGAAAGAATGTTTTGTGGACAAAAAATCCAGATCTTTCCAGATGTCTCTAGGGAAACTCAGTCAAGAAGGAAGCAACTTCTTCAATTGAAATCCAAGGTGTTAAATCTAGGAGCATCATTTGAAATTTCCTTGTAAGTGTGTCATTTGCTTTCAAGGAAATAAGTTTATGTTCTTAGATCCTGCAGATCTTGAGATTTTTGTTAGATAAAAATAACCCAAGTTGAAGATAAGGGAATGGAATTTCCCTGTATTTTCTTTTTTTCTTAAATGATTTCTTTAAATTGCTCCCCCCCTCTCCCGATTGTGTAGGCTTGAGCATGATTATTGTTATTTTTTTATAATTTCCTGTAAATTACCTGGTTAATATGCTTTTTCTTGTTTTTCACATGATGTAATGATATGAAATTAATAAAAGTGTAAAAAAATAAAAATCTGCTTCCTAGGTCCTGGATTACCTCATTGTTGGGGACTACATAGAGGTTTATATGGCATTGCTTATTTTGCTTTTTTTTTTTATGATTGCTTTATTTTCATTCATAATGTAACATTTTCTATATAGATAATGCCTCATTTGTAAAATTTAGAGAGTAAAATATTGCAGCAGTCAAGTTGTTTCACAAACCAAAAAATAGTCAAGTAGAAAGGACAGAGGATTCTCTTTCATTTATCCAAGGAATTTTATTTATAGTATCCTTAAATAAGCAGTGCTTAAAAGACAGTATAAATACAGCTGAGCCTCCCAACAAATAGGTGTTTCATGAACACCCTGCATCGGGAGGGACAGAATACTGAAATTGAAAAAAAACAGAAAATTACACAAAATACAAAATGTCAGAAAACATACCACTGTAACCACCAGGAGAAAGAACGCATCTGCATATGTCAGCAAAACATTGTATTGTTCAGATCTTTATACAGCATAGCAAGGATGCCACAGAATGCAGTCAGAGACATATTATTTCAAAAAGCTACCAAAAATCATAAGACCAAAATCCACTAATCAGTAAGCCAGAAGAATACAGAGATAGAAAACCTTTCAAAGACACAGAGGTAAACATCCTAAATGTAGAAAAAGAGTGGACAAGAAAATAAATAAGTAGTTTAAAAGAACGAAGACCACTCGATTTCCTGGTTCAGGTCGCTGGGACGCACTAATTGCATTAAAAACTCCAGCGCTGCTCTCTTTGCAATAGTACATTAGCATAATGTCCACCCCTACTCCAAAGGCTGATTCTATCACTCACAAAAAATTGCAGGTCTTGTACAGTATGTAATGCTTGCATCTGATGTGAAACCAGTGGAGCTTCCACCCGTTGATGGTGCAAAGCAGCAGCAGTATTCAAAGATATGAGTACAGACTACTCAATTGTCTTCCTTAAATAAAAGAGCAGGGACAAGAAATTACAGACCGCATAGGTAGTGTATTACAGTCCGATGAGATAGACAACTTAAACTCCTTATCACTGGAAGGATGCTTTAACAGTGACAGAGAATGAGGGCCTGGCTAGTGCAGTATGAGCTGCATGATCTGTGGCTCTCTGTGTCTATCTGGTACGCCTTTTGCAGGTCACAGACCATGCAGCTCATGCCATGCTTGCCCTCTTTCCCTCCACTAACAGTGTTTCAGCAACTGTGTGACTGGGCAAAATGTTTTTTTTTTAATTTTATTAGTGCTAAGAACATAAGAACATGCCATTCTATCAGACCCAAGGGTCCATCAAACCCAGCATCCTGTTTCCAACAGTGGCCAATCCAGGCCATAAGAACCTGGCAAGTACCCAAAAACTAAGTCTATCCCATGCTACTGATGCTAGTAATAGCAGTGGCTATTTTCTAAGTCAACTTGATTAATAGCAGGTAATGGACTTCTCCAAGAACTTATCCAAATCTTTTTTTTAAACCCAGCTACACTAACTACACTAACCACATCCCCTGGCAACAAATTCCAGAGTTTAATTGTGCGTTGAGTGAAAAAGAACTTTCTCCGATTAGTTTTAAATGTGCCACATGCTAACTTAATGGAGTGCCCCCTAGTCCTTCTATTATCTGAAAGAGTAAATAACCGATTCACATTTACCTGTTCTAGACCCCTCATGATTTTAAAACACCTCTATCATATCCCCCCTCGGCCATCTCTTCTCCGAGCTGAACAGTCCTAACCTCTTTAGTCTTTCCTCATACGGGAGCTGTTCCATCCCCCTTATTATTTGGTCACCCTTCTCTATACCTTCTCCATCGCAATAATATATTTTTTGAGATGCGGCGACCTCAATTGTACACAGTAGTCAAGGTGCGGTCTCACCATGGAGCGATACTGAGGCATTATGACATTTTCCATTTTATTCACCATTCCCTTCCTAATAATTCCTAACATTCTATTTGCTTTTTTGACTGCCGCAGCACACAATTTCAATGCATTATATGACACCCGGATCTCTTTCCTGGGTGGTAGCTGCTAATATGGAACCTAACATCGTGTAAGTATATGGATCACTTTGCACTTATCCACATTAAATTTTATCTGCAATTTGGATGCCCAATTTTCCAGTCTCACAAGATCTTCCTGCAATTTATCACAAAATGCTTGTGATTGAACTACTCTGAATAATTTTGTATTATCTGCAAATTTAATTACCTCACTCATTGTATTCCTTTCCAGATCATTTATAAATATATTGACAAGCACAGCTCTCTGAGGCATTCCACTGCCCCCTGTCTTTTAACCAGTTTGTATTCCATGATAGGACTGTTAAAGTAAGGATGAGGGAGAGAGGGAGAGAGAGAGAGAGAGAGAGAGAGAGAGAGAGAGAGAGAGAGAGAGAGAGAGAGAGAGAGAGAGACTTGCTATAGTGTCTCTTCCCTAGACAGGTATTTGTATCCCTATGAGAGGCCCACCTAGTAACTCGAGGTGGGGATTAGGTATTAGTGTAGGGGGTTGGGGGCCACTTTCACATTCAACATGAGATGTACAAACAGAACAGTGGTCTCTTGTGAAGATTTGATGGCCTTCGGAGTGGGGAAACTCACTCCAAGATGAGATTTGGACAATGTTCTCTCCACCTAGCTTGTTGTTGCCCAGGTAGAGTGTCCATCAAGCTAGGTGGAGAGAACATTGTCCAAATCTCATCTTGGAGTGAGTTTCCTCACTCCGAAGTCCATCAAATCTTCACAAGAGACCACTGTTCTGTTTGTACGTCTCATGTTGAATGTGAAAGTGGCCCCCAACCCCCTACACTAATACCTAATCCCCACCTCGAGTTACTAGGTGGGCCTCTCATAGGGATACAAATACCTGTCTAGGGAGGAGGCACTACAGTAAGTCTCTCTCTCTCTCTCTCTCTCTCTCCCCTTTACCGGCCCCTAGTGCACAACGTACCCCAAATGAAAGGGTTGTAGCTAACGCTGTGTCGCCACACATGATAACTCTTTCCTACTTAACATATGCTCTGCCCCCCTGAATACAAAATTAAAAATTTGCATTAATGGCTGTTAGCACAATTTGTGGTAACTCCTTGGAAAATGACCCTGATAGTTAGTAATAATACCTAGCTGTAAAAATACTAAACTCCATACAGCAAACCTAACTTTATAGCAAGAGGCTATTAGGACCTATTATTTTCTTTTTTTTTTTTCTTCCAGTAAAAGCTGCTGTAGCCACCAACTGAAAGCCTTAGCCTCTGGCTGAAGTTAATAGAGAACACATCACTGACTGTAGAAGGGCTTAAATAAATCTAGTATATGAGTGGTCTTCTCTGTGTAGAGATAAGATGGAAAGTCACAGTATGTGTTAAGAGCTAGATTATTTTATTTATTTATTTATTTATTTATTTAAAATCTTTTCTATACCATCGTTTAGTAAAGCACCATCACAACGGTTTACAATGAGGCACGTAAATATATATTTGGTTGAACTCTTACTAACAATGTGCCAGAACATTTATCGGTAACATGTATTCATAATATAAGTTATACGTTGTGTGATCTGGATCTTGTCCTTTTTAATGATTAACAGAAAAGCAAAAAATGTTGCTTTTCTGTTAATCCTCCGACTTAATATCGTGGTGATATTAAATTGGAAGAACCAAAAGGTTTAAAAAAAATTGTTTTTTAAAATATCAGAATTTCAGTCCCAAAGACAAGCATCTTTTGCATGCATGAATGCAGTATATTAAAAAGAGCCATCTTTGGCTACCAACTGTGAAACATGCAAATAAGCTAGAGATGTGAAATTTACAGTGGAGCTGTTTACTGTGCTTACCACACTTTTAGCTTTTGACACATTTGTTTAGACATATTTTCATAAATTAGTTATCAAAGTCTATGCAAAACTTTGTATGCCACTCCAGACAGCAGACAAGTTACCAGCCACTGGTTTCCAGCTTTTATTTAAGCACAAAACAAGAAAAGACAAGACACTACATACGAGAATTGCTTAAACTGCAGATTTCACAAAAATGTACTTGTCTTTTTTCCTGCCTTGCACGTGCTTTTGAATATCCCATCATTGCATGACAGAGTGGCTTCTGAATAAATGTACTGCCTGCCTGAAGTTGTTATGGGTGCATCAGGGGTAGCAATCATGTGCTCTTCTGGAGCCCAACAGGTATCTCTATGGGACGGCCAGTGAAATGACTTTGCATATTTGGCCAATCCACCAGGAATTATCATAGATGCAAGCTAAATACTGACCAGGTTGGAAGCTGGACACTTGAAGGGCAGGAAAATATTCACATGTTCTAGAACACTTGCCAGGTCATTTTACTGGCTGCCCCACTGAGATACCTGTTGAGTTCCAGAAGAGCACCCATAACAGTTTCATCAGGCAGGCAGTACATTTATTCACAAGCCACTTTGTCACGCATTGATGAGACATTCAAAAGCATGTGCGAGGCAGAAAAAAAACCTACATGTCTGGCTATCTGGAGTGGCCCCTAGGTAATGGGGTTGTCAATTTTGCTGAATTGGCAGTGGCTCAGCCACTACTGACCAGTGCAAGGTAACTAATCAGCATACAAAGTTTTGCACTGACTTTGACTAATTTATGAAAATATGTCTAAACAAATATTTGTCAAAAAAAAGTGTGGTAAGCACAGTAAAATTCACAACTCTAGCTCATTTGCATGTTTCACCGTTGGGTGCCAAAGATGGCTCTTTTTAACATAGTGCATTCACGTATGCAAATGATGCTTGTCTTTGGGACTGTAATTCTGACCAAAGCAAGACTTGGGTCCAAGATGCAATAGGATGACTTTTTTTTTTTTTTAGCAAAAAAAAGTGCTCTATCAAATGACATTGGAAAGAAAAAAAATTTAAAACTTCACAGCAGAAATAAAATGGTGACATGTCTTTATGTAACTATAATCTTTGCTTCCAGTTGGCTGCAAAACCTCCTAGTGAAAATCCTAGATGTACATCATGAGCCATGGCTATTGATCCAGTTATAGCCTAAATTGAAGTGTACATCAAGAACAATGAGGCATCAAATTAGACCTTAAATTTCTTTGGTAATATTTTTCAAGTAGTTTGCTGGCCCATAAAAAAGGTAGCAAGTTCATGTTAGGTTCCACACTTTGCATAGGACCTTAGCATCAGAGGTTGTACTAATCCACAAAATTTCAGGCCCTTGAGAGGTGTTGTCGGGCTGCAGCACCTGGACAAAATGGCCATTTAAGGTTGCATGGTACTCAGAGGTGACCTCCATTCAACTGCCTTTAGCTCTCTCACCAATGGAGATCCAGGTAAAAAAATTTAATATGATTTTGTTTGAGACTCTAGAGAACATCCGTGCAAAATTTTGTTCAATTTGGAGGAGGTTGAGAATGGAATGACCCATGTGTGTGATTGGGAGCCTGTGTGTAAGTGAGATAGAGAGAACATGTATGTGATTGAGAGCCTGTGTGTAAATGAGAAAGCATGTGTGTGATTGAGAGCCTGTCTGTAAGTGAGATAGAGAGAGACTGATCAGGGAGGTGACTGGTGTGTGTGAGACTGGTCGGGGAGATGATTGGTGGATGAGAGACAGAAACTGGTCCTGAGGGTGTGACTGGTGTGTGTGTGTGAGAGCGACATGCCTGCAAGTGAAAAGAGCAGGAGAGCTGCTGGAGAGGGTAAGAAAAAGTGACTTTTTAAGTTCATTTTTCTTGATTCACTGCCATTTTAATTATTGGGTATTATATGATGTGTTTACTGTTTTGAAATATTGTATTGTATTTGGAGAATTTTTAATAATTTTTAAGATTTTTTAATTGTTAGATGTTATTCTGCTCATCAGCTGTTTTGAAACATTTATTAGTATAGTTTTACAATTTTTTCTGTGTGGGGATCTATAGCATCTTGGCTTGTTCTGTTTTCCTAATTGGAGGTGTATTGGTGTTTAGGGCCTGGTTTAATATTTGTAGTGTTGCCTTTTTCTAGGTAGGGCTGTTACTGTTGAGTGCATGCCATAATGCAGGTGTAACTTTATGCAGATTAGTTTGTGTGCATTATTGCAGATACTGCTACTATGTTAGGTGATATATTTCTCTTTCCATTTCTCCAGTTTTGTACTGGGTTTTTTGTCTGTCTCCTTATTTGTTGTGTTTTTTTGTCTGTGACCTTATTTGTTGTTTTCTCAATACGACATGCATTGGTGGTGAACTGCTGTCTTTTTATAAGTAGGGCTATCATGCCTAGTAGTAGAGGAAGTTTGTGTTGCTGTTATTGAGATAACACCAGAATATCTTTTTTGTATGGTGGATAGGGAATGTTCTAGTTCTGCTTTATACCCATTGCTGAGGGGCATGGGGGGAAGGGGTGTTCATGTGGATGCAAAGTGGACATTTAACCTTGTGATACTCATGTGATTCGCATGTGAGAACCATCTATCAGGTGTGTGCTGACAGAAAAAAGGTTGAGAACTACTGATTTAAAAGCACACCTAGCACACACATGTGTGCTCCTGATTTTACACGGTTACACGAGCAAATATTATTCTCATTTCTTCCTTAGGAATTCATCAGTTTGTATGCATACAGCTAAGCAGATTTTAAAATATGCTCATGAAGGAAATAGCCAATTTGACCAATTAGTCCTCTGGTTTGCCCAGTCTACCTCTAGGTCATCCAGACCCCTGGATCTTCCCAGTTTACCCAGCAATCTTACTCAGTAGTTTTAGGCCTAAAATGAGTTTTAGCAGAAGTAAATAAGTATAGGTAACAGCCCGATGCACATTGCGGGCATGGGATTTAAAATCCGTTTTTATACGCATAAATGTTGACCCTGCCCTGGAACCCCCAAGACACCCTAACTCCGCCCCTTTTTTCTGCATGTTGGGCTGCTCGCACATGTGCATTTACGTGTATAATTGGGCTGTTTTAAAATAGAAGTTGTTCATGCTTGGCCCATATACCACTTGCATATATTGGCCTTTTAACATGAGCAACTCTTTTAAAATTCAGCCATAAATGATTATGGCATTGATCCTTCTCACTGGCATTTAGAACTTTTCATGGAGTCTAAATGCTAGACATAAGCTGTGAGGTCATTTGCTCCAGAGGTAATTCCAAACCTTTCTCAAAAGAGTTTGGCCAGTTTGCATGGTTGAACGTTGAGTGCTTGCCAATGGCTTAGTGGTGTTTGGTTTGGGAAGTTTCTCATATGTGGATTTTCTTTGTCTGCTGGCAATCAGCTGTGAAGCATGTTGAGGTTCTAACTGACTGAAAGATGTTATATATGTCTAGCTTATTACCGTTGCTATCATGATGTGATTCAGATAAAGCCTTATAGCTTGTTCTGGTTTATGAACTGAGGGTGTTTGTTATACTCTGTTTATCTACATTAACTATTGAATTTAGAGTTGTGTATAAAGTAGTGATTAGCGGACTATGACAGCTAGCCTGTAAAGGCCAAGACAGGAGATGTTGTAGAGCAGTGTTTTCTAACATTTTCACATCCAAGGCATATCTGTATTAGCAAAAATGTTGCGTGGCACATCAGTCTCCACAGATTAGGTAATGTGGATAATTGATATAGAGAGGACTTTTATGGAGAAAAGAAGAGATAAGAAAGCACTGAATGCTACACCAGTCTCTTCTACATTTTAAAACAAAAGGAAGAGGGGGTGAAGACACCCATGAATTTGTCACAATGGACCAACTCCCTCTATATATAAGTACAGGATAAAGAACTCCAAATGTTATGGGAAAATGATGCAGTTAATTACCTTGGCTTCTGAATGAGGCTACCAGAGTTCCTTCACTTCTGCTGTTCCCAGCACACAGAGAGGCCAATGCAATATTGGCGCGTAGAAAGTGGGCGCTCAATGCTGTGCACCCACTTTCCTAATGCACGCCCAACCACCTCTTCTGGGCGCCCGATGTAATATTTAAATGGATTGCCGAACTAAAAGTGCAGTAGGGAAAATTGTGCGCCCTTGGCATCAGGCGTGTAGGAGACATGGCTGGGCGTCTAGCAGCTGACCTGGCCTAAGTTAACTCCCCCTAAGGTCTGGCCCGATGGGTCAAGGGTGCAGGTCCGACACGGGTGACCTTTACCTGAAATCGGGAATCCAAGATAAAAACCATTCTTGCCAGACTGCAAATCTCCCTCCCTCCTGGCCAGGAACCCCTGCCGGAGAACCTCCTCCAACAGGGCTGTTCCCGGTTGGTCCTTGTCACTGACAAACATCAGTGAAAAGGACCAATACTCTTTCAAAACAGCCTTCTGAAAGGTGATTGGTCCTTTCACTGACATGTGACAGTAAATGGACCAATCAGCAATAAGTGAAAGAGTGAATAAATTAATATTAAGTGCCTGTCAAAAGTACAGAAAAGCAGTATTTTCTGCTTTTCTGTACACTTTTATGGTTTTCTCAAAAATTAATGCCTGCTCTGGGGCAGGTGTTAATTTTGGAGAGTAAAAATGTGTACGTCAGGCGCACATTTTTTTTGCATCGGGGGAATAGCTAATATCCTTATCAACATGAATTTACATGTGATGAGCACTATTAGCTACCCGCACGATTGGACACGTGTTTTGGACATGTTTTGCTTTGAGGTTTATGGACGTGCTTCCAAACATGCGTCCGATCACGCATTGAGCCATGCGCTGCCCGCAGTGCATGGTATTGCATCGGCCCAAAAGCTGGTCACATCCATTGCTTAGTGCATGCTTTACCTGCTGTACTTAGACTAGGGATAAGACAGAAGCTAAAAAGACTCAAATGCGGGGAAGATGAGGTGATGTGTGCAGTGTGTGTGTGTTGCAAAAAGCAGGTGCCAGATATTCATGCTCTATATGCTGCCCCTTAATTAGCACACCCTGTGGCTTTACTGTAGCTAAGAGGCACCATGATTACACATGTTCTTAGAAAACAATTTCTATGTGTTTAAGAGCCACAGCTGGAGTCTCTTGCTGCTGTGAGGTATTGAGAGCAGAGCCCAGGTGCTGGCCTGGATCTGAATATCATTCTGGCAGTAATGACTTTTCTGTGCACACCTGATCATGTCAGAAGGCTCACCAGCGTACCATGGCACACTGCCTGGGAAACACCGTTGTAGAGGTAGCATTCACAGCCTGAGAATGGAGGGAAGTCTCAGCCATTGTTGAAGAGTGACTCTTAGTGGCCAGACACAGGGATCACGATTGCATGCTCCAAAGGTGCTTGGTTGAGTACTGTCGTTGCAGTGGTCAGCATTTTTAAGAGAAAGGGATATAACATGGGCTAAATACCCAGGGTATTTATAAATAAAGAGAAAGGGGATATAACATGGGCTAAATACCCAGGGTATTTATAAATAAAGAGAAAGGGGATATAACATGGGCTAAATACCCAGGGTATTTATAAATAAAGAGAAAGGGGATATAACATGGGCTAAATACCCAGGGTATTTATTTATAAATAAAGAGAAAGGGATATAACATGGGCTAAATACCCAGGGTATTTATAAATAAAGAGAAAGGGATATAACATGGGCTAAATACCCAGGGTATTTATAAATAAAGAGAAAGGGGATATAACATGGGCTAAATACCCAGGGTATTTATAAATAAAGAGAAAGGGATATAACATGGGCTAAATACCCAGGGTATTTATAAATAAAGAGAAAGGGGATATAACATGGGCTAAATACCCAGGGTATTTATTTATAAATAAAGAGAAAGGGATATAACATGGGCTAAATACCCAGGGTATTTATAAATAAAGAGAAAGGGATATAACATGGGGTAAATACCCTGTGTATTTATAAATAAAGGCTTATAGTGCTTTTTCCCAACCCCCAGTCTTTATTTATTTATTTTTATTTATTTATTTAAAAGTTTTTGTATACCGCACCATGGGGTAGTAGTCTGTCCGTCTAGGCGGTTTACATAATAAAACATACACAGTAAAACATACACAATATCTTTCACTTACATCATTTCAGATACAAATAATTATAGCGTCTTAATAACGGATACTTAATAACAGTATCCATTCCAGTAGAAGTGGAAGAATAAAAGAGGAGGAAATTACTGGAGTAAAAAATACATAAACAGATCTCTCATTGCACCTTCCTGCAAATGCTTCTCAGTTTATCAGGGGGGAAAAAACCTACACAATTTATTTATTTGTGTGCTGATGTGTAAGGGGCTCTATAGTAATTTATTTCCTGTATACATATATATATATTTTTTTTTTCACTCCTGTTGAGCATCAGCCATACCATTCAGTGAGCTGTGTGGTTTTATGATTTGAAGCCACAGTCCTGAAGTAGCTGAACTGAAACCACCAGACTAATTTCACTTTGGGTCCTCCTCACTTGACTGATCAGAATGATTTTCAGTCACTCTAGTCAGGGGCTGATATCCAGCGTGGTCCCAGAGGTGAAAAGTCAGCAAGTAATCCATTTAGCCACCCAGTCCTCCCGGTATAACCTGGATAACTATAACAGTGATTGTATTCTATATTTTCCTCGCACGTAATCCTGTGGGCGAGATGGGAAGCCAGAGCCAGGAGCCAGAGGAGGAAGGAACAGTTTGGCAAGATTGCACTTAATTTGTCAAGAGCTGTTAAGGGCTCCATAGCACAGGGAGAATGCAAGTTGGACTAAGGATATCTAAGGCAAAAAAAAAAAAAAAAAATGTTGCTTGCTCACTTAGGTGATTTCAGTATTTTGTCTGTTGAGAAGTGAAATATAAATTTCATCTACCTAAAAGTAAAAGCTTAAATTCAAAGAAAATGTTCACACCCCCACATTTCTGTTCATCCCCCTCCCCCCACTGCCATATGCAAAAAGCATCAGTCTGCTATGTAGCCTCTTCATTAGTCACTCATCTGACTTTTTTTTTTTTTTTTTTAAATATGTTTCTTGGCCAGTGTGTTCCTTGTGGGAAAAACAAAGGCTCTGCTTTTCTTTGTCTGGACAGGGCAGTTTATAGGGTGCAGTTAGCATTGTAGAATTGCAAGTTTCTGTTTGTAGGGAAGATTTTGATTGTTGATTTTGGAAAGAAGGTATTTAACAGTATTAAACATCTGGTTTTAATGTAATTTTTTTTTCCCTTTGGGTTGAATGTATTTTCATTGGAGGACTCTTGACTGGACTTCCATTTAAACTTGTTCATTTTAGTGATGACTTTAGAGCTGTAGCCACCAGTCTTAATGAGGTTAGGTGACTGACTAGGAGCCAGTAAGCCATTGTTACAAAGCCAAGAGTACCATGATGCTTTCAAGAAATACATTTTAAAAATGAAGCACTGAGATCTGATGATTGAATGTACACCAAAATCCATTAATACAGCTTGCCAATCAACACATGCTAAATCCTGAAAAATCATCTATGCTCTGGATCTCTAGTAAAACCTGGGACCTGGTAGTGTTACTACAGATTTCTGCAGTTCAGATAAATTTACAATCACATCTGACAAGCTTGGAGATTTTCCTGGATGCTCGGTTGACTTTGACTTCACTTATTTCTTCTATAGTGTGTGTAGTATTTTTGTCTTCACCTAATTCATTGAGTACATTGTTTTTGTTTTTTTTTGTTTTTTTAGGTCAAACAGATACATTGATGAATATTCATTCCTTATCTTCCTGCTGGATCCATCATTAGATAAGGGATTTTCCCTCCTCCACAGCTGATGGAGATAGAGGACACAACTCTTTTATGACCTCGCTCTGGGCTATAAGGGAGGTGTGATCCTGGCCAATACCAATAGTCTCTGTCTCCAGGAGTTGCAGACAAATGAAGAAGACGTAGAACCCAGAGCCAGGGTGTGGCACTGGCCTGGTTGATTCCTTATTGTTCCTGGACCGCCAACCTCTAGAGGTTGATTTTTCCCCAATGGGCATGTTTTCCCAGGTCCTGCCTTGGTCGAGCTTTGGAAGGCTATCCCACTACACTTTAGGAGCCTGTGGAGCCTTTAGAGAGAGGTTCCTGGATCCTCAGGAGCCTGGCAGGGAATTAAAAAAAAGAGAGAAGGGCCTGCAAGACTGTCTCTTTCTGTGCTTGTTCCTCCCCCTCTCCCTGTCAAAGGAACATCAGAAGTAAGCAGAAGCCATGCCTGCCTAGCAGCAGCCGGTTGCTCGGGGGGGGGGGGGGGGGTGGAAGGGGGAAGTAGCAGTTGTATCATATACTTCAGTGGGGCGGAAAACTATCTGGTATATGGCATTTGAGTGTATACACAGCTGTGAGAAAGCAGCAGCTCAATGTGCTTTGTACTGTCGGATAGGGGAAGCTTAACTCCCTGCAATTGTGCTGTTTGGTTGTTTCTGGGGTATTGCAGACATGTTTGTGGCCAATTTAGGTTAAAGACATGAATTTCTTTCTGTTCCCTTAGCCTACATAGGTTGGGAGAATTGTTAAGGGGTACTGATCTATGCAGGACCTCTCTCTCTCTCTCTCTGGAAAGCAGTCACCCCACGGATTAGACTTCCTGCAAGCTAGCCTGAGCAAATAGCTGGGACTCAGTTCTTGAAGGTCCAAGCAGTATGCATAGCATGCCATGGGGGTCAAGTTAAAGACGCTTCAGTAGCTGTGCAGCCAGACATATGGCATTCCCTGATGAGGGTAAGGTGCTTTAGGCCACCGTTGCACCAAGTGGTACCCCAATGAGATCTCATGCATGGGCTAAAGGCCTTGGGCAGATGGCCCCTCGAACCATTATAGCAGGCATCCATCTCAGAAAACCTGCTTTCTAGAAGGAATTTACTCAGTTAAGATGCATCTCAGAGAGGTAGGTTCCCTTTTGCAGAGATCCTCATCTAGGAGTTTCACAAGGTCCGGGTCCATTATTTCTGCCCAAACTAGTATCAACATTCCATGGGAATCAGAGGCCCATCCAGCCCTCAGCAGTAGTGGCTGTCAGGGGAAAATTAAAACCCGCAATTATATTTTACATTGGATTCTCTTGGCATACCTAACATAGGAGAACAGATAATCTATTCGGGGTATTTGGCACACGAAAAAGGTAGGCAGCCTCTAAGGCCACCATAGTCAGATGGATCAGGGAGACAATAGCAAAGGCCTACCTATGACCAGGTTAACAGTTCACGGTAGCACTCGGGGCTCACTCTACATAGGTACAAGCCTCATCCTGGGAAGAGGTAGCTCAGGACCCCGGAAGGAATTGGCAAAGCAGTGGCGTGGTCGTCTTTGCACCTTCTTGGTGAACACTATAGATTGGTCACACAGACCAAAGCAAATGCTGCCGTCAAGACAAGGATTGGTAAGACAGCCTTGTCTTTCTCCCACCCCAGCAAGGGCAAGCTTTTGTAACTCCCATACGTAATGATTGGTCCAGCAGGAAGATAATGAAGGTTAAATTATATTTACCTGTTAATTTTCTTTCCTTGAGTCCAACTAGACCAAGATCCCACCCAGGAAGACAGGGGTGATGAGGATCTCTGGGACTAAGGACATCATGGGGCTGATGTAATAAAACCCACATAAATTTTAGTGCAGGTTTTACTTAATACATGCGTTAAAACAGGGGTCCCCCCGGGATGCAGTAAGCTAATGGGAGTTAAAAATGCACTCTAAATGAAAAATGCTTGTTAAAATGTGAGTTAAACTGAAAAATCTGCACTAATGCAGCAAAGTGCTTTAAAACAGGACTAGGGAGATAAGCCCTTGAAGTTGGAAGAAGTGTGACAAAAATGATCTTGGATGCAAGGTTGGCACTGGGAATCCTGACGGGCATAGTCTCAATTGAAAGACCATTTGGGCAAGGCATGCCAAGTGGCATCAAAAGGGTAAGCTCTCTAGGGAAGGTAATTATAGCTGAACAATCCACACTTTGGTGCTGTGCGTCTCAAATGGTTGTAGTTGTCTGTTCCAGAGAGCTTACCCATTTGATTTCACTTGGCAAAATGGCCTTACATGTGAGATTGGCACTCGGCATCCCAACGAGGGCACAATCTTATATGCAAGCCAATTTTAGCTATACTCCTTCCAGCTTCAAGCGCTTACCTCCGTAATCCTGGTTTAATGCACTTAAGTGGATTTTCAGGTTAACTCCTTGGCTTAAGGTGAAATGAAAGTTAACTCACGTTTCTGGTGGCCATGATATTTCTATTGCTGTGCCTCTGTGGTAGTATCTTTCTTTCTACCAGACTGGGCGCAGTAATAGATTAACTTTGACCACTTGAAATTTGAGTTTACCTCAGACCAAAGAAAGCGTAAACTCTCTAGGGCTTACAACCTACAACTGAACAAAACATAAGGTATGCACTTTGGTGTTGGGCATCCTGACTGAAGTACTGTTCAGCTGTAGGTGCCTTCCCCGGAGAGCTTGAATTGGAAATGTACATCTTCCTTGTTCTGAGGTAGAGTATCACACAAAGCACAACATTTACCACCAGAAATGTGAGTTTATTCCACCTCAGACCCAGGAGTTAAATTTCCAATGTAAGCTCTCTGGGATAGGCACCAGTCACAGGTTTTCTTTGTTTTCCTGAACAACTTGACAGCACACCACATGTAGTGCTAAAGTGTGTACTCTTCAGCTGTTGGTACCTAACCAGACAGTCTATGCTTTGTTCATTTAGTTGTAGGTGCGTTCCCCAGAGAGCTTATTTACTTGATATTTCTTATCAAAATGGCCTTGAATTAGAGAATGTGCCCACAATTTGGGATGCAAAGCACCAATCTCACTTGCAATGCCATTTTGGCAAAGTATGCCAAGTATAGTCAAAGATTAAGCTCTTTGGGGCGGGCACCTTCAGCTGAACAGTGTGCGCTTTGGCACTGTGCATTTGACTTTGGCATCCTGCTCAGTTTTGGATGCCCCCAAGAGAGTTTATGCTTTGATTTTACTTGTCATTCTCTGCCAAAAGGGCCTTGCATGCAGGAATCTGCTCTTTGGAGTGGGCACTTACAACTAGCTGAACAAAATGTAAGCTCCCTGGGGTGGGCATTTACACTTAAACAGTACACCAAAGCTGGATGCATATTGCCGGGCTCTTGTTCAACTGTAGGTGCCCTCCCCAAGAACATCAGAAATTAAAACCCTGGGTCTGAGGTGAACCAATCTCTCATTTCTGGTGCCCAAAGTTATTCTATTGCTATGTCCAGCGTGGCAGAAGCCAAATACACACTATCACACTGGGCGCAGCAATAGTATAATATGGCAATCAGATGTGAGTTAAGTTTTACTCTTGCACTGATGCAGGAGTGAAATTTCCAGCATTAGGAAACTGTGCTTTAAGCTGTCTTCCCTTTAACACAACTCCTTCCGTTGCTGAGGAATTGCTCATGCCTTCTTTTACATAGGATTCGCTTGCACCTGCACTGAGCTGAGCACTGGTTTTTACTCCTGTTGTTTTAGCGCACATATTTTAAGGGTTAAAAGCCCTGCTACATATCAAAGTTGACTTACTCCAGAAAAATGTGCACTGAAACAATGGGCACCAACAAAAGCCTCGGCTGATGTTGGTACTCTTTATTACATCAGGCCCCAAGTTAGGCGTGTCCTGGCAGCACCCTCTTCCTTCTGCCTCTTTCCATCTTACTTCTTGGCTCACTCAGAGCGGGTCTCAGTACCCCGTGGTATGTGTTTCAAGAATATAGTATGAGGAGGATTTCTAGTGGTCACAGTGTTTTAGTAATAGGCTGTTTGGACTGGTTGCTGGGGGACTAGCTTTTATACTCCCAGCAACTTTGAGCAGGAACTTTTTCTCTTGTAAGAACTTGGGATATCTCTTACATTCCTCTTTGATGGTAATTCCGAAGTGTTTGAGAGAGGGCTCTTTTGTCACTCCTTTGACTTTTATCTTGGCGCTATTTCTGAACCTCCCAGAGAGAGAGCGCCTTACTATAGTGCCTATGCCCTAGACAGGTATTTTAATCCCTATGGGAGGGCCACCTACTAACTCGGGGTGGGGATTAGGTATCAGCGTCGGGGGTTGGGGGCCACTTTCGCATTCCACATGAGACCTACGGAAAGAACAGTGGTCTCTAGTGAAGATTTGCTGGCCGTCGGAGTGAGGAAACTCACTCCAAGAGGAGATTTGGGCAACGTTCTCTCCACCTAGCTTGTTGTTGGACAACAACAAGCTAGGTGGCATATAAAAAAATTATTAAATTTATTAAATAAAGCAATGTCAACACAGCTTTAACGATATTAGTTAACTTTACAGTGTGGTGAAGCAGGAATGAAATTTCTATGTTGAACATGGAATAGAAGAAGAATTGAAAGATAGTTATCTTTATTTGTAGGACTTTTTTTTTGTTGTTTTTTGTTCCCAGGGCATAAGTGTAGTAATGCACTCAAGGCCTTTGGCATTCTCCCTAAAATGCACCCCGGGCCAGGACACCACACCCCGAGCCGTTATCATACACTCTGTAACTATGTTGTTGCTTGCTTATTACTAAAGATTCCTGTGACCAGTTGTCACTTGCTGTATTTTCAGTGTCCTTTTTCTGTGTCCCTGACCTTTGATATATAGACAGACCTATTGGCATTGTCACAGGAGCAACGTATAGACCGAGAGTACTCCAGACGCATTTGCTCTTGGCCCTCTGCCCAAGCTAGGTTTGTTTGGTCTCTGCTGCCTGAAATATAACTTGCATTTTGGCTGACAGTTTCTTGATCCCTCTCATTGCACTCTTCATTTCCTGCAGGAGATTTTTTTTTTTTTTCTGTTTTGTAGTCAGAATGGACTGCATCTTTGGCCAACCGGTAGTTTATCAGAGCAAAACAGTTGGATGGAAATAATTTATTTCTAGCACAGTATTATTTTTATGTCTAAATATTCTAGACTAGAGCTATTGTTGCATTTAAATACTGTATTTAGTTCTGCATTCAGGGTATTTTTTCCTCTTTCTCCCCGCCGCAGCCACACTCCAATTGTTGCCGAGCTAATCCATGGAAAATTAGCCTGCCTCTAATAATAAAGTCAGAATGATGCATGTACCTGTGTCTAGCGTGTCTGCCAGACTCGCACAGTTGGGGCTTCAGAAAGCTAGTACAATCAGAAGGGGCAGTTATTTGAAACAAATTTGTCATTTCATTTTCAAACAATACAAATAAAGAAGGAAGCTGGCTAAGCTTTTTTTTCAAACAGCAGTCCTAGCCTTTTTAAAAAACCCTGAACCAAGCTTCTCTTGAATAGTATTGTTGTAGGTGCAGTTACTTTGGAGCTGACAAATTGGGATCAATATTCAATTATTGGTGTTGCAGGTAACAGATGATAGCTTGTCTGTTTTCTTAGCTGTGCAGAAGTTAACTTTTTTGTTTATGGTGGGAGTTTTTTGGAGAGGTATTGGGCTATGTATGATTGTCTTTTCTTAAGTTTTTGAAGGTAATAGAAAATGGTTAATATTTATCATTTTAAATATCTTCCTTTTTTTTTTTTTTTTTAAATCTCTTTGACATATTGGTTTCTTTTCTTTTTTTTCCTGATTAGCTTGGTATTGTTTTTAGCCCCCCTTTTTACCATGCTCTAGTCTTCAGTAGACTGGTTACTGTTCTCTTTGCATGCCGATTGAATCCTCTCTGAATTCTCCTGCTGAATAGAAAACAGAGCTCAGTGCATTCTTGTCCAACAAATTGTTAGAACATTGGTTCTAGTACCTGCCCTAAATGTGATATGTCCACCACTAACATTTGGTGCCCATAGATTTTGGATGTTCAACTGGATATATACATCCATCTCCCCACCTTCTTTGCTTCAAAAAATGAGCATTTTTTAGGAGAAGATGGGCAAAAAAAAATTGGCTTTTAAATACAGTAGACTTCTGTGCACTTGTTTGTGTATGGTTTGGTTGGCATGAAGAAAGCCTTGCTGAGAACAGTGTACTCGGTAAGTGTAAACAGCTGATACTACTCCCTCAAACCTCCTCCCCATCCTGCCAAAAAGAAGCCACAGCATAAACATAGAAACATAGAAATGACGGCAGAAGAAGACCAAACGGCCCATCCAGTCTGCCCAGCAAGCTTCACACATTTCTTTCTCTCATACTTATCATTTTCTCTTAACTCTTGGTTCTATTTCCCTTCCACCCCCACCATTAATGCAGAGAGCAGTGATGGATCTGCATCCAAGTGAAATACCCAGCTTGATTAGTTAGGGGTAGTAGGGGTAGCAACTGCTGCAATAAGCAAGCCACACCCATGTTTATTCCCTTTACCCAGACTATGTCATACAGCCCCTATTGGTTGTTTTTCTTCTCTCCTGCCGTTGAAGCGGAGAGCCATGCTGGTTATGCATTGAAAGTGAAGTATCAGGCCCTTTTGGTTTAGGGTAGTAACCGCCGTAACAAGCCAGCTACTCCCTGCTTTGTGAGTGCGAATCCTTTTTTTTTTTTTTTTTTTTTTCTTCTCCCCTGCAGTTGAAGCTATTCTGGATATGTGTGAAGCCTCAGCTTTTCTTATTCCCCTGCTGTTGAAGCAGAGAGCTATGCTGGAAATGCTTGATGTATCAGCCTCTCCCATGCCATGAAGCAGTAAGTAAGCTAGATTGCTGTGAGGATGAACAGTCAGGCACTGACAGTGCAAAAGCATTTCCTTGTGGCTTTGAAAATAGAAAAGTGGTGCAACCATTTAGCCCTAATGCTCCATGTGAGTAGAAAACAGCAATAACTCTGTTACCCAAAGGGTTTCAGTATGATTACCAATGGTGGGAAAATTGTGCAGCATGGAAAAGCTTGATCCAAAAATAGGAATGTGGGATAGCGGAGTAAACTTTAGGCTGAAAATATAAGGCACATTAACTCCAGCTTTCTTTCTTAAAGATTCCAGCTTTATTTATAGCAGAAAACTGTGTTCCCAAAATGTAATCTGCTTACCTCCTGCAATATAACTCAACACAGCACTCACTTCAGGACAGAGAGGTGTGAGGAGCTGGCTTCTCTGTTCCCAGCTGGGCCCACATTCTTATTCCTGCTCACCAGGGTCCCACCAACAGAGCTATCTATTCCTCTAGCTTTTAAGGTGGACCAGGCTAGATGACTGCTCTCGCTCAGGATAAAGAGGGCTTTCAGGGACACTCCTCCACATAACCCTGTCAGGGCAAGCATCCCTATTTGCCCTGGATCCCTTCCAGGAAGTGATTTCTCTTTACAATATGCTTCTTCTGTCCTCTTTTCAATTAAATTCAGAGTAGGGGGCTACAGGGTCATGCTCTCACTAACCAGGCCCCAATTACCACAACCAGCCACTGTGCTTGTTGCCCAGTGTCCACCCATAGTCCTGTATATGAGCTCTGAGTTCCAATCCTCCTTCGCAAGGCACATTGTTTCTGGAACTCCTACTGCAAGGGCTCTGTTGCCTCCACTTGGGTGCTGCTGATTCCTCTGGAAAACTCTTATCTTCTCCCTCGGGGCTCTCCAGTTGTGGTTTATCTACCACTTGCTCTATGATCTGTATTTCGTCCTCTTCCATTGTTACAGGATCCACCTCTTTTTCCAGTTTTTATCACGGTGTCTTCTGACTCCTCTTCGCTGACTCCCATCTGCAGCACCTCCATCTGGCCACTCTTTACCACTGCTGCTGTCAGGCTTCTCTAGGCTGCCTCCTTCAAGCCAGTCTGTAAATGCTCCACCATGAGCTCCCTTGCATATAAGCCATAGTATTAGTCACTGCAGGTTCATTCACCTGCTTGCATTCTCTTTTCTTGTAATCAGCTGTGCCTTTTCTTGCAATTTTTCTTTCCCCCCCCCGGTTCTAGCAGTGCATTCGCTGGCTCCACCCCTTTTTTCTGGGACCTTCATTCAGATGAGCCTGTAGGTCCAAGCTCCGTGGGCATTATTTTCTTTCTTGTTTCACATGGTTGCGGGTGGGAAAGTGAATTTTGCTCAGACCCAGTTGATCGCTTTGTCAGAAGTGGGTGATCTCTCCCCCCACCCCCCCCCCCCCCACACCCACACCCACACCCACACAGCCTGCAGGACTTCACTAGTTCTCCGGATGGGAGGTGGCTCCTGGACGATACACCCCCAGTCAGGTGATTCATAGGGTTGCTGAGCTTCCCTGGTCTTATTTCTGGCATGATGGCAGCCATCCCCATTTCCAAATCTTTCCTGGCAGATGCCCTGGCCACCTGGCTCTTTATTATGTTACTGTGTTTTAGACCCAGTCCAGCATAAGAGTGGAACCCTTGGAACCACCATCACCACCACCGCTACTGCTGCTGCTTCTTTACTTTGCCAGCGGCAATTCCTATTTGCTGATCTCATGCTTCACTAGATCAGCAGACAGGAAGTTCACCCATAAGCTCTGAACGTGCTTACAGGGCTGGCAGAGACGCAGAAGAGGGAGACGGCATCAGCAACAGCTTTGCCTCTGAACAGATATTTTGACCAGGGGACCGGTAGCAGCAGGGAAGGCAGCACCCCAGCCGAGTAAACCTGATACCATGTGGCAGCGGAGGGTGGGGGGCAGGGGGGGTTGGAAAGAAAAGGAAGGAGGCAAATGATGGGCATGGAGAAGTTAAGAGATGGGGGGGGTGGATGCTGGAAAATGAGTCAGGGTAGATGCTGGGGTAGGGAGAAGGAGACGAGGAGAGAGGATGCTAGGAGAGGAAGAGTAAGTAGGAGGGAGAGGAGGAAGGTGGCAGAGGCAGGAGTACCTCCTCCTTCTGCCTCTCTTGCAAAAAAAAAAAAAAAAAAATAGAGCACATCCACACATATCCCAGAAAAAGTTAGAGGAACATTGTGGGCCAGATGGATTGTGAACTGGCTGTCAGGAGAATGGAGCCAGTGTTTTTATAAGCAGCTCATCCCAGCGCCAGGTTGAGAGGCGTGCAGAGGCCAAGGGCAGTGACTGCCCCAGGCTAAATGCCTCCAGGGGGGGCATAGTCAGGCTACCACTCTGCTCCCCAACTCTGAAGTGGCCTGTGGGGCTGGAAAGAAAATCCACCACTTCTGCACGCTCCTCCCCTCCCGATCCAGCCTGTGTGGGGCCCAAGAAGAAGACCTGCTGCCACGGTCCACTGGGGCCAGAGAAGCTCTGCTTCGGACTTTGGTACTCGCTGTCCCTCCTGCGCAGTCCAGTCCAAGGTGCTGTTTGTACCACATGGGGGCTTGTGCTTGTGGTTGCAAAAGTTTATTACCATGGATTCGTCACCAAGAAAATGTTTACTATGTCAGATCATTGACTTTATTAAGTAAAGATTTATTTTATTGAAACACCGCCTCCAACCCGAAGAGTATTTATTCTTGGAGAGTATGATAGTCAAATGCGTAAGGGCCCTGACGTCTTACTTCCCCCTTACTAGGGACAGACCTGGGGTCGCAGCCAATGTACAGTATATAGCAAATCCCTACAGTAGATCCCCCTCCTTCCTTGACAGAGAAAGACACTGTAGGGGGGGGGGGGACTACATAAGTTTAACATCTTTATTTTAATTTGAATAATAATAATGTTGTTTGTATTAGGAGTGAAGTTGCAGTAGCACGGTAAGGCACCTGAGCATGTGTTTTTGCTGCATGGCAAACAGGGAAAATTGAAACATGGTAAAAATAAATATAAGGGGAGGTTACAAAAAGAAAGGTTGCATCTGGATGGCCTCAGAGCTAATATGTAAAAAGAGCTGACTCAATTTCATGCAGATAAAAAAGAAACTAATGTTCCTAGAGATGCTGGCTGGGAAAATGAATGTGCCTGTAATGCAGTTAACAGAGCACAATACTAAGCACCATCCATTAATGTAAGCATACTTCATAGAAACACCACCACCAACACCACCACAGACTACTTTCTAATAGTGCACAATAACAGCATAACTGTAGATATCATGAGGCATACCCTCCACAAGAATTATGAAACTTAAAAAGTTAAAAAATATAGTACAGCAAAAATTATCCAGCATTCAGCCAATTGGAAAGCTCGACTAACTGGCATCTAGCAGCATGGGCTTTTTTTTTTTTTTTTTACACTGCTTCTATATGGTGGGGAGCTCATGCAAACGCCCTTCTTTATAGCGCCATAGCATCTCAGTGAATGCTGCGTGAAGTAATATCATTAGGACTGCTGCCAATAAGCACTGAACGGAATACTAATAAACAGAAAGGGAGAGCATTCGGAGAACTCTCAAACAACTGGCATATTCGATTAATCAGCATGGACTATTCCCTTATGCATACTGGATAATAAGGCCTTTCCTCTATTGGAAATTCTAGCCTGGTTAGGAATCTTTCTGAGAGATCCATGTCATCTAGTTCTGAACCCAGTGATCTTCTTGTACTTAGAGAATTAAAGAATAGCACAAACTGTAAATCTCTCTCACACCCCCCACACAGCATATAGAATTTGTAATTGCCTCTTCTAATTCATCTTGTTTTGCAGCACATTACCATCAGAACTATTTAAAAAATGTACTATAAAGGTGCATACTGCTATGTGAAATATTTAAAATGAACATTTACTGAGCAGAGGTGGAACAGGACTAAAAAGGCTATTCCTCCAAAAGTTGTTGGTAAACCCCGCATCTCTAGCTCTGGCTCTGTGGAAAGCAGGATAGCCTCCAAATATTTGGTTTGCTTTGTGGATTAGTTTTGAGGCCCCCATTTCATTTCTTTAGTTTTTCCACCTGAAACATGTTTTGTTCCTTTGTTTGATTCATTTCTTGTAGTACAGTGAAGTCAATAAAAGAAAGCCTCATTGATTTCGCTTTAATACAAAAAAATGGACCTGGGACTGAACTCCATATTGCTGTGGCAAAGCCAATCCTGCTGCAGGTCCATGGTGGAGCCCATCCTGCCCACAGCTCAAAAAAATAACCCCGGCCGAATCAGAGCCCATCCTGCTGTGGTGCAAAGAGTGGTTAGACTGTGATGGAGCCCATCCCATCGCAACCAAAAGACAGACATGGACTCTAGCCTGGGCCTAGGACCTGGGTCTAGTCCTAGGTACAAGTGTGACACTGGGGTCCTAGTCTCCAAGGCCTGGGCCTGGTGCCAAGGCCCACATTCCGGTCGCCAAGGCAATGGGGCCCGGTCACCGAGGACTAGTTCTGGAGCTGGGTTGCTGAAGCCCAGGAGTAGGCCTGGCATCCTCTTCTTTCTTCATCTGCCTCAAAAGTGATGTTCTCTTCCTAGACTGTGGGCTGCAGTGATGTTACAGCAGTGCCATCCTGCAGAGCACATGCTATTTTATTGTCAGTCCTGGCCCCGCTGGGATGGAGTCTGATGCAGCCAGGCTTCTCTTCAGCCTGTGGAGTCCATCCCACCAGGGCCCCGCTGCTCTTTGATCTGTGGCGGGATGGACTCTGCCACAGCCTTGCTGCTCTGTGGGATGTGCTCTGCCGTGGCCCTTTCGCTCTTTGGGCCACAGCAGGAAGAGCTCCTCTGCAGCTGGACCTCTCTTTGGGATGCACCTGTTCCCCCATTCATTTCTATGTCTCTTCGACTTTAATGGGCCATAGAAATCAATGGGGAAAATGAATGAAACAAACAGGATTTGAATTTTGTGATGCTCCCTTCATGCATTTCAGGGACCCAGAAAAGAAATGAATTTGATCCTAATCATTTCAGATTGACTATTCATTCTAAATGAATGCACATCCCTAATACAGCCACACACCTTAGGTGGGTGTGTGCAGGCGGCACTGGAGAGGATATCCTGACGACATCGCAGAGCATCTTAAATAATTGCCAAAACAGTTAAATTGGTTTTCAGCTCTTTGCTGGTGGGAAATTATTCAGAAACATATTCTACTTGTTAGACATTTGAAATGTAACTAGAAAAATACTTATTCCAACATCCTTCTATGACAACTGAGCTCCTGTCCATAAGCTGCTGTCCTAAAGTCACAGGACATAGACCTTGAGAATGCCTTGTCAAGTGCTGCCTGCTTGTTTCAGCCCCAGGAGCCTTCTGCACCACACAGTGCAGTAAATATGAGCTAAATCACTCAACTCCAGTCCTCAAATTTTTTTTTTTTTTTTACTTTTTAGTTTTCAGTACTTTCTTCTTCTTTTAACAGAAAAATGGAAATTTACATTTCAAAGCAGGCTACTTTCTATATTATAAAAGAGATGGAGTGGAAAAAGGCAAGAGAAAACTGGAACAAACGTTTTTGCTTGTCAAGAACCTTCTGAGCTGTGACTCATTACTGCCTTCCATTCACGGGCGAGACATGTACATTTTCCAGCAACCCATTTTCTTACCTGACTGCCTTCCATCTCTCTCTCTCTCTCTTCAGCCTCGCTGGTCTGTATTCTTCCCACCTCATTTTGCTGCTCTTTTTTTTTGTCATTGTGATTTAGCTGAGCAACACTTAATTAAACTCTATTTCCTCCTTTTACGCTTCAGGTACCATTATGCAGCTCCCTTCAAGATGTAATTTGTGTGCTGTTTATTGAAGCTGTGAATTTAATAATTTCAGCCCCCTGCTATTACAGTGTGGCTATAATGAAATGTATTGACATTTTGTACAAACAGGTTCCCTCTCCCCCCCCCCCTCCCCTCCCCCCAACCCTTCCTCCAGGATATTGCTTGAGTAAGGAGCAGAAAGTGTTTCTAGTAACACAGGTTTCCGAGGCCCAGTAGGAAGAAGCTGCTGTACTGTTACACTGGTCTAGCTTTTCATTTCCTTTACTTCATGTTGGCATGCAGAGGGTTTGGGTTTGGTTCTAGTGACAGGTCTTCCATTCTCTTGGTTGGCCTGGCCTTGGGCATACTATGGGGGCAGGGCTCACAGCCCCTGAGGGATAAGGGAATCTCAGCCATTGCTCAACAGTGACAACTACTGGCCAGACCTATGACACGCACCATACCTAGCTCCAGAAGGAGCCATGGTCTGGGCCTCCTGGTAAAAGGTCATCACTGTGATGGCTGGGCTAAGTTTGCAGTGTGTGTGTGTGTGTGGGGGGGGGGGAGGTGTTTATTAAAAAGAAAATGGGGAACACCCCCCTCCCCCCAAGATATTTGGATTTGATTTTGGATTTAATTGCTCACCTTTCCAAATTCAAGCTCAATGTGCATTACATTCAGGTAACAGCATATATTTCCCTGTCCCCCGAGGGCTTACAATCTGAGAGGGCAACTTTCAAACAATTGTACGCAGTGGCATATATGCTCCTATATGGCCATGCATAGTTTTTCGATAGTATTTTATAACCCATGTGTATCACATTGAAAGTGAGCACATTTCTTGCCTGTTTCAAAAATAAACACACACACATATTTTACACACGAAAATAAAGCGGGACTTGACGTTCAGTATATTTTAAAACATGCAGGCATAAGTGAAATTACGTGTTTTACTAATTAAACTCCACCAGTTCGCCTAGTCCTTCTCCAGGGTCATCGAGACCCTCCTCATTCTTCCACCTGAACTCCCCCCACCAGGTTCACCCAGACCTCCTACCCGGCTAATAGTTTACAACACATTTAATATAACTTGCACCAGGTAATTAGCAGGTGTAAGATTACATGCCTTATTGTAAACCATTGTGATGGTACCTAACTTAACGACGGTATAGAAAAGTTTTTAAATAAATAAACTAAATAAATAAATCTACATGCGTGTCTGTTAAAATAGAAACACTTGCAAAATATTGCCCCCCACCCAGACCGCCTCTTTTTTATGTACACACAGAAGCAAAAAATATGCACGTATGTTTGAGGTATATAAATAGCATATAGAAAAGTAGATACTGCTTAGGTGAAAAATGCTAATTTTTACATGTATAAGTCTTTGAAAATTACCCCTTAGTTTATATGTGAGACAGTGGAGGATAAACTGACTGCCCAGAAACATAAATAGAAGTGCCAATTATCCTGATTGTTTTCTGGGCTGTACAGATTTTTGGGGTACTATACAGAAAAAATAGGAAGGGCTAAAATGTTTATAATTTAATGCACTTATGACTTGCATATCTATAAACCCTAAGTGAGTTACAATAAAACAGGCATAAAATAACATAAATGCCCTGATTTTAGCCCTCCAAATGCAGGTTAGCATCCGATCCTCTTCTACACTTTGATAGCTACTCTATATTCAGTATGTGTTGGATACATTTATTTTGTGGCACTTCCATAGACTTCAGTCCATGATGTAATCAGAGGCCTAAAAAATTATACAAACTGGTGGTTTCCCCTTGGACTGGTAAAAGCAAATCTTTTTCGGAATAAAGAAGTTCAAGAACCTAGTGATCATGATATGAGCCTCCAAAAGGGTAGAATGAGGAATACAGTAGCATCAGAAAATATTACTTCACAGAAAGGGTGATGGATGCATGGAACCACCTCCCAGTAGAGGTGAATGAGGCAAAACAGTAATAGTTCAAGAAAGGACAGGACAAGGACAGAGGATCATTAATTCCAAAGAAGCAAGGGGAAAGTGAATGATTAACTGGAATCTATGGCCCAGTAGCAGGAAGTAAACTGAGCAGACTTAGGTGGTCCTTATCTGTTATCTGTTTCTGTGTTTTTCTCATGGTGAAAAGTGTCAAAGAAAGTTGCATATTCCTGAATCCCATCAGCGAAGATATTAAACAGCATCTCCAAGTGGAAACTTGATGGTTTGTAACCCTAGTCACAAGGAATGTAAGTGGGAGAAATGGGATGGTTGCAAATAAAAGCTTAGGCTAGCTCTGATTGAACTGGAACCCAAAGGAACAAGATGAAACTGCTGGGCCAAAATTAAAATAATGAAGAAAAAGACCCAGACAAACTAGAGCATCCTGGACTGAAACTCAGTGTCCATTTTTTAAGAGGAATCTTGACACACACACACACACACACACACACACACACTCTCCCCATCCAAGAAACAGATCCTATTAGTGATATCTTGCCCCCAGGTTTTTCATTCCTTTTCAGTGCCATAGTTGATTGTCTACATGGTTCAATTGATATTCCTGGTTGAGAGCTTGGGAAGCGAGCCTTGTCTGAGGCTGAATGCCAGAGAAGGCTGCTCATGCTGATTAAAGGGCCTGCCTTTCCCCGGGGGTCCAAGTCTTTCATGTCTTTCATTACTCTGCAAAATGTCATTACCCTGTTTGCTGCATATAGATATGCCGTCTCCTTCATGAATGAGTATGGCTGCTATTGTTTAACATTTCTATAGCATAACTAGGTGTATGTGGTGTGGTGAAATACACGCACGTTAGCTACTCTCCCCCCATACATCTTGTATGATTGTAGTGAACGTAATTGCTTTTCCCCCCCAAAATTCACCTAACCACTTTTGTATAATTGGGTAATGTACGGCGAAGGAGAGTGATGCTTCGGAATAGCAGAATGCAGACCTGAATTGTTTGTAAAGGGACTGGCCTGCCTTGATTTTCTATGATGCTGCTAAGGGAGGGATGGGGAGGACATGGCAAAGTACATGGTGGGGATGAGATCTTTATTTACTGCAGATTTCAATATACGGGCCCATATCGGGGAGGCCGATATTCAATGCTCCTTTGCCGGATAAGTAATGGCAGTCCCATTCAGTGGCCGCTATAGCTGGATAAGTACTTATCTGGCTAAGCAGATAGCCGGATAAGTGTTGGGTGGGATATGGACGTTCCGGGGAGGAGTTACTTAACTGGGTTAGTGCTGATATTTGGATTTATCCAGTTAAGTTAACTGGATAAGTTAATCCTGCTCAGTAGCAAATCTAAATTTAGCTGGATATGTCTTATCCGGCTAACTCAGTCAGATTTGTTTGAATACCAAGCCCTAGGATTTTATACAAGTGAATAGGGATGTGAATCGTTTTTTGACGATTTAAAATATCGTCCGATATATTTTAAATCGTCAAAAATCGTTTGGGCCCACGATACAATACCAATTCCCCCGATTTATCGTCAAAAAATCGTAAATCGGGGGAAGGGGAGGGCAGGAAAACCGGCACACTAAAACACCCTAAAACCCACCCCCGACCCTTTAAATTAAATCCCCCACCCTCCCGAACCCCCCCCAAATGCCTTAAATTACCTGGGGGTCCAGCGGCACACTAAAACACGGCACACTAAAACACAGCACGCTAAAACCCACCCCGACCCTTTAAATTAAATCCCCCACCCCAAATGCCTTAAATTACCTGGGGGTCCGTAGCCTTAAATTACCTCCGTAGCGGCGGTCCGTAGCTAAATCGGGGGAAGGGGGAGAGCAGGAAAAGCGGCACACTAAATTGTGTGGTCTTCAGCCAGCGCCATTTTGCAAAATGGCCGTCGCAAAATGGCGGCGGCCATAGACCAAAACGATTCGACGCAGGAGGTCGTTCTGGACCCCCGCTGGACTTTTGGCAAGTCTTGTGGGGGTCAGGAGGCCCCCCCCAAGCTGGCCAAAAGTTCCTGGGGGTCCAGCGGGCGTCCGGGAGCGATTTCCTGCCGCGAATCGTTTTCCGTACGGAAAATGGCGCCGGCAGGAGATCGACTGCAGGAGGTCGTTCAGCGAGGGTTCCGACCCCGGCTCACGATTTTAACGATTTTCACGATACTTTACACACCCAAACGGCAACAATACGATTCCCTCCCCCTCCCAGCCGAAATCGATCGTTAAGACGATCGAGGACACGATTCACATCTCTACAAGTGAAGAAAGTAAAAGACTAAAGGCCCCAGAGCCCCCCCCCCCCACTCCCCCAGAAGCATTGCAGATTTAAAATTATATTAGATGCAGAGTAAATTTCTAGTGTTTGAGACCTAGAAAAGTGTTTGATCTTTTATCATATTTGCATGGAATGAATATAAACTAACTTATTAGTAGTCAAATTCTCATGAAGAACAACACTCAAATATTAATTTTTCATATCTGTCCAACATAAGGAAGATTTTAGCTCTGTAGATCAAAGCAGAACTGTCAAAAACTAAAAGTACAGTACTAGGTATTTCAGTATCTGAGCAGTTTACAGAAAGCCTGTTAAAATGTTACAAACTTTATTCTCAAAATAATACTTTTCTGCAATTTGGAGAGCAAACTTTTTAGCTGCAAAGTCCGCAGATACTTTTCACTCACACTCTTTACACCAATGTTAAAGTGAGAAATATTTGGGTCACTTGCACATACATTCAGGCCTGCCCCTTCCTGGGTCGTCTTGTTCCTACAATCCCAAATGCTCCTAGGTGGATTGTCCCTCCTACCCTCCCTCACATACATCCTTCTGGGTCTTCCACCCCCTCTCTCCAAATATGGCCCCATCCCGGTTTTTCTCAAAACTTTTTCTTTCTCTCGTAGTATCTTCCCAGATTCTCTCTGCCCAGGAGGGAAGGGTTAGGTTGGCCGACATAGTTGGTGAATCGATTATTAGGAATGTAGACATCCGGATGGCTGGTGGGCATGAGGATCGCCTGGTAACATGCCTACCTGGTGCGAATGTGGCGGACCTCATACATCACCTAGCTAGGATTTTACACTGTGCTGGGGAGGAGCTGGCTGTCGTGGTACATGTGGGAGGGAGGTTCTGGAAGCCAAATTTAGGCTCTTAGGTAGAAAGCTTAAATCCAGAACCTCCAGGGTGGCATTCTCTGAAATGTTCCCTGATCCACGCGCAGGTCCCCAGAGGCAGGCAGAGCTCTGGAGTCTCAATGCGTGGATGAGACGATGGTGCAAGGAAGAGGGATTCAGTTTTGTAAGGAACTGGGGAACCTTTTGGGGAATCACGTTGTCTCTTCCAAAGGGATGTGCTCCTCCTTAACCAGGGTGGAACCAGACTGCTGGCACTAACCTTTAAAAAGGAGCTAGAGCAGCTTTCAAACTAGAACAAAGGGGAACGCCGACAGTCACTCAGCAGCGCATGGTTCAGAGGGAGGTATCTTCAAAGGATACTAATGATGCATTAGAATTAGGGCATCCCAACAGTGAGGTTCCAATAATAAGAAAAGTAGTCCAAGTGCCTGTAACTAAAAACTCACCTGAGCTAAAAAATTCTAACATCTCTATCAATTAAAAAGCAGAATGAAAATACAAACAAAAAACAAACTTTGAAATGTTTGTATGCTAATGCCAGAAGTCTAAGAAGTAAGATGGGAGAATTAGAATGTATAGCAGTGAATGATGACATTGATTTAATTGGCATCTCAGAGACATGGTGGAAGGAGGACAACCAATGGGACAGTGCTGTACCACAAATTATATCGCAATGATAGAGAGGAGCACCCGGGAAGCGGTGTAGCGCTTTATGTCTGGGATGGAATAGAGTCCAACAGGATAAACATCTTGCATGAGACTAAATGCATAATTGAATCTTTACGGGTAGAAATCCCTTGTATGTTGGGGAATACTATAGTGATAGGAGTATACTACCGTCCACCTGGTCAAGATGGTGAGACGGACAGTGAAATGCTAAGAGAAATTAGGGAAGCTAACCAAATTGATAGTGCGGTAATAATGGGAGATTTCAGTTATCCAATGTAATCGTATCAATTTGTCCACTGCACAATGACTAAATATAACTTCTAACAATCATGTTGTATCAAAGGTTTTATGATTTTTAGTAGCATTACTAATATTCTTATGCTTCTAATAACTTTTTATCACAAATTTCATGACAGTTTAGGACCTTCATACACACCCACGGTTGGCAAGTATACAACTTGTGCTTCCACCGCTATGGGTTTTTCTTAATTCATCGGTCCATTAAATTTTCTTCTTTTTTGTTTTTTCAATTTTTCTTTTAGTTTTTTTTAACTATTTTATAAAATTGTGGAAATGAATACTTCCCTTAACGTGTGTAACCAAGCTTTAGAGTCCAAAAGTCTGACGTGTCCGCGTTTCATGAGCCGCTGCCTCAGGGACATCTTAATATGACTGCCAGTACACTATTGCGGTAACTCTCCAGATACTCCTTGACGGAAAGTCTTCCAACATTCATCGGTTTTACATTTTAATAGAGGTCCATCTCATCTTTATTACAGACCCCGCCACCATTTTGTTCTTTCGGCCAATATAAAATCTGCAGAATTTTGCAGAATTTTAAATTTTTGTGCGCAGAATATCTCCAGGAACTAATCAGTGTGGAGCATGTGAGCCAGCATGTGCTCCCATGCTCTTCAGCACCACTGTAATTCACATGAGTTTCCTTGGTTACAGGAAGCCTTTGCGGGAGGGATCGGGTTTTCACAGAGCCTGTGAGTGCATGGCAGGTCACAGGTCCTGCACTGAGTTTCTTGCTGCAGCTGCCACTGCATTGTTGGGTTTTGACCTTCATCAGTTGTTCTAAGGCAGTATCTGATGGGCTTCTTACTTGTCTAGGCTGCCCTGCACTGCTGATACTGCTTAAACTGAGTTTATGCCTCTGATAGGGTCATTTTAACCAAGTAAAGATCTTCACCATCTAGAATTCTGTATAAGAAAAACAGGTAGTGAGGTAGGAGGGGAACTGTGGACTACAAACAGGATAACACATTGTAAAACAGAGCAGTTGGAAGTGATGGAGTGGGAGGGGAAGGAGTAAGAGGTGGGGAAAGGAATATGAGTGAGTGAAAGGAAATGGGATGTGTGAGGAAGGGATGAAAGGAAAGGAACAGTGATAAATGTGTAGGAAAGGTAAAAGAAATGTGATGGAGAGGAAATAAAGGTAAGAGGGAGATGGTAGAGGAAAAGTTAGAAAAGGAAGGAATATAGAAAGCAAAAACTAGTGCCAGCATTTCCATTAGGAAAACTAGGAGGTCACCTAGAGAGCCAAAATTTTGGGGGCAGCAAAATCCCACCAAGAGCCAATACCAAAGAAGGGACTGCTGTAATAGAGCCACTGCCACAGGGTAGGAAGGAATGTTGTGCTCGAGCTGCTGCCAATAGGCAAAATGGCGCAAAACCGAAGGTTCAGCTAGGGTGCCAAATAATTTAGCACCGGCCCTGGCATGAGTATATGGGAAAGAGTGTGTCACAAATATACCCCCTTGCATTTCATGCACTCCCAGAGGACAGATGCAGATTCTGTGGTAAAGGTTGATAGCTTGTTGTTTATGGGGGGTTGGGAGGAGAATAGTGGTCATGTGGCATCATAGTTCCTTGGGGATAGGGGGAGGAAAATCAGATCGGAGGTCTGGGAATGTAGCAGGATTGAAGGTCTGTGGATTAGGTGGGCAGGAACTTTGTCATTTAGCCACAGGCGCTCACTAGGCCTGTGTATAAATCCAGGCCTGCTCTTGTCCTTATTCGCAGCTTTCATCATGTCAGGAACCTACCATGTGTGTTAGTGACAGCAGCAGAGTCTGAAATGGGATAATGGGGGTGAGGAATATTATATGAAACCTGATAGGAGGGTGGATATCACAGTGGTGCAGGCTGATTCAGGGTAAATCCCTGGCAGGAGCAGCACAGGCCTCAAGTGCAGAGCGGGACAGAGTCTTCTGCCTAACTGGAAAGGGGCATTAAAGTAGTCGGTGCTAGCAAATATTAGTGCTTGTAAGACTGTTCTGAAGTTTGTCAATGTTAGTAAAGGTTTTAATTTCCTGAGTACCATAAGTTTGGCGTATCCTTCTTTCACTTTTAAAGATATGTGTTGTTTGAGGCTGAGTTCCGTATCAGTTATTACTCCGAGGTTCCGTGCTTTTTCGGCTAATTCTATCTTCTGATTATTTTTTTAGCAGTATTGGGGTTTGGATGATCAGTAAGTTTTTACGTTCTAAATGTAGAAGTTCAGTTTCTCCATGTTGATGACTAGCTCCATTTGGTTTAGTAACTGTTTGATGAAGTCTAGGTACATGTTTGCTAGTTTTAGTGTTTTTTCCATTGTGTCTTCAATGGGAAGTAGTAGTGAATGTCATTGGCATAAATGTAGTCTATGATTCCCAGGCCCGCTAGGAGGTGGCTTTGTGGCAGCAGATAAATATTAAAGAGGGTTGTAGATACAGCTGATCCCTGTGGTACTCCCTTTTGTAGATTTACTTTCTCTGATAATACGTTATTTATGCAGACTTGGTAAAATCTGTTACTTAGGTATGATCTGAACCAGGCTATAGTTTTTTCTGTAGGCCTATTTCTTCTAGTCTCTTTAACAGTATGTCAAGATTCACTGTGTCAAATGCTGATGAAAGGTCTAGCATCATCAGGATGTAATGTTTTCCACTAGGAGGCACATCATGAAGTTAGCAAGTAGCACATTTAAAACAAATCTGAGAAAATTATTTTTCACTCAATGCGCAATTAAGCTCTGAAATGAATTGCTGTAGGATGTGTTTATGGCAGTTAATGTAGCTGGGCCTATTTATAAATGTTTTTCCTACAAGCACAATTCAAACCCTAGATTCATCAAAATGCTATAAATTTCACATGAATATTGCCCATGATAAGGAAAAGGGGCATGGTTAAGGTAATTTTTGAGTTACCGTGTACTATTTTAGCGCTTCACATAGGTATTTTATCGCAACACATGTTAAAGACAGGCATTTCCTTATTTTGGGGCTGCTGCTGGCAAGAGAGAGAGACTGTAAGGCTCTCATATAACTATTTATATCACTATAGGAGGGCCAGCTAGTAACTCGAGGTGAGATTTTGGTGGTGGTCTAGGGTTTTGGGGCCAGTTTTTATTGCACAGGCAGAAATACGAACAGCACAGTACATATCTGTGAAGATTTGACATGATTTGGAATGAGGAAAGGTACACAAAGATGAGATTTCTAGAGTGTTCACGCGCCCTAACTTGATGCTCTCTTCCTCACTCTCTCTCTCTTTGTGCAATTGGTGTGCTGCAATAAATAACGCATGCGTTTGATGAATGACCCTGCAAAATGTATTGTTTGTTGTCTCTCTGATGGAAAATTCAATAAACATGTTTAATACAAAAATGAAGTCACGTACTCAAAATTCAAAATCAATATAAAAAAGGGAAAAATCCCTTAAACAATGTGTATCTAACGCAGCATTCAAAACTGTTGTTTTGAAAAATTGCCTCTCTGTTCTGGACTAGGTCTATCCTCGGGTGCGAAGTTTGATCACATATTATTGCAAACTGAACAAAAATGGAATTGTACGTTACAAAATGTGACCCCTGTGGATTAAATGAATTTTTTGGACTGGTTTCCTTTGAAAAGCTTTTTGAGTTTTGCTTTATTTCACCTTTAATTCATTTTGAATGAACGGAAAGTGTCTTTCCATTGGCTGATACCTGTTACTTTTGATCAATTGCATTTATTTATTTATTTATTTATTTATTTATTTAAAAACTTTTATATACCGACATTCATCCAGGATATCACATCGGTTCACAGTGTAACGCAAACATACGCCATGCATGGCGCTTTACATTGAACAAATAAAACATGTTAACAAGGGAATAAAGGGGTAAGAGAACATGGGATAAATTGCATTAAATGTTAAACAAGAATTGCAATTATATACATATTTTCAATGTTGAGAGACTGAGAGAATAGGGATTTAGGAATACGAGGGGGGGGAGGGGGAGTGGAGAGCAGAAGGGGGAGAAAAGGGGAGTAGGGGGCGGAAAGAAGAAGGATGGGGCAAAAGCGGGGTACCGAAGGGGGCCGTGGAAAGGAATAGAGGAGAGGAAGAGAGGAGATTAGGTGTATGCTTTGGCAAATAGCCAGGTCTTAAGCTTCCGCTTGAAGGATTTCAGGCATTCCTCTTGCCGTAGTTCAACTGGCATTGTGTTCCAAAGGGTCGGCCCGGCGATGGATAGTGCACGGGCTCTTGTGGAGGTTAGTTTGTGGAGTTTGGGAGAGGGGATAGGCATGGTTGCGAGATGTGCATGTCTGGTAGGCTTATTAGACTGGTGTAAGCAGAAGGATTCATTGAACCAGTTCATTTCAGGATTGTATAAAGCCTTGTGGATGAGAGAGAGCGCCTTATATTGTATACGGGATGCTATTGGGAGCCAATGTAAATCTTTTAGAACAGGTGTAATATGGTCATGTTTGCGTAGGTTGGTCAAGATTCGGGCTGTTGTGTTTTGCAGAATTTGAATGGGATGAATGGCGTTGTTAGGAAGGCCGAGGAGCAGGGAGTTGCAGTAGTCAGTTTTGGCAAAGATAGTGGTTTGAAGCACTGTCCGGAAATCAGGGGCATGCAGTAAGGGTTTAAGTTTTTTCAGAGTATGGAGTTTAAAGAAACCATCTTTAAGTATATTGTTGATAAATTTCTTCAGTGTAAAGTGCCCATCGAGGATGATTCCCAGATCACGGACTTGTTGGGCAAATTTGAACTGTGATAGAGGGGGGAGGATCGAGTGGTTGGGGGGTGAGATGAGCATGATTTCAGTTTTAGTTGTGTTAAGGGCTAGGTGGATGGAAGAAAGGAGATTGTTTATGGATTGGAGGGTATCATTCCAGAAATCCATGGTTTTCGAAAGGGAGTCAGTGATGGGTATGAGCAGCTGAACATCATCAGCGTATATGTAATGGGGGAGATTTAGGCTAGAAAGGAAGTAGCAGAGGGGAAGGATGTAAATATTGAAGAGGGTAGAGGAGAGGGATGATCCCTGAGGGACACCTTGATTAAGGGGGATGGCATTGGATACATGATTGCCTAGCTGAATTTTGTAGTCTCTGTTGCTGAGGTAGGATTCTGCGAAGATTCTGCGAAGACTGCTACAGCTTATTATCTGCCATGTACAGAATGGATTAGTACCCGGGTTTCCATGAGGCAACCAGCAGTGAGGCTTGAGTCTGGAATAATTTATTTCATGCTGCGGTAGCAGCTGGCTATGAAGAAATTTGGACTGAGATGTCCCTGAGACAGGCACTGCATTGCCAAAATACTTCCAATTTTGGGTTTGTGGTAAATGATTATACCGTGCTAAGGCACTGGAACGTTAAGTAATGTGCCAGCACAAACTGATATTATACTATTATTGGGCATTTGTATATTATAGTGTTAGACCGAGAGAAGCAAATTAGAAGATAATAAGATTTAGATAGTTTAGATAGTTGTAGGCTGCTTGACACATTAGATGCATGTTTTCTCCTTAACTCATTTTTTGTATTGATTTCCTACTGAGACAACATAGAGAGAGAATCCTCTTTATAACCTCAAGGTGTATGAGGCTTTTTAGCAAACTTTAATATACAAATGTTTCCCACTTTGCATACCGTATTGTTAGATTTTCTCATTCTTTGTCTTCATGACTATCACAGGCTATGAATGAATCAGTAGTTACACAATCTCTAAGGTCAGGCCCCATAGGCTAATGAAAGAAAATGGAAACCTTCCCAGTTTAATTTAGAGGTTTTGCAAAAGTAAGATGTTGGTATGCAGCTTGATTTTCAGTTTGAACCAATTTTCATCCATAAATTACTTGCAGGCCGATACAATAAGGGCGCGTAAGAAAAAGTGCGGCAGTGCCGGGCATCCGCTCGTTTGCCGCACGCACAGTTCGGATCACATACCGCTCGATACAGTATTTAAATGGCATGCAAATGCAAGCCGCATCCAAATTGCGTCCATGAAGCGTACATGAAGCGCAATCCATTTTACTGTATAGAGCGCTATACAGCGCCTATACAGTATCCTGGGTGCGCTGGTCCCTGTCATTTCAAATGACATTTGAAATGACAGGTACCAGGAAGTGGATAGTTCTCCTATGCTCGGGCATCGGGGATTGCAGTCCTCTCGCCCCCCCTCCCGAAGCAAAGCGCAGGGCGAAAATCGACTCAACATGTTATTAAAGCAAATAGAAATTGTAACAAAAGTAAACTTAATGCATGCTTCCAGCAGCCCCAGTCCTCTCTCCCCTCCTCCCGAGGCGCCCACCGCAGCTCCCCTGCCTCCCGGGGGCAGCCAGCAGCGAAAGCGGCTTCCAGCAGCCCCGCCGGCGAAGGTGCATGAACGCACGTCCAATTTGGGCGCTCAAGCAGCGAAGGCGCATGAGCGCACGCCGTGACCTGAGGATGTCCACCCGGGCGCTCAAATTGGACGTGCGTTCATGCACCTTCGCCAGCGGGGCTGCTGGAAGTCGCTTTCGCCGCCGGCTTTCGCAGCTGGCTGCCCCCGGGAGGCAAGGGAGCCGCGGTGGGCGCCTCGGGAGGAGGGGAGATGCATGAATGCACGTCCAATTTGAGCGCTCAAGCAGCGAAGGCGCATGAGCGCACGCCGTGACCTCGGACGTCCACCCGGGTGCTCAGGTCATGGCGTGCGCTCATGCACCTTTGCTGCTTGAGCGCCCAAATTGGACGTGCGTTCATGCACCTTCGCCGGCGGGGCTGCTGGAAGCCGCTTTCGCCGCCGGCTGCCCCCGGGAGGAGGGGAGAGAGGACTGGGGCTGCTGGAAGCATGCAGTAAGTTTACTTTTGTTACAATTTCTATTTGCTTTAATAACATATCGAGTCGATTTTCGCCCTGTGCCTTGCTTCAGGAGGGGGGGAGAGAGGACTGGCAATCCCCTTTGCCCGAGCGTTGGAGAACCAGGCCCGAGCGTAGGAGAACCAGGCCACACCATGTTACTCACTTGCTCCAACCAACCCACTTATTTGACCGGAGCCTGCCTATTGCTGTCACATCCCTCTAACGCCAGGGTCAGGGTAGGCGGTAAATTAGCGGGTTAAAGACGCGGCAAAACAGTTTGTTAAAAAGGTGATAATCGGGCCGCACGTTACTGCAATGGAAGGAATACCTAATCCAATCATTTACATATCATATACATGCCGCGGGCAGAAAGGGATACGCGCCGATTTAAAGAAGCGGTAAAGATTGGTAAAAACAGATAGTGAATCGCGGGTTAGACTTACGCGGCCAAATTGTGGGTAGAAAGTGGGTTATAAACAAGGTAACCGCAGCCGCGCTTTACTATATCGGTCTGTTGATTTGCTAAAGTTGAAAATTGGTTTAATCACAGAAACCACACCCTCCTTAAAGCACCTTTAGTATATCTTTAAACAGTGCTACTGCCACATTCATATATTAGAAGTGATTGGAACAAATATAAGTTTTTATTATGAACAATTTTTTTAACATTTCGACCGAGGGGTTAAAAGGGCTCTTAGGGAAGATAAGGCCATTGCAGAAAGACTAAATGAATTCTTTGCTTCTGTGTTCACTAATAAAAGGATGTTGGGGAGATACCAGTTCCAGAGATGGTTTTCAGGGGTGATGAGTCAGATGAACTGAACGAAATAACCTGGAAGATGTAGTAGGCCAGATTGACAAACTAAAGAGTAGCAAATTACCTGGACCGGATGGCATGCATCCTGGGGTACTGAAGGAACTAAAAAATGAAATTTCTGATCTATTAGTTAAAATTTGTAACCTATCATTAAAATCATCCATTGTACCTGAAGACTGGAGGGTGGCCAATGTAACCCCAATATTTAAAAAAAGGCTCCAGGAGCGATCCTGGTAAATGTAGACCAGTGAGCCTGACTTCAGTGCCGGGAAAAATAGTGGAAACTATTCTCAAGACCAAAATCGTAGAGCATTTAGAAAGACATTTAATGGAACACAATCAACATGGATTTACTGAAGGGAAGTCTTGCCTAACAAATCAGCTTCATTTTTTTTGAACCGGTATATCAGACTGGAGACAAATTTAAGCACATTCAAAAAAGCTTTGAAGATGTGGTTGTTTGAGCAGGCTTATATGCAAACTGGCTAAATTCACAGTATAATTCCTCTCCCTATTCACTTACTTATTTTATGTTAGGATTATTTTATGATTATTTTAATTAGTGATGTGGTTCGTTTATCACAAATTAGGCAATTTCAACAAAAATTGCCTAATTCGTCGGGGGTCGGGGGCCCTGAACCCCGAAACTGATTTTCCCCGAACTATGAGGAAAATTAGTTTTTCGGATTTGTACGGGGAGAGGGGCACATTTTATTTTTTTAAATAAAAAACCACCCCAAGCATTAAAATTCACTGTAATACAACCCCCCCCCCCCCCCACCATCCCGATCCCTCCCCAAGATTTACTAACATCCCTGGTGGTCCAGCGGGGTCCCACGAGAGATTTCTTCCTCCGGGCTGTCTGGCCTGCCTCGATCAAAATGGCACCGATAGCCTTTGACCTACTATGTCACAGGGGCTACCGGTGCCATTGGCACCATCTTGTGCTCCTACCATGTGACAGGGGCTGACCAATGGCACCAGTAGCCCCTGTGACATAGTATGAGCAAAGGCTACCGGCGCCAATTTGATTAATGGCAGCAGACGGTCCGAGTGTAGGAGGTCGCTCCCGGACCCCCGCTGGACTTTTGGCAAGTCTTGTGGGGGTCAGGAGGGTCCCCCGACTTGCCAAAAGTCCCTGGTGGTCCAGCGGGGGTCCGGGAGCGGCGACCTGCACTCGGACCGTCGGCTGCCAGTAATCAAAATGGTGCCGATAGCCTTTGCCCATACTATGTCACAGGGGCTACCGGTGCCATTGGTCAGCCCCTGTCACATGGTAGGAGCACTAGATGACGCCGATGGCCATGTGACAGGGGCTGACCAATGGCACCGGTAGCCCCTGTGACATAGTAGGTCAAAGGCTATCGGCGCCATTTTGATCGAGGCAGGCCAGACAGCCCAACAGCACGGAGGGAGAAATCCCTCGCGGGACCCCACTGGACCACCAGGGATGTTAGTAAGTCTTGGGGAGGGATCGGGATGGTGGGGGGGGGGGGGGGTTGTATTTAATGTATTAAAGTGAATTTTAATGCTTGGGGTGGAGTTTTTTTAGCTTCGTTTTCCTGCGTTGTTTTTTGGGCCAGTTTCATTTTTCCCCGTTTAGTTTTTTTTCGTTTTTCCAAAAAACTGACCGAGGAAAAACGAACTTTACCCCGAAGCGTCAGACTCAAAAAATGACCCGGTAGAAAAAAACAAAGCTCATCTCTAATTTTAATTTGTTTTTTATTTTTAAGTATATTTTAATGGAATTAGTCTAAGATAATGTTTAAATCATGATATAGGTAAATTGCTTTATCGAGATTGAATATTTTTGTAACCTGTAATTGAGTGTTATTCTGTTTTATGATTGTTTAGTTTGGGCACCGTATAATAGGTGGCAATTTTGGTACCAATTTTAACTGTTTGAAGAATGTTGTATCTATCTATGTTTTATAAGATCATGTAAACTGGCTTGAAGTAATTAACGAAAGTCTCTGTATATAAAAAAGGTAAAATAAATAAATAATGCAATCTGATGCTTGCCAAGGTCCCCTGCTGTGTAACTTTACTTCTGCTATGGGTGATGTGTACGTTTAAAAATAAAGAAAATTAAACAGATCTATGGGGATTTAAGGTTGTGACTAACTGGGAGAAGGAAGGCTATTAAACTAGGGGCGTTTAGAAGACCTCTCTCTTAACTGGGCAAACTGGGAATGAACTGGTTTTAGTAGCAATAGCGTCATCGCATGCCCCTTTTAAAATCTCCCCACTTTCGTGATTGAAGTGGCATTTGCACGCATAAGCATGTGCCCACTTCAAATTGGGCACACATGTGCGCGGCCAACCTACTTTATAACATGCGCACATATGTGTGTGTATGTTTATAAAGTGGATGCGGGCCAACACACGTGCACGTGTGCATCCGCGTGCCAGTTTTAAAATTCACCTTTTACTGTATTGAACTAGTGGAGCACACATTTATTAGTACCCACTCAACTATGATGATCATTAAGCCAGAATCTGATGGCCCATTTTGTTCTCCCAATGTATATCAATGGGCAAGTATAAACTATTACATAAATGATCCAATGCGAACAACAGTCCATGAGATCTTTTGTTCTGGATACTCGAGAAGTGCCAAGAATTGTCCTTGTGGGTCCTTCTATAGTATGTTGACAATGGGAACAAACCCCTCAATAAAAATGACCCTTTTCTGTCATGTCTTCATCCTGTGATTGTAGCATGTTTAACATATTCCTTGATATTCCAACTCCTTGATAAAGTAAAACAGGGAAGCTCTGAAAAAACTTTATGCAAGGATAGGATGGCTCAATGCTTTTTGACAATTCTAATTATTTGACCTGACAACACTGACTAGCTCATAATATATTTCACTCGAAATTTTTCTTATTTTAATTGATAAGATAATTGTCAATTAGCATAACATACTTCTCTTATTTGCCGTTCAAGGCAAGTAGTTTGGATAACCCCGCTGTGCTAGTCTTTCATAAAAAATACGTGCTTGCAATTTAAATTCATTGTCTGAGGAACATAAGCATCGTAATGTTAAAAATTGGCCAATAGGAAGACTTGCCCTCATAGATTGAAGCTCTCAAATCTTGTTATTTCTTTCTGTAGGTTTTCTATAAATGGTAGTGCTTAAACATCCCAGTTGTTTATGAATACTAATGTCCAAAAAGGATATCTCCCATTGATTACTTTCAGTGGAAAACTGTAGGTTTTGATCTAAAGAATTAATCCAACAATGAAATGCATTCAACTCATTCTTTGAAGATTGCCAGATGAAAAAAAATCATCTATATACCTTCACCAAAGGTGAATGATTTCAAACCAATGTGATGAATATTAAAATTCCTCTTCAATTGCTATGACATATAGGTTAGCCAGATCAGGTGCCATAAGAAACTCTATGGCTAGCCGATGTGTTTCTTGTTTGAATGAGAAAACATTGTTGCAGTATCATGGCATTGTGGGGACAAGGAGGCTAAATTAAATGATAGAGCAGTTTTGGATACATTCTCTTAATGTTCTGTTGACCAATAATGTGAATGTTGCTTTTGTAAACCGTTGAGATCTTTTGAAAAAATGGTATATAAAATGCCTAATTAAATAAAAATACAATTCAACCATATGGACTTACCGGTAATAGTGAAGTTGAATGGTATTCTCTCTTTGATTTATATATATTTTAAACATAAATATTGACCCATTTTGATCAGTAGGTGATCATGTAGTAATCTGAGATATTAACTTGGAGTAAAAGAACTACATGTGTCCTACTCTGATTGGTTGGAGAGGCCATTCGCACGATAAGTAACTGGAGAGTTGGCAATGGATACTGTTCTGACCAATTAAAATCTAACACGTGTTACTATCTAATTGACTTGAAAGGATTTGAATAATGGCAGCTTTTCTGTTTTGTTTTGTTTTTTTGTGGTAACACTACGAATTTCTGGAGGATGCCATAGATACAATTTATATGTGAAGATACCATGAACTCAATGAGATATTATGGACTTGGTGTAGTGCTGTCCTTCACTTTTCTGGTAACGTGCATTGATTATATCCCTGCTTGCCATTGTAATGAATATTATCCTGGGTAGTTGTTTACAATAACAGTATTCCTTGTAAAGACGTGCCCAGCATACCTAGTATTATATGAGAAACATAATATTTTCATACTAGTCTCTCTTTGTTCTCCTTACCTTTACCTGTTACACCACTATTTTGTAATTACTTGACTCTGAAAAATAACATATGTGGTCTTGCTATTATTAACTAATAAAAATACATTATACTTTTTACTGAGTCTAAGTGTTCTTGTGTCCCTGGCCATAAGCATAGAGTAAGCTTTACAGTAGTTATCCCCTGACACAGAATTACATCTGAAACACAGATTGTGTTGGGATTTGAATAGACAAGCAAGTTGAGACTTTGAAAATATAAGCTAATAAGCTAAGTACTTTTGTGGTCCATTATATTGTGTCTTAAGTTTTGGAAGGTATCTCAATAGAGAAATGGATTTGCAAAGTTTATTGGGACTTTATAAATATACAAGTAAAGAAGCAGTTTTGTGAAGTGAAGTGGGACTCCAAAAATATACAAAAAGCGAAGTAAATCTGAGAAGTGTATTATGACTTTAAAAATTTAACAAGTCTTTTTATATGCAAAGAAATTTCCATAAACCTATTGATTGAGGACCGATGTTAAGAGTTTTTAGCGGTTTCAGGAAAAAATGGTGTGTATAATTAGTAGGGATGTGCATTCGTTTATTCCATTTCGGCAGGTACCCATGGACCTTGCTGACGTTATTGTACATGTGGGCAAATAGAGAGTATGCGTGTATCTCATTAATAAACATATACACACACATTCTCCATTTCCCCATGTACTAGAACGTCAGCGAGGTCCATGGGTACCCACCAAAACGGAAGAAATGAATACACATGTATGCATATCCCTAATAATGAATGCCAGATTTTGAAGATCCTTTAAAAATAGTTTTTACATTTTTTATAATAAAAAAATACATTTGTTCCAAACTCTTCGAATAGATGAATGTGGCAATAGCGCTGTTTAGTTATATTATAGATGTTTTAAGCTGGGAGTGGTTTCTATAATTTATTTTTCCCCTTTTTTGACTTGTTTACAATATTTATTTTGACCATTAGGTTGATTAAAGAGCAGTTCTAGAACTGAGGATGCATTGTTTTAAGGCCTCCCTTCACTGCTGAAAGCCAATGCGGGCCAAAACATGATTGCGTTTCAAATCCTGCCCCATCTCCACCTGTGAAAGCGCTCACTGATGCCTCCTGCCCCAACCAGCCAAAGTGCTGCCAGCTGAGCGTTTGAAGTGTTCCCCCCCCCCTGCCCAGATCCCCTTCCCAGCAAGCTCCCTGGCCCCAACCAAAAACAGAAGTGCAGTGCTGTAGAGTGAGGTAGTCACAGCAAGCAAGCTACTAGAGGAGGAGCGAGACACCAACAGTAAAGATGAATGCTGTTGCAGATTGAGGGGGGAGAGAGAGAGAGATTCTTGATGGGGGCAGGGAGAAAGATAGGCTAGGCAGAGGATGGCGGTAGAGAGGAATATGTAGCTGGGTGGGTGGGTAGGAGAATCTGCATAATATTGTTTACTCGCCTGGCTTCTGTCCACCAAAATAAACTCTGATATCTACCTGGAACAATAATTTAGTAGTTTTTTCCTACTGATTTTGTTCTTGGCATAATAAACCCTGCTGAATTCACATGAAAAATTTTAAAAAACAATAAAACCCAAAAATGAAGGTCCCTGGATGTAAGCAGTGTGGTAAAAATTTAAGACGAGACTGTAGTGTTGCAACATACCTTTGAGAAGCAACTGGACATATTGTCTCGTTTCACTCATTAATCATAATTTGGTTTCTTAGCTGCCACTCTCAACAAAAGACCAGAAAAATTACCAGATGTTTGATATGATTTTATTTTCAGAAGTTAAGTGTGGTAATTCGGAGGGAAGAGCACTTTCTTATCTTTGACACATTTTTGTAGTTTTGCAGTATGTTTTGTAAAGTTTGTGCATCAGTGCTCAGCAGTAGCCTGCTCCACCGTGTGTCTGCAGCAGATGTGACAGATTTATACGAGAAAGCTACAGTTCACAGCCATTAATAGAAAGATGTTATATCAATTACTTAAGCAAAAATACCCCACGGAATTTATATTCTCTAGTTATTCAAAAGTGGCAGCTATCTTAAATTACTTATTGGAAATAAAGAATTCAGCACCAGGGATTAATCACTGTCATGCTGTGTAGTCGTAGTTCTGTGTTTTTTGTAATGTGTGGTGCATTCATGTAGGGAGGAAACCATGCTATTATGGTCTCCTTGATAGAACTAGACAATCATACATACATATCTTAATTTAAAAGATTTGTCATGGTCATAAATCAAAATGGCATTCTTAAAGGGAAGGAAAGCAGCCTTATAGCTCTATCATAAACAGAATATTATGCAAGTCTGCTTGTGATGTGCTACTATAAACTGTTTATACTCCATGCCAATGAGTAATTTTTACTCAGGCAAAAATACCAGCATGGATGTCAAAAATAGTCATGTCATGTTCTTTTACCTAGAGTGCTGTAAGTCATGCCATTTTGATATCCTTTTCTCTGCCTTTTTAATATGCACGTTCCTGATGGGTGCACTACTGTCTGCCTAAATAAATACCTACAGTGAAATGACATTGGATTAGAGGTGCTTCCTTGCTGTGAAGCAGTTGAATTCTAGCTACATTTATTAGCATGTAGTAGTCAAAAGCAAAGACTGGTCTCCAGAAGCTGAAATGATAAAGATTAAAGCCGAGACAATTTTCTTGTTGAGAATTTTTTTTTTTTTACTTTTCACAGCTAAATGGCAACATAAAATGCAATGTAGTATTTTTATAACATACCAGTCATGATTTTTTTTTAATCCTGCCTCTGTTACTGACCATAGCCAGCAGAGGAAAATAGGTACACAGTGATATACACATTGCAGACTTCATTTGCCTGTCTTGAGCTCTGATGAGTTTAACACAGTCCTGGAAACTATGGCTTAGATTCATCAAATTGCTATAAATATAGCAGAAATAGCAACCACGATTAAAAAAAAAAAAAAAAAAAAGTACACGATTAGGCTAATTTCCTTTCTACAACATCGCATAGGCAATTTTCGCGAAATGCGATGTGTTAGTGTCTCATGGGAGGCATCAGCATATTGTGCATCATTTTACACACGCGCATTGATTTGTATGTGGCGCATTATTTTTCTGATTTATATATATACCGGCTTCCTGCAGCTCTCTCTGAGGGTGTGTCAGGCATTGGAGAGAGGAGAGTTGGTGAGTTTAGTGGGAGTAGGAGTTTTTTTCATTCGATTACCTGTATGCGTTGTCTATTGTTATCTGTTTCCCTTTACCTTGGTCTCTTGTCCTCTGTGTTGGAGTGAAAGTTTTTGTTTGTTAGTGCAATTTGTCTATCTGTCTTTTTGTGTGGTGGTGGTGCAGAGCATGGAGCATAAGAGGCATGAGGAGAGATGAGAGGCATAAGGAGGGAGGAAAGGAGGCAGGAGGATGAGGGCAGGAGTGCTAGGTTGTGGGAAGGGAATAAGCAGGCGAGAATGGAGTGAGAAGGACGGCAGGCTAGGGATAGAGAGGGTAAAGGTGACAGGAGTTGGTAGGGTAGGTGCAGGGGGAGGGAAGAGGGGAGTGGGAGTGGTGTTCTGGCAGCCAGGCAGCAGGGCGCACCTATCTGAGGACCTTGAAGTTCTGCGTGGAGGACAATGAGATGATAATTGCAGGGGTCCTGGAGAATTATGCAATGCTCTTTGGCAATTGGGCCACCAAGACATTGGGAGCATTCAAGGGCCAGATCTGGTGTACCAAGGCCCAGGATATATCCAGATGCAGTGGTGTGAAATGTAGTACGGAGCAGGTAGCCCACAGGTACCGCAACATTATGGCCCAGCTGAAAATGAATGTGTTTAACTGGGACAAATATATTCGGTAAACTGGAGGAGGAGCCCCTTGTCCAATAGTATTGACACTGATGGAAGTGCACCTTGTCCATCGGCTGGAACCACACATTTTTGAGGGCATGGCTGAGTGGCTGGACACCACACAAGCCATAGCCAGTAAGTTCACCTTACCTGTAAATGGCAAGGTTGCTCCAGTTGTCCACATTAGGGATGTGCATTTGTTTGCAATGAAATAGGAAATAGAGATGATATTTCCTATTTCGTCACATTTCGGGGTGGGGGGGGGGGGACGAAATGATAAAAAAACCCACTAATTTTCGTGTGGTTTTCTTATCGTTTTTGGGGAGGGGAGAAAGGGCACATTAAAAAAAACAAACAAACCCCAAACCCACCCCAACCCTTCAAATTTAATTAATTGCAACCCCCACCCTCCCGACCCCCCAAGACTTGCCTGACCCCCCCCCCCCCCAGACTTACCGAAAGTCCCTGGTGGTCCAGTGGGGTCCTGGGAACGATCTCCCCCTCTCGGGCAGTCGGCCGCCACTAATCAAAATGGCGCCGATGGCCCTTTGCCCTTACCAGGTGACAGGGCCTATCGGTGCCATTGGTCGGCCCCTGTCACATGGTAGGAGCAATGGATGGCCTGCGCCATTTTTTAAATGTCCCTCATCTCTGCTGGCATGTTGGGAATAGCAATGGGGGTGAGGTCCTGCAACCGTATCCTGAATTTCCTGCAGCAAAGACAGTGGCTGCATCATTCACACCACCGTGACTTAGAGATATGGCTGGCAACCCACAGCATGTTATAAGACAGTAGAAGCTAAGCTCTAGCTTAGCATGATCCTTAAAAGCCTATTTCCCAACCCAAGGTCCATGCCATCTTTTTCTATGACAAAAAACACCATATAGAGAAACACAGATTGTGACTTTGTGGTGAAAGACCTCATAAATATTTTCGAGAGTTATTTTTGTTTGAAAATCTCTCGAACTGCCGACCATGCGGTCTTGGGTTTTGTTTCCCTAGTCACTATTGTGAAATGTGACTCTAGCAATTTTTAATCATTGGTCTTACCACAATATTAATCAGAAAATTTTTTTGAATGTTTTCTGTTTTTTAATTTGTAAAGAAAGCACTTATCTTTTCGTTGTAAAGCGGTATAATATCTTAGGAACAGCCCAACTGCCCAACACGGCTCGTGTTTCGCTGCTTAAAAAACTGCTTTATCAGGGGCATTCACTGTTTTGTACTGAGTATGTTCCTTATAACTATTTGTCCGCTTTTATCCTTTGTATTTGTTCTGTCGAGTGTCGCTGAACAAATACAAAGGATTCCTGAAAGTCCATAAACCATCATTAGCCATGCAGACTTGAGGAAAGCCACTGCTTAGGGTTGACAACTGGCTCCAGGTTTTCAGGACAGGTTGATCCATTGCTGGTTTTACCCCTTTGCATGCTGGGAGTTATTCTGATTTGCCTATTGCATTCCTTAAGAAAATCAATACTATAAGTACCTGCATGCAGGGGAGGAAAACCAGGACCGGATCAACCTGTCGTGAAAATCTGGAGCCAATTGGCAACCCTATCACTGCTTATCCCAGTTATGAGCAAGAAGTATTAAATCTATTCCTCGGCATCCTATTGGGTACTTGTGACCTATATGCCGAACTTGGTGGACCTTTGGTCTGACTCAGTATGGCATTGCTTATGTTCTTATATTTGTAGGCTTCATATTTACCACCAGGAGTACATTTTTAATACTACTCCAAGACCTACATTAAGAACAAATATACAATAGCACTAGTTCTACATGCAGAAGTTGCAGTTACTTTTCAGGCAGCAGATCCATTTTTTTTTATTGATTATACATACAGTAACTAGTGACAGATGAAACCTCTGATTGAAAAATCTGCGCAAAGATTAGTTAGTTGTGGGTTATCCATGTTGTGTTCATACCAGATCTAAATTAAATGAAGATGATAATGAAAACAATGCCAATTTTTATTGTATCAATAAAAAATGTTATAATAAACATTGCATTTAAATAAGATGTTTTGATGAATGCAAGATTATTATTTGTGCCAGCTTATTACAGGCATGAGATGGAGTACAAAACATTAAGGGGTAGATTTTAAAAGAAGCGCGATCAGCCTACTTTTGCTTGCGCATCAGACTCAAGCAAAAGTACGCTGGATTTTAGTAGATACGCGCGGAGCCGCGCGTATCCACTAAAATCCTGGATCGGCGCGCGCAAGGCTATCGATTTTGTATAGCCTGCGCGCGCCGAGCCGCGCTGCCTCCCCCCGTTCCCTCCAAGGCCGCTCCGAAATCGGAGCGGCCTCGGAGGGAACTTTCCTTTGCCCTCCCCTCACCTTACCCTCCCTTCCCCTACCTAACCCACCCACCCGGCCCTGTCTACACCCCCCCCTTACCTTTGTCGGGGGATTTACGCCTCCCGGAGGGAGACGTAAATCCCCGCGCGCCAGCGGGCCTGCTGCGCGCCGGGCCGCGACCTGGGGGCGGGTACGGAGGGCGCGGCCACGCCCCCGGGCCGTAGCCATGCCCCGTACCCGCCCCCAAAACGCTGCCGACACGCCCCCGCAACGCCGCGCGCTCCGGCCCCGCCCCCCGACACGCCCCCCTCCGAGAACCCCGGGACGTACGCGAGTCCCGGGGCTCTGCGCGCGCCGGGAGGCCTATGTAAAATAGGCTTCCCGGCGCGCAGGGCCCTGCTCGCGTAAATCCGCCCGGTTTTGGGCGGATTTACGCGAGCAGGGCTCTGAAAATCCGCCCCTAAATGGATATTATTAAACCTAGAGATATGCTATAGACCAGGGTGACCTACTCTAAACCTCAAGAGCCACAAACAGGTCTGGTTTTCAGGCTGTCCACAATGAATATCTATTAGATACATTTGCATGCACTGCCTGCATTGTATGTAAATGTATCTCATGCATATTCATTGTGGATATCCTGAAATTCAGAACTGTTTGTGGCACTTGAAGACAGGTATTAGCCACCCTTTCCATAGACTTTGGTTTTCGTTCTACCTCTGACAATATCATGGGCAAATTTGGTAAGAAGACTGTACAATAGGTGCAATGAAGCAAATGCCTTTGGGTAAACCAACATGCCAATATAACACTTATTATTTATTTTATTTATTTTTAATTTTTATATACCGAAGTTCTTGTTGGAATTACAAATCACTCCGGTTTACATAAAACGATGAACTGCCCAACTAATACTACTACTACTAATAATAATGTAATATATACATGGCCAAGTACATCTTCATTTACTGGAAAGCATTTTTAAATTTTCCAAGTGTTTTAATAAGAGTAACATAGTAGATGACAGTGGAAAAAAGACCAGATGACTCTTCTAATCTGCCCAGATATTCTTCACATTACAAGGCTATATCTCTGCTGCCAGCCAACTGAAGCTTGACTACTATTACTCCTTATCCAAATCAGTTTTTGTTTACGTCCTCGCTGGTCCTCTACTATCCCAACAGATAGCCATACAAGATCCTAAACCCAATCCCACATCCAGCCCCCACCCCCTCCAGTCAAAACAGCAACCAGAATCAGTGAGGTCATTGCCTAAACTGCTAACCTTCTGGGAGCCTGTGGCTTTGCTAGACAGGTAGATTCCAGCCTACTGGTATCAACCGAGTTGATTTCTTGGGAGTTTAGCCCACCGGTACCAACCTGGCCACTCTGTGGCTTGCAGTGTCACTAGCTTGTGCTTCCTTTCTTTGCCCTTTGTTGTTGTTATTATCATCATTTGTATAATGCCACAGGTGCACGCAGCACTTTACTGAGACAAATAATAGGTAGTCCTTGCTCCTTGGAATTTACAAACTAGTCAAGACAGACAAGACACACAGACAAAAGCAAGCAAGTAGTTTGGCATTAAAAACAGGGAGGCTATGACCGGGAAGAACTAAATCAGGTGGGTTATAGGTGAGTTTAATTGAATTCTGCTGTGAAAGATTGTTTTTTGCTTTTTAAACAGTTTGGGGTAGATTTTACAAAAGCGCGCGCCGACCCCGGATTTTATAAGATACGCGCGTATCTTATAAAATCCGGGGTCGGCGCGCGCAAGGGGGTGTACATTTGTGCACCTTGCGTGCGCCAAGCCCTGCGCATGCTGCCCGTTCCCTCCGAGGCCACTCTGAAATTGGAGCGACCTCGGAGGGAACTTTCCATTCAACCCCCCCCCCCCGCACCTTCCCCTCCCTCCCCCTACCTAACCCACCCCCCCCCCGGCCCTATCTAAACCCCTCCCTACCTTTATCTTAAAAGTTACTACTGCCTCCGGGCAGTAGTAACTTACACGCGCCGGCGCGGCAGGCCCCGACACAGGCAGCTGTGTCGGGGCACTCGGCCACGCTCCCGAGCCGGAAACATGCCCCCGGACACGCCCCGAAAACGCTGCGTCACTCCCGACACGCCCCCCCCTTCCAGGCATGCCCCGGGACTTACGCGCGTCCTGGGGCTTGCGCTCGCCACCGAGCCTATGCAAAATAGGCTCGGCGCGCGCAGGGGGGTTTTAAAAGGGTTACGCGCGTACCCCTTTTAAAATCCGGCCCTTTATGCAAGAAAAGCAGAAACTGGAGTTGGAAGGGTGGAAAACCAGACAGGTCAAATGATGCCTCTCCCTCACAGACAGCTGTTTTACTAGTTTGTTAATGGCCATGAGATGGCCAGGCACATTTCGATAAAAATGTAGACCACAATATTGCACCAGATTTTACACTCAGCCACACATTTAAACCAGAGCTTTCAGGTTAAGTAAATTCCTGCTTATCTGTAAGTGCATCTTGAGGTGTCCTTATCACCTATTCCCTTGCCATTACTCTTGTGGGAGGGAAGGATGGTTGTTTGTAATTGTGCAGCCCTGTTCCTACCACTATGACAGCAGATAAAGATCATCAAGCCTATTAAGTCTGCCCATTTTCGCTCCTGGTGCAATGCCGCAGACCTCAGCCAGTCCTTGGATCTTCCCTCACTTCTTTGTCACTAGGGACCATTTGTGTGTATCGCATCCTTTTTTGTTTTTTTAATTATTTAGTTTTTTTGTCTCCACCATTTCCACTGAGAGTTCATTGTAGTAATTCACCATTCTCAGTGAAGAAATGTTTTTGTATGTTGATGCTGCATCTGCCCTCCCCTCCTGCTTCCTCATGTAGGCATGTGTCGCAGGAAAAGAATTCTTTTAGTTTAAAAATTTATTTCGAGGGGACCCTAATTTGTTTCTTTAGTTTCAAAATGAAAAAAATATATATATTTTTTAGTTTGATTTGTTTTCGTTTGCCATAAAAGTCAATGGGGGAAGCATTGCAGGTGATATACAGCCTATATTTGGCTTCAGAATAGTGGTTTTCTAATCATTTGTCTTTAAACTTGTGGGAAGAAGTCAACAGAAGAGGGAAAGAACTCCAAGGCTCCTAGAAAGACTGGGGAAACTGGAAAGTAGCACCAAAAGTGGCAAGAATAGCATACGACTCTATAAAGGGGCAAAGGGGTTCCAGCATTGGCAGAGTTTCACCAAGTCACTGTAAGAGGAGCAAAAAAGCAGAAAAAGTGGGAAGAACACCCCAAAGCTCCAGAAGAGGACTCTAGCAAGAGTGACATGAGCCCTTGATGGCATCTCAAGTCGCACTGGCAAACAGGCACCCAAAGAGGCAGTAGCATCTTAAGCTAGCATGTAAGGGGGCAATGAAGCAGAAAAGGTGGCAGAAAAATCTCCATGGCAGGCACTGATAAAGGGGCCAAGCAACGCAAAGAGTGACTTCAAGGTTCCAGAGCAGGCTGAGAGGTGCAAACCAGCAACCCAGACAGGCAAGCTCTGGGGTACGACAGCAAGGCACAGCAGTCAAGGGAACTTCAAGGTGTAAGGTCTGGGTATGGAAGCAAGGCTGAGTGGACAAAGACCCCCAAGGTGCAGGGTGGAATGTAGATTTTCTTGTAGCATGGTCTTCCCAAATGTAAATGATATATATGGAAATGGTTTCTCTAACAAGAAGCCATCTAATGAGAAACCAGTTGGAAGAATGGCCTCCAGCGGTGGCCCGCAGCAACATCCCTCCTCTCTTCAGATGCCACTGGCCTGGGTCGGTAGCTGCGGTAGGGACAGGCAGTGTGAGGCGGATGCTGTAGCAACGTTCTGAGAGAGGCATTTTTTGCCGCCTCAAAATTCTGCCGCCTGAAGCGGCCACCTCACCCTGCCTCATTATAGAACCGCCCGTGGGAAGCACTGAAAAAGTTAGCCTAGAATTCAGAGAGAGAGCTTAAATAGCATACGCCTTCATAGACAATACATTCAGAAAGAATGCACAGCAAATCTCTGACATGCTCAGTCTTCAACATCAACATCATTGTAGAGCAGCGCTTCTCAACCGGTGTGTCGCCAAACACCGGCAGGTGTGTTGCATCTCCCGGTGTCCCACTGCCTCATTGTACTTTCCTTCTCCCTTTTTCCAGCCCCCACAGGCCAATTGGAAGTCTCCTTTCTTCCTACCCCCACTGCCCAATGGGAAGCCTCCTTCATTCTGCCTGCCCCCGCACAGGCCAATCGGAAGCCTCCTCCCTTCTACCTGCCAGTGGGAGTAGGAAGAAGGGAGGAAGCCTTTGGTCAATGAGGCAGGCATCGCATAGCCCAGGGGTGGGGTGGGAGAAAGAATGGGAGCCCATTCCCATGGCGGTGAAGAGGAAACCCGACCCCGACCAAGCAAGGCCGCCATGGGAGCCCATCCACGTGACGGCAAAAAAAGAAGGCCCGCCGGAGTAAAGCTGCGGCGGAACTGGAGCCAATCCCTGCAGTGAAGGAAGAAGTTGTTTTTGGTGAGAGCTGGTGTGTCTGTGTGTGAATGAGTGCCTGGGTGAGAGCTTGTGTGTCTGTGTGTGAATGAGAGCTTGTGTGTGTGTGAATGGGTGCCTGGGTGAGAGATTGTGTGTATGTGTGTGTGAATGAGTGCCTAAGTGAGAGCTTGTGTCTGTAGGTGTGAATGGATGCATGGGTGAGAGCTTGTGTCTGTGGGTGTGAATGGGTGAGAGCTTGTGTGTCTGTGTGTGAATGAGTGCCTAAGTGAGAGCTTGTGTGTGTGGGTGTGAATGGACGCCTGGGTGAGAGCTGGTGTGAATGGAAGCTTGGGTGATTCTCAAATATAAGATCTGGCAATTTTCAGTACATGCAAAGCAACTTTATTTTGTTGGTGTAATTTAAATAAATTTCACAATGACTTGATGTGACCTAACATTATCGGAACCTCCTGCCCCAAGCTGGAACGCATGTTCAGCCAAGATTGGCCTATTTTGGTAATTGACTTTCAAAAGTCCCTGGAGCACAATTTCACAAAATTTGAGCAATTCTTCCCCATGAATCAATTCGGGTACTCCCACTAACTGTAAGTTATTGTGATGACTGCAGTTTTCTAAATTGTCCAGTTTTTCTTCAAGTATATAATTTGTAGCATGCAGTTCTGCAGTAGTGTTATCCAAGGCATCCGTATGATTGTCTTGTTGTGCCACCTTATTAGAAGGATTAGTGAGATTGTTGTTGAAAATCTCCACTTTATCTTTAAGATCATCCAATGATGATTGCAATTTCTGCAGTTGATCAGTAATCGCAGTATTTACTACTCAAGTAGGCTTAATCAAAGATGTCTCAAACAGGCCTTCACCGACAACACTCCCTCAACCATCATCTTGTCTTCAGTACTTGGAGGTTTATCCACACCCTATTGTTTGGGACGGCCGGCGATCTCTCCATCGTTCTTTATAATCCAATTGTCCATGCACTCTTCTGTCAGGTTGTAAAGTTATATTGCAATAATGTGACTGCTATATGTTAAAAGATAGTAAAATTCTGCTTCCTCCTAGGGAGAGAGATTCGAGGCTGCCTATTCAAGATTGCATCATCACCAGAAGCCTCATTCTTTTCTTATTCTAACCTGAGCACTAACATTTCTCCCTCTCCTTGTAGCTATTGTGAATTGTTTGTTGTATTTGACTGCAGTCTGCCATGTTGTTATGGTTCTGCCTGCTGCACAGCCTCCCCTCCACCAGGGGCACTCAACGAGCCTCATTCACAGCTGCGCAAGTTACCTCCTCGCTGATCATATGACACCCCCCCCCCCCCTTAGTTCCAGGCCTACTTAACCCAACCTGTCTATTCCTTTGGTGCCTCTTCATTGAATTACCTTGGTTCCTTGCCCTGGCCATCCTTGCCTTGTTATCCTGCCTTGCCTTGGGGTCTTCCCAGGCCTTTTTGCACTGCCTTGCAGCCTTCCTTGGCCTCCTGCCTTGCTCTGTGCCTTTCCAGGCCTTCTTGCTTTGCTCTATAGCATTCCAGGCCTAGCTGCCTTGCTCTGTCCTTTTCCAGGTCTTCTGGCTTTGCTCTATGACCTTTCAGGTCCACCTGTGATATTCAGTACCCTCTTGGGCTTCCCTGTCCTACCCTGCGACCTTTGGGTCTTCTAAGTTCACCTAACCAGCCTTGTGCCCTGTTGAGTTTTCCTGTCTAGAACTTGTCTTGTCCTTATTTTGCCCTGCCCTGCCCTGCCCAGTCCAGTTCTTTGTCTGCTTTTCCCAGGTCTTGCCATTTCCTCTGGTCCGAGCAGTATTCCAGCCCCCAGCCTGACTGGGTTCCAGCCCTGCCTATATCCTGCTCCTGTTTGCCCTCAGTACCAGATCCACCTCCAGCCCTGCCTGAATCCAGCACCAGCCATGATGTGCGTGAAAATACATATCCTACTGGCTCCCAGAACCCAAATGCTCAACCTGTGAGGAAGGGGGGTTGGTTAGGCAGAAGATCAGCTCCAGTCCAGCCCTGCAGCCCTATGCTGCTTCTGCAGGGGTGATCCTTGACTCCAGCGCACTGAACCGTGACAACTGTAGACTGTAGCAAAAGCAGTTAAATATCTCCACCTTCCCAATGTTATCAGTTAGCTTTCCTCTCCATTCCATATCAGACCAACAGTTGTCTTAGCTGTCTTTTCTAATGTATTTATAGAATGTTTTCTTATTACACTCTGACCTTTGCTAGTTGTATACCATATTGTATTTTAGCCTTTCTGATTTTTGTTCCCAGTCATGTTTAATTGCTCTGTTACATTTGTCTTTTGTGTTAGATTGGATTGCTTGTGGTCTTGTTATGATTATATATTAATTAGTTAATGTATTATATTATGTTTGTGCTATTTGTTTCATGTATTTTTAAATGTATTTGCATTATGTTCATTTGTAACCTGATTTGAATATTTTATGGCAAATTGGGGAAAAACGGAGTGCCTAATATTGATTTGAGATGTGATGACCTCTTTATTTGCTGCTTTGTGAAATTTTGTAAGTTGTATTTTATTGATATTTTGATTGTACTCCACTTTGCTGTTTGACTGAAAGACAGATAGCTAAATGCAATTAAATAAATACACTTGTACCAGGGCTTACTTTGTGCCATGAATGCTTCTTTATTTGGGGGCAGTGATCAGATCCCTCATTGGGTCTAGATGCATTGCCAGTTGTGGTAGATGCACTAAAACTTTACACACATTAGTCATTGGGCATTAAAATGGCCTTTAAATCTGCATTAAAGTTAGTGTGTTAACAGATGATTGTAACACATCTTAGAGTATATCCTCTTAGCTTTTTATTATACTTCCTATTTTCCTTTCTTGTGCCTTTTGCAAATTCTCTTTTTTAGGAACAGAAAGCTCTCCTAACCTTTTCCTGATAATTTGTTTCCAGTTGAATCTTACCTACCAGTTTCTTCGGTTTAAGTCTGCTTTCTTGAAATACATCGTCTTCCCTTCCGTTATCTTCTATTTTCCCTCCTTCCAATCCTTAAAATCATTAACTCTGTCCTGACCACTTTGTCCTAAGTTTCTTTAAGATCCTTGAGTTTTACTTCATAGGGCTTATGGTCGAAACCATGCATCATTTTGGATTTCTTTTCCTGTATGTACTGTTATAGATACAGCCAGCAGAAGATCAGAGCCCACCCTGTCTGAAGGACCTCTTGTCCCACAATAATCCCACTCACAGAGTAAGTTCTACAGTTCCCACAGCTCTCTGCCCTTAAAGATTCTAGGCTGGCCCAAACATGCAAGCATACCTTCTCCATGTTCAATCCCAGGCTTCAGAATTTTCTCCCAACTGAGGTCAGACTTGCTACCAACTTATTAACATAACAATGTAGGGTAAAAATCTGGCATTTTTGCCAAGCCTACCCTTCTTAAGGTGAATTTTAAAAGCCTGGCGTGTGTTCAGACCGTGAGATATGCTCACAGGTTGGGCCAGCATGCATTGAGCGGATTTTAAAATCCACCCGTGTATGCACATATTTGATACTACGTGCACAAATGAAAAAGTCCAAAAAAAAAAAAAAGGGACAGGGTGTGGTCTGGGCGAGGCATGGGTGTTCCTGGATTTCACATTGAAATCTGTGTGTAAATACTTATACGCACAGGCACTTGTCAGGGTCCCCTGCTATGTATCTACTTTTGCTATGGATGATGTGCAAGTACACATGTCTGTCCCCCACACACTCATATCTCCCCCCCCCCCCCCCAAGAACATGGCTGGCCCCCACACTCATGTACCTCTTCTTTTTGATGGTTACCAGTTAAGTGCTTCACTCCCTTCAGGGTTCAAGCCTGCCATACTACTTAAAACCTTCCAGGATCACCAGACACCGTTGCTTGCAGTCAGTACTCCTCGTGGCCAGGCCTCATCGGCGGCAGCAGCCAATGACAGGGACAGCTGGGCTCAAGTCCCACCCACCAAGCCCCAAAAAAATGCAATTGACAGCAAAAATCACCCAATAATAAGCAACCCACGAACTGAAAAAAAAAAAAGTGAATCTCTAGAAAAAAAAAGCCCAAAATTGCCTCGGAGTTCACTGGTCTTGTGCGACACACCTGCACACTGCAGGCGACACACTAACGTGTCGCGACACACAGTTTGGAAAGCTCTGACTTAGGGAATAGCCACTGCTATTAATTGCATCAGTAGCATGGGATCTTCTTAGTGTTTGGGTAATTGCCAGGTTCTTGTGGCCTGGTTTTGGCCTCTGTTGGAAACAGGATGCTGGGCTTGATGGACCCTTGGTGTGACCCAGTATGGCAATTGTCATGTTCTTATGCTTAATAAAATAAAGACAAAGAGACAGATTGGTGGGGTTTTAAGGATTGGGGCTAACAGGGAAGAAGGGAGGCTATTAAACTAGGGAGGTTTGGAATTCCTGTTCCTTACTGGGTGAACTGGGAATGACTTGGTAAACCTGGTAATGGCGCTGGCATTCGTTTCTTATAAAATTTCCCACTTACGTGAAAAAGCGGCATTTGCACGCATAGGAACGTATTCACTTAAAATACGCACTAATGTTATAAAATGGTCGCGTCCCTGGGCGCAGGCTGACAAATTCATGCACATGTGCTCCTGTGCGCCTGTTTAAAAGTTACCATCCCAAGCAGCAACATTTCCAGAAAGAAAATCCCTACCACCTACCACTGACACCCTTCACCTCAGCACCCTTCCCTAGTTCCCACTGTTGTCAGCATACATATGTGTGCATACTTTTATATGGGGCCTTTTCTTCCCCCTTTTCCCACATATTGCACTATTTATTACGTTTCACATAATTTGCCTCATGGTTGTAAACCACTCTATACATTGTTCTGGAAGGAGAGCAGAAACATTCTTGTAGTTACAGCATGCCATTGGTGTTTCATCATCTGCTCTCTTCAGGGGCCACAATGCAAAACTGCCATCATTGGACTGAGGAAAATACTGGTGTCAGGCTGTTATGCAAGATTTTTGGAGAACTGATACATCAAGTCTCTTGCTGTAACTTCTTTGACCAGTTCAGCCCTGTTGGAGACTTTGGAAGCTGCTACAAGAAGATAAATGGCATTTTCTAATTTTTGTCTAGCTACTGCCTGAGATGAAATTTTGTTTACAAAAATATATATAAAACTAAAATATATATAAAACTAAAATTTCATGAGTCTATATATGGACATAATTAGGTTAGTGTGCATTTAAATAAAAACTGTTCATCTCAGTTTATTGACCTTAAGGCACTTACTTTATGATACCTTTTTAGTTTTTATGTTATGTGATATTTTATTATTTGTTTATGATTTGTTTGCATTTTGTTTTGTTGTATACTGCTTCCCATAGTTCTTTTTAGAGTTGGGAAAGTGGGTAACAAAAAATTTTAAATAAACAAATGAATACCTTCATAAAACAATTTGTTCCAGTGATAGTTGGTTTTCACAATTTTTAAATATTTTTCTGTAGTGAGAGAACCTTTTTTTTTTGCTTCTCTTACTAGTGATGTATTCATCATAGGCCTAGAGCCATCAAGCTATGATTTTTTTTTTGGGAGGGGTCCCATGGCACATTCTTTTGTCTTGTGGCCAAACACTGTAGGACAAAAGAATTCAGCAAATAGCCCTTTAGGTGCGATGGTGACCCCAACCTCAATGAGTTGTTGAAGGTTTGGCAGCTGGGATTCAATGCCAAGAAGTGCAGAATCATGCATTTGGGTATCAGAAATCCATAGGAGCTGTATGTGATGGGGGGGAGGGGAATTGATGTCCATGGATCAGGAAGAAGTGGTGAAAACAGGAATGGTAATGGAATTCAAAAAGGATTGAGATAAACATGGGATCCCTAGTAGTTAAAAGACAGAAATGAAGAAATGGGGTAACCCACTAACTTGGGCCTGGATTTATCAAAATGCGGTAAGTACCGCATGCGATAGCAAAAGGGGCATGTTTTATGCTAATTACCTGTGTGAAGAGCTAAGTTAGTGCAAATTGTAATACTCTTTTCAGAAATAAGTGCTGACCTGTTGCATTTCCTGCATTCAACCACTGTTAATGGTCCCAGACACATATATATATATATGAGAGAGAGAGAGAGAGAGAGAGAGAGAGACTGAGACTGGCCATAATGTCATGGCCCATAGGTAGGTATTTGTATCCCTATGGTAGGCCCACCTAGTAACTCGAGGTGGGGTTTAGGTAAGAGTGTAGGGGGTTAGGGGCCACTTTGACATTCTACATGACACTTACGAACAGAACAGTTGTCTCTTGTGAAGATTTGATGGCCTTCGGAGTGAGGAAACTCACTCCAAGATGAGATTTGGGCAAGGTTCTCTCAACCTAGCTTGATGTTACCCAGGTAGAGAGTCCATCAAGCTAGCTTGATGGACTCTCTACCTGGGTAACATCATCACCTTATCGCATTTTGATAAATGACCCCCTTAAGATGTAACATCTCTACATTGGGTAATATGCTCGGAGCAGCAATTACTTCCCAGGCAGACTAGATGGACCACATGGTCTTTTTCTGCCGTCATTTACTATGCTACTATATTGACATGACTTCTGGAGGTTCACCAACTAGCATGAGTTGTTTGCTCTGTCTGCCTGGATAAAATTAAAAAGATATAAACAGCAAGAATTTACATTGGGATAATGATTGATCTCTTAGAAACTTTCAAATTACATTTTGCTGACACTGACCATGTCTTTAAAATTATATATCTAATCTAATCTCAGTCTTTTATCCTGCTTTTTCAAGCCTAGGGTCCTGCCTAAAGTGGCTCACAGCATTTATAAAAATATATTTCATACATATAATGTAAATGTAACATCTCATAACACATCATATATACAATTAATAAAAATATAATTCATATAACAATACATATTTTCTAAAACAAAATGATAATAGTAAATAAATAAAATAAAGCCAACTAAATCTCACTCTCTACTCTCGCTAATGTACCAAGCTACTGGGACACAATTTATAAACATAAAGCAAAAATTAAATTATAAAACTAAAAACTAAAACTTTAGTGGCCAAAGCAATCAAACACAGCCCAAAGGTTGCCATGAAACCCCACTTAACAATGCTATTTCCCTACAGTAAGATGGCATAGATGATCAAAATGTTCCATCTCATGCTCCCCATGAGATGAACCCCTTTGGAATGCCCTTTGGAGATGTCCTGCCATGAAGTCAGTGGGAGACGTGGGGCTTCAATGCCATGAACATCTGGGCAGCAAAGGAGGTAACAGTAGGGCCAATTGTCCTCTCCGGGGGATGCAACTGAAAGAAACCTGCTCTGTAATGTCACCTAAGGTCATATTTTATATAAATTGATTCTCAGTGGAAATAGAAAATGGCAATTTCATAATGTCCGAGTCACCAGTGTTATCTGTGCAGACGTTCTTGGATAGAAAATTTTGTATTGTGGTCAGTATTCCCACGTTATCCCTTTCAGGGGACAGAAGTTGCTACAGCTATACATTCTTATTTTGCCTCAGGGTTTTTTTTTTTTTAAAACCGCTTAAGTGAGAAGTGAAATGTACCAAGAGAATAACTAATGATGGGATAAAAGCAGGTGGTGGGGTGGGGGAGGGAAAGCGACAGCTCAGATTTCACCAAAATTAAATCAGAGGCAGAATCTATAATCCCGGTATAAAAATGCTAGTGTGATTTGCTTTAGGTTTTAACTCCCATCAGTATTAGACCCATGCCTGCTGCCTTCCAATCCAAATGTATATGAATCTGGAGAATCCATCCCCACCACTCCTCTCCTGCCACTACTTCTCTGCTCTCTTCTGTTTAGAGAGGATACCTGAGCATTTTAAAAATTGTGGTCCAGCCCAAGTCCTTCTGATCTCACAACAGCCAATGGTATAAGCAAGAATTTGGCTCAGGAATTTTGAAAAAGGGCGGTACAAGTGCACGGCTGCCACAGAGGAGAGGGACTGAGAAGGGGAAAAGGAAATGGCCAAGGGAACAAAAAGGGGAGGGAGGGAGGCATATGTAATTATTTTCTTGTCATTTCTAAAACATATAGACAGCCAGGTTAATGCTGATCTTGTGATACTCTCACATACAAGCTCTGTTACTGATGATAGGGGTAGGGACCCTTTGTTTTCATTTTATTTTTTCCTAGGCATTTCCCAGTGTTTATTATTATGAAAAAGAAATGAGAGAAAATCAGTGGGGAAAAAAAGATGACATTATTTTCCCACTTATTTTGTCCCATTTTTGTTAGTTATAATAAACACTGAGAAATTCCCAAGGAAAATAAAAACTTTCCATGTCCTTGGGACAAAGGCCTCTGCTATTACAGGTGATGGGGGAAGAGAGGTAAAAGAGTGATAGATTCGATTGTAGGGAAGGCGAACATGACAATGTGAAGGAATATGAGATGGCAAGGGGAGACACATGAAGAATTCCTGAAAATTGGGAGACGTAGAAAAATGAAGAGGTGATTCATATAAGGAAGATTGAGAGAAGTAAAATGAGATATCAGTCTGGAGGGAGAAGAGGACATTACGGGAAAAGACAGAATGAAAGGTAAATGAAAAGATTCAAGAAGTAAAAAGAAACTGAAAACAGTTCAATGAGGAAGAACAAGAAAGGTTAAAGATTTTATTTAAAGTAGAGGTATTGAATTATGAGATTTTTAAAAACATTTATTGTAGGTACATTTTTCATGTGGTATAGAATGTTGTTTTTCTATGCTAGGCTGTCTGATTTTTAAGGTGCAGTGGTGTATCCTAACCAAAAAGAAGATCTGATGTTTTCTTGTTCCTTTCTTCAAATATTGCTTGAGGGGATGCCTAAGGCTTCGTTCAGGGTATCTCCCTAACAGGCCGATGCAGTATTGGCGTGAGTTAAACGGGTGCTCGTGACTGAGCGTCCACTCCCTTAACGCTCGCCGATCCACCTCTCCCGGGCATCTGATTTAATATTTAAATCGGGTGCCAGGGTAAAAAGGAGACGCTAGGGGAAACAGTGCACCCGTAGCGGCTCCTTGGCAGTGGGCGCCCAGGAAAGGTGGTTGTCAGCTGGTTAGGAAAATGGACGCTCAATTTTATGGGCGTCCGTTTTCCTAACCTGTGCACAGCCACGGGTTAGGAAAAAGGACGCACGTTGACTGAGCATCCCTTTTCCTAACCTGACTGCCTGCACACTTTTTAATTTTAATTCTCCTATTTCAGTTGCTTTGACTTAATATTGCAACAATAACTGAAAAAAGGAACAGAAAAGCAGTATTTTCTGCTTTTCTGTAAATTGTTTTGGACTCCTCAAGAATTAACGCCTGCTCCGGGAAATAGGTAATAGCCTCATCAACATGAATTTACATGTGATGAGCGCTATTACCTACGCACTCGATTGGCCGCTCGTTTGAATGCGCTAATCCTCATTTTGTATCGGGGGGGGGGGGGGGGTTGTGGATGCAGGTCCAAAATGCACACCGAATCATGTTGAGCTGTGCCCTGTGGCCAGCACATGGTATTGCATCGGCCTCTGAGTTTTTAAACAATTTGAAATCAAAACAATTGAGTTTTTGAAAAACCACAACCAAAACACACACATTTTTTAAAAGCAAAACCACAAAGCCTTGGCCCAACTCTATAGATAACAAGAGCAGGCACACCTTAATTAATATTCACAGATATTCTGACACCCTCCCAGTGATGAATACTAAGCACATTGCAATTCAAAGTCTGCTTAGTATGCAGCTGGATTTCTTGACAGCAGCTATCCATTTGATAGTTACTTACAATACAACCTGCTAATTGTTAAGGGCAGCTGTTATTTGCTAAAATATTTTCTAGACCAGATGATAGCACTTAATATTGTATATTATGCTAAAGTCATACCTCTGCACATTTTGGATTTCATACTAAATTGTTAAATCCTTTTTGGAATTCAGAGCTCTCCTTGCAGTACAGTGCAGGTCTGTAACCAGGCCGAATGATTGTTCGATTACTTATATCTGTCTCTGACAGCTGGGTTCAGACTGTGATTTGAATGCACGGGGCTGGCATGTCCCAAAAGACAACAGAGCCCCATGCATTCAAACCTCAGACTGAAGCTGTCTGGCAGAGAAGACAGCCATACTAGGGTAGATATTCAAAGATGTCGGGCCGATGCAGTAAAGTGCGCTCAGGCCGAGTGCACCATTAGCCCCCATTTGGACGCATGTTTTAGATGCGCTATTTTTACCTCTTATACAGTAAGGGGTAATAGCGTGTGGAAAACGCGTGTCCAACCCCCCGAAACTAATAGTGCCCGCAACATGCAAATGCATGTTGATGAGCCTATTAGTTAGTCCCGCGCGATACAGAAAGTAAAATGTGCAGCCAAACCGCACATTTTACTTTCAGAAATTAACACCTGCTAAAGGCAGAAGTTAATTTCGGCCAGCACCGGAAAGTGTACACCATCCGACTTAATATCATAGCAGTATCAAGTCAGAGGCCCCAAAGATTAAAAAAAAAAAAAAAATCTGCCCGAGGCTCGCGGGTTGGAAAACGGATGCTCAATTTTGCCGACGTCCGTTTTCCGAACCCGTAGCTGTCAGCGGGTTTGACAACCGATGCTGGTAAAATTAAGCGTCGGCTGTCAAACCCGCTGACAGACGTAGCTTCTGTCAAAAAGGCGCGTGTCCCTAGTGCCTCCTTTTTACCGTGGGCCCTAATTTGCATACCTGGGCTTCCTGAATCGCGCACCCAGGAGAGTGGCCTGGGCGTACATCGGGAGAGCGGGCGCTTGCCGGATCTCCCTCAGAGTTTTCTGTATCGGCCCATGTGTAAGTAACTTACGGGCTGATACAGAAAACTTCACGGGAGAGCTGGTGAGCGCCCGCTCTCCTGAAGTGCACCCAGGCCACTCTCCCGAGTGCGCGATTCAGGAAGCCCAGGTATGATATTAAGTTGGAGGGTGTACAGAAAAGCAGTTTTTTCTGCTTTTCTCTACACTTCCCTGGTGCCGGCCGAAATTAACTCCTGCCTTTGGCAGGCATTAATTTTTGAAAGTAAAATGTGCGGCTTGGCTGCACATTTTACTTTCTGGATCGTGCAGGACTAACTAGTAGGCTCATGCATTTGCATGTTGCGGGCACTATTAGTTTCGGGGGGGGGGGTTGGACGCGCGTTTTCGACGCGCTATTATCCCTTACTGTTTAAGGGGTAAAAATAGCGCGTCAAAAACGCGCGTCCAAATGGGGGTTAACAGTGCGCTCGGCCTGAGCGCACTTTACTGCATTGGCCCGTTAACCGGTTAGAACTTATCTGGCTAAGTTACGATGTATACTCAGCAGGACAGTGAAGCCACTGAATATATGCGTGTATTTATGCACTATGGCCTAGATTCATCATTCTGCTACATTTATAGCAGAATGATGAGTAGGCCTAAAAAAAGGGGCGGGGGGGGGGAAATTGTGCAGCCGGCCACATCACGGAGGTACAATTCATATTAGGGGAAAGGGAGGAGTGTGGGCAGGGTTATGTTCCAGCAGCGCTGCGGGCTAAAACACACCGCCGCAATGTGGCTGGTATCACATGCGGTAAGGTGTTACCGCACGCGATAAGGCCATATCGCAGCTTGATGAATGGCTCGATTAGCCGGATAAGTATCTGGCTAAGTTAAGACCTGCTCTAAGGTGCATCTAAACTTGCACATGCACTTATGCGGCTATCTCTGAAGATCGGGAGTTAGGCATATAAGATATACAGCTAACTTTCTCCGCCCCCAAAATTGCCCAGAGCATGCCTACTTTTTTGTGTGTGTAACTTTTACCTGTGTAAGGTAAGGAAATATTCGGCGGCTGCTGCTTAGCCGTATAAGTCCTGCTTATTCAGCTAAATACCACTGAATGCGCTTTGAATATCAGGCCCAGTGTCACTCTTCTCCTGCTAACCAGAAGGGAGATGATTTGATGTAGGGAGAAAGGGGGAAGTGGACTGGATCACATGGGGAAGACGGGGGCTACACTGCTGCAGCCAGGGAAAATTGTTCAGTGCTATGGCTATTAAGTTTTGGGATTTCACAGTGTCAGTGTCCTTTTATTAGGAAAATTGATTTTTCTGCTGGGTCAAGTTGGAAATAGCATAAGTCAGGGATAGGCAACTCTGATCCTGGAGTGCCACAAGCAGGTCTGGTTTTCAGGATATCCCCAATGAATATGCATGAGATATATTTGCATATAGTGGAGGCAGCGCATGCAAATGTACATTTGCATTGTGGCTATCTTGAAAAGCAGACCTGTTTGTGGCACTGGAGGTCCAGAATTGCCTGTCCCTGGTTTAGTTTCTAGTATCCACCACTCTTTACAAGAGATTAACAACTGGATGAGACAAAATAAATTCACTTTAAACCTCTTCAAAAATTGACATAAGGATAAGCCAGACCCTGGAACCAGCTTTGAATGTTAATGTTGAGTTAGCCAGCATGCCCCTAGTTGTAAAATCAGAGGTCCACAATCTAGGGATCATTATTCATTTTAAATTGTCTTTGCATGCTCATTTAATTATGGTAGTCAAGACTGATTTTGCTTTTAAATTTCGAGCTCTGCATTTACTACAACTATACTTGTTAGCCTCAGATCTTAAAAAGAATAATGCATGGATGCTGTAATATGTTTTATACTAAGCTTCCATTTAGTGCATTCTTTAGGTTGTTCAAAATGCCACTGCCCACATTATGGGGATTGTCAAGTAGAGGGAACATATTTTCTCACAGGACAAGAGCAGGATGGTAGTCCTCACATATGGCTGACATCATAGGATGGAGCCCAATCACGGAACACTTTTGACAAAGTTTCTAGAACTTTGACTGGCCCCTACTGGGCATGCCCAGCATGGCACCAACCCTGCAGCCAGCAGGGGTCCCTCTTCAGTCTTCTTTTTTCTGTGCAGCAGTAGCCACGCAGTTAAGGAGCTCTGCAAGGATTCCTAGGAATTTTCCTCACGGAATTATTTAAAGTTAAATTGCCTCACAGGGTTCCCTCTGTTAACTTTTTTCAATCCGCGGTACTCCGGTAAGTTTTTACCCGTTTTCCGTCGATTACCTTGGAGTTTGGCCCTCGCGGCCTACTGGCCGTCGACCGTACCGCGGCTCAATTTTTCTATGGCCATGGTGTCGGTTTAGATCGAATAATTGTCTGACATAAGTGATATTAAGCATGACTATAATGTAGTGCTTACTGGATGGGAGGTCCGTGTGAACTGGGGGGGAGCTCAGGCTGAAGAACCAGGAAGGTCTCAATGACCTGGAGAAGGATTGGGTGAACTGGTGGACTAATTGGTAAACTGGTTAATTTCACTTATGTGTGAATGTTTTAAAATTGGTTGACTTAACACGTGTATATTGAGACTTACGCGAATAAGTCTTACTTTATTTTCATGTGTAAAATATAAGAGGACAACTTTAAAACATGTGCACAGGTGCCCTTATATGTGTGTGTATAGGGGTGCGTGTGCTCATGCATATGTACTTTATATTGTACACGCAAATGTGTAAATTTACCCTGCAACATGCTCACATATCTAAAAGATACACAGCATGTATTTTCAACATAGCTGGATAAATTTTGACTTAGGCCTGAATCCAGCAGTAACGGGGGGCGGGGAGGGTGAAGCTTGGAGCGGTCTGCGATAGCCGGCAGCGATCGCACCTCCGCGGTGCGATCGCTGCCGGCTTTCACGCCGAATAACTACACCATAAAAGGTGTAGTTATTCAGCATGAAACTGGCGGTGATAAGGAATCTTACCTTTCACCGCCAGCGATGTGTCCGCAGCGTTGGCCCCCAGTGCTGCCTCGAATCCTCCTCTTCTGGGGCCGACTCCGCCCCGACCTAGCTATCGCACGCGAAAAGGGACATGTACCACAACAACTGGCTCCTCCCCAGCACAGTCTAAAATCTAATCTACGTGGTTTGTCTGGTCTGCCACCTTCTCGCCACGCAGGTAATTTTCTAAGTGATCCTCATGCTCACCAGCTACCCAGCTATCTACATTCTATGCAACCTGTTGACTCGCTGGCTGTTCTGGCCAGAGTTTGGGCTCTGTCATTTAGACCCATGTTTTTCTCTGACTGCTTCATGTCCATCTATCTGTCTTTTTACATTGCTCTCTCAGTTTCCCAGACTATCATCTCCCTTTGAAACTACAATTTCCAGCAAGCTTTGCCCAAGAGTGACATCTGCTTTTCGGCAACTAAGGAACACTCTGGAACCCTCTAGAGGCCACAGCTGCCCCAAATTCAGGAAAGACATGCCTACTTGCTTTCAAATGGCAAAAAAACCACCTTCATTTAAGTTTTGCATACAAAAAGGACTTCTGGGAAACCAAACGATATTTCATCCTCTATGCTTCTAAAAGAGAAATTAATCAGCAACCTAGATATCCATTTTCAGATGGATTAGACTTAGTATAATGAAAATCTAGAAGACAGCTAAGCAGCCACCTCCTTCATTATTAAAACCCTTTCTACTACGGCAATATTTGCATCTTATTATTATTAATCATTTGTATAGTGCATATCAAAATGTATGCAGTGCTATACAGAGATGGACAGTCTTATGCCGAAAAAATTCTCAGGCTTCAGTAGCAGAAATATGTAAAGTAGCAGCTTGGTTTACAGTTCTTCAATTTGTAGTCAACCCTCTTTTAAGGTACATTGGGGTGAGAGAATAAAAAAAAAATTGGAATTTTCCCTTACTGCCAATTCTTCTTCTGCTAACTCAGAGCCATCTCAACCAACCCTCCCATCTTACTTTTTCGGGATTTATCATCACCAGTATCTAGATTAAGCATTTTATTATTGATGGGAATATTGTTAGAACTGTATGATAATTTCTCTTGCTTTACTTTTTTCTTAGTCCGACACTAGAGAGGTTTTCAAAACTGAAGTGGGAAACATCAGAGTCAAGGTTATCAGTGAAGGGTTTATTGTCAGGTCAAGACTGCTAGCATGGAGAAGCCATTAGTTCTTGACTCTGTAGCAGGATATAATAGCCTATGCTGTGTGAGTTAATAGAACAAAAATTGACAGCATGGGGAAATTCCAATTACATGTAATGTCATTTGTTAATATTAAATTCTATATTAAAAACATTACCTTATACATTAATAACAATGAAATCACAGTAAATGTTTGATTTTTATTATTTAAATTGTGTTTTTTTGTTGATATTATAAACTGTTATTGTACACCGGTTTAGGCAGCCTAATTGGGCTAGGAAAGCTGTTTTTAAATATTTTCTTTGGGTTTTTTTAAATTCTGCTTTTCACACCTTTTGGTGCTTCAAAGCGGATTACATTCAGGTATGATGAAATAAATAAAATAAACTCGAGGTCAGAGAAAGGCGGCCAAAATCATAAAGGGGATGGAATGGCTCCTCTATGAGGAAAGACTAAAGAGGTTAGGGCTGTTCAGCTTTGAGAAGAGATGGCTGGGGGGTGCAGGGGGATATGATAGAAGGTCTATAAAATCATGAGTCAGCATGAGACAGATTTGCCTCCATTGTATGCAAATTCTGTCTCATGCATAATCATTGGGGATAGCCTGAAAACCTGGCCTGTTTGTGGCTCTCAAAGGTTGGAGTTGGCCAGCCCTGCACTGGGGTAACCAGTACGGAACGGTGATTGCAACCCTAAACAGCAGTGGTATGACTGCAGCAGGCATCCAAGGAAGCATTGGGATAAATGTTTATGGAGTGACGGTTGTAACTATGAACAGCAGTGGTACAACAGCATCGGGTTTCCAAGAAGGCTGGGGTAACTTGCATGGGGTGGGAACCATGGTTAAAAAACCCCAAACTTAAATGAGCATGGCAAAGCTGGATCATTTCTTAGCACAGCATCACTAACCTTAGTGGCAGGAGGAGGGGGGTTATTGAAAAAATTAGTAATGGGAAGGGGGTTTGAGTATTTGGTTTTGTGGGAAGTGAAGTTGAAAATGACGGGGCCTGAAATAATCTGCTTGCAGAAGAGGTGTGGAGGCCATCACTTTGGCAGATTTTGCTCATGTTTGGGTCAGCTGTAGAGGACAGTGGTGGGAAAATGGTTGAGAGACAAAAGACATGGGTGGGAGGGGGGGAGGGTTGGTGTTTGGTTGCATAAGGGATTTAGTGTGTGCATCTCCCTAAATTGGATCAATCTGATCCGGGCAGATTGGATGGACCATTTGCCATCATTTACTACGTACGTTTTATGAGTAGTGAAAGATGCCTTTAAAGTGGTAAGAAAAAAAATAAAAGTAAACCTGCAGTCTTGTTTTAGAGAAGCCTTTCATAGGAGCAATAATTCCAGCATTCTCAAGCTCTTTGCAGTTCTATTAATTAGTGATAATCTGTTAAAGAAACTGGCAGCCTTTAGAGATATAAGAAACCTCTATTGATTACAGCCCTGCAGTGAATCACCACAGGGATCAGTAATAGAAGGCTGTATATATGGCTTTTAATTAAGTGCTAGAAAAGGCAAAGCTTTCACTGGCAAATATCACAAATAATCTGAAGGCTGTAGCAATGACCTTCCATCGGATGAATGTCATGAGAAAGAGGATGTGCTTGCAGAGCTGAAATGTTATCTACATAAAATATCCCAGCTATAAAGAGAGAATCCATATTGATATACAATGCAATAGTTTGTGAGCGAGGCATAAAAAATGTTTGTATAGTTAACCTGCCAGTTTTTGCATATAAGGAATCTTTAGTTAGTCTAAAAGCTGCCAATAAATGGTGTAGGTGGAAGGCTATATGCATTGTAATATTTTCTATTAAAGACGGTTAGAGATTTCACATTGCTCTGCAAGGCCAGTGTCTCAGGACTTACCTGACTCACCCCTCCTCATAATCATCAATCAAAAGAATAAATAGGAACAATAAATAACTGCAAATCATGAACAGTGCAGAGAGCAACCTTGTCTGTGGTTTTCCAAATATCCTTTCCAGTCCATCTTGTCAAGCAAATGTACTTTTTGCAAAAGCCGGACTCCAGGACCTGAGCAATGTTCAAATGGAGTTTCGGTTAGAAAACGAGTACTGTTCTGTACAGATACTTTTCTTTTTCTTACCTTGTTTTAGGTCTTCACTGTTACTCTGTAGCTAGCTTTCATAAATTGTTTCCCTGCGGCCTTTGAGAAATAGAATTGCTTGGGGAGAGACAGAGAGGGAATATTTTTTTGCTAGAGTAGTCTGATTTTTACATTCTAACTTAAAGTTTGAATGAGAGAGTGACCGGGATGTGCACTGGTCTTTGTTTCTCATTTCGTTCATTTGGAAGGCATTCATTTGGTCATATGATTTTTTTTGTTTCAGTTTTTGGTGTGCTCTAAAATGTTAGTGCATAGTTTTGGCAGCGCACACTAAAACCAAACTCCGAACTGCCTGATTATAAAATAAGCTCCCCCCTCCACTACTTCTTGGACCACTTGTTAACTTACCCACGATGCCCAGGGAGCTCCAAGGGCAGGAATGATCCCCCACTAGTTTCGTATTTCAAAATGCCATCCATTTATTTATTTATTTAGAAGTACAATGGTTTTCTGCCATATGCCTTGAGAAATGAGGCATTGTTCTTTATTCTAGGAGAGCGCAGGCTTTTTTTTTGTTATGTTTCCTCTGGGGGTTTCATTTCACTTTTTTCCTTTTAGTGCATATTGTTTTACAATAATGTGCACTAAAACCCTGCCTTCAGCGCCAGCCCGCTGCTAACTTAAAAACATCACAAACTTTTTTAAAAAGCCAAAAACCTTTTTTATAAAGCACTTCTGATTTGCCATCAGCCCCCTACATCTTCCTTCCATTCCCTGGGGTCTTCACAGAATAAGATAGATCCCTAATCTCTCCTAGCCTGTAAGGTTGCCAACTGTCCAGTTTTGGACCAGACAGCCAGGTTTTCAGGCATTCTGTACAGTGTCCAGTCAGAAGTACCGACCGGACACTAATCGGAGCAGCCTCGGAGGGAACTTTCCTCCCCCCCCCCCCCCCCCCCCCCCCACCTTCCTTCCCCTAACTGTCCTGCCTCCCATCCCTAAAGAAGCCCCCTGTACCTTTGTCATAGAAGCTACGCCTGCCAGAGGCAGACGTAACATATGCGTGCCGGCTGAGTGGCCCTGCAGAGGCCTCCGGCCCCGCCCCCGGACCGCCCCTCCCTGCCCATTTTTTCAAGCCCCGGGACTTAAACGCATGCTGGGGCTTTACACACGCCGCTGGGCCTTTTGAAAATAGGCCCGGGGCATGTACCCCCCCCCACCCCACGCGTAAATCTTTTAAAATCTGCCCCTAAATGTCCGGTTTTGCAGGTGGATCCTTTTTCCCATAGCCTCTTACTTAGAGGAAGGGAAAGGCAGGTCAGAGCCTACTGGAAGAGAGCTGTGCTGTATCCCTGCCTCCTTTCCCATACTGTGATTGGACAACATAGGGGGAGAGGAGGAGGTGCACAGCACAGCCCTCAGCTCCCAGTGGTTCTGCAGATACATAGATACACTGTTTAGGCATTTCACTGGCAGGATCTAAAATTTATGCAAATGAGGGTGTACCATTCCCCCACCCCACCCCCGGTCCTCAAGTAGCCAGTCCTGGTCTATGGAAAAGTTGGTAACCCTACTACCCTGCCAATACCATACTTCAAAATGGCACCAACTGACCTGAGGCAACCACCATTTTGAAGCTGGCTCTTACTCCATGAAGAGTCCAGAAGATGGGGGTGGAGAGCAAGATCTGGTGAGTGGGAGAGAGAGCACGGGCTTCTGACCCCCCCAAGGCTTGCCAATAATCCCTGGGGGTCCAGCGGGGGTCCGGGAGCGATTTTGTTGTCGGCTGCCAGTAATCAAAATGGCGCCGATAGCCTTTGCCCATACTATGTCACAGAGGCTTTCGGCGCCATTGGTCAGCTCCAGTCACATGACAGGAGCACAAGATGGCGCCGATGGCCATGTGACAGGGGCTGACCAATGGCGCCGGTAGCCCCTGTGACATGGTAGTTCAGAGGCTATGCGGCACCATTTTAAAGAGCACGGCTTGCAGTAGCACGGGCATGGAGGGCAAATGGCAAATGGAACCCGGGACCCCGCTGGACCACCAGGGATGTACTTCGTAAGTCTTGGGGAGGGATCGGGATCAGGGGGGGTGTGTTGTATTATAGTTAATGTAAATGTTTGGGGTGGTTTTTAATTAAAAAAAAAAATTTGTGCCCCTCTCCCTAGGCAAACCCGAAAAACAAAATTTCCCCGAAATTCGGGGAAAATTCTTTTCAGGTTTCGGGGCCTCCGAAACAAAAACGAAGTAGGAAATTTCTGGTAATTTCCTAATTCGGGCGAAAAACGAACCACATCTCTACTACAGTGGCCATTCCAGGTTGCAGAACCTGACAAATCCCATAAAGTAGATCTAATTCCTCCACGGGATCTTTTCCTCCAGGAACTTGTCCATATCTTTTTTAAGCCAAGATATGCTAGTCACCTTGATTATGTCCTCTGGCAACAGTTTCCACAGCTTGAAAGTGCTCAGAATGAAAAAAGTACTTGCTACGATTTGTATTGAATCTGTTGGTTGTCAGTTTCTTGGGGTGTCATGGAGTGTATTTGAAAGAGTAAATAACTGTCCTTTATTTACCCGTTCCACCCTACTCATGATTTTATAAACGTCTGCCGTGCCCTCTCTCAGCCGTCTCTTTTCCAAGTTGAAGAGTCATAGCCTGCGTAGCCGCTCATCATAGGATAGATGTTCTATCCACTTTATCATTTTTGTCGCCCTCCTCTGCACCTTTTCTACTTCTACTATGTCATTCTTGAGATGGGGGTGATCAGAACTGCACACAATACTCAAGGTGCAGGCGCTTCATGGCTCGATACAGAGGCGATATAATATTTACTATTTTATTCTTCATTCCTTTTTGGACCATTGCTAATATTCCATGTGCTTTTCATTATAAGGGAGAAAAATCAGAAAAAATTGAAAGGTGGTTGTCAAGATCATAATTATTACCAACTTGAAGGCAGACACTGATTCACTAGATATTCCCTTAAAGGTGAATTTTAAAAGCCCTGCTCGTGCCAAAACCAGGAGATACGCGCAAATGGTGGGCCAGCGTGCGCCAAGCAGATTTTATAAGTCGCCAACGACCACGCGTATCTCCCGCTACGTGCGCAAATGGAAAGAGTGGGCCATGGGGCCTGGCCAAAAAATGTGCACAGAAATACTTACGCATCCTTACGCGTGCTGGGACACCCTTCCACATAAATTTACTTCTGCCATGGATGATGTGTAAGTATTCAAACAAAAACATCGAGGCTAGTCAGTGGGGTTTGAAGGGTCTGGACTCACAGGGAGAAGGGTAGCTATTAAATTAGAGGGGGTTTAGAAGTGGGAATGAACTTGGAAACAAACTGGGAAAATGACAAATGGCATTGGCATGTATCCCTTAAAAAAAATCCCCCCACTTATGTGGTAAAAGTGGCATTTGTGTGCACATGCATGCTTCCCTTTAAAATTGCTCGCACATGTATTTGCATCCAGGCTATTTTATAGCATGCGCACATATACGCACACAAGTGAGCCGGCAAACGCACGCCTCTTTAAAAGTTATAAGTATAAATAAGTATGTATAAGTAAAATTAAGAGAATATATATATATATATATATATATATATATATATATATATATATATATATATGTTCTAATGGGATGCATTCCAGTTAGTGCTTCATTTGTTTTGCTGTATGTTTAGAATGTGTCTCTGTTTGAAAGCAGTATTAGTAGGTGTTCATTTTCTGTAATAGCATATCCAAGGATTTGTGACTGTGCGCAAAGAAAGGGAAAACATTGTTTCTCTGCCACCTCACCATAGGTAGGCAATATGCTGAAACAACATAATCTTAACATTTGTCATAAATGAGCATGCTGAAGTTCAGTATTTCATTAACCTTCGTATAAAATATTTATCCAGTTTAAACACTTGAGAGAGAATTATTCTCTTCAAATGTCATGGTACTAGTGTATGTGAGTAGTTAACTCTTTGTTGTTATCTCTGAATTTTGTTGTATTTTAATGGAAAAAAAAGTATAAGCTTATTCAGCTGTTCTGCAGAATATGTGCATGGATTTTTTTGTGACTAATAATAAAAGCAAATGTTTAACTTTAATGTGAAATGTTCTTCCTAGACAATATATTTGGTATTTATTTAAAACACATTGCAGCCAGCTTGTGAGTGTGTATATGTCTGTATAAAGAACATAAGAAGCTGCCATACTGTGTCAGACTAAAGGTCCATGTCCAGCATCTTGTTTCCAACAGTGGCAAATCCAGGTTACAAGTACCTGGCAGGTACCCAAAATTTAAATAGTCCAATGCTACTTATGCCAGTAAAAGCAATAGCTATTCCCTTAGCAGTTTATGGATTTCTCCAGCAACTTATCCAATCTTTTTGTAAACCCGGCTACACTAATTTCCCTAACCACATCCTCCAGTAATGAATTCCAGAGCTTAACCTAGTGTTGAGTGAAGAAGAATTTTCTCCAATATGTTTTAAATGAGCTATTTTCTAACTTCATGGAGTGCCCCCTAGTCCTTCTATGGTAAACCATCTCGAACCTTGGAGGGTGCAGTATATAATAACTTTTAAATAAAATAAATGAAATATTATCTGAAAGAGTAAATAACCGATTCACATGATTTTATAGACCTCTATCATATCCTTCCTCAGCCAACTCTTTTCTAAGCTAAACAGCCCTAACCTGTTTAGACTTTCCTCATTGGGGAGCCATTCCATCCCCTTTATCATTTCTGTCACCCTTCTCTATACTTTCTCCAATACAACTATCTTTTTTGAGATGCGGCGACCAGAATTGCACACAGTACTCAAGGTGTGGTCTCACCATGGAGCAGTATAGAGGCATTATGACATTCTCTGTGTTATTCACCATTTTTTTCCAAATAATTCCTAACATTCTGTTTGTTTTTTTGATCGACACAGCACACTGAGCTCACAATTTCAATGTAATATTCACAGTGATGCATTGATATTTTTCCTGGGTGGTAACTCTTAGTATGAAACCTAACATCGTGGAACTAGAGCATGGGTTATTTTTCCCCTATATGCATCACCTTGTATTTGTCCACATTAGATTTCTTCTGCCATTTGGACACCCAATCTTCCAGTCTCTCAAGATCCTCCTGTAATTTATCACAATCTGCATGTGATTTAACTAATCTGAATAATTTTGTGTCATTTGCAACTTTGATCACCTCCCTTGTTGTATCCCTTTCCAGATCATTTATAAATATATTGAAAAGCACCAGTCCAAGCACAGATCCCTGAAGCACTCCACTGTTTTACCTTTTTCTACTAAGAAAATTGACCATTTAATCCTACTTTTTGTTTCCTGTCTTTTAACCAGTTTGAAAGGACGTCGTCTCCTATCCCATGACTTTTTAGTTTCTTAGAAGCCTCTCATGAGGAACTTTATCAAATGCCTTCTGAAAATACAAATACACTACATTTACTGGTTCATCTTTATTCACATGTCTATTAACCCCTTCAAGAAAATGTAGCAGATTTGTGAGACAAGACTTCCCTTGGGTAAATTCATGCTCGCAGTGTTCCATTATACCATGTGTTTCTATATGTTCTGTGATTTTGTTCTTTAGAATAGTTTCTACTGTTTTTCATGACACTGAATTCAGGCTCACTGGTCTATAGATTCCCAGATCACCCATCGAGCCCTTTTTAATTATTGGGGTTACATTGGCCACTCTCTATTCTTCAGGTACAATGGACGATTTTAATAATTTATACATTTTTACTAATAGATCTGAAATTTCATTTTGGAGTTTTTTCAGAACCCTCGGTTTTATACCATCTGGTCCAAGTGATTTGCTACTCTTTAGTTTGTCAGTGTGGGGCAGTTTGCTCATGCCGGCAGCTGGCTGGCATGAGCAATCTACTGCTGCTCCAGAGGAGCAGCAAGGTAACAAACAAAAAAAAAAAGTAAGATTTAGGTAGGGGGCAGGGGTCGGGAAGGAGAGGGGAAAGAGTAGGAAGTTTAGGCAGGGAGGTAGGGAAGTTCTCTCCCAGCCCACTCTCTCCCAGTTCCCTCCTAGTCCACTCCAAGGAGTGGACTAGGAGGGAACTGAGGGAGGCCTGATTGCATCGCCAGTTCCTGGCACCCGCATGTTATAAAATCGGCACGTCCATGTGCGCGTATATGGATGGCTGCACACTCCTTTTAAAATTGACCCCTTAGCCTCTTGTACTGATCTTTATCTGGTTGAACTCTATGCCCTCCAGTACTTAAGGTGACACCCTACCACAACCACCATCAAGTGGCTCTTCCCTATCATTATGATATAATTTGTACCCTGGTCACATTGGTTATCCTCCTTCCTCCAGGTCTCTGAGATTCCAATTATGTCTATCTCATTCACTGCAATATACTCTAACTCTCCCATCTTATTCCTTAGACTTTTAGCATTGGCATACAGACATTTCAAAATGTGTTTTTTGTTTGTATTAACAACCTGCTTTTCAGTTGATAGGGATAATTTGGTATCCTTTAGCTCAGGTGATTTTTTACTTATAAGCACATGGACTACTTTTGCTTTTATTTGAACCTCTCTGTTGGGATGCTCTAAGTCTTCTGTTTCATTAGTATCCTTCGAAGACACTTCTCTCTGAACCATGCACTGGTGAGCAGCTTTCCCCCTTGTTCTAGTTTAAAGTCTGCTCTATCTTCTTTTTAAAAGTTAGTGCTAGCAGCCTGGTTCCACACTGGTTATGATGGAGTCTATCCTTTAGGAAAAGACTCTCCCCTTCCCTAAAATATTTGAACAGTTCCTTACAGAACTGAATCCCTCTTCCCTGCACCATCATTTCATTCATGAATTGAGACTTCAGAGCTGTGCTTGCCTCTTGGGACCTGCATTTTAGAAAATGCTACTGTGGAGGTTCTGGATTTCCGCTTTCTACCTAAAATCCGAAATTGTCTTCCAGAACCTCCCTCCCACATTTTCCTAAGTTGTTGGTACCCACATGTACCATGGCAACCAGCTCCTCCCCAGCACTATCTAAAATCCTATCTTAGGTGACGCATGAGGTCCGCCACCTTCACATTAGGCAGGTACCGTATTTCCACGACAATAACCCGCCCACGTATATAACCCGCCCACACACATAACCCGCAGGTTTTCAAGATTTATGAAAAAAAGTTTTAATATACCCCGCCTCCTCATATAACCCGCAATTCAAAAAAAAAATAAATTTTTAAATACCTGTCGGAGGGCCGCGTGGGTCCAGGCGGGCGGCGGGAGCCGGGTGGTCGCGTGTTAAATCTAGGCCGCGGGCGGGTGGGCGCTTGTTCCAGGCGGGGGCGGGTGGACGCGCGTTAGTTCGAGACGGCCGGCGGGTGGTCGCGTGTTAAATCTAGGCCGGGTCGCACAGGCGCGCATTCATTCACTGCCGGTGGGGGCAGCCCCCACCGGCAGTGAATGAATGCGCGCCGAAAGCAGCTTGTTCCAGGCGGCGGTGGCGGGTGGACGCGCGTTAGTTCGAGGCGGGTGGTCGCGTGTTAAATCTAGGCCGGGTCGCTCAAGGCAATCTAGGCCGGGTCGCTCAAGGCAGTCACATGCCGTGACGTCACGGCATGTGACTGCCTTGAGCATCGAATCGCAGGGGTCGCATTCATTCATCCAGGCGGAGGAGCCGGCTGCTTTCGCCGCTACTGCCTTGAGCGCCGAAAGCAGCCGGCAGCGGCAGCTGAAAGCAGCCGGCTCCTCCGCCTGGATGAATGAATTCATTCACTGCCGGTGGGGGCTGCCCCAGCCCCCACCGGCAGTGAATGAATGCGACCCCTGCGATTCGATGCTCAAGGCAGTCACATGCCGTGACGTCACGGCATGTGACTGCCTTGAGCGACCCGGCCTAGATTGCCTTGAGCGACCCGGCCTAGATTTAACACGCGACCACCCGCCTCGAACTAACGCGCGTCCACCCGCCACCGCCGCCTGGAACAAGCTGCTTTCGGCGCGCATTCATTCACTGCCGGTGGGGGCTGCCCCCACCGGCAGTGAATGAATGCGCGCCTGTGCGACCCGGCCTAGATTTAACACGCGACCACCCGCCGGCCGTCTCGAACTAACGCGCGTCCACCCGCCCCCGCCGCCGCCTGGAACAAGCGCCCACCCGCCTGCGGCCTAGATTTAACACGCGACCAATCAGGAAGCGGCCGGGCGCAGGGATAGGACGGACTCCTCTCAGCTGCAGCCTATTCAGAGTCGGGAAACTTTATTGGTTGTAAAATTTTTTCTGGATAACCCGCCCACGTTTATACCCCGCGGGGGGCATGCGGGGTAGGTAAAAACGCACATTACCCGCGGGTTATATGCGTGGAAATACGGTAAATTACTAGGAGATAATCACATCCACCAGCCACCCAGGTATCTACATATCTAATAATTGAATCACCAACTATGACAGCCGACTTAACCCCTCCAGGGCAGTAACCCTAGGAGATTCGTCCTTAATGTGAGAGGACAGTGCATCAATTGGAGAGCAGGTCCTTGCTACTGGAGCAATTCTTGATGCACCAAGATGATGCTTCTGTCCAGGAGACATTCTTCCTCCAAGGTAGCACTAGAGTTGCCAGACTGGAGTTGGGACTTGGCTATTATGTCCCTGAAGGTCTCATCTGTATACCTTTCTGTCTGTCTCAGCTCCTTCAGGTCTTATATTCTATCCTCCATAGATCATAGATCAGACTCATCCTCTGAGAGCCAGGAGCTCTTTGCATCAGACGCACACATACAGCCTCTCATCGTCGGGTAAAAAAATCATACATGTGACACTCAATGCAAAAGACTGGAAGACCTCCCCCCCCCCCCCTGCTGCTGGATTGCTGTCTTCATCTTAATTTTGTTGATCTCCTACTAAGTTTAGATTGCTCTGGGAGTAGGAATGTGTACAATTAGAGTCTTTTAAATTTATTGGTGTATTCACTATTAATCTGGTAGTGAACTATAAGGGGATGATTAAACTCTCAGTAAGGGCTGGTGTAATAGTGTGATTTAGGTAAGAACCTAATTGATTTTTAAGAAAATGACTCTTGCCTATAAATCAAGGGATGACCTGGGGTTGGAGAGAGGGAAAGACAGACACTAGCATTAACTAATGTTAATGCTAGTGTCTGTCTTAACAGTAATGTTGCTGCATTACTGTTTGCTGTAAACCAAACCGAGGTGATGTGCCGCGGTATATAAAAAAATCTCTAAATAAATAAATAAATAAATAAATAAATAAATAAACAAACTCCCTCTGGCTTGCTTATTATCTCAGACACACACATACTGTAAAGAATATACCCCACTATTTCACCTCTCCCCAAACGTTTTAAGTCCAAAGATTTCCAAAAGCAGTACTTACCGATCCTCTTCAGCCTCCAGCAAGATGATCTTCTCCTCTGAATGCTACCAGTGGATTGAGAGGTTTGAGTAAGACTTGTGATTCTGGTCCTCTTCTACTGCAAGAAGTGTGGCATCTCAGGAAGCGTGGGCTGTGGAGTTTGAAGCCTGGATCGCTTGCTGTGACCTCTCAAGTCCTCTCCTAGGGGCTGTTGGGTAGGATATGCAGATGAACCTTCCGGTCCTCTTCTGCTGTGTGCCATGGATAAGACTGTGATGTTTTCTGGAGGTAGCTACATGATGCAGTATGCTGGCAAGTGCTCTATTCTGACACTCTTCGCCTACCAGGCCACTTGGTTCAGAGAAAAAGTAAAGTAGTATCCCAGTTTGCTCAGCTACCACAAAATATTCAGATATAAATTCAAACTTAAAAAAAAAACTAAAAAAGAGTGAGCTTATGAAGGGATGTTAGTCCAGATCACCAATACCTCTTAAAGGGTTCAGCTATCTAACTTGGTCTAACTTAAGAGAAACCCAAGATGGGAAACTAGGTCAGAGATTGGTTCCTTGTGGAGGGAAATAAAATCCAAGACTAACAAGAGCATTAGGCATGGACTGGGAAGAAGTAGCACATAGGAATATGCTAGATGCTGTATGTGAGAGTACAACTGAGTTTTTCTTGTTTAAACTACTGAAGTAGACTGATGTGCAATTTTGCAAAATAAAATTGTTTTGCTGAAAGCTGGAGTCCAGGCTGTTCCTGTCCTCCAGCTGATCATGGTCACTGATGCCAAGACCTTCCCCTCACCATCGGGGCCGGAACGTGCGAGGCCTGCGCAGCCGGCGCCGAGACCCACCGGGGTAAGGCCCTCGATCGCACCCTTACCCCAGCAGCCCACCACGCCGACCACGAGGCACCGCTCTCAGCCGACCCAAGGCTCCACCTTCAGCCCTCTTCCGGGCCGGCAGCCAATCAGGACGCCCTGCAGCGCAGCCAATAGCAGCAGGGCCAGGAGCCCTTTAAACTCCCGCAGCGACCAGGCGTCGCACGCCGTGCGTCGCGTGCCGAAGGTGCGCGACAAAGGGGCTGGCCCCTTTGTGTGCCCCTTAGTGCAGCCCTGGAGTGCCACCCCATCCCTTGCCTGACCGCTCTCAACTGACCCCTTTAAGCACTCACGCTAGTCTTCTTGGCCTAACAACCGTAAATCAGGACGTTCAACCGAGCGCTCCTTCAAACCTCATTGACAGTCCATTAGCTCCAGACGCAACAAGCCAAAATGCGTCCAGCTGACGCTATCCCTATACTTCAATGCCTCACACGGCCAACAAGAATCATAGCCAAGCAAGCCCGACAGCGCTCACTAATAATCCTTACGCCTATCTTAATTGCACCAATCACTCAACTTCTAGGCTTCACCCTCTTCTCCCTCACTCTTTTCAATGCTCAATCCCTTACCAAAAAATCCTTGATACTCAATGATTACCTGCTAGATGCCAAACCAGACATATGTGCTATAACTGAAACTTGGCTAAAACCCACTGACACTGCAATATTAAATCAACTACCAACTCAGAACTACAATATCTTCCCTCTCCCCAGACTGAAAAAAAGAGGCGGGGGCATCTTATTAGCAACAAAAAAAGGCCTCGAATTCACACAACACTCGGTCATATCAGACCCGAAACTAGAAATCGGTTTCTTCACATCAGACCACCTTCAAATTCTTTTAGTTTACGCCCCCCCCCCCCCCCCGGGGCTCTTGGAATCAGACACCTCTCCAATTATCGAACTAATCACAACCACCATCAATCTGGACGCCCCAGCTATAATCCTGGGGGACTTCAATCTACACATAGACGATCATACTCTCTCACCCAGCTGCGACGCTTTCCTGACAGCATTATCAGCCCTGGGATTCAATCAGTTAGTCAATGAACCCACACACAATGCAGGACACACGCTGGATTTAATCTTCGTCAACTCAGGCATCAAGCACTCCTCTCATCCGAATTGCGAGAAGGTCCCCTGGTCAGACCACTCAGTAATCTCCACCAGGTTCACAATAAACGAAACCATCCCAGTGCATGAGCCTCAACTTTCCTTTCAATATAGAAGAGCATGCGCGTTGGAAGACCTCAGCAACCAACTATCCTCACAACTAACTCACATAGACCTCACCAATCCCAACACAGCTCTCTTATCCTGGAACAAAATCACTGAAACCATTGCGAACACGCTTTGCCCCTTGTATCAAAAAAACCTAACAACAATCCACACAAAAGACACCCCTGGTTTACCAACGAGCTCAGAAACAAAATTTAAGAAAGAAGGAGAACAAATGGCGTAAAGCCCCATCCGCAAGCACTCTCTCAGCCTACAAACATGCACTCCACCAATACAAGACTTCTACTTCCAGATCCAAAAGAGATTTCTACGCGCACAAGATTCACGATCTCGTCTTCGATGCCAAAGCTCTCTTCGCTTTTGTGTCCAATTTAACACAAATCAACGCTCCAGTCATCCCCATCAATCAAGCACAATCAAAAGCCGAAGAACTGACCCTGTTCTTCAGTAACAAAATTATCAAGCTCCTGTCGCAGCTGCCCAACTCCACACCTCCTCCCCCGAGTCCATTCCTACCAATGAACAACAAATCCATATACCTTGAATCGTTTGAACCCATCTCAGCCAAAGAAATCCAATCACTCATGAAGAAAATGAAGCCCTCCTCCCACCCTGCAGACCACATCCCCTCCAAACTCCTCTTGACAATTCCGGACACTATAGCACAAACACTGGCAGACATCATAAACTGCTCTCTATCTCAAGGCGTCTACCCAGACGATCTCAAATTGGCTTCCCTCAAACCTCTCCTTAAGAAGCCTAACTTAGACCCCACTGACCCGAACAACTTCCATCCGATTGCCAACCTTCCTCTCATAGCCAAGATCATGGAAAAACTAGTGAACATTCAAATCTCAGAATACATTGAAGACAACAAACTCCTCTTCCCGTCCCAATATGGATTCCGCAAAGCTTCCAGCACAGAATCCCTCCTTGTTTCACTGACAGACTACCTGATTTTGGGCCTAGACAAAGGACAATCTTTCCTTCTGATCATGTTAGACCTTTCAGCGGCTTTCGACACCGTTAACCACGCCATCCTCTTAAACCAACTCTCATCCATTGGAATAACAGGTACTGCTCTAGCCTGGTTCAAAACGTTCCTCAATAACAGAGGCTACAAAGTAAAAATCCAGAACAAAGAATCTCTCCGCCATGACGCTCCAGTAGGAGTCCCACAAGGATCCTCCCTATCACCCACCCTATTCAATATTTACCTTCTCCCGCTGTGCCAGCTTCTAACCGAACTAAAACACTTTGGGGTGGATTTTAAGAGCCCTGCTCGCGTAAATCCGCCCGGATTTACGTGAGCAGGGCCCTGCGCGCCGGTGCGCCTATGTTCAATAGGCCTACCGGCGCGCGCAGAGCCCCAGGACTCGCATAAGTCCCGGGGTTTTCCGAGGGGGGCGTGTTGGGGGCGGGGCCGAGCGGCGCGCCGTTTTCGGGGCGGGACGCGGCGTTTCGGGGGCGGGCCCGGGGGCGTGGTTTCGGCCCGGGGCGGTCCGGGGGCATGGCCGCGCCATCCAGAACCACCCCCGGGTCGCGTCTAGGCACGCCAGCGGCCCGCTGGCGCGCGGGGATTTACTTCGCCCTCTGGGAGGCATAAATCCCCCAACAAAGGTAGGGGGGGGTTTAGACAGGGCCGGGGGGGTGGGTTAGGTAGAGGAAGGGAGGGGAAGGTGAGGGCGTTAGCGAATTCCCTCCGAGGCCGCTCCGATTTCGGAGCGGCCTCGGAGGGAACGGAGGTAGGCTGCGCGGCTCGGAGCGCACCGGCTACATGGAATCGGTAGCCTTGCGCGCGCCGATCCAGGATTTTAGCGGATATGCGTGGCTACGCGCGTATCTACTAAAATCCCGCGTACTTTTGTTGGCGCCTGGAGCGCCAACAAAAGTACGCCAACGCGCCGTTTTTGAAAATCTACCCCTTTGTCTATGCTGACGACATCCAGATAGTGATACCTCTTAAAGAATCTCTCACCAAAACTCTCGAATACTGGGAATCACACCACTCAACTATCAATGACCTGCTAGTCAGACTAAACCTCATTTTAAACACCACCAAAACGGAACTCATGCTTATTTCTCCAGAAAACAACAATAATTCCAGCATCCCCCCAAACATCCCTCTCTCCTCTCAAGTGAGAGACTTAGGAGCTATAATTGACAACAAGATGAATTTGAAAGCATTTGTTAACCGCACTACAAAGGACTGTTTCCACAAATTCCAAGTGATGAAAAGGATAAAACCGCTTTTCCATTTTCAAGACTTTAGAACAATACTACAAGCAATAATCTTCGCAAAGTTAAATTACTGCAATGCTATCCTACTAGGTCTCCCATCCTCATACACGAAACCTCTCAGATGGTCCAAAATGCAGCAGCAAGACTACTCACGAACACCAGAAGAAGAGACCACATCTCACCCATCTTAATACATCTCCACTGGCTCCCTATTCACTTCAGAATCATCTTCAAATCCGCTACCATCATATATAAGTCCATCCACAACCTTACTTCACTCGACCTTCAACACCCGCTCAGCCTACACAACCCCCGTAGACAGACCAGAGAAGCCTACAGAGGATCCCTCCAGATACCCAATTCGAAATTCACATGACACATAACCGCAAGAGAACGTGCTCTCTCGACAGCCGGACCATCATTATGGAACTCCATCCCCACTAACCTTCGCCAGGAGCCTTGCCTGCCAACCTTCCGAAAAAGATTAAAAACTTGGCTTTTCAAACAAGCCTTCCCAGAGCACATCTGAATCACATTCATCTACTCAAAGAACGCAGCCACTTCAGTTCTATAAATTATCATTAATTTATGAGTTAACTTTCTACTGTATTTTCTCTTGTCCCAGTTCCAGTACCCCTGTTTCAATGTAACTGCAATTTCTCTGCACTAAATTCAGTTTTGTACTGTTTGTACTACTGTTTGCACACCCTGTTCGAATGTAAACCGGCATGATGTGATTTCTTCATGAATGCCGGTATATAAAAAACCTAAATAAAATAAATAAATAAAGACCGCATATCATATTATCATATAATCTAATCTTATCTCCCCCTCACCTAACATCTACCCGGAACATGACATTGAAAATAAATGTGAGAAAATAGCTGACTATTTCCAGGATAAGATATCTAATATCATGGCTCGTTTTACATCTCCATATATGCCAACAACCATTGCACCTACAAGATCCCAAAGCGATTCACCCAAACTCTCAAATTTTGAAAATTCTTCTGCTTCGGAAATTGAGGCAATTCTAAAAAGAATCAAACCTGCATTACACCCCACGGATACCATGCCAACTAAAACACTACTGGCCATTCCTACTAGAATCGCCCCTGCAATATCAAACATCATTAACAAATCTATTACAGAAGGAGTCTTCCCCACGCAACTCAAACATGCCATAATAAAGCCGACCCTTAAAAAAGCTGACCTTGATCCTTCAGAACCGGCAAACTTTCGACCTGTATCGAACCTCCCGTTATTATCAAAAATCCTAGAAAAGTCATAAACAAACAACTAACTGACTTTCTAGAGGAAAATCAATTACTCTTCCCTTCACAATATGGATTCAGGAAGAATCATAGCACCGAAACACTACTTGTTTCTCTTTCAGACTCCATCCTAAAATCACTTGACACTGGTCACTCTTATATTCTGGCCCTACTTGATATTTCATCCGCCTTTGACACAGTCAACCACTATACTCTCCTCTCCCTCCTATCTCAAATTGGCATCACTGGCACTGCATTATCCTGGTTACAATCATTCCTGACAGATAGGACTTACAGTGTCAAGATGGGACAACATACGTCTAAACCTAGAAATCTTTCACAAGGTGTCCCTCAAGGATCCTCCCTTTCTTCAACTCTATTCAATGTTTATCTATCCCCACTCTGTAATCTACTGAAGAAATTGGATCTACGTCATTTCATTTACGCCGACGATGTCCAGATCATTATCCCAATCAAGGACTCACTTGCTAATGCCATGAAAAACTGGGAATCTGCACTTACCGAAATAAAAAATCTACTCATGGAAAACTTTCTTGCAATCAACACCAATAAGACTGAACTCCTAATCATAACGCCTCAAAAGAACACCACAGCAAACACTCCTCAATCACCTTCCTCAACTACAGATCATTTTAAACTGAAATACGTCCGCAGCCTTGGGGTCATAATTGATAACCATTTTACAATGAAGAATTTCATCTCGACTACAATTAAGAGTGGCTTTTTCAAGCTACATACTATGAAAAGAATTAAACCATTACTACATTCTCAGGATTTCCGGACTGTATTACAAGCTACAATTTTACCTAAAATTGACTATTGTAATGCACTACTACTGGGTCTGCCTAAAAGCACAATTCAACCGCTACAGATGCTGCAGAATGCGGCTGCGCGTTTAATCACTAATACAAGACGACATGAACATATAACTCCAGCACTCATGTTCCTACATTGGCTACCAGTATCCTACAGAATTACTTTCAAAGTTCTGTCACTCATCCACAAATCAATTCTCAACCAAGAGATGCAATGGTTTTCTGATCAGTTCATAATTCGCACATCCAAACAGACCTATTAGAAGTTTTCACCAAGCGAAATTAGCTGTACATCCTCAAAAACACATCAAACTCATTTCCACCAGAGACCGCGCATTCTCCATTGCTGGTATCAATATCTGGAACAACATGCCGCTAGACCTACGTATAGAATCCTGCCACAAAACCTTCAAACAAAACATTAAAACGTGGTTGTTTGAACAAGCATTCACACTATGAATCTTCATCATACAGCTAATCTATACCCCCCCTGTCTTTTAATCCTGTATTTTTACCTTAAGAAGACGTTAGTTTTGATTTTGACAGTTAATTTGTTCCCATGTAATACTTAATTATTAATATTCAATAGTTTCATAGTTAATGAAGTCAGCATATTCTGTAAAGTCTTTTCGGTTAATTGTTTTTACTGTGTTAAACTGTTATATGTAAAGCTGGTTGCTAAATTACTGTTTCACTGAAAACCGAGGTGATGTATTCATTTATGTACCTCGGTATAAAAGAACCTATAAATAAATAAATAAATAAATAAATATATGGTGGCAGTGGTAAGATGTTTGTTTGCCTCACCAAAGACTAAATGGCCCACATTACCACTTTCAAGCATCTGGGACTGGCTGCAGTGACAGTACATGACAACTAGATTCCTCAGGTTAAAAGATCTATCCCTGCCCAGACAAAGAAGAAAGTTTTAAGTTAGGGCTGGACCATCTAAGTGGTGTTTTTTTTTCTTGGAGGGGGGAAGGGAGAGAGGGGTTTTTTTTTCTCTTTTTTCTCCCTGTATATCAGGTATGTAAGGAAACTGTGGTGTCCCCTGAGGTCAGAAAAATTCCTGAAGAACCACATACATCCAAAGAATAAGAAGGAAGAAAAAAGAAGAAAGAGAATGGTGACAGAGGACTGCAACAAGTGGTTTGCGATACATATGCAACTGGAGTCAACATAGCAACTGCTGCAACAGACCCTGCGCCATATTGTCCAACAGCAGGAACCATTGTTAAAGCAGTTCAAGGTATACATCAGAGAAACCCTGGTCCTAGTTGACTGTCTTCAATAGAATCAAATGCAAGGAGAAAGTCGGGGCAGGGATGGAATACTAGGTGAAAGACATCCATCCAGTCTACCCTGCTGGACAGGGATTGTTGTTAACCAAGTTGGGGTCTGATGATGATCCTGAAGAATTTCTAATCATGTCCAAGCAAGTGGCTAAAGCTGCAAGGTGACCCCTACGACTACTCGGCAATCCAGTTAGCTCTAAAACAGACTGGAGAGGCATAAGTCACTTTTAGGCAGTTAGATGGAACCAAAGTATTGGACTATTCCCAAGTTAAAGTGGTTATTGAAGATAGATTGGGGTTAACAGGGGAGGCATACCATAGGAAATTTAGAGGAAAATGGTATGAGGAAAATGAGAAAACATGAGCCGTGGCCCAGGAGCTTTTAAATATGGCTACCTGCTGGCTGGAGCCAGATAAGGAAACCAGTTGGAAGATGTTGAAGATGGTAGTCCAAGAACAATACCGGAGTATTTTACCCCAAGGAATGAGGAGTTGAATCACCAAGCAAGGGTCCACCAACCTACAGGAAGCCATTGATCTCAGTGAAAATTTTTTAGATGCTGAAGAAAGTTCGGGAGAGCGTGAGCGAGAATCAGGCATACGGCCTTGTTCAATCACCAGGAGTGAAAGGTTCCATCTTCAAAAATGAAGGAATTCAGAGGGGCAGACCAAAAAGCTTTGCCACACTGGATATCCCTCATGAGGTAGCTAGATCCTTAAGACAGACCAAACTTGTGGACCCTGCTCATATTCAGAATAGAGGGAACAAGAGGGCATGGACAGAACCTGGGAACCTTTTCACTAGCCCTGGGAAGCCAAACCACCATTGTGCTTCAATTGCATAGAGAAAAGTCATTTCGCCAGGGAATGTCTTCAGACAGATCAATAAATCATGGCTATTAACTTAATTTATTTATTTATTTATTTATTTATTTATTTATTTATTGTCTCTTATATACCGATGTCCGTTCGCACATCGCATCGGTTCACAGTAAAACATGAACTTTATGGGCGAAGCCCTTACAAAGAACAGATAAATACAGTTAACTTTAGGGCATAGCCCTTAACAAAACCAGGGAAGCAATACACTGGAGGGGGGTATTGATTTACATACTATAACACACATATATATATATATATATATATATATATATATACACACATACACATATATATATATATGACACCTCACATCTGCAACTTTGTGGACACTTCCTGCTCTGAAGATAATACTTTTGTGGTTCCACTTGAGCTGGATGGGTCTTCCAGAATCTATCAAAGCTTGAGTGGAGGGTGGAAGTGTAAATACTCTCATCCAGAAGAGCTAGTCAAGAGAACACAAATAGATAACAGACAGGGAGTGATTCTCACCTGTATTCATGGAGACCAATGACAATTTTTTATTTTATATCATGAATGCATTTTATTATCTTTTATTTCTTGATTAATTTAACTTATTTTTCAGTGGGGTGATTTTATTTTATCCGATTATTTTAATTGTGTTTATTTTTACTTTTATAAATTAGTAGATGTGTATTATATGAATTTAAACTGTACTTTTATTGCATTTTATGTTTGGAAACCATTGTGATGGCCTGTCTGAACGACGGTATATAAGAATTTTATAAATAAATAAATAAATTCCCCACCACCCAGGTTTTATTCTAGATAGAGGGTAGACAAGCTAGCCTTCATATAGTAACATAGTAATGACGGCAGAAAAAGACCAAAATGGTCCATCTAGTCTGCCCAGCAAGCTTCCCAAGGGAGTAACTGCTGCTCCGTGCAGCTTCCCAAGGGTAGTAACTGCCTCTCCTTGCTGGTTAAGCTTTTTTATTTATTCCCATCCTCTAGCCTTTTAGGGATCCACAGTGTTTACCCCATGCACCTTTGAAATCTTTCACAGTTTAGTCTTCACCACTTCCTCTGGAAGGGCATTCCAGGAACTACCACCCTGTCAGTGAAGAAATATTTCCTGACACTGGTTCTAAGTCTTCCTCCCTGGAGTTTCAAATCGTAACCCCTAGTTCTACTAAATTGTTTCCAATGGAAAAGGTTTGTTGATGACCATGGATCATTAAAACCTTTCAAGTATCTGAAGGTCTGTATCATATCACCCCTGCTCCTCCTCTCCTCCAGGGTATACATATTCAGGTTCTTCAACCTCTCCTCATAAGTCATTTGATGGAGACCACCCACCATTTTGGTCACCCTTCTCTGTCTCGCCTCCATCCTGTCTCTGTCTCCTTTGAGATATGGTCTCCAGAACTGAACACAATACTCCAGGTGAGGCCTCACCAAGGAACCTGTAAAAGGGGATTATCACTTCCCTTTTCTTACTAGATATTCCTCTCTCTATGCAGCCCAGCATTCTTCTGGCTTTGGCTATTGCCGTGTCATACTGCTTCGTCGACTTCAGGTCATTAAAAGTATTGGGGCAAAGTTAACTATTTGGGAATATTATTTAGTGTGTTTGTGTGTTTGTGCCTTTGATAGTCAGAAAGGCAGTGAATAAACAAGTTAGACTGTATTTTTAAATAGTCAGTCAATAAGGTAGCAGTAGGTAGGCAGTGAATATACAAGTTAGACTGTATTTTTAGTCAGTCAATAAGGTAGCAGTAGGTAGTGTGTTTATTTTTAAAAGTCTGCAGAACTGAGTGTTCTCCAGACTTTTAAAGAATTGAGTGTTTGTATTTAATACTAACTGGGTGCTTGTATTGAAAAAAAAACACAACACAAAAAAAAAAAAAAAACCCCAACCCAAAAAGTAGCCAGAAGCTAGAAATAAGCTAGGAGCAGTGTATACATAAGTAAAAAAGTTGAATAGTTCAGCTCAGTTACTCACCTTGGAAAGGTGTTGAGGTAGTGTGATTGGGTTTGAATAAGGACCAACATTTGTTAATCAAGGGAGCAGTGAGTCACTCAGGCTGACTAACTGAAGTTAGACTGTTTGTATTTAGGGCATCCCAACAGTGAGGTTCCAATAATTAGAAAAGTAGTCCAAGTGCCTGTAACTAAAAACTCACCTGAGCTAAAAAATTCTAACTTATCCCTATCAATTAAAAAGCAGAATGAAAATACAAACAAAAAACAAACTTTGAAATGTTTGTATGCTAATGTCAGAAGTCTAAGAAGTAAGATGGGAGAATTAGAATGTATAGCAGTGAATGATGACATAGACTTAATTGGCATCTCAGAGACATGGTGGAAAGAGGATAACCAATGGGACAGTGCTATACCGGGGTACAAATTATATCGCAATGACAGAGAGGAGCATTCGGGAGGAGGTGTGGCGCTTTATGTCCGGGATGGCATAGAGTCCAACAGGATAAACATCCTGCATGAGATTAAATACAAAATTGAATCTTTATGGGTAGAAATCTCTTGTGTGTCGGGGAAGACTATAGTGATAGGAGTATACTACCATCCACCTGGTCAAGATGGTGAGACGGACAGTGAAATGCTAAGAGAAATTAGGGAAGCTAACCAAATTGGTAGTGCAGTAATAATGGGAGATTTCAATTACCCCAATATTGACTGGGTAAATGTATCATCGGGTCACGCTAGAGAGATAACGTTCCTGGATGGAATAAATGATAGCTTTATGGAGCAATTGGTTCAGGAACTGACGAGAGAGAGAACAATTTTAGATCTAATTCTCAGTGGAGCACAGGACTTGGTGAGAGAGGTAACGGTGGTGGGGCCGCTTGGCAATAGTGATCATAATATGATCAAATTTGATTTAATGACTGGAAGAGGAACAGTGTGCAAATCCAAGGCTCTCGTGCTAAACTTTCAAAAGGGAAACTGATAAAATGAGAAAAATTGTTAGAAGAAAACTGAAAGGAGCAGCTACAAAAGTAAAAAATGTCCAAGAGGCATGGTCATTGTTAAAAAATACCATTCTAGAAGCACAGTCCAGATGTATTCCACACATTAAGAAAGGTGGAAAGAAGGCAAAACGATTACCGGCATGTTTAAAAGGGGAGGTGAAAGAAGCTATTTTAGCCAAAAGATCTTCATTCAAAAATTGGAAGAAGGATCCAACAGAAGAAAATAGGATAAAGCATAAACGTTGGCAAGTTAAATGTAAGACATTGATAAGACAGGCTAAGAGAGAATTTGAAAAGAAGTTGGCCGTAGAGGCAAAAACTCACAGTAAAAACTTTTAAAAATATATCCGAAGCAGAAAGCCTGTGAGGGAGTCAGTTGGACCGTTAGATGATCGAGGGGTTAAAGGGGCACTTAGAGAAGATAAGGCCATCGCGGAAAGATTAAATGATTTCTTTGCTTCAGTGTTTACTGAAGAGGATGTTGGGGAGGTACCCGTAATGGAGAAGGTTTTCATGGGCAATGATTCAGATGGACTGAATCAAATCACGATGAACCTAGAAGATGTGGTAGACCTGATTGACAAACTGGAGTAGTAAATCACCTGGACCAGATGGTATACACCCCAGAGTTCTGAAGGAACTAAAAAATGAAATTTCAGACCTATTAGTAAAAATTTATAACCGATCATTAAAATCATCCATTGTACCTGAAGACTGGAGGATAGCTAATGTAACCCCAATATTTAAAAAGGGCTCCAGGGGCGATGCGGGAATCTACAGACCAGTTAGCCTGACTTCAGTGCCAGGAAAAATAGTGGAAAGGGTTCTAAACATCAAAATCACAGAACATATAGAAAGACATGGTTTAATGGAACAAAGTCAGCATGGCTTTAACCAAGGCAAGTCTTGCCTCACAAATCTGCTTCACTTTTTTGAAGGAGTTAATAAACATGTGGATAAAGGTGAACCAGTAGATGTAGTATACTTGGATTTTCAGAAGGCGTTTTCAAAGTTCCTCATGAGAGGCTTCTAGGAAAAGTAAAAAGTCATGGGATAGGTGGTGATGTCCTTTCGTGGATTGCAAACTGGCTAAAAGACAGGAAACAAAGAGTAGGATTAAATGGACAATTTTCTCAGTGGAAGGGAGTGGGCAGTGGAGTGCCTCAGGGATCTGTATTGGGACCCTTACTTTCCAATATATTTATAAATGATCTGGAAAGAAATACGATGAGTGAGATAATCAAATTTGCAGATGATACAAAATTGTTCAGAGTAGTTAAATCACAAGCAGATTGTGATAAATTGCAGGAAGACCTTGTAAGACTGGAAATTTGGGCATCAAAATGGCAGATGAAATTCAATGTGGATAAGTGCAAGGTGATGCATATAGGGAAAAATAACCCATGCTATAGTTACACAATGTTAGGTTTCATATTAGGTGCTACAACCCAAGAAAGAGATCTAGGCGTCATAGTGGATACCACATTGAAATCGTTGGTTCAGTGTGCTGTGGCAGTCAAAAAAGCTAACAGAATGTTGGGAATTATTAGAAAGGGAATGGTGAATAAAATGGAAAATGTCATAATGCCTCTGTATCGCTCCATGGTGAGACAGCACCTTGAATAATGTGTACAATTCTGGTCGCCACATCTCAAAAAAGATATAATTGCGATGGAGAAGGTACAGAGAAGGGCTACCAAAATGATAAGGGAATGAAACAGTTCCCCTATCAGGAAAGACTAAAGAGGTTAGGACTTTTCAGCTTGGAGAAGAGATGGCTGAGGGGGGATATGATAGAGGTGTTTAAAATCATGAGAGATCTAGAATGGCTAGATGTGAATCGGTTATTTACTCTCTCGGAGAATAGAAAGACTAGGGGGCACTCCATGAAGTTAGCATGTGGCACATTTAAAACTAATCGGAGAAAGTTCTTTTTTACTCAATGCACAATTAAACTCTGGAATTTGTTGCCAGAGGATGTGGTTAGTGCAGTTAGTATAGCTTTGTTTAAAAAAGGATTGGATAAGTTCTTGGAGGAGAAGTCCATTACCTGCTATTAGTTAAGTTGACTTAGAAAATAGCCACTGCTATTATTAGCAACGGTAACATGGAATAGACTTTTTTGGGTACTTGCCAGGTTCTTATGGCCTGGATTGGCCACTGTTGGAAACAGGATGCTGGCTTGACGGATTCTTGGTCTGACCCAGTATGGCTTGTTCTTATGTTCTTTTTGTTTAAACTGCTGAAGTAAGCAATGCTGTGCATTTTTGCTTTTATAGATAAAAGCCTTTTTGCTGAAACCCAGAATCCAGGTTGTTCCTGCCCTCCTGCTTTTCCTGATCACTAAAGCCCAAGAACACACATCATGATAACACAGGACACCTGAACAGTAATAAATCTCAGATGTATTTGTGTGTCAGTTTCTGTGGATATGTCTCTATGGGTTTCTTTATTGAGTTTATGTATGTGTGTGGAGACAATGGGGGAGTTTGTCAGGATGTATGCTTTGGTATTTCTGTGTGGCAGTGTTTACCTGTCCTCTCCTGCAGGCACACCTGATCAGTCGGGTTTTCAGGATATCCAAAATTAATATGCATGAGATAGATTTCCATATATTGGAGAACCAGTATATGTATATGCAGTATATGCTGTGCCTCCAGGAGAGGGCTAGGAAACACTGCTGTGTGGAATGGCTTTAAAAGAAGGATATTTGAGACAAAAGAAACATAAATTCTTGAAAAAAGATCATTCCGACCATATATATGTTGCCAAAAGTGCATGACACTGATTAAACCAACAGGACAATCTAGTAAAGAATCATTATTGGAACCACTATCTTATGTGGATACGTTTTTGAGACAATTTGTTTGCCAGATGTCAATTGAGATAGTTCAGATTTTATGCAAATGTTAAGTGATGTACAATGTAAAGAAGACATGTTGTTTTACGATGGACGTCTCATCCTTGTATACTTCTGTACCACAGGATGAGGAACTGGAGATTATTGAAGAGACATTAGAGTTTGTCCATTTATTGTACCAGCTAACTTTTTAATGAAACTAGCAACTTTGGGACTGAAAGAAACTGATTTTGCATTTGAAGATTCTTTATATTTACAAGTGTCAGGAACAACAATGGGAGCTAGCATGGTCCCCTTCAATGGCACATCTGTTTGTGTCTGCAATTGAGAGGAATTAGGTATATTGTTCCCCTTTTATAGAGGGAATTAAATTCTAGCGAAGATGTATAGATGATATTTTCAGCTTTTGGGATGGTAGTCAGGAAGAACTTATACTTTTTCACTAATGGATTAATTCATGTCATGAGAATATACAATTTCCATTAGAATATAGTCAATTTGAGATATTCTTTTTGGATTTGAAAGTGAGAAAAAAGAAAATGGGGAATTTTCTACAACAATATTTAGAAAGAAAACAGAAACACCTTTTTACATTATTCTAGTGCATATCCTCGTTTGGTGCAAAATAATCTTCTGGTATCTCAGTTTTTTAGATTAAGAAGAAACTGTTCAAATATTGTAGACTATAAAAAGGAATCAAAACAACTTGCAAAAAGTTTCATCCCAACAGATTATCCAATCCATTGTGGTCGAAGGGCTTATAAAAGTACACTTTACAGTAATCGAGCTTTGATGATTAATACCAGTATTCAAAAAAAGACAGACACATAGATGTGGGTGATAAAATGACTTGTTTTAAGATATTCATCTTTACCAGCACAAATCACAAAAATCATTAGTAAGAATTGGTCACTAATTAGTCTTTGCATATTCAAGAGAGAAATATCAGAGAAAGGTTATGTCCATCATTGTTGCCAAATCTGAAGCAGTGGGAGTGATCTAATTGGTCATTTCAGTTGTGGACATTTTTCAGTATGTTAAAACCATGATTCCTATTAAAATGTTTGAAAATCCATTTGATAAGAAACAATACAAATTGCATTATTTTACGACATGCAAAAGTAGCTTTGTTTTCTATATGATTATTTGTCCCTATTCAAAGGTTTCTGTGAGTAAAACTGCAGGGGACAGAGAAATTACAGTATCTGAATATAATCCGCCTTGAAGTGCTGAAAAGTGGAATATAAATAAAATCAGATAAATAAAATTAATACAATAAATAAATGCTCATTTGGTGGAACACCGGAGTTGTCTCTGGCTTTACCAACTGCTTGTACCACTCGTCTCACATTATGTAAAATATAATCATGAGTTTGAATCCCTTTGATGCATTGTGATTTATCATGTACCTTCACATCGACAGAGAGGAAATTGTGATTTAATTTTAACAAATAAAGAACAAAGATAGATTTTCAAATTAAATAGTTTGGAACCATATGGACTAAATAGCTATATTGACTGGAATTTATTTTTATAGTAATATTTATGTGATACTACAGGATAAACATGGACTGCTGTTGTTTTTATTACTGATTAGATACCATTGTTTGCAATACCAAATTCTAAAGAAACAAGTATAGAAGGCAATTTTAAGAAAATGAATGTGATTGATTCTTTTGATTATTGCCCTTAAGATTTAAATTTCCATTACAATATCATGTGGATATATAAGCCAATTAAAAAGTGACATTGTTTTGAGTTTCTGCCTCTATTTTCAAAGATGAAAGGTAAATGATATTCACAGTTGAAGCTGAAAAGAAGAACAGCCTAATAAGTAGTAAGCTAAAAAGAGGGATATATTGGTTTGGGGTTAATGTTGTCCCAACATATTTAATAATGTTTGCTGTTTCTAATGAATACATCTAAGTACTAGCAATCTTAAGAGAAAAAGCCCCGATACAGCTGATGGTGACACATGTACACGGCGGTTCTCTATTGATTACAGCAGTAATGGAGTTTTAATGCTGGAAGCAAAATGATAAGTACTAACTGGTTTGAACATTGGACATTTAATTTTTTGGAAATTACAGTTTGGGACAATGAATTTTTAATATCACGTTAACTATTAAAGAATTTTTAAGATACAAATCATCACATTTATAAAGAACAGGGAGGGAGTAGGCTTCAAAAATGATGATTTGAAAAGTGCAAATAGTGATGGTAAAACTATCCAGGTTCCAAGGTCTTTTTCCTCCTAAAACAAAAAAAAGGTAGATAATGCATAAGAGGAAAATATTAGTTTTACATAATTAGGGCCGGATTTTAAAAAGGTTACGCGCGTAAATCCAGAGGATTTATATGCGCCAGACCTATTTTAAAAAGGCCCGGCGACGTGCATAAAGCCCCGGGACGTGTGTAAGTCCCAGGGCTTTACTAAGGGGTGGGGGCGGGGCCAGAGGCCTCTGACACATCGGCCATTGCCGCAGTGTGAAAGGATTGCGTGCCGGCAGGCGCAAAAGGTAAAATAAAAATTTGGGGGGGTAGAGTAGGGCTAGGGGGAGGAAAGGTTAGGGGAAGGGGTAGGAAGGTCAGGTTAGGGGCAAGGGATCGGGAGAAGGCAGTGTGGCTCAGCGTACGCAAGTTATAAAATCAGGTGTACATGTGCGCGCGCCAGGTAGCGCACGCACATGTACGCCCACGCGCACCTTTTAAAAATCTACCCCATATTGTATTCCTACAAAAGATGACAGCGGGATAAAATGTTTTAAAAAGTCAAAAAAGGTGAATCACCTAGGGGTAGATTTTTTTAAAATGCGCGTTCGCGTACTTTTGTTGGCGCACCAGTCGCAAACAAAAGTACGCTGGATTTTAGTAGATACGCGCGTATCTGCTAAAATCCAGGATCGGCGCGCGCAAGGCTGCCGATTTTGTGCAGCCAGCGTGCGCCGAGCCGCGCAGCCTGCCTCCGTTCCCTCGAGGCCGCTCCGAAATTGGAGCGGCCTCGGAGGGAACTCTCTTTCGCCCTCCCCTCACCTTCCCCTCCCTTCCTCTACCTAACCCACCCCCCCAGCACTATCTAAACCCCCCCTACCTTTGTCCACGGATTTACGCCTCCCAGAGGGAGACGTAAATCCACGCGCGCCAGTGGGCTGCTGGCGCGCCGAGACGCAACCCGGGGGCGGTTCCAGAGGGCGCGGCCACGCCCCCGGACCGCCCCGGGCCGAAACCACGCCCCTGGGCCGGCCCCGGAACGCCGCGTCCCGCCCCCAAAACGTTGCTTCGATCGGCCCCGCCCCTGACACGCCCCCGACAAAAAACCCCGGGACTTACGCGAGTTCCGGGGCTCTGTGCGCACCGGCAGGCCTATGGAAAATAGGCGCGCCGGCGCACAAGGCCCTGCTCGCGTAAATCCGGGCGGATTTACGCGAGCAGGGCTTTTAAAATCCGCCCCCTATTCTTTAGCCCAGGGTGGACCATACCCTGTCTTCTTTGTCGCATATCCTGGTACTTGAAAGACTGTAGCAGTTAATGGGGAAAGCTGCACACACAGGCACACTATACAGCACATGGAATCAGGTTTCTAAAGCAGGTTTGTTCTGCATTTTTTGTGAGCAGCTTTTGTCAAGGAACTCATGGAAAAATATCTTGTCTTGGAAATAGATTGGAGGGTATGAAGCAGAGGCATCAAGTGCCCCAAGATTTGAACCCTTGTATGATGATATTGCCCAGTGGCTTAATGCTATACACCAACCTTCTTTTTTTGCATATAGCTTTGATGAGTCATCAACAGACTTCCAATAGAACCAGGTCTCCTGTTTTTCTTCAGCCACCCCTGGAAAGTAGGAGCTCTACTGACTTAACTGTCCACCCTCAAGATTTTCTCACGTTTGATCTCGTGGGATGACTCTGCGAGCCACTGCACTCACACCTGACACCGGCAGTCTACATGACAAGACGCCTCCAAGCCGCACAGCAGGACCCTGCCAGTACTTGCCACTCCTGACGGCTCCTCTAGGCACGCGACAACCCAGTGCTGTCCCAGTTAAAGGGCTCACGGCAAGAAATAAGCCTCTGCACCCATGGATGACATAACCTGCTTCACTGTATTTAAGGGTTCTTCAGCCCTTTGCCTCAGCAACAGGTCCTGCTACTTCCATAATGCGAGTTGCCAGCATTCCCGATTCTTGTCTCTAGCCTTGCCTAATCTCTGCAGCCTTGCTCAGCCTATCCTCATCTCTTCAGCCTGCCCCGCCTCTTTGTATCTTCACTCCTTGTCTGCCAGCCAGTCCTTCCGTGTCAGTCATCCTTGTCTCCTCCTCATCTTCCTTCAGACTGACCACTGGTTCTGAACACTTCCCTGGACTCTTACTATTCAAATTGTCACCTGTCTCTGCCCCCTTGCCTGGATTCTGACTTTTCTGATTGCTGCCAGCTTCTGATCCTCTCCTGACCCTGGACCTTCACCTACACCATACTGCACAATGCCATCGCCTCAGTCCTGCTGGCCCCCAAAACCCAGAGGCTCAACCTGCGGAGAAAGAGGTTGGTATAAGTGAAGACCTAGAACAGTTTTTTGCCAGCCAGCTTCCTCCAGTTGTCGGAGAAGGCCTATGAGGTTCGCCCCATAGGCTGCACCAACCTCACCACAGCCACAAGGGTTCACCATGCTTCCAGCTTGTACATGGAAAAAGAATATCCAGTCAAAGACAGTACCCATCTATTTAAGAAGTCTTTTATGGGCTCTCTCATCAGGAAAGTAGCCATGGCTCATAAATGAGATATAGTGGCATCCCCTCACAGACAGTCTTCTTATCCTTCTATTAAGCACAAAGACAAAGTTCAGCAGGAGGAACCTGTGGCAGAATGCTTGGTAGATGTCTCATCAGGGTTGCTGGCCCAAAATGCCCTTTGAGGTTGGTAGTTTGGCTCTCAGCTTGACAAAATCATTGTTGTCAATGCAGAAGGGAAAAATGATCTTCTCCAAAATGGTGGATGAGAAATATCTTTTCAGTTATGTGATTCAGATAGAGAAAACAGACAATGACAGATTAGTGTTCCCCAGAGGGGAACACTAATCTGGTCCTTCATGATTTCAGAAAACAATTTTCATATCCAGATGCATAAACTTCAAATTTTGGATGTGGGACACTGAGCTGTGTTTCCCAGGCTGCAGGTATAAAAACACATTGACTCCAGCCTTTTCAAATGCAGATAAAACTATTATTCAAGGTCACAGCACTTCAAGAATATAATGACTGCCTACCTTTGCAGTACATTCCCCCACTCCCTAGGATCTGGGTCAGCATAGATTAACAGTTGCTGCCTCTCCTAGAGTCGCGGGTGCCTCCTGAACCCAGCTGGGCTTACTCTCTTATTTTGCTCCAGCTGGTTCTGCTCTCAGGACTCACCCTGCCCCAGCAGGGTCCTACCCACAGAGCTCTCTCCCTCTGTGGGGTTTAATGTGGACCTGGGCATCCAGCCTAGTTCTGCACAGGTTTAAAGGGGGAAACAGGGTCACTGTCAAATACTCCCCCCTCAGCTTGGACCTGTTGGTCCAAGCATTACTACTCCCACCCTAGACCCGATCCAGGGAAGTACCATGCACCCACTTTCCCTTCATCTGGCCTCCCACCTACTAGGCTTGGGGTCAGTATTCTAGGGTCACGTATACCCCCACATATTAGGGTTAGCCCAGACAATGCTAGTACCACCACTGTGGCCCTCACCCATTGTGCACCCACAGTCCTTTAAGTTCAACTGTAGCTCTAGGTTTCACTTCCACCCTAGCAGGACTCCTTGGACCGGCTGTGGGACTTGTGGCAAATACTCTTTACTCATCCTTGCGATGACTTGTGCTTCCTCTGCATTGTCACACTCAGTGCCCTCTGGCAAATCTACCACGGCTGTTGCTGACTTCTCATCAGGGCCATGCATTGGCTCCTATGTAGGCTTTCTCAATGGAGACTGTACGCTTCCATTCATCAGACTGTTAGTGGCCCCGCCTTCTGGGCTCTCCATGGCAGTGCATCTACCTGGCTTCTCGGTAGTCCCTTTTGTTGGGGAATCCATGGCCTCTGCAGCCCCTTCAACTGGCAGAACCTCTCTCAGGCTCATTAATACTGCCTCTCGCCAGCCACTTGGTACCGCCACCTTCTGGACAGTCTGTGTTCCTCTCTTCAGGGCTGGAGTCTCACTGTAGTGTCAAGCTCCAGTCACAGAACTCAGATGGCTGCTGTGCTTTTCAGTTTCAAGCAGTCCTATAGCCTTATCTGGCTTCACTTCAGGGAGGCTGGCAGTTTTTCTCAGCTCACTCACTACCATAGTGTTCTCTTTTCTGACTTGCCTTAGCTCCACTTCCCATTGGGTCACCTCTGTTGCAACCTCCTGTAGATCAGCGACCAGCTGCCGCCCTTTAATTCTGCCTTTCTCTCACTGGGCATCTATGTGAACTGGGAGTGGCTTTGCTCTCCGCAATGACCTAATTGGCCTTTCCATCCTACAGCTCAGGTTCTCCATGTCCTCTGGGTCATGAGAATGAGGAACTCCCACTATGCATAAGTACATGGCTACTTTTCTTTTAAACACACTGGCTTCTCTTTCTTCTTCTACCTGCACTGCAGTACACCCACTGGACCCAGACTATAAGAACATGCCATACTGGGTCAGACCAAGGGTCCATCAAGCCCAGCATCCTGTTTCCAACAGTGGCCATTCCAGGCCATAAGAACCTGGCAAGTACCCAAAAACTAAGTCTATGCCATGTTGCCGTTGCTACGGTAGTAATAGCAGTGGCTATTTTCTAAGTCAACTTAATTAATAGCAGGTAATGGACTTCTCCTCCTACAACTTATCCAATCCTTTTTTAAACACAGCTATACTAACTGCACTAACCACATCCTCTGGCAACAAATTCCAGAGTTTCATTGTGCATTGAGTGAAGAACTTTCTCCAATTAGTTTTAAATGTGCCACATGCTAACTTCATGGCGTGCCCCCTAGTCTTTCTATTATTTGAAAGACTAAATAACTGATTCACATCTACCTTTTCTAGACCGCTCATGATTTTAAACATCTCTATCATATCCCCCCTCAGCCGTCTCTTCAGTAGTACTGCCCAGGCCTTTAAGCTTTCTGGCTTCTGCACTTGCTGGTAGTTTCACTTTCACTTCGGGCCACGACCTGCTCTAGCCACAGTGCAGAACTTTTTTTTTCTTTCTTTTCTTTTTTTCTTTCTTTTCCCTGCCTTACTGGTGGGACTGTACTGAATATAAAAGTTCTATCTCCTGACGGGGCTTCTCCCCTTAATCTGCACAGAAAAAACTATGCTGCCTGCAGATTTCAGGTTTTTGTTTTTTTTTTCTGTGCTCCTCTTTGAGCCCACAAGCTTCTATCTTCCAGTGCTCTTGTACACAGTTTGAGCATTGTTTTTCTTCTGCCTAGCTGCCTTCCTTAGGCAAGGCTAGACAAACTTTCTTCACGCAACCTACCTTACTTCAGTGTGCTCCCTGAGCCACACCCTTTTGCCTCCAACTGCTTCTGGCAGGCCACTGGTATAAACTTTTGTTAACAGTCCTCCCATGGAGACTTGGGGTTTTTCTGTACCAAGCTTTAGGGAAAAAATCCACAATCTGACACCATATGTGGGGTACTGTGCGATGTTTCTCAGGCTGGAGGCCCAAAAACACATTGATTCCAGCCTTTTCAAATGCAGATAAAACTTTTATTCAAGATCACAGTACTTCAAGAATATAATGGCTGCCTAGCTTTGAAGTATATTCCCCACTCCCTAGGGTCTGGGTCAGCAATTATTAACAGGAGCTGCCTCTCCTGGAGTTGCAGGGGCCTCCACCCAGCTGGGCTTACTCTCTTATTCTGCCCCAGCTGGTCCCACCCTCAGGACTCTCCCTGCCCTAGCAGAGTCATAACCATAGAGCTCTCTCCCTCTGTTGGGTTTAAGGTGGACCAGGGATCCAGCCTGGTCCTGCACAGGTTTAAAGGGGGAAAAAGGGTCACTCTGTCACAGTGGAAATGAAACTTCAGATATTGGATCCTACAACATTATAAGACGGGGGTACCTCATCAAATATAATTCCCATCCAAAATGTTGCTTCATTAGCTCCTGGGTTCCAAGGAATGAATGAATGCTAATGCTATGCTGCACTCCATCCAAAATCTCCTAGACATGGGCGCTATAATTTGATTACTTGAACAAAGGAAGGAACATATCTCAGTGGCCTCAGATGATCACAGTTTGGGGAGCTATTGTGGTCAGGCAGTCCCATCAAGGTCTTTGGCAAATGGATAAGAGCTTCCTCCACATGAATGGCGTGAAATGGCAATGCTACCCTTGTTGCTCTGTCAGGACCAGATCAGGTACCATCATCTTAAAATAAGATTGAACAATCTGGTGTTGGTAAATCATGTGAAAATGTAGGGGTGGATCAGGAGTACTCAAATGTTATGGGAAATATACAAGGTGGTGGTCTAGTCAATGGCCAACCTCACAGCAATCCACATTTCAACTCACTTAAATATACAGGCAAATTTAACAGCATAACCCTGAAACCAAGGAAATGGATGCTAGTTGAAGGTTTTTGAGATATGTTCTTAATAGGAAATCCCATGAATGAGGTCATGATAACATGACATTAGAGAAGAGATGCACATTTTAATACCCTGTGGAGGGGGAATATACCTAGAACATGGTCAAAGCAAACACACCTACTCACCTAAATATGAAACTCTCAGGGATCTGTAAAGAGGTGCAGTTTTAAACCTTGAAAATTTTAAGATTTCAGAAAGTGAATTCAGTTCAGCAGCAACATTTATTGCAATGAATTTAAATGTGAGTTAAGAGCCTAGACATGAATAAGAACTAAATCTGTGCCTTAGTAAAATGCACACAGCTTGGATACTACAGTTAGATTGAGCACTGAATTGTCATTGATGGGTTTCTCAGTCTTGTCAGTAATGATGAGGCTCCCATGGTGCCAGCAAACTGTGAGCAATTTTCTGCAGTAGCTGCTGTGACCAGATTGTATTAAGATGAAATGTTGTCATGAGACAAATATACAAAAGCATACACTTCTGTTTGATGTAAAGGAGTGGGGGGGGGGGGGGGGAGGGACCATTTTTCTCTGCTTGACGAGGCGCAAAAATCATGTTTTGAAACGAGACTGGCAGAAAATGTGTGTGTTTTGTGACATTGTATTGTGCCTTTATTAGGTTCAGCATTCTCTCAGCTCAGAATGAGGTTGCGTATGTACATGCTATTTACAAGGCATAAGGCATTGCTTGGGTATTTAGAATTGTGCGTCTGCCATTGTAACCACCATTTTTGTAGAGAAGTTGGCAAGCAGATGCAGTGCTTGTGCAAGAGTAGACCCTGGCTAAATGGAGCAATCTACCACTAAACAATGCTGTAGTAAGTTGTGTGCCATCTGAACACTTTAAAAGTATATTTGCCTTGCAGTAATCTATCAACATAATTTTTACATCTTATCAAAGAGATTGCTTAAATGAGTTTACCAGAAAATATCTAAATAGTGAGCGATATCTCCCATAAACTACACCTCTTTATGCAACCAACTGACCTCAAAACAGAATGCACTAAGACTATTGCAATGTCATTTAGACTGGACTATCAAAATCCAATAAACTCCTGGTATGCCTCACATGATCTAACATGATCTAGATCAATCATGCCTACCCATGTCACTATGTATCAGATTTAAGATCATATTCAAGGCACTGAAAAACATTGGCCTTCCATATCTGTCTGACAAGATAATTATATCACCCAATCACTTTTAAAATTCTGTGTCCAGAACCTTCACAGGTGCAGCTGTCCCCCCAGTAAGGAATTAGTGACTACTTAGACATCCAGCGCCAACTAAAAACATGACTTTGTTTACCCAACAGTCTGATGCCCTTTGTAACTTACTCTCCCCTCTTCAGCATTAGCTAGTCGTGAAGAAACCAAAAAACAAAAAAGTAGAGAGACTCAAGAAACCTTGACTTAACTTTCCGTACTGTAATCCACCTTGATTTAGTTTTGTAATGTAATCCCCAAATACTGACCTAATCTACTGCACAGTAATCTGCTTTGAAGAGGCTGACCAGCAGCGAAAGGTGGATTAGAAAAATTAAATTAAACATTGCATCTGCCAGCACCATTTTGGAAAACAGTAAGGGCAGGGAAAGAGTGAATGGAGATCGCTTCTGCCCTTTTTGGTTTCCATGGATGGGGATAAGAGGAGAGTGTAGGGCAGGAGATATGAGGGGGAATTGATAGAGTGTCTGTGGAGGCTTTGTTTTTAAGTTTGACATCATTGGGGGGGGGGGGGAGAGTATATAAGGGGAGTGGCTGCTTAGAGCTTTCCTCTTTATATGTAGAGAACCTTTGATTTCCCTAACTAAAAGTGTATAAATTTACTGGGGAGGTTTGTGTAGAAATTAGTAAGAGAGGTTTGGGTTTTGTTCCTCCATGTGGGAACTGCAGTTGGTGTTACCTAGCTGTTTGTCATTACAATGCACCATCTATCCCCATGGATTTGTAGTATGGACTTGAATTGGCCAGATGGATTTTTAGTTCAGCTTTTGTGGGAACTGGAGCTCTTTGGCTCTTGTTCTATAATTTTTCCTCCTAATTTAATGGAAAGTAGTAACGAAGATTCCCTTTCTGGTGTCAGCACTCCAGTTGACTAGGCTGCCTGCCTTTTTTGATTTTTTTGTACTTTTTAAAGCCATTTATTAAGCTTTCCCAATAAGACTCTTGGTACACCTTCGCAGTAGATTTGGGCGTCTGCTGTGTGAGGTTAGATCATGTGTAAGAGAAGATTCTGGATGACTTTTGTCTCCTCCAGAGGATAAAGCTGGTCTCTGGTGACCTGATGCAGAGAACATTTTTGAATTAATTGGCTTTTTGCACTGTTTCCTCTTTTGGAGGCAGAGAAGTTTTTTTCCACCCTTCCTGCTTCTCGTATGATTTTTACCCTTTTGGATTCAAGTAATATTTTTGTTCCACTTGGAGTTGATGGCCTTGGTACCCGGGAATCAGTAAACCAAACCATTGATGAGAGAGAGAAAGAAAGAAATCTTTCATCCTGAAAGAAACAGAAGTGTGGAGAGATTCCTCTAAGGAAAAGGGATCCAAGCAAAGTACACTAACAGGAGGGAAACTAAAAGATTCACAGAAACACAGAAGCATAGAAATGATGGCAGAAAAGAACCGATGGTCCATCCAGTCTGCCCAGCAAGCTTCCCGTGGTAGTATCTGCCGTGTCTTGCAGGTTACCCCCATGCATCAGTCAGATTTGCTTGATGTGCTTTGCTTGTGGACTTGGCCATAGAAGCAGTCCTGTATTTTTTTCTTAGTGTCTGGGCATCAGTACCCCAGACTGTAAAAAAAAAAGTCATAGTTCATGTTGTTGTCCCTGAATCCAAATTTCTCTTTCCTTTTAGCCCCCATCCCCTGCCTTCAAAGTAGAGAGCAATGTTGCAGTTGCATCAAAAGCATCAAGGCTTATTGGTTAAGGGTAGTAATCCCATGCTTCTATTAAGGGTAGTAACCACTGCAATATGCTGGTTACCCCGATGCTCATCAGTTCTGTAGACCGTAAAAGTCAGGGCCTCTCAATGGATTGCTGTCTAAATCCAATTCCCTTGCCGTTGAAGCAGAGAACAATGTTGGAGTTGCATCAAAAGTATGAAGGTTTATTTGGTTAAGGGTAATAACCGCTGCACTAGCAAGTTACCCCATGCATGCTTTCTTCATTTCTTTTAGAACTTGGCCGTAGAGGCAAAAACTCACAGTAAAACTATCAGTAAAAACTTTTTAAAATATATCTGAAGCAGAAAGCCTGTGAGGGAGTCAGTCGGACCGTTAGATGATCGAGGGGTTAAAGGGGCACTTAGAGAAGATAAGGCCATCGCGGAAAGATTAAATGATTTCTTTGCTTCGGTGTTTACTGAAGAGGATGTTGGGGAGGTACCCGTACTGGAGAAGGTTTTCATGGGTAATGATTCAGATGGAATGAATCAAATCACGGTGAACCTAGAAGATGTGGTAGACCTGATTGACAAACTGAAGAGTAGTAAATCACCTGGACCGGATGGTATACACCCCAGAGTTCTGAAGGAACTAAAAAATGAAATTTCAGACCTATTAGTAAAAATTTGTATCCTATCATTAAAATCATCCATTGTACCTGAAGACTGGAGGATACCTAATGTAACCCCAATATTTAAAAAGGGCTCCAGGGGTGATCCGGGAAACTACAGACCGGTTAGCCTGACTTCAGTGCCAGGAAAAATAGTGGAAAGGGTTCTAAACATCAAAATCACAGAACATTTATTTATTTTATTTATTTATTTATTTAAGGTTTTTATATACCGGCATTCATGAAGCGATCACATCATGCTGGTTTACAAATAAACAGGGGTGCAATAAATACATCAAAACAGAAATAACGTGTCGAAGAAAGCAGTTACAATTAACAAGGACTATTGAACTGGGATCAGAGGAAATAAAGACAGTTTAGCAGAGACTAAATTATATACAAGGAGATGAGGTACAACTGCTGTGTTGGATTTGTTGATGGCGAGATGCATTAATTTAAGTCCTTAAAGACATGGTTTAATGGAACAAAGTCAGCATGGCTTTACCCAAGGCAAGTCTTGCCTCACAAATCTGCTTCACCTTTTTGAAGGAGTTAATAAACATGTGGATAAAAGAACCGGTAGATGTAGTATACTTGGATTTTCAGAAGGCATTTGACAAAGTTCCTCATGAGAGGCTTCTAGGAAAAGTAAAAAGTCCATGGGATAGGTGGCGATGTCCTTTCGTGGATTGCAAACTGGCTAAAAGACAGAAAACAGAGAGTAGGATTAAATGGACAATTTTCTCAGTGGAAGGGAGTGGGCAGTGGAGTGCCTCAGGGATCTGTATTGGGACCCTTACTTTTCAATATATTTATAAATGATCTGGAAAGAAATACGACGAGTGAGATAATCAAATTTGCAGATGATACAAAATTGTTCAGAGTAGTTAAATCACAAGCAGATTGTGATAAATTGCAGGAAGACCTTGTGAGACTGGAAAATTGGGCATCAAAATGGCAGATGAAATTTAATGTGGATAAGTGCAAGGTGATGCATATAGGGAAAAATAACCCAAGCTGTAGTTACACAATGTTAGGTTCCATATTAGGTGCTACAACCCAAGAAAGAGATCTAGGCGTCATAGTTGATAACACATTGAAATCGTTGGTTCAGTGTGCTGCGGCAGTCAAAAAAGCAAACAGAATGTTGGGAATTATTAGAAAGGGAATGGTGAATAAAACGGAAAATGTCATAATGCCTCTGTATCACTCCATGGTAAGACCGCACCTTGAATACTGTGTACAGTTCTGGTCGCCGCATCTCAAAAAAAATATAATTGCGATGGAGAAGGTACAGAGAAGGGCTACCAAAATGATGAGGGGAATGGAACAGCTCCCCTATGAGGAAAGACTAAAGAGGTTAGGACTTTTCAGTTTGGAGAAGAGACGGCTGAGGGGGGATATGATAGAGGTGTTTAAAATCATGAGAGATCTAGAACGGGTAGATGTGAATCGGTTATTTACTCTCTCGGATAATAGAAAGACTAGGGGGCACTCCATGAAGTTAGCATGTGGCACATTTAAAAGTAATCGGAGAAAGTTATTTTTTATTCAACGCACAATTAAACTGGAATTTGTTGCCAGAGGATGTGGTTAGTGCAGTTAATATAGCTGTGTTTAAAAAAGGATTGGATAAGTTGTTGGAGGAGAAGTCAATTACCTGCTATTAAGTAAGTTGACTTAGAAAATAGTCACTGCTATTACTAGCAACGGTAACATGGAATAGTCTTAGTTTTTGGGTACTTGCCAGGTTCTTATGGCCTGGATTGGCCACTGTTGGAAACAGGATTCTGGGCTTGATGGACCCTTGGTCTGACCCAGTATGGCATGTTCTTATGTTCTTAAGAGCCATGTGCTTTTTCCCTTATGTTCGCGTAGCAGTATCCCAGATCATGAAAGTCGGGGCCCTCAGATGTCATCCAAAACAAATTCCTCTTGTGCTCCGGCCTTTTAAATGAGGAAACATATTGCAGTTGCATTAAAAGCATCAAAACATGTTGGTTAAGGGTAGTATTCTCCAGGCCTTCTGCTAAAGGTAGTAATCACCTTACCAGCAAGTTACCTCCCTGCATGCTTATCTCATTTCTGTCTTCTAGCCTTTAGAGATCCACTGGCCATCCATTGCTCCTACCATGTCACAGGGGCCGACCAATCGCACCAGTAGCCCCTGTGATATGGTAAGGTCAAAGGCTATCGGCGCCATTTTTAATACCGGCAGCAGAAGGCGTGAGTGCAGTAGATGGCTCCCAGACCCCCAACTGGACCACCAGGGAGTTTTGGTAAGTCTTGGGGGGGTCAGGAGGGTGAGGGGTTTGTTTAAAGTCTCTCCTTTAGACGGCCAAATAATTTGGTGAAGATTCGTTGTATTTGTGGGGAATCGTGATACGTTTCGCTTCCCCACGAATACAGCAAATATGGCCCTATATGTTGTGGATTATCAATACGTTGCAAATGAATGCACACCCCTATGCTGCACATGCAATCTGGCAGGGTACAGTAAAGCATATGAAATACCGTGCTGTCGAAGCTCCTTTTTCTCTGCTGCAAAAGATTGTTGTTTCTTCTGGACCTCATAGTAAAGTCCTGGAAAAAGAAGACTTTCTGCCCCTGATATATAATATCCTTCATTTTCCTGCTAGCATCAAGAATGTGCATTTTGTCCCCAAAATGGTGGATTCTCAAGATTAGGGCTCTAAAACAACCGTTATTCCTCGGCATTATGGCCAATGATCTTTGAGCCCTGTCTATTTTCATTCTGCCTTATTTACACTCCAGCTGCAATATCTCAGGGATCCAGTGCTCTAAGAAGCCTACAGGATCTGAGCCTTCTACTTTCTCTGGTAAGCCAACAATTCACAGGTTGTTACACCTGCATCTGTTCTCTATATCGTGTACTTTTGTCAGCCATTTGCTTTTGCAATTGCTCCTTCCTGTCTAAGCACTGATGTGTGGAGGTGAGGGAGAGCTCTAACTTTTCAACACAAGAATCCATGATGTCCATCTGTGCATTGGTTCTCCCACCATTAGAAAGGAGCTGACCGATCTGGTCCACCACCAATTATAATTTAGAGTCAAGGCTGATGTATATTTTATCTGCGAGCTCTTGCATTATTGACCTCATATCTTCCACCATATCACAGGGCAGCATGGGCTCACCCACGGCCTCTTCCTCCTGCATCAAATCTTCAGCAGCCGCCATTTTATCATCCACAATGTTCTTGCTGGATCTGGTGGAATGAAGCGCATAATCTCCCTAAAACATCGGGAGGGATTTCTTGGCCCCTTTATCAGCCATACCGATACAGTATTGTTCATTAAATAAGGCAAAACAAATATATAAATGTCGATGAAGGAGCGGGAACAAGCGCCTTCAGCTGCCTATCACATCAGCTGGGTCACGTCAATGTAATCTGCTTTGTAGTGCCAAAAAACAGAATATAAAAATAAGCTAAATAAATAAATAACTCCTATGCTCCAACACACACACACCCCTGCTCTCACTCACACATAGGCTCACATACATATACCTACCTTTTCATAAATATGTGCTCACATAAACCCTACTCTCTCAGTCACTAATACATATATGCTCAGACACACACTCCTGCTCACATGCATACATCTGTTCATTTATTGAAACATGCTCACAAACACCTGCTCTCTCACTCCATCACATACACAAACTCCCTCTCTCACTTATTCACTTTTTTCTTCCCTCTGGAACTTGGAAACACAAGCCAGAGAGCAGCAGTGGCAACCTCTGCTTTCAGTCCCTATGCCTACAGGAAAACTCCTTCTTTAGGCCAGATCAGGGCAACAGTACTCTGGCCATGTTGCTGCTGCAGGGGCGGGGACAGGCTCTACTCTGGCCTCCATCTTCTTCCTGCAGCACAGGCCACACTGCTCATTGTAGCTGACGCAGCCTGTATCTTCCCAGACTGCTTCACCAGGGCTACTAATCCTCCTGATTATGGTAGTGATGGTAGCAATGACATGTCTTCCTGCCCACTCTGTCCTCAGGACACCGCTTCGTCTTTAGGGCTGGTGCTACAGAAAAAAGCACATGCCATTGTAGTCGCCGCTGCCATCCTCAGAGCTGTGGCACTCTAGGCAGTCCTGGTGCTGTCTTTGATAGAGGGCTGTGCTGGAGGGCCTGTGTGGCAGTGCTGTGGTTCTGTAAGATCTGTCTCACTTTCCTATACTAGCTAACTGGACTTGCAGCATGAACCATATAGTCTCACGTTGCTGTCAGGCCCTCTTGCATCAGATGTCATCACTGCAATTGCTGTTGAGAAAATAATCACAACACGTGAATGTATGTCATTGCTGATGAAATCTGACAGATTCCCTGTCATTGCCCCAACACACACACACACTTTTGGGCCTTGCTCACTTTAAATAATAACTTTGCCATGTTCTTCCCTTTGAGCATTGTTTAATTTAGATAACCTACTGATGTTCTGCAACATTATACCTTTTCACTGTTCTCAATTGTCTGGGCATACTTACCACATGCAAATGATGACCTGCTATAGCTGCAGTTGCCTTGCCTTGACCATGACCTGATACTTAAAAAATATGTATATATTGTGATGGAGTGCAGCGCTGCCGGAGGCAGGAATGGATAAGATTCCATAAGGCGTCTGGTAATACTAGAGCCAGCCAGCAGGAGGAGCAGGTGAAGGCGAGAACTACAAATCCCAGGTTCCTAGAACCACCACCTGACCTGTAGGGAGAGCCTGGAGGCAAGCAGGTGGCAGACTCTGACACTAATGAGTCACACAGGTGAACCTAGGGAGCTGGAGGAAGAGGGCGTGCCTAGGTAGCGGCAGTGGCCAGAAAAAGCCAGTGCCAGGAAGCAAGAGGGGAGGAAATGGAGGTAGGTTCCAGGGGAGAGGAATCCTCCAGCTGTCTCAGGGGCACAGCCTAGCCTGAAAAGGGAAACAGAGAACCTGTACCCTAAGGGAAGTTAGGGCAGGTGTGTTTGCAGGTGGACTGGAGAGCCAGGGGGGCTCAAACAGTACCTTTAATCCAGCACATGTGTTAAGGGGGTTTGCTAGTGAACTGGAGAGCCGGGGGGCTCAAACAGTGCCTTTGCTCCAGCACCTGTGTCCAGGGGTTAGACTGCTGGAGAGCGGGGGCAGGGTCATTTGTTCAGCTCCGGAGGGGACGGAGCCAATGTAACAGATTCAGCTACTCTGCTTTATAAAATTGCTTTGAGGAACCTCTTTCTCTCTGTGTTATCTTTGGGGGTTGGGGGACTGCTTCAACCCCACTCCATTCAAAGAGAACCCAGAAGCCCCGCAAAACCAGGGCCTGCGGAGACCTGAACCAAGGGAGTCCTGTGTGACTGAGGGACTCCAGGGATATCCAGGACTCGCGAGGGGCCTGAGCTGGAGGCAGCGGAGCGGCACCCAAGGCAGCACGGGCGGTGAGCCTTCACAATATATATTTTTTTTTAAATTGCTACTGCCACCTACCCTGTATGAAGGTAAAAGTATATGCTGTTTAACAAAGCATGTACTTTTATACATGGGTAAAGTAACTTTTAAAAAGGCATGCGGGTGTACATATACACGTGTATGCCAGCTCGCGCGAAAGGATGTGACCATTTTATAACATACGAGTGTATATGTGCGCGTGGTATAAAATAGGCTGAACGCACATACATGTGCACAATTTTATATGGATGCGCACATGTACGTGCATATGCCGCCTCTTCCGTGGAAGTGGAGGGAATTTGTATAAAGGATATGCGCCGACGCAACTACCAGTTTCCCCAGTCCGTTCCCAGTTCGCCCAGGTAATAGCTAGGACTTCCTAAAACCCCTAGTTAACTAGCCTCCCTTTTACCCTGTTAGCACCAGCCCTTAAAACTCCACTGACCAGCCTGTTTTTTCTTTTATTTTAATACTTAACACGCCATCCATAGCAGTAGTAAAGTTACGCGGCAGAGGACCCCAGCGCGTGCTTGTGCATGTAAATACTTATTCGCACATTTCATCTTAAAATCCTGGAACGCCCATGTCCCACCCATGCCGCAACCAGACCATGTCCCGCTCCTTTTTTTCAACTTCTTATTTGTGCACATACTGGGAGATATGCACGTATGCGGGCCTTTTTTTAATCCGCGTGGAGCGCAGCATACACGACTTCTGCGCGTATCTCCTGGCTTTGGCTTTTAAACTTCACCCTATACTGTAGGGGGTGGGCGGAGGGAGAGCACAAAGAATGGAACGTGTGTAATTTTTCATTATACCAAATTAAGTACATTGCGTGCGCCGAAAAATTATGTGCAAAAAAAAAGCAAGTGTAGATTTACATGCAAATGTTTCCTTAAGCAACAGTTAAAGCAAAACTGCAGAGCAAAATTTTGCTTCATTTATTGGTGCAAAACCCCTGCAGGTAAAAGTAGCTGCAGAGTCTGCATGAACCCACCCACTTTAGCGACTAACCTGCCGTTTAGCATGCACACTGAGTGTTAGCTGCAGGCTTTAGTGACTGTCCCTGTATGTCAGGTTTCTAGCAAACTGCTTTCCTGGTCCTCTTTTAACTCATTTTGCTCAGCCTGTAATACCATGTGGTGTTGGAAAGAGAAGAGCAGAATTGTGTGTTCAAGTTACATGTTTCCATTTTCAAGATTCTGTGCTTTTGAACCAGTTCCACGGGAAGCAGCAGCGTTATTCTTCCCACTTTCTCATATGACTTACTTTGAGCTGTAACTACACAGCAAAAATTCAGTAAAGAAAAAAAAAAAAGGAAATACTGTGTTTCATTGGGAATATACTGCAATTAGGCATGATAAGAAATTAAACTGCTTTCCTTTATCTGTTGGGTTGTATAGTACAATCTTGGAAATGGAGACTTCTTGCTGTAATCGTAAGGATTGTTGTTATTTTCCCATGAACACGACTACATTTTCATGGAAGAGAATATTCTCCTTGAAATGATCTTTGCTACAAATGCCCCTATGCGCTGGGTGGACTTTGTGTTTGTGAGACATTGCATTTTTAGACTTTCTCTCTTGGTGTGTGTTGACGGTTTCATTTCAGCCTTGGACTGGATTTGTGTGCCTTTAAGGGTGGAAGTAAAAATGTAATTTCTTTTAGAGCAGTATACAACATGGAGCTCAAATTTAATGTGGGACCTGATTATTGGCTTCTTGCATGGATGCTCAACTTCTCAACGTTTGCAGTAGAACATCTTTATTTCTATTCAGGACTCCTGCCGTTTACTGACTGCTAAGCAGAGAATGCTTAGGATTTATTTTGGAGCTGAACTGTTGGATATTATCTCAGAATCCTCTGGCAGGTGGTAGTTCATCACTTATTCTTGTACTTTGTGTAGTGGGGTTTATCATGGTTTTTCATGGTAACCTGCTATGCCAAGTTTGTAGTGCAGCCATATCTTTCAGTCGACAAACTTGAAAACATTTATTTTTGACTATTTTGTTTTTCTAAGGACAGATGTTATATAAAGATATATAATTTTTCTAATAAAAAATAAAATAAGGGTGTCTTCTTTGTGTATATAAGTACTTAGATCCCTATTTCTACATATTAAGAAATGGAAATGCAGTGGCTCTGAAAAATGTATAGTGCTGTACACTTTTAAAAGACATTTTCCTATGTATATGCATATTTCCTACTCATTTGGAAGTTCAGGGTTGTAGCTACCCTTAATCATGCCAAGTCAAGTGCAAGTCTCCTTCTGACACTATGGGCCTTAGTATCCTGGCGAAAAATATTAATCCACCTAATCTGAGGTTTTCCCCTCCAGCTGCATTTCCATTACCTTCCTACCAAAGCAACTTTGTAATCATCTTCCATGTGCTCGGAGCACACCAGTCTTTATTCCCTCTTCTCTTCATTCTCCATCACCTTCAACCACTTTATGCTTGTTAAAGTCATTTTCTAAAAGTGAGTCATTCACATTCATATACACCTTTTCTGCTTTATTCCTCTCGCAGCATATCAATTCAGTTTTCTAGCTGAAATCCATGTTTTTCCCATCTGTTCACTTTTCTGTGGCAATACTTTGTTCCACTTGGGTTTTTGTTACCCCATCTTATGGCATCATTAAAGAATTTGATAATGTCATGAGCGAAAAAATGTAAAACTTGTGTTTCACATTCAAAAAGCAGCCAGTGGTAAAGTTAAAAAGTGATCCTTACCAGTAAGATGAGTTAATAGAATTTAAAAGTCAGAGTCGTGATATATTGTATATGCAACCCAAGAATCTTCTTTTATACATAAGGACTTTTAGCAAGGCAAAGATTCTGTTATATGATTGCATGACTCGGTAACCTTTGTAGAGGTTAATACATTCTTTGATCAAGCTCTTTCTTCCTCCTTCCAGCTCAATTGAAATCAGGGCTGGAATCTGGCGCCAGGGGCCTCCATTCACAACTACCTGAGGAATATTCCCCCCTATGTTATATCCCCTCCCAGTTTATTTTAGTCCAGTAACTGCAACTACAGTTCTCACCTGGAGGCCATATATTGGGCCCATTACTGGAACTCTGCAATTAAGGACCCTAAACCTGGCCACTAGGTGCAGGAAGACAATGATGCTCTTCCCATCAGGGGATTGAGAATGCTGTGTAGACTTTTCACAGAAAATATTTCATTGTTTTGTTTGTGTTTTCTTTGTGGCAAATCAAAGCTAGTAACGTTTTAAAGGATTCCCTAGGGATCCATGTACGTTTCGTTTAGCAGGTCAGTTGTGTTGCGTTCCTTACAAGTGTTACCTGTTTTGAATATTTAATACACGGATATTGCAAGGGTACATGGATCTCATATGTAACACATCCAGACTCAAGAACAATCGAAATCCAAAGCTAGTGCAATCAGCAGCAAGGAAAAGGGGTTAAAATGAAATAAAATAAGTTTATCTGAGTTCAAGGTGCCCCTTGGCACAAGTTAGTTGGCACAGATAGATGAGGACCTGCTAGTGAAGCCAGAATAGTGTTGAAAGGCCTACGGCTGTCTCAAGTTTTTTTTTTTTTAAAAGGGGTTGTGAAGTGGCCCATACAGGCTGTTGGCTGGGAGAGAAGGGCAGCTTTGAAGGAAGTGTTCCCTGACCACATGCAGGAGTGTTGTTCACGCTCTCCTGTGGCTCTATAAAAAGGAGCCCATGGTTGAAAGATGCATCATTAAGTTGCAGAGAAAAGGGCTCCGAAGAAGTAGGAGAGGCCTATAGCAGCTGCGGGAGGCCAGTGTGTTCCTTCCCACAGCCCTGCAGAATGATGGGAGGGGGCGGAGTAAACAGGAAGTGGTACTGCTGTTGCCATTTCCCTCGATTGAAGCAGCATAAAGGAAACCCCTCCCACATTGCTGTGGCTCAGTTTTAAAAGTAGTGGCAGCATTGGAGAGCTGCTGCCACTGCTGCTGGGAGGCTCTTGCAGGTATCTAGTGGCTTTGGGAAAGCTGCCCAGTGCTTTGACAGATTGTAGGCCGCTTTTTTTTTTTTGCAGATGTCAGCATGATGGCACTGATGAGGAAAATTTAAAAAAAATGTTAAAATAAAAAAATAAGTGAATTTGGCTTGAGGTCAGGTGGGCTGGAGCAGACCTCTGCAGGGTTTAGAAGCCACAAGAGAGTAGTGATTTTAGCACCAGCACAGGAACATAAAAATAAGCTAAAAAAGAAAATCAATGTAAAAAAGAAAAATGCAAACAAATCAGGTATATGTGAAGATATCAAAAAATCATTGCAAACAAGAACATTTCAAATGAATATTAATGTCTAATTCATATAAAATAAATGACAAAAGATGTTAATATAGGAGTGAGTAGCCCTCAGAACCTCAATACCTGATCTGAGTAGAACAATATGGTATTTTGTGAAGTATTTTAATCATTGGTCTTAAAAAACTGCCAACCACTCCACTTAATTTTATTTAAAATGATTTATATATATATATTTTTTTTTTTTTTCCTTTTGTTTAAAAAATGGATTAAATCTCTCGGTATCATCAACAGAGCATCACAAAAGTTAACATATCTGGATGGAAAGTTGAATGATTTCACTCAAAAAATACTTAAAAGAAAGGCACTTATCTGAATCCAGAATTGTTTATTTCTGGCATTAAAACTGTGCAATATGAATTTGCAAAGCCAACCCACTTGGAGAGAACTCATCCCCCTTTTCCAAATTAGCGGAGCCCTGCGGGGACTTGCAGAGATAGGTTAGCTCCTGAGCAGAGATGGACACAGAGAAGTTAGTTTTGTTATACTGCAACGTAGATGGTAACCCGAGGAATGGGTAATGATCCCAGCAAGTAGAGGAGTTGTCTGATGGCAATGTTCCGTCTGAGGGCTGCAGAGTGGAGAAAGCAGCTTCACAATCTCACCAGGTCCTGAGGGAGGTGGGTCCGGTAGGGGTCCGCGAAGCGGGGTAGGCCGAGAACCCAGGCCACGATGGAAAGGCCAATGAGAGTAGATCTGGTAGTGGTCCACGGTGCGGGGTAGGCAGAGGATCTATGGAGAGAGAGGTGAGACAATACAGAGATAGAACTGGAGTGGTAGTACTCACTCTGGCAGTTGTAGTAGAAGGGAACCCCCGAGGAGCGGAGGTCCGGGACGAAATAAGGCCCCCGAGGAGCAGGTACCTTAGGCGTCCTTGTTGGTAGTAGATAACCCCCGAAGGTTGTAGAGGAGCGAGGCAAGGCCCCTGTGGAGCGGGTACCTAAGTCGCCCTGGAGCAAGAGAACACAGAGCGGGAGTGTCTGGTACTGTAGAGAGATCAGCATGGAGGATTCCTTGCTAACTCGTATTCAGAATCGTGAATGGAGATTAAATACCAGAGCTTGTGATGTCATGTGGTGGGGATGCCCCTAAGGTTCCCGCCATGACGCATGTAAAGGACGGATCTGCGCATGTGCCCTAGGTGACTCCGGGAGAAAGATGGCGAACACAATCGCCCATGCTGGACCAGGGATGCTGGAGGGGTCGGCGTGAAGAAGCAGAGGCAGCCATCTTCCCGAAAGGAACTGAATCACGCAGAAAAAAAGGTGAGCAATAGAGGGCGCAGCTGTCTGCGACCGGGCGCAACATTTGGTATGGGCAGTTTAGAAATACTAAATAAATCTGTCACTCCTGTGCATATAACACCTTGAGGTGCAGTCTTATTAACATCAGAAACCCTATCACACATTGCCATTGAAAGCGGGATGGTCACTGCTCATGGGAGAGAGTCGGTTAGATTGGTAGTATGCTAGATATGCAAGATGTACTTATTATGAAGGAATCCAGAAATTGTCCATGTTGAGCAGGAAGCTACACTATATTATTTTGCAAAAATGTTTGATTTAGAAAAATAATTTTACTAGGCTTCGTGCATAGCTTGTGAAACAGTAAATTGTTTTATTCTATGGTCCTAAACCCAACTTTGATTATTTTCTGGAAGCAAATTTTCAATGAGAAAGGGTCACAATGAGAAAAGCTAGATTAATGTTCAGGAAAGCAGTTTTATGGTACATTTCTTCTTGGAAACATGCAGGGTATTGGTAATCAGGGTGTTTTTTTAATATGATAAATTACTGTAACTAGATATTTTGCAAATATTTTCAGAGAGTGTTTTATGATCTTTGTGTTCTTTCATTAATATGCATCTGGTGAATGGGACATGCATGTGAAGAATCTGTATTTTTATGGCACTGGCCACTTTTTTGTATTATCATAAAAATAGAGATGTTACTTGAAAACAAAAAAAACAGGCTCTGCTATAGCAAGAGAATAACCATTCTCGTGCAGCCTGAAGATTTACCTTTACATCAGCCTCTCGAGGACAAAACTTGATGAATCCTGGTGGGGTGCAGGCCAAAGTGGGAAGCTTTCCAGCCTTGTTAGTATCCAACAAAAAGTTTGCATGAATTGAAATAGAAAAGGTGGAACATTGTCAAAGAGAAAAGCTTATGAAATTATCATGCCTGTAGATATAGGCTTACTCTCTATTTAAGAAGGAAGCTGTTCCAAGCTAGCTTATGTTTAATGTGTAAATGGGTTTTGTTTTGGGTGACAGTACATTTCTTCAGTATATTTCAAATGGAACTGTAACTCCCTTTCCTCTCCTTCCCAAATAAAATGGGATGAATGCCTGCTCTAGTCCTTTTCAAAATTATGTTTACTTATTTGTCTAGTGTCACAAAAGGCATTTAGGACTAGCACATCCTTTCAGAAAGAATTTGTATTGACACTTTGTTGTCTTGATTGACTTGATCTGACACCAGAGTTCCTGATCTTGCAATTCGGTGTCTACAGCAAAGGCTGCAAAATCTGTCTTTGCCATGGAATTCTCTGGTTCCTGTAGCATCACCTTGGGAGATAACGTCCCCAAACAACAAGATCTGGTGCCCTAAGGACTGCCATTCCAAGAAGGTGCTTTCAGTTGCTGCTGCTGCCAAAATGCTTCCTGGTTCAGTCCTCTCATTCTCAGTGGGCAGCGGCAGGGACAGTTCTACCATGAGGCAAAGTGAGGCAGCAGCCTCAGGTGGCAAAAGGTGCCCCTAAAATATTCCTGCCATGGCCATTTAACTCGGTATTCAGGCCAAAAGCAGCAGTGAGGCTTCAATGACCTGCCCGTGAGGTTCCTACCCCCTCACCCCATGAGCAGACTAGAGAATCCTCAGCAGGCTTGTAGTAGGCTGGTCAACCAGCCAGCTCTGCGGCCTCATGTACAGTGTCCTATAAAACCAGGTCAAGCAATGCCAGCAGCCAGTCAGTGGCGGTGGCTGCACTCCAATAACCTGCCTGCTATTTTTGGCACAGGCGTGTGAGGTATGTGGGACTGCAAGGAGAGTCCATCGCTTTTCTCCTGCTGCCACCTCGAAGTTTTGTGCTCTTCCCTGTCTTTTCCTCTATCTCAAGTCAGGCCTCGATTGTTTACTAGACATCTGCTGCTTGCTTGCTGCAGCCTGCCTACTTCTCCTTTGGGCTCGGGCTCAGCTTTCACTCTCCTCCTCTGCTTCATTTTCTTTGGTGCTGTGACTCCCAATGGTTGTGGTGTTGGCCTGCCACTTAACATTGTCTGTGTGAACTGCTGTGATCTCATTTGAGTTCTGTGCGGTGTGGCTGCATCTCTCTTCTTTCCAAACTAATGATGAGTAATTATGCCTCCCTCTAAGATGTCTTCGCCATGTAAGGGAGTTCCCTGAGGGCTGCATTGCCACTGGTACAGCCCAAAAGTAAAGTTCTTGGGCTCCTCTCTGCTGGTTGTACACATTGCTACATTCACCTCAGCAAAATAAAGGTGCATGTGTCCTTATGCTGCTGGCTGCCGCTCCACTTGGTACTTGCCTCCTCCTCCTGGCTGCATCAGTCTCATGTAGCCTTGAAAAGTAGTATGTATATGTATGAGAGAGAGGGAAGGAGGACCTGTATGTGTGTAAGATAGAGAGGGAGGGAGGGCTTTTATTGTGTGAGAGAGAAAGGGAGGACCTGTGTATATTTGAGAGGGAGGGAAGTCCTGTGTGTGTGTGTGTGTGAGACAGAAAGGAAGGACCTGTGTGTGTGTATGTATGAGATAAAGAGGAGGGCCTGTGTGTGTGTGTGTGTGTGTATGAGAGAGAGGGAGGGGATGAACTGTGTTTGTGTGTGTGTGCATGACATAGAGTGAGGACCTGTATGTGTATATGAGAAAAAGGGAGGGGGGCCTGTGTATGACTGTTTATGAGAGAGAAGACCACTGTGAGAGAATGCTTGTGTGTGTGAGATAGAGAAAGGAATTGAATGTGAGAGAGATCCTCTGAGTGTAAGAGAGTGCCTGTGTTTGTGTGTAGGGAGAGAGGGCCACTGTGTGTATGTGTGTGTGAGTGAGAGAAAGCCACTGACTGTGAAAGAGTGCCAGTGCTTGTGTGAGGAAGAAAGAACCGCTGAGTTGGTAAGAAAGAGCTTGTGCATGTGTATATGAGGGGGAGAGAGTAAGTGAATGAACCTGTGTATGTGAGAGAGTGTGTATGAGAATGAATGTGTATTAGAGAGTGTGTGAGAGAGAATGTATGATTTAGAGTGTGTGTGTGTATGTGTGTGAGAAAGACAAAAAAATGTTTGTGACCTTCTCCTTTTCCTCCACCTTCCCAACTAATGCAAGACATTTTCAAGGCAGCTGGAAATAAAAGATTCCCAGGTATGAACAGTGGAGGACCTATTTTTTATCCCTAATAGTTTTAAATATGTGAACATTATTTGATGTGTCTGCTGTTTTAAAATATTTTATTGTTTTTTGGTAAATTCTTTAAATTTGTTGTATGCATTTTTAATTACTGGATATTGCTCTGTTTATTAGCTGAGATGACATTCTCTTTATTGATATTGTTGATATTTTATATTTCTTGATTGTATTTGACATTTAACAAGGAATAGTGATATTTCTTTTTTTTTTTTTTTTTCATTGTTGCACTGCATAGTAAATCTGGCTTATTGCAATTTCCAGTTTAGATTTTGTTTGCCGGATCCTGATTATACTTTTTAGTCTGTTAAATCAATTTGGCGAGGGTCTATCAGTGTTATGAATGTGTGACCAAAGTGATGTATTCTGCTAGCATGAAGTTTCTGTGTAGGGATCTATAGCAGCCTGGCTTGTTCTTTTTTTCCTAGTAGGAGGTATATTGGTGGTGTTGCCTTTTCATAGGTGGGGGTTGTTACTTTTGAGTGCTAGCATTTAGCGCTGTTTTGGTATGGGAGGTCTACTATATTGAAATCATAATTCAGTTTTCTCGTGGCTATCTGAGGGCTTAGCCAACATGTTTTACATTGGGCCTAATACCATATGGGTTCCAAGTGTATTTTTTTCAGGGTTTTCTGATTTCCATCACAGCAATGCATGTAAATATTATGTACATGTTATAAGTGATATTTTTATCTCGGAAGACTGTACTTTGAATGCCCTTTTTCATGTAAAATCTCGCCTTTTGGGTTGGGGAAGTAGTTAATAAGACATTTTAAAATACATGCATAATTTGTAATTGTGTGAGGGGAGGATGGGTGGTGGTGGTGGTGCAAGGTTGTAAGGTTCACCTAGGACACAATACCCTTGCACCTGCCTTGAGAGAGTGGCAATTGATAGGGCTCCTGGGAGTGTGATTGGTTTACCAGTTCCATAGAAATAGGGAACCATGACCTCTACTTCTCCCCTTCCCCGGCATTTCAAATCATGGCAAGGGCAGACTCTAGGGGAGACCCCTCCCCCAGCCCCTCGGTAATTTGACCTATGCTGCGCCTTTTGGGAGGGGGCACCATCTCATCCCTTGCCTCAGGCAGTAGATTGTCTTAAGCTGCCCCTGCGTGGTGCTGTCCTCCTCTACTGGCCAGACCCAATTGCTGCATTCAACCATGGGACAAAAGAGGAGGAGAACACAGCTCAGCATGCTGCTGCTCTTCTCTTTCTCCAACTTGCAGCATGACCAATGCTGGCAGGGTTGTTGGTGAATTGTTAGAGTCTGAAGGTAGGAGAAGATGGAAAGCCTGTGATTGTGGGGATGGGGGGGAAGTTGTGTGAAATGGGGGAGAAGCAGGATGGGGAGAGACGGGAAAGATAAGATAACATGAAGACGTGGTAGGTGGGTTGTGTGAAACAGAAGAGGCTGGGGATAAAGGAAAGAGGGGGATGGTGTGTGGGTTATATGAAATGGAATAGGGTTATGATAGAGAGGTTGGGCAGGTTATGGGAAAGAGGGTGGGAGGCTGTGATGGAGGGGCTCAGGGAGAAATGTGTGACAAGGCACTAGGAAATTGAGGTTTCTGTGAAAGAAAACCTGTTTTTTTTTTTCACATTTAAAAAAACAAAGGCATTGGCTCCTCATTCAGTTTTTCTTGTGTAACCCCTGGGCTAGTAATCCCAGATAGAAGGTCCAGGAGGCCTATATCAAACATACGTTCTTGGTGGTACACTTCCCTTGATATTAAATTACTTTAATCTCTAGGATTCCCTGGGGGGGGGGGAGGGGGGGTTGATGGTGAAAGATAACATTCATGGTCCTTAGCATTGCAAACACTTAAGTTGAGGTTCTTGTGAGCAGCAGTGATGATAATCGCACTGCTCAGTGTTAGTCATTAGGCAGTAAAAAGCACACTGACATGGTTTCCAACATAATAGGCCCCCTTTGTTACGCGTGCCATCTGCGGCAGACCCGTGACACAGCCCACTCACCTTTCTACTTTGACTCCAGCTCCTGGTTCCTCCTCATTGGTGGCAATGGGCCGTCAGCTCTGTCTTCGGGCCTCCCCCGATGCCTCCAGCCCTGCTGCAGCTACTGGCGTTCCTGGCCCAGCCACCACTGCTCGTTGGGCCTCTCTGCGTGGCCTGCGGAGAGACGCCGCTACTCATGCTGCGCCCCTCCCTAGGCTTGCGCACCATTGATGTTTAAATAGGGACCGCGGCGGGAACCTAGCCGCGGCATCGGATGATGACGTCAACTCAGCTACAGTATTTAAGTGCAGGCTCCGCTCCCTAGCATTGCCTTTGCAACAGGTCTCCTTTGATATAGGAAACAGAGAATAATGTTTCATTTTCTGCAGATAATATAAAATTGTGAGGGGCAGTAGATATATTAGAAGACAGTCATACTGTGTCTAGACAACCTGCAAAATGGACAGACAGGTAATAGAGGTTTAATTTGATTAAACTGATGACTATGCATCTACAACACAACATACAAGAAAATTACATATTCAGTGGGCCACTGCTTGCCAAAACGAATCAGGAAAAATGATCTAGATGTTCTAACTGTAATATGTATGGACGGTATTCTCATCTACGCTGTTCTTGCCATACTAGACAGGTGATGACTTACATTAAATGAGAGACTGGAGCAGGTTAGATAGCTGGTAAGTAAAATTTAGTAATCACTCAAAAAATGGGCCTGAGCGACTAAACCAATAAAAAAAAATTTTTACTATTGCAATTGCAACAACATACATATTAGTTTTTATTACACTTTTTCCTTTTGCTTCCTTCGGGGTCCAGCGGTGAACTTGGCCTGCGCGATCGGCGCTGAAGCCCGTCGGGGTAAGGCCTCTTGTTCCGCTCACCCCGATCGGACTCCCTCGCCGATCGCCGGCCCTTCTATCCAGCAGCCCTCCAGCAGCTCACCTTCCTGCAAGGCCGCGAACATCCGCTCTCTTCGGCCTCGACCTGGGCCATGAGCCCTTGCCTCCTGCATGCCCCGACCTGAGCGAACATCCGGACCCGGAGACCTCGTGCCCTGCAGGCCTCGACCCGAGCCGCGAGCCCACGCCCCAGAACCGCCAGCACAAAACAAGAAACGCCCACGAAAACGTCGCGGCGGTGACGTCAGAGGCGCGACCGACCGGCGGGGTATTTAAACCGCCACCCTCCTTGGCGTCGCGCGCCGGGCGTCGCGCGCACGAAGGAGCGCGACAAAGGGGCCTGCCCCTTTGTTTCGCCCCTTCGATTCGCCCCTCGCTCTCCCCGAGCAGTACCCCAACAGCACCGTACCAGTGCTCACCCAATGCCCACCCTGCACTCTACCTGCTAGCGCTCTTCCTGCAACAATTTTCCAGCGCTCACCAAACAACCATCCAGCGCTCACCAAACAACCATCCAGTGCTCACCAAACAACCATCCAGCGCTCTCCAAACAACCATCCAGCGCTCACCAAACAACCATCCAGCGCTCTCCAAACAACCATTCTGCGCTCTTCCTGAACTCTTCCAGCAAGCAGCTAACCAGCGTTCATCCAGAGCCCTAACCTCCCAATTAATTTATCCTCTCATCCTAGCCTCCTCCTCCCCCCCATTGGCCCCCCATCTTACCTCAGCGACAGCCAGCTAACCATCCATTATGTCTCCAGCTCTTCCAATACCAACGTTGCAACACCGCCTCCTACCTAAAAGACCATCCACCAGACAAGCCATTCACAACAACTTAAAATCACTCACCCCTATTCTGATTGCACCAATCACCCAGCTTTTAGGCCTCACCCTCTTTTCACTCTCACTCTTCAATGCACAATCCCTAACAAAAAAATCCCTTATTTTCAACGATTATCTCACCGACACCAAGCCTGATATTTGTGCTGTAACCGAAACATGGCTTAAGCCCACAGATACAGCTTTAATAAACCAACTCCCTACGCTGACCTACGACTTCTTCTCACTCCCGAGACTGAAAAAAAGAGGAGGTGGAATCCTTCTAGCTACTAAAAAAAGTCTTAACTTCACCCAACACCCATTCACTTCTAACACAAAACTGGAAGTCGGTTTCTTCACATCACAACATCTTCAAATCCTGCTTGTCTACGCCCCCCCAGGGCTCCTAGAAGCAGACATCTCCCCAATCCTCGAAATCACCACCACACTCATTGACCTGGATTCTCCAACAATCATCTTAGGAGATTTCAATCTGCACATAGACAATCCTTCACCATCTAATAGCTGCGTAACCCTCCTCACAGCCCTGTCAGCAATGGGATTCCAACAATTAGTCAACGAACCCACTCACAAAGCGGGTCACACATTGGACTTGATCTTCAGCAACAAAGGCATTACGAATACATCAAATTTGAAGATCCAAAAAGTACCATGGTCGGACCACACTCTTATCTCTACCTCTTTCACTTTGAAAGAAACCACCACTCCTAATATCCCTTCACCCTCATTCCAATACAGGAGGCGATGCTCCCCAGATGATCTCAACAACTTGCTGGAGGCACAGCTCCCTCTATTAGATCTCACCGACCCGAACACTGCCATTCGCTCCTGGAATAATATAACAGAAAATATAGCAAACAAGCTCTGCCCTTCAACTATAAAAAAATCTCACACCAATGCCTCCAACAGACAACCTTGGTTCACCAATGAACTCAGAAAACTAAAACAAAGCTTAAGAAAGAAAGAAGCGACTTGGCGTAAAACTCCTTGTGACTTCACCATTTCATCATACAAATCCACTCTATACCAATACAAAGCCATCACTTCAAAATCAAAGAAAGATTATTTTGCATCTAAGATTCACAACTTGGTCTTTGATTCTAAAGCCCTCTTCGCTTATGTATCCAGCCTCACTCAAACCATACCACGAGAAATCCCCAGCGACTTGGCACAATCCAAAGCTGAAGAACTCGCCCAGTTTTTCCAAAATAAAATCAACAATCTGTTAACTCAACTGCCTTCCAATACAGCTGATGCCCTCCCGACATATAATCACCCGACTTTCATAAACTCCAGCCTAAACACTTTTGAGCCCATCTCTTCCACTGAGATACAAACCATCCTGAGAAGAATGAAACCTTTGTCTCATCCTGCTGACCACATCCCCACCAAACTACTCCTATCTATTCCTGACTCAATAGCCACATCATTAACAAACATCATCAACTGCTCTCTAGCCCAAGGATCCTTCCCAGATGATCTCAAAATGGCCTCAATCTCACCACTCCTAAAGAAACCCAACCTTGACCCGAAGGACCCCAACAACTTCCGACCCATAGCTAACCTCCCATTCATCGCCAAGATCATGGAAAAACTAGTCAACTCTCAACTGTCAAACTACATCGAAGACAATAATCTCTTCTTCGCCCCACAACACGGATTCCGAAAAAACCGAGGCACAGAATCTCTCCTTATCTCTTTGACAGACCATCTCCTACTGGGCCTCGACAAAGGAAACTCATTCCTTTTGATCTTGCTAAACCTATCCGCAGCGTTCGACACGGTCAACCACGCTATCCTCCTAAACCAGTTGTCATCCATAGGAATCAGAGGCACCGTCCTTTCCTGGTTTAAAACCTTTCTCAACAATAGAGGTTACAAAGTCAAACTCCAAAACAAGGAATCCTCAAGATTTGACTCTACCATAGGAGTCCCACAAGGTTCTTCATTATCTCCGACTCTATTCAATATTTACCTTCTTCCTTTATGCCAACTTCTCACCGACCTCAATCTAAAGTTTTTTCTATACGCAGACGATATCCAAATCATCATCCCTATCAAAGACACATACTCTAATACTCTTGACTACTGGGAATCATGCCACCAAAAAATCAAACAACTACTCAACAGTTTACACCTCATCTTAAATTCCTCCAAGACTGAGATCCTTCTTATCTCGCCTGAAAACAACACCAACAACAGTACTCTTCCCACCAATCTTCCTACCACACAAACTAGAGACCTAGGAGTGATAATAGATAACCGGCTAAACTTCAAGGCACACATCAACAAAACAACCAAAGACTGTTTCTATAAACTCCAGATCCTGAAAAGGATAAGACCTCTTTTCCACGCTCAAGACTTCAGAACGATCATCCAAGCAGTCATATTTTCGAAACTGGACTACTGCAACTCCCTATTGCTAGGTCTGCCTTCATCATACTCCAAACCACTACAGATGGTTCAAAATTCAGCTGCCCGTATTCTGACAGGCGCAAGGAAAAGAGACCACATTTCACCCATCCTGAAAGAGCTTCATTGGTTACCCGTATACTTCCGCATCATGTATAAAGCCTTAACTATCACCTATAAAACGATACATCAACTCACCACTCTCGATCTCCAATTCCCTCTCCAAGTACATAATTCCACTAGACCTACCAGAGATGCATATAGAGGTTCCCTCCTGGTTCCCCCAGCGAAAATGACCAAACACATCACCGTAAGAGATCATGCCACCTCCACAGCTGGCCCTCTACTGTGGAATTCCATTCCTACAGACCTCAGACAGGAGCCCTGCCTCCCAAATTTTAGGAAAAAACTTAAGACTTGGTTATTCAAGCAAGCCTTTCCGGACACAACTCAATGACTCAATCCAATAACTCCTAAATCACCTTGCCGTTTGTTTATAACATTTATTTTGTATACTACATTTAAATTGTATATTGTTTAACCATTTCTATCCTCTTTTCTATTTTTCCTACTCCAAGTTCGGCCACCTTTGTTAAATGTAACTGTACCTTCTGTCACCACAGTTCTAGTTCTATGTTCTTAAGTTCTAAGTATTTTATTGCACCCCCATTCTATGTAAACCAGCAAGATATGGCTTCATGATTGCCGGTATATAAAAACTCTAAATAAATAAAATAAAATAAATAAATATATATATAATCTAGAAAGGAGGAAAAAGTCCTCAGAATTAGAGCAACAAGATATGCAACCTTTAAAAGCTTTGTTGTCAAATCAAAGGTCAGAAAACCTCCATTTACTTCTTTAAGTTCATGTGGATATTTGTATACCAGTGAGTTGTGTTCTCTCCTCTTTTGTATTTTTTTTAATATTGATTTTTCATTTCTTAGTTTTTATTAGATAGAATAAGTTATCACCATTTATATGTTATTGTTACAATTGCAATAGTGAGACTTTTTAGATACAGGTAAGTAAAATTTAGAACAGCAAGGCAGTTTTGGACTCTTTTTTTTTTCCTATTTATTTATTTATTTATTTATTTATTTTTGTAACCATAACATAAGCAGTAAACAATGTTAGGCAATGTACAAACCATGACTCCCCTCCTGTAGTTTATTCATCATTAACATGAGGGTTAACTCGCATATTCCTCCCTTTCCCCCCCCCCCCCCTCCTCCCTCAGGATCTTTAGTCGACGAGTCTCTATGGCAGTTCCTTGGCTCCTGTGTCTCTCAGGGAATAGTAAATCCTTTACACATGCTTGCGCTGAAACTGGCAAAGTGTCCCAGTATTTACTCCAGATAGCGTGACATCTGGTTAGAGCGTCCATTGACTTGGTATTGGCTGTCATGTAGTCAAATTGTAAAAGCTTATAGAGATGTTAGTTTTACTGAAATGATGTAAAGTGATGAAGATGTTCTTTACAGCTGTTTGTATGACTTATTGATGATACAAGTGCTTTTCAATACATTTTTGACTTCTTAGAGTTTCATTAAACTTAGGTAAGGCCAGTTTTCTCTTCTTCCCATCCCCATGGTTTAGAGCAAGTTTTTGAGCTTCCTTTCCACATGGTTGGCAAAGAGATTACTTAATCCAGTTTACATTTGTGTCCAAATATAAAGTCTCATATCTTCTACCTTCCCATGTAGTTTCAGTCAAGTATTCCCTTTCTCCCCACAGTATCAGGTTGATATTGTTTGTACTCCTCCTAAGATCCATCCCAACTCCTTTCTTCCCTTTCTCCATCTTCTCCTCTGGATGGCTATAAGTCATCCCTCTCCATAAATCCCAATGATCTCAGTCTCCTCTTCAGTGAAGGAAACCACTCCCATTGATATTAAAGCAGAAAAAAAAGAAAATAAGAGTCCCTTTCTAATGGGTTTTCAGAACTTAAAAGAAACCAGCATATAAAATACTAACAGATGATAGGGAGGATAGAATGAACTTCCATATCCAAAAAAATAAAAGTCCCCATGGAGGCTTAAATGAATAAAACTCAGGGAACAGCTAAAACGTGCTGCCCCTATAAAAGATAACAGAAAATCCACACCTAGGAAATGGTGGTCAGAGTATTTATACCAGAGGAACTCACTATATGCACTCTTCCACATGGGGAAGCTATAACCCACACTACCAAATTGTTTCCTCCCACAAAACTTAGTTTAACCTTGCACTAGTAGAGAATCAAAAGGGGTTCTATACTTGTAATTCCTTGTCCAATTAAAAAAATGCCTTAGGCCTATTGATATCTTCAGAAAGTTTACCAGTAAAATAATTTCCTTTTACCCTCTTAATGGCAATATTGTATTTACATATATGTGATCTATAAACTTTATATCAAGACGCTTTGACTATAGCCAAATGCATTCTAAACATCTCTTCTTTTTTGTAACCATAATTGAGTATACCAAGGGGAAACTTTCGCACTTGAATTTGCCTGAATCTCTTTCAAAGAAGCAGTTATCTAAAATTGCAGCATGATTGTCATACCAAAGTTCAACAAGTTTATCAGTAGGAAGATCCTCTTTAAAGGAAGATTAATTTAACTCTTCTATAATTCTATCTGCTGTAATATCCTCTTTTAGCAATAGATTTACTAGAGACTGTTTCTTACTTGACGAAAATTGAGCCCAGACAACTCGAACTGGAAAAAATAATGATCTGTCCAAACCATTTGTAGCCATTTCCAATAAAGAAAAACTGGCTCTTGAAGAAAAAGAAGTATCAGATGACCTTTACTATGTGTAGAATCCTCATTTCGCTGGCTAAATCCACATAAAGTTAAAGCAGGAATAAAATCTTGTGCCTGCAATGACTCCTCATTATCATCCATCAAGTTAAAATATCCTAAAACTAATTGCTGAATCTCTCCATGAATAATAATTTGGTTTACTTCTCTCAGGTGTTCTACTGAACCACCAGGAGATCTATAAACCAAAAGAACATTCAACCTTGTAGATGCTCCAATCTCTTAACAACAATCTGTTACCTCAAAATAATTCATTTTTGTTTATATTTGACTCATTGTGCTGTTCTGTGTACTCTGGTCCGACTCCTTACTGCAGACATTTTTCTTTCCATATGCATCTGACATTTCTTCTTCCATCTGACATCTTCATATTGTGTGTGTATTTCTCTTCTTTCTCCATTTCTCTGTTCCCTCTATAACCACCTTTTCTTCTTCTGTTCCTCATCTCTCCACATATCTTACCCGGGGCGGATTGGCCTTCCGGGTCTTTGGGCATGCCCTGGTAGGCCGGTCACCCCAGTCATGTGGTAGGTATTGATCGCCGCGGTCACATGCCTAGCCTAGTACAGAATCACGGCAACCAACAGTAAGGCATGTGACATTCTTCAGAGAGCGGGAGCCTCCACCGAACCCCTCTGCTTAGTGCTTCTTTTGTATTGTTCCCCGCGGCAGCAGCTGTGATTCCATGGGCTTACTTGCCGCACTTGTACCATCCCCCATCACACCGTGGCTGTGGGAAACACTGCCGTCACCTCCATTTGTGCCTGCCCCCACTTCTGTTTTTGGCTGGCGAGAGGCAGTCAGCACACTTCCTGTTGCTGCCTCACTGTCAGCTGAATGCCTGCCTTCCAGTTCTGACAACTTTCCTCTGCAGCAGGCTCCTTTCATCCTCATACCACACAAAAAAAAAAGAATATATATATATAAAAACAAACTACATCAAGGCTTAACAGTCCTCGGGCCTTCCCACACCAAATGGCCACCTCCTCCCTCAAAAGCCCACTCTCTGGGGCCCTGCCTGGATTTTCCCTGACCACCAATATAAGTAAAAATGTTTGTTTTACTTATTCACAGACAGAGGGGGAGAAGAGCAAACAATAAGTGAGCATGACTGAATGTATGAGGCAGTGAGGGTGTGTATTTCAGCAGAGTGCAAATGTGTCAGTGAGCATGTGTATGAGCGTGACTGGTCAGATGAGTCAGTGAGAGTTCGTGTGCCAGTGAACATGTGTGAGTGTGACAGTACAAGTGTGTCAGTGAGCATGTGTGTGAGCGTGACTGGATGGATGAGTCAATGAGAGTTTGTGTGCCAGTGAACATGTGTGAGTGTGACAGTTCAAGTGTGTCAGTGAGCATGTATGTGAGGGAGAGTGAACGCGTCAGCATGATGTGAGAACATGCATAAGGCTGTGAGTGAGAGCATGTGTGTCAGTAAGCATGTGTGTCAGAGCAAGCAAGTACATCAGTGAGAGAGGAAGACTGTGTGTGTGTGCATGAGTGAGCATTTGAGTTTGTGTGACCTATGCTAGAGAACAACTAATTCATGACCATCTCAAGGTGACTGGAATTAAAAGTTCCTGGGTATGGAGAATGGGGGATTTTTTTTTCTATCCTTATTAATTTTAATTATTGGATATTATTTGATGTCTGCTTTTTTAAAAATATTTTATTGGTGTTTGCGAAATTTTCAAAAATGTGTATATGAGTTAATTTACTGGATGTTCTGTTCATCAGCTGTTTTGATATATATATTTTTAGCATCATTTTCTTATTGTGATTGATGTTTTATAGTTCTTGATTTTATTGTTTGATGTTTTATGAGGATTTATGTTTTTTTTCTGTTTTTCCATTGCTGCATTACATAGAGACTGACACATTGTAATTTCCAGTTCAGTTTTTTGTCTGCACATTTCTGTTTATATTTTATGGTCCCTTTATTCTGTTTTTGGTGAGGATCCGTCTGTGTTCTGCATGTGTGGCTAAAGTGAAGTATTCTACTACTGTGTAGTTGCTGAGTAGGGATCTATAGCAGCCTGGCTTGTTCTGTTTTCCTAATAGGAGGTGTACTGATGTTTTAGGGCCTGGAGTCATATTTCATAGGTAGGGTTGTAACAGTTTGATTGCTGGCAGTTTGTGCTGTTTTCATATGGGAAGTTTACTTATGACTTTCTGAGGGCTATGCCTAAGCCCATCAGGTGTTACAATAGGCCTAATACCATATGGATTCCAACTGTCATTTTTGTTTTTGAAAGGGTTTTTTTGTTGGCACCAAAGCAATGTACTTAATTATAATACACACATTGTTTTAAGCGATGTTTTTACCTCTGAAAATATACTTTCAATTTCAGGTAAAATCAGTTATTATAAATGCATAAATTGTAATTGTTTTTGGGGAGGGCAAGACTGGGGGGGGGGGGGGGGGGGAGAGGAATGCAAGCCTGTAAGACTCGCCTTTGGTTCCTATACTCTTGCACCGACCCTGGCTTTGCTGGCTCCACGTGGGAAAGCAAGGTTACATCTGGAGCTGTCCTGCTGTAGATCACTGAGTCTCCCCGGTTTCAGCCAGGGCTTAATTTTCTTTTTCTTTTTTAAGGTCAGGGAACAGCATGGATCACTTCTGGTTCCCCCCCACCCTCCCCCGGAGTCGGTATGCAGAGCAGTAGCTTGAGGAATCATGAAAGCAGCAGACTGTGTAGTGCACACTCAATGGGAATATGCTGGTGGGGTGGCGGGCAGCGGAGAAGTCTGGATAGACCACAGGCACAGAAAGGAACAGGGTGAGTCAGGAGGAAGTGCATGTGCGTTGTGCGGTGCTGGTGAGGTTTACTGTGAGGTGACTGGGCTGAGCTATGAGAGGGGCAGCTGGCTGTGGAGCCTGTGGGTCTCCCGAACAGTGAGGGTGCTGAGAAAGTTTGCAAATGGGAAAAGGAGGCTGGGGAAGGGCTGGCAGCAAGCAAGAACTTTATATAGTGATGTGACAATGCTGGTGAGGGGGGCACAACAGCAGAGTGGGTATATGTCTAAGAGAGAGAGACTGTGTGAGTGTATGTGTGTCTGACACAAAGATACACACTCACTTTCTTGCTGTCAGTGTGTGTGGGTGTGCCTTTGTGTCTGAGAGCAAGAGAGAGTGTGTGTGTGTGTGTGTGTGTGCCTCTGTGAGAGACATCCACACACTGACAGTATGAGTGTGTAAGTGTGTATGTAACACTGACAGTATAAGTGTGTAAGTGTGCATGTAACACCGACAGTATGAGTGTGTAACTGTGTATGTAACACTGACAGTATGAGTGTGTAAGTGTGTATGTATCTAACCAGCAAGCATTCATATTCAGTTCTTATGTTTTTTAAGCAAGGCTCTCATTATCCTTTTCTTCATCAAGTTCATACATCTCTATGTTACTGCACCTCACTTAGCAAGTACCATGTATTTCGTTCTTTCTGCATCTGCTTATATTTGGCCCGATCTAGCCCCAACTGCTCAATGCTATCCATTGTCTAATACTATATTATATTTAATATAATTTAATTTATTGTAACGTTACCTAATGTTCTATATTCCTAATGTTTTATTCAAAGTGTATTCAATGTTTCATGTTCTATGTAATGCTCTCATGAGAGGTTATTGTTTCACTGTAAACCGGTTTGATTTGTATCCCATGCAAGAAGATCGGTATATAAAAATAATAAATAAATAAATAAATGTGCCAATAAATTTTCCTCAATCTGAATAACTGAGCATGAGCATATGTGTGTGTGTGTGTGTGTGTGTGTGTGTGTGCCTGATACTGGTTGGCAGTGCGGTTCATTACTTGGCAACTGGTTCAAGAGCTGATTGGTTGACAAGAGACTTTAACACTGTACCAGGATATCTATCTATATATAAGTGATGTAACCAAACTTGTGGGGGGACCCAACCAATTGAGTGAATGGAAGGAAAAATGTAAAATTTTATTTTGGAGGCTTTTTTTTGGCTCAGTTCTGCCAGACTCCAAGTCACATGATGTCTGTCTTAAAGGGTCAGCTGTTGAAGTATGCGGTGCAAGGAAAGTATATAAGGGATTCAGGTACCCCGTGGGCCAGTTTTGAAAAAAATCCCCCAGGCTGGTATTTTCCTGCAATCCGCCCCTGATCTTACCTGTCACCATTTACTCCTGTTTTAACCTCAGATACTCTTTTCTACTTATTATTTATTAGATTTGATTGATCACCATTTCTTACTACAGTAAATCAAAGCAATTTACAATAAACCTTAAAGTAAAACATAATAGTCAATAAAAATGTCATATATAATAAAACATGAATAAGCAGTTTGTCATAGATAATACAACCATAAAATTAAATGGAACATAAAAGTAAATAAATCTTAACATAAAATAAAGAAACTAAAATCTATATTAAAGAGACCCTAGAAATGCATGTGCAAATAAATAGCTTTTAAGGGTTTTCCTAAACTTCAAATAATTAAGTTCAAACCATAAGCTTAAGGGAAGAGAATTCCAAATGCTCGGAGCAAGGTATGTTAGAATTTTGGTGAGTAGAATGGATAATTCTATTGGGACCATATAAGAAGGTGTATCATGATGATATGCCTTGAATGTTAAACAGGCAAGTTTAAATGTAACCAGTGGAGATCTATTAAGAGTGGTGTGACATGGTCATATTTGTTTTTACCAAAGATTCCTTTCGCAGCAGTGTTTTGAACAAGCTGTAATCTGTGTAGAGATGTTTTGGAAGGCCATGAAAAAGTGTGCTACAGTAGTCAAGTTTACTGAGTCATAAGGCATGCACTATAGTTTTAAGATTATTAAAATCAAGAAAAGGATGTAATCTGCAGTTGAGACGAAGATTATAATCAGTGAATTGAATCAAATGAGAAAAATGGGATTTCAATGATAAATCACTATCTAACTTAACACCTAGAAGTTTAGAAATGTCATGGACTGGAATGGAGAAGGTAATGGATCAGACTGCCTTTTACCTAAAAACTACAGTGATTCAAACTTGCTAGGATTAACTTTGAGTTCCCCTTAATTCTTATTTTCCTTCTTACTCACAGAGAAACAGAAAACATGATGGCACATAAGGACCATCTAGTCTGCCCAGTGTTCTTCCTTTTGCAAATGTCACACATACCAGTTCATCTCTGGCTTTCTCTTCACTTCTTCTTCACATCTATGGATCTTCTGCCTTATCCCCTGATTTCCCAAATTCTGTTACTGTTTTTGCATCCACTGCCTGCAACAAGAGGCTGTTCCATTCATCCACCACCTTTTTCGCAAATAAATATGTTCTGTTTGCCATCCTTTCTTCCAACTTATTTGTCTCTGATGTCAGAGTTGTAGCTGGATCATGCCCACATCCTATAACAAAGCACACATATTGCTTCCTTAAATAATAACCATTAAATGAAGTCATCATCTGCCACATATCTTACTGCTATCTGCTAAATTTATTTTAAGCATATTATAGCTGGAAGTGGTCACCATTATAATATAGAAATAGCTGAGAGACATGGGAATAAAGGGCTACGTCAAATAATAATTGGATAGGAGAGTTTTTAGTTGCAATTTTTTTCATCATAAATCTGGAAAATCTGTGTTTAGAAATTAGCTTAAATGAGCATGTATAAAGGAATTAATGTTTTTTTAAATTTAAATTACCGTGACATGCTTTTAAGTTCTCCTGTTTACATAATTGTTGTTTTGTACTAAATAACATTTGTGACCCAGAATCGCTGGGGTAGATTTTTAAAAAATGCGCGTTCGCGTACTTTTGTTGGCGCACCAGTCGCAAACAAAAGTACGCTGGATTTTAGTAGATACGCGCGTAGCCGCGCGTATCTGCTAAAATCCAGGATCGGCGCGCGCAAGGCGCCCAAAGGGACCAGGACACAGGCTGTGGGCTTCAGACTTAACTTTGGACTCGGGTTAGGATCTTTTCGTGACGTGGGGCCCACCACTAGGATTCCCCCGTTACTGGGCTGTTGCACAGATGAGTAGGCAGGGAAAAGCTCCCTCCCTGGAGCTGGAGAGATGGATCCCAGCAGAGACACCGTGCAAATAGCCCAACGGTACAGTTTCATTTGCTAAATGTTTGTGGGACAGTGATTGACCTTTTGGAAATAATCAGTAAATATGATTTGAACACCCAGTCTGAGTCCAGCCTGTCTGACCTTGAAAAGAATACCACACCAGAGCGATACAGACACCGTAGAAGGGACTGTCCATCACCTGGGTCACAGAGGATTTCCTCCTCCCCCACAGGAAGAGCTCACTCCCTGAGAAGTGCAGGAAGAAGAGCAGCCCTGACTTGTAAATACTTTTATGGCCCTAAGGGAACCAACAAAACCCCTGACACGTTCATAGTAGCTTCCAGAAAAAATAAATTTATAAACTACATTTAAAACAGAACAGCAGACCACAGTTAGGATGCCAGAGACTTTTAGGACATTCTTGTAGAACTCTTTGCATTTATGGATAAGGTCCTTCCCTTCCCTTCCCTGAATATTTTGTATTCAGGAGCTTTCTCCCACTCCTTTCATTATCTCCTATTCTGTTTAATATATATCTTCTCCCTTTATGTAACATTCTATCTTCTCTAAATCTACAATTCAAAATTTACGCAGATGATATCCAGTTCTTTGTCCCATATAAAACATCCTGGTCAGCGACATTATCTTTGGTCTCTCTCTATCTATCCACCATAAACTCCTGCTTTCCCATAACCGATTGAAACTAAACTCTTTCAAAACAGAAATCATTCATTTATCTTCTATTTCAGACTCTTCAATAGGTCCACCGCCACAATTGATAATAAATAATACCACTATCCCCATAACATGCCATGCCACTAACCTAGGAATAATCATAAATTCAGATCTCTCCATGAAACAACATATCTCCTCACTTACCAAAAAATCTTTCTATAAACTACGACTTCTAAACACCTTCGACCATTACTCTTCTATCGTGATTACAGAACCATTCTCCAATCTCTAGGCTTTTCTGGACTAGACTATTGCAATGCACTTTACTTAGGACTACCAGATTCCTCACTACATCCCCTCCAACTTATCCAAAATAGTGCAGCCCGAATATTAACCAGGACTCCTTTACACAACCATATCACCCCGATCCTCCAATCATTACATTGGCTCCCAGTAAAGTTTAGGATACAATATAAAATTCTGTCTACCATCCATGGCTTAATTCACAACCCAACCTCCACTTGGCTCTGCTCCTTATTACGGATTTATAAACCCACTCGACATTTACGACCACTTACTCAAAATCTCCTAGATATCCCATCCCCCAAACAAGCAAGGCTAGATGCCACCAGAAAACGAGCTTTCTCGGTAGCCGGACCTATTCTGTGGAAATCACTCCCCAACCCTCTTCGCTTAATTTCAAATTCCTCTCATTTCAAAAAATCACTCAAAACTCATTTGTTTCAATTAGCATTTAAAACACTTACTCAAGATCAAACATAAAGCTTTTCCACTGTCTCATTTATAGCCCCTATCAGTTCCACTCATATCATTCTACTCCTCCCCTCCTCTTCCTTCCCTCCAGCCAGTTATGTCATTAATCTTATTTAACTCTTCTGTCCCATTCCCCTCTCCTTCCTTCCCTCCCATAGCAATAGCAAGTCCTTTGGCAACAATTTTTATTTTATTTATTTTTAGTAAATATCTGATTTATTTTAAGCTAGAATTTGTTCCAGCTATTAATTAATTTTATGTATATTTTAATTTAATTTGATTTTGATTGTTTCTTTATAATTTTATTTTCATCTAATATAAACCACTTTGACAATAAAGTGGTATATAAATACTTTTAAATAAATAAATAAATAAATAAATAAATAAATCAATCAATCAATCTCCTACTCTTTGATCCTCTTCCTTAGGATACTCCAAAGGCTTTTGAGAAGGCAAACTTCTAGTCTCATCTCCTCTTTAAGTCCATTCTAACAGACGTGTGCACAGGATAATTGCATTTGCTTCATTTTTCTTGTTTTGTTTCACTGCATTTTGAATTGTGTTTACACATATACATTTGCATATGTGCATAGAATCAATTTTAAGCTCATAAAATTGCAAAACAAAATGAAAGCACATCCCAAGTTTCTAAGACTCCATGGACACGCTCCTCTCCCTTCTGTAGGAGAGATCCTGCTCCTTTCTCTACCCCAGAGAAATATTCTAGAACCATTATTTGACTTTTACTACTGGGTCTCTGTATCCCCTTACAGGAATATTACATTGAGGCACACTCAGAAAGGGGTGTTTTAGAGATGGAATACACCAATTCACTCCTTACGCTAAAATAGGTCCCTTTACTAAGGAAGCCTACAGTATATTCGTGGAGAATCTAAGTGGTTCCTACGTTTCTAATTTTATCCCTAGCATGCAAGATGACTTTTTTTTTGTGGATACTCCTATTTCAAAACCATAGCCTTAGCCATTTGTGCTGTTTTAAGTACACGTCATTAAAGAGGTTTGATTCTTTGAAATCATTCTAGAAGACAGCAGTTTTATTAAGCTATGTCAGCTGTAATAACTTATTTTTAAGCTCAGAAGAGTTTCCTTTTTAAATGTAAACTAGTTTTCTAGCCTTTGTGTGCATCTGTCTTATTTTTTTTTCCTTTGTTCTGCGTTGCTTTTCATTATCACTTTCCTTTTTCCATTTTAGTCCTCTCTACTGTTATTCATTACCTCTTTTGCTCAGCAGCCTCTCCCCATTACACCCAAGCCTAGAACCATTCCAATTTTACTCACCCTGATGTTCACAAGCAAGCAGAATGCCTTTCCAAGTGTGATCCCACTCTTCTCTTTTTAAATCATGTTTAAATGCGCTGTATGTGTGTGTGTTGTATTCTCTCTCTCTCTCTCTCTTTTTTTTTTTTTTTTTTTTAATAAAGGAAGTGAGTGCCATGCTTATGCATGAATTTTCTAGCGCTTTTCAACTTTGACCCTTTTGAAAATTACCTCACCCTTGTTAGATTGAGGCCATTTTCAAGTGTAGGTGCTAGGTGCATGCTTCACATCCCACCCCTCCCCCCACATTTCTACCCAATTGGTGAATTTCTGCAGAAGTTAACATGCTCCAGTGGGCGGACACACAAATGGATTGAACAACTGCTGTTGTGCTTTCTGCTTTGGGTCAAAATTGCTAAAAATCTGAAAGAAAATAGTATTCTATCATAAAATGGTACAGCCAAACTGCTTTCATTAGACTAAAAACGATTCATCCATGATATGTATTGCATTTTTTTAGTATTTATTACATTAAAATAAAAATGTTTTAAAAAAAGGGTCAGATCTTCTGTAATTGTCTTTGCTCATTTTGTCTTTCCGTTTAAACCCTGATATTGCAGTCACTGGCTGGACTATAGATTTCCTTAAGAGATTTCTCAGGCTGCCTCCAGCAATGTTTTTCAAGTTGCCCTTAATTCCTGGAGATTCCAGGACAATTCTGCAGTTGGCAATCTTAGGTCACACATCTGTGTTTTAACTTTCAACTGTTTTGCTGCCAGAAATACCTGTACTGTTTTTGTGGTTCCAGAAAAGTCATCTAATGTTAACTTGTGCAGTTGGGAATCTGCAGCCTCAGATGTGCAAATTGCTCAACCGTGTATCCTATATAAATAGAGAGTTGATTTGACTGATGACTTCCTTAAAGTCTACTGTCCAATGCTTAAAAGAGTTATTTACCGAGCTTTGAAATATATCCATTTGCATAGTTAGGTTTTCAATAGCTCACTCGGCTGGGATCAGTGCATGTACAGTCTCTGTATCCATATGGCTTGGCATGAAACTGTATGCACAGAGGTTAAACCCATTAGATAGGAATAAGCAAGGGCATGAAATAACTTGTAGAGAAATCCTATAATCAATAGCCTGTTTGACAAGAAGTTATAGTGAAGACACTGCAGGTACTGTAAGAGAAATAGTACAAATAAGCAACCTGGGAGGAGCATTTTACCTTGTTTTTAATAATGCATACAGGATCATTTAAAAAAGGAATCCACTATCAGAAGACACAGCCTCACATTTTAAGCAAATTATTTCATATTCACTTTCATATGAATATCTACTCCTGTCAAAAGAGGTAGAGCTTTCAGAGTAATCAAGATATGCAGATTAGCCTTGTTCTTAAACCGTGTATATGTAAATAAATCTAATGAATATTCAGTTTGGTTATCATGAAAACCAGACCTGTTTGTGATCCGCACTGAGAACTCCTGATCTAGACCTGCCTAATAATTGTGCTCCGCTCACTGTTATATTGTCATATTGTTTTTAGTATATATTTTTTTGTTAATTCAGATGTTTTATTATGGATAATTGTATATAAGCCACATAGAATCATGAATATAGCAGCATATAAATACCAAATAAATAAATAAAAGCTTTTTTTGAAGTATTGATTCCTTATAATTGCTGTAAACCTTCAGATGAGTAGTAAGTATGGCATTAAATAATAGACTGCTATTCAAAGGATTCATTTTGAAGTCTGTAATTACACAATGATATTTAACAATTTTAAATAAAATATTTTAGGACTGCTTGAATTCAGCCTTGCATCTCCCTTACTCTAACTCGCTGGTTAGTCATCCACCTGCCCATCAACATTTGTGCATGGCAGATGACACCTGATTGATAGCAGGGTAAATTACACACAGGAAGAGAGAGGGAGCTTGATGGCATATCTAGAGGGTGGCTGAGGTATTTATTGGATGTATTTTTATTTATAATTGGTAGAAAAAATATAATTGGTAGAAAAAAATGGTCAACAAACAAGTTGTAGATGATACCTTTTTATTGAACTAATTCAATACATACATATGTGCCTAGCTTTCAAGACCTATATTTCCCTCATTGGGCCTACAATGTTTGACACTTATTTCTATATACTCAAGTAGACTAACATGGCAACCAAAATATTTATAATTGGGAAAGTTAAGTTGTGCATGGAAATTGTTTAGGGGTAGCTGAGCCCTTCGTGAATACCATACTCCAAGATATGAATACCTATAGCACACATTGCCATTTCAAGTAGACTGCGTGTTCTATATCGGTGGTTCCAAAACTAGTTTTTGTAAGGACTCACTTGCAATTTGCCCAAAAGTGGTGTAACTTTCCCAAAGAGCTATGTCTGAAATGAATTTAAGGTCCATAAAATTAAAAAAAAAAAGAAATGTTAAGTCCACTAAAATCAACATCATTTGTAGGGCCAAGTGTCCTGAAAGTTATGAGCAGTTAATGCTTTAAGACTCTTATTATGTAGCAACTTGAGCATCCTACAGTTTTTACTTTGTGGTTAATTAGGCACACCTTAATGTTTTGTTTCTGGGTTTTTTTTGTGAAATATCTTTATTATTTTATAGGATATATTCACAAAACACCACATCCAAAGATATACAGACATTGAAAATGGAGATGAAGGTACACCCTCCCTCCCCAAAATGAGTACAGTGTACACCAGAAAAGTGCAGGAAATCAAGATATCGCTGTAAAGTATGTGTAAATATCTACTGAATTACGCTCTGAGGAAAAACAGGAATGTTTCGGTGTGATACATGGAATCTCTAAATTATTCCCTGGGCAATTAATGATCATCTTGGTCAAAGTTGCCACAGTATCCACAAATGTATGGCGCTTGGTTTAAAGATGAAAAATGATTTGTCTCCCTTTACTTGTGGGTCACAAGATAAGGCTTCAGCGTAGAAATTTCACCTAGACTATTTAGTGTGAACATGAGGTGTGCTGGGTCCTTGTCTTTCAGTGATGAATCCAGGTCACCAGTACCAGGCAGGATCCCAAAGAGCCTATCAATTCCTTGTTGCTCAGCCCCAGGATAAGCGGTGGCTTTCCCAAGACTTCTTCACTAAAAACCGTTTATGGTCTCTTCCTCCAGGAACTGGTCCAGACTCCTTTTTGAATCCGGCTACGCTAGCTGCCTTCACCGCATCCCTCTGGCAACAAATTCCACAGCTTGATTATGCATTGATTTAAAAAAAAAAAAGTACTTTCTCCAATATGATCTAAATCTGGTACTGTTAGTTTAAGGGCGTATCTTAGTCTTTGTACTATTTGAAAGAGTAAATAACCATTCCCTGATTACCTGGTGCATCCCACTAATTATTTAATAAACCTCTATAATAGCCCCTCTGCCTCCTTTTCTCCAAGCTGAAGGGTACTATCCCTTTATAAGGGAGCCGTTCCACCACCTTTATCATTTTTGTTGGCTTTATTTGTACCTTTTCTAGATCACATATCTAGTTTTGAGATGGGGGTGTTCAGAACCGAATGGAGTACTCACAGTGCAGTCACATGATGGACTGATTACAGAGGCATTGTGATATTCTTCATTTTATTATCCATTTCCTCTTTACCACCATGCCCAGCATATGCAAGTGCCATTTTTCTTGACTGTGCTTGCTGTATTTGTATTCATCCTTAATTCCTCCAAATATATTTATTATGCTCATGCCACAAATAACTTTCTACTCCAAGATAGATAATTAACACAAGAATTTAAGAAATGCCATGCTGGGTCAGGACAAGGTCCACGGAGCCCAGCATCCTTTCTCCCACAATTGCCAATCCGGGTCGCAAGTAACTGGCAGATCCCGTAAAGTAGATCTAATTGCTGTTACTCACTCCCAGGGATAGAAATAGCTTTCTTTAGTTATTTGATTTCAGCTGAAAGATTTTTCCTTTGGACAAATGTAGCTTTTGAGGCATTATCAACAAGATGTGATTTCTTTTAACATAATGTACAAGAATTGAATGGTTAGTAAGCCATTGACATGATTAATGCATCTTGTAAAGCAACTCTCCTGTAGAGAGTGTTAGCATTTAATTTTCACACAGTAAGATTTCCAGAATATAATTTTTTAGGGTCCTACTTATTTGTACCTACCAAGATGATTTTTTTTTATTCAAATAATTTGGATGATAGCTAACACTTATGTAGCTTCTGCATCAGATTCACTAATAATTTGCATAATTCAGTTTTGGTTTGAAGGGACATTAATGCAGTCCATTATAGCAGAAGAATATTGTATTCATTAGGGAATAACTGGCTTGATTTAACTGGCTGTGGTCTTCACACAATAACATCTTTTTTTTTTTTTTTTTAATACTGTTTCTGTGACATACTTTTGCAGCTTTTTGTACATTGTTCACTGATTTGGGGGCTTTTTGTAATTATCTGTTGTTTTTAATATGTTTTAGTGAGAAATTGAACATGGCATTTGCAAAAGGTGATGATCTGGCCTGAAAATAAAATGTAAAACAAAGTCATTATGCTATGTAGTACTAAAACACTCCACGCAATGGCATGAAGTAATTTCAGAATATATCAGGATAAGATTGCTAAGAAAGCTACAGTGATTAAACCTTCTAGTTTGACCACTTGGTTCACCATCAAATAAAAACCATTGTTTTCCTACCAAATCTTTTTTTTTAAAGCCAGTGGTTTCCATATTACCATGTTCATAAGAATATAAGAAATTATCATGCTGGGTCAGACCAAGGGTGCATCAAGCCCAGCATCGTGTTTCCAACAGAGGCCAAACCAGGACATAAGAACCTGGCAATTACCCAAACACTAAGAAGATCCCATGCTACTGATGCAATTAATAGCAGGGGCTATTCCCTAATTAAACTTGATTAATAGCCGTTAATGGACTTCTCCACCAAGAACTTATCCAAACCTTTTTTGAACCCAGCTACATTAACTGCACCAACCACAATCCTCTGGCAACAAATTCCAGAGCTTTATTGTGCATTGAGTGAAAAATAATTTTCTCCGATTAGTCTTAAATGTGCTACTTGCTAACTTCATGGAATGCCCCCTAGTCCTTTTATTATTTGAAAGTGGAAATAACCGAGTCACATCTACTCGTTCTAGACCTCTCATGATCTTAAAGACCTTTATCATATCCCCCCTCAGCTGTCTCTTCTCCAAGCTGAACAGCCCTAACCTCTTCAGCCTTTCCTCATAGGGGAGCTGTTCCATCCCCTTTATCATTTTTGTTGCCCTTCTCTGTACCTTCTCCATCGCAACTATACCTTTTTTGAGATGCGGCGACCAGAATTGTACACAGTATTCAAGGTGCGGTCTCACCACGGAGCGATTATAGAGGCATTATTACATTTTTCGTTTTATTAACCATTCCCTTCCTAATAATTCCTAACATTCTGTTTGCTTTTTTGACTGCTGCAGCACACTGAGCTTATGATTTATAGTATTATCCACTATGATGCCTAGATCTTTCTCCTGGGTGGTAGCTCCTAATATGGAACCTAACATCGTGTAACTACAGCAAGTGTTATTTTTCCCTATATGCAACATCTTGCACTTGTCCACATTAAATTTCATCTGCCATTTGGATGCCCAATCTTCCAGTCTTGCAAGGTCCTCCTATAATGTATCATAGTCCGCTTGTGATATAACTACTCTGAATAATTTTGTATCATCCGCAAATTTAATAACCTCACTCATCGTATTCCTTTCCAAATCAATTATATATATATATATTGAAAAGCACCGGTCCAAGTACAGATCCCCGAGGCACTCCACTGTTTACCCTTTTCCACTGAGAAAATTGACCATTTAATCCTACTCTCTGTTTCCTATCTTTTAACCAGTTTGTAATCTATGAAAGGACATTGCCTCCTATCCCATGACTTTTTAGTTTTCATAGAAGCCTCTCATGAGGGACTTTGTCAAACGCCTTCTGAAAATTCAAATATACTATATCTACCAGTTCACCTTTATCCACATTTTTATTAACCCCTTCAAAAAAATGAAGCAGATTTGTTAGGCAAGTCTTCCCTTGGGAAAATCCGTGTTGACTGTGTTCCATTACATCATGTCTTTCTATATGCTCTTCGATTTTGATCTTGAGAATAGTTTCCACTATTTTTCCCGGCACTGAAGTCAGGCTCACTGGTCTATAGTTACCCGGATCGCCCCTGGAGCCTTTTTTAAATATTGGGGTTACATTGGCCATCCTCCAGTCTTCAGGAACAATGGATGATTTTAATGGAAGGTTACAAATTGTAACTAATAGATCAGAAATTACATTTTTTAGTTCCTTCAGTACCTAGGATGCATACCAACCGGTCCAGGTGATTTGTTACTCTTTAGTTTGTCAGTCTGGCCTACTACATCTTCCAGGTTCACAGTGATTTCATTCAGTTCGTCTGACTCATCACCCCTGAAAACTATCTCTGGAACTGGTATCTCCCCAACATCCTCATTAGTAAACACGGAAGCAAAGAATTAATTTAGTCTTTCTGCAATGGCCTTATCTTCCCTAAGAGCCCCTTTAACCCCTTTGTCATCTAATGGTCCAACCGACTCCCTCACAGGTTTCTTGCTTCGGATATATTTTAAAAAAATTTTATTATGAGTTTTTGCCTCTATGGCCAACTTCATTTCAAATTCTCTCTTCACCTGTCTTATCAATGTTTTACACTTAACTTGACAATGCTTATGTTTTATCCTATTTTCTTCAGATGGATCCTTCTTCCAGTTTTTGAAGGATTTTTTTTGGCTAAAATAGCCTCTTTCACCTCACCTTTTAACCATGACGGTAATCGTTTTGCCTTCTTTCCACCTTTCTTTATGTGTGGAATACATATGGACTGCGCCTCTATGACTGTATTTTTAAACAATGTCCAAGCCTGTTGACCACTTTTAACCTTTGCAGCTGCACCTTTCAGTTTTTTTCTAACTATTTTCCTCATTTTATCAAAGATTCCCTTTTGAAAGTTTAGTGTTAGAGCTGCAGATTTACTTATTGTCCCCCTTCCAGGTATTAGTTTAAATTTGATCATGTTATGATCACTGTTGCCAAGTGGCCCCACCACCATTACCTCTCTCACCAAATCCTGCATTCCACTAAGAATTAAATCTAAAATAATTCCCTCTCTTGTTGGTTCCTGAACCAATTGCTCCATGAAGCAGTCATTTATTACATCCAGGAACTTTGTCTCCAGCAAGTCGTGATGTTTCATTTACCCAGTCAATATTGGAGTAATTGAAATCTTCCATTATTATTGCACTGCCAAATTGATTTGCTTCCCTGATTTCTCTTAGCATTTCATCTGTCTGACCATTTTGTCCAGATGGACGGTAGTATACTCCTATCACTATACACACATGGGCATTTAGCCTCTTGTATGATCTTTATCCTGTTGGACTCTATACCCTCCCGGACATAAAGTGCCACACCCCCACCAAGTTGATCCTCCCTATCAATGCAATATAATTTGTACCCTGATATAGCACCGTCCCATTGGTTATCCTCCTTCCACCAAGTCTCTATGATGCCAATTATGTCAATCTCATCATTTGCTGCTATACACTCTAACTCTCCCATCTTACATCTTAGACTTCTGGCATTAGCATACAGACATTTCAAAGTGTGTTTTTTGTTTGTATTAACAACCTACTTTTCAGTTGTTTGGGATAATTCAGAAATCATTAGCTTCGGTGATTTTTTACATATAGGCATATAGACTATATTTGCTTTTAATGGAACATCTCTGTTGAGATGCCCTAACTCTCCTGTTTCATTAGTATCCTTTCCCGTCTTCTCTCCCTCGAACAATTGCCTGAAACAACATTGTATTTAGTTATGAATCCCTGTATATAACCCCACCCCCTCATTGTTGTTCCCACCCCATCCCATTCTATGTTGCTCCCTGTTTGACTCCCTCCTCCAATTATTTAGCTTTTTGTTTTATTACTGTATTTTAATTGTTCTTTGTTCTATGTAAAGGCTATGCCTATATATATACCCTGGTTTTAAGTTATATGTAAACCGACACGATGTGCTAACGGTTGTCGGTATATAAAAGCGTTTAAATTAATTAAATAAATAAATAAATAAATAAATAAGAATACATTTCTCTGAACCATGCACTGTTGAGTGACTGTCGACTTTCCCCCTTGTTCTAGTTTAAAAGCTGCTCTGTCTCCTTTTTGAAAATTAGTGCCAGCAGCTTGGTTCCACTCTGGCTAAGGTGGAGCCCATGCTTTCGGAAAATTCTCCCCTTTCCCCAAAAGTTTCCCCAGTTCCTTACAAAGCTGAATCCCTCTTCCCTGCACCATCGTCTCATCCATGCATTGAAACTCTGGAGCTCTGACTGCCTCTGGGGCCCTGCACGTGGAACAGGGAGCATTTCAGAGAATGCCACCTTGGAGGTTCTGGATTTCAGCTTCCTACCTAAAATCCTAAATTTGGCTTCCAGAACCTCTCTCCCACATTTTCCTATGTCGTTGGTGCCTACATGTACCACGACAGCCGGCTCCTCCCCAGCACTGTCTATAATCCTATCTAGGTGACTTGTGAGTTCTGCCACCTTCGCACCAGGCAGGCAAGTTACCAGGCAGTCCTCATGTCCACCAGCCACCCTGCTATCTACATTTCTAATAATCGAATCACCAACTATGATGGCCAGCCTAACCCTTCCCTCCTAAGCAGTAGCCCTGGGAGACTTGTCCTCAGTGCGAGAGGACAATACATCACCTGGAGAGCAGGTCCTTGCTTCAGGATGACTTCCTGCTACACCAGGGTGATGTTCTCCTCCTGGGAGACCTTTCTGATCCAAGGCAGCACTGGGGCTGCCAGACTGGATTTGGGACTTGGCTTCTATGTCCCTGAAGGTCTCATCAATGTATCTCTCTGTCTCCCTCAGCTCCTCCAAGTCTGCTACTCTAGCCTCCAGAGATCGGACTCATTCCCTGAGAGCCAGGAGCTCTTTGCACCGAGTGCACACATACAATCTCTCACCGGCGGGTAAAAAATCATACATGAGACACTCAATGCAAATGATTGGAAAGCCCCCCTCTTGCTGCTGCTCCCATTGACTCATAAGAATTTAAGATGTGCCTTGATAGGTTAGAGCAAAGGTCCTTCAAACCTAGCATCCTATCTCTAATAGTGGTCCATCCAGTTCACTAGGAAGTAACCAGCAGATCCCAAAGAGTAGATTCATTGCTTGTTGCTTGCTTCCAGGGATAAGCAGTGGCTTTCTTAAGTCTATCTGGCTAATAATTATTACAAACTTTTCCGAACCCCTTTCAATCTCAGTTATAGTAGATGAATATATAAACCTTCCGTATTTACCTGATTTTATAAATGTTTATCATATTCCCTTTCAAACCCTAATCTGCCTAGCCTTCCTCATAATTGAGCTGTTTCAAGCCCTTTATAATTTTTGTTGCCTAACTTTATACCTTTTCTAGTTCTACTATAGCTTTCTTGAGATGGGGTTGACCAGAATTGTATACAGTAGTCAAGATGCAGTCTCACCATGGATTGATACAAAGTCATTATAACAGGGATGGCCACGTCCATTCCTCATGAGCCACAAACAGATTTGGTTTTCAGGAGATTCATAATGAATCTCATGCATATTCATTTTGAATATCTGAAAAACCAGACCTGTTTGTGGCTGTTGAGGACTGGAATTGGCCACCCCTGCATTATGATATTCTCTATTTTGTTCTCCATTCCTTTTTAAGATTCTATTTTCTTTTTCGACCACTGCTTCCTGCTGAGCTTAGTATTTCAGCGTATTGTCCACAGTGACGCCTAATAAAGAACCGAACATTGCGTACCTATAGTTAAGATAATGTTTTCCTGTGTGTATCACTTTGCTTTTGTCCCTGGTGTGCAGATTATTATAATAAATATAAAAATATTTACATAAATTTGACATAAGCGCTAAGATGGTAACTTTCAAACCAGCGTGCTTGCTCTTTGATGCATGTGCATTAGCATGCAACCAAGATTTGCAGCCATTTTATAACTTGTGCACATATATGCGAGCATGTTTTAAAATAGACTGACCGCGCTCATATGTGCATCCAATTTTAAGTGGACACATGCTTGTGTGTGTAAATCCCACTTCTGCTGCATGTCAGGGTATTTTAAAAGGGGCACATGTCCATGTCATTGCCAGTTTTACCAGTTCGTCCAGTTAACAGCTAAGTCCTTCAAATCCCCCTGGTTTAATAGTCTGCACTCCCTCCAGTTACTCATTTAAACCTCTAAGAAATTGATCTTTCTGTTTATTTTTTTAGTTTACACCTCCTCCATAGCAGAAGTAAACTTATGCACTAGAGATTGGAATCAGGTGCAGGAATTGGTTCCGGTTTCGGTATTGTGGACCTGCGGGAAATTTTGTTTCCTGCGATCCGGATGGTTTTTTTTTTGGCTGTCCAAGCCAGAAAAAAAAAAATCCACCCCAACCCTTTAGATCTAATTTTTTACAATCCCCTACCCTCGCAACCCCCCAAAAACTTGCCTAAAGTCCCTCATGGTCCAGCGGGGGTCCCGGGAGCGATCTCCCGCTCTCAGGCCGTCGGCTGCCAGTAAACAAAATGGCACCGGTGGCCCTTTGCCCTTACCATGTGACAGGGGCTATAGGTGCCATTGGCTGGTCCCTGTAACATGGTAGGAGCAATGGATGGCCCGCGCCATTTTTTAAGATGGCGACGGCCGTCCATGGCTCCTACCATGTGAGAGGTTCCAGCCAATGGCACCGATAGCCCTGTCACATGGTAAGGGCAAAGGGCCATTGGCGCCATTGTGATTATTGGCAGCTGACGGCCTGAGGGGCATATCGCTCCTGGGGCCCCCGCTGTACCACCAGGGACTTTAGGCAAGTTTTTTGGGGTGGGGGTCGGGAGGGTAGGGGATTGTAAATAATTAGATCTAAAGGGTCGGGATGGGTCTGGGGTTTTTTTTCTGTTTGCCCTTCCCCCCCCCCCCCCAAAACAATAAGAAAACCACATGAAAACTTTGTGGGGTTTTTCTATCATTTTCGAGGACCCCCGATATATGACGGATTAGAAAATATCATACGATATTTTCATCCGTCAAAAATACGATGCACATCCCTATTATGCACCACTGGACCTAGGCATGTGCCCAGGCGCCTTGGTTATGCTCCAAAACACCCATGCCCCGCTCAGACTACACCCATGCCCTGTCCCTTTTTGAAAACCTTTGATGTATATGCAGCCGGAGATACGTGCATATCTGGGCGGCTTTTAAAATTCGGTTGGCACACACCAGTAAGCCTTGGGCATGCACCCCCAATTGATGTGTGCGCCGGGCTTTTAAAATTCACCTCTTTATGTCTAATGTACTTAGTTTAGTTTCCCAGCAAACCATACATGTTGTGGGTCCTTGAGGAATAGATTTTATTATGGGTGTTTTCCTGATTTTGTTTTCCTCCTTATAGTGCCTCTCTGGGTTTCAGCTGCTAATTAGAAAAACATCTTGTGTTCATGATGCATCAATAATGCTCCAAGTCAGACATGTAATAAACCAAATTTCCATTCCAAAATTAAAATGTTACTGTTTCTTTTCCATACCATAGTAAGCATCTTGTTTTATTTATATGTTACCTTTGTGAATGTTTTATTTTGTTCATTGCTTAGGTCATTAGGGTTAAGAGATACATACATTTTAATAAATGAAAAATGAAATCCACAAAGTAATTTTGTATTCTCCTTTTTTTGTTTTATTATTACTATTGCTTTGACTTGGGCATTTCATATGATTGGTTGTTAAAGAGCAAAGGATGACTTATTGCTATTAATGCAATTCCTATCATCCCACTTATAGGAATATAACAACTTCCTTCTAGCTTCCTTTTCTGTGTTCAACATAGTAATGCAGTCAGCTTACGGTCTTTGTTATTTTTTAAGCAGGGACCACTATGAATCCAATGGCCCTGGAGTGGAGCTGGGTTGGGGAAGGTGCTCCTCCTCCAATATTGTAGTCAACTGGGGAAAACAGTCCTCCTCACAGACAGCCAGAGGGACATCTTGATTGTGGTAGTTTCTTGGTAGTGCCAAACTTTCCAATTTGCAATGATGGACCTGACAATACCCCAAGGCAGAGGTGAGCAAATCAAAGAAGGAAAAAAAATGGCTGTGCTGTCGACTGTGCTATGGAGGCACTGTATGCTCAGTAGGGAGGCAGGGAGGGAGCTGCCAGAATGTAATTATGTCATTGTAAACATCAAACAAAACAAGCCAGTGAAAGTAATTGAAAACCTCAAACCAAAAAAGACAAAGCTTTCACTATAAAGTGAATAATTTCAATTGCTGCAATTATATAAGCTGGATCTACCAACTATTTGTGATCTGTAGGAAAAAGACCTCAGAATAAGCAGAATCTGTGGATTGGAATGGACACTGTTTTGAGTTAAGTCAACTTTTATACATAGAAAAATTAATTTATAAAATTATTTTTTGAATTATTGAACAAAAGGTGGATGGAGGCTTTCTGACTGCTTGGAATGACTGTAGCAAGTTCTTAAATTTGTTAACTAGGCTTGCTATTATTCTGAGGTCTTTTTCCTCTGTATCACAAATAGTAGATCCATCTTAGGCCAGGATTCATCATTCTTCACAGAATGATGAATCCTGCGAAAACAGGTGGCAGGGGGGACGAAGGGGGGGGCGGGCCTGTGAAAGCCTGCAGCCTTCGCACCACGGAGGTGCGCCGGCTGCCGGCTTTTGCACCGAATAGCGCCACCGCTGACGATAATGTGCGTGCGATAAGCCTTTGATAAATGACCCCCTTAGAGAATTGCAGTGATTGAAATTATTCACTTTATAGTGAAATCATTGTAAACATGCCATGGTTTAGCTGTGTGTCTTTCGGCGGGCCAGGAAGAGGAACTGCTTCTGCTGTGGTGGGCCTAAGCGGGAAGTCGCTTATTCTGCAGCAAAACTGGACATGGAAGGAGCCACCACAGTGTTCCACAACCCAGAAAGAGCTGCCACCCTCAGACTCCAGTCTGGGAGAAGTTCCTGCTTCTGCCAGAGGAAAAGAAGTGGTGAAATTGGGGTGGGGAATGGGCAAAGAGGCCTGAAAGAATGAGAAGGTGGAGAAGGGAGAATAAAGGTAAAAAGTGTAAAAGAATATATATATATATATATATATATATATATAAAACACCACTAATTGTTGCGCTTCCCGGCCGCTTCCAGCGGTCACTGTCCTGAAGTCTACAACCCTCACTGGGTTACCGGAACTATACTCAGATTTTCAGGATTTGTTTTCAAAACAAAAGGCAGATATCCTGCCCCCACTTCATAAATTCAATTGCCCCATTGAGCTCCTGCCAGGTGCCATGCCTCCCAAGGGCAGAACCTATCCACTCTCGTTACCAGAGACTCAAGCAATGTCTGTGTACATTAAAGAGAACCTGAATAAAGGTTTTATAAGACCCTCTGACTCTCCGGCAGGAGCCGGATTCTTCTTCATGAAAAAGAAGGATGACAGTTTACGTCCTTGCATTGACTACCATGAGCTCAATGCCGTGACTTGTAAGGATCGTTATCCTCTGCCACTCATTAGCGAACTCTTTGATCGCCTCCAAGGAGCCCAGATCTTTACAAAATTAGACCACCGAGGGGCATACAACCTGGTGAGGATCCAGCCTGAAGATTTCTGGAAGACCGCTTTCAATACTAGGGACAGCCATTACGAGTACTTAATAATGCTGTTCGGACTCTGTAATGCCCCTGCGGTTTTTTCAGCGCTTGATGAATGAGATCTTCCGGGACTTACTCTATTCATTTGTCGTGGTATATCTAGATGATATACTGATCTTTTCCAAAGATCTGAAGTCCCACTGTTCACACGTCCAGACAGTACTCCAACGTCTTAGAGACAATCATCTCTATGCAAAGTTAGAGAAGTGTTTCTTTGAACAAACTCGTCTTCCCTTCCTGGGCTACATTATCTCCAATCATGGTTTTACCATGGATCCTGAGAAACTCCAGGGGATTCGAAACTAGCCTCAGTCAGTAGGCCTCCGTGCCCTACAGAGATTCCTTGGATTTACCAACTATTACAGGAACTTCATTGTTAACTACTCCACGCTCACTGCTCCATTCACAGCCATGACTAGGAAGGGTAGTAACCTTCAGGTCTGGATTTCCAAGGCTCAATCTGCTTTCCACGCCTTGAAAGAGGCCTGCACCGGACCTTGCCTACGTCACCCAGATCCTGGCTGCCCCTTTGTCATCAAGTTAGATGCCTCTGTTATTGGGGCTGGGGCGGTCCTGAGCCAATATTCTCCCAAGGGGGTCCTGGTACCCTGCTCCTTCTACTCTCACAAGTTTTCACCTCCAGAGCAAAACTACACCATTGTTAACCGTGAGTTTTTAGCCATGAAATTGTCCCTTCAAGAGTGGCGTCCCTGGCTAGAAGGAGCCCAACATAAATTCACAGATCATAAAAACCTTGAACACCTAAAAGAAGCTCAACTCTTGAATACCAGACAGGTCCGCTGTTCTTCAAATTCTTTAACTTTGAGCTCCGCTACTGCCCTGCCGCAAAGAACACCCGAGTGGATGCTCTCTCTTGCTCTCTTGAACCAGAGGATACACCTGATACTCCCAAGCACATCATTGACCCAGCTGGCATCTTTCAAATCATTTAAAACATTAGTGGTGTTACTTACCCTATTTTAGGGTTCTCTGATGGATATACCATTTTAGGTACCCACATATCATTTTTATTCTATTTAAAGCCTAGATCCAATACTATTAATATAATAAACAAAAAAAAAATGTTGTGCAGGATGGGACAGAGTTTTTCCTCAGCTCCTAAAAAATGTAGTCTGGTATCTTGGTTTTTTTGTGTGCTAATTTTTTTTTACAATTTTCCATCCTTTACCATTTGTCTGCGGCATGTGGCCTGTGTATTTGGGTGTGATGTGTGTGTGTCTCTGTGTTTGTCAGGTGTGATATGGTCTACTTGTGTCCCTCTCTGTGTCTGGGTGTAGCACGTCTGCTTTGTGTGTGATGTATCTTTGCCTCTGTCTGTGACTGTGATGTGTGGCTATGGTATATCTGTTTTTCTGTCTAGGTATGGTATGTCAATTACTGTGTGTCTGTGCCTGTCTGGGTTTTGGATTGCTGTCTTTCTGTGGGTGTCTGTCTCTCTCTCTTTCTGGGCATAAAGTGGCTTTGTGTTGCTGTGTGGGGTGTTGCTGTGTGGGGTGACTGTGTCTGACTGTTGTGCTCTCTGTCATTTGGTCTGGGTGTGGGATCTCTTGTGTATGTCTGGGTATGAGTTATCTGTTTCTGTCTGTGGGGGTAAGGGGTGTCTGCCTCTCTGTGCCTGCACATGTATATGTCTGTGTGATTACTCCTTTCAACAAGTGGAAGAGAAAATAAGGGTTTTGAGCAACTGGCTGTCAGTGTGGATGCCCTTCATATATAAAGATATAGATAGATATAGCTAGATATTTATGTGTTTAGATATTAAGTAACACATCTGGGGGAGGTGGGGAGCAACAAATTGCATGAATGGAAGAGGGGCTAGAGTTCAAAATGTTTGCTCACCCCTGCCCCAAGAGATAATCCAAATGCTTTGAAATTTTGTTATAGCTTTCCCCCAATCTGTAGCCTTGGATGACATTTTCCTGGGACTCTTTCAGCAATTCCTACGACTCCCATCCTCAGGCTGCAGGTGTCAGACAGAGAGAGGTCAAACATACTAAAAGCAAAGAGGAGCAGGACAAGAAGAAAAACTTCTGCAAAGCAACTGGAGAGAGAGAGAGATCCTGAGAACTCCATAATCCAGATCGTGACTCAAAAGAATACAAGAGGATAGAAACCAACTGAGTGATGGAGGAGAAGGAGGTGGAGGTAGAGAAGATTAGTCCAACCATGGGGTAAAGCATAACAGCTTGCAAAGACACGAGGAAAGTAGTGGCAAAACTCACTTCCCGCTCTTCCACCCACGGCCTTAGCAGCTCCCTAGGTCCTGGTCTCATCCATATGCAGATACTCCGAGGGGATGCGGTGAACTCGCTCTCTGCCAGCATTACCCATGGCGTGTTCCTCTTTTCTCCTCCCTCTGATGGGAGGGTGAGCATCGCACACTGGAAAGCAGCACTTAGATGAAGGAGTGGCCCCCAACCCCAGCTACCTGTCATTATCGAAAGTTACTATTGTCGTCATCTCTCTTTCTCTTGCTCTCCTTCCACCCGGCAGGCAGGGTGACATGGGGCAGCAGCTCTTCCTGCCCTCTTCCCTTCCAGCAGCACTCAGTAGCTCTCCATGGCTGCACCTCACCAATGGCAGATGCAGCCACTCAGACTGAGAGCAAAACACTGGCAGCAGTGCGAGATGCACGCAGTCATGCATGTGTGCACTACCATCACCTCTCCACCAACAGACACTGACCGGTTGGAGGAGAAGGCTGCGGCAAGAAAGGCGCAATAATAGCAGTGATTGTAGCTGTGAGGGCCAAACCTTAGGACTAGCCAGGGGGCCACACTAGGGGACCACTGGGGCTGCCACTAGCTCACAGGCCTTACCTTGAAGGACATCGCAGTAGGTGGCAATAGAGACAGAACAAACAATCTATCCTGTGCACACTGCTAAGGGTACATACCAGCTGCCAGCCACAGAGCAGGACTGAATTTTGCCTTATCTTAGAGGGTCATTTTTGTCTTCTTCATTTGTTCTTCACCATATTTGCTAGATGAGCATACAAGATCCTGACTTAGTTCCCTGAACACTCCACATTTCCCATGTCTAGTCACAAAGCTCTGTAATAATCTGAACAGCCAACAGTACCTGCATGGCTGTGGCCTCCTTGGTGTCCTGCATAGCCTGCTAAACAGCCCAGGCTATGTGAGTGTCAGTGTCTTCTAGTTATTTCTGAATTAGCAGCCTTTCAGATGGGACCCATCTGCCGGTTTGATTCTATCATCACAGCCTGATCTGTATAACTACCATTACTAATGAGCATCCTGGGTACAAAAGAATCTTATGGTAATGATTATAGAAAACCAATTAGAAAATAAGCTCCTCTGGGCTGCTTCATTTAACTAGAGTCACCCTGGGACAGAAGTTTCCTAGTTGAAGAGTATATTCAGCAGTCCAGTGGTGTGCATGCCAGTTGTAAGCTGTTAAAAGGAGTATTATTTATTTATTTGTTGAGTTTTATATAACGACATTCGGTAAAGCCATCATAACGGTTTACAAGGTTCAACTTGCAATACATTTAACAATTAAGCAAAAAGTATAACAGGATGCATATTAAACACACATGAGAGACCTCCAATTACAAAGATATTAACTAGAACTAGCACTACGGATTGCACAAAGGGGGGTGCCCCTTTGGCGCGCCCCTTCAGTGCGCAACGCACAGCGCGTGACGCCTGGTGTTCTGGCGCTGTTTAACGGTCCAGCGCTGTCATCAGTGACGTCGGGGGGGGGGGGGGGGCGGGGTCTCCCGATCGGGGATCTTACATGGCCCTTCCCTTTTTATTAGGGTAAGGAGGGCCAGACATTTGAAATTCCCAGTCTAAATTATTGGAATACTTCTGGAGACAGAAGGTAACAGCTGGCTGCTGCCTCTGGATCAGCCCTGTGAGTTTTGGAACAATCCTTTCCCTCTAAACTGAGCGCATGAGCATTTCGGAGCATCGCTCACAGATTTTACATGGTCGCTCACATAAATTTTTCTCTGTGCTATATACAGAGATGCATCACTAATACTGGCACTCAAAAATTGCTGGTTTAAAAAAATTGCTGCTCACACGAAAAAAAATTTGCACACACCTAGGGGCCGATGTAATAAGGTGTGTGCTGATGCTGCCACGGGTTTGTGTGCTCCTGTATACACTTATGTATGTGTGTTTTCCTGCATGCAAAGCCCTACACGGGGATGTAATAAGGGTTTTGTACGCGGGGGAAAAAGGCGCGTACAAACGCGCTTACAGACCCACGAATTTTCCTGCGCAAATTCATGCTAACCGCACGCAATGCAGGGAGCCATACTAATGCTAGTGCGGGTTTTTTAATGTGGGTTTTGTACCGCCATGGTCAGGGCACGAGTTAAGTGTCAATGGCGAGTCGGTGTCCGATTGTCATGAAAACTTCCTAGCTGAGCACCTATCTCAGCATCCGAGTGGTCAGCTTAGCTAGGTGCTTTTCTGGGTGTCGGAATGGCCAGCTTAGGTAAGTGCTTCCCTAGGCGCCTTTCTCGCGTCCGAGTGGCCAGGTTGGCCACCGGCTGAGCACCTAGCTCAGTGCCCGAGCATTCAGATAAATGGCCAGAGGAGCGCCTACCTCAGCACCTGAGCGGCAAGATTAGCTAGTCGCCTTTCTGACCGCCTGATCATATACATTTGTGACAAACTAAGCGCCTAGCTCAGTGCCTGAGTGGCAACATTTGCTAGGCGCCTTTGTGGGCACCAGAGTGCCCACATTCGCTCCTGGCTGAGTGCCTATGTCGGCACCCGAGCATCCAGATTGGTGCCCAACTGAGCACCTATCTCGCTGCTATGCCAGTGTGAATTAGCATCCATGAAAATATTTGCCATGTTTTCTGCAGCGCAGTTATTTGAAATATTAAAAATACTTTCCAGGGTCTTACTTTCATTTAATAGGGAGACCCATTCGCTTTCATGCGTGGATTATCAGCGCGGATGCGGCCGCTTATTACATAGGCCTATACCGAACTTAGTTACACGCATTTCTCCGTATGCACATGGATTTCTGCATGCAGATCGTTTGCATAATTTTTTTATTTTTTTACATCTCATGGAAGCAGCATCTTCAGCCTCACGTGGTGATCAAAACCCACACTCATAACTCGCGCCTGTTTTGCCGCGGGTATTATTACATTGGCCCCCTAGTCATTCCTTGGAGGGAGCATTGGTGATGGGTATAATTTTCCTTTTTCTGTACTCTAGCATTTATGGACCATGATAAAAAGTTCAAGGGAGCTGATGGCAGCTTGCTACTTTGACATTCTGCAGAGGGTTCTAATGGTTTGTGTCTTTATTGGGGTGATTTGGGATCATTTCAACCCATGCACACTCTAACACATTTTCAAAGGAAAATTACCCAATTGAAAATTAGCAAGCACAAAGCAGGAGCAGTAAAAGCACCCAGCTTTGCCCCTGCTACTTGTATGGGTGGCCAAGCGGGGGGGGGAGAGGGGCAAAATAGCACGTGCACATTCAAAAATGCCATGTAAGCATGCTGTTTTCCCTCCCTGCCCCACCCCCACCCCAAAAACATTCCCACAAGGAGCACCTCTTCTTAACCTGGGTAAAAGTACATATGCTGTGGAAACCAGGAAGAGGAGGCCATTCTTCAGCCAAGTCATTTTACCTGGGTAAATGGCTTTTGAATATTCTCCTCGCGCCGTGTAGGTGAAGACATTTCTACATTAAAAGAGCAAGATAGATTTCTCCCTCCAAGCAGCTGTATGGAGGAAGTAAGTCTTCGGGCCAATCTGTGTCTATTGGATGGGGGGGGGGGGGAGGGATGTTTAATAAATTAGGCCCTTAGTCCTTTGAATATGCACTGTATCCTGACCTAATTAACTTTAATCCACATTCAGTAGACTTGTAGACTGTTTTAAAGAAAAGGACCCACTACACATTATTCACTTTCATTTCCCGCTTTAATGATTTCACTTAGCTTGCGCTCTTTCCCCTTTGACCAAATGTAAATTATAATGAGTTTTATTGTGAATCTGAAATTAACCCAAATCTATTAACTCCACAAAGAAAGTTACACTCTAGGAGACAGCGATACTTGTGAAGAAAGGGACTTCCATTGTTCAAAACCAATTTCCATGTAATCAAATTTCAGGTATAGTGGATGTCCATGTGAATAGTGTTTGTATAGTTTTCCCAGTGTCTGACCTATGCAAAATTATAATGAAGTCTAATCCTTGTTTGTTGAGTGGTTCAGAGCAAGACCATTGGAAAATACTCATTACTCATTTCAGCAGAACAGAGCAGTGGCTTAAAATCTGGCCCATGCTCTTTTTCTTGTTTTTTGTTGGGTTTTTGTTTTTTTTTAATTTTCATTAAAAGTTAAGCGGCAGATGTATCATTTTCAGTTTAAAGGGGCACTATCAGGGTGGGTAAACGAAATATGACAATCCTTGGCATTTGTTTGCAGTTATGGTGTGGCAGTAAAATCTGCATATCGAAGAAAGATGATTTACTCATTCTGCTGTGCTAATTACTGTTGAGCTTCCCTGCTCCTAAGTCTCTGCTGTATGATTTACTTTTCTTTCCTACTGCCCCATAACTGTAAACCAATGTCAGCCATGTTCCCAAAAGTTTCCCATTTTCAGAATAATAATTTAACACCCCCCCCCCCCCACCAAGCAGGACCTAAATAACTGAATAGGTGGCAAAAAATAACATTGGGATAGCAAGATTTATATTGACTCTGTTTAAAAAGACAATCTATTTTACTTTACTAACCCTTAGAGATTTTATTTGGCTATGTATGCATGTATACCAAGAAATTAAAGGGACTTTGTACAGGGAGTACTTTGCTGGGATCAGGAGAATTGCACGGATGGTATAAGAATGGGATATGTAATGCCTCTTTATTTTCTTGTAAAATCTTAAAATCATCTTGATTTTAAATTGAATATAGATAGTTTTATTCCTCTTCCTCCAGTTCCTCTCCCCTGACGCGACAAATCAAACGTGACACTTCATATGGAACACATCCTGCCTAGTGATTAGAGCAGCAGGTTGAGAACCAGGAACGTCAGGATTCAGATCCTGCTGATGCTCCTTGTGACTTTGGGCAAGCAACTTCACACTCCATTGCCTCCAGTGCAAATCTAGGTCCTGATTTATTAACACTTTTTCCCGATTCTGTGTCTATGGGATATTATGGATATCCTGAAAACCTGACTGGTTATGTGTACCTCCAGGAGAGGGTTGGGAAACACTGACATACACTATGTGGACTGACTCACTTTGATCCACTTGCTTATTTATACCTTCAAAAACATTCTAATTGTAATTATGTTAGCATTAGGAGTGTACTGAAATGGGTCAGTCTGACCTATTACACTCACCTTCTTTACAAATGCATTCATCCAATTAACTATGTTTTGTGGCACCTCATCACTTTTTTGCTGTTTAATGACACTTTCTCTTGTGCTGGCCCACATGATTATGTTTCAGATCGTTTTTTCTGTGAGCCATTAATGTACTGTTTCAGAGCTGTAACATTCTAGCTAATGCAGGTAGACCTTTGATGGGTTTGAACCTATGTTGCAGTGTTGGGCTACTGTCATTGAGTGAACTATCGGAGTCAGTCACTCTCTGGCTCGTCGGAACGAAACTGCAATTGATGCCCTTTTATCCACTCTCAGAAACCAATGCAATAAGATTTGCGCTGAAAACGGGGGCTCATAATGCGCGCCTGTTTTCTTAACGTGCACGCAGTCACATTCCCCGGCACCCGATGCAGTATTTAAATGAGGGGCTGCATAAAAAAGGGTGTGCTAGGGGAGAATTGTACATCCATGGCGCTCAATTGCATTGGGTGCCCACAATAGCAAAGGGCTCTCAATAGGAGCATCTGTTTTTATCCCGCTTCTTCAGCTGATTTTTGTGTTATTTTGTTAAAGTATCTTATTTTAAGTGCCCCTTGCTATGGGTCTCTAAATTGTGTGGCCATAAGACTTTTTTTTTTTTTTTTTTAATCAAGCCAATATACATTTATTTTTCTCCACTGCAAGCAGTAAATTAAAGTGTTACACTGATACTAAGTAGGAGGACCCAGTCATCGTGACACAGAGGACCTTATTTTTTTTTTTATGTCTCATAAGCCCTTGTCTCGCAAATTGACTTTACTCCACCTCCGGGGATGGAGTTAAATTTGCCATGCTAAAAAGTGTGCTTTGGGCACCTAGCGATTTTCTGGATCAGGAACTAATAGCTAATATCCTCATCTAATACATGGAATTTATATGTGACAGGTGCTATTGGCTACACATTTGTTTGGACACGTGTTTTGGACATGCTAATCTCCTTATTGCATCTTTTGCTAGTCTAGTGCATCCAAAACTTGCATCCAACTGTGTGTAAACCTGTGCGCTAGGTTGGGCGCACTTTATTGCATTGGCCCCTGAATGTGCTGTTTATTTCTATGTCTACACTTGTTTATCATTCTGAGCTAAGTATTTTCAACAGAATTGCACTTTGATCTGCTGGAGGCAGGTAATAGATATTCATTGTTTTGTGAGCTTGACTCTGGTAAGGTTTGTGTTGAGATGCTCCAACTGTAACTGGAATGGATAGTTGGATTGACCACCAGTGCTGCCTGTCTGCCTCCTCCTCCTTTCTGCACTTTCTACATAATGGAGGTGGGCTGTGGCCCACCCACTTTTTTGCTCAGGCCCACCCAATTAGCATTGCCCGGCAACAAGGAGAGGCCTTGTCACGGAGCTCATCATGCACGGCCCGAGAAGAAGAGGCCTGACACAGCAAGGAAGCCCAGAAAAGGAAGAACCCTGATAGCCTCTCATTCCTACACACTCTATTTGTGTGTATATATATGAGAGTGAGAGTGAGAGAGCATGGGAGTGAGAAGCCTGTGTATGTGAGAGAGAGAGAGAAAGTATGTGGAGTAGACAGCCCAATTGTGTATGTGTGAGAGAGAGAGAGAGAGTGCATGTTTTTGTGAAAAGTCTGTGTGGATTTATGAGAGAGAGAGCGCATGTGGATGTGAGATCCTATGGATGTGAGAGAGAGCAAGCATGTAGGACTGGGAGCTTGCATGTGAAAGAGAACATGTAAGAGTGAAAGCCTGTATGGGTGTGTGGGAGTGGGAACCTGCGGGTGAGAGAGAACATATGAGAGTGAGAGCTTGCATGTTAAAGTGGGAGCCTGGGTAAAAGACAGTGTATGTGTGGAGAGAAAACAGCAAGAGTAGGAGCCTGTGTGAGAGAAAGTATGTGTGTGTGAGAGAGCCTGTATGAGGGCAGAAGGAAAGAAGATAGGAAGAGAGAGAAGAAACAGAATAAAAGAGACCTTGAAAAGGGATTAGGAAAAGACAGACAAGGGGAAAAAAGAGACTGGGAGCAACCGTTAAAAAAATAAGATCAGACAACAAAGGTAAAAAAAATTATTTTGCCTTTCTGCAATTGGAATATGCCAACTTTGGGAATGTGCATTTCTAATTACTTTTATTTTGCTTTTTCTTCAGTATTCCACTGTTCACAAAGTCTGGTTTCTTGAGCTATTTTAGTCTTGGCTACGTTTGTTTGTAAATTGTAGTCCCTTATTCTGTATTAGGTAAGGGTCTCTCTATGCTCCACATGTGTGGCAGAGGTGCAGTATTTCAGCTAGTGTGTAGTTTCTCTGTAGGGATTTGTAACAGTCTGGCTTGAATGCCCAGCAGATTGGGGCGGATTTTCAGAGCCCTGCTCGCCTAAATCCGCCCAAAACCGGGCGGATTTAGGCGAGCAGGGCCCTGCGCGCCGGTGAGCCTATTTTACATAGGCCTACCGGCGCGCGCAGAGCCCCGGGACTCGCGTAAGTCCCGGGGTTCTCCGAGGCGGGCGTTTTGGGGGCGTGTCGGGGGCGGGCCCGGTCGTCACGGCGTTTCGGGGGCGTGTCGGCAGCGTTTTGGGGGCGGGTACGGGGCGTGGCTACGGCCCGGGGCGGTCCGGGGGCGTGGCCGCACCCTCTGTACCCGCCCCCAGGTTGCGGCCCGGCGCGCAGGAGGCCCGCTCGCGCGCGGGGATTTACTTCTCCCTCCGGGAGGCGTAAATCCCCGGAGAAAGGTAAGGGGGGGGGTGTAGACAGGGCCGGGCGGGTGGGTTAGGTAGAGGAAGGGAGGGGAAGGTGAGGGGAGGGCGTTAGAGGATTCCCTCCAAGGCCGCTCCGATTTCGGAGCGGCCTTGGAGGGAATGGGGGTAGGCTGCGCGGCTCGGCGCGCGCCGGCTATACAAAATCGATAGCCTTGCGCGCGCCGATTCAGGTTTTTAGCAGATACGCGCGGCTCCGCGCGTATCTACTAAAATCCAGCGTACTTTTGTTTGCGCCTGGAGCGCAAACAAAAGTAGGCCTATTCGCGGAGTCTGAAAATCCGCCCCATTGTGTATTACTGTTCTAGGGCCTGGTGTAATTTTTGTCTTGTAGCCTTTCCCTTCTCCAATGCTTAGTCCCACTTTCCATGCATTGCTGTCTGAATCCTTGAGTCCCTTGAAGGGGCCTGTTTTCTTTTTTTTTTTTTTTTGTCAAAATACTTTTTTATTTCGGAGATAGGCAACAAGAACAATATCAAATGTGGGCACAATAAGCCATCAAGACAAGATAGTACAAAACACAAAAACGTCAGGACATGAAATTACTTGATGCATCCCACCTTTTCTATGTGTTTCTATTAACCCCACCCTCCCCACTCTCCGTACTGAACATAAACCATCAACCGAAGCCATCAGACTCACTACCCATTCATCCCATTTACCCCTCCTACCCTCCCCTTTGTGGCTAATGTCAAATATACAGACTATACCTGAAGAACACAGTATTATGGCATGTTTTCTATTCAGAGATGCGTTTTTATGGGTTGTTGCTCTGTATGAGAGAGATACAAGAATGAGTGCCACAGTGAGGGGACCTGTAGCTGGGAGATTAATTTCAATGATCAGGACTAGAAGAACTATTGTTAGCTTTCCCATTCAGGATATTATGGCCCCAGCTCCTGGTGAGAAAGTTGATCAGGCAGAGGCCTGTAATCCAAAGGCAGTATTGCTAAATGTTGGATCAAATTCTGTGATAGGACTTTTCCAGGTTACTGGTCAGAGTACAGATATTTTGGGATCTCCAGTCAATATATTCCAAGAGAAATTCTGAGAGCCATAATTGAAGATGAAGGCAGTGATGTCTTCTCAGGTAAATAATCTTAGCTCTGCAGTGCAAACTCTCTTTCTCTCTCTCTCTTCCAAGATGCAAAAAATAGGACATCGCAGGGTGCAATAAGTTTACTGCATACTACTAAAGCAAAGTGTTATGTTATCCATATGTTAATAATGCATTTTGATGAATCTAGGGGTAAGTTACCTATCAATATATATATTTATTGTAGAGCATTTAAGCACTTTCCTGAAAAATAAGATTGAAAATTTCGAAATTATTTTTCTTTAAATATTTTCTGACTGGTTTGCCTGATATATAAATTTATCTTGATAAACAGATACATTTTTTTTTTAATACAATGATTAGTTTAACAGCTCTATGATTCTCACATGCTCCTATTTTTCTCCTTTATTGATAGTTTATGATTGTTTTAGGGTTTGTTTGGTTTTTTTTTTTATTGTGATGACTTGGATCCTTGACCACTTCTTGTGGGCTCTTATTTTAGCATCATGGAAAGGTATTATTCAGGAGTAGTTGGCTATTTTCTTTTTCTTCATGCTATTATGTTTCGAGATGTTTCTTGATATATTACCATACACAATTATAGAGTAATAATAGGAACAAAGGATTAATTTCTTTTTAGTGTTGAAAATGTAAAGCAGTATCCATCAATAGCAGCCATTACACCAGTAAGCAACAAGGCTTTGTTGTGCTTCAAAGGGCTATTACGCCAGCGTGAGTTTTTACCACTGGTAATGTCTTTGCTTCTCTCTTAAAATGTACAATGTCAAGCAGCAGGGAAGCTCCATTCCAGGAATATGTGGCCAATTATTGTTTTCAGCTTCTTGGAATATACTTTAATACACTGTTTTTACCCCAAAACATAAGACTGAACAGTTAATTTTTAACTTTCATTTTTTTGTTTTTCTATCGTCTCTGATAGCTTTTCTCATGGAAAAAAAGAGAGAGAGAAAAAAAAGAAAACTCCCAGATTAAAAATGGGTCATCTTTTGTCTCTTCAAATCATTTGTCGATATCCTATTTTTTTTTCCATAACTTAGCCCACACAGTTTGGTACTATTTTGCCCTACAATATATAATTGTAAGTTATCATTGCATTATTACAATGCCATCAGTCTTTTTTTTTTTATCCCCATCCTTCAGAGATGGATTATTTATTGCTGTCAGGTAAGTAGGGCATATTTTCCTGATGCCCTGCATGTATCAAAAAATTGGCAGCTTGCTTTGAAGCCGTCACTGCTATTGCTAGCCATCTGCGCACTAAAGTGCATTGTGGATTATTGTTAACGTCAATCTTTTTTTTTTTTTATTGTTGTTGGCTAGGGTAGAAAAGAATTCTTTAACCAGCGCAGTTCTACTTTTAACAGGAGACTTAATCAGATCTTTCATAGCCAGGGAAAGGAATTTAAAGGAAAATGAGATGAGATAAAAGAATTACAGCAACTAAATGTAGTCTGAATGCATTTTATGACAAATTAGCTCAGGGTGCAGATAGAGATTGATTTGTCTGACTAAACTGAATCATTGCTCAGATGCACCAGATGTACGGTGGCAGGCTTATTTCAGCAAGAGTATGGAATGTAATCAACTCTTACCTTCTGCATGAGCCAGATTGGAGAGTGGAATCTGAATGGACACCAATCACCATGCATATTGCTTGAAATCAACAGCCAGGGAAAATTAGATGAAAATTGGAACATTTAGATAACAATTGGAATTATTGGTGCTCTGGTAGTTAATATGGAAATGATGATGTAACAGACAAGATATTTGAAGTTGAAAATCCTATACTTTCATGAATTTAATGTGAAAAATATTCCATTACAGTTTTTATTTAGAAAACAACATGCAAATAAAGTTTGTTTTTTTTTCAATTTAGAAAACATGCAGTCTGACTAGAAATAACATAGAGGTCTTTGATTTCAAACAGAAGCAAAAACAAATAATCAATTGGCTTAGTAATGTTCTTATCTCAGCTGTTCACACGCTTGTTTTTGTAAATATGCAGTAGCTAGACACAGACAAGTATACTAGTATAACAAAAAATACATTTGCAAATAGCTAAGATAACTTTGAAATTGATCCAGAAGTTTGCACATCTCTAGTCAGCGTAAACCTAGCTATCACAGAACATTAAACACTAAAGACGTAATTTTCAGTAGGATTAAGACACAAAAATGGTCTTTTCATGCATAAATGGGCTTTTAAAAATTGCTAAGATAATTGCTACTTTTATGCGCATAACTCCTTTGAAAATTCACTCCTTAGTATGCTCGGACCCGGAGGGCACAGATGCCAAATTTCAGAGTGACCTGTGTTCTTTGGGCTGTATCTGAGTAGCTGCTGCAACGGCTGGGCTGGATAGATGTGGGAGAGGATTGAGACTAGGGGAACCCCAGCTACTTGCGAATGAAAACTCATGGCACTATAGAGGTGGATTCTAATTGAGCTGTAAGCCCAAAGGAGCAGGAAGGAAATGCTATGTCAAAAAAAACCCCCAACCCAAATCTAGCATAATTATTGCAATTCCATGTCTGAATATATGTGTGAGCATAGAAAGAAAGCCACAATATAAGCCTTATATCTAGTTAATTACTTCACTAGACCAAACCATTGTCTAGTGGTATTGCAAGAGCCATAACACTTTTTTTTTAAGTGGTGTAAATAAAATTTTCAGTTAATTATTCCAATAAGAAATGAATTATGCAATCTTTATGAATAGACACTTTCGGATTTTACACTGTCCTTAAATAATACTGGTGCAGCGAGAAAAGAAACCATGAAGATAGGTTGGTTACTGCTGAGTCTAGCTCCTCCAGAGTCATCTAAGAATTGCTGCTTGTCTTTTCAGGTAATTGAATGTTTCTGTCATATGCCTCAGCTCCTTCCTGTCTTTCAGAATATTTATATTTCTTACATCCTAAGATAATAACTTTTAAATCGGCGCATGGGCACATTCGTTGGCCTGCACCCAAGGAGACGGCCATTTTACAACATAAGCGTGTATATGTGTGCATGTTATAAAATAGACTGACTGTGTGCACAATTTTAAGAGAATGCACGCTTAAGCACGCAAATGCCACTTCTACCGCATAAGTGGAGGGATTTTATTAGATGTGCGCTGATGCCATTACCAGTTTGTTCCCAGTTTGACCAGGGTAAGGGATATGAACTTCCATACTCCCTAGTTTAATATCCTCCCTTCTCCCCTATTAGCCCCGACCTTTAAAATCCCACTGATCTATCTAGAAGTTTTTGTTTTACAACTTAACACATCATCCACAGCAGAAGTAAAGTTATGTAGCAGGCCTGTGCGCGTAAGTATGAGCTAATTTCAATATGAAATCCAGGAACGCCCATGCCCCTCCCAGACCACACCTGCCCTTTTTTTGAAACTTTTCATTTGTGTGCGTAGCAGCAATTATATGCGAACTTGGGCGGCTTTTAAAATCCACTTGGCACGCACTGGCAACTGTGCACATATCTCCTGGTTTTTGGCATGCGCTGGGCTTTTAAAATTCACCTTTAAGGTCTCATCTCACAGGAACAATAATGCAGACCCTGCACCCTTTTGGTACCCTCTTCTGGATTGTCTCTACTCTTGCTTTAAGAACATAAGAACATAAGAAAATGCCATATTGGGTCAGACCAAGGGTCCATCAAGCCCAGCATCCTGTTTACAACAGTGGCCAATCCAGGCCACAAGAACCTGGCAAGTACCCAAAACTAAGTCTATTCCATGTTACCATTGCTAATGGCAGTGGCTATTCTCTAAGTGAACTTAATAGCAGGTAATGGACTTCATAATTGGACCCAGTAAATGAGGTCTTGCAAATGATTTGTACGGAAATATTGTTACCACCTAGTTTCTGTTCTAGCTACTTCTCCTTGTGGAGCCTTGCATTCCTCTGAACTATTTGCTTGAGTTGATTGTGCAAGATTATTATGAATGTGAGGGCTTTTTTCTCATTTCATTTAATTTTTTTTAGTAATCAAGCACAATTTATTAGACACTATAAAAGCAGCCAAACACCAATATACAACCTTACTCAAAATGCACTGAATGATATCCCCTCAAATACCATTATACATAAAACCACAAACAAATTGTTTTTCCTCTAGTTGGTTCCTAAATGAGCAAATCTTTTACATTTCATGGTAGGCCAACATCAGTCCCTATTCTCAGTTCTTTGGTCAGTGAAGACTCCACATATTTCTTTAATCTTCTGCCTTTGCTGTCAGGGTCTGCACGTGCTAATCAGGTTGTGGGACCCAGTGAATCTAGTTCAGAGAATAGTAAAAAGACGTGCAGCCTTTATGTGGGATTTTCCAAATTCATTTTGGTGAGGTTGACAAATTCAGGAATCCATCCTTCCTTCCTAGTGATTTTACTCACTGGCCTAGTCATTGTGTTCTAGCAGCTTTTATTGTATATGGATTGTTGCTGCCTCTGTCACTTCATAAATACCAAACTGTGCTATGTGACACGGTGGCATAATGGTGCATACAGTAATTCAGAAAGTACCGTCTAGAATGAAGGGCAGAATCCAGGACCACTACTATTCTATTAGCCAGGTCTGGATGTAATGGAAAAAGCTGTAACCCAGCAACCCTTTGGAACAGAACCTGTAACTTAGACTCCATAGGAACAAGCAATTCTGAAGAAAGGGGTAGAGCTGGAGGAGAGAAATTAATTTTCTGTGAAAAATCAGATTTCATTATTCAAGCATGCACTGTTATGTATTCTCAGACTGCAGGATGGAAAAGGCCCGCAAATGAAAACATTACAAAATTTAACCAAGATATGCATTTAACCTCATAACCTGTCACTAAGTCATGAAAAAGTACTGTATTAAAATGTGTACCAGGACCTGAAATGAGGCTGACAGCTTGAACTCTCAGAACCATTACATTTCCCATATTTTCAACTTCTACTTATTCATTTTTTTAAAACCAGAACACTTTCCTCCAGGTAGCTGACACACAGATCTGAGTGTCTGGCATTACTGAAGCCATGCTTTACAATCACAGTGTCCGCAAGCCATCTTTGATAAAACGTATTAATTAAAATTGGTTAAGATTTCATAGCAACAAGAATTCACTTTCCCAGCAGACAAGAATCCTAAGAGTGTAAATTGTGTTCATACAACATAAAACAAAGTATATCATTTTAGATTTGTTTCGTAGTAGGACTTTTGTTTACACAAAATTGCAACAAGATATAAAACAGTAATAGCAATAAAAATTGTATAATTTTATTACATTGCAAATTGAATCCATTAGCTTGGTGACCGTTCTTCTTTTTGACAGAATAATGTTCTGTTCTTTGTTACAGTAAAGATCCCAATACTAATGGAAAATTATTTGGCCAACAGAAGCTCAACTCTGACTAGCAATATGAACAGTACTTGCATTGCATTGTGCTTCAGTGATGATCTTTTCATGAATTCAATCTCACATTTTCGAACTGGTGGAATCTTAATAGAGTAGGAACAAAATCCTCATTATTCCTCTTAAGCGCGATGTGATAAAGAACTTCTGTTTAAATAGAAACAGGTATTCAACAGGACATTTAACCTTACAAAGAAAACACAGGCCATAATGAGGTCCATATGCAGCATATTTCTGACTAACGTTAGGACCCTATGGCGCAATAAATTTCTGACTAGCGTTAGGACCCTATGGCACAATAAATGGAGCCTATAGCGCGATAAATGTGCAAATCTGATAATGCAAATGCTAGAAAATTATGTAAATGAGGGACTCCTGGCAACCTGACAAAGGCTCATTTGACTGCTGCTGTCCATCTTCTCCCAAACCGACTGGAGTACATAAGAATGCATTGGCTCCTCTGCTTTGCAAATAAATACTCCTTATCCAATGTTTTGCTCTGGTCAGTCCTGGGATACTTGGCGGCACAAGGTTGGCCTATATGTAACCTTGTAATATATGTATGACACTGGTTTCTTGTAGTTGATTTCTTCAGGGTTAACTAGACAATACAAGGTTAAGGCTGTAGAGACCTGCACGTCAACTGATAGCCCAGCACCAATGATGAAGTTACACACCGCATTAACATATAACAGCATTAAACTTTACTGAATAAGTAGTCATTCTGCTCACTCTGCAAACACATGCAAACTGTAGTAGCTTAGACATGAAATACTGCTCAAAGATTTCAACTGGTGATAATTCAGCAGCTATCTCCAGTCTTTGCACAGTCTTTGCATTTATTTCAAAGTCCCAGCTTGTGTCCTACTGTGAAGCCATTTGAATGCTGAAGGGCGGGAGATGATGTCAGCACTTCTTTTTGATCCTAAAGGAACCCTCAGTCTCTGGCAATTCAAATTACTAATCCTTCACAGCATGGATCCTTAATTAAAACAAACAATTTTCTTTTAGTTTCAGGGCAGAGCAGAGAACTTTCTCCATCTTGCTCAGGAAGTAATGATCTGTTTGCACATGCTTAAATCATACTAATTTGTTCCATTATACAGGCAAAATAATAATAAAACTCCATTACAAGGCACCTAAATAATCATAGCTAACTACAATACAATTCACATCAATGCACATATGAATGGATTTTCTTTCTTTACCTTAATTAAAACAAACAATTTTCTTTTAGTTTCAGGGCAGAGCAGAGAACTTCCTCCCTCTTGCTCAGGAAGTAATGATTTGTTTGCACATGCCCCAAACTGACTCTAGCTGGATTTGCTATATGCCCTTAAAGGGACAGCACCCAATTGGCAGTTCTTCAGTGTCATTTTACTAAAGTGGGTTACATATAGGAATATAAAATTTGCTAGTAGTGAGGTCTGGCTCAAGCAACTCTAACCAGTGAAATTAAACAGGTTGGGCAGACAGTCGAGCACAGCTACCCAGGGATCAGAATATTGAATTTCATAACTAATAGTGCACACATAGCCTCTGGGAACACTTTCCTTAATTCCCTGTTAAGGCATAAAGGACAGTGCAGAACTGGCTCAGTTACAAACCATTACCACCAACCACTGAAGACCAACTCATAGTTTTATGGCAGGCTTTTATTTGGTCTCTTCCCTGCAGCTGTTGACGTGCTTGGAGGACAGCGGTCAAACATTCTAGCCAGGGGGGTAGAAGGCAGTGGTTTCCAGGAGGCAGGTGCTACGTTGTAACTCGTTTAAAGCTTTTTCCCCTTATGTATTTTTAACCCATTCTTTTTGGTCTTTAAAACAACACCTGTAACGCATTATAAATGCAAGACTACAAATTTTCAGTAAAATACCTCATTTTAAAATCTTTCTAATTCCTGATCTTTTATCCTCCATTCCTTCTTTTGAGGCAGTTCTTTTCTCCTGGTTTCTCCCTTCTGGTTTTCATTCCTTTTTTATTTTTATTTAGGTTTCTCCCCCTTTCTCTAATGCCTCACTACCCTTCCTTCTTTGCTTCCTCTCCTTTTCCCTCTCCTTTCTCTAGCTGACCTCCTCTTTTAGACTTCCAATACCGTTTTAAGTTCATTATTCCCTTTCCCTCTCCTCCCGCCCCCCCCACCTTTTCACACAACGCTGGCAGCATCGCCTCCTTCGAGGCTCTAATGGGATTTTTGAAAGTTGCCTCTTCATCTCTCTTCCTCCTCCAGGCTTTCACCTCTCCCCCCCCCCCACACACACACACGTAGTCTCAACCCCCTTTTCCCTGCCAACCTTTGACCTGTATGCTCACCTCCCTCGTTCCTTTTCTCGCTCTCCTCTTCATCCTATCTACTCTTTCTTTCTTTTCTCACACCACTTTCTCCCCTTCCCCTCATTCTTTTCATCTGCTCCATTTCTCATGTTTCCCTCCCTTCATTTCATCTCTCATTTTCCTCCTCCTTTCCTCGTTCTTTCCCTTTCTTTCATCTTGTGCTCACGGTCCTCTCCTCTCTCAGCAACTGGTGGTAGCAGCTCCTTCTCCGGCAGCCCTCACAGGGTAGGGGGAGTCCGCTGAGGTGGCTTGGCTGGAATCTGAACCCTGGTGGGTTGGGGGGGACAACGACACTGTTGATGACTATGCTAGTCTTAAATTTTCAGGTTTGCTTTCACCATGTATAGTTGAAAACTTGATTGATTTAATCTGTTGCAAATGCTAAATAATGTGGAACCATGCTAAAAAGTCACTGCACATATAAAGTCAGGTAAAGTAATGGTAGTTCTTGCCAGTTATATTAAAGTTTGTTAAGGAGTTGTTTACACCGTGCAGCAATTATTGTGCATTCATTGTTACCAAATAGGGATGTGAATCGTTTTTTGACGATTTAAAATATCGTCCGATATATTTTAAATCGTCAAAAATCGTTAGAAGCGCGATACATAGAAACATAGAAATGACGGCAGAAGAAGACCAACCGGTCCATCCAGTCTGCCCAGCAAGCTTCACACATTTGTTCTCATACTTAACTGTTTCTCTTGGCTCTTAGTAACCTTATGTTCTAATTCCCTTTTCACCCCCACCATTAATGTAGAGAGCAGTGCTGGAGCTGCTTCCAAGTGAAATATTAAGTTTGATTAGTTGGGTAAGCGGCAGCATAGCTCTCTGCCATGAAGCAGAGGGCAATGCTGGAAATGTGTGAAGTATCAGTTTTTCTTTTCCCCTGTCATTGAAGCAAGGAGTCATGCCGGACATGCACCGAAAGTGAAGAATGCCTTGAAAGTCACATTAACTATCATCAAATATTGAAAAGCCTAATAATTGGTAATACCTATAAGCCCATGAACCCATCCCTGTTTTTTTTTCTTTTTTTCTTTTCTTTTTTTAATTGGGAGATGGATGCCCTTCATCCTTCTACTCTGTGAAGGTGGACACCTACCACCGGCCACTGGCATCCCGCTCCGTTAATGCCTCTGTGGCTACTGCCGCTCCATGCAGTGTTTTACTACCTGCTCTTTATATGCGTCCTCTAGAACTGATGGATCCCATCCCTGGGTTTTTTTTATTATTTATTTAATTGGGAGATGACAGCCCTCCATCCTTCCGCTCCGTGAAGGTGGACACCTACCACTGGCCACTGGCATCCCGCTCCGTGAATGCCTCTGTGGCTACTGCCGCTCTGTGCAGTATTTTACTACCTGCTCTTTATATGGACACCTACCACTGGCCACTGGCATCCCGCTCCGTGAATGCCTCTGTGGCTACTGCCGCTCCGTGCAGTATTTTACTACCTGCTCTTTATATGTGTCCTCTAGACCTGATGGATCCCATCCCTGTTTTGTTTTTTGTTTTTGTTTTTTTATTTAATTGGGAGATGACAGCCCTACATCCTTCCGCTCCATGAAGGTGGACACCTACCACTGGCCACTGGCATCCCGCTCCGTGAATGCCTCTGTGGCTACTGCCGCTCCGTGCAGTATTTTACTACCTGCTCTTTATATGCGTCCTCTGGACCTGATGGATCCACAATATTTATCCCATGCCCCTTTGAAGTGCTTCACAGTTTTGGACTTCACCACTTCCTCCGGAAGGGCATTCCAGGCATCCACTACTCTCTCCGTGAAGAAATTCTTCCTGACATTGGTTCTTAGTCTTCCTCCTTGGAGCCTCAGCTCGTGACCTCTGGTTCTGCTGATTTTTTTCTGTTGGAAAAGGTTTGTCATTGTCTTTGGATCGTTAAAGTTTTTCAAGTATCTGAAAGTTTGAATCATATCACCCCTGCTCCTCCTTTCCTCCAGGGTGTACATATTTAGATTCTTCAATCTCTCCTCGTATGTCAACCGATGAAGACCCTCCACCTTCCTGGTCGCCCTTCTCTGTACCGCCTCCAACTTGTCCTTGTCTCTTTGTAGATACGGTCTCCAGAACTGAACACAGTACTCCAGGTGAGGCCTCACCAAGGACCTGTACAAGGGGATTATCACTTCCCTTTTCTTACTCGATATTCCTCTCTCTATGCATCCCAGCATTCTTCTGGCTTTTGCAATCGCCTTGTCGCATTGTTTCGCCGACTTCATATCATTAGACACTATCACCCCAAGGTCTCTCTCCTGCTCCGTGCACATCAGCCTTTCCCCCCCCATCGAATACAGTTCATTCGGATTTCCACTCCCCAAATGCATGACTTTGCACTTCTTGGCATTGAATTTCAGCTGCCATATCTTCGACCACTCTTCCAGCTTCCTTAAATCCCGTCTCATTCTCTCCACTCCTTCCGGCGTGTCCACTCTGTTGCAGATCTTAGTGTCGTCCGCAAAAAGACAAACCTTACCTTCTATCCCGTCCGCAATGTCGCTCACAAAGATATTGAACAGGACCGGTCCCAACACCGATCCTTGCGGTACACCACTTAAAACCGCTCTCTCTTCAGAGAAAGTTCCATTTACCATCACGCATTGTCTTCTGTCCGTCAACCAGTTTGCAATCCAGGTCACCACTTCGGCACTCACTCCCAAGCTTTTTGTTTTATTCACCAGTCTCCTGTGCGGAACCGTATCAAAAGCTTTGCTGAAATCCAAGTAGATGACATCTAGCGCTCTTCCTTGATCCAATTCCTTGGTTACCCAGTCGAAAAAGTCAATCAGATTTGTCTGACAGGATCTTCCCCTGGTGAATCCATGCTGCCTCTGGTCCATCAATTCTCCGGACTGTAGATATTTCACTATTCTCTCTTTCAACAGTGACTCCATTACTTTTCCCACCACCGAAGTGAGGCTAACCGGTCTGTAGTTACCAGCCTCTTCTCTGTTCCCACTCTTGTGAAGCGGGACCACCACCGCTCTTCTCCAATCACTCGGCACCACTCCCGTTTCTAGGGATCTATTGAACAGGTCACACAGCGGACCCGCCAGCACATCTCTGAGCTCCCTCAGAATCCTTGGATGAATCCCATCAGGCCCCATGGCTTTGTCCACTTTCAGATTCTTTAGCTCTTCCCATACATTTTCTACTGTAAAATGATTTTCATCTATTCCACTACCCTCCAGCTTCTTGTGTAGAAATGGTCCTTCTCCAGGGTCTTCTTTAGTGAATACAGAGCTGAAGTATTCATTTAATATTTCTGCCATTTCTTCGTCTCTCTCCACACATTGATCATTTCCACCTTTCAATTTCACTATACCACTATGGACTTTTCTCTTTTCGCTGATGTATCTGAAAAATGTTTTGTCACCATTTTTTATCTCCTTGGCAATCCTCTCTTCCGCTTGACTTTTTGCCAACTTGATTAATTTCTTCGTCTCCCTCAGTTGAATCAAATATTCTTCTTTGTGCTCCTCCCTTTGGGATCTTTTATATTTTTTGAATGCTGTTCTTTTAGCTTTAATTTTGTCAGCCACCTCGTTTGAGAACCAGATAGGTTTCATTTTCCTTTTGCTTTTCTTTACATTTCTAACATAAAGAGTAGTTGCCTTGGTGATTGCTCCTTTTAGATTGATCCACTGCTGATCCACATCTCTCTCATTCTCCCATCCATTTAGTTCTTCCTCTAGGTACTTCCCCATTTCCTCAAAGTCTGTGTTTTTGAATTGTAAAACTCGGGTCTTTGTGGTTCTTTTCCCTATTCTTTTAGTGATATTAAACCATATTGTTTGATGATCACTGGTGCTGAGGTGGGTGCCCACCTCGACATCAGAGACATTATCTGCATTAGTGAGCACTAAGTCGAGTATATTTCCTTCTCTCGTGGGTTCTAATACCATTTGTTTGAACAAAGCTACTTGCATGGCATCCACTATTGCTCTACTATTTTTAGATTCTGCAGATGGGATTTTCCAGTCTACATCTGGCATATTAAAGTCACCCACGATCACCACTTCTCCCTTCTTACCTATCTTATGGATGTCTTCAACCAGGTCTCTGTCCAGCTCTTCCTTTTGGTTCGGTACAATAGGAATTCCCCCGATTTATCGTCAAAAATCGTAAATCGGGGGAAGGGGGAGGGCGGAAAAACCGGCACACTAAAACAACCCTAAAACCCACCCCGACCCTTTAAAATAAATCCCCCACCCTCCCGAACCCCCCCAAAATGCCTTAAATTACCTGGGGTCCAGAGGGAGGGTCCCAGTGTGATCTTTTACTCTCGGGCCTCCGGTGCGTTGTAGAAATGGCGCCGGCGCTACCTTTGCCCTGTCATATGACAGTAGGGCAAAGGTAGCGCCAGCGCCATTTTGATTTTTTGTCTCCCGACGTCAGGAGCGAAGAAGATCGCTCCCGGACCCCCGCTGGACCCCCAGGGACTTTTGGCCAGCTTGGGGGGGCCTCCTGACCCCCACAAGACTTGCCAAAAGTCCAGCGGGGGTCCGGGAACGACAGGAAGATTCGGGAGCGATCTCCTACGCTCCTGACGTCGGGGGACAAAAACACAAAATGGCGCCGGCGCTACCTTTGCCCTGTCATATGACAGGGCAAAGGTAGCACCGGCGCCATTTCTACAACGTACCGCAGGCCCGAGAGTAAAAGATCACACCGGGACCCCCGCTCTGGACCCCACGTAATTTAAGGCATTTTGGGGGGGTTCGGAAGGGTGGGGGATTTATTTTAAAGGGTCGGGGTGGGTTTTAGGGTTGTTTTAGTGTGCCTGTTTTCGATTTACACGATTTACACGATATTTACAAAACCCAAACTGCGACGATCCGATTCCCTCCCCCCCCAGCCGAAATCGATCGTTAAGACGATCGATCACACGATTCACATCTCTATTACCAAATGGCTGGGCTTGAGGGGTGGAGGATGGAAGCAGATGGAATTGAAGTAGTAAAAAGGTGGGGTACTCTTCCCCCCTCCTCACAAGTCCTCTATTTCCTTATCACCCCCTTGGCCATCTTTTTTCTCCCTTTTTCTTCCCCTTCCCCTCTCCTTCTGCTTCCTCACCTTCTCTTCCCCTCCTTCCTCTCTGCTATGCCTGCACTACAAGTCACAGGTGCATTAAGAGAGACAAAACTGTATCAATGCAAGTAGTCTTGGTGCCACACAGAAGTCAAATCATATGTGGGCCTATGTAATAAGGCGTGCTAGACATGGCACCCACGATTGCTCTCGTCCCTGTGGACATTTTGGTGCATGTAACTTTACTCTCAATTTAATGGATCAAAGAAACATGAGGCAACAGAATTTATATGAGCACTGCATGATGGTGATAATTGTGCTACTATCTGTGCCTGTCCCACAGAGCTGACATAATAATAGACAGTGGCTCATACAATTTTGCACACAATAATGACAATTGTGTTGTTAAGTGCCTGCCCCAAAGAGAAAGCACTTCTTTAACCTTATGCCTGTCTAGGGCAACTTTTCAATTGTTTTATGTGCACACGTTCTTGGGTTAGCATAATTTTTTTTTCTTAACTCCTAATGCATTTGCATATCATTAGCTTACTGTATGGGTAGTTAACTCAATTTTTACCCATGTAAAATATAGGTCACATTTTATTTAACTTATGTTTCATTATGTGACCCCTGGGCCGAATTATCTTGGATAGTGACTCCAGCGGCCATATCTCAAATCTCAGTATTAAGGGGTACACTTCGCTTGCTATTAAATTACTTTGATCTCCAGGATTACTTGAGTGGGAGGAAAGACAACTTTCAAGGCCCTGTGTACTGTAGTTACTTAAGTCTCAGTTCCAAAGAGAAGGTGCTTGAAAGCACATCTCTTACCTCTCCATATTGTTTCTTCTCTGGACGCATGTTCTTCTCAAAGTATCAGATGATGCTGCTGTTGTTAGTCCTCCCAAAATCTCCAATAGATATTCATGGGCCCTATTTTTTTTTTTTTTTTTGGGGGGGGAGAGGGTCCAAACCAACTCTTTTCTCCCTTTTCTCCTCCTCCTCCTCCTTTGGATGGCTGTAAGTCATTCTTCTTCTGGATGCCATTGATCCTCAGGTCCCTTCTCAGTGAAGCAACCTCTCCCATTGATGTTAGAACAGGAAAATAGAAAGCAACTGAGTCCCTAGTTAATGGGTATTCAGAACTCCAATCAGCATAAAAATATAAAAGGGATAAATAAGAGGCCCCATGGAGGCAATAAAACTTAGAACAATGGAAAAGTCAGGGGACAGCCATGGCATGCATGCTGCGTCTCAGAAGGAAACAGAAAATCCACACCTAGAAAATGGTGGTCTGGCCTTATATTCCAAAGGAGCATACCAAATTCTGTCTCTCACATGGGAGAGCTATACACCCAAAATACTATATTGTTTCCTCCCACAAAAGACTTAGTTTAACCCTGCACTGGTAGAGAACCAAAGGGGACCTTAGAATTATATCAGGCCCATTGTGCAGGCCTGGCAGGGGAGAGTCTGCACATTTAGGTGTAGGGATGATGGCAGGGATGAGAGAGGCAGTGCTGGAGATGAATTGGAGTATACACGGATATCCAGTACAAATATGTTAGTCCTTTCAGGTTCTGGCTATATTTAACAGTTTTTCTCATGTGCTAAAAATCTGTGACTGGATATATTTTTAGTTGGCTTATAATGTCAAGGGCCAGATCTAGTAAAGTGTTTTTCCTGTTCTGTGTTGATGGATGTAAGAAAGCTTAGTAAATCAAGCCCTTAGAAAACAAAATCTATGAGGCAATACTTTATATAGTCTACATCGGAAGTTACCAGAGGTTTGAAAGTGTTGGGGAAAAAAATACTTATACGTTCATTTCATACTCATAGAAAACTCTGCAGGGTGCACAAAGAAGCAACATGTGTGGTGGCTGGAAATGGGATCATTCAAACCAGGCTAGCACAACAAAGCAAACTTGTTTGCTTAACATTTCCATAATCTGTATGAAAAATATTGATGAATGTCTAATGTTGTTAAATAATATATATGAATTCCCATTGCAATTGTGTTTCCACTGGATGTCAGTCTTTCTGAGTAGGAGATTTTGGAACATGCAGAAAAATTTAAAGAAGACACCATCTCAAAGCATTTCAGCTTAACTTTTTCCTCTTGGTGTTTTGATTTAGCTCTACAATAAGAATTTATATCATCTGCTTTGATATCCATTTTTAAATCAGCCCACACAGTATTTCTAGGCTCCTGTTAGGTTGAATAGATCTTGTAATAAGTTGGATAGATCTTGTTCATCTAAAATGTTGCCTTGTCAGTTAATTGCAAATCAGGTAGCCCGAATACGTACTATAATGATATTGTGTAGGAATAAAATACTGCTGCAGCATTTAAAAATAGTACTAAATATAATTGTATTCCTAGTTACAGAGCTTTGTCACGCCTAAGGGACATTTTCTAACAGGGATAGACATTAGCTGCTAATTATCACGCATTCTCCATGTTACTATTGATTCAATCTTTCAGGCATAAGTAAGGGAACAGAATGTTTCGAACCTCTGAAGCAGCCCTAGTAAATGCCTTGCCATCATGCACTATTTATTTACAAAGTACGGAGGATACACTATGACAGAAATCAAGGGCAAAGTTATTTTTTTTAAAGGATGTAACTATATCCTGTAATACATGTTTGCAGGGAGCATGTGCCAAGACTTTAGCGCCTTATCTGTATTTTTAACAGCAGCCCCGTAGCTCTTCCTGCCCCTTTTAGGGTTGGCTGGCTTTCTGGGGTTTATAATCAAGTGAATTCTGATGTTGAGCTCACAATGATTGGGGTGGGACAAAGATGTGTGAAGAGCTAGCTGCTGTGCAGCCATTGTCACCCACCCTCTTATGATAGTAATTTGGTTATCTGGCTGGACTGTGGGTGGAAGAAAGTTCTGTCTTAACTTTTAGTTAGCGTGTATAAGGTAATATTTTGGAGTTCTCCTTTTGCCCGAGGTGGATATTGGTAGACAGTGCTGGAGAATGACTCTGCTTGCTTCAAGTCTCTTCAGCCCTGTTTGTAATCATCTCAGCTGAATAGCTTTGGGGGTCTTAGAGATCTTGAATGTGGCTTGTATTGATGAGGGGGAGGGAGATGATCTTGGTAGCAATGGATGGTTAGGATTGGGACATTTTGTTTTGGGCCTGGAATATTTTTTAGTTTCTGAGCTGCTTACATCCAGGGTAGATGGGTATAACTCATTGCCAGTGAATTATGGCTGAGATATAGTCTTGACTTCCCAGAGCTACCGGTGGCTAGTAAAGCTTGCTGTGTGCTGTAAACAATACAAGGAGAGATCAAGGGACAAATAAATAAAACACAACCTAGCAACACAGCTAGGTTGGTACTAGTAGCAGGGCCGGTGTTAGCTTTGTTTCTGCTCTGTTCAAACAATTACTATGCTGCCCTTCCCCCATGATTCATTCAGTCTCTGTCCTAGGCCTATCAAATGAAGCCCAGCTCTATCCAGCAATCTATATTTTTAAAAACTCACACTCATCCACTCCTCCATGGAACCCATGGTTAAGGGAAAAGGGTATTGGTACCCTATGGAAAATGTACAGCCTTGCGCCCCCCCCACCCCACACACACATACTCTCACACCCTCTAAAGCCACAAAAAATATAATTATGCACTTACAACAAATTTTACATGAAAAAGAACATTCAAAAGTATAGTCTTCTGAGGCAAATTATCAATTCTATATATTACAAGCCGTAAAGCCCGTTAAAACGGGCTACATCCCTCTGTCTCTCACCTCCCCCTCATTCTCTCTCCCCTCACCCCTCACTCTTCACCACCCCCTCCCCCACCCCCACCCACTCCTACTCCTCTCCACCCTCCCTCCCTCCCACTCAGTCCCCCCTCTCCCTCCCTCCCACTCAGTCCCCCCCTCTCCCTCCCACTCACTCAGTCCCCCTCTCCCTCCCTCCCTCCCACTCACTCAGTCCCTCCCTCCCTCCCACTCAGTCCCTCCCTTCACCCGCCTCCATTTCCTTCCGACGCCGTACTCGCGACTCCTCGCAGCCCACACCCACCTCCATTTCCTCCTGGCGCCGTAAGCGCGACTTCCCGCAACCCTCACCCGGCTCCATTAACTCCTCCCGCTCCTGCCGGCAGATCTCGGGGGGGGGGAGTGACACCTCCCCCCGAGATCTGCCAGCAGATCTGGGGAGGAGAAGTAGCGGCACCGCGCGCGCGCGGCGCCGCTGCTTCTCCTCCCGCTCCTGCGGCCCCACCGCCATTTTTTTTCTTCTGACCGACGTCCTTGCCCGCACATGCGCAGTAGAGCTGCGCTCTACTGCGCATTTGCGGGCCGTCGGTCACAGGCCATTTATAAGGTAGATATTTACATGCACTGTGGTGGTACCAACTATAAAAAGACATGGAACTCCTGTGGAATTTATAATGGCACCTCAGAAAGCCATGAATAAACATAATTACCATTACAATATAGTAAACCTCCCATATCTTAACAATCCTAACTGCCAGCACTCAAACAGTAACAACCTTATCTATGAAAAGGCAAAACTGCAAATATTACACCAGGCCCTAGAACACCTATACACCTCCTATTGGGAAAACAGAACAAGCTAGGCTGCTACAGATCCCTAAACAGAAACTACATGCTAGCAAAATAGCTCACCTTGGGCACATATGCAGAATACATACAGACCCTGACCAAATACAGAATGAAGAGTCCAGAAAGTATAAATAGAAACATGCAGACACGAACTGAACTGGAACCCACAACAAGCCAGCCTTTATATGCAGAGTAACAATGTAAAAACGGAAACATTGCCATTCTTCATAAAACATTAAATAATAAAATCTAGAAATATAAAACATAATAGTAAAATCATACTCATAAAAAGAATAAATATTTCAAACCAGTTAATGAATAGAATATCCAAAATTTCCCAAACACCAATACAATATTTCAAAAAATGCAATAATTAAAAAATGTTCTATTTCCCAGAAAAACCAAAATATCTCAAAATAGCAAAAACATCATATTACACTCAGTAATTAAAACTAATAAGGATCAAAAAATCTCCTGCTCTCCATACCTAGGATGTTTTGATTTCCAGACATCCTGAAATTTTCGTGGATTCGGGGAGATAAGGCCACACAAACTTTATCTTCTCTCTCTAACACACACACACACACACACACACACACAATAAATAACACATTGATTCTCTCACACATTCCCTATCTCATATATATGCTTGTGCTCTTACATATACTACCTCTCTCCCTCACAGATACAAAATGTGTGTGTGTGTGTGCACATGCCTCTGAGAGCCTATATGTGATATATAGGCTCTCACAGGCACAAACACACATGTATACATACACATAGGCTGTCACACAGCCACACACATGCATACAGGCTGTCACACAGCCACATACAGATAAGCTTTCACCCAGATACACACATGCAAACAGGCTGTCTGACACACACATACACACACAAGCTTAGACACAGACACACGCACAGGTTCACATACAGACTCAGGCATACACATACACAGTTTCCTGTTCTCTTCGGGCCATGGTTGGATGAGCTCCACCACGGCCCCGCAGGTTCCTGTTCTATTCGGGCAGTGGTGGAATGAGCTCCATCATGGCCCCATGAGCTCCTCTTCTCTTTGGCCCCATCACAACGTGCTGGCCTTCCTTCTCTTGGTGGGGGGGATTGGCGCTGAAGTGGGAAAAATGTGCGAGCGAACATGCAGCATATTACAAGGAGCACTGCCGCTGCAGCATGGCACGGTATTTCCTTATTTTTGGCTGCCAGCGGCCTCTCTTCCTCTCTTCCTCTTCAGCCACTGGCAGATTGTGGCTCCACTGGCCCTGCAGCCTCTCTTGTTGCTGCTGCCCCATGAAAATGCACAGTATGCACACCCAGTCATGCTGGGCCTGACTAGTAGCCTGCAACTCCTCAGCAACATGGTTGTACTAGAAGGTTGGTGGTGTCTGGAGACCTAGGAGGCCAGATATTTGGGCAACTGCCTCACTAGCTTTGGTAGCTTTTTAAGTTATTACAAAGATTGGTGGCAAGGAGGGAATGGGATGATAGCTATTAGATTAAGTATAGAAACTTGTATGCTTGTATAGCCAAGATGGTAGAGAACCAAAGGGAAAGACCACAAAAACTGACTCGGATGTATAAAAATATCCCATTAGTGTTAAAGCTTCCATGGCTGGTAGCTGGGATATCTCCTTAGCAATGCGGATAGGAATAGTGGGCCAATGTGTCTTTCTCTGCTGTCAATTACCATGTTATGTAATTGTATTATGGCCCTGAGCAGGGCGGATTGTAGGAAAATATCAGCCCGGGGGATTTTTTTAAAAACTGTTTAATGCTTGAAATAATTGTAAAAAATTGATAAATAAAAAAATTTAAAAATGTTTTTAAAAAAACTGACCTATGTGATACCTGACTCACTCATGAGCTCTCTGTGCACAGCACATGCTTCACTGGCTCCCAAAACCACACCAATCCAGTCATTGAGAGAAACCATTATTTGACCTGAAACCCGGCAGAATTGAGAGAGAAAAAAATCTCCAACATAAATTTCATGTTTTTTTTCTAAATTAAGTAGAGCACATCCTAGACCAGGGGTGAGCAATCTAAGCTGCAGTCCCATCCATGCAATCAGCTGGATTTCCCACAAATTTGGTTACATTTGTCATATATCCTGGATTCCTGGTTTGGTGTTACTCGTATACCAACCTGGTCTGTTGTTAAAAGTCTTGAACCAGTTGCCAAGTAATGAGGCAACCATACTGCCAGCCAGTGTCATCAAACCAACACACACATACCCATACACTCATACATTGTAATATATATTAACACCCCAGGGTTAATATATATTACAACATATTGTAAAATCTTATGAATGATACATAAGAAGGATATTGTACTGTAAAAGGTGATGGTGATGTTTTAAACAATGTATGAGTGTATGGGTATGTGTGTGTTGGTTTGAATGGATGGGTTTTATAATGAGATGTGGTGATGTGTAATATACAGTATTTTATTATTTGGGGTGCACCTCAGAAAGTTTATACTGCTTTTGTATTTTGTTAAATAACAAATTTAGTAAATATAATAAAAGTGATTGTAATAGTTATTTGAACCATTGTTGTGGGAATATATGTAAATTATATATTAGACCTCTGTTTATGTATATTATTATTATTTTTAAACAATGTCCATGCCTGTTGTACACTTTTCACCTTTGCAGCTGCACCTTTCAGTTACTTTCTATTTTCCTCATTTTATCAGTTTTCCTTTTGAAAATGTAGTGTTAGAGCTGTAGATTAATTTACATATTATCCCCCTTCCAGTCATTAGTTCAAGAATAAATCCCAGCTGCCAGAAAAGGTGAAGCCTGGTGACTGAACGTCTTAGCCAGTTCTTAGCAAGATTCTGTCTCCTCTGCACTCACCTTCGGGTAGAGATTGTGAGGCGCTAAAAATATAAATGATTCACCCAAAAATCATGTCAATTGAAGGAAAAGTGAAGTGTAATATAAGAATATATTAAAGAGCAAGTCAATATTGTAATTTTGGAATAAATAAATAAAGATATGGCCTCTTACAAGTGTTGTCTGGTTATTCTATGCTTGGGAAGTGGGAAGGGAACTAGGCCCAACATATCCAGAGATGCCCATTTGTTATGTGATCTTCAGTGACTCCTTTTCAGAATATAGTTATACTTGGAGGCCAGTATTAGGGCTAACACAGCACCATTATGCACTGAATGTATTAAGACTACGTTAGCCATAACATTGAAATATAGGATGATATAGATAAGTGTATTCTGATTTAGCTCCGGACAAGGAAGCATTTATAAAATATCTCTCAGTGACCGATGATTAAAAAAGGCCCTTGCCGCTGAAAGATTTTTGAGCCTGTAGCCTTCTGGGCACGTTGTATGAGGTCACTTTGAGCATCTATTCATAATCCTCACCCCCCCCCCCCCCCCCATACACACATACAGGATCTTTATTATAGTGTTATCAGTGATTTCCTGATTATTGTGGATTCTTTATTTATTGCTATGTACATTTTAGCAGAGAGTAAGCAATCTGTACTGAATCCTCACAGGCCGATGCAATAAAGTACGCCCAGGCTAGCGCACAAGATAACAAGCAGTTGGACACACATTTTGGATGTGCTAGACAAGGAGCCAATGCAGTAAGGGGATTAGCGTGTCCAAAACACGTACCCAAACAACTACGTAGCTGATAGCACTCATCACATATAAATGCCGTATAGATGAGGCTGTTGGCTATTACCCCCTGTTGCAGTAAATCTCTGGGCACCCAACCCACACTTTTTAACATTGCAAATTTAATGCCAGCCCTGGAGCTGGCATCGTCATTCCGTGAGTCATGGGATTATGAAAAAAATCCAAAATATTGTTCTCTGTTGTTTCCTCCACAGAGGAGGAACCACCGAAAACAGCAGATCTACTACTTTTGGTGATTAACAAGAAAAATTAATGAAACGGATCGATTACAAAAAAAAAAAAAAAAAATTCTGAGCGCACACTATACACGTTCTAGGCCAATTTTGCCCCTTGCTATTGTGCATCCAGAAACATTTTTTTTTTTGTAATCGGTCCATTACATTAATTCTTTCTTGAGCGCCTGTAGCTATATGTAAATGCACAGCCATGTTTCTTGGGCACCCAATGCATTACATCCCTTTTAATGCACCAGCTCATTTAAATATAGCATTGGGCGTCCAGGGGAAGTGGCTGTGTGCCCATTAAGCAAATGGGTGCTCAATATGTGCCTGTTTTACCGTGCATTTTATTGCATTGCCCATTAGAGTTCATCGGATGCACAGTCAGATTAGAACATAATTTATATTAAAACTGGTATCCCTGAAGTTTTGGAATACCATACTCCCACTCCATACTTGAACAGAATATAGATCCCTCAGTGAACCCCTCCTGATCAACAGACACCTCTTGTGAGTAACCAGGCCAAGCTTTCAGCTTGCTCAGTGTTAGTTATCAGAAGAGGGCCGGAGGTCAATGATTGTGCAAAGTAGAGACAAGCAATTAGTAGAATATATTTAGCATGTTTGAATTCTTGCACCTGTGCAGGAAACATAATTTAAGGCTGTACTGTCAGAAGTTTGGGACAGGATGAAAAGAGGAACAAGGTTAAAGGTTGCAGAGGAAAGATGTTCTGACGTGCTTAGCAATGCAAATAAAAAAAAATATGCCAGAAGTAATTATGTATGTTTGCTGAAAGAAAAAAGGAAGAATGGAAAATTACTGGTCAAGATGACCTAAGAATGCTGAGATATGTAATTCATGCTAACTTTTTGGGTATAAGAGAAATGCTGTATTTCTGTGTCTCTTAGAACTCTAATAAGATTGGTTCATGTCAGAGATTCTCTTACTGTGTGCACATCCAATAAGCGATAATACTTATTACAGTTATCTTGGGTGTGATTTTTATTTCATCTAAGTTAGGAGAAGGACCAAAGACCAAATTATTAGAGATTTCCTCCAACCCCTTTCCATTCTCTTTGGGGGACATGGAGCTCAAATCCCCAATTATCTCCTGAGGCCACTCACACTCGACCCCATGAGCTACTTATAACATCTTGACCTCAGGCACCTCTCTTCCATTGTCCTGGGCCTTTCCCTCTGGCAATGTACAGGCTTCCATGGTTTCTTCCACCCTTTAATCCTCTTTGGGCTCTCCTGTTTGTGGGTCACCACTTCATCTCCTTCTCCCAGCATTTTTCCTCGGGAAGGGGGAAGGAATTTCTATGCCTCAGGCCTTCTTGAAAGGGGCAGGCCGGGGGCGTTTTCTGGGTGGGGCAGGGCTAGAGGCGCCCTGTACAGCGGCCATTTGCTGCTGTGCCGGGGGGTGCAACTTGCTCCTGCTCCTTTGCTGGAGCAAAAGGTAAAATTAAAAAAATAGGGGTAGCTAGGATAAGGATAGTGGGCGGGTAGGATAGGGGACGTGGAAGGGAGGTTAGGGTAGGGGTTTGGGAAGCTCCCTCCCAGTCCGCTCCTTAATTGGAGTGGACTGGCAGGGAACTGGGGAAGGCCCCGATGCGTTGCCGTGTGAATTTGCTAAAGTATACCCCCCCCCTTGCTGCATGCACCGACCTGGAATTTTATAACATGCATGCGCCAGTGCGCACATGTTATAAAATTGTGCGTCCATGTGTGCGCGCGTATTTTTTTAAAATCTACCCCTTTGTGAACAATGTAAAAGTTCTTCGGGAGGAGAAAAAAGTTGTGTTGACCTTGTCTTCCTCTGAAAGCCTCCCATTGACTGGAATGGAACCAAGAAAATTATTTTGAAAGATTTCACCCTTCTTTTCTTTGTAAATGGAATGTCAATTTACAGCTATATATATATTTTAGCATGGGGGGGTGTAGCATAAATACGTAAGTCAAAATAGTGTGTGTGTACTAGAGCTGAAACTGCAAGGTGTGCAGTTTAATTTAATAAAAAAAAAAATGATGGCTCATAAATGCAGATGGACATAATGGCCTATAACTGCATAAGTATCACCCCTTTGGGACACCCATTCTGTGCTCTGTTTATATATGTTTTCTAAACAAAATATTCAACTGCCCCGGCCTGCATTTTTCAATTTTAATTTTCTGGGAGCGTTAACCGCTTGAAGTGCAATACCGAAATTGTTTTATTGGGTCTTGACTTTTGTGACCTTTTCTATCTCGTGTCACTGACATATTGGCCTCCTGTCTCCCAGTGCTATAGGATTCTAATGAAGAGGATGGAAAGGGTCAGATAATGGAAGTCCCCGCTACATTAACTTTCAATTTCATGAATGTCTGAATGCTGCTGAGAAGATGAACAACAAGCACTTCTATGCTTTTACATTTTCCCATTTATAAGCCAGTTAAGATTTTTTTTGGTTTTTTTTTATCTTCTTAGTACAGTGGTTCACAACAGGCTTTCCATTATGACATTAAAATGTTTATTTACATTTTTGACAAGGACTATGTGATTTTGTAATAGCTTGTAAGTCGCAGCGCTAGTCCTTTGATTGCACCTTACTGTTAAATAAGATATTAGGAGATGGATTCCCTTCCTTTTCCTCATGTGAACTTCTTGTTTAAATTGATTTCTCCCTCACTAGAGACCTGCTTTATTGGTATGGGAGAGTATTTACTCTTAGCTGTTGTTTGCCAGCTCCTTCATTAGTTGGGTAATAAAATCCCCAGAAGCAGCATTACTGCTCCTATATACTGGAGCCTTGTGCTATTTAGTGTGCAGCTATAATTTTGGTACAATACAAAGCCTATTACGCAGCCATATTAAAATAGGTTTGGTAATTAGAAATGGAGATACCTCAAGGAAAAAGTTTCACGTTTTGTTCACCAGCAAGAGGAAAGTATAAGATGTGGTCCCAAATGTATAGAGGTATTGTTACTTGTGTACAGTAAACTGAAGAGAGATAGCAGGATAATATGTGGCCATATTGGAGAGTTTTGCCATCGGGGATTTGTTTGTGTTTGTTTTTACAAGTCATCTTGGTATCTTAATTCTATTTTAAACATTTTAGTGTGTTTGTCTTCAAAATAGATTTGAAGAAGCTCTGTGCATCTCTAGGTTTTGCAGTATGGTTCCCTTACATAAGAGAGAGGCTGTGCTAGTCCTGAGTTTGCTCTGTTTAATTTCTGTTTTCCCTAAGAAAAGCGGGGATGACAGATCCATGCAGGTAAAAGAACAAAAGGAAAACTGGCTCAGCTTTTCCCTCGTGACCTGGGACCTACCTGATGCTCCCCATGTGGAAATACATGTGTACTTACATGCTTTGATAGTTTGTAGCATGTTTATGGCAGTCACATAGGAAGCACATTTCTTCCTTTGCGATGTCTGTTAATAAATATATTTGTTTAAAATGATGTATTCTAATGTAACTTACTACCCCATAGTTATCAGAATAGCAGTTTAAAATCTGACCACGCCGTCTGAAAGCCATGCTAATACTTATGAGATGTGTGTGGCCTCCTAATAAACAAAGGTCCAAATCATTGTGAAAGCCCATCAACACAACTGGCATTGATTGGCGCACAACTGGTATTGATTGGAATACAACTGGTATTGCTTGGCACCTCTGCTGGCATTCTAAGCAGAAGCAGTTTCACTCTACCAGAGGGTTGTAGCTTAGTGGGGAAGCTGATGCTGTAACTGCTAATGCCATGCCTGTTAGAGGAATACAATGGATATTTTCAAGCATGGTTGGCTGGCTAACAAGTTTTCTGATGTATGATTATATATAGCCCCTGCCTCAACTTCTCCTCAGTGAAAGGTACTCACATGGGAGGTCATGAGCTACTGAAGCACCCATGCCTTCTGGGTTCTTCCCGCACATGGGGGAAAGGACCAAGTCTTTAAAGACCCTTAGGATTTTGCTAGTGGTTCTTTGAAACAGTCCAATAGAAAAAATGCCCACCACTACTGTAAGTGGTAAAGTACTGCAGTGGTTTGCATCTAATCTTACCAACCGTAATCTTCAGGTGAAAGTAAATGGTCGGATCTTGGACTGGTATGTTGCAGGTACTGGAGTCCCTAGGGGTTCCAGCTTGTTAGCTACACTTTTTAATTTATTTGTTCAATTATTGTGTGTACTACTTGATTCTCTTAAGGTAAAATTCATGTTCTATGCTGATGACATACCACTGTATTTTCCTGTTATTGGTGAGTTTTCTGATAATATAGCTTACTCTCTCACTACGATTAACAACTGGATGTCAGTAAATGCCTTGCCATTACATCTAGGGAAAACTGAAATCCTATGGTTTTCACGAAAACCTAGACCGGTTGAGATATCTAAAATAATAATTTGGGTGTAGAGATAAAATTTGCAGAGCAGGTGCAAAATTTAAGAATACTGTTTGATTTACAGTTTGTTTAGTCCGCAAATTGTCAGTCTTAGCAAAAGGTTATTTTAAGTTGCACCAGCTTCGTCACCTGAGTTCTCTTATAGAACCATAAGATTTTAGAACAATTGTTCAAGCTTTTATTATAACAACAATTGATTGCTGTAATTCGCTATACATTGGGTCACACAAGATATGGCTAAATGCATTGCAATATTTGCAAAATTCTGCAGCTAAGTTAATTGCCAGTTTCCAAATATGAGCATATTACCCCAACACTGCAGAATTTGCATTGGTTACCCATAACACAGAAGACGAAGTTTAAGATTCTGTTACTAATAGCAAAATCAATTAATGACAACTCGCTTAATTATCTGACAAGGTTATTTAGGAAATATGTTCCAATGTGGGATCTAAGACGGGGCACTCAGTGTTTGCTTGAGGTTCCAAATGAATATGAAGTATTGTCTGCAGGAGGTCTGTAATCAAATTATTTCATTATTTGTCCCGAAGTTTTGGAATGCCTTACCAGAGGAACTCAGGATCATTATGGACCTTGGGGCTTTTCGTAAAAAATTAAAGACGTTTTTATCTATTTATTTATTTAACATTTGTATATACCACAATTCATGTAGCAAAGTTACATATCATTTCGGTTTGCATTAAAACAATAATAAGCATATAAGAATGCAATTACATTACAACAGGGGAGTGAACTAGGATAAGAGGTATTTTTAACTCGATAATTTGCATGATGTTTGTTTTATTTTATTTTTGTTTTACTGTTTTATTTGGTTTTTGAATATTTATGATGATAATGATGCATTGTATAGATTCCTTTGTTTTAAATATGTTTGTACTCTGCTTAGCATGATTCATTATAGGCAGATTATAGGAACTGCAAATAAATAAATAAATAAAATATCCTTTACTAGTGGGGAGTCACAGTAGGTACACTTTTGCATAGTGCATGTTCAATACAGAAAAATCAAGTTTCAAGAAATCAGTCTCAATCACATGTATTTTTATATGATAACTTATAGCTTCTAAACAGTAAATGGCATTAGGTGATCCATTTGGATTGTGGTATAAAAATCAAATAAATAAATACATGTTCATCTGCATATATGGCAGGTTACTCTTGGGCTGAAAAATTCCCTGGTAGTACCTGCAAATCTGTATGCAGATCCTGGAATCAAAGACTCCTTAGTGGAAAAAGACAGATGAACCTCTGACTGATACTTTCCTTGGGTAGGAACTCTAAACTGGCTTTCCCCAAGCTTCACAGTCTTTCTCCATATGACTCCAGCTAAGGAACGCTACACAATTGAACCAATCTCCCTGGCCATCTGAGAAGTAGGTAAATACCTCTGCCTTCTTTGAGACCACCTCTGATTCTTCACTAAATCTCAGTGGTCCCCTTGAACCCTCAAGCCACCCTAATCCTGAAGGCCTGGGCACCCTGCCCTTGTACCCTAGCCAGCTTGCCAAGACAGGAGAGAGATAATTCTTTCTCTTTGAAAGGACTGAAGTAGAAACCTCTCTTTCTGAAAGAGGGTCTAAAGAAGAACCCTGACCATGAAAGCATAGGAGTTACCTCCCACTGGTAATATCAGCTTCTACTGCTCTTACACTCTCTGACCTCACCCTCATAGTCTGTTGAGACTCTGAGACCTACTAATAAGGGACCCACTTGCAACTGTAACCCACTTGCAACTGTATTACTTTACCTCAATAGTAGCCTAGTAGTTAGAGAAGGGGGCTTCACCCCAGAGAAAACAGCGTTCAAATCCCACTGCTGCTCCTTGTGACCATTGCCTCAGGTATAATATTCAATTGTGAGCCTTCTTGCGACAGTGCCTGAAAAACTGGAATATAAATGTTTCTGGGGTCCTTTGTGAGGTCAGGAAGCCTTTGCACTTTGGGAACTTGCCAGGCTCTTATGGCCTGGATTGGCCACTGTTGGAAACAGGATACTGGGCTTGATGGACCTTTGGTCTGACCCAGTATGGCATGTTCTTATCTTATGTTAATGTTGAAAAAAATAATGGAGGAATTAAATTTTCATTGTTGTCAATTTGGCATCTTAGTGATCATCAAATTCAGGAAAATAGTTAAAAAGGGGCCAAAATTTGTAATAAAGCTGGATAAAATGTATGTTCTTTGGATTATTCATTGTAGTTTGTGTTCCAAGTTCCATGTTTTATTTTTGAGAGTGCTGACTTGGATGCTTCTTCCCTAGCTCCTGAGTGCCACTCAATAAATGTGCCATTTTCATATTATACAACAATAATTCCTGAAACAATACATTTCTATGCCTTTCACTGAACTAATGAGAGAGTCTGATAAAAGAAAGTGAGAAAGAGAGAGCAAAAAGCTACAGAATCCTTTATTCTCACTGTTAGCCAAGGTGTATTATATAATTCATCCTTCACCTGTGGTGTTCCATAAGGCATGGGAGAAAGAACAGTAAAGTGTGCATTGCTGCTTAAAGAGAGCACATAAGGTTTTAACCTGGTTCTAAGAAGAGGCACTATTATGTGCTTTTCTCTTTACCAACCTCAACACCTCCTCTCTCCCTGAGTAATGGTTATCTACTACACATCAATAGAGGAGGACATAGTAATTTTTCTATTAGGACAATAGAAAACAAAGTTATGTATTACCAGTTATTGAACAGCATATGGACAGTGCTGAACATTAGTGATGGCACGTGAATTCAGCAACATTTAAAGGAAAGCAGCCGGATAGCTACTCTGATAAATGAAGAGTATGGTGGAGCACAATGAAACTCATTTGGCTTTCTTTCTGAATGCATGTTCAGATGAGAGTCTCTTCTTATAGATCAGATTCTTGCTTTGCATTGCCATCTTCACATCTGTGAATCTAAGGTACAAAAAAAGGTCTACCCTCCCAAAGAAGCATTAAATAACTTCTTGAACCCCCAACCAATGTTTCTTAACATTCTTTTTGATAATATTTTAATAGAATGTCAAAAGTAGAGTAGGGCTGATTAAATTAGTTTGTCATACTGTGGTTGCAGTAGGGACATACATTTGTATGAAACAAATGAGTAAATGGAACAAATGAGTCCATTTCTGTTTCATTTATGGACCCCATGAAACAAATAGAGGGTATCCACAAATGAAATAAAATTTCTATCTCATTTATTTGTTTCCCATTCAAGTCTATGGCTGAGCTGAGCAAACAGGTGTAGGCCAGGGTCTAACTGCCATTCTTCCTAGCTGCTATACCTCAGATGTACCACCTTATGGATCTTGTTCCACTCTACCTACCTGCCAAGCTCCAGATGTACAACCTTGGAGGTCTTGTTTTCAGCCTGCAGCTCTCAGCCATCTAGTTGTCTAAACTGGGCCTTTCCTAGCAACCTATTTTAAGCCTTCAGAGAAACCAAACTGAATCCTCAGGGGCACGGCTGTGTTCTGGGTTAACAACTAGTCTGAAGCTGCCTCATTTTAACCATTCTGTGTTCTCACCAGGACACTAGCACTTAAGAGATCTGATACTGAAGACAGACAATTATACATATGCAGACAATAGCAAAATTCTCAGTCAAAAGGAAGAAATGCAGGCATAACAGAAAACATGCACTGGAGAGACCTCTTGCATGTTCTCAATGTAGGAAAAGTTTCAGTAGGAAGAGACAACTAATGCAACACCATTAGTTGTCTCTTCCTACTGAATATCAACAAAGGGAATATCAACAAAGGGAAGAGACTGTGTTCAACTACAGAATAGAGGGAAAGGTTTTTTAATCAAGCAAACCACAAATTACCAGGAAAGCCACACTGATGAGAGACCATTGTTGTGTTCTGATTGTGACAAAAGTTTCAATCAGAAAGCAAATTTCACAAGAAACCTAAAATTCCTCCTGCAGCAAGATCAATTTCAAGTTGGGAATGTAATAAAACTGATGTCACAAAAATGTTGCTGATGACAGATCATTCTCATGCACTATTTCTGCTTCAACAGGAAAGCATTCATCTCCCATTCCACCCTGCCTTGCTTCTGTACCCCTTATCTTATCTATTAGGAGTTATTTTTCCACTCTGCTGTACTGTCATGACCAGATTTTGCACCTTGAGCGTCTTGCTGTCACTCTGCTTTGCTGTCATACTTCAGACTCTACACGTTGAGGTGTTCTTTGCCACTGTGGTGCGTGTGTGTGTGTGTGTGGTGGTGGGGGGGGGGGGGTATGTTGATGTGTCTTGGTATGTTGATATCACTCTTTGTGCGGCTTGTTTTTCTATTGGTGCTTTGTTTTTTTCCTGCCACCTTTCTGCTTTTTTACCCTTCTTGTTGCCTTAGGATGTTGATGCCATTCTTAGTGCCACTTTGCTTCTCATGCTGCCTTTCAGAATTTGTGACACTGTTGTTGGTGCCCTCTTTTGAAGCCTTAGTATGTTCTTCCCACTTTGCTGCCTTTTTGCTTCTCTCACAGTGCCTTGGAGAACTCTGCCACTGCTAGTAGCCCTTTGCCCCTTTACAGTGCCTTAATCTAATCGTGCCACTTTTGGTACCACTTTGCCACAGTCTAGGTGCCTTGGGGTTCTTTCCCACTTCTGATGATGTCTTCCCACAAGTTTAATTAGAACTGATGAAAAAATCCCAATTTTGGAGCCCAAAATAGGCTGCAGTGTTCCCCCTTGTGACTTTAATGGTAAATGAATGAACAAAATAAAATGAATACATTATAATTTTTTGTTTGAAAACAAACCAAACAAATGGAGGTGATCTTCAATAAACCAAAATGAAAAATTTGCCCTGCACTTCCCTAGGTTATAGCCCTTGAACCATTTAATAATGTATCTCTGAGACATCTTGTGTCAGATTTCTCAGTTTACAGTGTGAGCACTGCTTATGATGCTGAAGGAAGATGGAAACATTTTGAGACTGGACTGCAACAGTTGTGCACTAGAACCTCAAACACAGCATGATTGTTGAAATTTTTCAAGAATTTATATGGCCTCCTGTCTATATTAACTAGCAAAGGTGAATTTTAAAAGCCCAATGCATGCCAAAACCAAGAGAGACGCAAATATGTTGGGCCGGCGCACATTGAGCAGATTTTAAAAGTCACCTGAGTAAGCGTGTACTTCCCGCTGCATATGAGTACAGGTTCAGGCTATTTTATAACACGAGTGCTTATTCGCATGTATGTTATAAAATGGCCGCATCCCAGGGCGCGGGCACAAACACTCATATTTTCACATGCTCACACACAAGTTGTCTCTCACACACGTTCAGTCACACACGCACGCGCTCTCACATATTCAGACTGTCTCACACATGCACATACACACACATATGTTCAATCACACTTCTTCCCCCTCCAGAAGGCACAAGCTTTAGCAGTCTCCTCCTTTGGCCCACATGGCCAATGAAATGACTCCTCTTTCTTTGTGCTATACGAGCCAACACTGCTCCACCTTCTGCTGTTCTTTCATCAGATGGTGGAGGCCAAAATAGCTCTGCCTCCTGCTCTTTCTTTGGGCCATGCTGGCCCATGCTACTCCACCTCCTGCCTGCTTTTCTTTCTTTAGGCCTTGATGGCCCACCTCCTACCTGATCCTTCTGGCCATGGCGATTGTGTCTCCTCCCTCCTGCTTGTGTGGGACCATGGGTCTGTGCTGGTGAAAGAATGAGGAGGACCAATCACCGCAGTCTTGCCAATGTTGTGCCATCCCAAAACACTGGAGCACTAGGTGGGTGCCTATTCTGCCTAGTGTTTCCGTCAGCCCTGCTAAGATGATTCTTAGGTATTATCAAGAAGCCTTTTTTGAGCTGCCCTCTTCAAGGGGCATGCTACTCAATAGAAAGTATTCTCTAATATGGGGCCATCTTTTTGGAACCATCTTCCTAGGGATTTTTGTATTTCAGAAATGTATTTGGTCTTTAGAAAGATAGTAAATTTGATATTTTTTAAGATAGATTTTACTCAGTGTTTCAGTTGGTATGCATTTTGGCACAATATTTCCATACTGGGCTTCTATCCTATTTCTTATGCTGACATTTTTATATTATGTTTTATACTATACACATTTATAGTATGTGTTTAGTATTTGAATTTGTGCATTTGAAATTGTTGTTCCACTATGTATATTATTCCTCTTTCTGATATGAATATTCTGTGTATGCTTTGTGATCCATTTTAAACATTATTTAATTGGGAGCAGAATATAAAACTAAATAAATAACAAAAAGAAGTTCTGGTCATATAAAGTAGCAAACCTAAATAGCTAAAAATGTCAACTGCATGCCAGTTTCTTAACTCCATTGAAGCTTCTGTTGGTCATAATCTTAGATCTCCTTTCTATTTGTCATATTTTATTGTTTCAATATATTTTTATTATAACTGCAGCTCAGTTTTTAGAAATCTTCTTCCTTTCATTTACTCTTGTTTGCTACCACATGAATTTTCTCTGTGTTTACATTCATGTTTACATATATCTATGGGATGTCTTCATTAAGCACTTAGGAGGATCAAGATATTAGAGACCCAAGTTACCTAAATTTATGATGAGTATAGCAAAATAGGTGCTTTTCACACTTTGAACACCAATATTTCCTCAGGAATTAAATACAGATCCGAAACAAAAGGGGATCACTGGGTATATGTGTTTAACAGCGAATTATTTACAAAATTCATGAATACTGCTGCTGTGAAATATAGTTATGATCATGAAAACAACCTGTCCACATTTATGAATGGGATGGACAAAAATTCTCTAGTCCTTGCAAGATTGATATTGCATGCATTCTTTGCACATATAAAGTTCTAAGCATGGGTTCTTCCACTGACATCTTGCTGCCAGCTGTTTAAGGAACTGTGAAGGAGGATATTTTATTGGCACTCTACCACCTATCTCACATACCTGCTCATCTCTTGTATATTCTAAACAAACATACAATACAAAGACTGATAACAACAGACCAGAAAGGACTTTACACAAATAATTCACTCCAGAACTTGATCAAATGACTAGAAGATGGAAAAACAAGTTAAAACAGCAAAAACATTCTTCCTCCCTCTCATCTAAACCACCATTGTCATCTATCTAGGTCTAGATTTCCTATCCACCTCACTGCACTGACGACCAACGCTTGCATGAAGCAGTTTTATAATAATTTTCCCAAGGAGATGGGGCTGAAAACTAAGACAAATTCCAAAAGAACACTTTCAGGTACATTTTAAAAGGTCTACGCAGGCCAAAGCCAGGAGATCCACGCACAAATCCGGTCGGTGTGTATTGAGTGGATTTTAAAAAGCGCATGAGTATGCCCATATCTCCCGGTATGCATACAAGACATTTTTTTACAAAAAAGGCAGTGCGTGCAGTCTGGGCGGGGCATGGGTGTTCCAGGTCTGAAGTATCTGCATAAGTATTTACACGCACAAGCGTGTGCCAGGGTCCCCTACCACGTAACTTTCCTTCTGCTATGGATGGCGTGTAGGTTTTAAAATACAAAAAATCAGGGCTAGTCAGCGGGGTTTGAAGGGTCGGTGCTAATAGGGTAAAAGGAAGGAAGGTTAATTAGGGGGGGTTAGGAAGTTGGGAGCCTTTTCCTGGATGAACTGGGAATGTACTGGGGAAACTGGTAATTGCGTATCATCGGGGGCGTGTCGCGGCCGGCGTGTCATCGGGGGCATGGCCGCAGGCGTGGTTCCGGCCTGGGGGCGTGGCCGCGGCCTCCAGATCAGCCCACGGACCGGAACATGGTGCGCCGGCAGCCAGCCTGGCGCACGCAAGTTACGCCTGCCTTGGGCAGGCGTAACTTTTGGATTAAAGGTAGGATGGGGGTTTAGATAGGGCCGGGGAGGTGGGTTAGGGAGGGGAAGGGAGGGGAAGGTGCAGGGGGTGGAAGGAAATATTCCTCCGAGGCCGCTCCGATTTTGGAGCGGCCTCGGAGGGAACAAAGGCAGGCTGCGCAGCTCGGCGCGCGCAAGCTGCCCAAAATCGGCAGCTTGCGCGCGCCGACACCGGATTTTAACAGATACACGCGGCTACGCGCGTATCTATTGAAATCCGGCGTACTTTTGTTTGCGCCTGGTGCGCAAACAAAAGTACGTGCGCGTGTAGTTTTATAAAATCTGCCCCATCATTAATTTACTGCATAGGCAGTAAACCTAATGATTTGTGCAGGTGCTAAATTGTGCTAAATTGTGCACATTTTTTATATGCATAGTTCTTTGACTGCAATACCTACTAAACCAGCTCTGACAAATTTGTGTCCAAGTAGGCTTTGCAATCAGTATTTAGGTATGAGTGTGACTGGATTTTTTCCTAATTGTTTCTTATCATTGTTGATAATTCTAAAAATAGATTTCCAAACATACAGCACTGAATTACAACAAACTTAAAAATAATATACTTCTATGGTTGTAGCCATCCATACCAATATGCTATTTAAGCTACTTATTTTCTCCATCATTCAGAGACCAAGATGCATCCTATCTATATTTATATTGTAGTGTACATTTTGAAATGTAGAATTTTCAGTATTTCAGTAAAACCATGGTCCTTACATGCCATATTTTAAAATCCATGACTGGACATATTTCCTGGAGTTACAAATTAATATATGTCAATATTCCTTCTCATTTATTGCTTGGTAACTTGAGACTTGGGAAGACAAGCTGCTCATTCCAAAGTTTATGTAGAGCTAATATGAAGCGGTGCATTGTGGTTTATTCACCTGAAAAGAACTCAAAACTGTTAGTCTCTGAGCCTGTTCCGGTGAATACATCCTGTTGCATGATTTAACATCAACTCTAGAAAAACATATAGAAAGCTAGAGGTATTCCATGGATTTTAACTCACTAATGTCTGACTCTCAGTTCATTATTGCTAGACCTTAACCTGCTTCCTTCCCTTGGCTTTCATCATAAATTTCTTTCCTTTAGTAAACATAGGGATGGTAACTTTCAAACTGGTGTGCGGGTGCACATTTGCGTGCAGACATCGGCCCTTGCCTAGGAGATGGCTATTTTATAACATGCATGCGCATATATGCGCATGTCATAAAATAGTCTGGCTGTGTACCAAATTTGTATATGTGTGTGCCAAATTTTAAGTGGGGGCACACACATATACACACAAATCCCGCTTCTATCCCGTAAATTGGAGGATTTTAAAAGTGGTGCATAGCGAAACCATTGCCAGTTAAACCAGTTTATCCCCAGTGGGTCCTCCAAACCCCCCCTAATTTAATAGCCTTCACTCCCCCCAGTTAGCCCCAACCCTTAAAATCCCGTGAATCTGCCTATATTTTATAGCTTACACCTCCTCCATAGCAGTCGTAAACTTACGTGGCTGGGGGATCTGGGTGCATGCCCAGATGCATAAGTATTTACGCACACTTCTCTGGTTCATGTGCCAAAATACCAATCCACCATCCACAGCACTCCCAAACCCTACCCCTTTTTTGAAAGCTTTGGAGATGTGCGCACTGTGGGAGATATGCGCGTATCCGGGCGGCTTTTAAAATGTGTTCAATGTATGCAAGCCCAGCAGTCACACATCCCCTAATTAATGCGAACGCCAGACTTTTAAAATTCATCTTAAAGGTTTAGCTTCCAACATCTGTATATGGACACCCTGTTTGTTCAGGAACAGTAATTGCTGACACTCACACATTGTCTAAATAAAATGAATGGGACCAAGACAAAGGTAGAAGATTTAACAGTTCTTTATCATTAATGTATTGTTTTATGGCAGCACATTGACAGGGGTTAAAACGAAACCCTGAGACAGCAGTCAAATTCCTATTTGATTTTGTATGGAAAGTTCTGCTAATCTATATCAACATTTCACACCAGATAGAAGGCTTATGGTAAATGTGATCACTGGCCACTTGAGAGAGGGAATCGATCAGAGATCAAGACATGGTTATCTGTGTTGAGGAGCTTTGGAGGCCATTTCTTCAATATTACATACAAATTGAAGTTAATCCCTGAATACCTTCCATCCAGAAATCCATTAAGTAATGCAAAGAAGGTAATGATGGACGTGTCTGAAAGACTTGGACAAGGTGTCTCTAAATTACCAGCCAGTGCACATTCAAATCAATATTTACTCATAAAACCATAAAAAGCTCTCTGTCAAAATAAGCCATCTTACATTGTTAAAAACGATAGAAATGCTTGGGCTCTCCTTTAAATGCAGCTCTTCTGCACCGAACTTGACAGCTACAATCCATATTCACTTGAGGACTACTGCACCTTGCCACCCAAGATGAAGCAGCAGTACAATAGCTAGATGAGATTGATATTGACCTCTGGATACCTTCATGCAAAAGTAGTAATGTGTACTTAGTTGGGGGTTCTAGATATGTGTCTTTCATTTTTTTTCTTGCAGAATCATCATGGTACTGGTAATGTTTATGTTTTGCTTATAAAAGCCAATCCATGACTAATCATTTCCTCCTTACTATGGAGAGCTTATGCAAAATGTATAAATCAACAGAATAAAAAATGGCTTGCAGCATATATTTCAAATTGCTTGATGATCAACACTATAAAATAATTTCAGTATACTTTTATTAAATTTTCTTACTAAATCTATGGTTCTAAATAATGTTTCCTGCTTGTGTATAATAGCATCCTCAATGAATTAATACTTATTAATTCATTTTTCCTAACTTTGTCACATATTTTAGATTTTTAACCCACATGAATTAAATGAGATGCATTACATGTAACACTATAAGTATTAATAATATAGAAACATAGAAACATAGAAACATAGAAATGACGGCAGAAGAAGACCAAATGGCCCATCCAGTCTGCCCAGCAAGCTTCCCTCATTTCTTCTCTCATACTTATCTGTTTCTCTTAGCTCTTGGTTCTAATTCCCTTCCACCCCCGCCATTAATGTAGAGAGCGGTGATGGAGCTGCATCCAAGTGAAATATCTAGCTTGATTAGTTAGAGGTAGTGGGGTAGTAACCGCCGCAATAAGCAAGCTACACCCATGCTTATTTGTTTTTACCCAGATTATGTTATACAGCCCTTATTGGTTGTTTATCTTCTCCCCTGCCGTTGAAGCAGGGAGCTATGCTGGATATGCGTGAGGTATCAGTTTTTTTCTTCTCCCCTGCCGTTGTAGCAGAGAGCTATGCTGGATATGCATCGAAAGTGAAGTATCAGGCACATTTGGTTTGGGGTAGTAGTAACCGCCGTAACAAGCCAGCTACTCCCCGCTTTGTGAGTGTGAATCCTTTTTTCTTCTCCCCTGCCATTGAAGTTAAGCTGGATATGCGTGAAGTATCAGTTTTTCTTTTCCCCTGCCGTTGAAGCAGAGAGCTATGCTGGAAATTCGTGATGTATCAGTCTTTCTCCCATGCCATTGAAGCAGAGAGCCATGCTGGATATGCGTCGAGAGTGAAGTATCAGGTACATTTGGTTTGGGGTAGTAACCGCCGTAACAAGCCAGCTGCTCCCCGCTTTGTGAGTGCGAACCCTTTTTTCTTCTCTCCTGCCGTTTAAGCAGAGAGCTCTGCTGGATGTGTGAAGTAACAGTTTTTCTTTTCCCCTGCTGTTGAAGCAGAGAACTATGCTGGATATGCATTGAAAGTGAAGTATAAGAATGGAGTGATCAAGCTAGTTGAAAGGCATCAGGAATAGAGGAAGGTGGAGGTAGTAATTTGGATATTTGGTTTGGGGTAGTAACCGCCGTAACAAGCCAGCTACTCCCGTCTTTGTGAGTGCAAATCCTTTTTTCCACATTTCCTCTTGCTGTTGAAGCTTAGAGTGATGTTGGAGTCACAGTAACCATGTGTATGTTTATTGAATAAGGGTATTGTCTCCAGGCAGTAGCCATCATTCTGGCGAGTCACCTACTCTTCATTGGCAGCCTCTTGACTTTATGGATCCACAGTGTTTATCCCACGCCCCTTTGAAGTCCTTCACAGTTCTGGTCTTCACCACTTCCTCCGGAAGGGCATTCCAGGCATCCACCACCCTCTCCGTGAAGAAATACTTCCTGACATTGGTTCTGAATCTTCCTCCCTGGAGCTTCAAATCGTGACCCCTGGTTCTGCTGATTTTTTTCTTATGGTAAAGGTTTGTTGTTGCCTTTGGATCATTAAAACCTTTCAAGTATCTGAAAGTCTGTATCATATCACCTCTGCTCCTCCTTTCCTCCAGGGTGTACATATTTAGATTCTTCAATCTCTCCTCGTACGTCATGCGATGAAGATCCTCCACCTTCCTGGTCGCCCTTCTCTGTACCGCTTCCATCTTGTCTTTGTCTTTTTGTAGATACGGTCTCCAGAACTGAACACAGTACTCCAGGTGAGGCCTCACCAAGGACCTGTACAAGGGAATAATCACTTCCCTTTTCTTACTCGATATTCCTCTCTCTATGCAGCCCAGCATTCTTCTGGCTTTTGCTATCGCCTTGTCGCATTGTTTCGCAGACTTCATATCATTAGACACTATCACCCCAAGGTCCCTCTCCTGCTCCGTGCACGTCAGCCTTTCCCCCCCCATCGAATATAGTTCATTCGGATTTCCGCTCCCCATATGCATGACTTTGCAATTCTTGGCATTGAATCTCAGCTGCCATATCTTCGACCACTCTTCCAGTTTCCTTAGATCCCGTCTCATTCTCTCCACTTTCTAATATTTTGTTTTATATGAAATCAGTTTAAAAAGCCTTATTTTTCCCATAGGGAAGAGTCTGTTAGAAGTCTCTAATGCCTTTCATCTGCCTTTAGCTGGTGATAAAACGTGGGCCGTAAATTGTGAAGTTTTACCACTAGCAGTTACTTCACTTTTCAGTGAATAGCTGCCTATTTAAATTTCTAATTTCAGATTTGATGTTTTTCCAGTAGAAATTAAAAAATTAAAATAGTTTATGCTAAACCAGCAGTTGAGCTAATAAAAAAAAGAGACAATTATTGCACGAACAGCACAATTGGAGTGAGAAAAGTACCTTTGACTGTGCATGTAAAACTGCCCCAAACCCTAGACCACCACCAAAACCTCACCTCGAGTTACTAGTTGACCCTCCTACAGTGGTATAAATAGTTGACTAATATGTGTGCCATCCCAGAGGCTTTCTCTCTCTCTACCTCTACCCCACTCCATTGCTTTCCCCTCTCCCCTCAACCGCTCTTGCCCGCAAAACCCATTTTGGGCATAACACCAGGAAAAAAGTTATAGTTAAACACCCCTCATTCTCATAAACTCCGCCCAAACTCCTCTCTTTTGACTAAAATTTAAAAAATGTGCAAATGCATCTCACAATACAATAAATAACGCATGTGTTATGGCATTATCACGGGCGATAGTGCCCTAATGTGATTTGAAAAATGACCCTGCAAGTTAGCTTTGTGGAGCCCCTTCATTTCTAATAGCAAGCTATGCCCACTATAGAGAGGCAGGTTTTACCCTTTCCTAAACTCTACACTTTTCAGAGAGCTGAGTAACCTGACTTTTCTCACTTTCAGCTCCTACCCTTCACTCAGAAACAGAGGCTTCCTTCCTATCCATCGTCTTACTCCTAACCTTCTGAATAAAATTTCTTGGACAGCTCTAACTCAGCCCAGGGCTGCCAAAGCAAGTGATAGAGGCGGTTAATTTAATATTGGAGTGAGAGTGAATGGCAAGGTGTACTGCAATGTTATATTATGTGTGCACGCACTCATGCATGTTGTAAAATATCCCTGGCGTTTGTATGTTGGCTCCTAATTTTAGGGTTGTACCCACACAGCAGCGTAATGTCAGCTTTGAGACTCGCAAGTGAGGGAGTTTTATAACAGGTGAGCGTCCAGACAATGACCAGTATCTCCAGTTCATTTACCAGTTTGCCCAGTCTACAGCTAGGTCCTCCAGCCCCTCCTGGTCCTTTAGCCTGCAATCCGCCCAGTTAACCCAGACCTCTCATTTTGACTGGAAATAGTTTTATGCAGACTTACAGCTCATCCATAGCAGAAATAACTTTATGCTGAATGTGTGCATATTTCTTGTCCCCGCCCCAGAACACCTGTTCCACACCCACATTCCACCCCTTTTTTTCCCTATGTGAGATATTCGTGCATTGGTACTTATGCGCATATGCGGGTGGCTTATAAAATCGGGTGGACATGTGCTAGGTGAGCGCCCATCTCTCAGTTTTGGCGCGTGTCCAGCTTTTAAAATTCACCTTTACGTCTAAGACATTACCAGTCTCAATGTGACCTCTATGGAAAGGAGCCCAGACCTAGTGAAAGGCTTTGTAAGTCAATAGTAGATGAGAGATCTGGGAAAATAAGAAAGGCTCTTGACAAATCTGAGGCATCTGAACAGCAGAACATCAGGCTTCTGAAAGACCCTGAATTCTAGTAATTATTAATTTGATGTTTGATTAATCTTTTAATAGGTTTTCACAAACAGCCTCTTCTGGTGATTTGGCAGAGACAGACATTGGAATAATAAATCAATATTTGGTGTATCAATATATCTGGTGCATTGAGATCTTAAGAAAAATTCCTTGCCATAAGAACTTGCCATACTGGGTCAGACCAAGGGTCCATCAAGCCCAGCATCCTGTTTCCAACAGTGGCCAATCCAGGCTACAAGTACCTGGCAAGTACCCAAAAACTTAGTAGATCCCATGCTACCACTGCCAGCAATAGCAGTGGCTATTCCTCAAGTCAACATGATCAATAGCAGTCAATGGACCTCTCCTCCAAGAACCTAACCAAACATGTTATAAATCTGTCTACACTAACTGCACTAATCACATCCTCTGGCAACAAATTCTAGAGCTTAATTGTGTATTGAGTGAAAAAGAACTTTTTCCATAAAACATAGGATAAGTCAGAAATTTACAAAATCTTGTAAGAAGACACACTATGTTATAACTATTGTTGTCCAGAATGTGATAAATTGCGAGATCTAGAATTGTCACTAATAATGAAAGAAGAACTTAATAGTGACTGCCAGCCATTATTCTTTACCTGTGGTTTGATCTCTCATAAACATTGTTATGTTTCTTCTTTAAAGTTGTTTTACTTTATAACAAAGGATTAATATCCTTTCTCGCAGAGGAGAACAAGGATTTATGTAATGCTTAAAGTCATATTTTAGAGCCATTAGTATTGTGGTACATTAAGGCTAAAGTGTGCAGTGGGAGTTATTACACACTTTTGTACTATGATTTAATATTGGTGTAAAATTTTGCTGATTTGCAGTTTGGTAAGATTAATTGAGCCATCAGTACTGTAAACTACATTTAAAAGGAAGCACAGTATATAAAAATTTTAGAACTGTGTAAGTCACAGCAAATAAATGAATATTTTTCCTGGCAATCAGCTTTTCATTTAATAACTATTCATTTTCTGATCATATATACATAGAAATGATGGCAACAAAAGACTAAACGGCCCATCTAATCTGCCCAGCAAGCTCACACACTTATTTTCCCATACTTATCTATTTCACGAACCACCAAGTTCAGGGCCCTTGTTGGTAACTGTTTGATTCACATTTCCCAACAACCCCCCCCCCCCCCCCCGCCATTGATGCAGAGAGTGATATTGAAGTTACATCAAAGGTGAATCGTAAGGTTTAATAGTTAAGGGTAGTAACCGCCGCATCAAGCAAGTTACCCCGATGCTTATTTACCCCGACTGCACAGATCAATGCCTTGTTGGAAGTTGTCTGAATGTAAATCCTCTTTTCCTCTTTTCCACATTTCCCCCTGCCATTGAAGCAGACAGCAATACTGTATATGCATTCAAAGTGAAGTATCAGGCTTAATTGATTTAGGGTAGTAACCGCCGCAATAAAAAAGCCAAGCTATCCCCACACTTATTTGTTTACCCAGACTGTGAAGTTCAGTCCTTGTTGGTTGTTGTCTGAATGTAAATCCTCTTTTCCAAATTTCTCCTTGCCATTGAAGCAGAGAGCAATGTTGGAGTTGCATTAACCATGTGAAGGCTTATTGAGTAAGGGTAGTAATCATCAGGTAGTAGCCACCATTCCAGCAAGCCACCCCCATGGCTCTACTCTTCAGTCCCATCCTCTAGCCTTTATGGATCCACAGTGTTTATCCCACGCCCCTTTGAAGTCCTTCACAGTTCTGGTCTTCACCACTTCCTCCGGAAGGGCATTCCAGGCATCCACCACCCTTTCCGTGAAGAAATACTTCCTGACATTGGTCTGAGTCTTACTCCCTGGAGCTTCAAATCATAGTCCCTAGTTCTACTGATTTTTTTCCAACGTAACAGGTTTGTTGTTGACCATGGGTCATTAAAACCTTTCAAGTATCTGAAAGTCTGTATCATATCACCCCTGCTCCTCCTCTCCTCCAGGGTGTACATATTTAGGTTCTTCAACCTCTCCTCATAAGTCATTTTATGAGGACCGTCCACCTTTTTGGTTGCCCTTCTCTGGTCCGCCTCCATCCTGTCTCTGTCCCTTTGGAGATATGGTCTCCAGAACTGAACACAGTACTCCAGGTGAGGCCTCACCAAGGCCCTGTACAAGAGGATCATCACTTCCTTTCTCTTATTAGCTATTCCTCTCTCTATGCAGCCCAGCATTCTTCTGGCTTTAGCTATCGCCTTGTCACATTGTTTCGCTGACTTCAGATCGTAAGACACTATCACCCCAAGGTCTTTCTCCTGCTCCGTGCACATCAGCCCTTCACCCCCCATCAAATACTGTTCTTTCAGATTTTCATACCCCATATGCATGACTCTGCACTTCTTGACATTGAATCTCAGCTGCCATATCTTCGACCACTCTTCCAGCTTCCTTAAATCCCATCTCATTCTCTTCAGTCCTTCTGGCGTGTCTACTCTGTTGCAAATCTTAGTATCATCTGCAAAAAGACAAACCTTACCTTTTATCCCATCCGCAATGTCGCTCACAAAGATATTGAACAGGACCGGTCCCAACACCGATCTTTGCGGCACTCCATTTAACACCGCTCTCTCTTCAGAGTAAGTTCCATTTACCAACACACATTGTCTTCTGTCCATCAACCAGTTTACAATCCAGGCCAACACCTTGGCACTCACTCCTAAGCTTCTCATTTTATTCACAAACCTCCAGTGTGGGACCCTATCAAAAGCTTTTCTGAAATCCAAGTAGATTACTTCGAGTGCTCTTCCTTGATCCAATTCATTCCCTAGTCACCTAAACAAAAAAGTCAATCAGATTTGTCTGACAGGACCTTCCCCTGGTGAATCCATGCTGCCTCTGGTCCAGCAATTCTTCTGACTATAGATAGTTCACTATTCTTTCTTTCAGCAGCGACTCCATTACTTTTCCTAGCACCGAGGTGAGGCTAACCAGCCTGTAGTATCCAGCCTCCTCTCTGCTCCCACTCTTGTGAAGCGGGACCACAACCTCTCTTCTCCAATCACTCGGCACCACTCCCGTTTCTAGGGATCTATCGCACAGGTCATGCAACGGACCCGCCAGCACATCTCTGAGCTCCCTCAGTATCCTGAGATGAACCTTATCAGGCCTCATGGCTTTGTCCACTTTCAGTTTTCCTAGCACTTCCCATACATTCTCTTCTCTAAACGGAGTTTCATCTACTCCACTCCCCTCCAGTTTCTTGTTAACTAGCGACGGTCCTTCTCCAGGGTCCTCTTTAGTGAACACCGAACTGAAGTATTTGTTAATATTTCTGCCATTTCCGTCTTTCTCCACACATTGATCCTTTTCACCTTTCAATTTCTCTATACCACTTTGGTCTTTTCTCCTTTCTCTGATGTTTCTGAAAAATGTTTTGTCACCTCGCTTTACTTCTTTGGCAATCCTGTCTTCCGCTTGACTTTTTGCTGTCTTGATTACTTTCTTCATCTCCCTCAGTTCCACCAGATATTCTTCCTTGTGATCCTCCCTTTGGGATCCTTTATATTTCTTATACGCTGTTCTTTTAGCTTTTATTTTATCAGCCACCTCCTTTGAGAACCAGATAGAAAAGTAAAGAAAAGCAAGAGAAAAATGAAACCTAACATATAGATTAGTTGCCTTGGTAATTGCTCCTTTTAGTTTGGCCCACTCTTGTTCCACATCTTTCATGTTCTTCCTCCAGGTACTTCCCCATTTCAACGAAGTCCGTGTTTTTGAACTGCAAAACTTGGGTATTTGTGCGACTTCTCCGTATCCTATTTATGATATGAAACCATCCCGTTTGATGATCACTGGTGCTAAGGTGGGCACCCACCTGAACATTAGACATTATCTCCATTAGTGAGCACTAAATGAAGTTTAGCTCCCTCCCTCGTGGGTTCCATTACCATTTGTTTGGGCATCCACTATCTCTCTACTACTGTTAGATTCTGCAGAAGGGATTCTCCAGTCTACATCCGGCAGATTAAAATCTCCAACAATCACCACTTCTTCCTTCTTTCTCATCTTTTGGATGTCTTCAACCAGATCTCTATCAAGTTCTTCCATTTGATTTGGAGGCCTGTAAACCACTCCAATAAAAATGGATGTGCCATCATCTTTTGTTAGGTCAGCCCATAGTGCTTCTTCTTTGCCCCATCTTCCTTGTAGCTCAGATGCTTGGATATTGTTTTTGACATAAAGAGCCACTCCTCCCCTTTTTCTGTCCTCTCTGTCCTTTCTTAACAAGTTATAGTTGTATCCCAATCATGAGATTCTGTGAACCATGTCTCCGTGACAGCAACAATGTCCAAGTCTACCTCCACCATTAGGGCTTGCAGATCTGGGATTTTATTGCCCAAACTACGAGCATTTGTGCTCATAGCTTTCCAGCTTTTTTCGTTCAGGTTACTGCTTTTCTTGGACTCTTTTTGTGACTGATTTAGCTGACTTTTGTTATCCACTTCACCCTTTTCCATTGCATTTGTATTTGGGGGGTGACATTCTAATTTCCTTCCGCCACCCCCAGCATCTAATTTAAATGCCTTATGACATAGGATTTGTTTTTATCTCTTAGGATCCTTTTTCCTGCCACAGACAGATGGAAGCCATCTTTGATAAAGAGCATATTACTGATCCATACACAGCCCCAGCCCCCAATATATCCAAAACTTTGTTCCTTACACCAGGATTTGAGCCATACATTGAAGTTATCAATATAGCTTAGCCTCTCCTTCCCTGTTCCATGAACAGGTAACACTTCTGAAAAGGCAATGGTTATCACCATGTGACTAATCTGCTTCGCTACAGACTGGAAATCTCTCTGTACCTCTTGGATGCTGTTTCTAGTATGGTCGTTGGTTCTCAGTTGGGAACTCTAGTCTTTGCTTTCTTCTTTGATTGCTTTGACTATCCGAATAGCATTTCTGCTGGCCGATGATCCTGGAAGGCTTTTAACTTTAGTGTTTCCCTCAAAAAGAGTTCCAAAATTCTGATGACAGAGTCACCCAGCACAAAGAGCTTTTTCCTTTGGTTATTGATTGTATTATGGAATTTCTGTATGCATTAGGTTTCTTCTTTCTTTTCAGATACCACTTCAATCTCTTTCACAAGAGCTGCTTCATTATTTAATACAGAGAAGGCGTTTTATACTTGTTGAACTTGATACAGTGTGTGTCTCCGCATCCCAGGTCTTACTCTACCAGAGCCCACTGTAATCCTGTTGTTTTTTGGGTTCCTTAACGTCCTGTGGGCTGCACAGTTGTGAAGAATGGGTGTCTGTGGGTCACAGATCTTATCCTACCTGAGCCCACTGTAAACCCCTTTTTCCTTGACTTATGGTTTTTCTGTGGTAATGGGGATCCTATGAGTAAAGTCAGTCACTGGTACATATGAACAATTTACTGTCTACACATTTTTTACTGTATTTACATTCATTTTTGTCCTCTTCCTTTTTTATTATTGTCCTTTTCATAGTTCTTCTTCATCTTTCCTTTAGTTCCCTTATCTTTCGCTTCCCATTTTCATTCTCTTGTGTGTTCCCCTTCTCTTGTTACCTAATCAAGATAAAGTAGAGTTGTGGCTGCCTATGGCACCAAAGTTTTGGGGCAGCACAGAGATGCATCTCGTTTTTCCCATTGGCATAGGCCCGGAAGTGGAAATGGTTTTGCATGGGCAGGAAGGAGGAGATACTATCACCAGCATCAGAAAGAGCTAAAGCAGACTGCAGCATTAGTCTGTGTGGCTGGAAGGAGCAGAAGGTGAAACAGCATTTACCTGAACTGGAGGGAGGGCAGTATTGGCATGCACAGGTGAAGAAAATGGAGCAGTAATGGCCCTCCTGCCTGCCGTGAGAGCTGAAGGAAGCTACTGTTGCCGCTTGTGCTTCCACAGGGGGGAAAGACAGTGTGAGAGTGAATAATTATGTGTGTGAGTGAGAGAGAGAGCAGGCCAGCTTTAATGTGGATGCAGCAGGCTGAAACAGGTTAAAGAATGTATAAAAGAAAAATAAAATTACAGCCTCTGGGTGCCATGCTTAGCTGGTGGCTTCTAGAAATGGAGTCAGTGTGGGGCTGCTCTGGAGTCAGTTGGGGCTGCTCTGGAGTCAGTTGGGGCTGCTGGCTGTGGAACAGGGTGAGAGACCGGTGTGAGGCCTGAGTCCCTTTGGCTGTAGGAGATAGGATTATGTACAGGACGGTGAGACAAGGGCTGCCCAAATTGTTGAAGGCCCTGGATGTGACTGAAGCCTGTAAATTAAAGAAGGCCTTGGAGAGGCCTGTGGAGACAGTGGCAGCAGCTACCAGCCGCGGGACTGGAGAAGAGCTCCCCGCTGCCCTGAAGAGCTGAAGCGAGAAAGCTGCTTTATGGTGTGGGAGCAAATTTATTTTATTTATTTATTTATTTGCAGTTTTTATATACCGACATTTGTTTACTAACCTCACATCGGTTCACAATTAACAGAAACATTGCAGCTGTGCCAAATAGAACAAACATGTGCTACAGTGCTTTACAATAAACAATAAACATTTACAATAAACAATAAACTTGTTAACGAACATATGCAATAGTGATTTACAATAAACTTGTTAACTGGGGGGGGGAGGGGAGAGAACAGTGGAACAATGAAAGGGAAAAATAATATAGTGGTACAAAGCAAATAGTTAGCTCAATGAATTTATAAGTCTATAAATAAATAGAATGAATTTTATAAAAACACAATTGGAAAAGAGAAAAGCTGGGTATGAGAGAAAGAAAAGGGATAGAAGTCTTATATACAATTGATATACAATCAATATGAATAATTGCCAACAAAAAGTTAGGTGTGGAGATAAAGAAAAAGGGGGTGTACATTTAAGTACATTAGTGGGCAAGGCTGTAGGAGTAAGGGAGAGAGGAGAGAGTAAGGGTTAAGTATAAGTCTGTAGGAAAAGCCATGTTTTCAGTTTTTGCTTACATTTTATTGGGCATGTTTCTTGCCGTAACTCCGGTGTCATATTGTTCCAACAGTTCGGTCCGGCTATGGTTATCGCACGCTTCCTAGTTGACTCAAGAGTGAATGAATAGTTGACTCAACGAATGAATGAAGGCTCCCTGTAGCTGGAGGCAGCATGATAGTGAAGGATCAAGGCGATGCAGATGTTATGGAGGGGAGGTGTCTGAGCGAGCAGAGCACTGTCGGCCTGCCACCAGGCCCTTCCGCACGTCCCAACCGCAGTTTTTTTTAGAGAAAAATATTTAAAAAATCACTTAAGAATAAATCTAGTACTCACTGGGTGTGAGTTTAAGATTTAAAACCTGTTTACTCCTTCTAGGACTCCTTGTTCTAAAGCTCAAGGCCTTATTTGTACAAATTTATATGAATTAAAACAGAAAAGCTCTTTCCTTCTCAAAAGCAAACTTAAAATCCAGACTTGCTTTTCTGGAATCAGCCTAATGGCAGCAGCCTCAAGCTGGGGTGCTGTAATAAACATGGTGCATTCCTCCTCTAAGTGCATGACCCATCTAGAAGGCCACACGCTTGTAAGGATCCCAGTGGGGTCCTACATGTACTCCTGGGGGAATTCTGAGCAAAAACATTTTAAATTCTGCGAATAAAAAATATAAATATAAATTCTGCACACAAAAACTTAAAATTCTGCAAACTTTATATTGGTCAAAATAACACAATTTACATGACGGTCCGTAAGTAATTACATTTTAAATTAATAGAGAAAAAAGTTATTACTTAAAGATGCAGAATTTTAAATATTTTAAGCAGAATTTCCCTAGAAATTCACTGTAAAAGTGTCTCTTCTACTCTCTCTCCCTACTCCCCTGGCCACTTTGCCCTCTCAGGCCCCAACTCCTCCACCTGCCAGTATCTCTCCCCATTTCTAGGCTCAACCCTTTCCATTCTATCTCCACTCCCAGAGTTGGACCCCATTCTCAGTACTGTTCCTCCCTCTCTCTCACACTCATGCTCCCTTTCTCTAGTCCACATACACAATCCCTCATACAGGCTCTCTCACTTGCACACACAGATCCCTCATACAGGGTCCCTCTCTCTTGCATGCACTCTCACAAGCTACCTTTCTCTCTCACGCATACACCTTCACACATACACAATCCCTTCACACAGGCCAACACCCTTACATACAAAGGATCCCTTTTTCATACACACCAGCTCCCAGTCCCTCTCACATATACACACTCCTTCACAATCTCCTCATATAGGCTCCCTCTCTCTGGCAACCACACTGAAACACCCCCTGTTTTCTCTCACACACCCCCTGCTTACCCTCCCTGCTCTCTCTCTTATACTCTTCTGCTCTCTCTCTCTCCCACCCTCCTGCTCACCCTCCTACTCTCTGACTCTCACCCCCTCCCCCTGATCTCTGTCTCTCACCCCTCCCTCCTCCTCATCTCTCATTCTCCCCTCCACTCTCTCACACCCCCTCTCCTCTTTCACACCCTCCTCTCCTCTCTCACACCCTCCTCCCCCTCTCACCTCTCACATCTCCCTCCCCTCTCTCACACCCACACGAACACCTCTCTACTTACATTCATGCTCACTGGGGTCTTCATCTTGGCCACGAGTGGAGTGCGTCCCAAGGCACGCGGGGGCCTTCATGTTCACCGTGAACGGCGCGCACACTCCATAGTAGCGCAGAACGTCCCCAGGACTACCTACATCTCAGAAATTTCTGATTCCAGTTCTTGCATGAGTATTCCTATCTCATCAGTTCTGACCATGCAAGATATCAGTGATGCATTCAGATGTTGAAAGTGGCAGAAGATTGAAGTTACAATATTCCAAGAAAATTCTGCTAGTTTTGCAACAGATATTTTCCAGGTTACATAAAGGTCCAGAATCATTTGTCCTGTATCCTGGACACAGAATATGAATTATTTAGTTGAGCGGTGATGTGTTTTTTCCTATTATTATGTAACATGTGTTGGAGTATGGGTTTTACTTGTAGAAAGGCATGAGACAAACTGAAATTAGATGAGTTTACACAGCTATCTGTCATCATGGTTCAGACTAGTTTTACTCTCTTTCTGCCAAAAAGACATTGATTTCATAGAACCTTGCCGCACAATTTAACCATCAGACATTGCTGTGAAGTCGAATGTCCTTATAAGCACTATCCATGTCTTTTAGCAGTGCTTACAGCTGGCTGGGTCAAGGCAGATAAGAGAAGAAGAGGTGGCCAACTCCAGTCCTCAAGAACCACAAGCAGGCCTGGTTTTCAGTATATCCATATTGAACATGTATAAGATAGATGTGCATGTATTGCTGCCATTGTATGCAAATATATCTCATGCATATTCACTGTGGATATCCTGAAAACCAAACCTGTTGTGGCTCTTGAGGGCCAAGGTAAGCCATGCTTGAAACAGAGTTACAGGGAGAAAACCCAATTCCATTAACTCTACTCATCACATTATTAAACTCTGAATTAGAGATTTTAGCATACAGGTTTTCGTGATGGATGATAGTGACATTTAAGTGTTGGATGGCTGATTTGATATTGAAGTAACTCTATAAATCCCTTCCATTTTCTGACCGTGGCAGGAGCATTATCGGTTGTCCCACAAAATATTTTTCTGATGTTCACTGCACATTCGTCAAAGTGAATTACGAAGGTTTCCACATTATCTTCCCCCCTTTGTTGTGCCTGCAGGGGGTTTTTAGGCAACAAAGCTCCCCTCAGATTCTGTTGGAAACTAAAGTCTGGATTTTAAATGCTTTGCGTGTGTAAAAATCCAGGCTTTACGTGCGCCGAGCCAATTTTCGAAGAGGCCCGGCCATGTGCATAAAGCCCTGTATGAGCACAAGTGCCGGGCTTCTTCGAAGGGGTGGGACGGGACGGGGGGGTGTGTTCTGGGTGGGCGCGGGCCGGGATAGCGCCATTGTTCGCTGTCCCAAAGACCTGGCTGTCGGCGCGCGCAACTTATGTCAACTCGGGAGCCGACGTTACTTGTGCAACAAAGAAAAAGGTAGGGTTTAGGGGGTGGGGAGGAGAGGGGAACAGGAAGGGAGGTTAGGTAGGCGGGTAGGGCAGTTCCCTCCCAGTCCGCTCCTTAATTGAAGCGGACTGGGAGAGAACTGGGGAAGGCCGGAATGCGTCGCCGAGGGGAAATTGCAGAATTCCCCACCCCCCTCTCACATGCCGCCCGCACATACACGCATGGATTATAAAATCCGGTGTGCATGTGCACACGGCCCACGTATTTTATAATATGGACGCGTAAGAGCACACATGTTATAAAATCGGCACGTCTATGTGTGCGCGCCGGGAAAGCACGCGTACATGGACGCGTGCGCGCACTTTATAAAATCTACCCCTAAATGTCTTGCAATTGTTGCCAAATGTGTAACATTTATATGCACACTCATCAAGTGCCATGTTAAATACTGTGCTTTATGTGTTCTACCATTTCACTCACATGTCTTTTAACTGTTCTAGCAGAGACAGACGGTTCTTTCATCCTGAGTACAATAATTTTTTTATTTGGCAGATCTTTGATCACCTCTTTGAACTGCTGAGGAAGACTTCTTTTATACATCCTCTATCTGTAAATGGCTATCTATTTTTTTGCAACTTTGCTGTGCAATTTTGAAACGTCTTTCTGTGGCTCAGTTGTTACTTACAATTAAGTGATGACAAATGCTGCTTTGCTGCTCGTATTCTGGTACTGACCCTTTTTTTTTTTTCATTCAATCTTGTCTGCTTTGTCAAGAGAGGTTTTCTCATGCTTTGTTCCAAAATGGCATCGCCCACATGGTGTGCGACCAACAATACTTTCATAACACAAAGCGCAAACAGCATGGCGCTACTTTTGAAACAAATCCACACTCGTTTGTCCAAGAAGGATGAAATGAATGGATGTCTAACTCTGTGGGGTTTTTTTGGAGCTGACACTTTGTCTTATATAGTTGCCTTTCAACTTATTTAAAAAATAAAATGAAATGAAAAGTAAAAGACGGTGTGCTGCTGCAGGAATTTGGGATTTAAAAACATCCCATTAGGAATTAGTCCTGAATAATGAAGTGCCTGATATTTACATCTCAGCAGGTGGGCACCGGACCACGGCTCTACTCCCGATGTCGTGGCGGGTCGCCATCGCGGTCAGGTAGGGGGGCGCCCAGATTTCCCGGGAAACATCTCACATAATAGAGTGGGGCTGGGAGAGAGTGCTTCAGCAGCAGGCCCCCCCCTTCTCAAATGCATATGAGGTTGGCATGGGTGAAGGTCCGCCCCCCCCCCCCCCTTGGTCACACTGTGATTAGCTGAAGGCAGTACAGAGTGGAGTTCAGCTTGCTACCGAATAGTGCCAGCTGTGTGAGGACCAATCAAAATAATTTTGCATGCTGCATTTGCCAGACGTGCCAGAGGATGACTACCTCTGCTGAGGAACATCTGTAGGATTCATGGCAGCCAGCTTCTCAGATAAGTTGCTTCCCAGGGCTTGAGCACTTGCCTCTTAGAGCTATTAAACCGCAAAACCCAGAAAGATGCTTGACGGCATAGGGAGGGGAATGTACAGCAGAAAAAAGGAGGTGATATTGCCCTTGTCTAAGTCCCTGGTGAAACTTCCATTTGGACTATTTTGTACCTTCAAAAAGATATAAACCAGATGAAGTCTGTCCATAAGGTGGCAACTAACATGGTCAGTGGTCTTTGTTGGTAAAGCATATGGGGACAGACAAAGATCAGGTCCGGTAACTTTTAAACCATGGCCATTTTATAACAATGCGAAAAAAACAAAAAGACAATCAATCACTTCTTTAAAACTGTATACGCCCGATGTGCTGCTACTCATTTAAATAATTTAGGAATTATAATATTTGTATTTTTGATAGAAACTGCATCAGCAAGCCAGACGACGGCAGTGGGGTCACTTGCCGTCCGGACTACTCGTCACTTGCGGCGTGATTGTTTATAAATTTGAAAGTCTGTGTTTAAATTAATAATTGCATTGGTAATATCATCTGTTCCTTATGTGAGAGATGAAGAATAACGGCCGATGTTTCGCGAAGAAAATCGCTTCTTCAGGAGTCAATTGCATAAATTCCAATGAATCTAGAACAGATGCTATTTTAAAAGAAAAAACATATGTCAAAAAATATTCATAACGTTAAATACTTAGCTTCGGGTGTTACAGCAAACGCCAACCTTCATCCTGGACAGTGCTGTCTCTCATATGAAAATCTTTAGAACGGGACAGGACAAACCCTGAGTCACTGACCCTTTAAAAAGGCCCGCGTTTTTTGTGAACGTGGTGACGTATGACGTTCCGTCTCACTGACGGCATGTTGCTATGGTAACCTGTCAACATTAAGCAACTTTAAGCAACTCTAACGCTGTTACTTCGACCAATCAGAACTAGAAGGCGTGTTTTCACAAAAAAACTTGAAGTTCCATTGCTGAATTCAGCCCTTTAGGTTCAACTGTATCAAGACGATGAATCCAACGTTGCTCAGCATGTGCAACGTTGCTCAGCATGTGCACAGACTTTCAAATTTATAAACAATCACGCCGCAAGTGACGAGTAGTCCGGACGGCAAGTGACCCCACTGCCGTCGTCTGGCTTGCTGATGCGGTTTCTATCAAAAATACAAATATTATAATTCCTAAATTATTTAAATGAGTAGCAGCACATCGGGCGTATACAGTTTTAAAGAAGTGATTGATTGTCTTTTTGTTTTTTTCGTATTTACAGTAATAAGACACGTTGTGGTTCTCTTTTTTTGTTTGTTGTCATTTTATAACAATCACACATTATAAGATATTTTGACTGCACGCAAATGCTGCTTCTACCGCATAAGCGAGGGGATTTTAATAGACACGCATGCTGATGCCATTACCAGTTTTCCCAATTTGTTCCCAGTTCACCCAGGTAAGGAAAAAGACTTCCAAAACCCCCCTAGTTTAATAGCCTCCCTTCCCCCCTGTTAGCCCCAAACTTTGAAATCCTGCTTATCTACCTAGAATTTTTTGTTTTACATCTAAAACAGAAGTAAAGTTATGCGGCAGGGGACTTAGCATGCGCCTATGCGTGTAAGTATTTATGCACTAATTTTAAATTAAAATCCAGGAACGCACATGCCCCACCCAATTGTGCATGCAGCGAGAGATACGCACGTACTCTGGTAGCTTTTAAATTCCGCTCGGCACGCACCAGCCCAACGTATTCAGGCATCTCCTAATTTTGGCACACAGGCTTTTAAAATTCACCTTTATACATATATACCTTAGAAGAAAGTCAGGATAGAAATATTTAAATACTATGGATGCACATTTGTTTTTTAAACAAATAAGCAAAACTCAACAAATGCGTCCCTTTTTATTTGTGTGAATGATGCAAACTGAAAATTAGCCTCAGACTAAAATACCTGAAAACTTTTGGGTATTTTCGATTTCATATGTTTTAAAAAAGCAGCTTTCCTGCAGGAACAGGCCTCAGCTTAGTCCTGTCCCCACGGCCTGGTCTGAGGCTGGGTCCTGTGACCGAGGCCTAGGCGTGGGCCTGGTTTTACTTTTACTGTGAAGACAATGGGACCATGAATGAAACAAAGGAACAATTATTTTTTTTTGTTTCAAATGAACCTGATGATTGACTGTGACCTATGAAATGAATGAATGAACTAAAACAAATTTCTTGTCCCCGCACATCCCAATTAAATACCTCCAAGTTATCAAAGGAGACTGAGGAACAAGGGGATCATAGGGTGAGGGTGAAAAGGGATGGAATTCAGGAGTAATCTAAGTAAGTATTTATTTACAGAAAGGGTAGTGGATTAGTATTTATTTATTTTGATTATTTGCAAACATTTGATATTCAGCCTATACCAGACTGGTCCTAAGGTGGATTACAATTAATTTATAATGTATTTATTTTATTTAAAAACTTTTCTATACCATCGCTAAGTAATATACCATCGCAACGGTTTACAAATAGGCACATAGACTAAGATATGTAATGTAGGTTATCGTACATTCTAACAGGTGCCATTAAAGTTTGGTTACAATTTCATAAATAAAATCAATATTTGAGCAAGGTTGGTCTAGTCCAGGTATATTATTGAGTTACTATCTCTTTGAGATATTACTTCTTAACAGCCTCCCAGTGGAGGTGATGGAGACAAGAACAGTATTTGAATTCAAGAAAGCATGAGGCAAGCACAGGGGATCTCTGAGAGAGTGGTAGAGTTTGTGAAACTGAGCAGTTGTTGTGAATGGGCAGACTAGATAGGCTGAAGGGAAGGGCATTCATTTGAAATGAAATAGAAAATACTAATGATATTTCCTATTTCGTTTCATTTCAAATTTTAAAAAATTGATAGGAAAAGCACAAAATATCATGTTGTTATTTCTATCAGTTTTTGGGAACTGGCCAAAAAAGCAACATTAAAAAAAAAAAGTGAAATCTGCCCCAACCCTTCCCTTTTAGTACAATATTGAGCCCTCCCCAGCAGTTGAAAACCCTCACCCACCCTAGCCTACCCTCCCGACCCCCCTAGGACTCGCCAGTCCTGCCCTGGTGGTCTAACAGGGAGCCCAAGAGCAACTTCCCATTCCCGGGATGGTGGCTACCATTCAAAATGGCACTAGCCGCCCTTTGCACCTATCTTGGGATAGAGGCTGCCAGTGCCATTGAGCAGCTCCTGTCCCATGATAGGGGCAAAAGGCTGATGGCTTCCATTTTTTCAAAATGATAGCCACTGTCCATTGTCCCTATCATGTGACATGGGCAGCCTGCACCAGTTTGAAAAATGGCAGCCACTAGCTCTTTGCCCCCGGGCTCCCCGCTAGACTATCAGGCAGTATTGGTGAGTCCTGGGGGGGGTGAGGAGGGTGTACTAGGATGGGCGAGAGTTTCCAGCTGGTGGGGGGGATCAATATTGCATTAGAGGGGATGGGTTGGGGTGGGTTTAGGGTTTGGTTTTATTTTTTTAATGAAAACAAAAAAAGATCCGGAGGTGGACCCAAAATGGCCCACCCCCCAAAATGAAAATAAAAAGACAGTGACATGTTTTGGGGCTACTGTCCCTAATAGGCCGTATGATCGTTTTCTGCTGTCATGTTTCTGTTTTTCTAATTTTGATCTACATTGTCTAATTTATTTAATAAGAGTTTTTTCATTTGGTGTTCCTTCTATTAAAAGTTATTTGACAAGAAAAATGGACAGCTTTTTTTTAGTTTTAGGCCTTTTAATACTTCATAAGGTCTGATTCTGCTCTCCTTGCAGAAGAGTATATCAATGTTCACATGTTCATAGGCAAAAGAAACTCCTCAAAACTGATATGAAGAACTTATTTTTTTCTACGTTAGTTTTTGATTAATATGCAAGAATGCTGTGTGTACACTGTAATCATCTCTTAATCTGAAATTTTCAAAAGATGTACTGCAGAAAAGGTATCCACCTTCCATACATTTAGCATCCATTGTCTGTTCTTACTGCTTCTCTGTATGGTTTGCAGCTTTAGAACATGATCATGGAATTGATTACTACTAAGACCAGGTATACTAGAGTTTTACTTGTCAGCTGAGCTGGCTTGATTGAAAAGTATAGCTCCTAATACTTGGATGGTACAGATTTGATGAAAGATAAATAGCTGCTGCCAGCTGGAAAATAAGAGGCAAATTGGAGACAGAAGACAGAAAAAGGCAAGCGGACCTGCTTGTTAATGCACTGGCTAGCAGATAAAGCCTAGAAGCACACCAGACAAACAAGGTGATACAATGCCAAGTTATATTATTTTCCGAGTCTCACTATACTGTATGAAAGTAAAAGTGGACATCATTTTCTTTTTTGCAATACCTTATTTAAAAGCACTGGAATTAGAGGGAGAACCAAACAAGTGGATATCGATAACCAACTGAATTTCAAAAGCTTTATCAGTAACACCGTGAAAGAATGCTTCTTCAAACTCCAGGTCCTAAAAAGACTCAGACCCTTACTGCACCCCCAGGATTTCAGATCAGTTTTGCAAGCAATTATATTTTCTAAAATTGATTACTGCAACTCTCTGTTTCTTGGGCTCCCAGCTATCTCCCTTAAACCTCTACAATTGCTCCAAAATGTCACTGCCAGGATTTTAACTAAAGCAAAAAAAAGGGACCACATAACTCCAATTTTAAAAAATCTCCATTGGCTCCCTATAAAATATAGGATCATCTACAAAACCCTCTCATCCATTCATAAATCTATTTACAAAGCCTCATATCTAGACCTCAGGATCCCATTCCAGCTACATTCTTCCTCTCGTCCGTTGAGATCATCGCAAAAAGGCTCTCTAAAAACCCCTCCACTCAAAATCTCGTCAAACAAAAGAGCCCTCTCCACTGCGGGTCCGATCCACTGGAACTCTCTACCATCAGATCTCAGGCTTGAACAATGCCCCCTCACATTTAAAAAAAGACTTAAAACTTGGCTTTTCCCTCAAGCCTACGACTGAGTTGTCACCATAACTCCCCCCTCCTGGACAATTTCATATCATACCACTATGTTCAATAATTCTAGAATTAATTTTCTAATCCCTCTGATCAATTTTATCAATTTCTATCCCTCTGATCAATTTTCTTGATCAATTTTTCAAATACTTTATTCACGATTGATTCATTCTAATCGCCTTTCTATAGGATTGCTGTTATTTATTGTTGTTTTAATGTTATTTATTAACTTATTAATTTCAATTGTTTTTTCTCCAAGTTCATTTTCCTGTTCTATGTAAGACTCACTTGTTAAGTCATTCCAATGTTATATGTAAACCGAAGTGATTAGTAACATTGTTACTAGAACTTCGGGAAATAAAAATGCTAAATAAATAAATAAATATCACACGTGATGCAGACTAAATAATGCAACACAGTCTTCTTTGGGAATGATCTTGTAGCGCAGTAGTGCTAGTTAGGCTTCAAAATATCATCCTGTCTGTATCTTGGCTCTATTTTTCTTTTTTTGCATCATCTTTTTAAGCCCCTTTTTTTTTTGCTTAATATATTGAACATTCTGCATTTCACAATATTTGTTTTTAATTAAATGTGTGTAACTTTTCATTTGATCATATCCCAGGATTTAACAATGTTTTCCCCTCTGCCCTCTTCTCGGAAGGGAAGGGGTGATGGGTTCTGCTGTATGCATGTGTTACATATATTTGTGTTATACCTGCACAGAATTCTGATAAAGATCAGTCCAGCAGTATCCATAGTAGTGGGGGAATTGCCAATCACTTTCAAATCCTTCAAACATGAATATCTCCTTGGGAATGAGTTACAAATCTGAATGAAAAAAGGGAAATCTGGTTATTCTATTGAATAGAGACCTGCATTAGCTAAAAATATTATTCCAAGATCCCTATTTATTTGGGGGTCTTTGTTTGTTTTTTCTGGTCAAGTGCTGAAAGGGAAGAGAATCCTTCAGTGATGCTCTGGAATTATTTATGCTCATCTGTAGTGGAGGTCAGTGAGGTCATCTTCCCTCTTTTCTGAGACCCAAGCACATAATCTTCATGACATCCTCCATCCTGAGCATGTCTCCTGAGGGACAGAGAACTTGGATACAGACCTTGTATGTCACTGTGCTCAGGTCTGCAACCGGGGGGGACGGACAGAGCCACTTGGTACTGCTAATTCAGATAGCATGTGCAGAATAAATAGTAATTAATTGAATAAAACGATCGGTAGTATACTTTTATGTAAATGTGTTTTTGGTTTCAAGAAAAGGTGGCCAAACTAGCTGTGAACTGGCTTTTATCTCTCCTGCTGAATAACTATTTATATATCCCTTCTTCTCCAGGTAGGCTAGAAATAGGGCAACTATGAGGGCACTGCCAGTTCTGTGAAATGGAGTAGACTGGCTGGCAGAGAGTACTCCCAAGGTGAAGATGGAAAGAAATAGACATCTAACTTAAAAATCCGCATACCTATTAAAATCCGTGGGCCGGATTTTAATAGGTATGCGCAGGCGTAGATTTGTACGCGCAACCCGGCGCGCACAAATCTACGCCCGATCTTATAACATGCGCGCGCAGCCGTGCGCATGTTATAAAATCCAGGATCGGCGCACGCAAGGGGGTGCACACTTGTGCGCGCTGAGACCTAGGGGAGCCCTGATGGCTTTCCCCGTTCCCTCCGAGGCCGCTCCGAGGCCGTTCCTCGGAGGGAACTTTCCTTTCGCTCCCCCCACCTTCCCCCCACCTTTGTTCTCTTCTTTTTGCCTGCCTGAGGCAGGCATAACTTGCGTGCCGGAGGCCTTGGTCCTGCCCCAGACCCCGCCCCCTTCCCGTCCCTTTTTTCAAAGCCCCGGGACATGCGCGCATCACTGAACCTATGCAAAATAGGCTCGGTGCACACAGGGGCACATTCTCAGGGTTATGTGCATAAATTACATGCGTAACCCTTTGAAAATCTGCCCCCATGTCTATTATGCCAGTGATGCAAATCCTGGGTTTCACTGACCTCTTTCATGTTTTTTTTTTTTTCAAGGAGATTTGTATTACAAAAGATGTATAATCTGAAATAATGTTTAATCCTAGAGAGAACTAGCAAATCATCAAATTGTGACTGGAATATCTCATGGATGTTTACAGGGCACTCCATGGAAATGTGTCCTTTTAAAAGAAAATAGCACTTTATATAGCAAGGTAACTAGGGAGTTAGCCAACCAGATCCCTTAGCCTACAATTTCTTCCCAAAACACTCCCTGCCCACCCCCCCCCCCCCCAAACACACACACACACCTTCCCTAGGTTCAACCGCAAAATATAGCTGCCCAGTTTCAGTAGGCAGCTAGATTTTGCTGTGGGGGAAAAGTGGGCATACTAGGGGAGGGGGCGGGGAGGGGAAGCTAAGGGGCGGATTTTCAGAGCCCTGCTCGCGTAAATCCGCCCAAAACCGGGCGGATTTACGCGAGCAGGGCCCTGCGCGCCGGTAAGCCTATTTTACATAGGCCTACCGGCGCGCGCAGACCCCGGGACTCGCGTACGTCCCGGGGTTTTCGGAGGGGGGCGTGTCGGGGGCGTGTCGGGGGGCGGGCCCGGTCGTCGCGGCGTTTCGGGGGCGTGTCGGCAGCGTTTTGGGGGCGGGTACGGGGGCATGGCTATGGCCCGGGGCGGTCCGGGGGCGTGGCCGCGCCCTCCGTACCCGCCCCCAGGTCGCGGCCCGGCGCGCAGCAGGCCCGCTGGCGCGTGGGGATTTACGTCTCCCTCCGGGAGGCGTAATCCCCCGACAAAGGTAAGGGGGGGGGTGTAGAGAGGGCCGGGGGGGGGGGTTAGGTAGGGGAAGGGAGGGTAAGGTGAGGGGAGGGCAAAGGAAAGTTCCCTCCGAGGCCGCTCCGATTTCGGAGCGGCCTTGGAGGGAACGGGGGGAGGCAGCGCGGCTCGGCGCGCGCAGGCTATACAAAATCGATAGCCTTGCGCGCGCCGATCCAGGATTTTAGTGGATACGCGCGGCTCCGCGCATATCTACTAAAATCCAGCGTACTTTTGCTTGAGTCTGATGCGCAAGCAAAAGTAGGCTGATCGCGCTTCTTTTAAAATCTACCCCTAAGTGCATAAATTTGATAGGCATGTGCAGCGGGAGAAAATTTATTTTGTTTTAAAATTCATTTCACGGGAACCCTAATTTGTTTCTTTAGTTTCAAAATGCAAAAAAAAAAACTTTTTTTTTTTTTTTTTTTAGTTTGATTTGTTTTTGTTTGCCATTAAAGTCAGTGGGGGAAGCATTACAAAGTAATTTTCAGCGCATATTAGACTCCAGAGTAGGGGTTTTTAATTGTCTTAAAATGTGTTGAAAGAAATCAACAGAAGGGAGAAAGAATTCCAAGGTACCTAGAAAGACTGAGGAGACTGGAAAGTGGCACCAAAAGTGGCATGAATAGCCTATGACTCTGTGAAGGGGCAAAAAGGTACCAGCATTGGCAGGATTTCACCAAGCCACTGTAAGAGGCGCAAAGAAGCAGAAAAAGTGGGAAGAACACCCCAAATTTCCAGAAGAGGGCACAAGTGAGAGTAACATGAGCCCTTGATGGCATCTCAAATGTCAAACTGGCATAGGAAATTGGCATTAGCAGCATGAAGGGGGAACAAAGCAGAAAAGGAGGCAGTAAAACCTCCAAGGCAGGCGCTGATAAAGGGGCCAAGAGGCACAAAGTATGGCTTTAAGGTTCCAGAGCACCATGAGAGGTGCAAAGCAGCTCCACCAGACTGGCAAGGTGTTTAGCCCTGGGGTACGACAGCAAGACACAGTGGCAAAGGAAACTCCAAGATGTAAGGTCTGGGCATGGAAGCAAGGCTGAGTGGCACAAAGACCCCCAAGGTGCAGGGTGGAATTTAGATTTTCTTGTAAAATGGGTTCGCCAAATGTAAAAGTTCTGATCACAATTAGTACATCTCACTGGTTTCTCTGATTGTGGGGTAGTTTTCCAGGAAGGTAGTGAGGGCTGTTTTATTTAGAGACCATTTCCCCACATCACTGAGCTGCCCTTAGCCACTTCCATTTTCTGATTTTCTGATTTTGCATGAAATCTCTGGCACTACACTAAATGTTATCACACTCAGAACAGTAAATAGTTATGCTTGAGTATCTTTTGTCTTGTGCCGGTTTTTTCTCCTTCAGAATGAGGCTTTTTTTTTTTTTAGCAAAAAAAAAAAAAAAATCGGTATAACAAACAGTATAATGAGCCAAGAAATTCCTCTTCAGTTTCAGGTCAGAATTACTTTTGGGGTTCTTTCTTTCAGTGCCAGTGGCTACCTGCTCAATTTTGGACAGATTTAAATTTACTTCATCTACTCTGCCTTTCCTGTCTCTGACATGATTATTTTTATATCACTGGGGATGTGAAGATTAGAACAAAGATGTAATATTTTGCAATGATATTGTAATGTCCACTGCCCACTCTTTGCCCACTGCCAGGCAAACAGTGAGTGTCACATTGTCTGCAATATTTCTCTGACACAGACAGGCTTCACAGTAGAGCCTGTTATTCTGCACTCTCTGCCCTGCCCTCACTGCTCACTTATGCTCAGTACTGTCTAGTGCCTGCTGCCCACAATGTGCCTGCTGCCAGGCAAACTGAGAATAAATGACTAATCTCACGTGTACCTAAGGCTTCAGTCACCAGAAAGGATAAATGGAACGCATGCCAAGCATCAAATTTGCAATGAGACACAGATATTGTGATGCAGGCACTGCCTCACTGCTTTGCTTTCCTCTCTTGTGTGACGGACTGTAGATGGACTGGCACAGTGAGATAATATAATATGCCACAGCAACAAACTTTACCAAGAACTCAGAGAGAGCTCAGAGCTATGCTTTCACACAATGTCTTGAGAAGCACTGCAGAGTAAATCTCTGACTAGGGATGTGCATTTATTTGCAACGAAATAGGAAATAGAGGCGATATTTCCTATTTTGTCGTGTTTCACAAAAAAATTTAAAAAAAAATTTTTTTCTTTTGGAAATGGTGGCAGTTTGATGATTATAACCAATTATTTATTTATTTTATTTATTTATTTTTAATTTTTATATACCGACATTCTTGCATCAAATGCAAATCAAACCGGTTTGATTTGCATTTGATGCATTTGCATTTTGCATTTGCAAATGAAACAGAATAAGCAGGAAATATGATTCCTTAGTTTAATACATTGAACATCTATAACGAAACAATTAACAAAGCGAAAAGCTAAAAAACTTTAATAAAGGTTAATTAACAAAGGAAACATAAATAAAAAATTTTTTAAAAGAAGCACAAAGGTTTGCACGAAGGGGTGCACAAAGGGGAGAGCCCCTTTGTCGCGCCCCTTCGGCACGCGACACCTGATGGACCTGCGTCATTTACTGGCTTTAACGCTGAACATGGTGACATCAGAGGGAGCGGATCTCATTCTCCCTGAGCTCTCTCAATCTTCTTTGTTTCCTGGCGATTTTTTTCATTTTTTTTGTGTTTTTTTTCTGTCAGGGATTGTCCCTCAAGGTGCCCGATGCTGGTGGGCTGCCCCTCAGCTTCACTGCCTGGTGCGGAGTCACCTACACTATATATGAAACTTTCCACTCTCTCCATAAATATATTTTCAGCCTTTTTTGAAAAATTTTTCTGAAATTCAGTTCCACAGAGTGTAGGTTGACTGAGTAATTTTTGAAGTTATATAAATTAAGTTATTAAATAATTTACTGTAAAACACAATTTGGCAGCGACAGAGCAGTTTTTAGTTGTTCTTGATTTATTTTTTATAAAGTTGTTTTAGGACAATTTTCAACTATAAACTAGCTGGCATGGTGGTGGTTTGAAAATAGCAGTTAAAAATAGCTGGGTATCTTGGAAATTGTCCCCGTCCCCCCCCCCCCCCTTTATTTTTTTATTTTATTTATTTATTTTATCCAACATTCTGAGCAGGGAACAAAAAAAAATTTGTAATCTAAAAAATACAAAACCATTTATCAGAAATTAAAGTAAAAATATACATAGCTTGCATGATCCTTAACAAAATGGAAGAGAAGCTCTGCCAGTGGTTACTGGCAGCTCATGTGTGATGCGTCCAAAGGGAGCCAAATACCAGTGGTAACGCTTCCTCAGAGGTGATTATTTTTTATCAGCAGTAAAATGCTTTCTTCTTTGCCATCCTCTTCAATCTTCCGATGGCAAGAAATGTTGGTCCACCACCCCTTGCTAATGACCATTTTAGTAATTTGTTTTCTGTCAGTAACCTCCAATTAGGGCTGGGAGATATAGGTCATTTATATGTAATATTAGAAAATGTTATATATTCTGTGTTCATGAGTATAAAATTAGCGGGCATATTTATAAACTGAGTGCTGACAAGAGAATGACAAGTTTAATGGATAGTTAAGACTTAAAAAAAAAAAAAATCCCATGGAAGCGCGGTTGGTGTAGTCTTACAAATGATTCCCTGTGATATATAAATTTAGTTTGAGGTCATTATATGGATAATTTGTTACTAAGTAAAGTAGTTTGTCAGGTTACGAGACATTAATCTTCCAATAGGTCTTTAATTAGGACAGATGCAGTAAATAATTCATAACAAGACGTTGCCCGAAAGCATTTATAAATGCTCAATTATATAATTTTACAGGCAGTGGCAAATTGTTATTTTTTTTGTGTGTGTGTGAAGTCTGAGAACAGAAGTTCTTAATTACCTACAAGGTTTTAGACATCTGCTGTGGACTCTTAAGTGCATTAAAGCTCAGCCGCTGATGATAGAGCTGAAAATCAGAGTGAGCAGCACTATTTGATTTGGAAATGGAAAAGGCTGGAGGCAAACTTGGCAGAAAGGAATGGCCTGTTGTGTACTTTTATTTCAGCTGTTCAAATATTTTCTGTTTTAAGAGAATACAGATTCTACGGTTGATGGGCAAATTATTAGATGTGATATGTTTGAGATAAACAGTGCTTAAAGATTTATTTTGCATTGCATAATTCAAAAAGTAGGAAGTTCAGTATAGTGAACAAGCCATATAAATTTGGAATAGTGCCATGAAATTTGCGAAGTATTAAACTTGTATTGGCGAGAATTGCAATTTGTTCAAATGCTTAGTGTCGGGATACTCTGGGGGTTGTGCTATATTTTTATTAGACCAAGAAAAGTCACATGCTTTACTTTAGCCTTCATAGTCTGCTGATATATAGCCAGGTAAATATATTTTACATATAACTGATATTTTACTCAGGACAGTGATCATGCTGCCCTTAATTTTGCCTTTTGCTTTGCTACATGTTTTCTTAAGAAAAAATAAAAATACCTTCTTAACAAGAAAAAAAGTTTGTTTTCCAAGTTGCAAAGAGTTGTATGCTCAGCACACATGGCTCGTATAATGAAAACCGCAGCTTTGAAAGCGAGAACTGATGGAGTAGTAGATTTGACAGCATATGCAGATATTTAGAAGTCATCCTTAGCTCATTCTGCACTGCCCTGATGCAGAGAACGCAGCTCTCAAAAAGTAGTCACAAATGTTTTTAGTACCATGAAGACGTGCCATCTACAGCCTGTCTGTTGATCTTTATTTCTGTGTATCTAAGTGGACTAACTTGCAGCCTCATAACTTGATTCATTAATTGCATAAATCCTATCTCATTGTGCTTAAATAATTGACCTGTGCTTTACGCAGAATCCTGGGTGTTGACTGTGTTTCATTGCAATGAAAAAAAATGATAGATTTCTTTTTTGTGTTCATATGTTTATTGAATTTACATGAATTTTTAAAATACTTCCATATCTTAATATTCAATATACTATATTCCACCAAATATGTATTTTATGGAAGGAGCTATCTTTCCATTTATTAAGAATGAGTTTTAAGGCCAAGAATAGTTAAAAAAAAAAAAAAAAAAAAAGCTATCAGTTTCATACTATATTCAGAAATATCTAACTATAATCAATATCTACATAATAATTAGAAGTGAAAACTCTCATTGGATATTCAGTATCACCCAAATTTTCAAAGTGTTGCACACGTAAAATACGGGGGTTACGTGCGTGGCTGGGCCGTGTGTGCGCGCCGAGTTCATTTTAGAAACGTCCCGGCCTCGCGCGTAGTCCCTGGAAAGCGCAGATGTGCCGGGCCAATGAAAAGGGAGGGCAGGGAAGGGGGCCGACGCACCAAAGTTACTTCTGCCCTGAAAGAGCAGTAAGGTTAAAAAAAAAAATTTTGAGTAGCAAGGTAGGGGTTAGGAGTCGGAGAGAAGAGAAGAGAGGGGAAAAGGGAGGAAGGGGTAGGTAGGTAGGGATATAGGAAAGTTCCCTCCCAGTCCGCTGCTTTATCATTTTACTACTATTCATCCTCTTTTTTGGAATACAGATAAGTGCTCTGTAAGGGAAGATACCTTCATATTATTTTCTTTTGTTTTACTTTTGTTTTACTTTGATTTTCTGTCATGACAACTGTCATGACAACTGTCCAGTTTTGGACTGGACAGCCAGGTTTTCAGGCATTCTGTACAGTGTCCAGTCAGAAGTACCGACTGGACATTAAATGTCCAGTTTTGCAGGTGGATCCTCCTTTTTCCCCATAGCCTCTTAGTTCGAGGAAGAGAAAGGCAGGTCAGAGCCTGCCAGAGGAGAGCTGTGCTGTATCCCTGCCTCCTTTCCCATGCTGTGATTGGACAACAAGGGGGAGAGGAGGAGGTGCATAGCACAGCCCTCAGCTCCCAGTGGTTCTGCAGATACATAGATACACTGTTTAGGCCATTCACTGGCAGGATCTAAAATGTATGCAAATGAGGGGGTACCATTCCCCCCCACCCCCGGTCCTCAAGTGTCCAGTCCTGGTCTATGTAAAAGTTGGCAACCCTAGTCATGAGTACTTTTTGGGACTGCAGCTCCTTTATGATCATGGTAAGGGATGTTTCAGTTTTCTTGCCAGCAGCCATTTTCTATGGTATTGGAGATTCCTGTTTGGAACTCTGACTCAATTTAATGCTGCGGAAGCCACTTTCATGTTCCCTGATTTATCACTGGCCATGACCGTTTTCTCATAGGATATAGTTGGATGATTGAGCAGTTTTGCTTGCAGGTTATACTGGCTTTTGACTTGCTCCTCAAGAGAGCAGACATCTCACATATCCCATCTGATAGCAAGCTGTCTTGAAGAAATTACTTCTTAAATGAAAGATTCTATTAAATCATGAAAGGAAGTTAAATGTAAACAATGCATGGTAGTAAGCAGTGCCAGCTTTTCAATCAGCATTTATCACCTGTATAAAGCTCAATTATCAGTTTCTTTTTTTCTTTCTCTTTCATTTCCTAATCTGTGAAAGTTTTGCATTTGGTGATTTATATAAAACCGAAGATCAAACGACAAAGGCATTTATTTCATGTAGCTACATCGTGTTCTGTTTTACATAAGCTTGTGCGGTTTCATTTAAATACAGTCTCCGAAAGAAAAAGGTTCTTGTAAGTTTATGGAAATTTATAGTGACAATAGGGAGGTTAATAATGGAAATAATGGGCCTGAATATTAATTTAAAAATTGTTGCATGCTTAAAGGATTTACTAAGTAATTGTTTGCCAGTCTTTTTTAACAGCCTATACTTAATTTCCATAATTGTAAATATACCTACAAAGCCATCTTCCCTGACTTTTTTTTTCTTTAAAGTGACAAAAAATGAGATGATTTAGCATTTATGTTGCTGGAGTATGCTACTGCTGTTGAGATATTAACTTGACTCACCATTAAGAGTCTGATTGATGAAGGATTTCCTCAAATCTGTGTCCATGGAACAGTTCAGGGTCTAAATTCGTTCACTTGTATTTGTGCAGGAAGACTGTTCAGAGAGAGAGAGAGAGGAGGCTGCAGTGTGGGCATGCAACTCGTAGTCCTGTGGTCAGAGAGAACTGCTACTTATAATAGTATCAGTCAGGTCCAGAACTACCCTGCACAACTCTACCAGGGTAAATGTGAACAGAGGAGAAGAGGGAAGCCACACTGGGGACAAAGAGGCAGCTACACTTGTGATATTCTGGAGGATTGATTCCCAGAATCAAGATGCAATGTGCCTGTGAAAAAAAGAAGAGCTAGCAAATGCAAGAGAAGAATTCATTTTGTCTATATTGTGAATTGAAACTACAAGACAAGAAATACGAGAGGAAAGAAAGGGAGTTTTTTCATCTTTACATCATTCAATAAGATTCCTGGTTATTTTATTTCAGAGATATTATACTTATTGGGGCAGATTTTAAAACATATGTACGCCCGATTTTATAACATGCGCGCGCACAAGGGGGTGCACAGTTGCGCCCGCCAAGCCGTGCTGCCTTCCTCCTTTCCCTCCCAGGCCTCTCCGAAATCGGATCGGCCTTGGAGGGAACATCCCTACCCCCCCACCCCACCTTCCCTTCCCCTAACTCTCCTGACCCCCAGCCCTAAGCAAAACCCCCTTAAAAAAGTTTTCTTACCCAGTTACGCCTGCCTTGGGCAGGCGCAAGTTGTGCACACCGGCCCGCAATCCCAGGCACAGCAGCAAATGGCCGCTGTGCCTGGAGGCTCCGGATCCACCCACACCCCACCCCTTTTTTCAAGCCCCGGGACTTACACGTGTCCCGGGGCTTTACACGCGCTGCCGGGCCTTTTGAAAATAGGCCCGGCGTGCGTAACTCCCGTTCAGAATAGCGAAACATTTGGTTAAGTACTTGGGTGTCAAGATTGGCCCGGATCATAGGGAACATTTTCACCTTAATTATGACCCACTTCTCATTGGGAAGGACCTAGACCGATGGGATAGAGGGGATTTTTCATGGTTTGGAAGGATTGCTATCATCAAAATGAATATACTTCCCTGCCTTTGCTATTTTTTCCACACACTGCCCATCCCAATCCTGGCCTCATATTTAACTCTCTGGCAACGCAAGCTTCTCCGGTTCATCTGGAGACATAGACCACCGAGGGTGGCCCGGACTACTCTGTATCGAGACAAAGCAAGGGGTGGCCTACAGATGCCAAATCTAGACTGGTATTTTAGTGCTTCTCAGTTGAGTATGCTTATTCAGTGGCATTGTCAGGAGAATCTGAAATCTTGTGTTACAGTGTTACAGTGGAAGGAGCAGGCGATCCACCCTTATATATCAGGGCTTGGCAAAGGGGGAGGCTGGATGTTTCAGGGTTATCCCCCCACTCACAACTGATTCTGGCCATTTGGGAGAAGTGGCGGCCTCACTTAGCTGGGGGGAAAACCACCTTTTTTCTCACATCCTTATTGTTTGATGTCCTTTCAACCAGGAACGCTACCATATGTAAGAAGGTTCTGGCGTGACAAAGGGCTTTACACTTGGGAACATCTCTGGAATGGTCATACCCTACTCTCCTTTAGCGATCTACAAAGGACGCACTCCTTCTCTCCTAATGATTTTCTTACGTATAGCCAACTTTCTCACTACTACACTTCTGCGCATATTGGTGGGGCTCCCGAGCAGGGTAAAATCTCTTTTTGAAAATTATTGTTCCAATGCAGCGAAGATGGTCAAACCTATATAAAAAATCATGACACTCATTAAAGGGATGCCTCAGATCAAATTAAAATTTCAATTAGCATAGGAACGAGATATGGGGGAGACACTAGGAGATGGTGACTGGGAACACACATTTATTGCAACTAGCAGTTGTTCGATGTTCTCAACAATTAAAGAGAATGCCTATAAAGTCCTCTATTGTTGTTACCTCACCCCAGACCGATTATGCAAGTTTAGGGGGGGGGGGGGGGGGGGAGGAACAACCTATGCTGGAGAGGCTGTGGTGCGGTTGGAACTTTTTTCCACTTGTGGTGGAATACCCAAGTATAGCCCTATTATGGGATGAGGTGCTTAACTTTGTCTATGAGGTAATAAGTATTCGCATACCTAGAGATCCCAAAAGTTGTTTGCTCAATCTACTCCCATATCCAGGCACCAGACCAAACTTTAGATGGATCCAGCAGGTAGTATCCTCAGCCAAGTGTGAAATAGCGCTTTGGTGGTGCAAGCAGGGGCCTCCTACATTGGGAACCGTCCAGTCCAGGTTAGATAGAATCTATTATATTAGTAAATTTACCGAAATCTGCCAAGATAGACTGGCGCTCCATAGGGACATTTGGTCTCATTATTTAACACGGAAGCTTTGTCAAGGGCATATCTCGGCTGATTGTGCATCATAAACATCCCATTGTATCTTTTAATCATACTTATGCATCATATTCAGTATTGATAACCAGGGGGTGGGGGGTTAACAAGGGGAAAATAAAAAAAAATCCAGATGAAACCAGCTCACTAGGGATTATGCTATTTGTTTATTGTTCTGCACCGTCTCTAGATGTTTGTATCTATTGTAGCTATTTGATGCCTGAAGTACTGGTAATCATTTTGCTGTTATATTCTTATGAATATGTTTAATAAAAATTTCAATTATAAAAAAAAAGGCCATCTGGACAACTCAATCATTTGCGGTATCAATCGATTTTTATATATTTTTTGTTATTGCAATTAAAATATAACTTCACAATAATGTAGCTTTCAAAAAGATGACTGTGGCTCTACAACGGCCGATGTTTCACATAAACTGCTTCTTCAGGAGTCGCAAAGTCATTTACAAATATTTATCCATGCCATCAATAGTACTCCTTTATCCAGGATTCCACATCTCAATCATCTTCACCGAAGCAACAGGTTTTCTTTGAAAGCTACATTTTTGTGAAGTTATATTTTAATTGCAATATCAAAAAAAATATAAAAATCGGGATTGATACTGCAAATGACTGAGTTATCCAGACGGGCTTTTGAGTTTAAGAAGGCATGTCGTCAGGCTTGCTGATGCGGTTAAAGATAGATATATGAATGGATGGACTTTTAAGTTGAGTGAAGAAGGGCCAGACGATTGGCATGAATATTGAAAAATGTTTCACGATTTCCTTTTATATGTGATTAGTGGAGTGTGGGAATCTTTTTAGCTTTTTTTTGTGTGATACAGCCTATTTTATGCCACACGCGTATGTTTTAAAATGACTGCATCCATGAGTATGAGCCAGCAAACGTGTGCACATGTGCTGTTTAAAACTTACTGTCTGTGTTTTTAAAGTCTGAATGGATAATCATATCAATTAAGTACCTCTCAAATCTATTGGAACAGATGTTTGTGTGACTCCTCCTCTCTCTTTGTCCCTCCTCTGGCTCCTTATTTGCTTCCATATGAAGCTCGAGTTTATCTTACTCTCTTTCAAAGACATGCATTCCTTTGTCTGCCTTTATTTCTCTTTGAGAGTCATCCTATACCCAGTTTTCTGAGGCCACGTTTGCCTTGCATTCTCTTACTCCTGGTACTTGTTCCCTCTTGTGATATTTCAGCCTTAGGAGTTCTCTGGGGAGAAATCCAGCTAGTTTTTATAGAAACCAGTACCACCACTCATTTCTAATTTCTGCAGCTAACCCTTCCTCATATAATCTCCCTTTCTTTCCACTTGAAATGCATGCTCTTTCAAGCAGGGAACTTGCTTCTAATTCATTCATTGTATTTGCAAATTAATGTACCTTATCTGTATTTACCTTGTATGGCATTGCATACAAAATATGTTCAATTTTTTTCGACAGTATTGCAGTAGAAAATACATTAAGAATGTAAACAGTAACACAAATCATTCAGGTGAACTTAAACAAGTATGGAAGGTACTGGTGACTATCCTTACCGAAGATTATATTGTCCATAAAAATATACCTAGCAGGAAAATTATAGTAGGTAGTGTTAAGGACTGTAGCTTTATAAAGAAGAGAAGATGTGCTATGTTGACTCATGTAAAAGGTGTATTGCACCCAACATCCTGTCTCCGACAATAGCTAGTCCAGGTTACTAGGAAGCACTAGAGTAGATCCATTCCTTGTTGCTCATGTCCAGTGATATAAATTAGGATAATCAAAAAGAACATAGGCACTGGCAAGTTAAATGTAAAACATTAATAAGGCAGGCCAAGAAATAATTTGAGAAGAACAAAAATTAATAATAAAACCTTTTTCTAGTACATCATAAGCAAGAAGCAAATGAGGGAATCAGTTGGCTTTCCCATGTCTACTGCGCTAATAATGATTTATGGACATTTGCATCAGGAACTTGTCCAAAGCCCTTTTAAACTCAACTATGTTAGTAGCCTTGACCATGTCCTCCTTCAATAATTTCAATAGTTTGAGTGTGTGTTAAGTGAAAAATACATTCTCTTAGTTTTAAATCTGTTTCCTGTCAAATCTATGGATTGCCCCCTTATCTTAATACTATTTGAAAGGGTAAATGACCATTTGTTGTTTATCAGTTTCACCCCACTCATGATTTTGTAAACCTCTGTCGTATCCCCTTTATAGTCTCTTCTCTAAGCTGAGGAGCACCAACTTGTGTAGATTTTCTTCATAAGGGAGTCATTCCATCCCCTTTAGTATTTTTGTTTCCCTCATCTGTAAGTTTTCTAGTTTCATTATATCTATTTTGAGATGGGGTGAACAGAACTGTACACAGCACTCAAGGTGCAGTTGCACAACGGATCAATACAGAGGCATTATGATATTCTGTTGTATTCTTTATTCCACTCTGAATGATTCCTATTTGCTTTTTTGACTGCCAACGCATAGGGGCAGATTTAAAAAAAATACTCGCGAGCGTACTTATGTTCGCGCAACCGGTGCGAACAAAAATCCGGGGTCGGTGCGCGCAAGGCTGCGCAAAATCGGCAGCCTGCATGCGCCGAGCCACGCAGCCTGCCTCCATTCCCTCCGAGGCCGCTCCAAAATCGGAGCGGCCTCGGAGGGAACTTTTTTTTTGTCCCCCCCCCCCACCTTTCCCTCCCTTCCCCTATCTAACCCCCCCCCCCCCGGCCCTACCTAACCCCCCCCCCCCACCTTGTTCGATTGACTTTTTAAAAAGTTTTATGCTACTGTAGTAGTTTTACTTGATTTCTTCCTTACAGTAATTGTCAAATTTGATTGCATTATCATCATCAATTTCACCACCTTCATCCCATGTACCAGGTCTTGCATTCCACTGAGAAATATATCTAAAGTTGTTTCCTCTCTTATCGGTTCCAGAACCAGTTGCTCCATGAACCATATAGAAACTCTACCTTCATAGAATGTTCTGGTGAGATATTTACCCAATCAATATTGGGGTAATTGAAATCTCCCATTATTATTGTGTTGCCAACTTTCAGGCTGATGCAGTACAGTGCGCTCCGGTGGAGTGCACTGTTAACCCACGATTGGACGCGCTAGCTTTAAGGGGTAATAGCACATCCAAAACCCGCGTCCAACCCCCCCGAACCGAATAGCGCCCGCAACATTCAAATGCATGTTGCTGGCCTTATTAGGTATTCCCGCACGATACAGAAAGTAAAATGTGCAGCCAAGCCGCACATTTTACTTTCAGAAATTAGCGCCTACCCAAAGGTAGGCGCTAATTTCTCCGGGCACCGGGAAAGTGCACAGAAAAGCAGTAAAAACTACTTTTCTGTGCACCCTGTGACTTAATATCATGGCGATATTAAGTCGAAGATCCTGAAAGTTAAAAAAAAGTAAAAAAAAATAGAAAAAAAAATTGGAAATAGGCCCGCGGCTCGCGGGTCGAAAACTGGACGCTCAATTTTGCCAGCATCCGGTTTCCGAACCCGTGGCTGTCAGCGGGCTCGAGAACCGACGCCGGCAAAATTGAGTGTCGGCTGTTAAACCCGCTGACAGCCGCCGCTCCTGTCAAAAAAGAGGCACTAGGGACGCACTAGTGTCCCTAGCGCCTCTTTTTACCGCCGGCCCTAATTTTAATAAATTAAAATACTGTATCGCGCCCACAGGAGAGTGGGCGCTTGCCCGCTCTCCCGCGATTTTACTGTATCAGTCCGACAATTAGCCTCTCTAAGCTGTTAGCTTTTCACAGTCTGCCTCTTCATCTTGGTCAGGGAAGCAATACTCTATCCCTACAATGCAAGGTTCAACTTCGGGAGTCACCACCCAGGAAAAGGAACTAGGCATCATTATGGATAATGTGTTTAAATCTTCTCCTCAGTGTATAGTGGTGGCCAAAAAAGCATATAAAATGATAGGAATTATTAGGAAAGGAATGGATAATAAAACAGAATATCATAATGCCTCTGTATCTTTGCATGGTGCAACCTTGTGTGTAGTTCTAGTTACCGCATCTCAAAAAAAAGTCAGCAGAATTAGAAAAGGTACAGAGAAGGGTAACCAAAATGATTGGATGGAACAATTCCCCTATGAGGAATGGCTAGAGGTTAGGGCTCTTGTTTGAAGAAGAGGAGATATAATAGAGGTCTATAACATGATGATTGGAGTGGTAAACGCAAAATGGTTGTTTGTTATTTTAAAAAGTACAAAGACTAGGGGACATTCAATGACGTTACTAGGTGATATATTTAAGAGAAATAGAATTTGTTTTTTTACTTAATGCATAATTAAACTCTGGAATTTGTTGCTGGAGGATATGGTGAAAGCTGTTAGTATAGCTGTGTTTAAAAAGTTTTGAAAAGTTCCTGGAAGAAAAGTCCATAAACCATTATTAAGGTGCACTTGGGGAAATCCACTGCTTATCCCTGGGAGGATTTCACAAGGAAGGGTGTAGGAGAGATAAGGGAAGAGAGATAGTGAGGAGCTGTAGAATGAATGCATTTGAAACAAGTACAAGAAACTTGAATTCAAATTTGGAATGGATAGGGAACTCTTCAGTTCAAGGTCCTGTCCGAGATGCACACACAAAGCAAGTCAAATTGCTTAAAAAAAACAAACCTGGATGAAAATCAGCTCCTTGATGTCTTGCTTTATTTGTGCCCATGAAGTAAGTGAAGTGATGTTATTTTTTGAATTTGTGTCTGTCAGATATTTTGATCATTATCGCATCATAACACCAGCCACCACTGATAGAAAGGAACATATTTCCAGGTTATGTAATTCATATGTACTTTACATAATTTATATTGTGATACAGCTATTTCAGCGATGAATAAATAACAAAGAACGGGTAATGTTGTTAGACATGGCAGAACACCAAAACTCACAGAGTGATGCTACAGAATGTCTATCATCAAATTCAAATGTAAGGGCTAAAAAAAACAACAAGGAAATGGGGTGGAGGCATTTGATTTCAAGTTTAAAACAAGCCACCAGGTACCCTGCATTGAATTCCTGCTTTATTTATATTGGGAGATGTACCTGAACTGCAGTATTTAATTTTATAATTTATGCAAAAGTACTGTCCATTGAATCTCGAAAACCGTCCAAATTACAGAGACATTTAATTAACAAGCATGAAATATTTAAGGACAAGCAGCATTCATTTGTGAATGAAAGGTTAAGTAACTGCTCAATACTAAAGCAATAATGAAATCCAGAACTGCCACTGATTAAAAAAAAAAAAAAAGCTTGTAGTTTTATCCTAGTCGGTGGCGCAGAAGCTTGCTAAAGAAAAAAGAAATCCTATAGAGTGCTAAGGAGTTGATAATGCCATGTGCCATTGAAATTGTAAGGGAAATGTTCAGCGAGGAAGCTGGAAAGCATTACCAGTGTCTCATGACGCTGTCAGGTGATGGAGAGATGTAATGTCCATGTTTCAGTGCATTGACAGGCAGACCTTTACCAAATATATATAGTATTACTTTTACTTATTCCTGCTTTTCATTTTTAATGGAAACTGGCCAATCTCTGTTTTAGTCATTATTATTTTTATTGATTATGAAATATCCTGTATTTTTATTCTTACCTATTTATTTCCTTAAGTTTTATTTTATCTCAAATTTTTAACCTTTTAATTTTAAGGTTATTTATTGTTGTAAACCGCTTTGGTCAGTATTTTTTACTGGAAAATGGTATATAAATCTGTTTAAATAAAAATAAATAAATAAATATATAAGAAAATAGAAACCATAAAGTATAATAGAAGCTTACAGGCAAAAATTGAACTGGAAACTATTACAAGTTAGACTCTATGCAGTGCAACAATAGAGAAACAGAATCATCATCAATCCTCAGCCATTCAACATTAAATTAAATAAATATAATAAATAAATATATCATATTAGTAAAAACATACTAATAAAATAATATTTTGAAACAGCTGATGAATGGAAGATCCAATAATTAAAATATACAATTTGTTTTAAATCTCCCATATAACCTTAAATATTTCAAAACAGCAAATAACACTCCAAACTTAAAACTAATAAGGATAAAACAATTCACGCTCTCCTGGGAACTTTTGATTTCCAGTCATTCTGACATTGTCGTGGATTAGTGGGAGAGGGATATAGATATATATATCTCCTACACACATACATATATATATATATATATATATATATGCCCTCTCATACACACACACATGCTTCCACTTACACATGTTCACACGCACATATTCCTCCTTACACAACACTCACCCTCTCTCCCACACATCTCAGAAACACACACATACACGCTCCCGCTTACATGCACATACACACACAAGATCCCTCTCTCTCACACACACACATATGCTCCCTCTCTGACATGCACATGCTCAGACACATACACATATTCACACAGACATGCTCAAATACACACACACCAAGAGAAGTGGCAGGCCTGGCTCCCACCCAATCAGAAAATGCCCTATGCTTTAATTCTACAATCTTTCCTGATATAAACTGCATAATTTATTTCTCAAAAGAACTTGCTACTTACTGTTTAGACCTTTTACTCCATCTCCCTAGAGCTTGGTCTCTGCACTTGTTTCAGTGCTCCTTCTCACACACACATGCTCAGGCACACACAAACATACTCAAAAAAAACCAAAAAAAAAAACCAAGGACTTCAAATATTCAGCCATTAATCATGCCATTTTTACATAGCATTTAATTTATTTGTATACCGTTCAACCGTTTATTCTTTCCTATCTCTTCCTTCTTATCCAAGTTCTGCTACCCTTGTTATTTGTAACTGCTCCTTCGATCACCACAGTTCTAGTTGATGTATTTAATGCACTCCCATTTCATGTAAACCAGCAAGATATGTGCTCATGATTGCCGGTATATAAAAACCTTAAATAAATAAATAAATAAATAAATAAATAAATAAATACTCCCTCTCATACACACGTTATGATGCTCAGACACACATATACACATGTTATGCCTGTCGGTCGCAGACGGCTGCGACCGCTGATGCTCACCTCTTTCTTTGCTGCATTGACCCCGTTGGGGAGAGTGGCGGCTTCCGCCAACCTGCCTGGCATCCCCGGGACGGCGTGGGTGCTGTCAACTGCCATTTTGCCCTCGGAATCTCTTAGGCACTCGCACAGGCCAGTCGTAAGCACGTCATGGCGGGAACCTCGAGGGCATCCCCTCCGGATGACGTCATCACTCCAGGATACTTAAGCCGGCTGGCCCTGCCTACTGACAACTTGGCAAAAAGTTCCCTCATTGCTGAATCCACTTTGCTCACTACGGACTTCCCGTTCCAGCTCCTGATCCTTTGGCGTGAGACTCTCTGGGTACCCGCTCCTCGGGGGCCCTTTCCTCGTCTTTGGCTATCCGCTCCTCAGAGGGCCTTCTTGCCTTGGACTGCTGCCTATCCCCGTTCCCCGGGGCTTCTACTGGAACATTCATCACTGTGAGTACTTTCACTCTACTGACCACTGCCTTACCATCTCTAGTGTGGAATCCTCTCTGGTGTACCCCTCGCTGCGGGCCACTAATGTACCATTTCTAGTAGGAAACCTCATCGGTGTACCGCGCGCTGCGGACCTCTACTGTACCATCTCTAAGTGAGGAACCCCTTCGATGTACCCTGCGCTGCAGGCCACTACCGAATCATCTCTACAGAGGAGCCTCATCGGTGTACCCCGCTCTGCGGACCATTGTCGTATCTTCACTACTGAGGTATTCCCCCCTGGGTATACCCCACCGCACAGACTCTGTGACTTTCTCCTGCACTCCCCGCTTCTCGGGCAGTGCCTCTCTATCTCTTTAATAAAGACTCTATTCCACAGCTGTGTCTGACGTCCGCTGAGAACTCGCCTCCCGATGGTAAGGCTCACAGGGCTCCTTCCTGTGGGCAGTACCATCTCTCACCTCGGCCCAGGGCCCACACACCTACAAATCCTAAAAACACACACACATTTCCAGACACACACAGCGGCTCTTCCTCTCTCATACACCAAACTGAGCCCTCCTCTTCTTCGCTTCTGCCGAGGGGCAGCCTAGGAACTGTCTCGTGGTCTTTTCTGACCGGGAATTACCGGGTGGCCGCACAGTGGGTTGACACTGCTGGGCGGCCCCACAGCTCTCTCTTCTTGGTCATACAGCAGGTTGACAACTGCCGAGCGGCACCTTAGCGCTGTCATCTCGTCTGCACGGCAAGCCCCGGAACCACTGGACAGCTTCACAACATTAGCGTCTTCAGGCCGCCTGGTGGGTTCCTACCAGGTGAGCGGCGGCCTCTTTCTCATCTTGGGCGCTTTGGATTACCAGCGGCATTCTTTCATCTTGGCTGCCAGCCCTGTGGCTTTCTTTTGATTTTGGGCCCTGGTGCCTCCCAGGCTCTGCCTCCTTCAGGCCCTCGCCCAGTGCAAGTGCATGGCTTGCACAGTGGGATGCGCCAGCCCTGAGGATAAATAAGGAAAGGAGAGCAGTAAGGGAAGAGAGAAGAAAAATTGAAAGAAGATAAAATGTACTAAAATATGCACTCTGAAGGAAAGAGATGAAGAAAGAAAGAGGGCACCAAAAAAAAGAGAGACAGAAAACCAAAAAGGGACAAAGCGATCAGAGAATGAATGAAAAACGAAACACTGAGCCAGAAATGCCAACCAGACACACCAACAGAAATTCATGAGTCTCTCACCTGCACGTCTCTCACATAGAATCTACTTGTCAGGAATAGTTTAATTTTTTTGGCTAAATTTGACTTTGTGGTGTATAATTAATAATTTTCTGTATATAGAACATAGCCATGAGCATGAAGGATTTTATACTAGGCTCAAATATGTTTTGTGGTAATAAAGAATGTGCTTTTAGGGATATTTTAAGTATAGATTACTACACTTTTCCATGAGAGACTCTACCAGACTTTATTTCAAACATTCTGATATGCCAGTTCTAAAAATACTTGCTATTAGCAGCTAACAACTAAAACAAATATGCAATATTACACATAAAGAAACACACCAAATGAAGAACAAGTCTCGCAGAGACACTCCCTCCTTTCCTCCTGTCCCACTGGCAGATGGAGAGCAGAGCTTCATAGCAACTTTGCCAGCCTCAATCTGATATCTGAATGCGCGGGGCCCTGTGATCTTGCAGGACCTGCGGATCCCATACTTTCAGATGGCAGATTGAAGGTGGCAGAACGAGGCGCACACAGGTAAAAAAAAGTGCTGACATCCTCCTGCAGGTGGTGGCGTGAGGGGAGAACCTTGCAAAATTCAGTTCAGCGTGTCATGAGAATTGAGCAAACTTGAAAGTGTGCCACGAAATTTAAAAAAAGGTTGAGAAGCACCAAGTGCCAATAAATAGGACTCCAGAACAGTGTTTCAGCATAAACTTTACCGACTCACTTGTTAAATGATAGCTATCTAAACACTGTATACATTTCCTTCGTGTTACTTTCATTTTACAGAAATAAATGTGTTCAGATTTGTGTCTGGTCCTTCAGTTCTTTCCTGGGGTCCCCTCTGTTCCCTCCTGGACCTTTAGGGCTGTCTCTGGATACTATGAGTAGGTTCTTCCTAATCCTCTCCTTCCATACCTGGGATCCTGTGTTTAATCTTACTTTTTTTTCTTCTTCTGCTCTCCTCTTCATAACAGGCCTTATTTATTTATTTGGAAACTTTTGTTACTCACTAAAAATCTATCTCTAGTTCTGCTAGGCAAGTGCTAGATTTGTAGTTCTTCTCCATCCTATTGGATCCCTTTCGGAGGGGTTTAAAGGGTCTGGGGGTGACTGGGGGGAGTACAGGCTATCAAACCAGGGGGGTCTGGAGGACCTAGCTGTTAACTGGGTGAACTGGTTGAAAACACTGGTAAATTGGGAATGGTGTGGGTGCGCGCCCCTTTTAAAATCCCCTCGACTTACACGGTAGACACGGAATTTGCACGCCCACTTAAAATTTGGCACACATGTGCACGCGGCCAGGCTATGCTGTAACATGCACACACGTTATAAAATAGATGCATGCCTGGGCACGGGCCGATGTTCGTGCGCAAATGTGCACCCGTTTAAAAATTACAGTCCCTATACTGGGATTTACATGTGTAAAATCACTTTGCACATATAGCAGGCTTTTGAAAATTGCTACGATATATGCCATTAAATAGGTTTTACACGAATACGGCACTTTACACGCATAAATGGGCTTTTGAAAATTGCTGTGACAGTATGTTACATTTATGGGTATAACTCCTTTGAAAATTACCTCCTTATCCTCTAACTAAAAAATCCATATCACTCACTAGTGGTCACTATGACACTGAACATTGTTTTGGACCATTGCAGCAGCTTCCAGTGGCTTTAGTAAAGATGGTGCATTCCTCTAATCTGCTCTGCATAACCCTTCTACAGGGGCATACTTTTTCGTAGGGATCCCAATGGGACTCTACACAAAAATAGTTGTAAATATACATGTTTCATTGGTTAGCTAAGTTTTGGACATAAATAGATCTTGTGTTGTATCAAATGGGAGCCATGGAATTCATAGCGGGAACGGGAGGGACCTCAGAAACAAAATATTTGAGAAACATGAAAGTTTGGTTAAAGGCTTTAAAGATTCTTAAACTGTTATATCATTATTAAACTGAGTTTTAGACTTGTAATGTGAGCACGGCTTAAAATACTGCCAAATTTTAAGTGACTCGTGCAATGCTAGAGAGCTCACATGGAAAACAAAGAAGCACATGGACAGATTGCTGCAGTATTATGCACTGTAAATGCTCATGAGTTATTGCGGCAACCTTCTAAGTTGGGTATTTCCTCATCAAATAGGAGGTGCAGGGCCTGATCAGATTGTTATAATTAAAAATATGCTGATAATCTGTGATTTCTGATCACCAGTACAGAACATCAGATGTTACCATCTTTATTTCATAATTTGTTACAATAGCTGAACTTCTACAGGTTAGTTAAGAATGCAAATGCTGAATAATAGATATAAAATATTTGTGCAGTCAAGACTATTGTATTCACGACAGTGTTCAGCTGAGTTAAATAAGACATGGAGGTGTTTGGTGGTTTACTTATAAAGAACTGTGGTTATAAACAGATTTGCAGATTAGAAACAAAGGATGGAGGTTTAGGGAGCACGAATTGATTATATCAAATAAGTCAGCATATTTATTCGAGGTACGTGCATGTAGTAAATTTGCATGATAAAACAAAACTGAGTTATCAGAACATATGGCATCTAGGAAATTTATACACACAAATACAAAGGCCAGATGCAGCAGAGTTCTTCAGTAGATAATGGATAAAATGCTATATTCCTTGCAGTGCTTTAGCTGGCTTTGTTCTCTTGCTCAGAGCAGTGTGTTCCTGTCTTCCCTCACCATGGCTATGATTACCACTTCAACAGCCCTCTCAGCCCCCAATGGCCTTGAGCAGACTGGGTCTAAGTCAGAAATCAATCCCAAGTCTCTGGGAGAGGAGACGGCGTCAGGTGAACACTTGATATATTATTCATGATTTATGAACCAATGTTTTTCATTATTATTGGAGATTTACTCAATGTCTTGTGATAGCAGCCAGAACTAAGGACACGTAAATTAGTTCATTACTTAAACCAGGTGGGTGACAGTCTGTTTGAAAACAAAATTCAGATTTACTTGAGATCCATGACCAAAATCCATTAGAGTTTTTTTTTGTTTTTGTTTTTTTTATTTTCCTCTTCCTTGGATCATGGCAAAATCCATGAAAAAATCTGGAACAAATTTGGAGAGCATTTGCTGGTGTTTTTTTTAGCCAGATCTGCTTCAGAATTTATTTTAAAACTTCACAAACCAAATTCACATATTCATCAAATTACTTTGCAAAGCTCTTTTAAAGAAGTTGGAACATCCCTAGCTAGAATGTGTTTGATCTACAGTTTTATTCGTCAAGCATTTCAAGTAAGATTAGTTTGCCAAAATTTCCTGTGGAAAATTTATCATCCTCTCAGTATCAAAAATATGATGGACATATTACCACATGAGTCTTTTATATGCTTTCCAACATATGGAAAGTTTGAAAACCAAAATGATAAAGAGGATGGAACAGCTTCCCTATGAGGAAAGGCTGAAGAGGTTAGGGCTGTTCAGCTTGGAGAAGAGACGGCTGAGGGGGGATATGATAGAGGTCTTTAAGATCATGAGAGGTCTTGAAAGAGTAGATGTGACTCAGTTATTTTCACTTTCGAATAATAGAAGGACTAGGGGGCATTCCATGAAGTTAGCAAGTAGCACATTTAAGACTAATCAGAGAAAATTATTTTTCACTCAATGCACAATAAAGCTCTGGAATTTGTTGCCAGAGGATGTGGTTAGTGCAGTTAGTGTACCTGGGTTCAAAAAAGGTTTGGATAAGTTCTTGGAAGAGAGTCCATTAATGGCTATTAATCAATTTTACTTAGGGAATAGCCACTGCTATTAATTGCATCAGTAGCATGGGATCTTCTTAGTGTTTGGGTAATTGCCAGGTTCTTGTGGCCTGGTTTTCGCCTCTGTTGGAAACAGGATGCTGGGCTTGATGGACCCTTGGTCTGACCCAGCATGGCAATTTCTTATGTTCTTATGTTCTTATAGGGTCCATATTTTCTGGGATCAAACCCGCTAAAAAAAAAACCTTTGCTATGCCAGGCAGACAGAAAGACAGAGAAAATATTGAAATAAAACACTTCTCTAGCCACTTCTCTGTCACATCTGCTGCCTCCTGCATTCCTGCGTTCCTGCATTCCTGGTCTTTGTTCCTGAGTGCCTGATCCTTGTTCCTACATTCCTGGTCTTCATCTTGGCAGCTCTTGGTCATCTTCTCTTGAGTTTCACATCTTCATCTTCATCCTGTGGGCAATCTTCAGTCCATCAGTGTCTCCTTGTGCTCTCCTGTGCTGCTCCTTGCCTCTGTCACATCTGCTGCCTCCTATATACCCCTTTATACGCAGTGCCCCACCCATCGATACAACTACACGGGAAACCCCACCTAATATACACCCTCATATATCCTACTGTTTATACCGCTCACACGATGCCCTATCCTCACACTCCCACAACCCCCTCCTCCACACATCTGCACCCCGTCCCATACATAGGCACAGAGACACACTTCTGAGATTTATTACCGTTCATATTTCTGTCTGTATGTGTATGGGGGTGTATGAGCCCTCTTTTCCGTGTTTGCTTTCTAAATGTTTAGGGGTAGATTTTCAAAGGGTTACGTGCGTAACCCCCGAAAACCTACCCCAAATCGCCCCTGCGCGTGCCGAGCCTATCTTGCATAGGCTGCCGGCGCGCGCAAGTCCCGGGGCTTTCCTGGGGGGTGTGTCACGGCCGGCGCATCATCGGGGGCATTCCGGGAGCGTGGCCGCGGCCTTCGGACCAGCCCCCCGGACCGGACCATGGCGTGCCAGTGGCCGGTCTGGCGCACGCAATTTACGCCTGCCTGGGGCAGGCATAACTTGTGCAACAAAGGTAGGGGGGGTTTGATAGGGCCGGGGGGGTGGGTTAGGTAGGGGAAGGGAGGGGAAGGTGCGGGGGGTGGAAGGAAAATTCCCTCCGAGGCCGGTCCGATTTCGGAGCAGCCTCGGAGAGAACGGAGGCAGGCTGCGCGGCTCGGTGCGCGCAGGCTGCCAATTTTGGGCAGCCTTTCGCGCGCTGACCCCCGTATTTTAGCAGATACGCGCGGCTACGCGTGTATCTATTGAAATCCGGCGTACTTTTGTTTGCGCCTGGTGCGCGAACAAAAGTACACGCGCGTGCTTTTTTTTATACAATCTGCCCCTTAATGTGCACAAGAATGGTCTGTGGTAACTGAGCAAATTAAGATTCTGCTTCAGGGCCCAATGTACTAATACAGGAGTAAAGAAATGTGTATAGAACCTCAGTGCACAGCTTCTTTACTCGAGTGCTAAGGAAAAAATGTAACCAGCAATGTGGTAAACAAAGAAGCTGCAAAAACCATGATGGCATTAAAAACATGTGCGCACCACAGGAAAAAGTGCACTTAAAATTAGCCACATCCTCCTGTGTGCTCACTTTCTGGTCGATTTTAAAAGCCTTATGCATGCCAAAGCTGGGAGACAGGTGCGTGACTCGGCCCAATGCACACTGCGCAGATTTTAGAAACCGCCCAGGTACGTCTGTATCTCCTGGCACATGCACAAAGTTTTTTCACAAAAAGAGGTGAGGCGTGGGCAGGACATGGGAAGGTCCGGTCTGTACCATGAAGTCTGCGTGTAAGTCTATACGTGCACAAATGCACTCCGGGGTCCCCTACTGTGTAACTATACTTCTGCTATAGACAGCATGTAAGTTGTAAAATTGTAAAATATAGGGTAGTCAGTGGGGTTTCTAAGGGTTGGAGCTAATAGGAGGCTTGTTAGGTAGGGGGGTTAGGAAGTCTTCTCCTTTACTGGGGCAAACTGGGAACAAACTGGGAAAAGAGGTAATTGTGTCTCTGTGTGTGACATTTGCGCGCGTCATTATGAAATCGTTCATACATGCACGCGTGAATAGCTGATTTTAAAACACACGCACGTATACGCGCATGCGTGAATAAAATAGCCATGTCCATGTGCGTGAGTCAGCAAAAGTGCTCACCTGTGCGCCCACGCACAGGTGTTAAAATTTACCTTGTTTTGCATAAGCAAGAATTTGTTGCGTGTACAAATAGTTGTTTGTCTGCATAAAAGGGAGAAATAGATGTAGAATTAAACATGTATCAATACCAAACAAAAAGATATATTACCAAAATGAATAGTAATCCTTGAATCATAAATACAAATTTCATGCAAGACTTTAAATTAATTCAGATACATTTCAAATATAAATTTTTAATCTAATTATACAATTCACATTTTAAATAATTCAAATACAAAATACTTTCTATAAACATATAGGAGTCCATATTCCAAAGCATTTAGCCCTAGCTTGATGGGCTCTATCAAACTAGAGCGAGAAAACATTGTAAAATCTCATCTGTGTGAGACTTTCCTCACTCCAAATGATGTCAAATCTTCACTGAGGTGTACTGTGCTGTTCGAACGTCTCACTCTGCTTGTTAAACTGGTCCCAAAACCCTAAACCACCACCAAAACCTCACCTTGAGTTATTAGCTGGCCCTCCTATAGTGATATCAATAGTTGAATACTGTGAAGGCCTCCCCAGAGGCTCTATCTCTCTACTCTCCACGCCTCTCCCTCTTCCCAAGCCCAAAAATGCCCGAAATGTAATTTGCAATTTTTATCGCAAATTGTGTTATGGCCCTTTCACACAGCTTAATGCCAGGAAAAATGGTGTAGTTATTTCCAGCATTAAAAGCATGCGGTTCGCTGTCGCACAGTGCGAAAATGCCCTTCATTTTCATTAATCCCACCCAAACCTCTCCCCAATCCTGCCCCTATGAAAAATTTGCATTCTCGCAATGCGATACCATAAGGCATTTTGATGAATGACCCTATAACTTTACTAGCCAGAATGTATCTGAATATGGACGTCATAAATGAAAATATACACAAAAAAAACAGAGAAAGGGCCCACAAACACTGAATAGATACAGAAACAAAACATGCACAAAAAACACAAAAAAATCAAAAACAAACATAAAATACCTGTTGCATTCAACGTTCCGCAGGGCAGGGCCACGGACCACGGCATTTACCTCAAGCCCCGAGCCTGGAATAGCCTACCTCTGACACCGCTTCAGCCTCAGGCCCCTCCTAGCGTGCACGCACGCCAGACGATGTCCCTCTTAAAGGGCCCAAGGCAGGGAAACACCAGAGGCGCCCAATGATGATGTCACCAGCAGAGGCCTATAAAAGGCCATCTCAGCAGCACTTCCTTGCCTCGGCAATAGGTCAACTACTCTGCATCGTGCTAGTTGCCACTTTGAGTTCCTGCGTGCCTGATCCTCGTTCCTGCGTGCCTGATCCTCGTTCCTGCATGCCTGATCCTTGTTCCTACGTTCCTGGACTTCATCTTGGCAGTCCTTGGTCATCTTCTCTGAGTTTCGCATCTTCCTCTTGTGGTCAATTCTTCATCTTCATCCTGTGGGAATCTTCAGTCCTTCAGTGTCTCCTTGTGCTCTCCTGTGCTGCTCCTTGCCTCCCAGCCTACTTATCCATCACGTCTTCCCTCTGATGGATCTCTGGTTCTGACCTCGGTCTGCTAACACTCGACTATGACTGAACTCTACCTGCCACTGACCACTGCCTGATTCTCGATTTCAACTGAACACCTGTCTCTGACTATTGCCTGACTCTTGACTCCATCTGAACACCACCAGCCTTGACTGCTGTCTGCCTCTGACTATGCTGTGCTTAACCTGTCTTGGACTCTGGCCTGTGACTCATCTGTCTCCACAGATTTCCACCTCTTCCACAGAGGCCTGGGCCTAAGTCCTGCCGTCCCTGGCACCCGAGGGCTCAACCGCGGGCACCTATAGAAGTTGGGTCTCTGCCACAGCCAGCTCCGCCAGACGATAGTGGGGACCTGCAGGGCTCCTCCTTGCAGGTTGCACCAACTCCAGCCTGGCCCAAGGGTCACCGCCCACAGCAATACCCCTTCAAACATTAGTATTATACGTGTTTGTCCAAACACCCTTTCGAGGGACTTCTTAAATGATGATTCCAACAAAAGATTAATCTACAAGCGATAAAGGCAGAGCTCCTTCAGGTACTCCAAAACCACCTGTCAGTGCCTCTTACAGCAAATCAAACTGACTGGGCATGTACAGGTGTGCACTACTGTTGTGCACGTTCCTTTTGCAAGTGAGCAGGAGGAGGAAGGGGTATCCTTGCATCTTATGCCTTTTGAACCCCCCACCCACCCACACACACACGGCCTATTTTTACTGTAGCACTGGCACTTATCACTGCCACTACCTGGGACGAGCTCTATTGTTCTCCCTCATTCTCTCCCTTTCTCATCTCTGTTTCCATGTCTCTTCTCACTCCTCCCTCGCTTTTCCTACATATTTCAGCTCTCATCTACCCTCCACTTAATTTTTCTCTCTAATTTACTTCCATTTCTTTGTCTCCAACCTTATCATCCCCTCATCCAAAGATTTCATTTCCCATTTTTTATTCCTTGCCTTCATGGATTTTTTTTTACACAGCATCCAGCATATGCTCCCCCTGCCTCTTGACTTCTTTTCCTTGCCTCTTGTATTTCCTCCTGCAGCAGCGTACTGAGCAGAGGGAGCCTTCCTCATATCAGCTGATGGCAGGAAGTGCCAATCTCGGAATTTTGAAGTTGCTCTCAGTACCGGTTGCTTCCAGTCTGATGTGTCTGGACGAATGCGGTTCGGCTGCACCCCTTATAGGGAACACAGCTTGCCTCCTGCACACCCACCACAGCTTGCTTCCTGTTTCATAATTCTCCCAAGAGCTCTTTTCCAACTACTGGATCATGCCAGATTCCATGAATTCACCCTCTACCTAATGGGAAAGGAGTGTATCCCATTCCAATCCCCAGTCCAGGAACAGGGCATTATCATTTCCCTGTTCAATTTGAGAGACAAACTAAGAAACACAGGCATGGTAACTTTTAAATAGGTGCATGGGTGCACATGTGCACGTGTTCATCAGCCCACTCCCAGGCACGCAGCCATTTTATAACATACATGTATATATGTGCGCATGTTATAAAATAGCCTGACCACATGCACATGTGCGCAAAATTTTAATTGGACGTGCACCTATGTGCGCAAATGCTACTTCTACCACGTGTGTGGGGAGGGGGGAATTTAAAAGACATGTGTGTCGACACCATTACCAGTTGTACCAATTCATTCCCAGTTTGCCCATGTTAGGAATAGGACTTCCAACCCCCCCCCCCCCCCCCCCAGTTTAATAAAACCCAACAATCTGTCTATTTGTCTTTATTTTATAACTTGCACTTCATCCATAGCAGAAGAAAAATTATGTGGCAGGGGATCCCGGTGCGCACCTGTTCGTGTAAGGTCCATGCCCCACCCAGACCCTGACCACACCCACCCCTTTTTTTGGAACTTTTCATTTGTGCGGGTAGCGGCAAGTACGCGCTTACTCGGGTGGCTTTTAAAATCTGTTCGGCGTGCGCCAACCCGACTTGTGTGTGTATTTCCTGGTTTTGGCACACGCCGAGCAGATTTAAAAATTCACCTTATAGATAACAGCCTTGCTAAGGTGACATAAAACCAAAAATGTCACATTACTGCTCGGTATCGCACATTGGACACATCACTAGCATGGGAGCACCCAAATTATTAGAAAACATGTTTTCTACATAACTAAGACTTCATATTACCTGGCTGCGGTGGAGGACCCTGCCTGGAATGATACCAGAGCCCCAATGCACATCCAGAAAGATGAGCTGTAGGAAAATTAGCCTGGGGTCAGTCGGGGCAATGAACAGCAACATGTGACTTGTGTGTTTTTATATGATGCAGTACATTCACAAGGGCAGTATTGCAAAGCCATTGAAAGGATCTATGTCTGCCATAGAAAAAAAATCACATCGCATAGTTCCTCAAAAAAAAAAAGAAGATATTTCAGAACAGCGTCAGGATGTTTGAATTGCTTTTGTGTCTGCCCCGACTCCAAATATATGCGTGTCGGCTTGCACACGCATATACAGTTTGTTGCTGAAGTAGTGGGAGATGAGCAAAGTCCCAGCGTCCTGGCAGGTGTGGCATATATGAAAGCATTGCCCCTGTTATGAGAGCATGACTGCTAGGGGTTTCACTGAGTAGAGTCCTGCAGGGTGGACGTGGCAGAGATGAAGCTTTTATTTCCCACTTCCTCGTACTCATATTGTCCTGTGTTATGTTCAGTACTGTTATGAATTGTAGTGTATGAAAATAATGCAGGTATTGACTATTGTTTGGCCTCTATAAGGGAAAGGATTGCCTTGGTAGTTGAGCTGCCAGTGCTGTACCTTAATGGACAGGATAACTATCCATGAATGATCAAGAGAAAAGAAAGCAGAGATGGAAATAGGCCTTCTGTTATGTTTTCATATCCAGCCAGTTTGTGTGGGCAACCTTTTTTGACTTATTGCCTTTAGATTGCACCAGTAGTCCTTGAGCATGCTCTGTGAGCGTCTTCCATCCAATTGCAGATGTTGGTGACTATGCATGCCCAAAATCGAGGTAATGAATCTCATGCAAATCGTAATGAGACAGACAATGCATTCTGTTTCTCAAAGAAAGGATGCTCATTATCTGCCGACTTTGCTATCATCTAAACTCAGGATAGCAGATAGGAGATTCAGCCAACCTTTTGGAACAGTTATTGGCCATGGTCTCCTTGCCAAGCTCTATTTGATGAATTGACCCCATAATTTTGGGGTGCAGATTGTAATTGGAAATTTCATGTTGCTCATTTAAACTGTTTTCTAAGTCTTGAACTTTAAGCACAAAAGTAAATGGTGACTGTTCACAACATTCCATAAAGTCTCTTCTGAATTTGAGTGGAATGCAGTATCTCTAGGTGATATTGCTTGCAACTAATGTATTCCTGTCCCATCACGAAGGTTTCACTGAAACAAAATAGAAGTCTTTCCCCTTTTCAGTCTACTGCAAAGTGAGAGAATTATCAGAAATATGACAACGTAAAGAGAGAAAATGAATAGAAAACTAAATGAAAGAGGCTACTTCATATTGCATTAGCTTTAAACTAAGAAATGCTGACAAGTTATAGATTTTATTTTATTTTTAGGTTCTTATGTTACCAATAATTTTAATGTAAACTGTAATGATTGTTCACAAATTATGCTTGCTGTAAACCGCCTTGATTGATAACAGAATGACAGTATATAAATATAACAAACAAATATTCTGAGACTCCAGAAATGGATTTTTGTCTATTAAACCATGGACAGCTGCTATTCTTGCATTATTTATCATTAATTTATTATTTGTGTATATTTGATATTCAGCCTTTTCCCAAAGTTGGTCTCAAGGCAGATTATAATAAATTTAAATGAACAGAGGCATTAGAACAGCTTACAGTCAAATCCGTATTTGCAATTAATGTAGCACTGGGATCCAGCATAGGAAAATGTGGTTGATTTCCAGAATTCTCTATACTCAGATTTATTTAATAACATTCCTATTCCATTCAACTGAACATTTATCATTTCTTATATGAGAAAATTAGTTAAAATATTCCTCCTTCAGGTAATATCATTGCCTGAAGAAGAGACCACAGTAGTCCCAAAAGGTTGTACATTCATACAATTATTGGCCTTATCAAGGAATCACCTCTGCCTATCTGCTATGCTGGTTTTTCTTTTAACCAGTTTTTATTCTGAGTGACTAGAATAGCTCTCTGTCTACCTCGAACACTCTACCAGTGTGAGGAAGCAGAAATAAAAATTACATTTTTCTAATGGGAATTACTTGATTCCAGCCAGATAAAACTGATTTAAGAAATTAATTTATGGAGGATTTAAGAGAGGCTGCTCTTTTAAACGTAATGCCATTACAAAAGGAATTAAAATGGAAAAAAAAGTTTGTTGATTTGCCTCTTATTCATGGAAGTACCTATGTGTGGGAGATTTACGTAGAAAAATAGGATTTAATTTAACATAGCATTCTGAAAAGTGTGATTTTTAACTGGGAAAATCAATCTTCTTTGGTTTCACAGACCTTCTGAAATGGCATTTTGGAATTTACCTGTAGTACTAGAGGACTAAAACATCACTTGCTGTTGCCATATACAGTGACCACTCATTACATGCTAGACCTTGGCATGTGCGTGCTCTGCAGCCTTCCATTGATCTGAAATGTCTCCAGCTCCCAAGGCTTAAAAGCAGGAGTATGCCCATGTGTTCCATTAGATAACTCCCATTATCAGAAGGCAGTATTCAATCAAAAATGACCTTTCCTTGTATTCAGGCCAGTGTTACAACATGCATTCAATTGAAGCTTTTGTACAAAGACTGAAAGGCATGGTGTTCAGCAAAGAATGATGCTCTTTAGATTGTTTGCTCAGTGCAAGCTGTTGAACAAGGGTGTAGTTGACTGGCCCAGGCTATTTTTTTGGCAGACTCATTAGTATCCCGTTATTAAGTCAGCTGCGAGTGAAAAAGCCTTTGTACTTCTCTTCTAGCCATGTACCGGGATGCACAGAGTGGACAAATGATTATACCAAGTACAAGCTTGTCCTTACAAGGCTCTAACTGCCTAGACCCTTTATTTATATATAGAAGCTCGACTTTCGGTGCCTCATTGGTTGTTGAATGAAGCTGTTTTTACTTGGCAGTTCTAAGTATTGTTGTTTGTGAGGTTTCTAAGAGGAAACAAAAGCATTCTAATTACTAATGCCTCCTTTTGTCTCTGCTGCATTATTCTCATTTATATACCAGAGGGTTTCTACCTTTTGAGGGAACTGCCCCTTTGAATATCCTTAGTAGAACATAAAGTCTCCCTTCCCTTTTTCCTTGCTCGCCTATTTATTCATAAACGTTTCATTACAGCTGCTTCTCTTTATACATTCTTGGAAAGCATCCTTGATCTGGTGCTGTATACTTTGCTAAAAAGAATTGTAATATTAGAGTTCTTAAACTAAAAATAAGTAACATGTAAATATCCAAATAGTAAAGTTAAGTATACTGTTGCAAAACTCAAAAGCATTATCGCACTTCTTATATCCTTGGAGAACTTAAGCACCTACTCATCTCTTTCAGGAGCAACTGTAAAATTCTCTCTGCAGCAATGCATGCGAGTACCTCTTTGACCTCATTACTTGCTCCGCTCTCTTTGCAATTCCAATCTCCAGTTTTGTCATTGCTACTAGACGAGCTTGTTGAGTTTGCTGGTCCTAAGAACAGGACCCGTTTGCCAGCTCTCCAGTTTTGGTGACCGATTCTTTCACCATTTCAACTCTTTGATGTACGCATACCTTTGAAACCATAGGGCCTGATTTTTAAAAGCATTTACTTGAGTAAAACTGGGCTTTATTCGAGTAAATGCACTTTACTCGAGTAAGTGGGTTTTTGAAAATTGCTACAATATATGCCATTGAATTGTCCATAGGATTTACTCAAGTAAGTGCACTTTACTCGAGTAAATAGCTTTTGAAAATTGCTACGATAGTATGTCACATTTACATGCGTAACTCCTTTGAAAATTACCCCCTAAATGAAGATTTTTTTTTCATTATCCTAATCCAGAGTTTGTCAATTTTGGTCTTCATGGCCCACGTATGTCTGCTATCAGCAATGAAAATGCATGAGATAGTTATGCATATATTTAACCTAAGGAGGAAGTTAGCTTACATATTTTTTGTTATTTATATTGCCAGATTCCTCACATTGCCCCATTCCTATAGCCTACATATTATAGTCACAGTATTTGGCTAGGGACCACAGATTGTAGATACCTTCAAAACCTAGAATATGTGCATTGTGATCCTGGCTGGTAAATGTTTCTGCTGTTGTTTGCTACCAGAGATCCCTTAATCTCCTATGATTTGTGATCGCTGATGGTGATCCAAAATGAAGCCGGAATAGGCAATGTTTCCTATCCATAAGTGGTGATGACAATAACCAAAATAAGCAAATTAAAGTTACGTTGAAAACTAGATCTCAAGCACAGACATTGAATGCTCTTTCCCTATTTAAAATCTATACACAATCATCCACACTGTGTTTCCTTTCATACTTTCCCCCTGATATTTGTCATATTATTTTGTCTCCCACAGTGACTTCAAAGTATTCGGGGATACTTTTTGTATAAAAAAAAGCTGTAGAAAATATTGTGTTTAATATCGCATGCATCTTTCATAGTTTTGCTACATCAACACCAGATTCCCTCTCTCTCTCTCTTACTGGATTTAAAACTGAAGCTCTATTGCAAATGATTTCCTGAGGATATAATCTTTAGAGGGATAGCTGTGTTAGTCTGGTGTAGTAAAAATGACAAGAGGGCGGGTGGCACCTTATGGACTAACAAATTTATTGAGGCACATAAAATCTGTTTCTCCATCTCTTTTCTGCCACATCTGCTGAGGTTATGATATTACCCTGCCCACCAATTAGAAGCCCTTTGGATCAGCCCAGTGGTATATGTAATTGGTGGATGCCCGGCAAGTCTAAACATGCAGCTGAACTGATTTGGGAGAGAGGTGGTGGGCAGGGGAGTAGCAGAGCTCAAACTGAATTGCAATTACAGCCTTAGAGTTCCAGTCATACCTACTGACGGTCACTATTGCTGTATCAAATGTTTTTTTCCCCTCTAGGCATGGAATGAGAGGGAGCCCTTAATTCATCAGATCCTCACTTTCTCATTATGAACTGAGGCTTAGTGAAAGATGAGTAATCAGAAGCTATCTGAGTCTTGAATCCCATTGATAACCCAACCAATAACTCCTAAGAGTTTGGAAACCCTTGACTGGTCGCCGGATTGCTTTTATCAGACACCAGGTTGCAAACCTCATAGATATAGGAAGGCAATTTTCAAAGCATTTTAAACCCATTAATTGGCCGTTTGAAAATGATAGCCCTATAATGCAGCTAAAAGTCTGTGCATGTTTTGCAATACGCGCGTATCTTATAAAATCCAGCGTACTTTTGTTCGCGCCTGGTGCGCGAACAAAAGTACGCACGCGCGTATGTTTTTAAGATCTACCCCTGTGTGTTTGTGTGTATACTGTGTGAGTGTGTGTGTGTGTATTTGTATATATAATAGAATGTATATTACACATACCCACATATTCACATTCTCAGTGGCATTATTTATAAACTGCCAGCAATCTGCATAGAAACAGAATTTGATGGCAGAAAAAATTGCAATGTCTGCCCTTCGTCTGTTCCTGATCCATTACTACAGAGCAGCCCACTCGATGTCAGGTTTTACCTTTACACCCTCATGACTATGGATCCTCTGTGTTTATCCCATGTTGTTGTTTTTTTTTTATTCTGTTCTTGTGCTTTGCTTTTATCTCCACAGTTGTCACTGGGAGACTGTTTCATGCTTCTGTCACCTTGTCTGTGAAGAAATCTATACTCCCAAGACTACTGCCTTTGAGCTTGTTCTTAAGAACTCTTGTTTTGGGACTTCCTTTCCACTGAAAACTGCTTGCTTGATTGCATATTATTTATATCTTTGTGGTATTCAAATGTCTCTACTCTATGCTCTTCCCCCCCACCCCTCCACACACACACACACACACACACACACACACACACACACACACACACATTACAGTACATATTAAGGGTTCCTAAGTCTCATCTCTACTGTCCTGTGACCATTAGTACTTCACTGGTGCACATTTAGCGTCCCTGAAGCCTGGGGATTTGCAGAGCGTTGCCAGGTCAGCGCACTGCAGACCCACAATGAGACTAGAAATTGCCGCTATTTTGTAACTGTGTACAGAACAGCTTTCATTTAATTTGCTCTAAAGCACAGTTGAAACAGCATTTAAATTGATCTGTAATGTTTTCTAGTTGTAAATAGCCCATAGCTCATTTCTATTGTGAAAGGCTTTAAATTGTTAAGGCAGCCATCAACCCTTATGCTGGGACATGTTTCAAACAACTGGCAGTTGGTTTTAAATTCACTTGGGGGTAGATTTTAAAAGAAGCGCGATCAGCCTACTTTTGCTTGCGCATCAGACTCAAGCAAAAGTACGCTGGATTTTAGTAGATACGCGCGGAGCCGCGCGTATCCACTAAAATCCTGGATCGGCGCGCGCAAGGCTATCGATTTTGTATAGCCTGCGTGCGCCGAGCCGCGCTGCCTCCCCCCGTTCCCTCCAAGGCCGCTCCGAAATCGGAGCGGCCTTGGAGGGAACTTTCCTTTGCCCTCCCCTCACCTTCCCCTCCCTTCCCCTACCTAACCCACCCGCCCGGCCCTGTCTACACCCCCCCCTTACCTTTGTCGGGGGACTTACGCCTCCCGGAGGGAGACGTAAATCCCCGCGCGCCAGCGGGCCTGCTGCGCGCCGGGCCGCGACCTGGGGGCGGGTACGGAGGGCGCGGCCACGCCCCGGGCCGTAGCCACGCCCCGTACCCGCCCCCAAAACGCTGCCGACACGCCCCCGGAACGCCGCGACGACCGGGCCCGCCCCCGACACGCCCCCAACACGCCCCCCTCCGAGAACCCCGGGACTTACGCGAGTCCCGGGGCTCTGCGCGCGCCGGGAGGCCTATGTAAAATAGGCTTCCCGGCGCGCAGGGCCCTGCTCGCCTAAATCCGCCCGGTTTTGGGCGGATTTAGGCGAGCAGGGCTCTGAAAATCTACCCCTTGGAGATGGGGATCAACAGGAGAGTGGGAGTTCAATTTGTGCTTAGACACTAAGGGGCCGATGCAATAAATATGCGCAGAAAGCTGGCACTGAACAGTCAGCGCCTGCTTTCTTAACGCAACCCCAGGTGTCAGTTTCCTCCCCCCCCCCCCCCGGGGGCGCCATGCAATATTTTAATTAGGGGGTCACATTAGCAAGGAGGTGCTAGGGTCACTTGCGTGCCCCTAGCGTCTCCTTGCTAACGAGAACCCGATCAGCTTTGGCCGGCCGATGGTTAGGAAAACCGATGCCGAGTTTATCGGCGTCGGTTTCCCTAAATGCCGCACAGCCAGTGGGTTCAGGAAATTGATGCCTGCCAGTTGAGCATCCATTTCCTGCACTTGACTGCCAGCATTTTTTTTAAACTTTTTTTTTTAAAGTTTATTTAGTTTTGTTTTTCCTCTTACTTAATATTGCAACAATACTCAGTAGGAGGCAGTACATAAAGGTAGTTTTTTCTGCTTTTCTGTACTAGTTTTAAGAGCGCTCCAGGCAGGCGTTAATTTCTGATCACTAAATGTGCACCCTAAAAGTCTCATTCACATGCGTTTGCATGTGATGAGCGCTAATAGATTCACTCCACGTTGGACGCGTGTTGCAGAGGTACTAATAGTTAGCGCCTATACAACCTGCATCCAACTGCGGGTTATACAGTGCGCTCGGCTGAACGCACTGTATTGCATCGGCCCCTAAACTTGCATTTGTCTTTCCTTTGAAAACTATATTGAGAACCATTCCATCTCATTTTACTGAGCAATGATCTACTGTTAAAACATAGACTCTTTCTGAATGTTTGTCCTATTGTACTCACATTGATTGTGGCTCCGGTATACTAGGCTTGCTTCACTAGCTATTTTCTGATCCGATTTCAGACATTGGATGTGAATTATAAAATCTGCAAAGTACGAAGCACACATAACATCATGGAATTCTGTTACTGGATTTCTTAAATATTAAATAGCACCTTTTAGGCATCTTTGACTGCTGGGACACATAGGCTTGATTCACCCCTGGGGGTTTGGATCTCTGCTAGGCAGATGCCCTAATGTCAGGTGATTCTTAAATATTTAATTTGAAAAGGAAATATTTGCAGCTAGTCATGCCATTTTTTATTTACATTTTATTACGTTTATTCATTTACAGCAGTGAAAAACCAAAGATAATGTTGGTTATATATATATAAAAAAAGGCAATACTATTAATCATACAGTCCATATACCACTGTACATCATAGTCCACATAACTTAGGGGGTTCTTTTATAACATGATAAAAATGTTCATAATAAGGAGGATATTGTGTTAAATGTTTACCCAATACATTTTATCAATCAGCCATATCATTAAGAAAAGTCTCAAGATGCAACAGATTAGTAAATACAAAGTTTTTTTACTGATGGATAAAAAGACACTTACACGGGTATTTATGGAAAAAGGTTTCCCCTAAATCAATAATTTTATGTTTAGTTGTAGAAGTAATCCGAGACACGTCTGAAAATACCTGTATCTGCTGTCCATAATACAGTCTATCTTTATTTTTACAAAACTTCTGGAACATCAGGTTCTTATCCTGTTCTAGAGAAAAGGAAACTACTAAAGTAGTTCTTAAGGGGAATATCCTCAAGAGAGGATTCCAAAAAATCAGAGAGCAGAGGACTCTCCAAACATAGAGAGAGTCGGCGTGCGCATGTTATAAAATTGTTGGGCCGTGCGTACATGCGTGCCGGATTTTGTAATCCGCACGTGCAAGGGAGGGTACATTTCTGCAAAATTTTGCACGGTGACGCATCCCTGCCTTCCTCACTTCCCTATCCTAACATCCTTTCCCCTTCCCCTTCCCCTCTCCTCCCCTCCCCAACCTCTAAATCGTGCCTTTATTGTTTTTTTTTTCTTGTTCTCCAAATTACTTCAGGGCCTGACCTGTCCATTTAGTGAAAGGGTTATGTAGAGCTTTAAATTGGAGTTGACCTTTTTGTAACCAAGGTAGGACCTGCATCAGTGTTCTTCCCGCAAAATATTCTTCAATATTTACCCATTGGTTTTTCATAGGTGATTTGTATCATTCTAATAAGGCCCTATCTTGGGCTGCCTTATAATATTGCTCAATGTTAGGGACACCCAGTCCCCCCCCTCATCCCTTAGGTGTAATCATTACTTCACAAGACACTCTACAATGACAAAGTAGAATGGCTTTCTGCTGCCCTTCATTTCCATACTCCACAGAGAATTACGCGATCAGCAAGTAATGGCACTTTACCGATACCCTCCAAATCAGCACACCTAAACACTGTCAGAGAGCGAGCTATATCACTTGCAAGGCCGCAGTTATGGAACTCCTTACCACAGGATTTAAGATTAGAACCAAATATTTGAACATTCAAGAAGGGAATAAAAACCTGGCTATTTCAACAAGCATATGCATAATTAATGATGACAGACTTTTTGTTTTTATGTCCCATGATTTCCTTGTTGCTAGCTATTTTAATATATTCTTTGATGTGTTTTATATAAAATTGTATTTGTGCATTTTTACTGTTTCTCTTAACAAAACTTTGTATTTCATTTTATAGTTTGAACTGCATGTTTTATGTTTTTATTGTAAACCGATGTGATGTCTTCCACAAACTTCGGTATATAAAAACAAATAAATAAATAAATAGGTATATACAATATCTGTCTGGAGACTCTGGGCACTTTTTGTTGCCATATAAGTTCTAAAAATGATTTTTGGATCTTATGGCGAGCTCCTTTAGGGAGTTCCACTGGAAGCACTTGAAATAAGTAGCACAGTCTAGGTAGTGTGTTCATCTTTAGAACTGCCAACCTTCCCCACTTGTGAAGTTATGACATATCTTTCAGTAGTTGTATGTAATTGTTTTACCAGTTGGTTATGGTCTCTTCCTATTTTCACCCCCAAGTATTTGAGAGAATATTGACCATTTAAAAGGAAAACTGATACGTAATGTTGATGCTAATTCCTGAGAAACCAATACATTAAATATCTCAAATTTACTCTTATTCACTTTGAATCCCAAAGTCATTCCATATGAAGTGAGTTCATCTACTAACACTGGTAGAGAAATCAAGAGATTAGTCAAAGTAAACATAATATCATCTGCAAAGAGCGAAATTTTATGTCCCACTTCCCCTATTTGCATTCCTTTAATATTACTGTTTGTTCCTGGCCTTTCTGCTAAAGGTTCCGTAACCAATGCAAATAAAAGCGGGGATAATGGGCAGCCTTGTCTATATATACCGAAGTTTGTTGAAGTTTGTGGAATTTTTCCTTTTCCAGGAAAAATTGTTCCGACAGTCCTCCATTGACTTTTTCTCGTGCTTGGGGGCCCTTTGTACATTTTATGTACACATATACAAAATTGGGTTCCCAGATTACATTTTTCCAAGACTTTGTACAAAAACTGCCAATATACTCTATCAAAAACCTTTTCGGCATCTGTTTCCAATAGTAAGGCTTCCTGTTGCAGCTCTCCCGATGCCATTATTAGATTGAGAACTCATCTGGAATTATCTGATATATTCCTTCCCATGATATATCCCGATTCATCTTCATGTATTAAATTTGGCATAATGTTTGCTAATCTATTTGTTAAAATGTTTGCCAGAATTTCACATCTATATTAAGCAGAGATAGGGCAGTATGATCCACATACAGTACTATCCTTGCCTGCTTTAGAGATAGGCGATACTAGTCGTTTTCATTGATGGTGGCAACCCATGATCTCCCAACATGCTATTAAACATTTTGCAGAGAGTAAAGTCGAGAATCTTTTATAGAACTGGGCCGAACAGCCATCCAACCCTGGTGATTCATCCAATTTTAAATTTTTAATGACCATATGTATTTTCCATTGTTTCTCTGATAAGTTGGGTAGTTGTACATCTGTTAAATAAAGGGCCGATTTTTAAAACCTGGAGCTTGTTAAAACCAGGAGATTTGTGCACATGCTGCAGGGATTTTCAAAGGCCCATGGCCACTCGCATATCTCCCAGTATGCGCCGAAGAACGGGTTAGTGAAAAGTAAGCGGGAAGGGGGTGGGGTCGAGGCAGGGTGAGGGCGGGGACGGGCAACCTGCTACTGCTTTGGAGAGCAGGAAAGTCTTAAAACAAAAACAATTAGGTTAGTTAGCAGGGTTTTAGGGGTCGGGTGGATAGGGGAAAAGGAAGGCAGGTTAACTATGTTATGACCGTCGGCTGCGGCTGACCCAACTCACGTCATATATTGCACTGCTCTCCTCTCCAGGTGAACTTGTGGCTGTGGATAGCCGTATCGCTGCATATCTTCTGGCTCTCGAGACTCCTCGTGGCACTGTGACGCCACAGACCTACACACAGACTCTGGGCCTTCCTAGGTGTGCACGCGCGCCACTGGGCCTCAACTTAAAGGCACAATGGTGGGAACCCCAGGGGCGTCCCCGACTGATGACATCACAAGCTTGGGATTCATAAGCACCTCCCTTGGCCTATGCTAACCGACTTGGCAATGAGTTCCTTCACCTCACTGGTGCTTGTTCCTGCTTCTCCAGACCCGTGGTTCCTGCTTTGGATCTCCACCTGCTGATCTGGACTTTGACTCGGGTACCCACTCCTTGGGAACCTGCTTGTGCTTCCTTTGGGAGACCTGGTCTCAAGGCTTCCCCACTCCTCGGGGTAGCTCCTGCGCTCCTCACCAGAGTTCCTGTCTACTTGCTTCTTCGCTCCTCGGGGTTGACTCACGCACTGCCTATCAGAGATCTCATCTCTATGCCTCCCCACTCCTCGGGGCAGTCTCTATCTTACAACACCGGAGACGGACTCTACGCTCTCCCGCTCCGTGGGGCAGCCTCTAATTCACCTTATTGGTGACTTGATTCTACTCTTCCCCGCTCCTCGGGGCAGCCCCTATGTCATCACATCAGAGACTCTGTTGCCACACTATCCCACCCCTTGATACAGTCTCTGTATCACGCCTCCAGAAGAGCCTGTCTCCGCGCTCCCCGCTCCTTGGGGCCTGGCTAGCACTCCTCAGTCTTGGAGATTCCTGCTCTGGCATTTGAGGATCCTGTCCTGCCTCGGTACTGTGACTCCTGTGAACTGTACCTCTTCACCCCGCTCCTCGGGACGCCTCACAGTAAATTTCAGTGCAGTAACTGCGGTCATGTGGCAGAGATGCAGGACGTTCTCACTCTATGGAACTACAGTCATAGTTGACCTCGCCTCCCAAGGGTGAAGACCTCTGGCCAAGGGTCCACGAAACCCACGAATCCTAACAAACTAGGGGGTTTAGGAAATTCCTTCCCAGTCCACTTCTTTATTGGAGCGGACTGGGAGGGAACTGGGAAAAGGCCTAGTCTGTCGCTGGTGCATGATGTAAAATTGCTCCCCCTTATGCACACCTATATAAAATCAAGTGCACTTGTGTGTGCAGGTAGTGGATTTTATAACATGTGTGCATCAACTTGGCCTGGAACCACACGCCCATGGACATCCGCGCACGCATTTAAAAATCTACCCTTAAGTATCTATATTGTTTTCTTGGATAGCAGTCTCTCTATGGTATGGATCAGTATAAAATTCCTGGAGTTTAAGGGTTATCCATCTCAGATGTTATGAAACCCTGCCTGCGGGTCTCACCCCTTGCTACTGCCTCTTCACCCGACGCGGCATGGACGCCGACGTCGGGCCTGCCTACGCGGCTGGAGACGCGGACTGAAGTTCTACCATGGCCTGGAGGCCACCCCTGGCAGCAGTCTTCACCGTGGCCGGAGCCGCGGACTTTCCTGGCCATCTTCGCGGCATAGAGCCACCGCCGACTTCCACCATCTTCGCGGCTGGAGACCGCAAAAGCCTCGGTCTTTCCTGGCGGCTGGAGCCACCCTCGAGGCTGTCTGCAGTGGCTGGAGCCGCTGCTGTCGTTGGGGCCTGCATCCAGGCCCAGCCCTGCTGCTTCTGATGCTGTACGTCAGTGCAGGCCGCTGTCCGTGGTCCTGCACAGCTCTTCCTGCTTCCTTTTAGGTGCCGGCGTGCATCTCTCTTCTGTATTTAAAGGGCCAGACACAGGAAGTGTGCTGGCCCCACCTAGGGAGTGGTCTTCCTGTTCCAGCCCTATATAGGGCTGCTCCGTCACTTCAGTCTTCGCCTTGCATCGGAGTTACTTCACTCTGGAGGCTCCTGCCTGACAGAGCTCCGCCAGGTCTTCTTCGTGGAGCTCCTCTTCGTTTCGTCTCGCCATGTCAAGTTATGTCTTCATGCTATGTCTTCGTGCCTGAGGTCCTTGTCCAGGTGTCCTGGTGTTCGTCTCCTGGTGTTTCGCCTCCTGATGTCCTAGCCCTCCTTGGTGTTCGTGCTTGCTCCGGAGCCTTCTGTTCTGCCGGCCGTGGATCTCCGGGTGACGCAGCTTCATCATGGGAGATGCCGGCAGTGGACAGGTGCCCTGTGCTCCTGAGCCGTCTTGTCCTGCCAGCTGGGTTGGTGCTTCGGATGTCATCGGCTCCGTCGGCGGAGTCCCACCTCGACTGGACCTTTCCTGCGCTTGTCCCGCTCCCAGCGTGGTCTGTGACCAATCTCCTCGGGCTGTGTAGGGCGCGCAGTGGGACAGGGTGGTCTGCGACTCAGTCCCGCGGGTGGGCTGAGTAGGGCGCCCTGAGAGACAGTGCCAATGTCCTCCTGCCTTGCGTCTTGTCTTGTTTGGATTTCAAGTTCCTCGTCACGTCTGTGATGCCGTCGCATCAACCCAAGTCTTCATCTGTGATGCCGTCGCATCAACCCAAGTCTTAATCTGTGATGCCGTTGCATCAACCCAAGTCTTCGTCTGTGATGCCGTCGCATCAACCCAAGTCTGCCATGCCTTCGTGTCAAGGCCCGACTGCCCTCGACCTCAGGCCAGGCCTGCTGCTCCATACCGATCCAAGCGGCAGGTCCGAAAGGGCTCGGAATGGTCGGAGGACCATTCACATTCCAACATCATTCTGTTGTTGGCCTTGGGAGCTTGCAGGCCTGGCAGAGGGTCAGACTATCTGCCATGGTGGAACACGCCGTCAACCCTCGGTTCGGTCCTGGATCCGTCTGGGGTCGGGCTGAGGCCCAAGGGCACAATAAACACCCTGTCACGTAACAGAATGCAAGGCCTCAGAGGCCGTGCACGTAACATCAGATCCCATTCCAGTATGTCGTCTTTAGTTCTAATCCCCGAGACTTGAGACTTTACTATTTTTTTTGTCTCAGTTTAAGCACCAGAAGTCTGGAGGCTTGTTCCCTAGTTCGTAATAGGTCTGTTTGACCCTCTGCATTTGGTAATTAATGTGATCAAGGATCAATGAATATAGTTATGATCTTAACTTTTCCATTTGTGCTAGAACTTTGGGCGTCCCTTGATCTTTATGTTGTTTTTTTCTAGTTGCGTTATTTGCAATCTCAAATCTACCTCATTTGTTTGCCTCTGTTTTTTAACCCTATTGGCCCACATAATTAATTTCCCTCTCAGTACACATTTCAAGCCATCCCATAGAATAGTGTCACTAACTGCACCATTATTATTTATAGATAAGTTATGCTGTATCTCTAGTTCAATCTTTTGATGCAATTTCTCTCAACATTGACTTATTCAACCTCTAATTCTTTTTGGCCTAAAAGGACTGAAATTCAAAAACTAAGCCCATATAGGGGCTTGATATGATCAAACTTGTGGTTCTGTATCTGCTTTAGTAAGTTTAACTACCAGCAATGTGGAACATCACAGTATATATATGTGAGAATAAGAATTGTTCAGTATAGAATAGAAGGTATAGTCTTTTACTGTAGGAAACAAAGTTCTCCAACTATCTATCAAACCAAATGTATTCAACAAATGAATTAGCTTATATCTATGGGTATTCTGAGATTATCCAGATGGTCCTGAATTGTCTCAAGAAGGGTAAATAGTTAAGTTAAAATCTCCCCCCAAGATCATGGAACTGTTCACAATCCGTTAATCTTTCTGTTAAGGTCTCAAAAAATTGACCTTGGTCTTGATTAAGGGCATAGACATTTATGAAATAAACTGTCATACCATCTAAGGTAGCTTGAATAAACAGATATCTGCCTTCTCTATCTCTTTGTATCTGGATAATATTAACGTTAAGGGATGAGTGAAAAAGTATTCCCACACCTTTACATTTCTTATTTTCACATGTAGATGCCAGTGTCATCTGTGCATAATGTGCACATCTGAACAAAGCTTCATCCTTTTTTTTTAATGCTTTCTTAAATAAAAGTGATATCCACTTTTTGCTATAATAATTATTTAAATAAAAGTTGTTGTTTAGTAGGTGTGTTTAAGCTTTTTATATAAAGGAGACAGTTCTTTTAGGGGCCATAATAATTTTCCACACCCTCCGTTTCCCATTTCGGTTTCTTTTCCTTGTTCTATAAAATACAAACCACCTTTACTCCCCCCCCACCCCTTTCCCCTCTCCCTCTAACCACCATTCATCCTTAAAAATCAAATGCCAATGATAGATTTTAGCTTTAGACACCATTATTGCTTAGCCTCCTTCTGACCTCTCCTCAACATCTGATCTGATTCCCAATTCATCCTATTCCCCTACCCCTGTGTGGACTTCTGATCTAGTTTTCCCTTTCCACCTCTCTTGCCCACCTCACCCACTCACCTTGCCTGGGGATCTCCACTTTCTTCCTCTCCTATTATCACCAACACCCTGCCTCTACCCCTATTATGGAGGTCAAGTCTCTAGCTCTAGTGGCACTGTCATTAAAAGTAGCTAGCACTGGGGTAGAGTTAGCCCCTGGCTCCACACTTGCAAGCCTGAGATCCTTCCTAGAAAATTGAAGAGGATGGTACTACCATAGTGCCTGTGAGTTTGAGGCTCTGGTTGACTTAGCAGGCAGCTAAAAAATAATTATGCATTTTGCAGTTGTTGTATATAGCCCTCAGATTGCATTTAGTAAGTCGAAGTGTGACTGATTTCAATTTGACAAAGAAAAATCCCAAATGTACAGTAGTCTCAGTAAACTAAAGACATATCATTGGGAATCCAAGCCGTACTTACACCTACAATGGAAGACTAACTCGTTCTTAACATTTCAGTTATTAACATTTGCATTCTCTTATCTTGCATCTGAAAGTATAACTGGATAAACTTTGCTGAGTGCAAAAAAGTTCTTTGCAACAAATGTGTTTCTTTGTTCAGGCACACATTGCTCTACAATAGCTCTGTAGCAGCTCTTGCATTATTGAGCAGGAAAGAATGGAGGCCCTTTAGAATGCTGGTGGCAGCTCATTTCCAGGGGCGTACATATTCTACAAATTGCATGTTCATGTTTTTGCTTGACTGGGTTCCCTCTGCATCTATGTCAAGGATCATTTTAATTTACACAAGAATGGATTTTCAGTGGCTGATTTAGCATGCATGCTTATTTTCCATTTCACTTGAATGGGGTCTTAGAGGGCTTGCTAGATATTTTTTGCTATTCATACAGACAGTAGGAACATACGTGGGGAGATTCATGTCATTTTATTGGTATAAGTTCTAGTGTTTGACCACAAAAGCAAAGAACGTCAAGCAGTATTGTCTGAATTATCAAAAAGGTTCTTTACCCAGTAAAAATGTTGCAAGCAGTAATTTGTGGGTTTGACAGTTGCTTGGTTTTGATTGATTGTAAATATTACTGCTCTTATCATAAGGCTTCGGGGTAAATGCACGGAATGGCAGTTACTATCCTTGATAGAAACATGGGGATATCCTGCACGGAGCCTCAGATACTACCATAAGAATTTTGCTGGGCAGATTGGATGGGCCATCTGGTCCTTTTCTGCCATTGTTACTAAGTTACTATATTTTTGTGAGATATGTAAAAACTATATATTTTAAGGAGAACTAGAAGAAACGCATGGAAATTCCCAGGAGGGCCCTATGAATTACTCTCCCCTCCAACCCCAGCACAGCCTGCCCTCCCACTCCAAGCTCCAGTACAACCTTCTCAGCCCCCTTACCCCTCTGCCCCAGCAGCCTGTCCTCCTCCTCCTTCCACAGCACAGTCTTCTCTCTCTGGTTGAGCCCCTCCCACCCAGCCACAGCATAGCCTGCTCTCCACCAGCCTGAGCCCCAACTATTCTATCCTCTAAAGATCGGACTCATTCTCTGAGGGCTAGGAGCTCTTTGCACCAAGTGCAAACATGGAATCTCTCACCAATTGGTAGATAATTATCCATGTGGAACTCAGTGCAAAAGCCTGGGCAGCTGATCCTCTCGCTGCTGGATTACTGTCTGCATCTTTTGTGCAGTTGTTAGCAATTTAAAAATTTTATGGGAGTAGGCATGTTCAAACTAATCTAAAATATTTTTAATCTATTGATTTATTTTATAGTTGTCAGTAATCCTCATTTAGCCTACTTATAACTACTTGGTGCCACACCTTATTGACTCTTTTTTTTTAAAGTAATTCCCTGATATTATATCATATAAATAAATCTGTTGTTGAAAATTTATTGGAAGTAATGTTTTGGTGCATGCCTTTTGATCCTCTGCTAGACAGGGGGAGGTGGAAGCTGAAGCCTAGATGGCTCATGGTGACCTCTAGAACACTGGTTCCCAAACCTGTCCTGGAGGACCCTCAGCAATGCACTGGCATCAAAGCATGCATATTTAATCTCATGCATATTCATTGTGAATATCCTGAAAGCCCAACTGCCTGAGGGTCTCCCAGTGCTAGAGTCCTCTGCAGAGGCTGGTTGGGAGAAGTATGCACATAAGCCTCCTGGTTCTCTGCTGTTGGAAAGAACACAGGGGCTGTGGAAGCTGAGGCTTAGCTGGTTACAGTGGGAGCACTGAGAGGAGAGGATCACCTTGCTGATGGCTGAAAGGAATCAGTAAGATTTGCTTGGGAAATCCTTCTAAAATTATTGGGGAGAAGTAAACCATTGGGGTATATTATTTAGTGTGTTTGTGAGTTTGTGCTTTTAGTAGTCTATAATAGGGATGTGAATCGTTTTAGGACGATTAAAATTATCGTCCGATAATTTTAATATCGTCTTAAACCGTTATGGAACACAATACAATACAGATTCTAACGATTTATCGTTATAAATCGTTAGAATCGTGAGCCGGCATACTAAAACCCCCTAAAACCCACCCCCGACCCTTTAAATTAAATCCCCCACCCTCCCGAACCCCCCCCCAAATAACTTAAATAACCTGCGGGTCCAGCGGCGGTCCGGAACGGCAGCGGTCCGGAACGGGCTCCTGCTCCTCAATCTTGTCGTCTTCAGCCGGCGCCATTTTCCAAAATGGCGCCGAAAAATGGCGGCGGCCATAGACGAAAAAGATTGGACGGCAGGAGGTCCTTCCGGACCCCCGCTGTACTTTTGGCAAGTCTCGTGGGGGTCAGGAGGCCCCCCACAAGCTGGCCAAAAGTTCCTGGAGGTCCAGCGGGGGTCAGGGAGCGATTTCCCGCCGCGAATCGTTTTCGTACGGAAAATGGCGCCGGCAGGAGATCGACTGCAGGAGGTCGTTCAGCGAGGGTTCTGGCGCCTCGCTGAACGACCTCCTGCAGTCGATCTCCTGCCGGCGCCATTTTCCGTACGAAAACGATTCGCGGCGGGAAATCGCTCCCTGACCCCCGCTGGACCTCCAGGAACTTTTGGCCAGCTTGTGGGGGGCCTCCTGACCCCCACGAGACTTGCCAAAAGTCCAGCGGGGGTCCGGAAGGACCTCCTGCCGTCCAATCTTTTTCGTCTATGGCCGCCGCCATTTTTCAGCGCCATTTTGGAAAATGGCGCCGGCTGAAGACGACAAGATTGAGGAGCAGGAGCCCGTTCCGGACCGCCGCTGGACCCGCAGGTTATTTAAGTTATTTGGGGGGGGGGTTCGGAAGGGTGGGGGATTTAATTTAAAGGGTCGGGGGTGGGTTTTAGGGGGTTTTAGTGTGCCGGTTTTTCGATTTTTCGATTTTTTGATTTTTAACGATGTTCCGGCAAGGGATGGGGTTCGGGAGGGTGGGGGATTTAATTTAAAGGGTCGGGGGTGGGTTTTAGGGGGTTTTAATGTGCCGGTTTTTCGATTTTTCGATTTTTAACGATTTTTAACGATTTTTCACGATATTTTACCCCCCCAAACGGCAACAATACGATTCCCTCCCCCTCCCAGCCGAAATCGATCGTTAAGACGATCGAGGACACGATTCACATCCCTAGTCTATAAGGCAGTTAATAAACTGAAGTTAGTGTGTTTATTTTTAAATAGTCTGTCAGTAAGGCTGCTAATAAGCAGAAGTTAGTGTGTTTGTATTTCCCAACCTTCCCACCCCTCTCCCACCCACCCCAACTCATCCTTTAATTTATAGACAGGTGCCACTTTCATGCTAAAAAAAAAAAAATCAGCCTTTTACCTTTGTTTCACAAACTCCCCATACCTTACTGAGAGTTTGATCATTCTCCTGTTGGCCACTACCAGGCATATAGCGAATACATTAATACATTTAAAGGATGCTAATTAGACACATTTCTACTTCATCGCCACCTAAAACTTAACTGAACTGAACAAATTTGAGATGATGACATAGAGCAGCCCGAGGAGCAGGAGGTGCCGGTAGTGATTGGTGGTTGAATCAAGGGTACTGCCCCGAGGAGCGGGGAAGCACCACGGTCCCTGGTATCGAATGTAGGCACTACCACGAGGAGCGGGGAAGCACTGACAGTCCCAAGTGTAGAATGTAGGCACTACCACGAGGAGCGGGGAAGCACCACAGTCCCTGGTATCGAATGTAGGCACTACCACGAGGAGCGTGGAAGCACTGACAGTCCCAAGTGTAGAACGTAGGCACTACAACGAGGAGCGGGGAAGCACCACATTCCCTGGTATCAAATGTAGGCACTACCACGAGGAACGGGGAAGCACTGACAGACTCTGTATAAAACGTAGGTACTGCCCCGAGGAGCGGGGAAGCACAGAGACAGACCTTCCAAGTGGTGAAGGTGTTCTCAGAGGCAGCCCCGAGGAGCGGGGAGCCAGCAAGATAGGACTTCTGGACAGCGCAGGGCCAGCCCAAGGCACAGGGGAACCCAGGAGATCAAGTCTCCATAGAGCGCACACACTGGCCCCCGAGGAGTGGGTACCAGGCAGGGTCCAGAGTCCAAGTAGGGTCCAATAGCGTCACCACAGGTCCAACGGAGCAGGAGCTCGTAGAGTAGCGATGGAACTAGTTGCCAAGTCGGCTAGCTGGGGGCGAAGGTGGAGCTTAAGAACCCTGATCCAATGACATCATCAGTCAGGGACGCTCCTGAGGTTTCCGCCGTAGAAGCTTCAAAGGAGGGGCCCGGTGCCGTGCGCGCATCTAAAAAGGCCCAGAGTCAGCATGGGTGGCGGCAGCATCCTGACCGCCACGAGGAACCATGGGGTACGCAGCGGCAGAGACTAGTCCTGCGCGAGCAGGCCTGGAGAGGAAAGCAGGACAGTGCAGGACGTGAGTAGACACAGTTGCAGCTGTCCTTGACCGACTGTCATAACAGGGAATGGTTAATAGAACGGAAAATGTCATAATGCCTCTGTATCGCTCCATGGTGAGACCGCACTTTGAATACTGTGTACAATTCTGGTCGCCGCATCTCAAAAAAGATATAGTTGGGATAGAGAAGGTACAGAGAAGGGCGACCAAAATGATGAAGGGGATAGAACAGCTCCCCTGTGAGTCTTTCCTCAAAGACTAAAGAGGTTAGGACTGCAGCTTGGAGAAGAGATGGCTAAGGGGGAATATGATAGAGGTATTTAAAATCATGAGAGGTCTAGAACATGTAAATGTGAATCAGTTATTTTCTCTTTCGGATAATAGAAGGACTAGGGGGCACTCTATGAACTTAGCATGTAGCACATTTAAAACTAATCAGAGAAAGTTCTTTTTCACTCAATGCACAATTAAACTCTGGAATTTGTTGCCAGGGGATGTGGTTAGTGCAGTTAGTGTAGCTGGGTTTAAAAAAAGGTTTGGATAAGTTCTTGGAGAAGTCCATTACCTACTATTAATCAAGTTGACTTAGAAAATAGCCACTGCTATTACTAGCATCAGTAGCATGGGATAGACTTAGTTTTTGGGTACTTGCCAGGTACTTATAGCCTGGATTGACCACTGTTGGAAACAGGATGCTGGACTTGATGGACCCTTGGTCTGACCCAATATGGCATGTTCTTATGCTCTTTAGAGTTTACTGCTAGGAGACGTATGCATAAGATGCTGCCAATTCTACAGGAAAGAGTGCAAGAGGATTTCAGTATCTTCCAGAGTCCTCTACTGGGGCTGTAGGGAAAAATATTCAGATGAGCTTTCAGGTCCTCTACTCTCAGAAAGAGTGTGGGTACTGTGAAAACTGAAACCTACGTGGCTTGTAGGGTCCTTTGGAGTCCTCCGCTGGGAGAAGTATGGAAATGAGCCTTCCAGTTTTTTGCTGCTTGATAGAGGACAAGGGCTGTGAAAGTTGAAACCCAGATAGCTCGCAATGTCCTCTGGATTTCTTTGCTGGGCCTGCTGGGAAAAGTATGTAAATGACCCTTCCGGTTCTGTGTTGCAAACAGACAGACACCACTTCCTCCTAAGCTCTATACCAGATGGCAGAGCTTCAGTTTTCTGTGTTTTGGAACTAAACAGTGGCGGCTTATCTTAAAAAAAAAAAACACGCAGTGGGTTTGAAGCCCATAGATTGTCACATTGATTAATAGCACCGCTGAACAAGATGCATTGAATGTAGTGCGGCTCTGACTATGAAACAACGGTGCTGATCACTAAGCCTGACACCTGTGCCACTGGAAACTGAAAAGAAGTGGCTTTGGAGTCTGCCTGCCAATTGAGTGCTACCGCGAAGGGACGCCTCTCTTTTGAACTCTTTTTGATTCAAATCTGGTTTGAACTTTATTGAGCTGACATAGAGATGGTTTTGAGTCTCCCTGGGTTGATTTGAATGAAGCCGCTGTGAGGTAGAAATGTTTTGTTGAAAGTTCCCCCTGAGGAAGCCCGTTCATGGGTGAAACAAAGGCCTTTGTAGGGGCTTTTTTTCCATTTGTGATATGTTTGACATACAAACAACTTTCCGATTATCTCGAGGAATACAACATTCTCTCCCCTGCACAATATGGTTTTCGAAAATCACTAAGCACAGAGTCTCTTTTGCTTTCTCTCACTGATAATTTACTTTTGAACCTTGAGAAAAAACAATCATTCTTACTGGTCCTACTAGACCTATCCTCAGCGTTCGACACGGTAAATCACTCACAACTCTTGGAACAACTATCAAACATAGGAATTAAAGGCACAGCTCTCAGTTGGTTCAAATCATTCCTATCAAACAGGTTTTACCAGGTCAGAATTAATAACAAGGATTCTAACCCCATCCTATCAGACCAAGGTGTACCTCAAGGTTCTTCCCTCTCTCCCACCCTGTTCAACGTCTACCTCCTCCCCCTCTGCCATCTGCTATCACAGCTTAAACTTACTCATTACCTCTATGCAGACGACATCCAGATCCTCATCCCTATCACAGAATCTATTCAAAAAACCTTCGCCTACTGGGAGAATTGTCTTCAACCAATTAAACAAGTACTCTCCAGCCTGAACCTGATTCTAAACTCCAGCAAAACAGAGTTGCTACTGATTTCACACAACCCGAACACCCACACACCTAACCTGACACAAACCACATCTTTAAACATTGAGCTCTCTGCTGACGTCAGGAACCTAGGAGCATGGCTGGACAATCAACTTAACCTAAAAAAATTCATAAACACAACCACCAGGGACTGCTTCTTTAAACTACAGGTCCTAAAGAAACTAAAGCCACTCCTTCACTTCAATGACTTTCGCCTCGTACTTCAATCCATTATTTTTTCGAAACTTGATTACTGCAACTCAATCTTACTTGGCCTCCCCTCCAACAGCATCAAACCCCTACAGATAGTACAAAATGCCGCAGCCAGAATCCTAACTAACACGAAGAGAAGAGACCATATTACCCCCATCTTGAGCAACCTCCACTGGCTACCCATCAAACAGAGAATCCTATATAAAACATTAACCATCATTCATAAAGCAATTCATAACGTCGCACCTATATCTCTACAAACCCAACTTCGTCCACACTTATCTTCCAGACCCATCAGAAGCGCCTACAAAGGCACATTAGCTGCAGCTCCTGCCAAATCAACACTAAGAAAAAGAGCACTCTCCACTGCGGGACCACACCAATGGAATGCGCTCCCACCAGACCTTCGACTCGAATCCAATCTACTAGAGTTCAAAAAAAGGTTAAAAACCTGGCTCTTCAGGCAAGCTTTCCAATAGGCACCTCCTCCTGACTTTCAGATCCAACCATTGCAGGGTATCACCAACACCTTGCCACTTAATTTTCATACCGTAATTGCTTATTCACAATTCTAACAGTCATTATTCACCTTTATATAACCGTCTACTGCAGACCATATTCGCTACTAAAGTTCCTTGTAAAAAAGGTTAAATCTGTTAACTATTGTTACACTCTGTTATTTGTAATAATGTTCAATGGTTTATTGTTATTGTTCCATGTTCTATGTAAAAAAACCCAGGTCTAACTTCCCAGACCAGGGCAACCTCTTTCGTTACTTGTAAACCGGACTGATTTGTATTGCATACAGGAATTCCGGTATATAAAAATTTAAAATAAATAAATAAAATAAATACAAGAACTTGTTAGGAAGAACGTCGTTTGATGTATGATTTGAAGGAAGGACATTTGAATCTTTTGTTCTCAGGGGACAAATATTTTTTGCAACTTTAGAAGGAGGAAGGGACATTGGTGGTTTTTTCTATTATTGATATGTTTGTCATACAAGAACTTCTAAGGAAGAACATTGTTTGGTATATGATTTGAAAGAAAGACTTGTTTGAATCTTTTGTTCTCTGTGGACAGAAATTTTTGCACATCTATAATTTTTTGTAGGAGGGACATATCTATAGAGTGTTACTCTGTGTTATTTTTAGGGATAGACATTGGGCTAATAAGGTTGAGATATTTTTTTTTCATCATTATAAGGGACATTTTGTTCCTTTTATTGCAGGGCTCAGTTTTTAAATAGGTTTTGGTGGGTGTCTGTGTGTCTGTGTGTGAGTGCTTAAGGGGGGTGGTTTTAGGTAGTTGAAATCTCAATAACATTTTAATAAAAATAAATTTGTTTGATTAAAGATTTAGAAGATATAAGAAGAGGTTTTTGAATTTGGTGTTTATATTTGTGTACACAATATTTGTGCAGCAAAGGTATTGGAGCTTCTTTGCATACTTTAATAAATATATATATAGTCCATCTTGATGCCGTAAAGCTGCAGCCATTGGTCATCACATTAATTAATTTTCTGTGTAAAATGCCCCTAATGCAGGGCACAATTAAGGCTGTTAAATGCATATATAATGGTTGAAATTTTAAAGCACCTGCATATGCTAAATAGTACATTAAATTTAGCTCCTGTAAGGAGGCAATAATAGACTGCTAGTGTGGTGGTGAAAGAGAGTATGCACAAGTGAGGTTTCTGTATGTTTTGTGCTTTGAAAATTTGTAAACACATGTGGCCAAATTTTAAAGCAGCAATGCATGCGCCACGCACATTTTCAAAAGGGCTCAGCCACACACGCAATTATACGCGCATAATTGCCAGGCAAGTAAGCAGTAAAACAAAAAAAAAATGTAAGCAATAAGTAAGCAATAAAACAAAAAAAATGTAAGTTCCATCAAAGAGTTTAGGGGGTAGGGAGAAGAGGGAAAGAGGGAGGGAATATGGGTAGGGGGGTAGGGAAGTAGGGAAGTTCCCTCTGAGTCCGCTCCTTAATTGGAGTGGACTGGGAGGGAACGGGGGAAGGCCTGATTGCGTCGCCGTGTGTAACTTACTGAAATTCACCCCCCGTGTGTGCCGCCTGCACATGCGCGCGCGTATTATAAAATCTGGCGTGCATGTGTGAGCGGCCATGGGATTTTATAACATGCCCATGCTGGCGTGTACATGTTATAAAATTGGCACATCCATGTGTGCGAGCACGCACCTTTTAAAATCTACCCCATGCTCAGATTGTTCTACCATTGCTTACCCTGATGAGGGCATATTGCCCCAGTGTCCGTATCCTGTGAGAGAAGATTCGGGTACCTGGTCAGACATGATCTAATGGCTATGCAGGAAGTTTGTGAAAGGATTCTTCTTCAATGACCATGCATTTGGCATTGGCATTCATTGCCTTTACAAGACATGTGCAAGTAGATTCTTCTCGACCTACTTAAAACCTTTGAGAAATATTTGTGATTTATGTATTTAAAAATGTATAAACTATTTTCCTGGCTCAAGAGTTGCACAATATATACTATAAAGTGCCTCTTAATAGTCTCCATACTCTGTTGTCTCTTTCTGCTCTATCAGCTTAGGAACACTACTAAAAGTACCCCATGCCCTGTGGACTTTTTATTTCCAGTCAGGGGCCGATTTGATCTCTGGGAAGGGAGTAACTTCTGCTGAATGTCAATGAGCTTGAGATTGAGTCAGCTCTGAGGCCCTGTGGTGGCCCCATCCCCTCCTGGCTTCTGTATGGGAGGCGTGGCCTGAGAGCGGAGCAGACCCTGACTCAGTCTTGCGCCAGCTCATTAACATTCAGCTGCAGCTGTTCCCCTTTCAGAGATGGGGCCTCAAGCTTGTCCAAACTGGAAAAATAAGTCTGCAGAGGGAGGGAGAGAGGTTTAGGAAACATCTCTGTTATTTCTGTTGCTCTGTGGACCAATGGAAATACTGCCAGATCTGGTTGGATTTAGGCATAGTCAACATAGGCAAGTGCCTTGGGTCTGAGGGCGCTCAAAAACTAGAACTCCCCATGTTGCTGTCTGATTTCCAGGGGTGAAATCCCCCATCCCCAGTTCTTTTCATATGGGCACCACAATCTTAAATCTGGCCCTACTGCCAGAACTGGTGGTAGAGAAATCCTGCTCCATGCTTTCTTTGTGAAAGAACAATTATAGGAATATTCCAAAAGTAATTAAGAATGAAAAAAAAAGAAAAAGTCTTGATTGCATATGTCTTCATACTCCATGATTCAATAGTTAGTGGAAGCCCCTTTTCCAGCCATGAGTCATTTAGGATCAGTGTCTGAAGAGGAGAGATATGATACAGACCTTCAGATATATGAAAGGTTTTAATGATGCATGAACTTCAAACCTTTTCCATTTGAAAGGAAACTGTAGAACTAGTAGGGGGCCAAGAAATGAAACTCCAGGGAAGACAACTCAGAGCCAATATCAGGAAATATTTCTTCACAGAGAGATTGGTGGATGCCTGGAATGCCCTTCCAGAAGAGGTGGTGAGGATGAAAACAGTAAACAAATTAAAAAAGAATGGGATCCCTAAAGGCTATAAAGTTGTAAATGTTGCTAACAGTAACTTTGTTATGTAATTGATCATTGCTTGGTTTTGATTGTAAATATTACTACCCTTAATTGAAGGCTTGGGGGTAACTAGCACGGAGCAGTAAACTTGCTGGGTAGACTGGATGGATCATTTGGTCTTTTTCTGCCATCGTTACTATGTATGTTACTATGTAGCTTTGCAGTGGGATCCTGCAGTTTTCGCCTATTCTTTTTGGCAGAATTGCTCAAACTTTTTCTATGGACTGTTTTCAAGTCTTACCACAAATTTTCTTTTGGATGCGGGTCTGGGCCAGTTGAGGATATTCACTTTCTTCTTGCTCAGCCACTCCATTGTTGTCCAACTGAAAAGAGAATCTTCTCCCCAGTCTTAGGTCTATGGCAGACTGGAACAGGATTTCCTCTAGGATCTGTCTGTACTTTCCTCCATCCCATCTTTCCCTCAAACTTCATATGCCTCCTTGTCCCCGCTGCTGCAAAGCATCCCCACAACATAATTTATTTATTTATTTAAAGAATTTATATACCGGGGTTCCTGTATAGTATACATATCACCCCGGTTTACAAGGAACCATAACTATCGCTAAGGAACCGTAACTATCGCTTCATTTAGCGGTTTACATTGAACATTTAGTGGTTTACATTGAACATTTAGCGGTTTACATTTAGCGGTTTACATTTAGCGGTTTACATAATGCTGCTACCGCCATGTTTTACTATAGCGATGGTATTAGCAGGGTACTGTGTTTGTTTTACTTCACAGGCCTGTCTTTTCTATGGTTGCCGTTGTTACTTAATTTTATCAAATACCTTCTGCCCTGTGCGGAAGTGGAGAATGGATGCCTGCAGTAGGCGCATAATTATGAAAATGGAGAATCAGATGAACTGTAGGATACCTGAGATGAAATCTATCATGTACTCTATTATGAAAGCTCCACAAAAGTGATGGGTACTAGGGATGTGAATCGTGTCCTCGATCGTCTTAACGATCGATTTCGGCTGGGAGGGGGAGGGAATCGTATTGTTGCCGTTTGGGGGGGTAAAATATCGTGAAAAATCGTTAAAAATCGTTAAAAAATCGAAAAAATCGAAAAACCGGCACATTAAAACCCCCTAAAACCCACCCCCGACCCTTTAAATTAAATCCCCCACCCAAATAACTTAAATAACCTGCGGGTCCAGCGGCGGTCCGGAACGGCAGCGGTCCGGAACGGGCTCCTGCTCCTGAATCTTGTCGTCTTCAGCCGGCGCCATTTTCCAAAATGGCGCCGAAAAATGGCGGCGGCCATAGACGAAAAAGATTGGACGGCAGGAGGTCCTTCCGGACCCCCGCTGGACTTTTGGCAAGTCTCGTGGGGGTCAGGAGGCCCCCCACAAGCTGGCCAAAAGTTCCTGGAGGTCCAGCGGGGGTCAGGGAGCGATTTCCCGCCGCGAATCGTTTTTGTACGGAAAATGGCGCCGGCAGGAGATCGACTGCAGGAGGTCGTTCAGCGAGGCGCCGGAACCCTCGCTGAACGACCTCCTGCAGTCGATCTCCTGCCGGCGTCATTTTCCGTACGAAAACGATTCGCGGCGGGAAATCGCTCCCTGACCCCCGCTGGACCTCCAGGAACTTTTGGCCAGCTTGTGGGGGGCCTCCTGACCCCCACGAGACTTGCCAAAAGTCCAGCGGGGGTCCGGAAGGACCTCCTGCCGTCCAATCTTTTTCGTCTATGGCCGCCGCCATTTTTCGGCGCCATTTTGGAAAATGGCGCCGGCTGAAGACGACAAGATTCAGGAGCAGGAGCCCGTTCCGGACCGCTGCCGTTCCGGACCGCCGCTGGACCCGCAGGTTATTTAAGTTATTTGGGGGGGGGTTCGGGAGGGTGGGGGATTTAATTTAAAGGGTCGGGGGTGGGTTTTAGGGGGTTTTAGTGTGCCGGCTCACGATTCTAACGATTTATAACGATAAATCATTAGAATCTGTATTGTATTGTGTTCCATAACGGTTTAAGACGATATTAAAATTATCGGACGATAATTTTAATCGTCCTAAAACGATTCACATCCCTAATGGGTACAGAGATATAAGAACACAAGAAAGTGTAATAGTAATAGTAATAGTCTTGTAGTCCACACAGTGAATAAAGTCTCTTATAAATTTTTCAATGCATGTGATTTTATTATCAAACCTCCTGTAATTACTACCTCAAGATATCTCTGTGTTTAAATTGTGCTGCTCTTCGTCTCTTCCGACACAGCCTACGGGTGAAACATGAAACCGTGTCAAGGGATGCACAAATTACAGAAGTACCTATAGCTTGGCCACAGGAGCCTTTGACAATAAAAGTGCATGCATTGAAACATTTATAAGAGACTTTATTCACTGTGGGGCGGATTTTAAAAGCCCTGCTCGCGTAAATCCGCCCGGATTTACGCGAGCAGGGCCTTGCGCGCTGGCGCGCCTATATTCCATAGGCCGCCAGCGCGCGCAGAGCCCCGGGACGTGCGTAGGTCCCGGGGTTTTTTTAGGGGGCATATCATGGGCGTGGCCTAATGACACGGCGTTTTAGGGGCGGGACGCGGTGTTTCGGGGGCAGGCCTGGGGGGCGTGGTTTTGGTCCAGGGCATTCTGGGGGCGTGGCCGCGCCCTCCGGAACCATCCCCAGGTCGGGTCTCGGCGCGCCAGCAGCCCGCTGGCGTTCGTGGATTTACGTCTCCCTCCGGGAGGCGTAAATCCATGGATAAAGGTAGGGGGGGTTTTAGATAGGGCCGGGGGGGGTGGGTTAGGTAGGGGAAGGGAGGGGAAGGTGAGGGGAGGGTGAAAGAAAGTTCCCTCCGAGGCCGCTCCGATTTCGGAGCGGCCTCGGAGGGAATGGAGGCAGGCTGCGCGGCTCGGCGCGCGCAAGGCTGCCCAAAATTGGCAGCCGGCGCGCGCTGATCCAGGATTTTATAAGATATGCGCGGCTACGCGCGTATCTTATAAAATCCAGGGTACTTTTGTTTGCGCCTGGTGCGCCAACACAAGTACGCAATCGAGCTTTTTTAAAAAATCTACCCCTGTGTGGACTACAAGAATATTACCACACTTTCTTGTGTTCTACCTAGATAGTTTCAAGCGTGGTTGATACTACCAGTTTATTTACTACAGAAATATAGGAACAATGATCTGAAAGGAGGAAATCACTGTGAAGCAAGATACATTGCAGAAGCCAACAACTTCAACATAAACACCTGTATATAAACCTGACACAAGCTCTCCCAAATGTTTAATGACATACATGCAATAACAGGGCAAAGTCCTGGACACACTTTCAAGCCCCAAATGCAGGTCCTTTGTTGTGGGAAAGGATAAACCTCCAAGAACCTGGGCATAGGGACAGTAACTTTCCATGTGGCATGTGGGCACACATGTGCGCATGTTTGGCATGCACACAGGGACATGACCATTTTATAACATATGCATGCATGTTATAATAGCCTGACCGTGCACATGTGTGCAATTTTAAGTGGATCAGCACTTGTGTGTGTGCAAATGCCATTTCTACTGCATAAGGGGAGATTTTAATAGCCACACGCGCACCGACACCATTGGCTATTTTCCCAGTTCATACCCAGTTAAGGGATAAGACTTCCAAATCATCCTAGTTTAATAGCCTTCCCCCCTATTAGCCCCAACTTTTAAACCCTGATGACCTGCCTAAATGTTTTGTTTTACTACTTACACGTCATCCATATCAGAAGTTAAGTTAAGTGGTAGGGGACCCCAGCGTGTGCCTGTGCGCATAAGTATTTATGCACAAATTCCATGATTAAATCCTGGAATGCCCATGTCCCACCCTTTTTAAAAATGTTTAATTTGTTTGTGCAGTGGCAAGTACACAGGTATTTGGCTAGCTTTTAAAATCCACTTGGCACATCGGCCTGAAATATTTGCACATCCCCTAATTTTGACGAACATGGGGCTATTAAAATTCACCTTTAATTGCTGGTGTTCCAACATAAACTTTACTGTCACCTGATACAAGTCGAACAGATAATATCCATATAGGAATTGCAAATAGTAAATCTGTGCATCGGTGATCTCTTCTTCCTCCATAGATTGAATATGACGCTTCCTGAAAAATAGAATTCTCCTATCCCAATTTGGTTTCCCCTCCACAATACCTAAGATCCACTGCTTGACCTTGAAATCCTTAATTTTCTCCTCTCCTTCTTTTATGCACCTTGTGGGAACTTCCTTAGTTGTTTGATTTTATGAGCCCAGCGTGATAGCTCAATTTTTTCTCTCACCTTCCTGGTTATGGTACCAGCCAAGTAACCATGCTCCTTAAACAATTGCTAGATTGGCAAAGAAATCCCTTGGACTGAGGGGTACTTGGATGATTTTACTAACTCAAATATTCCTTCCTTCCTCCCTCTCTCTCCCCAGGTATAGGAAGGGTGGATAAAAACTTCCTTCTAACAAAAATCATGCAATGAACAATCAAGAAAAGAGAAAGCCACTGAATGTGAATTGAAGTAAATCACTTTACTGATTAAGACTCATCATCCAAGGGTTTGGGCCTCTTCTCTACAAGCTTAAGGGAACTGAAAAAAATAGCCCCTACTCTCTCAAATCCAGATTAGTATAAAACATTTTTATTAAACCGACAAGTCTTGATTGACAAAAGTAAATCAGAGACATATTGTTTCTTATACATCATCGAAACAAGATACAATATAATGCAGCATTCCCCCCACCCTTCACCCCCAATAACCGACCCTCCCTCCCCCAAACCCATCAAATCCAAATTAAAAATTTACTTAACTTAGCGAACCCTTCAGCAGAGGAAATACCTGATCCTAATCAATAGCATCCAGATAGTCTTGTGAATAGCAGAGGCTAGTGCCAATATCTTTTCAGGTATTTCTATGCAGAAGGTCTCTCTAAATTATATTTCTGCTTAAATCTCTGAAATTTAGCAAAAAAGTTGTCTGTATTTGCATTGTTGGTGTGCCTTTGAGGGGATTGCTCAGAGTTAAGCACTGAAGGGCATAAAGAGTGGATTATTAGATATTAGTTATTAGACAGGATTAAAGCAAAAAACAAAACAAAACCCCAAACCCTTAAGTCTACAGAGGATTGACAGTAGCTAATAATGTCAACTGTTTAATTCTATCCCTCCCTACCCCTTTACCCTTCCTTCCCAGGGCTTGCTCTTCTAATATAGTCTGGCTGGGGTATATAATTTGTAACATGATAATTTGCAAATTTTTTATCAGATTAAAAGATCTCTATAAAATCAAACAAAATGATTATTATTCAATGTAATAATTGTGAAGCCTTTATCTTTAGGCAAGCCATCTGGAAGCTTACGGCTTCTCCATTTGTTCTCAACTCTCTTCAATGCAAAATGAGTTGACTCACCTTAAAGCTGAATTAGCTACAATAAAAAAGAAATTAGCAACCACCAAGGAAGAGTCACCCAGTTTACAGCATTTAGAAATCTTTTCCCCACTACCACAGAAAATTCAGAAACCCAGAAACAAGTGATTTACAATGGCTCAGGTAGGATAACACCTGTGATCCAGAGACACATTTTTCACATTTGTGCAGCTTGGAGGTCCTACCCCACTTGCACAAAGCAACCAGAAGCATAAGAATAAATGGATTACCGTGGGCTCTGATAGAATAAATCTCATGATGCAGAGACACCCACTTTCTCAAGTGACACAAGTACAAAATGTCTTCTCTGTATTGGAAAATGAAGAAGGCCTAGCAAGGAAGACTGAAGAGATATCTGAAAGGAAAGAATAAACCCAGTGTGCACAGAAATTCTATAACACAACCAAAAACCATTAAAAATAAAAAGCTCATTGTGCTGGGTGATTCAGTCATCAGGCACTAATTTGGCAATTCTTTTTGAGGGGAACACTATAGTTAAAAACCTTCTGGGATCATTGGCTGGTAGAAATGCTAATCAGATAGTCAATGCAATCAATGAAGACAGTAAGGATTCTGAAGTTAACATTATCATCCATTTAGAAACAAACAGCCTTGCTAGAAACAACATCCAAGCGGTATAGAGAGAGATTTCCAGACTCTGGGGAAGCAGATTAGTCACATGGCGAAGACTATTGTCTTTTCAGAAGTGTTACCTGCTTATGGAAAGGGGAAGTAGAGATTAAGGCACATAACTTCAGTGCATGGCTCAAAATCTGGAGTAAGGAAGAAAGTTTTGGATATATGGGGGCTAGGGCCAAGTATAGAACAATAAAAGGCTCTATGTCAAATATGGTTTACATCTGTCTGTGGCAAGATAATGGATCCTAAGTGAAAAATTAAAATCATGTGCCATAAGGCATTTAAATTAGTGGATGGGGTGACAGAAGGAAATTGGAATGTCACCCCCAATATCTCCAACAAGTGGATGAAGAAATTAATAAACATCAGCTGAATAGGGCAGAAAAGATGTCCAAGAAGAGCAATAAACTGAAGAGAAACTGAAAAGCTATGAGCACAAATGCTCATAGTCGGGGCAATAAAATCCCAGATCTGCAGGCTCTAATGGTGGAAGCAGACTTGGACATCTTTGTTGTTACAGAAACATCGGAGGCTTGTGACTAAAATGAAAAGCTTGGGAGTGGACCCCAAAGTAAGGGCGTGGATTATAAACTGGTTAACTGATAGGATGTTAAATGGAACCTACTCTGATGAGAGAATCCTGTTGAGTGCCTCAGGGATCAGTACTGGAACCGGATCTAGTCAATATCTTTGTGAGTGACATTGTGGAAAGGATAGAAAGTAAAGTTTGTCTGTTTGCAGATGATACTAAGATCTGCAACAGAATGGACACACTTGAAGGAGTAGAGAGAATGAAAAGTGATTTAAGAAAGCTTGAAGAGTGGTAGAAGATTTGGCAGCTGAGATTTAATGCAAAGAAGTGCAGAGTCATGCATCTGGGGTGCAGTAATCCACAAGAGCTGTATGTGATGGGTGATGAAAGACTGATGTACACGGACCAAGAGAGGGATTTTGGGGAGATAGTGTCTTGCGATCTCAAGATGGCAAAGCAATGTGACAAGGCGATAAGAAAAGCCAGAAGAATAGTGGGCTGCATAGAGAAAGGAATAACCAGTAAGAAAAAGGAGGTGATAATCTCCTTGTACAGGTCCTTGGTGAGGCCTCGCCTCAAGAAATGTGTTCAGTTCTGGAGCCCTTATCTCAAAAAGGTTAGAGACAGGATGGAGGTGGTCCAGAGAAGGGTGATCAGAATGGTATGGGGCATTATGAGAGGCTGAAGGATCTGAATATGAATACCCTAGAAAAGAGGAGGTGCAGGGGAGATATGATATAGGCCTTCAGATACCTGAAAGGTTTTAATGATGCACAAGTACCAAACGTTTTCTGCTAGAAAGAAATCAGTAGAACTAGGGGTCCAAAATGAAATTCCAAGGAGGACAACTCAGAGCCATATGTTTTCATGGTGAATGCCCTTCCGGATCATGAGAGGTCTTGAACGAGTAGATGTGACTCTGTTATTTACACTTTCGAATAATAGAAGGACTAGGGGGTATTCCATGAAGTTAGCAAATAGCACATTTAAGACTAATCGTAGAAAATTCTTTTTCACTCAATGCACAATAAAGCTCTGGAATTTGTTGCCAAAGGATGTGGTTAGTGCAGTTAGTGTAGCTGGGTTCAAAAAAGGTTTGGATAAGTTCTTGGAGGAGAAGACCATTAACAGCTATTAATCAAATTTACTTAGGGAATAGCCACTACTATTAATTGCATCAGTAGCATGGGATCTTCTTAGTGTTTGGGTAATTGCCAGGTTCTTGTGGCCTGGTTTGGCATGTGTTGGAAACAGGATCCTGGGCTTGATGGACCCTTGGTCTGACCCAGCATGGCAATTTCTTATGTTCTTATGTTGCTCTGTGCAGGTTACCTCCATGCTTATCAGTTCCTCCACACCATAAAAGTCAGTTGCTGTCTAAATCCAATTCCACTTTTCCCCCTGCTGTTGAAGCAGAGAACAGTGTTGGGCTAGTAACTGCCACACCAGCAAGTTACCCCCATGCACTCTTTTCTTCATTTCCATCTTCTGGCATTTAGGGATCCATTGAGTTTATCCAATACCCCTTTGAATTCTTTCACCTGTTTTTGTCTTCACCACCTCTTCCGGAAGGGCATTCACCATGAAAAAATATGGCTCTGAGTTGTCCTCCTTGGAATTTCATATTGGACCCCTAGTTCTACTGATTTCTTTCCAGCAGAAAACGTTTGGTACTTGTGCATCATTAAAACCTTTCAGCCGTCTCTTCTCCAAGCTGAACAGCCCTAACCTCTTCAGTCTTTCCTCATAGGGGAGCTGTTCCATACCCTTTATCATTTTGGTTGTCCTTCTCTGTACCTTCTCCAGTTACTATCCTTGACAGATGGCATGGGATTACTACCCTTAACCACTGAGCTTTGATGCTTTTGATGCAACTGCAACATCACTCTGCTTTGACGGAGAGGGGTGGGGGGTGTGATGGGAAAGAGGAATTTGGATTCAGGGAACAACCAACATTGAGCCATGACTTTTTACAGATGCGGAGGGTAGTGTAGGGAAAAAACACAGGACTGTTTCTACGGCCAAGTCCATAATCAAAGCACATCAAGCAGCACTATAGGCAACTAACTTTAGGACGGCTCTTTGACTTGACCAGACTTAGCCAGCTAAGTCATCCGGTTAACTCTGAATATTGGGATTAGCTGATTAACTTAGCTGGCTAACTCAACTCCTCCCAGTTATGCCCCTGGATTGCCCCTAGATTATCCTGTTAAATTCAAGCCTCCTAATGTATTAGCTGACCAGAAGTTAGCCGGATAATGGCTGAATATAGCTGGGTAAGCCATTTAGATGGATAACTATAACGTTATCCATCTAAATGGCTTTTGAATATGGACCTCCTAATATATATACAGAAATGCACAAAATTTACCTAAAACATTGACTGATTTCATATAGCATCAACCATGTCTTCATGAAGAGGTAGCAACCAACTGCCTTTCCCTGATTCTGCAGATACAACTATGATACTTGTTCAGTGCATTATCATTTAGAGACTGTAAAGTCCCAAGCAGCTGTAAATGTTTCTAATGCAATAGAAAAATACAATTTTTCAGACTAATGCCCTTATTTAAAGTGCTAAAAAATGAGTTAGGAGCTGATTCTTTTTGTTGTCCCAGAGGACATTTAACAAATATGTATTTAAGGCTTCCTGTTGTTAGCTATATATAAATGATTTCTTGTCAGGTCTAGTCTGGCATTAAACCCTCAGGATGAGATATGAGAACGAGATGGAAATATAATCCAGTTCTTACGCGCATTTGCTAAAAGCACCCGGAGAGTGCGATTCCAGGGAATATGTCAGAGCTGAAAAAGACGAGAGCAAGCAATGATTTGTGTATGGCATCCTCTAGGCTCTTACTTATACTTTAGCAATCCTCGCATGCCATAAAGTTGTGCGAGTGGAAGCAATAAAAGGAATGAATCTGATACTCTATTTGGGCTTTCCTGCCAGTCATGAAAGGGGGAAAACAGAGGCACAGGAAGATGTGCAGGAAAGCAGTGGATTGTAAAACAGAAAGGCAAGGTGGGGATTGATTTCACCTTGCACACTTTTTTTGAAAGTCAAGTTGAGCATGAGGCTGTTAAAAGGCAGGGCAGATAGCTCAGAAAAACCATATTCAGAATTCAAAATCAATAAGCTGAACTGATATGGTAATAGGAAACATGAAGAGGATGAAGTCTATACAGAAGTCTGCTTTAGCTGCATCCTGAGGGACAGAAATGAGAATGGACTTGAGTGTGAAATGGCCACAGTGTTTGACCCAGTGCTGCTTTTGTTTCACATGAATAACATGTTGATTATCTCTGAATTAAAACCTGACCCTTACTTTGGAGATTGATGTTTTTGTTTGGCCAAACGACCATTTTCCAATTGATCCCCAAAATTATTGACATGAGATTTGCAGAGGGGCAGAGTAATGAGGAAGATGTTGCTTTCTCTGCTTCCTACCTTTTTTCTCATGTTCCTTTAAACATGTTGGTTTGCCTAATAGCTAAAGGTGTGCAGGGAAAAATTGTTTTCATTTTGTTTTTATTTATTAATTTCCCTTCATTTACTGCATTTACTTAAATGTCTTTATCATTTAACATATGTTCTATAGAGTGTTATTTCATGTTTTGGTATCAAACGAAATGTTATTTTGCTTTTAATATGTTACTCAGTTTGCATCGTTTGGTTTTGTTTTTTTTACTGGTTGTTCAGCTGTCCTAGTTAAAATCTCATCAGACACTGCTAAAGCTGCATTATCTACTGGTATCTCAAGGCTCCTAGACTAAGTGGCAACAAATTTCAATATATTGATGCATGATGCTTTTTCACAGCTCGACATGCTTGTTTTTATCTAAACCATTTTGTAAGTATGCAATGGGGATATGCATTATTTTGAAACAAATGATGAAATTCAATGAATGAGTCCATTTTTGTTTCATTCATGGACTCACACAATGAATGGAGAGGTCTCACATATTTAAATAAAAGCTTTTGTCTCATTCATTTATGTTACACATTCAAGTCTCTGGGCCATTCAAGTCTAAGCCTATGCTGTGAGCACTGAACAAACAAACAAGTGCAGGTAACTATATCAATGAAAAATGGTTGCCTATGTCAGATCACAGCCTCCTGGGAGCCAAAGCAGGACAATTTGGCAAGGAGATCAGATAGAGGATAAATCAAGGTGAAGCATCTTTATAACTAGCCTATAGCTGCCATCTGGATCAAGTGATACTGACATCCTCCCACTGAAAGGTCTGAGCATGTGCAAGAAAGTCTCTATCTCCTCTCTAGCAGTTGGTATAGAAGGATCTGGTTTTGAGAAGTTCTCTAAAAAAAAAGTTGGCTTTTGCACTGGACTGTTCTGATCACCTTTGCTACAGTAATCTCATTCACTGTATTAGATAGAGGCAGTGGTTCTGTGCTTTCTCTGTTCACTGGGAAACGATAGGAATGTATAGTTTGAAACAGTGATTTTGTCTAGTATAGTGCAGTGATGTTAGCACATTGACAAGTGAAGATTAAGAAGAGCCTTGCCAGGCTGTCACCCTTTTTCTGTTTAACTTTCTAACATTTTTTCGTATGTGTGGAAAATGAGTCATTCTGCAGTGCACTGCACAGCACACACATAAACTGTATATTTATTTATTTATTTATTTATTTATTTATTTGTTGAGTTTTATATACCGTCATTCGGTAGAGCCATCATAACGGTTTACAAAAATATACATTTTTCTTAGCAGTTGTGTAACAGAAAAAACAATGTAAACGTTATACATTTTCTTAGCAGTTGTGCAACAATAAAAAACAATTTGAACAATATCAGAAATAAGCATATCAAGTCTAGAGAGCATTATTAGGTTGGAAGAGGAGGGTATGCAGTTCAGGGTGAAGAGAATGTATTAAGAGGTTTATAACTGAGAGTTCAGTTGAGAGTTGGAATGATCAGACGTCTGAGGGTCAGTGTAGAATTTGCAGAACATTAGTGTTTTTAGGTCCTTTTTGAATATTTTTAGGTCATGTTGGGTTCTCAGGAATTTAGGTAGGGTGTTCCAAAGTTTAGGAGAAGCAATTGAAAAGGCTCTTTCTCTTGTGGTTGCCAGATGTGCATCTTTGATAGGGGGAATGTTTAGGTAGCCTGAGTTATTAGAGCGTAGGTTTCTTGGAGGATTTTGAGGGATTATGTTTAGGGTGTTAAGACCTTGATGATCATTGTTTAGAATTTTGTGGATTATGGTTATTGATTTGTAAGCAATACGTGCAGTAATAGGGAGCCAGTGAAGTGAGGTCAGTATTGGTGTTATGTGTTCATTTCTTTTTGTTCCAGTTAGGACTATATATATACTAGCCGTTAAGCCCGTAACAACGGGCTACATTTAAAACATTTTTTTTCTGTCCATTTCCTTCCCTCTCCCCCTTCTCCCCTCCCTCTCCTCTTCCCCCCTCCCTCTCCTCTTCCCCCTCCCCCTCTATTCTTCCTCCCTCTCCTCTTCCTCCCCCCTCCCCCTCTATTCTCCCTCCCTCCACTCTATCTCCCTTCCCCCCCTCCCCCTCACTCTCTCCTCCCCCGCTCACTCTCTCCTCACTCTCTCCTCCCCCCTCCCCTTCCCCTCACTCTCTCCTCCCTCTCCTCAGTCACTCCCCCTCTCAGATCATCCACAACTGGCAGACGGAAGAACTCCGGGGGGGGGTCCCTCCCGCGCGCGCGGCGCCGCTACTGCTCCTCCCCGCCGCTCCTGCTTCTCACCGCCCTCTCCTGCGGCCCCAGCTCCATTTTTTTTCGTCGCTGCCGCCGCTACTGCATCTCCCACTCCTGCTTCTCGCCGCCGCCGCTCCTGCTCCTCGCCGCCGCTCCTGCGGCCCCAACGCCATTTTTTTTTTGGGCACGCTCAGCTCTGACTGACGTGCTCGCCCGCGCATGCGCGGTAGAGCTGCTCTCTACTGCGCATTTGCGGGCCGTTGGTCAGAGCCCATTTATAAGGTAGATATATATGTGTGTGTGTGTGTGTGTTTATGTATGTGTGTATATATTTATTTATTTATTTATTTATTTATTTAAAATTTTTATATACCGACATTCATCCAGAATATCATATCGGTTCACATTGTAACATAAACTGGCGCCAGGCATGGCGCTTTACATTGAACGATTAAAACATGCGAACAAGGTATTAAAAGGGGGTGGGAGATAACATGGGAAAGTTATATATATATATAACATGGGAAAGTTATATATATATATATATATATGTGTGTGTATGTGTAACAGACATTTCTGCCCAGAGTAATGGTGGTACAGTATCAAGAAATAAATTTCTTTGTGATATCCAAATCCCTGTAGGCACTTAAAATTCCAGAGAATAAGGCAGAGGAGAAAATATGGCCTTGGCAGGGTTAGAGGATTTGCTGCGGATTCAGCCCAGCTTAGTAGCAGTCTTGTCCATAAACTTTCCTAGCTGCAGAATGGCAGGGGTGGAAGGCAGCTCAAGACAGAAGCAAATGAAATTTGAACATCATGTGCCACCACCACCTGTTCTTCTCCCTCTTGTTTTGGAGCAGAGGAAGAAGGTGGGAGAGCCATCCAAGGCTAAAAGTAGCAGGAAAAGGGCATGGACTGGGGAAGCAGACATGTAACAGCCAAAACCAGGAACACATCCCTCTATATTGGTTACTCCTTCTGATGCAATGGACACAGGATTTTCAGCAACTGATTCTATGGAAGAATCTTGTCTGAGATTTCCTGAATCTGAATTTGAAGAGCTAGTAGCTGAAGAAAATTTGGGAGGTATAGTCAGAAGCATCTTAGCCTCTAGTTTGGGTATGGGAGCAAGAGATGATACTAATGGTGTTGAGAACAATCACAAGGAAGAGCAGGCAGCACAAGCAAGAGAGCATGTGTGATGCCCCTCACATTCTTCCTCAGCGTCCACTCTCAACCTCAACTTCAGTGCCAGCAACAGTCCCCAAGGATGTAGAGAAGGGATCATGAAAGACTTCCCTAATCTGGAGGAACTTTAAAGTAAGGAGGAACCCACATCTTGCTCAGTGTATTCATTGCAGTAAGGATATCAGTCAAGGGAAGCAAGTGGTATGCATCATTACCTCCAGAAGCAGCACCCACTAGTATTGGTATTAGGGGAGGGTGGCAGTACTAGCCTGGGGACCCCCCTTGCCACTCAAGTAAAAGGCAGAGGAAAGGGGTTGAAAAGAAGAAGACTTTTCCATAAGCTGATCCCATGACCCCTTCCACCAGATAGATGGCAGGCCAGCAGCCCCCTGCCATGCATCCGCAGCAGCAACCCACTATAGAGGAAATGGGGTTGTGTTTCATATCACTGACCCAGGGCAAGAAGCAGTCAGCATCAGGGAAATTATTACTGGATGCCTGTAATAGAGAACATGGGCTATAAGCATCTGCTGATTGTGTTAGCCCCCAATAACAAGTGGCCTCCAAGTCTACAGTTAGTAGGCAGGTAATCCCCCACCCTGTAATCCATGCTAGCAGCAAGATGACTGAAAGTACCATAGGGGACTTGCTGCCACAATGCCATGTCCCTGATGTACCACCTTGGGGGTCTTACTGTCTCTCTACCTATCTGCAATGCCCCAGTTAAAAAAAAACCTTAGGGGGAGAGAGAGGGAGAACCGGCTCAGGAGAAAACGAACTTGCTGTTTCAGCTGAAGGTACCCGGGGCTTGGTGATTACACAGCCCGACGGAGAACTCTGTCAGCTGAGCCTCCAGTGACGTCAGAGGGCGGACCCGGAGTGAAACAGGAAGCCCTATAAGATCGGGACTTGTGCGGCGAACCCTGAGAGAGAGGGAGAACCGGCTCAGGAGAAAACGAACTTGCCGTTTCAGTGAAGGTACCCGCGGCTTGGTGATTACACAGCCCGACGGAGAACTCTGTCAGCTGAGCCTCCAGTGACGTCAGAGGGCGGACCCGGAGTGAAACAGGAAGCCCTATAAGATCGGGACTTGTGCGGCGAACCCTGAGAGAGATGGAGAACCGGCTCAGGAGAAAACGAACTTGCCGTTTCAGCTGAAGGTACCCGGGGCTTGGTGATTACACAGCCCGACGGAGAACTCTGTCAGCTGAGCCTCCAGTGACGTCAGAGGGCGGACCCGGAGTGAAACAGGAAGCCCTATAAGATCGGGACTTGTGCGGCGAACCCTGAGAGAGAGGGAGAACCGGCTCAGGAGAAAACGAACTTGCCGTTTCAGCTGAAGGTACCCGGGGCTTGGTGATTACACAGCCCGACGGAGAACTCTGTCAGCTGAGCCTCCAGTGACGTCAGAGGGCGGACCCGGAGTGAAACAGGAAGCCCTATAAGATCGGGACTTGTGCGGCGAACCCTGAGAGAGAGGGAGAACCGGCTCAGGAGAAAACGAACTTGCCGTTTCAGCTGAAGGTACCCGGGGCTTGGTGATTACACAGCCCGACGGAGAACTCTGTCAGCTGAGCCTCCAGTGACGTCAGAGGGCGGACCCGGAGTGAAACAGGAAGCCCTATAAGATCGGGACTTGTGCGGCGCGTAGCAGTCGCCGGCGCGTCGCAAAAGCCGCGCGTGCACAAGGGGCGCGCGCTTACAGGCTTAGCCTGGCTTCGCCTGGCCTCGCCTGAATCGCCTGGAGACCAACCCTTCGAGAAACGGTATTATTATTTTGAAATTGTTAATTCAAAATTGATCTCCTTACCTATCTCCCTAGAACATCTTGCATATATATCAAAATATATTACATAGAGAAGTTAAGTGTGATTTAAAAAGTTGTTTTCCTGTTGTTTAAAGGGTGAGGGTTTTTCCGTCCCTCCCCTTACCCTCGCCGATTCAATCTGAAATCACTCAATTCTTAACTTCGTCTGCTTTTTTAAGGGAGGTAACGAAGAATCTGGTGTGCTGGGGAGTCGGGGAGGACTCTCCATGCCTACAGAGGAGGCCTCCCTTAGTCCTCATGTAGGACTACCACCTGCACATAGAAATGGGGAAGGAAGTATAGGAGAATCTCCTGATCAGAACATCTCTCCATCCTTAGAAGCGGGATTATCCATTACCCGCAAAGAAGGTTTGGAGCATCAGGAAGTGATAGGCATTCAAGGGGCGGAAGGAGGGATAGTGTCATACCCTCCCAAATATGGAACACAGCTAATCAATGGAACCCCTCCCCCCCCACTCCCTTAGTACGACCTGCAGTCGTTACTTTAGAAAATCTTTGGGAAATGATAGCTGGAGTATTAGAAAAGATAAATGGGCTAGAAAATAAAGTGGATGGGATAACTGCTGGAAATCAAAAAGAATTATATTTAGTTAATAAACAACTTAAAGACTCATCTGAACGTTTAAAAAGGTTGGAATTGAATGAAAAGAAGCACCACGAATTTCATTTAGCGGTGGCTAAAGATGGTAATAATGTCTCTCACAGGTTGGAAAATTTGGAAAATAATGCAAAAAGGTTAAATCTAAGACTTTTGAATTTTCCAAGAATAATTGGGGAAAGTCCACTAATTTCACTTAAAAAGTTTTTGATAGAAATTCTTGGAGTTGAAGATCATTCATTCACCATAATAAATTGTTATTTTCTCCCCAAATCTAAGAATAGAGTTCCGCAGGGTTCAGATCAACCTTTTCAAGGGGATTTAACTAATTTCTTGCAGGATTCAAATGCTCAAGTAATAGATTGGGGAACTTTGCTGGCAACATTTTCTTCTACAAATGATATTAGTTTAATTATGAGAAAATATTTCAGCAAATACCCCATAAATTTTCAAGAAAAAATTGTAAAGATATTCCCAGATTTATCCGCATCCACTCAGTTAAGGCGGAAAGCTTTTTTAGAATTCCGCAATGATGTTATAGCATTAGGTTTTTCCTTTGCCCTGAAGTTTCCATGTAAATGTATGATTAAAAAATTAGATGAAATATATATTTTCTTTACTCCAGACCATCTTAAAACCTTTATTGAACAAAAGAAACTGACAACTTCATCTCCTCTACCTAATGTGTAAAATGATCAGTATGCAGCTATGTATTGTTATCAATATTGTAATATTATTTCCTAATATCTCCCTAATCTGATATTATTATGCAACCTCTCATAGTTGTCCTGTTTGGAAATTGAGTTAGCATATTATAAATTGTTAAATAATAATTTCCTTATTCCCCTTCAGGGGTTAAAAATTGTTTTTTCTATGTTCAACCAATTTGATTTTGTGATTTCTCTAAATTCATGTTTTGTGATTTATGGAAAAATTTATAAATAAATATTAAAAAAAAAAAACAAAAAAAAAACCTTAGGGGTCTTGTTACCACTATGCCTACTTATTATGCCTCAGATCTACCACCTTGGGGGTCTTGTTGCTTCTATGCTATGCCCCTAATGTACTAGTGCTGTAGTTGCATAAAGGCTCAGCTGACTAAGGCAGAGGGGAGAAAAGTGCATTTCACCAGCAATATCTGGACCATCTTGAAGGCTACACACACACTTGTGGAAACTTCGAGACAGGGGTAGTCAGGAGTTCTAGCAGGGATTGAGCAGCAGAGGTCAAGTGGGCTGTGCTGCACACATAGGTGTTAGATAGACTATTGCGCGAGATATGGGGGCTATCAGCTGTAAGAAAGATACTGGAGAGTTGGCAGCTAGACCATAGAGGCAGGTGTATATAGGCAGGTGTCTCTGTGACAGACAGTGGGGAAAATATTATAAGGGTACTGAAGATGGAGGCTTTTAGGATATCTATTGCTTTTCACACTTGCTGCACTTTGTATTGATGGGGCCCAAGAACCGGTTAGAGAGGTGTGGGGAAATAGCGGTTATTTTCATCGAAGCATAAATTGGGGCAGCTTCTTGGTGAGAAGAGGGAAGAATTTGGGATATCTCATAAGCATCTGATTCAAGATGTTGACACCTGCTGGAATTCTACCCATCTGATTCTGCAGAGGTTAGTGGAGCAGAAAGCTTGCTTGAGGCTCCCATGGAAATTATAGAAAGCCCAACAAAGGCAGATTTATTTTCCATCAAGTCTGGCACCAGCCTGGAATGATGAGAGTTCATGATGTCCCCTGCAACTGAGAAGACATGTTTACTGGGCATGCTACTTAATGGGTAGGAAAAATAATGCTAAGCTGCTTTGGCTAGGTCTAGCCAGACTGCCAACTTGTATGCCTAATATACTAGTCCAACTAATAAGAGTTGTACCAACAAGCCTGGGCAGGCCCCTCTATAGAGTTTCTGTGTCAGCTAGATGGAAGAAGCATGCTGTGCCCGTCCTGACTACAGAGTTCCTTTGCTGGATAGATGGAAGAGAACTGCTGGCCCCCATCCTCACTACAGAGTTCCTGTGATGGCTAGCAGAAGGAATGGTGTACTGTCTGCCATTGTGGTCCTGCAGCCTAGCTCTAAAGCCTTCCTTAGTGCTCTGCCTGTATTCCATCCTCCTTAATGTGCCCTCCGGTCATGGACCAGCTGCTGCCTCTTCTCAGCTTGTCTCATCTCCTGCTCCTGATGCTGGTGTCTGTCATCTCATCTCAGCTCTTGCTGCTGCTGCCTCCATGCTGCTGTGTCTTTTCCTGGGCCTCCTGCCTCCATGCTGTTGTGTCTTCTCCTGGGCCTCCTGCCTCCATGCTGTGATCTTTGGTTCTGGTCCTGAAGCCTTCTTGCTGAACTCTACTGCCTTGGTCCTTAGGCGATCCCCTTGAGTGCACTCTTTCAATATGGACTGGCTGGGTCCTTCACTTGAAATCTGCTGCCTTGGCTCTTAGGTTGTTTCCTTGAGTCCATCTGTGTGTAGCAGATAGACTCAGGACCAATGGGTATAGTGTATTCCTGATAGCAGTTGGATCTATTTTCTTTGTTGTAATCATGATTGTGCCAAAAGGATAAGATGCTTGGCCTGTATATGTAATGATGCCATTTCCAACTATATATGTACAGGTCTACACAGAATGTCCTGTTCAGTTTATTTCCAATGTTTTCAGCTATTTGCTATCTTGTCTTTGCAGAATGTGATTACAAAAGGCTTTTTATTTCAAACAGTTGACTACATGTGTTCACTAATAAAGAGGTCAATGTTTGGAAAATACACTTTCTCGTAGGATCCTTTCAATGTGTGGTTTTGGTCTTAAGGTAAAAGGTTTGCCCTCCACATGACCTTGTATGGTAGAATGCCCTTGCACATTCTAACTAGCCACTTATTTAGCAGGCAAGACCATAAGGCAGACAGCCAGAGCTAAACAAGAAGCTCCTTACTGGGGAGCTTTAGTATTGGCTTCTGTTGCCTTCTTCTCACAGCATACTGCTAGCTAACTCTTGGTTACATGGGCCTGTATGTGAGATGGACACTAGTTAGCTAGTGTTCAGCTAAATACACTATCCGGTACAATAGGTGTGGAAATGCTAGGCAATAGGTTTAGTAGCTATGTCTTAACTCTGGGGGGGGGGGGAGGAGGGGGGGCAATGGGTTGTAGAGCTACGCATCAGTCATAATGGAGCAATAGCAAGCCATTAGCCTCTTCCATATTGAAAATATATCACCTCTGACCATACAGTGGCCCTTCTCTCTAGCTATGGCACTGAAAGCTCTCATTACTTCAGTCTTTTGTCAGAGGCCTTCTTGAAAAGTGACTCATGGCCAAGATGTGGTAGATCTGTAGTGAGTGGAAATGTACATCTGCAGGTAACTTGCCTACAGAGTACATTGTGTACATGTACAGATTGTGTTGTATTAAGGGGAAAGTTATAGTCATCATGACTCGACTTGATCTTGGGCTCCCTTACTTGTGTCATGACTCAAAGGCTATCTGTACCCAACCATTTGTAGGTTTCATACTAAACGAAATATGCCATCTACTTGCAGGCTGCAGGAACATTATGTCAGGCTGGTACCCCTGTACTGGCCTGGATTGGGGATCTGTATAATACATGTAAGATAAGGATGACTTTACAGGTCCCGAACACAGCCCACTACAAGGATGGCAGTCAGTCTATGGAAGTCTGCCTGGTCCCAAGCAGTAGCCCTCTAGGCCTCCGCTCTTGGCCTGTGGGCCAGAGGAAGTGGTGAAGACTAAAACTGTGGGATAAACACTGTGGATCCATAAAGACTAGAGGATGGGAATGAAGAGAAGAGCCATGGGGGTGGCTTCCTGGAATGGTGGCTACTACCTGGTGATTACTACCCTTACTCAATAAGCCCTCACACGGTTAATGCAACTCCAACATTGCTCTCTGCTTCAACGGCAAGAAGAAATGTGGAAAAGAAGATTTGTGTTCAGACAACAACCAACAAGGACTGAACTACACAGTCTGGGTAAACAAATAAGTGTGGGGGTAGCTTGCTTATTGCAGCGGTTACAACCCTAAACCAGTTAAGCCTGATACTTCACTTTGAATGCATATACAGCGTTGCTCTCTGCTTCAATGGCAGGGGGAAATGTGGAAAAGAGGATTTACATTCAGATAACATCCAACAAGGCATTGATCTGTGCAGTCTGGGTAAACAAGCATCGGGGTAACTTGCTTGATGCGGCGGTTGCTATTCTTAACCATTAAGCCTTACGATTCACCTTTGATGCAACTCCAACATTACTTTCTGCATCAATGGCAGGGGGTGGCAGGAAATTAAAATCAAACAGTTATCAAAAAGGGCCCTGAACTTGGTGGTCGGTGAAACAGATAAGTATGGGAAAATAAGTGTGGGAGCTTGCTGGGCAGACTAGATGGGCCGTTTGGTCTTTTTCTGCCGTCATTTCTATGTTTCTATGTATGCTTCTCACTCCTCCTGCTTAGTTATCAAACAGCAGCTGACATCCTGTTTCAACAGTCAGCAAATACACAAGTACACAGTGATGGTGAAGGGAAAGGTTGGTTAGTGGGCAAACGAAGCCCCAAAAGTGTTAAGCTAAACCTGTCTCCTAGATTCTACAGCAGATATGGGTGCATATTACCTCTGTGTATGCACATTAAACCTATTAATCTACATACGGCAAAATGCAGGTAACCCTACCCTGCCAACATATACAAATGACCTAGTGAGTGTAAAATGATGCAGCTTGTGGTGACATCCTCTGTGTCAATTGTGCATGATATGATCTAGAGAGAGGAGGCTAAGGAGGCCAGTGACCAGAAAAAGAGAATCTCAAAAAGGACTGCAGCTAGGCCTCATGCATCTAGCTAGGTATAGTAGAGTACATCTGTGTAGGGTTGCATGCAACCACAGAGAGGTATGCTAGCTTAGAAGGAGCTGTGAGCATTTGGGAAGGGTACCATGTAGCACAGGCGCTTTAACCAAGGCTGCAAGTGAAGGCCTGCTACATGAGCACTCTGATGACAGCAGTAAGGTTGCCAACTGACTCAGATTTTCCGGACAGGTTGATGCAGTCCTGGTTTTAACTCATTACATGCTGGGACTTATTCTGATTTCCCTATAGCTTTTCCTGAGAAAACGAAGACTATACATACCTGCATGCATGGTAGTAAGTCCAGAACTAGATCAACATGTTCAGTAAATCTGGAGCCAGTTGGTAAACTTAGAAAGCAGTGGCTCTGAAACTGCTGAGGCTATGCTTTCAGCTGTATCTTAGCACCCCATGTGACACTAAGCCTCCCCTTTATAGGTGCCTAACTTCACATGAACACATTTCTCAGCTACTAAATGAGGCTGTAAAATGGGACCGCTGTCATAAAAATCTTAAAATATTTACCTGTACCTTTAGGCTGTGCCTTTAAGCTTCAGAGCTGATTGAGATTTATAGCATTTCTAGAACTGTTGCTCTCCATGTTGGAGGCCCAGCTGGAGTCCTATTACACCAACCTATGGCACTATCTCACCCACATGTGAGGGCTAGGACGGAGTCTGCTGTGGAGGACGGCCAAGCTACGTATACTGTGTTGGCAGTTGTACACAAACTCTCATGCCACACATGCATCTTTTAGTCTCATCAGGCAGAACACAGAAAGGCAGCTGCATGTATTTGAATTTATCTTTTCTTTGACTACTGTTTTTCAAGTACAGTCTAGTGCTCAATTGTCAAGAGGAATCCCAAGTAAGCATATGTGTTTTCTGTTACACACTGACCCAGACAGGGAAGCACTGGGGCAAAGAAAGATGATAGAGAGGAGAGCAGCAGCAAACACTCTACGGGCCTCTCTTCCCTGGAAGAGAGGCCCGTAGCGTGTATAAAGTTTTGCTGAAGCTGGCTGCCATTCACCATGGTATCCTCGGCTTGTGCAAGGGCACATGGGAGATCTGAGGGGAGATCTGGAAGTATCTCCATTGGTAGTCCATGGAGTAGAGCGAGATTATGGAAGGCACAGCAGAGTAGCACTATATCTCCAACTTTGAGTGGGGCATACATTAAAGCTCTACCCATTTTGCCCAAACAGCAAAATCGACTTTTGAGAACTCTGAAGGTGCATTTGATGACACAGTGGGTAGAATATAAGGCCTTGTTGTACCTCATCTCCACCGGTGTGTTGGGAATTGCATTGGGGGTGAGAAGCCAGGTCCTGCAACCATACCCAGATTCTTCTGTGGCAGTGACAGATTTAAGGCATCAATCATAGCACAGTCACTTGCAGATCTGGCTGGCAAACCACAGCATACTAAAAGACAGTAGAAGCTAGCCTGTAGCTTAGCCTGAGTCTTAAAGTCCAATTTCCATACCCTAAGTGCATGCCGCATTGTTCTGGGATAATATACGTCCAGGATAACAGTAGCCGAATTTGGCTCAGATCTTCCGAACTATTAAAGCGCGTCTGGGGATTCTAACAAATGCGTGCCAGGCTCTCTCAAACAAGCTAAGGCTACTGGTGTGTAGCAGTCAGCCAACCTTGAAACAGTACATAACAGCTTCCATACCTGTCCTAGCAGAAAAAACACTACCTCATGGTTTGATTAGGCAAGTCCTTGCCTGCTCTGCAGTATGTCCTCCAGAGATATCAGTTTGTGAGCCCTGACGTAGGGAATATGACTGGCCCCCAAAATGCAAAGGCCACCTCTTCTGATTTAGCTGTGTGATGGCAAGAGAAACTGTGAACGACAGTCTGGCTGACACATCACTAACAGGCCACATGTGATCTGGCCTTACCAGCAATGTGGTCACTTCAAGCTTGTGATTAACCAGTGAGATTTCAACTGCTCCCAGTGGGAGAACAGGAACAGGCCACTTTTGAAAGTGAACACAGAAAGTATGTAGGGCCTGTTCACACACCAAGCTTTATCGCAAATGCATTGTTTGCCCTCACAAGATTAGCAGGCCATTGGAGCATAGGGAGATAAAGCCAGACCCTGGGGCATTAGCCTGCAGACATAAGTATGCAAATCATTTGTCATGGCATCGATGCTGTTACATCCCCCACAGTCTCCCCCATGTCTTTGCCATTTGACACAAACATATAGCCAGAGATGGAATAGAGAAAGATGTGACTCTTACATATGAACCAACCATCACTGTAAAGTCCATCCTCAAAAATTTCGCACAGGCCCAATTGTGTAAATATAAAGGAATTGTGTGTGGCTCCCGGGTACCTGGTTACCACATCAAGGATGTGCATTCAAGCGTCACAGACCACTTGCATGTTGATGGAGTAGAAGAGCTTTCTGTTGTGATACATCTTCTCCCTGTCACGGAGTGGAATGATGGCCACATGAGTACCGTCAATAGCTGCCAGAACATTGGGAAAGTTTGCGAAGCCATAAAAACCTCTCTTCAAGTCCATCAAGTCCTGTCTGTCCCGAGGAAATTCTGTGTAGCGATTAATGCAGTCAGAGACAGCTATTATGACCTGGTCCAGACAGCGGGAAAAAGTTGTTTGGGACATTCCTCCCATGATCCCTACTGTCGTTTGGAAGGAGCCAGTTGCCATGAAATGCAGGGTGGCCAACAGCTTGGTGAGGCCAGGCACAGCGTGGGGCCTTTCTGTGACTGGATCCTGATCCCCTCAGATTTCTTCATATAATTCCAGGATAGCCCGAGAGCTGAGGCGATACCTGCTAACCACATCATCCTCTGGCATGCCCAGCAATGAGGCTTGGGGAGGAAAGATATGCTCCCTGTATCTCCTCCCCTGTGGCTGCCTGTGTGACAGGTGCTGCCATGGGCCTCAACCCTGTGGAGCCAGTGGCTCACCCTCCGGTGCAGGGACTTCCATAGGTGGGCTTGAAACTGTCCTTGCCTGTTGTTGAGGTTGTTGTTTTTGTTATCTGCGGCCAGCCTCCCAAAGCATCCAGTATTCCCCAACAAGTAAATCTGCCACAAACATTATGGTTTTAGGAAGCTAGGACAGGTAAGAACAGGTGTTTTTATTGGCCCAGGAAGGCCTGGTAGGTGTGTCTGATAGAATACCTCTTTTTATCACATGCCATAATCACCGCATTAATCCCCGCGATCCACAATATCTGCCACGGGAGCACGATAAAATGTTTTCAGCATACCGCAAAAAAAAAAGTGTAGTTGTTTCCGGTGTTAAATCCTGCGTTAGTGTACGTTACTGTATCGCATTCCGTGTAACCAGACCCTTATTTTCATAAACTCCACCCAAACTCCTCCTGCTGGAATACTCACTATTTAATTTGCATATGCAGTTTGTGTTGTGTTATTTATTGTGTGCATTAGGGCATTATCGTGTGCATTAAGGCCCTAATGCGAAATGATAAATGGCCCTGTCAGACTGTAATCCCTCTGGGGATAGGGAAATAGCTGCAGTACCCGAATATAATCTGCAATGAAGTGCCAAAAAATGGAATATAATTCAGATAAATAAATAAACCAAAATGAAAATGTTGCCTCTGCACATCCCTAGTAGAGAAAAACCTACAATAGGGTGTGCATACTCATGGATCTCCAGTATATATATAAGTATCTCTCAGACATATTTATTGTGGATCTCCTGAAGACTAGACCTTGTGAGCTGAAGCTCCAGGATCAGAATGGGAAATACTGCATTACAGGATTTTATTCAGTTTTCTTTTCAAAAAAATACAAGCAGCTGACGCCACTAGTCCCTTTGTTGAGTCTTCAGTTCAACGCATGAGGGATTGAGCAGTGGCAAGGCAGCATTAACAAGCAGCAAGGAAGTAGCCAGGTGGTGAAGAGGAATCAAGATTGAGATAAAGGTGACAGCTAAGGAACGATTAAGGGTAAACCAGTCAGTACAAGAGAGGGATCAGGTAAATTAGTGGCAAGTCTGAAAAAGCTGCTTGTTAACCTGAATGATTTTTTTTGGATCCCTGTGAAGGACACTGACTCTAACTGTGGAACTGCCTTCCACAGGCTTTGCATGAAACAAGGCAGGAACTTGGAAGTAGAAAAAGCATTGCATAAGGGATTAGAGCTAAGAGAGGCAGGAAGGGAGACGACCTGAGCCATAAATGGATCTCTGTAGTGCTCTTGTTGCTGAAATTACTTTCTATAATTTTTAAAGACATCAAATGAAGAAACAGGACTGAAAGAGACGGGAAAAATGGGGCAGCAAGTAGAAGTACCTTCAATAAAAGTGGCCAGTTAGAAAATGACGTGGTTTTTATAGCTGAATATATGTTTGTTTTTTTAACAAGATGTGTGTAAAACATCCTATTTGAGAGCAATTCTAGGAAATGTATTTATTTATTTAAGGTTTTTATATACCGGTATTCGTCGAAACATCATATCGGTTTACATGTAACTTGTAACAGCAGGGAAATACATTAAACAGGGAGATAGGAGGAACTTGGAGAGTATACAGTGTTATATAACAAGCTTCCGAAAGAGCAAGTAGATAATAAATATAAGCAAAACATGGAGTTGAGGTTATAGAATACACAAGGGGTAGGCAGGGAGGGGGCAGAACTTGGAGGAGTAGGGGTGGAGAAATAAAAATGTTTAGGGGGGTTCAACAATTGCAGTTAATACATAAGTAGATAAATCTTTGCGGGTAAACTATACACGTACGGAGGGCAGCTAAGGTTTCTGGCAAGGAGGGAGGGGGAAGGGAAAGGAGAGCATGGGCAGGGGTGGTGGGATAATCTTGTTATTCCGGGAAGGCTTGTTTGAAAAGCCAAGTTTTAAGCTTTTTTTTGAATTGTTGAGTGCTTGTTTCTAGTCGAAGGTCTGGTGGCATAGCGTTCCAGTGAGTGGGACCTGCTATAGAGAATGCATGCACTTTAGTGGATGTTAATCAATAGGTCTTGTGTGGGGGAATGTGAAGAGTGCCTTTGTATACTGATCTGGTAGGGCACTTAGAGGCATGTAGGCGAATTTTGTTGTTGGTCTACTTAATGTTACTGTTGTGGATGGATTTATGTGTAATGGATAAGTTTTTGTAGAGGAAGCAGGATGCAACTGGGAGCCAGTGTAACTCCTTAAGGATTGGTGTGATGTGTTTGTTTTTATGTGTGTTGGTTAGTATTCTGGCTGTAGCGTTTTGAAGTATTTGCAGAGGTTTGATGTAGGAGGTGGGGAGGCCTAGGAGGATAGAATTGCAATCGTCAATTTTTGTCAGGATGGTAGCTTGCATGACGGTGCGGAAGTCATTGAAGTATAAAGGGGGTTTAATTTTCTTAAGGATGTGGAGCTTGAAGAACGATTCCTTTATTGTGGTGTTAATGAATTTTTTAAAGTTGAGTTGGCTATCGATGGTGACTCCCAGGCTACGTGCATGTGGTTGGAAGGAGATGGCGGTTGTGTGTTGATTCTTGTCTGTCATGTGCTTGGGGGTTTTTTGTTGCGAGATGAGGATGAGTTCTGGTTTTGTTATGTTCAGGGGGAGGTGAAGGTTGGTAAGTAGGTGGTTTATTGAGCTAAGGCAGTTCGTCCATGTTTTGATGGCTTTGGCTAACGATTCTTGGATGGGAATGAGAATTTGGACATCGTCCGCATATAGGAAATGAGGGAGGCCTAGGTCTGTAAGAAGCTGTCAGAGAGGGAGGAGGTAGATGTTAAACAGTGTGGATGAGAGAGAAGAGCCTTGAGGGCCCCCCTTGGGTGAGTTGGCTGGGTGATGATTCGGAGTTTCTGATTTTGACCACATAGCGCCTATTCTTAAGGTAGGAGGTGAACCAGAGGAGGTATGCACCAGTGACACCGATTTCGGAGAGGCGACTGATTAGGATGTCATGGTTGATGGTGTCAAAGGCTGCTGAGATGTCAAGTAATGCCAGGATGTAGGAGTGACCTTGGTCAATTCCTTTTAGTATGGTGTCTGTAAGGGAGAGCTGGAAGGTTTCAGTGTTAAGGAATTTCCGGAATCCAAATTGGCTGGTAGCAAGTGTATCGTGTGTTTCAAGGTAGGTTGAGAGCTGGGCATTGACGATTTTTTCCATGACTTTTGCCAGGAAAGGGAGGTTGGAGATGGGATGGTAGTTGGCAAGGTCTGAGGTGTCAAGGTTGGTTTTTTTAGGATGGGTTTTACCACAGCAAGTTTTAGTGAGTCAGGAACTGTTCCGGGGGTGAGCAAACAATTGATTATTTGTGCTAAGGGCTTGGAGATTATGTTTGGGATGTCTAATAGGACTTTGGAGGGTAATATGTCGTAGGGGTGTGAGGAGGGTTTGAGCTTTTTTAGTACAGTTTCAATTTCTAGCGTCGAGGTTGTGTCTAGGATGTCTAAGGGAGGGTAGTTGTTACTACATATAGGGAATGCTGCGGGGGAGGGGTGGGGAATCGTAGCAGGAGATTCTTTATCTTGTTGTGAACGAATTGTGCGAGTTCTTCGCATTTGTCTTTGGCATCCATGTCTGGGATGGGGGAGGGTATGGTTTTGGTGAGTTCGGTTACAAAGGTGAATAGAGCCTTGGGGTTGTATTGGTAGTCGTGTATTTTTGCTGCATAGTGGTCATGTTTTGTTTTGAGGATAGTTGTACTGAAGGTTTGTAGAGCGGATCTGTATCGGGCAAGTAAGGTGGGGGAGGGGTTCTTGTCCCATTTTCTTTCAAGTAGTCTAAGGTCACGTTTAAGGCTTTTTAGGAGAGGGGTGTTGAAGAGGAGTGGGCATTCTGCGTTTAATAATCGGGATAGGGTATACTGTCATGGTAGTTTGTGAGTTGGGGTTAAAAGGGTAAGGTAGACATAACAGTGTGTGTGTAGCTGAGATGGCAGGTGGTGGATGGTGATTGTGTAGAGAGGCTGTCTGGTGTTGGGGGGGTTAGTGATGATAGGGGTAGTAAGTGGAAGGGGGTGGCAGAAGGCTCGGCACAAAGGGGCAGGACCCTTTGGCACGCGACACCAGGCATAGGGCGCCTGCGACCAGCCTTTTTAATGAGCCTGGTCACTCCAGTGAGGAGTCTGCCATTGCCGGGGACATCACTTTCGGGGGCTGGAGGTGTGACCTGGTACCTAAGAGGAGGCGGCAGCGGGTCGAGGCGTGCAAGCAGGCAGGTAGGCCCGAGACCCCGCAGGTCTGCGCCGACCACGCGGGGCGAAGAGGAGGGCGATCGGTGGGAGAAAAAGGCTGCGGCGCCTGCGACTGGCCTTTTTAATGAGCCTGGTCGCTCCGGGGAGGAGTCTGTTGTTTTCGGGGGCTTCGCTTTCGGCGGCTGGAGGTGTGACCTGGTATCTGCAAGGAGGCAGCAGTGGGTCAAGGTGTGCAGGCAGGTAGGCCCAGGACCCCGGCGGGTCTGCACCGACTGCGCAGGGCGAAGAGGAGGGCAATCGCCAGGAGAAAAAGGCCGTGGCACCTGTGACCGGCCTTTTTAATGGGCCTGGTCGCTCCGGGGAGGAGTCTGTCGTTACCGGGGGCATCGCTTTCGGGGGCTGGAGGTGCGGCCTGGTACCTATGAGGAGGCGGCAGCGGGTCGAGGCGTGCAGGCAGGTAGGCCCGGGACCCCGGCGGGTCTGCGCCGACCACACGGGGCGAAGAGGAGGGCGATTGCCAGGAGAATTGAATTCTATGGAAATTTAGAGCAGCAAAGAAAGGAATAAGGAATAAAATGTAGTCTTGAAAAAGCTTCTTCCTTTTTTTCTTTTTATCCAAAGATATTCTTGTCTGTACAGACCAGTAACTCTGCACATGAAATCACTTTCCATGGTGTGCTGAAGAGAAAGTGAAGGAGGGATCAATACCTTAAGAGGCATGAACTTGAGGGATCAGTGCTTAAAGAAAGATAGTGCAGATAAGAAGTTAACAAAAATAAAAGAGGGCATGCACAGATTTAAGGATGCTCTGGTTTTCCTTTGTTTTTTAAGTTTAATATTTATTAACTTTTCAATATTCACATCAAGTAAACATTATACAATTCGTAGATTTATAATCACAAATTAAATTCACTATCATAAACTTTTCATTTCTTATTCAGTTAAATCACCCAAGTTCTCATCTACTATTCCAAGCAATCCTGAGGGGATTTACATGACGGTTTACAAGAAATCAAAACATACTTTTCACAATAATATTAGACCGTCACGTGAATGCAGTAGAACTTACAATTCAATGCTACGATTACTCTAGGTTTTGGGGGTTACTTGGTTCAAGAAACTTCTGCAATTGAGCAGGTTCAAAGAAAATATACTTCACATTCAAATGTTTAACAATACACTTACTGGGATACCTCAGGCTAAAACTAGAGCCCCTTGCAACTACTTCAGGCCTCAAAGACAGGAATTTCTTACGTCTCTCCTGAGTAATACGAGATATGTCTGGATAAATCCAAATCTTCTTCCCATAATAAACTTCCTCCCTATTTCACATAAATCTCTTTAAAATCAGATCTCTATCTGCTGAAAAGGTGCATGAAAGAAATAACGTCATTCTCTTTTTAACTTCAGATTCCAATGATAGTTCCAAAATCTGAGTCAGATTTAACGGGTTCTCTTCTTCCTGATCCGTTTCTTTAACTTTTTCTCCTTTATTCGGAAGATAATACACTCTTGATATCACCGGGAGCCCTTCTGAAGGTTTTTTCAATATCTTTATCATATAATCCTTTAGCATTTCATAAGCAGAAATCTCTTTTATAAATGGAAAGTTCAAAACTCGGAGATTTAAGTATTGTGTCTGATTTTCCATATTCTCATGCTTCTTCACATTTATGTCTTCCACTCTCAAAATCTCAGTTTCAATATTTTCCACTTTATCCATACGTTGTTCCATCACATGCAACTTATTGGCCTGTTCAGTCATAGTTCTTTCAATTTTCTCATGGTTTTCCTTTGTTAATTTATTTACTACCCATATATAGAATGCCAACTCATAACTTGAAGTTAACGTCAATTTCTGTGTCTTATGCATGCACCGTTGTTCCTGTAAGCACCAACATGCATAAACAACTGTTTTCTTTGTGCAATTCAATTTTGCAAGCACATTTCTACAAAGTGGTCCCCAGCTGCTTTTAAGAGCATGGACTGTAAAGCTCAGCCCATTTTTTTTCTAGATGAGTGCATTTTTTCCCTCTTGGCTGTCCCAGAAACCCTGAACTGATATTTTATGAAGCTAACTTTTCAGGAGGGAATAGTACCATGATTTTCCTTGACAGTTTTTGTTTAAAAGGTACAATCATGCTATCTAAAAAAAAAAAAAAAATTAAAAAAAACAAAAGGAAAAATTCCCAGAGCAGCATACCATCCAACATTATCTCACACATTGTCTCCATTCAACCATTACATCAGGTTTTCATGTTAGTCAGAGACAAAGAAATTACAATGAACAGCTAGTTAAAGGGTCAACAGGATAAGAGGGGAGTAAAAGAGACAGAGGGCAATACCTGATCAAAAAAGTGTTTGTGAATGCCAGAAGAGCAGAAACCCTGATAGAATCTAGCAGAGGGATGAAGCAATAGGTACAAAATCATTAGGATGATCACTTCAGCTAAAAAAAACCCCACAAATGATTAAATAAAAACAGACGGATTAATTCATACCATCTGTTGAAGTATTAAAATATATATTATTGCTGTGCACTAAAACTCATGCTAAAAATGTTTTTGTGTGTGCATGCTCACAGCACATTAGTTGATGTAGGGAGCCAGTCACTTTGAAAAGGAGTGTGCAACTGTTAATGAAACTTAGTGCAGGCCAAGCAACACAAAAAGAAAGTAAAGTAATACATGCTGGCCCTAGGAGCTTTAATGTGAATGCCGGTGAGACGGCAGTGAGAAGAAATGTGCTATTGTTCTCCACATAGAACAATCTGTCTTCACTTTATAATTTAGCTGGTAAAGGCCAGACAGAACTTTGCTGAGCTTTGTGGCCTTAATAACTTTGTATCCAGTCAAGAGACTCATTTTGGTTGACCAGATGTCTTCCAGCGTATGTCATCATCTGTATGAAATTCGCATACACATACAATCTAGGAGGAAGCAGTGTTGGAAACCCATCAATCCAGTGCCAGTGGATTGTGATAAAATCCAATCACAATATCAACATGCATATTCATCATGTCCTGCAAGAGCAAGAAGAAAAAGCCTTAAAGGTAGCTGAATAACAAAGATTTCAGCTAATGAGACTTCTATCAAAGCTTCCAGCCCAAGCTTCGAGACTGAACCTTTGGCTCAATTCAGCCCTGTTCCGCTTACTTTGGAGTAACTGCTGAACCACCCTTGTATATGCCTTTGCAAGCCAAGCTAATGTTCATACATGCCGTATGCCTTCAAATAACTTACAGAGTCTTCTGAAAGTACTCTGGGACTCCCTTATCAGCTGAGGGTACGGCCTGCCACCCTCCATGACGAGACCCTTTGAGATGGATGATTTGGCTGCAGCGAAAAGTTAGGGAGCCTGAGACCACCTCTGCCCAGATATCTAGCACTCCTGATATACGTAAAATTAGCTGGCTAATTACACTTTTAAGCTGGGTAGTTAAAATGCAATATGCCTTTAATTGTGCGAGTTGGACTAAGGCCAGCCACAGGCTCTTTTCAAACTATTATAGCAAGAGCAATTTACTCTGCTAAACCCCAAATTTAAACAATATCTACTGTTATCTAAAATCATTGTATAACTTAAACTGCTATGATAAAAATCTTATTATCTACCTCAAGGAAAAGCCATAGACATCCTAATCTCTTTATTTGAACTTGGTTGATGTAAATGAGTCTGATTATCTGTAAGACTAATTTTACCCAAATTAATACACTAAGGGCCGGATTTACGCGAGCAGGGCACTCGCACGCCTATTTTGCATAGGCCGCCGGCGCACACACAGCCCTGGGACACGTGTAAGTCCCGGGGCTTCGTAAAAGGGGCAGGGATGGCTGTGTCCGGGGCGTGTCCAGGGGGTGGTTAGGGGCGGGACCGGGGGCGTGGTCGAGGCCTCCGGACCAGCCCCCGGGTCGGGTGATGGCGCGCCAACAAAGGTAGGGGGGGGTTTAGATAGGGCTGGGGGGGTGGGTTAGGGAGGGGAAGGTGCGGGGGGGTGGAAAGAAAGTTCCCTCCGAGGCCGCTCCGATTTCGGAGTGGTCTTGGTGGAACAGGCAGCGCGCGCCGGCCTCGGCGCGCGCAAGTTGCACAAATGTGCACCCCCTTGCGTGCGCCGACCCCGGATTTTATAAGATACGTGCGGCTATGCGCATATCTTATAAAATCCAGCGTACTTTTGTTCGTGCTTGCGCAAATTTATAAAATCTACCCCTAATGTTTTAGTACATCTGCCAAACTGTAGCATCCATAGAGCTCACAAGCAAAATATAGCATCTATTTTACATATGTAACCGGATCCACCCCCCCCCCCCCAGTCCGTCCCTATATGCCTTAGTTCCATTTCCCTTTTCTAAACATCTTGAGCTATCCATCCTCTCTTGCCCTCTTCCCATCTAGGAGAGCTGGGATTGGTTACTCATGCCCTATATAACCAGTCATTTTGGGGTTTAAGATGTGGCTAGTTTTATTTTACAGAAAACACCAGAGAAGCAAGATGTAGGATTTTTTCCTCCCTGCTGGGGCCTCCTGCCTCATCAGGTTTCTCCTTTTTTGTAGGGGATTGGCCTCTGTGCATAATCTGCCAGAGGATCCCTAAGTATTTCGTTCAGTAAGATAGATTTTTGCTGGATTTCCCTTTGGGTTGAAAGGGCTCTCAGTCTACAGGACAGAAGACCCATGAGCACCATTCTACTCCCTAGGTGGGCAAGACCGGTGACAGATCTTTCTGAGTGAGATTTTTCATGGTCAAAATGTATCCTGTTTTTCAAGAAGGAAAATACACATTTTTGTTGTAAAGAGGTTTTAAGCCTCCCCTCTTCACTGGGAGCCTGGCTGGATCATCAGCTTCCCACCCAAAGCCTTTTCCACCCGAGGAGTCGCCCTTTCAGATTCGCTTAACAGAGTCAAGGAAGAGCGATGAGACCCCTATCTGGATCTCCACTAATTTGGGACTAGGACACAGAGCTGGGTGTTCTGGAAGACACTGGACTGTAAGGTAGGATTTTTGCTATGCTAGAAGGGGACCTCTGACCTAGGAATCCCAGATAAGCCGCTGGGGAGCTATGAATGCACAATTTACACCACCATGGAAAGCTCAACCAGTGCGCTGAAAGGAAAGGACACCTACCCACAGTGAAACACTCTGTCTGTAAGGACATCGTCTGTAACTGCACTAGAATTTCAAGATGGACTTTTATTTGCCTTAAACCAATTAGTAAATTATTATTTGACACCCAGCACCTGGTCCTATTTGTTTATTCACAGCATCTCCCTTCAGAGGACAACACAGCTACAAATATACACAAGGGACACATTAATGTTCCTTGCATTGTCTGGTCCATAGACGAAAATCTCCTCCCATAGAAAGCAGTGATCAAGAGTCGAGCTGTGAAGAAGTCAGCTAGCTGGAGCAGCCCCAAAGGTTATAAATCAGATTGGGTGCCCCTGGGACTAAACACCCCGGGTAAAGTTTATACATACTATTACCAAATGAGCACAAAATAGCATGTGCGACCACTACACAAAATAGTGAAAATGTGCTACTTGGAACCTGGTCAGTTATAGAAATCTTGATTGAGGACCTGCCATTTCTGTCTCTGAGATATTTAATAAACATCCCAATTTATTTGAGCATGGCTTGCGGTACCCAATAAATTATCTACACAAAGTGCTCTGCTCCATTGCAGCAACTGACGCCACGTTCATTTGATGTGACCTAGAGGCAAAGTAATGTAAGGAGCTCAGCAGTTTGACAAGCTCAGGTCTGGTGTGAGACCTTGCTGTCCGAGGATTGATATTGTCTTTTTACTCCTCCTTTAGGATCGTATTGGTCATTAAGCTCGAGTGGTGAATGCAGATTACTTCTTACTCTGATAGGCCCAAGAGAGTGGTCCTGGGCCTAAAGATTTGTGTGCACAGATACTGCCTTGCTGCTGTCTTTGTCTTCTTTCTGCCCCAAGACCTCTCTAACTTCATCTTCATCTTCTATCTAACTGTCTGCTTCCTCCTCTTTTACCTGAATCTGCTCTTTGGCATCCTTCTCACACTCTCTCTCCATCTCCATCTCATCTGTCTCTCATCTGTCCTCCACTTCTTAAATAACATCTCCTAATCCAGCAGCTACATTACCTCTATCCTGAACCCGAATTGCTTCCTAGTAGCTGAGCCCTTTAAGTACTGTGTGAGCTAATGAGTTAACAGGCCTGAGATGGGTATTCAGTTTTTAGCCTTAGCAAGCATGAGCTAAATAGCAAGTGGAGGAGTACATATGATACTATTCAGTGCACAGCTATTGATTCCTAATTTGCATTTCATTATCACAATTGACATCCACCTACATACTGATTTTAGTGTCTACACACTAACTTCTTTTTGGACTGGAGTAGCATGTGCGACAAGGATATAGTGCACAAGCCCCGCATTCTCCAAGGCAGTAACTGTCACAACAGACCCCCTTCCACTCTCTTTGAGCCCAATCAGTATTAGTAGAATATCAGTGTTTCCCAATCCTTTCCTGGTGGCACACCTAACCAGTTGGATTTTCAGGAAATCCATAATGAATATGCCTGAGATAGATCTGTATACATTGGAGACCCAGGGTATGCAAATCTATCTCATGCATATTCATTGTGGTGATCCTGAAAACCTGACTGGCTTGGGTGTTCCCATAGGAGAGGGTTAGGGAACACCGTGTTAACAAACCCCATTTACCCTCGCCATACTCCGGATGTTACAAGTCGTGAAAGAAGAGGGTCTTACTTTTTAAAGGTGTTTTTCACACATCCCAGATATCCCATAGTGCTTTTATTTTCCTCATTATAAATGACTAAGCCAGCGATGTACTGATAGACATAATGAACTTATGAAGAAAAGATGGTAATAAAATTCAAGGGATAGATTCCATTTAATATGAATGTGATATATGCAATAGATTCCATTTCATAGATCTACAGTATATATGTGTGTGTGTGTGTGTACTTAGTGATTAGATACACCTCTACCTTTTTTTCAATGCAGTTTGCATGTTGGTATGCTTTTGAGAGGTGCACTGTGGGAGACGAAAAGTGTTGAAACATAAAATCTGTCTGACATCCTAGAATGACAAGTGCCTGCAGCAAACAAATCATTTTTAAAGGATCTCCTGCCTCCAGTGATGTTTGTGTCTGCAGTGACTGACTGCCAGTGCTTGGTGAGGCAAGGCACGATTAGCAGCAAAAGCTTTCCCATGGAAGGATTCCAGGAATCGGTGTCCCTCATCAGAAGAGGGGACAATGGCGTGCAGTTGTAATAGATGAAGCTTTTCAAAAGTGACAGGAAGAACTGCATAGATTAGCAGTCTGGGACACAGAAAAAAAAAATGTTTCTGTTCACCTAGTACATACACAGTGTTGAAAGGCTACTACACTGATGTTAATTGCAGTGTTATTTATCTGTACAAAACATGTGTTTTAAACAGTCACAGTTTGGGGAATTTATTTTCAAATGGTTAGGGGAGTCGGTTTCCCCAGTTAAAGATGATACGAGGGTCTTTGTGCAGTATCTGTTTTGGATGAATGGTAACAACAAGTGTTCTTTTATTTTTTATTCTGATACCGCAACCGCGGCACTATCAGGCAATAGCAAGAGATCTCTATGGACAGATCTGCAAACCTTGGAAAACCAATCTGGTGAGATACTGTCTTGTAAGGAAATGCTTTCAGATGACCTTTTCACTTCTTTACTTATTATTGATTATCATTAACATAGGCAATCCCCCCCTCCCCCCACACACACACATTTTCTTCAAATAACTCCCATCAGAGTCCCACAAAATACACTTTTTAAGACAGCCTTGTGATTTGAAGCAAAGGTTGATTCATTTAATAGCAGCAATTCAAACTGTGTGTTATAATTAGTGAAGTTTGGGTGGACCCTTGGACACTGTGGCAGCTGACCACGCCCACGGGGGAAGTCCCCTGAGGGGCCACAGGTCAGGCTCAGCTTAGGACACATAAACACAGAGCTTGATCTTTTATTAGACAATGTGATGAAGCCACCAGAGGTGGCAGTAGTGAGCAGGAGAAGTAGCCCGGCTGGGTTAGTATCCCTCAGGTGCTGGAACAGCGACTCCTCTGGTAGCAGTGCTGTAGTGGAAAGAACTGAGAATAATGAGTGCAGTGGAATATGCACAAAGCCCCAGTATGGAGAACCCCAGAATAGGGAGAGCAGGCCCTCGAGAAGCGAGTACCTGATCCCTGAGAGCAGAGAGGCTTGAAGGTAATGTACTCACACAGCAGTTCCACGTAGGAGATGGCACTAAGGCTGAAACGGAGGCAGGCCCTCGAGGAGCGAGTACCTGGTTCCAGGGAACAGCTCTGAGGTGAAGATGGTAGTACTCACTGGTGTTGAAGATTAGCGAATTCTTCCAGGCAGAAGAGAAGGTAGGAGCAGGCAGCGAGTCAGGGAACATGGGCCCTCGAGGAGCGAGTACCGGTTTCCTGATAGCGACCTGTAAAGCAAGTGAGGCCCCCGAGGAGCGGGTACCCCGTTAGCATTAAGAGTCCAATGGAAGATTGGAGGCAGAGTAGCTGGGTACGGAGAGCGAATCCCATCAGTAAGAATCAGTCTTGCTAACTCAAAGGCTAGCAAACATCGTAGGCTTTAAATATCCGGGCAGCCTGACGTCATCACAGGGGGACGCCCCGGAGGTTCACGCCAAGTAGGAAATAAGAGTGAGAGCCGCGCGGCCCTAAGGTACAGCGGAGCATGGTGGGGGGCACCGCCCAAGCCGGTCCAGGGGCGCCGGAGAGGACGGCAGGCAGACGCCGCGTTAGCCAGGCGTCCATCCACAGCAAAAGGAGGTGCAAAGAAAGAAAGGTAGGTGGAGTGAAGCCGTCGGGAAGGGACGGTTGCAACACTGTGCTAGCCAAGCCATGCAAAAATATTAAACCACCAATGGTATTTCCCCTCCCTTTCTCTCCACTCTGTTGACCACCCATCATAGGACAAATGGAGCTCTTTATGTCAGCCGCCAGGGGGCTAGCTGACAGCTTGCCCCCTGGCGGCTCTTCCATTGTCTTCATTGCCATGAAGCTAATTTCCTCTGTTTAGGGCCAGTGCATGCAGTGAGCATCCCCAGTGGTCTCTCGGGATCGCCCAGTACTGGGTGAAAGAGGGACAGTGTTCCCCATTACTTTACGGCTGCTCCTGGCTGTCTGAACTACCTGAGCTTGGGGGGGAGGGGGAGTGGAGAAATCCCATCTCTTAGACATCTGCACTAATTCTATATCTTTTGGCTCCGGTTACCTCTACCACAGACCTGGGGCAGTCCCTAGACTTGCCCCATGCTCTGCTCCGTCAAGGACTCTGGCTAGTTGCTTTGATCTTCAAAAGATCACCTCAAGAGATTTAATGGATAGAATTCTTGAAGAGAACTTGCTCAGCAGAGCTGGTGCTGCTTGTTTTACAGTCCTGTACAATTACTGTGCTGTCTCCCCCTCCCCTTCCTCCCCAGATTCTAATGGAGCCCTTCATGGGTTTCATTTTTTTCCCCAGCAATAACTTTATGAGTGTCTGAACACCGTATATAGTTGCATTGGGGTTACAGTAACATTGCCAGATTTCTGGCAGAGAAATCTGGGACACTTGTTCCCGATAGTGCCAGTAGTGTTCAAGCAGTTCATTTGGGGATGAGGGGATTGCTGATTTGATTGCTTCAGTTTTTCAAAGGGACAATCTACTCTCAAAATACACTTAAAAGCACACCGTTTTAAAAGTTGTAGCAATGAAATATTTCAAACATAGTACAAAAGCCTCAGGGCTGGTGGGTATGTCCTGCATACAAGAAATGAATTATATACCAGGAAAAGAAAAACAGACAACAACATCCAGTTGTTAACAACATTTAGATTCTGAGTGAGACACATGTCCAGGTCAGAGATTTTGAACTGGGTCCCAGGATGTTTTAAACTAATATTATTAATATTCTTTCTCTATTAGATAAATGAATTTCCAATCTGCTAAGTCTGTTTCATTTTTATTGCTCTGTTCTTGTTTCTTTTCCTTTTTTGTTCTTTCTCCCTGATGTTATTTTTTTTTCTGATTAAGTTCTCACCTTTCTTTGTCTTCATTCAAAGTGGAAATATTAATACCTTCTCTTGCTTCTTTTTGCTCTCTTCTGCTTCTTTTGTTTCCTCTTCAGATTCTTCCTGCCTACATGCCTTTCTCAAGTCTTCCTCCCTTCTCTCTTTTTCCTATGCTCTCTCCTCCATTTCTTTCCCTTCCCCCATCAAATCTAAAGTCCTCTATCAGCTCCACCCTCAATCCTCCTCCTTCCCCCTGCTCCATCATGGTTCCTTTCTCCCTCTCCCTCCATCCAATAATCATACTCCTTACCCTCTTCCTCTGTCCTCTTTCCTCTCTCCCTCACATTCCACCCCTATCCAGGGTACCTTTTCCATCAATCTATAGTTTTCCTTGGCCCTTGACACCATTCTCAGTCTTCTCTCCCTTTGGCCCTTTTTCTCTCTCTCCTTTCCTCTATTTTGGGTCCCATTTCCCTTTCCTCAATCCCCCATGTCCCCCCTCTCTCTCTGCCCTCATCTAAGCTTCAATCTTCACTCTTATCAATTCTCCACATTTCCCCCTTTGTCCCCCAAACAATTATTCTTGCATCACACTCCCAAACTTGAAAAGCTCACCCTACATCCCATTCTCACACGGAATGCTCTACCCATGTCCCCGTCCCACTCGAAAAAGGGTCTCCCCTCATTCTCTTCCTTGCCCAGAAAGATCTATTCGCATTCCTACCCCTCCCCCCCAAAAAAAAATCTCTCGCACATCTCCTTCCCAATTCCTCCTGATCCTTTCTACTCTGCTATCCCCGATGCAGCCTGGTATCCTCCCAATCCTCCCCACTTGGCAGAAGGAATGACACTTAACTTCCTGTGCTGTGTGGATCCAATCTCATGGTATGAGATGCATGAATTCCACAGATCATGTCTCATGCAAAAGACTGGCTCCTCACATCCCAGGAAGTTGATGCTGTGTTAAGAACCATTCCTGACAGTTGGAGAGAGGTGCAGTGTGGAAGTAGATCGGATAAGCCAGGTTCTACGCTACTTAGGCTCCATGGGCAGGCTCAGCTGTGTGATGTCACCCCATTGGAGCTGATGCCCTGTGCAAGAGCACAGTTTGCACAGTGGGTCATGCCAACCCTATTGCCCAGTGTCTAATAAGTGTATTTCATCTCTCCTGTACAGTCTGAAGTTGACCAGTAATGATAACTTTTCCCACTATCTAATGAAATGGCCCATAATTCAACCTCCCTGTTCATTTTTTTTTTCTGTCCTGCTCTAAATACTTTGATGTCTATAATGTCAGTGTGGTATGATGTCTGCCCACAGGGCACATGTTCCACTGAGGAAGGCAAATAAGAAAAAAAATCTTTTTTTGTAGTTGTCAATTGCAGATATGACAGATCCCCAGGTTATTACCTCTAAGATGTATAACTAACACTTGCAGGTGAGCCATAATGTCCAACAGTAGGCATAAAAAAGGGATGAATTACTCTCAACACATTCCCTGCTTTCCAATCTAATGCACCGCCTTTTGCCAATCACCTTTTGCTGCCAGGCCCAGAAGTCAGCCATAAGGTATTTGTTGTTCCCACTTTCTTGCACAGAACATGAATTGTCTCATAAGAGTATAAAATAGAGCCATTAAGCCCAATATCCTGTCTCCAATGGTGACCAATCTGGGTAACAAGTACCCAGGCGATCCCAAAGAGTAAATCTATTCCTTGTTGCTCACTCTCAAGGATAAGTGCTGGCTTTCCTAAGTCTACCAGATTAATAATGGTTTATGGACGTTTCCACAGGGAACTTGTCCAGCTGCTTTTAAACCTAGCAGTGTTGTCTTGATCATGTCCTCCAGCAACAAATTCCATAGCTTGATTTTGCATTGAGTGAAATAATACTTTTATGATTTGCTTTACCTCTGCTACCTGTTAGTTGCTTAGTACTATCTGAATCATCCCATATTTACCTCCTCACCTTATTCATGATTTTATAAATCACTATCATATTTCCTCAGTTCAGCCTTTTTTCATACGGGAGATATCCATCTCCTTTATCATTTTTGTTATTCTTTTCTGTACTTTTTATAGTTTTGCAGTATGTTTTGTTTTTTTTTTAGTTGGGGTGACCAGAACTGCATACAGTACTCAAATTGTGATCTCACCATGGACTGATACAGAGGTGTTTTATTTTCCATTTCCAAATAATCCCTAACATTCTATTTGCTTTTTTGGGCATTGCTACACACTAAACTGAGGACTTCCAAGTACCACAGTGACTCCAAGATCCTTTCCCTGAGTGGTGACTCTTAACATGGAACCCAACATTGGGTACCTACAGTTAGGATTATTTTTTCCTGTTGTAAACTTTGCACTTGTCCCCATTAAATTTATTCTGCCATTTTGTTGCCCAGTGCAGTCTTGTAAGATCCTGTTGCAATTTATCCCAATCCACTCATGTTTTAACGACTTTCAATAATTTTGTGTCATTGCCCAAATCATTAATTTATCCTTAGCCACTGGTACAATGCCAGACTCCTTGAAAATCACTGCTGTTACCCCCATCTTAAAAAACTCATCTACCTCTTTAACTGTCTATAATAACTATCGGCCATCTCTTCACTTTCTTTCCTTTCTAAAATCATCAGATTAGTAGTATTAAAACAGCTCACAGACTACCTTGATGAATATTCTTTGCTTGACTAATACCACTTTGGATTTCGCCCCCACCAAAGTACTGAAACTTTTCTCCTATGTATTACTGACACTATCCATCATGGCTTTGACTCTGGAATGTCCTATGTATCCTCTTTCTTGATTTATCTGCTGCATTTGATACTATCAATCATGAAATTCTACTTTTGCACCTCAAAAACATTGGTTTCTCCAGTACCATTATTTCTTGGTTTACATCCTGCTTAGAAAATCACTTCCAGCAAATACATTTAAACTCTGCTACTTCTTCCTGGTTTCCTCTCCACACTAGAGTACCTCAAGGTTCAGCTCTTTCCGCTGCCCTCAAACATGTTAAGCCCCTCTTCGAACCTGCTGCTTTCAGAACTGTATTGCAATCTCTAATCCTCACTGGTCTCAATTACTGCAACTCTCTATATCTTGGCCTACCACTATCCTCAACTAAACCTCTTCAGCTATCACAAAATGCTGTGGCACGGCTTCTGACCAGCACTAAACTATATGATCATATCTCCCTTGTCCTGTTAAATCTACATTGGTTGCCTATTTCCTGGAGAATCCAATACAAAACCTTAACCATTCTACACAATCTCATTTACAACAACTATAGTCTGTGGCTATCTACTGTTCTTCACCTTTACACTCTCTCACAAACCCTCCAATCCCAAAATCAACTTCTCCTTCAAATCCCCTCCCCTAAAGCCATGAGACTTAACATGGCAATAGAATGGGCCTTCTCCATCGCTGGCCCCATCTTATGGAATTCTTTACCCAATTCCATTAGAATACTAAAAGACAAACAAGACTTTAAGAAAGCCTAAAAGCACCACCTATTCAAGAAGGCTTTCAAAGATCTTTTATAATCTTACACCTGTCCAACTATATTGTCTGCCTACATAGACATTTTAATTTAAGTATGTCTGTAGCCCTCCTTCTCCCTGTTTGTTTACTTACTTAATAAATTTTATCTTTATTTTCAATTTCAGTTTTATCTATACTTGAACAATGTACTACAAACTTTTATGCTTGTTTTCATTGTAAATCGCCCCAAACCTTGGAGGGTGCGGTCAACAAACCTTTTTAAATAATTAAATCTGGAGATTTGATCACCTTATTCATTACTCCCTTTTCCAGATACTTTGGGGCGGATTTTAAGAGCCTTGCTCGCGCGCCGGTGCGCCTATTTTACATAGGCCTGCTGTCGCGCGCAGAGCCCCGGGACTCGCGTAAGTCCCGGGGTTTTCCGAGGGGGCGTGTCGGGGGCATGTCAGGGGCGGGGCCAATCGGCGCGGCGTTTTCGGGGCGTGTCGGCGGCGTTTCGGGGGCGGGGCCTGGGGGCGTGGTTTCGGCCCGGGGCGGTCCGGGGGCATGGCCGCGCCCTCCGGAACTGCCCCTGGGTTGCGTCTAGGCACGCCAGCGGCCCGCTGGTGCGCGGGGATTTACTTTTCCCTCTGGGAGGCGTAAATCCCCCAACAAAGGTAGGGGGGGTTTAGACAGGGCCGGGGGGGTGGGTTAGGTAGAGGAAGGGAGGGGAAGGTGAGGGGAGGGCGTTAGAGAATTCCCTCCGAGGCCGCTCCGATTTCGGAGCGGCCTCGGAGGGAACGGAGGTAGGCTTCGCCGCTCGGCTCGCACCGGCTACACGAAATCGGTAGCCTTGCGCGCACCGATCCAGGATTTTAGCAGATACGCGCGGCTCCGCGCGTATCTACTAAAATCCAGCGTACTTTTGTTTGCGCCTGATGCGCCTACAAAAGTAGGCGAGGGCGCCCTGTTTGAAAATCTACCCCTTTATGAATTTGTTAAACAGCATCAGTCTCAGTTCAGATCCGTGGGGCACACCACAATTTACTTTTCTCCATTGGGAAAACTGACCTTTTAGTTCAGGATGGCCAACTCCAGTTCTCAGGAGCCACAAACAGGTCTGGTTTTGAAGATATCCACAATAAGAATGCATGACGTATATTTGCATATGGGGTAGGCACTGCATGAAAATCAATCTCTTTCATGTTCAATGTGTGGATAACCTTAAAACCAGATATGTTTGTGGCTCTTGAGGACCAGAATTTGTCACCTCTGATTTTGACCTTTTCCTGTTTTCTAACCAGTTACAAATCCATAATGGAATATTATCCACCATCCCAAGGCTTTTTAACTTCTGGAAAGTCTCTTATATGGGTCTTTGTCAAATGTCTTCTGAAAATCTAGATACATCATATCATCTGGCTCCCTGAGATACTGTAGTCCCTTTAAGATGTAAGACAAAACTAGACAGATGGTTGCTACATGTTCTCTCAGTTCCCTCATATGCAGTACTGGAGAGCTAAAAATTTCTGTCACTCTAGAGTCTGGGTGAGGGACATTGGTAACCCAAAATTTGATGCACTAGTGGCAGTCCTTACACTAAAAAAAATGGATAACACAATGACTGTTTTTCAAACCAATAGCTGCCATGAACCTTAAGAGGATTTATGAGAACTAGTATTTTGTAGGTAGAGTCAGGTCTTGGTGAATCAGAAAGAGGTTGCTTCCCCTTCACTTCATTGCAGATCTATATAACTCCTTGATTCTGCATGAGATATGTCACTATCAAGGGCGCCAACACCTGTAGATTCACCCTGAGCCAGAACCATAGCCAGGCCATTTGGCACCTAAGGCCAAGTGAAAAAATGTGACCTCATCCTGAACACAACATAAAACACCATGAACTAGGAGACTCTGTTAAATGGAGGGGGCTTTAAATTTTATTTTGACTCGCTATTCTCCTTCTGCTTCTTTGGGCTTCCAGCTCAGTTGTAACCAATACAAGAATCCTGATGCCATGAGTGTTATTTAAATTATTTATTTTTAAAACTATATAATCCACTCCATGTACATTCAAGATGGGTATTAGAATTCAGCTACTTTCCCAGACTCCTTGGCTTTGGACACTCACTACATGGCAGGGAGCTGCCATCACACATTCTAATGCGTATATTATTAGGATCCGGTGAAGAGATGCATAGGGTATGTGTGCGCATCTGTGCGTATGATTCTGTACACTCTGATGAAAGAGTCGGGTAGATACCTTGATGATGATGTCACATGCTCAAGACTACATAGCCTGCCTGGACCTGGACTCCTTGCCTTGTCAACAGGTTCCTTGACCTGTTCCTGGTTCTTGTGTACCTTGTTCCAGATGCTACTTCTGCCTGCTTGCTGCCCATCTAGACCTTAGATCATTCTGGATTATGTGTGCTTGCTGCCCATCTTGACCTTGGACCATTCTGGATTTTGCTTGTCTGCTGCCTTCCTTGACCCCAGACCGGTTACTGGATTCTGCTGTCCACTGTCTGCCTCGACTCTCCTGACTTCTGCCTGTGCCTGATTGTGTCTTGGGATCTGCCTAAGTTCTGCTGGCCATCCACAAGGGCTCAATCTATGGGAATGACAATTAGTATAGGTGAAGCCTCCCCAGGTCCCTCTTTGGCACTTCTGCCTGTGGTCAGGCTCATCAATGGTGCTTTTTGCTGCCTCACCACACAGGGGTCCACATCATCGCCTGTAGTATGAAAGGGCTTATGGAGTGGCTGAAAGGCAAGGGCTGCCCTCCTATCATGCCAAAGTTATGGACCCGGTGGAACTTGCTGCTCTAGATGCCATTCCCTGTACAGCACAATGTATACAACAACAGAATGTTTTCGATCAGGAGACAAGGGTCTTGGAAAGGCTCGCAGCATGAATGGATATGCTCTCCACACAACCAGCACCCAAAGTGGCTTCACCTATGGCTCCAGTTTCCATGGCCAAACCACTGACACACCTCCCTCCACCACCTAGATACAGTGGTGATCCCTGAGAGTGTTGGGGCTTTATTAATTAGTGCCAAATGCACTTCACTCTGTAGGCTGCTCTGTTTCCCACAGATAGAACTAAGGTCATGTTTATTCTGTCTCTACTGGGGGGATCAGCTCTGGCCTGGACTTCCCCATTATGGTAGCATGAGGATCCGATCTTGGAAAACCTAGACCACTTCCTTCATGACCTCTGGTGCATATTTGATGAGCCCAGATGAGTGTCATCAGCTGCATCCAAGCTGTTAGATTTGCCAGAGTTCTCGAACTGTTGGTGAATACACAATCCAGTTCTGGACTCTGGCCTCGGAACTACAGTGGCAGGATGATAATCTGTTAGCCATCTTATGTCAGGGCTTGTTTGAACCCTTGAATGATGAGGTGGCTGAACTGGATTTGCCTGAATTTCTTGAAGAATTGATTATGTTGACTATATGTCTTGATTTTTGCCTGCTGAAAAGAGCTGGAGAACAGAGCCAAGCTTGACGACCCATCCATCTAGTTCCAGTGGCCGAAACCCCAGAGGAACATATGCAAATGGATTGGCTTCGATAGTCAACCTCTTTCTTTATTGTGTTGGTTCAGGATGCCATGCCCACCAATGCCCTGTTAGAGCTGGAAAACAGGTTGACAAGGTACCTATCCCCAACTCCTATTTCTGATGAGCATCCTACTGGGGAAATGTTAGATCCCACTCCAGGCATTCTTGGACACTGGAGTGGCTGAAAGCTCCATTGACAAATTGATTTTCCAGCTTTACCAGATTCCCACCCTTTCAGTGCCTGACCAAATAGTTTGCATCACGATTCCACTCTGTCTGCGAATGGGCCTATGGTCAGGTTCGTCTGTGGTGCTTCTTACTGCCTCATCACACAGGGATCCACATCACTGCCTCATGTCCAAAAGGGCTTACGGAATGGCCGGAGGGCTACCTCCAGACACCAGCAAGGGCAGCCCTCCTAACAGTGAGGTACAGAATTACATACATATTAAAACTTATAGGTGGTAATGCCCTTGTACAGGTCCTTGTTGAGGCCTCATCTGGAGTACTGTGTTAAGTTCTGGAGACTGTACCTCAAAAAGGATAGAAACAGGATGGAAGCAGGCCAGAGAAGAGCAACTAAAATGGTATGGGGTCTTCAATGGAAGATTTATGAGGAGAGGCTGTAGGATCTGAATATGTACACCATGGAAGAGAGGAGGTGCAGGGGATATATGAATCAGACTTCAGATACCTGAAAGGTTTTAATGATGCACAAACATCAAACCTTTTCTGTTGGAAAGGAAACAGTAGACTAGGGAGATCACAAAATGAAACTCCTGGAGGGACGACTCAGAACCAATATCAGGAAATATTTCTTCACAGAGAGAGTGGTGGATGCCTGTAATGACATTCCAGAAGGGATGGTGAAGACAGTAACAGTTCATAAATTCAAAGGGCATGGGTCAAACACTGCAGATCCCTAAAGGCTTTAATAAAGGGATGATAAAACATTTCTGCTTGGGGTAACTTGCACAGAATAGCAGTTACTCCCCTTAACAGAACGCATCAGGGTAACCTGCATGGAACAGCAGTTTATCACGTTATGTGTGCACGGCACGGCCCTCTCACCTTTTCACACGGACTCCAACTCCTGGCTCCTCGTCAGTGGCGGCGGTGGGCCGCCAGCTCCGACCTCGGGTTCCCTCCGGTGCCTCCGGCCCTGCCACGCTACCCAGTGTTGCCAGCCAAGATGTCCCTATTCATCGGGGCTCTCTGCATGGCCCGTAGAGAGACGCCGCCATCGGCACTGCACCCCTTCCTAGGCGCGTGCACATCATTAATTCTTTAAAGGGCCCGCGGCGGGAACCTGGCTGTGGACCCGGATGCTGACATCAGATTTCAGCATATAAAAGCTCAGGCCTCGCTCCCTAGCGTTGCCTTTGCAACAGGTCTCCTCGTACTTTGAGTACTCATTGCTGATCCTAGAATCGTCTCTTCATTGTGTTCCTGTTTCCTGTGATTCCTGGTTCCTGTTTCGTCTATGGTTTGGACTGACTCTTTGGATTTGACTACCGCTACGCCTGACTACTCTTCAGCTTCTCTCCAGCCCCGGACCTCCACTACGCCTGACTACTCTTCAGCGTCTCTCCAGCCCCGGACCTTCACTACGCCTGACTACTCTTCAGCTTCTCTCCAGCCCTGGACCTCCACTACGCCTGACTACTCTTCAGCTTCTCTCCAGCCCTGGACCTCCACTATGCCTGACCACGCCTGCCTTCTTCGTGCTCTGATCATTGCCTTGATTGACTATGCCTGCATTCTCCGTGCTCTGACCATTGCCTTGATTGACTACATCTGCCTTCTCCGTGCCCTGAACCTTGCTTTGAATGACTACACTACAGACCTTCCTGTGTCCAGAGTTCTACGTTACTTACCACAACTTTCACTTGGCGCCAGCTCTGATCCTAGCCTGTCAGTGACGCCTCCACTCGCCTATCCTCTGGACGTGGACTTGCAAGGCTTAGGCTTTCCTTTGCTTGAGTGTCTCCAGTTACTCATTGTTCGTTTGGTGCCTGAGTTCCAGTAGCTGATCCAGTCCAATGTAGGACTATGCCATCTGCCGGCTGCTGTCTCTGGGCTGAATCACTTTTCATCTCTAGCTAACCTCAAGGCCCACCTAAGTCATGCTGGCCCCGGCACCCAAAGGCTCAAGCCAAGGGGAATGAGGGCTGGTATAGGTGAAGCTCCAGCAGCCTCTAGCTTCAGCCCACTCCACCTGCTGATGGTGGGGACCCATAGGTTTTTGCCTATGGGTTGCGTCAATCCCACCTCAGTCCAAGGGTCCACCTCCAACGCAACCTACCACCCTTTATGGAACCATGGAGGTAACTTGCACAGAATAGCAGTCACTACCCTTAATGGAATGCATGGGGGTAACCTGCATAGAGTGGTAGTTACTATCATTGATGTGGGTGCTCATAGGCCCTTAGTCTCAGTGAAACACTTTTTGACGTCACATAAGAAGTCATAATTCCTGATCCTAAGTTTTTCATTTTTCATAAGTAGTCTTTATTATTGCTAACAACTATAACATTATACATGACATTTGTGCTACAATCTTGTACTTGTTTACCTAGACCAGCGGTTCTCAACCCTGTCCTGGGGACCCCCCCAGCCAGTCGGGTTTTCAGGATATCCACAATGAATATGCATGAGAGAAAATTTGCATGTTATGGAGGCAGGGTATGCAAATTTTCTCTCATGCATATTCATTGTGGATATCCTGAAAACCCGACTGGCTGGGGGGGTCCCCAGGACAGGGTTGAGAACCACTGACCTAGACAGACGGGCCCTATAAGCTAGATAAAGATGCTGAGATACAAGGTTGTAGGACATTTTGATCTATGAGGTTAGCTGACATTCCATCTAAGATTACAGAAACATATCTAGAGCTAGAACAAGGACGAGGCTATTTGACATTCCATCTAAGATTATAGAAAATATTCTTAGAACAAACACAAGGTTGTTAATGCTGGCAAATTCCACGAAAATATTTACATGTGAGACAAGAATTAAATTACCATATTCATTCATTCAGATTATTTGTTTATAATAGAAAGCCGATCATAGAAAACTTGACAATTATGTAACCTAGTTTAAAGGTTGGAAATATACAACTGAAATTATATATATCATTATCAGTAAAAATCATTTGAGAGGGAGTTTATGCAGTGCCTTGCATGGCACCCTACCTCTCCATAAGGTACCTTATTATTTAATGTTTAAGATTTATATTAATTTGTAGCATTTAATAAAAAAAACTTTTCTTCACACCTATTTACTTTAAGCAATCTTTTTTCAGAGAACCATAACACCATAAACAAATTGTTGGGCAGACTTGTTGGACCAGTTGTTCTTTATCTGCCGTCGATACTATGTTACTATGTTAAGAGATTCACATACAAAAATATTTATAAATTCATACATTAATTCACTATATTTAAATTAGGTTTCTAATGTTGAAATAATGAACATGGAAAATATGTTTATCTGTATTTTATCGACAGATCAGAGTATTCTGTATCATCATATATATCCAACATAACTAATAGAAGAGGCTGGGAAGCTGCCCACAAAGTTTCTTTTTGAAAATCTGGGGGAAGGCTAGAACTGTAGGTAATTGCACATCCACAGACTTTGCTCCTGCTACAAAGCAGGAACAAAGTCAATACCATATAATACGCACAGGAATTTCAAAATCCCAACATGCTTCTTGCTGGCTCCACTCTCCCCATTACAGCCTCTTGTCTCCCCTGCCCCCCGAATCACATCCTCTCTACATACAATTAAAAATTATGTATTTATAATAAGATTTTGTATGAAAAAGAACAAAGTACAATCTTCTGAGGTAAAATTATCTCTTATAATAATATAAATATTATATTTACATATGCTGTTCTGGTGCTAACCAGAAAAGCCTGCAAAAAAAGACACTTGCTACCTAAATGGTATTTGGCCTATGGCATGTTGAATGTGGGCTTGAACTTCAATGCCATGGGTAACTGAATTACAATTACAATATAGTAAATCTCCCATTTAAAAAAAAAAAAAAAAACAGCACTCAAATAGCAACAAACCTACTTAAGAAAAAACAACCCAGAAAATATTATATCAAGTCTTAAAACACCAGTACACCTGTTAGGAAAAAGAATAAGCCATGCTGCTCTAGATCCTTATAGAGAAACTGCATGCTAAAAGAATACTTAATCTCAGTCACCCAAACAAAATACAGACAGACCCTCTCCAAATCTAAAATAAAGAAATGATAAATAGAATAAATAGAAACATGCAGACAAAAAGTAAATGGAAACCACAAGAAGCCAGACTCTTTATGCAGTGTAACAACAAAAACAGAAACATCAACATTCCTCATAAAACATCAGATAATAAAATCAGGAAATACAAACCATCAGTCATAGGAAAACCATACCAATACAAAGCATAAATATTTCAAAACTGATGAATAGAACATACAATAAGTAAAAACCTGTAAAACTTTTCCAAATGCCAATAAAATATGTCAAAACAACAGATATATCAAATAGTATCCAATAATTAAAACTAATAGGAATTTTTAAAAATCCCTAGCTTTACATACCTGGGAACTTTTGATTTCCAGATGCCCTGAGATTGTCGTCGATTAACAGAAGGAGTTGCATACACATTCACATGCTTGCTTGCTCTCACACATTCAATCATACATGCTTGTTCTCTTTCACATTCTCATTTACACTTGCATGTTCTCTCTTTCACTCATACTCAGTCACACTCAGTCAGTCACTCACTCATATTCAGTCACTCAGTCACACGTGCTCACTCACATGCTCAGTCACACATACACATGCTTTCTGTTGTGTTCTTACACATGCACACTCTCACATGATCACACACACACACACACATGTGCTCTCACATGTGCTCTCACATGCTCAGACCCACACATATGCACACTCTCACATTAACAGTCAATATATGCAAATGTTTTCTCACCTGTTTCATCCCTCTGGAAGCACAAGGAGGAGCAGCAAAAGCCTTCTCCTTCAACCTATCATATTTTCTTCTTTTTTCTAGCCCTTTGCCCTACTAGTCCTACCAGTGGACCATACTTGCCCTTCTGCTCCTGCTCTGCACTGCTGTTCATTGCACCTGATGAGTGTGTGTGTGTGTGTGTGTTGGGGGGGGGGGGGGGGGGTTTGGCTGAAAATGCTTGTTTTTGCTGTCCCATGCACCATGCTTCTCTTTCTGCTCCTAGCTGGAGGTAGGAAGGCCAATTAAGAATCTTGCAGCTGTGCTACTCCTGACTGCAATAGAGAGAGGGGAGGAGGAGAAGTGCCTGCGCAGGCTGCCTCTGAGCTAGGTGGCAGCTTTGTCCTTTGTACCCCCTCTTCTAGGATGACCCTGAGATGAGGGAAGACACAAGGAGTAGATGTAGCAGTTATTCTTCCCCCAGGAGGTAGAGCTCTAGTTTTGAGCTGTGTCGGGAAGAGGGGAGGCAGCTTTTCAGGCATATTCAGGGTGATCCAGTACCGAGCGGTAGGAAGAGCTGCGTTAGTGCCTACGGCACCCGCGGTTACCGCCCGCACAGTGCAGCTCACCTACCGCTCGATCCTGAAGCCTAATTATATGTAAATGTAAGCCGCGTCCAAAAAGCCTTAGGCCCGCGCAACCCAGGATACTGGATAGAGCGCCTATACAGGATCCTGGGTGCGCGGGGCTAAGGCTTCACGCCACGCTGGTATCTGTCATTTCAAATGGAAATGACAGATACCAGAAGTCGGGACTGCCAGTCCCCCTCCCCTCCTCCCGAAGCAGGGCGCGAAAAGCAGCCTTGCTCCGGGAGGAGGGGAGAAGAGACACTGACAGCGGCGAAGCTTTCTCCCAGCCCGAACCCGACCCAGACCCCCAACCCCCAACCGGACCCGGCCTGACCGCTGTCAGTCTGTTCTCCCTCCTCCCGGAGCAAGGCTGCTTTTCGCGCCCTGCTCCGGGAGAGGGGAGAAGATGACAGCGGCGAAACTGAGCGGCAAAGCCCGAACCCGACCCGGCGAAGCCCAAACCCGACCAGACCGGACCCCCAACCCCAAACCCGGACCCGACAAGCGACGAAACTGAGCGGCGAAACTTAAAAAAAAAAGAAAAGCAATTTTTTTTTTTTTTTCAAAATTGACAATTTTGGTTTTTTTCCAAAAGCGACTTACTTTTGGGATCTGTCAAGATCCCAAAAGTAAGTCGCTTTTGGACGCCAGCAAAACTTACTTTTTGCAGCCATCATCAGTAACACGACCTGGCTCCGTAGCTCCTCCCGACAAGATGGCCGCCTGCACGGGGAAAGCGCACAATTGGCCGCTGAAGACGTGGCGTCACGACGTTTGGCGTCACGGGTTGTGACGCCACGTCTTCAGCGGCCAATTGTGCGCTTTCCCCGTGCAGGCGGCCATCTTGTCGGGAGGAGCTACGGAGCCAGGTCGTGTTACTGATGATGGCTGCAAAAAGTAAGTTTTGCTGGCGTCCAAAAGCGACTTACTTTTGGGATCTTGACAGATCCCAAAAGTAAGTCGCTTTTGGAAAAAACCCAAAATTGTCAATTTTGAAAAAAAAAAAAAAATTGCTTTTCTTTTTTTTTAGTTTCGCCGCTCAGTTTCGTCGCTTGTCGGGTCCGGGTTTGGGTTGGGGGTCCGGGTTGGGTCGGGTTCGGGCTTCGCCGGGTCGGGTTCGGGCTTTGCCGCTCAGTTTCGCCGCTTGTCTCTTCTCCCCCCGCCCTCTGGGAGGGGGGAGAAAATACAAGCGGCGAAACAACTTACTTGCACAGGGAAAGCGGTCTCCGTGGCAGCCCCAGTCCTCTCCCCTCCTCCCGAAGCCAAAAAAAAAAGCGAAAAAAACTTTGCAGCCCCCTCCGGACATCGGAGGGGGGCTGCAACTTTTTTTTCGCTTTTTTTTTTTTTTGCTTCGGGGGCAGGGGGGAGGACTGGGGCTGCCACGGGGACCGGCACCCACGATCGCGGCCGGGGCAGGTGAGCGGGGGCTGGGGGAAAGCTTGCCACCTACCCTTACCCATGCCTCTACCGCCTGGGTCAGGGTAGGCGGTAAGTTTGCAGGTTAAACGCGCGACAAAACGGCAGGGAAAGGTAGCGTTAGTCGGGGCGCGGGTTATGGGATGCTAGGGGAATAGCTAATTGGCTCGTTTGCATGCAATATCGAGCTAATTCGCTCGTTTGCATGCAATATGCATGCCGCGGGCGGAAGGGGTTACCCGGGGAATTTAGGACACGGTAGGAGTAGGTTAAAGGGGATTCGGGATCGCAGGAAGGGCTAACGCGGCCGGAACGTGAGTTAAAAGTGGCTTAGGAGCAGGGTAAACGCGGCCGCACTTTACAGGATAGGCCTGATTGTGAGGGAGTGGCAGTGTTCCCTAGTGGATGGCCGTGGATCTGGATTCAACAGCTCCTGCTTTCATGCTTGGTCTATTTTGGACATGAATATTTGAAGTTGCAGACCCTCACCAGCAGTTGCATATATCTGATCAGAATAACCAGTATTCAAAGCTTTAGGAAACAACTAAAGTTGGTCTTATTTAATCAAGCATTTGGTTTGGCTGATACGTATGACAAGGTTTTAAGAAGCATACTGTGATCTCAATGAGTTTTATGGTCATGTGGCACTTAACGATGAGCTGGTCTGGCAATTTTATATTTCATTGTTATTTTATTATGTTGTTTTATAGGTAAGTTGTTATGCTTATTTGTTTTCATCTTGATTTATTATGCATGTGATAATGTGACACCCCCCCTAGAATTGTGAATAGTGTAAGATACACATTTTTTTAATAAATTGGATGTTTATGATTGTAATTTTGCTGAGTGTAAGCAATTAAGATCAGCAGACTATGTATTAAATCTTAAAAAAGGAAATTTCTAAACAAGGAAAAATGCATATTCCTTGCTATCACCAATCACGACAAATAAGGAGGGAATAAATCAAAATACCAAGTGGTGACCTCATCGCTAATAGGAGAAAAGAAACCTGTAATTTTGTTTAAGAAGTACATCTCTACAAGGCTCTCCGGTACTACAATCATGGCCTCTGCGTTACTCTGGAAAATGAAATCCTGATATAGTTTACATTTGGGAGTCAGCTTTCCTTTACAGTTTGATAAAATCCCACTGTAAAATCATCCAGTCCAGCAAGGCTTGCTCATGGTTGTATTTTGTAGCTTTGAAACAGTGCACAAGAAGGAAATCTTGAACAGAAGAAGAGTTTTCATTTGCCTTTTTTTTTTTGTTTAATGTAAACTGCTGTAATTTAGAAAAACCGCAGACCACAGCTTTTATCATGCCAAACCTCTAGTTCACATAAGCATGCCCAACAGCATTCTTGAGTTTCAAACTGCGAAAAAACATTTTCCTTCTAATAATAGGAATTGGTCAGTGGAGTCTGAAACTGAACCAGGAGGCCTGGAAGTGTTAAGATTTGACACATCACAATCTCCACCTTTGCTTGTTTTTCTCAATGTATCCGCCGCTGTCCTTGAAAATAACAAACAGCATTTGTCCCCAGCCTTCCCTGCCAGCAAGCCTCTTCGCTCATTTTCTCATTTATGCACCAAGTACAGAAGGAAGAGCACACACACACACACATAAAAAATCTCTCTCCACTGCAAATGTTTTTCAAAGCAGCTTGCTTGGATATTTATGTTCAAAGAAGATTTTTTTCCCCTTGGACTTTACTGGATTGCCAGATGAATTGGCTTCACACCAATAGTTAAAAAGGTCGCTCTGTGGACATTTTTGTCCTTGACATTGGTATAGCTGGCGGCATCACAAGAAATCCAAGCAGACCCGTTGCAGAAGACAAAATAGTAGTTTGGAGCATTAACTACCCATATTCATACTGAAGTTTAGATGAAAGGTGGATAAAAGTAAACTATGAAAATATGGTTCTGTGAGGGCCCAGAGATCACATGTCCTTGTTAATCATACTTACTTTAGTATAAAACTGACAACTGCGTTGTATTCCTATCATTTATATTTTAATGAGAAATAGAATATTGATTAACATTCAGTATAAATTAACCTCTGTAGTTGTGTCCACCCATTGTGGGGGAATGGGGGCCACAGCCTTACAGTAAAAGTGAAACAATATAAAACATGCCTAGCACCTGAGCCACAACAGAGGCAAACCTTTGGAGAACAGAAGATTAAGCATTTACCTCTGCACCTGAGACCCGCCATGGACAGGCAAAGTCACAGTCCTTCTGAGAGGCACATTTTCAGGACTTTAGCAGTCAACCTGCCACCTGCAAGCAAGGCAACTGCCCTCATAGATGGGGACATCCAGTCTGACACCATGCTGGGGCTACCCTGCCCTGATGGCAGCCGGTCTCCCTTATGAATTCATGAGGTTATAATTGCTTTGAATAATTCCCTGCCTTCTGGACAAGACACCTATATGGCTCAAGTACTCCTGCCCATACTTTGCTCCTCCAAAATGCATAACATTTATCACTGGTATAAAAATATGGAAATAAAGCTGGACATTGACTGCAACGATAAATCATTAGGGGTACAGGAGCCAAATACTAGATATGGGTTCCTAATCAATAATTAACCATGCTCACAACCGTAGAAAGAAAGGATGGGTGGGTTGGATTAACAGCAGCAGCATTGGCATGGGGAGCAGGAAGTGAAAGGGATGGGCCAATGGCTGTGGTGATCAAAAAAATAAACAGAATGTTAGGAATTATTAAGAAGGGAATGGCAAGTAAAACAATGGATGTCATAATGCCTCTGTATCGCTCCATGGTGAGACTGCACCTTGAATACTGTGTGCAATTCTGGTTGCTGCATCTCAAAAAAGATGTAGTTGCACTGGAGAAAGTGCAGAGAAGGGCAACCAAAATGATAAAGGGGCATGTCCTATGAGCAAAGGCTAAAGAAGTTAGGGCTGTTCAGTTTGGAGAAGAGACGACTGAGGGGGGGAATATGATAGAGGTTTGCAAAATCATGAAAGGACTTGAACAAGTTAATGTAAGTTGGTTATTTACTCTCTTAGATAATAGAAGGATTAGGGGGCACTCCATGAAGTTAGTAAGTAGCTCATTTAAAACAAATCAAAATTCTTTTCCACTTAGCGCATAGTTAAGCTCTGGATTCATTGCCAGAGGATGTGTTTTCAGCAGTTAGTGTAACTGGGTTTAAAAAAGGTTTGGATAAGTGCCTAGAGGAAACATCAATAAACTTCTATTAATTTATAAGCAATAGTAGCTTGAGATTTATTTAATGTCTGGGTACTTGCCAGGTACTTGTAACTTGGATTGGCTACTGTTGGAAACAGAATACTGGGCTTGATGGACCAGTATGGCAGAAGAGGACTGGAAGTACCCTCTCTATGCTGCTTGGAATCCCTTTTCCCATCTCCAAATTCAAATTTGCCCAATGGGCAATGGAGTCTGCCTTTGTCCCTCCCTGGCTTCCCTCTGCTCTTCCTTAATTGCTCCCCTGCTCCTCCCCAGCTTCCTCTCAGCTCCTCCTTTGCCATCCCCAGCAAGCCGTTGCTTTGATATCATCATTGGAGCACCAGCACTCTGTCAATGTCATCATGCTGCAAGGGGGGGTGGGGGGAGGGAACGTGTGCTTGAAGGCATATGAGGCTTCCCCTCGCTCACCTGGTGCAGCAACCAGTACACAAGTAATTCCCTCAGCTTCCCACTCATCCTGCTCCAGGTTCATGGATGCCATATTACCCATGGCATCTGTGAACCTGGCCCGGCATCACACCCTTTCAGTAGGGATTACCCTGGAGGAGCTTTCTGTCTATTAACTATTGTCAGATATGATTTTAGCGATAGTTCTTGCAGCATGCTTGATAATAATTATATGGAGGTATGTGACACCATGAGAAGTCTTGGACTAGCCAGAGCACAAATATAGGCCTGGACTCTGGCTGCAGAGGACCTGGGCCTCTTCCATCCTGATCCTTCCCTCACCTCAGGCTTCTGGCACTGGCCCAGTGCAGAAGTTACTTAAAAAAAAATAATAAGGAAAATTTCAGCACAACGCCTGGGGGAGACCCTCCCGCGCTGACAGGACCAGCAGCACCCTGCCCTCTCCTCCTGCATGGCTTTCTGCTACCGTGGAAGCCCATGTGAGGGGCCTGTCAGCTCCCAGGCCCCATGCTGAATTTTCTTTCTTTTAAGTAGGTGCTGCTGCATGCTAGTGCCAGAATGGGAGCAGCCCTGGAGAGAGGCAAGGTGGTGGCGACATGCCAGCGCCTGGGAACATTTGACACACCAGAGGTCGTTGCCTAATTTGCCTGAACCTAAATCTGGGCCTGCTCCGGACTGTTTCTGCTCAGTTCGGCCTGCAGAAATGGACACAATACTCCAGATGAGGTTTTACAAAACATTTGTATGAGGCATTAGCCCTCCTTTTCACTAATGTCCTCTGGCTCTCACCACTGCCTTGTCACACTGTTGTGCCAGCTTGAGATCTTCCATTATCATTCATGCCAACAACGCGCTCTCATTTGGTCTGCGTAGGTACCTCACAGCACCCCCTTCACGTCCCCCTCTCTTGGATTCTCGAGCCCCCAAATACAGGGACTGCTGCATCTATTCAGAGTGCCTGCTGTGGAAATGGTGCCGTGCACCCGCACACACACTGACCTCTCTCATTAAGTCATCTGAAGCCCTGCTGTTCTTTAGACTTTCAGCAATTAGAATATGCCATCTTTGGGAATGTGCATTTCCTATATATTGTAATGAGAAGAGCAACAGGCTCCTATCCTGGAGGGACAGTAAGCGGGTCCAAACTAAAAAGTTGTCAAACTATCCCAAGGTGAAACAGCAGGGGGCGTTTAGACAACCTGTAAGAACTACAATACCCAGAGTTCCAGAGCAGCAGTGGAAGGCTCATGACCAAGATGAGGCTGAAGTGGCTGCTGAAGGTGATCTGGGGGAATTAGATTCTGCTGAGTCCATGCTGTGGGAAGGAGAGGGTGTGTCGCCTGAGTGAAGAGGAAAAGGAAGAGAGCAGTTTTGCTGAGGAAGAGGAGGAGATGGCCTGGGAGATACCCACAAAAGATTCGTCTGTATCCAGCATGGAGATAGAGTAAGTGGGGAAGTATTGTAAAACTGAACTGAGAAAAGAAACAAAAACCTGCGGGGAAGCAGTGTTGGTCTCACCTGTTTTCCCAAAAGGCACTAACTAAGGACAGTGCTGATTGTCTTGGGTGGTAGAGGTGAAGCGTTGCTTAAAGCACAACCATAGGGGAGAAGGGGCGAGTTGTGCCGGATCCCCAAACAGGGCTGTCATGGCTAGGATGGAAGCCTGATAGCAGACATTTGGCTACGGAAGTTGGGGAATGTAGTTTTCAGCGATGAGATATTAGAAGAGAGACTACTGCTCAACCCTAAGTCGAGGGGAAATAGACTGGAACTAATAATAAACTGTTCTTTGGGGTTTTTTTGTTGTTGTTTGTAAATCCTTGCTCGGAGGGGGAGGGGAAGAACTGCTGTTTTCCCTACCTGTTGGAGCTTTAAAAAAAGGCCTTGCTAGGGGGACTAGCCCGGGCCAAGATTTGAACCTGGCTTAAAAGGCTTGCCCATAACTGTTTTGGAGAGATGCCAGAGTTACTGGGACTGCGTCAGATACCAACGGTTTCAGCAGTGCTATTGTGCCTGGATGGTCTGCAAAGATCTGGGAGAAGAAATTATGCTCAGCCGGGGAGATGGATGGAGGAGCCCACGACAATATTTGTATTTTTCTGTTTCTTTAGTATTCCAGAAGTTGAGGCTGGTTTTTCAGGCTTTCCATTTCAGTTTTGTTTGCATGTTTGTTTCTAATTTGAAGTCCCTTATTCTGTGTTAGGTAAGGGTCTGACTGTGTTGCACATGTGTGACAGAAGTGCAGTATTTTGGCTAGCAATTAGTTTCTCTGTAGGGATTTGTAGCAGCTCGGCTTGTTCTGTTTACCCACTACTTAGTGGAGTGTTCTTTGGCTTGGTGGAATGTTTGCTTTTTGCTGCCTTTTTTTAATTAAGATTGCTGCTGTTTTGAGTCCTGAGTGTTACTGCTGTTATAGTATGGCATGATTTTGTAGGGATTTGTCTTATTTCACAAAGTGGCATTGGAGGGAGTTTGTTTTGCTGTCACTGAGGTCCTAGTTCTGTTCTGCACTTGTTGCAAATCTGTTCTGTACTTGTTGCACATCTTAAGCTGTTATGATGGTTTTTATGATTATTGCTATTTTATTGTAGTTCTGATATTCTCTGCATTTTTTGGAAAGAGGATTCATAAAAGAATACATTTATTTTTGTTTTATTACATAATTGGATCTGATGTTAAACTTCTGTTACTTTTTACATGATGTGTATTTATAAACTGCAATAAATATTAATATAGATTAATAAGGTTTTTTAATGTCTTTATTTTAGTTCTGCTCTGCACTTGTTGCAAATCTTAAGCTGTTATGATGGTTTTTATGATTATTGCTATTTTATTGTAGTTATGATATTCTCTGCATTTTTGGAAAGAGGATTCATAAAAGAATGCATTTATATTTGTTTTATTACATAATTGGATCTGATGTTTGTTACACTTTTTACATGATGTAACAGAAGTTTATTTATAAACTGCAATAAATATAAATTAATATAGATTAATAAGGGGTTTTTTTTAATGTCTTAGTTTTCCAAATTACTCCAGGTTACAAAAACCATATTAAGAAACGCACATATCACAAATGTCAACCCTGATTTCCCCCACTCCCCACCCCTTGTTCCTGCCTCCCAAGATATATTCTTGTTTAGATATGGAGCATCCATCCCAGAGACCTTCATAATTGATTTCCTCATGTGAAGTCCTCAGATATGATTGAGAAGAGTACTTCTGGCTTTTGTATTCAAAGTCATTATATATGCATGCCATGTATCCAAGAACTCTTTAATTTTGATGGAGGACCCCCTCTTAGCAGATAATTGCTCAAATACTGCCATTTGCTATAGCTTTAACTTCCAGTGTGTAATGGTTGGAGTGTCTTTGAGCCAAAAGTCCAAAATCATTTTTTTTGCTAGCAGAAAAGCCTTTTGTAGAAACCTGTATTGGTTCTCCATAGTCGCAAAATTTTAAATGTCCAGACATTCAAATAGACATGTGCGAGGACTCCATGAAAGGAGTTTGGATCTTATCATTAAGACATAGCAATTTGTTTTGCCAGAACCCTCGAATAAGACTACAACTCCAGAAACCATGATAAAGGGTTCATGGTGCTGTACCACATTTTATGCAAAGATCACTATCAGTTAATTTGTTTCTATGTGCCCATATCTTAGATATACATACGTCTGAGAAATTAAATTGTGTCTCTCACAAGAATACATTCTCTGACACATGAAACTTTTTTTCAGTATGTTATATGTAATAAGTGTGTCTATTTCCTGATTCCACCTATCTGCCGAAACCTGCAGATGCCCAACGGTGTTGATCCCCTTAATTGCCTTACTCATAGACGCACATGAGACGTTTTGTCCCTTGAGGGGGAGAGAAAAAATTTGTGAACTTTTGAAAATTAAGCGAACTGGACTTGAGAAAAAGATCATGTTCAATGAAATGGTGTATCTGAAGATATGCATAAAACTCTTTATGAGTTAGGTCACATTCTTGTCTAAGGGTCTCGAACATATGGATCGCTCCCGTGTACCTATGAATACATTGGTGGAGATATTCTAGCCCTTTATCAGCCCAAATTTTAAAGGCAGGATTTTCTAGCCCAGGAAGAAATCAGGATGTCCTTTTATAGAGACAAATGGTGAAATTTCCCACGAGACTCCAGGTCTGCTGCATAGCCCCTGCCAGGCTGTTCTGCAATATTTAATAATGAGGGTGTGTTAAATTGCTTTTGGTAAAGTACCTCCTTGAGCATGTAGCAAATTTTGAATTTTGAGGGGGCCTTAACAAGCTTGCAAAAAGCTGGAAGGGGAAAAGATAACCAATCCTGAACATGTCTGAGGAGACATGCTAGATTGTAATTTAATATGTTAGGGCAATCCATATGCCCCTCCTCCCATAAAAGCTGCATAGTTTGTAGTGCTAAGCGAGCCTGTTTCCCTCTCCGGAGACAATTACTCACTCTTTTCTAATTCCCTTGCTTCTTTTTAAGCCATATCGGTAACATTTGGAGGACATAGAATTAACGAGGCAATTCTATCATTTGAACAGCTGTATCCTGCCTACCAGCGATATATCCAATCTTTCCTTACTTTTAGCCATCAGGGGTAAGATGTTACAGTTATATATATTTTGTATGTCTGTTGGAATTTTAGTATCCAAATATTTCATCTTCTGGTCAACCCATCTTAATGGGAAGGATCCCGGCCATTGATTCCTTAACGATCCAGTGACATCTAGGGCTTCGGACTTATCTAGGTTTATTTTTAGTCCCGATAAAATTCCAAACTGTTTCTGATATCCCATGACCCCTGACAAAGACCATATTGGGTTGGTTAAGAAGACCAGAATGTTGTCTGTGATGGCAGCGATTTTAAAACTATGCTCTCTGGCCTCAAACCCCCTTATCTCCAGAGCTGTTTCAATTTTCTTAAGTAGAGGGTCTAAGGAAAGAATGTAAAGTAATGGGGAAAGTGGGCAGCCCTGTCTAGTGCCATGTTTAAGTTCAAATGCCTGTGACAGGTTCCCATTTTCTAAAATACAGAAGCTTGGTTCCTCGTATAATACGAATTGGGGCGGATTTTCAGAGCCCTGCTTGCCTAAATCCGCCTAAATCCGGGCGGATTTAGGCGAGCAGGGCCCTGCGCGCCAGTGTGCCTATGTTCAATAGGCCTACCGGCGCGCGCAGACCCCGGGACTTGCATAAGTTCCGGGGTTTTCCGGGGGGGGGGGCGGGTCCGATCTGCGCGGCGTTTTCGGGGCGGGCCGTAGTGTTTTGGGGGCGGGCCCGGGGGCGTGGTTACGGCCCGGGGCAGTCCGGGGGCGTGGCCGCGCCCTCCGGACCCAACCCCAGGTTGCGTCCCAGCGCGCTAGCGGCCCGCTGGCGCGCGGGGATTTACGTCTCCCTCCGGGAGGCGTAAATCCCCCGACAAAGGTAAGGGGGGGTTTAGACAGGGCCGGGCGGGTGGGTTAGGTAGGGGAAGGTGAGGGGAGGGCAAAAGAAAGTTCCCTCCGAGGCCGCTCCGAAATCGGAGCGGCCTTGGAGGGAACGGAGGTAGGCTGCGCGGCTCGGCGCGCGCCGGCTATACGGAATCGATAGCCTTGCGCGCGCCGATCCCGGATTTTAGCGGCTACGCGCATATCTACTAAAATCCAGCGTACTTTTGTTGGCGCCTGATGCGCCAACAAAAGTACGCCAAATCGCGCTATTTGAAAATCTACCCCATTATGTCACATCCAAAACCATAGCTGCGTAGGACCGAGAAAAGTTATTGTCAGACTACCCAATCGAATGCCTTTTCTGCATCAAATCCTACTACCAATGATGACTCTCCAATTACTTTATACTGCAACATTGCTGTCCATAGGCGTAGTATATGTTTTAGCGATGTGCATTCGGCCAGGATAAATTTGCCAAATTCATCCTGGTTCAGGGAGCCCGAAACCCGAAGGAATTTTTCTCAAAAAAATGTTAGCGTGCACTAACCCATTAGTGCACACTAAAATGAAAATCGGGTCTCCCCAAATATGAAAGGCCCGAACCACGGGAAATACGAAATTTCCCGCAGCGGGCCGAAAACAAAGCCCATACCAATAGGTTTGGGTTTCACACATCCCTAATATGTTTTCAAGGTGATCTACCTTTAACAAACCATACTTGGATGGAAGATATTAAGGAGGGCAGAATTGTATGTAGTCTAGTGGCCAGAATCTTGGCAAACAGTTTTAAATCAAAATTTAGTAGGGAAATCGGTTGGTAGGAAGCCACTAATAGGGGATCTTTTCCTCCCTTAGGGAGAACAGTGATATATGCTAATTTTGCTTACTTGGGGAAGGAACTCTGATTTAAAGCCTCTAGAAAGATTAAAATCTTAGCATTCTTATGCTGTAGTATAGATTTTTTCCTATAAGCTTGAAGTATGGCCATTGTATGGGAATATTTCAAAAAGCAGGCTATCACGATCCTGGGTCTGGAGCTCCCCGGTATGCGGGCCCCCAGTCAGTGGGTGTGTTCCACAAAGCACTGGCTATGCACATTTTGAAGACCCAGCTCCTCTAGCATCCAGCCCTCCAGTAGGGAGTGAATGTCACAATCTGATATAACCTCAGAGAAGCCCACGAAGCGGAGATTGTTCCTCCCTGACCTATTTTCAAGGTCTTCCACTTTAGCTTCCAGTACATGTACCTGAGGTTCCAAGGCCCCCTGTTTCTGCTGTAGGGCCTGTGTATCAGTTTCCAGACCAACTATTCTGGTCTGTGTGTCCTCCACTTGTTTTTTTATTTCAGAGCATGTCCAAAGCAACAACTACAGCCCAGGTAACTTCTTCCACCAAGGCGCTGTTACTGGAGCCCCCGTGTTGACTCAGGCTCGGCGGGCTGTTGACCATCTTAGAATCCACCAACTTGCCCGACACCTTCTTCTCTCTTTGCGGTTTGCTGGACATATCACTGCTCCTGTGCCAGAGCTCGTCTCTGTCATTGGGAAGCCAATGATGTAGCTGATTGTGGTCCAAATCACCAGAGAAATCAGTAAGAAACAATGGTTTTCGAAGGGGGGACCAAGAGCGAGTTAGACGGGCGTCCTATTCGCGCATCGGATCACGTGGTCTCCATCTTAATAAGGTATTTTTAATGTTAGTAAGTGCTTGAAAGAATAGAATTAAAATATTTTAAAGCATCAATCATGATGAAACTACTTAGAGTGCATCTGAGAGTGGATTTCTAAGGCATTATTTATTGATAAGAGTGCAAATAGTAGGACCTAGACTTGTATGTCAACTGCCCACTCATGTTAACCTTGGGCCCCCCAAAAAATTAATTTCTAGCAATGCCACTGATGACAAGAAAACAAAACCAAAACAGCTCTGGTTACCTTTGCAGTTCACAAAGTCAGCAAAATAACTCACAGTTCAGCAGAAATAGCCTTCCCATGGATTCCTTCTCTTCTCTGGAGACCCCCCCCCCCCCCTTATTTTCCATGGGCCTAGCTTCTTAACCCCTTCTAAGGAGAATGCCCTCAGAGCGGAACTCCCTTCCTCCCTGTGGCTTAAGGTGGACCAGGCTAAATGCCTGGTCCCAGAGCTTTAAGGACGGTCTAACATATACTACTTCACAGGGTAATTTTCAAAAGGACTTATGGGTGTAAAACTGGACTTTTGAAAATTACCTCCTTAGTTTTGAATTTGTAAAAAAGCAAACTAACCAAGCATTTTTTCCTTTTTGAGTGCTATGCTATTCTTATATTATGACTGAATAAGAAATTACTTGATTATGCTGTTACGCATGCCGTCCACGGCAGAGCCGCGGTGCGGCCCCCTCACCTTCTTACACAGACGCCAGGTTCTGATTTCTCCTCTCTAGTGGCAGTGGGCTGCCAGCTCCGACCTCGGGCCACCCCCACTGCCTCTGGCTCCGCCATAGTCCCCAGCATTTCAGGTCAAGATGCCATTGCTCATCGGGCCTCTCCATGTGGTCCATGGAGAGATGTCACCACCCGTGCCGCGCCCCTCCCTAGGGGTGCGTGCTCGTGCATTGCTAATCCTTATGAAGGGCCTGCGCCGGGAACCTGGTCGCAGCCCTGGATGATGATATCAAACTCTTCAGTGTATTTAAGTTCAGGCCTCGCTCCATAGCGTTCCTTTTGTAACAGGTCTCCTCGCTACTCGAGTACTCGTTGCTGTGAGAGATTCGTCTCTATACTTCTCTCCTGACCCTCGTTCCTGGTTCCTGTTCTTTTCATTCCTGCCTTGCCTATGCTAAAGGAAGCGACCCAGAATCGCCCGAGGTGAGTACCCCGACAGGCACCCGGCCTATCAGAAGGAGCCATCGGGGACTTTAAATTTTAAGAACTTCCCGGTGGCGTCGCGCGCCCGAAGGAGCGCGACCTAAGGGGCTTGCCCCTTAGCGCCCCTTGGAGAGCCCCAGGACCAGGACCGTTCCCTCTACGCTCTTGGTTTTTCTGACAACTTCTCAAACACTAGCATTCGCGACACCCTCCCTACTGAAACCTAAGTAATAAGAAAGGATCTCTTTACCCAGAACATCGAACAAAAAACCTCTCTGCGTACTCCATCTTTGCCTTCCACCCTCTCAGTTATCCAAGCACAATACATCAGTTATTAAGCAGACATCCAGCCAATCCTCCACTCTTCTAATCTTCATCCAGCATTCTTTCAGCAACACCAATAACCGTTTCATCACCTTCACCTATCCAACTAGTAGCCTCACTTGCCCAGCACCCATAACTATACCGACTTCTGACTTCATCCGCCCAGCTCTCAGCCTGCAACCTGCATCTGACCTCATCCTCCCAGCACTCAACCTTTAACCATTCCTTTAAGCGATATCTCTTACCCCCTCGCGGGTTTTCAGTCTACCACGAGGCTTCCAGGATCTTCACTCTACAGCAGCAGGTTATCACTAGGACAACCTCAACTCACCATGAACACCTCCTACATTCCAATCCTCAAATACTCAAACTTCACCACCAAAACAATGAGAACTAAACTTAACACTTCATACAGTAACTCCCTCATTCCAATCATGACTTCTCCCTTCACTCAAATCATTGGATTAATGACTTTCTCTATTCTACTTCTGAACACACAATCCCTACTAAAAAAGGCCACCCTTTTAAGCGATATACTTACGGATGAGTCCCCTGACATATGTGCAATCACTGAGACCTGGCTAAAAAGCACAGATACCGCCATAATAAATCAACTTCCTACAGATTCTTACAATATCTTCTCTGTCCCGAGACCTAAAAAGAAGGGAGGTGGTCTTCTGGCGGCAAAAATGAAATACAATTTTACTCTTCAACCCATCTCACCTCCTTATAAAATTGAGATTAGTCTCTTCAAATCAAAAGACTTACAAATCTGTTTAATCTATGCCCCCCCGGGCATATTGGAAAAAAATCCATCACCACTGACTGAATACATCACCAAACACATCAATATCAGCATACCTGCCATCATACTTGGCGATCTTAACCTTCATTTTGATCGCTCACCTCTTACACCAGCATGTGATGCCACACTCTCTACGCTAAACGCACTTGGTTTTAAACAAATAGTCTCGGACCCCACACACAAGGCAGGACACATACTGGATGTTATATTCACAAACTCACTACTATGCTCTGACCACCCCCCATGCACTCCTATACCTTGGTCAGACCACTATCGTGTTGATGCATGCTGCACTTTCAACTACAACCCCCACACGCCACTTCCTAAGAAAAGAACCATAAATTTCAGAAAAAAATGTAAAACTGAAGATATTATTGAGGCTCTTGCAGAGGATATCCACAAACTAGACCTCTCTGATGCCAACTCTGCCTGTTCATCTTGGCATCAACTTACCAGTAACATTGCAAATCGACTCTGCCCTATTCTAACAAAAGAGATCTGCTCTGAGAAGAAAAATAAAAAACCCTGGTACACCACAGACCTGAGAACAATGAAACTTGAACTTTGTAAACTAGAAAAGAAATGGCGCAGAAACCAAGATCAAACACTACTACTAAAGTTCAAATCCCTACTCCACCAATACCGTAAAACCACCGATGAATCCAAGAAAAACTATTATACAGCAAGAATACACCAATACCAGTTCAACCCGCGTGCCCTCTTCCAATATGTATCTAGCATAATCACTCCTACCATAAATACCAACCAAATCAATGAAGATGAAAACAAATGTGAGAAACTAGCTACCTACTTCTATGACAAAGTGGCTAATATCATGGCTCGCTTCTCTAATCCAGCTCCGCCAGCAGCCCTACTAACCTCCAACACCAGGTTCACCTCTACTACGCTTTCAAATTTCGAAACGATAACTGTATCAGAAATTGAGGGGATCCTTAAAAAAAATCAAACCTGCCATGCACCCGATCGATATCATGCCAACCAAAACACTCCTCTCTATCCCCACAAGGATTGCCGCCCCCATCGCTAACATTATCAACAAATCAATTGTGACTGGAGTTTTTCCAATGCAACTCAAACATACTATAATAAAGCCTACACTCAAAAAAACTGATTTGGATCAGTCAGAACCGGCTAACTATCGTCCAGTACCCAACCTCCCATTCTTGTCTAAAATCTTAGAGAAAGTCATCAATAAACAACTCACTGACTTTCTTGACAATCTATTACTTTTCCCTTCACAATTTGGGTTCCGTAAGAACCATAGTACAGAAACTCTTCTGGTATCACTCTCAGACTCAATACTCAAAACCCTTGATTCTGGTCATTCTTACTTACTGGCTCTCCTTGATATTTCTTCTGCATTTGACATGGTCAACCACAATACCCTCCTTTCCCGACTCGCACAAATTGGTATTGCTGGCACTGCCCTATGCTGGCTCCAATCGTTTCTGAAGGACAGGACATACAGTGTAAAAGTTGACTGCTATGTTTCGAAACCTAGAAATCTAGCACAAGGTGTTCCACAAGGTTCCTCGCTTTCATCTACTCTCTTCAATATATACCTAGCTCCACTCTGTCGACTTCTGGTCAAACTAGACCTTCCACACTTCATATACGCAGATGATGTACAGATCCTCATCCCCATCAACGATTCATTATCTAATGCCCTTAAAACTTGGGATTCGGCCCTGATGGAAATAAAAAAAACTTCTTACTGAAAACTTCCTAGCAATAAACACTTCCAAAACAGAGCTCCTCATCATTTCACCACACAATAATATCTTCTTCAACCCATCACTCATCTCACCCTCGGACTCACTCCATTTACAACAAGTCCGCAGCCTTGGCATTATCGTCGATAATCATTTCTCCTTGAAGAAATTCATCACGGATACAATCAAAAATGGATTCTTCAAACTACATACACTAAAAAGAATTAAACCTCTGCTACATCCTCATGACTTCAGGACAGTGCTTCAAGCCACAATATTACCAAAACTGGACTACTGTAATGCTATACTTCTAGGTCTCCCTAAAAACACACTACAACCACTACAGATGTTACAAAATGCTGCTGCTCGCCTACTCACTAATACACACCGCCATGATCACATTACTCCAGCTCTCATGTTCCTTCATTGGCTTCCTGTAGCATCTAGGATTCTTTTCAAAGTGCTCACACTCATTCATAAGTCGATCTACAACCAAGATATGCAATGGTTCCACGACCACTTTACTTTCCACACATCAAAGAGACCAATTAGAAAAATGCACCAAGCCAAACTTTCCTCATTTTCACTTAAACACATCAAACATGCGGCCACAAGAGAACGCTCATTCACGATAGCCGGCATTAACATTTGGAACAAAATGCCCACAGATCTACGCCTAGATCCCTGCCACAAGAAATTTAAGCAGAACCTCAAAACCTGGCTGTTTGAGCAAGCTTACACTCATTGACCATGTCTACTCCTGATTTTCCAATTAATCTTTCCTGCATAATCCTTCTCCTACGATCCTCTTCTGCTGACCCGCATAGATGTTCCTCGCTGCTATAAATTGACGTTACTGTCTCTGATCACCTGGTTAACACTCGACTTACTATTTAACTTTGAATTGTTCTTTTCATTCGTTCATTGGTTTATTGTAATTGTTCTAATTCTTGTTATTAATCGAACCATTTTGTACACTGTAGTTCCTATTGAATGTAAAGCTTGTTGCTGTGTTGTTGTTTATTGTAAACCGAGGTGATGTTTTTAACGTGCCGCGGTATATAAAAAAATCACTAAATAAAATAAATAAATTGATTGCACAGATTTTGATTTCGCTTTGCCCGACTATGCTACTGCCTGTCTCCAGACCCAGACCTCCACTATGCCTGACTATGCTACAGCCTATTTCCAGACCTTGACCATTGCTTCGATTGACCAACGCTATTGACTTCGCCGTGATCAGACCATTGCTTCGATTGACCAGCGCTATTGACTTCGCCGTGATCAGACCATTGCTTCGATTGACCAGCGCTATTGACTTTGCCGTGATCAGACCATTGCTTCGATTGACCAGCGCTATTGACTTCGCCGTGATCAGACCATTGCTTCGATTCACTAACGCTATTGACTTCTCCGTGATCTGATCTCAGCATTGCTTGCCACAACTTCCACATTGCCACCGGCCCTGATCCAAGCCTGTCATTGACGCCTCTCTTAGCCTACTCCCTGGACATGGACTTACTAGGCTTCGGCCTACCTTTGCTTGAGTGCCCTCAGTCAGCCTTTGTTCCATTGGTGCCTGAGTTAAAGTACCTTCCCAGTCCAGAGTAGGACTACGTCTGCTGTCTCTGGGCTGAACCGCCCTCGCTTGCTATCCAACCTTGAGGCCCACCTAAGTCCTGCCGGCCACGGCACCCAAAGGCTCAACCCGTGGGGAATGAGGGCTGGTATAGGTGAAGCTCCAGCAGCCTCTGCCTATCAGCCCACTCTACCTGCCGACGGTGCAGACCCATAGGTCCTCGCCCTCGGGTTGCGTCAACCCCCCCTCATCCCAAGCATTCACCTCCGACGCAACAGGTTGCAAAGGCCATGGACTCAGTGGAGCCGTGTGCCCTCCAGGCCATCCCAGGCCTGGCATCCAAGGTAGAAGAACAGCAGCAGTTTCTCGAGGCATTGGCCTTCTCCATGAATCGTCTTCATGCCCGGCTTGACGCTCCGCTTGATGCCCTCATTAATAATCCAGTTTCTATTTCAGCTCCTTCTCATCCACAGTAATCTTTATCGATGCCACGAGCCTTGTTGGCCCTCCCAGTGCCTCTGCGCTTCAGTGATAACTCCAGACTCTGTAGAGGGCTTATTAACCAATGTTATATGCAAGTCACTCTGCAGCCTTCCATCTTCCTGGATGAATTGATTAAGGTCACCTTCATCTTATCCCGCCTCAAGGGGAAGGCGCTGGCTTGGGCTTCCCCCTTGTGGGAATGCTCGGATTTCTTGTTAAAGGAACAGACTCAGTTTGTGGCTGTGGTTTGACGGACCTTCAATGATCCTGGACGACATGCCGTGGCAAGCACCAACTTACTACATCTCTGTCAAGGTCAAAGAAGTCTCTTCGACCATACCATCCAGTTTCGGACTTTGGCTACTGAGCTTGCTTGACAGGAAGACTGCCTCTGAGCTATCTACCTGTATGGACTCTCCCCGCAACTGAAGGATGAGTTGGCTGCATGGGAGTTCCCTTCCTCTCTTGAGGACATTATAGACTTGGCAGGCCGAATTGACCACCGTCTACAAGACTCACCGGGAGAGTCGGATGCCCAAGAAGCCTTCGTGGGTTCAATCCCATTCGCCACCGATCACCAACCCTGCTCCAAGCAGGAATACTATGGTGGTTAAGACGGAAGAGCACCTCCAGCAGAGACAAACTGGACTATGTCTATATTGCGGAGTTCCTGGTCACCATCTACTAGGGATGTGAATCGTTTTTTGACGATTTAAAATATCGTCCGATATATTTTAAATCGTCAAAAATTGTTAGGGCCACGATACAATACCAATTCCCCCGATTTATCGTTAAAAAATCGTAAATTGGGGGAAGGGGGAGGGGGGAGGGCAGGAAAACCAGCACACTAAAACCCACCCCCGACCCTTTAAATTAAATCCCCCACCCTCCCGAACCCCCCCCCCCCCCAATGCTTTAAATTACCTGGGGATCCAGCGGTGGTCCAGAACGGCGGCAGTCCGGAACGGCCCCCTCAATTGAATCCTGTTGTCTTCAGCTGGCGCCATTTTGCAAAATGGCCGCCACAAAATGGCGGCGGCCATAGACAAAAACGATTCGACGCAGGAGGTCGTTCCGGACCCCCGCTGGACTTTTGGCAAGTCTTGTGGGGGTCAGGAGGCCCCCCAAGCTGGCCAAAAGTTTCTGGGAGTCCAGCGGGGTTCAGGAAGCGATTTCGGTCCGGAACCCCCGCTGAACGACCTCCTGCAGTCGATCTCCTGCCGGCACCATTTTCCGTACGGAAAACGATTCGCGGCAAGAAATCGCTTTCTGAACCCCGCTGGACTCCCATAAACTTTTGGCCAGCTTGGGGGGGCCTCCTGACCCCCACAAGACTTGCCAAAAGTCCAGCGGGGGTCCGGAACGACCTCCTGCGTCGAATCGTTTTTGTCTATGGCCGCCGCCATTTTGCAGTGGCCATTTTGCAAAATGGCGCCGGCTGAAGACAACAGGATTCAATTGAGGGGGCCGTTCCGGACCGCCGCCGTTCTGGACCACCGCTGGATCCCCAGGTAATTTAAAGCATTTGGGGGGGGGGGGGTTCGGGAGGGTGGGGGATTTAATTTAAAGGGTCGGGGGTGGGTTTTAGTGTGTCGGCTCACGATTTTAACGATTTTCACGATAGTTTACACACCCAAATGGCAACAATACGATTCCCTCCCCCTCCCAGCTGAAATCGATCGTTAAGACGATCGAGGACACGATTCACATCTCTACCATCTACAGACTTGCCCTATCTGTCCGGGAAACTTCCCATCCCGAGTTCAGTACGGGTCCTGAACTTGGGTGCAACCTCTCTGGCCCTTCAGTTATCTGTACCGATTACCCTGATCTGGGATTCCCGGTCCTTTCCGGTTCTTGATTTGGTAGATTCTGGAGCAGGAAGTAATTTCATTTTCAAGTACCTTGTTCAGCTTTTGGGTATAAAAACCCGTTCGCTTGAAACCTTCTTATGTATTGCTTCTATTTACGGAGAGCCGTTACCCGGCTGAATTTCCCTGACTACGGAACCTGTCCAGCTATGCACTGGTGCCTTCATACTGAGGAACTCGAATTGTTAGAGTTGGAGAAATCCATCCACCCAGTAGTTCTTGGACTCCCTTGGCTACAGAAGCATTCTCCCCAATTCAACTGGGGTTCATTGCAACTAGCGGAGTGGGGTCCCGCCTGCCACCAGTCTTGTCTCCAGAAAGTGATACCTCCATCTGTGGTTCCTCTGGCTGCCACATCTTCTGGCATAACTGCCCCTTACACAGACTTTGAGGACGTGTTCTCCAAGCAAAAAGCCGACCTTCTTCTGCATCTCCGAAGGTTTGATTGTCCTATTGATCTCCTTCCAGGGACCATGCCTCCTCAAGGACGCACCTACCCCCTGTCTCTCCCTGAGATGAGGGCTATGATGAAATACATCCAAGAAAATCTTGTGAAAGGATTCATCCGCCCCTCTACTCCTGCTGGGGTGGGATTCTTTTTTGTGACCAAAAAAGATGGTTCACTTAGGTTGTGTAATGACTACCGTGGCCTAAACGCTATCACTCTTAAGGATAAGTACCCCTTGCCCTTAATTTCTGAATTATTTGACCATCTTCAGGGTGCATCTATATTTAAAAAGCTGGATCTACGTGGAGCATATTACCTGGTAAGAATCCGTCACGACGACATTTGGAAAATTGCCTTTTATCACCCAGGATGGGCACTACAAATACCTGGTGATACCCTTTGGCCTCTGTAACGCGCCTGCAGTATTCCAAGGAATGATGAACAAAATTTTTAGAGATCTGCTGTACACCAAAGTCGTGGCTTACCTGGATGATATCCTTATCTTTTCCAAAGACCTCGACACCCATCGCACTAATGTCCGAACCATCCTTCAATGCCTTCGTGAGAACCATCTGTTCACAAAACTAGAAAAATGCTTGTTCGAGAAATCCAGCCTATCTTTCCTTGGTTATATTATCTCCCAACAAGGGTTTTCTCTGGACCCAGCCAAGTTAAAAGGAATCCAGGATTGGCCACAGCCTGTGGGTCTGAAGGCTCTCCAGCACTTCCTGGGATTCCTCAACTACTACCGTCATTTAATCCCACATTATTCTACCTTGGCTGCTCCACTGACGGCCTTAACTCGTAAAGGTCAGGATATGTGAAATTGGACTCCAGAGGCCATCGCAGCCTTCCTTTGCCGTAAAGAAGCCTTCCAGAAAGGATCCTGCTTGCATCATCCCGACCCAAATCGTCCTTTCCTAATGGAAGTTGATGCCTCCGCCATTGGGGCTGGGGCAGTCCTGAGTCAACGCACCACCTCAGGCACCATAGTTCCATGCTCCTTTTACTCCCGTAAATTTTCATCTGCAGAGCAAAATTACAGCATAGGAGATTGAGCTACTCGCCATAAAATTGGCCCTCAAAGAATGGTGCCTGTGGCTAGAGAGTACACAACACAAATCCACTGTGTTCACCGATCATAAGAACCTGGAACATTTGAGTCAAGCTCAACGTCTCAATGCCCATCAGGCTCGATGGGCCTTGTTCTTTTTCAGGTTCAATTTTGAACTTTGCTATCGCCCCACCGACAAGAATCTCCGGGCAGTTGCCCTGTCGCGATCCTTCGAGCCTGAGGACACTCCAAAAGAACCTACTCATGTAATAGGCCAGGCCTGTATTTGTCTATCTGCCACTCACTCAGTTCCCGCTGAAAAGACGGTCGTTCCCCGATGACTCCAAGAAAGAGTTCTCCGCTGGGCATATGATTCCAAATTTGCCAGTCACCCAGGACGAGCACGGACCTTGGCACTGCTCCAGTGGTTCTTCTGGTGGCCCACCATGGTCTCTGATGCTAAAGTGTACGTCGAATCCTGTAACATCTGTACACAGCAAAAACTCCCAGTCGGTCGACCTTGGGGTCTTCTACAACCACTTCCAGCACCCGAGGAACCGTGGATCCACCTGTCTACGGATTTCATCATGGATTTGCTGCCTTCTAAGGGTCACACCGTAATAGGAGATGGCACTGGCGCTGAAAAGGGGGCAGGCCCTCTAGAAGCGAGTATTGGTTCCAGGGAGACATCTCTGAGGAGTAGATGATAATAGTACTCACTGATGGTGTCTGTAGCGTATTCTTCCAAGTAGAAGAGGAGATAGATGCAGGCAGCGAGTCAGGGAACATGGGCCCTCGAGGAGCGAGTACCGGTTACCTGATAGTGACCTGAAAGAAACAATGAGGCCCCCGAGGAGCGGGTATTCCGTTAGCAGAAAGAGTCCAATGGGAGTTGGAAGGCAGAGTAGCTGGGTACGGAGAGCAAATCCCATCCATAAGATCACCCTCGCTAACTTAACGGCTAGCAATAAACAGTAGGCTTAAATATCCGGGCAGCATGACGTCATAACAGGGGGACGCCCCGGAAGAACGCGCCAATGAGGAAATAAGAATGAGGGCCATGCGGCGCACGCGCCCTAAGGTTCCTGAAGAGCATGGCGGGAGGCAGCCGGAAAGGATGGCAGGCAGATGCCGTGGCAGCCAGGCATCCATGAGGAGCAGGAATCGTCGCAAGAAAGGAAAGGTTGGCGGAGTGAGGCCGTCGGGAAGTGACGGTCGCAACACATTGCTTTAATTGACTAACGCAACTGACTTCTCCATGATCTGATCTCAGCATTGCTTGCCACAACTTCTACATTGCCGCCTCTCCCAGCCTACTCCCTGGACGTGGACTTATTAGGCTTCGGCCTACCTTTGCTCGAGTTCCCTCAGTCAGCCTTTGTTTCATTGGCGCCCGAGTTCCAGTACCTTACCCAGTCCACAGTAGGACTAAGCCACCTATCGTCTGCTGTCTCTGGGCTGAACCAACCTCTCTTCCTATCCAACCTCGTGACTATCCTAAGTCCTGCCAACCCTGGCTTAACCCGTGCGGAATGAGGGCTGATATTGGTGAAGCTCCAGCAGCCTCTGCCTATCGGCCCACTCCACCTGCCAATGGTGGGGAACCCGTAGGTCCTCGCCTACAGGGTCCACCTCTGACACAACATATAAAGCCTTCTTCTTTACTTTTCATCTATAATAGAGGCCAAGGCAGCAATAAAATCAGCAGTGCCGGGTCTTTTTTAATTAATATCATCTGATAAGCAGTTCTTTCATCTTCTGAGTCTTGTGGCTGCCAATGAAGTTGCCCTGTGATACTTGAATAATGCATTTTGTATTTTTATATGATAGGCCTTCATCTGGTAAGCAACAACAGATCTCTATAATGTCAAAAGTTGTGAATTATTAACCTTCAGCAATCTGACAACTGTTTTATTTTCAAGGTTATCTCTTCCTCTCTAAAACATCTCCAATCCAATCACATCTTGTAAAGCAGAGCTAAAATTTCCACTGGGTTGGCAATATGAAGAAACTTAATATTTGCAGACAGAATGTGATGGCAGACAGTGACATTAAGGCCAATGTAGTCTGTCCAATTTGATTTCTGACTTTTCACTCACTTTTATGTTACTAGGGATGCTCTATGCTTATCCTATACATTCTTGAATTTTATTACCATTTTAACCACCTTAAGGCTGTTCCGTGTATTTGCCACCTTCTACCTTAAGAAATATTTTCTAATTTTGCTATCTGAATCCTGATCATCAGTAATTTATATGATTCCATAGCTAGAAAGATATTATGGTTCAGTTTCATGTTGTCAAATCTTTGTTGAAGACTTGTATACATTTTCATGTTATGAGCGAATGTGTGACCTTATGACTATATGTATATGAGATACATTGAGTTTCATAGTAACTACAGAATTATTGCAGCTATAATGTAGGATGTGGCATATAATCACAGATACATAAAGGATCATACATTCCATGGGTACTTTTGTCTATGGGGTTTGTACCAATAATCCCATACAAGCTTTTGCTTTCATTATTAACCCTGGAAAAAATACCTGCAGAGATTGTTCCCAAATTTTAATCTTGAGGTTCCCTCTGCACCCCCCCCCCCCCTCAAAAAAACATGTTTTGTAAGGTAAGTAAAATGTGAAGATTAACCTGTTTTTTAGACAAAGTGGGTACAGATACAGTGACTATAGAAAGTCTACACCCCTTCAAAAATATTCACCTTTTGTTGCCTTAATAGCTCAGAAGTAAAATGCATTAACTATTGTGTGTTCAATATATGCACACATCCTACCCCACAACTGCCAAGTGAAAAAAATATTCCAGAATTCCTTAGAAAATGAAGAAATAAAAACATGAAATAACTAGGGATGTGCAGCAGGGACGGATTCATCCGATTCATATTCGTCGGGACCCAAATCCATTGCATCCGTTTTTGGGGGACCCCAAATCGTCCATTAGTTACACATGGTATTTGTTTCCCATTAAAGTTGAAAAAACTCCCATCCCAGCCCTTTAAATTTAATTAACTACAACCCCCACCCTCCTGGACCCCCCCCCCCCCCCCAAGACTTGCCAAACATCCCTGGTGTTCCAGCAGGGGTCCTGGAGCGATCTCCTGCACTCGGGCCGTTGGCTGCCGGTATTCAAAATGGCGCTGATAGCCTTTGCCCTTACTATGTCACAGGGGCTACCGGTGCCATTGGTCAGCCCCTGTCACATGATAGGAGCACAAGATGGTGCCGGCCGTCCATTTGTCTGAGATATTAAGGAAGCCTGTACTTTACCAGATGCAAATAGGCTTCAAGGAATTCAAGATTAGTTTGTAGACAATATGCTACTCTTGGTACTGAATAGCCCAGAAGATCAAAAGCACTTTTAGAGAGAATGTAGTGCTTTCTCTGCAGGAGACAGCAGCACTAATCTTTTACAAAGTGCTTCCTAGGCAAGCAGCTTATCTCTCTCAATTTCCACATATGCTACTCCTTTTCAATATTATCTCTTCCTTGTAATCTTTCTCACCAGGGATGGACAGGGTCAGTGTAGCTTATGGAAATGAAACTGTTTTCTACTGCCTTCATACATCTTCACAAAAAATAGCTATATTCCAGGTTGAACAAATCCAAGTGCTAGGTTGCTATGGCAGCTAGAAATTAGTTAGTGGCACCCAGCATTTTCCACCACTCCCTAGCCTCATGTAGGAGAAGAGCCAGAGAAGATGTGCATTCAACTCAGTTTCCCTCTCCTTGCATTAGAGGAGATCAGGAGTGTCTGAATGCATTGTGAAATAATGGGTTATGGTTGCATACATCATTGGAGGACTGGGGAGGGTAGGTGAATATATCAGGGGCCTCAAGGTTAGGTGTTTATATGGAAGGAGTTAGAGAAGAATGCCATGCTAGGTCAGACCAAGGTCTGTCAAACCCAAGATTCTGTTTCCAACGGTGGCCAATTGGAGGTCACCCAGCAGATCCTATGAAGTAGACCTATTTCCTATTACTCGCTCCCTAGGATAACAATAGCTTTCTGTAGTCTACCTGACTAATAATGTTTTATGGACTTTACCTCCAAGAACTTATCCAAACCTCTTTTAAATCCCAATATGCTAGATGCTTTGACCATGTCCTTTTGCAAACAGATTCCAGTTTGATTGGATGCTGAGTAAAAAGTATTTTCTACAATTTGTTTTAAATTTGTTGGTTTCATGGTGCAAAAGATAAATATGAAAAAATAGTCCAAAATAGTTGCAGACGTACAAAATAATTTTATGACAAAAAAAGTCATAAGTAATATTAATTTCACCGTGCAAATACCTTTTCACAGAAAAACATTCAATCTTTTGATTTATAAAGACTGGATTATCATAACACCCCATGGGTACTGAACTTGTGTATTTTTCAGTATTTTTAGTGCCAATGGGTCATCAATAATATTCAGTCCAGAATTTCTTTCAGTGGAAACAATTTTTTTGGATTTCTTAAAATGCTTATAAAAATTAAGACTGTTACAACATTCCAGAGGAAACTAGGCAATGTAGTATGCCCCAAAATTTTTTTATTTATTGTGTATACAATTTTATCAATACATTCAATGTCTGCGAGCTTTGTGTGGGACACTCATGCATGTATAATTAATTAAAATACAATCATGTCTAAACTAAACTATTAAACCTACACACATACACCATACACACCATTCATTCATAAAATCCTTAATGCATATACATACATTGTCTGTTGTGTAACCTATTCAAAAAACATTATTCACCAAAAAACCCACTAACATGGTTTACAATACTCCGAGATTTCTCGTTTCGCCTGCATGAACAGGCTTCTTCAGGGAAACTCAATGAATTACACACTGTGGTGTTAATATAATAATGTTCATAATATTGTACAATTTACTTCTTGAATGCTGTAATCATCAGTATTTTGAATATCATTAAATTATTGATGTTCCTCCCAACGATCATCTATCATCAATTGACATCACTTCTTCATGGGATTATATCATGCATCTCTCTTTAAAGAGCATAAGATCCCCACACTACCTCGGATTGAATGAAAAACATTAAATTATTCATCATCACTGCTTTAAATGTTGATCACTTCTATAAACCACCAACTATTTATTAAATAGTGCCAAACTGAGTTCTTACCCAAATTCTAAAAAACTTTTTCACTTTTATACACCTTCAATAAATTGCCAGCATTTAGCTTGCGTCTCACAGGATTTTTTCTTCAATATCTGACGTGCGTCCGAAGACGATACTTTGTAGCAATACCAATAGTATATTTAAATACCTCTTTACTTCAAAAGACCCATCTGTCTTAAATTCCTGCAATACACATTAGAGATGTGAATCGTGTGATCGATCGTCTTAACGATTGATTTCGGCTGGGAGGGGGAGGGAATCGGATCGTCGCCGTTTGGGTTTTTTAAATCGTGTAAATCGTGTAAATTGAAAACCGGCACACTAAAACATCCCTAAAACCCACCCCGACCCTTTAAAATAAATCCCCCACCCTCCCGAACCCCCCCAAAATGCCTTAAATTACCTGGGGTCCAGAGGAAGGGTCCCGGTGTAATCTTTTACTCTCGGACCTCCAGTGCTTGTAGAAATGGCGCCAGCGCTACCTTTGCCTTGTCATATGACAGGTCAAAGGTAGCGTCGGCGCCATTTTGTTTTTTGTCCCCCAAGGTCAGGAGCGTAGGAGATCGCTCCCAGACCCCCGCTGGACCCCCAGGAACTTTTGGCCAGCTTGGGGGGTCTCCTGACCCCCACAAGACTTGCCAAAAGTCCAGCGGGGGTCCGGGAACGACTTCCTGCATGCGAATCGTTTTTCCGTATGGAAAAACGATTCGCATGCACGCGCCAGCCGTAGACAACACGATTTGACTGCAGGGGGTCGTTCCGGACCCCCGCTGGACTTTTGGCAAGTCTTGTGGGGGTCAGGAGGCCCCCCCAAGCTGGCCAAAAGTCCCTGGGGGTCCAGCGGGGGTCCGGGTGCGATCTCCTGCCGCGAATCGTTTTTCCATACGGAAAAACCAAAGGTAGCGCCGGCGCCATTTCTACAAGCACCGGAGGTCCGAGAGTAAAAGATCACACCGGGAACCTTCCTCTGGACCCCAGGTAATTTAAGGCATTTTGGGGGGGTTCGGGAGGGTGGGGGATTTATTTTAAAGGGTCGGGGTGGGTTTTAGGGTTATTTTAGTGTGCCGGTTTTCCCGCCCTCCCCCTTCCCCCGATTTATGATTTTTTGATGATAAATCGGGGGAATTGTTATTGTATCGCGGCTCTAACGATTTTTGACGATTTAAAATATATCGGACTATATTTTAAATCATCAAAAAACGATTCACATCCCTAATACACATAACCAAGACATAGACTGTTTGTCAAACTCTACTCAATTCACAACTATCCTTCTAAAATGCATCTCGCTTACCTTTACCGGTCTAACAACCTTCGCATTAAGCTGTAACTCCAAAGCTTTTCCACATCCTTGCCGACTTCAATGCTGTTAACAACTATCAGTCTCAAGACTTCAAGTTTAAACAGTATTTCCAAAAGTTTACCGCAGCCTTGCCGGTTTCAATACTGCTTCCAGTCTTCCAAAAAAACAGCTACCTAACCGCGAAAAACGCCGACGTTTTAAATTACCTCCATCTATCACATGAAGCCACATCATGGCTTACCTTCTATGTACTTAACGTCATTTCTCCCCCAATCAAAATAGATCAATCACCTTACCTCACCAAACGGAGTTAAACTTACATACGCCGATCTCTCGCCCAGTGGTTATTACATGTCTAACAGACTATATACCAAATTAACGTCATATTTCCCCTGTTAATATCACACAATAACACCTCCATTCCAACTGATTTTTTCTGACCAACTGCTGTCTATTCCATACATAACTCCCATCTATATTGCTACATTGTTTTCAGTGAGCTTCTTGCTAACTTCACTGAGTGCCTCCTTGTCCTTCTATTATCTGAGAGAGTAAATAGCTGATTTACATTAACTTGTTCAAGTCCTTTAATGATTTTGTAGACCTCTATCATATCCTCCCTCAGTCGTCTCTTCTTCAAACTGGACAGCTGTTCCGTGCCCCTTAACATTTTTGCCCTTCTCTGCTCTTTCCCTTCTTGGAACTGCAAACACTGCCTTTAGAACTCACAACCCTAGCTAGTCCAAGAGGAGGATATATGCTTTAATAAATAGTTAACTCCCAACACTTAGATTTTATGAACTTCCTTTTTCTACAATTAGATCAGTTAAGATATCTAGTCATTCTCTCTAAAGAAGTGAAAATTAAGTTTAAAATAGTATTCTTTGTTAAACTCCCAGCATATTTGGATATATAAAGCAAATTCAATTCATCTTATGTACACAGAAAATAAATAAAAGCTAGTAAACTAGAAGAAAGATTATAGAAGAAATATTAATTTTGTACTGCATGCAAAAGATGCTTATTAAACATATAAAAACTTAAGTGAAGTACAACAAAAGATTTAGTGGGCGGCAAGCAAATATAGGTAATTATTGAAAAATAACTTTCCCCCATTATATGTCTATAGCAAAAACAATTTTTATTGAATAAAATCATGCGGCATTGTAGAACTCTACTAGGAACAACTTGCAATCCAGCAAAAATACCCAGTTTACGGACTTCAATCGTAATGTACATTTGATCATGGATTTGTCATGCTATGTTTTGGTTTTTTTAATAGTGTAAAGATGTAACCAATGTAGGGTTTGAGTTGTTCCATGTATAATAAATATCCCAAATCTTTGTGTCTATTGTGAAGTAGAATTTTCCAAGCTAAAATTGTTCTTTCCGCAACCAATAATAAATATTTTTTTGCTGATGACAATACGAGTGTCATCATCCTTTCTAGATGGCATTGATTAATCTGGAGTTCCTGTCTTTACCTACAAAATCTATCCCCCGGACGAAACACTGAACCTGCCCTGTCTTTGACCTCTGTTTTATTATAGCACTGTTCTTTTTCTTTTTGCCTAGTTTGCTGCAGATTAGACTGCAAGGTCAGGGTGACTTAAAATCGAGCTGTCTTCTCTCTGAGCTCTAAGACCTCACATCATCATCTAGTAATCAACCTGGAATATAGCATTTCTTCGCGAAGATGTATGAAGTCAGTAGAAGGCTTGATTTCCATAAGCTACACTGACCCTGTAATTCAGAGCAGTAAAAAAGCTTTTTGTGATGAATTAACTTAGTCAAAATGACAGGGATGCTCATGCAGCGTGCTATTATGCACCTTCCAATGTGTTTGTGTTTGAAAAAGCAATGTTCTTTTTTGTCAAAAGGAACTTTACAAACTGCTAAACATGGAAATATACCACATTAGAGTTTATAGTTTTTAAGCTGTATGGTAAAGCACAAATGTTTGATGCAATGCTAATAAAATCACTGTAGGTCTACAATATATTAAATGCTACTATGGCATAATAGTTAAGCAAGTAGTGTTACTGGAGCCGGCCATGGAGATCCGCGACCAGCTCCTTGCACTAACCGTCATTGCCGTCCCTCCTTCGCCGGAACCGGGAACCTCGCGGTGGCAGGAAACTGCCGCCGGCATACCCCGCTGCTCTGCCTTGCAGCTGGACCTCCCTCGCCGACGCCACATCACGGCCTGGATGCAGCTGGGCCCTGACCTCCTACCTCCTACGTGCGCACACCACGTCACCTATTTAAAGGGATCACCGCGGGAGGTGCTGGGGCCCCTTCTTCCGGACCTCAGACTATTTAAGGTACGGCCTGCTCCTCAGGCCTTGCCTTGGCTACTTGGCTCCTGCGTCCTGATTTAGAAACTCGTTCCTGCACTTCGCCCTGCTTTGGGATCTTGCGAAGACCTTTCCCTGCCTGATTATGAGATTTGCCGCCTGCCAAGACACTTGCCCATCTGACTACGAGATTCGCTGCCTGTGAAGACCCTTGCCTGCCCAACAACGAGATTCGCCGTCTGCCAAGACCCTTGCCAGTACCTGGCCTCAAGAACTGCCGTCTGCTCATCCTGCGCCAGCCCCCAGATGCACATCTACGGTATACTCCAGCTCGACCCCTGAGACCCCACGTAAGTCCAGCCGACCCAAGGGCTCAACCTGAGGGGAACGAGGACTGGTATTGGTGAAGCCCCAGTGGGGTCTCAGGCCTTCTCCAGCCTTGCCTGCCGACAGCGGGAACCCATAGGGCTCCTCCCCACTGGTAGTACCAACTCCCCCTCAGCCCAGGGATCCATGTCCGTAACAAGTACAGCTTGAATAGTAAGGCCACATGAAACTAAGAGGCCAGATATTCAGGTAGCAGGCAAGTTCTTACATTCTTAAGGGACTGCTTGCTCAACTACAGTACTCAGGAGGGTGGAATACTATGAAAGAAGCTGACAAAAATGGTCTTGGATAAGATGTGATGTCCTATAGGCTGGCAGCTGGGATATATCCTTGGCAGTGTGGACAGAAATAACTGGACAGACTGGATGAACCAGATGGTCATTTTCTTCCATCATCTAACATTTATGGGCCTTTGTGCCCAAGATACTTGCAGACTAAAGTGTACTAAATATAAACCAAAGCCCTGTAATTTTGGTTCGGGCACCAAAAAATGCCCATGGTTTAGTCCTAGTTTTGCAAAAAATGATGGGATTGGTTTTGATTTCGGATTGCTTAAAGGAAATGTATAGAAATTCTCTTAACACGGGGGATAAGGGGGAGTTGTGCCTCAATGTCTCTCCCCTGACATCAAGATTAATGGGCCTGCACACAATAGGGCCGATGCAATAAATTTTGTGGAAAGCGAACGTTGACTTTTCAGCGTTCACTTTCTTAGTGCACGCATGGCACCCACAAGGTGGGGCGCCATGCAATATGCAAATTAGGGGATCATGCTAGCAAGGAGGCGCTAGGGTCGCTTGCATGACCCTAGCGCCTCCTTGCTAATGCTACCCCACAGTGGCTGCCGGTTATGAAGACCGCCGGTAACTCAGCATCGGTTTTCATAACCGGCCATCTGCCAGTAATGAAAATCGATCGGCATCCATTTTCATTACTGGCAGATGGCCGGTTATGAAAACCATCACTAACTGATCTATCTCCACAGAGATCACCTCAAAGAACTCTTACAATACATTTATGAGATGTGTGATTGGTCAGTTTTCTAGAATTACCCCAGAACTCTCTGGTTCCACACACGTATGCAATTATTTCTTAAATGTGTCCAGAATAAGTGTATTCTGCCACAGCTCTGAAGTGATGGAGCTTTGAAATTTGTTTCCTATATTGATGGTCCAGAAGTGCCAAATGTATTTTCTTTCTGAAGAAGTTCTAGACTTCCATGTTTGACTTTTGGCATTTAGGATGTCTTACTTCTGAAATAATCCAATCTGGATTTATTATTTTATGTTCTAAATCAATCACTTTTTAAAAAAAAAAAAGCAATTATTTTTTGGTAGGGTTTAGTCGCACCATTTAGGTCCAATTAAGACTCATTCCTTACCCCTTGTGTACATGCTCTGAGATTCCCCATTTTGAAAGACTCTGGAAAGTTAAAGCAAATGTCAACTCTAACTTGCATATTTTATGATCCTTAAAAGGGAAATTGTTTGAATGTTTCTATATTTTGGGTCAGAAGTAATAAAATAAGTCTGTCTTAATGGCAAAGGCATGAATACTATTTTTAAGTTATTTTAGCTTTGCAAAGCCTTTGAGAAGATGAGAATTCCAGACAGAGAATAAACTTAAAATTCAGAAGAAATAGTGCTGATCAGTTCTCCTGAATCCTGACTTAGTAAAAATGCATGGTACAGAAAAAAGATGAAAATGTAACAAACCCTCGAGTAATCTTTCTGAACTTATAAAGTTAACCATAGAAAACCTATTCCTCTTCTTGGTCTTATTTCTTCCTAGTAGTTATCTTTTCTTTTTATTGCATTTGTTTCATGTTGCATATTTATTTCTATATTGGGTATGGTAGGAGAGAGAATAAAAAGGTTTCATCTTTTTATCGTGTTCCTTTCAGTTTAAAAGTCTCCTTTTGGAAAAAGACATGGTGGTGAACTGCTAATTCAAGATGGTGGCATCATGATACAAATGCATTTTTGACTGTCCAAGTTTCCTAAAAATCATGCTCTTGATTAAATTTAATAGACATGCATAAGAGTAAGCATACCAACTCTTCAACATCCATTCAATCGTTTGGCCCAATGGACAGCTTTGTCATACATGGATCGGCAGGTCTGGTGGCTGCATCCCATGCACCATCTCTCAGCTGAGCCAGGGAGAAGAGCAAAAGAGTGAAACCTACCATTTACTGTGTCTGTGCTGCTAATGATGTTCCACTTTTTTAAGGGGCGGTGGGGTTGGATATCGACTCCCTGCTAATGGGTCTGAGAACTTCAGGATCCTGTCTGCTGGGTGGAATGGGGCTTGTTCTTTTGAGCTTTCCATTTTCCGTGCCTGGGGTGTGTCCTTAGTGTAGGCAGTAGGGGAGAGAATTTTGAAGACCGCAGAGAGGGAAGTTGCTGACTAATGGAGAAAGCTCCATATCCCTTGCCCCAAAGAGATCACTATGCAATTCATTTGAAACCCTTTGGCTTGCTATTTCTCAGGTGGAAGTTCTGTTGCTGAAGGGCTTGAAGACTTCTAGGTATGCAAACTAAGAGGATAAATTTGAAACAACTGCACACGGTTGCATATATATGTGTATATGGCCATGCATAGTTTTGCAATAGTATTTTATAGCATGCATGCATCACATATGTGCATATTATAAAAAACACATATGTTTACCCCACAAGACATGCACATTTACCCGACTGTTTAAAAAATATATGCACATATATTTGTTTTTATTACTATTTTACTTTATTATATGAAAGTGAAAATACACCTGTATTTAGAGCTTTTATAAAATACGGAATACGCAAGTAGCTGCTACGTTTGCATGCGTGACATTTTAAAAATTCACCTTAAAGGTTTGAAAACTCGGTTGGAAGTACTGGAGGCTTTTTATGAGAATTTGATGGTTAAGGTGACTAGAACTGAAAGAGAAATTATGAGTCTCTGTGAATCTTTGAGAAAGGACAGTGCATTTTTACTACACTATGTTAACAATTTAGGACCTGATTCACTTAGGGCCTAATTTTAAAAAGCATTTACCTGCATAAAACTGAGTTTTTATGTGTGGAAATGCACTTTACCCATGTAAGTGGGCTTTTGAAAATTGCAATAATATATGCCATTGAATTGTTCATAGGATATTCACGTGTAAATGCACTTTACGCATGTAAATGGCCTTTGAAAATTGCTACGACAGTGTTACACTTACACGCGAATCTCCTTTCAAAATTACCCTCTAAGATTTTGTTCTGATAGAAACAAAATGGGAGAAAAGCCTTCATTAATCTGGATCATAGAAAGGAAAATGAAACCTCAAAAACTTATGTAACATACCTCTAGGAACTAGGGCAGAGAAATGTTGAATCATCATTGTGACATGAAAAGACTGACAATAGAGTGCTGTCTCTTTAAGAGCTGAGGGGGGGGGGGGGGGAAAGGAGATTCAAAATTTGATTGTATTGAGCGTGTGCGAACAGATCACTGCTCAGCCTGAACAGAGTTCCTGCCCTGCTCTGAACTAATAAATATTATCTGTGCTGATTAAGGTTCTCTTTTCTGGAACCCTGCTGTGGACGACTTGGGAGTAGTTGAACTGTGCCCTGTCAGGATTTGAAGCTCTTCTTTCGGATAGAGGCTGCTGTATTGTGGATTTGGCAGTTGAAGCAAAGAGCAGTACTGACGCCCTCTTCAGCTCTAAATTCAAATGGACACACAGTAGGGTACAATCTGGGACTTTGCTTGTTCAGAGACTGCTTAAGGTCGGGTGCTATATCACATGCTGATTCTGGTTGAAATACTTAACATGAGTTTATGACAAAGTTGAGTTTTCTCTTGTACTATATACATGTGTTTATATGACAAATGCAGATGCTTAGGAAGTGAACAGATTTATTTCAGTCATTCATTCCAGTAAAGATAAAACTGTTACTCACTAGAGAGCGTGTGGATTCATTTCTGATACTGGGTTGGGAATCAAAGTGCAGGTTTCAGACACAAGGAGTCATAAAGAAATTTGAACTTCAAGGGTTACACTTAGTATTGATAAACATGTCCAAAGTTAGCTTCATCCTTTGCCTAGGATTTGTCTCCCTGCTATTTAGTGGAAGTGATATTTTCAGGGAGTTCACTGCCCCTTATAGCCAAAGTTTTTTTCAGTTCCTGATGTAAGGTCAAATATCTATCACAGGGTTAAGAGGAAAATTGGTGTCAAAAGGATAATTTATTAGAAAATATGTCAGAAAGTACCCGGTCTAACTCTTCAGAGAGCTTTATCCCCAGATAAGGCAATCAACCTGCCAGAATGCTAAGATCATGCCGGCATTTCTTACTTTCAGCCCCTATGCTGTTGACTGCTTGACTGACCTGTAGGAGGCCTTTGATCTTTACGTGTTATGCCCCTGTTTTGTGGATCTCTCCCCTGGGGGGGGGGGGGGGGCAGGAATTACTCAGTCTTTTTCAAAAATTTGAAAGCCTGGATATTTATTAGAGCAGGGTTTTATGAACTGTTCATTCTCCTGTCAGTGATATTGGGAACTATCATCACATGTTTTTTTAATAACCTCTTTTGAGTGTAGGACTATTTTGTTGAACTCTGTGTGGCATATTTTGTCTTAGTTACCATGTTGATGACTATTTTATTTTTTGCTGCTTTTAAGACTTAACGGCAAACAGTGGCTTAGCAAATTGAAAGGAAATAAAATAATTGTGGAATGTTTTCTCATTAAACATAGACTTAGAATGTAATTTTCAAAGGAGTTGCACATATACATGTAACATACTGTCATAGCAATTTTCAAAATCCATTTACACGTGTAAAGTGCACTTACAGTGTAAAACCCAATTTTAAGCGTGTAAATGCTTTGAAAAATCAGGCCTTTCATCCTAGGAACCTTTTTCATCAGGAAAAGAAAATCACACAGTATAAATTCAAGAGGTTCTTGCTAAATCAGACACTTTTTCTGCACTACAGAGTAAGCCTCTGTGTTTCCATGTAGTTCCTCATTTAGATATGTTTTGATTTGTATTTTTATTTAAAACAGCATAATTCTGGTATTTTAGTCCTTATAATATTAGTCTTTGGCTTTCGTCTTTGATCCTGTTTTATTTTCTTGAGGATTTAAAATTCAGAAACCGAGGTTTATGTTACATTTGTTTTTTCTTCATTACATTTTTATCTTAAAATTATGTACCTTTTTATTTAATTTTTTAATTCCTTTAAATATAATTTAAAAAGCTCTTTGCCAACTACTCAATTTATACTGAATTTATACTATAGATTCAAATTAGCGTATTTTGAGGAAATCGCTAATACTGATAACTGACTCCACACACAGTACATCAGTTCCCTGATGTAGCATGGCACCATGATAATAGCAGATCTTTCCTTGGGAAGGATGTATAAACCAGTAAGAATAGATTGTGCTGTTATAATTTGAATTTTATTCTTTAAAAAAAAAAAGATTTTGAAAGAACTTCTATTTTTAATCTCAAGAAGAGCAAAGACTTCAAAGATTTTTGATGTTGTGGGCACCTTCTAGTTAGATTTCCTGCAGAATGACCATTGCAAGAAACATACATACTCTTAGCATGGGAGAACAAAACCTCCAATCAATTCTGCTGTAATTAATCCAGAATTATAATGCATGAGGATTTAGGCAGTCGGCGAAATGTTCAATAACTCATGACCAGATCTGTTTCCCAGTAATGCTTATTTTTCCAAGGGGTGCAGTTAATTTCTTCAGTGGCCTGTAAATTATTACAGAAATTACAAATCTGCTAACAAATCAATATGGCTAATTGCAAATTAATAGATTTCTAAGTGTGAAGGAGCATGTAATAATGTTGAACAGTTCTTTAAAAAGCACACTTGTTTCACTGCTGGGTTTGAGGACTTCCAGCTGTTTTATGTACCATCTTCAAGTGTAAAAGGATGTCTTGTTTTTTCCCTTTGATTTAACCTGCCACTGTGGTGGGTAACATTTCTATTAATCACCTACTAGTAGTAGTGATAACTGCAGAGTGGAAGGTTATCAAGCATGCAAGCTAACAGATCCATCACTGGGTTCATAAACTTAGCATACATGATTCAGTTGTCATAGATGGAAATCTGTTCAACTATAAGTAAAAAAGATACAAACGAAACTGAAGACTAATCACACAGTATCACAGAACCATCCCTCAGATTAACAAGCATGACTAATAAACCTAGGAGGACTATATTCAAATGCATTTAGCTAGCCAACCCTCAAAGTTAGTCAGCTAACTGGTACATTTTCAAAGGCCCATGCTCATAAATTTCGGGGTTTACACGCATGGCCGGCCACGCACGTAAACCCCGATGCGTGCACAAGTGCCAGGCCTGTCATAAGGGGTGGGCTGGGGGGGGGGGGGGGCGTGGGGGTAGGGCTGGGACAGCACTTTTAAGCTGCTATCCTGGGAAAACGTGCACCGGAATTTGCTTCTGCTCCAATAGAGCAGTAAGTAAAAAAAAAAAACCCCAAAATGGGGATGGTTAGGGATAAGAAAGTTGCATCCCAGTCCGCTCCTTAATTGGAGCAGACTGGGAACTGGAGGAGGCCCGATTGCATCGCCATGCGTAGTTTACTAAACTTTCTCCTTCCCCCATGCGCACCACCCACACACGTGCATGCAGCCATGAGATTTTATAAATTGCATGCACTGGTGCGCGCATGTTAAAAAAAAAAAATTGGCGCATCCATGTGTGCATGCCAGGAACTGTGCACACGCTCCTTTGAAAATCGATCCCTAAATGAATTTTTGAGCACTTATCCAGCTAAATTCCAGCCAGCAAATAAGATAGCCGGCTAGAATTTAGCCAGCTAACGGGTCAATACAATAAAAGTCGTGGGGGAGCGGGCAGGCCACTCTCCTGTGTACGCGATTCTGTATTCAAATTAGGGCCCGCGGCAAAAAGAGGCGCTAGGGACACTAGCGCGTCCCTAGCGCCTCTTTTTGGACAGGAGCAGCAGCTGTGAGCGGGTTTGACAGCCAATGCTCAATTTTGCCGGTGTCTGTTCTCAAACCCGCTGACAGCCACGGATTCGGAAACCGGACGCCAGCAAAATTGAGCGTTCTGTTTTCAACCCACAAGCCACGGGCCGATTTCAATTTTTTTTTTTTAACTTTTTTTTTAACTTTCAAGATCTCCGACTTAATATCACCATGATATTAAGTCAGAGGGTGCACAGAAAAGCAGCTTTTACTGCTTTTCTGTGCACTTTCCCAGTGCCTGGAGAAATTAACGCCTACCTTTGGGTAGGCGCTAATTTCTGAAAGTAAAATTTGCGGCTTGGCTGCACATTTTGCTTTCTGAATCGCGCAAGAATACCTAATAGGGCCATCAACATGCATTTGCATGTTGCAGGCACTATTAGGTTCGGGGGGGTTGGACGTGCGTTTTCGACTCGCTATTACCCCTCACTGAATAAGGGGTAAAGTTAGCACGTGAAAACGCATGTCCAATTGCGGGTTAACAGTGCGCTCCGCCAGAACGCACTGTACTGTATCGGCCTGTCAGTAAGGAGCTTTCTGGGGGCATAACTGGGAGGAGGTGCTAGCTGGCGAACAGGGGGATTTTAAGATATCCGGCTATATTCGATAATGCGCCTGCACAATTGAATGTACTGCAAATGTTAGCTGGATAAGGTTTTCCGGCTAACTTTATCTGGACTGCACTTGATTATGAACCTCTTGGTATTTACTAAAATGCTTTTGTTGTTCTTCAGCACCATGGCCAGGAACAGCTCCTGTTCCAGAACATTGGCTACATAAGAAATAATACTTTTGAAACACAGTGAAAACTGATACTACTGTAGGGATATTTGTGCATACCGTGCCATTAGAAGTCAGGTTTCCACTATCACAGTCCCACATTAAAATTGGAAAATAAACATATTTTAAAGCAGATAATGATTCCAAAACCACAGCCTGTTTATGGTAAATAAATTTGCAAGGGGTGGGTAATTTTTTAAACTTGTGGGGATACCTGCAAGCTGTTTCAGAGGGATGTATTTGTGGAGCTTCCCTTTTGAAAATCTTTACTCTGTTTACTTTTAAAGTATAAAGTTCATACACAGGGTAAACAACATCCAGGTGGGAATTTCATTTTGAAGCACCACTTGAATGAGTGCAGTAAATAGACTCATCCTAACCGCATGCCCTGCACTGCCCCTTTCCCTTACAGGGAAAAGTAGGCACACTGTGAACTATGTTTGGGGTGGTGGAAACTTTTAAAGGTTTGTTATTTTTTCATGAGTAAATTACTCATTACCCATGGAAATTGCTTTGATAGCATTGATCTAAAGCCAAAATGCTTCCAAAATGAATTTAGTCAAGCTTTACCAAATATGGGTCACTGAGAAAGAAACTGATGCTTAAAATTGTTGATTGGCTTTAGTTTTCAAGATATACTACTGGGTAGGGGTGTGCATTCGTTTTCGACATATGGGCAATCCGCAACATATATGTCCCTATTCGTTGTATTTGTGGGGTCACGAAACGTATGGCAAACCCCCACGAATACAACGTACCTAACTAATAAACCCCCCAACCTTCTGACCCCCCCAAGACTTACCAAAAGTCCCTGGTGGTCCAGCGGGGGTCCTGGAGCGATCTCTTGCACTTGGGCTGTCGGCTGCCGGTATTCAAAATGGCTTGCTCCTACCATGTGGCAGGGGCCGACCAATGGCACCAGTAGCCCCTGTGACATAGTGAGGGCAAAGGCTATTGGCCCCCTTTTGAATACCGACAGCCGATGGCCCGAGTGCAGGAGATTGCACCAGGACCCCCGCTGGACCATCAGGGACTTTTGGTAAGTCTTGGGGGGGTCAGGAGGGTGGGGGGTTGTAGTTAATTAAATTTAAAGGGTTGGGATGGGGTTTTGTTTGGGAAACGAATACATACGTAACTAATGAACGGATCGGGGTCCCCCGAGAAAGGATGCAATGGATTTGGCTCCCCATGAATACGAATACCAAATGGGACGAATCCGTCCCTGCTGCACATCCCTACTACTGGGTGAGTATATACAGCTTTTGACTTGGGAATTGCAAAGGATAAGTGAGTTAAGAAGAGAAAGGATCTCAAATTAAACCAGAAATGACTGTTGAATCAAGGAAGATTTTGTTACCTCCCTTATACATCTGTTGAGGGAGTGCTCCCGATTCCGGGGAGATGTGTGCCCTTGGACCACAACGCGACTGCAGAGAGGAGCTCCATGGAAGCGCCACGGCAGGCAAGAAGGTGGTCAGCCTGTTCCTCCCAAGCATGGGAGGAACAGGCTGACCACCGAGCCCTAACCTCTGCCGAACCTGAATGCACTGATAGAGACCCTGCAACGAAATGCTGGTCTCTGGGGGTAGCCACTCGATAGCCCTTTCGGACCTGCCACTATGGAGTGGCAGATGCGGCAGGACGGACAGAGGTCGAGGACAGACGATGGTACTGGAACTAGGAAGAAGATGGGGCCTCGGACCTGGACTTGGCTTAAAGACTTGAACAAGGCGAGGTTACTTGGAACTCAGACACAAGATGCTCAGACGTGGAAGGACGTAGACTGAGGAGAGGATTCCAGTTACTCAGACGAGGACTCTTGGAACTTGGAAGGACTCAGACAAAGACTTGGAAGCACTCAGACGAGGACTTAGAACTCGGATGAGACGAGACAAGGATTCTTGAAACTTAGACAAGACCACTTGGAACATGGAAGGGACAAGGTCAAGGACTCAGGATACTCGGAGACTTAAACAGGTACTGCCCCTCAGGGCACCCTACACAGCTAACGTGGGCTGGTCACGGAGCACCCTGTACCACTGTGTGCCCTACACAACCTGAAGAGGCTGGTCGCGGACCATGTGGATATTTATTTATTTTATTTATTTAAAGGCTTTTATATACCGAAGATCATGTACTAGTATATATCGCTTCGGTTTACAGAGAACCAAAATTGGAATTATAGCAAAGAAGATGAATACATTGAACATAGCGTACATAAGGATTGAAGAGAATCCAAAAAAAGCTTTACATCCAACATAAGAACAAGCATAGCATCACAACTCAAGCACATAGAATATCACCTGAAACATGAAGATAATTGGGCATTTGCCACAGAATTTTTAACCTGCGACCATTGGTCCGAGAGCGATCTAGTACAAGAAAGTAATATGAGCATATATGAGGGTAGCAGTCGATGCTGTATTGGGTAGTAAAGACTTTAAGTAAAAGCTCTTGTGAAAAGCCAAGTCTTCAGCTTTTTCTTGAACGTCCACAGACAGGGTTCTAGGCAAAGGTCCGGGGGAGAGCGTTCCAGTGCATGGGACTGGCTATCAAGAAGGCGCGTTTCTTGAGTGATGACTTTGCAGGGGGTACATAAAGGGTACCTAGGTACGATGTTCTAATAGGTCTGGATGCTGAGTGATGTTGAAGAGGGCAATTTAATTCCAGCGAGGTTTGGGAGTGAATAGTTTTGTGGATCATGGTTAGCACTTTGTACAGAATTCTAAATTTAATGGGGAGCCAATGTAAGTTCTTAAGAATAGGAGTGATGTGTTCTCCTCTGCTGGTATTGGTTAAGATCCTTGCTGCAGAATTCTGTAGCATTTGTAGTGGTTTGGTAGTGATGGCTGGAAGGCTGATTTGAAGGGAATTGCAGTAATCTATTTTTTAAAATAAGATAGCTTGGAGAACTGTTCGGAAGTCATGAAGATGGAGAGGTTTCAAGTTTTTTAGAATATGTAGTTTGTGAAAACATTCTTTTGTTGTGTTATTGACGGATTTTTTTAGGTTCAGCCGGTTGTCTATAATTACGCTGAGGTCTCTTACATGTGTGGTGGAGATCATTTGAGGTGAGGGGAGGTTGTAGATCACCTGCACGTAGGTTGTAGATCACCTGCGCGTAGTCATCTTGAGTGATGAGCAGAAGTTCGGTTTTTGAAGTGTTGAGTACTAAGTTAAGGATGGTGAGGAGGATGTTTATCAACTGTAGGCAGCTGTTCCAGAAGTTGAAGGTTTTAGAGATTGATTCTGTTACGTCGTCGGCGTAAATAAAATGTGTAACGTTTAGATTTGCGAGGAGTTGACAGAGGGGGAGAGGATTGATGTTAAATAAAGTGGGGGAGAGAGAGGATCCTTGAGGGACTCCGAGTGTGGCTTTGACAGGGTGAGAATCTTTGTTGCTTATTCTAACCTTGAATTTCCTATTGTTGAGGAATGACTTGAACCAGTCCAGGGCTGTTCATAAGAACATAAGAAAATGCCATACTGGGTCAGACCAAGGGTCCATCAAGCCCAGCATCCTGTTTCCAACAGTGGCCAATCCAGGCCATAAGAACCTGGCAAGTACCCAAAAACTAAGTCTATTCCATGTAACCATTGCTAATGGCAGTGGCTATTCTCTAAGTGAACTTAATAGCAGGTAATGGACTTCTCCTCCTAGAACTTATCCAATCCTTTTTTAAACACAGCTATACTAACTGCACTAACCACATTCTTTGGCAACAAATTCCAGAGTTTAATTGTGCGTTGAGTAAAAAAGAACTTTCTCCGATTAGTTTTAAATGTGCCCCATGCTAACTTCATGGAGTGCCCCCTAGTCTTTCTACTATCCGAAAGAGTAAATAACCGATTCACATCTACCCGTTCTAGACCTCTCATGATTTTAAACCCCTCTATCATATCCCCCCTCAGTCGTCTCTTCTCCAAGCTGAAAAGTCCTAACCTCTTTAGTCTTTCCTCATAGGGGAGTTGTTCCATTCCCCTTATCATTTTGGTAGCCCTTCTCTGTACCTTCTCCATCACAATTATATCTTTTTTGAGATGCGGCAACCAGAATTGTACACAGTATTCAAGGTGCGGTCTCACCATGGAGCGATACAGAGGCATTATGACATTTTCCGTTTTATTCATCATTCCTTTTCTAATAATTCCCAACATTCTGTTTGCTTTTTTGACTGCCGCAGCACACTGCACCGACGATTTCAATGTGTTATCCACTATGACACCTAGATCTCTTTCTTGGGTTGTAGCACCTAACATGGAACCCAACATTGCGTAATTATAGCATGGGTTATTTTTCCCTATATGCATCACCTTGCACTTATCCACATTAAATTTCATCTGCCATTTGGATGCCCAATTTTCCAGTCTCACAAGGTCTTCCTGCAATTTATCACAATCTGCTTGTGATTTAACTACTCTGAACAATTTTGTGTCATCTGTAAATTTGATTATCTCACTCGTCGTATTTCTTTCCAGATCATTTATAAATATATTGAACAGTAAGGGTCCCAATACAGATCCCTGAGGCACTCCACTGTCCACTCCCTTCCACTGAGAAAATTGCCCATTTAATCCTACTCTCTGTTTCCTGTCTTTTAGCCAGTTTGCAATCCACGAAAGGACATCGCCACCTATCCCATGACTTTTTACTTTTCCTAGAAGCCTCTCATGAGGAACTTTGTCAAACGCCTTCTGAAAATCCAAGTATACTATATCTACCGGTTCACTTTTATCCACATGTTTATTAACTCCTTCAAAAAAGTGAAGCAGATTTGTGAGGCAAGACTTGCCCTGGGTAAAGCCATGCTGACTTTGTTCCATTAAACCATGTCTTTCTATATGTTCTGTGATTTTGATGTTTAGAACACTTTCCACTATTTTTCCTGGCACTGAAGTCAGGCTAACCGGTCTGTAGTTTCCCGGATCGCCCCTGGAGCCCTTTTTAAATATTGGGGTTACATTTGCTATCCTCCAGTCTTCAGGTACAATGGATGATTTTAATGATAAGTTACAAATTTTTACTAATAGGTCTGAAATTTCATTTTTTAGTTCCTTCAGAACTCTGGGGTGTATACCATCCGGTCCAGGTGATTTACTACTCTTCAGTTTGTCAATCAGGCCTACCACATCTTCTAGGTTCATCGTGATTTGATTCAGTCCATCTGATTTGATTCAGTCCATCTGAATCATTACCCATTCCTGATATACTGATGTCTGAGAGGCGGTTGATGAGGATGGAGTGCTTAACTGTGTCGAAAGCTGCGGCTATATCGAGTAATGCCAACAGGTAGGGGGTCTTTTTTTCAAGGCCTGTGCAGATTCTGTCTGTCAGTGAGATTAGGAGGATTCCGTATTGAGAGATTTGCGGAAACCGAATTGGGCTGGGGCTAGAATCTTATGTTCCTCTAGGTATTCTGAGATAATAATTCCCAACATTCTGTTTGCTTTTTTGACTGCCGCAGCACACTGAACCGATGATTTCAATTGCTCCATAAAGCTATCATTTTTCCATCCAGGAACGTTATCTCTCTAGCGTGACCCGATGATACATTTACCCAGTCAATATTGGGGTAATTGAAGTCTATAGCTAGAACACGTGGTGCAGGAAAATTTATCAATTTGTAATGCTGTGTATGACAATACTTATATATACTTAAGATATGAATTTAGAGACCATCATAGCACCCACTGTGCTCACAAGTTAAAACTTGTATCTCATGCACTTCATTGGGTCACTTTTAATCATTGGTCTGAATCAGCTAGCATCCAAAATTTCAATTTCAATTTTTCATTTTTTTGTTTTTTTCAAATGATATATGTTAAAAATAGACTTCCCTTTTATAGCTGTCGGGGTCAATCGTCCGACGCGCGCGTTTCACAACACTGCTGCTTCAGAGACATGAGTTTAAACTCTCCTGATCCAGCACTCCCCTTCCGTTTCATTAACGGAGATATGAACAGGTCTTCTGCGGTGTAAATTCGTTCAGACAACTTTAAACGATGCTGTAGGGCCTTTAGAGTTTCTAAGAAATAAAAACTTGCAATCAAATCAACTTTGTAACAATTTTAAATATCACAGTGGTATGTTAAATTCTTTTAAAAAATTATTTTAACGATGCATTTGTTCGCAGATGGGACAGGATGGTTTTGTGAACCTTACTCAGCGGACCCGACGCCATTTCTCCGCTCCAAGTTTTGGCGGTGAAGCGGCTCGGGTCGGTCACAATCTCTCAACTCATCTCATACACACACACAATCTCGCAACTCATCTCATACATGCACTCTACGGGCCCTCAGCCTCTCTCTTACCTCTGGGCTCCTCTTCACGAGTTGCCATAGGATGGGCTCTGCAGCAGCCCTGTTCTTCGTGGGCCGATCCACAGCAGCGGCATCCCTCTTCTTTGCGGGCTGATCCGCGGCAGCGGCGTCCCTCTTCTTCCCGGGCCGATCCGCGGTGGGGACCCTGCTACCGGGCCTCCTCCTCCTCTCAGCCCGCTGCTCCTCTTCTGCACGTGGCTGACGCTCCTCCTCCTTCCTGCCCGTGTGCTCCGGCAACATTTTTCTTCCGGGGCCGTGTGGGCAGGAAGGAGCAGTAGCACCTGTGTGACCTTTTTCTTCGAGCCGTGGTGACGTAAGCTCCACCACGGCCCTGCCGATCTTCCTGCTGTGTGTCTCCGGCACACAGCCCAACGAAACTTCACTGCTCAGCCGCCAGTGAGATGAGGTCCACCGGCGGCCTCATTGGCTCCCACTTGCCGGTGTGTCACGTGCACCGGGCTTGCGCGACACACCGGCACACCTCAGGCGACACACTAAAGTGTCGCGACACACACTTTGGAAAGCTCTGCTCTAACCCATGAAGAACCATATCTGTTATGCTTTACCGATGTGACATTTCCCTTTTATATATAAATAGCTTTGTCTCCTATTCCCTCTACTCTTGTTCCACTAGAGTTTTCTATACTTATCTGTTATTGAATTGTTTACTGTAATTCATTGTTGGATTGATATATATCTTTTATAATCTTCCTGTAACATGCTTTGGTGGAAAAGCATGATGATAAATGATGATAAAGAAAAAGATGAATAGCAAAAAGACTGAAGGAAAATGCAAAGCATAACTAAAAAGTTGGTACCAACACTGGAACTACATGATTTTATTTTTTAGAAATTTTACAGTTCCCTTTGTAATAGGTATGACATTGTTCATTTAAAAAAAAATTCACTCATTCTGTATCAGAAAATTGGCTATGCATAGTCAAAATACGAGCACACATTGCAAGACCAAAAAGAAGACACTTCCAGAAAAATGTAGGGAGGCAAAACTAAGCAAAAAGGCTTTTGTTGTGTCATAAATATTACAAAGCGGGTGTTTTTAGTGTGCCCTTGGGCCTCAGATGGATCCAGGACCGAACCGAGGGTTGACGGTGTGTTCCACCATGGCTGACAGTCTGACCGCCTGCCAGGCCGGCAAGCCCTCATGTCCAACAACATGATGATGTTGGAATGTGAATGGTCCTCCGACCATTCCGAGCCCTTTTGGACCTGCTGCATGGAACAGCATGGAGCAGCAGGCCTGGCCTGAGGTCGAGGGCAGATGGGCCTTGACACGTAGACATGACAGCAAGATCGATGCAACGGCATCGCGGATGAAGACATGACACCAGGGCTGATGTGAAGACATCCTGGACCTGTGGTCGATGCGACGGCATCCCGGACCAGTGGTGGATGTGACGACATCAGGAACCAGACATAATACCAAGGGTAATGCAACGGCATCCATGACAAGATGAGGAACTGACGAAGTCCAGACGAAACGAGAAGCTGGGCGGAAGGACAATGGCACTGTCTCTCAGGGCGCCCTACTCAGGCCACCCGCGGGACTGAGTTGCGGACCACCCTGTCCCTCTGCGCACCCTACACAGCCCGAGGAGGCTGGTCATGGACCACGTTGGGAGCTGGACAAGCGCAGGAAAGGATCCAGTCAAAGCAGAACTCCAATGACGAAGCCGCTGTCATCCGAAGCTCCTCCTGCGGCTGGCAGGACATGACAGCTCAGAAGCACAGGACACCAGTCCACCTGTAGGCTAGTCCACTCGGGCAAAACCTCATCCGAGGGACCCCCGGCCTAACAGGTACCAGAAGGCTCAAGAGCGCTGAAGATGAAGACACCGGAGCAGAACATTAAGGAACCTGGAACATCAGGAAACAGAAAACCAAGATGAGACACCTGGACGGGGACCTCAGGCACGAACATGACTTGGCATGACGAGACGAAGGAACAAGAACTCCATGGAGAAGACAAGAAGACCTGACGAAGCTCTGGCAGGCAGGAGCCTCCAGAGCGAAGCAACTCCGATGCAAGGCAAGGACAGACTGTCGGAGCAGCCCTTTTATAGGGCTGAAGCAGGAAGTCCACTCCCTAGGTGGGGCCAGCAAACTTCCTGTGCCTGGCCCTTTAAATCCAGAAGAGAGGCGCGCGCCGGCGCCTATGGAGCAGCAGGAGAGCTGTGCAGGACTGCGGACAGCGGCCTGCACCGACCTCAGACGCCAGGAGCGCAGAGCTGGCCTGAGGAGCAGGCCCGACATCGGCAGCTGCTCCTGCCACTGCAGGGAGCCCCGAGGGCGGCTCCAGCCGCCAGGTGGGACCGGGGCTTGCGGCCTAGCGCCGCGAAGAAGACGCTGGTGTTGGCGGCTGTCCTGGGCCGCGAAGATGACCAGGGAAGTCTGCGACTCTGGCCGCGGTGAAGACTGCAGCACGGGCAACCTCCGGGCCGCGAGGGAGTAACAAAGTCTGCGGCTCCGGCCACATGGGAAGGCTGGCGGTGGCGTCCTGCCGCTTCGGCTGAAGAAAGGCAGCAAGGTGAGTGAGCCTGCTCGCAGGGAGACCCGCGGGCAATGCATTCATAACAAAGTGCTCAGTATGAATGAAATGCCCTACAAAGCTTGGACTCTGGAATGCAAGAGTCCAATTACAAATTGGAGGACTTTTCTGGTTAAATACTTCTCATATAAAGAGATGAGTATGAGACCAAGGTACAGAAGCATAAACGTTATACACTCCTAAAGCTTTTCAACATGCCTCCACTTCCACCTTATTCATTTTTTAAATTTATTTTATAAGTGATATCACAGCTATATTGGATATTGTATCATAGTGTCATCTAATTTCTCTCCTCCACCAGTCATTATGTATGAGTATCTATTTTGTACAGTGTACTACTTCAAAAGCATTTATATTATTTTAATTGTTTATATTTATAAAATTTTAGATCCAAGAAAATGAATCTTGTACAGAAAGCATTGAAATAATCACTAGTAACAGAAACATACCTCAAATATATAGAGCTATAATAATTTAAACTATGTATTCAATGCAATACAGTCCACCATTATCTGGAAGGTTAAAGATCATCATTTCAATGAAAATCTCACAAATGGGTAGGAAAACTAAGGATGCATAAATTAAGGGATACATTTAATTAATAAACTTCATAAGTTGATAGGAGGGGTAACAATCGGTGAGGAGATTGCAGCAGGAACCAGATCAACCACAGTGCTGAGACAAGCAAATGTGTATGTGTGTGTCTGTTGAGGGGAGGGGGGAATCATAAAATATATACTTAACAGATTTATACTTTACAACAGATTTGCAAAGAAAATTTAACCAGAAAAGTCCTCCAATTTGTAATAGAAGAAATTGCCACTATTTCTTCTGTGTAGCTTTGGACACATCTGTGAAAGCTCATACATTATAATTAAGAAATGGAGTCAACCAGTGCTTAAAAAACAACTGAAGAACCCAATCTCTATCAAACTCTAACAAGATTTATAATGAATCTGGCCACAGATGGTTTCTCATCTTCCTCCTCTAAAACCTGAGTTAAATTCAAGAAATAAATGAAAGCCATGAACCTTGAGTTTGATCAATTTCCTCCTTTTGTTTTCCTAAAAGGAGACACGTAATAAATTCTGGACGAAGGAGGAAGAGATTTCTCAGGAATTCCTAATATTTCCAACATATATCTGGTAAATAAATGTCCTGGTGTAATTGTAGATAACTGTAGAAAATGAATAAATCTCAAGAGTGCAATGGCTAACTATATTCTTCAATCTTTACACTTTATCATCTAGCACTAAACTGTCTTTTATCAAATGGTCTTCCTTATCTTCAATTTTCTTAATCTGTGCTTCAGCCACATTCATACATGTGTTATTAACTTCCAATTTACCTTCCAAAGATGATAATTTTGAGTCAAACTCTGCATTTAAGAAAATAAAATTTACTTTTGAGGAAAAATAGAATTTTCAAAGCCGACCATGAATTCCCAGATATTATCCAAATTGACCACATGAGATTTAACCATCGTCATATGTGGCAGAACAAGAGGGGAATCCAAAATAACATTAAATCAAACATTTACCCTCCACTAGCACTTTAGAGTCCAGTCCCCTCACTGCAGTTTCACAAATCATTAGTGCTAGACCAAGCACCATCTCTTTATCACTGACAGCAATGCCATGTTGCGGTTTTGGCCGCGAGCACCACAACCAGACCCTTACCCCTGTGTTTCTGGACCTGTTCCTGCTTTCACCGGCCTAGTTCCTGTCCTGTTTGGCGGCGTCCCGGTGAGGGCCGCGCCGCCGGGAAGCCTTCCATGGATGCCCTGTCTCTAGGCGCGTGCCACTTGGGCGCTTTTCTAGGCCGTTTCCCGTCAGTGGTGTCTCCGCCCAAATTCTGACATCAGACACCGCGGCCTTGATAAGTCGGCCACGGCCACCCAGTCTTTGCCTTGCAACGGGCTTACCTACCAGATCCCTGTTGCGCTGTACCCCAGAGTGTCCTGCTTTGCTATCGCTCCGTTCCTGCTTGCCTGCTACAGTACCTGCGTGGTTCCTGCTTGCCAGCTATAGAGCCTGCTTGGTTCCTGCTTGCCAGCTACAGAGCCTGCTTGGTTCCTGCTTGCCTGCTACAGTTCCCGCCTGGTTCCAGTACCCGAGTCTTGCTACAGTTCCTGCCTGGTTCCAGTATCCGAGTCTTGCTACGGTTCCTGCCTGGTTCCAGAACCTGAGCCTTGTTACAGTACTGACCTACTGTCCTAGTCTGGTTCCAGTTCCCAGTCCTGATCCACTACCGCCTAAGTCCCAGCGGCCGGGCCCCTACGGGCTCCTCCCGGGGGGGCTCCGGCTTCCAAGGGTGAAGCCACCTAAGTCCCAGCGGTTGGGCTCCTACGGGCTCCTCCCGGGGGAGTACCAGCTTCCAGGGTGAAGAGCACCTCTACATCCAGCCTGAACATCTGCCTCCTGGCCTGTGGTATACTTGAGGCTTTTAAATATCTTTCCCAGTCTCCTGCGGGTCGGGCTAAGGGTTCACTAAACTGACATTCCCTAACATGCCAGGCAAGATCCATATTGGAAATAGCTCTTCCACTACTCCTGCAGCCCGGGTGTCCCTTGGAATGAGAGCAGGAGGAACTCCCTTCCACTTGCTGTTTCATCAACAGGCACCAAGCTGCCAGCCTTGCGCATCCCTCATCTGGATCTGTTGGGTAAGTTTGCTGCTCAGGTTAGTCTCAGATACCAGGAAATCCAAATGATTTCTTTTCCCCATTGCAACCTCCAATGATGAACCACCTGGAGTTTCAGCATTCTGTGTCTGGGTGACACCGGAGCTCGATAGCTCCCGCTGGCATTGAAGACATTTTAGCTGAGTAGACATGAGCCTTACTCTTCCGCTTCACCAACTTCAAAACACAGGAAACCTGATAAGTGCAAGAACATATTCAATGTACATCTGCCATATTGCTCCATCCCTCCAAAAATACATTTTTAATTGTATAAAGTGTACTGTCATCAGTACATCCAACCTACGAAAAGTATACTAAGAAAAAACTATAGCCCTCCTTTACAAGGAGGTCATCTTCAGAGATTACGGAGCATAGGAAAACTCATTGTGGCATGACAGGATTCACCTGTAAGGCCCAGGAAATCACATGCAGCACAAAATCCAGTTCACACTGCAAGTGTCTTTTTTTCAAACAATAGTAAAGTACTGGAGAAATTAGATAACTGCAACCTAACAATAGAAAAAAGAAGAGAATCTGTCTTTATCCAAAAGTAAATTCAACACAATCCCAGAGACACAGACAAGCCCTCAAACCACTTGAGTACTAGGGTGGGACTTGGGATCCCCTCCTAGTTCTCCATAAAGCTTCTTTACCTTTGAAACCCTTGGACTAGGAAAATCCTCTTGTCTCAGAGAATGATAGAATGCCATTTGATGGTTACATCAGCTCCTTAGCCATACCTACCGTTTTCCCTTCAACTTTGGAATCGGGAACCCAGCTTGGATCTGAACACCGTTGGACTATCACAAAATCCTTTGTCACCTTGGAAAATGGAAAAGAGAGGCATTCAACCCTCTCTCATTCACAAGCCCAGTGAGAGCCACAGCTTCACTAGCTCCTTGATCAATACCTGCCCATAACTGAGAAAAACATTCCAGAACACCTAAAAAAAAAAAAAAAGAGTAGCTGTTTATCTATAAGGACCTGATATTATCTGTAAGGACCTGATATACTGAAAGGTTTTTTTTCATTGTGTTTATGAAAAAAATGCATGGTACATAGGCCCCAAATTGAGTGATTTGCATGCATACCTGCCAAGTCACCTGCATTGGTCAGGACACTCCTGGCAGATAGCAATCAAACCCTAAGCTTACGAGGAGGTCTGGGAGCTAAGATCTTCTTCCTGCATAGCCAGGTGGGAGAGCAAGCAGGAGGAGACTGTGTCTGTCTTCTCTGCCACTGTTCCTGTCTACCCCAGCAGTTTTATTTATTTATTAATTTTTATATTGCTTGTAAAGCAAGTCAACCAAGCGGATGTACAAAGTAAAACATACATAAAACAATTCATAGTAAAATTATTCATAAAAAATATATACAAAATATATAAAAAATATATACAAAATATTTAAATAGAATGATAACCTGTAAATCAACTGGAAAACTACATTGTGAGGAACATTCATGTGCCTGCAAGAAAAACCAAGCCATTACTCCTTTCTAAATTTCAAATAGGGATGTGAATCGTTTTTTGACGATTTAAAATATCGTCCGCTATATTTTAAATCGTCAAAAATCGTTAACGGCGATATATAATAGGAATTCCCCCGATTTATCGTCAAAAATCGGGGGAAGGGGGAGGGCCGGAAAACCGGCACACTAAAATAACCCTAAAACCCACCCCGACCCTTTAAAATAAATCCCCCACCCTCCTGAACCCCCCCAAAATGTCTTAAATTACCTGGGGTCCAGTGGGGGGGTCCCGGTGTGATGTTCCACTCTCGGGCCACGGGTGCGTTGATAGAAATGGCGCCGGTGCTACCTTTGCCCTGTCATATGACAGGGCAAAGGTAGCGCCGGTGCCATTTTGGTTCCTGTCCCCCGACGTCACGAGCATAGGAGATCGCTCCTGGACCCCCGCTGGACCCCCATGGACTTTTGGCCAGCTTGGGGGGGGGCCTCCTGACCCCCACAAGACTTGCCAAAAGTCCAGCGGGGGTCCAGGAACGACCTCCTGCACTCGAATCGTGTTGCCGTAAATCAAAATGGTGCCAGCCATACGGCTGGTGCCATTTTGCAGTACTGTAATATGGCCAGTGCCAGGCAAAGGTAGCACTGGTGCCATTTCTATTTATTTATTATTTTTATATACCAACATTTGATCTCAATCGAGATATCATACCGGTTTACATTCAGGTACTGTATTTCTCTATCCCCAGAGAGCTTACAATCTAAGTTTTTTTGTACCTGAGGCAATGGAGGGTAAAGTGACTTGCCCAAGGTCACAAGGAGTGACAGCAGGACTTGAACCCTGGTCGTCTGGTTCATAGTCCACTGCTCTAACCACTAGGGTATTCCTCCTCCCTTTGATAGAGATGTGAATCGGGTGATCGATCGTTAAGACGATCGATCACCCGATTCACATCTCTATCAAATAATTATCTTTGGAAAGGATTTCCAAAGATAAAGCATTCCAAAGGAATGTGGCTCGATAGCTACATGACTACTCTTTTGTTGCTTCTAGATGTATTGCTAACAATAGCAGAAGAGCTAATAAGCCCATTCGTGAAGAACAGAAGGATCGTGAGAGCATATAAGGGAAGAACACCTTGGCAAGATAGAGAGGAAAACCACCTTGTAAAGCCTGAAATATCAAACAGAAAATCTTGAAGCAAATATGGTAACTGATAGGGAGTCAGTGAAGGCTTTGTAATACAGGAGAAATATGAGTTTAGACCATGAAAAGTATAGCAGTTGTATTTTGAAGCATTTGCAATCTTTTTAATTGATAATTTGGGATACCTAGCAACAGAGAATTACAATAATCTATTTTGGAGAGAATGAATGCATGATACAAAATTTTTCAAGTCATGAGAGCTGAGAAGCGGACAGAATCAATGGATGTATCTGAGGTAAAAAAAGAAAAGATTTCTGAACAATAGCAGAAATGTACTAGATCATAGTTAATTGTGAATCAAGCATCACTCTAAGAGTGGAAACTGAATTTTTCAGGCGGGTAAACAAATGCCTGATCAATAGGCAGCAGCCAGGTGAGGGGAATAGTGGAGGAAGAAGGGAGAGGAGTAACAATAATGTAAGAGACACATTTCTTGCCATTGTTCTGTCCTGCGTGCCATTGGAGATGGGAGGAAGAGCTCATAAAGGGGCTGGGTGAGCAGAGTTGAGAAAGGACCTGGAAAAGGGGGGAAGAGGAGCTGAGAGAAGGTCTGTGAAGGGGAGAGAGAGAGGGACAGAGAGAGAGGAGCTATGAGGGTGGTGAAAGAGGTACTGGGAAAGAGGGAGAAGAGCTGGGAGAGAGGATGTCACCAAAGTGACCATTATTAAAGACAGAGTTGTCAGAGACCATGAATGTATGATGCTAGAAAGAGTAGGAATATACAGTGTTCCTGACACTCCCCCGGGTGAGGTGTCTGGAAAAGGAGCATGTTAAACTTATGAGTTCACTTTAGCTAATGAGATTTTGACCAGTCTTCAAACATGGGAAGTTGGCTGATGCTCAAGGTCAAAGCCCTCAAGTTTTCCAGGAAAAGGGTGATTTCTTAGGATCCAAGGAGGACCCTGAGATTGAGAGAACCAAACAAGCTGAAGAGTAATAAAAGTGGAGTTCATTCCATACCTCTTGCATTTAATCGAAGATTTACCTTGTGTTTGAAGAGTGGTGTTCCAATCTGGCATCAGAAGAAGGACTGTCAGACTTTGAAACCTGCTTCTGACTTCCTGCTGAAAGAAATCAGCAGGAGCTCAACTGTTCAGGAGAGTGTTCCAGTTCAGCTACTGGACTACAAAGATCTGTATAAGAAACAAGTACCAAATATGGAGGCAGGCCGAGGGAAGGTTCCATTCTCCAAAGCATGCCTATGCCCCCGTGTGTGAAGACTTGCATTGATTATAACTTCTTGGACTGTGTTGTCTTTTGGATTGCAGTGTTCTCCAGTGTTCACTCTACTGATTGTATTTGCATCAGTTACTCCAGTGAAGGATTTATTTTGAATACCACCAAACTGTGCAGAAGGGTGTGATTCTCACTGGAAAGTGTCAGAAGATTTCCCAAACACTTTAAGAGCCTTGAAGAACTGTCTATCTCTTCCCCCCCCCCCCCCCTTCATCAGGAGAGAGCATGGGTTACATATGAGCCCCCTGCTTCAGACTCTCTAGAGGGGCAGAGGCTGCACATATAAATCAGGTTCTAAAAATAGCCACGGAAGTACAAAATAAAAGAGATTAAGATATCAAATAAGCAAGGAGATGCCGAGTTGCTACGAGCTGTCTTGAAAAGACATATAGGGTACAATCTCAAGAGAAAAATCCAGATATAGATGATAAAAGCCATCCAAAGGATAGTATGCATAGGTGAGGTGATGTTAATGTGGAACCTATATCTCCCAGTTAGAATAGGGGTGGGCAATTCCGGTCTTCGAGGGCCACAAACTGGTTGGGTTTTCAGGCTATCCGTAATAAATATACATGAAATAGATTTGCATACAACTAAGGCAGTGTACATGCAGATCTCTCTTATGCATGTTCTTAGGGGTACCCTGAGAACCCGACCAGTTTGTGGCCTTTGGGGACCAGAGTTGCCTATTGCTGGACCAGAAGTAGGGGGATAGTGGAAACCTTGCATGAAGAGTTTCTCAAGCAACCTCACTATAAGTGGAAGAACCCACTTATAGTGAGGCAATACTGTACCTGATATTGATGATGGAGACAGTATTGCTGAGGACAATCTGGAGAACTGTGATCACTCTACTGTGTGGTTCAATATAAACACAGTGAACTAGCACTGCCTCTAATAAAAATGGTTATAATACTAAGGATCCAGTATATCAAGTGCTCACATCCAGTTCAAAGACTTCCCTCAGTGCTAAACCAATAAAGCAGAGCAGGATTTACCCTGGTGCAAATCTTCCAGAAAATTTGACATGACTGTTTATTCCGGTGCTGCCCTTAGTGAGCCAGTGACAATGAAACTGCATTGCACTAGAACATTAAAGCATGTAAAAGACAGTGCTGTGAGGATATATCAACGGACTGGGATAGCAGGCACTTTTCCTTTAAATTCACAAATCTCAAAAAGGTGTTGGTAAAATCTATGCCAAAGTAATTAATGAGGCCCTAGGTACAATATACTAGTTTGAGGAGACAGGTTTGTCTTTTTTTAATATTAAAAATATTGTTTAAATATAAACCTATTCAACTTATGACATTGTTATTGGTAGGAAAAAAATAATTAGCTTTGCTTTCAAATCTCTTTTATTGAAGAAAGGGGACTTTATTTGTTATATGCAACATAATTTTTTATGATCTAAGTGCCGAATGCCTGGCTTCATAAGACAAGTCATCCATGGATAATAGTAGAGCTTCAGGCTGAATTAATGATTGTTGATAATTTAAGAGGTGTCTGAAAATCATTAAACCTGCATCTCAGACTTGTTGCTGTAGATATTGGCTTAGATCAGGAAAATACAGTACACAAGATAAAAATGGTTTGCCTGTAATCTTCCATTCACACCTTGAAATTGTGATAGTTTTGCTCACACTAAATATTTCCCAGCCCACTTGCTGTTTTTGGCCCCCATTCTGTACCAATACCATAGGGCCCACGGTCTTTTACCAAGTGCCGAGTTTTTAGTAGCTCTGTTGGTTCTGAACAAACAGGATACTTTTTTTAGATTATGATATCTAGTATTAAACTGAAAATAATTATGTTGGCCCTAGAACAGGTATCTCAAAAGCACAAAGAATCCAATTGTTTCTCAGCATGGAAAGCACAAATGTGTAATCGCTCTTCATACATTGAGAATGAAATGAAAATAAATGATAGAGGTTGAAGATGTTGGCATTTAATACCTCCTGTTCACACTCTGCCAGCTTGCAATGTGTATCCGTCAATAGACATGTTAGAGGCATCCAAATTGATTTTTGGAGAAAGGCCACTGCCACAAATCACATCCCTATATGTACTGGGGTTTTTGCATTTTTGGGGTCCGCTCCTTGCTTTCGACCTTCCCCTTTTTGGAATGGGTCTGAGAGGTTATAAAATTGCCCCTGAACATGTGCAAAGGTCTGTTACAGATCAAGAGGTCTTTCAGCTCTTCAGTGGATAGATCAAGAGGTGTTTGAGTTAGTTTTTGGAAGGTGGTGTTGGAGAGTTTGGAGATATTTTTGCTAGGAGGGCTGGTTACCCCTCTCTAGCACTGGATGTGATCTGGGGGTTTTCACTTCTGCAAAGCAAACAGCAAGGTAAAGACTTTGGAAGTGATGTTGTTGTTCTAGAGTTTCTGTGACCAGTTTTGCGGTAAGGCCAGTATCACCTTGCTGTAGTTATTGACAGTTTTATCACATAACCAGTAAACAGTGGGTGAGGCTGCTGACTTCTTGGAGAACATTTTAGAGAGATCAGATTTTTTTTTTTTTCTGGAACCTTGCTTTATGCTGGTTTCTGAAGAGACATTTCCCACCCTACATGGGGAAGGGATTTTGGAAACTGGTTTGGTGAGAAAGAGGTGAGTGAACAAGGGAGGCACTATGGACAAGGAGATCTCAGCTTTTGTTGCTGTGATTTTCATTTTACTTTCATGATTTTTGCAATTTTATCCTGGATCATCCTTTTTAAGTTAAAGTAAATTTCAGTTGAACACCATCCTTGGACTCTGTGTTTTATTCAAGTATGCCTTTCCTCAAAAAAGGCTTCTATTATGAGTATCTACCAACCAGTGAAAGAGAGGGAGTTGGGGGTGTGAGTTCATGACTAAGACTCGGTTACCCACTACTGAACCAGGAGCCCAGGAGGTTGAACCCCCCACCCCCTCATCCTGATGGATGAACCCTGAATTGTATGGACAATATATATGAGAGGAAAAGAGATTCAGGATATTGAGGAGCTGCCATGGGAACTCTGTGATCCACTTAATCCAGTGTTCCCCACAATTAAACTATTCTCTTTTTTTATTTCTGAAAAAAATTGTCATCATATGCAGCACAACTGGCTCTTGCACAGAATTGATTGAATGCCATGTAATTGCAGGAAACTAGGACCAAAGCCAAGTCAGGCCAGGCAAAAGATCCCCTACCAATCCCCTCACCATGACCTGCAGTAGAAGAAGTGAAACGATACCTCATGCCGCATCATCACCCTCTTCTCCCAGGAACTGGGCTAGCAGTTTGAACCACACAGGACACCATATATCTCTCTACGTTTTCTCATGCGATTCAAATTAGTGATTCTTGGTGACAGAGGATGATAACCAGACCTAAGGCGCAACCGTTCTCCTACTACTGTCTAGGTCGGTGGGTAGAGGGATTGTTGGGAGAGCAAAAAAGAGGGAGGTTCAAGAGAGTGGTGCGATAGGGAATTGGCTGAGGTGATGAGAAGGGATTGCTCCTAAGGAATATAAGGAATAGGTGTAGTTGAAGTCAGGGATTCTTGAAGAAGAAGAGAGAAAGGGGATCGGCACCAGGGTATATTGTGCTTGAGAGGATGGATTGGCACCAGGGGTTGGGTATATATATAAAAGGACACTGGGGATAGAGGGAAGGGAAAAAGTGAAATGCCAGGCAATAAGGGAGTAAATGTTAGGAAGGAAGCAGCTTGGGGATCCAACTACATCTGGGGGAGGATGGACCTCTTCTGCTTCCTCCCTTCCAGATCCTTCTTACTGATTCTTGAATCTCCCTCCCACTTCATGATTTCCCCCCTCCCTAATCCCTCATCTTCCCCTTATCTTTCCCACCTCCTGTCACCCTAATCTTCTGTCCATCTCTCCCCTCCTTCACTCCCCCATTCCTGAGATCCTTCTCCTTCTTTTCCTCTTCCTATTCCAAGATCTCCCCCCTCCACCAATTCTCCCTCTCACATTTCCCCCACTCCAAAAAATAAAACAAGAAGGAAGTAAATTATCCAGATAAAGGGTTATGAGAAAGAGGAAGATTAGATTCTCTTTACTTTTCAGCTACTTTTCTTCCTCCTGTATTTGGCCAGACTGGAATGAAAAAAGTGCTGGTACTATTTACTGACACATAATGTCCCAGTCCAAGCACTGGCTTGCATTTCTGTTTACTACATGCTAGCATGTGCTCAGCTTTGCTTGCTGCTACTGCTTTGCTCACTGTTTTTCCAGTTTTTCATATGATATATCCGTGTATTTTTTTCCTGGTAAAAGTGAAGTACTGACCCTATTCAAACTATTGCACTTCACTATTCTTATGTCTCAAGTGCATTATCTGAAACATATCCGTAATAAATCTCACCTGCTGAATGTCAGGTTTTGCCAAATTTTGGCTATTATGAAAGGAAATATTCAACATAAAAGAATGTATCAGTCACAAACTGAAAGAAGATATTTGTATTCATGAACTACAATAAATGCTTCATTATCCAGCTAAGTTACAAGGGATATTCAGCAGCATGGCTTCTTCAGAAGGGGAGGGTATGACATCAAAGAGGTTCCCTTTCCCACCTACTGCTCAAAGTACCATGTAGCCTGTCTACAGATGTGTGCTAGGAGCATCTGAGTGGGCATGTAAGAAGCATGCAAAGTGAAAGAAAAGGTAGGATGATGATGGGGATGAGGTCAGGAGTCATCAGGTGTAAATTTGTAGGCAAGGGCCACAGGAAGACTAGGAGGGTGGTGGATTTGATAGTCAACAATGGAGAAGGGGTAGAAAGGAACAAGAGGGAGTGTGTTGGAAAAGAAGGAGAGTGGAGAGGGGAGAAAGGAGGATGAGGACAGAGGGAGTGAGTGGAGAGAGGGAGGAGCAGGGATCTCTTTCAGCCAACTACAGCAGAAGTGGCAAGATAGAGCAGGGTATCTGTGGAGCATAGATAATAGGGGTATGCATTCGTTTTTTATGTATTGGCAATCCGCAACGTATATGTCCCTATTCGTTGTATTCATGGGGAAGCGAAACGTATCGCAACTCCCCACGAATATAACCTATCCGTTCCATACGTTTGGTGCCACGCACTTTTCTTCGCCGCCATTTGCAATCGGAGAACACCATTTGGGTGTATCCATAGCCAAAAACCAGCTCTTTCCTGAGAGTCATCAGTGACCTCGCAGCCCTGTCAGAGTGGGTCGGACAGGTTGGCACGGATACCAGAATGCAACGTATCAGCGATAAGATTTTTTGAAATGCACTGAATGCAGCCAATCATGCTGTCACTCAGTGCTCAGTGACACTTTTCCTGATGACCCAGCACTATATATACTTAAGCTCATGGTGTGCCATGCACTTTCTTTGCAGGGGTGACTTGGGGAGGCTGGGAGGTGGTCTGTCTCTGCGGAATGTGAATGCACTCAGAGCTATTCTGAGTTCTCAAATCTGTATTCAATTGCTAGCTAGGCTAGTTATTTAAGAGAAAACGATATTTATTCTTTATTTGGCTGTAGTGCCAGCTAGCCCTGTTTATTTTTAAACAGTTTTTTCAGTTGATCTGAAACAGTCTCTCTGTGCCAGGGAGAGAAGCTGCTAGCAGTGCCATTTTGTTTAATTCACCCTCTGGGCTAGGCTGCAAGCACCATTTGGGTGTTGTAGGTGGGAGAGATATATTCAATTTTTAGCTAGTTTGCTAGAACTTCCATTGAAAAATATATTTTATCGAGCAGTGAGTAGTTTAGCAGACTCAAATATATTATTGGGACAGTCTGTGCAGTGAAATCCCCAGTCTGCCTCTTTTGTAGTTACAAGCTCTATGTGTGCACACACATTACATTAGTGCATATCAAGGCACTGTGCCAGTGGGCACTGACTAGTTTAGCAGACTCAAGTATATTATTGGGACAGTCTGTGCAGTGAAATCCCCAGTCTGCCTCTTTTGTAGTTACAAGCTCTGTGTGTGCACACACATTACATTAGTGCATATCAAGGCACTGTGCCAGTGGGCAGCCAGTAGGCAGACATTATATCCATAATGTCAGGGAAAGCTAGATGTGGTCGAGTGATTGGGACTGGCAGAGGAGGCACTTCAAAAGGCACTATTGCCAGTCCCCCATTAAAGTTAAAAAGGGATCTGTTGCAATCTAAACTCTTTGGAGGGGCAGGCAGTTCCATCCAGAAAAAAATGAAATCTAAACGATGCATTGCCATTGCCACCACCTGTTTCTGACCCTGTAGTTTTGGAGGTGAGGGAAGGGGAGGCTGAGTCATGCAGACAAAATGTCGACACCCAAAAGCAGCAGTGGGACAGAAGTCTCAACTAAGACTTAGCGTTGACAATGTAGTGCAGTCACTGTTTGCTTCTGATTCAGATGAAGAATCATCTTGTGTGGGATTCTCATCAGAAACGGAAGAAGCTGACGAAGTTTTAGGAGGATCAGTTAGTCCTGTCTTAGCCTCCACTTCAGTGCAGCAGGGAGAGATGAAACGGATGATGAGGAGGAAGAGCAGTCAGCGCAGGCACAGAGGGTGACTGAGGCCCCTGGCATTGCTTCTCAGGGTGCACCCACTACTTCAGCTCCAGAGCCAGCATCAACCCCCAAGGCTATAGAGAAGGGAGGATCACGAAAGACATCTGCGATCTGGAGCCACTTTAAAGTGACGGATGACCCGCGTTTTCCTCGTTGTAATTACTGTGGCAGGGTTATTAGCAGAGGCAAGCAAATGGGACATCTATCTAATTTTGGCATGACGCATCATATGAAGAGGCATCACCCAACAACAGTACTGCCATCTGGGGATGGTGGCAGTACCAGTCAGGGGACCCCTTCCAAGCAGCATAAAGTGGTTCAAAGCAGCAGAGTCAGCCCATGCCCTCATCACCTTCTAGCAGTAAGGTGACAGGCCAGCAACCCCCTGACATGTAGCAGAAGCGAAAACCCACCATGGAGGAAATGGGGTGGAGTGCGGTAACGCTATCCCGGGGTAGGAGGCAGGCAGCCTCAAAAGTTGTAACCAGGAGCATTGGGGATATGATTGCCCTTGATGACCAGCCCTTGCAGTTAGTGGAGAATATGGGTTTCAAGCATTTTCTGAAGGTTGTAGTTCCAAATTACAGTCCCCTCCAGAACCATATTTAGCAGAAAGGTCCTCCCTAGCCTGTACAAGCAGTGTCGCAGTCGCATGCAAGCGCTGCTAGCTAAGGCAGAGGGGAGTGTGCATTTCACCTGCAATATCTGGACCGCCATGAATGCTGCACACTCTTACCTCTCCCTGACAGCACACTTGTGGGACCTGGCTGAGGCAGGGGCAGCCAGCAGCTCTATTACTGAACAAGTATCAGGGTGGAGGTGGGCTTTACTGCACACCCACCTGACGGACCAGGCCCATACCGCAGCCAATATTCTAGCATGCATCAGACAGATGCTGGAGGGCTGGCAACTACACCAGCGAGACAGGAATCCTCAGGCAGAGTTCTTTGTCACAGACAATGCTGCAAACATGGTTAAGGCAATAAACGACGGGAGCTTTAAGAACATCCGATATTTTGCACTCACTCTGTACCTGGTAGTGAAGTCAGCTCTGGGTTGGATTCCAATGACAAAGAGAATGAATACCTGCATAGGTCAATGCAAAAGTGCAGGAACATAGCAGCACACTTCCACAGAAGTGTGAAGGTGGGGCAGGTTCTCTGACAAAAGCAGACTGATTTGGAGATGCCTCACAAGCGTCTCATTCAAGATATTACCACCTGGTGGAATTCTACCTTTATGATGCTCGAGAGGTTAGTGAAGCTGCAGATACCCCTTCATGAACTTTCTGGTACAATGGACATAGGTGTGCAGAATCCCCTAGGGGGTACCATGATTGGTTAGTCATGAGTCAGCTGGTAAAAGTCCTGCAGCCCTTCAAGGATGTCATGGAGGAGCTGAGTTCCAGAAGTGCCACCTTGGCTGACATCATCCCTAGAGTTAATTTCCTGGATGAAAATTTGGAGGCCTTTAAACAGGAAGAGGGAATGACAGTTGAGGTGCTGCATTGTCTGGACATTTTGCAGCAGCAGGTGGAAGAGAGATTAAGGCCTTTAACAGAACACATACATGCTCGCCACAGTCTGTGATCCCCGTGTGAAAGGGAAACTCACCCTACAGTATGATTGTCTCTTATTGGTGAAGGACCTGCTGTTAGCAAAAGTCCGTGAACAGGAGCTCTATAGGCAGAGACAGATTAGGCGTGAAGCAGAGGTGGAAACAGCGGGCACTTCAGAGAGTTGTGGTAGCCCAAGCAGGAGCAGCACTCTGTCAGCAACAGCTAGTACCTCCTCCTCCTCCTCCTTCACTTCAGAACGCCAAAGGCATGTTGCCCATAAATATTCATCTGTTGTGCTACGGGATAGAGAGAAAACAGCTGGCATGAGGGACTCTCAGCCCACCCAAGCAAAGGAGACACCAGCATAGCTGTCAGTGACATGGTATCTCTCAGAGCTGACAGAGAACATACAGACAGATCCGCTGGCATATTGGGCACACAAGTCCACTGTCTGGCCACACCTAGCCAAAGTGGCTCAGCGATATCTGTCATGTCCACCAACCAGTGTGCCTAGTGAACATGTCTTTTCAATGACAGGGGATATCATGAGCCCTCACCGCTCAAGGCTGGCACCAGAGTTGATGGAAATGCTAGTGTTTTTGAAAGTAAACTTGTCTTTGCTTGGGTTTCCAAATTTTCCCTGTGAATGGCAAGATGAATAAAAGCAATTGAAAGCCTTGCAGCAGCTCCAACTGCCTCCTATGCTCCAGATAATATAAGCACTGCAGCACATGTATCTGACCTAAAACGCTGTGCCTGTCCATCCACTGTCCAGGCCATACGTCCCTACAAGGGCCTGACCTGAAACGCTGTGCCTGTCCATCCAGGCCGTACGTCCAAGGGCCTGACCTCTTACGCTGTGCCTGTCCGTCCACTGTCCAAGCCGTACATCCCTACAAGGGTTTGACCTTGATTGCTGTGCCTGTTCGTCCAGGCCTCATGTCCCTATGTGGCTTGACATCTGTCCTCGATTGCTGTGCCTGTTCAGCCAGGCCTTATATCCCTAGGTGGGATTGTCCTCGATTGCTGTGCCTGTCCATCCAGGCCTTATGTCCAGTCCTAACGGCTGAACCCTCGTTGCAAAGGGAAACCTCAGTCTCTGGCATTTCAAACTAGGAATCCTTCACATCATGGATCCTTAAATAAAACAAACAGTTTTCTTTAGTTTCAGGGCAGAGAACAGAACTTCCTCTGTCTTGCTTATGAAGACATGAGCTGTTTGCAAATGCTTAAATCCTAATAATTTGTACCATTATACACTCTAGGGGGCCAACCCATTCCAGGACGCCCTTTCCTGCTCAAAGGAAAGGGAATTTTCCCCGGTGTAGCAGCCTATCTCTTAGCGCCTGTTGACCCATGTTCAGAACGAGAAAAGAGCTCCAAGGTACTTAGACTGTGGCAAGCACAGTGAGACCATGCTCACTGTGAGACCTGCTCTATGTCGCCATGCTTTGAAGGCTCGTGCTCCACTCTAGGGGCCAACCATTCTGCGGAGCCCTTTCCTGCTCAAAGGAAAGGGAACTCTCCCCGGTGTTGCAGCCTATCTCTTAGTACCTGTTGACCCATGTTGAACCGCTGTTCACATGGCACCCTGCTCCAGGTCACCACACTTTGATGGCTCGTGCTCCACTCTAGGGGCCAACCCATTCTGCGAAGCCCTTTCCTGCTCAAAGGAAAGGGAACTCTCCCCGGTGTTGCAGCCTATCTCTTAGTACCTGTTGACCCATGTTGAACCGCTTTTCACATGGCACTCTGCTCCATGTCGCCACACTTTGAACGCTCGTGCTCCACTCTGGGGCCAACCTTTTCCGCAAAGCCCTTTCCCCAGTGTTGCAGCCTATCTCTTAGTACCTCTTGACCCATGTTGAACCGCATGGATAAGTTTCTGGAGGAGAAGTTCATAAACGGCTATTAATCAGTAGGGAATAGCCACTGCTTGTTGCCAGCATGAGTTGCATGGATCTATTTAATGTTTGGGTTCTTGCCAGGTACTTGTGACTTGGATTGGCCACTGTTGGAAACAGGATACTGGGCTTGATCGACCCTTGGTCTGACCCAGTATGGCATATCTTATGCTCTTATGCTGTTATTTTAAAATTTTTATTACATGCTTATTTTAACAAATTCTAAGCAAGTTACATTATACAAATGACAGAAAAATGTTCTGTTCCCAGAGGGACTTTAACCACACTCCATAAGCCACTTGCCAATACCAAGCTGAAAGCTATCACAGAGTCCCTTTCAGAGTTGTAAACACAAACCAATTTAAAAACAAAACAAATCACAAAGCTTAAAACCAAAATATAAAGCCCTAGTGAAAAGTAGTACCTGGCATAATTGTATGCTGTAACTCTACACTCAATAGATATAAAGACAAAATTAATTATAAAGTGCTGATGATTCTTTGAGTTTGTGTGGCTGTCATGGTCATTTGTAGTGCTGTGGCTGCAGTTGTTCTATGCTGCACATCTGCAAGGTGCTGCCTGAAGAAATGCACTGTCTGCAGATCTTGTTGCACCAGCCCAGTCCTTGTCTAACTCTCTATGTGGAAAATCTCTCAATTCTGAATGATCAGAGTAACCATGGATCATTAAGTTGGTAGCAGCTCCAATCAGGCTGTGGCAAGGGAAGACATTTCAATTCACTTCTCCCCCCACCTCCTTCTCCTCTTTCCTTTTAACACCAGGCACTCTATTTATTTATTTATTTATTTATTTATTCATTCATTCATTTGTATAACACTAATATCTAGATCCTAGGTGGTGACCAATAAAACATACATAATTCAGAAAGCACAGTAAAAACACAGCAGATAACAAGAAAAATAACATAATTTGGAGCTTATTCAAATCAAATGCTAGCCTGAAAAGAAACATGTTCAACATAGCCTTACATGTCTTTGTATAGGTCATCAGATCTCATGTGGTGATGTGTGAGAAAACTGCTATACTCAAAAGAGCTGTTCAACTTTTATAATTCTAACAGCCACATTCTATAACCCTCTGCTCGTAAAATATGGGGGTTACGCGTGCGGCGAGCGCATTTTAGAAGGGGCCCGGCTGTGCGCGTAAAAACTGTTATGCACACGAGAGCCAGGCCTCGCAAAAGGAGCTGGCATAAGTTCTGAAACGAAAAAAAAACCAGGTTGTTTTAACAGGGTCGGGGAGGACAGGGAAGAGGGAGGGAGTATGGGCAGGGGGATAGGGAAGTTCCCTCCCAATCTGCTCCTTAATTGGAGCAGACTGGAAGGGAACAGGGGAAGGCCACAATGCATCGCCACGCAAATTTTGCAAAACTGCTTCCCCTTGCGTGCGCCGGGATTACAAAATCCAGCGGGCATGTGCTTGCGGCCCGCCAATTTTATAACATGCACGTACTGACGCGCGCATGTTATAAAATCAGCACGTCCATAGGCGCGCTCTGGGTAGCGAGCGCACATGGTCGCACACGCGCACCTATTAAAATCTACCCCTAAGAATATAAAAGCAAAAATTGTAACTGTTTACAGTGCATTTTCTATCATGAGTTAATTTTCAAAGGGTTTAAGCATGTAAAATTAGCATATACGTGCAAAAGTAGATTGCATTCGAATACATACTATTTTATAAACTTCAAAAGTATGTGCATATTTTCAATGTCATGTGCACATTTACCTGCACAAAAAGGAGTGGTTTAGGGTGTTCCAGGTCAGGCCCTGAAGATTTGCACAAATACATCAGGCAACTTATTCATGCAGTGTCACAACTGCTAATTAACTAACACAACTGATATCAGACTCATCTGTTATCTGCTATTTTTGGGTGGTGAATGCAGGAGGCGGCCTCTGAAGGGCTCTGCAGTGTCTGCTCCATGTCCCACTCCTGGCCAAGCAGCATCTCAGCAGGGAGACAGCAGTCTTAGCACGGGCAATGCAGAGTTGATTCCTGTGGCTGATGACCACTGGGAGAGCTCTCCCACAGTGGGGGTCAGGTCACCTTCCTTACAGATCAAGGGATGGAAGGCCCAGGCACTGCTGCGGATGGGAATCCATACTGGTTTGTGTGCATCTCAATATTGCTGCTAGAGCATTCCATGTACCTGGAACTCAAAGAGATTACGAATTCTCTGTCTCATTGTAAATGGTTCCGGTTCAGGGAGCTGGCACCGAAGGCGGGTCGGATGGGACAGCCCATGCAGAGCATCTGTGGTCCTTTGGATGAAAGACCAATGCTGTGAAGGTCCATTGCACCAGCAACCTGAAAAGCTTATACCTGAAGATTCAAAGTGGTAACCACTTCCTTAACTGGCAGAGGTTGGACAATGGGGTAATTTCGGAATCCTTAGTGGTGCAATACATCCTGGAGGCCAAAAAGGGCTGGCGTCCCTAGGGGCAACATTAAATCCCAATTAGCAGGGTTGGCCTTCTTTTCTAAAGCCAGAAACTGGCCTAACCCCACAACATCCTTTATGGTGAAACAGGTAATGGCTGGGTGGGTGTGGAAGGAGGGGCCATGCATTGATGAGCGATGACCAATTACATCTGCTCACTCTTCTTTGGCAGGCACTTCAAAGAGTAGTAACCACGCCATAGGAGATGGCACTCTTCCAAGCAGCATTCTCAGTGGCCAAGTTCACAGCCTTAAGACTGGGAAAACAGGTGGTGGGCCCCTCCAGTCTCTGACTTAACTGGTATGGCTCATTCCACTGACAATTCATTGAGCTTACTCAACACCGACCAGAATGGCAGGGACCAATTCTCCCTAATGGTGATTCCCAGCCTTACAACCTGGTTGGTCACTAATGTAACTGATTATCTAGCACTTCAACCAGTTGGGGGGGGTATCATTTCCTTGTACATAAAAACATATGTTCACTTAACCATTTCAAATTCATGGCTTTCTTTAAGCGGGTACTTGAGGCAGTGAGCCTGTAGCCAATGTTCCTTCTAATTTTTGAAAGGTTACATGCGCAGAAATGTTCTTTTGTACAAATTTGAGTTCTATGAGCCAGTACAATGCAAATAATGGGCCAGATTTTAAAAAGGTTACACGCGCCGGGCCTATTTTCAAAAGGCTCGGTGATGTGCGTAAAGCTCGGGGACGTGTGTAAGTCCTGGGGGTTTACTAAAGGGGCGGGGCGGTCCGGGGGCGTGGCCAGAGGCTCCAGGCACAGCGGCCATTTGCCGCTGTGCTTGGGATCGTGCGCCGGCAATTGGCCAGCGCACGCAACTTGCGCCTGCCCAGAGGCAGGCGCAAAAGGTAAATTAAACATTTTGGGGGGGTTAGAGTAGGGCTAGGGGGGAGAAAAGGTTAGGGGAAGGGGTGGGAAGGTCAGGTTAGAGGGAAGGGAACGAGGGAAGGCAGCGCGGCTCGGTGCGCGCAAGGGCATAATTGTGCACCCCCTTGCGCGCGCATGTTATAAAATTGGGCATACGTGTGTGCGCCGGGTAGCGTGCACTTCTTTTAAAATCTACCCCAATATTGGGATTTCTTGTGCACATTGGGGTAGATTTTCAAAGGGTTACATGCGTAACCTCCCAAAAGCTGCCCCTGCGCGTGCCCCGGGACGTGCATATGTCCCCGGGCTTTCAGAAATGGGCGGGCCGGGGGCGTGGGGGTGGGGCAGGGAGCGTGGCGGCGGTACGGGGGCGTTCCCAAGTCCTCAGGCACTGCAGCTGTGCCGGAAGTTTGTGTGTTGGCAGCCCGCCGGCAGGCGTAACTTTTGAAACAAAGGTAGGCAGGGGGATTTAGTTAGGGCTGGGGGGTGGGTTAGATAGGGGAAAGGAGGGAACAGAGGCAGCCTGCGTGGCTCGGCGCGCACAAGTTGCACAATTGTGCACCCTTTGCGCGCGCCAACCCTGGATTTTATAACATGCATGCGGGTTGCTCGCAAATTTGTGCCAGCGCGCAGGTTTTAAAATCTGCCCCATTATGTTTTGCCATGTGCACAGGGTTAACGACCTGCGTGTGCATGTATATGCACACAGCTTAGAGGGAACAGTATCTGCAGGCTAGTCATTATAGCACCTACTCTTTTCAAATTGGAGCAGCAAGTCGTGCGGCAGCATCCAGGGCTCGGTCAGGGCAATTCAACAACCAGAACAATGGTGGTCCTTAGTTTATATCTGATATACAAAGTGTGAGGCTCCCAGATTCACTGTTGTCTTCTTTTCCAAAGTGTTTCCAGAGAAGCCACTCTTTCATATGCAAGGCAGAGAGAACTGTACAGGCTGGCTGGCTTCATGGTCGTGGGATGAATGAGGAGTACACTCTGAGGGCAGGATGGTTTGATAGGCTGGGCATCTGCTAGGCCAAATGGATTCTGTTTCTCTAGCAGCAGCTCGTGGATTTGGCATACTCAATAGATTATTCCGATGTCCTGGTTATTCATCTCAGAGGGAACGATGTGGGCAAATATCCTATATGCCGGTAACTTCTGAAATTGATCATATGTGACTTGGCACTCATTGCATCCTGGATGTCGCAATCTGTCTTACCCCTAGATTCATCCAAATGCTATAATATCGCATGCATAACACCCATGGTTATATAGCACCACCAACACCTCACCTCGAGCTATTAGCTGGCCCTCCTATAGGCATATAAATAGTTGAATACAGTGAAGGCCCCTCCAGAGGCTCTCCCTCTCACTCACTCACTCACTCCACTCCTCTCCCCTCCCTTTCTCCCTCCCAAGCCAAGAAACGGCCGAAATGCAATTTGCAATCTTTAACGCCAGGAAAAAACGTGTAGTTATTTCCAGCATTAAAACCATGCAATAGCATGCGTTATGCTATCGCATGGTATGATATTGCTCCTCATTTTCATTAATCCCGCCCAAACCTCTCCCCAATCCCACCCCTTCAAAAAATTAGCATTTGCGCCATGCAATAGTACAATTATCACATGCGTTATAACGCATTATCACGTGCGTTAATGCCATAACGCATTTTGATGAATGACCCTATTAATTTGGTAAAATGTCAAGTTTGCACATTCCAGATTGTGGACAAGAGGCAATAGCCAGAATCAACAGTCGAGATGGGAAAGCGGTGATTCTGCTCAGTGGGCTGCCTTTGGTAGGAACATGCTATGGCTCATGTAGGGCCAGAGTGCAGGCCGTAGAAGCAACCAGCAAAGACACTTTGCCTCAACAGTCCTGGAAATTGCATCTAAAATAAGGGCAGATACAGGAACATTCCACAGAGGAGAGTTGGTAGACGAGGCTATGTAATGTAGAAGCTCAGCACCTGTTATTTTCAGTTTAATAATAATATTAATAAAGCTGCAGCCATTTAGTCCAACGTGATATGGTGGACTCTGTGTATTTTGTGAGCAGTCTCTCCATTGAAGGGTTAGTGGTAAGAAGGAGGTGGAGATGGGGTCTGGATGTTCCTGTTGTTGCAGGTCCTGCTATGGGTGCAAGTTTTTTTTTTTTGTTAACTGACTTTTAAGATTTTGAACATATACTTTGTACTTAAGTCTTTAATGTTGTTATTGTTATATTTGTGTTTTATTGTAGTTATGAATGTTTTAAATATATAATCTGCAATGAAAAGATATAATTTTGGAAGATGTGGAATATAAAAATGCATAAATATGTAAATTAAAGGGTACAGAGCTGAAGGAGATAAACTTAGGAGCATAACATAAGGAAATAGTTGTTCATGGAAAGAGTAAGGAGGGCAGGGAGCAGTCGCCCAAAGAAGGAGATGCAATCAGAGAGAGAATATCAGAACTCAAGAAAATATGGGTTAAGCACAGAGGATCTTTAGTAGCCAGGAAGCTAGGGTGGAGTTGATGATCAAATAGGGTCTGTAGTTTTGCAAATGGAAGAGAGAATGAGCGATCTACATGGTATTTGAGGTAATTATCTGCTCTCATAGTGTGTTTCTGATATTCTGGTGAACTTAGAAATATATTTCTAGTATAGCACACATTTTGCCCCTTTCTCAGAGAGAATTTTTATACAGTGTTATCTATGTATATTTTAATACATGACGGCTTTGCAAGATGCATGTTGTTCACAGCTAGGACATTCATAAGTCTATCCGTACAATGTCTTATTTGTGCATAGGAATATGAGAGTGTGGAGAGGTTGAACCATAACAAAAAACACTGTGTTGGCATGGATTTCATTGAAATATGAATGAATGGAAAGTTGGAGACCTTTAATTTGGCATTTTCATAGCTTGAATGATCATGTCCCTCCCACTCTCTCACCTAGCCAGTCACGGCCTACTCCCCCCATCACCCCCAGCTATCCAGCCAGCCAGTGATCCCCTCTCCAGCCCCCCAACCACAACCATTCTCCAACTAGCACCCCTCCACACACACACACACACACACACACACACACACACTCTCTCTCTCTCTCTGCCAAGTCTGTCAATACCCTTTCCCTTTTTCTTACTTTTCTTTATATTGATTTGATGCCACCCCCACAGTACCAAAGCAGGTGTTCCCTTCCAGCACTGTGAGTTTGAGTTGCATGGTGCCCATACTCCTATACTCTCTTCATGCTCTCGACACCATGAGAACAGTGTAGGAGTTTGGGCAATTGTGTGATTCAGACTCGCTGAGGGCCGCGTAGTGCGAGAATACATCAGCTCTTCTGGGAGTGGTGCAAGCAAGGAATGAGTTTGAGATACTATCACACAGATTTTAGGGAAGGGTCTTGTATGTCAGTGCTTAGTGATGCCTCTAGAAATGTAGCTTCAAAAGAAACTGCACTATCATGACTGTAAGACAAAAGGGGGTTGTGGAGTCTAGTGCTGCTGCTGTCCATTGAGATCCTGATTCCTCCAAGTGCTGGTGCAATTCCATGGTATTGAAGTGGGAGGATCCTATTGTCCAGAAGTATGGAAAAGCATCAGATGATTATCTTCCTTTCTGTAAGAGGAATTAATGTCAAGGTGCCAAACTCTCTTGCATGCCAATAGAATAATTTAGCTGAGTAGCAGCATCAGCTATATTTCAAATGCAGGACGAACTTACAGCATGTGTGTAAGGGTTTGGCTAGCAGTGACCCAGGCCACTGTTGTCATTGAAAGTTAAGACAGAGCAATTGATTCATTGAGACATGCATTGAAATTGGATTCAATACTGAGCAAGGGTTGTGAACCATCCATTTATTCTTAAAGCTGTCACTTGTAATTGTTTCTCATAAAAGTGATGTGAAGTACTGTATCATGAGTTTGGTCCATAGCTTATAAGTTTATCTGGAATAAAAGACAAAGTACATGTTTAATTCTCAGTGTATTTTTGTTACTGCACAGTTCAGTAGAAAGTTGTGAAGTAGTGTAATTAGGATGAAGATGAAGCAAGTTCAGAGGACACTTATCTGACAGTGAGTGGTTGTGTGTCTCAAACCAAACTTCCCAGAAGACTTTTGACTGCTCTGAGTCAGCTACGGTGAGATCTAGCAAATATTAGGAATAGTCATCTAGAGCCCTATGATGTACCATTTTCTCAGAGACTTACCCTCTGCTGCTGCAGTAGCCTATCAGAATTTAGACATCCATGGGCCTAGTTGCAAAAATAAAGGTTTTCTTCAAATCACTATCTATGACACACAGTTCATAATGGGAGCAAAATTTTTTTTTTTAATTTATCGCCAAAGCCAGCAACATGATCCTGATGAGGAATACACAACCTGCAGTGCTGCCACTCAATCATGTGACATCCCCGCTGCCTGCACCATGTCTGCCAGGCTTCCCCACACTATTCGCAAAGAGATTAGGGTCTGCACATGGGCCGAAACGCTCTCGGATGCAGCCAGGGGATGAGGTAGAATAGAGAAGCGTGATCTGCGCCCCTCCCCCGCTCACGGATCATGCCGACTCCTCCTACCGTCCTTTTCTTACATGCACTGGCACCCACCACAAGGGCCAAACTACAAAGCAGCCATGAACCCGAACAAAAGGAGCATGGACAGGAGGCCTGACCACAACAGAGCATGCTCCTCTACAAAAGCCCGAAACGTGTTCCAGACATGAATAAAATCGTGCATAGCCTGCACAGGAAACAACACTCCCTTATGTGCCAGGCCAGAATCCAGAAAGGTGGTGGGGGGGGGGGGGGGGCAACACAGCAAATGCAACCTTACCCAGAAAAACCACAGAAAGAGCAGGCTGGGAGACGGGCTGGCCCACCTTTACATTCTGTTTGCTGGCCCACCCTCAGCCTCTGCCCACTTCCAAGCTCCTGAGGTGGAGCACCTGCCCAGTTGTGGCTTCCCCACCTTTTTTGGGGTGGATTGGCTCCTTAGCTGTTTACATTTTTTTTTTAAAAATTTTTTTTAATCTAGACTTGATCAGAAAGATTATCTGAAACTGGATTATGAAATATTTAAATATTTCTAATTTAATAGTGGTGTGCCTAGATTTGTCTCTTCTTTGTGATTGTCATGCTACTTGGAACTTTGACTTTCTTGTTTGTCAGCAGTACCCTCATGTTTTGATTTTCTCTTTGTGTACTACCGTATATGTCAGTACCACAACCTGCAACAGCCTTTCTTTCATAGCATTTGTAATGCTAAAGCCCATAAAAGTTAGTATGTTGGACGTATTGCCAGCACATTTGTTGATACAATAAGGCCCGGATTTTCAAAGCCCTACGCGTGCTGGGCCTATGTTCCAGAGCTTTGCAAAAGGGGAGGGGCAGGGCGGGGCCAGAGGCCTCCGGAACAGTGGCCATTTGCCGCTATGTTGGAGGATGGCGTGCCGGCAGGCGTGCATATTATAAAATCGGGCGTCTGTGTGCATGCGCCAGGTAGCACACGCACATGGACACCCACTCATAGGTTTTAAAATCTACCCCTAAGTACTGCATATTATCCTTATCTTGAACAATGACTCACTTTCTTGCAAATTTCTTTGTTAGAGATAGATGCTGCCACTCCTGGCATATCACTACTGCCTTACCTTAGTACAGTGACTAATCTATTAATAATACAAACTTGTCAGAGCCTGCAAGAATAACCTCTGGCCTACCTGATAGCTTAGAGCAGGGGTAGGTAATTCAAGTCCTGGAGTGCCACAAACCAGTCTGGTTTTCATGACATCCATAGTGAATATCTATGAGCTATATTTGTATTCAGCGGAGGCAGAGCATGCAAATATACCTCATGTATATACATTGTGGATGTCCTGAAAACCGGATGTTTGTGGCCCTCCAGGACTGGAATTGCCTACCCCTGCCTTAGAACCTACAGGAACTGTACAGTTGATGCAAACGTTTAGGAAATCCTCATCAAATTGTTTTTCAGTGAACAGAAGTTGAAACAATCTTTATATAGTGCAAAGTTGAATTTAATCTACTTCTTAAGATAAGTAGGGATGTGGAAGGGGGAAAAAATTTGTTTTTGTTATTCAGTTCGTTTTCAGCAGGTTTTTTTTTCCCCCACAAATTTCGGTTTGTGGACTGCTTGATTTATTTCATTCGTGTGAAAAGAGTCAAGCAATGAACACCCCCAATAAGCCAAAAATTGAAAGCATGCCTCCCTCCCACCCTCCCGGAAAAATGCCGGAGCCAGGATCTTCCCGCTCCCTACTTACCCAGTCCAGTGGTAAACCGCCGGCAAGGACTAGGTCGAATCCTCGGACTTGCATAGGCCAAGGCCGCAATACATTGATGTGGCCTTGGCCTACTCACGGCCACCATCGCAACCTAGTCTGGAGCCCAGCCCCAGGCCCGACACAGCAGCCAAAAGAGCAGGTCCTAATGTGGGGACCTTGGCCCAGACCCAATTCTGTGACCCAATTCGGAGGCCAGGTCCTGATGCTGGGATCTCAGCCTAAGACCAGGTCCAAAGCCGTGACCTGACCTAGAGGTGGGGTCCTGATGCTGGGGCCTCAGCCTAGATCCAGGCCCAACACCGTGACCTGTCCTGGAGGCTGGGTCCCAGCACTAGGGCCTAGGCCTGGACCCGGGCCTGATGCTGTGATCCCACCCAATGTACAGCAATGCCGTACATCCAAATGGCACTGTCCGCTGGAGTGAGTGCACCGAAGTTAATTAACTACAGCGCATCCCAGTGGTTGGCGTCATTTAGCATTGAAGAGCCAAAGAAAGAAGAGGATATGAAGAGGAGTTCCCAGGCCTGGGCTCTGAGGTCTGAGCCTGACCCTGGGCCTAGGCCCAGACATCAGGACCCAGCCTCCTGTCCAAGGTCCCAGCGTTAGTCCTAGGTCCTTAGCTTAGGCCCCAAAGTTAGGACCCACCCTCCGGGTTGCGTTGCAGCAGCGTGCCTGAGTATGGGCCAAGGCCCCAGCATCAGGACCTGGCCTTCGGGTCAGGTCACAGCATTGGGCCTGGGTCCAGGTCTAGGCCTGGCACTGGGACCCAGCCTGTGGGTCAGGTTGCGGCTTCAGGGCTGGGCTCGGGCTTTGGCCTATGAGGCCCAGGCATCGGGACCCAGCCACCAGGTTGGGTCATAGTGTTGGGCCTAGGTTTGGGCTGAGGCCCCAGTGCTGGGACTCGGCTATCAGGCTGAATCAAAGTGACGGACCTGGGTCTGGGTCCAGGCCTAGGCTGAGGCCCCAGTATTGGGGCCTGGCATTTGGGCACGTCCCTGGGTGGGGGCTGATAGATGTGCACATGTGCACTCATGTGCTACTTTGAAAGTTACAATCTTTGGGTTTAATTCAAAAGTCTTTTAATACTTCAAAGATTCCATATTTGAAGAAGTACCAAGCGAAATATGGTCCTCCCGAACACAGACTATATTTCACTCTATGGCTGTATCAAGAGGGATAAGTCACTCTAAGGAGCAAATGTAAAAATATTAAAGGATAGATCAAATTAAGGCTACATGGAGGAAAATGACATAGAGCATAATGGAAGGTACAAATCATACCTAGTAAAATCTTGATCCAACAAAAAGCTTATAGTAACAGAAATGGCTTTGAAGGCATGAATGAATAGAATAGTCCTTTTAACTCTAAGGCTATCCAAAACCATGCTAAAATGAGTCACGTTATTAAAACCAACCAACCAATCAAAATAAAACACTTTTTAAATGAAAAATGTGTGATTACATGAACTAATCAACAGGTCAATCCAGTAACGAGTGGTAGGAAGAGCTGCGTTAGTGCCCGGCGCACCCGCGGTTGCCGCACGCACAGTCCAGCTCACCTACCGCTCGATCCTGTATGTAAACAGCTTGCAAATGCAAGCTGCATCTAAGAAGCGTCCATGAAGCGTTAGGCCGGCGCAACCCATTTTACTGTATAGAGTGCTATACAGCCTATACAGTAACCTGGGTGCGCGGGCCTAACGCTTCACGGACATGCTGGTATCTGTCATTTCAAATGTCATTTCAAATGACATTTGAAATGACAGGTATCAGGAAGTGGACGGTTCTCCGACGCTCGGAATTGTCAGCCCTCTCTCCCCTCCTCCCGAAGCAAGCACCGAAAGCGGAAAAATCGAAAAAAAAAAAAGTAGCAAGAGAGAGGACGGGCAATCCTACGCTCGGAATTGCCAGTCTTCTCTCCCCTCCTCCCGAAGCAAGGCGCGAAAAGCAGCCTTACTCCGGGAGGAGGGGAGAGAGGACTGGCAGTGTAAAGCGACGAAGCGACTTACTTTTTTTGCAACCCCCCTCCGGAGACGGACATCAGCGAAGACGACCATGGCTCCCCTGCTTCCAGCTGCCCGCGAAGATGGACGCATCGCATGGGCGAAAGCGGCCCCTGTGCGTGCAATTGGGCCGCTCAAGACGTGACGTCACATGCCGTGACGCCACAGTCGTGACATCACGCCTTGAGCGGCCCAATTGCATGCACAGGGGCCGCTTTCGCCCCTGTGCATGCAATTGGGCCGTCTGTTAATAACAGTCTGTTAATAACAGTATGCTATAGGGGATAAAACACCACCTAGAATAAAATCTAAAAAGAAAGAAAAATACCAAATACAAAATGTTGGCTCTGTAGCGAATACCAAGAATCCATACAGAAGTACTAAACAATGTCCAAGGCAATGCAGAGATCCATGAGTTAAAGGGACAAGTCAGAAAGCAGAGCAACCAATTTTTTTTTAACTTGTATTTTATTCATTTGAATTATTACATCAAACACCAACATGTATTTCAAAAAAGAAAAAAGAGTGCAAAACCAAATACAGGCAAAATAAAAATCAACTAAACAGAAAAGCATTAGTACTAGATAGACCACTATTATGGAAGAGAAGGAAATAAGGCCTGAGACAAGGCCCAGATAATAACAGATTAAAATTACAAATGAAAAAATACAGCATCTGAATTAGACCCCCATCAAAGATACACTATATGCCCCCCCCCCCCCCAAAAAAAAAAATAAAGGTATTTTAAGGAACCTAAGAGGCAATGTTGCCTCTTGCATCCAGAAAGCCCCATAGCTGGATAAGATTTTAAAAAAGGTATTTAACACTATTCAAGAAAATCAGACATTTACAGGGAAATCTAACTTTGCAAGTGGCACCCAAAGCTAAAATTTCAGGTCTCATACTAAGACATTTCTTTCTATGGTCCTGTGTAGCTTTAGATAAATCTGGAAAAATCCACAACTTTTGGCCCTTAAAAATGGCACCTCTATGGTGAAAAAGCAACCGAAGAATATGATTTCTATCTTGTAAAAAGGCAAATGAGACCAAGAGTGTATCTCTAGAAGTAATAGTCTCTTGTGAGTTCTCAAGAAAATTAGATCAGATAGATTTTGAGAAATGTCCCGATCTGTTGATGTCCGAGGAGATAAAAGATAATGTAATCTTGCAGTTGGTAGTAATGATTCTTCAGGAATGCCTAAAATGTCTTTCGTGTAGGATTTAAACAATTCAGAAGGTGAAGCAAGTGGAACTTTCAGAAAATGTAATACCCACAGATTAAAGACTTTAGAAACATTTTCCAAATTTTCAATTCTGTGAGAAGATGAAATAAAATCTTTAATAATCTGAAATTGCATTCTATTGATTAATAGAAGAAAACAAAGCAGAAATCTTTTCTTCACATTGCTGAAGTCTAGAGTTTTGAATTGATACTTTGCATGTATGTCCAAAGAAAGACCCACTAAAGAAGAAATGGTCTTATCCAGAGAAGCCATAATTTGTCAGAGAGTGTCAAAAGACCATGGGGAGGCTTAACCAAAGCAGGTCTGACCTGGATGTCGAGAGATGGCAGTCCGGAGTTGCAACGAATCAACTCCGGTCAATGGGGCTGAGATTCCAGCGGTTCTTTGTCTTTCTTCTGACTCCTGGCATAGTTCAGGGCAAGAAACCCCTCCTCTAGTTTGTAAAAGAGGAATGCTGATAGGGGTAGATTTTATAATTTTGTGTGAGCGCGTACTTTTGTTCGCGCACCAGGCGCGAACAAGAGTATGCGGGATTTCAATAGATACGCGCGTATCCATTAAAATCCGGGATCGGCGCATGCAAGGCTGCCGATTTTGGGCAGCCTGCGTGCGCCGAGCCGCGCAGCCTGCCTCCATTCCATCTGAGGCCGCTCCGATTTCGGAGCGGCCTCGGAGGGAACTTTCTTTCACGTCCCCTCACCTTCCCCTCCCTTCCCCTACCTAACCCACCCCCCTTCTACCTTTATCGACGGATTTATGCCTGCCGGAGGCAGATGTAAATCTGCGTGTGCCAGCGGGCTGCTGGCGCACCATCACCCGACCCGGGGGCTGTTCCGGAGGGCGCAGCCACGCCCCCGGAACGCCCCCTGGCCGAAACCACGTCCGCAGCGCCGCCCCCGAAACGTCGTGTCACCCGCGCCATGCCCCGAAACGCCGCGTCACGACCACCATGCCCCCCCGCCACGCCCCTCCATGCAAGCCCCAGGACTTACGCGCGTCCCAGGGCTTGCGAGCGCCGCCGAGCCTATGCAAAATAGGCTCGGCGTGTGCAGGGTGGGTTTGGGGTAGGTTTTCGGGGGTACGTGCGTATCCCTTTGAAAATCTACCCCTTAATGCGGTGGAGTCACTGAAATCAATTTGCTGGTTCAGCAACAAGTTCTCCACACAAACAGCATTGCCAGGAAGCCATGGGGCCAAACACACCTCAGGGCTGAGGGAAACCTCTGATGACGACAGTCTGGACACCGCTATTCACTGGGGTGGAAGTCGAAGGGGCACTAACGTACTCTGGCATAGTTGTTTACCATGGTCCTCCTCCTTCAGGGAAACACCGTACTGCTCCCTTTCTCTTCCCCATACTCAAAAGATAAAAAAGGGTTTAATCAGAAGCTAAGGAAAGGGGATTAAGGGAGAGCCCAGGTACGAGCATCTAGTTCAGGAGCCCCAGAGCAACCACTTTTGAATGATCAGAGAAACTCTAATAGTTGAAATTGCTAGTTGAAAACATGTAGAGATTTTTTATAGCCTTCTACTGCTTTATAGGAGTAAATTATCTTCATGTTCCAATGCTCAGACAGCTGCTGCTTAGAGGAGCCCATTATAGTTAAAAGTAGACACAACAATCACAACCTGAGAGGTTAGAAAGGTCAGAGTATATGTTTTAACTATGAAATTGTCTTCACCTGACTAATTAATTGGAGGCCTATTGAGTCAATTATGTTTTGGGGGCTTATTAACAACTTAAAAAAATAGTAATGAATCAGTTAGAAATGTGTCCAAAGTTTTGAACATGTCATATCTACTGTTTTATTATTTTCAGTCTATTAAATCCAACAAATATTAATTTTGCATAAAAAATTACAGAAAGTTGTCATGTTTAGCTTTGTGATACTGTCAGTCCTTCTTCATGCAAAGATCAAACCACAATGTTGGCTATCATAATAGGCACAGTGAGCCAGATTTTCAAACCTATGAGTGGGCGTAGATTTGTGCGCGCAACCCGGCGCGCACAAATCTAAGCCCGATTTTATAACATGCGTGCGCAGCCGCGCGCATGTTATAAAATCCGGGGTCGGCACGCACAAGGGGGTGCACACTTGTGCACCTGGCGCATGCTGAGCCCTAGGGGAGCCCCGATGGCTTTCCCTGTTCCCTCCGAGGCCGTTCCGAAATTGAAGCGGCCTCAGAGGGAACTTTCCTTTCACCAACCTGCCCCCCAGCCCTACCTAAATCCCCCCCCCACCTTTATTATTTACGTTGCGCCTGCCTCTGGGCAGGCGTAGGTTGTGCACGCCGGCCGAGTGGGCCTTCGGAGGCCTCTGGCCACACCCCCGCCCCAGACCACCCCGCCCCTTTTTTCGAGCCCCGGGACATACGTGTGTCCCGGGGCTTGCACACGTCGCTGAGCCTATGCAAAATAGGCTCGGCGCAAGCAGGAGGGGTTTAAAAGCGTAACCCTTTTAAAATCCGCCCCTATCAGTTTATCCAACCTGCTTTGCCTTTTCAATAATCATATAGCATTAATAAACTTTTGTGGATGAAATAAGTTTTTTAGGAAGTTTTTTTTTTTTCAATTAAAAGCAGATTAGTTCAGCTGTCTGCTGATAAAATCGCCCCCACATGGTCCGCGTTTCAAAATAAATTTCTGCATCAGGGGCCTTCAGAGCTCTCTTTTCAGGTATTATAACTTTGTACCATGTAGAAGCTGAATTATTTTCTATTTACTTAGAGATTCATTGAAACATGCAATTTGACAAGTGGTAACGAAACATTTGCTTGTAACTGTATAAGATGCAGGGGGGCAGATTTTAGAATTGGGTAAAAAAGTTTAGAAAAGTCTGAAAGTCAGTTTGCTTGCATCGGTTTAAAGGGCAAAATAAAGGATGGCAAATGCATTCAAAATGAACCTTTTATTGGACCAACAATACATTTATTTCTTCAAAAGTAATATTCCTTTCATCAGGTCATTGCAAAAAGAGTCACAGGCCTGATGACAGGAGTATAATTTTACTGCTTCTGATCTTTATCATTTATTTTTTAAAACCTTTATTTTTAAATATCATCCAAGTAAACACTTGAACAGGAAAATAAGCGCAAGATCTTGAGCAGGGTACATAAAGCAATCGATATAACAAAAATGTATAAGTCATGCTTGTACAGTCCACTACTTCATGAGAGACCCAAATTACACTTAAAAGCAAGAAATATTTCAAGAAACAAACAAAAAGAGAAAAATAAAGCTGAGTGTGGGAGGGTTGTGGTTGGGTTACTTTATCCTGTTTTGATTTGTCCGCCTGTGGTGTGGAAGTTGCTTGCCGAAGCTTTAATAAAATATTTGAAGATAAAGCTGAATGTGCCTCTTATTCCTGCCTGCAGCATCTGGGTATCAAGGGAAGAAACAATTTTCAGCCTCAGGAGATTGCCATTACAAGAGTGGAAGACTGCGAGAAGAGATTTATTAATACTGCTGCTGGTTAAAAAGGCAGATACTTGGGACAGCTCTTAAAATCTACATCTTACTGACTGGTATTTAACCACAATACTTACAAGGAAATCTTTAAAAAGAAAAAGCCCCCCCCCCCCCCCCCATCTGTTGTACTCCTGATCAAAGAGGCGAAAACTGCTTCCTCTTCTTGTGCGTAGATTTAGCTATATCCAGAAAGTGTATAATTTTGGAATTCAGCATCTCTGTATTGAAAGAAAATCCTTGGAAACCAGTCTCTGGCTGAGACCAGGGCTAAATTTACCATCAGTGTGGGTAGTGTCACCATTTCTGTATCTGATTTCTCCAGAAGCTCTCTTAATTCAAAAGTATGAAAGGATGGAGAGGAGCTTGATATCTGAACTCCTAGCTTCTTTTTCTTAAAAGGAGGGAAGGTATGAAGCACTGGAGACTCGGCGAGCAAATTCAGGCGGCACTTTAAAGATTTCTTGCAAATATCTCCTGGCGTTACCTAGTGATGTGAGCATCACCACATTTTCAAGAGACTATCTTACATAGCAAGTGAAGCTTCAACAGCTTGACCCTTCTTCTGCATACAACTCTATACGTTTTAAGGTAGCCTATCTCGGTCTCATGTGTTTTAACTTTAATAATCACTTCAAATTGTCCAGAAATATGTTTAACTTGCTCAGACAATATCACTACTGCTTCCCATTGATTCAAAATTGAAATATTTAGGGAGTTCCAAAACAAATGAAGAAATCTGCTGGGAGGAAGCAGTCATCAGCAGCTGAATCTGAGGTCAGATGTGACAGGGGTTTCTTCCTTTGTGGCTCCATGGATAATACCACGTTTCCTAAAATCTGGATGGATGGAAGCAAAGCATCTAGCTTCTCTTGAGCGCTTCTGACTTCCACAGCATTTTTCGGAGTGTCCCACAGGTTGTTGGTTAGGCACCTGCACTGATGTTTTCCCCATGCTACCGCTTCAGAAGCCATGACCTCATCATTCACTGAAAGTACCTTCCATCTCGGTGCAGAAAAAGGAACCTGAAGCTCCAGTATAAGGGCTGCTTCTAACTCCAGAGGAACTGCAGTCTTCCTATCACCAACGGTGACTCCAAGGAAGCTACAGAGCCTGACCTGGGATGTTGTCTGTCCACCCACATTCTGAAAGAGACCCTTAATTGGAGGAGAAAGACCAAGATCCTTCCCTTGCATTTATCTATCATGGACAGAAAAATGAAGAAAAGGATAGCAGGAGACAGCAGATCAGCAGTACGAGCAAACACCGTCACACACCCTCCACCATCATGACCCTCCATTTATCATTTCTAAAGACATACACAGCACTGTATAAATACAATCCCTGATAAATGGAGCTTACAATCTCGTCAAAAACAAATATACATGACAAACAAAAGTCTATTGAAAGTGTGTTTATTGGAGAGAAGTGGTTAAGATTTGAAAGCAGGCTCAAAAAGATGAGTTTTTAGATTTGAATACAGCCGAGAGGACACGTGATGCACTGAGGAAGTCTATTTTTCAAAGCTAGTAATAAATGTAATGGTCTAATAAAATCAATATCACTTACAAAGCGTTTGCATGACCTTTATTTCTAACTACACATGTCTAAATGGACTAACATGGTAACCTCTCTGCATGCACAGTTTGAAAATAGTGCACCATTTGATCAAGGATGTAATTTGCTGCAACTTTTGGGAGGGGAAAAATTTGAAGGCAAAACATTTTGTAAAAAAGTAGTGGGGGACCTTTGCCTGAAAGTACTCAGTCATTTTGAGAACTCAGAAAAATTTCTGCAGGGCGTCTTGCACACATTTTTGTTAATACATTTTTCTCCCTAAAGAAATGACAGGGATTGGTTTTTTTACCCCCTACATTTAATCTATCCTTCCGTCTGACTTATGATTAGGCCTGAATGATTTTCATAGGTGAAATTCTGCCTTCTGCTCTTATTGTCAGCCATTGTCGATTCCTTGAACATCCTGTTGAGTGACAGGAAAAAAAAAACCTGCAGTGGAAGCTGTTTTGTGTTCGTTCTTCCATTTCCCCATCCAAATTATAGGAACATGCAACTGCCCCAGGGCATATGTCAGCTGAGCAGCCCGGGGAGAGGGAAGTCCCAAAATGTAGGACTGGTTGAGTAATAGACAACAGAAACAGTGCTAAATCAGATTCATTCTGATGAAAGAAACAGGGCATGCCTCTAGGATCTGTCCTGGGGTTGGTTCTGTTCAATGTCTTTGTTAGTGATATCGCAAAATGTTTCTGCAGACAACATCAAGATCTGCAATAGAGTGGACACCCCAGAGGTAGCAGAGAGAATGATAAAGTGATTTAAGACTTTGAGGAGAAGTCATTGAAACAATCATAATTCAAAAATGTCTTTTTAACATTTATTTCTCTCTTCTTTTTTAGGTAAGTGAAAGGTTTTTTTCCCTTGGTCCTGAATGTTTTAATGGCTCTGGTAAGTATTGTTTCCAGAATCTACATAGCATGCATATGAACTACTTCATTAACAGTATCCAGTGCAAGAGACTCACTGAAATTGCAATTTACAATCTAAGACTTCAGATGTCTTTTTGGGGAGTATGCTCACTCTCCTTTTCATATCCTGCTTTGAAGAGATGGCTATTGCAAGTAGCAGCTTAGAAATTCTAAGCATAATCTTCTCTCACACGCTCGCACGCAAACACACACGCACAAATTGGAGTAAAGCAGAAAACACCAGTTAGTTGAAGCACCTGAAAGAAAGCCGTTTCTATTCAGCTCTCTCTGAATGGAGAATGCTACACACCATTATCCCTATTGATTTCATTCACAGCATATGTGCTCATGTAATGTGGGATTTGCTAAAAATGATCCATTCCCTTTCTGTGGTCTGGGAGCAGCTGAGGTTTGCATTTAGTGACAGTCACATAGTGGACCTCATATTTTCTCCATATCTTAGAAAAGCAAACGGTGGCTGTATTATGATTTGCTGTTTGCATTTCACATATTACACTTACATCTGTTTTATTATATTATGCATGTATATTAAGTCCATGGAACTGCTACTGTGATGTTAGTTTTGGCACAATGTATGGAAATGTGATATTCTGCTGTTTTAGAAATATTGCACAAGCAGTGCCCTGTTTAGGCAAAGGGGAGAAAACTAAGAACAAGAGCTGTGCCCTGTTTTTGGCCACGTAATGCCAAGAAACACATGACTATTGCTTTTGAAAGTCCTCTTCAAAATTACTTTCAAAACTGTAGCTTTTGGCTCTGCATTTAGCATTCTGGATAAATCGCAGAGCTCTGAATTGCAAAGAAACATTGCAAAAAGTATTTGAAATGGCCATAACATCACAAAACAGCTCACCAAGAAGCCAGTAACTACAACTGATGCTTAGAATATAAAAATTTCAAATAAGCTGAATTGATAAAATTCACAAAATGACTTAAAATGAGCTGAGAAATTATGTGTGCCAGGATGAAGAGTGAAATAGTTGTAACCATCCAACATATAAGCTGAAAAATATGCAGTAGCTGAAACATTTTGGAAAATGCCACCAAATTGGGATTAAAGTGATATTGTGAACACTCAGCTTCTGGTCATGTACTTGGTCATGTCACAAGAGCTTTATGATGGTATTTTTTTTCCTATATTGGCTGCAGTGGTGTGAAAGCCTGAAAAAAAATGGAAAAAATTCAGGGAAAAAGAACCTTTTCCCTCCCAGGGTGAGGAATGAATACGTTTGAAATTTTCCAATTTTTATTTTTCAGTTTTTCCAGGCCCTCACATCTCTAATTGTGTGTGTGGGGGGGGGGTGTTCTGTTTCTTTTTTATCCTGTATTCTTGAAAGAAACAATTTATTTCCTCTTCAGAAATGGTCTTGGATTAGTTGTTAGTATCTTACATATTTTCTCTGCTTCAAAAGTTTGTATGTATGTAATAATAAAACTGTATTTCTCAGAGTAAGCTTTTCTGCATTCTGGAGAAAGGTTTTAGGAACAAAATAGTAACCAAGGAAAAAGGTTTGTAATATCTGAAAGATCGTTGCACATATAAAAGTAGGAGAAGATAACTGATGTCCTAAAAGGGCCTGAAAAGTTAAATATAGAATTCTAGAATAAGTCCATTGCTAAAATTATACATTTAGAGAGACAATTATATTAAGATTTAACAGTTCCATGTTCTACTGGTACAAAGAAGACAAAGCGAGATTTTTTTTTTTTAATGTAAGTTTAGTGAGCCAGGGAACAGAAGGATTCATTTGAAATCTCTACATTTTGAATCTATTGTTCCAAAGAAAGTGGATTGTCAGAAGGCCATTAAAAAGTTAGGTCTGCAAATCTTTCTTTAAGATACCTTGTACAATAAGAAAAAGGTGGTTCTATTATAAGCTTTGATTTTTGTCTTGGTTTTAATAGTCTACTGTATCTTAGAGGAAGATATTTGAAAAGAAAAGATAGCCTGGCTGAGCTGCTCTTGCAAAAACTCAAGGGCTTTGTTTAAATAACTGGCACAGGTTTTTCACCCCATGCTGCTTCCGACCCTGTAAGAGTGTTTCTATTAAAAATCTTGGATTAAAGAAGATCTGGAGACCAAGGCAGAGAGGGGAGAGGAAGGTACAGGTTAAGTCTCAAGCATTCAGCCTTTTTTTTTCCTCTGAGCTGTGAATCTTACTAGAAATTCAGCAGATAATATGAAACCTGGTTGTTGAAACAGTGTGTGCCACAAAAAGATCTCTGGTGGGTTTTCTTTGCTTTTTCTTTTCGGTTTTCTTCCTCAGCTTTGTGTTCTGTATCAAGTTTCTGTAGAGAAAGACAATCAAGAGAGAATTATTTATTTATTTATGTTGGAACTTTTATATACCAGCCTTCATGTACCAAAGTGACAAATCAGATCGGTTTACATTGAAACGAGAATCGCATAAAAGTATTCATTACATCAAACAACGGAATAGCATTAACAATTATGCATTGTTAATGCTATCCAGGAAGGCAGATGCAGAGTAACTTAATCATATGTCCATGATTCTGCCCCCAAACTCCATGATTGTACTGGGTATTTATAACTGGATATGTTATGTTATTTTTATTTTAGCCAATGAGCGAATATTAATTTGGTCCTCTTATAAAACATCTTTAAAGTATGAGGTATGCCTAGGTTTTAGGAAAGAGGAGTCACATCATGTTTGAGAAAATAGTATCCCTTTTTATTAGTCTAGCTTAGGGGTGTCCCATATACTTACATATATTTTGGCTGGTAACACTATAAAAATTTATATAAAGCTGGTCATGCCAATGGGGTTGCCATCAATCATCACTTTAATGTGCTGCTTCCTCTGGTTCTCAGTCATTCAGCGCTGGAGAAATTAGGAAGAAAAATGTGCTGACAAAGCAAGTATTGTGGGCTCATGTCTGTAACTCCTGCCTACCAGGTTTATTAATCTGAGGGGACCAACTATTTTTATGACTGCAGTTTAGCCTCTATTTTATATTTGGTATTTCGTGAGTGGCATGACCAAAGTATAGGAAGTAGGGATGTGCAGAGCAAAATTTTATGTTCATATTTTTTATGTCCGAAAGGGGGTCCCACTTGCGGCCAATATGGACATAAAAAAAATCCAATGAGTTGGGTATATGTACATATGTGCAAAAAAAAAATTTAAACCCCCCTCACCCTCCTTAATCCCCCCCCCCAGACTTACCACAACTCCCTGGTGATCGAGCGAGGAGTGAGGACGTCATTTCTGCAATCCTTGGCGAGAAGCATGTGACGTCGGTGGCACGTCGAGTGACGCGGCGTCACGTGATTCCCGGCTCGTTCGCGCCGGACGGCTCGTTCGGCCCAAAAAGAACTTTTGGCCAGCTTGGGGGGGCCTCCTGACCCCCTCAAGCTGGCCAAAAGTTCTTTTTGGGCCGAACGAGCCGTCCGGCGCGAACTTGCCGGGAATCACGTGACGTCGCGTCTGAGTGACGCGGCGCCACGTTATTCCCGGCTCGTTTGCGCCGGACGGCTCGTTCGGCCCAAAAAGAACTTTTGGCCAGCTTGGGGGGGCCTCCTGACCCCCCCAAGCTGGCCAAAAGTTCTTTTTGGGCCGAACGAGCCGTCCGGCGCGAACGAGCCGGGAATCACGTGACGCCGGCGTCACTCGACGTGCCGCCGACGTCACATGCTTCTCGCCAAGGATTGCAGAAATGACGTCCTCACTCCTCGCTCGATCACCAGGGAGTTGTGGTAAGTCTGGGGGGGGATTAAGGAGGGTGAGGGGGTTTAAATTTTTATTTTGGCTCAACAATCGCGATTTCCCACATATCGAACATATCTATGTTCGATATGTGGGAAATCCGATCGTTTATGTCGAATCAATTTTTTAAGTAAAAAAAAAATATGAGTTGCGTTTTACTAATGCGGTCAATCCGAATGCACACCCCTAATAGGAAGCATTCCTAAGCTAGACTGAATGAAAGAGGTTAATTTGCAAGAGAATACGTCTTGCAATTTCAGTGCTTCCACTCAAAATGCACATCTTATGCTGTATACAGAACATGCTTGAAACTTGCCAAGGAACCTGAGTATGGGGCATGATACATAGTCTTGAGCCACAATTTATGCCATCACTGTCCAAATATATTCCAGATTGGCAGAAGTCACTGTGATGTGAGAAGCTTGCACTTTCAATGGCAGTTTGCATCATGGGGCGGTATCTCCACTTATTTTCATATTTGTTGAATAGATGTTCTTGCATGAAATAGGCAGTAGGCCTTTGTAGGCTTTTCTATACTATGGTAATCAGCGCCACCTCCAAATAGTTGAGTTACTGACTTAAAGGGAATATCTATTTTAGCAATGATACATTCTCAGATCTTCTTCTAGATCTAGTGTCTTCTGTTGACCTTTAGACTACAATTCTTCGAGTATTCTTCTATATCTATTTGTTTCATTTGCCCTCAGATCTTTAACAATAATACGAAGGAAGATAAGATTGGGATTAGTGATGTCAGAGAATGGATAGATACACTGTAGTTAGGTTTCTGAGTTCATAGATGTGAGGAGTTCAAGTAGCTTTGATGGTCGAAGATAAATGGATTCTTTGCAAGTTGGAAAAGGATGCAAATCATATAAACATTTTGTTATGCATAGCTTTTTGGATGTGGCTGAACCAGAAGCACAGATTTCAATGGTCTCAAAAGCTCAGATATTATAACATGATTTAATATTGTTTTTGTTAGTACAATAAAAGATATCACAACCTGTAAAAAAAAATCATGATTATACAGAAAAGACAAAGCCTTGCAAGATCAAGAAACCCCTAAAGAAACACACTAAAACCTGGAACTCCTAAAACATTCCAAAAAACTGATTATATACACAAAGCCTAACATTTTTCACCAGAAAATCCACTCTTGTAAAATAACTAGGACTGCACTCTTATCACACTGGTAAATTTCTCTGTAGCAGGCAATGATTTCTCGAGATGTTTAAGAAGTATAAGGATAGCATATGCCCATCAAATTGGCTAGTTAATAGGTTATATGACTATGATTGTGGAAGTAAATTGCATTGGCTTATGGTCCAATAACAGGATATTAAAAAGGGAGGTGGGAAGATATTTCTGCCTTGTACCCTGGAATTATCTAAAAGGTTAGGATTTTGTTTGTGCTCTACAAAATTGTTTGTGCTCTACAAAATCTGGATTCAGTTCATCCAGCACAGATACTGCATTTGGAAATCTCCAGAGCCTAGGAAATGAAATGTGTGATAGGATATTGGAATTTGGGCAGACAAACTGAAATCCCCTGGCTTTATTTGGTCTGCTTGCTCCATGCTAGCATCTGGTATGGACATCTAAATCAATACTGTGTTTTAAAATAGGCAAAATATCTTACTCTTATACCATCCTCCTTGAAATTGTTCTCTTCATGTGTTGGTGTAAGTACAAAATGGAACACATCAAATAATTATATATTAGCATTCCATGTGTTACACTATATTTAATGTCCGTGCTTCAGTTTGTCAGGTAAAAGGATGATCCAAAATTGCTTGAAGAAAATCCTTTTGTGTGGAAGATCTAAATATGCTGATCCAATTTCTTGCTAACCGGATAAATTATAATAGCTAGCATTAGCAATTAATGCAAGAGTGAGGCCTAGGGCATTGCATAAAAACCATAATAGCTACAGTGTTGTGATGGCATACATCTTTTTATGAGAGGAAAAGGGATCCTGAGTGAGAAATTCAGATCCTACATCAGCAGGTGCATAAACTAGAGGATGGGGATGGCAGATGAGCTTTCTTGAACAAATGAAGATTGTGGCAGAAAACACAAAAGTGTGAATCTCCCAAGGCTATCCTTGAGAAACAGAGTAGACAAAAGGGACAGACATGAGGCTATACAAAAGCTCTAGGAGTGGTTGACTTCTTGACAGTTAACTTTCAATAAAAAGATGCAGAGTTAAGCATTTGAAATGCAGAAATCCGAGGGTGTGGTGCCCTTTGGGAGTGAGATTATGATGTCGAAGGAGCAGGAAAGAGACCTTGGGGTGACTATATCCAGTAATTTCAAGATAGCGATACAGTGCAATAAGACACTGGCCAGAGATGGAGGGATGCTAGAATGCATAATGAAAGGCACAACTAGTAAAAAAAAAAAAAAAAAAAAAAAAGTAAAATCAATAATAAAATAAAAAATACGTATTTAAAGTAATGCTAATAGAGAAAGATTGGGGGGAAAGCAGAGAAATCTACAGCTTTTAAAAACTGTCTTTACCCCTGATTACTCAAAAAGGGTGGGGGAGCATGAGAAAACAGATCCACCCCAATGTCACCAATTTTTAAAGGGTACTTCCTGTCCCAAACACAAAATTGTGTGAAAAATAATTAAGAAAATGAAGAAGTCCCTCTTGAACAAGGAGCTGGTTAGTTGACATACCAAATATGTGAGCACTGCAGTGTATGGAAGGTCTCTCTCTCCTGGGGGTCTTCCCTAAATAGTTTACTTGGAACTAAACAGAAAGGAGACTGGTTTCAGTCTCTTACAGAAAGTCCACAATCCACCAGTTTTTCTTTCCCAGTACCTGCCAGCAAGGGTTTATGCTTGACTTCAGCTGAAGGGCCTAAGCAGTTAAGATGAGATACTGAATTTGTGACAAAAGGCAAGGAAATAAACATTTTCTCTCCTCTGCTAAGATAATTTCTGTACAAAGTTTAGATTACTTAACTCAGTCTCTTAGGAGGGTGATCCAGCCATGTGCTCCTGGACCTGGCTATTTCTGGAAGGGAAGTCTCTCAGCTCCTGGCTCCTCTGTCCCTTGTTGGGATTTTACATGTAGCTTGGCTATGAAGCAAGAACAAATGTCTGTATCTCTATTTCCTCAGAGTGCAAACTTCTATCTCTCCCTTTCGATTATTCCTGCTCTTCAGGAAAACTGATTGCAGGGCTGCCAGATGTACTCCTCTCTTCCTGGCTCCTGGCCCCAACTCCTGGCCATCCCCACCCTGCACACACAGACAAAGCCAGCCAGTTTTTGCCTTTTCTTCCTTAAATGGTCTCCCAGCATTCCTTCGGCTTCTTCCTTTGCTGGCTGTATAATGCTGTTCTCTGAGCAGGCTAAACAGCACAGCCCTTTTCCCAATTTACTAACATTGTGAGTGTTGGATGCTGGTTCTTGCAGAACGTTTGTCATTCATAGGAGAGCACAGGGGATTTGATATATTTTTATATTCCTTCACCTTGGCTGTTGCAGCTTGCAGTCTCTACATGGGTCAAAAACCCTTTTTGGTAAGTCCAAAACACATCAATCAGATCCAAACACAGATTAGTCCACATTGTGAGGCTCCATCACATGATAAGCGCATGGGGGCAGGAACCTGGTTATAGTAGTTTTACACTTGGAATTCAGCATTGTGTACCTGTATTTGGGATTAGTGTTCCCTACATGCATTACTTTGCACTTGTCCACATTAAATTGCATCTGCCATTTAGATGCCCATTCTCATAGTCCCACAATGTCCTTCTGCATTTCCTTACAATCCACTGTTGTTTTAATGACTCAAAATATTTTCATGCCATCTGCAAATTTTTCCCCTCACTCATTCCTTTTTCCAGATCATTTATGAATATGCTAAATATTTATTTATTTATCGAGTTTTATATACCGTCATTCGGTTTTGCGATCATAACGGTTTACAAAAAATACGATGGTTTACAAGTTTAAGGAGATTAACAAGGTTTTAAAAAAAGGTTTGAATGATTGTTAACATAGACATCATATACAAGTTATTTGCTGTTCAGTTTTTTCACGTTTCAATTCTTTGTTATAATATATACTGGTATTGAGTTTCAGTTTTCTTAAGGTTAGACCGGAGGGGGTTGGCGTTGTTTTGTTCATTGGGTGAGTTGGTATGCTTTGGTGAACATCCATGTTTTTAGATCTTTTTTGAAAGTTTTTAGGTTTTCTTGAGTTCTGAGTTCGGTTAGGAGGGACTTCCAGAATTTCGGGCTTCCTAGAGAGATTGCTCTCTTTTGGGTTGAGGTGAGTTGTTTGGAACAAGTAGGTGGTGTCTTTAGAAGTCCTTTATTTGCTGATCTGAGGTTTCTGTTTGGGGTATGTAGTTTTATGGAGGAACTTAGCCAGTTTTCTTGTTTTTCATATATGATTTTATGTAGTATGGATAGTATTTTATATTCAATCCTGAATTTTATTGGTAGCCAGTGTAGTGAGATAAGTGTTAGAATGATGTGGTCATGTTTTTTGATCCAGTGAGGATTCTTGCGGCTGCGTTTGGTAGGATTTGGAGTGGATGGATAGTGTTGAGGTAAGTTGAAAAGGAGTGAGTTATAGTAGTCCAGGTTAGAGAAAATGAGTAATTGAAGGACTGATCTGAAGTCGTTGGTGGAAAGGAAAGGTTTTAATTGATGGAGTGTTAGTAGTTTATGATATCCGTCTTTGATTTTTGTTGTGATGTGGTTTTTGAAAGAAAGTTCCTTGTCAATTATTACTCCAAGATTGTGGGCATGATTGAACGGAGATATAATCATATTTTGGTTCATTAGGTTGAGTGGTGGAAGTTGAGGAGAGTTGTTCTTTCTGTCTAATATGATTATTTCAGTCTTGTTGAAGTTAAGGATGAGTTTTAACTTGGTTAGTATTTCCTTTATTCTGCTTAGGTAAGTGGCTGTTAATTTGTATGTTTCTGCTAGTGATTTTTGTATTGGGATTAATATTTGAATGTCATCAGCATAGAAGAAGTGGGTCAAATTAAGATTTGATAAGAAGTGGCATATTGGAAGCAGATAGATGTTGAAGAGCGTCGCTGATAGAGCGGATCCTTGGGGAACTCCAGTGTTTAGATTAATTTTCTTTGAGAGGGTATCATTGAGCAGCACTTGGTAGGTTCTTTGTGATAGGTATGAAGTGAACCATTGTAGAGATGTTTCCTTTGCCCCAATTTCAGATAGATGGTCAATCATGATAGAGTGGTTTACTGTATCAAAGGCTGCTGATAGGTCGAGTAGGACTAGAAGGTAGCTGTGGCCGTTTTCGAAACCTTTGAGTATGAAGTCGTTCATTGCTAGTAGTAGAGTCTCCATGTTCAGTTGCTTTCTGAAGCCAAATTGCATAGGTAGCAGCATAGTACAGTTTAGTGTAGGATAATACAGGATAGTACAGTTTCCAGTACAGATTCCTGAGGTATTCCACTAATTACTTTTCTCCATTTGAAAAACTGACCATTTAGTCCCACCCTCTATTTCTTGTCCCTTATCCAGTTGCCAATCTGTCTCTGGATACTCCCTCTGATCCCTTTACCTCACAATTTCCCGAGGAGTCTGTCATGAGGGACTTTGTTACATGCCTTTCTGAAAATCCAAATATACTATATCAGTTGTTTTATCTTAATCCATGTGTTTATTTACACCTTCAAAAGGGGTTGCAGAAATAGAATGACAGACAATAATAACTGGAAAAGCTGAGGCTGGGAAAGTAATCAGGAGAGTAAAGGTGGAAGAAAAATTAGCACAGTAAAAGAGGAGGAAAAATCTTTTTTTTTCAGATACATTAGTGACAGGACGAAATACAAATATGGGATTGTAAGACTCAAAAAACAGAGGGGGAAAATGTGGGGAGACTGAGGATAAACTGGAATTGCTTTTTCTTGGAGTAGGACCACAGAAAGCTGCCACAAATAGTAATGGAAATGAAATAGATCTCAAACAATTCTCAGAAGACTGTGGTCACCAGGAGCCAGCAATACTAAAAGTAGACAAAGTGATGGGTCCGGAAGGGGTACATTCAAGGGTATTAAGGGAAATGAGGGAGGTTCTGGCTGTTTCATTATCTGATTTTTTTCAACAATTCTTTAGAATCAGGAGTGGTTCCAAAGGACTAGACAAGCAGAGGTGGTTCCTCTTCACAAAAGTGAATATAAGGAGGAGTTTGAAAACTACAGGACAAATAGTGGTGGTAAATTAATGAATTTGTAGCTAAAAAAAAAGAGCATAGTGCAGTTTCTGGAATCCAATGGATTTGAAGAAACATGATTTTCCCATAGGTAGGTTTTGACGGATGAATCTAATTAATCTGTCTGACTGGGTGACCAGAGAGGTAGATCAGGTGAGATTGCTAGATATAGTGCTTAAGGCCTTTGTCTTGTCTGGTATTGATTAACTTACTGTATACTAGGCTTCCTGCAAACGTACTTTGTGTGCTTCATATCATACCAAATTCTGTTGCCCATACATTAACTGACTCAAATATGAGAGATCATATCACTCATATCCCCCCTTCTCTCCATTTGCTCCCTGTGCAATAGAGGGTCAAATTCAAACATGCCATGTTAATCCACAAATTATTTAATAACACTTCATCATTTTGGATCACTTCTACTTTAAGTATTTATTACACTAAGATCTGTGAACCATTGCCTACTGGAGGTTCCCTCTTTGCGCTGTGCTCACCTGGCTGAGGCTCATGAGCTTGCCTTCTCTTTCACTGCCCTCCCCCCGGAACACTTTCCAGGAGCAGTTACGGCCAATGATTTACACACAAGTGTTAAAAATCTTCCTGTTCCAGGATGCTTTTGAAACAGATGTCTAGATACATTTGGCTGACTATTATTGGGTCTGTGTGTATATGGTAAATTCACTGGCTGAGTTGCTTGTATGTTTGTTTTTTTGAGTGTTTTGATGTACCTACCACAAACTTGAGTGATTGGACTATAAATCTTAAATAAAATAAAATAAATAGTGTGCTTGGATTTCAGCAAGGTATAGGCAACTTATAAACAAGCAGTGCCCTAGGTATAGGTCTTAAATTGATTGACTGGGTTAGAAACTGGTTGAGTTGGAGGCCACAAAGGGTGGTGGTGTACGGAGTTTGTTGCAAGAAAGAGGGGATATCAGTGGTATGCTCTAGTGATTGGTCTTCTGTTTGATTCTGTTCAACAGTTATGTAAGTGATATTGTGGAAGGGCTTTTGAAAAATGTTCTCCTTTTTTACAAATGATTCCAAATTTTGCAACAGGGTAAACATCCTGGAAGGTGTGGAAGACATGAAGAAGGATCTCTCTAATGAAGTTTGAGGATTGAGCTAGATTCTGGCAGCTAAGATTTAATGCTAAAAATGCAGGGTTATGCTTTAGGGTTGTAAACACCCAAGGAAATATTACAGTATAGGAGATTTCTATGCACAAAACGAGCGGGATCTGAAAGTGAACATATCTGATGATCTTAAGATGTTCAAATAGGTAGATAAAATGATAAAAGCCAGAAAGATTCTTGGGTGCATAGGGAGAAGAACAGCTAGCAGAAAATGGGAGGTGATTTTCCTTCTGTCTAAGTCTTTGGTGAGATCTCATTTGGAGTACTTTGTACAATTTTAGAGACTGCATCTTCAAATAGCTATAAACCATAGTCTAAAGGGCCCCTAATAAAATGATAGGAGGCCTTCATCATAATGCATATTGGGACAAACAGTATCTAAACATGCATACCATGGAGGAAAGGAAGGAAAGGGGAGATATGATAGAGACATTTAAATACCTCCAAGGAATAAATGCTTAGCAAAATTTGTTTCTTTCAATGGAAAGGAGGCTGTGAACAAAGGGTTATGGTATGGTAGGAACCTTTGTTTTCAAATTTTATTTTTCCCTGGAATTTATCATTGTTTATTATACCTAACAGACCGCATCATTCTTCAAAATATGTTATGACATTAAAGCATACTTAACGTCATAACACATGCGAAAAATGCTGTAGCGCACGGCGTGAATGCAAATTTTGGGGGGGGGCGGGATCAGGGAGGAGTTTTGGGCAAAAATTAGTTAAATCAGGGGACATAATCACACTGTGCGATAACTTAACACATGCTATCGCATGGTCTTAATAACTACACTTTTTTCCCTGGTGTTAAGCTGTGCGATATGCCCAAAATGGCCATAATGCAATTTGTGATAAATTTTTGGAATTGCATTTTGGCCATTTCTGGGCTTGGAGGGGGGGGGGGGAGAGGAGGGGAGAAGGAGGGGAGGGCAGAGAGAGAGAGCGCCTCTGGGGAAGGCTTCACTGTGTGCACCTATTTAAATCTCTATAGGAGGGCCGCCTAATAGGTCGAGGTGAGGTGTTAGTGGTAGTTTAAGTTTAGGGGCCAGTTTCACATGAAGCATGAGCTGTACGAACAGCACAGTACACCTTGGTGAAGATTTGACATCATTTGGAGTGAGAAAATCTAACAAAGATGAAATTTTGTACTATAATCTCTCACCCTAGCATGATAGTACCCTTTTATAAGAGTCCATCAAGCTAGGGTGAGAGAACATAGTACAAAATTTCATCTTTGTTAGACTTTCCTCACTCCAAATGATGTCAAATCTTCACCAAGGTATACTGTGCTGTTCGTACATCTCATGCAGTAAACAAAGTGGAGATCGGTGTATAAGAGAGACCTTTATTGAAAGGAAACATGTGCTATCATGTCCGGAAGCGCTCTCTCCCTCTCTCTCTAGCTGTTATTTCTCCTTATACACTAAATGCTTTGGAAAAGCAGCAATGTTCCCTCCCTCTGAGTTCTTATCAATTTCAGGCACAGCTGTGTAGTCTCTCAGGCTTTAGTTTAATTGCTTGCTTTCTCATCATAGACCTACTGGAATAACTAAAATAGACTCTTACCTGTTCGTAAGCATTTCACAGTGCAAAACAGTAAATATGAGTTAACTCAGAGGTTGGCCTGTAACCTTCAAACAAGTCTGTGTCTTGGTGAAAACTCTGAATCCACTTGGCCCAGCCTCCACACACATCCTCAACCAAAGTAGCAAAAAATGACTCCAACACTCACTCAGTGGCTTTGCAGTATTCTTGCTCCCTGTCCCATGCAACCCATGTTTCCCACTTTGCGTGAGTGACCAGTGCTCTCCAGGACTGGGAAGGTGGCCCATCTCCATTGTGGGGGAAGAGGATATTACAGTAATTTTTTAAATATTATTATTCAGTGCTAGTATACTAGCAAAATTCCCATGATACCATGGCAGCAGTCCAAACAGATGACCAAAATTGCACGTTATAAGCCTACTGGAAATAGAGCAAATTATTTGGTATTATAAATGCTGAGCAGTACTGTTTTAGTGCTGCAAATCCAGGGGCGAAAAGATGCATTTCAGCCTGACCTTTGGCCTGCTTATTTAGGATAAAATACTGCTTTAACAAAATTATACTTTCTTCAGGACCATTTACAAGTGTGATTAACCTTAAAATCTGCTTTTCAGCTGATGTGGTTTGAACCTCAGTCTAACCCTTTCAGCTCTCCATCAAGTGATTGCTAGTAAGTATGCCTGCTTGATTAAGTATTTTGCTTGTAATGTGTTCTTGAATGTGTTGATTTTGATATGCATTGATTAAATGAAACTGAGAGATGACAAAAACTGCAGATAAAATACTGGATGTAAAAATGTACTGAATGTGATAAAATAAGATTTTTTTTTTTTAAGAGTATACGTACAAGTGACAGCCATAACGGATTGTATGTAGTCATATATAAAGTATATGCTTAAGTGTAAAGTCCGGACTGATTCAATAATGCTCCAGTTTCTTTAAACAAGGATGTAAGGCTATCAAGCATAGAGATCTGGGTTTAATTACTTGGTTGGGTCTTCTGCTCCCTGAGCTAGCCAGGGTTGGGAAAATTGCAGAGGTGGAGAAAGTCATGGTCATCGCTTAAGGGTTACACCTCATGACCTTATTCAGGGTCCATGATTTTAGGGTTCCGGAAGGAGCTCTGATACATGGCCTCTGAGGACTGCCTCTGCAATGAATGGGCTGAGTTGGGAAGAGATATGAAATGGGAGCACGCCCCCTCACCCTGGGTAGTTACAGATGAAGGCTGATGTGTCAGGATTCCTGGATTGGTTTTTATTGTGTTGGAAGAAAAGAGAGGAACTATTGGACAACAAAATGTCCAATCCACTGGGTCTGTGAGGTGACAGAAACCAATATCTGTAGAATCTCTAAAATTTACGTTAATTCCTAGTAGAAAAAAGTATTGCTGGGAATATGAAATTCATAAATTTACTCCTTAAGTATTTGAGTATCTGTAAAATGTTACTTCTGTAACATCCCATGCCCTAGCCAGCCCAAGAAATGGGACTCAGGTGTCGAACCTAGGTTTTCTGTATAGCCATACCTGATAACGTTTGAGGTCTGGTCACCCTGAAATTGGTATAAATTAGGAGGGGGGGCACTTTCTTCTCCTCCCCTGCAGACTCTTATGCATATTCTCAACTCTTACACAGACTCACAGACTCTTCACCCGCCCCCCCAGGCCCCCAACACTTCTTTCTTGCCTCCAATACCAGTCACACCAGCCTCTAAATTTTCTAGCTGCCACTACCTCCTCTTTCTTTCAGCCCACGTAGGCTGATAGCTCCTCCTCTTTCTGGCCCAGGTGGGCTACTGTTGCCTCCTCTTTCCAGCCTGCAAGGGCTGATGCAGCCTCCTCCTCCTCCTTTGTCTGGCCCACAGGGGCCTATTCAGGCAGCATCCAGAGATTTCCAGTGTTCCCCTCGAGACCTGGAGCTTTATACAAAATCCCAGAATCTCCAGGTGAAACTCAGAGAATTCCCAGGCATGTGTGTATAGTAGTATGGCTGCTGGCACTGGACCATCTTCAGACAGTGTGAAGCAAGCAGTGCGCTGATCTGAAAGTGATCAAGCTTGTTTTTTTTCCTACAGGTGCAAAAACATGGCTGTGCTCAGTATTAGGAATTACTGCATGAAACAGATATTAGTAGCTAAAACATTCAATTATATTAAGAGAACAAGACTAGGGAGTTTTTTTTTTACTGATCAGCTTCTTAACATACTTCCTCTTGTGCGGGACAGGGGGGATAAGTATGTGAATGAATGGAACTTATGTGCTTTTTCTTTTATGGAATGCACTTCTGACCTAATCCCACCCTAAAGGTAGGAGAAGGACATGTTCCATAGATGGCATCATCAAAAGTCATAAAAAGAGCATGGAGTGTAAAAAAAAAAAAAAAAAGACCAGTTGCTAATACGTTATTATTAAATGTATACAAGGCTCACCATATTATTCAATCAAGTAATCTTAGGTCCTAACAAATGAAGATTTTTTGGGTTGGTTTTTTTTTACAATTTAATTTTTATTAAAGTTTAAATCATTTACAAAAATGAAATTAAAAAAAAGACATCTATAACACTGCATGAAATTTCAAAAAGAAGACATTAATAGGAAATATCCAATGTAAGTTATAATTTAGTTCTCATTAATAAGAAAAGGGGGAAACAAAAGGAGAAGAAATAAAAGAAATAACAAGCAGGAGGCTGCCGCAGATTTAAACTTGTGGCTACCAAATCATGGGTTACAATAAAAGTGCATTCTAATTCCCCATATTTTTGTCATCTAAATGTAAAGGGTCACAAAAAGAAACTTATTCTTTTGATAAACAATACATTTACAAGGAAATTTAAGAAAGCAAGCAGCTCCCAGGGCTATAACTCTATCTCAGCAAATGAAATGGTTTCCTACGAGTTTATGCAGCACGAGAAATATCAGGAAATACTTGCATTTTCTGACCACAAAAAAAATAATTATTTTTCTTGAAATATTTCTACAGCACTGAGTCTTAGCACAAAAAAGAAACCAAGAGGGTGATTCCATGCCCCCCCTCCCTTACCCCATGAACCTATGTTCTCCCTCTCTCTGGACCTCATCTCTGACCTGCATTTGGTAGTGGCACTTAGCATGGGATCTATGAACCAATTTGTATTCACAGGATCCACTCCGTCCTTTCTTCCTGTATGAACGTCTTTTTAAGACTGGAAACCTAGGACTGGTTTGCAGGCATTGCACTGTTCTTGCTGCTGCTTCTCTGCTTTGGGTGAGTGAAATGAGGAGGAGTGTGTCTGCTAGCATATTTTTGTTTTGGTCATTGTGTGGGGTAGTGTGAATTTTGAAGTGTTAAAATGGGGTCATATTTGATAAAAAAAATTGGGAAAGAGATGGATAACGCAGTAGATAATGGCCCATCAGTCTGCCCAATTGACTTCCTGACTTGCTGTCTATATTTTGGGTTGATTAGCATATACTGTACATTCCCATATTTAACTCCAGCTCCACCCATATCTTATTCAGTCTCTCAGTCCTGTTCACACCACTACCCTCTATCTCTGTCTTGAGCATGTTTTAAATTCCATTACTGTGCCAACCTCCACTATCTTTACTCATAATCTGTTTCAAACCTTATTTTCCATTTTGGTTATTGCAAGTCCCATATTTAATCCAAGCCAGGCCCCCCACCCTTGTCTTACCCCCAAGGTTTGTAATAACCCAAATAGTGCCGCCCAATACTAGTTGGGACTGTTGTCTGAAACATCTAGCCATGCCATGCTCATTGAAGTTAGGGTTATAGGCATGGCCATTCTTTGCAGGTTACCCCCAGCCTTTTCAGAAACCTGATGTAACTGTACCACTGCTCTTAGTGTTGTAACAATGGCCACTCCATGCAAGCAACCCAGCCTTCTTGGAAACCTAATGCAGTTGTACTGCCATGTTGGCATACGTTCTTCCCTCTTTGGGCCTCTAAAATTCCAATTGACTGAGCAAACTCTCAAGATCCTCCTATCAGTTAAGTCCCGCCTTCCTAACCGCTGCGCTCTATGTTGGAACCAAACATGTTTCAATTAAGTCATGGTTTTGGTTGCCACTACCTCTGGTGGCTGGGCTAGATGAAGAATTTTCAGACTGGGGAAATAGCCTGATTAGTTAATCACTAGCTTGTAGCCTAATAAAGGTCTTTCTGATTGAGCTGAAATCCTCCTGCAGAATTAAAAATAAAAGGCATCCAGATAGAAATAGATCTAAACTACAAATCATTGGCATTTCAGATGGTCTTATTGTTGCATGGCTCACAGTTCTTTGCATAAAATTGATGCAGGTTTGTAATGACACAGTTGTCTTGTTAGATCATTGCTCCTAGCTTTGATTGCCATTCCATCAAGAGCACTTATGCTTCAGATTCCCAGTTTTCCATTTTACAGAAAACTACAGATAGAATTACAGTTTCAATGTCAGCTTTATTTAAGAAAAGGGCAGTGGGTGGAGTTGAGAGGGAATCACGCCTGTATGTAAGTGCTGCTGAAGGAAGGAATTGAGGGAGAGCATTCAGAAGTGATGGCATCCTTAGACTATGTTCTTTATCTTTACTGGTGCTAACACAGATGGTTTTAGCAGGGATCAGTGACAGAATAACACAAACCCTCAAGCAAAGATCATGAAAAGGCAGTGGGCAGAGCACATCAAGAGCTCAGTTTTCAAAAGGTTTTACGTAAAATGGACTTTTGAAAATTGCCCAGCTAGATTCTGGATGAAAGTAAGTATGCAGTTAAAAAGCGTATAATTTTCAAGTAATACATAAGAAAACTTTGTACAGGAAATAAATGAGACTGGCAATAATGAGTAATTGTACAAAAAGAACCACCACAAAAAATATTATTATTTATCTGGTTTGTATTCTGCCTTTCAGGCACTTCAGTGCAGATTACATTCAGGTACTGTAGGTACTTCCTTATCTCCAGAGAGTTTACAGTCTAAGGGTCTGATTTACTAAGACTTTTTACCCCCATTCTATGTCTGTGGGCAAAATGTTTAGTAAATCATTCCCTAAGTTTGTAGCTAAGGCAATGGGGCATGAAGTGATTTTCCCAAGGACACAAACAGCAGCAGTGGGGAAACAATAAACTTGACCGTCTCTATTTATTGTAATCTGCCTTGAGACCTGCATTGGGAAAGGCAGAATATCAGATATTCATAAATCTAAATATTCATGTCCTAAAAGAAGGGAGGAATCTACAAAAATCAGAGGAAATAAAACATAAACAAAACATGTCATAACCAAGAGCCTACAAATAAATTAAATGGTGTCATGAACAGAACTACTACTACTACCATTAAGCATTCCTAAAGAGGTACTAGACATACACAGCACCGTACAGAGACACATAAGAGACAGTCCCTGCTTCTTGGAGCTTACATTCTACTCAAGACCTAGTAAACCAGAATCTTTGAGAAATGTATTTGTTGTAGAGCAGTACTATGGCTTTAAAAGCAGTTTCAAGAAAGTGAGTTTTTAAACTGGATTTGAATACTGCAAAAAAGGGAGCATGACGCACAAACTCAGGAAGTCTCTTCCAGGCATAAGGCACAGCAAGGTGGAAAGCACAGGATCAGACGTTGGCGGTGGAGGAGAGGCAACAGATAAGATCAACCTGCCCAATAAATGGTGTTCATTACCCTCCTGGCTTGCCACTTGAGACCCAATTCCTGAGAAAACTGCTGAGGTTCTTATTCTAGATTTTCTCCCAAACAAAAAAAAAGGAACTAAATGGTCAGGGTCAGAAAAAGTAAACTGTTTTCCCTGAAACTTACACACTTGCAGGGGGAACAAGGAAAAACTCAGTGTCAAGGACTAATACTTCCTGGCACAATGCCAGGAAACCCTGTGTTATGCCTGTTGGTCGCAGACAGCTGCGACCTCTCATGCTCATCTCTTTTCTCCCTGCACCGTCAAGTCTGGGAAGAATGGTGGCCTCTGCTAGTCTCCGCCGACCTCTCCAGCGTTCGTGGGACAGTGTGGGTGCTGCCGACCGCCATCTTGGATATGTAATTTCTTAGGCGCGTGCACGCATGCACAAGGGCCTCCTTTGTACACGTCATGGTGGGAACCTCGGGGGCGTCCTCTCCCGATGACGTCAATCTGCTATTGTATTTAACCTGACCGGCCCTTGCCTTCTACCAGTTAGCAAGGAGTTCCATCCTGCTGAATCTGCCTCATTCAAGGACGTCCTGTTCCTGACTGGTCTTGGCATCCAACGCTCTGGCATCCAGCCCCCTCCTCGGGGGCTCCTCGGAGGGCCTACCTGCCTGACTGCTACCAGACCTGCTTCTCAGGTCTCTCTCTCTCCTGGAACCATCTCTAGTGAGTACCTCTACTGACTTCTACTATACGAACTGTATTGAGGATTTCCCATGGTGTACCCTGTACCTCGGGCCACTGCCGCCTTTCCTTCAGTAGAAGCTATTCAGCATTTCCTACACTGCTGAGTATTGACTCACCATCTACGGGAGCCACTTCCAGGTTCCAGCATCTCTACCAGTTCTTCAACATCTACTGTACAGACATCCTCGGCATACCCCGCTCCGTGGGCCACTACCAGATCTGTATTCCTGACGTACCTACACTCGTCAGAAGGGATCCCCGACATACCCCGCTCTGCAGGTCATTACCGGATCTTCTCAACTGTGGCCTTGCTCTGGCTATTAGGGATGTGAATTGTTTTTATGATGACTGAAAATATCGTACGATATTTTCAAACTCGTCAGAAATCGGGGGCTTCTCAAAACCGATAGGAAAACCCCCACAAAATTGTTTGCGGGGTTCTCTTATCATTTTGGGGGAGGGCGGGAAAAATGGCACACAAAAACAACCCCTAAACCCACCCCGACCCTTTAAAACACATCCTTTAGCATTTCCGACCCCCCTCTCGACCCCCCCTCCCCCCAAAACTTTTTAAAAGTACCTGGTGGTCTAGTGGGGGTCCTGGGAGCGATCTCCTGCTCTCGGGCTGTCAGCTGCCACTAATCAAAATGGCGCTGATGGCCCTTTGCCCTTACCATGTGACAGGGGCTATTGATGCTATTGGCTAGCCCATGTCACATGGTAGGAGCAATGGACAGCCGGCACCATCCATTACGCCTGCTGAAAGTGAGGCTCACAGGGCTCCTCCCTGTGGGCAGAGACAACTCTCATCTCAGCCCAGGGTTCACATTCTTACAAAATATAACACCCTGCAGATGTCGGGAAACACTCACTTTGTGACCAAGACAAAGGTCATCTATATGATGAAAAATCTCTTGTGAATTCAATTTGTATTCATTTCCAAAGCAACGGATGTCAGTGTGAACCTCCTTCCTCCCTTATCCAGGGACTGCTCCAGAACTCGTGATTTACAAACTGTCAAAGATTGCCTGACCTCCTCCACTCCTTGGAAGGGTCTCCTTGTGTCTGACCAGTGGAGTGTGGTAGGCATTTGTAATAGATAGTATGACTTCGCCCAGGAATGTAAGAACTTCTGATAACTAACAACTAAACATATCCACAGGGGTGATACTCTTTGCCTTGGAGGAGTTGGTGTGGTACCCCTAAAGTCTGACCACTAGATGTCACCTAATCGCTGTAGAACAAACTACTAGCTAGAGGGAATACCATTTTACAGCTCCTCCTTTATGAGATAGCTGAGTGGGTGGACCCTGCTATAACTAGGTGCCTAGGGCAAGATTCACGAGGAGTGAGAGGAAGGAGGTTGGGGTGAGAGGAGCCCTTTTGTAGTGGGTCCTTTCCCTTAAGGTGAGGCCTACAGCTACTTCACAGATTTCTTTATGGAAAAAACACCTGCCTGTACATTCCCTACCAGGTTAGGTGTTAATATAGAGATCAAAAGAATTTACTACGGATTTGGACTGTGTTGAAGATTAGTTTGCCTGGGTTACTGGAGCTAGGAGGAAAGATTACCCCCTGGATCCAGAGGCCAGGTCTCCAAATCCTGTTAGTACTCTTCCTAAGCTAATGAATGTCTGCAGGGACAATGTCCCCAGAAGATATTATAACAGTTAGTGAAATACCCTATTATTGGAAGGGGGATGTGTTGGTTACCCTTTTATTTGGAAAGACGTAAGGCCTTCCCTTCTGGGAGGCCCGATTAAGAAGAACTGCAAATAGGATACCAAGGAGCATCAGTGAAGACCCCGACAGGATCTTCAAAAGGGACGCAGGCTTAAAGGGAGTTAGGATTTCCCCAGGAACCCAGCATTCAGCACTTAGAGATAGAGAAAGGACACTCATTGTACAGACACTGACATCATCCGGATGTTGATTACCTATTCACTAAATCAGTAAAGTTAATTTTGAACACTGTGTCCTGCACTTATTGTCCTGATCAGCCTCAGATTTACACTAACCAGCTGCACACCAGAAAGGAAATCACCTCACCGCCTGGGCCACAAGCATCTGCTTTCCCCCATGGAAAGAACTCGCCCCTGGGGTAATACAATTGGAGGGGATCTGTGGCAAAGGAAAAAAAGGATCTGTGGCAAAGGAAAAAATAGCCTCCAACAATTTACATTTTTTGTATGCCCTCAGAGGAGATACCCCTCAGAAGGGTTACATTGGCATGGCAAAATTTTAGTAGAGTTGTTATCCATAGATTCAGCTTTCCTGTGCAAGAAACATTTATTCTTTATGAGAGAGATGTTCTCCCTTCCAGAGTAGTCACATGAGTAAAACTGTCCTGCAATAAATCTTCAGGGAAATCAACTCTTGGACTTAATAAGCTTACAGGTGAATTTTCAAAGGAGTTGTGCATATAAATATAACATACTACGTAGCAATTTTCAAAAGCCATTTACGCGTTATAAAGTGCACTTAACATGGGTAGAACTTATGGACAATTCAATGGCACATATTGTAGCAATTTTCAAAAGCCCACTTAAGCGGGTAAAGTGTACTTAATTCTAAACGTGTAAATGCTTTGAAAATCAGGCTCTTTGTATTAGTTTCAAAGTTATGCACACAGCCTGAAGTGTAAGTGCCTGTCCTAGAGAGCTCTCCATGCTTCTCCAAGTGTAATATTCTGGGGTTTAGGTGGAACAGAGATTATTACACTGATCCTTACTTCTTGGTTAGTTTAGCGGCAGCCAGTGATCCATTCAGCGAATCTCCCAACATGGAATCACCAGAGTATGCAAATTAAAAAGTTCGACCCAGAGGAGTTTGTAGCGGAATGGACTGTGCTCTTTCCCTGATTAATCTTCTACACATGCCAAGCCTCAAACTTGACACTCGGATCTCGTCCTCCTTCTGGATGAAGGCACATTGCATGACATGGAAGTGATGGCGGACGTCTATTCATCGCAGCTGTCATGTTTCCCCCTTTTTATCTTTGGTGGTAAATAGCAACTTTCTCCCGGGCCAAGGAGGAAGTGTTTTTAAACAGTGGGCCTCCAGGGGCTTTTGTTTGCTTCAGCAATGGGTGGATGAGGACAGCTCCATATTTATTTGTTTCATCAGTTGCAAACACGGTGGGCGATCCTCTCAACTCAGTTTTTTGTCTATCTTCAAGCTCGCCATTGTTTTCAAATATGCAAGGGAGATTCGAGCCAACTAATATTACCTGATGAGGAAGATTCTTTCTTTGATACCCCTCCACATTTCAACAAAATCAAGGTTGGATGTTTCAGTTGAAAGCCACTCTACCCACCACCCACTTACCCCACTTGGCGTCTAAATGACAGGAGGATCTGGGGGAGTCCATAACAGTGGACATTCTGAAAAGAGCCTTCTCCAGCGTAGGGAGGGAACTGCCCTCTGCGGCGCTCTGGGAGACTCAGTTCAAGCTCCTACACCGCACATTTCTCTCAAGAGCAAGGGGAGCCTCCAGACATCTCTGGCCTTCTGATCTATGTCTAAAATGTGGCACGCAGGTGGGAAATCTTTGCCATATGTTCTCTGGATGTACAAAACTGGGACATTTCTGGTCACAAGTCAAGGGATTGATGGAGCAAGTCCTAGGGTGTACGATTCCTTGATCAGGGACATTGTTCTATCTACACATGTTAAGGGAAAAAGAAGTACTCCCCAGAGGGGAATTAAAATATGTCTGCATTGCCCTGGTACTGGTGAAAAAACAAGTTTTATTGACATGGAATTCTGACCTGACACCCACCCCACAAGGGTGGAAGAGTTCAATGCAACAAACGGCACAAATGGAACTCTTGCGGAAAAATTCTATTTCCCACCCAAAAACTCGCATTGCTTTACGTAGTTACTTTCAGTTGTGGGAACGTATGCTTCATTTTTCTATAGGATATGCAGATCTCGCTCCTGTGAATTTGGGCACCTGGGTGTGTGATGTATGAATGTGTGCATGAGTATATGTTAATTGTTAGCTGGGAGGGAGGGAGTTTCTACAAAAATGTGAAAATTGGATCTTTGGGAAAACATATAGTTGTCTGCTGTTATACCGTCAATTTTGGCTGTATTGTAATCTATATGTCAGCTGGTTGGCTATATATTTTGCCCATGTTTGTTATTCCTTTGATCCTAATAAAAGATATCATTTAAAAAAATAAATTTAGGATTTACGCGCGTAAATGGGCCCTGAACGCCGTCCCTTTTTGGTTGCTTGCACACAAGCAAATACGCACGTAATTGGGCCATTTTAAATTACAAGGTGCTCGGCCTAGATACCTGTGTATATATGGACCTTTTAACGCAAGCAACTCTTTTTAAATCTCAGAAAAGTGGTTCCCGGGGATGTGTTCGGACTGGGGAGGAGAATAGTAGACGTAGATTCCATTTTCAAACCTACACATATTAAGGTGAATCTTCAAAGCTGGAAGTGCACCGACATCGGGAGATGGGCATCTAGCACCAGCATGTGTCCACCTGATTTTATAAAGCAGGCAGAAACGCCCACAAGTGGTCTTGCATCGGAGAACAAAGGGGCATGGTGTGCGTGGGGCATGGGCATTCCAGGGTGGGGCCAACAGATGAGTGCACAAGTACCTACACGCCTTGGTGTGCACCCAGGTCCAGTGCCACATTACTGTACTTCTGCTATGGAGGAGGTGTAAATTTTAAAAAAGTTTCAGGCATCTCTGAGGGGTTTGTAGGGTCTGCAGGTTATAGAACCAAGAGGGATGGGAGGACCTGTCTGTCGATTGGGCAAACTAGTGAAACTGGTCCTTGGCTGGCTGCGCCTGTTTTAAAATAAGTGCAGCTGTGTGTCCATAAGCAGACATGCTACTGGACGCACACAAATTTAAAATTAGGTGCCCAGAGCTGTGTGCCTAGGCTATTTTATAACATGTGTGCGTATATTATAAAATTACTGTGTCTCTGGATGCGCACTAATGCATGCACGTGTATATGTGTGTCCATGCATCCGTTTCAAAGTTAACGCGCCTATTATTTTCCATTAAAAAGCTACCCACACACAAAAAGCAGATGCAAGTGTCCACGCATATTTTGTTAATGTGAGAAGTTTCCAACCCAAAGTATGCATGCACTTTCTCCTTTAATATTGATGCAAAGCCTATGGAGTGCTGCACAATTTAAACAGCTAATAAATGAACCGCAGGAGCCACAGCAAGAAGCGCAGAGGAGCCAGTCCTGTGTTAAGAGGAGCGGCCAGATTAGAAGCTAGGAGTCAGGACATGGATGGCGAGGGGGAGAGGGGTGCTGGGAGGCAGAGGTGGGAATGGAGAGCAGGGATTAGAGGCACTACAAACAAAAGTCAAAGCACAGACCACATGTGCCAGTGTTAAGTGATGCCCTGGGGTGGGAGAGAGATATTTAAAAAGACAACACTTAGTGGCCAGATTTAGAGTCCTGTTGCTTGACTCCCAGCCTTAAGACCACTGCTGCAAAGAACAGGAGCAAGAACAACAGTGGGATGGGAGGGCGAATGGTGTCTTATTAAAATGAGTAAAATTTTCAGGTAGATGCAAATGAAGGCTCATTGTGCCAGATTCTAAGCACTGGTTCCAAATGAACTAGAAGAAAGGAGGAAATACTAGTGAAAAAAGAAATATCTGGAGATACGTGCACAAGTCAGGTTGGCATGTGCCAACCAAATTTTAAAAGCCATCCAGATACGCGTGTATCTCAAAAGTTTTCAAAAATGAGTGGAACATAAGAACATAAGAAAATGCCATACTGGGTCAGACCAGGGGTCCATCAAGCCCACCCAGCATCCTGTTTCCAACAGTGGCCAATCCAGGCCATAAGAACCTGGCAAGTACCCAAAAGCTAAGTCTATTCCATGTAACCATTGCTAATGGCAGTGGCTATTCTCTAAGTGAACTTAATAGCAGGTAATGGACTTCTCCTCCAAGAACTTATCCAATCCTTTTTTAAACACAGCTATACTAACTGCACGAACCACATCCTCTGGCAACAAATTCCAGAGTTTAATTGTGCGTTGAGTAAAAAAGAACTTTCCCCAATTAGTTTTAAATGTGCCACATGCTAACTTCATGGAGTGCCCCTTAGTCTTTCTACTATCCGAAAGAGTAAATAACCGATTCACATCTACCCGTTCTAGGACCTCTCATGATTTTAAACATCTCTATCATATCCCCCCCTCAGTCGTCTCTTCTCCAAGCTGAAAAGTCCTAACCTCTTCAGTCTTTCCTCATAGGGGAGCTGTTCCATTCCCCTTATCATTTTGGTAGCCCTTCTCTGTACCTTCTCCATCGCGATTTGGGGTGTAGCCAAGGAATATGCACGTAAATACTTATGCTCCTTGGCATGCACCCAGGTCCAATAGCGCATAAGTTTACTTCTGCTAGGGACGAGGTGTAAGTTAAAAAAAATAAAAAGAGAGAACCATTTCTCAGAGGTTTAAAGTGTCTGGGGTAACTGGGAGGAGTGCAGACTATCAGAAACCAGGGGGGGGGTTTGGAGGACCTGGCTGTTAACTTGGCAAACTGGTGGATGAACCGGTGAAACTGGCAATGGCAGGGACATGCTCCCCTTTTATAATTCCCTGACTTGCGAGGTAGAAATGGGATTTACAAGCATAGGCATTAGAGATGTGCAGTGGCTTTTTTTTTTTTCATTTCGGGTTTTGGGCCCCCGCGGAAAACTTCGTTTTTCCCACGGTTTTGTGGGGTTTTTTTCGTGGGCCCCCGATTTTCAAGTTAGTGCGCAGTAATGGGAGTTAGCGCGCACTAAAAAGTAGATCTTAAAAGCCCTGCGCACGTAAATCCTCCTGGATTTACGCGTGTAGGGCACTCACACCTATTTTGCATTGGCCGCCGGCGCGCGCAAAGCCCCGGAACGTGCGCAAGTCCTGGGGCTTTGTAAAAGGGGCGGGAGGGGGCGTGTCCGGGGCGTGGCAACAGTTCGGGGACGGGCCGGGAGGGCGGTCCCGAGTCCCCCGGCACTGCAGCCTGTGCCGGGGGATGCCGAGGCGGCACGCACAAGTTACGCCTGCCTCAAGCAGGCGTAACTTGTACAGCAAAGGTAGGGGGGGATTTAGGTAGGGCTGGGGGGTGGGTTAGATAGGGGAAGGGAGGGGAAGGTGGGGGGACGCGGAAGGAAAGTTCCCTCCGAGGCCGCTCCGATTTCGGAGTGGTTTCGGAGGGAACGGAGGCAGGCTGCGCAGCTCGGCGCGCGCAGGTTGCCGATTTTGCGCAGCCTTGCGCCGGTTGAGCGAACAAAAGAACGCGCAGGTGTACTTATTTAAGATCTACCTCAGCGTCCCGTTAGTGCGCACTAACCCGAAATACGAATTTTTCTGAAATTTCGGAAAAATTATTTTCAGTTTTTGTTGCCCCCGAACCATGCCAAATTAGTCAATTTTGTTGAAATTGTCTAATTCTGGAAAACCGAATGCACATCTCTAATAGGCATGCGCCCATTTAAAATTGGATGCACATATGCATGCATTCAGGCTATTTTATAACATATGCACAAATTTTAAAATGGCCACGTGTGCTGGTTTGAGTTATTGTCATATAGGTGAATTTTAAAAGCCCGGTGCTCCAAAACCAGGAGATATCAAGTATGTCCGGCTGGTGCGTTCCAAGCAGTTGTAAAAGCCACCCGTGTATGCATGTATCTCCCAGTACGCGTACAAGTGAGAAAGCTTAAAAAACGAGCGGGGTGTGGGCATTGTCTGGGCATTCCGGAACTTTAACATGAAATGTGCAGACAAATATTTACAGGCACAAGCATATGCCAGGGTCCCCTACTTCGTAACTTTACTTCTGTTTTGGATGGTGTGTAAGTCCTAAAACAAAAAAATATAGGCCTGTCAGCAGGGTTTAAGGGTTGGGGGAAAAGGAAGGCTATTTAAATAGGAAGATTTTATTCCTTCTCTGGGCGAACTGGAAATGAAGTGGTTTAACTGGTAATTATGCCGGTGCTCGTTTCTATTAAAGACCCCCCCCCCCCCCATAAGAACAGAAGAAGTTGCCATGCTGGGTCAGACCAAGGGTCCATCAAGCCCAGCATCCTGTTTCCAACAGAGGCCAAAACCAGGCCACAAGAACCTGGCAATTACCCAAACACTAAGAATATCCCATGCTACTGAAGCAATTAATAGCAGTGGCAATTCCCTAAGTATAATTGATTGATAGCCATTAATGGACTTCTCCTCCAAGAACTTATCCAAACCTTTTTTGAACCCAGCTACACTAACTGCACTAACCACCTCCTCTGGCAACAAATTCCAGAGCTTTGTTGTGCGTTGAGTGAAAAAGAATTTTCTCCGATTAGTCTTAAATGTGTTACTTCATGGAATGCCCCCTTCTATTATTCGAAAGTGTAAATAACCGAGTCACATCTACTCGTTCAAGACCTCTCATGATCTTAAAGACCTCTATCATACCCCCCCTCAGCCGTCTCTTCTCCAAGCTGAACAGCCCTAACCTCTTCAGCCTTTCCTCATAGGGGAGCTTCTCTGTACCTTCTCCATCGCAACTATATCTTTTTTGAGATGCGGCGACCAGAATTGTACACAGTATCCAAGGTGCGGTCTCACCATGGAGCGATACAGAGGCATTATGACATTTTCCGTTCTATTAACCATTCCCTTCCTAATAACTCCTAACATTCTATTTGCTTTTTTGACTGCTGCAGCACACTGAGCCGACTATTTTAAAGTATTATCCACTATGATGCCTAGATCTTTTTCCTGGGTGGTAACTCCTAATATGGAACCTAACATCATATAACTACAGCGAGGGTTATTTTTCCCTATATGCAACACCTTGCAGTTGTCCACATTAAATTTCATCTGCCATTTGGATGCCCAATCTTCCAGTCTTGCAAGGTCCTCCTGTAATGTATCACAATCAGCTTGTGATTTAACTACTCTGAATAATTTTGTATCATCCGCAAATTTGATAACCTCACTCGTCGTATTCCTTTCCAGATCATTTATATATATTTTGAAAAGCACTTGTCCAAGTACAGATCCCTGAGGCACTCCACTGTTTACCCTTTTCCACAGAGAAAATTGACCATTTAATCCTACTCTCTGTTTCCTGTCTTTTAACCAGTTTGTAATCCACGAAAGGACATCGCCTCCTATCCCATGACTTTTTAGTTTTCGTAGAAGCCTCTCATGAGGGACTTTGTCAAACGCCTTCTGAAAATCCAAATACACTACATCTACCGGTTCACCTTTATCCACCTGGCAAGTACCCAAAAACTAAGTATATCCCACACTACTGATGCTAGTAATAGCATTTTCCATTTACATGGTAGAGGCAGCATTTGCACGCACATGTGCACGTACATATAAAATTGTACGCACATGTACGCGCGTCCAGCCAATTGTATTACTCGGGTGCATATATGCATATATGTTATAAATGGTTGCATCTCTGGATGTAAGCCAGCGTACATGTGCACCCGCATGCCAGTATTAAAGTTACTGTCCCTATATACATGTTAAGTTTCTTGTAATAGCTGCCACTTTATGCTATTTACCGCTTATTCATACCTAATATTTATAGCATTTTTGCTGGCATTCTATTATCATATTGCCCTAACCGGTCCTTATTTTATGCTCTGACCTAAACACTTGTATATTTGCAGGCTACTCACATATCTCTTGATTGGAATGCAAAGCATAACATAAAGGATTTAAATCATGATAGCTTTTTTTATATTTGTTATAATAAAAAAAAGGGATAAAGAGCATTTCTATATTGCTGGTTAGAACATTATTTTTCTTACCTTTGGCATGTCAATGTGCAAAGCTTTAAAAAAAAAACAAACCACAGGCGTAATAATAATTGCTTGCATTTTACACTCCCTTCTCTCTGATGTGATATTTCTGACTTGAGCTTCTTTAGAAATATGTGTCCAGAGACTCCAGTGACTGGCAGTTCAAGTGAAATCACAATGAAGTTTCTCACATGCATTTTCATTACCCTTGGGATAAAAATATTATGACCAGTTTGAGATCTCAGGCAGATTGATAGGTTGTGCTAAAACGAAATGGCTTCCTCCTCCTCTACTGCCCCTTTTCTCCTATTTGTAAATATACTAAAAAAAAAAAAAAAAAGGTGTCCTCCAAAGTGAGACTAGGGCAGTGTTTTCAGAGACAAATTTTAAAACATGTTCTGTTGACTAAATAATGTTTACAGTCACATAAATCTCTAACTGCTGTAAGTAACTGCAAAAAGTAGAACTATGCATGTTTTGATTTTTAAAATGTTTACATAAAAATACCTCTAGGACTACTTACCATTTTCTCAGTGCTACTAGGCATAAGTACTGGCCTTTATTGCCTTCCTGGTCTTGTATACTGTAGCTGATGGACACTTGGTTTTAAAGTTGGTCATCCAATTTGGTTTTTTTTTCCAAAACGAAGGTATAAAATATCAAGTGAAGTCAGCTGCAAAGAAGACTGCAGGGCAGAGCTATAGCGTGGATATGGCCTCAGCCATAGGCGCCGCTGCCTGAAAGGCACAATACTGCTGCCAGAGATGTCGCTTTGAGGAGGAGCAACACCACGGCCCTGCCAAAATTGCAAGTGGGGCCTGGAGAGGAGCAGCAATGCTGTGGCCCTGCCAGAATCACTGGTGGGGCTGAGGAGGAAGAGGATTGGCACAATCTGCTCTGCAGGAAGGCGCTCTAAGCCAGAGCTGGGTCTAACTGAAGACCCCAAGAAATAGTCCTGTTGGCTGCGAGGGATGAAGGAGACTGCTGTCGCTGCTATTTCAAGGGGGGGGGGGGGGAGAAGTTAGAATGTGTGTGTGTGTGAGAGAGAGAAGGGGAGCCTGTGTGTGTGTGAAAAAGACAGTATGTGTGTATGTCTGAGAGTGTGGGAGAATGAGAGAGAGTATGTGTATGCATGTGTGAGAGAATGAGAGAGCATTTTTATACATATGTGTGTGTGAGAGAGTTTGAGAGAGATTGCGGAGGAACATGTGTGTGTATGTGTGTGTGTGTGTGTGTGTGAAAGAGAGCGCATTTGTGTGGGTGAGAGAGCAGAAAATTTGTGTGCAACAAACTTCCTTCCTCTCTTCCTGCTAAATCATGACAATCTCAGGGCATCTGGAAATCAAAAGTTCCCAGGTATGGAAAGCAGGGGATTTAAAAAAAAAATCCGTATGTTTTTTTTTAATTATTGGATGTTATTTAATGTGTCTGTTTTGAAATATGTTATTGGTGTTTGGAAAATGTTTATATGAGTTTTTTATTGGTTGTTCTATTTGTTAGCTGTTTTGAATTGTACTCTTTATTCATGTGGTATAATGTTTAATTGTGTGTAGGGAGGATGTGACAAGCTGGGATGGGGGAGCAAGTCTGTAAGGTTTGCCTAGGATGCCTAACACCCTTGTAGTGGCCTTGGGCATTGCTGTACAAACATTTGACAAAGTCTCTTTTAACTCCTAGTTTCATGCTTTGTGTTCTGGGTAAGGACACAGCTTTTCACTTGGCCATAGACGCCAAATTGCCTGGCTGCAGGGGAGGGGAAGGGGAGGATGTTCAGGTCACATAAACACATGCAAATGCAAAACACTGGATAAGGAGGCCTGCCCCTCCTAGTCTCAGCTCGTGAACCTCTGTCAGTACTCCTGGCTCTTAGTGCTGGTTCACTAGGATCATGTGACCTAGAAAGCAGCTGTGGACCCCTAAAGAGGGAAAGAGAACAGAGAATAATCTGACAACTGCCTGGCTTATGTAAGACTAATACCTTCATAAAAGTTCTGAAAGGCCATATTTGTCATCACCCAGAGCACTCCTTTACGCATGGCACTGTGGCATCACACCTAAGAGTCTGGACTAGGCAATCTGAGTAAACAGAGAGTTCTTTCCACTTGAGGCCCATGGAGACTGCACTTCCTTCTCCTTCTGTAGTGATAATGCATGCATGTTGTGGGAGAGGCGTCCTCCCTTAAACCTACATCTCTTGTCTTGCTCTCACCCAGAGGGGTAGATTTTCAAAGGGGTACGCGCGTACCCCCCGAAAACCTACCCCAAACCCCCCCCTGCGCACGCCGAGCCTATTTTGCATGGGGGGGGCGTGTCGGGGGTGGGCCGCGAGTGATGCGGCATTTCGGGAGCGGGCCCCGGGGTGTGGTGCCGGCCTGGGGGCATGGCCGAGGCCTCCGGACCAGCCCCCGGGTCGGGTGCCTGGTGCACGAACAAAAGTACGCCCGCGCATATATTTATAAAATCTACCCCAGAGAGTGTAGGGAGGCAAAGTCTGTGTGGGGGACAGGGATTGATGATTAATGATGGAAGTCACCGTAAGATCATAGCGATCCCTTTGTCAACCATAGCTGCACATTCCTATGGAACAATTAAACCTGAGTCGCCTACATGGACATCAGAGTGACCTAGGACATAATGAAACAAGTTAAGGCTCAGCTTTCCTGAATTTACATATAACTCTCCATCAGGGTCACCTTCGGCAGCTGCAGGGGTGTTGAGTGACCATTCTGCAGCTCCAAAACTGACAAAAAACTACCAGAGTTCAAATCAACTGGGGGACCAGACAAATCTGGGAGGCCCAAGGGGAGACGCACAAAAACAAGGTCAAACTTTGCAGCAAGAATTTCTGCATATGGTCCAATCCCAAAGGAGAAAAAAAAAAAGAGAAGAAGGAAAAATGCATTTACAATCTGCAATCAGTTCAATATCCCAACAGCAGCATTCACTTCTGTTTTCCCAGTGATCTCTCTTAACCCAAGGTTGCTAGAAACCTCCAAATCACAGGTATCTTTACTTTCTCTTCACCAGCAAGGATAGAGACTCTCCCTCTCTGAGAGTTCAGGTCCTTCTGGTGGGCACTCAGTGATTCTGGCAGAAACCGTCCTTGGCTCCTCCATCAATGGCTCCTTAATTCACAAGTTCAACCTCACTTCTTGGGGTTGTAAGCTGCAATTCCTCTCTGCTTAGTTGAATTAATTTCTCCATTCTGCACATTAATGGAATCCCCTGTATCTCTTCTGCAAACTCCAGATTACTACTCTCTTTGGTGCTTCATGGAAAGCACTATTTATATCCCAGATAAACCCATCTCTTAAGGGAAAAGGAACACCTACTGCCAGAGATTTGCTGGCACAAAGCTCATTAAACTCATTATGAACTTCCTGTGCAGGAAAGAGTATATCTCTAGAAAAACTATTTTAGTGAACCCAGGCATGGTCACAATTAAGTAACTTATACCTCTTTACAATTATAGCACAGTAGAGCACCTTATATCTGAAGTAAATTTATCTAAAAACTTACATTGTCCAAAATGTGGTTGGTTTCTAATGTTCTTTTATCTGAAACAACTCTCCTTTCTCTGAAATTCTTTTATCAGAAAGCTCTCATTATCTGGAACAAGCCTGGTCCCAATCATTCCAGCTAAAAGATGCAGGTTTCTACTGGCTATAATGTAGTGTAGGTTCATCCAACTTCATCAGTATGCATCTAATACCTATCTGGAATGCTTACGTCCTGGACTACTGCATGGTGCCCTGTTGCTCAGCAGCTAGAGGTAATGTTCAGGTGGGAAAGGAGTCAAGATCACTTGGGTCCCGCCCATCCTTCAGGAACTGGAAGCCCCATAAGTATAAACCAGCATAGAAAAAGGGCACAGTAAATTATTACATATTTGTTTTTATGGTTTCAGGCAGTACACTTCTTTCCTATCTCATTCTCTCTGTAAAGCAGACATCTCTAATATCCCAACCAGTACCACACGCCACATAGTCATTTTGTTCTGACCTTTACCTTGCAGGATTCTGTGTGGACTTTGTGTGAGAGTTATAAATGATAGTTAACTGTACTATTATAAGGTTGGTCTTATAAGATTAATCCTGTTTCTAGTCCCTGGACAGTGACTTTAGCAATGGTGTGTTAAGCAATTGCCTTCTCCAGAGGGTATTGTGGTTCTGGGAGGGTTGATACGCATCTATTGGTTCTGGTATGGCATTATTTTGTCCGGTGTATTTTATTATGTATTTTCTATTATTATGTATGTTGTTTTTTGTGAACTGCCTTGTGCCTTGGTAGATGACGGTATAGAAGTTTAAATAAAGATAGATAAAGATTTGAAAAATTATTCACACCAATTAATATGTTAGTAGTTTTCATGATTTGGAGTATAATTATCAAATAAAGATATGTTTCCCACTTGCTTTGCTGTTCTATAATTATATTTCTACTTTTCTTCAAATCTGCAGATATAGTAAACTTAGGCCTGGATTTATCAAAATGCACTAAATATCGCATGTGATTGAAAAAGGGGTGTCTTTTATGGTAATAGGCAGTTTATCACAATTTGTGCTAATACCTATGTGAAGAGCTAAGTTACTGCAAATTGTGATAACTTTTTTGCACTTTGAGATGTGCCAGAATTGTGGCATTTCCTACATACAACCACTGGGGGAATCAGGTTTACTATCAGAGCCACTGAGGAGGGAGAGAGAGAATGAGAGTGAGCCTAGCCATAATGCCCTCACCCTAGATAGGTATTTATATCTCTATGGCCCCTAACCCCTTACACTAATACCTAAACCTCACCTCGAGTTACTAGATGGGCCTCCCATAGAGATATAAATTCATATCTAGGGTGAGGGCATTATGGCCAGGCATTCTCTCTTTCTTTCTCTCTCTCCTTCAAAACTACTAAAACCAGCATGGGCAAAAAAATCACAACATGCAATAAAGCCTTAACACAAGCTATCGCACAGCTTAACGCTACTGAAAAAGGTGCAGTTAAAGCCGTGTGATAGGGCTTCACAAAACAGTAAACCCAGCCCACTCCTGCCCCTAACTCCTCCTCTTTTTCAGATTTGCATTGCAACATATGTTATGGTGCTATCGCATGCATTAAAGGTGTTTTCGCATGCAAAAACGCCTTATAGCATTTTGATAAATGACCCTATTAGTCATTTGTAGGGTTAAGAGTAGCCATTTTGAGAATGGTGACATTAGGACATCAGCTCGGCATATCAGGAATGGGAGAATGAGGGTCATGGCACCTGTAATGTGATACAGTGGATGATAATGTGATAATGGTGGGATAACTTAAAAAGTAGCATAAGTGGGGGATGAGAGATGCAGGGCTTCCAATCTCTGTTTATGAACCCAGAATGCTGCTGAGAGCACTAAATAACTTTCTGCTGGAAAGCGTTTCAAGTCATGGATTAGGGTGAATCGGAGCCCTTGGATAATACTTCTGACATGGGTTTGTTTAAGTTCTGTCATCCAAGCAGGAACCCAGTGCTTTAATATATTAGAATCATGTTTGAAACAACTTTCTGGAGTGGATTGCCTGACAGCATTTGTGATGCTACTGTGACTGACGGAAAGCTTCCATGGGGTAAGAGGAGAACAAGTAATAAGGCTGCTATTGGCCTATTATGGTGAGATAACTAAAGCACAGGGAGATAGAATGACTATCTCCCTGTGCTTTAAAATTACCTCACTGACAGGAGAGTCTTGAAACCATATCACTGAATTTCTTCTGACTGTTCTTGCCACTAGACCACCATCTTCTCCAAAATAGTCCACTAGTTCAGTCTTTTGTATAATCTTGCAACTATACATAGCACCACACTTTGTTTACCTATTTTTAATTAGTATCAGGCCATTAGTACTAATAATTGATTGTTCCCATTAACAATCTTTAAAATGATAATGTGACATCCCTCAGGAACAGAGGCAGCATAAGGTTTTTGTAATTAAAATCAAATGGAACTAGTGAACTTTGATTTTAATTTCAGGAAAATTGTCAACTTAAATATCACACAGAGAGACAGAAATAGAAAGAAGGGGCTGACCAGGGGACTCGGTGGCACAGAACTGCCATGCGAGGAGGGGCCTGGGTCGGATGCCCAACTCAAGTCTTTGCTTTCCGGGTCAACCACGGCTGAGGATGTTGCAAAATATCTGTTCACAGGCCCTGGGTGAAGGAAGTCATAAGAACATAAGAAATTGCCATGCTGGGTCAGGTTCATCAAGCCCAGCATCCTGTTTCCAACAGAGGCCAAACCAGGCCACAAGAACCTGGCAATTACCCAAACACCAAGAAGATCCCATGCTACTGATGCAATTAATAGCAGTGGCTATTTCCTAAGTAAACGATAAATAGCAGTTAATGGACTTCTCCTCCAAGAACTTATCCAAACCTTTTTTGAACCCAGCTACACTAACTGCACTAACCACATCCTCTGGCAACAAATACCAGAGCTTTATTGTGCGTTAAGTGAAAAAGAATTTTCTCCAATTTGTCTTAAATGTGCTACTTGCTAACTTCATGGAATGCCCCCTAGTCCTTCTATTATTCGAAAGTGTAAATAACAGAGTCACATCTACTCGTTCAAGACCTCTCATGATCTTAAAGACCTCTATCATATACCCCCTCAGCCATCTCTTCTCCAAGCTGAACAACCCTAACCTCTTCAGCCTTTCCTCATAGGGGAGCTGTTCCATCCCCTTTATCAATTTGGTTGCCCTTCTCTATACCTTCTCCATCACAACTATATCTTTTTTGAGATGCGGCGACCAGAATTGTACACAGTATTCAAGGTGCGGTCTCACCATGGAGTGATATAGAGGCATTATGACATTTTCTGTTTTATTAACCATTCCCTTTTTAATAATTCCCAACATTCTGTTTGCTTTTTTGACTGCTGCAGCACATTGAGTTGACGATTTTAAAGTATTATCCACTATGATGTCTAGATCTTTTTCCTGGGTGGTAGCACCTAATATGGAACCTAACATCGTGTAACTAGATGGTGACATCTAGTGGCTGCATTTAGGACCTTTGATTGCAGAGCTCTGAAAGGAGCCCTGGTGCATGGCCTCCCAGCCAAGGACCATCACAGCAATGACTGGACTAAAACAAGTTGGGAGGGGAGATAAGATAGGAAAAATCCCTGGGCAGTTGCGAACCAAGGCTTATGGCGCTAGATCCCAGTCTTGTTTCTTATTGAAGCCAGAACAGCAGGAAAATAAACTGCTGGGTCAAAAGATACAGAAGCATAGACACCACATTTTTTTCTGTAAATGTAATAGTGAAAGGTGGATGTACAGAGGTAACTGACTTGCAAGTACTATAGCCTGCATCCTACTCTCAATGGTGTGGATAAGGACTCTGTTAATCTGTCTTTTATGCCTCAGAATCATTTGTTTGGAAAGTGTTGTGTACATCTTGACATTTTTTTATGTACAATGTTGTTGTTCCCATCCCAAAATATTTGGAGGGCACAGGTTATAAATCTTTTTAAAAAAAAAATCTTTTTTAATTAATTCAAGTAGCACTATAGAAACGATCAGAAGTAACAGTAGTGAAATGACTGGATAGAAATATTAGTGGAGTTGCTAGCACCGCTTTAAATGTCCTCAGTATTGTAGGTTGCCTCTCTCCTCTAGCTCCACTGCCCTCTCCATTTTGATTTGCTAGTTCCCTGCACATTCCCTTCTTTGAATGGGCTGGTGTCTGCCACTCTCTGACCACATCTTTAGTGAATACTATCCAATAATATTTATTCATTACTTTTGCTTTCCTCTACTCCTCATAATACTATCCCAGTGCTTCTTCTTTTACTAATATATTTTTAAAAAAATCAAATAAGGTCATGTTGCCTTATTCTTTTTGTCTTTCTCCTCCTCTGATCCCTTGTACTTTCTGATGTCAATCACCTCTTTAGAAAACCCTAATTGTCTTTTTTTTTTCTCTTGCTTTTATTTATCTTACTAATACCATATATAGGTTTGTTGCCTTTGTAATGATTTATTTTACTTTCACTCCCCCTCCCATTTTCCTTCACTTAGATGCATGCAATACAGTGTGAGAAGATTTACTCCTGGGACAATCCTATCAGCACAAAATGATTCTACACTCCGACTGCTAGCATATTTCTCTGTGGGTTTGCACATCAAGATCAATCAGCGGCTTTTAGTTTAGCTTACAATTAACTGTTATTTTTTTTTATCTTGTTTTTCAATCACAATGTAATTTAAAAGTTTTCAATCTCCTCAAAAGAAAATAAATTTCTAGTATTGGGTGTCTTATGATTCAGCCCATATAGAAGTGATGGTCTTCCTTTTAAGCAGCAGCCCTTAAGGCTTCCAGCCAGGAGGCAAAAAGGACAGTTTTTCCTGGTCTCATGCTGAAGAGACCTATAATGGCCTGGTTTTTAGGGAATTTTCTCCCAGGCATCAAGGAACTTACAGAAATCAGGCCTACTCCGCCTGCCTAATGGCTCCAGAATTTAATGACAGAAATTAGTTTAAGTGCAGTGAATGTGATTTCCCTTTAATGTGGCAGTAACGAATACTGCAGCATTACGCAAACCGTTTTACCAACGAGTCAAGTTTAATTTACATTTTATATATTGCCAAACCAGGCGCAAACCCACCCATAGCGATATACAACAGTGTCAAGTGCTCATAAAAACCTGAAATTTAAAACTTATAATTAAACTTTCAACCCACTAGCAACAATATCTAGGTTTCTTTATTTTCTTTTTTTTTTATCCAGTAGTTTCTTTCTACTCTGGGCTTCCATCTCAGTCAGAACCGGGCTCAGGTTTGGGATCTGGTGGCACGAGCCTTCATGTCTCCTGTTTTAACATCCCCATCCCATCTTACTTAGCTCCAGTCATTGCAGTGATATTCCTCAGCTGGAGAGCAACGGTGTTGGCAGAATGTGTCTCGATTTCCCCTTGCTGGTAAAGACTTGGGATATTCGACTGAGGGTTAAAGTTAGGATACAGAGGAGTGAGAGGGAGCCTGAAAACCCACTTTAAGATTGGAGGGATTTAGATTGTCAAGGAGAGGTGAAGGAATAGGAGTGGCAGGTGGGATCCCCCATGCTAACTGGTCCCTGCAGTCCGCACACCCATTAAAAGAGCCTTTAGCATCGCACTTTTAGCATATGCATGCTCTATATTTTCATTAGCTTAGTTATTAGGCCATTCATGCCAATTTTAGCCTTCTTGCAGAAATACATAATAAAATGATTACAGATAAAGAGGACAGAGGTAGAGACTAAGATGTTGATATTCAGCATCACAGAGCCGGCTAAGTTCAGATTTATCTGGCTAAGTAGTGGCATCTGAATATCTGGCCACATTCAGCAGCTACTTCATAGCTGGATAACTATCCGGCTAAGTGGTGGGTGTAATGGAGAGCAGCTACTTACCTTGCTAACATAGATTGATAGGTGGTGATATTCAGCCTTACCTGGCTAAGTTAGCCCCATAAACTCATCTGGCTAAAATGTATCCAGATATATTCAGTGGTGCAGCCACAACCTAACGTTAGCACATATTCTTAAGTGTCTTATAGCACACGGCAGTAACCAAAGTTAGTGTAAGGAAACAATCCAGCCAATATGCCAGAACTTTTGTTTTCAGCAAGTGTTTGGTATTCTGCAGCAGTCATACGTTGTTTTACTGTAATACTGGCTCTAAATGGAACCAGTTCAGACAGCATTTACCACGCCTTCAAACTTTCCTTGTTAGGGCCAATCAGTAGTAACAGTCTTTGACAGCACTTCTCTGGGGCTTAAGGATAGTGGAATTGTGAACAATTTTCATTAGGTTGAGCAGCTTGCTCAGTGATAGAATGGGGAGCTGAATCTATTTGTGGCCAACGTGCTCGAGACTTTCCCTTTGACATTGTGACTTTTCGTTAGAATTATTGAGGCCTCGAGTCTGTGCTCTGGAAGGAGCAATTATAAAGCAGAGAGCATGTTTATGGGCCAGGGCATATTGTTTTCTCTAAAGTAGTTATAACAAGGGTGCAATGCCAAGAACTAAATGAAGGCTTCAGAGAATGGCTTAAGGACCCTGAAGACCTGTTGAGGATTGTTCAGTGGTAATTTATTACTTGAGCTGTCAAGTCTAAACGATTGGAAGGCAGAAGGTTTTTCTTTACTGTTCTGTTTGCCAGTGTTTAAAAATGAGGATGTTTGCTTGTTTCAGATCACTGAATGATCTGTTGTACACGTTATAGTATTAGTTATGTTGTCACGTTCACTAGATTTTGCCAAGATTAATATATGCATATTTAAAATACCCATTGCACCAATATTTTTTTTATGTGATTCTGAAGATTTTCTTTTTTTCCCTTTCTCCTTTGGTGCTAATTATAAGCAGGAACCCCATTCTCCCACAATGCCGCAGCCGTGGAAAGATCCACAAAATCCAGCCCGTCCTATGGAATTGGACAGTTCCCACAGAATTACTGTGGGGGATCAAGGGATGAGCTGAATTGGGGAGAAAAAAAAGCAAGAGGAACAGTAGCTTTAAATCTCTCCCCCCGCACATTGAGCAGTAGGAGGAGAGTGGCAGCACGTCGGACTATGTCATCGTTTGCTGCTACCCGGGGCCCAACTACTGCTTTGAACCAAGAGGGCTAGCGGTTCAAAGCAGCAGTCAGGCCCAGGTGGCAGAGGAGGAAGTCTCAGCCTGACATGCTGCTGCTGTTCTCCTCCCCCCCTACCGCTCAAACTGCAGGCCAGGGGGAACCCTGGAGGAAAATGGAGCCAGAGGAGGAGGATGCTTTTTGTGGAGGTGGTGATGTAAAGGAAGCTGGTGGATGGTGTGGTTTTTTAGGGGGGGAGGTGGGGTGTGAAAGAGAAGCCAGGGCCAAGGGTTGAGATTTAAAAGAAAAATTGAGAGTTTGTGAAAGCAAGATGACGCACCTGGGGTGGGCCACATGGGCCATGGTTGAGTTGGGGGTATGAAAGTGGAACTGAGGGGCTGGGGTGATGGTGAAAGAGAAGCTAAGGAAAAGGGTTTGTGTGAAAGAGAGGATGGAATGGGCTGAGAAAATGGGGTGGAGGGGGTTAAAGAGTTTGTGTCTGTATGTATGTACATTTGCCCTTGGGATGCGCATGTTGCATATGCGGATTGTGGGAGCCATACTACTCACCCCTGACGCCGGGTCTCTCTCCTCTTCTTCGCGCAGCAGGAGGCCACTGCGATTGCTGCATCCCCATTGCCTCCTTAGGCACACGCGTGCCCAATGGGCCAACCTTTAAAGGACCCATGGCGAGACAGGCCGCAGCACCCAAAGATGATTTCACCGGCCCGGGCCCTATTTAAAGATCTCACCGACAGCCCTTCCTTGCTTCAGCAACAGGTCCAGCTACCCCCTATATAGTGCGTGTTGCCTCAGCCTGTTCCAGTCTTCATCCCTACCTCTTCCAGCCTTTCCTGCCTAACCTGCATCTGCCTTTCCTTGGATGGACCCCTGGTTTTCATCTCTGCCTGGACTCTGGATATGCTTGACTGCTGCCTACCTTGGACTTCCTCTTGGACTCTAGATACTGCTGTTCACTGCCTGCTCCTGACCCCTGCCTGGACTCTTGACATGCCTGACCACCATCTGCCAATGACTCCGGCCTGGCCTTACACCACATCTCCAATCAGACCCTTGCCTAAGTCCTGCTGACCCCGGCACCCAAAGGCTCTACCCGAGGAGGAAAGTGGACTGGTAAAAGTAAAGTTCCTGTCCGGTCTCTTCTTCATTTAGGTCTGCCTGCCACCGGTGAAAACCTGCAGGGCTCCTCCCTGCAGGTAGTCAAACGTCTCAGCCCAAGGGTCCACAGGCACAACAGTGGGGGCTGAGGGATGGCATCTGGGATGAAGAGTAGAAAGTAGGGGTGTGCATTCGTATTGACCGCGTATGTAAAACGCTACTCATATTTTTTTTTTAACTTAAAAAAGTGATGCGACATAAAAGATCGGATTTCCCACATATCCAACATAGCTATGTTGGATATGTGGGAAATCGCGATTGTTGAGCCAAAATAAAAATTTAAACCCCTCACCTTCCTTAATCCCCCCCAAAGACTTACCACAACTCCCTGGTGATCGAGTGAGGAGTGAGGACGCCATTTCTGCAATCCTTGGCGAGAAGCACGTGACGTCGGCGCCACGTCGAGTGACGCCGCGTCACGTGATTCCCGGCGTTGTCGCGCCGGAAGGCTCGTTCGGCCCAAAAGGAACTTTTGGCCAGCTTGGGGGGGCCTCCTGACCGGCAAACTCGCCGGGAATCACGTGACGCCGCGCCACGTCGAGTGACGCCGATGTCACGTGATTCCCCGTGAGTTCGCGCCGGAAGGCTCGTTCGGCCCAAAAGGAACTTTTGGCCAGCTTGGGGGGGTCAGGAGGCCCCCCCAAGCTGGCCAAAAGTTCTTTTTGGGCCGAACGAGCCTTCCGGCGCGACCCCGCCGGGAATCACGTGACGCCGCGTCACTCGACGTGGCGCCGACGTCACGTGCTTCTCGCTAAGGATTGCAGAAATGGCGTCCTCACTTCTCGCTCGATCACCAGGGAGTTGTGGTAAGTCTGGGGGGGGATTAAGGAGGGTGAGGGGGTTTAAATTTTTATTTGCACATATGGACATATACCCAACTCATTTAATTTTTTTTATGTCCATATTGACCGCAAATGGGACCCCCTTTGGACATATGGACATAAACTTTTGCTCTGCACATCCCTAGTAGAAAGGATAGGTAAGACTATGGATAGAGGTAAATGGGGGTAAGAGTGTGTGAGGGGTGGGGTAGAGGAAAAATTAGGGGATTGAAGGGGTTGCGAGGAGAGGAAGTGAGTGGTTAGGGGGGATTGAAGGGGAAGAGTGAGTGAGGAGGCAGGGAGGCAAGAGTAAGCATGCGGATGTGAAGGATTCCAGAGAGAGGGTGGAGGAAGAGTGGAGTGATGTGAAGAGTTTCGGGGAGAGGGAGAATGAGTGAGGGATGCTGTGGGATTGGGGAGTAGCAAGGGGAAGGAATTGGAGAGGAAGTAGGAGAGGGAGTGAGTGAGAAATTGAAGGTGATGCAGGCGGTTAGTGAGTGAGAGGATCAGAGGTGCTGTGGGGTATGAGTGAAGGAATAGGAGGGATGTATTTGGAGAGACAATGAATGATAGGATTGGAGGGGGGGGATGTGTGAGGAAGGGAATTAAAGGGAATGGAGTAAAAGGATCAATGTCTGAGGGAATGATATAAGTGGGTCACTCCTTCTTCTCCTGACCCTAGAGTCTCCTTCCCAGATCCTTTTTTCTCCTCCGTCCCTAGCGCCTCTTTTTGGACAGGAGCAGCAGCTGTCAGCGGGTTTGACAGCCGATGCTCAATTTTGCCAGTGTCGGTTCTCGAGCCCGCTGACAGCCACGGGTTCGGAAACCGGACGCCGGCAAAATTGAGCGTCCGGTTTTCAAGCCGTGGGCCCATTTCAAAAAAAATTTTTTTTTAAATTTTTAACTTTTCTTTAACTTTGGGGGCCTCCAACTTAATATCGCCATGATATTAAGTTGGAGGGTGCACAGAAAAGCAGTTTTTACTGCTTTTCTGTGCACTTCCCCAGCGCCGGCAGAAATTAGCACCTACCTTTGGGTAGGTGCTAATTTCTTAAAGTAAAATGTGCGGCTTGGCTGCACATTTTACTTACTATATCACACGGGAATACCTAATAGGGCCATCAACATGCATTTGCATGTTGCGGGTGCTATTAGGTTCGGGGGGGTTGGACGCGCGTTTGCGACGTGCTATTACCCCTTACTGAATAAAGGGTAAAGCTAGCGCGTCGAAAATGCGTGTCCAACACCCCCTGTATCGACCTGTTTTTCGGATAATAGAAGGACTAGGGGGCACTCCAAGTAGCACATTTAAAACTAATTGGAGAAAATTATTCTCCACTCAATGCACAATTAAGCTCTGGAATTTGTTGCCAGAGGATGTGGTTAGTGCAGTTAGTGTAGCTGGGTTTAGAAAAGGTTTGGATAAGTTCTTGGAGGAGAAGTTCATTATCTGCTATTAATCAAGTTGACTTAGGGAATAGCCACTGCTATTGCTGGCATCAGTAGCATGGGATCTGCTTAGTGTTTGGGTACTTGCCACGTACTTGTAGCCTAGATTGGCCACTATTTGAAACAGGATGCTGGGCTTGATGGACTCTTGGTCTGACCCAAAATGGCAATTACTTATGTTCACAACACTGTTTTGCTTTGGTCCTAATTACTTCTTTCCCATCTTCAAACCAATACTTATAATATAGCCTTTTTGCTAGAGAGCCTTTCCCCCTGCTCTCAGTGTTTCACCATGGTATTCACCCCTGTTAGGTTAACTGGTGATGGGTTTCCTTGTCTGATCTTTGTTTCTGCCAGCTACATTCCTATTTAAGTTCCTGGCTTCACTTCCAGAGCTTAATTCCTCCCAGATTTAACTGACCCAGACACTGTGTGTTTTGTACCTTTAGCAATCAATACTCAGGACTCAGCAATAGATATAAGCTTTATTGATATGCCTTGTTCAGAGCACAGAGTATCGAGAAGATGGCCAGGTTTCTCAAAAGGCTAGAGTAAGCCTGATATTTTTTACCTCCTTTTCTGAATGCCTGTCATAGCTGAGCTTATATACATTTTTTTCTGCTATAGGCTTTGTGCTCTGACCATTTTTAGCCCTTTTGTTATGTGTTATTAGATTTCTCGTAAATTTCCAGTAACTGTTAATTTCCAGTTACTCTACTCCCAACATAGTATCGTGTACATGTCTGTCCTGCTTTGTTCTGCTTTACCACGGCACTTCTGATAACACATAATTTATCATGCTGCTTTTGCATCTTCTTGTTCCTCTTTATGCAAGGCTGCCTTTCTACATCACCAGGTTTTCACAGGTCATACAGCCTGGCCTAGCACTCTAGCTCTATTGCCAGGCAGCCATTACATCTTCTCTCTTGAGTCTTGGTGAATATGTGACATTCCAAGCTTCACTGGCATCAGGAAGAGTGAGAGATGATGAATCAGGGGCTGCATGAGTGGTACGGAAAAGGAGCAGCCAGGGTGACATCTTCAAGACAGTAGATAGCAGAAACAAAACATGAGGGTACTATAATGATGTAAAGAAAAGGAAACAATGCTATCCACCATCCCTAACCTAATACCCAAATTTAATGGTAAATACAGCGGAGCAGAATACCAGAAACCAGGCGTGATCAGCATTTATAGTAAAAAAAAAAAAAACAAAAAACCCAAAAAAAACAAAAAACCCCCATCATATAAAAGAGAAGTAACATCAAAATATAACATAAAAATGATGAAAAATTGAACTAAACCTGCATTTCAAAGCCATGCAAAGTGGCACATATAAATATTTTGCTGGTAACAGTATAGGAATAACTACCTCTGTAACCAATCATTGTTTGTTGAGGTATAGCAATGAATGTCACTTTGTAAACGTTTGTGATCTATATATGGAATGATGGTAAAAAAATGTGCACCCCCTTGAGCGCGCCGACCCCGGATTTTATAAGATACGCGCGGCTACGTTTGCGTGTGTTCTGTACGACAGACATCTTTGTCTCCCCAATACACAGCTTAATTATCACGTTTTTTGTTTAAAGGACATACTGCTCAAACTGGGGCAGATTTTCAAAGGGATACGTGCGTACCCCCTGAAAACCTGCCCCAAGCTCCCCCTGCGCATGCCGAGCCTATGTTGCATAGGCTGCCGACGCGCCAAGTCCCAGGGCTTTCCTGGGGGGGGGGCGTGTAGGGGGCGTGTCGCGGCCAGCGCATCATCGGGGGCATTCTGGGGGCAGGGCTGCGGCCGTGGTTCTGGCCCAGGGGCATTCTGGGGGCGTGGCCGTTGCCTCCGGACCGGAACATGGCGCGCCAGCAGCCGGCCTCGGGCAGGCGTAACTTTTGCAATAAAGGTGGCGGGCACCGGAAAGAAAGTTCCTTCCGAGGCCACTCCGATTTCGAAGCGGCCTTGGAGGGAACGGAGGCAGGCTGCGCGGCTCGGCGCCCACAGGCTGCCGATTTTGCGCAGCCTTGCGCACGCCACCCCCGGATTTTAAAATTTACGCACATATCCATTAAAATCTGGCGTACTCTTGTTTGTGCCGGGTGCATGAACAAAAGTACGCGCTCGTGTACTTTAAAATCTGCCCCACTATGTATATAGGCAACATTAAAGCAGAATCAAACATGCTGACTATAACACATCAACAAAAAAAGTATTACCTGTAACTCACTGGGTGTCCCCACAACAGAAAACACTAAACTAATCTAAACAGTGCAACAGAGAAATAAATTTTATACTTACAACCTCCAGCTCTTATGGACTTGTCTTTATACGGCTTCACATACTGTCATGATTTTCTCTTCGAAGTCCCTGCCGAGGTTGCTCTTTAATTCTCCATCATGCAGAGGATGAACAGCCTCTGCGGCCTTCCAGGCCACACCTAGGAATCATGTCGGGGTTACCAAAATTTGTGATTTGCTCCTTTAGTAACCAATACTCAGGACACAAGGTAAGCAATAGATATAGCTTTATTGATATGCCTTGTTCAGAGCACAGAGTAGTGGGAAGGCAGCCAGGCTTCTCAGAAGGCTAGAGTAAGCCTGATTTTTACCTCCTACCTTGACTGCCTGACACCAGGCAATATATATATATTTTTTAATGCTATAGGCTTTGTGCTCTCTGACCAATTTTAGTTCATCATATGTCATTAGATTTCTTGTAAATTTTCAGTAACCGTTAATTTCCAGTTACCTTACTGCCCCCGCTCCCAATATAGTTCCCTTTCTTAGTATCGTGTAATACCTGTCCTTTCTTTATCTGCTTTAGCACAGCACCAGTGGTAACTCATCATTTATTATGCTGCTTGTTGCCATCCGATTGTTCCTTTTTATGCAAGGCTGCCTTTCTCCATCGCCCACACATAAGTTTCCACAGCTGGACAGAAGATCAAATTCACACAGGTCACACAGCGTGGACTGGCCCTCTATCTCTGTTGCCGGGCAGACTTTACAATAAACTACAGTTTTCTGCAATTTAAACTGGCTGTATAACAAGTGCAAATATCTAAACCTTTTAGTGGTACAAGTACACGTGAGGCTTAGGCTGCCCTCACCACTTGTACAGGCCAATGCAATATTGAATGAGCACCCACTGTCCTAACGTGCAGCCATCCACCTCTCTCGAGTGTGTGATGCAATATGCTAATGAGCTGCTGCGTTAAAAAGGAAGCACTAGGGAAAATTGTGCTTCCCTAGCACCTTCTCGGCATCGGGCACCCAGGAGAAGTAGCTGTGCGCATGTTAGGAAAATGGACGCCCATAAATTGAGCATCCATTTTCTGAACCTGATCGCCATCAAAACTATTTTTTTCCATGTTGCTGCTTTCTGTGGCTCCTCTGCTTTTCTGTTCAACTTTTGGGGCATCTCAATGCCAGCTCCGGGGCTGGTGTTCATTTTTGAGGGTTAAAATGTGTGTGTTGGGCACACTGTTATTTTTTTACATCAGGGGTACTAGATAATAGCCTCATCAACATGGCATTTACATGTGATATGTGCTATTAGCTATGCACTCGTTTGTATGACGTTTTGGATGCGCTGATCCCCTTATTGCATCAGGGGTTATGGACACACCTGCAACCTCAGGTTAACCTGTGCGCTATCCTGACTGCATAGTATTGCATTGGCCTGTTAGAGAAAGAACTCCCAGCAGCTGCTTTAAAATTTACCGTATTTTCCGGCGTATAAGACGAGTTTTTAACCCCTGAAAATCTTCTCAAAAGTCGGGGGTCATCTTATACGCCGGGGGTCGTCTTATAGGGCGAATAATTACCGTATTTTTTGCTCCATAAGACGCACATTTTTCCCCCAAAAGTGGGGGGGAATATGTCTGCGTCTTATGGAGCGAATATAAAAAAAAATAAAAATCTAACAAAACCCCCCACCCTCCTGACCCCCCCAGACCTGCCAAATTAATTTACTACAACCCCCCACCCTCCTGACCCCTCCCCCCCAAGACCTGCCAAAAGTCCCTGGTGGTCCAGCGGGGGTCCAGAAGCGGTCCGAGAATGATCTCCTGTACTTGGGCCGTCGGCTGCCAGCAATCAAAATGGCGCCGACGGCCCTTTGCCCTTACTATGTCACTGGGGTCGACCAATGGCAGCGGTAGCCCCTGTGACATAGTAAGGGCAAAGGGCCGTCGGAGCCATTTTGATTGCTGGCAGCCGACGGCCCAAGTCCAGGAGATCGCTCCCGGACAGCTCCTGGACCCCCGCTGGACCACCAGGGACTTTTGGCAGGTCTTGGAGGGGTCAGGAGGGTGGGGGGTTGTAGAAAACTAATTTGGCAGATCTTGTGGAGGGGTCAGGAGGGTGGGGGGTTGTATTTAATTAATTTGGCAGGTTTTGGAGGGGTCAGGAGGGTGGGGGTTGTATTTAATTAATTTGGCAGGTCTTGGAGGGGTCAGGAGGGTGGGGGTTGTATTTAATTTGGCAGGTCTTGAGGGTTCAGGAGGGTGGGGGAAGCTGAGGGATTAGTTTTAAAGGGTCGGGTGGGTTTTTTGTTTATCGACTCGGGCGCAGCCGATAAAAAAAAAAAACAAAAAAAAAAAAACCCAATCGGGCCGGATGAAAAAAAAACCACTATGTGAATCGGAACCAGAATCAGAACCGATTCCGGTTCCGATTCACATCTCTATTACCGGTACCTCCTTCTCTGCCTCTCAGATCTCGCACATGCACGTCTGCGCCACTTCACTGCAGTCCTCAGGAGCGAGATCTGAGAGGCAGAGAAGGAGGTACCAGTAATAGGATACAAGGGCGGGCCAGAGGGATGCGTTACCGCTCTGATAGTCTTGGAGATAGGGAGGGCTGGGCAGGCAGGGAGAGCTGACCAATCCAAGCAGGATTTGTATACAACAACCAGCCAATCGCCGGTAAGGTACATCGCTTGCTGTGATTGGCTGGTTTTTGTATACTGGGTACGGTTATGTAGTGACACAGAAGGGTAGTCTTATACGGCGAGTATATCCCAAACTCTATATTTTAACTGGAAAAGTTGGGGGTCGTCTTATACGCCGGAAAATACAGGAATTAATTACTGCAGTCAACCCTTCAAGCAATTTCCCAGCACACTTTTGAAACAAGAAATCTCCTTTCCAGAGTTTAACATTTACAGGAACTCCATTATTGTAGCCAAACTTTCAAGCAGTTTCTCAGCACAGGTCCTAAACAAAGAATCACCTTCCCCGAGCTTAACATTTACAGGAACTGAACTATTGCAGCCAGACATTCAAGCAGTGGCAGGGTTTAGCTGTCAACACTCAATAGTGAACTTAGTAACTTTAAATGAACTCTTAGGAGCTTCAAGCAAATCTCTTTCATAGCTTACTAGAGCTTTTAACATTCCCAAATCCCACATATGTAACATAGGAAAGCAATAAAGTCCCCCGCCTATATCTTATCCCCTTTTATTTATTTATTTATTTATTATTTTGTTATACCGGGTTTCATGACTAGAATCACATCAACCCGGTTTACAATTAACAATATGTGTAAGGTAGAGAGTAACATAGTAAATAATATTCCCAATTCAAACTTCAAATACAGAAAACAATATTATGGATGTGAGAAAGTTACAATAAAACAGGGAAAATTAACTAGGATCTGGAAAGGGGGAGAAAAAAATTCCCTTTTTGCTATACTACTTGATAGTAGAGATGTGAATCGTGTGATCGATCGTCTTAACGATCGATTTCGGCTGGGAGGGGGAGGGAATCGGATCGTCGCAGTTTGGGTTTTTTAAATATCGTGTAAATCGAAAACCGGCACACTAAAACATCCCTAAAACCCACCCGACCCTTTAAAATAAATCCCCCACCCTCCCGAACCCCCCCCAAAATGCCTTAAATTACCTGGGGTCCAGTGGGGGGGGAGGGCGGGAAAACCGGCACACTAAAACAACCCTAAACCCACCCCGACCCTTTAAAATAAATCCCCCACCCTCCCGAACCCCCCCCCCAAAATGCCTTAAATTACCTGGGGTCCAGAGGAAGGGTCCCGGTGTGATCTTTTACTCTCGGACCTCCGTGCGTTGTAGAAATGGCGCCGACGCTACCTTTGACCTGTCATATGACAGGTCAAAGGTAGCGCCGGCGCCATTTTGTTTTTTTGTCCCCCGACGTCAGGAGCATAGGAGATCGCTCCCGGACCCCCGCTGGACCCCCAGGGACTTCTGGCCAGCTTGGTGGGGCCTCCTGACCCCCACAAGACTTGCCAAAAGTCCAGCGAGAGTCCAGAACGATCTCCTACCGCGAATCGTTTTTCCGTACGGAAAAATGATTCGACTGCAGGAGGTCGTTCCGGACCCCCGCTGGACCCCCAGGGACTTTTGGCCAGCTTGGGGGGGGCCTCCTGACCCCCTCAAGACTTGCCAAAAGTCCAGCGGGGGTCCGGAACGACCTCCTGCAGTCGAATCGTGTTGCCATATGGCTGGCGCCATTTTGCGCAGCCGTATGCTGGCCAAAAGTCCCTGGGAGTCCAGCGGGGATCCGGGAGCGATCTCCTACGCTCCTGACGTCGGGGGACAAAAAAACAAAATGGCGCCGGCACTACCTTTGACCTGTCATATGACAGGTCAAAGGTAGCGCCGGCGCCATTTCTACAACGCACGGAGGTCCGAGAGTAAAAGATCACACCGGGACCCTTCCTCTGGACCCCAGGTAATTTAAGGCATTTTGGGGGTGTTCGGGAGGGTGGGGGATTTATTTTAAAGTGTCGGGGTGGGTTTTAGGGTTGTTTTAGTGTGCCGGTTTTCCCGCCCTCCCCCTTCCCCTCCCCCTTCCCCCAATTTACGATTTTTTTACGATAAATCGGGGGAATTGTTATTGTATCGCGGCTCTAACGATTTTTGATGATTTAAAATATATCGGACGATATTTTAAATCGTCAAAAAACGATTCACATCCCTACCTGATAGAGAGAGAGAAAAGCAGGGAATTCTAACTTAACTCTGTGTGAAGGTTCTGTCTGCAGCTGGCTCCCCATCTGTCTCTGCTTCTCCTTCATCCTTTCATTTCATGTGTTCTGTAGCAGGACTGCTGCTGTCACTGGAACTCTGCAATCCCCCTAGACCTGGAACCGGGACTCCTTCTTGTCTCAGAACTCCCTCATTTATAGCACCTTGCCCCCAATTATGGGAAACCTGCAGAGGCACTCTGGCCCCACCCACTCTGGCTCATGCTTTGAGATACTGGGTACCGGGAATTCTGGGACATTTAGTCTTCTTTAGCATTATCTTAGCTTTTCTTTACTTTGACAGGCAGCTAGATCCTGTCTACCGGTGCATTATTTGCACAGGGACTGTCATGAATACTACTAATCCATCTCATGAATCAACAAATCTAAAGGAAAAACCTGGGAGCTTGAGTATCAAAAAGAAGAAAATATAACAGGTAATCAAAACAGGAGGAGAACAAACCCATATGAATTATATATTAATCAACCCATGTTAGTTTAATACCCTTGATTCAAAAACCTACTTATTTATGTAATCAGTAAAATTTTATATTCTGATTCTTTACATCAATGTATCCCTGGACAGATTATAACTATTAAACAAACAAAATAACAATTCCAACTAAAACACACAAACATTTATAGTTAAAATGAAATATGTTATAAAAATTCAAGTAAATGTTAAAACATTAATAAGATGGGTTACTGCTGCCTACCACCACCTTAATGGTTAGATGCTAATCAAAAAATAGTGTACCTAGAATTTCAGGACTCTCAGGCGTCTTCAGATCTAAAAAAAAATATGAATTGGGAGGGGCTCAAAGAATGCGTATCTTGTAATAGATAAAGTCAGCAAACAATTGCAAGGAAGATGAATCAAGTAAGCTGTGCCTAGAGAACTAACTTCTTGGTGCATGCTTTACAAAAGCCTGGAATCAACCCTGCCTTGTGCCCCGTAACTGAGACCTTCCTATTTTGATAAAATATGCACAAGAGGGAACACTAAAGTTAAGAGCAGAGTAGCTCTATTAATCTCATCAATTGTCAACCTTTCCAAAAAGCCTGAGAGAACCAAATTATCTGCGGAATGATTGCCCCCACCTCTATTCCCAGCTTTCATAGCCTCTGTTCTCCTTCCATCAGGCTTCACAGGCTCCACACCTTTCTGCTTCCCATCACTTGTAGTGTAGCTCTCAACCTTTATACACCAGTGCAACCCCTGGGTAGATAGTGACAGATAGAGGTCCCAAAGGCTCATATCTCAAAGGCAGTGTCTGAGGTTAAACCTTCCCATATTATTGCTTGCATAAGACTCTCCAGGATTCCCTCAGCTGGGGGCGGGAAGGGGGGCAGGAGAGACAATGCTTCTAGGCCCTGTAAATTGTTTATATCCCAATTCTCTTTTCATCCTGATAAGCAGCATTGGTAATCACTCATTCAGCCATAGCACTGATAAGCTCTGAATGTCCATCTATTGCATTAAACTCTGGGGCCCTAAATGCTTTCCAACTCACTCTACTGAAACATTGTGAAGTAGGTAGAATATTCTTTACAGCCTGATTTATCTGTTAAAGTGATGTTATACACAGATATTTCTTAATTCATTTGTGACTAAAGTTTTTGGATATTAAAGCCAACTTCTCAGTCAATGTTTTATATTCTTCCCTACCCCCGTGGTTTAGGGCAAGTTAAATTTCCATCTCAAAAGGTTGGAATTTTGTGGGATAGAAAGTCCAGTGTAGATGTTTAAAAAAAAAACATAGTCACATACCACTCCAGTAGTTTTCTTTTTTTTTTTTAATGCTCTTTATTTAACAGATAATGCACACCATGAAAATCAGTACAAATAATGTCATCTGAACAGCCACTAACTCACCTGCCCAAACATTATGACCAATACAAGACATGCAATACTGTAAATCATCCTCTTCACTATAATCACTCCCCCCATGCCCTTCTCTGTCCCTAGATCTTAACACTTATTGCTTCAAATATTCCCAGTATTTTTTCCAAATTTTGACAACTGTTCTTTCTCTTCACTGTACCTGAATGGCACACAGTGAACACCTTATTTTCTATAGCTGCATATGAACCCTGGCGGAGTCCAAGATACTTTTTCTCCTCTCCTTTCTCCCTTTTGGAGAACAATAAGTCATCCCTCCTTCAGGATACAGATGATCCCAGGTTCCTCCAAAGAAAGGAAACCTCACTTTTAAAAGTCAGAGCAATCAAAAGGAAAACGGATTGAGTACCAACTGATGAGAACCCAGTATACTCAAATAAAAGAAAAGAAACAAAATTTTATCAATCTGCAGGATCCCAAAATTAGAAAGGATAGTGAGGGTGGAAGAAAAGTCCCATATCCATAAGAAACCAAATATCTCCATGGAGGTCTGAGTTCTTATATCTAAATTAAAATACTAAAGAGGGCGATAGAAAACTGCCCTTAGGAAGCATAACAAATATTCCACAAGGAAAAATGGTGGTCAGAGTTCATATATCAGAAGAACTCAGCATCCACCATCTCCCACATGGGGGAGATAACCACCCACACTCTTATCTGTGTCCTCCCAAACATGAATTGGTTTATATTGAACTGGTAGAGAACCAGAGGTCTCTACACCAAAGTGATCCAAAACTTCAGAAAATATGACCAAGAATCAGGAAAATTGAGATTATATTTGCACACACACCCCCCCTCCCACCACTACCACCTCATAACAATTGCATTTGCATCCTGAGTCCTGCATTCCCTAATAACAGTGGGGAAACCCAGAAATCAAGCAACACTTCTGCTATCTTGACTCGGGCTGTTCATTCCCAATTGCTATCTGCTCTCTTACTCGGTCTTATTGACTTTACTGCTACTGCTGGTGAGCAAGATTGCAGTATGTTGACAATCTAGAACTACTGACAATGTATACCGGAGCTGCTGCTAACTAGGAGGATAATGTTAAAAGAATTGCATGCAGTGGCATATATGTATATGTGTCCACGTGTAGTTTTGACTTACTATTTTATAAGATGCATGTATCACATATGCATATGTTATAAAATACACATGTTCACTCCATGACATACACACATATGTAGGCCAGTGCACAAATAAAGGTAATGTATTGAAATCACATATTTCAATGCATTAAATGTGAATATTTTACCCATCTATTTGTAAAATAAATGTGCATACATTTTACATGTGAAAATAAAGTACAACCTACTCTTTTGAGTCACGATTTACACCATAAATCGGTGTATTTTTAAACATATACCCATGTGTGAAGTTATCTGATTAGTCCATCAGTTTGCCCAGTTCAGACGTACAGATTAGAAATAAAGTAAGAGAATTGTAGTAACTTTATGTCTTCTAGCTCCACTGGTGCCTTTTGGAGGATCTTGTGACTGATGCATTTAGATGTGCAAATGCAGGAGAAGAGTTTGGAAAAGCAGAAAAGAAAAAGATTGTGCACACTCAATATCTTCTTCTATTTATGAGGAGGCCTGATTCCATGCTGTTTTGCGAATGACAGGAAATTAAATTTAAGGCAGGGGCAGAGATTTCAATCTCGTCAGCCTCCCCCACCTCTTGACATCTCTCTCTATCTGTTGGGTTTGCTAGCAGAAACCCGTATATGTCATTTCTTTCCCTGAGCATGCAGTCCTGTTCTAAAGGGAACAGGGATGGTTAATCTTGCAGCGCTTAAAACAGCAGGAAGAGGGGCTTCCTGTTGCTTTTCTGAAGCATAAATGAGGCAGTTTGTCCAACACATAGATACAGAGGTTTAGGCAAGTTTGCAGGAATGACCTATTAGCTGGACATCGCAAGCAGAGTATCCCGCTGTCACACTTAAAGCAAATCATTATGGTAAAGCTACTCGGGAAAGATGATTACTTGCCATTGTTGTTCAATGAATGGACACATCTGGTATATGCTTCCACCTTTCTGGTCAAGGCTTTTTGGTGACTAAACGTTTTTCCCTTTTTTGATAAGGGTGATAGGATTAAAATCTGCCCCCCCCCCCCTCCTCCCAAGGATGAGAACATTTCTGTAGGATCCCAATGTACAGAAACATGCAGAGGGATCATGGGGTAGTAAACTGAGAATATACAAAATTGAATGTATAGGGTGCATGCAGTACAAACTTTGGAAGAAAGAAGTTTTCAAACAAGAGAGGCCAACTGAATATGAAAAGTGGTTTTGTGCATTCTTTGAATGTGTGTAAGGAAGGAGGTTAAAAGCATGAGGGATGTTCTTGTCCTTGGTCAAACCAGTATCACAAATATATGAGGCCCACTTGAACAAAGAAAGAAGTCTCTTCTGGTTTAATGATCAATCTGCAAAACCTGTAATAATGTCATTTGTTTCCAAGAAAAAAAAATCTTCATGATGACCAACTCTTTTATTCTGTTTGTTCTCTCCGCAGAGACCTTTTCCTTTCTTCATCTCATCTTGTGCTTATCCGTCATTGGTGTCATGATGTGCAGCCTGCAGACTTTTGCCATTTTAATCCCTTGCTCTCTCCCATGTAGACAAAGGACAGGGTTGGTGACCTCTGCTGCTCAAATACTATTAATATCTCTAGTTTTCAGGGTAGCAACAATAAATATATGCATATTGTGGCTCTAGATTGTGGCTCCTTTACATAAAATACCAAGCCTGTTTGTGGTGCTCAAAGCCTAACATTCACAATCCATGTACTGCAGAGACTGCCTGGGAATGTGAACTTTTATTTATGTATGTATGGATTTATTTATTTAACATTTTTTATATACCGATAGCCATTTGCACATCGTACCGGTTTACAAGGAACAAGCTGGAGGCCAGAGGAAATGGCACAACCATTACATGGAACGCATAAGTGAACATTTGAAAGCATTTAAGGAACACAGGAAAACATTTGATAACATATGAAAACGATTAACTTAGTCATATAGAACAAAAGGTATAAGAATTATGTTTTACAAATATAAGAAGGGAGAGACTGTACAAATAGTAGGGACTTGGGGGGAGAGGGAAGGGTAGTTGAGGTGGGTAATAAAATAGATATTAAATGTAAGTATTAAATATAAAGAAGGGAAGGGGGAGGGGAAGCTAACTTATGTACAGGCAGGGGTGGACAGATAGCTTCCTTCAGCACACACCCGGAACTGCACTACGTATCCTTGACTGCTCGGACAATGTTCCCTTAAACTGACCAGTCTGAGCGCCTGGATGAGCAGCTATTAAACCAAGAGTGGGGAACTTCTGGTCCTCAAAGGCCACACACCAGTCAGGTTTTCAGGATACCCATAACGAGGGTGCATAAAAGAGCTTTGCATTCAATTAATGCAAATCTATTTCATGCATATGCATTAGGGTTATTGCGAAAACCTGACTGACGTGTGGGCTTCGAGGACTAGAGGCTCCCTACCTCTAATTTAAATGGATGTTGAGATGCCTGTATGTCAGGTGACCTAGAGAAGAATACTAGAAGAAGGTAAATATCATTTGCTAAATTTCTATACTAAATCCACATTTTGCTGCAGTATTATATTTATCCAGTTATGAAACAGTAAGGAAACGGATCACATAAAACCTATTAAATGAAATCAGTTGCGTGCTGAAACATTACAGTTGTTTAAAGGCTAAGGCTTTGAAAAAAACCCCACTGACATTGCCTGAATATATAAGTAAATTGTAGATGGGAGTACCTGATCCTTGGCTCTCTTTGCATTGCCCCAATGAAGGGAGCAGAGCTCATAAATGTATTAAGTCAGCCCACTAAAAGATATTGCCTACAGCTTGTTTGTTGACCCTTATTTTTGTGCATCTAAGTGGAATAGGATGGCAACTACACTACTTTATTCAAGGCTAAGGCTGAAACATATTTATCTGATCATTCAAGATGTCACTTCTGTCTTTGTAATTGGAGCCTTCAGCTATGAAACAATAGGAAGCAAATTGGGCATCTGATTTTCTTCATTATGCTATTTGTTTTCCTAATCATGATTCACTCTTAGGGGAAAAGCCCATTTCCCTTGGGAAATCTTCATGAGAGATATTACTTCTTTGTAGTCCATTTACTCTCTGAGCAGTACTTTAGGGCTTCAGTAATATAATAGTCCTGTTAAAAGGCAGGTTAGGCATCGGTTGTTTTCTCTCAGTTCTCTAAGCAGTTTCTCCTTGGCTGCAATTTGGCAGGCTTGGGGGTCTGTTGATGATATTCATAAATGGTTAGCACCTGACACTTAAAGACCCTTCCCACCTTCCTACCCCAACTGTTAATAGATTGGGGGAGAATTCTACAATGTAAGAGCTAGCGATATAGCTCAGGACTCTGGCAAACTGGTACCAGCTGCGCCCATATTCCACCGTGATTCTATGAATATGGATTGTGCATCAGAGTCATGAGATTTTACATGCTTTGCGACCACCTGATAAAGTGCTAAAATGGCAGATGCATAGCACATTTGCTTATGGATCCTGTTTTATCCTGCCAACATAAAAACAAAAATTATACTTGTAGTCATATAACGTAGGTGACCCCCAAACATTTGATGAGAAGAGTCACACTGAACATTTAAAATTACCAAGAGGGCTGGGGATACAGGAAGGGAGCTCTACGGCCTCTCCAGTAGGTTGCCTAGCCTCATCTCGTTAGCATTACTAAGCCCTAGCCTCCTTCCTCCTACAATTATGTCTCCAGCCTTCACTTCCAATGACAGAACAGGACAGGGTTCTCCTCGTAATAAACAGCCCCCTGGCAAGAGCAGAAACCCAGGAACATATCCCTCCCTCTCCTGTCCCACTATTCCACCCCCTTCCTGTCTCTCCTACCCATTTTTTCAGAATCACACTCTCTCTCTCTCTCACCGCCTCTCCTTCTCCTGCCCTCCCCCTCTTCCTTCACCACATCTACTTCCTTCACAGTGTAGGGGAGTGTAAGTGGTCAGCTCTTTCACCCATGCAGCCACCAACACCACCCTCGCTGCTCCCTTTTCCTCCCTCTTCTTCGGGGTGTGGTACAAATTCTAATCCTGTCTCTTCCACTGCCGCGTGGTCCACACTGCACAGAGGGCTTGTAAGATTGTGTCTACATAGGACTGGGTCTAGGATGGTGCGAGGTGGGTGGCTTCCATGGGTGTCAAACCTAAGGGGGCGTAATCAGTAGGGCTGCTTTTACCTATGGGCATAAGCATACAAGCCCTGATGAATCTCAGGCAGCAGAGGACACCTCTCTGCTTTCTAATTCAGCCCCTGCCTTCCCAGGCAGTGTGCAAGGAACAGGATTGGGGCAGGCGGGGGAGCATTGTTTGAGCTTGGAGCAGGGAAAGAACAGTGTAAAGCAAATAAAAATCCCACTGCTCCCTAATCCAGCCCCTCCTCTTTTTGAAGTGTGAAAAACTGAATATATAAAAATCTCTTCTCCCCATTCCCTTCTATTTGCAGGGAAGTGGGGAGGAGGGAGAGGAAATGTATGAGAAACTAGAGTGGATAACAGTACCAAGAAGAATTCAGTTTTCTCTGCATATTTCCGTTTATAATTTTGGACCCCCTTATTCTGTATTTGGCGAGGGTCTGTATTCTCTCTGTGAGACCAAGGCTGAGGTGTTCTGCTAGCGTACAGATTCTGTTTAGGATCTGTAACTGTTCAGCTTTTTTTCTGTGTACCCACTACCATTAGAAGAAGTATTGATTGTTTTAAGGCCAGGTGGAATATTTGCAGTGTTGCCTTTTTAATACAGAGTTGTTGCTGTTTGAGTTCTGGGAGTTCGAGCAGTTTTGGTATGGCAGGTTTTCTATACAGGTTCTGAGTGATTTTTTTTTTTTTGCAGTATTTGTGCTACTTCACAAAGTGCCTGGTAATGGAGGAACTTTGTGTCACTGTAACTGAAGTGACAACAGAATTTGAATGTTTTTCCTATAGTGAGTATTAAAGGGAAAGAATTCCAGTTCAGCCCAGTCAGCCACTTCAGAGATTACCTTTTCCCAGTGTAGTATGAATCTTTTCATTGATAAATTTAGGTATTTCTTGGGATTTTTTTTTTTTTTGCAGTCTGATTCCAAAAATCCCACATTCATTAAACACTGTCACATGATTTCTGAACCATATTTGTATTAATGTTTTAAAGTATGATGTCCAGTTATGCCATTTTACAGGATTACTCTGAGAAAGTCTGTGGTGGGGACATAATGATTTCTGGGTTTAGTTATTAAAATCTCAGGGGGTTGGCTATGGGCTTGAAGAATTAATTTAGCAGAGTGCAAGGCTGACGGCAGAAGGACCTAAGGAAGTAGCTCCCAAACCTGTCCCGGGGGACTCCCAGCCCACTCAGGTGTCAGGATATTGCGATGAATACGTTTGTGGGGGAGAAAGGACCAGGGCTGCCTCAGGACCTGTTGGGTGCATGATGGCTCACTGGCACCTGGGCGGATTTCAAGTTTCTGCAGCTATTGCTGCTCTCCTGGTAGAAAGATCTACAACATTACAGTCCAAGGTGCACAGGAGAGAGGAGGAGATGGGGAGGAGATGGGGAGGAGCTGCCACTTAGCGGGAGCAGAAGGAGGAAGCCAAAGAAGAGAGGTTGGGAGCAGAGGGGGGGAGGGGGATGGTGCTGCTGGGCAGGAGTTTGTTGGGGAGAGGAGGTTTCTGCTGGGCAGAAGGTTGGGGGAGAGAGAGGGGCTTCTGTTGCTGAGTAGGTAGGTGGTTATGAGAGAGGTTGTAAATTTATTATATATTGTAAACCTGAGAGTATTTTATTGTTGTGAACTGCTTTGGGCTTAATTTTATTGTAAGGCAGGAAATAAATAAAAATGGGAGTGATGGATGTGGGGGCTGTGGTTGGGGGGGGGGGAGAATCTTCTAGGCAAGGGATAGATAGGGGGGAGTTGAGGGATGCTGATGGACAAGGAGAGTGGGTGGGGGAGAAAAGGGAATGCTAAACAAGGAGTAGAGGGGCAGAGAAAGGTGGGGCCATGGCAAGTGGTGCCGGAGAGGAACAGAGGGGGAATGCAGGACAGAGAGCGGAGCGGGATGCAAGGGAAGCAGTGGATGGAGAGAGAGAGGGGGGGGATTCAGGGTACAGAGTGAATTAGGAATGCAGGGGAAAGAATGGAGGGGGAAGAGATAGGGGATGCTGATCAAGGGCTGGGAAAACAGAAGGAGGGGGATGCTGGGTAGGAGAGGAGAGAGCGGGGCATTTACTAGAGCTGCTGCCACCAAAAGGGACAGTTGTGCTCTTGTCGCCAAAGAAGACAGTGCTGTGCTGGAGCAGCCACTGGTAAGTCAAGCTGCAGGGAGGGGAGGGGAGGGCAGTGAGATTCTGAATGTCTGCCACGGGCACAGAAAAAAAAAGCTGCTCCTGGCACTGTGAGCCAAAGTTGGGGATCTGTGACACAATGCTTCATTGTGCATAAGTCAATAACAGCACAGCAAGGAGATCTATGAATATGTCATGATGCTTAGTTTCTTTCTTTACACATGATTATGACATTTATTATGTGTGATAAGGACATCAAGTCACACAAACGTTTTTCCATACAAAGAAACGGGGAGGTTATGGGATTGAGAAAAAGAGAGGATTGAAGACGTGGGATGAGAGGGGGTAGGGGGTTCTAAGCTTTGGGGTTGGAGGGGGCAGTACGGGGAAAAGGAGAGGGAGGGAAGTTCCAAGATCAAGGGGAGACTCCAGATTGGAGGAATGGAGATGTTACTGCTCCTGCTACAGTTCTGCTTCCGCTTTTTGCACTCCTCTCCCAGAAATCTCCTCTCACCCCTGAGTCCCACACAAGCACCCCCTCTTTGCTCTCACTCTCTCTCAAACACACACACACTAAATTCTTTTCCCCCCTCACATGCACCTTTGTTCCACTCTCCCTCACACACACCACAGCCAATCTCTTCTTTCACCCCTCTTAGCCAATTCCCCTGTTGCGACCATCGGTCTACGACTGCTTCGCCCCGCCTACCTCTCACTACTTGCGGCTCCTTCCACTTACCTCAGACTACTGGCTGCCGCGGCATCTGTTTGCCGTCCTCTCTGGTGTCCCCGGACCGGCTTTGGTGCTGCCTCCCGCCATGCTCCTCCAAGGTACCTTAGGGCACGTGCACACACGCCGCCCTCATCTTTATTTCCACGTTGGCGCGAACCTCAGGTGCGTCCCCCTGATATGACTTCATGCTGCCAGGATATTTAAGCCTACAGTATTTGCTACTTTGAGTTAGCAACGGTAACTCTACGGATGGGATTCGCTCTCCGTCCCGAAGCTGCTCTGCCACTCCAGTGCTATTTGGAACTCTTACACCCCTCGGGGTTGCTACGGGGTACCCGCTCCTTGGGGGCCTCTTCTGTTCTTTCAGGTGCTATCAGGAAACCGGTACTCGCTCCTCGAGGGCCCATGTTCCCTGAGTCGCTGCCTGCATCTTCAAACCTTTCTACTTGGAGGACTTCACTAGCAGTTTCCATCTGTGAGTACAACTACCATCTTTTCCACAGTACTGCTTCACTGGAACCAGGTACTCGCTCCTCGGGGGCCTGCCTTCTGTTCCAGTGCCAGACCTCTCGTCTAGTGGAATCTCTGTCACTGCTATGTGAGTACAATACAACTGAGTCTCTCTGCTCTAAGGGATCAGGTACTCGCTCCTCGAGGGCCTGCTTTCCCTGTCTCAGAGCTTCTCCTAATTCTACCTGGGACTCTTAATGCTTCTTATTGTGTGCTCATAACTCTCAGTCTCTTTCCACTACAGCACAACCTAGCAGAGGATTTGCTGTTCCAGCGTCCTGTGGGAGACCTGCCCAGCCGGGCTCAACATCCACTACTCACTCCTGCCACCTCTGGTGGTTTCCAAAACTTTAATAAAAGATTCAAATCTGTGTTTGTGTGTCCAGAGCTGAGCCTGACACTGTGGTCCCTCACGGGACTGCCCCCCGTGGGCGTGGTCAGCTGCCACAGTGTCCAAGGATCCACCCAAACATCAATAAACATAACATCCCCCAGCTGATCTCCTCCCCTTTCCCCTTCCCTGTGCCTAGGGGGATCACTCTTAGTCTCTTCTTATCACATTCTCCCCCCCCTAAATGATTCCTCTCATCCCCCAGCCTATACCTGTCTCACTACCACTGGTCTGGGCTGACAGGAGGAGCCTAGAGGTGCCTCAAGCTGCATTGTCCTTCTCTGCTGCTGGGGCCTGACTTTACTATGCAAAAAGCTTGCCCAGGGAAAATATGCATACATGTACTGTATCTGTGCATATACATGCATGTCGACATGTAGACGGATTTGTATGTACGGCGATAGTGACTGTCTACACGCTCCATAACCAGAACAGACAGGATCACCCTAGAAAAAAGGCAGTCAGCCTAAAGAGTTGCAAAGCACCTGCAGGGACAGGAGACAGGCAGACAGCCTGATTTGCTAGGCTTTTCCCCCCATAAAGACAAAATGGGGGGGGGGGAGGGGGGTGTTTGAAAGAGATAACAAAGAAAAGGGAGTCCCTCAGGAGGGGCAGAGCTGTACCCCCAACAAACAACACTTCCGGAGGCCTAGAGGAAAGAAAAGACAGGGAAGGGAGAAAGAGAATGAGCATTAAACCGAGGAGCGAACAAAGACATAGGAGAGTGTCAGGTTGAACGGAAGACACACACACACACACACACACACACACGTGCGTTAAAAACGGGCACCTGGGAGGAGGAGAGGTTTGCCTACCTGCTTTTGAGGGACGTTATCGAGGCGTCTTTACCTTCAATTACTTGGATTATTGCAGGACTGAGTTTTGGACTTCCGGGGGTAGCGTGTCTGCCCCGACGGTAAACATCAACCAATCAGCTACTGCTACGCTAAAAGGAGGAGCCGGAAGAGGTGGATATAAAGGCTCCCCTTCGGTGCGCAGCTGCCGACGGCGCGCAGCCGAAGCCGCGCGCCAAGGCGCGCGCGGCTTTGACCGGCTTCGACCGGACTCGCCGGAATTGCCGCTAGATTTTAAACATCTCTTTTTGGACACTTAAGATTCAGATAGGCTAATCATCTCTCTAATCCTCCTAGGAGATAGTACTGAATTTGTAGAATAATTGTTACACCACTCTGAAATTAAATCAATCTCGCTTTAAAAGTATTTCTACTCAAAATGCCGCACACTAAGAGGAAAGCAAAAATAAGGCTACCTCTTAGTGATTCATCTGATTTAGTTCAGAAGACTGTGGTGGAATGGTTAAAACCTCCCCAAGATAACCCCGTAGAGGGAGCCGCAGTAGATGAAGTTGAGGAGCAACAACTTCAACTAATGGCTGAAGACATCTCATTAAGTCCGGGGGCGCCTGAGACTCCATCTCCACCTGGTGACAGAGGTGTTATCCTCCAAGTTTCACCAGGTATTCCCCAGCAGAGGCAAGATCAAGAACTTCAGGAAAGTATCCACATACCAGAAATATCTTTGGATATAGAAGCAATTAGTAGTCAACCTTTTGCACCTAATCAAGAGAGCACTCCTAAGATTATTAAAGAGACAGAACAAGGCATTAAACAGAAGGGGAATAAATTGGAAAGAAGATCTCAAAATGTCATCATAAAACCCGGGAACATCACAATGGAAACATTATGGACATATATTGCAAAATTAGATGGGTCTATAATGAATCTTGCTGATGTAGTACAGGAAACAAATATTGTGGTTAAAAGAAATTCAGAAGTGTTAGAAACTCAAAAGAAACAAATTATCAGTATAGAAAAACGTGTCACACAAATTGAAAAGGTTCAAAATTTTCAAATTAGGGCAGAAGGTGAAGTAAATAGAAAGATTGAGTTTTTAGAAAACCATATCCGTGCTTGTAATCTGAGGGTTATGAACTTTCCTAAAATGGAAAAAATAAGCCCAACAGAATTGTTTAGATCTTATGTGGTACAGATATTGGGGATACCAGAAAAATGTATGCCAACTATAACGAAAGCTTTCTATCTGAATACAATGATTAAAAGTAAAGAACCTGTAGGTTCAAAGGAGGGAGCAGTAGATACATCAATGAACCTAACTGACTTCTTGATGAAGTCGCAAGAAGATATAAATATTGATAAACGAGCCACATTATTGATTTCCTTTGCATTTATATCAGATAAGGAAAATGTATTAAGAAATTTCTTTAGAAATAGACAGAAAAGTTTCTACGGGCAAAAAATCTGGATTTATCCGGATTTCGTTAAAACAACACAAGGAGAAAGAAATTTTTAACTTACAGGAAAAGGGTAATTGAAGGTGGAGGGCAATTTTTATTAAAATACCCATGTAAATGTTTTGTTAAGCATAAAGATCATAATTATGTGTTTACGGACCCTGAACATCTTGATGCATTGCTGGGGAAAGAAAGTCAGGCTGAAGAAGAAAAATGAGGAAGGGTAACTACATGTTTTCTTATAGTCAAATTTTTACTTTATGCTCCATATGAGTACTACTCCTATGTTTCCTATTTGTATAATACAGAATAATGAATATATACGATAGATAATTTTTTGCTGATATGAAAAATTTATTTTTATTTTTCTTTTGATTCTGTATTATTTTCTGTTACACAATGTGTTTATGTAACTAATTTTGAATAATTGATAAATAAAGAATTTAAAAAAAAAAAAAAAACGGGCACCTGTATTGAGTGCCCATTTTCTTAACATGCACTCAGCCATGTCCCTTGGCCACCCGATGCATTATTTAAATGAGGGGCTCTGTTAAAAAAAAAAGAAAAAAGGATGCGCTAGAGGAGAATTGTGCGTCCCTATCACTTAAATGCATCGGGTGCCCACAATTGCAAAGGGCACTTAGTATAAATGTCCATTTTTATCCCGCTTCTTCTGGCCAATTTTCCTGAAAATAATGCCCATAGCTAAGCAGCCCTTGCTGTGGACGTCTAAATTGTGCATCCAGAAGACTTTTTTTTTTTTTTTTTTTTTTTTTTTTTTTAAATCAAGCCAATATACATTTATTTTTCATCACCTCAAGAAGTAAGTGTTACAATGATACTAAGGAGGAGGAACCTCGGTGCAGCGTATTTATTCATTTCTAATGAGCCCTGGACTCGCAGATGGATTTTTACGCCACCTCCGGAGCTGGAGTCACACTTGCCGCATTAAAAAGTGTGTGTTGGGTGCCCAGCGACTTTCTGTATTCGGTGGGTGGGGTAAAAGCTAATAGCCTCATGTACATGGAATTTACCCGTGATTGGTGCTATTGGCTACGCATTTGTTTGAGCGCATGTTTTGGACGCTCTAATCTCCTTAATGCATCTGGTGCTAGTCTAGCGCCTCCAAAACACACATCCGACCGCGTGTAAACCTGTGCGCTAGCCTGGGCACACTTTATTGCATCGCCCCCTGAGTGAGAGAGCTGCTGGCCGGACTGGGCCCTTTCAGCAGAGAAGAATGGCTGTAGGGTGTTAAAGCTCTAGGTGGGCCAGCTTATGATTTGTTTGTTGGAAGGCTCTAAGTGAGTTAGGTTTTGACTTATTGTTTACTGGCAGGGGCTTATGCCCTGCGCTCCCAGAACAAGACACAGTAAGAGAGCCCTTGAGCACAATTACCTAAGTCACCAGGGGGTTGTTTATTTTCTACTGAAAGGGTGAGGTGGACAGCCCAGAGCCGCAGCTGTACAGTCGGGAGGATAAGGCAGCAATTATACACATATATATAGGGACACCAAATGTAATAAACCGTATTCCCTTCTTTTAAATCAAATAGCAAGATGGGTTAAGAGGAAACGGGCCATGATATTTTCTAACAGGTTACTAAGGACGAGGTATCAAATGATTTATAAAAGCAAACAGGTACTATTTACTCTGAGAAGGTTATGACTGTAGGTCTATTTATTTCCATGTATCACAGAATACCGTGCACCATTGTCTTAAATTGTCAGTTAACCCATGATGTTGCAGCTTGTTATATGGTACATTATGCGATATTTTCATATGCATTGATTTTGAGGAGGTTAATTTAATATTTCTATGTACAGTTATTTTGTTCTCAGGCTAAATATAAACAGCGCTTTGTTTTAGAGCCATAGGGTGAAGTCCTTAATCAGATGGCATGGGGAAACAATAGGATGGTTATTACTAAAGGTTTCCTCCCATTCTGTGTCTATGGGGAAAATGCTTGGTAAATAGGGCTCGTAGTTTGATTAACAGCCTCCTTGCCAAATAAAGTCTAGTAGACAAAAAATGAGCTAGGCCTGATTGGTATCAAAGATTTGTATTTTCCATAATAATGTCCTATATTTTACTCCGTTTGGGGGGGTTATTTTGTTGATTTTTCTTTCCCAGCCACTCCTGAGACATCATGCATGCCCCTCAGACTGGAACACGGACGCGCTGGCGTTGTCAGCATTGTCACAGCTACTCCAGGGCAGGGTGTGGATGCGGTTTGAGAAGAGAGGATGACTGTAGCAGGGGTGGAATCAGCGCCTTGCTTATTGCAGCAGGCCAAGCCCATGGGAAGGATAAGCTCTGGAGACCTTAGCCCTCGGAGCAGCTAAGAACATACAGACTTTCAGAGCACTTTTTATGTGCATGCTAGTAGCTAGCTAACGGTTAAAATTTTAATTGACTACTAGGTGTATGTGTCCAAAAGTGCTCACGTACCTTGCAGTAGCACAGGTTACTGGAAATTGCTGCTCCCCCAATATGTGCATGACATATATCTGTCAGTAACCTGTATACACCCCCCACTCCCACTCCATTTCCTAAACAGAAGAAAAACATTGATAATTGCCCAGATAGAATAAACGTACTTTCTTCTTACAAATTACTGTAGCTGACAGTAGTTAGCTCCTCATTTGGTACTTTCTATGCAAAGCTTGCTGGCCTGCTAGTAATTAAAATGCCACTCACAGGCTTGTCAGTTCACCTGCTTGGGGGGATCTGACCCTTTAATTTGCTTTCTGGCAGCATGATGGCATGCCAGTTGTTGATGTTACCCCGTTGTACTTTAAATAGGCAGCGGGTCTCAAACACTGAATCATGCAGAGAGTTAGTTATTTGGCATAGCTATATGTTGATTGTCAACATCAGTAATTTAAAAAGAAAATAAATAATAGCTTCTGCAGCTAGAAGAATTGCTGACTTTCTTAACCTCCAGGGACATTCAGCAGATGTTGGCGTCAGATCCTGCTATTCATGTATTATCTCTCTGATGGAAGCAGTTTTTCCCTTTAATCATTGGGGCACACCAGAAGATATTACAGTCTTCCAAGGAAACTAGCTGAACATAACACACAGCCTGGCTGGCCACCTTTGCCTTTGTACTACTTAGCCATTTGTAAGTTATTTTTTAAATGTTCACTTCTGTTTTTCTTTTTGTAATAATATATTGCAGGCTAATAGATCATGTAGTCATGTGTACATTGGTTTATAAAGACTTGGGTTAAGTTTCTGTGGACAGGAACGCACACAAATAAGTTGTTTGGCATAAGCTGTGGTGTTCAATTTCCTTGAGCAATACCATACTTCCACTGAATGGATTTCAATTAGAAAATTAGAATGTAATAGAGGTACCTAAAATATATGGAGCAAACTACAGTAAGTGCAATGTTGCCTGAAAATTCAATTTAATAAAAAAATTGTCTGTGCTCTCTGCATGAGCGCACATACAGTCTTTCTCTCTGTATATATATTTTGGATAGCATTACTGCCTACGAAACAGTTTAATTTTGCTGAGTATTACTCTAGATGCATCCGGACTCTTATCTCAAACCTCATCAATCTCAATTGGAAGTGGGCTGACAGCGTTTTGGTTTGTGCAGTTGGGTGAATGCCAACATTCAAGCCGAGGGAACACTTCCTGCTGAAATTTGCAAGGAAGGAGTGCTCTCAGTGAAAATCCTTAACATAAACCTTTAACCTTGGTACAAGCTGATGCTATACTATGAAGTTGTAGCAGAGAATGCCGAACGGAAACCCTAAATATCCTGGTTTATTTCCCATATCCCCCACTTTCTGTGAGAACTTCAGCAAGTCATCTAGAACCCCTGCACTCAAATGAATACTGTTATATGAATACCTTGCTGGTACAATATAAAAAATAAATATTACTGCTAGTGTATATATAATAGTTTGATGCACACATTTCTCCAGTACTCTGTTCCCTGCACTGGTTACCAGTCCAATGGAGGGTTAAATACAAAGTAGCAGTGTTAATCCATTAACTGCTGAGGGTTGATGCATCTTCCTGGGTCACTGCTATGCTGCACATTTACTTAGATCTGCACAGGGTGCTTGCTTTGCCCATCTAGCAAAGACACACAACAGGGATTTTTCTGTCTCTGGTCTTTTATTTTGGAAGAGTCTCCCAGACTCTCTGTGGCTCCAAGATAATACCCAATCCTTCAAACAAGCACTACAAACATTCCTATTTCAGCAGGCTTTAAATTTAGAGAGCCAACAGGGTAAGTATGTGTGAATTATTACTGAGGCCACTATTCCGCCTTCATCTTTTGGTGAATTATAGCTAACCATTTCTTGATATGTAGGGCCTTTTATGACCTAATCATAGTCTAATGCTTATTATTATATTTTTTTTATTTATCAGGGTCTTGGGTCTTTGATGTGTTATCTTATTCTGCTCCTGGTTTGTTGGCCATTGAATTATGTGATTTTGTTTTTTGTTCTTTGATTTTCTATCGAGGCAATGAAGACACATCAGGCAGGATTCATGGCAGGCAGGAAAAGGGAAGGACCACTCCCATGGGTCCCCTTTTTATTGTGCATACATTCAATAGCATACAATGTGTCATCACATCATTGGCTCCTCTCCCCATAGCATACAGACGTGTCACTACACTATTGGCTTGGCTCAGGGGGTGTGTACGGATCATTTCATTGGCTGCTGAATCCTATACCTCCTGTCTTTATCCTGCATCTGACTACGTGGCAACTAGCTCTTCTTTCAGGCAATCAGGGTTAATTATAAGCTAGAGAATTACGTGACAGTCAGGTATCCTCTCCTTAGGCAGAGAGGTTTAAGCACTAGTATTGCTTCATTCAGTGCAAAGGCCAGGGAGAAGGGAAGTTAGTGTTAAACCCTGACATGGCCTGCTGGCAGAGCTCATAATTCCCCACATCTTCTGTTTTATATTGTTCTCTGCCTTGAACCATGGATTGGTGCAGGATACGAGATTTCTAAAATAAATTATTTTTTTATGGGTTTGGATAAGCTGTAGTTTCTCAAAGTAAATGATTTACTTTATTGTCCCTGTGCGGCAACATCTTGTTATTTCAACATGCAGGTTCCTCGTTGGCAGCATGGGATTGCAATGACCAATTGGTCCACAAACAACAAAACTAAACAGACCAGAGATTGCTGTACTACAGGGGATGTGTGTGTGTGTGAGGTGCTTGTGTGTTAGTGGTGGGGCAGATTTGGAGGTATGGAGGTAGTGTGTGCTTCATGTGCTTTTTTTTCCCTCCCTGTAAACATTTCACAGCCTCTATCTGCCTCCCATTGTAAATCAGTATGGATATTTTGGGAGGATTTGTTTTCCAAAAAATGTTCTGGTTTTCTGACTTGATAACTGGAAATACTGAGATATTCCAGTTTTTCCTTCTACTGAGGTAACTTTCCATCCTTTCTTTGAAGGGTTATTTTGACCCAGATGGGCAGACAACAGCTGTAGCATACCTATGGCCAATACGGCCTTGGCCATAGGAGCTGCTACTGGAAAGGTGCCCTAGTGCTGCCAGTAATGCCTCCTATAGCTGTTGTTGGAAGCAGCATGGCCCCGCTCCTTAAGAGGAAGAGGAGTATTGCGGCCCCTCTAGAATCACTAGCAGAGCTGCCCTGAGAAAGAGGAAGAGCACTGTGGCCCTGCTGTAATCACCAGCGAAGCTTTAAGAAGAGAAGGAGTGCCGCAGCCATGCCAGGATTGCCAGTGCAGTCTGCTTAAGAAGAGCCGTGCTGTGGCCCCACTGGAATTACCGGCAGGGCCTTTGGAGGTGGAAGAGGAATGCCTCAACCCTGCCGAATACGTCAGAAGAGCCTTAGAAGGAGAAGTGCCGCAGCTCTACCGGTGACCCCAGTGAGGTCTTAGGAGGAGGAGTAAATTGAACTGCCCTGCTGGAAGAACATTAGGCCAGAGATGGCTCAGCCCCAAGAAGAGGTCGCCCTGTTGGCACCAGATGTTGAAGATGGAGACTGCTGCTGTTTCAAGAGGGGGAAAAATGAGAGAGAGCATGAGCATTTGTGTGTGTGTGTAAGTGAGAGAGCATGAGCATGTGAGAGAGAGAGAGAGATATCATGTGTGTGTATGTGAGAGAGAGCATATATATGTGTGCGTGTGTAAGAGAGTGAATGAGCATGTGAGAGGAAACGTGTGTGTATGTGTAAGAGAGAGCATGAGCATATGAGAATGAGGAATAATGTGTGCGTGAGAGAGTGTGCATGTGTGAGATTGAAAGCATGCACCTGTGTGTGTGTGAGAGTGAGAGCGCATGTATGTGTGCGTGTAAGGAGAAAATTTGTGTACAATAACCCCCTTCCTCTGTGCCTGCTAATCCATGACAATCTCAGGGCATCTGGAAATCAAAGGTTCCCAGATATAGAAAGCGGGGATTTAAAAAAAAATGTTTATTAGTTTTAATTGTTGGCTATTTGATGTGTCTGTTTTGAAATATTTTATTGGTGCTCAGAAAATGTTTATATGAGTTTTTAATTACTGGATATTATTCTGTTTGATAGCTGTTTTGAATTATATGTTTTATTCGTGTGGTTTTACTACTATTGATAACATTTATATTTCTTGATTTTATTGTTTTATGAGCAATAGTAATGTTTCTTTTTTTCCATTGTTGTAACAAGCCAAATTCTGTATGCTGTGTAATTTCTAGTTCAGTTTTTGCCTATATGTTTCTACAGTATTTATATGTTATGGTATCTTTATTCTATTTTTGAAGGTCTCTCTATGTTTAGCATGTGTGACTGGTGAGGTATTACACTAGACTGCAGTTTCTATAGAGGGCTATAGCAGCTTGGCGTATTCTGTTTATATAATAGGAGATGTATAGTTTTAGTGCCTGGGGTAATATTTGCAGTGTTGCCTTTTCATAAGTATTTATTATTAGTTTTTCTATACCGATATTCGAATGGACATCTTAACAGTTTACATAAAACCGATGAGGAATACAACAAACAGGGAAGAGGATAGGGGGGCAGCGAAGTAGGGTTGATGCTGTTTGAATGCTGGAAGTTAGTGCTCTTTTGATTATAGAAAGTTTATTGCATTGTAATTCCGTTTTCTCCTGACTCTCTGAGGGTCAAGCCTATGTTCATGGCACTTTACAGTAGGCCTACTGTGATATGAGTTCCAAGTGCCTGGTTTGCTATTTGCAGGGTTTTCTAGGTGGCACCACAGCATTGCATGGAACTATACATGTTATGATTCTTTGCCTCAGAAGGCTATACCTTGAATATCCTTTTTCACATAAAATCTGTTATTATAAATTCATAACTATTTATTTTGGTAGGGATGGCATGACAGGGAACAAGGCTATGTTTACCTGGGGGTCCTAATACCCATGCACCGGTCTTTGGCATTGCTGTACAAACATTTATCAGAGTCTCCCTACTCTGGTGTCATGTGTTCTGAAATGGGTGAGGGCACAATTTTTCACTTGGCCATAGGTGCCAAATTGCTACCATTCTGGCAGACAGCCTTTTACATAATTCTTTCCAAAATTGTATATTGCACTGTAAATATAAGCTTCTTGTGCTGGCTTTTAAGATCATGCGTGGAAATTGTCCCCCTCATATGGAGCACAGATTACGTTGGAAAACTTTGGCTAGAAATGTACATGCACAATATAGAGGCCAATTTCAAATTCCATCAGTTAAAACCTTTCAGCATGTTAAGTTAGAAGATAGATTTTACTCTTTGATAATCCTCAAGATTTGGAATGAAATTTTTCCACTGATTAGGGAAGAGAACAATCTTATGCAATTCTGTCACCAAGTAAAAACCTGGCTGATGTCCCAGGTACGATTGCTTTTGTACTGTTATCAGTAATTTTATATGAGTCAGCTCTTGGAATGCTATCTCTGATTAATGATAATTCTAGATGTGTCTTGTAAGCACTGCTAGCTTTTTTCATTGTTTGGAGGATGTTCTATTTGGTTTAAAGATTTTATTGTGATTTTATGTTTGTTATTTATTTTGTGCATTGCTTTGGAAGCTTTCATTGTAAAAGCTGGAAAGCGATTTATAAATGTCGTAAATAAATAAAATTGTATATGTTGGAAAGTCTCAGGCACTTTTCTTTTGAGGAGTGGTCTTGGTTGTAGAATCTCTGTCTGTTAAATTTAAGACAAAACAAGTTACATTTAAGACAAAACAAGGTTAAAGTGATTTATCCATTATTTGAACCTATCAATATGTAACAAATTTGTTCCTTTACCACACTTTTCATTTTATTTTCAAAGATAGATTAATAACTGATATCTTGATGGAACCAGCTAATAGTCTGGGGCTTTTAGCTGGTGCTTGTATTTGAGCTGGTGCTTGTATTTGAATATTTTCAGTGTTTCTCTTGTTACTTTGAAATTATTGCTTCTATGTGTGGATATTATGGGATATACATATATTTTAGATTGGCAGATATACTATCATTTGCATAAATAACTCAAATACTTCCTTTTCTATAAATAGGTTTGTGATCATTTCACAATCATTATTACCCCGTTTCCTTCCTTAGATTTGTCAATGTCCCCTTCTCCTCTAAATACTTAGCCAAAGTACTTAAGATTTTTGCTTTACCCCATTGTATCCCTTTATCTTAACTATAAGAACATAAGAAGTGCCATACCGGGTCAGACCAAGGTCCATCGAGCCCAGCATTCTATCTATGACAGTGGCCAGACTGGGTCACAAGCACCTGGCATATCCCCAGTAGCTGATGTATTTCTTGTATCTCACTCCCAGGGATAGGCACAGGCTTTTCTACATCTACCTGGCTAATATCTGTACATGGACATTTCCTTCAAGAACTTGTCCAATCCTCTTTTGAACCCCATTATTTTACTAGCTTTGACCACATCCTCTGGCCACAGATTCCATAGTTTGATTTGTGCCTTCAGCTCTGCACCCCGTTCCAGTCATTCTCTTCAGTTCTAGCCACACAATAAAGAATGAAGTGCCATGGGGGCAGCATTTTCCTGCTGATGTGGCAGATCCAGGCCCACAGCATTCATCGCACCAACAGTAGTTGTAGGCCAGGAGGGCTTGTCTACCTTCACTGTTACCAGAATTAGAGAGCATGGGGCCAGGGACTGAGGCCAGGCCATGTGTCACAGGCCCCCATTTCTTCTGGGCTTGCATGTGAGATTGGAGTCTGTGGGGGCATGGCTCGGTCAGACTCCTTCCCTAGTCCCATGCTCACTGATTCTGGTAACAGTGGAGTTAGAACGGCTGTCCTGAGTTCTGTGGAGAGACAGGAGAGGGAATCAGTTCATAGGGAAGAGGGATACAAGATTAGATGTCCATAGGGCAGAAGGGGGCAGGAATTTGATCGTCCTAGGAAATCCAGGCCTGGAGTGAGTCATGTCTAAGTTTTCCTTGAGAGCTTAAAAAAGCAAGATATGACTAGCAGCTACCATAGAAATCCCTTGTCTGGATCCAATATTATTGGCTAAATGCTGGTCTAAATGCTAAGGCAGTGGACCTAATTATGAGTCCTGTTAAACAATATTTTGGGACCAGGTTTGTGTGTAAATCTTCCCTACATTCAACAAATACAGATTGTTTTTGTTTTTTTTAATGCCTATGAGACCAAACCCTAAGCATAACCTTCTAGTGGCACAACGTGCAAGCTATCAAGGCTTCTCAGTGCTCTTTATTTATAGTGCTTCAATATTCAGCATTCACAAACATTCTTGGTCACAAAACATTTAAGCATTTCACTCTCAAGGCTGCTTTCTCATTTTTACTCACTGCTCTGTGAAGCATCTGGCTTCATCTTTGGTTCCCCAGGCCTCTTTCATGCTCCCTTCTGAGTCTGCACTATATCTTGCTCTGGGAGCCACCTGGTACCCATATTGCCCTGTCTGAAGGTGGACCAGACCCAGAGATGGCTTGGAGCCAGTCCTTCACACTGTTCTGGGGGTTCTCTCAGGTATGCCTCTTCATATACCTTCACCCTCAACTCAGTCTTATCAGATTGAGCGTCTGCTCCTATCAGGGCTTTGACCCACCATAGGTACTCTCTATTCCTTGGCTTTCATGTTGGGCTTATCTGGGGCTTTCCCTTTCCTTCTCTGGTCCTTGCCAGAATTAGCCTATGAAGTCCTAAGTCAAGGACTGCCTCACTCTGTATCTCAAGGATCTTCCCTTCAACTGGGGTCCTTTCACTTTTTCCCAAGGTATACTTCCCCCACTCCTCTGTACAACCCCCAACTCAAAAATGTTCTCCTGTTCCTCTGGACCACCCCACCTTGGTCGGTCCCACTCTTTATAATGTCCAGTTCATTAATCCCAAGTTGCAGCTTGTCATCTCAAAGTTGGATCACTGGGACCTCCATTTCCTTCCCGTTTTCCATGCCTCAGGCTCCAAGAACTCTTCTCCTTTTCATGCTTTCCACTTTGGCCTTCTCCATCACCTCTGGTTCCTGATAGTTAGTGGGCCAATGCTCCTGACCACACTCTGACTTCTCCTCAGCCAGCTGGTCATCCTGGCTCAAGGCAGCTACTGCTGTCTCTGTGCAGTCCTTGCCTTCTTTCTCAGGCCTCAGCTTCTCAACTCCCCTTTTGCACCGTCCATGGGGACTGGGTCAGCCGTGATAAGGCTGTGCCACTGCTCATTAATAGGGGAATTTTAAAAACCCAGCATGTACCAAAACTGGGAGATACACGCATAAGTTGGGCCAGGGAGCACCAAGCGGATATTATAAGTCACCCATGTACGTGTGTATCTCCCACTGCACACACAAATAAAAAGTTTAGAAAATGGGGTGGGCATGGGTATGGATTGGGCAGGCCATGGGCGTTCAGAGCCTCACATTTGAAATTTGCGCATGCATATGTACGCGCACTGGTGCGTGCCAGGGTCTCCTGCCGTGCAGCTTTACTTCTGCTATGGATGACATGGGAGTTTTAAAACAAAAAAAATTAGGAAATTCATTGAGGTTTTAAGGGTCGTGGCTAATAGGGGGAAGGGAGACTATTAAAATAGGGGGGTTGGAAGTCCTATCCCTTAACTGTGCGAACTGGGAACAAACTGGGAAAACAGCAATTGGCATTGGCACACATCCCTTGTAAAATTTCCCCACTTACACGGTAGATACGGGATTTGCGCACACATGTACACCCATCAAGGCTATTTTATAACATGCATATATATATATTAACATGTTATAAAATGGAAGAACGCGCGCACACATGCAACCGCACGCCTGTTTAAAGTTTCCTCCCTGGTACTGTGTATGAAGGAGCAATGCTTTTGCCTCCTGTATTTCCACCAGTCCTTCCCCTGGCGCAGGCTCCTTCTCAGCCTGCTGGTTAAATTGAAGCCAGGAGACTCTGTCTGTATCAGCGTTTTCCTTATCTTCTTTCTCCAGCGTGACTGCGCTCTCTCCTTCATGCCAGTCCATGCTGCGTCCCTCAGGCCAGTCTGCAAGGCTCCCTTGCTCTGGATTTTCCTGGCCCTGTATTGTAGATTCCTCAGTACTTTCCACCACCTCTTCAGTAGTTTCTGCTTCTGTAATTGCCGTTCTTGTAACGATTGTTGCCTTTCTCTCAGGGCCTGGAACAGCTTTTGATTCTACCACTGAAAGGCTGCAGGGCCTTAGAGGTGTGTACCAGCTGCTGCTTTAGCCTTTCTCCCAATGCTTGACAACAGGCTTCCATATCCTTCCTGGATCCGGGCAGAATTTTCTTGGCTGCCTTGCTTTTTTATTCACAGTCACAAAGTTTTACGTTTCCCTCAGGAAAGTACTCAAACAGTAGAGTTTTCCTATCAAGGGCCAAGCCCCGTTGCAGTTCCACTTTCTCTCTTCTCTTAGGATATACCCCAGCAGCAAAACGTTTCTTTCAAGGTCCACGCCGTATTCAAACACACAGCCAAACGTCCTCTTTTTTTTTTTTTTTTTCTTCTGACAGGGAAAAAACAAATAAAGCCCTCACTTATCCAGCACTAAATGAAGTTATTTTCTTTTTCCTTTCTATATACAGGCAGCACTACTCACTGGCCCGTTACACTTTAAAAATGATTGTGAACTGCCTTTGCAGCCAGGACCAGGAACAACCAGTTCTTTTTCTCCGCATGCTTCTCTTGCACAAATACAAATAAACGTTCTTTCCTGATTTCTCTCTGTGTGTGCTTCCCTTGTACCATTCAGCTGTGTCCTCTTGAGTAACACAAGGATTCAACCAATGGAGAAAAAAATGCTCCTCTTTTTCTCTTTTTCCCCCCTCCCCTGGAAACTTGAGCACTGCTCTGTAGAACGATTAAAACATTCACGCTTTCAAATATAACTTTTCATTTCCTTTTTTTTTTCTCTAGAGGCATGGGCTTCTAGCTGTACCTTGTCTAGCGCAGAAAATCCAACTTTTAACACCATATGTGGCACAATGCATGAGTGGTCAAGGCTTTTCTCAGTGCTCTTTATTTACAGTGCTTCCATGTTCAGCATTCTTGAGCACAAAACATTTAAGCATTTCACTCTCAAGGCCGCTTCCCTGTCTACGTGCTCACTGTTCTGGGAAGAAGCTGGCTTCTTCCCTGGTTCGCCAGGTCTCTCTTTTGCTCCCTTCTGAGCCTGCACTATACCTTGCTCTGGGAACCACCCAGTACCCATAATCCCTCTGTCTTAAGGTAGGTCGGCTGCAGAGATGGCTGGGGTTGCTCCTTTTCGCTCTTCTGGGTGTTCTCTCAGGCCTGCTCCTTCATACACCTGATTGTTCATGTGAGTACCACTAACATAGCATGCCTAGAGACTACTCACCTTCATCAGGCAGGAGACCAAAACCTATGTCTGTCTTATCACAATATTACCAACAAGCGTTAGCACTGTCACCACTGGTAATGTATGTAGTCTTTTTAAATTGTATGCATATAAAATTAAAAAAAAACTGCTATCTTAGGTTTCATAGCTGTAACCTTTGAATTGTCTGCTTTTTCTTTCTTCACTTCCTTTCTCGCTTCCCCTGCCGTTGTAATTTCTCTGTCAATGCTAAACTGCTCTAGTAAAGTCACTGAAACTGTAGCAAGTTGCTAGATTATGACCATGGATTGTGCTCTGCTTCTTTTGTTGTGGCCCCAGACAGCCACACGTGGAATGCTAAACACAATGAGGATCTATAAAGAAAATAATAAGTCTTGCAACTGAGTTAATAGATACTGAATTAACAGTCTTAGAAAAGTTGAATTTGAAATCACATTCTTTAAGACAGTTTGACATAAAACTGTGGAGGAGTAGTCTAGTGGTTATTGCAATGGGCTGTGAACCAGGGAAGCTGCTGCTCCTTGTGACTTTAGGCAAGTCACTTCATTCTCCATTTCCTCAAATATTGCGTGCCCGTTTTCCTAATGTGCGTACAGTCACATCTCCTGTGCACCCGATGCAATATTTTAATGAGCTGCTGCGTTAAAAAAGACACATTAGGAAAAGATTATTCGCCCCTAACACTCAAATGCATTTGACACCCAGAAGATGTGGCTATCTGCCCACAATTGCAATGGGATCTCAATACGAGCATCCGTTTTATCCCGCTTCAGGTTGATTTCGCTCAATATACATGCACAATAGCAAGGAGCAAAATCGGCCTGGAGTGTGTATATTGTGCATCCAGAATGGGTTTTTCTGTTTGTTTTTTTTTTTGCATCAGACCTTTATTCTTAAACACTAAAAGCAGTAGATGTAAGTATTGCAATACTTACTAAGTAGGAGGAACCACAGAGGACAGTATTTTTTAAATTTGTAATGAGTCCTTGACTCGCGGATTGACTTTATGCCAGCTCAAGGGCTGGAATTAATTTTGCCACGTTAAAAAGTGTACATTGGGCACCCAGCGATTTTCTGCATTGGGGGTAATAGTTAATAGTTTCATCTACATGGAATTTACATGTGATGAGTGCTGTCGGCTACGCATATGTTTGGGCATGGGTTTTGGATGCGCTAATCTCCTTATTGTATCGGGTGCTAGTTTAGTGCATCCAACCGTGTGTAAACCTGTGTTTAGGCTTCTGCACTTTACTGCATCAGCCCAGTAGGGCTTTATTTACTAAGCATTTTTCCCATAGACACAAAATGGAAGAAATCCTATAGTAAGTAGATCCTTATTTACTAAGGCTTTTCTCCTTTTCTGTGTCTATGGGAAAAAATGCTTAGTAAATAGGGCCCAGATATTGTAAGTCATCTAAGGATATGGAAGTACTTACAGTACCTGAATGTAATACACCTTGAAGTGCCTGAAAGTTGGAATATATCTCAAAATAAATAAATAAGACATTGGTTGAAGACTGAAAAATTTCCAAAACCTGCTGATCACCAATAACTTGAATAATTGGACTGGATAACCGATAGCTTTTGGAAGAATGTCATGACTAATTTTCTCTTCTAAATATGAAGAAGAAAACAGGTTGAAATGACACTAAGAGATGAATGTTTTCTTGCTATGGCCCTGTCCTTTGGAACTCTGTGTCTCGAGAGATGAAATCCATCAAGAACAATCTTGTTTTCAAGAAGCTATGTAAAATGTGGCTTTTTAATCTAGATTGTACAGATTAGGACCTTGTTATGCCTTGTTGGTGCTTGAGATTTTGTTATGTCATTCTCTTTTTATATGCTAATACTTGAGAATTAATTACGAGTAAATACATTGGAGATCTTGAACTTTTTATTTGTTGTTTTATAAAATTCTACTATACGTTATTTAATGTTATATGGATTTAGAATGTTTGTGTGTCTTGTATTTGAATATTGTACATGGCTTTGATATGTTGTATGTTTAATTTTTGCATACTGTTAGAACTCGATTAAAATAACAGTAAGTGGGAAAAAATCAAATATTCCAAGATATCATGAGATTTGACTATGAATGCAGGAGCAGGTCAAGGCAATCTGCTGCCTGAAGCAAGGGATAAGGTGGCACCCCCCCCTCCCCCCTCCAAGGTACAGTGCAAGTCAGGTAAAATCACGAAGAGGGCCAGAGGGTGGCCCTTGGAGTTTTGCTGATTGGAAGTCTCTTAGGGGCGGATTTTAAGAGCCCTGCTCACCTAAATCCGCCCAAATCCGGGCGGATTTAGGCGAGCAGGGCCCTGCGCGCCGGTGAGCCTATTTTACATAGGCCTACCGGCGCGCGCAGAGCCCCGGGACTCGCGTAAGTCCCGGGGTTTTCCGAGGGGGGCGTGTCGGGGGGCGGGCCCGAACCGCGCGGCATTTTCGGGGCATGTCGGGAACGTTCCGGGGGCGGGTCCGGGGGCGTGGTTACGGCCTGGGGCGGTCCGGGGGCATGGCCGTGACCTCTGGACCTGCCCCCAGGTTGCGTCCCGGCGCGCGGGGATTTACGTCTCCCTCCGGGAGGCGTAAATCCCCCGACAAAGGTAAGGGGGGGGGGTTTAGACAGGGCCGGGCAGGTGGGTTAGGTAGGGGAAGGGAGGGGAAGGTGAGGGGAGGGCAAAAGAAAGTTCCCTCCGAGGCCGCTCCGATTTCGGAGCGGCCTCGGAGGGAACGGGGGTAGGCTGCGCGGCTCGGCGCGCATCGGCTATACAGAATCGATAGCCTTGCGCGCGCCGATCCAGGATTTTAGCGGATACGCGCGGCTACGCGCGTATCTACTAAAATCCCGCGTACTTTTGCTTGCGCCTGATGCGCCAGCAAAAGTACGCCTATTCGCGCGGTCTGAAAATCTACCCCTTAGAGTTTAGCTCTTTTCATGATTTGAAATGCTAGGAAAGGCAGAAGGGGTGTTTCCCAAAGGCATGGCAGATAGTGATAATATTTCTAGGAAGCTGGAAACCCTGCCATACTCCTGGGAATTCTACCTCCTGCCTCCCACCCTTCCTCAGCATCTGACCTCAGCAGACATGGGAATCATGGTAGGGATCTGTGTGTGGAGTACTCTCCCACTTACACCCCCCCCCCCCCCAAATATGGTCTTTCTTCCTTCCTCTCTACTTCCATCCCTTTTCCTGTCTTTGCCTCTCCAACTCACTTAACCTTCCCTTCTCTTTTCTTTCCTTCCCCACTCACATTTCCCTTCCCCTTCCCCTTCTTCCCCTCTCACCTGCACCCCCCTCAACGTTTTCTTCTCTCTCACCCCACTCCCTTCTTCTTTCTTCCCCTCTTTCCTCACCCACCTTCCCTTCCCCTTACTCCCTTACTCCCTTTTCACTCACATCCCACATTCCCTTCCCCTTTCCTTCCTCCCTTCTCACTCACACCCCATCCAGGGCTGGCACTAACATTTTTGCTGCCCCATGCAAAGAATTACTATGCTGCCCCTTCTTGTTCGGTTTTTAATAAGTACATTTTATTGTTTTTTTCAGTCAGGGTGGTGCAAAGGTATTAGGTGCCCTAGGCAAATCTTAAAGCCTCGCACTCCAACTTCCCCCTATGGCTCTCTCCACACACAATTAAAAATTATGCATTTATAATAAGAATTTACTTGAAAAAGAACATTCAAAGTACAGAATGAGGTAAAAATATCACTTATGACAACATGTATATTATAATTCAATATCACACTGAAGCTCTGCAAAAAAGAAACTTGGAACCCATATGGTATTGGACCTATTGTTACATGTGTAGGTTGTGGGCTTGACCATCAGAGAGCCATGAGTAACCTCCGATATCAAAACAGCACTAATTGTCAGCACTCAAACAGTAACAACCCTACTACAAAAAGGAAACACTGCAAGTATTACAGCAGGCTCTAAAACACCAGTACACATCATATTAAGAAAACAGAACAAGCCAGGCTGCTATAGATCCCTACACCGAAACTACATGCCAGCAAAATACCTCACCTCGATTACACAAGCAGAACACAGACAGACCATCATCAAATATACAATAAAGAGACAATCAAGAATATATATGCAGATAAAAGCTGAACTGAAAACCTCAACAAGTCAGATCCTGTTTACAGTGCAACATTGGAACAACAGAAGCATCACCATTCCTCATAAAACAATAAATCAAGAAATATAAAACATCAATTAAAATAGTAAAACCATACTAATAAAAATGAATAAATATTTCAAAACAGCTGAGAAAAAGAACATCTAATAATTTAAAACTCATATAAAAATTATAAGAATTTTCCAAACACCAATAAAATATGTCAAAACAGCAGACACATCAAATATCACCCAATAATTGAAACTAATAAAGATTTTTAAAAAATCTCCTGTTCTCCATATCTGGGAACTTTTGTTTTCCAGTCATCCTAGGATTGTCAGGGATGCACAAACTTTCTCTTCTCTTTCTCATATACTGTATATTCATTCTTACACATATGGTCTTTCACTCTCTCTCTCTCTCTCTCACACACCCACACACACACACACACTCACTCAGGCCAAGCCCCTTTCTTGCCTTTGTTTATTCAGCTTCAGGAAGCTCAGTGTGTGGCAGTGGTTAAAAAGGCAAACAAAATGTTAAGAATTAATCCAAATTATTAGGAAACAAATGGAGAATAAAACAAAGAATCTCATATTACCTCTGAGGCCATACCTAGAGTACTGTGTGCTATTCTGGTCATCACATCTCAAAAAAGATGTAGTTGGAAAAGGTACAGAGAAGAGTGACCAAAAAGATAAATGGAATGGAATTTCTCCCCTGTGAGGAAAGGCTAAAGAAGAGGAGTAGCCTAGTGGTTAGAGCAGGAGGATTAATGAGAAAGAGAGAGAGAGACTGTATAGAATCAATCTGACACTCTCTATATATGTACCAGTGTAGAGGGGCACTTCAAATTGGGGTAGGTTTCAGAAGGTGTGTGTGGGGGGGGGGGGGGGGGGGGTGAAACAAACACAAATCAACTCCTCTAGTTATACTTTTCATCCATTATAATGACTACAAATTTTACTATGAATACTTCAGAATGTTTCTGTAACACCCCTCCCCCCACTTTCTGAAACCCACCCAGATAAAGTGCTCCTCTACAGTGGTACATATAGAGAGAGTGTCAGACTGACTCTATACAGAGGCTCTCTCTCTAACACAGGTCTATGAAATCATGAGTGGAAATGAGTAGGCAAATGTGAATTTACTTTTTCAAAAAATACAAAACTTATGGGACACTCCATGAAATTAGTAAGTAACACATATAAAATAAATCAGAGAAAATTATTTTTCCCTCAGTTCATAATTAAAATCTTGAATTCATTGTCAAAAGATGTGGTAAAGGCGGTTAGCGTAGCTGGGTTTAAAAAAAGGTTTGCACAAGTTCTTGGAGAAGTCCATAAACTTATTAACCAGGTAGGGAAAGTCATTACATATCCATGGGTGTTAGCAGCATGGGATCTATTTACTGTTGGCGATCTTGCCAGGTACTTGTGACCTGGATTGGCCACTGTTGGAAACAGAATCCTGAACTTGATGGACCCCTGGTCTGACCCAGTAGGGCAATTGTAATCTTATGACCCTTGCACTCACCCATACCCCCCTTCCCCTCCCGTTTACTTCCCTTTCTTTCCCCCTCTCCCTTCATTTCCCCTTCTTCTCTCCTCTCCTCTTCCCTCTCCTCTCACTCAACCCTCTACCTTGCCCCAGCTTCTTTATTTTATTACAGACTCACCACACCACAGCTTCTTTTGCCAGCAGAAGAGGGAACCCATCAGGGTGCAGGTCTTCCTCTTGCCATTGGGAGGTGGGAACCCCACCGGCGCGCAGGTCTTCCTGCTGCTGGCGTAGAGGTAGGAACTCTAACGGCATGCCACTGTGGGATTGTCTTTTCCTGCCAGCATACAAGTCTTCCTTTTGCCAGTGGGGTGTGGGGTACCCCACCGGCACATCACTACACTGCTCCACCGTGGGGCTTTCATTTCCTGCCGACAAGGGATGGGAACTCTGCAGGTGTGCAGGTCTTCCTCCTGCTGGTAGGAGATGGGAACCCACCAGTATATTATAAGTCCATACTGCCACAGGACTTCCTGTTTGGCTGGGAAATGAGATAGTCACCACAGGTGTGTTTTGGAGAACACTTTCTGCTGCTACCCCATAATTTTGCAACCATCTCACCTTGCCTAAGGATAGAACTGCCCCTGTGCAGATGATTTATTTTGGCTGCCTATGGCTGAAGTCTAAATATCAGCAGTGCAGCTTTTGGGAAGTACTGTTTACTTTACACACCCATTTAAAAGCTGTGTTTAACTTGTGATTGAAAGGTTTTGGGCCAGACTTCAGCTACTGCACATCTGCTCTTAAGTATCTGTATTAAGAACAAATGGCGCAGTTTAGCTTCATGAGTAGGGTTGACCTAAAAAGACAAAAGTGTTTTTGCCTGTATATGTGCATTACGTTTTTTCAGATATTGCACAGCAGCAAATGTTTGAACAAATGCAAAAACAATTGAGCTGATCACCACTAAAAAATGATACAATTTTAGGTCACTTGTCTCTGTTGTAAATGTTTTGTAACACCCTTGCTACTTGTTCTGGAAAACTTGTCACTGTCCTTTTTTATTGCTGCCTTATTTTCTTATCTCACACCATAAATGTGAACTCAAAATCTAGCATGTAAAAACCTTTATTTAAGCAACTAAATATACTTTCAGTAAGCCACAGTAAACTTCCAGAGTTTATTACATATAATAAATGTCTTCGTTTGTTTTTAGAGCTGTAAGCATCGCTCTGGGATTAGAATGCACAGATGTAATAGATCATTTCTACCTAGTGACTATTCTGTGGATCATATAGAGAAAGCAAAGATCCTTAAGTACCAAGAGGTGCAATCAGAGACCAAGAAAACATGGCAGAAAAATACAGAAATGGTGCCAATTATGTTGGGTGCCACCAATTAAGAAGAATTTCCAAGCACACCCCGCTATGTTGCCAATAAAAATTATACCCTGTGAACTCCAGAAGGAGGCTCTGTTTGGCACAATACAAGTACTAAGAAGGGCATTAGCAGTAAAGTTTAGAGTTTAAGATTATCACTAACATACCATGGTGTGATGATTCACCAATCTGTCTCTTGGTCCCTGTGCAGGAATTAGCACCTAAACCATGAAATTCAGAGCAGGGCTGCTTACAAGTACAGGAACATTAAGATGTCTGCATGGAGAATTACATTTCCTAGGTACTCCTGCTTAGTCTTTGGCAGGCAGCAAGCAAGCATGACTCAGGTTTGGGTAGAGTCTCTAGCACCTCACTGATACGGGGCGATGCAATAAAATGCTTGTAAAAATGTGTGTCCGGAATGGGCGCCCGTTTTTTGAACTTGCACACCATTGCTTCCCCTGAGTGCCCGATGCAGTATTCAAATCAAACTGAATTGAAAAGGGTGGCAAAAAAAAAAAAAAAGCGTGTTTAAATCAAAATAATTACGTTCACAGGACTCCAGAGGTTATTGCATCGGACCTTCAACTATGTGCGTGTGTTATGGATGCGCGCCCATTCTGTCACTGGGAAAATGGCAATTGCTAATGAAAATTATTATTATTATTTTGAAAATCAAAGGTGCACCCCCCCCCCCCAGCCTGACCTCATAATGTGAGGTCATAAGCCTGCAGGGTAATATAAATAGCAATAGGGAATCCAACAGTTCTTTTGTGCTCCGTCCAGGCTGGTCCTGTGCTCTGTGTATAAGAGAGGCTTCTGTCTATGGGAGAGTCACTTGGGCAGACAGCCCTGGAGGCAGGAAGATCCTGAAGCAGCTTTTACTAGGCTCAGACAGTAAGGCAAGTGAATTTTTTCAAGCATAAAAAGAAAACTCTGAACTGCTAATTTTGAATAAATGGAAATGAAAAGTTTTGCAGAGGTGTTAAGAACATCTCACAAGAGGGAGAGATGAAAAAGAAAATACTAGAGTTACACCTTGTGTTGGATTTTGATGTGTTTGGTACTGCTGAGCGCTACAGTGTTAGTCGTGCTACACAAATAGACTCTAAAGTAATAACCAGAAAGATGAGGAAAACATCTAACTGTAGCCCTGTGAATTTGGTGGAAGTCAGCTACGTCTCTGAACTTCACAGAAGGAACATTTTTCCCTAATTAGTTAAGGAGCTGTTTCTGGGAGCTACACAGAAGGAAAAGTTTCTCTTAACCTGCAAGGAAGAAACTTTGAGGTTTACAGAGTAATGTGACTAGCATTACTGTGACTTTGAGTGGTAAATCTCTACACTAAGTTGTATAGAGGAGAAATTTGTCATTCAGTGTCAAAATATTTGAGGCTGCAGGTCCCGTGTAAATCCCACAGAAAAGGAGCCCCTAAGTAGGAGCTGTAAATAGAGGGAAGTTACCCTTGTGTAATGCTGGGGAAAAAATCAGAGGTGCTATCTGGCTGTAAACTAAACTAATCTGAGAAGGTACAATAGTTTTGTTTGGTTTTTGTTTGCTCGAATCTCAGAGTATGGGCTATAATTGTTCACTGAAGAATTGTTTTGTTACTCTGAAGTTTAAAGTTTGCATACACTCTCAGTGAAACTGCTTATGTGAAGCTTGAAAATAAAACAACTGAAGGAGTATCCGTGGTGTCTGGACTTTTTCCAAAATTAAGGGCTGGTAAAGTGGTCAGCAAGGTAAATGAACAATTATTTTTGCCTGGAACAGAAGAGCCGCCATTCCTGATCAATGACGTTCAGCCAGCACACAGAGCAGGGTGTTAGGATATGCCTTTACAGGTAGGGTAAAGGGCTGCAGGGCTGGACAAGGGTTGGTCTGCCTAGCCAGCCCCTCCACTGCAGGTTGAGTGCTTAGGTTCTAGGGGCCAGTAAGCTTGGCTATGGCAGCAGAACATCATGGCTGGAAGCTGGGCTAGCCTTCTGCCTAGCCAGCCACCTTCCCCCCACAGGTTGAGCCCTTGGGTTCTGGGAACCGGGAGAGCTTAGCTAGATGAGGCTGGACATGGCAGAGCAGGTACAAGCTGGAACTGAGTTCTGGCACAGGTTGATCGGTGGCGCGAACAAAAGTATGCGCGCGCGTATGTTTTGAAGATCTACCTCAGCGAGTATTGTGAGCTGTTCTGTTTACCTCATATTAAAAAAGATATAGTGGAACTAGAAAAGGTACAGAGAAGGGCGACTACAATTATAAAGGGGCTGGAACAGCACCTACTATGAGGAAAGACTAAAAAGGTTACAGGGGCTTCAGCCTGGAGAAGAGATAGCTGAGAGGAGATATGGCAGAGATCTATAAAATCTTGAGTAAGGTAGAACAGGTAAACAGGGAATGGTTATTTACCCTTTCAAATAGTAATAGGAGACATTTCATGAAGCTAATAGGTAGCACATTTAAATCAAATTAGAAAACCTTTTTTACTCAGCACACAATTAGACTGTGGAATTTGTTGCCAGAGGATGTGGTGAAAGCAGATAGCTTAGTTGGGTTTTAAAAAGGTTTAGACAAGTTCCTGGAGGAAGTCTGTAAACCATAATAGCCATATAAGCTTGGGAAAGCCATGGCTAATCTCTGGTTATGAGCATGAAGGACTGGATCTATTCTTTGGGATCCTGCCAGGTACTTGTGACCTAAATTGGCCACTGGTGGAGACAGGATGCTGGACTTAATGATGTTTAGTCTGACTCTGCATGGCATTTCCTATGTTCTTATGACTTCAGTATGCATTGCTTTTCTGTATTTCAATTCCATGGCAAGGCTTAAAGCTTTGAAAATAGATACATGTATATAAGGTTTCCTGATTATTTATCTATGTTATTTTTATTACTTGTTGATATTGCCAAGCCTCCAGAGCTTTGCAAGCATAATAAAAAAAACCCATAATAAAACAGCCATAAGAACACATCACCCTATGAATATAAATATTTCTAAGTCCCATCTTTGCATTTTAAATTCTCACATCTTCCCCTTATCAATTTGAAACATCCACATCTCCACTCTGTAATCCTGTACTTATCCTTATTCCCTCCAGTATGGCTAGCCACTTCACCTTCAATAAACCCATCTATCATTGAGATCAGTCTCCCTACATACATGATATGGCCTCAAATTAATACAGTGGTTTAATTTATATCACACTGGTAACAATGCAAAGAATTTTGTGACACTTTGCTGCTTGTAATGTGTCTTTCTACATTGAGTTATAATATTTGCATCAGAATGAAATTGTACAAGCCACCAGCCTTAACCATGATAAAGATGCAAAATACATGCAAAAGTGGCTTATACAATAGTCTTTTTTTTCAGGGGGGAGGTGGGGCTTAAAGTCCATTGCCCATTTCTTTCCTCCAGTTCCATTGGACTTCCAAGTCAATTGACACCAAACTCTGTTGGCATTTCTAATTACCCAGGGTTTTCCCCTGTTTTTAACCTCTCCCTCCTGCCCAGTCTAGTCACCGCAGAGGCAGACCTTGGCTAGAGATCATAGACCACAGTTCCTTCTGGAGCCTAAATCTGGCTACTTGATCTTGCTATTGTGCGATGGCCAAGACTACCCTATCTACCTCTGGGAGCTATACACTGCCTCCGAAATCTCTGATCCCAGCTGGCCTGAGAAGTGGCTCAGGATGAGGTGCTGATGGCTTCGTTACTATCCCCAAAGAAAATAAGCTTTCTACACTTCAACTATGCCCCTAAATGATATGTTAGGAGAACGACCTATATTTGAGAATTTTATGGGAAACTCAAGAGTGATGGGAAGGCATAAGATTAAACAAGCAAAACAGAGTGTCACTATTTAAATGTGCAGAAAGACAAAGTGGCTGCGCACCAGGTTTGTCACTTGCAGGGCTGACACTTGGTTGGGGTGCAATAGACAGGTCAGGTAATAGTGAATGGCAATACTGGTCTGCACACTCATCACTGCCTATGAAAGACAACTTTTAATACAATATAAAGCAAAACTAAAATACGGTAAATCTGTCTATTCCAAGACAAACACGCACACTGTGAATTATGCATGGCTGGAATAAAGTAATACTGTTTCAGCTAAACCTGTGAGTGAATGGAGCCATTTTTTAAAAACGTATCTTATTTCTTCATGAAAGCATGTCAAGATAGAAATAGACACCAAAATCATTGTTACATACAAAGTGGATCTGAGAACTTGTTAAGTAACTCCTTTGTGCAAAAGAAAGGAGAATGGAGAGAGAAAAAAAGAATAAATATGTAGATCAACAAAGTAGGATTGCAGCCATAGATAAGACTGCTTGCACAGCATGCTCAGGAAGTATAACATAGTTTTAAAAATAAGATAGAACCTCTGATAACCTATTAAACCTCTTAACTTACAGCAGGGTATGTACTATAGTTAATGTTATGAGTGCCGTCCACGGCAGTCCTGCAGTGCGGCCTTTTCAGATGGACTCCAGCCCCTGGTGGCAGTGGGCCACCAGCTCTGACCCTGTCACGCTACCCATTGTTCCCAGCCAAGATGTCCCTGTTTGTCGGGCCTCTCTGCGTGGCCCACGGAGAGACACTGTCGTCAGCACCACGCATCATTGATTCCTTTAAAGGGCCCGTGGCGGGAACATGGCCGCAGACCCGGATGCTGACATCAGACTCTTCAGCATATAAAAACTCAGGCCTCGCTCCATAGCGTTGCCTTTGCAACAGGTCTCCTTGTACTCCGACTACTCATTTCCTGTGGTTCCCGGTTCCTGTTCTCCTTGTTCCTGTTAGAACATAAGAACATAAGAAATTGCCATGCTGGGTCAGAACAAGGGTCAATCAAGCCCAGCATCCTGTTTCCAACAGAGGCCAAACCAGGTCACAAGAACCTGGCAATTACCCAAGCACCAAGAAGATCCCATGCTACTGATGCAATTAATAGCAGTGGCTATTCCCTAACTAAACTTGATTAATTGGGAAGTGCAGATTAGAAAACAGAGCACAATGGACTGCTACAGATCCGTGTGGGAGATATTTTAAAAAGTTATCCAGATAAACATATCTAGTTAACAGGCCGATAGAGTAAGGATGCGGTAGAAAGACGGGTAGATTTTCAAAGGGGTACGCGCATACCCCCGAAAACCTATCCCAGACCCCCCCCTGCGCGCGCCGAGCCTATTTTGCATAGGCTCGGCGGCATGTGCAAGCCCCGGGACGCGCGTAAATCCCGGGGCTTGCATGGAGGGGTGTGTCGGGGAGCGTGTCGGGGGCATGCTGACAGTGACGCGGCGTTTTGGGGGTGTGCCGACAGTGACGCGGCATTTCGGGGGCGGCGGCGCGGGCGTGGTTTCGGCTGGGGGCGTTCCGGGGGCATGGCCGCGGCCTCCGGACCAGCCCCCGGGACCGGAACTCGGAGCGGGGCAGCCGGCCGGCACGCGCAAAGTTACGCCTGCTTCCAGCAGGCGTAACTTTGCTGACAAAGGTAGGGGGGATTAGATAGGGCCGGGGGGGTGGGTTAGGTAGGGGAAGGGAAGGGAAGGTGCGGGCGGTGGAAGGAAAGTTCCCTCCGAGGCCGCTCCGATTTCGGAACGGCCTTGGAGGGAACGGAGGCAGGCTGCGCGGCTCGGCGCGCGCAGGCTGCCGATTTTGGGCAGCCTTGCGCGCGCCGACCCCGGATTTTAATGGATACGCGCGACTACATGCGTATCTATTAAAATCCCGCGTACTCTTGTTCGCGCTCGTGCAATTTTATAAAATCTACCCCAGAGTGCGGCAGTGCCGGGCGCACCCGCGTTTGCCGCATGCACAGTTCGGATCACATACCACTCGATACAGTATTTAAATGGCATGCAAATGCAAGGCGCGTCCAAGAAGTGTCCATGAAGCGCAATCCATTTTACTGCATAGGCGCTATACAGCGGCATTTCGGGGGCGGCGGGCATCGGGGATTGCCAGCTTGACAAGCGTCAGGCAAGCCCCAGCATTCCTTCTTCCGCTTTGACTTATGTTGTCCCTTCACTTTCTCTTTCAGCATTCCTTCTCCCGCTTCAGCAGCCCGGGGCGGATTGGGTGCTCTCCGCGAGGCGGCTTCCAGCAGCCCCCGCCGGCAAAGATGCATGAACACACACCTGTACTTCCAATTTGGGCGCTCAAGGCACCAAATGGGACGTTCAGGCGGTGCGAGCTCATCATGCCAAAAAAATTGCACCGTCAGGCAACTGTAAGATTGCCAGAGCAGAGGAGCCAGGGCCGGGAGGGGGCGGGGGGGGCGACTCCCCTACCTTTCCTGCATGCGGGGCAGCTCTGGCTCACCTGCCTGCCTGCCTCCCTCCGTTCCGCCGCTCACTGCCTCCCCAGCGCCATCTTGCAGCTTGTGACGTCACCCCTGACCCTTGAATGCCCAAATTGAATGTACCCCTCCCCAGCGCCATCTTGCAGCTTGTGACGTCACCCCTGACCCTTGAGTGCCCAAATTGAACGTACAGGCGGTGCATGAACGCACGCCTTGGTCACGCCTGTACGTTCAATTTGGGTGCTCAAGGGTCAGGGGTGACGTCACAAGCTGCAAGATGGCGCTGGGGAGGCAGTGAGCAGCAGAACGGAGGGAGGCAGGCAGGCAGGTGAGCTGGAGCTCCCCCGCATGCAGGAAATGTAGGGGAGCCACCGCCCCATCCCCTCCCGCGCACACCCCCCCCCCCCCCGGCTCGGGCTCCGCCGCTCTGGCAATCTTCCAGTTGCCTGCCGGTGCAATTTTTTTGGCATGATGAGCTCGCACCGCCTGTACGTCCCATTTGGTGCCTTGAGCGCCCAAATTGGTAGTACAGGCGTGCGTTCATGCATCTTCGACGGCGGGGGCTGCTGGAAGCCGCCTCACGGAGAACGCCCGATCCACCCCGGGCTGCTGAAGCTGGAGAAGGAATGCTGAAAGAGAAAGTGAAGGGACATTTGTGAGTCAATGTCTCTGTCCCTGTCAGCGCGGGCCCGTACGGGAGACCGGCACCCATGGACGCGGCCAGGGCAGGTGAGCGGGGGCTCAGGGAAAGTTTGCCCACGAAATTTCACGGGCAAACTTTACCACCTACCCTCTAACACAGGGGTAAGGGTAGGCGGTAATTTAGCAGGTTAAAGATGCGGCTAAACTGCAGGTTAAAAAGGCGATAGTCGGGGCGCACGTTACTGTATGGGAGGGAATAGCTAATCGGAGCGTTTACATATCATATACATGCCGCGGGCGGAAAGGGTTACCTGTTGATTTAAAAAAGTGGTAAGGATGGGTTAAAAGGGATATTGAATCGCGGGTTGGACTTACGCGGCCAAATTGTAGGTACAAAGCATAAGAACATAAGAACATAAGAAAATGCCATACTGGGTCAGACCAAGGGTCCATCAAGCCCAGCATCCTGTTTCCAACAGTGGCCAATCCAGGCCATAAGAACCTGGCAATTACCCAAAAACTAAGTCTATTCCATGTAACCATTGCTAATGGCAGTGGCTATTCTCTAAGTGAACTTAATAGCAGGTAATGGACTTCTCCTCCAAGAACTTATCCAATCCTTTTTTAAACACAGCTATACTAACTGCACGAACCACATTCTCTGGCAACAAATTCCAGAGTTTAATTGTGCGTTGAGTAAAAAAGAACTTTCTCCGATTAGTTTTAAATGTGCCCCATGCTAACTTCATGGAGTGCCCCCTAGTCTTTTCTACTATCCGAAAGAGTAAATAACCGATTCACATCTACCCGTTCTAGACCTCTCATGATTTTAAACACCTCTATCATATCCCCCCTCAGTCGTCTCTTCTCCAAGCTGAAAAGTCCTAACCTCTTTAGTCTTTCCTCATAGGGGAGTTGTTCCATTCCCCTTATCATTTTGGTAGCCCTTCTCTGTACCTTCTCCATCGCAATTATATCTTTTTTGAGATGTGGCGACCAGAATTGTACACAGTATTCAAGGTGCGGTCTCACCATGGAGCGGGTTAGAAACGGGGTAATCGCGGCCGCGCTTTACTGTATTGACCTGTAAGTTAGCTGGGATATTCCATTGCATGGCCCTGCTGCTAAATATACTCAGATAACTTTTTAGTTAGCCGGATAAGTTTATCCGACTAATTTTAAAATGCTCAGTAGCAGTCATATAAGTCTAAACATCACTACTTATCTGGTGAGTCAGCTCCACCTAGTTATGCCCCTGTAACGCTCACCACTTAGCCAGCTATTGAGCTGGATAAGTAGTTATCTAACTGGCTAACATAGGGAGTCATTTATCAAAGGCTTATAGCAAGCGATACGGCCTTATCACGTGCGATAAATCTCTATTGCATGCGAAAAGGGCCTTTTCGCATGGGATGATATGCAAATTAAGGGGAGGGGAGGAGTCGGGGCGGGGAGGGGACGGAGTCGGCGGTGTCTTCGCTGCCGGCGATAATGTTATTAACATTATCGTCAGCAGTAGCGCACCGAATAGCACCATCTTTCACGGTGGCGCTATTTGGTGCAAAAGCCGGCGCACCGCCGTGGTGCGAAGGCTGCGGGCTTTCGCAGGCCCGCCCCCCATTTTCGCAGGATTCATCATTCTCTGAAGAATGATGAATCGTGGCTATGGTAACATAGTAAATGATTGCAGATAAAGATCAAATGGCGCATCCAGTCTGTCCAGCAAGTTGCTTTTGATAGTAGCTGCTACTCTATGCCGGTTGCCCCCATGTATTCTGTTAAGAGTAGTATTGCATCTGTGGACCTTTGAGCCAAGGCAGGATTGGTTCTACTTGCAGGGACAAGTCCTGCAGTTTTCCAGGCGAATCTAGGCAAGGCAGAGACCAGCCCACATTCTCCTCGGGTTGAGTTTTGGGGTGTCGAGGCCGCAGGACTTAGGTTGGGTTTCTGCTCATGGCAGAAAGATGGTCCATGGTTAGCTAGGGTCATAGGCAGGTGGCAGTTTAGGTGTATCCAAGGTCCAGGCAATGGTCAGGGGCAGGCAGTGATCAGTCATATCCAAGGTCCAGGCCAAGGTTAAAATCAGAGCTCCATGCAAGAGAAGAGAAGAGGAACAGATAGGCAGGGCAGGCTGTCAGGCAACAAGAATGGAAACATACTTGAATAAAGACAAGTGAAGATAGCTGGACAAGGACTGAAGACAAAGCTGGAACAGACAATGCTGAAATGAAGACAACGCTGGAAACAACACACTCTACAAGAAGTAGCTAGACCTGTTCCTGAGGCATTGAGGGAAGGTGAGAAGGCACCTGTTATAGGGCTTGGCATGTGAGGTCATCAGCGGGTATTGTAGGGCTTTTCCTGTTGTGGACATTTTAAATAAAGTGAGGTTGGGTATGTGCACGCCTAAGGAGAGGAGTGCGTCTGGATGGCCCCATTAGCGTTCTGCCATGTGCGAAGAGGGTGACATCCTGCTATATTGGGGTGCAGCGTTTCATGGCAGAGGGAAGAGTTGGTATCCTGCCATGACTGAAGCCCGTCAAACTGGCCCAGCTGGGGAGGTGAGTGCAGCGGTTCGCGGTGGCAGCCCGCGAACCACCAAACGCTACAGGCGGTAACTGCTGCTCCATACAGTTTACCCCATGCTTTCTGTTAAGGGTAATGACTTCTGCTCTGTTTAGGTTACCCCATGTCTTCTGTTAAGCTTAGTAACTGAATACAGCCAGATATTCAGATGCTGCCACTTAGCTAGATAAGTTGGAACTTATCCAGCTAAGTGGCACTGAATATCAACGTTTTTATACTAGCAAAATACGTCACCTCAGTCACACATGCAAAACACAGACAGTCCCTAACCAAAGAGAGAGTGTGACCCTGGCTCATCTATTCTGTAGGCCTTTAGATTTAAAATTTAGGATTACCTGGTCCCAGCAACAACCACATCATATGCAGATATGTGCACTCACATTTTGGACTGCCTATGACTCAGTTAGACCCTGATATGTCTCTAATAAATATTCATTATAGATAGTCTCAAAAACCACAAAGACAGAAATTTTCCAAAAATCTTTTGTTGATAGCCTTTGTGTCACAATCTAAGTGCACTGTGTAGTTTGGAGCTCAGTGTTTCTGACTATACTCTGATACTAATTTCTGTAAATGTGCATGATATTAATATTAGTAAGTATTGTGTTAAATGCAAACAAAATGTAAATGACAGTCAAATTGATCCTCTTTCTCAGAAAGTTAAGCATCTTACTGTAGATTATAATTGTATTATTTTGGGGGAATAACCAGGAAGTAAATGTAGGAGTTAAAATATAGTCCATCAAAATTAAATTTGTTAAAAGAAAAAAAAAAAGAAGTTGAGTTTATAATAACAGTCCTGGTTCTTTTCCCTTTTTATCACCTTACATCTTTGAATATCTCTTCCCAGCCACAGATAATATGCTAGCGTGGCTCTGGGGGGCCTTCACTGATCCAGCTTGAGTGATACTCCAAGGGGTACACTCAGTGCTGCTCTTTGACCCGGCAGGGTCACCATGGTGGCAGCAGCTGAGTTTGCTCCCTCCACGGGCCTGAGCATACCACCACCCTATGCACTCAGGGCCCAACTATCAGACAGGAGGCCTGAACCCAGATCCCACTACATTGCATTGGTAAGATCCGCGCCATGGAACCAGCCAAACTGATACCTTATATAAGGCTAATGACTATTTAAAGTTGTAAATGTCTTATTAATGCAAAGGTCCCTACCTCAGGTAAACCTGGGAAATTAAAAAAGTACTCTTGTATTTCGGTTCATTGATGTTCCTCCTGGTTTTCAGTCCCCCCATGCTGTGAAAGTCTTAATTTTGACTGAAACATGAATAAATGTAAGATGAAGGTCTTCTGTGCACTTTAATTGGCTTAGTCTTGAAGCGTCTTTACTGATACACTTGGCTGCCATTTCCAAGCTTGTCATTATAAAACTAATTTACATCTATTGTGAATCTTTGTGTCTTTCACTCATTTTATTCTATTTCCATTTTAATAAGCATCTATCTGAAGATAAATGTTAAAATCCCTTTGAAGATTAACTTTGTTGTGTTAATGCCATGGGAAAACAGGGAATAAAATTTTGAAGTGTAACTGAATGATGAGGGCCAAATAAAGCTTGGATTCAAAACCATGGGATACAAAACATTCATTTTTAAAGAAAATGTCATCTTTGTTTCTGATGATCTCATGTTTTTTAATACGGCTCATATGTTCAATACAACTTGAGATGAAAAATGACACTGTTATGTGCAAACTTACCAAAAACTGTAGAATATATATATATATATATATAATTCTAATGGCATGTGCAATACACTCAACTTAGGGGAGGTAATTTTCAAAAGAGCTTTGCGTGTAAATGCAGTCTATCATATGAATTTTTAAAAAGCCATTTACGTGCATAAGTGCACTTGCACATGTATAACTATGGACAATTCAATGGCATATACTGTAGTAATTTTCAAAAGCCCACTTACATGGGTAAGGTGAAGTTATAGGTGTAAAATCCAGTTTTAAGCTCAAAATCCTTTTGGAAATTACCCCCTAATGTTTGTATGATCTGAATGTAAAAGATGTGAGATATATTAATGGCCCACATCTTATAAATGAATTTCAAAGCCAAGCTAGTAAAATTTGGGTATGATTTGCTGTCTGCCTATAAATGCTATGTCATAATGTCTCAGTTTTGTAGCATATTAGCTTTTAGTTAAATACAGCCAAGGCTGAAAATTAATTATGGCATAAAGTATACACAGTCCTCTTGTGCTACTCATTATCCTCAGCAGGGAACACTGAAGAATATATTGCCGGAGAGCTAACCATGCTCTTCCTGTTCCTGTTAATGAAAGTAGAATGGCTAATTGTTCATGCACCATTCTGAAAATGGATCCCCAAGCACAAATGTGTGACATTAGATTTTCTCCTCCAGATGTCATCACTGTTGGATTTGGTTTATGAGTATAGCTTTCTCTTTCATTGTCAGGGTCCCAAAACTGACAATGGTTTCTCAAATGTCTGTCAGCATTTGTGCATCCAAGGTCTATAGAGTCTCATAAATGACCTGTCTAAGATTAACTAAACTACTGCTCAGTCAAGCTTGTAAAACAGTTGCTAGAAAAGCGTGAGCTTTTATTGTTGGATCATTTCTCAAGCCACCTGAGTAGATTTGGGTCTAGTCCCCTTAAATGCTTTTGAAGTTGCTGCTTTGGAGACAGAATCCTTCCAAATTGTGGATGTATTCATGCCCTACTGCTTTCCTATACAACAATTATTTAACTACCAACTTGCAAAGTCTCTGAGAAAATTTCAGAGTGACAGATACATTTCAAGATTTTGTTACTGCCTTTTCAATTTTGTTAGATCAGATTTTTGTGATTCTACTGGGTAATGTAGAGAGTTAATGCTTGCGCTCTACAATTGTGATTCACATAAGAACACAAGAAATTCCATACTGAGTCCACCAAGCCCATTATCCTGTCTCCAACAGTGGCCAATCTAAGTCACAAATACCTGATAAGTACCCAAACATTAAATAGATCCCATGCTACTAATGTAGGCAACAAGCAGTGGCTATTCCCTATTGATTAACAGCAGTTTATGGACTTTTCCTTCAGGAACTTATCCAAAACTTTTTTAAACCCAGCTGCACTAAGGGGCGCATAACCCCGAAAACCTGCTGTTCTGCGCACCGAGCCTATTTTGCATAGGCTTGGCGACGCGCGCAAGCCCCGAGAAGCACCTATGTCCCGGGGCTTGAAAAAAGGGGCGGGGAGTGGGCGGTCCGGGGCGGGGGCATGGCCAGAGGCCTCCGAAGGCCTGCTAGGCTGGGGAATCACACGCTGATACTTGGCCAGTGGGCGCAACCTACACCTGCCCAGAGGCAGGCACAACTTAAATAATAAAGGTAGGTGGGGGGTTTAGGTAGGGCTTAGGGCGGGTTAGATAGTGAAAGGGAGGGGAAGGTGGGGGAGGCGTAAGGAAAGTTCCCTCTGAGGCCGCTTCAATTGGAGCGGCCTCAGAGGGAACGGGGAAAGCCATAGGGGCTCGGCGCGCGCAAGGTGCACAAGTGTGCACCCCCTTGCGCGCGCTGACCCCGGATTTTATAACATGCGCGTGACTGCGTGCGCATGTTATAAAATCGAGCGTAGATTTGTGCGCACCGGGTTGCGCGCACAAACCTACGCCTGTGCGTAGGTTAGAAAATCTGGCCCTAACTGTGTTAACTTCATCCTATGGCAAAGAATTCCAGAGCTTAATTTTGCATTGAGTGAAAAAGAATGTTCTCCAATTTGTTTTAAATGTACTACTTGCTAACTTCATGGAGTGTCCCCTAGTCCCTGTGTTATCTGAAAGAGCAAATAACTGATTCACATTTACCCGTTCCAAATCCTTTCATGATTTTGTAGACTTCTATCATATCCCTCCTTAGCCGTCTCTTCTCCAAGCTGAACGGCCCTAACCTCATTAACCTTTCCTCCTAGGGGATTCGTTCCATGCCCCTTATCATTTTGGTCACCCTTCTCTGTACTTTTTCCAGTGCATCTATAATCTTTTTTTGAGATGCAGCAACCAGAACTGCATACAGTATTCAAGGTGTGGTTTCACCATGGAGTGATACAGAGGCATTATGACATTCTCCGTTCGATTTGCCATTCCCTTCCTAATATTTATTAATTTATTTGTTTAAAAAATACTTCTTAATCACCTTCCTGATTACATCTCTCAAAGTGATTTACAACAAAAATTAAAACAATATATCATAAACAATTGAATACATTAAAACTGTATATCATAAAATAATTCACCCAACAGACCAAAATTAGCTGACAATGTGTCTTCCCTAATGCTAATCACTCGTCAAGCCAATAATATGAGCCATGTTTTTAATTTCTTTTGAAAATTCTGTTTCTTTTTCTTCCCTAAGATCTGTAACATTTTGTTTGCTTTTTTTGACTGCCACAGCACATTGAGCTGATGATTTCAATGTAATATCAACTATGATGCTGAGATTTTTTTCCTGAATGGCATCTCCTAATATGGAACCTAACATCATGTAACTACAGTAAGGGTTTTTCCCTATGTGGATCACCTTACACTTGCCCGCATTATATTTCATCTGCCATTTCAATCTTCCAGTCTTTTAAGGTCCTCCTGCAATTTATCACAATCCACTTGTGATATAACTACTCAGAATAATTTTGTCATCTGGAAATGTGATCACCTCACTCGTCCTACCCCTTTTCAGATCATTTATAGATATATTAAAAAGTACCAGTCCAAATTCAGATCCCTGGGGCACTCCACTGTTTATCTTTTTCCACTGTGAAAATTGCTCATCTTTATATAGGCTAGTATCCTGGCTTTCCCGCATGTGCTAAGCAATTCGACTGGCAAATGTTTGACTCTCAGAGCCAAGGAACAGGGCTGTCTTTAGCTGAAAAGAATGTTGTGATTGCATGGAGCCCCATGGTAATGGCACTTGCACCAGTCTAAATATAGACCTGGAGAGCAAGGGATATCAATAGGAAAGAGAACAGTGTGGGGCTGCTGGAGGGCAGAGCTGGCTCTCATGTTAGGGTACTGCTGCACCCCAGGTCAACCAAAGAGAATGTTACAGAGAGCAATTTTCAAAGGCATTTTTCACAGGTAAAACAGAGCTTTACCTATGGAACTGGGGGTCTTTGAAAATTGCCACCCTATCTGCGGGTAAAATAAAACAACAAATATAGTGCCACTACACATATACATTTACCCACAAATAGGTATTTTCAGGGGCAGAGCTTTGGCGAGGTTAGATTTTACATGCGTAAATTGCCAAAGAAAAATTACCTGCACAAATAGCAAATACAAGTCGGTGGGTTTACTTTTGCCCCGTTGTAGCCTGGAGGAGGTGTTCTGATTTTCCCATTGGTATCCTTAAGAAAATCAGAACTACAAACCCTTGTAAGCAATGGAGCAAAGCCAGGGCTGAATCAATTTGCTTGATTGACTTTGGGGTAGGATAAACTTGTCATCTCACGTGACACCTCTTCCCTCCCTTCTCCCTTCACAGTAGGCTCTCTTCTCTCCTCCAAGCCGATAAGGGGGGAAGCATTTTTAAGCTACTGCTACTTTCCCATGCCTAATTGGTCCTTGCAAGAACAACTAATTAGGTACTGAAGGCAGAAAAGGCAGCAAGGATGTTTTCCACTCCCAATATTTACAGATCTCCCTAGAGGGATGAGATATGTTCCTTGTGCATTAATGAAATGAGGTGCCCATCTTTTTGTTACTCAAACCTAAAGATAGGTCTGCAAGCAAGACTGGCTTTACTCTGACAGTTAATTGATCTTTTCTTAGGTCAACTTCTTAAAAGCACGATAGGTAGAAAGCTGTTACAATTTCAGAATGTGTGGGGTACTGCCGAGTTAGTCCACTTGAGTATGTAGAAATAAATCACCAAACAAGTTGTAGGGGGCAATTTTCCTGGACTAATTTAATACATTGATGACTTGTATTTTTAGTCTATAAAATAAAAAATCCCGTATAGAATGAGAAGCGGGGACGCTCAGAGAGACCTCATAGTTAATGTCAACAATTTGGGCTGACGTAAAGCTTATAATGGCTCAAGCTTTTCTTTTGTAGAGCTTATAATCATCGGTCTCTATGAGCATGTGGTGCTACTGCAATATGTAGCTACCTCAAGGCACAATCAGTCTCTATTTGTACTCTTGTGTAAAGTCTCTTAATATACTTAACTTGCAATTTTCGTGTCCGTAGACAAACCAGTGATGTTGAAACAAGTGTGATCCGACGCTATTCCGACACAGCGTGTTTCGGAGGAAAACCTCCTTCCTCAGGGGCTCGGATGTCACTAATGCCGGTTTTTCACATTGTTTGTGCAAGGAAAGTTATATGGCTGTATTATTAGCGTCTCAAATGGCTTTCCAATGATGCTGGACTAGCATTCGCGGAGCCGTGCATTTTGCACGACCGATGATTTTTTATTTTATAGTTGAAATAATTTATATCCTGACTAGTGGATTCTTTCATTTGTTGTATTGTATTTTTAGTCAGCATCATCCCTAGCTTATTTTGCATTGACATGATAAAAGGAATATAGCTATCAAAAGTTGGTCACAAATAGGGCTGATGTTGGAGATATTTGGGCCTAGAGCAAAAACTAAGATATGGACCCCCATCAATTTGTTTTACAAAATTCTTTCCAACATTCCATGTGTTAGAAAGCATAAGTACAGAGAAAGTTTTTTTGGTTTTTTTTACTATCCAATTAATTTTAAATCTGTATTACATATACCATTGGTAGCCAACTCTGGTCCTTGAGAGCCACAACAGGCCATGAATATGCCACAAACAGGCAATGAATATTCATGAGATAGATTTGTATACAATGGAGACAATTCATGCAAATCTATCTCATGCATATTTATTGTCGATATCCTAAAAACCAGGCCTGTTCATGGTTCTCGAGGACCAGAGTCGACCACTCATGGACATATACCTTTGTTTCACTCATTCTAAAAGTGCTTAACAAAATAAAGATAAGAACATAAGAACATGCCATGATGGGTCAGACCAAGGGTCCATCAAGCCCAGCATCCTGTTTCCAACAGTGGCCAATCCAGGCCATAAAAACCTGGCTAGTGCCCAAAAACTAAGTCTATTCCATGTTACTGTTGCTAGTAATAGCAGTGGCTATTTTCTAAGTCAACTTAGATCATGACAAACTGATAGTAACCATTTCAGACTGTAAAGAAAGTCAGGATTTGTTTCTGTGAGCATGTTGTCCCCATTAATCAACCTTTTTCTAGATCTATAACTTGACTGCAGATCCTAATTTCTAAGACTTAATTGCTGAAAAGAAAATGGCTTTCTCAAATAGATCAATTCACCCCCCAGACAGATGTTTGGGCCTCCATTTGGTGAACAGAGACCAAATATTGAGTTTTCCTGAATACATACTACCATCAAGTGGTATAATTAGCTACTATTAGTGATAATGTAGAAGAAGCCAAAAGTTATTTGCATCACCCCCAAAAATGTTATTTGCAGCACACAGGTGATATTCTCCACCATATGCTCTTCCTGGACTCTGCTTTGACTCTAGCCATGCCCCCAAAGGGTTATTCACACACCCAATTATATGACTTTTATTCAGTTCCCTGAGAGCTCACCCTGAATGGATGTACTGAAGTTAAGTGTAAGACTGCAGAATTTCCTTTTGCCTATATAGCTCCCATTATTTCTTATGGAAAGAGACATAAAATGTAATTTTTCTTTTCTTTTCCACCCATAGAAAATCATGGGAGCTGCGTGACGCTATCCTCTTTCGTATTGTAGATTGGTAACTGGTTAAAAGACAGGAAAAAGAGGGTAGGACTAAATGGTCAGTTTTCCAAATGGAGAGAGCTCATTAGTGGAGTGCTACAGGGATCGGTACTGGGATCACTGCTGTTTAATATATATTCATAAATTATCTGGAAAAGGGAACAAATGAGGTATCACATTTGCAGATGATACAAAATTATTCAAATTTGTTAAAATAGCAGTGAATTTTGAGGAACTACAGAAAGACCCTATGAGACTAGGAGACTGGGTATCTCCTACTGGCAGATGAAATTTAATGTGAGAAGTGCAAAGTGATACATAGAGGGGAAAAATAATCCCAACTACAGGTTCACAATGCTAGGTTCTGTATTGGTACTCACTACCCAGGAAAATAACCTTGGAGTTCTTCTGGCAGTCAAAAAACAAACAATCCAGGTCATTCATCAAGTTGCGATGTAGCCTTATTGCGTGCATTAGGGCCTTATTGCCTGCGATAATGCCCTACTGCATGCAATACCAGGCACATCATAGTGGTACTATTCAAATTAACGGAAGGGGAAGGGGAGGAGTGTGGGCAGGGTTTGGGCGAAGTTATATCCCAGCAGCGCTGCGGGCGATAATGTTTTACACATTATCACCGGCACCACCATGGGAAATAACTACACCTTTTCCTGTGATGCTATGGGGTGATAGTGTGTGGCATAGCTGCACTACAGCAGGCGAAACCACACCACTGTGATATGGCCGGCTGCACACTATCACTCCCCTGCCCCTTTTTTGTTCGCAAGCCATCATTCTGCTCTAAATAGAATGCTGAGTCTATGCCAATGTTCGGAATGATCTGAAAGGGAATGGAGAATAAAATGGAAAATATATTGCCTCCACACCTTGAATATTATGTGCAGTTCTGGTTGCCCCATCTGAAGAAAAGGTGCAGAGTCACTTGTTCATCCTTCCCCAATGTCTCTGGGAGGTAGAAGGGCGTGTCGAAAGAGTCCCCTTATTGCTTGTACAACAAAGGTATGGGAGTCCATGCATAAATGGTTAGGATTGGATGTAGGGAGTCATGGCCTGTTGGCTATTTCTCCTTTGTGGTGTAACCCTGTGCTTTCAGTACACTCTTAGTAGTGAGGCCAAACAATGGTGGGAAGCAGACCTATTCTGTTTGAGGGACATCTACAAAGAAGGACAACTGAGATCTTTTGAAGATCTTCAGGATGAATTTGAAATATCAGAGCAGACACATTCTTCTTATGACAAGGTGTTGTGGGAACTGGAGAGGCGTCGGTCCAAAGGATGGAATTGGGTGGAGCTCAATCTGGTTGAGAAGGCTCAAATGGCAGGTCCATTGCATCTCAAGGCTAGTGCAGTGTTGTACAGAGCCATTATCACAATTATTTTGGAACATACACCTTGGCTGTGGGCTGAGGTACAGTGGGAGGTGGATTTACAGTGGCAATTTGCACCAGTGGAGTGGAAGAAAGTTTGGTGGGGTACCTATCTATTTTCCCTCTGTGCTTATAGGGCTGAACATTTGGTTATATTAGCATTGCGTTTGTATCGCTATCCCCTCTTTTTTCATAAAATAAATTCAGCTTCCTCACCTCTCTTTGGAAAAGTTATAGGCAAGTAGGGTCATATTTCCATGTTCAGTGGAAGTGCCACAGGTGTAGCCCTTTTGGAAGCAGGTACAGCGACTGGTGGGACAGATGGTGGAGGTGTAGTTTACCCTTACTCCTGAGCTTGGTATGTTGGGTTGGTGGAATAATATCAGGGTGGGTAAGTTTAAAAAGCAGTTGCTTCAACAAATGCTAGTAGGTACTAGATTTGTGATTGTGACTATTGGAAGTCTATGCCTACCATTGCATTATGGTGGAGGCAAGTTCATGATATTGCTTGAATTGAAAAACTGACCTATATGTTGAAGGATCACATGGAGCTTTTCGATAAAATTTGAGGGAAATATTGGACTCTATATAAGGCATATGGGGGCTCACTATTGTGAAGTGGGACATGCTATTTGCATATTTGTTCTGTTTGCAATTCCTGGTGTGTTAAATAAAAAGTAAAAAAAAAAAGAAAGATGCAGAGGAGGTTGACAAAAATGATAAAGGGGATAAAATGGCTCTGCAGAAAACTGAACCAACATATAAACAAGACAGAAGACCATAACTGCTGCACCATCATGCCATAGAGAAAGAGCTACCTGCTGGAAAGATACTTGCTAATACGTAGAAAAGGCACCGTGTTGGATGACTGACATGCACAGAGAAACCCTCCTGGGGTGGATCTCTTCAACCAGTCAAAGCTAGTTTTTTGGACCTTTAAATCCCAGAGCATCTTCCATTAACAGGGCACTGTTGCCCTCCACTGTGAATTGCAGAAATGCCTCACCCCATCCCAGTATTAGTCTCAGAGGTCCAGATGGAAGAAGGCCAGTGGAAGATAGCTGAAATGGTGGTAGTGTTGGCTACCATCTTATCTTTGTTAGGGGATGTGCTTTTTTTTTTTTTTTCCATATAACCCGCATCACCATTATGTAGGCATCTCAAAGTCATTTAAAGGGATCACAATTGTTTGTACTACTTTGGAACAACTACCACACTAATTAAAGCTCATTATAACCATGACCAATAGCCTTTTAAAAAATGGCAAAAGGTGTGAGTAGCATTACTCCCTCATGTGTCCACAGATGTTTATATTATTTTGTGTGATGGTGTGTAGTTAATGTCCTCTGAGGGCTGTCCCTTCATGGACATAACATCTGTCCATCAAGTATAGAGACTAAAGGAAGTCTAGGTGGTAAAAGTGTTTTATAACATGTTAAACAAACAGAATATGATCAAATATAAGGGCCATAAGATCCATCTAGTCCACCTAATTTACTTCCTGTTACAATGCCATAGACCAGTGTATCCCAACTAGTAATCTATGTGACAGACTGGTGTGCTTTCAGACCTATGTGTGCCACAGAAAAGTCACCACTGTCTGATACCCTGACCCAGACCAAACACTTGGGCTCTACTCTTGGCACCGTGCAACAACAAGAGACAGCAGTGGTGGCTCTTAAACATGTAGGAGCTCCTTTCTGAGAGCTTGTGAATTCACGCATGCCTCTTCTTTTAGCTACTTATCTGGCTAAGTAGATAACCAGAAATCTTGGTGGCTGGCAATGGGCGGATTGAGACAGGTCACCTTTCCGGGTATCAACTAGATAAGTGCCTATATGCAGCCTTATTCAGTTAAGTTTAACGAACGAGTTAGACCTGCTCAATAGCAGGTCTAAAGCAAAAGAGGTCCAAGATGGCGCAGGGTGAGGATGCTGATTGAGATTGCTTCTGGACTCTCTTTTTATCTTGTGTTTTTTCTGTAGTGCCTTAATTGTTAAACATCAGGATAGGCTACAGGGTGGCCCCTTCTGCTCACCCCCAGAGTCCCTCGGTGTGACAGATGAATCCAGAGATTCTCCTTGCTTCTTTTTCTTCAGAGCTTGCCATCGCTGCCATTGCTGCTGAGGGAGGAGAGCAATGGCTTGAAGCCAGCTTTGATATCTCACTAAGCTCAGACGACATTTCTCTGACATGTCCAATGGTAACACTGCTGTCTGTTGCTATGTTATTGAATGAGGAATACCTGGATGCAGGCGTGAGAGGAGCAGAAGTTCTCTGAGGAGATGGTAGAGTTTTACAGGCTATCAGGGGCTTTGGAGAGACCCTGTTTGTGATAGAAGGCTCAGTCAAAGTCAGGGGTCCAGTTTCAGCTTCAGTGACTACATCGACCGAACTTCATCAAGGTGAGCTAGTTGTAGGCCCTGGCTTGGATACTGCCATCCCTAATTCTCTCCAATAATGTTAGATAGCATCTGGGTTGTTCTTTCATCCATGGAGCAGTCCTTAAACTCTTACAGCTACTGTAAATAATAACACGATTCGACTGCAGGAGGTCGTTACGGACTCCCGCTGGACTTTTGGCAAGTCTTGTGGGGGGTCAGGAGGCCCCCCCAAGCTGGCCAAAAGTCCCTGGGGGTCCGGGAGCGATCTGCTGCCGCGAATCGCAAAAATCGATTTGCGGCAGCAGATCGCTCCCGGACCCCAGGGACTTTTGGCCAGCTTGGGGAGGAAGCTCCTGACCCCCACAAGACTTGCCAAAAGTCCAGCGGGGGTCCGGAACGACCTCCTGCAGTCAAATCGTGTTGGTCTATGGCCGGCGCCATTTTGCGCCGCCATTTTGCAAAATGGCGGCGCAAAATGGCGCCGGCTGAAGACAACACGATTCGATTTCAGGAGGCCATTCCGGACCCCCGCTGGGCCCCCAGGTAATTTAAGGCATTTTGGAGGGGTTCGGGAGGGTGGGGGATTTAATTTAAAGGGTCGGGGGTGGGTTTTACGGTGTTTTAGTGTGCCGGCTCACGATTTTAACGATTTTCACGATACTTTAAACACCCAAACGGCAACAATACGATTCCCTCCCCCTCCCAGCCGAAATCGATCGTTAAGACGATCGAGGACACGATTCACATCTCTATTATTCATCGTAGGCTGGCAATTTCAGAGAACTCTGTATGATCATTAACCCTTCAAATTCTTAATTTTCCTGTGATTTCTATGCTTTCTCCAGTGGAACTTTGTAAGACCTATATGAGGGATGTGCTTGGGCTGTCTCAATCTGCCCTTCATCTCGTTCATTAAAGCCTTTTATCTGCCAGGTGTAAAAGAGTCAGAACATGAAGATTCTGGTAAAGGTGTATTCAGTCAAGACGGGGCTTCTTTGGACAATTCGGCAATATTAGAGACCATTATTGTCGATGAAGCTCACAGATCTACCTTATTAATAGCATTTTCTTGCCACGACCATGATTTAATTCTTTGATTATATTTTCAAGCAGTGCATATTTTATTTATGGGTTATAAAATTCATATTTTTCCTGATTTTTGTAGGCTATTTTATTTATTTATTTAATTTTTATATACCAACTTTTCTTGCAAGAATATAAATCCATTTACAGTAATTAGCAATTAATCATTTAAATTTTTTGCATTTCCAAAGAAGAAAGAAGTAAATACATTATTTCATAATATAATTAACATAGCAAACTAAATAATATGCTAAATAATCAAAATGTAAACTCTTAGAGAAGTAGTATAGTTAGGATAGTATAATAAAAATAAAAATATACATTACCTTGGTATTAAATCAGAAGTTAAGATAATTATGCTAACAGCTCTTGGTGGGCTTGTTTAAAAAGCCAAGTTTTAATCCCCTTTTTAAATAATTTGATGTCAGCTTCTAGTCGTAATTCCTATGGGATGGAGTTCCATAGAAGGGGTCCAGCAATAGAGAGATATCTTTCTCTTACATTATTTAGGTGAGCAATTTTGGGGGAAAGAATTGGTAGCATCCCTATCTGGTAGTTCTTGATGGGGTGTGGAAGTGAAGCGGTTAGCCATTCAATTTTTTCATTGTAGAAGGTTTTGTGTTTTAGTGATAAGATTTTATGCTGGGCCCTGTATTTGACCAGCAGCCAATGAAGTTCTTTTATATTGGGGTGATATGTTCAGATCTTCTAGTACCTGTCAAGAGTCTAGCTGCAGAGTTCTGCAGAAGTTGCAATGGTTTTGTTATATTTGCGGGAAGGCCTAAGAATAGTGAGTTACAGTAGTCTAATCTTGATAAGACAAGTGCCTGTAAGACAGTTCTAAAGTCTTTAGGCAATAGGAGGGGTTTTAATCTTTTGAGTATGTTTAATTTGAAGTAACTATCGCTTATGATTTTTTTAACGCAGGATTTCATAGAGAATTCGCAATCTATAAGAATCCCTAGATCTCGTACTTCTAGGGAGATGGGGTCGTTTTTGGCTGCTTCTTGAATTTCAAGCTCTTTTGTCTTGCTTAATTTAGGGGAGATGTATAAGATTTCAGTTTTTTTTAGTATTTAGGGAAAGATTAATTTGAGTTAATACCTTTTCAATGGTGGATTGGTATATGTCCCAGAGCTTTAGAGTTTGGTCAATGGACTTTTGGATCGGTATTAAAATCTGAACATCATCTGCATAGATAAAATGTGTTAGACCGAGGCCTGATAGAATTTTGCATAAAGGGAGCATATAGATATTAAATAGTGTAGAGAATAGAGAGGATCCTTGGGGCACTCTGAAGCTGAGATCGATAGGATGTGACTCTTTATCAAGAAATTTTACTTTGAAGGTTCTATTTGTTAGGTAAGAGCTAAACCATTTGCGCTCTAAGTCTTTAATGCCTATTTCGTTTAGTCTATCAAGGAGGATATTATGGTTAACTGTATTAAAGGCTGCTGAGATGTCTAGTAAGATCAGGAAGTAAGATTGGCTGTTATCAGTTCCTCTTAGGATGATATATTGTAGTGAAGTTAAAAGGGTCTCTGTACTAAAGTAATTTCTAAACCCGTGTCGTGCTGGATACAGGGTACTATGTTTTTCCAGATAATCTGTTAGTTGATTGTTAATTACTTTCTCGAGAATTTTTGATATACAAGGTAAATTAGAAATGGGTCTTAGGTTTGAGAGATGATATGAGTTTGCTTGTGGTTTTTTTGTGATTGGTTTTACTATTGCTGATTTTAAAGTGAGTGGGACATTAGCTTTGGTTATGGACAAGTTAATTATATCGGCAATAGGTTTAGATACTATATTGGTGATTGTTTTTAATAGTTTAGTTGGGATAGGGTCAATTGAGTGGGCAGCTGGGTTCATTTTTTTAATTATACCTTCAAACTCAAGAGATGAAACTGTGTCAAAGGATGTTAAATGGTCCTTAGGATTGCTTGGTAGTACAATTTAGTTAGAGTTCATGGGAGCTATGTTTTTTATTACGTTTAAAGTTTTTTCTTTAAAATATTGAGCAATTGTATCACAATTAGAAGAGTTGTTTGATGTGGGAGTTTCAATAGGACTGGTTCAGGTCTTTTACGTATGAGAATAGAGCTCTAGGGTTATATTGAAATTTATTTATTTTATTAGAATAGAATTCTTTTTTTGCTTTATTGGTGGCTTCGTTGTATTTATGTAATAGAGATTTGTAGTTAGTTAGTGTTTTGGTGGAAGGAGAAGCTCTCCAATGTCTCTCAGCTTTTCTCAGTGTTGTTTTAAATATCCTTAATTCATTGTTGTACCATGGCTACACAAATACAGAGAAAGGACTTATAAGCCATCAGTTAAGAGGTTTTGGCTTTGGGGGCTCTTTTTTCTTGCGATTTCTTTGCAAATGTATGGTTGCTTTTTCCACCAAAAAATGTGGGTTTTTTTAATGAACCTGGGCAGCTTAGTTCATTTATTAATGCAAGGGTCCCTAACAATGTTTAAGTCTTATTTGTTTTGGAGAGTCTTTTTTTGGGGTTGATAGGTTCAGTCCTCATTTTTTTTAGTTAGGAAGCATATTAGTCCTCACTGGAAGATCTATTTTACCTTTTATTTGGGGATTTTTTTCCTATTTCTTGAATATTCTCCCAGTATCCTGGCTCCCTCTTATTTGTGGTGGATTTATCTGCGGTTGCCTGTATGGTTTCCTTTATTTAATGAGTTTTTTTCTATATTATTGCTTATGTCAAACTGATATTTCTGTTGCAATTTTATGCTTGTGTAATATGAACAAATAATAAATAAAAAGTTGAAAAATAAGGCAGGTCTAATGTTACCCGGATATAACTTAGCCGGCGAACTAGAGCACATCCAGTTATATTCAGCAGCATAGCCATGCTGAATATTCCTTCTAAGTAATCTGGCTAAATAATATCTAGATAACTTAGATAACTGGATATCTTTGAATACTGGACCCAATGGGGTAGATTCTATAATAAGCTGGTATGTGCATGTTATAAAATTAGGTGGCTGTGCGTACATGTGCGCCGGATTTTACAATTTGCGTACACATGTGCGGGCGGTGCGCACAAGGGGGGGGACTTTTGCAATTTCCATGCGGTGACGCAATTGGGCCTTCCCAGTCCGCTCCAATTAAGGAGTGGTCTGGGAGGGAATTTCCCTACCCCCTAACCTAAACTCCCTCCCTCTTCTCCCTCTTCCCCACCCCCAAACCCTACCTATCTAGCTTTGTTTTTTTTTTTGTTTTAATACTTACTTCAGGGACTGAGCTGAAGAAAGTTGCATGCGCCAGACAGCTACCGGTGCACGAGTCTTCAGGACAGCATTCAATGGCGCTGTCCCGTCCTGCCCCCACCCCTCCCTGCCCAGACCCCACCCACAGCCCGTCCCTTTGAAGAGGCCCGGCACTTATGCATGTACCGGGGTTTATGCGCATGGCCAGGTGTCCTTGAAAATTTGCGCCTCGCACGCAAGGCCCAGGCACGCGCATAAACCCCAGATTTTATGCATGCAGGCCTTTTAAAATCCAGTCGAATATTTTTAGGACAATAAGTAAGCTGAAACCACCCCCATTTTAATCTCATGTCCCATCCTGCAATCTTAATTTAATTTTAGAGATTCTGATTACCTTAATGTTCACCTCTGTCCCTGTCATCATTTGTTCAAAAACCTCCTTTTTTGATTGCTGTCACCTTGGCTAGGTAGGAAAAATGCTAGCTCTGTTCAAATAATATATATATATATATATAACTTTTTTGCTTTATATCTGAGTAAAGGGTTTTACAATACCAACCCTCATTTATATCTGAAATTGTTTTCTCCTTTCATGTCAGAAAATTGTTGTACCTTTCTTTTGCTCTAACCTCAATTACGTTGCTTAGATGTTGAATTATCCCTATTTTTCTGTTCAGGCCATATTATATTATAAGAAGTCTGACAGGCTATTGATCCTCTTCAGAAATAATAAGAAACAGCTAGTTTCTTCTAAACCTATAATATCTAGATGACTGAAGGAGTTTATCCTTGATACACACAAAGCTCAAGGCCATCAAGCTTCTGAGGGAATCAGAACTCATTCTATTAAACTCTCTCAAAAGTCAAAATATTAGAACTTTACTACCTACATTCAGAGATGTTATCACCTATATAGCTTTTGATTCAACATGCAGTCTTTGGTAGGAAGGTACTCTAGTTCATTATTAAGAACGGGATATTTTTTATAACACCTATCCTAGTTGAACTTAGGGTTGCTGTGGACTGGCAAGAACTTGTAAGAAGCAGAACCACATTTTTAAAACTAATGGAAATCACAGATATAAGACAAAATCATTTACAATATAGACTTTCAATCACTAAAAACACTGCCATGCTGAGCAGTGATATAATTATATCAAGCCTATACATGTTTCACTATTCAAGCTGCAATGGAGGGAGAGATCCATATAACTAGGGGTCTGATTTTCAAAACCTTTTACAAGCTTAAAACTGGGTTTTACACATGCAAATGCACTTTACCTGTGTAAGTGGGCTTTTGAAAATTGCTACGATAATGTGTTGCAATTTCATACATAATTCCTTTGGAAGTTTATCTGTAAATCAGTAAGAGGACAACACAGAAAGCATAACTAATCTTTGTAAAATCATACACATATTTAACAAACCATATACCTATAGTGACCCTTTGGGACTCCACTAGAGTTAGAGTTAGTCAGCTAGGAGGGAAATACCATCCCTAAAGCACTTTCCCTTGAGGATGTCTGATATCTAAAAAGGGAAGTTAGTCTAGGGAAGAGTGTGGCAGAGTAGAGATTGTTTTGAAAGAGAAAGTCATGTATCAGTGTGCTCTCCTAGTTTATCCCCCCTGCCCCGTAAAGATTGGAGGTTAGAGTGAGATAGAGAGAGAGAGAGAGAGTGAGGTTTTCATATTTTTTATTTTTGAGAGATTGTTTTGGTATCTGGAAGACCTGTGCCTTCTGAGAGGCAGAAAGCCCCTTTCCAGAAGGCAGGAGGGAGTTGTATACCTCTTCACCCAGTCCAAGAATAGGTTGCAGTAACCATCAAAGGGAAAAGAGAATATTTGTTTGCTTGATTTGGGAAGGAAGATTTTTTTCTGTACCCTTCCTTACCCGGAACTGAAAGTAAGAACTGTTTACAGCAAAAGGACACTTGATCACTTGATCACCCATTACTTCCGTATTATATCCTGCCAATCCTGATTCAACACATCACATCCTTCCTTTCTACATACTCCTCCTTCCCTCCACCACTCAGCCAGATTCACTTTGTTACCCTATGCCTTGTGCTCCTGCTACGCTTTATCCATTATGCAGCTGCATAATGATACTCCATTAAACGTACTTTGATGTTACGCCAACAGCCGCCCCTGTTGATGTTGCTCTATTATGTTATTCACTGATGAATCATTTCACTATTTGTTATTGTTGAATTGTTGACCTGTTCTATGTTCATTGCTCAATGTTCTATGTTCGATGTAACGCCATAGCTGCGACTGTTCTGTTTAATTGTAAACCGATATGATTTGATATCTTTGTTCAAGAATGTCGGTATAGAAAAATTCTAAATAAATAAATAAACAAACAAACAAATAAATAAAAGGACCTTTCTCCAGGAAGGTCTGCATGCAGTTGAAGAAAAATTCAAGAGAGAGGAGAGAAGAACATCTGGAGACCCCCAAAGGAGTATCCACCCTGGGGACATATAGGACACAGGATGAAGCTCGGGAATGCCTTTGGACCTCAGGTACCATGGGAAAAAGGGGTCATCCACAACTAGCACAACCTCATCCCACTCGGGATATTTGTTTCTCTGACCCATGGAGGATCACAAAATTCCAAGCCCCTGCCCTGAGGGAAACATTCACAGAGGTAGAGACACAAAAAAGTCTATACTCCTGTATGGATAGAAAATCTGGATGTATTGGACACTTTATTATTTGTTAATATTAATTCTTTTGAAATCATCCACAGTAAAGTTTAATTTGAACACTCATTTAGTGATTCCAGCCAGTTTTGTAAGTGTGCCTGCCCCAAAGAGCTATGGTATTCAACACACATATGGGAATTCATTCCAGCCCTGGGCCTAGAAAGCTATCCTTCCCCCAAACAGAAAGGACCCACATTTGGGATAGGACAAGGGGGAAAGAGACTGTGGAGTTAGCCCCAAAGTACAAATTAGTTTAAGCACCTTCTGGATACATACTTAATGCAAGCAGACAGCTGCCTTCAAAACTAGTGACACAGAGAGAATGCCAAAAGGAGTTTAAACAGCATGCTCAAAATCTTATCATCTAACTCAACCAATCACAGACTCAATAAATTTGCCTATTGATAGGTATGTTTCAAATGAAATTAAAAAACAAAACAAAACAAATTAATTTCTTTCATAGGACCCTTAAACAAATTCATTTTAAATAGAATGATTTCTATAAACCATTATAGTCAATTGGTTCATAGAAATAATAGGAAAGCAACAGGTGCATGTGTACAGTTAGGAATTGATACAGTGTAGAGCAGGCAGTCAGCAGAGAAGGAGAGGGTGAGTATGTTGTCAAGGAGATGAGTGATATATTACAGTGAAGCAATTTGCCAGTCTGACCTATCGCTGAAGACTGGGTACAGTGACTCTTATCTAAGACTGAGCATGTCAGAGAATTCCTCTACATTGCTTCTCGAGACATTGTCTGTGTGAAAGCAAAGCTCTGAGCTCTCTCTGAGTTCTTATTAAAGTTTTTTGGTGCGGCATATCTTATAATCTTACTCTGTCAGCAGCAGTCAGTCACACGAGAGGAAGGCAGTGAGGCAACGTTGCGTCACAATATCTGTGTCTCATAACAGATTTGTGTTGCTTCACTTTCAGTTGCTGTTCTGTTTTTCCTTTCTGGTGATTGAAGCCTTAGGTACACTTAAGATTTGTCATTTATTCTGTTTGCCTGGCAGCAGATACAGTGTGGGCAGTAGGGATGTGCAGCAGGGACAGATTCGTCCGATTTGGGATTCGGATTTGTAGGGGTCCAAATCCATTGCATCCGTTCTCGGGGGCCCCCGATCCGTTCATATGTCAAAAATACATTCATTCCCCCAAAAAACCCCATCCCAACCCTTTAAAGTTATTTATCTACATCCCCCACCCTCCTGACTCCCCCCCCCCCCCAAGACTTGCCAAAAGTATCTGGTGGTCCAGCGGGGTTCCTGGAGCAAACTCGGGCTGTCGGCTGCTGGTATTCAAAATGGCACCGATAGCCCCTGTGACATAGTAAGGGCAGAGGCTATCGGCGCCATTTTGAATAGTGGCAGCCGACAACCTGTGTGCAGGAGATCGCTCCAGGACCCCCGCTGGACCACCAGGGACTTTTGGCAAGTCTTGGGGGGGGGGGGGGGGGACACTACTGACTTGCCAAAAGTTCCTGGTGGTCCTGGAGCGATCTCCTGCACTCGAGTTGTTGGCTGCCAGTATTCAAAATGGCGCCAATAACCTTTGCCCTTACCATGTCACAGGGGCTACTGGTGCCATTGGTTGGCCCCTGCACATGGTAGGAGCAACCGACCAATGGTGCCGATAGCCCCTGTGACATAGTAAGGGCAAAGGCTATCGGCGCCATTTTGAATACTGGCAGCCGACGACCCGAGTGCAGGAGATCGCTCCAGGATCCACGCTGGACCACCAGGGACTTTTGGCAAGTCAGTAGTACCCCCCCAAGACTTGCCAAAAGTCCCTGGTGGTCCAGCGGGAGTACTGCACTGATCTCCTGCACTCGGGTCGTCGACTGCCAGTATTCAAAATGGCGCCGATAGCCATTGCCCTTACTATGTCACAGGGGCTATCGGCGCCATTTTGAATACCAGCAGCCGACAGCCCGCGTGCAGGAGATCGCTCCAGGAACCCCACTGGACCACCAGGTACTTTTGGCAAGTCTTGGGGGGGGTCAGGATGGTGGGAGGCCTATTTGTTGGTGATCCTTTGTATTCGTGGGGGTTCGCCATACATTTCGGAACCCCCACGAATACAACGAATATGGCATATACGTTGCGGATTCCCAATACGTCAAAAATGAATGCACACCCCTAGTGGGTAGTAGGCATGTGAGCAGTGAGGGCAGGGCAGAGAGTGTAGCATAACGGCTGTGTTGTGAAGCCTGTCTGTGTCAGAGAAGTAGTGTAGAGCAGACAGTGTGACACTCACAGCAACAGTTTCTCTGTATTCTTTATATAGCAGCATGGTACTGGTACAGTCAATGGGCATTACAATACCAATACAAAATATTACATCATTTTTGTAATCTTCACATCCCCAGTGACATAAAAACAATCATGTCAGAGATAGGGAAAGGTAGAGCAGATCAAGTAAATGTAAATGTGTCCAAAATTGGCCAGGTTGGCACTGGCATAGGCAGTGCCAGCAAGAACTCAAAAAGTAGTCCCAGTATAGTAAACCAAGAAGAGATCAAGTATGGGAGGAACACCCCAAGGCTCTAAAAAAGGTTACCACTTACCAGCAACAGTGCCATGAACCCTTGATGGCATCTCGCATAGCAAGCTGGCACCAAAAGTGACATTATTATCCTAAGTCAATATGAAGGGGAAACAAAGCAGAAAAGGTGACAGTAAAACCTCCAAGGCAGGCACTGATAAAGAGGCCATGTAGCACAAAGAGTGACTTCAAGGTGTAAGGTCTGGTTATTATCACACTTAGCACCTCACTAAAGATGCCTGAGAAAAACAATTTTGGAATGAGCATGTGATAAATCTTAGTGTAGTGCCAGAGATTTCATGCAAAACCAAAAAATCAGGAAATGGAAAAGGCTGCTCAATGATGTGGGAAATGGTCTCTAAATAAGGCAGCCCTCACTACTTTCCTGAAAAACCACTGCACAATTATTAAAGAAATCTTTGTAATATACACATTTTTTATTGCAAATTTTAATTATTAACACAAGATAAACTTGTCACAGAAACAAGGGAGGCATTAAAACATTTATAGAAATTTCGCAGGGAAAATACAGCCTGAGAAATAAGCTCCAATTTAAGTAAAAGGGGAACAAGATGTAAAGGAGCAATTTTTAAGAACTGAAAAAAAGTAAATGACAGACGAAGCATCAGATAACATATTGATTTAAACCCCTTGAGAGTTAGGAGGCATGGCCCTGCGAGGGTCCAGAAAAAAACCTCAGCTGGGAGGGGGTCAAAATAAATATATCAGGCATCTTTAAATTTTAAGATACATTTACAGGGTTAACAAATTATAAATTGTGCCCCCTAAGCCAAAGCTTCTTGACTCATAGCCAGAAATTTGCACCAACTGTCCTGGGTTAATCTAGAATCATCAGGGTAGATCCAAACTTTGTGGCCTTGAAACTGAGAAGGTTACGAAGAAATAATCTCAGGACCATATCCCAATCCTGAGAAAAAAATAAAAGAGACTGGAAGAGTACCTCTATAAACTACTTCCAAAGATGTCAAGTGCTCAAGAAAATCAATCAACTTAGAGCCCACTCCAATGGCACGAGACTCCACAGGGGCCCTATCATTAGTGGTCCCCTCTCTTTCCATAGACAACAAATAAACTTTGGCCAGATGTGGCATAGCTTTCTTTGCAATCTTCAAAATCTCTGCCATATATTTTTTTAAATACTGTATTGGATATACTTTAATACTGGGAAGGTCAAACTCTGAGATTTAAATATCTGGTGGAGTTTTCAAGGTTCTCCAATTTTTTTTATCTTGAAGTAAATTTCTTTACACCAAATTTGATTGAACAGTCCAAATTTCCAAAGATTGTTTTTCCAAGTTCTCTAATTTCCCTTTTTGAGATGTAGCCAAAATCTCAGAAGCTTGGATCCGTCAGTGTGTATCAGTAGTAAGGATTGTTAGAGTGGAAATAGATTGTTCAAGCACAGTTAATGCCCCCCAAACAGAGGCCAAGGTAACAATAACTGGTTTCTGCAGGGCTCTGGACACTCCCAATTCCAAAGATTTACCATCTTCACCCAAAATAACGTTGGGTTCAGCATAATCCCTACTGGCACAGGGGGTAGAAACAGGAAGGAAGGGCCACCATCTTCACCGTATTCAAACCTGACTGACTGATCTCCCAATGAAGAGGCCTCTACCACACTTCCTGCCCTGAGTCCTGCAATTTTAGAGAGAGAGAGGATGCCCCAACCATAGCTGTCAATGCATCCTACAGTCTTGGGAGTTTTGACGATGGCACCACCCCGGTCGAAATGTTCACTTTCAGCAGGGAGGGAGTCCAGGAGCTCTGAGGCTTAAGAGTGATTTCTAAATTCATTGGGGGATGGGGGGGGGGGGGGAGGCAGGGTGTTTGCTTCCCAGCCATGACTGCCAAGAATGTTTCCAGGGCCAAATCTGATGCGGAGGTGAAAAAAGCTTTGATTTTCAGTTGGCCTGGGAACTCAGGGGTGTGGCTGGTATATCACCTCTGGGTCACCCATTCCTCTTGGTATGTAGCATTGAGTTAGAACGGCAAAAAAACCCCAAGGAAATATTAAGCCAATGGAGAGAGCTTTCACGGTATCTTAACAAGAAGTTGCCATCTTACCCCCATCCTCTGCCTGTGATGTACTAATTGTGATAATAACCTTTACATTTGGCAAATTCATTTTACAAGAAAATCTAAATTCCACCCTGCACCTTGGGGGTCTTTGTGCCACTCAGCCTTGCTTCCATGCCCAGGCCTTACACCTTGGAGTTCACTTTGCCACTGTGCCTTGCTGCTTACTCCAGAGCTAACACCTTGCCAGTCTGGTGTAGCTGCTTTGCACCTCTCATGGTGCTTTGGAGCCTTCTAGCTACTCTTTGTGCTGCTTGCCCCCTTTATCAGTGCCCGTCTTGGAGGATTTACTGCCTCCTTTTCTGCTTCATTCCCCCTTCATGCTAGCTTAGAATGCTACTGCTACTTTCATGCCAGTTTGCCACACGAGATGGCATAAAGTGTTCATTGCACTGTGCTGGTAACCTATTTTGGAGCTTTGAGGTGTTCTTCCCACACTTGATCTCTTCTGGTTTGTTATACAGGGGTGTTTTGTCCCCAAAACAAACATTAGAAATAAATAAATAAATAAATAAATACATAAAAAGATACAGTTTTCATTACCAGACCCCAAAACATTTTCTGTGGTTCTTCCTTTCCTTCAACAGTCTTAGGGGATCATTTATCAAAATGCGGTAAGGCGTTTTCGCATGCGTTAAGGGCATATTGCATGTGAAAAGCCCCGTTTTCGCATGCGATAGGCCTTTAATGCATGCGAAAACGTGTTTACCGCATGCGATCGCACCACATCGTATGGTGCGATGCAAATTCCAAAAATAGGAGGAGTGGACTGGGTTAGCCTGCCTGTGAAGAGCTATCGCACAGCCATAACACCGATTTTAACAACACCTCTTTCACATGTGTTAGCGGCCGTGACCATGCAGTGAGGTTTCATTGCCATTTGTGATGTGTCCCGTAAGGCTTATTTCAGACAATTTGAAGGTGTGAGAGAGAGAGAGAGAGACTGGCATAATATCATGGCCCATAGGCAGGTATTTGTATCCCTAGGGTAGGCCCACCTAGTAACTCGAGGTGGGGATTAGGTAAGTGTGTAGGGGGTTAGGGGCCACATTGACATGCTACGTGACACCTACGAACAGAACAGTGGTCTCTTGTGAAGATTTGATGTCAAAGTGGCCCCTAACCCCCTACACACTTACCTAATCCCCACCTCGAGTTACTAGGTGGGCCTACCCTAGGGATACAAATACCTGCTTATGGGCCATGATATTATGCCAGTCTCTCTCTCTCTCTCTCTCTCTCGCGCGCCTTCAAATTGGCTTATGGGCTTATGGGCCATGATATTATGGTCAGGCTCACTCTCTCTCTCTCTCTCTCTCCTGGGAGCATTAGAAATGGTCCCCCAGTGGTTGAATGCAGGAAATACAACAGGTCTGGCATGTATCGCAATTTGCACTAACTTAGCTCTTCACACAGGTAATTAGCACAAATTGCAATAAATACTATATTAGCATAAAACACACCCCTTTTGCTATCGCATGCGGTACTTACCGCATCTTGATAAATGACCCCCTTAGCTTGTTTCTCCCACTCTGTTGATTGTTTGATTAAACTGGGGTGGTTTGTCCAAAAAAGCCTTCATTCAGAGGAAAAACTGCTGGGACAAGACAAAAGATGCTCAAGAGAATCCATTTACTGAACTGAATGCCATAAAAGTTTAAATTAGTAAGAGGTAACTCTTATAAAACCAACAAATGAGGAAGTGCAACAGCCAGAGTTCAGTTATAGGGTATGGGAAAGGGTTTTTTTTTTGCTACTCAGCCTTGCTTCCATGCCCAGACCTTACACCTTGGAGTTTCCTTTCCCACTGTGTCATGCTGTTGTACGTCAGGGCTAACACCATGCCAGTCTTGGGGGGACCTTTTGCACATCTCATGTTGCTTTGGAACCTTCTAGCCACTCTTTATGCTGCTTGGCCCATTATCAGTGCCTGCCTTGGAGGTTTTAATGCCAGCTTTTCTGCTTTGTTCCACCTTCATGCCGCCTTAGGATGTGCTAATGTCTCTTTTAGTGCCAGTGTCCCACATGAGATGCCATCAAGAGTTTATGGCACTGTTGCTGTTGCCCTCTTTTGGAGCCTTGGGGTGTTCTTCCCACCTATTATTAAAGTCATCCATTGTAGCTGAAGACTGGAGGGTGGCTAATGTAACCCCAATATTTAAAAAGGGCTCCAGGGGCGATCCGGGAAATTACAGACCAGTTAGCTTGACTTCAGTGCATTAAAACGTGCAATAACGTGCATTAAACTATTGCATGCTACATTAAACGTCCCTCATTTTCATAAATCCCACCCAAACTCCTCCCCTTTGACTAAAATTTAAAAATTTGCATTCACATCTCACGATACGATAAATAACACATGCGTTATGATATTATCACGGGCATTAGGGCCTTAATACCCACGATAATGCCAAAACGCATTTTGATGAATGACCCTGTTAGCTAGACAAACACACTGAAGATAGATCTTGAAAATTTTTAATTTTTTTTTACTTAAGACACCTCTGTGAAATAGTACAGCTCAGTGCATGCAAGAGGCCTTCAAGTCATAAGGAAGTGGTGGGCCAGTACTAATTGTTTTGTGCTCGGCTATGTCTTTTTTTCATATTGAGCAGTGTCCAGAATTTTTTGAATTGGGAGTTTAGAAAAAGCATGACTGACTTAACTATTCCCATTAGTTTGGAGCCAGGTGATCAACCTAAGCCTTATATCCTGATCATAGAGAGAGGCAAAAGAGGCTCTGGAGGAGTAAACTAAACTCTAGACCCATTTTTTAAAAATAGGACTTTAGAGAGATTGGTGGGAAAGTAAAGAGGATGAAGTGCTGCAATAGGAATTAATGTATGACCTCCAGGAGCCCCTCTGCATAATGGAGTAGCTGGGGCCAGAGCCATAGGTGCCATCTACCAGATGCATGAGACGCATCGGCCTCCTCCCTCACGCTGCACTGACAACGCGCAAGAACAATTTTCTGCCTCCCTTTCTCTGCCAACAAGATTGGCGTGGCTTACGGGGCCTCAAAAAGCACTGGTCTCCTCCTCCCTCTCCCCACACCAGCAATAAAGTTTAGAGCAGCCCACAGGCCATGAAAATCATCGGGCCTCCCTTTTCTTCTCCCATCCCCGGCAGTGAAGATTAGAGTGGCCCACACAGTCCCAAAAAACATTGGCCCTAGCAGTGAGGAACAGCGCAGCCTATGAGATTGTAAGATGCATCGTCCTCTCCCTGCCTCCGTAGTGAGGAGCAGTGCAGACCACAGGGTAAAAGAAGCACTGACTTCCCTCTACATGCTCCAGCTCCCTCTCCCACAATGAGAAGTAGGAACAGCAAAACTGGAAGCTAGAAAAAGAGGAAGTCTGCTGAGCTGTAAGGGCTGAAGGAAGAAGCTACGGCTGCTGCCCCTTGTTATTCCTAAAGGTATGCATGTGTGTGTGTGTATGTGTGTGTTTGTATTATTGCACATGTGAGAGAGAGAGCATATGAGCATGTGTGTATGATTGAGCATGTAAGAGCGTATGAATGTGTGTGTGTGTGTGAATGAGCATGGGTGAGAGCATGTATGAGTATGTGTGTATAATTATGCATGTGAGTGAGAGCATGAATGTGTGTGTGAGCATGTGAGAGAGAGCATATGAGTATGTATATGTGAATATGAATGTGTGTGTGTATGAACATGTGAGAGAGTGTATAAGCATGTGTGTGTGTAATTGTGCATTTGAGAGAAAGAATAAAAGCATGTGTGTCTGTGTGTGTATGAGCATGTGTAAGAGCATATAAGCATGTGAGAGAGAATGTATAAGCATATGTGGGTGTGTGTATGAGCATAAGAGAGAGCAAATGAGTATGTGTATGACTGAGCATGTCACTGAGAGCGAACAAGTGTGTGTGTGTGTGTGTGTGTGTGTGTGTATGTGTGGCTGAGCATGTATGCAACAAACCTCTCCCCTCTCCCTACTAATCCACCATCATCTCAGTGCATCTGGAAATCAAAATTTCCCAGGTATGGACAGCAGGTGATTTTTAAAAATCTTTATTAGTTTAATTATTGGATGTTTGATGTATCAGCTGTTTTTAAATATTTTATTGGCATTTGGAAAAGTTTCATATGACTTTTTAATTATTAGATGTTCTATTCATTAGATTTTTTTTAAATATGTATACATTTTATTAGTATGGTTTTACTATTATGATTTATATTTTTTGATTTTATTGTTTGGTGTTTTATGAGGAATAGTGATGTTTCTGTTTTCTCCATAGTTGCACTGCATACAGAGTCTGGCTTATTGTAGATTCCAGTTTTTGCCTGCATGTTTCTATTTACATTTTATGGTCTCTTTATTCAGTATTTTGTGAGGGTCTGTCTGTGTTTTCCATGTGTGAACAAGGTGAGGGGGTCTGCTAGCATGTAGTTTCTGTGTAGGGACTTATAGCAGCCTGGCTTCTTCTGTTTTCCTAATAGGAGGTATATTCATGTTTTAGGACTTGGTATAATATTTACAGTGTATCTTTTTCATAGCTAGGTTGTTACTGTTTGAGTGCTAGCAATTAGTGCTGGTTTGGTATGGGAGGTTTATTATATTGTAATTGTAATTCAGTTTATTCAGGGCTTTCTGAAGGCCAAGCCTACACTCAACAAGCGTTCCTATAATCCTAATACCATATGGGTTCCAAGTGCCTTTTTCTTTTCCTTTTTTGCAGATCTTGCTGATTAAAAGACAGGAAACAGAGAGTAGGATTAAATGGACAATTTTCTCAGTGGAGGGGGGTGGTCAGTGGAGTGCCTCAGGGATCTGTACTGGGACCCATGTTTTTCAATATATTTATAATTGATCTGGAAAGGAATACGACGAGTGAGGTAATCAAATTTGCAGACGATACAAAATTATTCAAAGTAGTTAAATCACAAGCGGATTGTGATAAATTGCAGGAGGACATTGTGAGACTGGAAAATTGGGCATCCAAATGGCAGATGAAAATTAATGTGGCTAAGTGCAAGGTGATGCATATAGGGAAAAAATAGCCCATGCTATAGTTAAATGATGTTAGGTTCCATACTAGGGGCTACCACGGAGGAAAGAGATTTAGGCATCATAGTGGATAACACATTCAGTTTGCTGCGGCAGTCAAAAAAGCAAACAGAATGTTAGGAATTATTAGAAAGGGAGTGGTGAATAAAACGGAAAATGTCAAAATGACTCTGTATCGCTTCATGGTAAGACCGCATCTTGGTTACTGTGTACAGTTCTGGTCACCGCATCTCAAAAAAGATATAGCTGAGATGGAGAAGGTACACAGAAGGGTGACCAAATGAGGAAGACTAAAGAGGTTAGGACTGTTGAGCTTGGAGAAGAGACGGCTGAGGGGAGATGTGATAGACGTGCTTAAAATCATGAGAGATCTAGAATGGGTAAATGTGAATCAGTTATTTACTCTTTCAGATAATAGAAGGACTAGGAGGCACTCCATGAAGTTAGCATGTAGCACGTTTAAAACTAATCGAAGAAAGTTTTTTTTCACTCAACGCACAATTAAACTCTGGAATTTGTTGCCAGGGGATGTGGTTAGTGCAGTTAGTGTAGCTGGGTTTAAAAAAGGTTTGGATAAGTTCTTGGAGAAGTCCATTACCAGCTATTAATCAAGCCGACTTAGAAAATAGACACTACTATTACTAGCAATGGTAACATGGAATAGACTTAGTTTTTGGGTACTTTCCAGGTTCTTTTAGCCTGGATTGGCCACTGCTGGAAACAGGATGCTGGGCTTGATGGTCTGACCTAGTATGGCAGGTTCTTAAGGAGAAAAAAGGTCCCTGGTAATTGTGCATGATTCCAACTGAGCTGGAAGTCCAAAGGAACAGGAGAAAACTGCTGGGTCAAAACCTCCATTTAACAGAATCTCCCAGTTCATGGTGTTTATATGTTATGTTCATGGCAAAGGAGCACTTTTTCGCTGGGCCATAAATTCCCAATGACCTGGCTTCGGCTCTGGCTGGGGCATCCAAATCCACCTATTTTCTAATACATCAAACGCTAGTGCTAGGGCCAGCCTAGTGGCTCAGTGATAATGCTGTGCAATGCTGGCATGCTGGAGGCCTGTTCGCTCTCAGTTACTTTACTAAGCCCGACCTCTGCTCCTCAGGTTGGGAGAGGCTATAGATGCTTTGTAGGCAGTGTTCATAGCTCCCCGGGTGGGGGGGGGGGAGCGGTGTGGCATGCAACGGTAAGGATCAGTCATTGTTTAATGATGGCGCCTAGTAGCTAGGGTCACCAGATGGCTCCAGGTCATCCAGGACAGGCTCAACCTGTCTGTGCTGACCTGGGGCCATCTAGTAACCCCTACCAGTGGCCATGCATGGGTACACGCCTACCAGGTTCCCAGAGGAAGTTGTGCTCTGAGGAGCCTGGCTAAGCATGGGCACTCTCATGGCTGAGCTACATGGGAGGAAGTTTTATATATAATGGGACAAAACCCTGGGCAGCTGTGAAAGAAGACGCTTGGTGCTGAGGCACAATAGAAGTCCAAAGATGCAGGAGAAAATAGCTAGGCTGAAAAAAAAACCCTCATGTGCCAGGATGAGCAGACTGGAAACTAATTTGACACCTTATAACAACATCCTTCTTTGGGCTTCCAGGTGCCAGCTACAGTGACCCATGGATCAGCACCTCACTGCTCTCCTCTGACTCTCACCTTTCAGTCCTTCTGCCTTCTTTGGAAAGTGCTATGTAATGTAGGCATGAAGGTTAGGACTAGAGCCATCTGAAATTAATAGATGCATAGAATCAATGATCCATTGATTTTGTATTAATATATCTGTAAATACACCATAATTAATCTTTGGAGTTGCTTTATTTTCTCAGTAATATGACATTTTTTTCACATTCATGAAAACATTTGCCAGAGTCTGTCTGCACAACATTTTTGACATTACATTTAGATCGTAAAGTGACAATTTTCCTGCATGGGCAAAATGTGATGAATTCTTGTGAAATTATTTGAAGCGTGAAATGTATTTTTCGCTCACCCTTAATTCTGATCCCAGTTTTTCTACCTGTGAACAATGCTTGCTTTGAATGTCATCAAAAAAATATCTATGGCAATGTTCCTCAATCTAGTCCTTGAGTCTCCCAATCAAATCTGTCTTTTAGGATATATACAATTAATATTGCATACACTTTGATCTGAGAACTAGGCTAGTGTACATATTTGGGATTTCTTCAGATGGAGAACTTCAGAAAATGTGGCAGCTATTTATGTTAAATCCTGCAGCCATCCCTGCATATTTTGGTGTTTAGCTGATTAAAAACACTTTTTTTTCTACAAATTGAGAACTTCAGAATAGGTGGCAGACCTTTACTTTAAACACACCTGTTTAAGGGTCTAGCAGACCATATTTGAGAACCAATAGAGTAGTGGTTAGAGCAGTGGATTATGAATAAGGGAGCCAAGGTTCAAATCCTGCTTCTCCCATTGCTATACTTGTGACCTTGGCCAAGTCACTTTATCCACCATTGCCTCAATTACAAACTTGTAGTTACATTTACTAAGCCATGGTACGTAAAACACTTTATCAGATATTGTGCAATATTTAGATAAAAAAAATCCACCCCTATTAAAATTAGCTGCTTTGCATGCAAAGCTGCTAATGCATAGGTAATTTTATGCTAATAAAATAGTGATTTTCCTAAAAAAAAAAAAATCAGGCTGTGTTATTTTAACAAAAACTCAGGAGATGTAGCTAACTGATCCTGGGGGCATGGGGATGCTAATGAACATCCTTATGTCCCTGAGGTGCTTCTTAAAGGGCCTTCAGTGGCCCTTAATTGGCCTCCTCCCAAAATGCAAAAATCCACCATGAGCGGCTGGTTAAATCCTTGCCCTCCTGACCTTAAAAGAAGTTTTAAAAATAGAATTGACAGTCACACGCGATGCCTCATCCCCCTTCCCAAAACCCTCCCCTTTGCTTAAAATTGGCCCTCCCAACACAAATCCCCTCATTCAACCCCCGAGTATTAGACCTCTATCCCCAGGATCCCCCAACATAAAACAAAATCCCTGGTAGTCTAGTGGTCCAGCTCCACCCCCATTTTCACAGAAAAGGAATCGCTGGTGTCTAAGGACCCCCCTCCTGCCCACCAATCCACCTTGCCTAGGAAACCCAGTCCCTGATAGTCCAGCTGCAGCCCAGAGCACCCCTAGTTTCCAGATTGGACAATGCCATTTTTCATAATGGCGCGCAGCCCTTGTCCCTGTCGCATGATAGGGACAAAGACCAGATGGCACCATTTTGAAAAAAGGACTAGGACTAGGGGACGCTCTATGAAACCAGCAACCAGCAGATTTAAACAAATTGTAGGATGTATTTTTTTCACTCTCCGCAAGCTGTGGCATCTGTTGCTGGAGGACTTGGTCAAGGCAACTAACGTAGTGGGGTTCAAAACAGGATTGGACAAGTTCCTGAAGGAAAGGTCCATAAACAGTTATTAGCCAGGTAGACTTGGGAAAGTCAGTGTTTAGCCCTGGGAGTGAGATACAAGAAATAGATCAACTATTGGGAATTTCACATGTACTTGTGATCTGGATTGGCTGCTATCAGAGACAGGATGCTGAGCTTGATGGATCTTCTTCTGACGCAGCATGGGACTTTTTATGTTCTTAGAAACTATTAACATAGTAAAGATGGAAGATAGAAACCAAATGGTCCATCCAGTCTGCCCAGCAAGTTGCTCATAGTGATAACTGCTGCTCCGTGCAGGTTACCCCCATTCCTTCTGGTAAGGATAGTAACTGCCGCTCCGTGCAGGTTACCCCCATTCCTTCTGGTAAGGATAGTAAGTGCTGCTCCGTGCAGGTTACCCCCATTCCTTCTGGTAAGGATAGTAACTGCCGCTCTGTGCAGGTTACCCCCATTCCTTCTGGTAAGGATAGTAACTGCCCTCCGTGCAGGTTACCCCATTCCTTCTGGTAAGGATAGTAACTGCCGCTCTGTGCAGGTTACCCCCATTCCTTCTGGTAAGGATAGTAACTGCCCTCCGTGCAGGTTACCCCCATTCCGTCTGGTAAGGATAGTAACTGCCTCTCCGTGCAGGTTACCCCCATTCTGTCTGGTAAGGATAGTAACTGCCGCTCCGTGCAGGTTACCCCATTCCTTCTGGTAAGGATAGTAACTGCCGCTCCGTGCAGGTTACCCCATTCCTTCTGGTAAGGATAGTAACTGCCCTCTGTGCAGGTTACCCCCATTCCTTCTGAAAAGGATAGTAACTGCCGCTCCGTGCAGGTTACCCCCATTCCTTCTGGTAAGGATAGTAACTGCCACTCCGTGCAGGTTACCCCCATTCCTTCTGGTAAGGATAGTAACTGCCGCTCCGTGCAGGTTACCCCCATTCCTTCTGGTAAGGATAGTAACTGCCGCTCTGTGCAGGTTACCCCCATTCCTTCTGGTAAGGATAGTAACTGCCCTCCGTGCAGGTTACCCCATTCCTTCTGGTAAGGATAGTAACTGCCGCTCTGTGCAGGTTACCCCCATTCCTTCTGGTAAGGATAGTAACTGCCGCTCCGTGCAGGTTACCCCCAATCCTTCTGGTAAGGATAGTAACTGCCGCTCCGTGCAGGTTACCCCATTCCTTCTGGTAAGGATAGTAACTGCCGCTCCATGCAGGTTACCCCATTCCTTCTGGTAAGGATAGTAACTGCCGCTCCGTGCAGGTTACCCCATTCCTTCTGGTAAGGATAGTAACTGCCGCTCCGTGCAGGTTACCCCCATTCCTTCTGGTAAGGATAGTAACTGCCGCTCTGTGCAGGTTACCCCATTCCTTCTGATAAGGATAGAAACTGCCACTTCGTGCAGGTTACCCCCATTCCTTCTGATAAGGATGGTAACTGCTGCTCCGTGCAGGTTAACCCATGCTCCCCTTTTTTTATTTAGAACATCTAATATTAAGGTATCCGCATTGACTATGCCATGCTCTTTTGAAGTCATTTACCATTTTTGTCCTTACCACCTCTTCTGGGAGGGCAGATATATAGGAGAATATTATACAATATACAGGAGAATATTACATAATCTAGTTGCTTTCAGTCTTTTATTTCTACAGCACTGAGCCTGGGGTGAGGAGGGAGGAACATTGTTGACTCAAATGGAGCCTGGCAGGCAGCAGCACAGCTACGGGGAGGAGACTGAGAAGTCTGTGCTGGGGGTGAAAGTAGGGGAGGAGAGGAAAGGAAAGGAGGAAGGTGAGAGGGTTAAGGGGACAGTAGAGGAGGAAAATGAGAGAGAGCTGTGGAGTGGGATTGAGATGAGTGAGAGAGTTTCTATGGGAGGTGGACTGGAGGGAGTAGAGTGAGAGGGCTGCATGGGGAGTGAGGGGGTTGAGTGGGGATATGCATTTACCAGGGAAGAAATGTTCTAACCATGTACTACTGTCCTCCACTTCCAGCAAGAACAAATTGTGGAGAGGAAGGGAGTGGTAATAAATAAATAGCAACATTATTTTGTTCCTGATAAGTAAGTCCTGGAAGTCTGGCGCTACCACACTTCATGCAAGGTCTTACAGTACTTTTCCATCAGGTAAAACGAAGCATTGCAACAGTCAACATTCTGTGCTACTGGCTACCTTCCACTTTTAGGACCCGTATGTTTCCTCTTCTGGAGCATATCAGCATGCTGTTAGTTGGTATATTTTAGCTGTACATAAAATGTCCCATCCTGTCATTCTAATCTGTTCCTGGTTTTTGACTTGTACTACTGCATCTGTCTTTGTGGAAGGTAAAAATGTGCACTTGCCTAGCATTAATGTGCTTTATTGGGTGGAAGATATTAGGCAAACATACACGTTGTTTCATCAATATACTGCTGGGAGTTTGTCTTTTATTTTATCTCAATCAGCAGATCGAACTAAATGCTTAATTATAACCCAAGTACCATGGCACTCTGATGCATACCTTAAGGGAATAGATATTGTAGTGCATGGATTCTCGTGAACCATCGTACACCGTAGGTAGATCAATAGTCAGGATTTCATCAATAACTTGTGCAATCTTGTGAAAGTACCACTGTGTTTCAATGACAGTGCTAAAGATTTTCTTGATTAAAAAGTTATGAATGGCTTTAAAAGGCCATCTTGAGAATAATGAAGTCCCAGGCTGCACATTTTTACATATTAATGAAGTTATAGTTTAATTAATCAGAACAGGAATTAAACTTTTTTATCCCCTCACTTTCTATGTTTAGATTTAGTGAAGACAGTATTAAAAAATCTAGAAAATGGATAACTTGTCCAGGTAAAATTAGTCAGATAAGCTATCTAGGATATTCAGCAGGATAAATGTCCTTCTGATTATCCTTAAATAAAGCAATTCAGGTATACTTAACTTAATCTTTGAATATTGCCGGTCCAGGAACATTTTGCCAATAACTAATTTAGTCAGCTGTATTAAAAAAATATATAGCAGGTTAAGTTGTGCTCATTTTTTTTTTAAATCCATATGAGTGGGTCTCCCGGCCCGATTCTCCTCCCCCATGCCAGTAAAACCTAGGCCACCCTATGGAGCACCCCAAAAAATGAAGCTCACATCACCTACCTAAAGGCTCAAAAAACCTCCTTCTCCCCACAAACGCCAATAAATGCTGTAATCACTAGCCCAGAGAAGGCGGGCATCCCTGCTTTGACCTTCCTAGCCTAACCTTCCTACCTCATCTAGAACCCCCTTAAACCTTTACTGTGACTGGGAGCTAGGAACATGCATCAGGCTCCCAGCACATCCAGCATTGCTCTGACGGGTACAAGAATTCATAAAACAAAAACAGATCATCAATTAAACATGATAAAACATTAAAGTGAACAATCAATAATAAATAGCATAGTTAATACAACAAATAATTCCATAAATTGAATAAAGCAAGCTCAAACATACTAAAAACTACATCAGATATAAATATCAAACTCGCAGGAGTTAGCTGGCACAACAAACGTACTGAGGTTTAAATGCCCCAGTGAAGAGTCAGATGTGAATATCTGGCTCTTCACAAGTTTCCTGAAACTGAAATAAACTTAGATGCTCATGCATGCTCCAGAGATTTGGTGCAATAAACTGAAGGCCCACTCCCTTGTACTAGTTAAGCAGGCCAGTTTCATTAAGGCTGTTAGTAGTGACCCTTGGGAAGAATGGAGTGTCCTTTAAGGATTATATGATGCCAAACACTCTTTCGCCCTCACTATTGGTAGCAGATTTAAAACAAATTTGAGAAAGTATTTTTTTCTCATAACACACTATCGATCTGTGGAATTAGCTGGAGGATGTGGTCGTTAATAGCATGGCTGGGTTTAAAAAAAGTATGGATAAATTTTTGTAGAACAGATACATTAACATTTATTAGCTAGACAGCTATGGTAATTGCCACCTCCTACATCTGGAAATGTGCAACAGGCAGATGATCTTCCAATTGAACCAAATTGGCCATTGTCAGAGACAAGATGTTGGGCTCGATAGACCATTTCTTGTCTGACCTAACTTGGCACTTCTTATGATTTTATATAATCTTTTCTACACAAGATGACCTGAGATCCTTGTGATAATGGAATTTTCTTTTCTTAGATGGTTTCATTTTTTGTGACTCTCATGCACATTCTCTGTGATCTTCTCATGGTTCTATTGTTTTCCCTAATTAATTACTTACTGCATGTTGATCATGTGCCATACTTTTGCTCTTTTCTTACCAGTTTTTATTTCTACAAAACCAGCCTGAGAAGCAAGAGTTTATCATAGGAACTGGAATCTAAATATTCATTTCATTATCAAAGAACGTCTTTTCACCACTGATATAGTTGTGCATGCATGATAGTTTACCTGCCACTGTTTATAAGTTAATCATGCATAGTCTTGTGGGAGTACAATTAATGCCAGTCTTCTTATTTAATTGCTATGCATTTAAATCCTATTCAAGTATTTATTGGGATTTCCTTTTTTGGACTTCCAGTTCAGCTGGAACCAGGACTAGGATCCCATGTCATAAGCCTTCATTTTACAACTATGTGGAGACTTCTCCCCATATTGGAATATTTCCTCCCAGCTCAGCTAAGCCAAGTCATCACAGTGACAGTCCTTGCACCAGAGCTCCTTTCGGAACACTGCAATCATAAGCCATAAATCAAGCCATTAGGTGTCGCTGTTGCACAATGACTTGGAATTACCTGGATCCCTCCCCCCTACCCCACTTCTAGGGGCTATGAATGCTGCCTCCACAGCATCCCCAGTCCTGGCCAGTCTGTGTAGCCCATTTCTTTTCCAGGTTGATTATAGAAATGTGAAAATGAAATAAAATGTTGTTAAAGGTCACAGTCAAGTCCAGGTACAAAAAGGAATGAGTTTGCAAATGACAGAGAAAAAATTTGCCTGTGTACACTTCAGGCAAACAGGCAAAGTTTGTGTATGGTTATCAGAAAAGTATGTTTAAAAAAACAACTGAAAATTAGGTTAAATTAGATACAAGTATCAGTTGTTGTTAGGCATAGAATTTTATGAGTGACCTGTATGGAAATTTCCCATCATAAAGGCAGAAAATTTCATCCAGTATGTTGTTCTTGACTCATGGCAGGATGATAAATATTCAACTGCATGTCCTACTCATTCTCTTCATTCCTTGCTCTGTGTGCTTCAGGATACTCAAGAAGAGCACTTGAATCAATTATGCTAGTGATGATGGAAACCTAGGGGTTTATATATCCAGTGTGTTCTATTATCTCAGCTCATAGAGAGAGGCAAAATTATTCACTGGTGGAGGTCATGCCAGTGCAGTTCTCTGAAGGATATTTATGCAATGCTAGGAAAAGATAAAACAAATTAAAATTGCACCTGTTTGTGCTATTTTTGAAATTAATAATAGTATGCTATTGTATATAAGGAATAGAAAGGACAATTTTAAAGGGCATTTCCCGGGTACAATGGCTTGTTTCAAAATGTCCCTCCTCTTTCCTGCTAAAAGTACATGCTGGGTTTAAAAAAAAAAGGTTTATCTGTGGATGACTTTAGGTCAGGGAAGGAAAACAGCAGGCATACTCAGCATTTTTAAAAGTTTATGCGCTATTATGCTCTCCTTCAGCTGTTCATACAAATAGCAGGGGTAAATAGCCATTTTCAGCACATAAAACTTTGTACGTTCAGATTTGCAAAGGGAAGAATATGCATGATTTCTCTTTGAAAATGGGCTGCAATGTACAGGGGATAAGTGCCTCTTTATACAGCAGAAGATGCAGGCGATTCAAAAATTTCCCCCTTTATTATAATTGTTATAGAAAGAATACTTGGGGCATAATGTAGCAAAATAATATTGGGAGGGTGTCTTATATCATCATCATACATCTTATGAAACTAATATTTGTGTTATATCAAGTCACACCATTTCCAGCTAGAAAATAACCGTCCTCTTTGTTCTTTCTGTATTTGTAAAGCAATTGCAAATACAGTGCCTATGAAACACTATAAAAGCTCAGTCTTCTCTGATTCATTTCCTAAACACATGAAACCTTTGAACATGAAAGTAGACAAAATACCTTACGCAAATCACTGTTAAATTGGAAGATATACTAGAACAAATGGCCAAGCTAAATAGTATCAAATCAGCAGGTCCTGATGGTATATAGCCCAGAGTTCCAAAAACTCAAATATCTAATTGCAAATTTACTACTGACAATCTCTGCCTGATGTTAATACTTGATAAAATGGTGAAAGTTATTGTTAAAAATAGAATTACAGGGCATATGGATAGACATGGCTTAATAGAAAAGTGCCAGCATGGATTTAGCAAAAGAACGTCATAGTTCACTAATCTATTAGTGATCCATATTCAGAAGTTTGTCCGGCTAAGTTTAGGATTTAGCTGGATAAACCACAGGTGTTTGACTGGCTCATAGCAGGCAGTGCTGCTTATTAATCCGGTCAATTGTTTATCCATCCAAAAGGTAGCCAGATAAATCACTGGTCCACCTTAATTCCCACAGAGGGAGAGAACTCTGTGGGTGGGACCCTGCAGGGTAGGGCAGAGGCCTGAGGGTGAGACTAGGGAGCATAAGACCATAGGCCCAATTGGGTTCAAGAGGCCCTTATGTCTCCAGGAGAGGCAGCTCCTCTAAATCTATGCTGACCCAAAGCCAAGCGAGTTGGAAGTGTACTGCAAAGGTAGGTAGTTATTCTATTTGTGTTGAAGTGCTGTAATTTGAATAAAGGTTTATCTGCATTAGAACAGGCTGGAGTCTGTGTGGCTTTGTGTCTCCAGCCTGGGAAACACTTATTAGTTTCTCACACTGGCTATAGGTATTTTATCTGCCTAGGGTAGCTGGATAATTCCTGTATCCAATGTTTTCTGGTTAACATGCCTGACTCTTTAGGATTGCTAAAGAGAAATGCTTAAGTTTGTCAGATAAATTTAAAAAAAAACACAAAATAAAGGGGCTGACTCAGCCTCCCCACCGCCTAATCCCAATATAAAAGAATAGGAATAGAGTGCTGCCCCCCCCAAAAAAAAAAATTCCAATCCCAGGATCAAAAAATAAGAGCCAGTGAGCAGCCCCATTCCAGTAAAAAAAAAAATTATTGGAGCAGACTGAGTGGTTCCCCTTCTGCCTCCCAAATCCATACCCCGACCGTCACCCCCCCCCCCCCCCACACACACACACACACCCCCCCCAGGGCCCTCAGAAGGCACTACAGTATGCAAGCAAAGTTCCTTGGATACATTACCCAGCTAACTTTGACATCCATCTAACAGCTGAATAATATTGGCTTTAATTTTCATTTTATTTAGTTAACTCTTTTCTATACCGAACATTCAATTTTTAATGAAGTTGCACAGAAGTAAATAATGCTGCTGCTGCTTCCTTCCAAACAAATTGTACCAGCTGTCTCCATACATTTTGTCTGTACAAGATGTGCTTCGATGGAATATGGTTTCATACAGAAGGAAAGTCAATTCTGTGCAGGAGGCTCTAGAGTTACTAATTGATTGTATACGCCTATAGAGGAATGGATGCTTACTAATAACTTAATTTTAAATTTAGTAAAAACTGAAGTGTTATGGGTAAGTCGTTTCCCCAGTCCCCAAGAATATCCAGCAGCTACAAATGAAAGGGCAATCATTTCCATACTTACCAGAAGTATGAGGTTTAGGAACTATAGTAGACTCCAAGCTTAACAGAAGAACAATTCTAAGGGCAGCCTTTTATGAACTGAGATTGGTGAGGCGCCTGAGATATCTATTAACTCAAGATGATTTTCGATCAGTGTGCTAGGCGATGACATCATTCTAGATTATTGTAATGTCATTTATTTTGGTTTGCCAAAAAAGGTATTTGAAGGTATTGCAAATGGTCCAGAATGCAGCAGCATGTATAATCACAGGGCTTGGAAGGCAGGAACACATTACACCTACTTTAATTGCATTATATTGGCTTCCTATTCCTGTCAGGTTGTTGCGATTCTGCCTGTTCAGGCAGCTTCTCATCTTTTTTTTCCCTTCTGAGCTGCTTCCTCAGCGCGGCTGGAGCCACGCTGCTACAGCTTCTCTGTTCCATCGTGGCCTGGAGGCCGCCGACGTGTCCCTCTCGCAGTTGGTGCTGTGCTACTGCAGCCCCTGTGGCCCGGAGGCCGCTGACTTGTCCCTCACATGCCTGGAGCCGCGCTTCTGCATCTAAAGAGGCTCGGAGGCCACCCATACTCCCTGCTCGCAGCTGGAGCCGCGTTGCAACATCCTATGCGGCCTGGAGGCCGCCGACGCACTCTCCATGTGGCTGGTGCTGCACTGCTACTTCCCATGCGGCCCGGAGGCCGCCAACCTGCTTCTCTCATGGCAGGAGCCACGCAGCTATTTCCTATGTGGCTAGGAAGCCGCCGACAGGCATCCCCATGTGGCCTGGAGGCCGTCAACGTACCTTCATTCCCTCAGGGGAGGAGGGCCTTTAGCCCCGGTCTTTCCTGCGGTGTGGAGCCGCCTGTGGTTCACCTTCCAGTGTCGGGCCTGCTAGGGGCCTGCTCCTCCGCCTGCACTCAGCGTCATAGCAGGGCCACTGTCCGTGGTCCTGCACTTCCTGCCTGCCTCCTAGGGGGCGAGGCTGCATCTTCCGTCCCTTCTTAAAGGGCCAGCATGGGAGTGGTACACTTCTGACATCATTGTGGGTGTCTCCTCTTCAGCCCTACAAAAAGGGCTCGTCATCACTTCAACCTTGCCTTCGCAAGGAGCCAGTCCTCCTTAGGACTTCTCTGCATCCAGCTTCTCGTTGGCACTATGTTCCATGTTCTTCATTGGAATTCCATGTCTTGTCTTCATCGTCACCCATGGTCTCAAGTCTTCATCTTCACCATGGTCTCTCGTCTGGTCCTGTGTTCTCGGACCTTCCTCTTCAGATGTCTTCACGTATCCTGATCTTCTTCTTCATCTCCGATGTCTTCAATGCTTCTTCATCCAAACCCTGAAGTTCCCGATGTCCCATCACTGGTCCTTCTCTTCAAACCTTCATCCAAACCCTGGAGTTCCAGATGACCCGCCACTGGTCCTTCTCTTCAAACCTTCATCCAAACCCTGAAGTTCCAGATGTCCCGCCACTGGTCCTTCTCTTCGAATCTTCAGATGTCCTTGTTGACAGCGGAACCTCCAGAAGAACCCTGCTTTTATCTCTGAGCTTCAGTTCCATACTCTGCGTCCTACTTATGCTCCCGCAGTCCTGGACCCCGAGTCCTTGGTTCCTGGGGTTCGGCCCTTAGGTCCTTCCTTAAGGTCCTATTTTACTGCCAGGGTCTCTGGAATCCCCAGTGACTGTCTCCGTATTGATAATGAACTTTGCATAAAGCCTGTTCCACCTGGCATAGTCCGCGCCTTGTCTTGATTGGCCGGGAGGGCGCGTCCTGGTACAGGCCTTGCTGAGTCATGTCATGCTGAATCTTCAAGCAACTTGTGACTCTTTCAGAGTCCTCCTTCAACCAACTGTGAGTCCCATCTCATATCTCCTTTTAACCAACTGTGAGCCTCGTCTCACATCTTTCTCAATCAACCATGAGTCCCGTCTCACATCTTCTTCAACCAACCGTGAGTTCAGTCTCACCTCCTCTTCAATCAACCTTCTCTGACATCTCAACTCTTCAAGCTACCTGCCTTAGGAACCTCAAGCATGGTCCGTGACCTGCCTTGCTTGGCAGTGTAGGGCGCGTGAAAACATGGTCCATGACCTGCCTTGCCTGGTAGTGTAGGGCATGTGATGCTGCAGTACCACTTCAGAACTCTAAATCTTGCTTTCAAGTCCTTGTCTCAACCTTCGAATACCCTGACTCTCATCTCAGCCCTTCAAGTCTTCATCTTCGTCTCGACTCTTCATGTAATCAAGTCTCCGTGAAGCCCTCACGTATCCAGAGTCTTGTCTCACTTCAAGTCTTTGTCTTCATTGATGTTTTCATCCTTCAACCACTGTCCATCCTGTTGCAGTCACTGCTCCAGTGCGGGGGTCCAAAAGGGCTATCGAGTAGTCGGAGGACCACTCTCGAGACCAACATTGCGTTGTTTGGGTCTCTCTGCTGTGTACAGGTTTGGCTGTGGCCAAGGTTCCAGCAACACCAGCCTATACTTGGACAGTCTTCACCTGCCTCGGCGCTTGCCAGAGATCCTCTGTGGCTGCGTCGTGGCCCAAGGGTACATAAAATTACCAGAGATGGGTCCGCTACCCACGTTCCCACAACACAGGTCAGAATTTAAGGGTGTGAGTTTGGTGTTCAAAGCCCTGACGGAAGATGGCTCTGAATATCTGAAAATATTATCATATTATAAGCCTGCAAGAGATTTATGAATGGCAGATAAGTTAATTGTAAATAATTCCCTCTATCAAGAAATATCAGATGCATGTCACTCAATCAAGGGCCTCTTCATTTGCAGGCCTTGTATTGTGGAAGAGTTTGGGTATTCAAGAAAAAGCTAAAAGCTCACCTATGTCCTGAAGCATTTTCTATGAGGAATTAAGGAGGCGTTTTGTGATGCTGAGATCTTTCATGAAACTGATCTTATTTAGTTTTATTGTATCTTATTTTTATTATTTATTTCTGATGTCGTATGTCTCAGTATCTCAGTGTTCAATGTTTTAATAATGTAATCCGCCTTATTATACAGCACCATTGAGAAAGGCGGACAATAAATATTTAAATAAATGCATACAATAGAGAGGTGAGAGGCGGCACGGTTGTTTCATACTGCAGGCACTGTACAACTTCTTCTGTTTTTACCCATGACTTTTCTATCATCCCTATGTTCTTATTCTTCTTTAAGAAGCATAGCAAATGGAGATAAAAAAGGAGAAAGGCTAGCAGGCCTTTGCCCACACCAGCCTTCCAATATAGATAATGTTTGGGGGCTTTGCAATTTACTGTTTCAGTATAAAACGTATTATTGGTGTCCTCTGATTTGATAACAAGACCGAGCCAGTGATTCCTGCAGCATTTCAGAGTAATTGGTATGGCAGCATTTAATAGTAAGGAATATTGATTGTCTTATCTGCCGCTGAAGTTGGCTACCAGTCCCCTGACAGTTTGCATCAGCTTTTTGTAGATATTTTATGTTTGTTTTTGTGCACATTGTGGCTTTTTAACTTATTTTTCTCACATCATTCTTCTGCTACTGGCCTATTAGACAAAGTCTCACTTGATTCCAGGTGGTAATTACATTTTAGGGATGTATTTGAGGTTACTGATAGCGAAAAAGTGCCAAGTGTGAGCAGCAAACCAGAAGGCAAAAATAAGATAAAGTGCGGCTCACAAGGAAGATATGTTTGTTTTCTAAAGTCATTTTTGTTTCGGTTCATTTTTTTATATTTTGGGGAGGGTAGTTTATATATTTTTTGGTTCTTTTTAATGTTTACTTCAGCTTCCTTGCCAAGGCAAAGTAAACATTTGAAAAAAACAGAACAAAAATAAAAACCAAAATGGAATCTCTCTGGGCTCTTGCCTCTGTTTCCTCAGGTCGTGGGGCTCCCAGGGCCTCCATAGCCCCTCCAACCTTCCCCACCTTCTGCCAGTGGGCTGGGGCCTACGCAGCTGGACTGAGCCAAGCTTAACTGGGGCCTCCCAGGGCTCTTCTAACCCCTCTCCTTTCAAATGAGCTGGGGCTGGGAACCTCCCCTGGCTCTACTTATCCCTTCTATGAAGAAAGGGCCAGGAACGATCCTCAGTTTCTCCTTCCCTGCCAGCATCCTTTTAAAATGGCACTGGCTAGCCCTAAGATCGGTACCTTTTTATTGGTGTCAAGTTGGTACAATTCTTAGGGTCAACCTGTGCCATTTTTAAAAGGGACACGGGTGAGACAGGAGAGACTAGGAATTGCTCCTCCCCCTTTCTTCATGGAAGACCCTGTGGAACGGGTAAGTGGGGGGGGGGGGGGGCCAGTGACATCCCCCACCCAGCTCATTTTCATGGAGCAGGATGAGGGTTGAAGGGGCTCAGGGAGGCCTCAGATGGGTTTAGATTAACCCAGCTAGGTAGGGGCTATCCCCCGACTTGTTGGCAAGGGTGGGGGAATTGGAGGGCCTCAGGATATTTTGGGACCCGAGGAAGCAGCAGTGGGGGCCCAGATAGGCCACTTCTTAAAACAATTTTTTAATGTTTTTTCAAAATGAACTGAAAGTACAGTTCCATTCAGAATCAACCAAAAATAGACATTTTGTTCCAAAAAAAAAATGTTTCAAATGAATGCACATGCCTAATGTTTAGGGTTCCTTGATTCACTAAGATAGCTGTGGGAAAACTATTTTAACTGGGGCCACATTATTGTCTCTCATCAGTGCGGGGAAACTCTCCCTTTGGAATTCTTAGAGCATGAGTGGTCCTCTCTTGGAACTCCTCCAACATATTTCTTCTCACTTTGAAAAGCATACCTTCCTCTCCCCTCTCTTTTTACCTCTTACTCCCCTCTTCCTCCTCACTCACACTCCCTTCCTTTTTCCTTTCCTTCTCTTCTCTTCTCTCTCTCCTCTCACTCACCCTTTCTTTTTCCTTCCACTTTCCTCCTCCCACCTTTTCCCTCTACTTCCCTTCTCTCACCTCTTTCCTTCCATCCCCTCTCTCTTGCCCCTGGACTTCTCAGGTTGTCCGCCTACTGCAGGGCCTCTTTCATTTCTCTTCAGTTGCCGACAGAATAGACTTCACTGACAGCCCCATTGTTGCTTCTGCCTGTACTGAACTGGAGCAGCCACCCAACATCACCAATGGCCTGCTGGCATGCATGCCATCATTGTTGATGACATTAGGTTAGAGTGTCGGTGGGCATGATGAAATACAGAGCATGTTCCAGGTAATCGGGCTGTGTAAAAGGAGGGAGTTAGGCCAGTTGCAGCCTGTGGACTGTATTTTGCCCTCCCCTTCATTAAGGGGGTCAAAGTTTTAACCAGCTAACTTCAGGAATTGCCTTACAAATCACTGTTGTTGATAATGTGCTCTGATGACAAGGTAAATGTGGCCACATAAATTCACTTCCCATCCATTGTTTACTCACTCTCCCATTCAATTCTCTCCTTATTTTCCTTCCATTCCCTCTTCTTTCTCCCATTCATTCTTTCTCCTCTTCTGTCCCCTCTATTCTCTTCTTCTTGTTCCCCATCCATTCTACATTTCTAGTTTTGCCCACCCCATATCTACTATTCTCTACTTGACCCTCTTCCCTCCCAAAAGTATCTTTTTATCATCTCATATTACTTCCCTTTATTTCTCCTTCATCATTCTTTTGTTTCTCACTTTCCTATCATTCTCCTCCTGTACCTTCCCTTCCATTCTCTCCCTCCTTACACTTCCATCCATTCTTCTCCTTTCCTCGCTTCCTCATCCATTTTCAATTCCTAGTTCCTGCCCTTCCATTATCCCTTTCATCCTTATTTCAGTACTCGACCCCTCTGCCCTGCAATTGTGCCTGCACCACTTTGCTCTACATTTCTTGTCTGGGCAGTACAGTGCTAGATTTAACTGCAGTTTCTTGTTGTGTACCTTGAGAATTTTGAGTTAGAAAGGGAGTCCAACACTTTACTCAGGAAATGTAGTATTGCACCACTGGTTACAGAGTTGAATGGGTGGTGGTAGTAACAGTACTGGAGATGGCAGCAGCAGAGTCAGGACAGCAGTGAATTTGTTTGATTTGTATCTAATGCAGGAAGATCGGTATATAAAAACTAAAAATAAATAAATAAATAAATTAAGAAATGGCAGAGCAGGAGAGGCAGATGGGTGTTTGACCTTTTTCCTAAATTCTGTGATTGAGACTGTTCCTGAGGTTCTGCTGCTGCTGCTGCTGAATTGCAGAAAACTGGGGGTCCTTCTGAAAGACATTTGATAAAGTCATAAATAAAGTACATGTGTGAGAAAGCAATTGCCACAGGTGCAGCGGCAGATTCCAGATGACGACCTGCCCGGGGAGATACCACGTGGTCTGCCGAGCGCGGCTCTGTCACGGCCTCGGAAACAAAAGCCGCAAGCAGCTCCTCAGCCGGGCCCTGCTTTCAGTTTTTGATTCCTGCATAGAGAGCAGCAGCCAGCCCCCACTGTCTCAAATACCAGTGGAAGGTCGATTGTGCCATTACCACAACAGGTGGTACACACTCACCTCAGACCAGTGGGTCCTTGCCATAATCTCTCAGGGTTATCACCTGAACTTTCTCTCCACCCCACCGGACTCCCCACCTCTGCTGACGTGGGGAACATCCGACCACTCACTACTCCTGGAACAGGAGGTCTCCCTCCTCCTCCAGTCCAGAGCAATAAACCAGTTCCCTACTCCCAGCAAGGCCTAGGATTCTATTCCCGGTACTTTCTAATCCCCAAAAAATCAGGCTGCGATCGTCCAATTCTGGACCTACGTGCCCTCAAGTACCTCTACCGAGAAAATTTCAAGATGGTAACCTTGGGTTCCCTCCTTCCTCTTCTGCAAAGAGGAGGCTGGCTCTGCTCTCTAGATCTCCAGGACGCGTACACACACATTGCGATAACTCCATCTCATCACAAATTTCTGAGATTTCTGGTAGGCCCCAAGCACTATCAGTACCGAGTGCTACCATTCGGCCTGGCATCTTCACCATGAGTCTTCACCAAGTGCCTCGTAGTAGTAGCAGCCTTCCTCAGGACTCAAGGTGTTCACATCTACCCCTATCTAGACGATTGGTTGATCAGGGCTTCCACTCAATAAACTGCTCTGTCGTCCCTACATCTTACCTTACACACTCTGATTTCGCTAGGATTTCTCGTCATCTATGAGAAATCCTGCTTAGTTCCGTCTCAAACTTTGTCCTTCATAGGGGCAGACTTGGACACCCTTCAAGCAAAGGCATTTCTGCCTCGACAGCGAGCTCTCACTCTCATTTCTCTCGGACACCAGCTACAGTCTTAGCACCACTCGACTGCATGCCACTTCCTCATCCTGCTGGGACACATGGCGTCCTCAGTACAGGTTACTCCAATGGCCCGCTTTGCCATGAGAGTCATGCAGTGGACACTAAGGTCACAATGGACTCAGTCCGTCCAACCTCTGTAGACCATTGTCCACATCACAGACCCACTTTGTCAGTCTCTAGCCTGGTGGAAAAATCAGATCAATCTCCTCCAAGGCCTACCCATCCAGGCTCCAGACCCTCAAATAATTCTCACCACCGATGCTTCCAACCCCGGCTGGGGAGCTCATGTCGCCAATTTTCAGACAAAAGGAGCTTGATCTCCAGAGGAAGTGAGGAGCCATAAAACGCTAAAAGTCCTGGATTTTAAAAATACTGATTTTGATACAATGGGGCACTAGCAGGATGGAAGAATAATGGGCTAGACTAAAAAGATCTATAGCAAGGGCAATAAATATGTGCTGAATGTTATTTACTTGGATTTCAGCAAAGCTTTTGATACAATCCTGCATGGGAGGCTCATTAATAAACTGAGCAGCCTGCGGCTGGGTTCCAAGATGGCAGACTGGATTAGAAACTAGTTGAGTGATAGAGAACAGAATGTAGTGGTACTCTAAGTGGAATTCACTCTGAGGAAAGAAAGGTGATTAATAGAGTGCCTCAGGGCTGGTTCTGTTTAATACTTTATGAATGATATTGCGGTGGAGTTAGAGGGGAAAATTTGTCTTTTTTTCAGATGGCATAAAAATCTGCAACAGAGTGGACACCCTTGAGAGAATAGACAGAATGAGAAGTGATAAAAGAAAGGCAAAGAGCAGTTGAATGCTTGTCAGTTAAGGTTCAATGGTAAAAAGTGCAGAAGTGCCATGTACTTGGGGAGTAGAAATCAATGGGAGATATACACGATAAGTGGTGAAGAGCTAATGTGCACCAACCAGTAGAGACCCCTCAGGGTGCTAGTGTCTGAAAATCTCAAGCAAGAATGTGCAGTCTATAAAGCATGCACCACCAAGTTAGAAATGAGATTTGCCAAGCACTATCAACCAAGAATCACCCAATTTCATTTGGTATTGGCACAATGGCACGTGTTCACAATATGCTAGACAGTCCTCCGTTTGTGGGTCCCCATTCAGGAGTCTGCCCCCCCCCCCCCTCACCCCTACCGCCTAGTGAAAAAAAAAATCTCACCACACCATTCAGAAGTAGTAAAGCAAGTCCCTTCAGCCAGCTGCCAACCTCCCACCTCTTTCTTAAAATTCTGACTTAATATTATCACGATGCTAAGCAAGAGGAACCACCAAAGCAGCAAAAAAAAAAAGTCTTAATAGTGATCAGGTTAGGAAAAGAGACACTTAATTTACGAACATCCATTTTCCTAACCCGTAGCTGTGCATGGTTTAGATAAACAGACGCTCATAAAAATCGAGTGTCCATTTTCCTAAACTGCGCACGCCTCGGGGGCGTCCCCCCATATTGATGTCATCCACTTCCAACTTAAAAGGTCTTTGCTTCCTACTACGAATCGAGTTAGCAAGGGGAATTCTTTCTCCACTGCTCTGTCTCCACAAACTTACCAAGGGGTACCCGCTCCTCGGCGGTCCCGCTCTCTCTTTTTGATTTCAGATTGCTAAGACGGGACCCGGTACTCGCTCCTCGAGGGCCTGTGTCCCTGAATGCTCAGAAGGCTCCTTACTACCTGGAAGCGATCGCAGACGTTAACACTGTGAGTTCTATTACAGATAGGAACCGGTACTCGCTCCACGAGAGCCCATGTTCCTAAAACTCTTCTTTTGCAGAAGCTATTGCATACCTATATCTGGTGCACTACTATTTCAGATTGCAGATAGGAACCGGTACTCGCTTCACGAGGGCCCATATTCCTAAAACCCTCCAAAGACTCTCTTCTATTCCAGAAGCCATCTCATACACAGATATGCAGTTCTCATTCCAGACTGCATATAGGAACCAGTACTCGCCTACGGTTCCTGTTCCTGAATATACTGAAGACTCTCTGTTGCATAGAAGCCATTACAGATATCTACAATTGTGAGTGTATCATCTACTACTGGTTATGCATCCAGCATACCCTGTCTACTCACTACCTATAGTCTCTCTCTACAGCTCAGCAACCCAGAGACCGCAATTCCAGTATCTGAAGGATTTCAGCCCTGCCGGGCACATCAGCTCACTACTGCCACCTCTGGTGGTTCTACTTCCTGCTAATAAAAGAACTATCTGTGTTTGTCTCCATACTCCAGCCTAGCCGGTGGTCCCTCTCGGGATAAGGTGCTGTCATCTGCCATCGGCCCAGGGATTCACCAATTTACATTAAGGGGCGGATTTTAAAAGTAGCGCGAATAGCCTACTTTTGTTTGCGCTCCAGGCGCAAACAAAAGTAGGCTATTCGCTGGATTTTAGTAGATACGCGCGGAGCCGCACGTATCTGCTAAAAACCTGGATCGGCGCGCGCAAGGCTATGGATTTTGTATAGCCGGCGCGCGCCGAGCCGCGCAGCCTACCCCCGTTCCCTCCAAGGCCGCTCCGAAATCGGAGCGGCCTCGGAGGGAATCCTCTAACGCCCTCCCCTCACCTTCCCCTCCCTTCCTCTACTTAACCCACCCGCCCGGCCCTGTCTACACCCCCCCCTTACCTTTGTTGGGGGATTTACGCCTCCCGGAGGGAGGCGTAAATCCCCGCGCGCCAGCGGGCCTCCTGCGCACCGGGCCGCGACCTGGGGGCGGGTACGGAGGGCGCGGCCACGCCCCCGGACCGCCCCGGGCCGTAGCCACGCCCCCGTACCCGCCCCCAAAACGCTGCCGACACGCCCCGAAAACGCCGCGACGACCGGGACCGCCCCCGACACGCCCCCCTCGGAGAACCCCGGGACTTACGTGAGTCCCGGGGCTCTGCGCGCGCCGGTAGGCCTATGTAAAATAGGCTTCCCGGCGCGCAGGGCTCTTAAAATCCGCCCCTAAGTGTTCATTCCTTACACTACTAGAGCGGTATTATCCAGACTGCCACTCTGTGGGAAGCCAACCCACTACAGATCATTAACCCCGCCTGCAGAGTATTACAATTGTTAGTTCCTCTCCTTTGGCGGAGTGATCCATAACTGGTTGCCAACTCCCTAGCGGACTTATAACAGATCGCTAACTCCTAGCAGCGGATTGATAACAGATTACCAACTCCTCCCTCTCCGGGAGGAGATTTATTACAGGTTGCTACCTCCTCCCTCTTTCAGGAGGAGATCGCTAACAGTGCGTTGGCGCGTGAATGTTATAAAATAGGATTCCCACGCGCACGTGTGCCAGATTTTAATATCTGCGCGCGCAAGTGCGGGCTGGTGGCCTCCGCACACAAGGGGGGGGGGGGGTTTGATTTTTTAAATTACACTAGGTGACACAAGTAGAGCTTCCCCAGTTCTCTCCCCTTTCCTTCCTTCCTCTTCCCCTCTCCTCACTGACCCCTAAACTAACACTACCTATCCCCCAGCATCTATTGGCACTGTCCCAACCCACCCCACCCATCCCTTTTCAATTGCCCGAAAATGTGCTCGGCACATGCAGGGCCCAGCCAAGCGCATTAACACCCGATTATACCACACGCAGGGCTTTTAAAATTCGGCCGCTAGTGGGGAGGATGAGGGTTAAGACTTGAGAGTCTGCTGGGAACAGGGAGGGGGATGGGGATGAGAATCTCATCTTCAGTACACCCCCACCCTCAACAGCTTCACCTGTGAACCAAATATGAAATCTAACATATGGCCTTTCACATATGCTTTGTATATTCATACTGTTCTTACTTTTATCTAATGAGACAGATTACTATCTCTGGAGTTTTGAAATGTGAGGCACTGTCACATATTTCGAGACTTAACTTTATATCTGTTCCAAAATAGCTTGGCCACCTTTATTAAAATAAGTTATTGTGCCAGAAAAAATTGAATCATAAAGGCAAGGTTTGCCTACACACAAATTTGGCAAAGCTTTAATGTTCCCTTAGAAACATAGAAACATAGAAACGACGGCAGAAGAAGACCAAATGGCCCATCCTGTCTGCCCAGCAAGCTTTCATTCTTATTTTTCTCATGCTTATCTGTTACTCTTGGCTCTTATTGGTAACTTTTTGGTTCTAATTTCCTTCCCCCCTGTCATTGATGCAGAGAGCAGTGCTAGAGCTGCATCAAAGTAAAGTATCCAGCTTAATTGGTAAGGGGAAGTAACCGCCACAATAAGCAAGCTACTCCCACTCCTATTTGTTTACCCAGCCTGTACAATTCAGTCCCTGTTGGTTGTTGTCTGAATATAAATAATCTTTTCTTCATTCCCCCTGCCATTGAAGCAGTGAGCTATGCTGGATATGTATTCCAAATGAAGTATCAGGCTTAATTGATTCGGGGTAGTAACCGCCGCAACAAGCAAGCTACTCCCACTCCTATTTGTTTACCCAGACTATGCAATTCAGTACATGTTGGTTGTTGTTAATGTAAATCCTCTTATCTTCATCCCCCCACTGTTGAAGCAGAGAACTGCATTGGATATGTATTCCAAGAGAAGTATCAGGCTTATTGGTTTGGGGTAGTAACCGCCACAATTTAGTCAAACTAAAGATCCCAACACCCAATCTGACTAAACTCTCTAGTACAAAAGAACGATCTTTCATCATTGCTGGATCAACAATATGGAACACCATGCCCTCTGAATTACACCAGGAACTTTGTCACAAAAAATTTAAACAAAACCTTAAAACCTGGTTATTTAAAAAAGCCTACTATTAATGAACTGAATCTTCTACTACTCTTCCTAATTTCCACAGTCTCTCATATATTGCTTATATTCTATTAATACAAAGTTATACATGGTTTTGTATTCATTCAGTTACTATGTTATATTGTAAAGCGCAATGCTGAATTACTGTTTGAATGTAAACCGAGGTGATGTTACTTACGTACCCCGGTATAGAAAAAAATCTATAAATAAATAAATAAATAACAAGCAAGCAACTCCCTTGTTTATTTGTGAATGCAAATCCTTTTTTCCACATTTCCTCTTGCCGTTGAAGCATAGAGCAAATTTGGAGTCGCATTAACCTTGTGTATGTTTATTGAATAAGGGTATTAATCACCAGGTTGTAGCCATCATTCCCGCAAACTACCCCCATGCCTCTTCTCCTCATTCACATCCTCTAGATTTTATGGATCCACAATGTTTATCTCATGCCCCTTTGAAATCCTTCACAGTTTTGGTGTTCACCACTTCCTCCGGAAGGACGTTCCAGGCATCCACCACCCTCTCTGTGAAGAAATACTTCCTGACATTGGTTCTGAGTCTTCCTCCCTGGAGTTTTAAATTGTGACCCCTGGTTCTGCTGATTTTTTTCAGACAGAAAAGGTTTGTCGTTGACTTTGGATCATTAAAACCTTTCAAGTATCTGAAAGTCTGTATCATATCATCCCTGCTCCTCCTTTCCTCCAGGGTATACATATTTAGGTTCTTCAATCTCTCCTCATAAGTCATTCGATGAAGACCATCCACCTTTTTGGTCACCCTTCTCTGGACCGCCTCCATCCTGGCTATGTCCCTTCGTAGATACGGTCTCCAGAACTGAGCACAGTACTCCAGTTGAGGCCTCACCAAGGACCTGTACAAGGGGATAATCACTTCCCTTTTCTTACTCGATATTCCTCTCTCTAGGTAGCCCAGCATTATTCTGGCTTTAGCTATCACCTTGTCACATTGTTTTGCCAACTTCAGATCGTTAGACACTAGCTCCCCAAGGTCTCTCTCCTTCTCCATGCACATCAGCCCTTCACCCCCCATCGAATACATTTCTTTCGGATTTCCACACCCCATATGCATGACTCTGCACTTCTTGGCATTGAATCTCAGCTGCCATATCTTCGACTAGTCTTCCAGCTTCCTTAAATCCTATCTCATTTTCTCCACTCATTATTTATTTATTTATTTATTTAAAGTCTCTTCTATACCGATATCTGTTCGCACATCGCATCGGTTCACAAAGAACAAGAACTTTTGGGCGGAGCCCTTACATATAACAGAAAAATACAATTAACTTTTGGGCGGAGTCCTTACATATAACCGAATAAATACACTAAACAGGGAGAGTGGATAATACTGGCTAGGCAAAGCAATATCAATAAATCAATAAATAGATACCACAAACTATAAACATAACTATAAACATAAAAGGCAATGTACAAGTACAAAAATCAGCGGACATAAGGCATTCTTAGTCATAGATCGATGGAAATTACAGAGGATTTGATGTAGTGGGGGGTAACATGGGGTAGGCTTGCTGGAAGAGCCAGGTTTTCAGTTTTTTTTTTTAATTTGGGTGTGTATGTCTCCAGGCGTATATCATGAGGCAAGGAGTTCCATATGGTGGTCCTTCCGGCGTGTCCACTCTGTTGCAGATCTTAGTATCATCCACAGACAAACCTTACCTTCTATCCCACCCGCGATGTCTCTCACAAAGATATTGGACCGGTCCTAACACTGAGCCTTGCGGCACTCCGCTCATCACCGCTCTCTCTTCCGAGTAAGTTCCATTTACCATCACACATTGTCTTCTGTCCTTCAACCAGTTTGCTATCCAGACCACCACCTTGGCACTCACTCCCAAGTTTCTCATTTTATTCACAAGCCTCCTGTGCGGGAACATATCAAAAGCTTTGCTAAAATCCAAGTAGATGACATCGAGTGCTCTTCCTTGATCCAATTCCTTAGTCACCCAATCAAAAAAGTCGATCAGATTCGTCTGACAGGACCTTCCCTTGGTGAAACCATGCTGCCTCTGTTCCAGCAATTCTGCTGTTTGTAGATAGTTCACTATTCTTTCAGCAGTGATTCTAATACTTTTCCCACCACAGAGGTGAGGCTAACCGGCCTGTAGTTTCCAGCCTCCTCTCTGCTCCCACTTTTGTGAAGAGGGACCACCACCACTCTTCTCCAGTCACTCGGCACCGCTCCCATTTCCAGGGATCTATTGAACAGGTCATGCAGCAGAACCACCAGCACATCTCTGAGCTCCCTCAGTATCCTGGGATGCACCTCGTCAGGCCCCATGGCTTTGGCCACTTTCAGTTTTCCTAGCTTTTCCCATACATTCTCTTCCGTGAACGGAGTTTCATCCATTCCACTCCCCTCCAGTTTCTTGTTTACTAGCGACGGTCCTTCTCCGGGATCTTCTTGAGTTAACACCGAATTGAATTCATTTAATATTTCTGCCATTTCTTCATCTGTTTCCACCCATTGATCCTTTTCACCTTTCAATTTCTCTATACCACTTTGGACTTTTCTCCTTTCTCTGATGTATCTGAAAAATGTTTTGTCACCTCGCTTTACTTCTTTGGCAATCCTTTCTTCCAGTTGACTTTTCACTTTCTTGATTTCTTTCTTCATCTCCCTCAGTTTTACCAGATATTCTACCTTGTGATCCTCCCTTTGGGATCCTTTATATTTCTTAAACGCTGTTCTTTTATCTTTTATTTTGTCAGCCACATCCTTTGTGAACAGATAGGTTTCATTCTTTTCTTACTTTTCTTTTCTAACGGATATATTAGTCACATCAGTAATTGCTCATTTTAGTTTGGCCCACTGTTGTTCCACATCTCTCGTTTTCTCCCAGCCTTCTAGTTCTTCCTCCAGGTACTTCCCCATTTCAACAAAGTCAGTGTTTTTGAAACTCAAAACCCGGGTCTTTGTGCAACTTCTCCGTATCGTATTAGTGATATGAAACCATACCGTTTGATGATCACTGGTGCTGAGGTGGGCACCCACCCGGACATTAGAGACATTATCTCCATTAGTGAGCACTAAATCGAGTATAGCTCCCTCCCTCGCAGGCTCCATTACCATTTGTTTGAACAGAGCCCCTTGCAGGGCATCCACTATCTCTCTACTACTGTTAGATTCCTCAGAAGGGATTCTCCAGTCTACATCCAGCAGATTAAAATCTCCATCACCACTTCTCCCTTCTTACCTATCTTTTGATGTCTTCAACCAGATCTCTGTCTAGTACTTCCATTTGATTTGGAGGCCTGTAATCCACACCAATAAAAAGGGATGCCCCATCATCTTTTTTTAGGATGGCCCATAAAGCTTCTTCTTTGCCCCAGCTTCCTTGCAGCTCGGATGCTTGGATATTGTTTTTGACATAAAGAGTCACTCCTCCCCCTTTTCTATCCTCTCTGTCCTTCCTTAATAAGTTATATCCCGGTATGGTAGTATCCCAATTATGTGAATCCGTGAACCACATCTCTATGACAGCAACAATGTCCGCTTCCACCATTAGGGCTTCCAGGTCTGGGATTTTATTGTCCAAACTACAAGCATTTGTGCTCATTGCTTTCCAGCTATTCTGGTACAGGTTAATGCTTTTCTTGGACTTTCTTTGTGACTTATTTAGCTGACTTTTGTTATCCACTTTGCCCTTTTTCATTGCATTTGTATTTGTATTTGGGGGGTAACATTCTAATGTCCTACTGTCACCCCCGTCATCTAGTTTAAATGCCTTATGACATAGGATTTGAATTTATCTCTTAGGATCCTTTTTCCCTCCACAGACAGATGTAAGCTATCTTTGAGAGAGAGCTTTTTTCTGTTCCATACACGGCCCCAGCCCCCAATATATCCAAAACATTTTTCTTTATACCAGGATTTGAGCCATACATTGAAGTTATCAATATGGCTTAGCCTCTCCTTTCCCTTTCCATGAACAGGTAACATTTCTGAAAAGGTAATGGTTGTCACCATGTGACGAATCTGCTTCGCTAGAGACTGGAAATCTCTCTGTACTACTTGGATGCTGTTATCATCCATCCCAGATGTATGATAATATCAGCTTTAGAATCTTTGCTTTCTTCTTTGATTGTTTTGACTATCTGAATAGCATTTCTGCCAGCCGATGATCCTGGGAGGCATTTAACTGTAGTCTATCCCTCTAGAAAAGTTCCCAAAATAGTGCGTCTGATGACTTGGGGTGCATTGCTTTAAAATACAGCACCCTCAAACAGAGAAGAAAACTCATTTCAAAGTTAATCTCACTAATATCTGCTCCCTCCCTGGAAGTTTTCCAAGCCCCTGTGGAGGCAGTGTGAGAGAGCCACATTTTCCATTGTGACTTCCTTGATAACATCCAGAGGAAATATAATGGGCAATGGGAAGCAAGTCTCAAATTTCCTGTTCGAGGAAATCTAATGTTGTGTTGTAGTACCATATCCTTGAGGATATTTGAAGTATTCTGGTACAATAATTATGATAAATAATAAAACATAACATGACCCTTTAGACTGTATCCTCTATAATTTCCAGCTTCTTTTTTAATTAGCTTGATGTTATTTCTTATTTTAAATCTCCTGTGCTTAATTTAAAGGGACAGTGTCTCAGGTAAGTTAAAAGATAAAAAGGCTGAAGCTGTTAAGATTGGGGTTTCATGCTTTTTATGACTTTGTTAAATATCATCCATCCATGATGCTCATGTTTACAAATGTGCTTAACTAAAGTAGAATTCCATCGTTATCTACAATAATCATGTTCAAAATTATGAATTATGCAGAATATACATTGAGAGTAAATTAACTAATTGCATTCTCAGATGCAGACTTGCAGGGTCCATAAAAATGAAGCAGTGGGTAACTGATGGGGAAGGCCAATGTGTGGGATTTGTAGATCTTTCCTCCTGCATATTTCATTGCAGACAGTTACAGCTGACATAAATACTCTGTGATCCCCCGGAGGCAGAGAGAGAGGCATATGTGCAGTGGCAAGAGGGGGAAAGTTGATGCTTATGAGATTTTCAGCACACGTAGAATACTCAACCCCCATTAAAATGTATTACTATATATTTTCTATTTTGGTGTTTTGAACACCCAAACCACTGGATGAAACTCATCGTTTTTCTGTGTCACATTAATAATTTATAGAAATCTTTATTCATTAAGAAGCATAAGTAGCATAAACCTCCGCATTAGCAAGTTAGAGAAGGAAAATCAAAAGCTTTTAGCTTCAATGAAGATTTACCTCAAGAGCATAAAATGGAAAGAAAGCATTATTGAATACTGTCCTTATTAGTAATAATTATATTGTTATATTTTGTTTTATCCTTAAATCATAATGCTGGTTTCAAAGCAGGTTGTGACCTGACAAGTGATGGCCAATAACTCAGCATACCTAGCAGTACAATATCCAGCTAAGATGTGCAAATAGTGCAATGTGCATACAGCAACTGAGTTACACTGTAAGTTATGTTTAACTTTAGTTTTTCATGAGCAAATCTGAAAGGACCCAAATAATGCATCACAAAAGCAGTCCCATGAGCTTATCCCTCTTTCTTACCATACAGTGTCTGTGGCACAGGAGATCCATGTTCAAATCTTCTGTTCATTAGGACTATAATGGAATTGATGCAGAGAGCATGATTACTTCTGCAGAGGGTGAGTTCATTCCTCTCTGCCCTACCCCCCTCAACACACACACACACACACGGCACTGTGCCAAAGATGTTTTAGCCTCTGAAGAAACGTCTCATTTAGTCACTGACTGAAAAAAAAAATTTGCCTGAGTTTACCCACAAGGTTTGATTCCAAGAAGCACTGAGTTCAATATTCAAAGGTGTCTAGCCAATTAAGAAAGGACTTAGCTAGTTAAATCGAAAGCTTTGAAAACTAGACTAGCTAACAGACAAAACTGAGCCACCTGGTGGCTGGATTTTTGGGATTTTAAGCCACTTATACATGTTGTCCTTAAATAGTACTAACTGAGCAGCCTGAGATAATGTGGGCCCATGGCTACAGGCCAATCCAGCACCATCACGTCCCCCTCCCTCAACTTTCTCCATCGCCCTGCTATAGCTATAATATCCATGGCTGTTTGTTTGGGGGGGCGGTAGAGGAGGAGATGATATGTTGGTCCATGTGAACTTTCAAACCCCACATTGTAATTCTGTTTGCTGTCCAGCTTGGGAGTGTACAGGACCAAGGGATGGGGTGGGGGAAGTCCCAAGCTAGGTATAAAAAGGCTGGGAAAGAAATCCTCACCCTTTCTTGCCTCTGATTCACCCTCCCACCCACTCTCTGCTCCTTGTCGTACACTGTATTGAATGTTTTGTTTCTGGCTGGACTGTTACTTTTTATGTCACAATGAGATTATCCGAGCTGTTGGTTAGTGGGCACTGCAGTTTTGTGTTGTGCCTATCAGAGGTAGTGTTACACTCTTTGGCTGGATCCAGCCCGACTGGTTGTTGGCTCCTCGCTGGCAATGGCAGGTGACTGATGCTTATTCTTGCCTACAGGTCGAGTGACCTGGAGATAGGGTATCCTGCTGGGGTGTAGCGAATAAACTACCAGGGCAGACTTATGGAAAGGGAAGTTGTGAAGTGACTTAGCTAGTGTGCAGTTTGTGACTTGGCTAGTGTGTTGAATAAAGCTGCGGCCTTTGATCTCCAATATATATTAGTATTAAGACATGCTTGTACGAGAGTGAGGTTGGATGACAGGGGAGGAACAATGGTCTAGGTCAGTGGTGCACAAAAGAAGGAGGCACCGTGAACGAGCTTCCAGGGGGCCTTGAATGTCATACCGTGGGGGAAGTGCATGTGGCAGCCAGTGGACCCAATCCCACTGGCAGCCAAAAGCAGAGAAAGAGGTGCCGGGCAGCTGCCAGTGGACCTCATTCCACTGGCTGCTGAGCAGAGAAGGATATCCCGTCTGTGCAGGCCCATGGTATTAGAAGTTGCGAGAGTAGCACAAGATCAGCTTGGAGAAAGTGCTAGTCCCACCAAATTTTAATATCGCAGGGCCTGCACAGAGACGGAGGCAGCAAAATGGGCTTTAGTGCCAGAAGCAGCGATGAGTGATCGGCTCCTCTCCAAAGGCTCCAAGGCTGCTAGCAAAACAAAGAGAGGGGTCCTGCCTTCAGTGTGTGCATGATTATGAATGGGAGCTTGTGTGTGTGAGAGAGAATGAGTGCCTGCCTGGGTGTCTGTATGTGTGAGAATAGGTGCCTGCCTGTGGGACTGTGTGTCTGAGAAAGAATGAGTGCCTGCCTGGGGTCTGTCTGTGTATGTATGTGAGAGAGAGAGAATGAGTGCCTGCCTGGGGGTCTGGTTGCCTGCCTGGGGTCTGTGTGGTGAGAGCGTGTGTGTGTATGAGGGAATCTGGGAGAGTAAGAGCTTTTGTGTTCAAAGGTGGGGGGAGAGGAACTTAGAGCCTGATATGAGAGTGTGTGGTTATGTAAGCGAGAATGTATGTATGTTTATGTATGAGAGAGAATGAAAATGCGAGTGTGTGTGAGCAAGAGAGGATAAAGTTTGGGTATCTCCCAAGCCCCCTAATCTTCGACAATCTCAGGGTAACTGGAAATCAAGTTCCCCGGTATGGACAGCAAGGGCTTTTTTTATCCTCAGTAGTTTTAATTATTGGGTGTTATTTAATATGTGTGCTGTTTTGAAATATTTTATTGGTGCTTGGGAAATTTTTAAAAAATGTATATGATTTTAATTAATAGATGTTATTCTATTTGTCAGTGGTTTTAAAATATTCTTTTACGAGTATGATTCTACTAATAAAATTGATGCTTTATGTTTCTTGATTTTATTGTTTTATAAGGATTGGTGGTTCTGTTTTCCATTGATACACTGTAGACAGAGTCTGGCTTCTTAGAGTTTCCATTTCAGTTTTTGTCTGCATATTGCGGTTCTAATTTGAGATCCTTTATTCTATATTTGGTGAGGATCTGTCTCTGTGCATGTGACTAAGGTGAGAGATTTTGCTAGCAAGTAGTGTCTTTGAGGGATCTATAGAAATCAGGTTTGGTTTGTTTCCTCAGTAGGTGCTGTATTGGTATTCTGGGACTCTGTAATATTTACCTGTGCTGCTTTGTCACAGGTAGGTTTCTTGTTTGAGTTCTTGGTGTTACTCCTGTTACGTAATAAGTCTGCAGTATAGATTTTGAGTGTCTTTTTTGTAGGGTATTGTGGAATGAGTTTGTGCTGCTGTTACTGTAGATGTGATGTGGTATCTGCCTCCCTTTCTGTGTATGTGTATATGTAATTGCTCCTATCGGCAACCTGAAGAGAATCAAAACTGGAATGCTGAGCTTCTGGCTGGCAGCAGGATTGCCTGCTATTTGGCAAATGGTTCAACAACTAATTGGTTGGCATGAAACTTTGACACACTCATAAATATATTCTATACACAATGTAACCCAACTTTGATGGGTGCAGGGCCCAGTAAATTGTATGGATGGAAGGAGGGGCCAAGGCTCAAAATGTTTGCTCGCTCCTGGTCTAGGCTGCCCCATATTATGATTTTATGTATGTTTTTATTGTTACCTGCCTAGGTTTATAGATGGCTGTAAATATTTTTTAAATTAAGCACATGGCATACATGCTACACAGATGGATTGTTGTAGGAGCTACCAAAATACTTCTAGTGCATAAACCTGCAGTGTTTAACCTTGAACAACTTAAATCATCTGACGAAGTGGGCTCTGTCCTGAAAAGCTCATGCCTCAATAAATTGGTTAGTCTATAAGGTGCCACCTGCCTCTTGTCATTTTTGCTACACCAGACTAACACGGCTATCACTTTGGAAGATTTAAATCAGTAGCACTTGGTAAAAATGTTGTCACAGTTGTCAGTTAAAGCAGAAGCAGAAATTAAGATTTCTCAATTTTGTTCCATCTCCATGGAGATATATGGTGACCGCTGTGCATCTTGTTTGTATGCAGTGCTACTACAGATTGACCATGGAAGGCTGTGACTCTGGAAACAACATCTTTTTTAAAATCCAGTCCTCCCATGTAGGGATTTTTTAATTATTGTTATGGTGCTTGACGATGAGTCCAGCTGTGTGGCAGTTGGGCTTCTGATGTCACTGCAGGTATGAAGCTCCATATATATGGGATTTCAAGCCTATGATAACATTAAAAGCCAGCTTCCCACTATCACAGTACTGCAGTAAAAAAAATATATATATATAATAAAGAGCTAAACTTTAAAACAGACATTTCCAGAATCACAGCTTCATATGGTACTTACAGTGTCTTCATTTATAGGCATAGTCTTTAAAAGAGACGTATGACAGTTTTAAAGCATCTGAAAGCTCCGAATGCTGAGCTACATCCACCATTATGACTCTAAGTCAGCCAAGGTACTGCAGTGCTGCACTGGCCTTGATCAGAAACCTATGCAGGCATCGTACTGATACGTGTAAAGCATGAACAGCTGAAGAACGGATACCGGGAACAAGATGTTTAAAAACAGGCTCATGGCCACCTTTTGTTCCAGAAGGTTAAATGAAATGACAGATAACACACAAGAACAATGTCAGGTTTGGTTTGGTTTTCAAGAAGGAAGTTAGGACGCATGCAGCTAGGAGGACGGTGGGGCTAAGAAGATGTAAGAAGACAATATAGCTCTGAATTTGCCGAAATACATGGAGGCATGTGGAAGTGGCAGGAATTAAATAAGAGAACGCAAAAAGAATAAGTCTATAGGAAAAGTATTTTACGGCAAGATTATTTGGACAGGGAAACTAAAATATTCAGGAGAAAGAAGGATGGAAACGGAACAGCTGAGCAGCTTCAGTTGTGTACATCTAGCAGTGCACTTCCGTGTGGAGGGGACCCCAGTTCGATTCCGAAACTGGGCCTTCTGCACCCCAGCTTGGGGTGCAGATCTGGAGCCCATGATCCAAATTACTTAGCAGGTGGCTCCTGGCGTCTGGACTGTTGCTGCAGTGACCAGACTAGGAACAGTGAGGTGGAGGCTTCCATTAAAATAGGAAAAAGATGGTCATGCAGATGAAGGCTGAGGGTGTCAGAATCCCAGCACTGGTTCTGAATAAGCTGGAACAAAAAGGAGAAAAGAATTACTGCCCCCCCCCAAAAAAAAAAACCAACAACAACACATTTTCAGGTCAATACAGTAAAGTGCGGCCGCGGTTACCCTGTTTCTAACCCACCTTTTACTCACAATTTGGCCGCGTTAGCCCAACCCGTGATCCACTATCCCCTTTAACCCATTCTTACCGCCTCTTTAAATCAACAAGTAACCCCTTCTGCCCGCGGCATGTGTATGAGATGTAAACGATCGGATTAGCTATTCCCCCCCCCCATTCAGTAACGCGCGCCGCGACTATCGCCTTTTTAACCTGCAGTTTAGCCGCGCGTTTAACCTGCTAACTTACCGCCTACCCTTACCCCTGCGTTAGAGGCAGGGGTAAGGGTAGGCGGCAAACTTTCCCCCAGCCCTCGCTCACCTGCCCTGGCCGGTGAGCGAAAAAGGGGCAGCCCAGTCCTCTCTACCCTCCTCCCGAAGCAACGAAAGTGAAAAAGGAGAAAAGCGACATGTGAAGTGTAACTTACTCTTGCAGCCCTCCTCCGGAGATGCACCGCAGCTCCCCTGCCTCCCGGGGCCTGCCCCCTGCCTCCCGGGGACAGCCGGCGGCGAAAGACAGCATGGGCCCTCTGACACGATAGCTCCAGCTGCGGCCACTTCTCCTGCGTGCATTCAGCCTGTGCATGCAATTTGGCGCTCAAGGACTTTTCAGGTGTTGGCATCTATGCATCCTCATTCCTCACTGCCCTGAAACGCTAATGTGAGATGAGAGAGCTATACAATTATTACCAGGGGCCATGGGCAGAATCCCGAGGGTGGGGGGATTTCGCCCCTGGAAACGAAAGTGCAGCAGGGCTGTCTCAGTTTTTGAGTGCCTTCAGAATTTGGCACTCGACACTTGCCTGGGTTGCCCATGCCCTAAATCCAGCCCTGATTATTGCTGTTAGATAATGAATTTTCCCCCTTACCCCAATGATCAGTAGAGCCACTGAATCTGTGACCTATTTTTGAAATATTGTATTGATGCTATCTAAACTGGGAAAATGAATTCTTCTTTTGCTATAATGCAACAAATTCTATGGCTAGTGGCAGCATAGTTTGGCTTCCTATATAGGTTTTTAAACACGCAAGGAAAATGTTACCAGGAATCAATTTTTCCTTTTAGGAGCCCAGGGCATGCTGGTATAAATGTATTCCTATTGTTTGGGGAATTATAGGATTTTAAAAACATCTGATAGGATTATGTCATCAAAAATATATTTTGGGAAGAAAGCATATTTGCTTTCTGTTCTCTCTAAATATTAAAAGGTTCTCACTTTTGGTTTGCAGCTTTTTAGCACTCTTAATGGAACTTGAAAAAAACATCTGTGTGATAGACTAAAACATAACCCTCTATTAATAACTTTTTAATTATCTCAAGCAAAAAAATAGAGGTTTAATAAATCTCAAGTTATAACATTTTAACTGCTTTAGGATAACTTTACACGTATCCAGTTAACTGGGAGATGAGTCCTTTGTGAGAAATATTATTAGTGGACTCTTTGAAGCAGGTGCAATAAAATGGCTTTTTCTCAACACATCAAAGGCTGTATTATACCACTATGAAATTCAAAGTCCATGATTTTATCACAGACAGTTTTATGCCAGGGCTTAAGCCTGTAAGGCATCATTTTTTTTCCTTACACATTGAATTTGACTGCAAAGAAAAAGTGGGAATGTAACTTATCTGAATATTAGTTTCATTCTTAGCAAATTTTTGCTAATTATATATAGTGCGTATGCTGCATCCCATTCATTCTTAAGTTTAGTACCTGCTGGTTAGTCTGCACAGATATCTGAAATTTTCTGAAAGTGCTCTCGTTATTCATGGTTTATAAGGGAATGGAGCACTCCCAGCCTATCATTCCCTTTCTGGTCATCCAAATAAAATATGATATTAAACATGGATCCAGCCAACTGAAATCACACTGCTGTAAAATAAAAGCTTTTGTCTTTTTTTCACATGAGACAGAGTTAAAGAGATGTGTATGCAATGCAGGCTTTTAACCTTCCTTACCTACCTGTAAACTTGCCTGCCTCAGTATTTTAAATGTGAAGTAGCTGAGTTGATTGATGCCATCAGTGTAGAAGCTCAGTGGGGATAAAGAAGCCCACATTAAAATGTTTTGGTCCTTGAGACGCTTCCTTCCTCTGATCATCCATTCCCTCCCATTGGCAGGGTAGTGTGAGAGAATCACCTATTCGGTGGATATATGGAAGGCCCTGGTTTTGAGTTTTGTTAGTGTAGCACCTTTCATGAGCACTAAAATGCAATAGAAAAATAATTATAAACGTCTCTAAATAAAATACTTTGAGAAACAATTGCTTTCTATTTTTCGTTCACATTTTCTGCTTTGTATTGTTGCAGTCAGTAATTGTAATCCAATAAAATCCTCCAATTGGTTAATATCTGAATAAAAGTTGTGGCTAACATCATAATCTCTAACTGTGATTGTTTGCTCATTTCTGTCTTCGGCCATAGTGAATGACACCACAGTGCCATTTTGAAAGTTCAGCTCAGCCATAAGTAGGGAAAGCATGTAGAGACACAGCTTTGGGAATGCTTTACAACAGATTTAGAAGAGGGTAGTAGGCTTCTATGTCTTAGAATTATGTTGCTGCTTGTTTGAACATGTTCAAAGCTTTGTGTGTTAACCACAAAGAAAAGAAAAATCTGCTGAAAAAGACTCCGGGTTGTTTCAGATCCGTTTTCTGTTTCTGTGTGTGTCTGAGGCCTTAGGCCTGATTCTAGTACTTACGGGGGGGAGGAGTTAGAGGCGGCAGAAGGTTGCCCAGCATTCCATTCCCAAAGTTTCTCTCTTCCCCCTCCTTCAGGTGTTTCACCCAGGGCAACACAGGAAGACAGAGGAAAAATCTGAAGCAGTATCCCAATTTGTTCAGTTTCCACAAACAATTCTGGAGTAAATTCAAGCTTCAAAAAACAAGCAAGAATGAACGGCTTTCCCAGTGGTAAACAAAATTGGTTTTCTATTTGCAAAGTCAAGGAGGAGGGTGTTAACATTTGGAGGTGGTGCAATGGCGATTTTTTTTTTTTTGGGGGGGGCCTGTTCTCCAAAAGTATGTACCTAGTGTTTTGATTGTTTGATCTTATCTGAAATATTCTCTTTGTTTTCTTCCAGCAAACCAAATTTGGTGACTTTGGGGAGTTACTTTGCCTTTAGATGAATAGATGGATAGATATGGGCCTTTTTACTTAATTCTTTCTAATATTCCATGTTGGAAAGCATTAAAGTATATTTTGTATTAATTTTGTTTTTTAAGTTTTAATTAATTCCGGAACATTTTGTAACTGTGCTAAAACACTCCCAAGTATAAACTAAAGATTTTGATACACTTCTTGGCTTATGGTCTTACAGTCTGGGCATGACTCTGAATCTTTACTTATATAGGCAACAACAAAGTGATTGTGATTTCAGAGATGTTATATCACACACTCTTCATGAATCAGATGGCTTTCAGTGTATTTTGTAATTTTTTTACATTATTTCAAACATGGCTGCTCCCAGCACTGCAAGGGAATTAGAAAATCTACTTTAAAGAAACACTCTTGAAATATTTAGCAATATACAGATGGCACTGCTTTCTATTCATACATCTACCATGAAAATATAAGGACATTTAGAAAGGGCTATGTATTTCAGAAATAGAGCCAGGGCTATTCTGTTTTGCACCCCTTGAAAGTTTCAATTTCCCTTCCACTTTATTTCTTTTATAATATATACTGTATTGACATTTTGCCCATATATATCAAGGAATAAACTCAGTACGGAATGAGGTAGTGAGTAAAACTACAACCTTGACATAGGAATACATAAAAAAAGAGGCTGTTTGTTTAAATAAATAAATAAAAAGACTGCTGGGGTCAAGCAGTATTTGAAGGTAAATGTGTGAGGGTTTGCTTTAATGTCTTTTAAAATCGGACTCATTCTAGAACTCTTTCCAAAATACCAAAGATGGCAGAAGCAGATTACAAGAGCGAGGATCACTGCTCACAGTAGTGCGTGCTTCAAAGGATTTAAGAATCATTTTCTGAGAGCAATTCCATTTGAAGACTGGCAAAAAAAAAAAGTCATCTTGGTTTACGAGGAAGCAATAACATCAAGGTCCCCATAATTTTTTTTTTTATTATTACAGAAAGATTCAGAAGTCCTATAAAACGTGACCTATTAGAACAATCTGGTACGCACGCACTGCCAGTTTGCCCAAAAAATAAAATAAAATAAAATTGGAACCCATGCCACATTGTGTTTCTGAGCAGTATGGACTGTGTAAAATGAATCCTTGTAAATGTTATATTCCTCTGCACCAGTTAGCTTATTTTACTGCCTTATTCTTTTATTTTATTCTCTCCATCTTCTTAGTTTCACATGATCTATGCTATAGTGCTGGGAGGTAAAAGAGAACTTTCCGACTTCATTATTTAAAACCACTATAACCCCTTCTGGCAGATAGCACATATCCTGAAGGGCCATAAAAAGAATTTATAACTGGGGCTGTCCTCCCACTTCTCATACCCCAAGGTGTGGGTCCTTTCTGTGGGGGTAAAGGCAAATCTTTTTGGCCCAGGCAGTAGTGTTCTCCCATGTGTATGTGTTATCATAGCTCTTCGGGGAAGGTACACTTGCAAAACAGGCAGGACTCACTGGATGGGTGATCAAAATAAAGTTTACAGTCGTTCCTCTTAAAAGAAACATCAAGTGTCCAGATTCTTTGTGTTCCCAGATTTACATGAGAACAGGACTTGATCCCCGTTTTTTTTTCCCTAAAAAATCGGTTTTCGGGTTAGTGCGCAGGTTAGTGCGCGCTAACAAAAAAAAATAGCAAAAAGTTACAAAAAATAGCAAAAATAAACGTTTTTTTGTTAGCGCACACTAACATGAGTTAGCACGCACTAACCCGAAAAACGATTTTTATGAAAATTTGGGGGGGAAAGTGATTGTTTTTTATCCGATATATAACGAATTTAGAAATATCGTACGATATTTCAATTCATTAGAAAAACGATTCACATCCCTATACAGGAATGCTGTTTCCATTTAAGGTGAAATAAATCCTAAGGGCTAGGAGCTATGGCCAATTAATGGCTGACCAAAGGTCTGACCGTACTGAAAAAGGAACCATGGATCCTAGAATATTCTTGGTTTAGGTTTACTAAAATTCCAAGTCATTCTCAAAGATAGTCTTGGTAAATATATGAAGCACAAATTAAATGCTTTTTCAATTCATTTGTAGGAACATAGGGACGGTAATTTTAAAAGGAGCGCACATACACCCATATACATACAATTGTGGGCGCGAGCCCACATACACTGGAATTTTAAATCATCCGTGCAAATGTGCATGTATAATATAAAGTACACCTAGCACGCATATGTGTGCTCCTAATTTTAAGTGGTTACGTGAGGAAACATTATTCACATATCTTTCCTTAGGACTTGTTGGCTTTTACACGTGCAAGTGAACACGTTTTAAAACATGCATGCATGAATGAAATTGCCAGTTTAACCACTTAGGTCACCAGTTTGCCCAGTCTAGATCATCAGCGTACCTGGGAACTCTTTAGATTTGGCCCAGAGACTCCGGAATTCTAAAGGAATTGCCCGGTCTCTGGGACAGCAGCAGAAAACTCTGGGCAGCAGCATACTCCCGCACACAGCTTGCCCAGCTCCCCACTCCCCTGGGCGCAATAAGACCAGTGGGACCACGGTGGAGTTCATCCCACCATGGTCGAAGGAGAGAAGAGGCCCGTGGCTCCTGGGGGATAGCGTCCCGCCCAGAGGCCAATAGAGGAGTTACCACTGTTGCTGGGGATCGCATCCTGCCCATCAACCCAATTATAGAAAGCCCCGTGTTGGCAGGGGATTAGTCCTGCATGCCTGCTAGAGAGAGAGAGAGAGAGAGAGAGAGTGTGTGTGTGTGTGTGTGTGTGTGTATGCTTGAGAGAGAGGGAGTGAACCAGTGTGTATGTGTGTGTGAGCATGTGTAAGCTTTGAAAGAGTGTTTGTGTATATCTGGGTGAACATGAGGATGAACGTGTATATGAGAGAAGAGAAAGTTTGTGCACCTCCCCTGTCCTCCCACTAATGCACAACAGTCTCAATTTGAGTGGAATTTACAAGTTCCCAAGCATGGAGAATGATCATTTTTAAAAAAAATTCTTATGGATTTTAATTAATTGAATTTGTCTGATTTGAAATATTTTATTAGTGTTTGGGAAATTTAAAAAAAATGAGTTCTTAATTGTTGGATCTTCTGTTCATCTCCTGTTTTGAAATATTAATTTTTATTAGTATGGTTTTACTATTATGATTGATACTTTATATTTCTTGATTTTATTGCTTGATGTTTTCTGAGAAATGGTGATATTTCTCTTTTTCCATTGATGTACTACATACAGTGCCTTGTGGTTTCTAGTTCAGTTTTTGTCTGCATTTTTCCATTTTTACTTTATAGTCACTTTCTTTTGTATTAGGTGAGGGTCTGTCTTTGTTCTGCATGTGTGACCGAGGTTAAGTATTCTGTGTCATTTCTGTGCAGGAATCTGCAGCAGCTTAATTTGTTCTGTTTCCCTAATAGAAGGTGTATTGGTGTTTTAGAGCCTGGTGAAATGTTTGCAGTTAGCGCTGTTTTGGAAGGGAGGTTCATTATATTGTAATTGAAATTGAATACGTTCATGGCTTTCTGATGATCAAGCCCACATCTAACATGCGTTAAAATAGTCCTGATACCATATGTGTTCCAAGTGTCTTTTTAGATTTTATGCAGGGTTTTTTGGTTGACACCGCAGCAAATCATGTAAATGTGATACTTTTACTTTAAAAGACTGTACTTTGAGTGTCCTTTTTCATGTAAAGTCTTTTATTATGAATGTATAATTTTAAATTGTGTGGGGAGGAAAGCAGGGCACAAAGCTGTAAAATTCACTTAGGGTGCCTAATACCCTTGCACTGGCACTGATTAGAAAAAGAAAACTAAATTAAATGTTAAAATGAGGAGGGGCCAGCACAGTAATTTTTTGTACTGGGCAGCAAAAGAGCTAGTGTGTGTGTGTGTGTGTGTGTGTGTGTGTGAGAGTGAGTGTGTGTGAGAGTGAGTGTGTGTGAGAGTGAGTGTGTGTGTGTGTGTGTGTGTGCGTGTGTGTGTGTGTGTGTGTGTGTTTGTCTTTGTGAGTGTCTGTGCTCCTTGCTCCCCCAATCCATGAAAATCTCAGGGTGACTGAAAATCAAAAATTGCCAGGTATGGTCATTAAGATCCCTCTGGTCCTTCAGCCTGCCTTCCCCTCAGTTTAGCCAGACCCCTCACCCAGCAGTTTTTGGTTATAACGAGTTGTATTCTGACTTACACCTGAAAACGAGCAGAAGTAAATATGCGCAGGTAATAGCACAACGTGCACTTCGTTTGCCAGTTTTAAAATCGGGATTTACAAACATAAATGTTGGCCACGCCCCTTTTTTCACACATTATGTTTCTCGCGCATGTGCATTTATGCACATAACTTTCCTGATTTATTTTGCTCTCGCTCGGCCCAAAATGAGGACAATATTTATTACAGCTCTCAATGTGCTTCCCTGTGTTACTAATTTAGAAAAATATATATAGCTATCCTGCAATGGATGGTGTCACAACATATATCTAGTTCTTAGACAATGAAATCTTCATAAGAGAGTCGATCCATCTCTGAAATAATATTTGTTGCCCTTCTCTGTACTTTTTCTAGTTCTGCCATATCTTTTTTGGGTTGCACACAATACTCAAGGTGTAGCCACAGCATGGATCAATACAGAGGCATTGTTATATTCCCAGTTTTGGTTTCTCTTCCTTTCCAAATAATTCCTAACATTCTGTTTGCTTTTTTGGCTGCCACCACATTGTGGTGTTACCAACAAAGACCCCGAGATCTTTTTCCTGAGTGGTGACTTCTTATATGAACTCAGTATTGTGTATTCAGAATCGGGATTGTTTTTCCCTGTGTGCCTACTATTCCCTGCAGTCTCTCTTGCTATTTCATGGTCCCCCTCATCTCCTGCAGTCTGTCTTTCTCTCAGGATCCCACCTCCCTATCCCCACCTCCATCAACATCCCTTGGGGACTTTCTCCCAGGGTCCCCTCATCCCCATGAGCTCATGACCTGTCATTCCCCACAGTCTCTTTCTTACCATGTCTCCAGGGCCCCTCGCAGCTCTCTACCTCTGGGGCCGGTAACTAAGATGCATGCTCTCTTCGGCCCACTGACATGTCACTTCCATCTTCTCTTCGGTCACATGCCCTCACTTTGCTTTCTTTTTAGCCAGTGCTCTGTCACCTCTCCTCCTCCCTTAGGCCCAGTATGTTTTATTCACAGGCAGGCACTTGGGATACATGAGATCAACATCTAGAAATTTCTGCCACAAGTTATGAACAGACTCGCCATTCCGACCCCAGAGTTTGGAGCAGGTTGGTTGTCAGCTGGCTACCCAAAACTGGGGCGATAAAGTGTGTGGGGAAAGTATTTGGAAGGGAGGGGAATTTGCCTTCCCTTGCACACCCATAGCGATGAAGCTGCCAGGAAGATGCGGAAAAAAGATATAAAACTTAAAATATTTTAGGCATGTATCAAATGGTAGTGGGGAAATGGCACTTATTGCCATGGATCACTGCTTGTGATCAGCTCTGGGATGATGCAAGACAGCCCCAAAAGCACGAAGTGCCCAAGTAAGCTTACAGAAATAGTGTCTTTTTTTTTCTGGATCTGTTACATCACAGTTAACACCACCATTCCTTTCTTTAGACAGTATGCTTTTCCAGTCAGATAACATAGATATTTATTTTATTTATTTAAGATATTTCTAGCCCACCCATCTAAAATTCTAGGTGGGTAATAATTTAACATAGGATTCTATACATCGAATAAATAAAATAAATAACACAAGTAGATTAAAATTAAAACATACTCAAGTTATAAATAAATCAAACAAAATTAATAAATAGTTTAGGGACTGCCAATCTGGTACTGATCCAATAATAGGGCTAATAGGTCTTATATAATTAGCCCTTGAATGCAGGTTGGAATAAGAATCCTTTAATCTTTTTCCTGAAGGTTCTAACATGCACTTCAAAGCGAAGTTCTTCTGGTAAGGAATTCTATAACAACTGGACCTGCAAAGGCAAACATCAAAGCTCTAGTTTTAGACAGCCGTAAATAATATTTGCATACAAGCTGGCATATTGCTTCAGGCATCAGACCACAGTTTTCCTTCGGGCTATATCCCGCCACACTGCCAGGCCCCACCCTAACAGCACGCTCTCCAATTTAATTTCCTTGTTCCTTCCCACCTGCAAAGTTGGCTTCAAATGAACACTAGTCATGTACCATAAAAATGTATCATTCACAAAGTGTCCAAAAATAATTTTTTGTGCAAATTTTCTTCTGCAAATAAAACTTGTTTCACAATGTCTTAGCCCCCATCACAAACCATGTATAAACTTTGTATTCTCTCCAGTCTCAAATAGGTCAGACTGTTTACAAATGTCACCAAGAAGGACTTGATGAATGCATCCTTCATTGTTGTTGGAAAGAAGAGTCCTGACATCTTTTTTTCAGCAAGTTGCCTGCCTCAGAGCCCAGACTTATAAGCTGAAACACAAAAAAAGATTATTAAAAAACATTTGTGTGAACCCAAGCAGTCTCTATTCATACATCAGCATTAACAAAATTCATACTCTGCTGCACTAGATATTATGCCTCATAGGCTAAAAGCAGTACTTCAACCACCCAGAATTTAAAGGTTATGTCATGCTCTATGCTAGATCAATCAAAGCTCAATTCATACAACTGATAGTGTTGAAGATCCAGTTTGCACTTAATTTTTATTATTGGCTAGTGGTTACCTTCAGGAGCCAATGACAATGCTTCCAACTGGGGATCTAAGCAACTATCGCTATGAATGTTCATTGAAGGCTTCTTGAAGACCATGAACTTCAAATCCTCAGTATTATGATACAAGGCTAAATTTTTTTTTTATTTAGATTTTTATATTCCGCTTTTGGCACTTTTTTTCAGCACTTCAAAGCGGATTACATTCAGGTACTGTAGGTATTTCCCTATCCCCAGAGGGCTTACAATCTAAGGGGCAGATTTAAAAACATGCATGCGCTACCAGGTGAGCACACATGGACACCCGATTTTATAACATGAGCGCACATGTTATAAAATCGGGGGTCAGCGCACGCAAGGGGGTGAACAATTGTGCAACATGCGCGTGGCCTTCCCCCGTTTCCTCCCAGGCCGCTCCGAAATCAGAACGGCCTGGGAGGGAACTTCCCAACCACCTAGAACCCCCTCAACCATTATCTTACCTGTTGCGCCTCCCCGGCACAGCCCCCCCCCCCCCCCCCCGAACTGCCCTACCCCTTTTTAAAAGCCCCAGGACATATGCGCATAGCTGGGCCTTTCTAAAATAGGCCTGGCACACTTTGGGCTTTTAAAATCCAGCCCTAAGTTTGTACCTAAGGCAATGAAGGGTAAAGTGACTTGCCCAAGGTCACAAGGAGCAATAGTGGGACTTGAACCCTGGTCTCCTGGTTTGTAGCCCCCTAGGCTACTCCTCCAATCAAATAATGATGAACTAGCAGTGTCTCCATTCTGCCTCATTTCTAACAACTCTGATGTTCAAGAATACACACACATAAAACTTGGAAGGTCTTCCCAATATATGAAACACTGCAGAGGCACCAGATCACATAATTTACTCCCATGGTGTTACAAGTGATGAAGAGATTTATTCTCCATGATGTACAGCAGGAAAAGGCAACAAATCACTGCTAAAAAACTGAGGGCAAATGATACATGAGCCACATGGGTAATGTCTAATAGATATTTTAAAAGTGTTCAACAGGCATGGACATTGTTTAAAAATACAGTCCTAGAGGCGCAGTCCATATGTATTCCACACATTAAGAAAGGTGGAAGGAAAGCAAAACGATTACCATCATGAGGTGAAAGAGGCTATTTTAGCCAAAAAAAACATCCTTCAAAAATTGGAAGAAGGATCCATCTGAAGAAAATAGGATAAAACATAAGCACGGCCAAGTTAAGCGTAAAACATTGATAAGACAGGCGAAGAGAGAATTTGAAATGAAGTTGGCAATAGAGGCAAAAACTCATAATAAAAACTTTTTAAAATATATCCGAAGCAAGAAACCTGTGAGGGAGTCGGTTGGACCATTAGATGACCGAGGGGTTAAAGGGGCTGATGAATCTGATGAGCCAACAGAGATCTTCCATGACAGCCTAAGCCTCAACATGTTGATGAACAAATAATTTGTGTTTGAACATTCTTGCCCAAGATTCATTTACTCCAGAGAAATATAAGATGCCATTGCACCCTTCATTTTAGGTTCCTCCAGTGTTTGCATTAAAGAGGAGTGAAGCATTCAAGACATTGCTGTTAGCTGTACATATACATCGACAACCAGTTCCAGCATAAGAACATAAGAAATTGCCATGCTGGATCAGACCAAGGGTCCATCAAGCCCAGCATCCTGTTTCCAAGAGGCCAAACCAGGCCACAAGAACCTGGCAATTACCCAAACACTAAGAAGATCCCATGCTGCTGATGCAATTAATAGCAGTGGCTATTCCCTAAGTCAACTTGATTAATAGCCATTAATGGACTTCCCCTCCAAGAACTTCTCCAAACCTTTTTTGAACCCAGCTACACTAACTGTACTAACCACATCCTCTGGCAACAAATTCCAGAGCTTTATTGTGCGTTGAGTGAAAAAGAATTTTCTCCGATTAGTCTTAAATGTGCTACTTGCTAACTTCATGGAATGCACCCTAGTCCTTCTATTATTCGAAAGTGTAAATAACTGATTCATATCTACTCATTCAAGACCTCTCATGATCTTAAAGACCTCTATCATATCGCCCCTCAGCTGTCTCTTCTCCAAGCTGAACAGCCCTAACCTCTTCAACCTTTCCTCATAGGGAAGCTGTTCCATCCCCTTTATCATTTTGGTTGCCCTTCTCTGTACCTTCTCCAGAATTGTACACAGTATTCCAGGTGCGGTCTCACCATGGAGCGATATAGAGGCATTATGACATTTTCCGTTTATTAACCATTCCCTTCCTAATAATTCCTAACATTCTGTTTGCTTTTTTGACTGCTGCAGCACACTGAGCCAATTATTTTAAAGTATTATCCACTATGATGCCTAGATCTTTTTCCTGGGTGGTAGCTCCTAATATAGAAACTAACATCATGTAACTACAGCAAGGGTTATTTTTCCCTATATGCAACACCTTGCACTTGTCCACATTAAATTTCATCTGCCATTTGGATGCCCAGTCTTCCAGTCTTGCAAGATCCTCCTGTAATGTATCACAATCTGCTTGTGATTTAACTACTCTGAATACTTTTGTATCATCCACAAATTTGATAACCTCACTCATCGTATTCCTTTCCAGATCACTTATATATATATTGAAAAGCACCGGTCCAAGTACAGATCCCTGAGGCACGCCACTGTTTACCCTTTTCCACTGAGAAAATTGACCATTTAATCCTACTCTCTGTTTCCTGTCTTTTAACCAGTTTGTAATCCATGAAAGGACATCACATCCTATCCCATGACTTTTTAGTTTTCTTAGAAGCCTCTCATGAGGGACTTTGTCAAACACCTTCTGAAAATATGAGATCACAGATGTATACAAGGTTACCAATACTGTAAATTGTTGTAAATACTTGCTATCTAATGTTTTTTTTTCCAGCTTGTTCACTATCCTTCCTTGCTTCTCTAATGTTCTCCCCCCCCCCAAGTTACTTTCTCCTGTTATGATGTAATTTCCGATCTTTCGTTAATATGTGAACCGGTGTGATGTCCCCACTAACGCCGGTATATAACATTTCTTAAATAAATAAATAAATAAATAAAATAAATCCAAATACACTACATCTACCGGTTCACCTTTATCCACATGTTTATTAACCCCTTCAAAAAAATGAAGCAGATTTGTTAGGCAAGACTTCCCTTGGATAAATCCATGTTGACTGTGTTCCATTAAACCATGGAACAATGGAAAATATATTACATCTATATTGAGCCATGTTGCACCCACATCTTGAGTACTGTGTGCAGTTCTAGTCACCCCATCTCAAAAAAGACCTATTGGAACTAGAAAAATTACAGATGAGGGCAACAAAAATGATAGCGGGGATGAAATGGCTCTCTTATGATTAGAAGCTATGCACGCTGTTGCGCTCGGGGGTAGACCCCTGTCCTGTGGCAGTACAGGGACTGTCCACAGGGGGCAGAGCATGGAAGGAGACAGAGGCAGTGTAGAGCTTCACCTCTGGAAACCCGAGTTCCCCCCGGGAGGAGCCCGTAGGGACCCGGGCTGCTTGGACTTAGGTGGGCCTCTCAGGGACTCCTGGGAGAGTATGTCCAGCGTGCCCACAGACACTAGAGGAGCGCTATCGGGTTCAAGGCTGGAAACAGGTTTGAGGAGAGCGAACCAAAATAGAGATGGTGAGGACAAGGCTAGGGAAAGAGCCAGAATCAAGCAAGGTCAGGCGAGCAATGTCAAAGTCCAGGAATCAGTCCGAGGAGTGGTCAATGAAGCAAGGGTCAAGATCCAGAGGTCGATGAGCCCACTGAGGTCTTGGGCAGGCAGGCAGGCAGTTCAGGAACAAGCTGAGGTCTTTGGCAGGCAGCAGGCAGGCAGGTCAGGAACAAGCTGAGGTGGCAGGCAGGTGGGCAGGTCAGGAACAAGCTGAGGTCTTTACCAGTAAGTCAGTCCGGGGTAAGACCAGGGAGATGAACAATGAACACTGGAACAAGCAGGGCAAGGAAGCAGATACAAGCAGGAACGGATCTGGAACAGAAGGATCCTGGAACGAGACTAGGAACAAGCAAGCAGGAACACAAGCAAGGGCAATCTCAGGAACAAACCGACCCGATTGCCAAGGCAAGGAAGTGAGGCCAGGAACTTCCTTTTAACATAGTTCAATCAGGTTGCGTCGCAGAACTAGGTCCCGCCCTGAAACCTACATCAAGGCGGCTGGTCCGCATGTGCGTAGGGGCGTGGCTAGCTGCTGAGACGCCGAGGCCCGGCGTGAGGCCTGGCGTGCGACTGAAGGCCCGGCAACCGCCGCCGCGGGATGCCGGGGCCTAGATGGACTTACAAGGGCCGCGAGGGAGACAGGACCGGGACCTGCTCTGTGACCCTGATGGTGAGCGGTCCTGCGGGTGGGGCGCGATTTTATAACATGCCCGATTTTATAACATGCGCGCAGCCACGCACATGTTCTGAAATCCGGGGTCGGCGCGCACAAGGGGGTGCACACTTGTGCACCTTGCACGCGCCGAACCCTAGGGGAGCCCCGATGGCTTTCCCTGTTCCCTCTGTAGCGCATGCTTCTTTAACAGCTGTTGTTCAACCTATTACCAAGCTTAAGTTTGCTTCGAAATCGGAGTGGCCTTGGAAGGAACTTTCCTTCCACCCACCCCCCACCTTCCCCTCCCTAACCCGCCCCCAGCCCTACCTAAACCCACCCCCCAACCTTTGTTTAGCAAGTTACGCCTGCCTCTGGACAGGTGTAGGTTGCGCGCACTGGCCGAGTGCCCTACGGAGGCCTCTGGCCCTGCCCTGCCCCGCCCCGCCCCTTTTTTTCAAGCCCTGGGACATACGCGCATCCCGGGGCTTGGTTGCATTGCCGGGTCTATGCAAAATAGGCTCGGCCCTTTTAAAATCTGCCCCACTTTGACTATTCCTCCCTAGGACTGGGCTGGTGCTGTGCATTTAAGCTTTTCATCTTCTCTTGCAGGCAGAGGCAGAGGAAAGAGAACATACCTGTAAGCTGATTTTTTCATTTGCACCAGGAGTGTAGTTCCTTTTTGGAATATAAGCAGCAGGCAGTGCAGATGTGTGAGTCTTCTCTGGGTTACTCCAATCCGTGATTAAGAAGGCCTATAAAAGGGTACGTTTTATTAATCATGATCTTCTTTTGAAAAAGAAACTGGTGGGTTCTCTGGAAAGAATGGTTGTGTACTGCCCTGTACGCCACATTCTAAATTGGTAGCAGGGTTTGCAGGACTTTTTGATGTCTTCTTACCTTACATCGTGGGATTATGCAGGTTGGGCACTTTCCCTGTAGCGCATGCTTCTTTAACAGCTGTTGTTCAACCTATTACCAAGCGTAAGTTTGCTCTTAGGTCACATACCACTTGTTTATCTGTGGGACTTGTGTATACAATGATACGTCCCTGTCAATTGATCTATGTAGGTAAGACCATTCAGGCTTTTAAACTGCAAATTATTGAACATCGTAGTAGTATTAACAATTTGTGGATGGATGCGCCTTTGCTTTTACATTAGCTGAAAAAGGTATATTTGACCAATGATCTAAGTTGGGTTTTTTTGCATTGCAGAAGGTTTTTCTCTCGTGAGGGAAACTTGAATCATTGTTTATTGAGATTGGAGCAGTGCTGGATTTACCATTTGGATTCAGTGGCTCCTAAGGGTTGAATATGAAGGTGAGGAGTATTTTTATAGGTATATTTGTTGTTTTTTGTCAGGGAGTGTGGCACAACACATGAGCGGTCAAGGCTTTTCTCAGTGCTTCAACATTTCACATAGCCTTTCATAACCGCAAAAAATGTAACACTCTTATTTTCTGTAGGCTGTCTCCCCCCTCTACTCACAGCTACTGTCTTCCTTTTAGGTTTCGGGGCCTCTGTCCTGCTTCACTCTGACCCTACATTATATCCTGCTCTGGGAGCCACTTGGTACCCATAATGCTTGTCTTAGGGGTACCAGGACCAGACAGCTGGGATCAGACCTTTACTGAGTTCTGAGGGTTTTTCTTGTATGCTACTTCACAGGAAATAGTTTATATGATGGCAATCCCACAGCATCTGATGCTGTCTTTTCATTGGTTGGATGTTTTGGATTTGTATAAAAAGAGATTTGATTGGTTGGTGTTATTAGAGTGCATCAGTTGTGAGTAGTGGTGATTTGGCCGTGGTGTGGAGTTTGGTAAGATTTGTTATATATATCTTTTTTTGTTAATGATTATGTTTTATGTTAACTTTTTTTTTTTTTTTAGGTATTTTGATTTTTGGTTTTATATTGGGTCCACTCCCCATGATTGTGGTTTAATGATTGCTTTATGGTAAGACTTGTTGTTGGTTTTTTTTTTTATAGCAGTGACAAAATCAACAAACAAGCTCTACTACACAACACCAATAGTCACATTTTCTTATACCCACAAGTGTATGTACAGTGCAAATAGAGAGAACTAATTCCACATATACTGACTTCCAGCCACACTCTTTTAGGCCAGAAAACAGCGATGGAGAAAACTCCAAAAACTCTACATACAGTTAAACAGGTCCCCCATCCCTCCCCCCCCCTCCCACCCTCGGGACATCGGTCATAAGAAACAAATAGGTTAATGGGTAAGGTCTATTATCAAAAGAGAGACGTAGGTTGTTAATCCTCCCTCAGTTCACCCCACTGGCAAGTCATTAAGGAGTGAACTGCGCACCGTAGGGGAGACAAAGTTGAGATATGTTTCCCAGCGATTCACAAAATGTATACAAGGTCGGAACCACTCAACCCTAGCAATATACTTATCCAGCAGACAAGTCTGATGGATTACATTGCGGAGTTGCGTTAAGGTTGGGGGGTCAGCGACTATCCACTTTTGCAGGATACATTTCTTCGCCAATAAGATCACCATACGAAACCACCACCTCGTAGTCGGCTTAGAAAAAGTTATGCCTCGACTATCATCCCAGAGAAAAACATTAAAATGAAACGCAAAGCGTAGAGCACATGTCTGTTGGAGATAGAGATGCACCTGTCACCAAAAAGAACTAATCTGAGGGCGGGACCAAAACAGGTGACCCAGAGTACCTCGGGGAGCTCCACACTTTAAACAACATCCTGTACCACCTTTCCCCATCTTACACGCTTGCGCTGGGGCCACATAAAATCTATGTAAAAATTTGAATTGCAGCTCCCGTAAAGGGAGGGGGACAGAGAAAAAAGTAGCTCGCGAAAAACACTGACGGTAGTAAGGCGAAGTGAGGGAAGTTCCCAATTCCCTGTTCCATCCAGCTACCACCCTCTCCCACAAAGGAGGATCCCGGTGAGCCTCTAGCAGGTTGTACCAAAAGGAGAGCCTGTGTCGGGTGGGGTCAACCATATCTAAAAAATCTGATAAAAGCTCCCAAGCAGGATGGTGTGGATCCGGTAAGCGCAAGGTATGAATATAGTGTCGAACCTGCAAGTATGCATAGAAATGGACATTAGATAGGCCATAGTGGTCTTTCAACTGAGAAAAAGAAAGCATCTGATTGGAGTCATCAACTAATTGCCAGACAGATTTAATGCCTCTCTCATACCAAGATCTAAAGACCCTGCCCTGAATACCCGGTGGGAAATCCAAATTGCCCCGTAAGGGCAGAAAGTGGGTAACTGCCCGGGGATACTTAAAACGCTGAGAAGCCCATCTCCACGCCACGTACGTCGGCCGAATTAACACACTAGTCCTTAAGTGTATCGGGAGCTGGGCCAACGGTTTATGCAAGATATAGACAAGACTCAGTGGATGTACCCTAGCTTGTTCCACCATTAGAGGAGTGTAGTAAGACGTTGTCATCAGCCAATCCGCAACATGGCGCAATTGACAGGCGACACTGTAGACTTTCAAATCAGGGAGTCCCCAGCCACCCCTTTTCTTGGATAAACGGAGAGTCTGTAAGGCTATCCGTGGTTTCTTACCCTGCCAGAAAAATTTTCGTAGCTGAGCATCCTGGGCCTGTAAGTCACGCCTCGTCCAAACAATGGGAAGAAGTTGCATGACATACAACCACTTAGGAAAGACAAGCATGTTATATAAAGCTATTCGTCCAGCCAACATGAGGGGAAGGTGAGCCCACCGAGTCAGCAGGTCCACAGTCTGTCTCATTAAAGTTTTAAAATTAAGTAAGTGTAGTAGATGAGGAGTTTTTGGCAATAGCACCCCCAAGTATTTAATAAAATGAGTCGCCTGAGGGATGGGAAAGTTGTCCGGTATCCACGTTTGGGAGCCAGGCATGGTCAGTAAGTATAAAGATTTATCTAAATTTAGCTTGAGGCCAGCCAGCGAGCCATATCTATCCATGTCCCCTATGAGCGCCTCCCAGGAGGTATGTGGGGAGCTGAGATGAACGAGGAGATCATCCGTAAATGCAACTAACTTATAAGAGGCAGGCTCCCCAGGGCGTGGTGAGATACCCTTAATCAGTGGATTGTGTCGTATGTTATTCAACAAGGGCTCTAATGTGAGGATAAATAAAAGCGGGGAAAGAGGGCAGCCTTGACGCGTGCCCCGGCATATGGGAAACGAGTCTGTCAGCGTGCCATTCAACAATATAGATGCAACTGGGTGGTGATATAATGCTTGAATCGCCAGCCTAAAATAACCAGTAATACCCAAGGAGTCCAACACTGCAAACATAAAAGGCCATCCCACCCGATCAAACGCCTTTTCTGCGTCGAAACTGATTAGGAAAGAGGGAATACCCTGCCAATGGCATGTTTCTAAAGAGGATAACACCTTCCTGACATTAGAGGAAGAGCTGCGATCCTTGACAAATCCCACCTGGTCCTCATGAATAATACCAGGTAGGAGAGTCGACAGGCGAGTCGCCATAACTTTCGCCAAAAGTTTTATATCAAAGTTGAGGAGGGAGATCGGCCTATAAGAGGCTGGCAAAGTAGGATCCCTTCCGGCCTTGGGTATGACTGTTATATACGCCTGGTTACGATACAAAGGAGAAGTCGGGTGTTCAATGATATCATTGAGCATCTGAGCAAGCGGCAGAACAATTTGTGTGGAAAGAATTTTATAAAATTCAGCTGGGTATCCGTCAGGACCCGGCGTCTTTAGAGGCTTCGCCCTCTTAATTGCTAACTGGAGTTCTTTTGGCTGTATGGGTTGATCTAGGAGCTCCAGCTGAGTGGTGGTTAAACGGGGGAGACCAGACTGTGCAAGATAAGCCTCAATGTCCGCTGGAGGAACGGAGTCAGCTCTATAGAGCTGCCGATAGTAATCACAGAAAAGGTCTCCCATGTCTTTGACTTTGTTCACAAGCGTGCCCGTGGGAGTTTGTAATGCCGCAACATGTGTTCTACTTCGCCAAGACTTAGTCATATTGGCTAAAAGCCGTCCTGACTTATTGCCCTGATGGTAATACTTTGCCCTAAAATAAAAAGCTGATTTCCTCGCCCGTTCATTCAGAAGGGAATTGAGCTCATGCATTACAGTATATAGCATCGATTTATGATTTGGCGAGGGAATCCGCTCATAAGCACATTTAGTTTTCCGTAACCGTTCCTCCAACAGACGAATACGTGCCAATTTAGCCTTATGGGTACGAGCAGTATAAGCTATCAATGCCCCTCGGAGTACCGCTTTCGCGGTCTCCCAAAACAACAATGGAGTAGACTCGTGCTGCTTGTTATTAGTTACATAGTCTGTCCACTGCTGGACTAAATACTCTCGAAATGGTCCGTCCCCAAGGAGGTGGTGTGGAAATCGCCAAAACGGTGAGGAGGAATCCAAGGGCTTTGCTAGGAAATCCAAAAATACAGGAGTGTGATCAGAGATCACTAGCGGGCCCAGCTCCACCCTTAACACCTGGGCAAAGTCTCTGACACCAGTTAAAAGATAATCAATTCTAGATCCCGTGCCATGAGCTCGGGATATGTGCGTAAATTCCAAATCATAGGGGTGAAGTGTCCGCCATGCATCAATTGTATCTAACGCTTGACAGACCAAGGAAATTCCCCTCGACGGTGCATCCCCTGGGCCAGCTTTTTTAGTAGAGCGATCCAGTTGAGGGTCTAACACGCAATTAAAATCACCCCCAATCAAGAGGTGCCCCTGGGTATGAGAAGCCAACAATGCTATCAAGCGTGTGTAGAAAGCATGCGTGTAGGTATTGGGAGCATATAAGTTACAGAGGGTAAAACTCTTGCCCTGTAGCTGACAGCATAAGATAATATATCGCCCCTCGTCATCTACTATCACTCGGTCCAAATGAAAAGACACCTGCTTTCCAACCAAAATAGCAACCCCCGCTCCCCGGGAAGAACTTTGTGCTGAAAAAACCTGCTGCACCCACATTCTGCGCAGCTTTTGATGTTCGGAGGCATCTAACTTCGTTTCCTGCAAAAACGCGACTTGCACCTGGTGCCGCTGTAAGGCTTGCAGTACTTTATATCGTTTTACCACGGAACCGATCCCAGACACATTCCAGGACCCAACTCTCAGCACTGATTGGGACATCACTAAGGAAGCATTAGAAGTGGTAAACAGCATGAACCGTTATAAAAGCATGGAGTCTGGGCCCCCCAGCCTAGACCCAAACCCCGAAGACCACCCACATCCCACATGAATCCAAACTGTGTTAACCCAGAAACTAAGAAAAACCCTGTTCCCCGAGTCCCTATCCCCCCCCTTCCCACCACCCCGTAACCCCCCTCGCAACAAAAATACCCATTCTCTAACCATAGAGAATCAGACTTCCTTCTGCATGGATCTCTCCCTCCCCCCCCCATAGACCAGAAAATCAAAGGCGACCAACTTAAGAGACAAGTCTTCCCGCTATATAGCAAAGCAAAAAGGAAGATTATGCAGTCTCTTATAAGCAAATAACACCACAACTTGAACATGAACAAAAACCAGTCCAACAATAGGTGCCTTCCGGGGAGAAACCAAAACAATATCGAAGTTAGTGGAAGGCATGTAACCAGGAGGTGGTGAAGTCCACAAAATGGTCGTCCGGCGCAATCTTCTCCACAGAATGTAACATGGCGGCCATTCAAAAGTGTCACATCTTCAGCCACTCGGCAGATTTAAGGTATTCACGAATTGTTGAGCTGAGTCCGCCGACTCATAGAATTGAGCTTCATTCTGCCAGGTAATTCTCAGTCTGGCGGGAAATTGGAGCATAAAAGGAATTTTATGACGTGCCAAGTGAGTGCACACCGGTGAAAACGCTTTCCGCTGAGCTGCCACCAAAGCAGAATAATCCTGAAAGATCAGAATTGAGGTGCCCTTATAATCAATCTGTTTCTTCCTCCGGTAGGCCAGCAAAACATCCATCTTGTGTGCCGAATTCAGAAATTTGGCAATGACCGGGCGGGAGCGCTGAGAGCTGTTGTGTCTCTGCCCTAATCTATGCGCGCGCTCAATGCGGAGAGGCCCATGAGTTTGCGGCAGTTCGAGGGCCTGCGGGAGCCAAGACTCTAATATGCCCGGTAACTCACCATCTTTGAGTGCCTCTGGAAAACCGATAAAACGCAGGTTTCCACGGCGGGAACGATTTTCCAGGTCATCTAGCTTCTTTGCCTGTTTATCAGCCTCCGTCCGCAGAGCCGTGATCTGAGTCTCTAGCGCGTGCAGTGTGTCTTCCGCTGTCGAGATCCGGGTCTCAGCCTCAGTCAGCCGCGTATTAGATTCCGTAAAAAGCTGGCTCATATCCTCAAACTTCTGGTACAGTTTGTCGAATTTCTCGTCCAACGCCGCTACCACTGCCTCTACCACCTCAGTGACTTTACCATCCCGAGTATCGGGGGACGAGGGGGAGCCGGCCGACGGCGCCATCTTAAGTTCAGTTTGGCGATACCTCTCCGGGCCTTTCCGTTGCGGCTTCGTCGCCATAGCCTCTCGGTCGTTCTGCGGGCAGTACTCCAAGACTAATTTCCAAGCGCCCAATTCCCTAAGAACACAGATTCCGGTGTCCAATTGTGTAATAATCGCCAGAGAAAGCGCTTAAAAATGAGCTAGGGGGGGAGGGAGGACGGAGCTCTGCAGAAACGTGTCCTACTCCTCCACCATGCCACCGGAAGTCAGACTTGTTGTTTTATGATATGTGCTATGGTTTTTATTTGGTTTTTGGTTTTTGGGTATTTTTTTGGGTGATGAGTATTATGTTTTTTTCTGTAAGTACCCCTATGGCAGTCTTGTTCAGGAGGCGAAACATGAGTCCATGTCGGAAATAAATATTCTGAGGGAATGCATATCTGAATGTGAATGAGCTTCCTGGGCAACTGAAGTTTGACTGTTGAAAAGAACACCAGCTCTTTGAAAAGGTTTTGTTTTTGAAGAAGAATGAAGCTTGGATTATCTGAAGAACTAAGGTGTATTAGTGCTCAAGACAAGTTGTGAGTTTGACTTAAGAAGGAGAAAAATCTATATTACATTTTTGTTCATTAGTAATCTTGAACTATTTAAGTTGTTCCACTTTACCATATGTGATATTTGATATTGAGTGGGATTTGTGTACATGTGAGAGGGTATTTTTTTTATGAGTGCGTTTTAATGAGTGATATGAATGGCTGCTTGGGTTAAAGAGAAGGGGATGTGGAGTGGGTTATGTGTGTGTTTTTGGATATAGTCATGTGGTTTATCTCTGAATAATGTGTTGTTTTATTTTTTGTAATTGAATATATTATTTTATAAAACTTCTAATATTTGGTTTAATAAATTGTATTAAGAATCGATCTTTATAAGTTTGGAAAGGTTGTTTACATTCCCCCTTTACTAATTGATGATTTTTGTCAATGGGTGAATGGTTATTGTTTAGCCATTTTTTATTGTATCCATTTCTTAAATTAAAACATTTTCGCAAATATGGACAAAATCTACAGGAATAAGGCTCTGGCTATGTCTCCGTCTTTGGCTTAGTCTCTATTTAGAGAAAGCCCAGAGTCCTAACCCAGGAAAATAATAAACCAGGAACAGCATAGGACATGATGCCCTTTGAAGGTTAACTCAGGAAATCCAACTCAAAAATCCACATTCTAAGATGGTGGCAGGGGTTTATAAAGAGAACACTCTCTGCTTCTCCCACATGGGAGAGCAAAACACAAACCTCTAGCTAGCTACTCTGTATCTCCTCAAACAACTGCTTCACTCCTTTTGCTAAGGAAACCAAGTGTTCCTTACATTAGCATGCATTTCATCTTTGGCCTTTAAAAGGCCTTTAAAATTGTACCTGGAACCTTGTCCTATCCAACGCATAATACACAAGATCCGAAACTGACTGCCACAATGTGATTGGTGACCGACTCTCTCTGTTCTCAATGCGCTGGAGTTTCAAGAGTAGTAGTCAAATGTGATCAAATAGCGCAAATATACCTTTATGTGTCATATCATTCCAGATTAACCCTCAACACCTCTTTATGAGGGAGGGAGAAAGCTGGCTGTAAGAGACAGAAGAATAATGAGGCATACAAACCACCAATCCCTCTTCCCCAGCCCAGTAAAACCATTTTTTTTAAAGTATTTGCATGCACCACATAAACACTACTACAAAAGTGGTGAAAATTACCCAGGGAATAATAGGAGAAAAGCAAAGTAAGATGGCTATGTGGCAACAGCAAGGAAAAAAAAGGGATGGGAAAAATGTTGATGATGATTTACTTGAGATTTTCCTTTCATTTTCTGACTACTGATGTTTCAGCTAAACTTTCAAATATTATACCTGTGTAGATTTCTGTAGGAATATCAGTGGCCATTTTGTATTTGTCATAAATGTATTGCAAGGAAGAGGGCAGTTTTCAAAGGCAATTCCTTAGGTTGCTTCTACGTTAAGATTAATTTATGTAATATGTAAGTTTCTGGTATATGGACTGTGATAAATTCACATTGGCTGTTTCTAACCTTATTTTGCTGTGCCATGCTTGGAGTGTTGCAGCAATCAAACATCTCAATAAATAGAAATACAGGAGCCTGACTGAAGATTGCCTCCCTCAAAGGTGGCTGAAAGTCTGCAATGCAGCCATAGCAGTCATCATGTCCTCTTAGCTGCATCCAGCGGGGGCTTTTCTGCCAGCTTGTTGGGTTTGGAGGGAGGAAAATGGCCAGTGCATTTCTGCCGTGGCTCAGCCACTCGCACCGATATCCAGCAGAAAGCAGGCAAATGATTTTACCGCCCATACTTTGCGGTGGCTCATTTTCAAAGGGAGAACAGTGCGGGGCTGTTCTCTTTTGAGATTTGGTACTCAAATGGCCCACGGGTTTTCCACATAGAATATAGGCTATGGAAAATTGCCCTTCCCCCTGCTCTTATAATGCAGTCTTCATTTACTTTTCCTCCAAATGAGCAGAAGAGTATTGCAGTCAGGCTTGCAGTGCATCAGAGTAGAAATGTGCGTGTGTGAAACCAAAATGGAATGAACTCCAGCCTTGTTTGTTAAAAAAAATACAGTGAACTGTGGCAATATCTCCACAACTGGCAGATTGTATTTTGGTGTTTCCCTGCTGTTAAAATATTGCTTCACTGCTGTAAGCATGTCCATTTTGCAGCCACTAACCACCTCTAACCTTTTGTTTAAGATATCTCTCACATTAGCATAAATATTAAACAGATGCCTTTCCTGCTACATGTAGAGGACTGCCTTCAGCTAATCAGTTTTTCATGCATTTAAATAGGAATATTAGAATGATGGTAATTACTTTAGGTTTTTTTTTTCTGGAATGATCCATCATACCATTTGACTTTCACTGGATATAATTTTACAGAATAATGAACAGCAAGTTGAATTATGAGATGCGTTGAAATCTCCTCCCCGTTATGCTGAGCGCATGGTTTCCGACCACTGTCGCAGCAAGTGTTAAAAGAACGTGTACACGCGTTTTTCGGTGTATGACTGCGAAGGCTGTAAGAGTGATAAAGTGGACATGTCCAAGTGGAAAAGCACACAAAATGTCCACTTTGTACATCTGCATGCAGCAACATAGGATAAAGGGGTCATGGATTCAAGGATAAGTCATGCTGGTCTTCTGCAAGTGAATGAAAGAGCAATTGATAGGAGATGAGAATTTAAAAGCAAAGAGGGCACGTGGAATCATCTTGCTTCTATTCTATACCATCCTTAGGGTTAGGAACCCATGCAGTTTGAACGTATTTCTTTGCACCTGATACAAGGGTAGATTATGCCTTTTTAATTAAAAGATTAGGGTTTGATTAATTCCATTTCATTGCCACTATGCATTTATCCAGGATTTTTATTGTATATTCATGTCTAATGTCTTTAGCATATTGAGGGTAATTTTCAATAGTGTGCATAACTGAGCACATACACGGGTAAGGAGAGGTGCCTGAAGTTACGCCTGCCCTAGTTCTTAGAAATTTTACAGCTGGAAGATGAATAATTTATAAAATACTGCCCTGAAATTGTGCATGCATGGTTCAATATCCACATATGCTTTAAACACAGGGAGCTACTAAGTTTATCCACCGATTTTATAAAAGCATGCGCAAACATTTTACATGTTAAATACTTGTAACATCTGCACATGGTAACCCTCAGTTTTTGAACAGAGGCAAGTATTTTTTTTTATAAAGTTGGCTGCTCTGTGCACATATCTTGCACCAGTTTCTAAGACCTCCACCAGTTCACCCACACCCTCCGCCTCTTGCTCTAGATCACCCATTCAAAAACTACAGACTTAGGGCCTGATTTTAAGCAGCGTTTACATGCATAAAGCTGGGTTTTACTCAAGTAAATGCACTTTACTCGAATAAGTGGGCTTTTAAAAATTGTTACAATATATGCCATTGAATTGTCCATAGGATTTGCTTGTGCAAGTGCACTTTGCACAGGTAAATGGCTTTTGAAAATTGCTAGGATAGTAGTTACATTTACATGTGTAAATCCTTTTGAAAATTCACCTGTAAATATCCACGACTTGATTAGCAAGCGAAAAGCATGTGTGCATGTTTGACATATACGCATACCCCGATTATAAAATATGTAACTGCGCACATACTTCCAAACCCTGTCCAGAGCACCCTCATAATGGCCTCTTTTCTACATGGCAGAAACAGTGCACACATACTGCCACCCATCTGAAAATTTGCTTACCACGCACAAAGGCTACATACCTGTATAGATGCCAATTTTACAACCCCCACGTAAGTCTTTGAAAATTCATCCAATTATATCAACATTTTAAAAACATCCTAAGCAGTTATTGACTTTTATTGCCAATATGAAGATTTATTAGCTCCAGAAAGTATTGACCAAAGCAAATTCAAGTCATTATTAGACTTCAGGGATTAATAAATCTTAAAATCGACTGAAAATGGGTCAATAATATGTTTCCAGGTTTTTAAGAGATCACCAAATGTGTCATCGTTCCAGAGCCAATATTTAAAAAAATTAAGAATAGGTGAAGTAGCCATTTCTTTCTACACACTATTAGACTCTGGAAAAGATACCTGTGTTATAGCTGCTGTTCCTTAGTTAAAAAAAAACCAATGTAAAATATAGATAGATATTGATATCTTTACCAGAGTATTTCTCTGTTTTATTTATTTAGTTGTAATTTATGATCTATTCATGAATTTTTCTGGGATCATTCTCTGTTCCAGCTATAGAGAACGAAAACTCAGATCTCTTTCCTCCTTTATTGCTTAATCTCAATGGCCTTGATTCACTCAATTCTCAGGAGGGTAGGCGGCATTCCGCATGTGGGGGGGCTCCATCTTACTAGATAAACGAAGCTTGACCGACGTGCCGCAAATGCGCAGTAGAGACCAGCTCTACCGCGCATGTGCGGGCGAGCACGTCGGTCTGAGCCAGCGTCAGAAAGAAAAAAAATGGCGGCGTCCAGTGGCAGCAGCGGGCGGCGACGGCGGTAGCGAGCGGCGGCGGTACTGGCAGCGGGCGGTAGCGAGCGGCGGCGGTACTGGCAGCGGGCGGGGTAGCGAGCGGTGGCGGTACCAGCAGCGGGCGGTAGCAAGCGGTGGCGGTAGCGGGCGGCGGTAGCGGCGGCGGCGGTAGCGGGCGGCGTCCAGTGGCAGCAGCGGGCGGCGGCGGTACAGGCAGCGGGCGGTAGCAACGGCGGTAGCGAGCAGCGGCGACAGCGGTAGCAGGCGGCGGTAGCGGCCAGTAGCGAGGGAGGGAGAAGAGAGAGAGAGGGAGGGACGGACTGAGTGGGAGGGAGGGACGGGAGAGAGAGAGTGGGAGGGAGTGACTGAGTGAGAGGGAGGGATTGAGTGAGGGGGAGGGACTGAGTGAGAGGGAGGGAGTGGGACTGAGTGAGAGGGAGGGGGGACTGAGTGAGAGGGAGTGGGACTGAGGGAGGGAGTGGGACTGGGAGAGAGAGGGAGGGAGTGGGACTGAGGGAGAGTGAGTGGGACTGAGTGAGTGAGAGGGAGGGAGAGAGGGGGGAGGGAGTGACTGAGTGAGAGGGAGGGACTGAGTGAGAGGGAGGGACTGAGTGGGAGGGAGGGATTGAGTGAGGGGGAGGGACTGAGTGAGAGGGAGGGGGGACTGAGGGAGGGAGTGGGACTGAGGGAGAGAGAGGGGGGAGAGAGAGGGAGGAGGGAGTGGGACTGAGTGAGAGGGAGGGGGGACTGAGTGAGAGTGAGTGAGACTGACTGAGTGAGAGGGAGGGAGAGAGGGGGGAGGGAGTGAGTGAGACTGAGTGGGAGGGAGGGACTGAGTGAGAGGAGAGGGAGGGTGGGGAGGAGTGGGTGAGGGAGGGAGGGAGGTAGGGGGTGGTGAAGAGTGAGGGGAGAGAGAATGAGGGGGAGGTGAGAGACAGAGGGATGTAGCCCGTTTTAATGGGCTTAACGGCTTGTCTTTTAATAAATGAGATGGATTGGGGGTTCTGGGTTTTATTTGTCTTTTTTTTAAATACAAAACGGGAATGAAAAAAACCCACAATGTTCTCTTGTGAAGATTTGATGTCCTTTAGAGTGGGGAAACTCACACAAAGATGAGATTTGTACAGTGTTCTCTCAACCTAACTTGAGGTTACCCAGGTAGAGAGTCCATCAAGCTAGGTTGAGAGAACATTGTACAAATCTCATTTTTTGTGTGAGGTTCCTCACTCTCTGAAGGACATCAAATCTTCACAAGAGTGTACTGTTCTGTTCATATGTCTCACTCTGCATGTCAAAGTGGCCCCTAACCCCTACACTAATACCTAAACCTCACCTCGAGTTACTAGGTGGGTCTCCTATAGTAGCAGAAATAGCTGCTTACTATGGTACCACCCCCAGAGGCTTTCTCTGTCTCTCTCTCTGTCTCCTCCCCCCACATCTCAGGCCCGTCCCCAGCCTAAAAATGCCCAAAACAGAATTTGTGAAAAAAATTGCAATTTGCGTTATGGGCATATCACATTACATTGCACAGCTTAACACCAATGAAAAAGGTGAAGTTATTTTCAGCGTTGAAATTGTGCGATATCATGCGCTATGGCAGAATTTTTAATTGTGTGTGATGAGGGCAGGGGGGCACGGGCACATCTAATGCCCTTCCACGGATCTGGAGAGTGTGCCCTACATAGACCCCCACCATTCACCCATCTCCCACTTCTCCAGGGGAAAATGCTGGGGAAAAGGTGGGAGGCGGGTCTTAGGGTTCATGAGAGTGTGGCAGGATTGCCAACTTCCTAGAAATATCACTGACACTCTATCTGGCACTCCACTGGGAACTCTGACCCCTGCTTTCCCCCTTCCACAGCATTTGAAATCACCAAAAGGGCCAGACTACAAAGAAACCCCCTTGCCTCTTTGATGATTTGATCTGCCCTCCTCCTTGAGGGAGGAGGGCAGCTCAAGGGAATCTGCTGCCTGAGGCAAGGGATAAGATGGCGCTCTCCCCCCTCCAAGACATGGCACAGGTCAAATCATCAAGAGGGGTCCCCTTGTAGTCTGCCCCTTTCGGTGATTTGAAATACTGCAGAAGGGGGAAAACAGGGGTCAGAGTTCTCAGAGGAGTGGCAGTATATCTGATAATATTTCTAGGAAGCTGGCAACCCTGCCACACTCCCAGGAACCCTACCACCTGCCTCCCACATTTCTCCTGTATTTGGAGAAATATTGAAAATAGATGAATGTTGGGACCTGTGTATGGCACACACTCTCCATGATAGTACAATATTAGGTCCCCTAGTCGAACATTAGAGCCATGCACCCCTCCCGCCAGCCTTCACCATTCACAATTAAAAATTATACCTGAAAAAAAGACATTCATACTCTTCTGGGGTAAAAATATCACATCAACATGCATATTATTTTTACATGCGCTGCAGTGGTGCCAACTAGAAAATCCTGCCTAAAGATACTTAGAACCTATATGGTATTAGGCCTATTGTAAAGTGCATTTGATGTAGGCTTGGCCCTCAGAAAGCCATGAATTAACTGAATTACAGTTACAATATAGTAAACATCCCATATGAAAACAGCACTAACTACTAGCACTCAAACAGTAACAATCCTACCTATGAAAAGGTAACACTGAAAATATTATGCCAGGTCCTTAAACACAAATATACCTCCTATTAGGAAAACAGAAGCCAGGCTGCTATAGATCGATAAAGAGAAATTTCATGCCAGCAGAATACATCATCTCAGTCACACACGCAGAACACAGACAGACCATCACGAAAAACAGAATAAAGATATCATAAAGTATAAATTAGAAATATGCAGACAAAAACTGAATTGGAAACCACAAGAAGCCAGTCTCTGTATGCGGTGCAACAGAAAACCATTACTGCTCATAAAACAATAATAATATCAAGAAATATAACATAACATAATAGTAAAACTATACTAATAGAATAAATATTTCAAACAGCTGACAAACAGAACATTATTCAATAATTAAATATTTTCAAAAAGACATCAAATAACAGCTCAAATTAAAACTAATATAAATAAAAAAGATTCCCTAATCTCCTTCCCTGGAATCTTTTGATTTCTAGTCACCCTGAGATGGTCTTGCAGAAGGAGGCTACACAAACTTTATTCTCTCTCTTTCACACACACACACACACACACACACACACACACACTCTCCCTCTCTCTCTCTCATACACACACCAATACTCTCTCTGACATACACAGGCTCTCTCCACCTCATACACACACACAGGTTCTCATTCATGCTCTCTCTCTCTCACATACCTGCAAACAGGCTCTCATGTGCTCTCACATGCATACAGGTTCTCACATACACTCACAGGCTCTCACATGTACTCATACTTGCTTACGAGCTCTCTCACACACACACACATACACACACACACACACACACATGCATTTAGGCTGTTACCCACACCTTTTCTGTCACACGCATTCACAAATGCATACTCTCACATGCATACATGCTCTCCTACATGCACTCAGACATGCATACAGGCTCATACACATGTTCTTTCAAACACCATCACAGACGTTCTTTTACTGTAACGCACATGGCTCTCACTTACTTTCATTCACACACCAGGCTTTCACTTAGTCTCACATGCACTCACGCCTACCCAGATCCATTCTTCTGGCCGTAGTCACACCCTTCTTTAAGCAGTGGCAGGCCTAGACTTCCAGCCATGGTGGGATGGGCTCCGCTGTGGCCACACCATTCCTGAGGCCCCGCCAGGCCTAGTCTTCTGGCTGCAGTGGGATGGGCTCTGCCATAGACATGCCAGTCATGAGGCCATGCCGGGCCTAGTCTTCCTGCTGTGCTGGTCCTGGGGTCCTGCCGGGCCTAGTCTTCTGGCCACAACTGGATGGGCTCTGCCACAGCCACACTGCTCCTGAGGCCCCACTGGGTACTTAAGCAAGGTGAGGCAACTAGCTTAGGAAAAGTTTTGGGGAACACTTTTTGCTGCTCCTCAGATTTTGCTGCCTAAGGCAGCTACCTCACCATTGCCTCATTCTAGAGCTGCCCCTGATTGGAGAGGTGGGGGGGGGGGCAACATCCCATCCCTCACTTTGGGCAACAGATTTCCTTGAGCCACCCCTGACTTAAAATCACCCATACAGCAGCACACTGGACCAACCCAACACAAGTGCTTTTTTCTAATATATTTTTGAACAAAGTTCAACAACAATTTCTAAATGCACTAATACTAGGCTTTCTTTACATTTCACCAATTTTCCACAAAATGAACTGCTAAATGGACTTTCTCAGAAGTTTCACATAGCTGTATATGGTGAACTGAAAACAAATTGTAATTAAATGTGGTTTTATGATCATAAAAATCTCCTTAAAATATTCACATTCCCTAATCTAAAGCGCTTGAATAGATTATTATTACAACTTATAACATGCTATATTTTGAGTTTTAGGCACAAGGCTCTCAGATGCCCAATATGAGTTTCCTGAAGTACAGGGCCACTGAGGTCTAGACTTCTCCTAGTGTCTGAGATTCAGGGCCAGCCAAGGTGATGGTCTGGAAATAGCAACAGGTTTTGTGAGGTCAGAGTATCCAAAAGCAGGTCAAGCATTTCAAGTTCAGAAGCAACGCATCTCTGTTAGGAGCATAGGCATAGTCCACTGTGGCTAGGTATCATTCAAGCTCCTGTAACTCCTAGGCTAGCATCTTTTCCTAAGACCCCCAAAACCACATCTCAAATAAGGGTTTAAACTGTTGGAGTCCTCTCCTGATGTTAATCCAGTCTGATGTCCAAGATTCCCTATTGGGAGGTAGCAAGGAGGAAAATTACTTCCTAGACCCTAAGCATTGTATTCTGCAGTAATAATCACACTGGAAACAATGGATGGTTTCCAACTTAACTTTTTCTGATTAAAGATAGAAAATTTGATGAAAATATTAAGTTACAGATTTTTGTTATTTATAATCCATTTTACAGCCTCAGATCTTTTAATATATTTGTCACTTTCAGCTACTATTTAATATATTCTGTTACTGATGTCAAATAGTTCTCTTATTTCAAATCCATTCCAATTAATGGGGTAGTTTAGGAGCTTTCTCCCAGAATTTGGTGGATTGGCTAATTTTTTCCCATTACACTAAAACAGTTTATTTCCGTGCTGGTGAGAATTTTAAAGGCTTACACAATCCATGTACATGATTGCAATGGGTTGAAATTTGGTGACTTTTCATCATTGTTGATGTTCTTTGATTCCTGAAAATTTTAGCCTCGCATCCCCTTCGGTTTCTGCTTCATAACTTTTACACCCTAGAACAGCCTGCGGCACATTTTCATGCTGGTGAATTTTCTCAATTTCCACTCATCCTGATTCATTTTATGAAATGCTTTGGCTTCTATCTGACACTTGAGTCAGAGCATCAATTCGTTCACCATAAATTTTCTTTCTTTTACTGACAGAGCCTCTATATAGTGGCATAAAAATGTGCCAGTGGAGTTTTTAAAGGCTTGCACAATCAGGGTACATGATTACAGCAGGTTGCAATTCTATGACATGTCTTCATTTGTAATACCTTTGATTCCTGAAAATTTTATTCCTCTACCCTCCCTTCAGTTTTTGCTCCACAAATCGTACACCCTAAAGCAACCAGCATGAAAATGTTCCACCTAATGATTTTCTCACTTTCCACTCATCCTGCTTCATCTTTTGTGGTGCTTTCACTTCTATCTGCATTCTAACACTTGTGTCTAAGAGAGCATCAATTCATTCATAAAAAATTTTTTTCTTTCACTGATAGAGCTTAATAAAATAGCGGCATAAGTCAATGGTACACAAATTATATACTCTAGAACAGCCAGTGGCACATTTTTGTGTTAGTGAATTGTCTCAATTTCCACTCAACCTGATTCATCTTTTGAGGTACTTTGACTTCGATCTGCACTCTGACATTTGTATCTAACAGAGGATCAATTCATTCACCATAAAAATTTGTTTTCTTTCACTGACAGAGCCTAAAATAGAAGTGGCTTAAAAACATGCTGGCAGCGGATCTAGGGGGTAAAAAGAAGTTGGCTGGTCTACTTAAAGTCCCATTTTTTCATATCTTAGTCCGATTGTTCAGTTGCTTTCCTTACTTCTCCTTTCTTCAACATAAGAATAACGACGTACTTTTAAAAGGCAGGTGCCTACCAATACCGGGAGATATGCACGTGTTTTCAAAGCACCGCAGCTAAGCGCATATCTCATGGTATGCGTGGAAGAACCAGATGTGAAAATGGTGCGTACATTTGCGCACGCCGGGAACCATGCACATGGATGACCACGCACGAGTCTTAAAATTCACCTTTAAATATCAGATTGATTTCTAGGGATGTGAATCGTTTTTTGACGATTTAAAATATCGTCCGATATATTTTAAATCGTCAAAAATCGTTAGAGGCGATATATAATAGGAATTCACCTGATTTATCGTCAAAAATCGTAAATCGGGGGAAGGGGGAGGGTGGGAAAACCGGCACACTAAAACAACCCTAAAACCCACCCCGACCCTTTAAAATAAATCCCCCACCCTCCCGAACCCCCCCAAAATGTCTTAAATTACCTGGGGTCCAGTGGGGGGGTCCCGGTGTGATCTTCCACTCTCGGGCACACTAAAACAACCATAAAACCCACCCCGACCCTTTAAAATAAATCCCCCACCCTCCCGAACCCCCCCAAAATGTCTTAAATTACCTGGGGTCCAGTGGGGGGGTCCCGGTGTGATGTTCCACTCTCGGGCCACGGGTGCATTTGATAGAAATGGCGCCGGCGCTACCTTTGCCCTGTCATATGACAGGGCAAAGGTAGCGCCCATAGGGGCGGTGCCATTTTGCAATGAGTATTGCAAAATGGCGCCGGCCGTATGGCCATATTGCCGTACTGCAAAATGGCGCCGGCAGTATGGCCATATGGCCGGCACCATTTTGCATTACGGCAACACGATTCGAGTGCAGGAGGTCGTTCCTGGACCCCGCTGGACTTTTGGCAAGTCTTGTGGGGGTCAGGAGGCCCCCCCAAGCTGGCCAAAAGTCCCTGGGGGTCCAGCAGGGGTCCAGGAGCGATCTCCTATGCTCGCGACGTCGGGGGACAGGAACCAAAATGCACCAGTGGCCCGAGAGTGGAACATCACACCGGGACCCCCGCACTGGACCCCAGGTAATTTAAGAAATTTTGGGGAGGTTTGGGAGGGTGGGGGATTTATTTTAAAGGGTCGGGATGGGTTTTAGGGTTGTTTCAGTGTGCCGGTTTTCCCACCCTCCCCCAATTTATGATTTACACGATATTTAAAAAAACAAAACTGCGACGATCCGATTCCCTCCCCCCCAGCCGAAATCGATCGTTAAGACGATCGATCACATGATTCACATCTCTGTTGATTTCCTCCACTAAGCTAATCCTTCTCTGTTCTGAAGGATTAGCAACTTTGCTCCTTAGTTCAGTCCCCACTAGTTGCTGAAGACAAAGTGATTCAGACACACCCAGAAAGTAATGCAGTATTCATATGAAGTATAACCTGGAATGCCCTGATGTTACTGTAATAAGTGTTTTATATTTTATTTTTCTGAATTAAATATAAAATATTTTGAAGTCTTACCTGTGCTTTTACTACTTGGATGTGACATCACAAAGAAACATCTTAGATCAATTGCATTGCATCTTTAATCCAGCAATATCGAGAACCAATTTTAACAAATTTGTCCAGAAGAAATTACCAAATTTCTTCTGAGCCTTATTATTCAGTATTTGCCTTTCTTTGACAGATAAGATTTGATACATTAAAAGATTTTTTTTTCCATTTTGTGTCTATGGGAAAAGTAACCCCATAGTTGTTTAATGTGAGAAAAAAAATGTCTATGGTGAGTGGAAAACATTAAAATCAAGGAGACAATTCTTTTATCCTTTTTTTTCAACCAAGCAATTGTCTTCTGCATTTTTAAGCTTCCATCTCTATTGGACATCATGAATCTTGATTTGCAGCTACATAGGATTTTCCTCCCATTTTTAACCCCTTCCCATTTATTCCAGCCATTACCAGTAGCAGTCCTTGGCTAAGAACCATAGACCATGGGTTCCTTAAGGATGGTATACATGCACCATGAGTCTGGTCAATAAGTATTCCTATTGGGGTAGATTTTAAAACCCCTGCACGCGTAAATCCTCCCAGATTTACGCACTCAGGGCACTCGCGCGCCGGTGAGCCTATTTTGCATAGGCCGCGGGCGCGCACAAAGCCCCGGGACGCGCGTAAGTCCCGGGGCTTCGTACAAGGGGCGGGAGGGGGCATGCCTGAGGGGCGTGTCCGGGGGCAGTCCGGGGCGGGGCCGGGGGCGTGGCGACGGTTTGGGGGGGGGCCGGGAGGGTGGTCCGAGTCCCCCGGCACTGCGGCCTGTGCCGGGGGATGTTGGGGCGGCACGCTCAAGTTACGCCTGTTTCAAGCAGGCATAACTTGCCCAACAAAGGTAGGGGGGATTTAGGTAGGGCTGGGGGGTGGGGTAGATAGGGGAAGGTGGGGGGACACGAAAGGAAAGTTCCCTCCGAGGCCGCTCCGATTTCGGAGCGGCCTCGGAGGCAGCCTGCCTCCGTTCCCTCCGAGGCCGCTCCGATTTTTGAGCGGCCTCGGAGGGAACGGAGGCCGCGCGTATCTTTTATAAGATACGCGCGGCTACGTGCGTATCTTTTAAAATCTGGTGTACTTTTGTTTGCACGCGCGTATGTTTTGAACATCTACCTCATTGTGTAATAGCTGGGACTCACTCTGCCCTGGGAGCTCCTGTGAGGGTGCATTCTTCTATCTGACCTTATAATTTGAATAATTATACTGGCTGTACAATCATTTTCAATTTAGTTTATCTTATATAGATCTGCATAATATACAAAGACCAATAATATATAAATCACACTGATACCTTATATCCCCTGAAGAAACTCAAATGAATAAATGTTTGAATGAAACAGATCTTTACATGCATGTTACATTTCTAACCAAAAGCATTTCTTATTGTCCAAGTACATTAATCTAGAACAAAGTGGTGTAAATTTTCATAGCTCATAATCTCGTCTTGAGCCTCAAAGCATGAGCTAAATCCAAAGCTAAATATATTTAAAGAAATGATACAATGTTTTGAAAAAATGAGATCTTACATAATTATGCCATTGGATCCATGAGGAAGTCAAAGATGACAAGGTCTGAAATTACACGCTTGCTAAGACTGTATGCAATATATATAATAAAGAGTATTTTAAAAGTTTTCAAAAATGGTTGTATAAAGACTACTTGTACCATTACATATGTGTTAAAACAGCAGCAATTCTGACTATTGCTATGACAAAGCATTTACCGATTGTAATACATGCATGTGGCTGAGCTAAGAGCAAGAAAAGAGAAACATTTCATATACAGACCCTGTTCTGAAAATGGTCAGGTTTGTATTTCTCATCAACTGGAGGTGAGGAGGGCCTTGAATAGAATGTAGGAAGGTCATCTTATTTCCTGAAAGTCTATAAGCTTTCAGAGCAGCAGCAGACGATGATAGTGCAGGAGTATAACACATTAATGACAAATGTGTGTGTGTGTGTGTGTGTGTGTGTGTGTATATATATATATAGATAGATACAGCCAATAAACAAAATGCCTTCTAATTTTCTTTCGAACCCTCAGTTTTTTCTAAAGGTTACCTTGATTTGGCCTCTGGAAAGCAAATAGTAAGAAACATTCAGGTATTTCTGAACAGCAGCTATCATAAAAGAAGATATTTGTTTAAAAAAAAAAAAAAATTGCAGCCTGAAAAAAAGTATTTGGTGAATGAAAGAAGAAGAATCACCATGGATGATTCACTAACACCCTGCATTCTCGCCCACAGACCTGCCTTACAAACACCTATTCATAGATATATATAACCCTATGCGGCCTGGATCCCCTCCATTACCCTCTTTCCTTCCCCCTATCCTCTTATAGAATTGTAAAGAATCACATACAGGCTCTTTATATTGATAAGTATATGGCTGCAGCTTTATTTTTAACATCAGTTCATTTCGATATCTATATCTGGGGTTCATCCAGCACTTTCACAGAATTGTGTAACCCCTTCTTCGGTTTAAGGTCCAGGAGGGCAGGGACAGTCAAGGGACCCGGGGCCTATTTCTCAAATCTCTCCTGCTCCAACACAGTTCCAGTGCCCCAGGGCAGGGTCCCTGACCTGATGGGGGGAAGGAACTAATCCTGTAAGACACAAGGTGTGAGGGGCAACAATTCTCTTTTAACAGTAACGGATGTGAGTGCCAAACAAACGGCTCAGGATCCACAGGTTGAGTGTCTAGAAATAATTCTTTACTGTAAAAGTTCTTTAAATGCAAAACTGTAGTGGTTCATATCAGTTCTTGGCTTGATAAGATGAAATTTACATTTCTCCAATTTATCTGTGCAAGTGTCTTTCAGTATTGGGCAGGGAAACTGTCATCCTCCATGGTGTGGCTAAGTAAGGTGCCCAGTTGGATAGGGTATACTTAGTTGGGATGGAAAATCCCTCTAAAAGTACTAATGTCCAAAAGGATCACAGCTTCTGCACCATCTTCCCAAAGTGTATCTCTACCTGGATGCAGACTCCGGATGGGGGTTCCTCAGAATAAAATGTAGGTCTTATTCACAGTTCTCCTCTTCAGATGACAAGCCAGATCTTTTTTTGAGGAAAGTCCAGATAGCAGGGAACACAGTGGCTCCTTCAATTGTTCCCTTTTTAAGAGGGAAGGGTGGCCTGAAACTTCCTCATGGAAACTCAGAAAAATCTTCACAAAAATGTATGAACACTGGAAATCTCCTCAGTGAATCATCTCTGATCCAGCCCCCTCTGTGAAGACTGGAGAACAGCGGTGTCTTCGCTACCCCCTGATCTAACCTAACTGGCAGATATCCCGAAATCCTCCAGCCAGGGCTACTAGAGCTCTCACAAGTGGAAGCCCCAAAAGGAAAAACCACCCAAAAGTCTCAATCAAAATATGAAACTAGTACTAAAATAGGCATAGGTCCCCTTCCCACAACAGCATTGGCCCAGACTGTGAAGCCCAATACTCAAGCAAGGGAACAACTCAAGAAAAAAAATACTCCTACTCTCTTACTCGTAACCAAAATGCCGCACTGTGAAATGTTGCACACTGCTATTATGTACAGCAGAGGACTGGCCATTCTAGCAACCTCAGTGCAGGAGCTGTTCTGAATGGTACATCTCTCTCTCTCTCCACTACCTTTCCCATCCTAGATGACAGGGTTCAAGACTAGGGCCATATTGTGATGATCCCATAGGGTCGTCACATTTGGTAAGCACATCCATCCTGTGGGAGGTGCCCTTCCACCTGACACAGAGTAAAGAATGGCCATCCTCCCTTTCCCTTTTACTAGGGAAGTGACATTGTTCTTTAACAATGGGTCAGAAGGCATCATATAGTCATTAGAGCCATGAGTGGCCCAACCTCCCCTCATTTTATTTTCTTGTTCAAGGTAAGAAGGCCCTACTCAAACCATTGGAACAGATGGCCACCAAACCCTCTACCCAAGTCCTTACATGTTCACTTTAATGAAGCATGGAGAGACTACTATTGCAATAAAAACATATAAATGGACTGCCTCTGCCCTCCGTCAACAAACCTTTTTTGAAAATTGGGAGATAATGTAATAACAGAAAATACACAACACCACATATAGGACTGACCAGACCCCCACTATCATTCTAAGTGAGAAATTTTCGAGCAAAGAGAATTCTAAAGGGAATATGGCTACTTAGGAATGATGGGAGAGTCTACCCTATAAATGGTGATTCAGTCATATTGGAGTATAAATGGTGACTCCATGAGTTATTGGGAAGAACTAATGATATACTGGTAAGTGCTTTGAGAGACATCTTGGAGGGAGCCAGGGAGAAGCAGCTGAGGATTGTGTCCTGCCTTGGGCTCCATTGAATTCATAGAAGAGGGTTGACCTCTCCTGCAAATGGCTATCCCAGGAAAATCTAACCCTTAAACATCAAGGAGAGAATTTGCTTGTCAAGCCAGCCATCTGTGAGTAACTGTGGGGAAAAAAAAGGAGGATTCTCTACAATTCTTTTGGAGTGTGAAGAGTCAGAGGCCTCTTTGAGAATAGTACTGAAGTTATGATCTTGAATCGTACTTAAGCTGTCTAAGGAAAAGGCATGATCTGCCTTTTATGAGAGTTTGAAATTTAAAGAACAGTTTCTTGCTTTTGATTTTTTAACCACTTTCAGCATGCTGTTTTTGTGTTCCAATATGTTTATTAATTTTTACAACAAAAACAGAACCATACAACCAAAAACCATTAAGTATCTACCATAAGATACAGCACAGTCGAGGAAACAGGACTACCACAAGAACAAATGTATTTATTTATTTATTGGGTTTTATATACCGTCACTAGGACAAGCCATCCTAGCAGGTCACAACATAATATAAATACAATAAGCAAAACAAATGTAATACATAAACATTTACTATCCTAGCATTCTTCTCGTAAAAATAGTGAGGCTAAAAAATAAATAAATAAATATAAAACAGGCTAAGAAAAATAAATATTATGTTCCTAATAATAACAACAGTAATTTTACTAAAACAATATGTTGAAAGAAACCTGAGTCAAATAAAATAAAATAAAACAAAAAAAATCAATAGTAATATAGGTAAAATGTTAAAAAATGATAGAAAGAAATAAAAGGATGGTGCTTAGTCTGCATATGCCTTGCTAAAAAGCCAGGTTTTTAAATCTCGCTTGAACTTTTTAAAATTGGTTTTGAGTCTTAAAACAGTTGGAAGTGTGTTCCAGATTTTGTGGCCTGCCAATGATAATGCTCGCTCTCTCACCTGATTTAAATGCACTGAATGTACAGAGGGGAGGGATAGTAAACCCTTGTTTGCGGAGCGTAAATTTTTTTGGGGTACATGTAATCTGATAGCTGTGTTTAGCCAATCAACCTGATCACTGTAAATCAGTTTATGTAAAATACAGAGGGGCGGATTTTAAAAGGGTTACGCACGTAACTCCGAAAACCCCGCTCCTGCGCGTGCCGAGCCCCGGGATGCGCGTATGTCCCGGGGCTTGAAAAAAAGGGGTGGGGCGGGGGCGGGACCGAGGCCATGCCGGGGGATCGTGCAACCTATGCCTGCCCAGAGGCAGGCGCAACTTATTTAACAAAGGTAACGGGGGGGGGGGGGTTAGATAGGGCTGGGGGGCAGGTTAGGTAGGGGAAGGGAGGGGAAGGTGGGGGGGGGGGCGGAAGGAACAGGGAAAGCCATCGGGGCTCCCCTAGGGCTCGGCACACGCAAGGTTCACAAGTGTGCATCCCCTTGTGCGCGCCGACCCTGGATTTTATAACATGCGCGGGCATGTTATAAAATCGGGCGTAAATTTGTGCATGCCGGGTTGCGCACACAAATCTATGCCCACGCTTATGTCTTAAAATCCAGCCCAGAGTGTTTTATATTTCACTCTGGATGCAATAGGTAACCAGTGTAATTCTATTAAAGTGGGGGTGATATGATCCGATCTCTTTTTGCCTGTTAAAATTCTAGCTGCTGCATTCTGGAGGACTTGCAGTGGACGGATTGAGGAGGCGGGGAGTCCTAGAAATAACGCATTACAATAGTCTGTGCTTGCAAATATTAATGCCTGTAACACTGATTGGAAATCATTTTGCGATAGAAGTGGTTTTAAGCACCTCAAAGTTAGTAGTTTGAAATAGCCCTCTTTTACTTTCATTCAGTCCGATAAAGTACAGTGCGCTCCGGTGGAGCGCATTGTTAACCCGCGTTTGGATGCGCGTTTTCGACATGCTAGCTTTACCCCTTATACAGTAAGGGTTAATAGCGCATTGAAAACGCACGTCCAACCCCCCCTGAAACTAATAGCGCCCACAACATGCAAATGGCCCTATTAGTTATTCCCACGCGATCCAGAAAGCAAAATGTGCAGTGAAGCCAGCTGGCATTAATTTCTGCCAGCGCCAGGGAAGTGTACAGAAAAGCAGAAAAAACTGCTTTTCTGTACACCCTCCGACATAATATCATAGCAATATTAAGTCGGAGGCCCCAAAAATAAAAAAACATTTTAAATTTTAAAAAAAAATGTAATTCGGCCTGCGGTCCACGGGTCGGAAGATGGACGCTCAATTATGCTGGCGTCCATTTTCCGAACCCGTGGCTGTCAGCGGGTTTGAGAACCGACGTCGGTAAAATTGAGCGTCGGCTGTCAAACTCGCTGACAGCCGCCTCTCCTGTCAAAAAAGAGGCGCTAGGGATGCGCTAGTGTCCCTAGTGCCTCTTTTTACCGGGGGCCCTCATTTGCATACTAAATCGCACGCACAGGAGAGTGGCCTGTGCGCGTGTCGGGAGAGCGGGCGCTCGCCTCGAAGCGCCGGCTCTCCCGTGGGTTTTACTGTATCGGCCTGATTACGATGTGTTTATTAAGCGAGAGTTCTGGATCAGTAGTGACTCCTAAGTCTCTGATATGTTCTGCCAGCTGAATGGTAGAGTTGTCTTTTAACGAGATTAAGCTTGGGGGCTAGGAGAAATCTTCCTTTCTAATAGAATCACTTCAGTTTTATCCATGTTAAGTACCAGCCTCATTTGTGTGAATAAGTAAATAAAATAAGCTTCACAGCGAAAAGGAAAGAATGAGATCCCACATTTTTTTCCGGGCAGGACAATGGTTGTATTTCTCAGCTGCAGTGAGTTCATATTTAGAATATAGGCTCGAAATGTTCCACCACATATTTATGTCCAAAACCAAATTGTTTTTCCAGTGATCTAAAATAATCTGAATTGTCTCCAAAAGCATAAAATGCAAAAGACACAAAACTTGTTGAGGTAAACGATACCAATACCAAAGACTTCCAACAATAATTTTATAGCACAAAGGTTCCTTAAAATGTAACAAGTCACATATTTGATCCCATACTTTTCCCCAGTTGTCCTATAGATTATAGTAATAAAATAACAAATGTGACAAGGAGCTTGTAGAGGTATTGCAGGACCAACAGAGTTTATCATCAGAATAACCAAGTTCAGCAAACTTGATAGAGATCCATAGTACCCTGTGTGCTACAAAATACAGTGTTAAAGAGATAGAAAAGGTGGTCCGGAACAATTTATCTCAGACCTGGATGAATGGACAGAGTCCAACATCTCACCTAAATCTGCTTCCCAAACCTTTTCTGTCCCAATACATCTAGAACTGGTTTTAAGTTTCAAATATTTACAGTAATTTGAATCTTGCTTAGGAGATGCAAATATAGCACAGCACACTTGTTCAAACTGGGGAGAAACAGGTAAATCCACCAAATTTCTTCTACCAGCCTTGATACAATGAGGAAGTTGGAGCCAGGGGAAATACTAATGAGCAGGCAGATCATATTCCTGCCTCAAATCCAAAAAAGTCTTAAAGTCATTATTATGCAACAAACTATCTAAAGACCAAGTACCTTCTTATACCAAGAGCCAAGAAATAGGTTGCTGATTAATTTGAAACTTAACATTGTACCATGGGGGAGTGCTTCTAGAATACTGGTATCCCATAGTTATTTAATAGACAAGTAATGAAATGCTTCCAGTGTGGCCGAAAAGACTGGAATATCCTTATTAGCAGAGGAAAGAGATATTTCTGAGAGGTAACTCAGGAAGGGAAAGCAACTCCTCCAGATGTAGCCAGATGGGCTGGGAACTAGATAAATCTTGAAACCCGAAGGAGCCCTGACATAAAATAAAAGTTTTATGATATAAAGCAAAATATGGAAAATTTTCGCTTCCAAAATTTCTAGACAGCTTCAACTTCTGTAATGCAATACTAGGGTTTTTAGATTTCCATAAAATTCGAAACAGAATTGACGCCAAATGTTTATACAACCCACTGCTAAAAGCAAGTGGAAGCATAGCAAGATGTAATTCAATTTTGAGGTGATAATCATTTTGATTGCCTCCATTTTACCCCATCCTGAGAGATAAGGAGGAGACCATTTAACTGTAAGCTCCTTGGCAGTCTCTAGTAGTTTATCAGAGCATCATTCATGTTTTTATCAACCAAACACCATCAGATCATTGAAAAGGAAAAGATGAAAAATCTACTTTGGACACACATTTACTCTAACGAAGGACCACTGACTTGGACCCATAAAACTGAGAAAACAGATCCATAGTTCGCAACAAATACAGGAAACTTGCATTTGAAGTCATGATAACAGAAGCCTTCAATGGTGTATCCTGGTGAATAGCTATAGCAAGCAGCTCCAGGGCCAAATTAAATAGCAAAGGCCAGAGTGGACAGCCCTATCTTGTGCCTCTATGCAAAAGCAAAAGACTCGAAACCCGACCCTTAACACACAGTTTAGCCCTAGGAGAAGAATATAGAAGAGCAATCATGTAAAGGAATTTAAGACTGAAGCCCCAAACCATTTTAAAACAAAAATAGACAGGGCCATTCCACTCTGTCAAAAATGCCTTTTCTGCATCGAGCAACAAAGCTCCCAGCAGAGAATGCAGATTAGAAACCACAGAGAGGATATCACAGAACAGTCTGGCGTTATCAGAATTCATTGTACCAGGCGTAACGCCACACTGATTTTTATGAATTATACCATCTAATACCTTAGCTAATCTGGAGGCCAAAAACTTTGAAAAAATGTTATAATCCACATTAAGAAGTGAAATTGGGTATGTCTTGGATCTCTCCCTCCAGGAGAATAACATTAGCTTCAAGCAAGGAACCTTCAATTTTCTCAGCTACAATAAAACCATTAAAAAGTTCAGTAAGCCTAGGCATTCGTTCCTTAGAAAAAACTTGATAAAACTCCACTGGCAGACCATCTTGCTCTGGAGCCTTACACTTTGGCAAAGAATTAATAGCATTTCAGACCTCTGCAGCAGTAATATCAGCTTCAAGTAAGTCACAATCAGAATCAGAGATTCCAATATTATTCAGGCTATCAAAAAAAGTAAACATTGCGTCCGAAGATGTTGAAAATTCAGAGGAATAAAGCTGCCTATAAAATAACTCAAACTATTGCATGATATGATCATTAATACTTCACCATCTGAGGAAATCAAAGAGCTAACCTTTTGTCTTGCTTTTTTATTCTTAAGATATTGAGCCAAAACATGACTGAACTTATTAACCTTTGTAAAATATCTTGCCCTTTGAGAGAAAAGCAAGGCCCCAGCACTTTGACTCAACATTATATTATATTTAAATTTCAGTTTTTGAAGCTGTAGCAGCAAATGGTATTCTTTGGTCTGAATTTATTGAGCTTCCTTAGCCCTGATATCTGAATCCAGAGCTTCTAACAATTTGTTTAATGCTTTGCATTTACCTGCAGCATAATAATAATGCCATGCAGGGTGGCCTTAAAGGCATCCCACCATATATTTAAGGATTAAGCCTCCTGAATGTTAAAGGTAAAATGGTCTGATATGGCCTGCCTATTTAACACCCAAAAATATTTATCACTGAGCAAAGCAGAATTAAAAGCCGGATAGGTCTGTTGGGCTGAGACCCCATTGTATAGTCATAGTTATCGCAGCAGGATCAGATATAAGGATATTTTCAACAATGGGAGCCAGCACTTGAGGAACAAGAATATTGGCAATCAGAAAGTAATCAATTCTAGGATATGACTGATGGGGAGGTAAAAAAAAGTGTACTCATAATCAGTAGGTGTTGAAAACGCCATGGATCTGACAGATCCAAATTTTTAATCATATGATGTAAAGCCAACCGGGATTTAGTTTGTCGAATTTTACAAAGGGATTTCCTATCCATCATAAAATCTAATGGCAAATTAAAATCCCCTCCAATAACTACAGGAAGAGAACTGGCTTCAGATACTTGTGCAGCTAGTGTCTGAAAAAAAGTGAGAGAATCCAAGATAAGGGACATAAATATTCATCAGAACCATTTTAACAGGGGCAAAAATTATCAAAGGATTAATCCATCTACCTTCATTATCTGTTACCTGTAAGAGCACTTGAATATCAAGAGACTTATTAAAAAGAATGGCCACCCCATTTTTCTTATGTATTACAGGAGAAAAGGCCTTAATCTCCCAGCCCATGGATGATAATTTCAGGGATTCCGGAAACACAAATAAGTCTCTTGAAAAAAATGAAATCAGCTTTAGCCTTATTACAGTAAAGTAAAACTTTTTTACGCTTAATTGGATTATTAAAGCCTTTGATGTTTAGGGACAAAACCTTCAAATTAGAATCCATATACCAGTGAAGAGAAAAATAAAAACATTATTACATAGACTCCAAAATGGCTGCAAGACCCTGAGATGGTAACTTTCATAGCGGCGCATGGGCACACATGTGCATGCATTCATCGGCCTGCACCCAGGGACGTGGTCATTTTATGATACACTCGTATATGCGCACATGTTATAAAATAGCCGGACCACGCAAACATGTGTGCGTAATTATAAGTGGATGCACGCCTGTTTGCGCAAATGCCACTTGTACTGCATAAGTGGGGGGATTTTCTGACGCCATTGGTCATTTTCCCAGTTTGTTTCCAGTTCGCCCAGTTAAGGGATTTGACTTCCCAAACCAGCTAGTTTAATAGCCTCCCTTCTCCCCTGTTAACTCAAACCTTTAAAACCCACTGATCTGCCTAGAATTTTTTGTTTTACAACTTACACGTCATCCATAGCAGAAGTAAAGTTACACGGCAGGGAACCCCAGCACTTGCCAGTGCGCATAAGTATGTACGTGCAAATTTCATGGTAAAATCCCAGTATGCAGATGAGCCTTCCAGTCCTCTTCTACTGCAAAGGGTGCGGGGCCTCTGGAAGCTGGGGCTGTGGCGTTCGAAACCTGGATTGCTCGCTGTGATTAGAGTCCTCTCCTGGAGGATGCTGGGAGCAGTATGCAGATGAGCCTTCCAGTCCTACTGCCACTGTCTGAGTGTATCGTGAGGTCCTACCAGCTCCCTGGGGCCTCCTCAAGCTCTCTAGGTCTGGGCTCTTATGGTAGAGTGAAGGGAACGAAACCCCCCTTCACTCAGAATCCTTTGCAGCCTTCTGCCTTAAGGAGACCTTGGTTAAAAGCCTAAACTGGGCTCCTTAAAGTAGAATGTCAGTACACTCCGTCACATCTTTGCATATAAGATCTATGCAAGATCTACAACTGAATTTCTATGAGATTCATATTAATTGTCATTTTGTAAGGATAACTAAAAGAAATTCCGCAAGTCTGCCATTTAAATATCTTCCATCTAGTCATTTGAGTACTTAGGGGACAATATTCAAATTCTCTCACACTTTTTACCTGCGGTCTTTGCACCAGTGCTCAAAGGAAAAGTACACAAAGACTTTCACTTTGATAAATGCCACGGGTACAAAGCACACATGAACAATTGGATCTGCTTTATGTGCAGGTAGATTGTGCAGCAAAAGTTCATGCATTGATTTGAAAATGCAATCTATGCTTCTACTTTTCCTCCCCTGCCCTAAACATGCCCCAGGAATGCCTCCTCTTGATGCATGTAAAAGTGAAGAGATTGTGGAGCAAGGACCCAAGAGCTGACAGATTGGTAAGGAACAACCCTGAATAGTAAACTACTTTTGGGCTTTAGAGCAATGGGAGAGTAAACTACAGAAGAATGCATTGAGGGTTCTTGCATAAAACTGGTGCTAACCTGTATTATGAATGTCTGCAGTGGTTATGTGTAGAACCCTGATTCCACGGGGGAGTTAAAGTAGAAGTTTGCCTGTGAAGGAACAGAAGTAGAAGTCAGTAAAGAGACTGCAAGCTGTCATTCATGTGAGTGCTTTTCTGCTATTAGAGGATCAGTTGGTGTGGCCCACAGATGGCAGTCCATCACATATGCACATGACCTTGATATGACATTGAATGAGCTCAGTGTGTTAGCCAGCACAGCAGTTGTAGTCTATAACAAAGTACAGGAAGCAGAGCTGCAGACCCTGAGTTCCTTGGCAGCAGCTAGCAAAGCAATTACCGACCCATAGTGAAGCTTGGGAAAAATGGCAGAATAGGAAAGTAGCCCATATTACAGTGCACAAAATCCTTGACAGATTGCGTTTTGGAGCCCTCGATGAGAAGAAAGGAAGACTACTGTTGAAAATTCTTGTTTTTTATTTTCCCGCTTATGTTTGCATAAGCTTTCAAACTACTAGCTTTGAGAAAAGTAAAAAACAAAACACACACACACACACATTAACATTGAATTTTTCAGATTGCACCAACCACATTCAGGACTTCATTCTTCAAGGTAGTTCTGGGCTCAAGAAGAAGTGCTGGAAAAATGGCAAAGACAGAGAGCAGGACCCGTGCAACAGCATGCACATAGTCCCTAACATATTTGTTTTTTTAATACCATTTAGAGTTTAAAACAAACCCCTTGGCAGAGTTTTCCCTTTTTTTAAATTTATTTATTTATTTATCGTGTTTTGTATGCCGTCATTTGGTTTCGCCATCATAACTGTTTACAGAATCATGGGACAGGAACAGAAACAGGTTGTATAAACATCATCACAGCATCTTATCATGTATTGTAAGTTGGTTACATATAATAGTTATCAATTGTAAGGCTCATTATACACAGTAAAGATCTTACAAACAGCAAGGATATTACATGTATAAGTGAGGGGGAGGGGAAGGTATATCGGTTGGGTGAAATATTATACATTTGGATCTGTAGCAGCCGGGGGGTTTAACAATTCCAAGTGACTTTCTGATGATGTAAGATATACTATATGAGGACGACTGGGTAATCATAGTTGAGATCTTTGGTAGATCTTGGGATGTAGCATTTTTCTTGTTGATGGGTTTCGTGTGTACTTGGTGAGCTGGTTGGTTGAGTGAATCTGAGTAGACTCTGGTGAACAGCCAGGTTTTAGGGTCTTTTTTGAACATTTTGATGCATGGTTGAGTTCTTATTCCAATTGGTATTACGTTCCATAGTGTAGGGCTGGCGATGGATATGGCTCTTTCACATGTTGCGTTCAGTTGAGTAGTTCTTGCGTGAGGGATTTTGAGGAGGCCTTTATTCACTGAGCATAGGTTCCGTTTAGGAGTGTGTATTACAATGGATTTGCTTAGCCAGTTGTTTTGTTGTCCTATGATTATTTTATGCAGGGTTGTAAGTACTTTGTATTCTATTCGGTATTTTATTGGGAGCCAGTGTAATGAGATGAGTGTTGGTGTGATATGTTCATCAGCATGTTATTCTTGTAGCTTTAAATGCGGCCGCTATCCTGGATCCTTAAATTGGAAGTCATTTTAAAAAGAGTTACAGATATAAATGTAACATACTATCGTAGCTGTTTGCAAAACCCATTTTTCGCATGTAAAAGTGCTCTTACACATGAATATCCTACGAACAATTCTGTGTCATATATTCTAGCAATTTTCAAAAATCCACTTCCACAGCTATAGTGCATTTACATGTGTAAAACCCAATTTTAAGCGTGTAAATGCTTTGGAAAATCAGGCCCATTTAGTCTAATTTTCAAATGAAAAAAATCAAGTACAGTCATATTGCTCTCATTTCATCCTTACATAGCAAGCATGAATATTGATTAAAAAAGAGAAAGTACTCAGTTAAAAAAGAGAGGGAATAAATATCAAAAACCTTCTGGGGTAGATTTTTTAAGTTATGCGCGGGCGTAGATTTGTTCGCGCAACCCGGCGCGAACAAATCTACGCCCGATTTTATAACATGCGCGCGCTGCCACGCGCATGTTATAAAATCCAGGGTCGGCGCGCGCAGGGGGGGTGCACAATTGTGCAACCTGCGCGCGCCGAGCCGAGCAGCCTGCCTCCGTTCCCTCCGAGGCCACTCCGAAATCAGAGCGGCCTCGGAGGGAACTTTTTTTCCGGCCCCCCCCTCCACCTTCCCCTACCTAACCCACCCCCCAGCCCTAACTAAATCCCCCTCCTATCTTTGTTAAGAAAGTTACGGCTGCTGGCGTACCATTCCCTGGCCCGGGGGCTGGTTCAGAGGCGTCGGCCACGCCCCCAGAACGCCCACGAGCCAGCACCATGCCCACAGTCCCGCCCCCGGAACACCCCCAGATGCCGCATCACCTCCAACACGCCCCCCAAGCAAAGCCCCGGGACTTAGGCACGTCCCGGGGCTTTGCGCGCGCTGGCAGCCTATGCAACATAGGCGCGCAGCGCTTTTAAAATCTGCCCCTCTGTGTTTTAATTAAAGTGTAGAAAAGGCAACCCAAACATGTATCACTCAAGCAGGCTATTCACGAATGTAGAAACCTCTTCTTTTTTCTGTAGAATCTTTTTCTCCCTCGTAGAAATCTTTTCAATTTGTTGGAAACTGTTGAAAAAAATGTATTTGCTGTGTGATGGCACTGTGCAACAGGGGATAGTATCACGGTGGCTTACAAGTGCACGCACCAAAAAGTCAGAACACATTTATCAACTTTTTCCCTTTATTTATTTATTTGAGAGATTTTTTTTTTTTATTTGAGATTTTTATCTACCGACATTTGTCTGTACATCATGCCGATTTACATCGAATGTTGTTAACAAAGAAACATGAGTTACATGAAGCAGGGGCAGGGGGAGTTAAGGAAATAAAGTCAGTTCAAGAAATATGGTAAATGCAGAGAATAACGCTAAGGCATAACCAAATATATGAAGAATGTAAACAATAAAAAGAGATGAGCGACCTCTCAGTTCTTCCTGTTTTCAACAGACAAATTTTATTGGCTTTAGTCAGGATTTTCGCAATGATCTGCCTCCACGTCTGGGAGTTATTTTGCTGTGCTCCAAAGTAGTAGACTTGTTTAAATAGTGTCTTCCCCATGTTCTGTGTTAATGCCCAAATACAGGACTAGCACTGCTTTTCTAGCAGGGATCACTGTGAACACTTTTAAAACCTCTTTGACTAATCCAAATGACTGCATTAGCCTACAAAGCATGCTTACCATCTCTCTTGTCCTATTCGATTACTTATTTATTTCTTTATTTATTTAATTAACAGTTTTATATACCGAAGTTCTGGTAACAGAGTTACTAATCATTTCGGTTTGCATTACAACAATTGAATTGACAGTATATAGAATAATGTCTTACAATGAACAAGGTAAATTGAACTTGGAAAAAATAAATAATAAAATAACTTAAATGAACAAGGAGAGTATAATTTAAATAAAATATATTTTGAGGAAAAGTGAACATAATTGCTGGTACTGATTTTGTCGAGACTGAAGTCGGCGGTCATGGAGATTCAAAGCTTGATTATTGGGATTAAGAGAATGCTTGGTTGAACAACCAGGTCTTCAGTCTCTTTTTAAAGGTGGGTGTCGATTGTTCAATTCTAAGGTCAGGAGGGAGTGAGTTCCAAAGTTTAGGGCCAGCGGTGGAAAAAGCTCTTCTACTTAGTGATGTTTTGAGGCGATGGGCCCTTAGCAAGCCTCTCTGGGCTAATCTCGTCGGACGGGAGGTGATGTGAAGCTGTAAAGGGATGGTGAGGTCAATTGGAGTGGAGTTATTGATGTTATTCTTACTTGCATTCACAAATTTGCTCCTTCTTATTCTCTCACTTTCATACACAAACATTTGTACTGCACACACTTTCTGTATTCATGCAAACCGTTTTACACAAATATACTTCTTATCTACACTCTCAGCACATGTCCATGGGATTATGGATCCCCACTACTGTAAGGATATTAAGCAATGACATAGTAGGATACTGCTCTGCGCCTGACTATTTATAGCCCTACTTTATATAGTCCTTTTTTACTCTCACAAGCTAATGCTTTTGCAAGCTCTTTTTACTTCCCATCTCAATTATTGCAATGGTTGACGGTCAGTTTGTCTGATTCTGTCCCCCGCTAGGTTTTTCAGAATTCAGCAGCTTGTCTCCTTTAGCAGTTGCCTGCTGTTCTCATGTTTTTCTTTTTTTTCTTGTTGATTTGTGCTGGCTTCCAGTTATCTTTTGCTGTCTCTTAAAAATTGTTCTCATAGGGGTAGATTTTTAAAAAGTACGCCCGCGCGTACTTATGTTCGCGCACCAGGCGCAAACAAGAGTACGCCAGATTTTAATAGATACGCGCGTAGCCGTGTGTATTCTTTAAAATCCGGGGTCGGTGTGCACAAGGCTGTGCAAAATCGGCAGCCTGCGCGCGCCGAGCCGCGCAGCCTGCCTCCGTGACTTCGGAGGGAACTTTCCTTCCACCCCCCACACCTTCCCCTGCCTTCTCCTCCCTAACCCACCCCCCCTCAGCCCTATCTAACTACCCCACCTTTATTGCAAAAGTTACACCTGCCCGAGGCAGGCGTAACTTGCGCGCACCGGGCCGGCTGCCGGCGCTCCATGTTCCGGTCAGGGGGCAGGTCCGGAGGCCGTGGCCACGCCCCCAGGCCGGAACCACGCCCACGGCCCTGCCCCTGGAACACCCCCAGATGGCGTGCCGCCGCAACACACCCCTCCGACACGCCCCCCAGGAAAGCCCTGGGACTTACAGATGTCCCGGGGATTGCGCGCGCAGGGGGAACTTGGGGCAGGTTTTCGGGGGGTACGCACATATCTTACGCCAGTACCCCTTTGAAAATCAGCCCCATGGAGCCTTTCAGATCTATTGGCAATACAGTATAGGGCGGATTTTAAAAGCCCTATGTGTGGCAAATCTGGGAGATACGCGCATGACTGGGATGAGCATGTGCCATGCGGATTTTAAGAGGCCTGCAGCCATGCGCTTATCTCACAGTATGCGGATAAAAAAGGGAAGGATCTGGGCGTGGACAGGGCATGCCAGGACAGCATCATTAAGTCAGTTTTGCGCACAAGCACGCACCGAGATCTGACGACTGCATAACTTGCTGCTGCTATGGACTGATATTAATTAGTAAATTCACCTGTAAATTTAAAGTACTCTAATTCCAACTCTTAGTATCCTAAACTTAACTAGGAACTCAATAAAACTAAGATGAAGGCAGCAGTCCAGCAGCAAGAGGAGGGCTTTCCAGTCTTTTGCATTGAGTGTCACATGTATGATTTTTTACCCGCCGTTGAGAGATTGTATGTGTGCACTCGGTACAAAGAGCTCCTGGCTCTCAGGGAATTAGTCCGATCTCTGGAGGCTAGAGTAGCAGACTTGGAGGAGCTGAGGCAGGCAGAAAGGTACATTAATGAGTCTTTCAGGGACATAGTCGTCAAGTCCCAAATCCAGTCTGGCAGCCCTAGTGCTGCCTTGGTTCAGAAAGGTCCCCCTGGTGTAGCAGGAAATGATCCTGTAGCAAGAACCTGCTCTCCAGGTGATGTACTGTCCTCTCGCACTGAGGACAAGTCTCCCAGGGCTACTGCCCAGGAGGGAAGGTTTAGTGCGGCCATCATAGTTGGTGATTCAATTATTAGAAATGTAGATAGGGTGGCTGGTGGACATGAGGACCGTCTGGTAACTTGCCTCCCTGGTCCAAAGGTGGCAGACCTTACGCATCACCTAGATAGGATTATAGACAGTGCTGGGGAGGAGCCAGCTTCCGTGGTACATGTGGGCACCAACGATATAGGAAAATGTGGTAGAGAGGTTCTGGAAGCCAAATTTAGGATTTTAGGTAGGAAGCTGAAATCCAGAACCTCCAGGGTGGCATTCTCTGAAATGCTTCCTGTTCCACGTGCAGGTCCCCAGAGACAGGCAGAGCTCCAGAGTTTCAATGCATGGATGAGACGATGGTGCAGAGAAGAGGGATTCAGTGTTTTAAAGAACTGGGGAAACTTTTGGGGAAGGAAAGACTTTTCCGGAAAGATGGGCTCCACCTTAACCAGAGTGGAACCAGGCTGCTGGCGCTAACTTTCAAAAAGGAGATAGAGCAGCTTTTAAACTAGAACAAGGGGGAAAGCCGACAGTCACTCAGCAGTGCATGGTTCGGAGAAATGTATCCTTGAAGGATACAAATGAAACAGGAGAGTTAGGGCATCCCAACAGAGAGGTTCCAGTAAAAGCAAACGTAGTCCATGTGCCTATATGTAAAAAATCACCGAAGCTAATGATTTCCAAATTATCCCTGAAAAGCAGGTTGTTAATACAAACAAAAAACACACTTTGAAATGTCTGTATGCCAATGCCAGAAGTCTAAGAATTAAGATGGGAGAGTGTATAGCAGTAAATGATGAGATTGACATAATTGACATCACAGAGACTTGGTGGAAGGAGGATAACCAGTGGGACAGTGCTATTTCAGGGTACAAGTTATATCGCAATGATAGGGAGGATCAACTTGGTGGGGGTGTGGCACTTTATGTCCAGGAGGGTATAGAGTCCAAGATAAAGATCTTACAATAGAGTAAATGCTCAGTAGAATCTATATGGGTAGAAATCCCATGTGTGTTGGGTAAAAATATAGTGATAGGAGTATACTACCGGCCACCTGGACAAAATGGTCAGACAGATGATGAAATGCTAAGAGAAATCAGGGAAGCTAACCAATTTGGCAGTGCAATAATTATGGGAGATTTCAATTACCCCAATATTGACTGGGTAAATGTAACATCAGGAATTGCTAGAGACATAAAGTTCCTGGATGTAATAAATGACTGCTTCATGGAGCAATTGTTTCAGGAACCAACAAGAGAGGGAGCTATTTTGTATTTTAGAGATCGACTGCAGGAGATCGTTCAGCGGCGGTCCGGAACCCCCGCTGAACGACCTCCTGCAGTCGATCTCCTGCCGGCGCCATTTTCCGTACGGAAAACGATTTGCGGCAGGAGATCGCTCCCGGACCCCCGCTGGACCCCCAGGGACTTTTGGCCAGCTTGGGGGGGCCTCCTGACCCCCACAAGACTTGCCAAAAGTCCAGCGGGGGTCCGGAACGACCTCCTGCAGTCGAATCGTGTTGGTCTATGGCCGCCGCCATTTTGCGGCCGCCATTTTGCAAAATGGCGCCGGCTGAAGACAACACAATTCAATTGCAGGAGCCCGTTCCGGACCGCCGCTGGACCCCCAGGTAATTTAAGGCATTTGGGGGGGGTTCGGGAGGGTGGGGGATTTAATTTAAAGGGTCGGGGGTGGGTTTTAGGGGGTTTTAGTGTGCCGGTTTTCCTGCCATTGGTTTAGGGCAAGTAAGTAAGTTCCTGCCCTCCCCCGATTTACGATTTTTTAACGATAAATCGGGGGAATTGGTATTGTATCGTGGCCCTAACGATTTTTGACGATTTAAAATATATCGGACGATATTTTAAATCGTCAAAAAACGATTCACATCCCTAACAGATACTGGGAGGACCCAAGGAGGAAAGTGTACCTGTCCCAAAGATCTGACTTGATAAAGGGAGAGTTAGGAAGAGACAGTGATGTTTGGTTTTGTACTGAGGATTCCTGTGCAGTACTGGTACACTGCTGTAAGGACCTGATTCACTAAGGGTTTTTCCATAGTCACAAAATGGGAGAAAAGCCTTAATAAATCTGGCCCTAAGTGAGCTATTTTCTTTTGCCACCAGTTTTGTCCATAAAGATTTTATTTTGAACAACAGCTTGGAATGTAAAGAGTGATTTTTGTTACTGGACTTGTGTGCAGAAGTGCCTTACTCCCCAAAGAGAGAGAGGGAGAAAACCTTAAGGGCCTTGTAAACTTGTTTTTATAATAGAAACATAGAAATGACAGCAGAAAAGGACCATATGGTCCATCCAGTTTGCCCAGCAAGCTTATGGTAGTATCTGCTGCACCGTGTTGGTTACCTCCATGCTTATTAGTTTCACATACCATAAAAGTCAGGGCCCTCGTTAGTTGCTTTTTGAATCCAGTTCCCCCATGACCCTCATTGTTATCAGTTTCCCACTCCATTAAAGACAGGGCCCACATGCTTGAATCCAATTCCCCATTACCTCTTGCCATTGAAACAGAGAGCAGTGTTGGAGTTGCATCAAAGTATCAGGCTTATTGGTTAGTGTAGCAACTGCTGCATCAGCAAGTTACCCCCATACTTGGTTCCCCATACCGTGTTTGTTGCTGTACAAATCCACTTCCCCTTTTTCTCCTGCCGTTGACACAGAGAGCCATGATGGAGTTGCATTAACAATATCAAGGCTTATTGGTTAAGGGTGGTAACTGCCCGGGACAGTCATAGGCCTTGCATGATCTGTGGCCCTCCCCGTGTGCTGCCGTGCCCAGGACCAGAAAAGAGATGGGGGCTACACTAATATCCTAAGGTTGAGGACAAGGGGAGTTTTTCCAAGGAGCAGAAGAAAGCATTTACCCAGATAGCACCCAAGGAGAAGAGAGTTCCATAGAAAGTGTTCAGGAGGGAACTGGAGATCTATACAGCAATCTGCTGTAATCCTACAGAAAGAAAGAGGAATATCTGACATGTCCAGTCAGTTATAAGATGCCAGCTTGATGCTTCATGTTGAAAGCAGGGAGCTGTGCAAAAAAGGGATTAACAGGAAAAAGAGGAGACTCTTTTACAGAGGTACGGTGTGATGGGATTTCCAGCTATAAGTGTATTCTAAGAGGAATAGGATTCTCCTTAACTGAGTCAGTAGGAGAACCTGCCACGGGGGAATTAAAAAGATTCTGAGTTACTTCGTGTATTGAATGTGTGAATAAAGTTTCTAGATTCTTCACAGAATGCCAGATGTGTTGTTATGGTAAAGATCTAGAAGTTAAGCTTTCCCCCCTTTATTGGGAACGTCATACCCAGAAACACCCTTATAGTGAGGACATGTGAAGGTAGGTTACAGGAAGCTAGAAGGAAAAGGAAGATATGAGGGAAACATGAACATATTTAGTAAGCTTCAATATGTAAGGAACCCTGGGTTCCCTTACCAGAAGGCTTATATAAAAAATTCTGGGGAGGTACAGAGTTATCAGTGAGTAGCAATTGGAGTTTTGTCTCGGTCATGTGGGAGAAGCAGATGATTGTGTTTAGCCTTTATAAATTCCTGCCACCATCTCAGGGTGTGAATTCTTACTTCAATTTTTCCCTCAGTTAGCCCGTCGTGGGATGGCTTTGTCTGTGCAGTCCACTGGAAAAATGATTTTTATATTCTCTCAGTCAGAGGACTGGGTAAAGCACTGGGGATAGTGGGATTTAACCCTATTTTTGGTCCAGCACTTTTGTTATTGGAGAAGGAGGGTTTTTCCACGTTTTCTTTTTCTCATTTGCTTTCCCTTTTTTTGACTGAAATTTGTATGTCTGTTTTGATGGACTGAGTATCCTAGGGCCCAGGGACTCCGATTTTTGGGATCCAAAGGAGGAGGTGTCATTCACCTAGAAAGAACCAGAGAATGTGGTGGTGTCATGATCAGGGACAAATAGACATTTCCAGTGTGAAGAAGTTGAGAAGAGCCATGTAAGAATTCTTGATTTTAATTCAGGGGAGAATCATTAGGGAAGAGAAAAGGTAATACAGTGCCCACCCATGAGGAGGAGATAGTGGACCAAATTACTCAATGAATTGGCTGAAATAATTGGAAGACATGTTGCTGAAAAAGTGGGGACACACATTTATTAAAAGTCATCTTGTAATAATCAGTTGGACATTTTTTCAATGCTAATAATACTAGTAATACTTTTCAGGCATTCATTATTTAATGTAATTCGAGCAGCACTATTTCGGTAACAGTCAGTGCAGTTGTAGGGTTTATTTCAGCTTACGTTACATTAGTTCATATGCCTTCCTAAAGATCCAAGTTTCAGGAATAGAAGTAGAAAATATGGCTGCCCAGGGTACACTAGAATGGGTTCTCCTCCCTTCCAAATACCTATGATCCACCATCTAACAGTATTATTGTAGTCAAAGGTCAGATTAAACAACATTGAACGATTAGCAATTATTATGAAACTATGTTACCGAACCTAAAGGCACCCCCATTACCAATGATAGGAACAGATGCATGTACAATTTACTTTATGTGCCTCTATGTAAACCGTTGTAACGGTAAGCTACTGAATGACGGTATAGAAAAGATTTTAAATAAATAAACCTCTCCTTTCCTGTTCTCCTTGGCAGAGACTCCTGTGTGAAGACCCAGGTTTCTCCTCTCTCCTCCTTTTTATGGATTCCAACTGGTATCTTCTCACATTCTCAAACTCTTCTTCTCAGTCTGAAGAATCCAAAAATACTGCAACAGGGAAAAATATTTCTTTTTCCCCACTGCTTTCTCTCAGGCAGGAAGGATGGACAAAAAAACTTTGTCCCAAAATAAAATACATTTAGACAAAACACTTGAAATCAATGACCACAATCACTAGCCACTGGATGTGGGCCATCAAATTGATCCAATTGATTCCTATACTTCTGAACAAAGCTTTTTAAGCCAATACTGAAAAAGTATAGGGAACCACACAATCAAATCCTCTTCCTTCAACCTCTAAAACAAATTGCCACATTGAACCCAGGGGGTAACATGCTAATATGCAGGCAGGAAACCACCATTGCAGCAAAGTCCAGTGTGGGTGCTGTGGCAAGATGGTACATTCCTCTAACCTATATTGCATGGTCCTAACCTGTAGGCCAGATCTCTAGTGCATGGGGTCTCTACACTAGAAAAGTGCTCGCATGTTATAAAATCGGGGGTCGGCACGCGCAAGGGGGTGCACATTTGTGCAACTTGCGTGCGCCGACGCCCGCTGGCTTCCCCTGTTCCCTCCCAGGCCGCTCCACTTTAAGAGCAGCCTGGGAGGGAACTTCCCTACCACCTATTCTAACCTTCCTACCCCTTCCCCTAATCTTCCTGCCCCCTAGACCTATCCTAAACAACCCCCCAAAAAAAAAAATCGTTGTCTTACCTCTTGCGCCTGCCTCGGGACAGGCGCAGGTTGCACATGCAGGCACCCTGCCGGCACATGATCCCCCCGGCACAGCAGCCTCTAGCCCTGCCCCCAGACCACCCCACCCCGCCCCCTTTGAAAATAGTCCCGGCACGCATAAAGCCATTTTTTGCACGTAGGCCTTTGAAAATCTGGCCCTATGAGAACATTTTCTTCCCTATGTAAAACTGCAATTTCTGGGGATGATCCCAAAATGCCATTTGCACTAATTTTTTTTGTACAATATTGTCACATGGACGTGCGTGCGCACATTTGAACATCTACCCCTTAGCATGTAGGATAGGAGAACCGAATTATGTCATATGATCACATTTATTCAAGCAAGAAGATCTCGCCCCCTGATTCTGTTTTACAGCAATAAGTTGATAGTAATTTATACTAATTCTTTAGTAGCTTCCAGTTGCTGTATCCATCCTCAGAAATAGTTTTAAGTACAGAAAGGGAAGGGAATCCACAGTAAAGTTTACTTCTTTTTACCTAGAAATGAGCCTTTTTCTAACTGAGAAGCAACAGTTGGGCAGACTGGAACTCATCTGATTGGGCTTTGACTGTATCCCTGGTAAGCACAGTTTGGGCCACGATCGCAGCCTTTGCTTGGCTGGCTATGAGAAAGCAATGGAACAGAGACTTTCATAACAAAAGCTGTTCCTTGAAAGCCAACCCTGGTGAAAGGTTGAGTTATTCCTGCTTTACTGAGCATGAAATGAAATGGAAAGGCAGTATTAAGTGGGCTATTAAACATAAGACATGGAATCCTGCTGTCTTTTCCCCTTGCATGCATAATATCTGTCAAGTGACTTCCCTGGGTTGTCCCTTTGGTTTTTGGGTTTTGTTTTTTTTTTTTAAGAAATGTTGGTGTTGCAATTACCCCACAATCCCTTTATGGTCAACTGAAAAAAAAAATGTAGTTCCTCTGGGTGACAAAGTTCTGCTCTGCAGTTCTCCACCCCAATGTATGTAGATTTACCAGTCAGAGTCCTGTTTTACAAACTGAACTTTTGCAGAAAGTTAACCAGAACAGCGGAAGAAAGTCCTTCAGAGTAGGTCTGTCTGATTTTTCTTCTTTCAAAGCAACATAAAACTGCCTGCACTGATGTTATTTTAATAGTCTGTTAAAAGGCCCTGAGATCTGTGGTGCATTTCACGGACATGGCATAAGTGCATTTTAGCTTTTATTAATTTCTAATTAATAGGAATCTCATAAATGCTTTTAGCCTAGACGTAGGCTCTAAATTAGAGCTGAACGCAGTATTCTTTTTGATGCTTCATTACAAAAATTCTGTTCTCCTCTCCTGACTGTCTCTCTGCATAGGCGTTGCAATTATTTCCTGTCAAATTCAATTCTGTTATGGCCGGTGGAATTCTTAAATGTATTCTAAATTTGGAATTAGATGTGCCAGGCATTTCTCTTCTTCACGCATAATACAAGAAGCCTCTTCATGTGTCCTCGAGCCTTTCTGGAGGAAAAACGAAAGGTTATCTTTAAAAAAAAAAAAAACTGACAAGAAAAGGGGGCTGATTGGGAAATAGGAAGTGTTCCTGGCAACCAGGAGGTTATACAGACACAGGCGCTAGTTCTGTGGGTGCTTGAGCATACCCAGTATTCTCTCCTGCACTCTTAACGACAGGAGCTAGAGCTGCTATACTGCAGAGAATAGCAGGCAAGACTCTATTGCACAATGCAGAATCTCAGGCAGCAAAGAACAGTCCTCTGCTTCCTGCTCCAGTCCCTCCTCTCTCAGGTCTTCCCAGTAGAAGTTTTCCCTTCTCTTCTGCGGATTGTCAGACCTGGAAACCCAGGCCGAGCCACAGCTCCTTGATGTTCCTCTGTGTCTCCCAGTACAGCTCCTCAGGTCTTTCAACTACAAACATTCTTCATCAAAACTCCTTCAACGAGAGTTCCCCAAGCCTACTCCCAGATTCCTTCAAAAACTCTTTCTGTGCCTCTTGAGAGGCAGTTTTATACTCCCCAGAATGTCACATTCACTTTGGGAGAAGAAGCACCCTGTCCTCAGGTAAAATACACACTCTCTCTCCAAACTTTTCTGAACCTCCCTTGCCATAAGATTCCTTATGTTAAAAGATAGTACATACTCCAGGATACCTCTGAACTTCCAGCGAATCCTCCACTGCTGGAAGATTATGAATTTTAAGACCTAAGCCCTACTCTAGTAGCCAAACATGGGCCATACTAGTGAAATGAATAAAATCATTTTAAAATAGGCCAACTTAGGCCTGGATTCTCTAAGGTCGCAGACCTTAGAGAATTCGGCGGTAACGGGGTGGGGGGGGGCTGAGCGGGGGGCGATCCTGTGATAGCCGGCAGCGATCACACCTCCGCGGTGTGATCGCTGCCGGCTTTCGTGCCGAAAAACTACACCATAAAAGGTGTAGTTATTCAGCGCGAAACTGGAGGTGATAAGGAATCTTACCTTTCACCGCCAGCGATGTGTCCGCAGCGTCGGCCCCAGTGCGGACCCAACTCCTCCTCTTCCAGGGCAGACTCCACCCCAAGCTAGATATCGCACGCGAAAAGGGTCTTCTGGAGATTGGATCCAGCGGCAAGGAACAAGGCTGGAACATCTGGACACAGGAACTGAAGAAACTGGAACATCTGGAGACAAGAACCAACTGGACTAGAACATCAGGACACAGGAACCAAAGAGATGAACATCTGGATGCAGGAACCGAAGAGACTGGAAAATCTGGACACAGGAAAAAACAAGGACACAGGATCAGACAAAAGACCAGGGACACACAATGAAGAACAAAGGAGCTCCCACGAAGAACAAAAGACCTTGAAGAAGCAATGATGGACCTCAGGAACCTCCTGGAAAGACAAGCTGGAATCCAGGAGCAGGCAGCTCCTTGCAAAGGCCCAGAGGAAATGAAGAGAAGCCCTTTATAGGGCTACCAGGCAGAAGCTGGATAACATCATCAATAAGGTCAGCTGCAGGGCTTTTCCTGCCACGGGCCCTTTAAATTTGAGAGAGAGGCACACGTGCACCTAAGCAGGAGCCAGGGCTGGAACAGCAACAGCAGCGGTGTCAGCGGCAACTCCTCACTACGGAGAAGGCAGCATCGGTGGCGGCTCCCCTGCCATGGAGAGAGGAGGGCTGTCATCTGACCAGCAGGCAGGAGTGATGGCGGCTCCCAGCCATGAGGAAGGCCCTGACAGCGGCTCCCAACCATGCCAGAAGACCAGGGTGACGGTAGCACCTGGGCTGCAGAAAGAGGCCGCGACAATGACTGCTCCTTGCCGCAAGGCTGGGCAGGCGAGGCCCCAGCAGTGGCACCCCCGCCACAAAGAGAGTCCGGTGGAAAATGAGAGGCCACTCATGGACTTGTCCCATGGCGGCATCACAACAGAATATTGGCATTATCCTGCTCAATTAGCTAAACACCTTTGCTCCACTCTAGACCAGTGGTTCTCAACTTGTGTGTCACGACACACCAGTGTTTCGCCAGGCACACTCAGGTGTGTTGCCATAATCCCGGTCCCCGCTGACCCAGTTGCTCCCCCTACCTGAGAGAAATAGGGCTTAAAATTCTGATAGCTCGGGCAGAACGCGGCAGGAGAGCTGGAGTAAGCAGCACCAGCATGCTCTCTTCTTCCAGCCCCCGCCCCCTCGCGGCACAGAAGAGGAAGTAGTGAGCAGCAGGTACATGCACGGGAAGAAGAGACCATGCTAGTGCGGGCAGCATTGGCCGGAAGAAGAGAAGAGAGGCGTGGCCTCAAGAATGAGCAGCGCAGCTCGGAGTAAAATGAGGAACAACGTCAACCCCTGCAGCAGATGGGACTCCTTTCTCTGCGAGGGCTGAAAGTGAAGGAGGTTGCTCCTGCCTGTATGGTTGGAAGTGGAGGAGGCTGCTGCTGCCACTAGATCGGGGTGTGGGGGAGTGGAGAGAGTGAGTGAATGAGCAAGTATATGTGAGATCCTGTGTTGTGTGTGTGAGTGAGGCAGTATGTATGTGAATGACTGAGAGCCTGTATATGTGAAAGAGAGTATGTGTGTGATTGAGAGCCTGTGTGTGAGAGATAGAATGAATGTAAGTGTATAACTGAGAACCTGTATGTGTAAGTTTGTGATTGAAAACTTGTTTGTGTGAAAGAGTGTGTGTGTGATTGAGATTATTTGTGTGTAAGAGAGATCATGTGTATTTATGATTAAGAGCCTGTGTGTATAAGTAAAAGAGAGAGCATGTGTGTGTCTGTGTGTGATTGAGAGCTGGTTTAGGTGAAGGAGTATGTAAATGAGAGAAAGAGAGAGAGCATGTTTGTAAGCCTGTGAATGAGACTCTATGTGTGAGAGAAAAAGACAGCAGGTATGTGTGTGATTGAAAGCCTGTGTGTGTAAGCGTGAAAAGATAGACAGCATGTGTATAAATATGTAATTAAGAGCCTATATAAGTGAGAGAAAAAGCATGTGTATATGTGAGTGACTGAGAGCCAGTGTGAGAGAGAGAGAGGAGAAAGTTGTCTTACGCGCACCGAGCCTATTTTAAAAAGGCCCAGCGACGCATGTAAAGCCCCGGGCTACATGTTAGACCCAGGGCTTTACAAAAGGGGCGGTCCGGGGGTGGGGCGTGTGCACAACTTACTTCAGCCCCAGGGCTAAAGTAAGTTTTGAAATAAAAAGAAGTCATCAAGGGGGAAAGGGTGGGGGAGGTAGGGGAAGGGAAGGTGGGGAAAGGGTGGGGGAGGTAGGGGAAGGGAAGGTGGGGTGGGGGGTGGGGATAGGGAAAAGGGGAAGGCAGCACGGAGCAAGCACATATAGGCCATAAGAACATAAGAAAATGCCATACTGGGTCAGACCAAGGGTCCATCAAACCCAGCATCCTGTTTCCAACAGTGGCCAATCCAGGCCACAAGAACCTGGCAAGTACCCAAAAACTAAGCGCTTCTTTTAAAATCTACCCCTTTTTGTATCCCTATTATTTTTCATTACTGGGTCTTTGTGTCTGCTATTTTGAAATATTTTATTGGTATCTAGAACTTTTTGATATGAGTTTTTAATTATTGGATATTCCACTCATCAGCTGTTTCGAAATAATCTGTTCTTTTTGTTAGTATGGTTTTGCTGCTATTGATTTTGTTTCTTGATTTGTTTCATAAGGATGGGTGATGTTTCTTTTTTCCTTTATTACACTGCATACAGAGACTCTGACTTGTTGCGGTTTCTAATTCAGTTTTTGTCTGCATGCTTCTAGTTATGCATTTTGGTTTCTTTATTCTTTCTTAGGTGAGGGGTCAGCTCATGTGACTCAGGTGAGGTTCTCTGCTGGGGTGTAGTTTGTGTAGGGCTCTATAGCAGCCTGACTTGTTCTGTTTTCCTAATAGGAGGTGTATTGGTGTCTTAAGGCCTGGTGTAATATTTTCAGTGTTGCCTTTTCTTAGGTAAGGTGTTTACTGTTTGAGTGCTGGAAATTTTTGCTGTTTTGGTATGGGATGTTTACTATTTATGCAATTTCTGTTCAGACAGAATACATATCTTTCCCTTGGGTCATTCTTAACAATAAAAATAATACTGGACGTTACTTTTTATTTCTGCTGTGAATTGTAATGAGCAGTGTGTCACTTATGTGAGCGTGGTCTGTCAGGTGTGTCACGATGGGAAAAAGGTTGAGAACTACTGCTCTAGACTACCCTCAGCGCATCTCTGAGTTGTTAGCCTGCTAAGTCAGGGGTCGTCATTAGTGGAAAATTGAAAACCATGGGGTCTTTCTATGTCCCAACTTAATCAGCCAAATCACTTTGAATATGGACCCCTGTGTGCATAAATATTTTTGAGGCAATGTTTACTGTAAAGTGAAAGATATTATCTTTGAAAATATTTTGCCATGTTCAGCTTTGCAGGATTGTTGTCAGTGTTTAAAATTTATCAAAATATAGTAACAGGGTTAATTTTTACTAGGGGTAAGCGTGCCAAAATGTTTTGTGTCCTGTTTTTGCAAAACTATAGCAGGAAAATACATAATTTTGTATTTTTTTCCTCTCATTTTGTTTTGAAAAAATGTGCATACCTAATTTTTTACTGATGATCTCTCTTCTTATGCTCCCTATTATTCCTCTGGTTCTTATCCACTATCTTGTAGGGATGTGAATCGTTTTCCATATCGTCTTAACGATAGAAATCGTGTGGCAGGGCAAGAAAATCGTCTTAGGCACGATTTTTTAGTTAAAAAATCGTTAAAAATCGTTTTTTCCGATTAGTGCGCACTAACTGAAAATGATACAATTTGACACTTTTCAGGTCAGTTAAGGTCAGTTTAGGAATGAATATGTATTCCTATTGGCTGCCCTCTTATTTATTCATGTTACCAAGTTTCCTACTGACAGTATATGGGGGATGGGAAATGGAAACAGTTGGTAGCTTGACAAAACAAGTAATGTGATCAGTCAATGTGACTAGAACTTGTGCCCTAACCCTGATACCAGGGGTATTGTGATCTTCCTGCACACAGTGCCCTATCCCTATTAATACCAGGAGTGTTGTGATCTTCCTGCACACAGTGCCCTATCCCTAATACCAGGGGTGTTGTGATCTTCCTGCACACAGTGCCCTATTCCTGATACTGGGGGTGTTGTGATCTTCCTGCACACAGTGCCCTATTCCTGATACCGGGGGTGTTGTGATCTTCTTGCACACATCCCGGTATCAGGGATAGGGCACTGCATGCAGGAAGATCACAACACTCCTGGTATTAATAGGGATAGGGCACTGCATGCAGGAAGATCACAACACTCCTGGTATTAATAGGGATAGGGCACTGCATGCAGGAAGATCACAACACCCCTGGTATCAGGGATAGGGCACTGTGTGCAGGAAGATCACAATACCGCGGAGGAGTGAGGGTCAGGCAGCTCCCCCCTGTCTGTGAAGCCAGCCTCTCACTAGTAATGCAGGGAGGGAGCTGTCTCAGACTTCACCATCCCCCCCCCCCCCCTCACCCACACACCATTCACTAGCTGGGACATGGGGGAAGTCAGGAGTGAGGGTCAGGCAGCTCCCCCCTGTCTGTGAAGCCAGCCTCTCACTAGTAATGCAGGGAGGGAGCTGTCTCAGACTTCACCATCCTCCCCCCCCCTCACCCACACACCATTCACTAGCTGGGACATGGGGGAAGTCAGGAGTGAGGGTCAGGCAGCTCCCCCCTGTCTGTGAAGCCAGCCTCTCACTAGTAATGCAGGGAGGGAGCTGTCTCAGACTTCACCATCCACCCCCCCCCCCTCACCCACACACCATTCACTAGCTGGGACATGGGGGAAGTCAGGAGTGAGGGTCAGGCAGCTCCCCCCCTGTCTGTGAAGCCAGCCTCTCACTAGTAATGCAGGGAGGGAGCTGTCTCAGACTTCACCATCCTCCCCCCCCCTCACCCACACACCATTCACTAGCTGGGACATGGGGGAAGTCAGGAGTGAGGGTCAGGCAGCTCCCCCCTGTCTGTGAAGCCAGCCTCTCACTAGTAATGCAGGGAGGGAGCTGTCTCAGACTGGTATCAGGGTTAGGGCACTGTGTGCAGGAAGATCACAACACTCCTGGTATTAATAGGGATAGGGCACTGTAAGAGATGACTGTAGTAGATTGAATAAAGATCTGATGTTTCTGCTCTCCTCACACCAAACAAAAACAACACACAAGCAGAGAAGCCCTTCTTACAAAGCTGAGCTAGTGAGTTAAGTAGGAGGAAAAGTAAACATACTGGTGCCAGTGTGGCTACTTAAAAAATACACTTACCAACAATCAATTACATATATTTGAACTGTGTACAGTTCCAGCCAGGACCACCTTTCTAAAATGCACAGTGATTGGCAAATTCAACATGCACTAGCATTTCAGGTGCCTGCTAACAAAAATAATAAACAAACAAGTTCTAGTCAGGTGAGTGCTGATCATTACATTACTTTTTTTGTCAAGCTTCCAACTGTTTCCATTTCACATCCCCCCAACCATATTGGTAACATCAATAGATAAGAGCACAGCCAGCCAATAGGAATACATACATATTCATTCCTAAGTGACCTTTACTGACCTGGGAAGTGTGAACACTTTGTTTCATTTTCTGTTGGTGTTCGTTAGTTTCCAGTTCCATTTCCCATCCCCCCAACCATCACCTCAGTGGTAACCTTGGTAACATCAATAGATAAGAGGGCAGCCAGCCAATAGGAACACATATTCATTCCTAACTGACCTTCAGTGACCTGGAAAGTGTTTATTTGTATCATTTTCAGTTAGTGCGCACTAACGGGGAGTTAGTGCGCACTAACACGATTTAACGATTTTTAACGATAAATCGTTAGAATTTCTATTGTATCGTGTTCTATAACGATTTAAGACGATATAAACATTATCGGACGATAATTTTAATCGTTGAAAAACGATTCACATCCCTACTATCTTGTCACATTGTTTTGCAGCCTTGATAACACTAGATATCACCCTCAGATCTCTTTCCTGTTTGGTGCATGAGTACCTTTGCTATTCGTATATACAGCTTTTTTGGATTATTGCATGACAAATGCATAAGATTACACTTTTTCTTTTGCAATAAACACTTAGTTGCCACACTTTTAACCAGTCTTCATTTTATCTGCTCCAGCTGGAGTGTCTTCCCTTTGTAGATCTAGGTATCATCTGCAAAAAGACAAACATTTCCTTCTAGCCCCTTTGCAATATCACTTATAAAAATGAACAAATCTGGACATGGAACTCCACTGATAACCTCCTCTGTTGCCTATCACTCGACCAGCTTGCTATCCTGTGAACCCACTTCTGAGTTGCTTGGCTTATTGATGTGTCCTATAATGGAACAGTGTCAAAGGCCTTACTGCAACTTAAGTATGCTACATCCATCACTTGCCTCAGAATTAAATCTTTAGTCACCCAAGTCAAAAAAAATAGAACATATTAGTTTGACATGATCTCCCTGTGGTAAAACCATGCTGCCTTGGATCCTATACTGCTGGTTTCAAGATACTCTACTTTCCTTTCTTTTAGTAGTGACTCCATTAGTTTAAAAACCACCTAGGTCAGACAAACTGACCTATGGTTGCCAGCCTCCTTACTCCCATTATTATGAAGAGGGTCAGCATCTGCCCTTCTCCAGTCCCCTGCAATCACTCCTATTTCTAAAGAATAAATGAATAGTGGAGATGCCAAAATCTATTTAAAGTTTTCTTAATATCATATGATGTATCCCGTCTGGTACCTGATTTGTCTAGTTTCAATTGGGCTATTTCAGATAAAACCTTTCATGAGATAATGTCTCCAAATGGTGTAATTTTGTGCATACTTTGACAGGAATGAACTTCACTCACAAGCCAGAGTATATGTTCTGTATGAACTCAATTGCTCATATTTACTGCTAATGCGCTTTCTAATACTTGCATTGTGCCAAATAGAGCCTTCTTCTGGAGTTCATAAGGTATAATGTGCACAGGCAACTTGTTTAGATGCTCCTGAAAGTTCTTTTTAAGCAGACCAGTGGCATCCAATACAACTGAGACAATTTCTGTATCTTTCTACCATACCGTCACCAACAGTGAAGATTTTATGTGATTTGGCATGATGAAAGGTACCCAAAGATGAGATTTGTACATTGTACTCTCAACCTAGCTTCATACCTGCTAGGTAGAGAGTGCATCAAGATAGGTTGAGAGTACAATGTACAAATCTCATCTTTGTATACCTTTCATCATTCCAGATCATATAAAATCTTCACTGTTGGTAACTGTGCTGTTTGTATCTCTGACTGTGCATGTAGAACTGGCTCCCAAAACCTCACCCCAAGTTAAGAATGGCCCCTCTTACAGTGTTATAAAAAGTTGACCCATAACACACAACTATCGCAGGCATAATGCCAGGAAAAAAGGTGTAGTTAAATCCTGAGATAGCGTGTATTATGTTTTCGCACACAACGTTAAGCGCCCCTCATTTTCACAAACTCCACCCAAACTCCTCCCACTTGATGAAATGTTTAAAATTTGCATACGCATCACGCAATGTGTTATTTATCATATTATGGTGTTATCGCAGGCATTAGGGTCCTAATGCAATTTAATGAATGACCCTCTTAGATTGTAAGCCCTCTGGGGATAGGGAAATACTGACAGTATCTGAATGTAATCCACTTTGAAGTGCCAAAAAGCATAATATAAAAATCTAAAATAAATAAATTATGCAGGCGGATTTTGAAACATGCTTGCGCGAGGAAAAAAAGGTTTTTTCCACCACTTTCAAGACCTCTCTGTTTCTTCATTCTGCAAGTCCCCACTTGACCCCGAACCCTCATGCTATGCTAAAAGCTCTAAACCTTGAGATCTCCAGGCTTCTTCCTCACCAGGACCAGCAGTAAAGTTATGTGGATAACAAGCCGACGCAAGCCATGGTCAGCAATTTTTTAAAATGTGGATTTACACGCATAAAGTATTGTCCCCATCCCTTTTCCACCCCTTCTTCTTGACGTGCACACGGATATGTATGTGCATACTTCATGGTTTCTTAAAATGCACATATGTGGCAATTTTTGCATGAGTGACACTTTTAAAATCAACCTGATAGTTTCTTGGTGTGATTAATTGGAAAATCAGGATGACTCGACAGATGAGATTCTGCTGGTACTTTTCTGAAGCAGCAGCTGTATAACAGCTTCACAAGCCAGTCAGTCCTCCCTCCCTCCAGAATGTAAATGCCTCTCTCATCACAGGTCAATTCTGGTCCTCTCACTCTCAGGATCCTTCTGAACCCCAAGAAGATTTCCAACTCCTGGAGGACTGGGACCTGTACCCTTAAGCCTCAGCACCTTCCTTGAATAAGATGTAGATGAGATAAACATGAAACCTCAGGGTCTTCTCTGTTTAATAAAATCTGCACTCCATGAAGAACGTCATCCATCAGGGAGTGTCCACTGAATCATTACCCCCTCTTTATCACATCATTTATAAGTGCCTTTGGGAGGTATGTAGGTAAATAGAGGGACGGGAACATTTAAACAGGCATGCAGGCAAGTATGTGCATTCATCAGCTTGCACCCAGGGACGTAGCCATTACTATTCTGCTCTGCACAATTCACGCTTCTTTTCCTTAACTAAGGTGTCATACCCTAGCACCCTGCCTAAAGATTGCAAGGTTTTCACATTTTTCAGTAGGGCAATTTCATGATCAGTATCTGAAAAAACATTCATAAAAGAAAATACATTCATTATGAAAAATTGCAGGAGGAGCTTGCAAGACTGGGAGACTGAGCATCCAAATGGCAGATGAAATTTAATGTGGACAAAAGCAAAGTGATGCACAAAGGGAAGAATAACCCACACTGTAGTTACACGATGTTAGGTTCCACCCAGATAGGTCACCACCCAGATAAAGGATTTAGGCATCATCATGGACAATACATTGAAATCCTTAGCTCTGTGTGCAATGGTGGTCAAAAAAGCAGACTGTTAGGAATTATTAGGAAAGGAATGGAGAATAAAACAGAAAATGTCATAATACCTCTGTATCATTCCATAGTGAAGACCGCAGCTTGAGTAATGTGTGCAATTCTGGACACCACATCTCAAAAATGACATACTGAGTTGAACTGGAAATGATACAGAGAAAGGCAACCCAAATGATAAAGGTGATTAAATGACTCCTCTCTGAAGAAAGGCAAAAATAATTAGGCATATTCAACTTGGAGAAGAGAAGGCTGAGAGGGGGATATGATAGAGGTCTATAAAATCATGAGTGGAATAGAATAGGAAAATTTGAATTGGTTATTTACCCTTTCAAAAAATAAAAAGACTAGGGAGCACTCCTTGAAGTTAGTAAATTACACATTTAAAACAAATCGGAGAAAATTCTTTTTCACTCAGTTCACAATTAAGCTCTGGAATTCATTGCCAGAATATGTGATAAAGGCAGTTAGAATAGCTGGGTTTAAATAAGATTTGGACAAGTTCCTGGAAGAAAAGTCCATAAACTGTTATTAAACAGTTAGACTTGGGAAAATCATTATTTATTCCTGGATATCAGCAGCATGGACTCTATCTACTTGTTGGGATCCTGCCAGGTACTTGTGACCTGGATTGACCACTGTTGGAAACAGGATATTGCGCTTGATGGACCTTCAGTCTGACCCAGTATGGCAGTTCTTATGTTCTTATGAATATTTTTGCACTGCTTACATCATCTTAAACTTTGGACAAATCCACTTCATGCTTCATGTAATAAACAGTGTTATGAAGAATTTACTTGAACTGAATTTTTTTAAGTAAATTCCCAAATATTATAGGATGTGGCAGAATTTTTTTTATAATTTCCAGACTTATTGAACTTCTGATTAAAACGGAGTCAAAGCTATCTTTTTCGTTGTTCCTCTAATTATAAGAGAGGTCAGATTAATTATTGCAACAAAAGAAATGCTAGATGCTCCAGCAGGCATCAGTAAGAGAAAGTAGGGTGGATCTGAAATAGTCCATTATGCGTTGTCCTGCAGCATGAATATATTTTAATAGCATTAAAGATCTTTTTTTTCTCATGTGCTGCAAACTTCCATACACATTATGATTCCTTTTTCTTCCCAGTTATTCAGATATGAAGAGAGACCTTCTGTATCCCCACGCAGTTTCATTTTCAGCCTTTCAATATGAATTACTGAAATGCTAGAAGCACTAAAATTATTAATAAAAGAAATGATTTCCATCTGCGCAGACCTTAAACAACTGCCCCCTGCACCCAAGAGACTGGCTGGAAAGTAATGACACGCGGCCTTCTGTTGTTTAGCAGCTTTATACAAATGATGATTAGGGACCTTTGTTTTCAATTTTTCTTTTATTTTCTCTGGGACTTTAACCGTTTATTACAACAAGAACATGAATTATATTTATCTGGAAAAATGACGAGTTATGGTTTTCCCACTTATTTCTTCTGTTTTTGTTGTAATAAATACTGATAAGGTCCCAGGAAAAATAAAATAAAAACTGAAAACAAAGGCCTCTGATGATGATCAAGCAGGATCATTGGCCACATGGATTTCTTTCTTTTGGATGGAATAGCAAAACCTGGATTTCTTCAGTATCTGCCTGTAGTTAGTTGTATTATCCAAGACTTAAAAAGAGCCAGAAAAACGCAGTCCCATTTTCAAAAACATCATAAGTTGCTTTGCATATGGCAGAGTACTTTCGGAAAGCCCCCCAAAAATGATGATTTCTGATGCATAGTAATCAGAGTAGAATGCAAGACTCATGAGAAGATAAGACTGTAATTCTGAAGACTCTTTCTTTGAGTGGAGACCCTTAAGGATTTCCATTAAATGGCTCCAGGAAAAAACCTGGGTAGGACTGTAGTAGTGGAGCATTACATCCTCCCTACGTGGAGAGTCTGCCATGGTAGGTTCCAGCCTGCTCAAGGGTAGACTGTGTCAGAGATCAATGTGGTGTTTTGAGTTGGTAGATAGAGGAGAAGGAGCTGTTCTATTTTAGTTGGATTTCCTCTATTCTTGGTGTGCTAGCCCCCCCCCCCCCCCCAGTTCTGGCTGCACAGAATAGGAAGAGGCAGTTATCTTGCTGGTACATAACCTGTCTGGTAAGGTTGTTTCAGGTTAGAGTTAAGAGATTTTTTTTGGAATTTAATTTTGAAGTTTCTCTGTGAATCTCTAGTCCTGGCTCAGGGAGAGAATTCCTCTGCCTTGGGATGGCTAGGATTAGGGAAGATCTGCTGACTCCATTTCAAAACCCAAGAATGGACATTGGTGATTCACTACAGGGGTGCTTCCATTTTTTTCAGTTTGTGAAGATTTTATTTTTGGTTTGGGAAAAGGTTTTAACATCACTGAGGGGAGAACAATAAGGGGTAGATTTTATAAATTTACACGCGCGTACTTTTGTTCGTGCACCAGGCGCGAACAAAAGTACACTGGATTTTATAAGATACGCGCGTAGCCGCGTGTATCTTATAAAATCCGGGGTCGGCGCGCGCAAGGGGGTGCACATTTGTGCAACCTGCGCGCGCCGAGCCCGGTGCGCGCTGCCTGTTCCCTCCGAGGCCGCTCTGAAATCGGAGCGGCCTCGGAGGGAACTTTCCTTCCACCTCCCCTCACCTTCCCCTCCCTTTCCCTACCTAACCGACCCCCCCCGGCCCTATCTAAACCCCCCCTACCTTTGTTGGCAGATTTACGCGTGCCGAAAGCAGGCGTAAATCTGCGCGCGCCAGTGGGCTGTTGGCGCACCATCACGCAACTCAGGGGCTGGTCCGGAGGTCTCGACCACGCCCCCGGGCCGGCATCACGCCCCCGACACGCCTCTCGCCCTGAAATTCGGGCCGCCCACCCGACACGCACCCGACACGCCCCCTTTGCAAAGCCCCGGGACTTACGCGTGTCCCGGGGCTTGTGCGCGCCACCAAGCCTATGCAAAATAGGCTCGGCGCGCGCAGGGGGGGTTTGGGGTAGGTTTTCAGGGGGTATGCACGTATCTTACCATGTACCCCTTTGAAAATCTACCCCTAAGTTTGCAATCTGGAAAGGAGAACTGTGAGTAAGGACATTTGTTCATATGGAGACTCCCACCAGAGTTTTCACTGTGGGACTAGGAAATTGGAGATAATACACAATCCCAAAAGACCGCAAATACACTACCTCCTATTTAAACAGTGAAATATACAAAGACAGGCTATCAATTAATGCTCACTAATTCAGAAATATTTCAACACTTGAAGTAAAGACATGATCTTTATTATTTACTCCACATCTTAATTGAATTTTTAAATATTCACAAGTTTAAATCACAACACACAATGTTAAAAATCACCCCACATACATTTGTACTCCTTTACACTCAAACCACATGCATACCAACACTTACACCTCATTCCCCATTCCCAAACCCTAAAAACATTCAATATTTCTATTTCTCCCTACTTACTTTTATTTCGGTATGTCTCCTTTGAGAGTCAAACCCTCTCAGGATCCTCAATTACTCTACTTAATACCTTATTTGTAATTGCTATGTATACAACCTAAATCAATCCTTTTCACAGACTTAACCAACTTTCAAATTAAAAGTTCATTGATCATGAAACATCACTGAAGACAGGTCGCCTTGTTTGTGGTAGTTGTTGCATCAAATCCCGACTTTTTCTCCTAATAAAGGCAATCCAAGCGATGTCTTTCAATGTTGTCTCTTAACTTGTTACTGTATGAATCCTTCTCTGAACAGTGTTGTGTCACAACGAGATTCAAGCTGCACAAATTTTTAGAAGATACCCCTTGTGAATCCTTCTCTAAACAATGTTGCATCACAACGTGATTCAAGCCGCATAAGTTTTAAGTTCGTTAGAAAATACCCCGCACAAATTTTTTGGCTTTTTAAAGTCGTAATTTAGCAGCAAAGCTCACAGCCGCAAAAAGAAGTGAAGGAATAAATCGGGTGTGTGTCCGGGTAAGTGTGCATGTGGGATGTTGTAGAGGGAGGTAAATTATTGTTTATTTATAAATGATATATAATTTGTCCTTAAATCTATACCAACAGAATTTTTGCTGAGAGTCAGCGGCCAGAGTGGGATTTCTTGTTACCTTGAAGCGAACAGTTGCATATTTAACTGCACCAACGATTTTATAACAGGCGCACATATATGCACGTTTGTTATAAAATCACCGTGTCCAAGTGCGCGAGCTGGCAAATGCACGCACATGTACGCATGCACGTGGGTCTTAAAAGTCACCTCATAGTTAACAATAAATTGCGTATATGTTAAAGTTATGTTTTATTTTTATTTATATTTAATTTTTTATCTTGTGTTAATAGAGGAAAAAGACTTCAAAAACTAAACAGCAACAAAGTTGCTACTGCGGTTGGGTCTTCTTAATCAGTCAAAAAACCTGCTTTTATAGTGACCACATGTGCCATCAAAAACCTTGACAAATAAACAAAAGAGACTTAACTTATGTGGATCCTGGGATTCTCTGTACGGAAGCACTTCATTGGCTATGCTGGATGACACAACCAATCAGCAAAAAGCATGGAAATTCTGGCCTTTGGATTGGTTAGTTCTGTCTTGCCACTTTCTAAACAAGCAGCAGTCCGGTCACATTTAAATTCTACTTGATTTATTGAATGGGTAAACCTCAAAGTAAGATTTAGATATTTATTTTGGGTTTTTTTACAAGAATTGTAATTTATAAGAATGGTTTTGTTTTCAAGATAATCGGGAAAGACATCAATACAACATTGTTTGTCAAAAGTAGACGTTTAGAAAAAATTCCCTGATGCAGCCTATGCTTGGCGAAACTCTGGCCATCGTCGGATTATAAGATTCAAATCACATTCTAAGAATTGCTTTGTTGGCATTTTAAGAACTGCTTCCACATGGAGAATCCCAGGATCCTCATAAGTTAAGTCTCTCTTGTGTTGCGCGTCCCAGTCGCGCTGGTGCCATGACCGGGCCTGCTCACCTCGTGCTTCCCTCCACGAGCTCCGGGCACTCCTCTCTCGCTGCTGCAGCCAGCTCACGGCGTCCTCTGCGACGTCCCTGCACACCTCCATCTTTGCAGGCCTCACAGCGGAGCTCCCATCGGGGCTCTGCGTCCTCGGCCCCGCCCCTAGGCCCGTGCGCAGCCCGCGCTCCCTCCTTTAAAGGGCCCAGGGCGGGAAACTCGGGCCGGATACCTCCCGATGATGTCTCTTGAGCTCCACTTAAAAGGCGAGGCTCTTCCCACAGTTCCTCGCCTTGGCAAACAGGTCGTCTCATTCGTGAGAAGCTAGTTGCCGTCCTGAGTTCCTGCTTCCTTGATCCTGTGCTTGTTCCAGTATTCCTGCGTTCCTGCGTTCCTGTCTTTGTTCCAGTGTTCCTGCGTTCCTATGTTCCAGTGTTTGTTCCAGTGTTCCTGCGTTCCTATATTCCTGTGCCTGTTCCAGTGTTCCTGCATCTGTGTTCCCATGGTCCTCCCTGTGTGCCAGCGTCTGTTCCTGATTCCTGCTCCGCTTCCCAGGTTATACCTTCTCGGACTGATTAATGGTACAGACCTCGGCTTGCCTCTCACCATGCTTGGACTGATACCCAGTATTGATCTCTGCTCACCACTGTTCACGTTTGGACTGCTGCCTGGAACTGACCTCTGCTTGCCACTGACCACGCTCAGACCGATACCTGGAACTGACCTCGTCTTGCCACTGACCACACTCGGACTGATACCTGGAACCCTTGCTTTGGCTGACCCTCTCAGATGGATACCCTGGCTTTGACCCTTGTGCTTCACTCGGACACTCTTTTCGCCTCTCCTGTGACCACCAGGTCTGCCTGCTCTGATGCTACCTGCGACCTTCTACAAGCTAGACCACTAGGCGCTGCCTTTCCTGTCCGGAGGACCTTCAGTTCCTGTTCCCTTCCATTGGTCTCCGGTACACTCTGTTCCGGTCTAGCTCAACTATTCTCTACTAGCTACGCACCCTTGTTCTTGGTGGGCACACCTCTCTGGGAGACCCTCTGAGACCCAGCTAAGCCCAGGTGGTCCGGGTACCCAAGGGCTCAACCTGCGGAACCCCCGGACTGTTATTGGTGAAGCTCCAGCTTGCCTCTGTCTCCTCGTGTGCTCCATCTCCTGGCGGCAGGCGCCCTCTGGGACTTCCCTGAGGACTGTACCAATCCGGCGCCAGGCCAAGGGTCCACCTCCAGCACAACATCTTGTTTATTTGTCAAGGCTTTTGATGGCACATGTGGTCAATATCAAAAGAGTTTTTTTGACAAGATTAAGAAGCTCCAACCACAGTAGCAATTTCCTTGCCCTGTTTGGTTTCTGAAGTCTTTTTCCTCCATTAACACAAAATAAAAAAAATATAAATACAAATAAAATGTTACTTTTACATATGCGCAATTCAAGAGGTTTATTGTTAACTATGGGTAGGTGCTTTTTTCATGTTTTAAAAAAATGTGTACATTGCCAAACGATTGTTACTGAAAATCTGCAGTGGTAAAGTTTTGCTTTGGAACCCCCAGCCAGAGTGCCCAGTCTATTTATTTGTACTGACGCCTATCATATACACATAGCAATAGTATAACATGAGAAGAGAGAGAAGCATCCTTTACATTTTGGGGCCCTGGAGGTATATCCTACCCCTCCGCCATCTAGAGAATCCAGTCCCCAGGGCTGTCGGGACATTGAGAGGACTTAGCCTCAGGACCAAGTGTGACTCCCCCCGCTTCCCAGATGAAGACCAGAAAAGGGGCTACATTTGCCTTTAGGAAAACAGTGGCTTAATGCATTACTATCACCTGCTTTCTTTGAGTCCCCTTTCCCCGAATGGGTTACTTCTAACCTGTGTCTGCTGCAGAGCTCTCTTGCAAACAGAGGGATTTATTGTTTTCAGTCTTGAAAACTTTGATGGAAAACAGCAGTGTTCCTAGAGGGCTTCTCTTGCAGGCTTGGAGCTCATGCTTTGCCGTTGCTCAGCCACTCCTCCAGTGTCTGTTACAGTGCCCACATTGTTTACGGTTTGCAGGTTCAGTGAAGTCGCAGCCTTAATCCTGGAGCGACTGAGATTGACGGGCATGTTTGTGAACATTAGCACAGCTACATGGAAAGCCTAGAGAGGCAGCGGCAAAACCAAATCCATTGAAAATAAACAGGTGTGTTAATCAGGCCCATGTGGCTTACAGTTTACGCCACCTTTCATATGGGGGGGGGGAAAAATTAAGAAAAAAAAAAATCACTCTTTCTGGCTTCTGCTCTGTGCTTGATTACCTTCATTGTGTACGAGGTCAGAACTCTTTCTATGCCTCTCCTATAGACAGCATCAAAGCACCTGCTCCCTGTCCTGAAGCTTTAACTCTGTTCTGTTAGGTGTTCATTGTTCAGCCACTCTTTAGATAGCTGCCTTGAAGGGGGGCGTGAAGCCTTCCATTAAACTGAAACCTGCTCTGATTAATCCCTTGAATAGGGGAGGACATCTGCAGTGGCCACTGCGGTTCGCTCAGAAGATGAAGTGCCAGCATTGGTTTTTACCTACTAAGGCTTTGCCCTGTTTCTGGCCGCTCATCGTTTCATGGATGTTCTGTTCCTGGTGGGCTGTCATTCCTCATGTGAAAGGAATTTACATATTCTTTGACCGCCTTTTCAGAGGTCTACCTAAGTCAGTGCACAAAGTACCTGAAATAATAATATAATAAAAAATATATGAGGTGGCCAACTTGAACTGCGACCAGATGTTCTGTTTTTTGAAATTCTCCTTCTCCACAATTCTTGTCATACTTTACATGTATCAGTATTTTTCATTTTATCTACCAAGTAAATTACATAAAAAGCTTTACTTGGTGTCACTATTTCAACCTTAATGATTTATTTTTTTTGCACAATGAAATGAAAAAAAGGATCTTGCTAATCAAAGGGGTTTTTTTTCAGTACGCACAACATGGGAGAAAAACTAATGTCTAAAGAATCTGATTTACAACAACTCATGTTTGCAATGTTATTGTCATAAGGTCCTGAAGTAATAGGACTTCAGCAGATATGCTGCTGCAAATATTACTTTTAGGAAGTAAATGAAGGTATCTTATCCAGTGTGAAAGTATTCATTTCAATATACCAGCCTGTATATGAGAGTATAGAACTTCATTTAACCTGTAAACCGTGAGTCCCAAACTGTCCTTCATGTGTGGTCCATTCATGGATCCATAATTTTTTGGGGAGGGGGTGCGTCTTCCTTCTGTATTTTATAAAATTAGAAGGAATGTAAGGACAAGAAGGCTAAAGCAGAGAACTTTCATGGTTCCCCTGTTCCTTAGTCAAATGTTAGTAAGAGATTAAAGCAAGTTCGGTGGCCCTTTCATTCACTGGGTTTGACACTTGCTGACCCATGGCTACTTTTGCTTCCTAGCTTGCTACATTATGAGTAACGACAAGTTGACAGGTGACAGCAAACCAGAAGCAGAGGGAAAAATGTAATCCATACTGTACATTTCTTCATCAAACCTGACCTACTGATTTGATCAACACTGTGGTTAAAAGAAAATGTCATCTTTTTGCAAAAACTGCTTGTGGTCTCCATAGAAGTCTGTTCTTGCTTTTTCCATAATAGCCAACAAAGTTGTTCTCTCTCATTTTATGATATTTTCTGAGGCAAGATGCAGGGGCTTAGACTGCTCAGACCAGGGCGATTTTAAACCAAGGATTTTCCTTTTCTGGGTAATTGCATTTTGATCCAGATGGGCACAAACTCTTCAGGCCTCAGGATTCAGCAGCACATCAACTGACTTAAACTGGACAATTTTTAGGGATGAGCATTCAGGAGAAAAATAGGAAATGAGATGAATTTCCTATTTTATTTTGGGTCACTGTCAAAATGGAACAAGTTAAATTCCAACAAAATTTCATCGGAATCTTATTTTGAAAACTGATTAAAAAAAAAAGTCGCCTAGGCTTAGGCCCAAAGAAGGGGCCTCACCTAGGGAAAAGGCCGAGACACAAAGTATGGTTCCCAACCTATGCACAAGAACGACTCCAGCACCTTGGCCTAGGACTAGACTTAAACCATGACGAGACAAAAAGGTGTCAGGAACAGGCTCCTAATGCTTAAGCTCATGCCAAAGCCACAGCCTTGCATAGGCCTAGGCCATGTTAGGTTGCCACGGCCTAAGCCCTATGCAAGGCCTAGGCTTTGACCTGGACCTAGGCCTCTTCTGTGGATCTCCCCCGGACTGGATACGTGGGGGCCAGGGAGGATCCTGGCTCTTTTATTTTTCCTGCTGGGAGGGATGGGTGGTGGTACAGGAAGCTTTGGGTGGTCCTGTTTCTTTTTTTTTCTGTTTTGGGGGGGCAGTAGTTTAATTTTTTTTAAAAAAAACTAAGGATACAAAATAAATATTGCATGAAACAAAATTTGTGGGGAAAACCCCAATCAAAAATGAAAATGAAAAATCATACAAAATGTTTACTTCTTCCCACCCATACCAATTTCTGCCATGGAAGAAGAATGTGAATTCTAAACCTTTTGGATGAATGGAGACCACTGGAATGCCCAAATTCCACATGTTAATTGTTTGATTGATATCAGCAATTTAAGGTACCATACCTCATGCCCTACAGATACATCAGAAATATGTTTAGTGTGCTTGGACCATAGCAACTCAAGCATTTGGTCAACAGCTCTGCTGAAATTGTTTTTGTATGATTCTAGCACTGAGAATTTTATATTGTAATAGATATGAAGTCTTCTATAGCAAAACATAGCAAGAATGCAGCATAATAGACTTTGACCCCAGTTAGATGCATAGTTGCCTAAACTGAAATAAAGATCAGCAAACAAGTTATAACTGGACTAACTTAATACATCTTTGACAAGCTTTCAGGATTTATCCTTTCTTCATCAGGTCAACGAAGAAACAGCACAGTATACTGGATTTAAATAATATAAAAAAGTCAGCTAGATCTTAGGCTGTCTGCAGGTCATTACAGTTCAGTAAAAAAAAGGCTGATGAGACAGTAAAACTTTGCAGTTGAAAAGGTTTATATCTGATAATGGGTGAGAAAGCCAAACATGGTAACTTTGGTTATGAAAGTTTGGTTATGAAAGTTTGGAAACATGGTAACTTTGGTTATTTCCGGTTTGAAACCTCATTCTATCAACAGATTAAAGGGACTGCAATGGGTGCCACGATGGCACCCAGTTTAGCATGCCTATATGTAGCCCAATTCGAAGAGTCATGAATATATCCTTCCAGTTGGTGGAAATTTATACACTCATGGTATCGTTATATTGACGATATTTTGTTAATTTGGTTAGGGACAGAAATTCAATTTTATTTATTTTTCGATTGGTTAAATCAGTGTAACCCCCATTTACAGTTTAGTTTTTGCTTACATCATTCGGATATAGCTTTTTTGGATTTATTAATTTCTAATACAGGTTCAGGTTTTTCTACTACTCTTTACCGTAAAGAGACTGATCGTAACACTATATTAAAGTTTGACAGCTGCCACCCTAAAAACCTTAAGAAGAATATCCCCACTGGCCAATTCCTGAGATTGCGTAGGCTATGTTCTTCCACGTCTGACTACGTAGATAAAGCTAAGGAGATGCTCTCCCGGTTTAGACTGAGAGGGTACCCTTATAAAGTTTTGAAGTCTGCTTTTGAGAGCCCTATATGTTAATCGGGATTGGTTATTTCTCCCTTCACGAAGAGATGATAACACTTCTTTAAACTGTATTTTGCCCTTTTCACCGTCTAGCCATGCGATATCCAATATCCTTCGGAGACATTGGTCTTCTTTAGCCCTTTCAAACATGTTTCAGGGCTCCTTGAGATTCACGTACCGTAGAGGGAGAAACCTCCGGGATATCCTGACAGACTCGGATTTTTTATCAAATCGTTTTGTTGGTACACAGGTGGGAACACATAAACCATATGGAAACTGCTCGGTGTGTAAACACACAACTGCACTTTCTCAATTTATTGAACCCCATACTGGAAAGAGCTATGCTCTACGTCATGACTCTGATTGCGCTTCTGAAGGTGTTGTTTATATTATACGCTGCCCCTGTGACAAACTATACGTGGGCAAAACTAAGAGACAGATACGCACCCATATTATAGAACACAGGTCTAACATAAAACATTCTCGTAATCTGGCTCCTCTTGTTGACCATTGGGTATTACAGTCACATACAGTATCTGACCCATTCTTTTTTGTTTTAGAGCTTGTTTCCCCCTCCTTGCGAGGTGGTGATTTTGACACTTTACTTACATGCTGTGAACAAAGATGGATACATCATTTAGATTCTGTCATACCGAAGGGCCTCAATAAAGAAATTGAATGGTTCCATTTTACTTGATTCTGATAGGGTGCAGCTGTTACCTTCTTACCTGTGATTGGCTGTTTGTTCCTCTATTCTGATTGGTTTGTGAAACCTGTTTGGCGCGAGTTTTGACAGCTTTTAAGTTTGTTCTACTTCATGCTCAAGCGCGCTCCATGCCCGGAATTTATGAACTCCGTCTAAGGTAAAACCGATGCGTACTTCATTTGTATTTATTCTGTACCGGTACCATGTTTTCTAATAATTATAATTATATAATTATAATTACTTATAATTATATATATAATTATATAATTTATAATTACTTTTAGAATTCCTGTAACAAAAATCTTGGGCATCCCTCCCGACGCAGCCGTTGGCGAAACACGGGTCCATGTCGGGGGACCCCATGTGCATGAAAGATTGTGTTCAATATATACAGTGGAGTTGCCATCCTTTGAATAAAATAAATTTTGGTTTTTACACACTCATTTAAAGTTTGGGACTGTATCACTTTATTCCAGCATTTGTTCTGGTTTCTATAGTTTGACTGAATGCTGGCCGCAGCTCGGTTGCTTGAGGTTTGAACTTTGGTTATGAGACATGAATACACAGTCTGGAACTGGAGTCCTTGCAAGGCAAATACTAGAGATATGCATGCGGTTTTTCTGAGTTGGAAAATTTCAACAAAATTGTCCAATTCTGCATGTTTCGGGGACCCCGAAAAATGATCGGAATTTTCCCGTTTTTTCACAAAAATTCGTTTTTTGGATTAGTGCGCACTATCTCCCATTAGCGCGCACTAACAAAAACTTACAAAAAGAACAAAAAAATAACAAAATCTAATGGTTTTTGTTAGTGCGCACTAATGGAGAGTTAGCGAGCGCTAATGGGAGTTAGCGCGCGCTAACTCAAAAAACGATTTTTCGCGAAAAAAAAACAACATTTTCAGCGGCGGCCGAAAAACGAAGAACGACACAAACACAAACAACGATTCACATCTCTAGCATTAATGCAGGACACAAAATCAAAAGCAAAATCTGGTTCAAAGGCAAGAGCAAGGTCCTACTTGGTGTGAGTGCTAGCTGCAGCACCCTCTTTGAGCATGGGGTCCAGTGTAGCTTCAGCAATGAGAGGCCTAGGGAGGCATGGGTTATGGAGTGATTTTATAGGAGAGTTCGTCCCCCAAAGAGGATGGGTTTTAGAGGTGATGTAGGGTGGTCCCACTAGTCTAGGGAGGAGTCTGGTCTTGAAGTTTGTTGAAAGTTCAGGGTTAAGTTTGTGTTCTATGCACTGATCTGCTGGAAGGAGAATTGAACGGTCACTCCAGTAAGGACTAAAGGCTAGCTTGGAAGATAAGGTCCCCATGTCCAACACCATCAGCCTGGGGAAACCTGTAGCCAGAGTTGAGTGTGAAGGTGAAGAGTTTTTTTTCCATGTTCCTGTGAGACCTGAAGGGAAACAGATGTTTTAATGAGAGTTAGAGAAGGAAATTTTCATGTGAAGGGTCGTAAACAGCATAAGAAGAAGTGTGTAACTGCTTTTAAAACTTTTGATGTCTGAAAAACTGGGATTTTAGTTTTGGGACTGTGGACTGGTTGCTGATTTTTTTTTTCTTGCTGGACTTTAAAATTAGATACTTTAATAAATTCCTTTTCTTGTTTGGAATACCAAAGCTTTTCATGAATTAAGTTGGGGGGGGGTTGGGATTCCCTAGGACCCTGCAGGTAATCTTGCTCCCAACAGCATAAATCCCTGCCTAGTTTTCCAGGGGCTGCACTGAGTGGTTCAGTGCTCTGCAGCCCCTGAAGTTGACCCCTCTTGCCCAGTGAAGTTGCACAGTAATGAAAGGAAATTTCTTCTAAGAATTCATTCAGAAATAGTAAATGTTGTGGGATATGCCACATCAGTACCGGAGAGGAAACTCCACTAAGATGATCAGCCATGCAGTTCTGCCCCTACAGGAAAACAGAGCATAGCCCCCCCTATACCACCTTCCGGCTCTTTCCGGAAACCCAACATGATGTCACTAAACAATTGCAAGCTGCAACCCACACAGGGAGATCTCATAACCCAGCATGCAACCGGCCAACGCCACAGCATCAAGTGCCGTGAAACTTCTTGTTCATCCTATTTCTCCACATTATTCTTGTTTAATATATTGTATAGCAAACATATAGGGCTTCTGTTCTTAGGTGTCAATAAACTTTAAATGTAGATGTATATTTTCCATTTAATTAGGGGTTCTTGGAAGGTGGGAAAAATTGGTGTTTATCTCTGTTTGCGGAACAGATACTTTATCCGGTTGAATCAATTAACATAACGTTTACATATCACACATGTACTACCCTAAGAAAATACTCATGTCCCCCAATAACCAGCACTAGCATTCACATTCCCACAGCCAACCACACTTGCACCCCCACCTAACACTCTCCAGCTAGAGCTCCAGCTCTTACCTTCTCAAAACTTGTGCAGCTGAAGAGTCAGCACAGCATGAGGGAGATATTGAGCCGCTGTGTGGCTCAGCTAGTTAGCCAGAGAAATTTATCCAGCTAATATAGGCCATATTTTCAATGGTGTACCCACAGGACAGTCCTATGGGCTGACCACACTTAGCTGGACAAGTTATCCGGTTAAATCTGAATATGAGTGAGCCGGATAACTCACAGTATCTGGTTAAGTCTACTCTCCCCGGAACGCCCTCGCCCCACCTGCCACATAGCTTGATAACTAATTGGATGGTATGACTGTTGCCGCTACTTAGCTGTCTAAGTCAGAACTTATCTGGCTAAGTAGTGCTGAATCTCGCAATCACAAAAACAGATTAGAGAATTAAAGGCAGGCATTGCCTCATTCTTGCAGGGAAGGTCATGTTAAGTTAACCAAAATGGGAAAGACTCAGAGGCATTACAGAGTAAGATGGCAACTTTCAAAGGGGTGCACGGGCACACATTGATGTGTGTGCATCAGCACACACCCAGGGCCACAATAGTTTTATAACATATGCACACATACGTTATAAAATAGCCTGGGTGCGTGTATGTGTGTGCCCTGTTTTGCAACTGGGCGCACTCAGCCGCGCACATTCGGGTATGAGCCATGCAAGTGGGGGAATTTTATAACCAGTGCATGTCCATGCCATGACCAGTTCACCAGTTTGCCCACCAGATCATCAATGTAGAGCTAGGTCCTCCAACCCCCCCCCCCCCCCCCACTTTAATAGCCTACACTCCTCCCAATTACCCCAGACCTTTAAAACCCTTCAATCTGGTTTTATTTGTTTTATTTTAAACTTACACCTCCTCCATAGCAGAAGTAAAGTTACGTGGCACCGGACCTGGTCGCGGGCTCAGACGTGTAAGTATTTGCGCACACATCTCTTGGGAGCACCCATGTCCTGCCCTGCCCACACCACACTCACACCATGCCCCTTTTTGAATTGGAGTGAGATATTCGTACAAGGGGAGATGCGCATGCATGTAAGCGGCTTTGAAAATCCGCCGGGCACGCACATGTCCTACATTCACGCACGTATCCTGCTTTTGGTTGGTGCTGGACTTTTGAAATTTACTTCCAATTGCGGAGTGTCCCAGAGTTCTATGTTGTTTCCCCTTTTATTTAATATCTACATCAGTGTTTCCCTAACCCTTTCCTGGAGGCACACCTAACCAGTCAAGTTTTCAGGATTGCCATAATGAACACAAATACCCTGGGTCTCCAATATATGCAAATCTGTCTCATGCATATTCAGCATGGATATCCGGAGCACCCCACTGGTTAGGTGTGTCTCCAAGAGAGGTTTCAGGAGCATTGATTTAGATGGCCCCACTGGCTGCGTTAATTGAGGAACAGGGCCTGACTGTCACATATTTATGGTTGACATCTAATTTCTCACACCTGTTTGGTTGGATCAGGCTTTAGAGAGGGTGAGTTCATGCCTGAATGGCTTTGTCAGATGCCCCTAATGCTCAGTCTAGAGAAAACAGAAGTTTTATGGATAAGTCTCAGGGAAAGGTCACTATTGTCAGGTATAAGAATGTCCCTAAAGGCACACTAACTAGTCTGGGGATTAAAAAGGACAATAAACTGACCAAGACAGCTCATATCTCATCTGTTGTACAGGCATCATTCTGTGGTTTGAGAATGATTAAACTGCAACATTTTCTATCATCCAAAGATTGGCTATCAGTTTTTCATGCCTGTGTTTCCAGCAGAATAAACGACTATAATGTGGTGTACCAGGAATTACCAGGGGTGATCTTGAAGCGTTTACAGCTGCTGCAAAATCAGAGGTGAGACCGTTGAAGTTTCAAAATGCGACCATATTCCTCCTCCAGTTTTACGAGACCTGCACTGGTTTCCATTTGAAGCAAGAATTCCATTTACAGTACTAATGTTGATCTTTTAAGTGTGTGTGTTGTAACCTTACTGGGTATCTGGTTTAGCTACATTCTATGTATATGCAACCTCAAGGGCTGAGATAATCCCAGCAGTGGCTTTTGGAGATTCCTTGTATAAGAAATGTTAAGCTGTTTCTCACGCGGCAAATAGCTTTTTGTTATTTTGGCCCAGTATTGTGTAACAAATTGCCCATAGAGATTAGGATGGAGGAGAGCTACTGTAAAGTTAGGAAACAGGTAAAAAGAACATGGGGCCTAACTCATCAGGGTATTTTCCTATAAGCAGAGAATGGGAGAAACGCCTTAAAAGCGAATGTTAAAAGCCCTGCACATGCCAAAACCAGAAGATGCATGCACAAGTTGCGCCTGTGTACTGAGCAGATTTTATGAGTCGTCCATGGATGCACAAGTGAAAAAAATAAAAAAAAGGGCAGGGCATGTGCGTGTCAGGGCCTAGCCAGGAAATGTGCCCTGCCACATAAATTTAATTTTCTGCTATGGATGGCTTGTAAGTATTAAAATAAAAAAAATCTAGGCTAGTCAGTGTGGTTTTAAGGGTCGGGGCTAATGGAGGGAAGGTTGGCTATTAAATTATGGGGGTTTAGAAGTCCTGTCCCTTAACTGGTTGAACTGGGAATGTATGGGAAAATGGCGAATGGCTTTGGCATGCATTCCTTATAAAATTCCCCCACTTTTGCGGTAGAAGCGGCATTTGTGCGCACATGCACTCGCGTCCTCACTATTTTACACCATGTGTGCATATTGCACGTCTGTATAAAAGTCACTAAGTGAATCAGGCAGATGGTTATTTACTCAAGTGTGGGGTTAGGGGAAATATGGAGCTGATGTGAGTTTGGGGGGAGGGGGAATGGAGATTTAATGTAAATTTTATTTAGGTTAGATTTAGAATAATAATTCTTTGTTTATATTCGGGTTTTTTCTCTATCCCCAGATCGTTTACAATATAAGGGCCCTATTATTTCTAAGAATTTGTCCCCATGGAAAGAGAGTGGGAGAAAAACCTTTAGTAAAAATGGCCCCTAACTTGTGCCTGAGACAATGGAAGGTGAAGGGACTTGCCCAAGGTTACAAGGAGGATATATTATTATTATGATTTTATTGATTTTTTTTTGTTTAACTTCAATATTTTTATGATGATCCTTGCCTTGATGGCCTTTTGTAAGACAAATAATTAAGTATAGATAAAACAAAATGTTCAAAATAAATAGGGGTGAAGCAGTAGTGTTTTTCTGGTGTTTATGCAATAAACACCTGGTTTTTTCCCCCCATTGGAGGTGTTTTATCAGAAGCCCTGTGTATGTATTAAGAGTTTTCTGGTTAGGATGAGAATGAAGCAGCTTCTTGTCCAACCTATCCATTACCCATTTAGTCAATACTTTGTTTCTGGTGCACAGCCATATTTTCATTAAAGAAAGAAAAAACAATCAAAATGAAATAACCACAGTTCTTTTACATGAAAGTGTCCCTGAAACCTGAAAGCTTATGCATATAAGGATATAGTCATTCTCTCCCACCCTTATTCATCCATGGTTGCTGTGCATTGCTTTGAACTGCAGAAGTTAAAAAAAAAAAAAAAAGGACCAATGCTTTTTTTTTTTCTGCATGTGTTGAATCGAGGTTTAGTCTCAGTCTGGTTTCTAAATAGAATAATCAATGCCATTATCTCTTCCTCTCTTATCTAAATCACATCGGGATTCTGCAGTCAATCGATAGCTACAACAAAGAGGGGCCAGCGTTTTCATTCCACCGGGACTCATTATTCTGCTACTGAAGATCTCCATATAGATTCTCCGTAAGGTTATCTGGTGTTCCACAGTTGTTAACAGCAACTGCCGGTTATTAATACTGCACTGCCTCCTCACCTTTACAGTGCTTCGGCTGATAACAGGACATGTGTGTGTGTGCATATGTTGTAACAAATACAGCTAGAGGCTTTTATTCGAACCCCCCCCCCCCCCCCCCAAGCTTTGTTTCCAATCTGAGGTAACATGCTTAGAAGTCCACAGCGAAATGTTCGTCTGCTTCATTGTGATGCTTTGCAAGTGCAGGTTTGCTTTTTAACCAGCTCAACATCTGCTGCAGCATTACAATGACTAATTAAAATAAATTTGGATTCTGAACTGGGGCCAGCGCTGTAGTGTTATGTGCTGTGGTTAGAGCAAAGAGCAGTTAAACTGAGAGAGTCTGGTGTACATCCCCTTTGGCTCACCACAGTTTGGTTGTCTTCATTAACCTCCCAGTACTTAAATGTAGCTTGTGATCTGCTAGGTTCCATAAGCATCATGTAGTTTATATAGTTATACTGAAAAAGACAAAGCATTTCTGTGTTGTTTTGTTTTTTTGTATTCAATAACGTCTGTAGTGAGCAAGCGAAAACATAGGTCCTGATTTACTAAGGTATTTCGTCTATTCTGTGTCTATGGGAAGAAAGCTTTGTAAATCAGGCCCATTGTGAACTGTACATTTTAAGGAAAGCCATCAACACCGAAAGGGAAAAAATGTACACTAGATTTCGCTTATACATTTTCAAGGTTTACATCAGGAAAGTATTGGAATATGAAGTTCAAATGTGCATCAAGCTGAAGGCAAAAAACCCTCCATCCCAATGTTAGTATATCTTTCACACAAAAATGCAGTTTATTTTCTGTGCACTGACACAATGCCAAGCATCACTACTATGCTAACAGGATAGTCCTATCCAGTGCTAGAAAACAAGCAGGTGCCAGGGTGCGTATGCATCTAAAATGTGGTACCTGGCCTCTGCCTCTGCTCCTGCCAGACCCAAGGCATGAAAAGAGCCACTCTCACCCCAACCAGGCCTGAAAGGGGAGGCATGACAACAGGTGGATAATGCTAGGAAAACACTATAGGTAAGAGAAATTGGAGGATGGAGGGAGCTAAGAGATTCAAAAGTATAGGAAGGGAGATAAGCAAAATAAGCACAAACCCCCCTCTCCCCCAAAAATAGCCAAACAAAAAATAGGTAAAATGGGAGGAGGGATCTTTTACCCTGGCTCCTAAAAATTCTGGGCTGACAACATTTCTAAATATTTTTCCATACCTGATCATAGCGAGAAAGCCTACAGTTTCTCAGGCGTTTGGAGTGGGTTATCCATAAGAACATAAGAAAATGCCATACTGGGTCAGACCAAGGGTCCATCAAGCCCAGCATCCTGTTTCCAACAGTGGCCAATCCAGGTCATAAGAACCTGGCAAGTACCCAAAAACTAAGTCTATTCCATGTAACCATTGCTAATGGCAGTGGCTATTCTCTAAGTGAACTTAATAGCAGGTAATGGACTTCTCCTCCAAGAACTTATCCAATCCTTTTTTAAACACAGCTATACTAACTGCACGAACCACATTCTCTGGCAACAAATTCCAGAGTTTAATTGTGCGTTGAGTAAAAAAGAACTTTCTCCGATTAGTTTTAAATGTGCCCCATGCTAACTTCATGAAGTGTCCCCTAGTCTTTCTACTATCCGAAAGAGTAAATAACCGATTTACAGGATACAATTAAAAAAGGGAAGTTAGATTGTCCTGGCAGTAATTCCAGAAAAAGCTGATTACATATTACCTGAATCAACTATTAAGTGGATTGTGTAAAAAAATAAAATAATATATTTAGTTGTCTGTATGCAAATGCCAGAAATCTAAAAATAATATGGGAGATTTAGAGTACATGGCACAAGGGTAGCAGATAAAGATATATCTATATATATATAGAGAGAGAGAGAGAGATAAAATGCACTTAGGAGGACGGTGTCTGTCTGCAGCAGAGGACCAGAAGGCTCATCTAAATATTTTTCCCAGCAACACCAGCAGAAGATTCCAGAGGAAACCATGAGCTCTCTAGACCTCATCTTCCATAACCTCCACACTGTTTCCAGCAGCAGAAATCTGGAATGTTCATTTCCATACTTTTCCCAGTAGAGGACACTGTGAGCTGTCTAGGCTTCAACTTCCACAGCTCCTACACTGTTTCTAGCAGCAGAGTTGGAAGGCTTAATTACATACCTTTCCCAGCAGAAGACACCATGAGCCATCTAAATTTGAGTTTTCATAGCCTCTGCACTCTTTGTAGAAGCAGAGGATCAGAAGTCATCTGATAAAACACCACTTCCTATCAATTTTCAACAAGAGATTTATATATTTGATGCAATAACAGGAAATTAGTTTTAAAAAGTCAGTAAAGTGTGTAACCCCAGGTGGTTATAAGTAGATTAGTTGTAGTCTGTGCAGGATCACTGACAGACACATATAAAATTAACCAATAAAGTATTTGAGATTAGTTTGAACAACACTGCTCCCTTAGAAATTTTAAATCACTAACTGAATACAATTAAGATGCAGACAGTGAGAGGAGGGCTATCCAGGCTTATGCACAGGGTGCCACATGTATGATTATCTACCAGCTGGTGAGAGGCTGTATGTATGCACTTGAGTCAAAGAGATCCTAGCCCTTAGAAATTGTGTCCGATATCTGGATGCTAGAGTGGCTGGGGCTCAGGCTGCTGGGCTGTGCTGGGGAAGGGGCTTGGATGGGTGTACTGGCTGTGGTAGGGCTTGGGGATGAGGAGAGGCTATGCTGGGCCTGAGAATGCAGGGAATAGGAGCCAGGCTGGAGGTGGAAAAACATTCTGCTGGGGCTGGGGAAGATGAACTGGTGCTGGGGGAAGGGAGGGCAGTAAATAGCCTCTGGGAAATTTCCCTGGTGGCTATGCTGCAGCTGGGTTGGGTCAGTTTTGCCTGAGCTGGAGCTGAGGAGAGGAGGAAGGCTGTGCTGCTCCTGGGGGACTGGGAGATGGGGTAGGGCAGGCTATACTCAGGCTTGGAGCAGGAAGGCAGGCTGTGCTGGGGCTGGGGGGCAGGAGTGTAATTCATAATGACCTCCAGGGAATTTCCACAGGTGTTAGCTAGTACTGATATAATAAGCATCTCTGAGACTTTGTGGTTAAAGGACAACCACTAGAACACAGTGATAGCAGGGTATAAAAGTGATGGTGATTAGGAACTACATGTTAAGGATTCCATGGGGTTAAGTAGGATACAGATGCTACAGGAAACTAACTGCACACTGAAATCTCTTATGGATAGAAATACCATGCCTGATTTTGTGGTCTATTCCAAAATTCATTATAGTTCAGTAGATGAAAAAAAATATGGCAATTTAAAAGAAAGCATAAGTTGAAAATACTGACATTAACACAAACGGTGGTTTTCTACTTTCTTAGTTTTCTCCTGAATCACCTAGTACTTTACATAATACCCTCCCTCCCCCAACTTAAAAAATATGTTTGACTGATCCAGCACAATTCACATCAAATAACTGCAGCAAAGCCCTGAAATGAGTGAAATAGCAAGGGATCTAGAACCTGGCATTCTGGATTGCAAACACAAGCTCTATCTCAAACCTGGATATTTCCTGGCAGGTTGAGCTATATCTTTTGTGATGCAAAATCACATTAAAACAATCTAGGAACACTGTGTTACAAAAATTAAAATCCATGATTTTTTTTACACAGATATTACAGACAGATGCCTTAAATAGTTACGGGCGGATTTTAAAAGCCCTGCTCGCGTAAATCCGCCCGGATTTACGCGAGCAAGGCCTTGCGCGCCGGCGCGCCTATTTTGCATAGGCCGCTGGTGCGCGCAGAGCCCCGGGACGCGCGTAGATCCCGGGGTTTTTTGAAGGGGGCGTGTCGGGGGCATGTCGGGGGCGGGACCGGATGACGCGGCATTTCGGGGGCGGGACCGGGGGCGTGGCGCCGGCCCGGGGGCATGGTCCAGGCCTCCGGACCAGCCCCCGGGTCGGGCGCGTAGATTTACGTCTGCTTCTCGCAGGCGAAAATCTAGGGACAAAGGTAAGGGGGGGAGTTAGATAGGGCCGGGGAGGTGGGTTAGGTAGGGGAAGGGAGGGAGAGGGAACAGAGGCAGGCTGTGCAGCTCGGCGCGCGCAGGCTGCCCAAAATCGGCAGCCTTGCGCGCGCCAATCCAGGATTTTAGAGGATACACGCGGCTATGCGCATATCTTATAAAATCCAGCGTACATTTGTTTGCGCCTGCTGCGCAAACAAAAGTACGCAATCGTGCTTTTTTTAAAAAATCTACCCCTTAGGTTATTGTAACAGCATAATTAGAAAGATTGGAGAGGCACCTAATAACACACAAATCACAAAATGAAAAAAGAGTGTGCGATACATTCTAGAGAAATACCCCTCTTATGCAACTTCATATGAATCATAATCCTATAAAGGGGCATTATAACTTTACCTGATGGCCTCCAATAAAGGCCTGTATTTAAGTCTCAATAATCATACAGTTCCCCTCCTTAAAAAAAAAACTTGACACAGTTAATTCTAACAGCAAATCTCATTTTATAAAAATCATTCCCAAAATTGCAAATGATCACAGCACTAAAAATTCCCCAAAATCATTTTCCAGTTCTCTATTCATTTCCTCATGCATCCCCATGAGATCATATCTACGGGGACAAAAGGGTCCTCTGTGCCTCCAGGAAGGTGGATTCCCCCATGTAATCGGCCTGTTCCCACGAGAGTGGGAAGACAACCCAGTCGTGCCACCCGATGTTGGTGGTCCTGCTTGCCCAAAGCCAGCACCACATGTGAACATTTTCAAAACTTGTTGGCTAGTTTTACTGATATTGGGGTAGATTTTAAAAGGAGCACGCGTGCTACCCGGTGGGCACACATGTACGCCCGGTTTTATAACAGGCACGCACAAGTTATAAAATTGGGGTCGGCGTGCGCAAGGGGGTGCACAATTGTGCACCTTGCCCGGGCCGAGCCGCACTGCGTTCCCTTCCCCCTAACCTAACCTTCCCACCCCTTCCCCTAACCTTTTCCCCCCTAGCTCTACTCTAACCCCCCTAAAATGTATCTTACCTTTTGCGCCTGCTGGCAGCCTGCCGGCACGCGATCCTCCAACACAGCGGCAATGGCCTCTCTGTTGGAGGCCTCTGGCCCTGCCCTCTTTAGTAAAGCCCTGGGACTTTACGTGCGTCGCTGGGCCTTTTTAAAATAGGCCCGATGCGCGTAACCCTTTGAAAATCTGGCCCATTATGTACTGTAAAATCAGTATAGCCAGCCTGTAAAGGTTGAAAATGATGCTTGTGGTGCTAAGGTGTTATTTACTGGAGCAGAACTCTAGATGGCTCCCACTAAGATTAAGCCCTGATTAAAAACAAAAGTGGATTGGAGATAAGGCTATACATTGTCTTTACATTTTTGTTTTTAATGCTTTGATTATAATAATGCACCAGTAGAACATGCAGAACCTATGATGTCATTTTTTTAGGGTTGGGGGGAGAACACTTTTAAAAACGTCAAAGTTATAAGATACGTGCGTAGCTGCGTGTATCTTATAAAATCCGGGGTCGGCGCACGCAAGGGGGTGCACATTTGTGCAACTTGCGCGCGCCGAGCCCTGCGCACGCTGCCCATCCCCCCCCCCCGCACCTTCCCCTCCCTTCCCCTACCTAACCCACCCTCCTGGCCCTATCTAGACCCCCCCACACCTTTATCCGAAAAGTTACTACTGCCTCCGGGCAGTAGTAACTTACGTGCGCCGGCGTGGCAGGCCCCGCCACAGGCCGCTGTGTCGGGGCACTCGGCCACGCCCTTGGACCGCCCACATGCCCCCGAACACGCCCCCTATCCGACACCACACCCTCTGGCCATGCCCCCGGCCGCCCCTTTTTGCAAGCCCCGGGACTTACGTGCGTCCTGGGGCTTGCACGCGCCGCCGAGCCTATGCAAAATAGGCTCGGCACGCGCAGGGGGGGTTTAAAAGGGTTACACGCGTACCATATGTGCGTAACCCTTTTAAAATCCGGCCCTTTGGTTTTTGTAAAAACCACTGATAAATTATTGGGAAAAATAAAATAAAAACTGAACATACATGTCTCTAGTAACAGCTTGTATTGAACTGATGGAGTAGCCATTGATTGGTTGATTTAGTTACAACCTATAAATCACAAGTTTTGTAAAGATAAAAGTAATGCTCTCCTAAGAAGATCATTTGCAATTTTGGAAATGATTTTAATAAATGAAATAGTTTAACATGTATTTTTCAATAATTTCCATGTTAATTGCCAAATCACGATCATGTTAAGGTGTTTTTTTATTTGTAGGCTTTGATGATTTTCATATATAGAAAATAAAGTTTTGTTTTAAAATTTTAATTAGGTTGAAGATGATTATTTAGATCTCACTATAGGCACTTTTGTTGCTGGCCTTCGGGAAAAGTTATGATACTGTGTAGGATTAAGATCCGTAAGAGTGACATTTTATCAAGATTGTGCCAACCACTTTCTGTTTATTCTATCCCAGTAGCCTCCATACTTGTATCTGCTTTATTAAACCCAGGTCATATCTAGTCCACTTATCAACTAAAGTCACTTTTAGTTTTACACAATTTGTTATAACATAATAAAGATCCTCAGAATATAATAAAATGCATTTTTCCATGTATCATGTCTTCAGTACAAAGCATTACAGAATACTGTATATTATTGGACCTTAGATGACATCAAACAATTATCAAAATAGCATCCTATGGCATTTGGTGAATTGTGTTTGATAAAAAGAAGTGCTTTTAGCCAGTGAAATGATTAGACAGAAACTAGAATTCATAAAGCAAGCGCATACATGCAAAACAAAGTTTTCCTCTCAGAGGTGTGCTTGAATAAATCTAGATCAGGATGCTAGGCTTCTTTCCCTTGGATGTGCAACATTTGAATTACAAGACATGACGGCAGCTGCATGCTCTGTAGTTTAATTTTTTTGCATAGCGCATTTGTTGGACATTTCTGCCTTGACAGACTGAGAGGTCTTCTCTAATTAATCACTTGGAGCCTGTCCCAATAGCTAAATATGTTTACTGCCTCCCATCCTTGAAGAAGCAGATTAATTGAGAAAGTACACTAAAATGCAAACCCTGTTTGACTGCTGCAGTATTATTTGTGTGAAAATAAAATTCAGTACATACTATTAAAAATGAATCATGAAATTATATACACCAACCAGTCTTTAATTACACTGTACTTTAATTACATTTTATCTCAAGTCATGAATAACCATTTAGCAATGATTTGGACATCAACAGTCCATTTCATCCCCCATGGACCTTGAGGGGAAAATCTTTACAGTCAATATAAGAAGAGCCACCACCAATGTTAAAAAAAAAAAAAAAAAAAAAGGCAGAAAAATGTGTACCATCCATGGTGGTGGGATAAAATTTGCATAATTCAGGACATTCACCGAATGCTCTGAGACAATGTGCCACAGAGCTCATGGAACTTCAAATAAAGCATATGGCCAGCAGTGTGACCTAGTAGTGACTTCAGCAGAGCTGTGAAAATGAGAGGCCTTCAGTTCACGGGTCCATCTAAACCACATTGACCTCAAATGAGTCACCTAAATTCATGGTGCCCAGTCTTCCCCCTTGTAATTTCCTTAAGCTTTATGTATTTAAATTGTAAGATATTTTAAATAGGCTCCTTTCAAAGTGTTTGGTATGCAATGAGGTCCTTTCCTGAGCACCTCAAATCCTCTCTCTGGTTACTGGAGGCACAAGACATCCAAGGAACGTCACATAACCAGGACCAAGATATGATAAATTTGTTTTTAGCTCTCTCCGACTTTTTCTTAGACTCATATAGAGGGCGATGCAAAACAGTGCGCTCAGCCGAGCACACTGTTTAACCCATAGTTGGACGTGCATCCACAACCCTTTATGTTATAAGGGGATTAGCGTGTTCAAAATGCACATCCACCCACGTGAAACTAATAGTGCCTATCACATGCAAATGCATGTTGATGAGGCTATTAGTTATTTACCCCAGATCTAAAAAAAATGTGTGCCTGACCCGCACATTTTTATGCTCAGAAATTAACCCCTGCCCAAAGCAGGGGTTAATTTCTGAGCAGCCCAATAAAAATGTACAGAAAAGCAGAAAATACTAGGGATGTGCATTTGTTTTGGACTAATTTGTCCTGGTTGGGAGAACCCGAAAAACAAATTTTCCAAATTTTGGAAAAATTTGTTTTTCGGGTTAGTGCGCGCTAACTTTAAAATGTTAGCATGCACTAACGGGAGTTAGCACGCACTAACGCTGTTAGTGTGCACTAACCCGAAAATCGGGGTTCCCTGAAAAAAAATAAGCCGATCCACAGGAAAAACAAAATTTCCCGCGGCGGGCCGAAAACTAAGCCCAAACCAAACTATTTTACTGCTGCAGATCTCTAGAAAATGCTGCTTTTTTTTACATCCTCCGACTTAATATCATGGCGATATTAAGTTGGAAAAACCAAAAGATTAAAAAAAAAATGTTTTTAAGATTTTTAAAAAATTTAAAAATGTAAAATGTTTTTTATTTAATTAAAAAAAAAAAAAAAAAGGGCAGTCAGGTTAGGGAAATGGATGTTCATAAAATTGAGCGTTCATTTTCCTAACCTGCTGACATAGCCGGTGGTCAGGTTAGGAAAATGGATATTCATAAATTTGAACATTTGTTTTCCTAACCTGTTGACAGCCACCTCTCCTGGGCACCCACTGCCAAGGAGATGCTAGAGGCACACATATTACCCTAGCGCTTCCTTGGCAGCATGACTCCTCATTCAAATATTGAATTGCGCACCCAGGAGAGGTGGCTGGGCGCATGTTAGGAAAGCAGGCGCTCAACACTTAGCACCCGTTTTCCACGCTCATTTGTTGCATTGGCCTCATAGAGAGCAGTAGCCCTTTAAGCAACATAAGGGCATGTATACCTAAACATACTGTAGCTCCACCTAGAGTCTAACTAGAAACACTCTCAATCACAACACAGGACTCAGCTAATCTAAGCTATAGTGGGAACCCCACTTAATCTCTTGAGTTTCTTGTAAATCTTCTTAAAAACAGTGAATTGACATTATGGCACCATTATGTTTTCCTGTACCTTATCTGCCTACCTGCTTGTATGCTAGAACTCTCACTTTCCAGCTCCAGCCAGTTCCTTACTAAACTCCCTTTCTAAGCCTATCCAGTCCTCTGCAGTACCCCCTAAGCTCCTTTGGGTTCATGCTGGGAGCTTCTTCTCAAGCCCCTCTTCTTACTTGGTCTCCATTCTGCTTGTAAATAGGTTTTTAGACATGCAGCTAAACTCCAAAGGCTAATTAATTAGCTTTCATTTGCTGCACACTAGGTAGTTAAATTAAATACCATGTAGCAGGAAAGCTCTTCCATAAGTTGGATGCATATTTCTGGGGATTTAAATAAGACAAATTGAAATTAGCCTATGCAAAAAGTCAGGGTTGGTTTGTGTAACATTCCCATAAAAGGTGTCTGACATTAAAGAGTCTGTCCCTGACCAATCAACTTTTGAACCAGGCAACTATACTGCTGCTCAGTGGCTCAAATGTTGTTTCTTCTGTAATTATTGAAAAAAGCTCAAAATTGAGAGTAAGGGGAAGGGGAATGACTATAGCCGTGGATTACTGGCGGCACTAATGGTAGATGGATGAGGCTTGATGGTGGACTATTGGGGGACAGATGGCTCGAGCAGGAAGGCAAGAAAGGACTGAGGATTGAACAGTGGAGGTGGAGTTAAAGGAATAAAGATTGAGAGACATATACAGCATGACAGCAGCCACGCAATATAAAGAACACCTTTGAAAAATCTGTGCATTACATGAAGTACATCTTTCCATTCTTGAGAGGGAAAGAATTATGTGTGAACATGTCATGAAACTTTCTAATTCTCAAATCCTTTCAATATAAATGGAAAGGCTGGGTCCAGGAAGGTAGCTGGGACATGGTGTTATTAGGCCTTGGAGATTTCAGGGACTAACCAAATGAGAAGTCTGTAAAGCAAATATGTAAGGGTCAGCTATTTCAGAAGGAAACTCTGAAGAGGGCAATATCTGCCAATATACTGGATCTGTCCATTCCTGTAATAACAAGCAGAAGAGTATATGGGAAATGTGCAGAGAGAGCTTATGTTCTTGGAGGGTGGGGCCTGGTCCATCTTATCATAGTCAGGTCAAGATATCTTTTTTTTTTCTTTCTTAGGCGCTGCATGTTAAAAACTATCCATATTTGATTAGTTGAATATATAAGGTGACAGACAAGGTGCGGATGGATGACATCCTTAAAGTGATCCTAAAATTCAATTTAAGGGCCAGGGTCATCAAAAGGCATGGGTAAGGCTATGTTTGGGAAAACAGACACAACTCCAAAACTAATAAACCAATTTCTACATATTATATACCTAAATTAAGATAAGAATCTGAGCTACGAAACATTAAAGAGAAGTGGAAGTCTATATTGGATTGGTGAAATGCTTTAAAGGCTCATATGACAAAAATGCAGGGGAAAAAAGGTTCAAAAATACTTAGAACTGCAATAGTACCCATCTCACATAGCTAGTCAGTCACAAATTTGTTATCCAGAGATAGGGAAGAAAATCAAAGTATGGCATGGACAAGGCTTCTCTCTGGAAACCAGTTGCAGCCCTGGACATAGTATACACCATAATGAAGGTAGGGAACTCAGCTACCAAACAGACAGTACAAGCAGAATTCAGTGTTCAATGGGTGAAATGTTACAAGCAGGGGTGGATTCCCGCTGACGACCGGCCCGGGGATTCACCGCCCCGGGGATTCACCGCCCTGGTCGGCCCAGGAGATACCATGTGGTCTACCGAGTGCGGCTCTGTCTCAGCCGCGCTCGGCAGACCATGTGACTAGAGCGACTGCCCACCGGGGGATGCCGGATCCCCCGATAGGCCAATTGCTTCACCCATCCCACATAGCTAATTAAAACCAATTACAAATTTAGGGCCAACTTATTCCTTATGATTTCTGTATTGACTGTCCAAATCTGAGCAATATTGACAAAGTTAGGATTGGAAATAGATGATCTTGTCATATCACTTAATGATAAAGACAGGAATCTGTGCATTGTAAATGTTTATGCACTTGAAAGGCCAAGGTTTACTGAATAAATCAACCTCTGGTTGTCATTTTCATAAACAGTAACAGGAATAAATAAATTATTAAACAGGATTAGTGCAGTTGATAGCATCACAGGTAGAACTACATTTCAGGGTTTTGGAAACAAATGCATCTTACTGTGCTGCAATTTTATTTTGCCCCTACATGTCATTAATTCCAAACAGACAATGGAAATGCAAGGTAACCTTGCCCGGACAACAGATAAGACACCGGACTCCTTCCAGTCAGTGGTCTGTTCAGGAGGAACCTATCATTAAAATCATCCATTGTACCTGAAGACTGGAGGGTGGCCAATATAACCCCAATATTTAAAAAAGGCTCCAGGGGCGATCCGGGTAACTATAGACCAGTGAGCTTGACTTCAGTGCTGGGAAAAATAGTGGAAACTATTCTCAAGATCAAAATCATAGAGCATATAGAAAGACATGATTTAATGGAACACAGTCAACATGGATTTACCCAAGGGAGGTCTTGCCTAACAAATCTGCTTCATATTTTTGAAGGGGTTAATAAACATGTGGATAAAGGTAGATGTAGTGTATTTCGATTTTCAGAAGGCATTTGAAAAAGTCCCTCATGAGAGGCTTCTATTAAAACTAAAAAGTCATGGGTTAGGAGGCGATGTCCTTTCATGGATTACAAACTGGTTAAAAGACAGGAAACAGAGAGTAGGATTAAATGGTCAATTTTCTCAGTGGAAAAGGGTAAACAGTGGAGTGCCTCAGGGATCTGTACTTGGACCGGTACTTTTCAATCATATTTATAAATGGGCTCTGACCGACGGCCCGCAAATGCGCAGTAGAGAGCAGCTCTACCGCGCATGTGCGGGCCAGCACGTTGGTCAGAGCCGTGCGTGCCCGAAACAAAAAACATGGCGGTGGGGCCGCAGGAGCGGCGGCGGCCGCGAAGCAGGAGCGGGAGGAGGAGCAGAGGCGCCGCGCGCGAGTGACACCCCCCCCACGAGATCTGCTGGCAGGAGAAGCAACGCCGCCGCGCGCGAGTGACACCCCCCCCCCCCCCCCCCGAGATCTGCCGGCAGGAGAAGCAGCGCCGCGTGCGCGCGCGCGGAAAGCAGCGGCGCCGTGCGCGAGTGACACACCCCCCCGAGATCTGCCAGCAGGAGCGGCAGGAGAAGGTGGTGAGAGGGAAGGAGAGAGAGGGAGGAGAGAGGGAAGGTGAGAGAGAGGGAGGTGAGAGAGGGGGAGGGAGAGGGAGTGAGAGAGAGGGGAAGGGAGGTGAGGGGGTGAGAGGGGGAGGGAGTGGGAACGAAACGGACCGAGCCCGTTGTTACGGGCTTAACGGCTAGTATATATATAAATGATCTGGAAAGGAATATGACGAGTGAGGTTATCAAATTTGCGGATGATACAAAATTATTCAGAGTAGTTAAATCACAAGCAGACTGTGATACATTACAGGAGGACCTTGCAAGACTGGAAGATTGGGCACCAAATGGCAGATGAAATTTAATGTGGACAAGTGCACAGGGAAAAATAACCCTTGCTGTAGTTACATGATGTTAGGTTCTATATTAGGAGCTACCACCCAGGAAAAAGATCTAGGCATCACAGTGGATAATACTTTAAAATTGACAGCTCAGTGTACTGCAGCAGTCAAAAAAGCAAACAGAATGTTAGGAATTATTAGGAAGGGAATGGTTAATAGAACAGAAAATGTCATAATGCCTCTATATCACGCCATGGTGAGACCGCACCTTGAATACTGTGTACAATTCTGGTCGCTGCATCTCAAAAAAGATATAGTTGCGATGGAGAAGGTACAGAGAAGGGTAACCAAAATGATAAAGGGGATGTAACAGCTCTCCTATGAGGAAAGGCTGAAGAGGTTAGGGCTGTTCAACTTGGAGAAGAGATGGCTGAGGGGGGATATGATAGAGGTCTTTAAGATCATGAGAGGTCTTGAACGAGTAGATGTGACTTGGTTATTTACACTTTCGAATAATAGAAGGACTAGGGGGCATTCCATGAAGTTAGCAAGTAGCACTTTTAAGACTAATCGGAGAAAATTCTTTTTTACTCAACGCACAATAAAGCTCCTGAATTTGTTGCCAAAGGATGTGGTTAGTGCAGTTAGTGTAGCTGGGTTCAAAAAAGGTTTGGATAAGTTCTTGGAGGAGAAGTCCATTAACGGCTATTAATCAAGTTTACTTAGGGAATAGCCACTGCTATTAGTTGCATCAGTAGCATGGGATCTTCTTAGTATTTGGGTAATTGCCAGGTTCTTGTGGCCTGGTTTGGCCTCTGTTGGAGACAGGATGCTGGGCTTGACGGACCCTTGGTCTGACCCAGCATGGCAATTTCTTATGTTCTTATGTTCTTAACATCTATGAGTATTTGATGGGCTTGTAGCCAGATCTTTGCCTTGTGATTAGCAGTTCAAGAATGTTTTTTTGTTGGGGGTAGTATCTGCACATCCTGCTTGCCCTTGGTATGTATTTATTTATGTATTTATTTACAGGCATTGGATATTCTGCCTTTTTACCAAATGGTACCAAAGCACTTACAAACAAAGTTAACCACAATTAAATTGGATCTTAATTTACAGTAATTGCAGAATTCATAATCGTAAAGCAGTGTTGGAAGGAGGAGAGAAGTAGAGCATTTGTGGTCATTAGGCCTGTGGCTGAGCATATCTGATAGATTTGTTTGTTAGTGGTGTTGGACAGTAGGGTGGAACAGAAAGAATATAAAGGGATCAATGCCTGCACCAGTACAAAAAAAGATAAGTTATGTTTGATGTTAGAGCAAACCCTTGGGTAGATCAGTGATTTTCGATAGGATAGAAGTCTTTGCAATAAAGAGGATTTTGTTAAGGGGGATGTTTAAAGGCCTGAATGATTAGCCAAGCCTTGACTTGTTTTCTGAAATTGAGGTAATTTGTTTAAAGGTGAAGGAGTAGTGGCAGTTTGTTCCATAATCTTGGAAAATGGCAGCTGAGTGCCCAAAGGCTTGAGCAAGTGAGTTTAGCTGTTCCCAAAATAGGGGGGGTGGGGGAGCAAATAGGAGTATTTGGGAAGATCAAAGGTTCCATGTGGGAATAAATGGAAGTAGAAGCTGGGAGAGGTATTCAGGGGCCAGTTTGTTTACACATTTCAAGACTAGGCAGAGAGTCTTGAATTGTATCCTCTATTCAACTAGGAGCCAGTACAGCTTCTTCAGGATCAGCTTTATGTGGTCTGCTGCTTTGGCTGATGTGTTATGTAGCAGTTGGAGACATTTGAAATTGTTTTGTGAGAGGCTAGCAAAGAGAGAGTTGCAGTTGTCTACGTGACTGATGATTAATACATGTATAATGGTTGCAAAGTTGCCTTTATCAAAGAAGTTATGCAGTTAACAAATTTGTTGCATGTACATGAAAAGTTCTAACCGCCTTGTGATGTGGGATTCCATGGTAAGATTGTTGTGAAGGTAAATGCCTGGGCTCCATACTGAGTCTTTGAGTTTTAAGGGAGTTCTTAAGAGGGAGGGTAGTGATAACAAGAGGTGGTTTTGTTGGCTTAACAAGAGTAGTTAAATTTGTGGTTGTTGAGCTATTGTGCTGTTGATGCTAGATATTGGTTAAGATAAGCAACTGCAGAGGTTTGGTCTAAAAGATGAATTTTAAAAGCTTGATGTGCGAATATGTCGGGCTTGCATGCACCGAGCAAATTTTAAAAAGCTACCTAAATATGCACGTAAATGCCACTGCGCGTACATCTCGGAACTTCTCAAAAAGGGGTGGGGTGTTGTCTGGGAGGTACTGGGTGGTACATAGGCATTTTGGAACTCAAACCAGAAATTAGGCTATAAATACTTACATGATCTGGTATGTGCCGAGGCCCCCTGCCACTTAATTTCTATTGTGGATGGCGTGTAAGTAAAAACAATAAAAACAACAAGCCATTTTGGAGGGGAGTAAAGGTTCTAGGGTAACTGAGGGGTGTACAGGCTATCAAATCAGGGTAGTTTGGAGGACCTAGCTGGTAACTGGGCAAACTGGGGAGGAACTGGCAGAACATCAGCTCATGTCCCTTTTAAAATTTCCTCACTTACATGAGAGAAGTGGCTTTTGCGCGCACAGGTGTGAATGTTATAAAATAGCCACATCCCTGGGCGCGGGCTGACAAACGCACACACATGTGCACCCATGCGCTGCTTTGAAAGTTACCATCCCTGCCTATTTTCATGTCGAGCTGAATGTCATCTGCAAATACATTTATTTATTTTAAAAAAAATTCAAAGTTGTAGAACTGGATGAACTTACAGATTGGACAAATGTATATATTGAATAAGATCGGAGTGTGCACTGAGCTCTGAGGGACTCCACAGGTGAGATTTTTATGTATAATTGTAACTTGGCATGATTAAAGGTTTAGGTATGTGTGTTGGTGACACACAAATCTCTCCACATCTGGATAACATCCACCTCATCTAATAATATTGACAATGTATGATTGTTTTAAAATAAACTTTCCAGCATGACTTCTTCCCATGGCCACTGAAGGAAAATACCGTGTCACAATCCCTTAATGCATGGAAACTTAGCAAGTTGTTCCTTGCAGCCTTTGAAAGATTTGTGGTAATGGTATGTAATGGGTAGCTTTTTTGTTGTCTAACTATTCCAGAGACCTACCTTGTTCCCATTGCTTTTTTTTTTTTTTTTATTAGGCATTACAGCAGTAGAAGAATAACATCTGTATCTGTGGAAATGACTACAACATATTCATAAGTGCTTCACAAGCTTGAAAGTTCAATCTTGTGTCAACCTTTTCATGGTTTCCCTGACGTCTAGGGAACTCTCTCCTAGTTGATTGTCTAACATTTGATTTGGTGAAGCTATCAGTAATCATAAGCGCATACTATAGTTACAGATGTGCCCCTCTTGTCATGAGGACATCAGAGAAAAACTGGGCTAGATCATCTTTGTTTTCATCCATGGCAATAAATTGGCTCCATATCTATGGTAACTGTACATCAGGCCTATCAATGACCTTTCATATTTGTCTTTTTAGACCCATTTGCTTGGATTGTTAAGCATTCCTTGTAAAATAGACTCCAAAGTAACAACAAAAAATTATATCCACTCTTGTATGCTCATTGAAATGCCATATCACAGACTGAAAGAATATATCAGCAAAGTCTCCAAATGTCTGGAATTCATGAGGATTCCCAATGTTATAAATTTGTGTGGAATCTCATGTGGAGTATCCACTCCAGCAGTGGGAATGTGAATAAGATCTGACTTTAGAATAGTGCTCATCTGTTCTCCAACCTTTGTGAGTGACAGTGGAACAGGAGATATTTCATGCATCAGGACATCAGACTTCTGTATTATTTGGCCATTGTGTGTGTACTATTAGCTGCATACACACCTGATTTGGTGCAGAAGTCATTCATACACTATAGCATTCTGCATGTGCTGCCCAATTAATTTCAAGTAGATGAAACAAGCTTTAAAGCCTCTCAGTACAAAGGTGATATTCTTAAACTCTGCTTTTGATCACACCAGCTCCTTTCCTTCGCTGCAGAGTGATTGATCAACTAATGACTGTGAATGTCTGTCCAAGATGTTCTGAGATGTCCATTAAGTGTGCTGGATAACTGCATTTACTGTATCATAATTGAAGAATGGGCAACATAACTGATATACTAATCAGTAGCACACAGCTTTTGATCACACCAGCTCCTTGCCTTCGCTGCAGAGTGACTGATCAACTAATGACTGTGAATTACTGTCCAAGTTCTTCTGAGATGTCCATTAAGTGTGCTGCATAACTGTATTTACTGTATCATAATTAAAGAATGGGCAACATAACTGATATACTAAGCAATAGCACAGATAGCTTCATTAAATATTTTAAACATGAATCTATGAGAGTACCCAAGCCATGTTTGTTACCCATAAATGTTTCATTTCTTAATGGCCACTGAACCACTCCTCCACGATAGTACTACCATCAATATATGGTGGTGATTTTGGCTTTGACCAGAAGTTAAATATGTTGGGTGAAACTCTTGAAATACTACTAACAATCCCATCAGTACGATCTGCACAACTCTCGCAAGTTAGGGAACATGCAATCTCTCTAGCAAGCCCAAAATTATGTATCTCACTTCTTGTCAAGTTAAGGTTACAAACGAGTCTTAAGGCATTAAAAAAAGGATATAAAGACCTGGCTATTCATGAAGGCATACCAAGATCCTTAACTATCCACTCAGCCCTCCTTACTTACCCTTCTATATCCACTCCATGACATTTTATCTGTTTTGCTTCTAATATTTATTTTATTTTAATGTTTATAGTTAACCCTGATTTCATTATTTTTCACCTTTTAAGTAAGAATTGTATTTATTTGTTTTAGAAATTGTATATTTTTATGCCTTGTTAACCGTTCTGATGGTTCCACCGAACTACGGTATACAAAAATCAATATATAAAAATAAATAAAATGCTTTTAGACTGGTTTTCCTATCTTCTGGTTACCTTTATCTTCAGCTTCACTGTCTCTTTTAGGTGTAGCAGGACCTCTTTGCTAAACCAGTGGAAGGCATTTTTTCATCTAGAAGTCTGTGTTGTCAAATCAGCAGTGAACCATTTGATTTTCTATAATATTATCTGTAATATACTGATGGCTAGCTCTCTCAAATTACTCTAAAATTGTATGGACTATGATAGTGTCTATACCAGTGGAACAGCTGGACAAGTTCTTCCGATCATGCTACCTGGAGCAGGACAAGGCCTAGGCATCAATTTGGCATCAATTTTGGATCATTGGATAATGCATTTACAATGTTCCAAGCAATACTGCATATCTTCTGGTCCATATCATTATCTTCCTCACTTTCATTGGCTGTGGCATCTGATCCGCTAAACAGCAAATGGAGAAACAGAGACCACCGGATAAAACCTGAGCAACATGTTCCTGGTTCAATCTTGCAATGGATTCTGAGAGCAACATAAAACAGAGGGCCTGATTTACTATGACTTTTTTTTTCCCCATTCTCTGTCTATGGGAAAGAGCTTAGCAAAGGAGATCCACAGTTTGGTAATTGTGGCTATCAGGAGTGACAGAGCTAGCAGTGCTTTCATTAACATCATCAGTCAGAGGAAGTTGAACTTGATAAACTTTCTGCAGTAATGCTAGTCTTTTAACTCCTAGGATAAATTAAAGGGATCTTCTAGACAGAGGCCAGGCATAGCTGGCATATTTTCCAAATTGTTTCTGTACCTCAAAATGGAATGTTGCTGTTCTTGAATCATATTTTGGAGGCATATTGGCACTCATTTCTTGGCACAGGTCTTCATACTTATGCCATACATTAGCCATGTCATAAACATGACCAGTGTGTAATCTCTTCCATTATGTCCATTTCAATATCATCAGAATCTCCCAGTTTTACAGCTGCACCTGACTTGGGGCTTTTATGTCATTTGATTCCCTTCCATGCTAAATTTCATTACAGGCCACGTTCTATTTCCAGTGAATTCTCTGGAATCCCAGCATCTTGTGTCTCTCCCTCTTTCTTCACAGATGTTATTTTTTTTATTAAACTATAGACAGGATAGAGTAAAAATGGCATGTATTTTCCTCACACGATGAAATTATATTTCCTCTCAGCCATTTGTAGAGCAACACAGCTTGCATAAAAATCAAGCTAATCTGATACCTGAAGTTATGATGTCAAAATTTATGGTACTGCAGCCTTACTGACTTAAATAAAAGAATGAAAGAGGATGATTACTAGCAAACATTGGATTGTAAAGGGCCTGGGGGTACATCATCTATCACAGGGACCTTAAAAGCTTCTAATGACCCTCTTGTTCTCGAGAGGTTATTTTCCTAATGCTTTGGCCTTTAATTTATTTTTAGATAGGCTCATTTGCATTTTTTATTGTTTCTTCCCTCGGATCCAAATGGCTATTATACTGCTTTGCCATCTTTCCTTGGAAAACGTGATTGGCAAATCAATTTAGTAACCATATTTATGACTGTCAAAAGGTTGGAAATGTTATAGACCATCAAGGAGTTTTAATCCCTGGTCTGACAAGTCTTAAATCCTTAATTTTAAACTGCAATTCTTAATCTTTTCTTTAGATTCATTTCTGCTTTGAAGATTTGTTACCAAAATGGTCCTCTTGACAGTCCACATGAATTATATTGATTGGTGGCCAATATGTAAGTCTACAGTAGTATTTGTATTTAAATAAAGAAAATATAGTATCGACTGATTTTGAAAGCGGTAATATGGGTACCCAATCTCTCTTCTAAATGCAAGCATGCACCTATGCTCCGCAACTGGTATTCAAAAAGGTGATTAGAAAGCACTCCTGCACTTGTGCCGTAGTTTGTAATTAATTTTACATTTATGTATCAATCATTTTTCAGCATAATATACCATTTTTCCAGCAAATATTCTCAGTGCGGAATACAGAAGGTTAAAAATAAGCATAACAGAGGGCTTTGAAAAATTGCACATAAGAACTATATCAAAATAAAAATCTATACATTTCGTTCCGACATTCTAGTTGTTAGGCATAAACCCCACCAATGGCAAAAGGGCCCTCCGTCTCCCCACCTATCCCTCTGGAAAAAAAAGGTCTTACCATTCTAGAGGGGCTGTATCTTCATAGGCAGGAGGAACATCATACCCTTCCTACCTGCACTGTTGCCGCAGGTGAATGACATTGCTACGTGACAGTGGTGAAACGGCGCTAGCAGCATCATTGGCAAGGAGCTGGGTTGTGGGCAAGGGGTTTGTGACACCATTTGCCATTGGAGGATGTCTATTTTAGCCATTACAAGTTATTATGTTGGGGGACCTTCATCCCATGCCACATATAAGTTCTTACTGCATAGCATGCTATTTTGGCACGTGCAAAAATAATCTTAATGTGCACGTTAAACTTTATTACACAGGAACCTATGTATATTTTTAAACATTAGTGAGGGTACATTCTCCCATTCTTCCTACCTATGTCTCTTAAAAAACTCGGTCTATGCTGTGCCTCGAAATTATGACCACTTATATCTCTCTTTCTAAATAAAACTCTTGGAGGTCGATGTTTAAAGATTCAAAGGCTTTGTCCGGGTAACTTTTGTACTTCAGACCAAGATTTGACTATGTTCCCCCTACTCTCTGGATTAAATTTGTGCAGGTATCTCTTTAGGTACCCAAATTTATTCAACTAAAAAGAAGAGGCGCTGGGGGAATTCCCAGGCGAAGGCCTGCATTCACTATTCTCGGTGCGCTGGCTGCCGGCTTTCGCACCAAATAACTACACCATAAAAGGTGTAGTTATTCGGTGCGAAACTGTCGGCGATAAGGGTCCTTACCTTTCGCTGCCAGCAATGTCTCTGCAGCGTCGGCCCCGGTGCCTCCCCGACTCCTCCTCTTCCAGGGCCGACTCCGCCACGACTCTGCCCCGATCACCCTTTTCGCGTGCAAAAGCTATTGAGAAAGACCCCCTTAAGTCTGGCCAGAAAAATACTTATCCCAAAGTTACCTGGATAACTTTACCTGAGGATTATCAGCAGAATACCTATCCAGTTATGTTGTACTGATTATCTGGGAAAAATTATCTGCGTAGCTACTCACAGGCCTTCTAAATATCAACTTCATGAATTCTCTCCTTTGTTATAAATGTACTTATTATTTCTTTCACGCCTAAATCTCACTTGGGGCTAAACACCACCATGACCTTCCCAGCACACTGAGTGAGAGCAGAAGCAAGTGTTTGCTAAGGACAGTTCTAACTTAGCTTCACCGTTTAGAACTCAATAATCAACAAATGATTTGCATCTTTAATCCTCTAAATTTCAGGAAAGCATCGGGGAGAGGGAGCATAATTTATGGTAATTTCAGCTGTCACTGTTTGCAGCACCTGAATGCCAAAGATTTTTCTCTTCCTGCTACTATGTTGGCTAGAATAAGATGACTGGCGCTGGGAGCTACTCCCAACCAAAATGAAGCCCTTATTCTTCTGACCAAGGTAAAGTGGATCTGATGATATTGTTCCAATTCTGCTAGATCTGTTGTATTGCCTGGTGCCACATCACTCTGTGGTGGCAAACAGAGGTCGATACTCAGACTCCCAGAAGACTCAGGCTGTCACACCTGTCAATGTACATTCACTTCCATATATTGATTACAGCCATCGTATACACGCAAAATTGTCTGCTCTGTAGCTGCCCTGCAGGAAGCTTCCCATTTTCAGCTGACTCTTATCACTTCCTTTGAATTAATTTTTTTCCTGATTTATAGGGTGAAAGAGGAAGCTCAAACAATCTAGCTGTATTTTCCTGTAATCTAAACAAAGATTCTTGAGCATAGAAAAATCCAGAATTACTCAGGAAAAAAAAAAACAATTCTCTCTGTCCCTATTCCTCTAAACAAAGCTTTTTTATATTCTTAAAAAAATCTCTGAAGTATAAGTAACTGTGATAATAAAAGGTATTATTTGGGCAAGGCACGAATTTTAGTAAATACATAGTCCCCTATATACAAAGCAGTTTGCTATAGACAGAAAAGGAGAAGATTTTGAAAATAGGACCAATAGAGTATGCATTTAACAAGACCCTCTGGATGAGAGAAGATATTTCTTTATCACTCTTCTTGCAACTCATTTCCCATGAGGGACAAGCAAGAGCATGTGACAGGCAATACTGATTCCAGGAGTGAGATGGCAGCTAATCTGTGAGGGGGAAATGGTACCTTTAAATCAATGTCAGCTCAGACCCTCTAGGTAGCAGGTCCTTCAGCACAGGATTTGCCATAGAGATCAGGAAAAACAACTGGCAACAAGCATTATATTACATGAAAGTCCTTTTAAAGCCTTTCCAGTTCCTGGAAACATGATGAACTGAATCCTACAGTAGCCTGGAAATTTTTCAGAATTAGTGCAGTGCTTATGTCTACCAGGCATGCAGTATTTAACATTTGCTCATGACAAGTAATACGCTTTGGGCCGGATTTTAAGAGGTACACGCGGGCGTACATTTGTGCGCGAAACCTGGCGCTCACAAATGTACGCCCGATTTTATAACATGCGTGTTATAAAATCCAGGGTTGGCATGTGCAAGGGGGTGCCCCCCACCCCGCCCCTTTTTTCAAGCCCCGGGACATACGCGCGTCCCGGGCCTTGAGCGCATCGCCGGGCCTATGCAAAATAGGCCCGGCGCGCGCAGGAGCGGTTTTTTGCGGTTACACGCGTAACCCTTTTAAAATCCGCCCCTTTCTGAACTCAAACAATTTTACTATTATGTAATTGAATTCAGTCACTCAAATTATTTTTTTTACCTAGAGCTAAGGCAGCTATGGAAACAGATAGTTGGCACGGAGACTCCCACTGTTAAATATTAGTGTGTTGGTAGTCTTGTGGACAGGCCAACTGTTAACATCTGAACTAGGGCATATGGTAAAAATTTTGCTGTTATTGGATGCATGGTAATTAATGGGTGGAGGAATGTTTAACATGCACTTGCTGAAGCCTAATTTACAAATGATGTTCCATCATTTACATTAATGTCTTCTGACCAGGGTGGCTGATGCCTATTATTTTAAAAAGGACTCCAGAGGTGATCAAAACTCTAGACTAATGAGCCTGACATTGGTGCCAGGCAAAATGGTAGAAGCTATTCTTAAAAACAAAATCATTGACTTATAGACAGACATGACTTAATAGGGAAGAGCCAACATGGTTTATCAGAGGGAAGTCTTGCATTACCAATCTTGTAGGAATTTTTGAAGGCATGTAGTGAATTTGGATTTTCAGAAGACAAAGTCCTCCATCAGAGGCTCCTCAGCAAGTTAAAAAGTCATGGGATAGGAGGCAGTATCCTGTTGTGGATTGTTAATTGGTTAAAAGACAGGACACAAAGTGTAGGATTAAATGGCCAGTATTCCAAATGGAGAAAGGTCATTAGCGGAGTACCACAGATATTGGTACTGGGACCTGTGCTTCTTAACATACTCATAAATAATCTAGAAAAGGGAACAAGGGGAGTAATCAGATTTGCAGATGTTAAAACAGTAGTGAATTGTGAGGAACTGCAGAAAGATCTTGTGTGACAAGGAGACAGGGCATCTGAACAACAGATGAAATTTAATGTGGAAAAGTAAAAAGTGATGCACATAGGGAAAAATAATCCCATCTACAGGTACACAATAATGAGTATTGGGAGTCACTACCCAGAAAAAGCACCTTGGAGTCCTTGTAGACAATATTTACAATCCTCAGCTCAGTGTGCAGCAGCACTCAAAAATGGAAATAGAATCGGGCCGATGCAGTAAAGTGCGCTCAGGCCGAACGCACCGTTAGCCCCCATTTGGATGCGCATTTTCAACACGCTATTCTTACCCCTTATACAGTAAGGGGTAATAGCACGTGGAAAACGTGCGTCCAACCCCCCTGAAACTAATAGCGCCCGCAACATGCAAATGCATGTTGATGAGCCTATTAGTTAGTCCCGTGCAATACAGAAAGTAAAATGTGTAGCCAAGCCACACATTTTACTTTCAAAAATTAATGCCTGCCAAAGGCAGGTTAATTTCGGCCGGCACCGGGAAAGTATACAGAAAAGCAGATCTTGTACACCCTCCAACTCAATATCATAGCGATATTAAGTCGGAGAAATCAATGATTTAAAAAAAAAAATCTGCCTGCGGCCCGTGGGTTGAAAAACAGACACTCAATTTTGCTGGCATCCGTTTTCCGAACCCGTGGCTGTCAGCAGGTTCGACAACCAACGCCGGTAAAATTAAGCGTCAGTTGTCAAACCCGCTGATAGCTGCCGCTTCTGTCAAAAAGGAGGCGCTAGGGACACGCTAGTGTCCTTAGTGCCTCCTTTTTACCGCGGGCCCTAATTTGCGTACCTGGGCTTCCTGAATCGCGCACTCAGGAGAGTGGCCTGGGCACGTGCCGGGAGAGCGGGCACTCGCCAGCTCTCCCGTGAAGTTTTCTGTATCGGCCCGAATGTTAGGAATGATCTGAAAAGTAATGGAAAATAAAATGGAAAATATTATGTTGCCGCTGTATCAATCCATGGTATGAACATATCTCGAGTATTGTGTGCAGTTCTGCTTTTCCCATATCAAAAAAGACATAGTGAAACTAGAAAAGGTACAGAGAAGGGCAACTAAAATAATAAAGGGGATGAAACAGCACCTCTATGATGAGAGGTTACACAGTAGGCCAGTTAGTGGACAAGTTATCCAGCTAAAGTTAGCCGGATAACTTGTCCTATATATTCAGCAGGATAAAAGTTCCATCTAAATGGCTTTTGAATATTGACCTCGAGATCACTGAGGGGAGATAATATAAAACATATGGAAGAACACATAGAAACATGACGGCAGAAAAAGACTGTATGACCCATCCAGTCTGCCCATCCATCCATTTAATTTAGCATTATAATTCTCATCTCTTCCTTAGAGATCCCCTGTATTTATCCCCTGCTTTCTTGAATTCAGACACTGTTTTTGTCTCCACAACTTCCATTGGGAGGCTGTTCCATGCATCCAGCACCCTATCTGTAAAGAAATATTTCCTAAGATTACTCCTGAGTCTACCCCGTTTCAACTTCATCAAATCACTTCTCATTCTAGAGCCTCCTTTCCATTGAAAACAACTCACGTCCTGTGTTTGGAAACCTTTGAGATATTTGAATGTCTCTATCATTTCTCACCTTTCCTCTAAAGTATATATGTTTAGATCTTTAAGTTTATCCTCATATGCTTTAGAACAAAAACCACTGACTGTTATGAATCGGCCTGTAGCAGGAGCCACAGGACATCTCTCCACCCTTCTCCCGCGACCCGGCTTCTACGAAAACTAAAGTCATGGGATAGGAGGCGATGTCCTTTCGTGGATTACAAGCTGGTTAAAAGACAGGAAACAGAGAGTAGGATTAAATGGCCAATTTTCTCAGTGGAAAAGGGTAAACAGTGGAGTGCCTCAGGGATCTGTACTTGGACCGGTGCTTTTAAATATATATATAAATGATCTGGAAAGGAATACGACGAGTGAGGTTATCAAATGTGCAGATGATACAAAATTATTCAGAGTAGTTAAATCACAAGCAGACTGTGATACATTGCAGGAGGACCTTGCAAGACTTGAAGATTGGGCATCCAAATGGCAGATGAAATTTAATGTGGACAAGTGCAAGGTGTTGCATATAGGGAAAAATAACCGTTGCTGTAGTTACACGGTTAGGTTCCATATTAGGAGCTACCACCCAGGAAAAAGATCTAGGCATCATAGTGGATAATACTTTAAAATCGTCAGCCCAGTGTGCTGCAACAGTCAAAAAAGCAAATAGAATGTTAGGAATTATTAGGAAGGGAATGGTTAATAGAACGGAAAATGTCATAATGCCTCTATATCGCTTCATGGTGAAACCACACCTTGAATACTGTGTACAATTCTGGTCGCCGCATCTCAAAAAAGATATAGTTGCGATAGAGAAGGTACAGAGAAGGGCAACCAAAATGATAAAGGGGATGGAACAGCTTCCCTATGAGGAAAGGCTGAAGAGATTAGGGCTGTTCAGCTTGGAGAAGAGACGGCTGAGGGGGGATATGATAGAGGTCTTTAAGATCATGAGAGGTCTTGAACGAGTAGATGTGACTCGGTTATTTTCACTTTCGAATAATAGAAGGACTAGGGGGGCATTCCATGAAGTTAGCAAGTAGCACATTTAAGACTAATCGGAGAAAATTCTTTTTCACTCAACGCACGATAAAGCTCTGGAATTTGTTGCCAGAGGATGTGGTTAGTGCAGTTAGTGTAGCTGGGTTCAAAAAAGGTTTGGATAAGTTCTTGGAGGAGAAGTCCATTAATGGCTCATAATCAATTTTACTTAGGGAATAGCCACTGCTATTAATTGCATCAGTAGCATGGGATCTTCTTAGTGTTTGGGTAATTGCCAGGTTCTTGTGGCCTGGTTTTGGCCTCTGTTGGAAACAGGATGCTGGGCTTGATGGACCCTTGGTCTGACCCAGCATGGCAATTTCTTATGTTCTTATGTTCAAGAACCGATCTTTGAAGCACACCCACTTTCTCAGAGAAAACTCCATTTACCACTACTGTTTTCACTTCCCACTCAGCCAGTTTCTAACCCAGTCAATCACTCTAGGATCCATGCCAAGAGCACACAATTTATTTGTAGGTCTTCTGTGTGGAACCGTGTCAAAGTGCCTTACTGAAATCCAAGTACACTACATCTAGTGCCCTCTCTTAATCCATCTGTTCGGTCACCCAATCAAAGAAATTGATCATATTCATCTAACAAGATTTACTTCTGGTAAAACCATGCTGCCTCGGATTTTGCAATCCATTGGATTCCAAAAATTGCGCTCTGTTTTAGCAGCGATTCTATTCATTTTCTCACCACAGAGGTCAGACTAACCACTCTGTAGATCCTAGTTTCCTCCTTACTTCCACTTTTATGAATAGGAACCACATCCGCCCATCTCCAGTCCTCCGGAACTACTCCCAAGTCTAAAGAAGCATTGAAAAGGTCAGCCAGTGGAGCTGCCAGGACTTGTTCCCTTAGTTCCCTCAGATGAATCCCATCCGGCCCAATCGCCTTATCTACTTTAAGTTTGCAACTGCAACCAGGCATAAACTGAGTAGTGGGTAGGTCAAATTTTCCTTTTATTAAAGAAAAGGGCATTAAGGTAGTATCATCTAACACAGATACGAGAAACCAGATGCCCTTCTTCTGCCAAATGGGCCAATTAAGTGGATGATCCCCAGCCCTAAGGGAAGGGTTGTGCCAAAAGGGGGCCAATTTAGAATTGCACCATGAGAACGTGTTAGGCGGGCGGCTGGAGTGAAATTCCATGAATGCCCAATGTAAGGACCACAAGATAGGATTAGAGGCATTCCAAGGAAGTAGCGTCATGCCTGGGAAGCACGTTGATGGATATGGGTAAAAGAGTCTGCGTTCTATATGGACCCAGCGGGGTTGTTCCAAAGAAATCAGTTCATCAGTAAAATGGTGATAACCTTGTAATATAACACCTGGTGGTAAGCATAAAAATCCAGAAAGTTCACCCCTCCGCTAGCTTTGGCAGCTTTTAGCTTAGAGAGGGCTATTCTGGGAGCCTTGTTTTACCAGAGGAATTTTAGTAATAGCCTGTCTATATTAATATAAAATTCCTTGGAAAAGAATACAGGTAACATGGAAAGGGTATATGTTATCTTGGGTGCAAGAACCATCTTAATTGTTTCCAGTCTATCCTACCACATAAGGTGAAGAGGAGACCATTTAAACATTATCTCCCACAGATATTGCAGCGTGTTAGATTCACAGTGAGTTATAGTGGCTAGCGGATCTGTATAGAAATTGATGCCTAAATATTTAAGCCCATGGGTAACCTTTTGCATAGGAGAATGGGAGAGGTCTACCATTGAGCCCAAATAGTTCAATGGGAGAAGCTCAGTTTTATGCTAGTTGATTTTGTAGCCTGAAATAGAGGAGTAGGAGGATATTAAAGACAATAAGTGATGAAGTGATTTATCAGGATTAAGAAGAAGAAGAAGAACATCATTGGCATATGCAGATAGTTTAAAAGTTTCGGATCCAATATTCACACCTTCAATAGAGGGATCTTGCCTTATAGCAGTGAGCAATGGTTCCAAAGCCAGATTGAATAGAAGGGGAGAGAGAGGGCAACCTTGGCGAGTGCATCTAAATAACGGAAAGGATTGGGATACTTGATTGTTAATATAAAGAAAGGCCATAGGGGAGTAATATAAAAGTTGTATCCAGTATATATAGTTGGGACCAAAGCCATATCTCCAAAGTGTAGAAAAAAGAAAGGGCCACTTGACACAGTCAAAGGCCTTTTCTGCATCTAACGAAACGGAGCCGAGATGGTTGATTCATGTATATGAAGGAAAAGATGGGTATTGTTAGCTATTAGACGGTTCTTGATAAATCCTGATTGATCCGGGGAGATAAGGGAACACATGACATGAGAAAGTCTAGTAGCCAGAATTTTAGTGAAGATCTTGTAGTCAGTGTTTAAAAGGGAAATTGGTCTATAGTTTCCTATGTTTGTCTCATCTCTACCTGGCTTTGGAATCACCACCACACACATGCTTCAGAGAAAGCAGAGGAGGAAGCAGATTGAGAAAGAGCGGCAGAGAAATACTCATGCAGATGCGGTATAAGGTCTTTCTTAAAAGCTTGGTAAAAGTCCATTGTGAATCCGTCGTGTCCAGGTGCTTTGCCTTTGGAAAGAGAGGTGATAGCAGAGTCAATTTCCTCAATTGTGATTGGTTTATCCAAGGCCATCACCTGAGCAGGTGATAATGAATGATGAGATATGGTAGAGAAAAAATTCTGGATCGCTTCAGCAGGTGACTCAACGTCTGATTGATAGTAGCATAGAAGTCCCAAAACGCTTGTAGTATATCAGCGTCCTTGGTCAGTGCCTGGTTGGATGAATAAATCACTTTAACGATGTGCTTCTTTTCTGTTCTCTTTTTGAGATATGATGCCAGCAAATGACCACATTTGTTATTCTCTGCTTAGTAATGAGCTTTAGACTGAAAAATGTTGAGCTTGACACAAGAACTCAGCAATTGATTGTATTGATATATATTTGGCCTTGACCAACGCCATTAGAGAAGAGTGAGAAGGAGGGTTAATATGTGTGCATTCGAGAGAAGCCACCTCTTGTTGAAGAGCAGTCAGAGATGCCTCATGTGTCTTCTGTCGATGCCTGCTATAGCTGATAATGTCACCATGGATTGTAGCTTTAAAAGCTGCCCAGAGTGAGGATGCTGCAACCTCCGAAGTATTGTTGAAGTGAAAGTAATCAGAGATTTTAAGTCGGAGTGTCTCTAAAAAGGTAGAGTCAGCTAGTATCGTGGAGTTGAAACGCCATTGTCGGTCTACTGAGATTGATGTTAGGGATGTGGACCCTTGGGCCGGCTGAGACTGATGATGTTGCACTGTGGAGAACCCACAGTGGATGTCGCAGCCAGGGGGGTGGCGCTGAAGAGGTAGTCTGGAGAAGGCTTCACCACTGGAAGCCTGAGGTCCCCCCAGGAGGAGCCCATAGGGACCCAGTCCTCTTGGTCTTAGGTGTGATCCTCTGCGACCAAGGACCAGAAGAGCAGCCTGAAGAGGTAGTCCATTGAAACGGCTGAGCTCAGGAGGTCAGAAGAGACTTCACCCTTGGAAGCCCGCGGCCCCCCCGGGAGGAGCCCATGAAGACCCAAGCTGCTGGGACTTAGGCAAAACCTCCAGGCAAGTGAAGAACCGGATACCTGCGGAAGAGAGAGCTGAAGCCAGAGTCCAGGGACAAGCCAAGGTCAGAAGCCAGAAGTCAGATGCCGAAGACAAGCCAGGAACAGAAGCTGAAGCCAGGGTCAACAGACAAAGCAGGGTCAGAAGCCAGAAGTCAGAAGCTGAAGACAAACCAGGGACGAAAGCTGAAGCCGGAGTCAGTGGACGAAGCAGTGTCAGAAGCCAGAAGTCAGAAGCCGAAGACAGTCAGGGATCCTGATGCAGCAACTAGTAACTCAAACTGAGTGAACCTCATTGCAAGGCAAGGTATTGAGACGGCTGCAGGGTTTAAATAACCCAGCATCATCTGACATCATCAGTAGGGGCTGTCCCAGAGTTCCCGCGCTGGCCCCTTTAAATCTGGAACCCCTGCCTGTGCCTGCGCATGCGCCTAGGGGCGGAGCCAGCGACGGAGGATCGGCGGCGTCTCCCTCGCAGATGGAACACTGCGGCAGGCTGCGATTCGGGCCTAGACGGCCAAAGAAGGCTTCCAGCGGCCCGGGCTGGCCGTGAGGTAAGCGGAGGTCCCGGGGCACTGCATAATCTGAGACCAAGATGGGACAGATCTTCGCTGAGATAATACTAGATACAAAGTTGTGCGAAAGTAATCAATGCGTGAGTAAGATGAATGGGGAAAAGAGTAAAAAGTTTAATCCATTTCCGTGGGATTTAATAAGCACCAAGGATCTGAGAGTCCAAAGGAGGCAGTAAGGAGTTGTAATGTTTTGCAAGATTTGGATATCAGTGGACGTGCATCTGTTTTCTTGTCTAAAAAGGGATCCAATGGTTGGTTTAAGTCTCTGCCAATGATAGATTGAGAGGAGTCTATGGTCAAGAGCTGTGCAAAAACATTATGGAAAAATATTGGATCGTCTGCAGTCGGGGCATAGATGTTAAGTAATGTGAACATTTCTTTATAGATGGATATTAGAATGAGATTCCATCTCCTGTCAATGTCCGCAGATTGGTGATTGACCAGCCTTTTATGAAGCAAGATAGCAGTACCTCTCTTCTTATGAATTGCAGGACTAAAAAAGACTTGTCCTACCCACTGCTGCTTGAGTTTGAGTGATTCAGATGCTGATAGGTGGGTCTCCTGGATAAAGGCAATATCTGCATGTAAGGTTTGCAAGTAGGTCAAAATTTTTCTCCTCTTGATAGGGTGTGAGAAGCCATTTACATTCAGAGAAACAAGGTTAAAAGATGTGATGTTGGATGCCATAAGCAAGATAATGGTAATTGTATTACAAGCTGGTTGATAGTAGTTCCTGTGGAAAAGGTCGGTGCAAGCTGGAACACAGTGAGAGAGTGATTCATTTGCTTAAAAAGAGAAACAAAATCATTAGGAGGGTAAAAAAAGAAAACCAGTAAAATGAATATTCTCAAACTCGGAATGTTGAGTAAAAAGAAAGGGTTGTTGCTAGGCCAAGCCATGCCCAAGGCACTATGCATCAGAGAGAGAAAGGAAATAAAGAGCCTCCATCGATTATATTATCATAAAACATATTTGGAAAGGGCAAAAGGAAAAAAGTCATTGTCGCCAAGTACCGAAAAAAGAGAGAATTTTCCCTGCAGACTTGCAGCAGGAAGCCATCATGGCTCAATGAGTCTCTCAAAGGAGAATATGAAACATACTGAGTTCCAACCAAAATTTTAAAAAAAATGGGAACATTCAATAAAAAAACGTTTAAACATAAAAAATGGGAACAGAGCCTGTGAGGTCAGCGTTCAAGTGACCATGGATTGCGCTTGTTCAAACGATTGTATAAACTCTTCAAGGTCTCCCGTGCTATGGAACATTTTAGTCTGATTGTGACAAGTAACCCTCATTTGGGCTGGGTAAAGAAGACCATATTTTGCCCCCAATGTTTGTAAGCGGGGCCTCAGCGCCAGAAAGGCCTTCCATTTATCAGCCGTAGATTTTGCAAGATCAGGAACAAATAAAATTGAGTGTCCCTGAAAATGGACGGGAGCTCGGATTCTGGCCACCACGAAAATCGCTAGCGCTTGAGGGTATCTTAAAACTTTGAAGATTATCAGTCTGGGATATTTTGAGTTGCGCAGGGGCCTCGATGGGATCCTATGAGCTCTCTCCAGCTCAAAAGGGTGGTCAAATTCCAACCACAGGCTGTTAGGGACCATTTGAAGCAGAAATTGGATCACATCCGTAACCTCCGCACCTTCCAGGACCCCCAAGACTCTGATATTATTTCGGCAGTTTCGGTTTGAGAGGTTTTCGACATCTTGCTGCAGTTTTTCCACTTCTTTAGACAGGCGCGGAATCGACTCAGTTGGTAGAAGCAGGGATGAGACCTGAGATTCAGCGTCATCTAATCTGGCTTGAAAAGTCTCCATTTGGGTAGACATGATTTGTAAATCGCCTCGGATGGCAGTCGTAGCATCTATATTTATCTCTATCAAATCTTTGAGTTGTTTCAGCTCTGTTAATACCAGTTCGGCAGACGCCATTACTTTGGGCGGCGGGGCCTTATCTGCTGATGGAGGATCCTGCTTTGGGCGGTTGGATCCTGATGCCGCTGCAAAGGCAGCTTCGATTTTCCCCAACTTAGTTGAAGCCATTAGTGGAGGTGCTTTAGAAAATCTTGATGGCTAAGGTAAATTCGCCCTCAAAATACTCCTTTTCCCCGATCTTAGGAGAGAGAGCACACGGAGGTATGGGCTCAGGCAGCCATCTTGGTCGCTGCTCAAGAGCGCCCCCTATTTACTTTTCTAACAAAAAGATTATTTGCTCTTATGATATCTCCTTTTAGTTTTTCCACTACCCTTCTACTTCCCCCTAGATCTTCCCATACAGCTAATGACTTCTTGAGGAACTGCCTCTTTTTGAGTAAGTTAGTTTTCCTTGGAATGAATCTTCATCTCTTGCATCCTAATATCGAACCACACCATCCAGTGATCGCTGGTTCCCAGATGATCATCCACTGCAACATTAGAAAGACTGATCCCATTGGTAAGCACCAGGTCTAGTATCATCCCCTCCGTGTGGATTCCATTACTAGTTAACAGAACAGTTCTCCTTGCAGAGAATCCAGGATTTCCCTGCTTCTAGCAGATAAGGACATAAGAACATGCCATACTGGGTCAGACCAAGGGTCCATCAAGGCCCAGCATCCTGTTTCCAACAGTGGCCAATCCAGGCCATAAGAACCTGGCAAGTACCTCAAAACTAAGGGCCTCATTTTCCAATATCGCATGCGATACCAAAAAGGGGTATTACCTTATGCTAATAAGCATGTGTTTCACAAATTGTGATAACAGCTATGCAACACACTCTTAGCACAACTTGCACTATTAACCCAATTTGAGCTACATTGCCAGTATATATCACAGTTCATGATGTTGAGAGAGAGAGAGACTTGCTATAGTACCTCTTCCCTAGACAGGTATTTGTATCCCTATGGGAGGCCCACCTAGTAACTCGAGGTGGGGATTAGGTATGGGGGCCACTTTCACATTCAACATGAGACGTACAAACAGAACAGTGGTCTCTTGTGAAGATTTGATGGCCTTCGGAGTGAGGAAACTCACTCCAAGATGAGATTTGGACAATGTTCTCTCCATCTAGCTTGTTGTTGCCCAGGTAGAGTGTCCATCAAGCTGTTATAAATTTTGAGCCTGATTTTAAAAAGCATTTCCTTGAGTAAGTGGGCTTTTGAAAATTGCTACAATATATTGAATTGCCCATAGGATTTACTCGTGTAAGTGCACTTTACTCAAGTAAATGGCTTTTGAAAGTTGCTACGATAGTATCTTACATTTACTTGCACAACTCCTTTGAAAATAACCCCCTAAGTTTATAGCAGAGTCGATGTCAAGAACTCCTAGTGCTCAATGAAATTCCAAAAATGCTGCTATTGTGTGTCCGAAATAAATAAATAAACGGATGGTGCTAGCCCACTTTAACACTTTGGCACAGTCTAATCACTTGGCTGCTTATATATAACTACAGTGTTTTATTGGAAGACTGTACTTAGCATGTCATATTGGTTCTTAGTAGTTAAATTCATTAACCTGCTGATAATTGATCCCAGAGGAATAGCCTTGCATTGGCGAGCAGAGCTTTACAGGAGAATGAGGCACAGAATTACAAATGAGCGCAAAGGCCTGGAAGCAAGGTTTAGATGTGTCGTGGTTGACCTTGGTGGTTAAAGTTATGGAGGAGGTCTCTCATTTTTTTATCACCTACAAAAGTAGGCCATCATTGATCACAGTCTCACAGTTTTATGGCCAGAAAATATTTCATTTCATGAGGCTTTATGTATTTCCATTAAACTACAAAGCATTTAATCTTTTTCCTTCTTTCATAAGATTACTTTTGGATTCCCTGTATAATCTTTCTTATTTAATCTATTTTTTTGGGAGGTGGTCAAAGTAGCTATTATATCTTGTACAATTTTATGACTTGAACAAATGTGTTTGGAAGTCTCACTAGCTAGTCCTGTACACTCAGAGACTTTTCCCTTGTTCCTTATCCTAACCCTTCAAAAGCTGATATTTTCTGTAGAATGAAAATTGTATTTATTTAAAATATTTTTACGCACAATCACAAAAGCTCTAAGTGGCTTACAATTCAATAACATATATAAACAATTGTAAAACAGAGAAAAGCATAAAACAAAGTAAAGACATTTTAAGTCAAATAAAACATTGGTCAAACTAGAAACAAGCTCAGTAGAACAGCTCAAATAGGTGAAATTCTAATGTATTGCCTAAATGGCCAATTCCTCAGGCACTGTCAGTAAAGCAAATCAGAATAAACAGGTCTTCAAGATTTTTTAAAATTTGTAAGCCGAATCACCTCTAGCAGAGAGCTCCAAAGAGTTAGACCAGTCACTGAAAAAGACCTATCCTGCATCTCAGAAAGCTGAACTTCATGTACTGAAGGAACATCAAGCAATCCTCTATGAGATGACCTTAATGTTCTTGAGAGATTATGAATCTTCAGCATGGCATTAATCTATGGCAATGCATCAGAATTTGTTATAAATGTTCCTACTTTGCAAATCAGGTTGCTCATTAATCACAGCCCCTACCTAGTTCAGTGTTTCCCAACCAGTGTGCCAAGGCATACTGGTGTGCCTTCAGATCTCATCTGGTATGCCATAGAAAAGTCACCAGTCCCTGATGCTCAGATCCAGGGCAGAACCTGTGCTCTTCTTTCTGCTTCATGCATTAACAAGAGGCACCTGCAGTGGCTTTTAAACTGATAGGAACTCTTTAATGAAGATGTTGGGGAAATAACTGTTCCGGAAATGGTTTTCAAGGGTGATGAGTCAGATGAACTGAACCGAATCATTGTGAACCTGGAAGATGTAATAGGTCAGATTGACAAACTAAAGAGTAGCAAATCACCTGGAATGGATGGCATGCATCCTAGGGTTCTGAAGGAACTCAAAGATGAAATTTCAGATCCATTAGTTAAAATTTGTAACCTATCATTAAAATCATCCATTGTACCTGAAGACTGGAGGGTGGTCAGTGTAACCCCATTATTAAAAAAGGGCTCCAGGGGCTATCCGGGAAACTATAGACCAGTGAGCCTGATTTCAGAGCCGGGAAAATAGTGGAAACTATTCTAAAGATCAAAATCACAGAGCATATAGAAAGACATGGTTTATGGAACACAGTCAACATGGATTTACCCAAGACAAGTCTTGCCTCACAAATCTACTTCATTTTTTTGAAGGTGTTAAACATGTGGATAAAGGTGAATTGGTAGATGTAGTGTATTTGGATTTTCAGAAGGCGTTTGACAAAGTCCCTCATGAGAGGCTTCTAAGAAAACTAAAAAGTCATGTAATAGGAGGTGATGTCCTTTCGTGGATTACAAATTGGTTAAAAGACAGGAAACAGAGAGTAGGATTAAATGGTCAATTTTCTCAGTGGAAAAGGGTAAACAGTGGAGTTCCTCGGGTTTCTGTCCTTGGACTGGTGCTTTTCAATATATTTATAAATGATCTGGAAAGGAATACGACGAGTGAGGTTATACAAAATTATTCAGAGTAGTTAAATCACAGGCGTATTGTGATACATTGCAGGGAGGACCTTGCGAGACTGGTAGATTGCGCATCCAAATGGCAGATGAAATTTAATGTGGACAAGTGCAAGGTGTTGCATATAGGGAAAAATAACCCTTGCTGTAGTTACACGATCTTAGGATCCATATTAGGAGCTACCACCCAGGAAAAAGATCTAGGCATCATGAGGATAATACTTTGAAATTGTCAGCTCAGTGTGCTGCAGCAGTCAAAAATGTTAGTAATGTTAGGAATTATTAGAAAGGAAATGGTTGACAAAACGGAAAATGTCATAATGCCTCTGTATTGCTCCATGGTGAGACCGCACCTTGAATACTGTGTACAATTCTGGTTGCTGCATCTCAAAAAAGATATAGTTGCGATGGAGAAGGTACAGATAAGGGCGACCAAAATGATAAAGGGGATGGAACAGCTCCCCTATGAGGAAAGAGTAAAGAGGTTAGGGCTGTTCAGCTTGGAGAAGAGACGGCTGAGGGAGGATATGATAGAGGTCTTTAAAATCATGAGAGGTCTTGAACGAGTTTATTTACACTTTCAGATAATGAAAGACTAGGGGGCACTCCATGTCGTTAACAAGTAGCACATTTAAGACTAAGCAGAAAAAATTCTTTTTCACTCAATGCGCAATTAAGCTCTGGAATTTGTTGCCAGAGGATGTGGTTAGTGCAGTTAATGTAGCTGGGTTTAAAAAAGGTTTGGATACATTCTTGGAGGTCCATTATCTGCTATTAATCAAGTTGACTTAGGGAATGGCCTCTGCTATTATTAGCATAAGTAGCATGGGATCTTAATGTTTGGGTACTTGCCAGGTTCTTGTGGCCTGATTTGGCCTCTGTTGGAATCAGAATGCTGGGCTTGATGGACTCTTGGTCTGACCCAGCATGGCAGTTTCTTATGTTCTCATATTCTTAACATGCATAATCATGCATGCCTCTTCTTCCTAACTACAACTTGAGCCCTGGAGTTTGATAATTAATGGGCAGCATGCAGGGCTCAAGTGGCTTGGACCTGCATTATGAATGACATGCAATTTACACAGCACATAATCATTATGTGTGTCCTTCAAGCCTCTGTCTTATCCCCAAGCCGAGTGAGACGAAGATAGCTTTCACTGCGCACTGGATATGACTCCACTTTGAGTGTTTGGAGCCTTGGACTTGAAAAAGATTGAGAATAGTGCCCTAGTTTCCTGCAGCAGTTCTGGGGTAGATTTTATGGCAAGAGTTAGAAAATGTTGCAGCAAATTTGCATGATTCTACTTAGCAAATAATGTAATTTATGTTTTACTTTTCTTTTAAAAAAGTAATTTTCCGATCTTTCTTGTGGCTCAGGATAGTTGTTCTTATTTTATTGGAGTGGGAGGAGATTGACTAGGGAGAAAAGGGGGTCTCAGTGATTGGTGTGAGGTAGGAATGAGTAGAATCAGGAAAGAAGTGGGGCTTGGAGAAGGTAAGGGGATTTCTGGAATAGGGGAGAAAAAGAAGGAATAAGAGAAAGAGAAGGGGATCTTCAGAGAAAAGCGGATCATTGGAATTGAGGGCAGAAAGATCCACTCTCACACATTCCTCTCTCCCTTGCACAGATCATCTCTCTCTCTCTCACACACCCACCCACACCCCCTGCTCCCATGAAGATCCTCTCTCTCACACACACACACACACACACACAAATATATACACAGTCATGCCCCTTCCCCAGTGCATATTCTTTCCTTCCCATACTCACCTCCAAGCTCACACCCAACTTCCAGCACCAGTGCACTCTCTCAAACTCTAATCCCATGATGCTAATCCCCTCCTTCATTCTCCCATCCCATGACACTATACACGCCCTCGCTTTTCTATGCCTTCTCACCGAATCCCACTTCTTACTCTTCCTCTAGCTGATAGCCCCTGTCAAGTCCCCTCCAAGGCCCTGATAATCCCCTACTCACTAAACCAGCCAGCAGTAGTAGCCAGAATCAAGGTATCAACCATGCAGGACATTCTCCGGCTCTCTCAGTATCCCATGCTGCTTAAAGCATGACTCCGGCGTCTGGCAGCAGAGGGAGAAGGATGTTGTTCAAGATGCCCTTGTTCTCTTTCTCCTACTGACAGTCAGCTCAGTGCAGGCTGAGATAAATCGGTAAGTCCTGGGGATAGAGTGAGATCAACGTGAAGTGGGATCAGTGGGCGAAAGAAGAGGGGATCGGCTGTGAAAGGAGGAGAAGTGTCAGAGAAGAAAGGGGCTAGGGATAGAGCCCCCATATCCATCCATGCATTTGCTCTTGCTTATACTTAGTTGCTTGCTACTGATTTCCTGCAATTCTGTAGGGACTGGGTAACCAGGGGCTCTAATAATTTAACTATGTTGCGAGGCAGTAACCGTCCTCTATAGAATGATGTTTTAATGAAACTATATCAAAACTATATTTCTTACATAAAAGGGATTTGTACACTGTTAGAAAAAAAAAAAAGATAAATCTACTAAGCCAGTTTGGAGTTTAGTTTATCAAAGGTTTATCCATGTGCATACAGAATAGGATAAAGCTGAGATAAAAGCAGGCTCCTGGCCTTTTCTGACACTTTTATCTTGTTTAAATAGAACATGCAAACCAATCCTGAAAGCTTTAGGAGACCATAGGCGGGCATTTTTCAAATTGCCTGCCCGGGTGCAAGGTCCGCGGGTACATTTTACCTGTCGATCAAAAGGAAAGCCCCCACTTTCTTTCCCTTTGAAATTTTGTATCTGCAGACTTTTGCACCTTCTCTTAGTCTGGGCAAAATGTTGCCATAACATAATGGCTATAGATTTCAACCTTCAATTCTATCGGGTGGATTTTAAAAGTCCTACGCGCGCCAAAGCTGGGAGATATTGCTTCAGCACATGCCGCACAGATTGTAAGGGGCGCCCGGGTATGTGCTTATCTCCCGGATTCCGAATACATTTTTTTTTTCCATAAAAGGGATGGGGCATGGGCGTTCCAGAAAATATGAATGAAACCAACGTGTAAGTATTTACGCACACCAGCATGCCCCAGTGTCCGTGTAATTTTACTTCTGCTATGGATGGCGTGTAAGGCATGAAACAAAAAAAAACTGAGTCTAGTCAATGGGGTTTTAAGGCTCGGGGCTAATAGGGTAAAAGCAAGGCAAGTTAGCTAGAGGGTTTAGGAAGTCCTCTCCTTTACTGGGGCAAACTGGGAGCAAACTGGGGAAACAGGTAATTGCATCAATGCGCGTATCTACTAAAATTTCCCCCACTTACGCGATCGAGGCAGCATTTACACACTTATTTGTTTATTTATTTATTTATTTATTTAAGGCTTTTATATACCGACTGTCTTGATACAGATCAAATCAACTCGGTTTACATATAACTAAGCTTTTTAACCGTGACTGAGTAACATGAACAAATGAACGCTCTGATGTAAAATTGTGCGCAGATGTACGTGCGTATTGCCAGTTTTTACCATGCATATACGCGTGTATGTTATAAAATCACCCCGTCCATGTGCACAAGAGGCAATCGCGCATACATGTGCTTCCACGCACAGATCTTAAAATTCACCTTTATGTGTGTTAATATCTAATCTAGTCCAAAACATGCCCCCAGATTTGCCTTTATTTAAATCCGGCTAAAAGTCTGCCTGCTGTAGAACCTTACACATACTTTTAACTGGAGTAAAAGAAGGGTTTGAAAATTGCCCTGTGAGATGAAAGCTTTGTACATAAAGTCCATTTAAAACTTAAAGATGAATTTTAAAAGTTGCACATGTAAAAATGAGCATATCCCTGCACAAAAAGGGGTAGACTTTAAAATGAGCGCGCAGTTCCGAGTGTGCACACAAGCCATATGGATGCACAGATTTTATAACAAATGGTGCCCTGATCTGCCTCTGCTCCTCTCCTCCTGCTCCGTTCCCTTCTTTAGCCAATCCCTAGCTCCTTCTCCTTCCTCCAGCGTGAACAAGTGGGTTCTTCTCTGCCTCTGCCTATCGCATCAAGAACGCAGCTGGGTGAGGAGTATTTAGAAAACATTTTAGCAGTATGTCAGTCTCTCAACTTGGATTTTACCTTTCCTCCAAAATCCCTCTCCCCAACCCTTGCAATGCTATCTCCAGTATTCTGGTTTCAGTCATGTGTCTAAAGCTTCCAGTGGACACTAGTAGCAATCGTGCTTGTGAGTACTCTCTTGTGTAGGAGAAGAATAAGGAGGAGTCAGTGCTGGATGAGAGATGTACCCTGCAGCAGAACACCCAGACACTAGCTGCTTTAAACTTCGTCTACTTTTGTTTTTGGGTTTACTCCTTTTGTTGTTTTTATGTGTTTTTTTGTACTTTGTTATTGGAGATTATTTTATTTATTTATTTATTTACTTTTGCTGCTACTAATAAAAAGAAAAAGACATTCTGATTTTTACTGAAGTATGAATTTTTTTATTGTTTTTAAAAAGTCCCATTCGAAAAGGCAATTATTTGTATTAAGCTCTGCTTGAAATGTTTGTATGATGTTTTTGGAGGCCTTTCCATTCTTGTACAGTGCTTTATACTCATTTACATGCTGCCAGTGTTGAGATTATATTGAGATTACACTTAGCTAGTTAAAGTTCCACAGCACTATTTAGCCGGATATTTGTCGCCACTTAGCCAGATACGTCAGAACTTATATGGATATGTTTAAAATACATGCCATGTATATTTTGATATGCGAATATGTTGTTGGGCAGATTTTATTTAGGGTATGTGCATTTACGCACATGATTTAAAATAAGTGTGCATGCATGCATGCGTCCATATAGTTGTATACATGGGCATGCTCATGCATGCTTTAATGTTATCCACTCTATGTGTTGTGCCGGAGGTGGACCCTTGGGAAGTGTCCTACGGGTCCCCACCGTCGGCAGGTGAAGTGGGCTGATGTACAGAGGCCGGATGGCGCTTCACCAATACCAGCCCTCGTTCCCTGCAGGTTGAGCCTTTGTATGCCGGGGCCGGCTAGATTTAGGTGGGCCTCCATATGTCATTGTCGCTGGAGGGATCGAGATCAGCCCAGAGACAGCAGCAGAGGTATGGTACAGTCTTGTACTGGACAAGGTAGTGTCCTGGAGACCCAGGTGCCAAAGGAACAAAGTCAGACAGGGGGGCGCCCGAGCAAGAACAGGCCGAAACCTGAATAGGCCAAGTCCAGGACGTAGGCTGAAGAAGTCTCGTAGAGCAAGCTTGAGTCAGGGCTGGCAGCAATCTGGAAGTGGTGGCAAGCAAGGCTGAGATCTGATCGTGGAGATAGTCAAACATAGTCAGGCAATGCAGGGATCTGGGTCTGGAGAGAGGCAACGGAGTAGTCAGGCCACAACCAGGGGTCACGATTTGAAACTCTTCTTCACGGAGAGGGTGGTGGATGCCTGGAATGCCCTTCCGGAGGAAGTGGTGAAGACCAAAACTGTGAAGGATTTCCAAGGGGCATGGGATAAATACTGTGGATCCATAAAGTCTAGAGGATGTGAATGAAGAGAAGAGGTATGGGGGTGGCTTGCGGGAATGACGGCTACTACCTGGAGATTAATATCCTTATTCAATAAACATACACACAGTTAATGCGACTCCAACATTGCTCTATGCTTCAACGACAAGAGGAAATGTGGAAAAAAGGATTTGCATCCACATAAAAGCAGGGGAGTAGCTTGCCTGTTACGGCGGTTACTACCCCAAACCAAAAATGCCTGATACTTCGCTTTCAATGCATATCCAACATAGCTCTCTGCTTCAATGGCAGGGGGAATGAAGAAAAGATGATTTATATTCAAACTACTACCAACAAGGTCTGAATTACATAGTCTGAGTAAAACAAATAAGCATGGGTGTAGCTTGTTTGTTACAGCGGTTACTACCCTGAATCAAGCCTGATACTTCACTTAGAATACATATCCAGTGTAGCTCACTGCTTCAAAGGCAGGGGGAACAAAGAAAAGAGGATTTGTATTCAAACAACCAACAAGGACTGAGTTGCACATGCTGGGTAAACAAGCATGGGAGTAACTTGCTTATTACGGCGGTTACTACCCCAAACCAATTAGCTAGATAATTCACTTAGCTGCAGCTCCAGCACTGCTATCTACGATGGCGGGGGTGGAAGGGAAATAGAACCAAAAAAGTTATTTTAAGGGACAAGAGTAACAAAAGTATGAAAAAAAAAGTGTGAAAGCTTGCTGGGCAGACTGGATGGACCGTTTGGTCTTCTTCTGCTGTTATTTCTATGTTTCTATGCAGAGGTCTGGGTCTGGAGAGACGCAACGGAGTAGTCAGGCAAAGCAGAGGTCCAGGCTTGGAGAGAGTCAACGGCATGGTTAGGCAAAGCAGAGGTCGAGATCCAAGAAGGCAATCGAAGGTAAGTTGGAGAACAGGAACACAGGAATGAGGAAAGCAGGAACAGGAGTCAGCGAGGATCAGGAACACAGGGATGAGACAAATCTCTCAGGAGGCAACGAGTGCTTGACAAGCGAGGAGACCTGTTGCAAAGGCAAAGCTAGGGAGCAGAGCCTGGGCTTCTATACCAGTGCTCCGCTGAAATCATCATCCGGGGCCGTGGCTTGTTTCCCACTGCGGGCCCTACTTTTCAGTGATGCGTGCATACCTAGGCAGGGGCGTGGCACTGACTAGCAGCGTCTCTCCGCGGGCCACACAGAGAGGCCTGACGTAGAGCAGCAGAAGCGGTAGCTGGACTGGAGACACCAGGGTCTGTAGCTGAGCCGGAGGCACCAGGGCTGGCCCGAGGACAGAGCCGGCGGCCTACCGCTGCCAGAGATGAGGGACCAGGCACTGGAGTCACTGGAGAGAGGTGAGGGGGCCATGCCTTGGGTCTGCCATGGACGGCACGCATAACACTATGTTGCCAAAAAGATAATTAAAAAGGAATTTAACAAGGACAATAAAATGAAAGAGAAAAAACAGATTACAGTTTGACAAGTGAAAGGATTCTGCAGCTTTGGATATTTTCTAGGACTGAAAAAAAAAATATTTTATTGATGGGCTGAAGTACTGTGAGAGGAAGTTAATTAAAAAGAAGACCTGTGGGAAATGGGTTTTAGGGAATAGTGTTTAGGCAGAAAGCTGGTTTATTTTTCTCTGTTGGTGGCAGAGGTGTCAAACCATTCTTCTAATTAATACAAAATTAGTTCCAGCAATAATTGCAGGCGTGCATTTTTACTGCTAAAATAATTTTTAGTTTTAAAAAAGAGAGCCTAGTTCTCTGAAGAGGAATAGAAAGATTTGTATGGGAAGTTTGCTGGAAGCATTAGTCGCTCACCAGCTTGCTCCACTGATGGTTTCCCTGGCTCTTCATCCTTCAACTAAACTGAGCAAAGTTACACACATGAGATGTGAAAATCTGATGGACGGAATGTCTCCCAGGACTCTATAAATTCTTTAATGTTAAGAGCAAACAAAAATTAATATTAGAGTGGCAGCAAGAAGTTAAAATGGTCTTCTAGATCTTTTTTTTTTGCTTTGGATATAACATTGCAGAAATGTTTCTCTAATTTGCCCTGTAAATTGCTTTGAATGGCAGCATTATGTATATTAATGCAAACACAATTATTATTGTCACTGTTAGAATACTGGAGAAACTGAATATACAGTACTGCTGTTTTAAGCCATTTTCTCAGTGGATTTGTCTAATTGGATTACTGAAATACGCTGATGGTGTGGAGCTCTTTGAAAACCACCAAAGCCCAGATTCCCTACGTGATAGCGCTTTATTATATTCAGCTCCTTCTCTTCTCGTTTTGTTAGTGGTGGGACTGTTTTTGAATTGTGACAACTTTAATCCAGAAAGATGCATTCTAATTTGAGTGGCGCCTGAAATGTGGGTTTAATTTAATTTATTTATTTATGTATAAACTGCTGAATCCAAGGTTCTAAACAATGATCGGCAAAACAGTAATAAAGCATATCAAAAGGACAAAAATTAGACATGAGTCACTGAGAGGTCTATATTCACAGACCCTCTGAGTTACCCAAATAACTTCATCTGGTTAACTTTACATGGAAAGTAATCATGGTGCTTGCCCAGCTAAAAGTTCAGCTGAATACATCTGGATAAAGTTTGCTGGGTCACTTTAGCAGTGTGATTTTTCTGACCAGTATTGCCTGGCTAAAGTTTAACCATACCCCAGGAACACCTCAAACAACACCTTTTTCTACAGATAAATTTTATGCAGGTAAACTTTTGCCATTGTTACGCATGCTGCCCGCGGCAGCAGCATGGCCCTCTCACCTTCTCACAAGGACTCCAACCTCTTTTTCCACTTTGATGGTGGCAATGGGGTGCCAGCTCTGTCCTTGGGCCTCCCCTGGTGCCTCCAGCCCCACTGTGCAGTCTCCAGCATTCCCGGTCCTGATGCCACTGCTCGTCAGGCCTATCCGTGTGGCCCACATAGAGACACCTCTACTCGCGTCGCACCCCTCCCTAGGTGCGAGCGCACACATCACTGATCCTTATGTAGGGACCACGGCGGGAACCTGACTGCGGCCCCGGATGATGACGTCAACCTCTTCATAGTATTTAAGCTCAGGCCCTGCTCCATAGCGTTGCCTTTGCAACAGGTCTCCTCGCTGGTCAAGTACTCGTTACTGCTAAGAGATTCATCTCTACTCCTCGTTCCTAATCCTCGTTGTTCCAGTTCCTGCCCTGTCTATGCTTCGGATTGATTACACAGACTTTGCCTTCACCACATGACTATGCTACAGCCTATCTCTAGACCCTGACCTTCGCTTTGTCTGACTACGCTATTGAACTCTCCATGATCAGACCTCAGCTTTGATTGACTATGCTATTGTCTATCTCCGTGATCAGATCTCAGCATCGCTTGCCACAGCCCTTGGATTGCTGCCGGCCCTGACAAGCCTACCATTGGACGCTTCTTCTGCCTACTCCCTGGACATGGACTTATTAGGCTTCAGCCTACCTTTGCTCGAGCGCCCTTAGTTTGCCATTGTTTCATTGGCGCCCAAGTTTCCAGAACCTGACCCAGTCCAGGGTAGGACTACACCATCCCTCATCTGCTGTCTCTGGGCTGAACCTACCTCTTTGCTATTCTATCTCGAGGCCCACCTAAGTCTTGCCGGCCCCAGCACCCAAAGGCTCAACCCGTGGGGAACGAGGGCTGGTATAAGTGAAGCTCCAGCGGCCTCTGCCTATCAGCCCACTCCACCTGCCAACGGTGGGGACCCATTGCGCCAACCCCACCTTGGCCCGAGGGCAAGCAAAAGTGACATTTCCACATGCCATGCCCAGCCTCATCTCCATGGCATAGCCCTCTGTACTAAGGTATACCTTTCTGTGCCATTGTCTTGAATGTTGCCAGGGCCATAAAGAGGAATTTTGGAACACAGAGCAAGCTGTTGTTTTAATAGTTTCCTTTACAATCCCTATGCGGAAAATTTAAATGCTTTCCTACATTGCCCCCTTGCAGCCCTTCAGATCCCCTTACCAGTCTCAAGCTTTTAGGTATCTGTATCTGTTTGAAATGAATGGGTAAAACATGATGAATAAGACCATATTCATTTCATTCATGGTCTCCCAAAATGAATGGAGGGGCTCCTACAAATGAAACAAATAATCTTCATATCATTCATTTGTTTCCCATTCAAGTCTATGGCCCATTGAAATATATAGTTCTTCTCTAAGTAAATAAACAGGTGCAGGTAACTTAGCAACCAGCTCTTGCCTGTGTGACTTCACAGCTTTGTAGGATCCTTGTCAGAGCTGAGTCAGGACAAATTGGTAAGGAAACCACACAGAGGACAAATCATAATGAAGCATATTTCTGAATAGCCTATAGCTACTATCTGGATCAAGTGATGATGACGTCCTACTATTGAAAAGTCTGAGCATGAGCAAAAGGCTCTGTATTTCCTCTCTAGCTCTTGACAGAGAAAGATATGCTAGTAGAAGCTCTCAGAGAGTTTTTATAAAGCTTAGAAACTTTCAGATTTGCACTGGTAAAAGGATGCTTCTGATTTCCTGTGTGCTGCAGTAGTCTCGCACACTCACTGTGCCAGAAAGTGAGGCAATGCTCTGATTTTGATTTTTCTCTTCACTGGGGTATGATCAGGGTGGGAGGCAGTTTGGAGATTGCAGTTGCAGCAGTGTTCTGTCTGTCTGGATACCACGAGGTGAGATTGAATAGAAGAGTCAGGTTGCCAGTCTTTTTGGTTCTATTAGTGTTTAACAGTTTTTTTGGGTATGGGGTCAGTCAGCACTAGGGCACATAGCACAGAACATATACACTGTATATGTATATGTGTGTGTGTTTTTGACAAATAGTTCTGCATACAGTGAGTAGTACTGTGAGTGTGGGGTTCAATTATAGTATCACTAAATAAATTGATTTGTAATATCCAAACTACCAGTAGGCAGTGCACGTCAACAAAGTCCATCATATCAGGAAAAGGGAGAGGAGAGAATGTTGGCAGCTTTGGCAGAGGCAGAAGAAGTGGTGCACATTAGGGATGTGCAGAGGGACGCCATACGTTGCATTCGGGATTCAGATTCGTCGGGGAGCATATACGTTGCATTCGGCCGTATGGCGCCCCGATGCATTAATACGGCGATTTCTATTCGTGTCCCAGCTAAAATTAAAATTAACTACAACCCCCCACCCTCCTGACTTACCAAAACTCCCTGGTGGTCTAGCGGGGGGTCCGGGAGCCATCCCCTGCACTCTCACACCCTCGGTGCCGGTTTCATCATGGCGCCGATAGCCTTTGACCAATATGTCACAGGGGCTACCGATGCCATTGGTCAGCCCCTGTCACATGGCCATCGGCGCCATCTTGTGCTCCTACCATGTGACAGGGGCTGACCAATGGCACCGGTAGCCCCTGTGACATAGTATGGGCAAAGGCTATCAACGCCATTTTGATGGCAGCTGATGGCCTGAGGGCAGGAGATCGCTCTGGGACCCCCGTTGGACCCCCAGGGACATTTGGCCAGCTTGGGGGGGCCTCCTGACCCCCACAAGACTTGACAAAAGTCCAGCAGGGGTCCGGGAGCGACCTCCTGCACTCCGGCCGTCGGCTGCCAGTAATCAAAATGGTGCCGATAGCCTTTGACCATACTATGTCCATACTATGCCCATACTATGCCATTGGTCAGCCCCTGTCACATGGTAGGAGCACAAGAAGGTGCTGATGGCCATGTGACAGGGGCTGACCAATGGCACCGGTAGCCCCTGTGACATAGTGGGTCAAAGGCTATTGGAACCATGATGAAACCGGCACCGAGGGTGTGAGAGTGCAGGGGATGGCTCCCAGACCCCTCGCTGGACCACCAGGGAGTTTTGGTAAGTCTTGGGGGGGGGTCAGGAGGTGGGGGGTTGTTTAAATTGATTTATTTAGGCGGCCGAATAATTCGTCAAAGATTCATATATTCGTGGGGAATCGCGATACATTTCACTTCCCCACGAATACAATGAATATGGCAACATCCATTGCAGATTGCTAATACGTAGGGACCGAATGCACACCCCTAGTGCAGATCCAGCCTAGTTCATGTCTAGAGGCAGTGATAAAAAAGGTACTAGTCCTGTCCCGATATTTAAGAGAGGCTTCTTTGGCCATAGAATGGCAGGAGTGGAAAGTACTGGCAGCTCATGGCAGAAACAGTTAATATTTGGAGAGCAGATGCCTCTGCCACCTGTTCTTCTCTCTCTTGCTTTGGAGCATAAGGAAAAAGCAAGAGAGCAATCCAAGGCAGACAGTTGCAGGGCATGGACTGGAGCAGCAGAAGTGCAACAACTAAGACATTGGTTACTCCTCTACATTGGTTACTCTTTCTGAGACAATAGAGGCAGTATTTTCAACATATGATTCTGAGGAAGAATCTTGTCTGGGATTCCCTGAATCAGAACTTGAACAGCTGGTAGCTGAAGAAAATTTTGGAGGATTAGTCAGTAGTGTCTTAGCCTCCAATTCAGTGATGAGGGAGATAGATGAGGATACTGATGCTGATGAGAGCAACCCCCAGTAAGAGTAGGCAGAGCAGGTAGAGAGCATGAGCAATGCCTCTGACTTCAGGGTTCACCCTCAACTTCAACTTCTTGATCTGGAGACACTTTAAAGTGAGAGAGGACTGTATTTTGCCCAGGGAAAGTACTACAGTAGATATATCAATCAAGGGAAGAAAGTGGGGCATCTGATAAATGCTGATATGCAGTATCAACTGGAGAAACAGCACTCACTAGCACTGGCAACTGGTACTAGCCTGAGGATCTCTTCTACCACTGCCAGTCAAAGTAGAAGCCAGAGGAAAGGGGGTTGAAAAGGGGACCTTTCCCCAAGCTGATCCTGTTGGGCCCCTTTCAACAGGCAGGCAAACAGTCCCCAGCCATGCGTCTGAAGCAGCAAACCACAACAGAGGAAATGGGGTGGTGTTCCATAGCACTGTCATGGGGCAAGAGGCAGGCAGCATCTAAAGTAGTAATGGGGAGCATCAGAGAAATGATTGCTCTTGATGACCAGCCTTTGCAGGAATTGGAGAACATGGGCTTTAAGCATTTGCTGCTTGTGTTAGCCCCCAGTTACAAAGTCCCCCTCCAGGACTATACTTAGTAGGAAGGTCATCCTCATCCTGTGCAACTAGTGCCTTAGTTGCATGTAGGCACAATTGGCTAAGGCAGAGGGGAGTAGCGTACATTTCACCAGTGATATCTAAACAAGCATGAATGCTACTTACTCTTTCTCTCCCTAATGGCACACTGATGGGATCTGGCTGAGGCAGGGCTGGAAGCAGCTCTAGCAGGAATGGAGCATCAGAGTGCAGTTGGGCTTTTCCTGCACACCCAGTTGATGCATAGCCCCAAATTTCATGTAATATTCTATCAGCCATAAGAAAGATGCTGGAGGATTGGCAGCTAGATCAGAGAGGCAGCAGGCATCAGGCAGGTTTCTTTGTTACAGACTATGGTGCAAATAAGGTAAAGACACATGGCAGTGAGGAATGCATTGTGGCTGGGCCCCAAGGACCACGGGAATCTATTCCTGAAGGATCTGAGAGTGGTGAAGGAAAATAGCAAGGCATTTCCATAGAAGCGTGAAGGTGGGGAAGGTTCTTCGAGAGAAGTAGGAAGAATTTTCTATCCCTCACAAGCATCTGATTCAAGATATTGGCATCCACTGTAATTCTACCTATATGATATTGCAGAGGTTATTGGGACAGATTACAATTTAGTAGTTGTATGAAGATTGGAACATTTGGACTTTATCACTATGAACTCTTGATTATTTTGAGAAGGCGCCTCAATTGCTGAAGGAAAGTATTCAATGTTCCAGGTTCCTTTTTGGGGAACTTTTAACATTCTAAGAAGAAAAAATACTTTACTATTTTTGAAAGATTTGTAATGTATTCATCTAATTGGAATCAGTGGTTATAATATCCTGACTGACCCGTTTCAACCCTAGAAATGCTGTTGAATGTGTAATGAGGTTTTTAAAAATTGTTTCTCTCCGGAAGAAGCTATAAAAGTACAACTTGCTGAGAGTAATATTCATTGTGTTTTAAAGGATATTGTGTATATGTTTTTTGTTTGGATGTCAAGATTGTGGGTATGAATTTGATGCTTTTTTTGTTTTGTGGTATCTGTGATTGGATGATGTGTTTTATGTGTTACTTCTTTTTAATGAGATTATATGAATTATTAAGACAGTTTTTGTATAATGAAATATAGTGTGTTGAATCAAAATTGATTATGAGTTAAGGATTGTAATATATCATACAAGCCGTAAAGCCCGTTAAAACGGGCTACATCCCTCTGTCTCTCACCTCCCCCTCATTCTCTCTCCCCTCACTCTTCACCACCCCCCTCCCCCACCCACTCCTCTCCACCCTCCCTCTCCTCTCACTCAGTCCCCCCTCTCCCTCACTCCCTCCTCTCCCTCCCACTCAGTCCCCCCTCCCTCCCACTCACTCAGTCCCCCCTCTCCCTCCCACTCACTCAGTCCCCCTCTCCCTCCCTCCCACTCAGTCCCCCTCTCCCTCCCTCCCATTCAGTCCCTCCCTTCACCCACCTCCATTTCCTCCCGGCGCCGTAAGCGCAACTTCCCGCAACCCTCACCCGGCTCCATTAACTCCTCCCGCTCCTGCCGGCAGATCTCGGGGGGGGGGGGGGGGGTCACTCCCGCGCGTGCGCGGCAGTGACCCCCCCGAGATCTGCCGGCAGATCTGGGGAGGAGAAGTAGCGGCACCGCGCGCGCGCGGCGCCGCTGCTTCTCCTCCCGCTCCTGCCGGCAGATCTCGGGGGGGGGGGGGGGCGCGGGAGTGACACCCCCCCCCCGAGATCTGCCGGCAGATCTGGGGAGGAGAAGCAGCGGCACCGCGCGCGCGCGGCGCCGCTGCTTCTCCTCCCGCTCCTGCGGCCCCACCGCCATTTTTTTTCTGACCGACGTCCTTGCCCGCACATGCGCAGTAGAGCTGCGCTCTACTGCGCATTTGCGGGCCGTCGGTCACAGGCCATTTATAAGGTAGATATTAATAGGGCAGAGGTTAGAGGAGCAGCAAATACTCCTTCATGAGCTGTCTCTGGTAACAGCTGGGTGTGGCTCATCCACTGGGGCATCATGATTGGATAGCAATGAAGTTGGTACAAACCCTGAAACACTTCAAGGATGCCATGGAAGATCTGAATTCCAGAAGTACCAGTCTGGATGGGGTCATTTCTATAGTAAATATTCTGAAGGAAAAATTAGAGGGCTTATGTGAGCAAGAGGGAATGGAAGGAGAGATATTACAGTTTCTGGACTCTGTGCAGCAGCAGGTGCAAGAGAGATTGAACTCTCACTGAAAATACTACGTGCATGCTTGCTACACTTTGTGATTCATAGGTGAAAGGGAGTTTTGTCCTTCAATCCCAGCATCTCACATTCATGAAGGAGATACTGGTAACTAGGGTGTGTGAACAGAAGTTGTCAGTGGCACATTGAGGATGTAGTATAGAAAAGAGTGGTCATCTCAGAGAATGACACAAGCAGGATCAGCACCCTATCACCTATCACTACCTCCCCCACATCAATACACTAAAGCCAAGTTGCCTACAAAGAAACATCTCTCCTAAAACAGGCCACAGGTTAAAGCAGTTGGAAAGAAAACTCCTCGACCCACCCCAGCAAAGAAGACTGCAGCAGAAGTTTATGAGAAACATTATTTTCACAGAGCTCATCAAAGAAATGGACATAGATGCACTGTCATATTGGGCACACAAGTCCGCAATCTGGCCAGACCTATCCAAGGTACATCACTGATATATTTCCTGCCCACCTTCCAATCAGCATGCCAAGTAAATGGTTCTTCTCAATGCGAGAGGACATTATAAGCTCTCATCATTCGAGGCTGGTGCAAGAGTTGATGGAGAAAAAAAAGAGTCTTTTTGCAAATAAATCTGCTTCTGCTTGGGTTTCCAGAATTTCCATGTGAGTGAGAAGATGACTGAAATAATCTTGAAAGCCTTGCTGCTTCCACTTTGCAACCTGCCATGCCATTGATATTCTAACTTAAGGGACTTGCTGCTACTATGCCTACCTACTTTGCCCCTGAAATACCACCATACGGATCTTCCTGTTACTATGCCCCTGATATACCACCTTAAGCATCTTAGTGCTACCACTCTGCCTACCTGCTATGCCCCTGATTTACCAATTTAAGAGATCATCCTGATACTATGTCTACCTGCCATGCCCCTTATATAACACCTTAGGGGTCTTTCTGCTATTGCTCTGCCTACCTTGCCCCAATATACCACCTTGGGGGGTCATGCTGTTAAAATGCTTACCTGCCATGTCTATTATGTACCAGTATGGAAGTTTTGGTGTCTCCATCTTTGTTTGGATCTCAGCTTAGATCTCCCATGCTTTTTGTTTGTTGGTTATACTGGGTGTTTTGACTCAAAAAAAAAACTGTGAAAAAAAAATACAAGTTTTTTAATTCGTCTGGTTTTGTTTAATTCGTCTGGTTTTGGCCACCCTGAAAAACAAAAGAAATTTTCCCGAAATTTTAGGAAATTTCATTTTTCAGGGCTAGTGTGCGCTAAAACCGAAATTCGGGGCCAAAAAAAAAAAACCGAACTGCGGGAAATACAAAATTCCCCATGGTTCCCCGATAACAAAGCCCAAAATGATCCGGCCATCTGATACACATCTCTATTCTATATTGCTATCAAGGCTTGTTTAGGCCTTTGTGCTGTTTGATTCACCGCACTTCATGCCTTGGGAGTTTAGACAATTTTGTGCTGTTTGTGATTTACATTACTCCACACTTTGAAGGTTTAGACACCTGTTTGCAGTTTGCGATGGACTGAACCCTCCACCTTGGTGGTTTATACACCTTTATGCTATTTGGATAGATAATATCCCACACCAGTGGTTTTGACACCTCTTTGCTGTTTGAAACTCTCTGCATTGTATGCCTTGGGGGCTTTGATACCTTTATGCTGTTTGTGATTCAACACACTGAACACCATGAGGATTTTAATGCCTTTATGCTTTTTGTGAACCACTGTATTGTATGCCATGAGAGTTTTGATATCTCTGCAATATTTGTGATTCCCTGCACTGTACACCTTGGAGACTTTGATGCCTTTATACAATGTGCAATTAGTTATGGTTCCATTTGTTACTTGTATAATTGTGGTGACTGTAGAATTAATTCATGCCGATTAGCACTGATTCCCTTATCTGGCTACACAATGCTGGATAACTTTAGGCCTGCTCTGAAGCAGGTCTAAAGTTATCAGGCCATCTTAGCTAGTTATAAATGAAAATCAGCTAAGTTAGCCAGATAATTTTATCACACCCTACAATGTTCCTGGAATGTCATTATCTAGCTATAATTTAGCTGTATAAGTGGCTGAATGTCCCAAAACTTACCATTTGGATGGATAATTTGTGAGTTATCAATCTAAATGGCTTTGAATATTGGTGTTTTAGTGGCTACAGAGCATTTGGTACCCCTAGTCAGTAGCATATTAGCCTCCAGTGAAGAACAACTCCAAGCCCAAATAGCCAACCCCTTTGAAAATTATATAAGGCCTCCTCCAGGGATATCCTCTGGCTTCTCCATGCCTAGGGCTTTCTATGAATTTAGTTGGTGCCCTTTGCCCCTCATTTCGCCCCTTTGTTCTTGCCGCTCTGGATGGCTGCTTTGTACCTCTGATGATGCTTTGGGGTCCATGTCCTATCATTTGCTTTCACCCTCTATCACCACCTTGAGGGGCTTTCTGCCTCTTTTAGTGCTTTGTTCCCCTTTCACAGTGCCATGAGCTGTTCATGCCATGCTTGGTGCCACTTTGCCCCTCTTGTGCAGCCATGGGGGGTTCATGCCACTATAGTTGTTGCTCTTTGCCTGATTTTTGAAACTTTGGGATGATCTGGCCAATCCTGATGCTGTTTTGCTCCTCTGATGAAGAACGTCTGCCACTTCTAGTACTGTTTTGCCTCATTGTGGGCCCTTGGGCTCTTGATGCCGCCTTTGGTACCATGTAGACATAGTTTTGATGCATTGGCATTCCTTCACCTTTCTCGTGATGTCTATCCACCAGTTTCTTTAGAAATGATTAGAAAATACCAGTTTGGGAGCCTAAAATAATGCTTACCCTATTGAATATAATGGTAAACTAATACATTATTTTTTTTGTTTTAATAATAAAATGAATAGAAGTGCCCTATGAAATAAATTAACTGAAACAAAATTTTGTCTCTGAACATGCCTACCAGCTCTGTGGTTCCCTTTTCCTTTCCCCCAACAGCCGCCTCCTTTCTGACACTCTCACTTCCACATTCCCATCATCCCCAAACTAACTTTCTATCTCAAACAATGCCCTCTCACATCTCCCATATATTTCTTTTCATTTTCTCCCCCTTACAATTATCCTACTTCAAACTCTCCTATTCCCTCCAGGTACCCTCTCTCATGCTCTCTTATTCCCCCCCATCACCATCTCTTTACTTCTTTTTCCTTGCTATCTTCCACATCTTTAATCATATTGCACCCTCCCTCTGAAGACCAAAGATGGAGAAAGTTGAGGGAGAGTGCAATATGATTAAAGATGTGGAAGATAGCAAGGAAAAAGAAGTAAAGAGATGGTGATGGGGGGATAAGAGAGCATGAGACCGTTCTATCTCTTTCTTACCTCCATTGTCCTTTCCATTCCTCATTCTCCCTCTTTTCACCTGGCAAATACCTACCAGCCTTTCATCTCTCTCTATCATCAACTTCTCGGCTCATCTCTTTCCTCTCTCACCCCGTCTGTTTCTGTTCATAAATCAATTGTTTGAATCATACTGAGTTCCATATCTACAGAGCACCATGCAATTTGAACTACAGAGGAGAAAGAGGCCTCAAAATGCACCTGTAGGTTAGAAGTGCCTGGCCACTGGCATAACTCTCTTGCTGGCTGGGGTGGGCTACAGAAATGGGAAGGAATTGGAGACATGTAGGGCAAGCAGAATAGAGCCAGTTCTAAGGGGGCAAAAGAGAACAAGTATTTTTTTTTAATAGGGGTACATCTTTCCACATGCCTTCCCCATTTCCCCCTTTGCCAATTGAGTCAATGCTGGTAGGCTGCTGGTACACCATCTCTAAAGATCATGAGGACCTACACTGCCAAATATTAAGGCAACAATCTCAATAGTTTTGGTGCCCATTCAGATTATTTATTCCTCTTTATTTCTTACTCCAAGTTAAGGCATCCTTGTTATAATGTAACTTTTATGCTCCTTTTTCTCTTGTTGATTGGTTAATTTATTTTCTGCTTAGTTCAATGTAAACCGAGTTGATTTGATTTGTATCAAGAAAGTCGGTATATAAAAGCCTTAATAAATAAATAAATATTATAAAGCTTAGTAGCAAGACATTGGAGAATTGGGAAAGCAGAGGAACTTATATGTTCATCTACCCAGGATGGTAGAGAGCCAACAAGGAAGACAAAAACTGATTTTGATAAGGAGTGATATCCTATACGTGGTCTAGCTTCCATGGCTGGCAGCTGGGTTATACCCTTAGCAGTGTGGACCCAGAATAAATTTGCAGACTAACTTTGTGACCAAATGGCCTTTCTCTGCTGTCATCTACTATATTATCATGTTAATATGAATCAGATCCTTAATGTTTGCAATCCATAACCAGATTTTATTGATACTTAAATCCTCTTAAATCCTCAATCTAATTTAGAACTTGATTATTTTACAGTTTTTAATGGATTTATATGATGCAGTAAATATTCAAAAGATTTTTCCCAACCCAATGCCATCTCTGATTTTAATTCAATACAAATACTCTTGCTTTAACTTTATAACTGGGTATACAGGATAGACCAGTTGGTCTTTTTCTGCTAGTATCTATGGTTTCTTAATGTTAACTTCGTCCATCTGGCAAGAGGCATTGATAAGCTCAACCAACTTGCCTCCTGTTTTTGCCAACACCAAATCTCTCAATTCTTGATGATGATCATTGGAAGTTTTATTTTCAAGAATTGCAGAGTGAAACCTTAGTTTCAGGATCTTTTGAAATTAAGATCCAGGCTTGGAAGAAGATGAATAGTATGCATGTGGAACAATGTAACAGATTTTGATGTAACCTTTTGGATGAGAGGGCTAGCAAGACAATCTTCATTCATTTACTTTGCATTAATGTGGCAGTGTGAACTAAATTAATATGTACACCTCTACTGCCTGCATAAAATATATTTGCAGATCATCCACCAATTCAAACCATGGATGTTTCTAACAGTGTTTATGTATATTGCCAGATTATTATTTTAGAACTCATTTTGAACTAAAATCCTTGGGAATAAATGCTTATCTGAATTTTGCTTTTGATCCAGAGGGAAGGCTAGCAGAGAGTTTTATTATTATGCCTCAATCAGTAGAATCTAGAAAACGGATGACCAGCTCAGGTTCTCAAGAGCCACAAACAGGCCTAGTTTTCAGCATATCGATAATGAATATGCAGGAGATGTGTATATACTGCCTCCACTCACTGCAAATATATCACATGCATATTCATTATGCATATCCTGAAACCAGGCCTATTTATGGCTCATGAAGACCAAAGTTGGCCACCCCTGTCTAGGAGCTCCAGCCTCTCTACTTCCCCATGTGAAAAAAAAAAAGATAAAGAAAGAGCTTGTCCCCTGACCCCTCTGGAGCTACTGGTTTGTACATTATAAATTGCAGACTTTGGGGTCTAATTACTACCCTATGATACATGATAACACAGGTTATTAGTGAATGGGCTACATTGCCAATAATGGGAAAGGAAATAAATGCCCTGCATTACTGCGCATCCCATGTTAGTATAGAACCCATTGGTTTTGCAACTTTGATCTTTTCCTTTTTGTTTCTATGTATAGGTGAATTGCCTCAGAAGGCTTCATGAATCTCTTCTACAACTGTATAAAAAAACACCTTACTTTTGACTCAGGACTCAGAAAACTAGTTTTAGTTGAGCTCGAACCATGAGGACACCAGTCTGATTCGGGTCAGGCTCAGCTAAATCTGTGGATTTACCCAAGGTCCGCAGAAAGAAACTGTTGGATTGCTTCCCATGGATCTGAGCCAAATCCATGGAAATTTGAAACAGATTTTGTGAGGTGTCTGCACTGGATTTTTGTGGAGCAAATTCAGATTTCCCAGCAACTTAAAACAGTTTGCAAATCATTTTGATGAGCCTGTGTATTTTGCTTGCCTTCATCAGTTTGGCTTATGAACGTCTCTTTTTGATGTTCACGCATCCCCAGTGTTATTTTCCTAAATAAAATAGGTTTTGGTTTGGGGCTAGTAGCAGCCTCCACCTTCCAATTTTGCCCAATGGGAAAAGGAAGCAAGTTCAAAAAGGTTCTGGGTTAGTGACCCGGCTGAAAATCACCATTTTGCATCCCCTTCTTTTAAGCCCAATGGATGATTTCATCTGACACAATAAAGCTTGGGCCTGTAAGTAGTCTTGTTCTTGATAAGACATAAAAATGACAAAAACAGACGCTAAAGCTATGTGTGAGGAAAATGTCAATCTGTTAATATTCTCCTAAGAGAGAGCATGTGTGTTCAGTTAAGCATTGGATTTGTGGGAACTCATTTGATAATGCATGTGTAAAGCATCAGGAGTAATCTCAATCAAAAGGTTATAATAAATCTGAGCAGCGCGAGTGCTGTGATGCTGACAGTCTGGAATTTACTGTGGACCTTTGTGTAATAGTGATATTGTCGCAGAAGCAGCTGTGGCATACAGTGGGATTAGTACATTTTTGCTTCACTACCCAAAGCTTCTGCAGTGACAAAGAAGCCATGTACAATATCTAAACCACAAAAGTACTTAGAATTTCCATTTAAATTCCTCTGCCATGGCTTTCCTTAGATAATGGTGCCACCTGTGTTAATAGGAAAAGTGATATTCATTCTTGGGGAACTATTATTATTTATTTATATTCTGCTTTTCAGCACTTCAGAGCAGATTACATTCAGGTACTGTGGGAATACAGAGGGTTTATAGTCTAAGTTTGTACATGAAGGAATAGAGGGTGAAGTGACTTGCCCAAGGTCACAAGGAGCAACAATGAGATTTGAACCCTGGTTCATAGTCCACTGCTCTAAACACTAGGCTACTCCTCCAATCATTTATTTCTTTCCACTTGTCAACCAACACAGATGGGTAAAGGAGAGCATGAGGCTGAGGCATTGTGGACCATGATCTGCAGTTACTGTGCAGTTTACTCTTTTGAACCCATCCCAACTCTTTTCCCTAGCTCTTCACAGCAATCTTCTGACTGGAGGCCAAACACTAGGACTCCTTCCAGAGACCAGTGTAAATCCACAAAAACTATAATAATGACTGAATAAAATAGCAGGGCCTAGGCTCGGGAAGCATAGTTTTTCACTTGAGAATATAAGGTGTGCCAATAGTACATCAAATCCAGCATCCTGTCTCTGACAGTGGCCAGTCCAGGTCATTAGGAAGTACCCGGCAGGTCCTTATAAAGAAATTAATTCCCTGTTGCTCACTTCTACAAGTAAGATGTAGCAATTCCCTATGCCAGTCTGGCTAATAATTGTTAATGGACTTATTCTCCAGAAATTTGTCCAAACCTTTTTTAAATCCAGCTGTACTTCTAGCCTTGACCATATCCTTTAGCAACAAATGCCACAGCTTAATTGTGAATTGACTTAAAAATATGGAGGTTGATATTCAAAAGCCATTTAGATGAATAACCGAAAAGTTATCTGTTGAAATGGCAAAATGGTGATATTCATCGGCACTTGCGGTTAGAATATAGTAGCGCAAGAGTTTGTGCTCATCCTGGGTGGCCGGCGAACTTAGAATCGTGTGCCCAACGGAGAACTCTTTCACCCAGCTGGCGAGGTACCACGGTTTTTCCGGCTGATACTGGAATGGTCGCAGGTAAACAGATACGTGCGGGATCAATGATGTGGCTTGGCTCTTCGGGAACATCCTTGTGTACAAAGGAACGAGACAGGACATCCACCCAGAGGTTCTTCTCTGCAGGGCGATACCGGAGTTTGAAGTTGAACCTGGAAAAGAACAACGCCCAGCAGACCTGGCGGGTGTTGAGGCGCTGGGCATGACTCAAGAAACGTTGGCTGAGCCTGGCTTTATATACCGGGTCCCAGTGATGCCATCATCTGGGGCCGCAGGTGAGGTTCCCGCCGCGGTTCCTTTAAAAGAACAGCTGATGCGCACGCGCCTAGGGAGGGGTGTGGCGCAAGATGGCGGCATCTCCCTGTGGAGCAGGAACATCCGCTGTGGAGTTGGGAGCATGAGGAGCGGTCCGGGGTCAGAGGCAGTGGCCACCAGCCGCGAGAGTAGCAGAGCCAGGTGCTGGAGTAGGCAAACGGGGGTAAGAGGGCCTGGCCGTGGGCCTGCTGCAGCCGGCACACGCAACAACTCAAAGAAGCATATGCCTGTGCAGATTCTTTTTCAGTGCATGCCTTGGCAGTGGCCACACTTACTGAGGACAAGTTTGAGCAGACTGATATCAGTGACTTTGATGTCTTTGCAGAGCATTTGAAAAGGATGGAATACTGGGAGATAATAGTTCCCAATTTTTTCTGTGCTTGTGCAAGTATTCTGCATCAAATTGTCACATTTTAAATCAATTTCCTTTGAAAGTCTCTTTTCTCAAGTCTTTCTCTGGTTCTAGTTCTTGTTAGAAATGCAAGACTGAAGTTAAGATTTATAAATATACTGGAATTGACTTATTGCTTGCTGAATTTCCTTTGTATTGGTAGTGTTAGCATGCTTATGCCTATGAGATTCTAACTCTTCCCATAACTTAACTCTCTTTAGGTAACACTGGTAAACAAAGTTTTTGTTTCCTTTAGGCTTTTTAGTGTTCCAAATAGATTTTTTTTATGCTGATCACAGATATTACTTCGAAATTTGTACATCATGTAAGGTTTTTGAGAAACGGCCAAATTTGTGTTACAATAATTGTGAAATTTTAAAACAATATTGCGTACATATATTTTCTTGATGGACAGTAGATTTTATGATTTTTAAAATTCATGTCATATTTTTGACGGCCATAAGCAACACAACATGTAACAGAGACTAACTTTTTTAAAATACACCAAGAAACTCTGCCTGATCATTCCAGAACTTGCTTGGGCAAGCCCCAGCTCGGCTGCAAGATTCTAACTTGTTTCCATGACAACACAGCCTTATATAAGCAGCAGCACTGAGTAGTCTCCTATGCAACGTCTGTGTGAATGAGTGAATCGTATCGCTAAAACTGTTGATTTTAAAGCTTGTGGATTTAATTTCATATACTTTATGAAATGTCGCGCCAATGTCGTAATAGCCATGACACGCTTTGTTACATCTGTGGTGAGTTTACTCTGAAAGCACAGAAAAGGAGTATGACTGCATTCATTAAGAAGACATACAAGTTATACTTTGGGTGCAAAATTGGTGACCAGGACAGAGCATGGGCTCCTCATATGTGTTGCACATCTTGCGCCAGTAGCCTGCGAGCTTGGCTGAAAGGTGTGCGACCATCCATGCCGTTTGCCATCCCAATGATATGGAGGGAACAGAAAGCTCATATAACTGACTGTTACTTCTGCATGACGAATGTGTCAAGATTCTCAGCGAAGAACAGGAAGTTTATTGAGTACCCTAACCTTGCATTGGCAATGAGACCAGTGCTGCATGATGACAGTCTTCCTGTTCCGAAACAGCCAGAGGTGTGGACACTTGATGATGAGGATGAGGAGGTAGGTGATGATGGCAAGACATCGCAAATGGAAGTTGCGGCTGATCCTGACTTTGTGCCATCAACATCCAGCGATCCTCATTTAATATCTCAGTCAGAGCTGAATGATCTGGTCAGAGATTTGGCTTTATCGAAGAGTCTGGCGGAGCTGTTTGGGTCAAGGCTGCAAGGATGGAATCTTTTGTCATCTGATACGAAAATCTCAGTATTTCACAGCCATCATGAAGATTTGACAAAATATTTCAACCAAGTAGACAGTCTGACTTTTTGCTGTGACATGGATTGTTTTGTGCTCTCGGATGTGACCATGACCCAACATTGGTGGATCCAAGTAAGATAATTCTTCCACCTTTGCACATCAAACTTGGACTGATGAAAAACTTCGTTAAGGCAATAAACAAAGTAAAGCCTTTGATTATTTGCGGCAAATGTTTCCACGTGGAAGTGACACCAAGATAAAAGAAGGTATTTTCATTGGCCCACAAATCCGAGCTGTGATGAAGGACAGCCACTTTGATGGTCTTCTGTAAGGTACAGAACGTGTTGTGTGGACAGCCTTCAAGAATGTAACTTTCTAGGCAACTATAAGGCAGCAGACTATGTCGAACAGGTTGAAAATCTGCTTCAGGCATACAAATTGATGTCATTGAAGATGCATTTTCTTCATTCCCACTTGGACTTCTTCCCAGACAACCTTGGCACTGTAAGTGATGGACATGGTGAAAGGTTTCACCAAAACATTGTCAAAATGGAGAAATGGTATCAAAGCAAGTGGAACCCCTCCATACTGGGTGACTGTTAGACTCTCATCTGCGAAGTGTCGGACAGTGATTGAAAACATAGGTGGGGGGGTGGGAGGCAGTCCGGGAGGGGGATGATGGCTCGCAAACGGTTAATATGTTGTACTATGTATCTTCTGACAGAGACTAATCTACGTTACCTGTACATTAAATTACATAGCGATGCCCATTTTGTTAAACTTGAGTTTTAATTGTGCTGTTTCTATATAGTTTTGGTTAAGATTTCTCTTTGTACATGCCATATGCTGTGTACTGTCTACTGGAGTAGTTCTGTGTCTGTACTGGACTATGTACACATGTGGTTAGTTCTAATGTAAAACTTTATAAATAAATTTAAAAAAAAACAAATGAAAATCTGCGGCAAAACATTTTTAGTTTTGTTTTCTGGTGCCAACATTGCCATTATAGCTTATGCCGCTACAGACACGTAACAATGCTTAATGTGTATCGCAATTTTCTGGCCAACAGTACATGACACAGACATAATAAGGGCCGGATTTTAAAAAGGTTACGCACTCTGGGCCTATTTTAAAAAGGCCTGGCATCGCACATAAAGCCCGGGACGCGTGTAAGTCCCGGGGCTTTAAAAAAGGGGAGGTCTGGGAGCAGGGCGGGGGTGGAGCCAGAGGGAGGGTTAGAGTAGGGCTAGGGGGGGAAGGGTTGGGAATGTCAGGTTAGGGGGAAGGGAAGTTCTCTTCCAGGCCGTTCCAATTTCGGAGCGGCCTGGGAGGAAATGGGGGAAGGCAGTGGTGGCTTGGCATGCACAATTGTGCATCCCCTTGCACGCGCCAACCCTGGATTTTATAACATGCGCGCGCCTGCACACACATGTTATAAAATCAGGCTTACATGTGCGCGCGCCGGGTAGCACGCGCACATGTAGGCCGCGTGCGCTTCTTTTAAAATCTACCCCTAAATGCATATTTGTGTTCAGCTTGTTAAAATCTACTTGTTTCACCGAAGGTTGTGGAGAAAACAAAATGGTAACTAATGTAATACCAGTTATTCAAGGATAATCTAGGAAACTACAAACCAGTGATCCTGATGTTAGTGCTGTTTAAAATTGTGGAAGTTTTTGTTAAAAACAAATGAAAGGACATTTGGATAAACATAGATTTATATAGGAGAGTCAGCATGGATTTAAATACAGAAACATACATAGAACATGATGGCAGATAAAGATCATTTGGCCCATACAATCTGACCATCCATATCTCCTGCTCAGCTATATAGTCCTTCCTCTCCCTCTAGGATCTTCTGTACTTGTCTCATGTTTTCTTGAATTTTGATACTATCCTCAATCTTACCATTTCTACAAGGAGCCTGTTCTATGTGTCCACCACCCTTTCTGTAAGGAAATATTTCCTTAGATTACTCCGAAGTCTACCCCCTTTCATTTTCATCCCATGCCATATCATTCCAGAGCTTTATTTCCATTGAAAGAGGCCTGCCCTATGTGCATTTATTCCTTGGATGTATTTAAATCTTTCTATCATATCTCCCTTTTCCCTCCTTTTCTCCAGAGTATACACATTTAGATCTTTAAGTCTGCCCCATATGTTTTGTGATGAAGGCTGTTGACCATTTTAGTAGTTGTCCTTTATACAGACTATTCAGTTTATAGCCTTTTAAAGGTGCAATCTCCAGAACTGTACATGGTACTCCAAATGAGGTCTCATCAGAGACATATACAAAGGCAATATCACCTTGCCTTTCCCTCTGTTAATTCCTCTCTCTGTATACCCAAGTATCCTTCTAGTTTTTATCGTCACCTTATCTACTTATTTGGCCACTTTAAGATAATCAGATATGATCACCCCCAGATTCTGCTCTTGTTTTTTGCACTCCCTATACTATACTTCTCCCCTGGAGTTTTGCACCCAAATATATGTCTCTGCATTTTTTTTAGCATTAAATCATACTTGCCAGACTTTAAACACTTCCTCAAGCTTCCTATTATGTCTCTATTGTATTTCTTTATTATGCCATCACCCTGTGTCATCTTCTGAGATTGCTTGGCTTAGATCTGCAGAATATGATGCCCTTTTTCTTAATTAGATATTGCTAGTTGATATTTGAATGTTTCTGAACTTTCTATTGGGTTCCCTTCCTGTTTGTTCTCTTTCTGTCTCCATGTATCTCTCTCCTCTTCCTACTTGGTCCCTTGACCCAAGGCATGCTGGGAATGTGTCCCTGCCTGGAGGGATTTTCAGTTGCAAAAGGCTGTTGAGAAGCTAAAAACTCTCCTGAATCCTCTCCAAACTCCTAAGAAACATTGCTCTTTCACTTATTTCCTATCTACTACTATTCCCTACTATTCACTAGTAGCCGCAGCTTCTACTTCATTTGCAGTTTTCATCTGATTACTGGTCTTCCAAAGACTCATAACAGCTGAACCAGGATGCTCTTAGTATGGCTCTTCTTGGTAGCTTGACCCAGTTAGAGAGTCCATTAAGCTAGGTTGAGAGAATATTGCACAAATCTCATCTAGGATCTAGGCATGAACATGGATAATATGTTGACATCCTCTATTCAGTGTGCAGTGGAGACTAAGAAAGTAAATAGAATGCTAGGAATTATTAGGAAAGAAATGGAGAATAAACAGAGAATATCATATTGCTCTTTTATCGCTGCATGGTACCACTGCACCTTGAGTATTGTGTGCAAATCTGGTCACTGCATCACACAAAAGATATAACAGAAATAGAAAAGGTACAAAGAAGAGTGACCAAAATGATAAAAGAGATGGAATGATTCCCCTGTGAGGAAAGGCTAAAGAGGTTAGGGCTCTTGAAGTTGGAGAAGAGACAACTGAGGGGAGATATGATAGAGATCTATAAAATAATGTGTGGAATGGGTAAACACGAATTGGTTGTTTTTCTCTTTCAGAAAGTACAAAGACTAGAAGATATGCAATGACGTTTCTAGGTAATACATTTAAGACAATATTTTTCTAATCTATGCATAATTAAACTCTGGTAGTCATTGCTGGAGGATGTGGTAAAAGCTGTTAGTGTAGCTGGGTTTAAAAAAAAGGTTTTAAAAAGTTCCGGGAGGAAAGGTCCATACATTGTTATTAAGGTGGACTTGGGGAAATGTACTGCTTAATCTTGAGATAAGCAGCATGGAATCTGTCTACCCTTTGGGATCCTGCCAGTTACATGTGACCTGGATTGACCACTGTTGGAAACAAAATACTGGGCTTGATGGACTTTTGATCTTACCTAGTATGCAACTCTTATGTTCTTATGGTCTTATGTTCATAGAAAGTTGACAGTCTCTCTAGTTGTTGCTGACAGTACTCACACTGCTGACCCAGAAGAATCCTCCCCTTGTACCAGGCAGATAGATGCTGTAGGTCTAACGTGAAATATCCCAAAGAAAAGTTCTCTTCCTTTCCAGAGACACTCCAATGAACTGAAAAGGCAGGCCAGGAACCTTGTTGCTCCTCCCTTTCTCCCAGTTATTTTTCTTCATACAGATCTATCCCAAATCAAATATTCAGCACATCACCAAACTCTGCTAGAAGTCCTCTACCTCTCTCAAGGCTCCTTCAGAAAACTTCTCCTGCGCCTTGTTGGAAGCACTTTCTTTTATATCACCCAAAATCCCATCCCCATATGGGAAGAATATATTTGTCACTGAGCTAAAATACACACACACACACACGCACTGAACTGTTCGCAAACCTCCTGCACAGAAGGTTCCCCATATTACCAGATAGCCCACAACTTAGAACACACCTCTGCCCATTCTGTGAACCCTCTTAACCAGAAAATTCTCCATTTTACAGGTCAGGACACACTCCAGAAAACCTCTGCCCCTCTCTATTGAACCCTCCAGACTGAAAGTTTCCTTGAATTACAACATTTTTATTTTTTTATTTTATTTTTATTTATTTTCCGCTTTTCAGCACTTGAAAGTAGATTATATTCAGGTGCTGTAGGTATTTCCCTATCCCCAGAGAGCTTACATTCTAATTCCATAGATTACATGCTATTATCATCTAGTGGCCACATCTTTTTTCCCCTCCCTTATCCTTCTACATCTTTTCCTTCCTGCCTCTCTCTCTTCTTTCCCCACGTTACCCTTCTGCCTTCCCCATACAGCCTCAGTCACCCCTACTGGTAGAAGAATGGTGCTCTTTAAATTTGCTGACTCTACTCATTATATCCATCGTGACTTTAGAAAATGATCATAGCGCCGGCGCTGGGGATGTGGCAACAGGTCAGAAGGAATGCATTTGTGTTCCACCATGTGGCAAGCGTTGGGGCGGTTACTGACCTCTCAAATGCCAACATGTAGTGCTCCTACTCACTTAGCATGTACTTCATAACTCTGTGCTTTCTGGCCTTAAATTTAGGTTTTTTCTATAGCTGAGGGCTCTTTACCAGTATAACTGCACAGGGAAGTCAGCAACCTGCTCTCCCAGGTGAGGGGACCTGCGCTCATTTCTGGCTTGGGCTTCTGCCCCCACCCCCAACCTCCCCTTCTGTTCACTTTTTTCTCACTGATGCTTATCTCAATATTATTTTTCTTGTTCCACTTCTTCTTTCCTAAGAATATGTGAGGACGGTTCGAGTGAGTCCATTACAGACCACTCAAGCACCGTGCAACAAGCTGGGACAGTATTGCTGTGCTGTTACCAGCTGCCATGGCAACCCAGACCCATCTGAGGGATTATCTCTTTGCTGCATTACCACATATTTATGGCAAATGGGAGAAAATAGCTATTTGACAAAAACTTCTCAGTTCTGAATAATTTCACTTGATGAGGTAAGGCTAGAAAAATTGATCTTCTGTTAGACTTCTAAAGCCTCTCAACCCCCACCAAACACATATACAGAAACACACACATACATGTATCATTGTGGGTATGTAATGCAAACTTTTGTAATATTCTGCTGCTGAGTTTTGGATGGCATATGGACATGGTAATGTGGACTGCAGCTTAAAAGAATGGTCTGTAAACCTCAGTTAACAAGGGTGCAGTGTGAGATCAATGTTGTGAAAGTAGCGAGTGCCTACTTCTGGAAACAATTCAGCTCAGGTGGTGGGTCAAACTAAAGCAAAACTGCTGGTCACGGCCAGAAGGTCTTATTAATCAGTTGGAAGAATTCCTGTCAAAAATGTCAAATTTCATGGTGTAGGCCTTTCTTCTAACAAATTTGTACTCCACAGCATATACAATTCCCTAATTCATTCTTTACATTATGTGTGTGTGTGTGTGTGTGTGTGTGTGTGTGTGTGTGTTTGAATCTGCTCAGTTCGCAATCTTTTCTGTGCTTCCTCCCATACCCGGTTCAATCTTCATACTTTCTTCACATCCTTCCCTTCGTGCTCATCCCACCATAGCTCAAACATCCCCCTCAATACCCCACTCCAGATCATCTCTCCTCAGCCCCATTCAGCCTTAATTTTTACAAACCCCTCCAGTCTCAACCTCCCTTCTCAGCAGCTCATTTATTTATGAAACTTCTAAACTGAAGTCCTCTTTAGGAGTCAAAAGGCACACAATAAATCCTGGAGCTATAACTATCTTCACTCCCCATAAAATCAAATAGCCCCAGGTTCTCCAGGATTCCCCATGGTGGGGGTGAGGGAGAACAATACCTTAGGCCCTGGGCATTATCCTTTCACAGTCTCTCCCATAAATAGTAAAAATTATGCTGGACTAAAGAATAAGAACATAAGAAGTTGCCATACTGGGTTAGACCGAAAGTCCATCAAGTCCAGCATCCTATTTCCAACAATAGCCAATCCAGGATTGGCTATTGTTAGCAAGTACCCAAAAATAAATAGAACCCAAGTTACTAATGCAGGTAATAAGCAGTGACTAGTCCCTAAGTCAACATGACTAATAGCAATTTATGGACTTCTCCAGGTATTTGTCCAAAATTTTTTTTTTAAACCCAGCTAAGCTAACTGCCTTAACCACATCCTCTGACAATGAATTCCAGAACTTAATTGTGCGTTGAGTGAAAAAGAATTGTCTTCAGTTTGTTTTAACTGTGATACTTGCTAACTTCATGGAGTGTCCTCAATTCCTTCTATTATCTGAAAGAGTAAACAACTGATTCACATTTACTCAGCCTCTCATGATTTTGTAGACCTCCATCATATCCCCCCTCATCTATTTCTCTTCCAAGCTGAATAGCTGTAACCTCTTTAGCCTTTCCTCACAGGGGAGCCGTTCCATCCCTTTTATCATTTTGGTCGCCCTTCTCTGTACTTTCTCCAGTGCATCTATATCTTTTTTGAGATGCAGTGACCAAAACTGAACACAGTACTCAAGGTTCAGCCTCACCATGGAGCGATACAGGGGCATTATGATATTCTCCGATTTATTCATCATTCCTTTCCTAATAATTCCTAACATTCTGGTTGCTCTTTTCACTGCCGTAGCACACTGAGGTGATGGTTTTAATGTATTATCCACTAAGATGCCTAGATCTTTTTCCTGGGTGTTAACTCCTAACATGAAACCTAACATCGTGTAACTTCAGCAAGAGTTAATTTTCCCTATATGCATCACCTTGTACTTGTCCAAGTTAAATTTCGTCTGCCATTTGGATGCCCAATCTTCCAGTCTCGCAAGATCCTCCTGCAATTTATCACTATCTGCCTGGATTTAACTACACTGAATAATTTTGAGTCATCTGCAGATTTGATCACCCCACTCATCGTTCCCCCTTTCCAGATCATTTATAAATATTTTAAATAGCAGAGGTACAAGTACAGATCCCTGAGACACTCCACTGTTTATCTCTCTCCACTGAGAAAACTGACCATTTAATCCTACTCTCTGTTTCCTGTCTTTTAACAAGTTTGCAATCCACAAAATTACATTGCCTCCTATCCCATGACTTATTAATTTTTTTAGAAGCCTCTCATGGGGACTTTGTCAAATGCTTTCTGAAAATCCAAATACACTACATCTACCGGCTCACCTTTATCCATATGTTTATTCAGCCCTTCAAAAAAATGTAGAAGATTTGTGAAGCAAGACTTTGGGTAAATCCAATCTGGTTGTGTCCCATTAAACCATATCTTTCTATATATTCTGTGATTTTGTTCTTTCGAATAGTTTCCACTATTTTTTCTGGCATTGAAGTCAGGCTCACCAGTCAGCTGCGGAAGTGGACCCTTGGACTAAGGTGAGGTTGGCGCTCCCCACAGGGAGGAGCCCTGCAGGTCCTCACTGTCAGCAGGCAGAGCTGGCCAGAGAAGAGGCCCAACAGGAACTTCCCAAATACAAGCTCTCATTCCCCTTAGACAGCAGAGACAACAGCAGGCTGAGGTCAGGGTAGGCAGCGTTCAGCAAGACGAGAAGCAAGCAGAGGTCACAAGACAGGTAGAAATGCAATGTGGTCGAGAAAAGGTCCTAAGTCAAACCAGGAATCCAAACGAAGACGAAGCCGGGGGTCCAAACTGAGGTCAAGCTGAGAAGTCAATTCGGGGAGAGGAAGGCAAGGCAGAACAGCAGGAAGACACCGAAGACAGATGAGGGTCCACCAGATGAGAGCACAGGAACTCCGAAGAAGCAGGAAGGGACCAGGTACATGAAGACAAGGCACTGAAATAGAAGCGGGATAAGGAACCAGGAATGACATGGCAAACAGCTACTCCAAAGAGTTTGACCTATTGCCGAGGCTTCTGAGGCAGGGCAGAGCAGGCCTTATATAGGAAGAGGCCTTTGACTTCATCCAGGGATGCCACAAAGGATTTCCCACTGCGGGCCCTTTAAATGTGCCTGAGTTGCACGTACGTGCCTAGGGATGCCCGTTCAGCTGATTGTCATTCCTAGCACAGTGCATCAGGCCCAAAAGGTGGCCGTCCATGTCTTCAACCAGGTCCCAGATGAGATGGCATACCCCTGTGACCAGGGCTGGAGGTAAGAGCCGCCGGTCATGGGACAGACCCGCGACCAGCCAAATGCATAGTACCCCCTCCTCTAAACCACCACCCAAGGAGCCTGGGTTTCTTGGAGTGTGAAGCGTAGAATGTCCTTAGGAGTTTCTTGTCAAAGATGTTTGAGGTAAGCTCCCATGTATTTTCCTCTGGGTCGTACCCTCCCGGGAGATCAGTTATTCCCACCTTTTGTTCTGACGCCAAACATCCAGTATCTCGTTTACTTGATAGACCTGGTTTTCTTCGGTGCACACCTCTTGGGGTCTGAGTACCTTCCGGGATGGCCAAGTGAGGACTAAGGGCTTGAGGAGGGAGACATGTAAAATATCAAGGCGGGTTGGTGCAGTTGGTAGGTCATGGACCCCACCTGATTTGAAACAATGAAAAGCCTGATGTAGCCATGTGCAAGCCTCATGGAAGGCATTCTAAGCAGGATATGGTGGGTATTCAACAAAACCCTGTCCCCAGGTCTAAATTGTGGCATTGGGCACCGGTGAGCATCCGTCACCTTTTTGGCTCTTTGCGCAGCCTTCTGAAGCATCTCTTCAGTATGAATCCAGAGTTCCTGGAGCTTTTGGGCAGTTAGTTGGACTGCTGGAGAAGGAACAGATAACAGGACTGGCAGCAGAGGGGAAAGCTGTTTCCCATACACAATCTGAAATGGTGATGATCCCATGGCAGAACTAATATGGGAATTGTGTGAAAATTCTGCCCACAGAAGGAGGGCAGCCCAGTTGTCCTGGCGATCATTGGCATAGGCCCTCAGGAAGACTTTCAAGGTCTGGTTAGTTCGCTCCAACTGGCCATTGGCTTGAGGGTGGTAGGCAGTAATATAATTCAATGTGATGTTGAATTTACGGCAAAGAGAGCACCAGTATTTGGCAGTAAACTGGGCGCCTCAGTCCAAGATGATATGCTTGGGCATGCCATGCAGGTGAAAAATGTGGGTGGTAAACAGCCAGGGCAGTTCAGGTGCTGAGGGAAGTACAGGAAGGGATTTACACATGTAAGAGCATGTTAAAAGGTGAATTTTAAAAACCCGGTGATTACATGTAAGGCTTATGTGCACCTACATATTTTAAAAGCTGCCTATATAAGAACATAAGAAATTGCCATGCTGGGTCAGACCAAGGGTCCATCAAGCCCAGCATCCTGTTTCCAACAGAAGCCAAAACCAGGCCACAAGAACCTGGCAATTACCCAAACACTAAGAAGATCCCATGCTACTGATGCAATTAATAGCAGTGGCTATTCCCTAAGGGGCGGATTTTAAGAGCCCTGCTCGCCTAAATCCGCCCAAAACCGGGCGGATTTAGGCGAGCAGGGCCCTGCGCGCCGGGAAGCCTATTTTACATAGGCCTACCGGCGCGCGCAGAGCCCCGGGACACGCGTAAGTCCCGGGGTTCTCCGAGGGGGGGCGTGTCGGGGGCATGTCGGGGGAGGGCCCGGTCGTCGCGGCGTTTCGGGGACGTCGGCAGCGTTTTGGGGGGCGGGTACGGGGGCGTGGCTACGGCCCGGGCGGTACGGGGGCGTGGCCGCGCCCTCCGTACCTGCCCCCAGGTCGCGGCCCGGCGCGCAGGAGGCCCGCTGGCGCGCAGGGATTTACGCCTCCCTCCGGGAGGCGTAAATCCCCCAACAAAGGTAAGGGGGGGGTGTAGACAGGGCCGGGCGGGTGGGTTAGGTAGAGGAAGGGAGGGGAAGGTGAGGGGAGGGCGTTAGAGGATTCCCTCCGAGGCCGCTCCGATTTCGGAGCAGCCTTGGAGGGAACGGGGGTAGGCTGCGCGGCTCGGCGCGCGCCGGCTATACAAAATCCATAGCCTTGCGCGCGCTGATCCAGGTTTTTAGCAGATACGCGCGGCTCCGCGCGTATCTACTAAAATCCAGCGTACTTTTGTTTGCGCCTGGAGCGCAAACAAAAGTAGGCTATTCACGCTCGTTTTAAAATCCGCCCCTAAGTAAACTTGATTAATAGCCATTAATGGACTTCTCCTCCAAGAACTTATCCAAACCTTTTTTGAACCCAGCTACACTAACTGCACTAACCACATCCTCTGGCAACAAATTACAGAGCTTTATTGTGCGTTGAGTGAAAAAGAATTTTCTCTGATTAGTCTTAAATGTGCTACTTGCTAACTTCATGGAATGCCCCCTAGTCCTTCTATTATTCGAAAGTGAAAATAACCGAGTCACATCTACTCGTTCAAGACCTCTATCATATCCCCCCTCAGCCGTCTCTTCTCCAAGCTGAACAGCCCTAATCTCTTCAGCCTTTCCTCATAGGGAAGCTGTTCCATCCCCTTTATCATTTTGGTTGCCCTTCTCTGTACCTTCTCCATCGCAACTATATCTTTTTTGAGATGCGGCGAACAGAATTGTACACAGTATTCAAGGTGTGGTCTCACCATGGAGAGATATAGAGGCATTATGACATTTTCCGTTCTATTAACCATTCCCTTCCTAATAATTCCTAACATTCTATTTGCTTTTTTGACTGCTGCAGCACACTGAGCTGACGATTTTAAAGTATTATCCACCATGATGCCTAGATCTTTTTCCTGGGTGGTAGCTCCTAATATGGAACCTAACATCGTGTAACTACAGCAACGGTTATTTTTCCCTATATGCAACACCTTGCACTTGTCCACATTAAATTTCATCTGCCATTTGGATGCCCAATCTTCAAGTCTTGCAAGGTCCTCCTGCAATGTATCACAGTCTGCTTGTGATTTAACTACTCTGAATAATTTTGTATCATCTGCAAATTTGATAACCTCACTCATCGTATTCCTTTCCAGATTATTTATATATATATTGAAAAGCACCAATCCAAGTACAGATCCCTGAGGCACTCCACTGTTTATCCTTTTCCACTGAGAAAATTGACCATTTAATCCTACTCTCTGTTTCCTGTCTTTTAACCAGCTTGTAATCCACGAAAGGACATCGCCTCTTATCCCATGACTTTTTAGTTTTTGTAGAAGCCTCTCATGAGGGACTTTGTCAAACGCCTTCTGAAAATCCAAATACACTACATCTACCGGTTCCCCTTTATCCACATGTTTATTAACCCCTTCAAAAAATGAAGCAGATTTGTTAGGCAAGAATTCCCTTGGGTAAATCCATGTTGACTATGTTCCATTAAATCATGTCTTTCTATATGCTTTACAATTTTGTTCTTGAGAATAGTTTCCACGATTTTTCCCGGCACTGAAGTCAGGCTCACTGGTCTATAGTTACCTGGATCGCCCCTGGAGACTTTTTTAAATATTGGGGTTACATTGGCCACCCTCCAGTCTTCAGGTACAATTGATGATTTTAATGATAGGTTACAAATTTTAACTAATAGATCAGAAATTTCATTTTTGAGTTCCTTCAGAACCCTAGGATGCATACCATCCGGTCCAGGTGATTTGCTACTCTTTAGTTTGTCAATCTGGCCTACTACATCTTCCAGGTTCACAGTGATTTCGTTCAGTTCGTCTGACTCATCACCCCTGAAAACCATCTCCAGAACTGGTATCTCCCCAACATCCTCATTTGTAAACACGGAGGCAAAGAATTCATTTAGTCTTTCTGCAATGGCCTTATCTTCCTTAAGAGCCCCTTTAACCCCTCTGTCATCTAATGGTCCAACCGACTCCCTCACAGGTTTCTTGCTTTGGATATATTTTTAAATGTTTTTATTATGAGTTTTTGCCTCTATGGCCAATTTCATTTCAAATTCTCTCTTCGCCTGTCTTATCAATGTTTTACACTTAGCTTGACAATGCTTATGTTTTATCCTATTTTCTTCAGATGGATCCTTCTTCCAGTTTTTGCATGCGCATCTCCTGTGGCATTCACATCTCATTTGGATTCAAAACGGCTTGGTGTGGGCAGATCATGAGCATGTCGGGATGGGGCCAAGAGATGTGTGTGTAAATACTTTTGAGTCTGTTATGCACACCCAGGGCCAGTGCCACTTCTGCTAATCACAAAGTGTATGTCCAGGCATCGCAGAAGGGTTTGATGGGTCTGGGTTAACTGGGGGGGAGTGGAGGGTACTAAACCAGGTGGGTCGTGAGGACCTAGCGCTTAGATATGTGCATTCGGGAGACACAAAATAGGAAATAACAATGAAATTTCCCTTTCCATTTCATTTCATTCTCAAAATGAAAATCCGATGAAATTTCATTAGTTTTCACATTTTGTTTTTAAAATAAACAAAAAAAAAGTGTCATCTGATGAGCCTAGGCCCTGGTCTGAGGCCAGAGCCTCACCTAGGAAATAAGCCAAGGACCAAAGCAGAAGCCATGGCTTAGGCCCGAGTGCGAAGCTGGGGACTCGGTCTATGCCCAAGCTTGATGCTGGGGCCTAAGCTGAGACCTTAAAAATTTTGCCAGGGCTGGGAGATTTCCCTGCCCTCACTTATATGATCTGATATTGCTATCCAGGCGCAGTCCTGATGCCAGGGCCTGGCCCAAATCTAGGTCGCAATGTTTGGGCTTCAACCCAGACCCAGGCCTGACGCCAGGGCCTCGGCCATTAAATCTCAATTGTATAGAAAGGGCATCTAGTTACAAATTATATATGCTGAAATTAGAGAAAACAACAATACAATAATTGAGCAAATTGCTCATACAAAGACTGTAACTTTAAAATGAGCATGCAGGCACCCATACACTGGAATTTTATTTTGTGCACGCAATTGCTCGTGTATGATTTAAAATACGCCTAGCCACGCGTATGTTTGTTCCTAATTGTTAAGAGGTTATGCGAGTAAATGTAATTCAAGTGTCTTCCTTAGGACTTTTTCAACTTTAATGCGTGCTGCTAATTGGCTTTTTAAACACTCATGTGAAGGACATTCCCGGTTTTACCAATTAGTCCGTCAGTTTGCCCAGTCCGTCTTGAGGTCATCCAGACCCCTCTGGTTCTTCAGCCTGAACACCCCCCAAGTTTACCCAGACCCCTCACTGTTATTTTAGGTCTAAAAAAGAGATTTATGCAGACCTACACCTCATCAAGAGCAGAAGTAAATGTGTGTAAATGTTGGACCCACCCTGGAACACCCCTGGCACGTCCCAACTCCGCCCCTCTTTTTTTTTTTTTTTACTCAAGCGCACGTATATATGCGCATAATTTGAGGCTTTTAAAATATGCGTTGCTCACATGCATTATATATAACAAAACTTTGCACACAAAATTTAGTCACCCATTCCTGAAAATGGCTTTCTGCCAGTTTTTCAAGTGATAAAGCATGATGACTGGTTCCTTGTTGTATTTCCCACTTTTTGAGCACGTGAAAAGTAAAATCACTGGGAGATTGCCTGTTGGATCAGATGCCTTTTTCCCCCTGATACTAGCAAACAAAACAAAACAGATATCCAGCAATTAACCTTTTTTTGATATAAGGGTCGGGGGGAGGGATCCCCAGCCCCAACTTTATCCTTTATTGGGGAGATGGGAAGAAGGAAGGAGAACCCTGGCTGGCCCTCTCCTTTTTGACAAGAGGGAGAGCGAGAGGGGAGATCCAGCCCCAAGGACCAACTTTTTTAAATGACAGGTGGAGGAAAGGCAAATATGGCCACCAGGACATTTTTTTTTTTAAGTGGCAGGAGGGATGGGGGGGGGGGGGGGGGCTCCCTGGTTTGGTGAGGAGAGGATGGCGTTTAGAGGACTTAGCTGGTTTACACTGATTTTCAGTGGTAACCGTAGAAAAATTTTGACTCGCTAAATTTAGAAATATTTTCAGCTGAAAGCATAACCAGTTAAGTTCAGCCCAAACTTCACCTATAGATAACCAGCTAATATTAGCCATTTATTGTGTCCGCTTAGCAGCTGTTTGAAAATCATTTGTTTTCACTTTTCTTCCACCATTTTCACTAAACCCATATAGCTCCTCTTTTTAAGTCACTACATTAGCTTCCTATCTGTTCCTGCATGCAGTTCAAGCTCCTCTCACGTACAAGAGCCTTCACTCTGCAGCTACTCACAACCTTTCCTCTCTGATCTCTCTCTAGGCATCTCCTTGTGAACTCTGCTCTTCAGGCAAGTCACTCTTAATCTATACCCTTCTCCTCCACCACCAACCCCTGACTCAGTGCTTTCCATTTTATTGCTCTATATGCCTTGCAGAGTCTTCCTGAGATGATGTATCATGCTCTCCCTATCTGACCTTATTCATATCCAGCCTAAAAACCCACCTTTTTGAGGCTGCTTTTTATTGTTAATCTTTGATTTTCCTGATCATAGCATTGCTGATTTAATGATTTTCTATAATAAATTAAATTCCCACAGCCTGTTATTTGTCCTGTTTGTCTTAACTCGATTGTAAGCTCTAAGAAATGGGATTGTCTCTTAAGTGCCATTGTACAGTGCTGTGTATGACCAGAAGTGCTATAGAAATGATTAATAGTAGCAGTACAGCTATCAAGTATGCAGTTATGCAGTCATGCTTTTCACCATGGCTTTATTTTTGTGTTTTAGGCTTTAAGATTTTTCAAGTTGTTTAACTCGCTTTATGGCTACTCCTCTGCCAGGATCCTGAGTTATAGCTTTAGGTTGTGTACCGACAAATGCTTAGAGAGCAAGGTTAAGATTTCAGAAGGAAGGGAGAGCATAGAAAAATAATAGCTGCTATATCATGGACATTGCTTCTTATTTTCCCTCTTGCCAGCCACAGTCATTGGAGATGTAAGTGTATAATAAACTATAGTTCTTCTCCTATTAAGTCTATCCAATCTGCTTTAATATCTCCATAACCTTTTATTTGCTGTGCTCCATACTGCAACAACCTCGGATGATTCCCAGGAGAATGTGGCTTTTAAAGAATGTCCCCACTCCTCCTGGTTTGTATTAGAATTATATTGATTATTTTCATAACCAATAGAGCATTTTGTGGCTCAAAAGCCTGGAAACCCTGGAGGGGAGGGAAGGGAAGGGAAAGAGACAGATCAGGAACAGGGGAAGGAAGAGAAAACAAATGAGAGCCACAAGGAAGGAAAGGAGGGAGAGGATAAAGGAGCAGAGGATGGACATGAGAAAAAGAAGGGAGGGGCATGAGAAAAGAGGAGGGGGAAATAGTGGAGGGAGGAAAAAGATAGAGGGGAGAGCATGGGGGAGGAATCGGAAGGAGCAGAGGAGGACCATGAGGGAACAAGGGAGTGAGGCCAGAGAAACAGAAGGGACAGTGAGGAGAAAGACAGAGAAGGTGTCACAAGAAAGGGAGGAAGAGGGTGGCATTCTGCTTTTAGTTTGAGACTTTTTTTGCAGGAAAAACTGCACCCAATGTGTGTGTAGAGAAGCTTATGGACCCTTTATTAAGTTTTATGCTCCTCCCACTAGAGGACATATTGAAGCTGGCAAGATTAATGAGTGAATTGCACGATTTGCTATGCCCTTCTCTTTAGAAGGGATCATAATAGTACAATCCAGAAGTTCAGTATAGTGACCACAGAGAAGATTCTGGTCGGAGGGAGAAAGAGAAAAGATTTGAAGCTTGAAGAGGAAAGAAGCCACCCTCTGTTCCCTGGGTTCAAAGGTAGAAGCAGAGGGGCACACATTGAGTCTTTGTGGTGGTGCTTTTGGCATTCCCTTGTTCTGTCTGCTGCTGTGTGTAACAGCTGGAGTGGAAAGTTTTCCCAAACTGAGGGAGTAAGTCTTTCATCTCTGGGCGGGGGGGTTGTTAAGGGAACCCAAGTGGCAACTGAGACCTCATCCAGTGAACAGAATGTTGGAGATGTTTTCAGATGGTGCAGAGTAGAAGGATGTCAGCTAATCCAACTGATAACATCCAGATGCCATCAAAATACCAGCTGTGTGGAAAGGAGAGAGAGCTTTCCACCCAGGGCTTTTTGCATGGAGTCAGAAGAAAGAAGAGAAAGGAGCAGATACATGCAGCAGAAGGTTCTTGAGGAGCCAGATATCCAACACCAAACAGGAAAAAAATGAAGGAATCCTAGGAGAGTGCACAAGAAAGGCTCAGAAGCCCCATGTATCCAATTTCACTTGATTAAATGGATGTTACGAAGAAGAAATGTAGCATGTACCTCAGCTGGAGCAGTTTTCCACAGTAGAGACTTTTAATTTGGAAAAATCTGTGAGGCGAGTGTGACAAATTTATAAGTCTCACACCTTGGGTCTTGAAAGTAAATCCAAACTCCCCCCCCCCCCCCCTTGCTGGAGAATCACTATCAAACTAGAAGAGATGATTAAGGACTCATTCTGGAATCAAGTGGTGGCCTCTTTCCTAAAGATGTGCATTTGCCTGATTGTTATGTAGGTTATGGTGCACTCTTTTTGAGCTTGGGTGCCTGTGCAAGAGGCTTTTGGGTGGGGGAGACCCCTCATAGGCCCATGTTTAACCATGTTTGAAAAATATTTTATAGATCTGTTATGTAAACAACCCCTGGATGGTGTTTTATATGAGTGAGCAATGTATTAAATGTGATGAAGTGAAGTTTGAGAGAATGGTATTTGACCCATTAAATATTGAGGCTCTGTGATTGGCTACTGAAGGGAAGTGGGAGGTATCAAAGTGTGGAGTTTTGGTGGGTGTTTGCCCTTTTTGCCCTGCCTGTTCCAGAAGAGGGTGGAGGTGCTGAGACCTCCAGGAATGTGATCGCTTGGAGTAGCCACTGTAGGCTGGTGGACCCAGGGACCCTCCTAGTGGGGAGTGAGACCCTGTAGGGGCTCTGCTCTCAAGGGGAAGAGGCCCAAGGCCATGAAGAAAGGAGAGGTTTCTTCCTCCTCCTAAAGAGCTTGCCAGTGGTGAAACGGAGAGGTTGGTGGCCATGGAGTGGAGTAGGTTTCTTCCACTTCCCGGGGAACTACCCAAGAAGTGATCATAAGGAGTTCAGAATTGGGGTGGATCAAATAAGAGGAGTGCCCCAGAGAAGTCCTTGAAGTTCAGTGGTCTGGGGAACCTGCACTGGGAGGAAGGTAGTTTGGAAGCAGGAGGGAAAAGGTCAAAGACCAGAGGAGGCGTGAGTAAATCTATGAAAAGGGGAAACTGTTACGGGTCTTGCTAAGGAGTTAGCAATCTGCTAGCGCTCACCCCGCAAGGAGGGCGGAGTGAGCGATCTGGTATTGATCAACTCCTCCCAAGGGGAGGAGATAGCAATCTGATAGGCTTGGCTCCTGTAGGAGGAGGAGTTTAGCAATCTGTTTGTGCTCTGCTTCCCCAGAGGGAAGGAGTAGCAACTGTTAGGCTTTGTTCCTGTAGAAAGATGAGCCAGCAACCTGTATGATCCCCATGGGGAGATAGCTATCTGATATGGATCAGCTTCCGCAGAAAGAGGAGTAATGGTCTGATGTGGGTTGGTTCCCACAGAGTGCCAGATGATAATACCGCTCTATTAGTGTAAGGAGTAACACTTAGTAGAATTAATGAATCCCTGGGCCGATGGCAGATGGCAGCGCCCTCAAGTGGAGATCCTGAGAGGGACCACCGGCTAGGCTGGAGTATTGAGACAAACACAGTGAGTTTGTGAGTTGATGTACCCGGCAGGGCTGAAGTCCCTCTGATACTGGAACTACGATCTCTGAGTTGCTGAGCTGTAAGGAGAGACTATAGGTAGTGAGTAGACAGGGTATACTGGGCATAACCAGTGGTAGATGATACATTCACAATTGTAGATATCTGTAATGTCTTCTTATGCAACAGAGAGTCTTCAGTATTCAGGAACAGAAGCTGCAGGCGAGTACTGGTTCCTATAGGCAGTCTGAAATAGAACTCACAATAACTGTGCATGGGATGGCTTCTGGAATAGAAGAGAGGCTAGGAGAGATTTAGGAACATAGGCCCTCATGGAGCGAGTACCATTTCCTATCTGTCAATCTGTAATAGTAATCCATAAGATATAGGTATGCAATATCTTATGAGGAAGAAGAGAGTCTGAGAAAGGTATTAGGAACAGAGGCCCTCGTGGAGCGAGTACCGGTTCCTATCTGCAATGGTAACTCACGATCTCCGTACCTGCGATAACGTCTTAGACTGAAGGGAGTCTTAGAGATTAGGAACAAGGGCCCTCGTGGAGTGAGTACCAGTTCCTGTCTGTAATAGGACTCATTGTGTTCACGTCTGCAATCGCCTTCAGGCAATAGGAGTCTTTTGAGTCTTCGGGAACGTAGGCCCTCGAGGAGCGAGTACCGGATCCCGTCCAACAATCTGAAATCAAGAAGAGAGAGAGCGGAGCCCCCGAGAAGCAGGTACTCCTGGTAAGTTTGAAAAGGCTGAGCAGTGGAGAAAGATTTCCCCTTGCTGACTCGGATCGTTGTTGAAAGTAGCGTGGACTGTCGAAGCAAGTCCCATTGGAGTTCCTTGCTAACTCGTTTGTAGTTAGCAAACAAAAACCTTTTAAATTGAAAACGGATGACGTCACTATGGGGGGATGCCCCCGAGGTTCGTGGCCTTTCTGGTACAAAGTCTGGAGCACGTGCGCGCACGCCCTTACGTCATCAGGAACATGGCGGATCCATAGCGTCAAGCCACGGGGATTCCGGGACCAAGAGGCGGGGAGAAGCCATGGCTGCATCTGTCCGTCTGTGCCGAAGGGAGTCGCCACACAGGTAGAGACGGTGGAGCGAGGTCGAGAATAGGCACGAACGCAACAGAAACTGCATGTGGCCCCTTCTGGATGTGAATTTTGGTATGGATATGCATACCGGGAAGCCCCATTCTTCAACAGGTTTGGGATTTGGGTACGAGGGAGGAAGTCTTAGAGTTCCAGCTAACTCTCCCAGGGGTCTGATACATAATAATGATGAAGGAATGTCATTGTTATGTTACCAGAAAGAGGTGATGTATTTGTGATTCAGACTGTGGAAATGCCCATGAACTTCTGATATATTCAATAATTATAATATAACCTGTTTTCAGTCCATGTAAATAGTTTTGCTGACTGGTTTATCCAGATAATAAAGTTAATTGTTTAGAAGTTTGAAATATTACATTTTCTATTCTTATTTAGCCAGCACTAGTGGATGTATGGGACCAAAGTTCATGGAGGAGTTGACAGTCAAAGGGCAAGAAGAGAGTCATGCCCTGAATTCTGCCATCACCATCAAGGTCCACCACCATCTGCATGAATTGGTTATTTATACTTTCGAATAATAGGACTAGGGGGCATTCCATGAAGTTAGCAAGTAGCACATTTAAGACTAATCAGAGAAAATTCTTTTTCACTCAATGCACAGTAAAGCTCTGGAATTTGTTGCCAGAGGATGTGGTTAGTGCAGTTAGTGTAGCTGGGTTCAAAAAAGGTTTGGATAAGTTCTTGGAGGAGAAGTCCATTAACGGCTATTAATCAAGTTTAGTTAGGGAATAGCCACTGCTATTAATTGCATCAGTAGCATGGGATCTTCTTAGTGTTTGGGTAATTGCCAGGTTCTTGTGGCCTGGTTTGGCCTCTGTTGGAAACAGGATGCTGGGCTTGATGGACCCTTGGTCTGACCCAGCATGGCAATTTCTTATGTTCTTATGTTCTTACGAACCCACTAAACAAATTTGGAAGGGATGGCCCTTAAACAATAGGGAGATCCCATTCCTGTACCCCATCAGGGTGTTACAGTTACAACAAAATGCATCAACTAATGCAAAATATAGATTGTAATTTAAAAATAAACCAAATACAAAATAACATATTAAACAATATAAAAATTAAACTAAAGCATAATACAGCAAAGATAATCAATAAACATAATGAAAACATCAATAGCAACATTATCTAATACAAAAACATAGTATAATACAATATGCTAAAACCCATATTCTTATTCTCCCCCCAAAAATTAAGCCCAACTAAAACCCAACATCCAATATAAAGCCAAAAAACATTATCTAATATCTATTACCCACTCCAAGATAACTTGACAAATATAATACCAGTCACTCTCTAAGGGGTGACCCCCTTTGTTTCAACCCCTGGTGACCTGTTAATGATGATCTACCCCTATAGTGGATCTCCTTTTGGAGTCAGCTAATGATGACATCATCAGGATGGGACAGGGCCACAGGATGAAGTTCAGGCAGCACAACAGCTTGGGCAGGAACCAGAGTCATCCTTGCAAAATGGAAGGGAGCTATATGGAAATATTCTTCCCCAACATCTCTGGAAGCTGCTCTGAAAAACAAGGGAGAGGGATGAGACAGGGGAGCCATAAGGAAGGGAGGGATGATGGGAGAATCAGAGGGGGCATCAGAGAGGAAAAAGGGAGCATGGAAAGAGAATGAGGGAGAAAATGATTTAATAACATGAAGAGGGAATCAGAGGAGGAAGAGAAAAAGGGAATAACAAATGGGGCACAAAGGGAGAAGAACAGAGAACATATGAGAAAGGAAGGAAAACAGCCAATGGAGGAATGAGACAGAGATAAAAGTCTGGGAGGAGGTTAAGGAAAACAACTGATCAGGAGGTAAGAGAAAGGTGGGTGGGTGGGAGTGAGATAGCAGAGAAGGTAGTGTGATAGAGAAATGCACTAGGTATCAAGGAGTGAGAGTTAAAAAAAAGAAATAGTTGTAAACTAATGAGAGGTGTGAAGTGGTGGTAGACAAAAGAGATAAACAGATGAGGATGAAACCCCCACTATGAGGAATTGCCCAGCATGTAGAGGTACACTGAGTCCTTTGGCCACACTTCCCTCTCGCAGTTCACAACAAGCCCCAAGTGCCAGGTTCTTTCTAGTAGGGAGAAGGATTCAACCTCTGGGGCCCTAAGCACATGGGGTGGTTCAGTCTCTCCAGGTTTTTCACTGTAGTACTCACAGTGGTCTCACTAGGAGATAGGTCCCTCCAGTACTTTACTAGGAGATAGGTCCCTCCAGTACTTTACTATAACCAAGTCTCAGAAAAAAAAAAACAATCTCCTGCCAGCCTCCAATTGATCTTCCAAATTAAATTTAAAAATCTCACTGCTACAGGCCTGCCCCTTAGAACAAGTGTCCTTTTAGATAGCAGGTACCTGGATGACTCTTCCTTCCAAAGGGTGGAAAAGGGCTTCAAGATTGGCACTGGACTCTCCTTACTGCTCTCTGATGTTACAGGGGCCTGTCTGTATAAAGAGTTCCAAAAACACCTAGTCATTTTATATCTCCTACAGGCAGGAATGGTGACACAAAAACTCCCCCAAAAACAAAAACAAAACTTATCCAACGGCATAAATAGCTAAAACATTGCTGTCTGCTTTGTATGGGCAGCAGGGCCACACAGCTCTCTGTCTATCTCCTCCTGGAAGCCGACCACAGAGTCTCTCCACACAACAAAACTCTACACAAAAATCTCGAGAGAGAGAGAGAGAGAAACAATCCCTTCCAGACCATGGGATTAATGACTTCTTCTCTCTCTCGGATCTCGGGCTGAGAGGCCCAAAAATTGTTGTAACTCCAAAACTCTCCTTCTCCTCTAAAATCAACTCAAAATGGCCACCACACCTGCTCCTCTGCCTGCATTTGTACATACTGGGAGGCAGTCTGGAAGGAGGTGCTGGGAACTACACTTCCCTAAGCCCTCCACACTGACTGTAATGTAGCTGATCCCCGTTTAGCCACATCCAGAAGTGCTACGGGTCTGGGTCCCAGTCCAGAGGGAGAGAAAAAAATAATTTTTGGGAACCCTGGCACTGTCAATGACTCTCACAGTCAGTGCTCACACTCTAGTTCTAGGATTACCAGAAAGTGCCAAATTGTCCAGAAAAGGAACAAGGAAGCCAGAACCAATAAGATGGGTAGAAACCAAACTTCAGACCAGTGTCCATCCATTCAGTTCTTGCACTGAGATTATAGGAAAAGTCACCAGCATCCAAAGCCGGGTTCAAAATAAAATCTTTACTGCAACTTTAAAGAAAAGAATGCAAGCCAAAACCGGCATACAGCAGATCACCAAAACAAAACAGATGGGTTTCCTTGTCCATTTTAGATCTTCTCACCTCTCTCCTATCTCTTGCACCTTCATCCATGGAAAATATATCCTCACCTGTGAGGGTGGGATAGCTAGAGTGCAGCTCCAGCATAAGCCTGGTCAGATGGAAGAATATCTCCAAGCACAACAGGCAGAAAAATACAAAACAAATCCCAAAACTGGGTCAAAACTGGTACTGTAATCTAAATACAAAACCTTCACATCTCTTGGGTTCTTGGCTCAAGCCTTAGTCCTTCTCTTCACCCATGCTGTTAACCGGACACCTGGGCAAAAACATCTTTGATCCAATCCTTTGGGATACCAGGGCTATGCCCTTCCCTCTGGCACTGGTCAGTCTCTCCAAAATTCTTCTTAAAATCTCTTTTCTCTAAACTCTTGCTTGAATGCTTGAATTGCCTTGAGATCCAGGGGGAATCTCTTGCTCTCCAACCAACTCTCCAATCTCTCCAATCTCCAACCCACTCTCCAACCAACTCTCCAACTCTCTAATCTCCAACCCACTGAAGACTGAGCATGCTGCAAGGGACTACATACCCCTAGGAGCCTTTCCCACAAAAGGTAGAGGTATGGCAAGGAAAGTTATCCTATATATCAAAACCCCTCCTACTGCCCCTTTCTAGAAAAATACTCAGGAGCGATACTAGTGACTGGCAAAGCCCCGTCTCACTAAATAGGGACAACAGGGTATGGGGACCTAGGAAGTCTCTTACAGGAAAAAGTGACAGAAGGAGGGAAGGGAGAGTCACAGATAGAAAAGTAACATGGGAAGAAAAACAGGAAAAGGAATCAGGAGAAGGAAGAAGATGAAAGCAGAGAACACTGTGATGCTGGAAACAGAAAAATGTAAAAATATTTTATTTTCAATGTAAATATCTGATTATTTATGTATAAACATTTGATATTCCACCTAAATTTACCCAAATTTAGTCTCAAGGCAGATTACAATAAATGTAAATGAACAGAGGCATTAGAACAGCTTACAGGCAAATCAGAATTTGCAATTAACGTAGCATCGGGATAGAGCATAGGAAATCCCATCTGTGAATAGTTTCAAGACCTAATTGTATATAACACAGTCCCTTGTTCGGGATTCAGGAAGTTAGGCTAAAAATGTGGGTCTCGGGGAAGGTCCAGCTGAAAGCTATGCCTTAGCTTTTTTCCTGAAGTTAAGGTAACTTGGCTCCAGACACAGGGTTAATGTTTCTTTGTTCCAAGTTGTTGGTGCATTACAGCTGAAAGCACAGAGTCTCGTGCAGGACAATCTGGCAGCGGTCAGTGGAGGAGAAGAAAGAAAAGCCATTTTGGCAGACTGGAGTTCCCTTGAGGATGTGTAAGGGGAGAGAAGTTGAGAGAATTATTCAGGGGCCTATTTGTTCAGGCATGGGAAAGATTTTAGTTATCTTATATGTGTTTTTAAAATTGTTGCTGTAATACCTGACAGCTGACATTGGCAATATTCTACTCTCCATAGCTCTGCGTCCTGTAGTTTTGGATGGTGAGTGTTGTACACACAGTAACTAGCTTCTCTCCCCTACATCCCCATCTCTGTCTCCCTGAAATCCATAATCAAAACTTGGGCTGCATGAATCTGCATTCTAGAGTTCCTTCTCAGCGCTGGCACAATATGGGCACCAAGCAGCAAAGGGCAATAAATAGATCAGAGCTGTGGGATATTCACGAGATCTGTGATGCCATAGCCAGGTTGCCACCCTCTCCTTGGCACACACTTCTAAAGCTACATCACCACAGGGACTGCGAGCATGCGATGGTTAAGAACATAAGAACATGCCATGCTGGGTCAGACCAAGGGTCCATCAAGCCCAGCATCCTGTTTCCAACAGAGGCCAAAACCAGGCCACAAGAACCTGGCAATTACCCAAACACTAAGAAGATCCCATGCTACTGATGCAATTAATAGCAGTGGCTATTCCCTAAGTAAAATTGATTAATAGCCATTAATGGACTTCTCCTCCAAGAACTTATCCAAACCTTTTTTGAACCCAGCTACACTATCTGCACTAACCACATCCTCTGGCAACAAATTCCAGAGCTTTATTGTGCGTTGAATGAAAAATAATTTTCTCCGATTAGTCTTAAATGTGCTACTTGCTAATTTCATGGAATGCCCCCTAGTCCTTCTATTATTCGAAAGTGAAATAACCGAGTCACATCTACTCATTCAAGACCTCTATCATATCCCCCCCCCTCAGCCGTCTCTTCTCCAAGCTGAACAGCCCTAACTTCTTCAGCCTCCCCCAAATTCAAGCACCTATGCGACCACCCAGAATACCTTTGTGAAGGTGAATTAAGAGTGGTGGAGGCTGATGGGAGGCATCGTCATCACCCAGGAGGAAGGGGGGAGGGAGGGTATGGGACACTATCAGAGGGGCTGAGGGGAAAGGAGGCATTGTCAGCACTGTAGTCAGCCAAGGGTTGAGAGGGTGCCAAATTATGAAGCCACTCAGAGCATCCAGAAACCTTGAACCACCCCTGGATATTCACAGCCTGCCAGTGTAACAATTATTCCATTTTCAATCCTTGATCCCTCAAAATGGAGTTTTCTTTGATACACATCCTAGTTGTAGCAGAGCAAACATTAGGAATATTGGAGAGAATAACTCACATACTCTAACCAACTGACAATGCCGACTGCTGGCCCAGCTATAAAAATTGCCTGAAATGTCTGCTGAGCTGGCTTCTCATATTCCGTTTGAATTCCATCTTGACACACTGTATAAAGGTTTAGTGTGCAGGGCTTAATTGGTGGGGGAATGGCCAGGAGTGCAGTTCCGGGTCTTCTTTTCAGGTTTAAGAGGCAGAGCCAGCAGAGCTCCAGCTCCTCCCCTTCAGGCAGCCTGCAGGGAAGAGGAGGAGCTGAGTCTGAAGCACACAGAGAAGAGAACAGCGGCTCTGCTCCCTAATCCAGTCCCTCCCCCTTGTTCTCTCCCCCCCCCCCCCCCCCCACTTCTCCTGCACTGCAGTTAACAGAATAGGGAAGGGGATGATACTAAAGCAGACACTAAGGAGAAAAGAACAGATACAAAAAAGGTCTGAATTAGCACAAGTTTGAAAGCTGTGAGCAGTAATTCCAGTTGTCAAAGCTTCATCCCTGGCCTTGATAAATGGCACTAATGCTTACAACTAATGCTAATTTAACCTCTTTTTGTGTCCATTACCAAGGGCTTCATTTCTGGTAGAACAACCCAGAAGGATGATCTGCCCCCTTTTTTTTTTGGGACCGGAGAAAATGGAGCAGAGCCGGCAGTGTATATCAGTTCTGACTTGCCTGAGGAAACAGAACAGAGCCAGTAGTTGTATTGATCACTTATGCCCCTCTCCCACCAGCCCTTGGAAGAAGCAGAGAAGAAAGCAATTGTTGGAGCTGCTTACCCTGAGACGAGAGCAGCCACATGGCTTTGATTTGGATGAGTCTGTGAGAGAGAGAGAGAGAGTTCATACCTGGCCGTGGGCTCTCCCATCTCATTCCCCTCCACAGTTCCACTTCCTTTTTTGTCTAATAATTAAGCTCTGCTTGTATAATTATTCATCATTTGAAATTACAACACAGTATTTAGTTAGCTTGAGGTATTTCCTTTGGTGTGAAATGTGGTCATCATTTATACCCATGCAACTGATTCCTAGTTTACGGTGTTTTCAGAAGAAATTTGAATATATTATGCTTTTTCTTTTTTAATTTACAGTTAAAATCTTGATTGGGATTTCACTGGTTTTATATCTTAAGCCAGGGTTTCCCAATCCTCTCCTGGAGGCATATCTAGCCAGTCGGTTTTTCAGGATATCTGTAAAGAATATGCGTAAGATAGATTTGCATACATTAGAGACCCAGGGTGTGCACATCTATCTTGTGCATATTCATTGTGGCCATCCCGAAAACCCGACTAGCATGCCGCCAGGAGAAGGGTAGGAAACACTGTCTTAAGCAGATGAACTGATAAGAAAAATAAACCTGGTATTTCCCATTTATTAAAGATCCCTTAGTTTTAAAAGAAAAAAATGCTGATTACAAATGTTGCGGTATTTGCAGGTATGAGTTTATTAGTGCTGCAAAATCATGTTCTTCATTTATTTTCTCATTTTTCTCCTCTATCATGCATCAATATTAAGGGATTGATCATTTGATGATACAGACTAGGGAAAATCATTGTCTTGTATAATAGTACAAGAAATGCAATTTGTAGCTTAACTCTTTCAGCCACTTTTGCATTTCATTGTGATACATGTACAAAGATATTAAAAGTGACAAGATGTGCTGCTCAGAATATATTGTTAAATGTTAATAAACGTGAAATAGTGCCGCCCACAAGAATTTTATAAAACATAAACAAAACAGACCTGTTTTGTCCAAGTTTTGGATTTATGATAAAATCTACTCCTTATGTGACATAGAGCCTCTGGCATTGGACCTGCAGGTTTTAGACAGATGGTTTCCATGGCAAAGTAAACAACTTCCAGTTTAATTTCAGACTGGCCATTGATTATGGACCTGTAAGTTTGTTTTTTCGCATAGTCATTTATCAATCTGCAACATGGAGTGGAACTGACAGAATTAAGAAAGATAAAAGGTAGAAAAAAATTACAACAATTAGCATTATGAACTAGAGGATGATAAATGTAGTTTTAATGTGAAAACAGCTCCTGAATCTCTATGTAGTGGGCTCCGGGACTTATTTTTGCTGTTCCACAAATGCCTGTAAGCAGCTGGGTTTATGAGTCTGGCTGTTACTTTCTGGAGGGGAGCTTCATATATGGAGGCCTTTTAAGAACATAAATCAATAAAAATGATCATTAATTTAAACATAAAGAACAGAGATAAAAAAAGAACCCGCAATTCGCTTTTTTTTTTTTTTTCCTATTCATATTTCTACAGGAAAAAAGCTTAGGGGTGAATTTTGAAAACTTTATACTTGTAAAAATCAGCATGTACTCGTGTATTCTGTATTTTCTAAAAGTAAAAAAAAAATGCATGCATTTTCACTTTCACGCTCACATATTCATGTGTAAAATAAGGGCATTCTGGGGTGGGACTTCATGTTTGCATAAATTGCTATTTTTAAAGACACGCAAGTCCATTTGGCAACTTACTCAGATATATTTACACCTGCTAATTATCTGGTATATTAAACGTGTGTAGTACTGCGTGGAAGGGCTGGGTGAACTGAGGGGAGTTCATGCTGAAGAACCAGGAAGGTCTCGATGACCTGGAGAAGGACTGGACAAACTAATAGACTAATTTGTAAATTGGTTGATTTCATTTATGTGTGCATGTTTTAAAATTGGACAAATTATGAGAATAAATCAGGATTTACTATACATGAGTAAGTCCTACTTTATTTTCGCACGTAAAATATACATGCATATATTTTTCAATAGGTAGAAAAGTATGCAAGTTCAATGCATTGATATACGTGATTTCAATGTATTGCATGTATTTGTACATAAGCATACATATGTGCATATGTTGCAGGGTAAAAAGCATGTTTTTATAAAGCACACGTATATCATACGTGCGGCTTATAAAATACATGCACATTCATATATGTGTTATATGTTGCTGAGCACATTTGTCTGAAAGTTATCCTCCCTATGAATCTCTCTGGGTAGGAGCTGTGAAATACCCATACTACAGAGAAGGGCCAGTGCTTCCATTAGGCAAACTAGGTGGTCACCTAGAGTGTCAAAATTGTGGGGGCAGCAACCAGACCCATAGCAGGTCTATGACCAATATGGCCATGGCCATAGGCGCTGCCACCAAAAGGTGCCATAGCACTGCCATGTGCCGAGGAGAGCAGTGCGGCCGGCGGTCCTCGGTAAAAGAAAAAGCAGCAAGGCCTGTCAAAATCAACAGCATGGTCAGCGCAGCCTGCTAATTCTGGCGGGGCCACTCTGCTTTTCCACTTACTAAGACCACACTTAGTAAGCAAGTGGGGTTATGCTGCTTCAGAAGAGAAGAAGGAGTGTGCCCTGCCGGAAGTAGTCCAGTGCTCCATGGCCAGATGTCATTCCTTTGGCCACAGGGGCTGAAGAAGGAGATTGCTGCTGCCTGCTAAGTCAAGGACAAAGTGAGTAAGAGAGAGCGCATGTGTGCTTGTATGTGGGAGAGTGAGAAACAGCATGTGTGCTTGTGTGTCAGACAGTGAGAGCATGTGTGTTTGTGTGTGGGACAGTAAGAGAGCATATGTATGGCAGAGTGAGAGACAGCTTGTGTGCTTGTGGCTGGGAGAGGGAGAGAGAGCATGTGTGGTGTGTGGGACAGTGAGAGCATGTGTACTTGTGTGTGCCTGCTAATCCATGATAATTTCAGGGCATCTGAAAATCAAAAGTTCCAAGATATAGATAACGGGGAAAGTTTTAAAATCCTTATTTTAATTTTTGGGTGTTATTTGATGTGTCTGTTTTGAAATATTTTATTGAAGTTTGGAAGATTTTTATATGAGTTTTTAATTATTGAATGTTATTCTATTCATTGTTTTGAATTATTCTTTTTATTGGTATGGTTTTACTAATTTGGTTCTATGAGGAATGGTAATGTTTCTGTTTTTTACATTCTTGCAGTACATACAGAATTTGGCTTGTTGCGGTTTCCAATTCAGCTTTTACCTGTACATTTCTATTTATACTGTATAGTCTATCTGTGTTTTGCATGTCTGACTGAACTGAGTTATTCCATTAGGGGTAGATTTTTAAAGAAGCGCTGATGTCCATGTGCACGCGCTACCCAGCGTGCACACATGGATGCCCCAATTTTATAACATACACGCGGCCAGCATGTGCATGTTATAAAATCGGCGGGCTGCGCGCACATGCATGCCGGATTTTGTAATCCACGCACGTATGTGCAGGCGTCACGTGCAATGGGGTGTAGACATAAACAAATTTAGCATGGCGATGCATCCCGGCCTTCCCCAGTTGCCTATGCCTTACCCCTCCCTACCCACTAAACTCTTTCACCTATTTTTAAATTTTATTTCGTTGCTTACTGCTCCATTGCGCGCACCGGAAGTCCCTTCCCCGATACAGCGGCAAATGGCTGCTGTACCGGCCACCTCAGCCCCGCCACTCCCCGCCCCTTTATCTGGACCCGGCACTTCGGTAGGTAACAGGGGTTACGCGTGCGGCCGGGCCCCTTTGAAGATGCATGCGGCACGCCCAAGGCCCAGCCACGCGCATAACCCCCGTTTTTTACGCGCGCAGAGGAATTAAAATTTGGCCATTAGTGTGTAGTTTCTATGTAAGGATCTATAGCAGCTTGGATTGTTCTGTTTTCCTAATAGGGGGTTTATTACTATTTTAGGCCTAGTGTAATATTTATAGTATTAACTTTAATAGGAAGGGTTGTTGCTGTTTGAGTTGCTCTCAGAGGGTCATGCCCCTGCCCAAGATGCATTAGAGTGGACCTAATACCATGCTTTTTTGCAGGGTTTTCTGGTTGGCACCTCAGCAGTGCATGTAAATATAATAAACATATTGTAAGTGATATTTTTACCTCAGAAGACTGTGCTTTGAATTTTCTTTTTCATGTAAAATCTGTTATTATAAATGCAAGCAGCTCCTCAGCCGGGCCCTGCTTCCGGTTTTTGACTCCTGCATAGAGAGCAGCAGCCAGCTTCCGCTGCCACAGGTACCAGTAGGAGGTCGATTGTGCCATTTCAACAACATATGACACACAATCACCTCGGACCAGTGGGTCCTTGCCATAATCTCTCAAGGTTATCTCAAGGGTATCTCCATCCCACCAGACTCCCCACCTAGGCTGACGTGGGGAACAACAGACTATTCACTACTCCTGGATCAGGAAGTCTCCCTCCTCCTTCAATCCAGAGCAATTGAACAAGTGCCCTACTCCCAACAGGACCTCGGGTTCTATTCCCGGTACTTTCTAATCCCCAAAAAGTCAGGCAGTGTTCGTCCAATTCTGGACCTGCGTACCCTCAACAAGTACCTCCAACGAGAAAAGTTCAAGATGGTAACGTTGGGTTCCCTCCTTCCTCTTCTGCAAAGAGGAGACTGGCTCTGCTCTCTAGACCTCCAGGACGCGTACACACACATTGCGATAATTCCATCTCATCGCAGATTTCTGAGATTTATGGTAGGCCCCAGGCACTATCAGTACCTAGCAGCTGCTCCACGAGTTTTCACCAAGTGTCTCGTAGAAGTAGCAGCCTTCCTCAGGATTCAGGGTGTCCATGTCTACCCCTATCTCGACGATTGGCCGATCAGGGCTCCCACTCAGCAAGCTGCTCTGTTGTCCCTACATCTTACCTTACACACTCTAATTTCACTAGGATTTCTCGTCAATTACGCGAAATCCTGCTTAGTCCCATCTCAAACTTTGTCCTTCACAGGGGCAGACTTGGACACATTTCAAGCAAAGGCTTTTCTGCCTCGACAGCGACCTCTCACTCTCATTTCTCTCGCACACCTGTTATGGAACCCTGCCCGCGGAGCTAACCCCCGCAAGCAGGCTGCACTCACCTTCCCCCGTGCTGCTTCTCCCCGACGAGGCCGGAGCCGCGGACTGTGCTTCTCCTTGAGGCCTGGAAGCCGCCTCTGCTGTCCTGCCTTGTCGCGGCATGGTGCCGCCGAAGTTGGGCCCTTTTGTGCAGATGGAGCCACGGACAAGTTCTCCTTGTGGCCTGGAGGCTGCCCTGGTACATCGTCTTCACCGCGGCTGGAGCCGCGGACTTTACTGCTTCTCTTTGTGGCACAGGAGCCACCGCCAATGTCACCGTCCTCCTACGGGGCTGCAGGCCGCAACCCCGGGCTGGACTGGCGGCTGGAGCCGCCCCCGGGGTCCCCTGCAGCGGCTGGAGCCGCTGCCGTCATCGGGGCCTGCTTCTCAGGCCTGCCCTGCTTTGTCGCGACATCGACGCTGTGAGGCCGCTGTCCACAGTCCTGCACAGCCAGCTTCCTGTTCCTCCTAGGCGTGCGGCCGCGCCTCTCTGCTGCATTTAAAGGGCCAGCCACAGGAAGTGTTGCTGGCCCCACCTTTGATTGGACTTCCTGCTCCAGCCCTATAAAGGGCTGCTCTGTCACTTCAGTCTTCGCCTTGCATCGGAGTTACTTCACTCTGGAGGCTCCTGCCTGCCAGAGCTCTGTCAGGTCTTCTTCGTGGAGCTCCTCTTCGTTTTGTCTCTTCATGTCAAGTCATGTTTCATGCCTGAGGTCCTCGTCCAGGCGTCCTGGTGTTTCGTCTCCTGGTGTTTCACCTCCTGGTGTCCTGCCCTTCTTGGTGTTCGCTTCAGCGCTCCTGAGCCTTCTGGTCCTGTCAGGCCGTGCTCTCTCGGGTGACGTCTTTCCCGAGCGTGGAGTTGCCTACAGGTGGAATTCGTTCCTGTGCTCCTGAGCTGACATGTCCTGCCAGCTTTTGTGGTGCTTCGGGCGACATCTGGCTCCGTCATCGGAGTCCCACTTCGACTGGATTCTTCCCTGCGCTCGTTCTGTTCTCAGCGTGGTCCGTGACCAGCCTCCTCGGGCTGTGTAGGGCACACAGTGGGACAGGGTGGTCCGCGACCAGCCCATTGGGTCCGCCCGTGAAGGTGAGCTGTGTAGGGCGCCCTGAGAGACAGTGCCAATGTTCACCCTCCCAGTTCTCGTCTCATCTGGACTTCGTCAAGTTCCTCGACTCGTCCTGGATGCCATTGCATCAGTCTTGGTGTCATGTCTTCGCCTCAACGTCTTGTTCCTGATGGCGTCACATCAACCATTGGTCCGTGATGTCTTCGCATCAGCCTTGGTGTCATGTCCTCAACTTCCTTGGTGTCATGTCTTGTTCCAGCCCTCGTCTCTGATGCCGTCTGCATCAGCCTTGGTGTCATGTCTTCGTCTGCGAAAACATGACATAAAGACATGACATGACATGACATGTCTTTATGTCAAGGCCCGTCTGCCCTCATCCTCAGGCCAGGCCTGCTGCTCCATGCCGATCCAAGCGGCAGGTCCGAAAGGGCTCGGAATGGTCAGAGGACCATTCACATTCCAACATCATCATGTTGTTGGCCTTGGGAGCTTGCAGGCCTGGCAGAGGGTAAGACCGTCAGCCATGCTGGAACACGCCGTCAACCTTCAGTTCGGTCCTGGTTCCATCTGGGGTTGGGCTGAGGCCCAAGGGCACATGAAAACACCCCCGTTTCTAACAACACCAGCTACAGTCTCAACACCATTTGACTGCACAAAACTTCCTCATCCTGCTGGGACACATGGCGTCCTCGGTGCAGGTTACCCTAATGGCCTGCTTGGCCATGAGAGTCATGCAGTGGACTCTAAGGTCACAATGGACTCAATCCGTTCAACCACTATCGACTATTGTCCACATCACCGACTCACTTCGTCAGTCTCTAACTTGGTGGAAAAATCAGATCAATCTTCTCCAAGGCCTGCCCTTCCAGGCCCCAAATCCTCAAATAACTCTTACCACCGATGCTTCCAACCTCGGCTGGGGAGCACATGTTGCCAATTTACAAACCCAAGGAGCTTGGTCTCCAGAGAAAGTCAAACACCAAATCAATTTCCTGGAGCTACGAGCAATCAGATATGCTCTCAGTGTGTCCAACCAGGTCATCCTGATCCAGACGGACAACCAGGTGGCCATGTGGTACATCAACAAGCAGGGAGAGACGGGCTCCTTCCTACTGTGTCAGGAAGCAGTACAGATATGGGCGGAAGACCTTTCCCACTGAAGGTACCTCAGGGCCACCTACTTGCCAGGAGTGGACAATGTGTTGGCAGACAAGCTGAGTCGCACCTTTCATCCGCACGAGTGGTCTCTCAACCCCACAGTAGCGAACTCAATATTCCAATGTTGGGGTTATCTTCGAGTAGACCTCTTTGCGTCACCTCAAAACCGCAAAGTAGAGAACTTTTGCTCTCTCACTCACAGCCAACACTCATAGCCAAGAGACGCTTTCTCTCTCTCATGGGCCACCGGTCTCCTATATGCATTCCCTCCACTTCCACTTCTCTCAAAGATTCTCGTGAAGTTACATCAGGACAAGAGAACCATGATCCTCATAGCTCCTCACTGGCCACGCCAAGTGTGGTTTCCGATTCTTCAGGACCTCTCCATTCACAGGCACATTCCCCTGGGGAAGGACCCGCTTCTGATCACCCAGAACGACGGGTGTCTACACCACCCCAATCTTCATGCCTTGTCCCTGACTGCCTGGATGTTGAAAAGCTAAATTCTTCAGCCACTCAACCTTTCAGATCCAGTTTCTCGTGTCCTGATTGCTTCGCGGAAGCCTTCCATGAGAAAATCTTATTTTTACAAATGGAACAGGTTTAAGTCATGGTGTTCTTCACTGTCACTTGATCCTTTTACCTGTTCCACCACGAAGTTTCTAGACTATCTCTGGCACTTATCAGAGTCAGGTCTAAAAACTTCTTCCATCAGGATGCATGTCAGTGCGGTAGCTGCCTTCCATAAAGGGGATGTACCCATTTCTGTACAACCCTTTGTGACACGCTTTTTGAAGGGCTTACTCCACCTCAAGCCTCCACTGCGCACTCCGGCCCCTTCTTGGGACCTGGTTTTGGGTCGGCTCCTGAAACCACCATTCAAGCCTCTCCAATCCTGTGATCTTCGATATCTCACATGAAAAGTGATTTTTCTTTTGGCAATCACATCCGCTTGCAGAGTTAGTGAGTTACAGGCCCTAGTTACCTATCCGCCTTACACTAAACTTCTGCACGACCGGGTAGTACTCTGCACTCATCCTAAGTTTTTGCCTAAGGTAGTATCGGAGTTTCACATTAATCAATCCATTATACTACCAACCTTCTTTCCCAGGCCCCATTCTAATCCAGGAGAACAGGCTCTGCATACCCTTGACTGTAAACGGGCTCTAGCATTCTATCTAGACCGTACAGCTACCCACAGGAAAAGTACTCAATTGTTTGTTTCTTTCCATTCCACCAAATTGGGACAGCCTGTGGGTAAGCTGACTCTCTCCTCCTGGTTAGCGGACTGCATATCCTTTTGCTATCAGCAAGCACTTCAAGACCATGTTAAAGCACACTCTTTCAGGGCCATGGCAACTTCAGTAGCGCACCTACACTCTGTGCCGCTTCCTGATATTTGTAGGGCTGCTACCTGGAGTTCTCTCCATACTTTTACAGCCCATTATTGCTTAGACAAGGCTGGAAGACAAGATTCCATCTTCCGCCAGTCTGTCTTGCGCAACCTTTTTGCAACTTGATGTACCAACACCCTTCTGCCTGCCCGTTAGGGTTCAGGATGCCCTCTACCAAATTCCATCCCAGTCATTGTGCCTATTGCACATTTTGGATACATTTGGTGCATTTCTCGGACATCCTCAGCTCGGTACTCACCCATATGTGAGGACTACCATCCTGCTTGTCCTGTGAGAAAGCAAATGTTGCTTACCTGTAACAGGTGTTCTCACAGGACAGCAGGATGTTAGTCCTCATGAAACTTGCCCGCCACCCTGCGGTGTTGGGTTCGTTACGTTTTCTTATTTTATTTTTGGCACTTCCTGTAGCTTTAAACAAGACTGAAGGGGGGACCCCTGTGGGCTGCAGGTTTAGTGCCATGCTGGGCATGCCCAGTAGGTGCCAGTCAAAGTTCTAGAAACTTTAACAAAAGTGTTCTGTGATTGGGCTTCATCCTGTGATGTCACCCATATGTGAGGACTAACATCCTGCTGACCTGTGAGAACACCTGTTACAGGTAAGCAACCTTTGCTGTCTGTGTTTTACATGTGCAACCAAGATTAGGTAATCTGAAGCATGTTTCTATGTAGGGATCTGTAGGAGTCTTGTTTTCCAATCTGCACCTCCCAATAGGTGGGTATATTGGTGTTTTAGGGCAGTGGTTCTCAACCTTTCATGACTACTGTACCCATTTATTTGTTTGTTTATTTATTTAAACATTTTTATATACCGGCATTAGTTGTAGACATCATACCGGTTTACAATGAACGAAATAAGCTTGGAAATTACATGTTAACAGGGAATACCGAACTGGGAGGTATTCCCTGTTAACATGTAAGAGCTTTAGATGTCTTGTGTACTCCAGGGTCACATAAATTAAAAACTCATATCAAATAATATAGCCCCTATTCACTGCCACATAACTTTACTTTTGCTATGGAGGAGGTGTAACTTAAAAAATACAAATTAGCCATTTCTGCCGGGATAAAAGTTTTTTTGGTAACTGAGGGGAGTGCAGGCTATTAAACCAGGAGGGTTTGGAGGACCTAGCTCTTAACTAGGCAAACTGGTGGTGAAACTGGCAACGGCGGGGACTTACGTGGTAGAATCTGGATTTGTGTGCCTATGCGCACACCCACTTAAAATTGTGTGCCCAGGGTATTTTATAACATTCCTGCAAGTTATAAAATGGCCGTATATCTGGGTGTGCGCCGACACATGCGCTAAAATGCACCCGCGCACCTGTTTGAAAATTATTGACAATGCACATAAAAGTGCCTGCAAATGTGGACACGCCACTAATCCCGGTTTACTTTTAGAGTAGCTACTTACGTGCATAAAATTGGGTTTTATGTGCACAAATGGTTTTGAAAATTACCCCCTAAATGACAACATTAAATCTCGGAGCAAATCTGTACTAAGTTAGCATTATGAGGTCACTAGATGGTACAGCACAGAAGAGATGCTGCCATAGATCACGCATAATTGTTCATTAATCCTAATCCGCCTCCTCCAACATAGGGCACATACAGATGGTATCCTGTTGTTCTGTTTAAATGCCATATGCTGGTTGCAGGACTCCAAGATGTACTAGACTAATGCTACAAGGTTCATATGCTTGAGGGAAATGAAAAGACATAAAAGTCTGAGGAAGCTGCAAGTTGAATCCACTAAGATGCCAGCTCCCACCAGTAAAATCATCCAACTGTCTCCCTTCATCTCTGTTTCACCCTAGTCAATTCATATTAGGCAAAATACACTTTTTCTTCATTTTGTGTCTAAGGGAAGAATACTTGGTACATCTGGACCTTTACATTTTTGTTCATCAGGCTATGCAAGTGTAATTAGGGAATTTTATTATTTACAGCATTCAAGAACTAAACATTGCTACAAGGCTCGGCTGCATCTGGGTTTAATATGTAATGCACCCAAAGCATTTGGGGATGTTTAGGTCTGTCAAATGAAATTAGTAATATAATAAGTGAACTAAAAAAACAACAGCTGGTTTTGAAGTGGGTTTGTGACAGCAACATGTGACTGCTGTAACAAATATTGAACAAGAGTTATCTTGGAGGAACATGACTTCAGCTTGTCATAGCCAAAATTTACTTTACAGGGATTTATTAGTTAGAGGACCACTGTGTTATCAGTTCAGAAACTATATACTATTCTCTCATCAGCAGTGGCGTGCGTTGACATTTATAGCAGGGGATTCAGTCTCGCTTCTTCAACCTTTTCTCTACTCCTATCCCATCCCCCTCTGAATCGCCAGCAGTCTCATTCCCTCAGTTCTTTCCCCCTCCCCCCCCCCCCCCAACACACATATATACACACTCAGGTCTCTAGCAGTCTCACTCCCTCAACCCCCTCTCCACAAGACACAAAAGATTCTTGGAACCCATATGTCATTAGGGCTATTATAACATGTACTGGGGTGGTCTTGGCCCTCAGAAAGCCATGAATAAACAAAATGTAATAAACCTCCCATACCAAAACAACACTAACTATCAGGCTCCAAAACACCAATATTAGGAAGACAGAATTAGCCAGGCTGCCTAAAAATACCTGTAAAATAAAAAAATACATGTACCTAAAAATATTATAAAAAGCTTTTAAAACCACATAGGTCCCTTCTTCAGATGTCAGATCAGAGACATTCATTTCTAAAGATAAATCCTATTATGTAAATAGCTTACATACAGTATTTTTGGATAATACTTAATATAGATCCAATAAAAGCTATCACAGTCTGCCAAGAAAACAGTTTATCCCAAGAGACAAATGTACCATATCAAAACAACACTAATTCTCAGGACTCAAACAACAACCCTACCCAGGAAAGAGCAATACTGCAATTATTACATTAGACCCTAGAAGACTAATACATCTCCTATTGAAAACAGAACAATACAGATTGCTATAGATCCCTACTCAGAAACTATACACTAGCAGAATTCTTTATCTCAGCAGGGTCGGTGGAAGCATGACCAGCTGCCCTAGGTGGTGAAGTCATCACTGCGTTTTCTCTCTCTCTTTCTACCCCTGCCCCAAATTGGACACCATCTACCTCCACCTGCGTTTGCATTCAAGATCTCCTCTACCTCACTTCTCCAACCGTGTTTAATTTCAACACTGTAGCCCTCGCGTTGGGCTATGGCACCCCTCCCATTTCTTGCACCCTAGGCGACCACATAGTACACCTAATAGGCCTTCTGGCCCTGCATCTCGATCACACATACAAAATGCAGACAGACCCTTACCAAAGATAGAATAAGGGACTAATAAACAATAAAATCAATAAACATAAAACATCAATCATAATAGTAAAACCATACTAATAAAAAGAATAAATATTTCGCATCTAATAATTAAAACCTCATACAAATGTTTATACATTTTCCAAAATACCAATGTAATATTTCAAAACACCAAATATGGCAAATAACATTCATTAATGAAACTAATAACGATTTAAAAAATCTCTCGATCTCCATACCTGGGATTTTTTTATTTCCAGCCACCCTATTGTGGATTGGGGGGTGGGCACACACACATGATCTCACACAACCTCCCCCCTTCACATACACACACATACACGCACTCTCTCTCACATAGTAACATAGCAGTGACCGCAGAAAAAGACCAAATGGTCCATTCAATCTACCCAACAAGCTTTTTATGATATTAGTTGCCACTCCATTGAGGTTACTCTTAAGCCTTATGTTAAGGTTAGTAATATTAATCAAAACTAAGCAACTGTCAAACCCATAACAAAATTACTGCTAGTAATATTTTTACAGATGAGCAGGCTTCCTGATAATTCATAAATGCTGCTGCTGCTTGAATGTGCTTTGCTTTTGGACTTGGCCGAAGAAGCTGTCCTGCTCATTTTCCCTAATATCTGTGTAGCCATAAAAGTCAGGGCCTAGCGATGCTTGTCATCTAAATCCAGTTCCCCCTTTCCCCCCTGCCGTTGAAGCAGAGAGTGATGCTGCAATTGCATCAAAATCATGTAAGCTAATTGGTTAATAATTGGGTCATAATCTCCATGCTTTGTTAGGGTTAGTAGCTGCCGCTCCATGCTGGTTACTCCTTCATGTACCCTTTTCTTAAATTCCAGCAGTGCCTTATTGAATTTGTTTACTGTTTTCATTTTCACCACCTCTTCTGGAAGGGCATTCCAGGCATCCAGCACCCTCTCTGTGAAGAAATATTTTTTGACATTGGTTCTGAATCATCCCCCCTGAATTTTCAAATCATGACCCCTAGTTCTACTGTTTGCTTTCCTATGGAAAAGATTCGAGGAACATGCATTATTAAAACCTTTCTGGTATCTGAAGGTCTACATCATATCTCCCTTCACCTCCTCTCTTTCAAGGTATACATATTTAGATCTTGAAGACTCTTCTCATAGTCTTCTGATACAGACCCCACACCATTTGGTTGCCTTTCTCTGGACCGCTTCCATCCAGTCTCCAAAACTGAACACAGTACTTCAGGTGAGGCTTCACCAAGGATCTGTACAAGATCATTATCACCTCCTTTTTCGTATTGCTTATTCCTCTCTCTATGCAGCCCAGCATTTTTCTAGCTTTAGCTATTGCCTTGTCACATTGCTTCACCACCTTCAGATCACCAGACACTATCACCTCAAGGTCCTTCTCCCAGTCCGTGCACATCAGTCTTTCACCCCCATCACATACAGCTCTTTTGGATTAGCGCACACCAGATACATGATTCTGCACTTCTTGGCATTGAATCCTAGCTACCAAGTCTTCGACCACTTTTCAAGTTTTCTTAAATCACTTTCCATTCTTTCTACTCCTTCACACAAGCATACCCTTTCTCCTTCACACATATATAGCTCTTTCCCTCACAAACAGACTCATATGGATCTAGGTCCTGCCAGGCCTCTGTCACTGTTTTTGGCCACCGCGAGATGGGCTCCTCCATAGTGGCCTGCCAAACCTCCATTGCTCTTGTTACCTGGCTAAAAGTCAACCATTCGGCAGGGCGGGAAATTCAAAACTTGTGGTTTGTCTGGCTAAGTCTGAACTCAGCTGGACAAACCCCTTTTGAATATTGACCTGATTGTTTTCTGCAGAAAAAGCAAGCTGTTTATCTGCTGACCTTGTAAACAAAGTCATAACCGTTTGGAATCACTCCTGCTGAACATTGCAGTTATTGGTAGCAAAGTGACTGGATTTTCATCTATATCCACAGAGAGGAAAAAATTAATTGCAGTATTATATACCTGAGGTCCAACACAATATCAGATCAATCTATTTTGTAAAGCTTGCTAGAACCTGGCCAAGCATCTCCATGGAATACCGGGTACACTAGAAACATCTATCCAGCCTAGGATTGGGGGAGATCTAAGATGGTGTCTTGAGAGATAGACATGTCTGCAGCCCTCTGCTGCAAGTTACCTTTTTCCTTCTTTTCTTTGTTTTATTTAAAGCCAGGAAGAGGGAGAGTCTGAATTTTCCTGCAGGAACTCCCTTGAGGCAGGAGATGACTGAGGGCTCTGGCAATATCCGGTGCACTTGTGAACGTGTCCTTGACTGGAGCCATGCAGACTGATCCCCTATCCTGACCTTGAGACCTTGCTGAGTCCAGGTCTTGCAGCAATTTCTGCCGCTCCCTTTCCCGGTGATGTTCGAGGAAATGCACTGTCACCTCCGGTGTTGCCTGTGAAGGGGTGACTTTTTACTTTACCCTTGGTGGTCATGGCAGCGTGAGCCTTTGAGGGGAGATCAATTCAGAGATGCAGTTGGAGCTCTTGGCATCTCATATCAACTTGGAATGTTGCTTGCTGGTTTGACTAATCCTCCTTTGGAGAAACCCAGCATTATCACTTTAGATTCCCTTTGGAATATGATGATTTCCTTTGAAAAGACTGTTTCCTCTTTGGTTATAATACTGTAATTATGGATATCAACAAAAATATTTCCTCTAATGTGAAGACTTTGAATTTATATCATGAGAAAACTGCTGCCTTGGAAAAACAAATTCTGTTTCTTCTGTTCAAACTAAGGCCTGGATTTATCAAAATGCACTAAATATCACATGTGAGAGGAAAAGGGGTATGTTTTATGGTAATAGGCAGTTTATTGCAAAGTGTGCTATCAGTGCTTTACATAAGTAGTATTAGTGTCAACTATGATTACTTTTTTGTGCTCCAGCCTAGCTATCAGGGCCCTTCTATGTGAGAGAGAGAGAGACTAGCCATAATCCCCTCATACTAGGTAGGTATTTATACCTCTATATGAGGCCTACCTAGTCACTCGAGGTGAGGTTTAGGTATTAGTGTAGGAGTTAGGGGCCACTGACATTCAAAGTGAGACGTACGAACAGAACAGTGCTCTCTTGTGAAGATTTGATGACCTTCAGAGTGAGGAAACTCACCCAAAGATGAGATTTGTGCAGTGTTCTCTCAACCTAGCTTGATGGACTCTCTACCTGCATAACATCAAGCTAGGATGAGAGAACATTGCACAAATCTCATCTTTGGGTGAGTTTCCTCACTCCTAAGGTCATCAAATCTTCACAAGAGAGCACTGTTCTGTTCGTACGTCTCACTTTGAATGTCAAAGTGGCCCCTAAACCCTACACTAATACCTAAACCTCACCTCGAGTGAGGAGGTAGGTCTCATTTAGAGGTATAAATACCTACCTAGTATGAGAGCACTATGGCTAGTCTCTCTCTCTCTCTCTCTTTCTCTCTCTCTCTCATGTTGTAGAAGGGCCCTGATAGCTAGGCTGGCTCTCCAGGAGCTTAAAACATTATAAAGTCCTAGCACACAGCTTTACACAAATTATGAAGCCAGCCCCCAAACTCCTCCCCCTTTTCTAATTTGCATCGCTATTACTAGAACTTATTTGTTACCATTTGTGGTGGAAGCAAGGACTGAACCAGCAGGGGTTTGAGATGAGGAACAAACTGCTACTTTAAATGTTGCTGATGTTTTGGAAAGTGCAACAGAATTTAAGGTTGCATCTATTCTAGAGGAACATTGTTAGTTACTTTTGATTTTTTTCATGATAAAGATTTAATTATGAAGCTTTTCTTCAGGCACAGATCTGCATTATTTTATGGACAGAAGGTTTGGCTATTTCCAGATCTTCCAAGGGCCTCTCAGGCCCATAGAAATAAATTTGTTGCAATGGCCTGAGAAGCTTTGGCTCTTGTCATTTTCTTTGTGATTAGATTTCCTTGTAAATGTTCGCTCCAGTTAAATAATGTTAAGTACATTTTTTGAGCCTTTGCAGTTTTGCTTTTTTCTAGATTCTAAGAAATCTCCTCAGAAAAACAAATCTGAAAGTTTGAGCCTTGCTGCTTCGTCTGTGTAATGTGCTTTCTTTTATGTTTTAGATTTTCTTTTTTCTTTATCTTTGTCGTTCCACCTCAGAACCTATTTGGCTCCCCCCCTTTATTGTGGTCTATAGTTATAGATGCTATTTTTCGATTTCTCTTCATGTCACTTAATTATATATTTATTTATTGATTTATTTCGTGATTTTTTTATATACCGCGGCACGTTAATAACATCACCTCGGTTTACAATAAACAATAAATCAGCAACAAGCTTTACAGTCAATAAGAATTCAGGTGTACATAAAAAATATCAATTAAGAATAAATTAAGAACCAATTAAGAACAATTAACAAATAAACTAATGATAAACATATTCCATAGTTAATGGCGAGTCTAATAACTGGGAGGAAAGAGCCCGATCAAGTAAAATTTAGCAGCGGGGAATAAATAAATTGGCGTTATGTATTAGTTTAGAGCTATGTGACTTTTGTTGTAAGTTTTACTTGTATTAATTCTGAAAATTCAATAAACAAAGTTAAAAAAAAAAAAAAGAAATATCTATCTAATTGGCGATCAGAAGAAGGAAACTCCAGGGCTTGGCAATGTGGAATAGTGAGTCTGGGATCTAGAATATTCTTCCTGCACAGCAGATAAAACCCTAATAACAGAGAGGAGCCACCTCCCACAGCCCCACAGAAAATCGATGAGCTAGAAAATCAGCAACGAAGTAATGTTAGCAATGTAAGAATTCTCGAGGGAATCGGGGGGGCCCTGACCCTGTGCAGTTTTTAACTAAGTGGCTACTTAGTGTATTGGATTTTCAGAGAGAAAATGATTCTGTTGGAAGAAAGTTATCCTGCAAATTGCAGGGGAAGAAAATGAGAGCCTTTTCCCTGATGGCACAGAAAGGATGGCATGCATTGGTAAAGAGTGTGCATCCCCTGGGGGGAAAAAATATTTGTAAGGAGTGTACACTGTACACACATGAAATAAATGTGGATATGTTTATACATGGGTGCATGGGTGCGTCTATGTAGCAGTCTCTGCTTATGCAACAATTCGCTTGATGGACTTTTGCTCTGATGCAATTTACATTGTGGATCTGAAACTGATAATTGGACAGTGGAGATGGGCTAGAATGGAAATTTGCTCTGTTTAGGTCTAATTATTATTTTTTTATTTTATAAACACTTAAATATCATAAGCCAAAAAATTAAACAAGGTAATAAAAATCCAACGTGATGTGATAATTATATGAAAGAAATGAGAACTGAAGAATGATCAGGAGCAAAGCCGAGCAGCACTGCTTTCCCCCGTGAGAGTGAGCAAGTAAAATGCTCTAAAGGGGCAAAGAACATGAAAAGAAGCAAAAAGCGTCAAAAGGGACTGATAAAATAACTGAAAATGTTTATCTGCTGGAAGGTACCTTTTATTGAACTGTTACAGAGGTTCCTCTCTGGATGTGCACAGGAAAGTATCTCTGCATTTATAATGGAAGTTAGTAAAAAAAAAAAAAAAAAAAAAAGTTTGTGATTTACAGAATTTTGATATGGTGAAAATATTACTGGAATATATCTCTTCTGTATATCAAAGGATTGCTCTGTGTGTGTGAAAATGTGTATACACCTACCTGCATATATATATATATATATATATATATATATATATATATATATATATATATATATATATATGCACATATACTGTCAGAGACTATAGATGAATGCACTGTAATAATTGGGCATATTTCCATTATGACATCAAAATGGAAGGCATGTATGTCTTTGTCTCATGTTCTAATTTGTTTGGGGGGTAATTTTATAACAGCCTGCATACATTTTGAATCCAATATGTGCATAATTTGCACCATTTTTCATCAGCAAAGTAGGGGCATATTTTCCCAGTCGAAAATTACCCCACCTGCTAATTTGCGCACAGAGGGGCAGATTTTAATACCTATGCACAAATCTACGCCGGATTTTATAACATTGTCAAAGTGGCCCCTAACCCCCTACACTAATACCTAAACCTCACCCGAGTTACTAGGTGGGCCTCCCATAGAGATATAAATACCTATCTAGGGGGAGGGCATTATAACTAGGCATGCTCTCTCTCTTTCTCCCCCCCCCCCCCTGGATAAATATGATTAAGCCTTAACTCAACCTATCGCACGGCTCAATGCTACTGAAAAAGGTGTAGCTAAAATCGGTGTTAAAGCCATGCGATAGGGCTCCGCAAAATGGTAAACCCAGCCCACTCCCGCTCCTGCTATTTTTCAGATTTGCATCGCACCATACGATATGGTGCTATCGCATGCGTTAAAGGCACTTTTCGCATGCGATAAACCCTTAATGCATGTGAAAACGTCTTATAGCATTTTGATAATTGACCCCCTGAGTGACAAAAGTCACATGTGGTTGTTGCAAACCAAGTAACTTTTCCCCATGCCAGGCTACCATGATGATAGTGACCACATCATCTGGATTAATGTAAAATATCACCTCTAGGAGGAATTTGAATCTCCTCTCTCAGGGCTGCAGGGTTCAGGTTGTTGAAACTTTAAAACTCAGCTTCAAGGTGCTGCCCCAAGAACACACAGAGGTCCAAATTTAATACAAACAAATTTAAGTTTATTATTTAATATTGAAAGCCAATCATATGAGACCTTTGGAAGACTGAGTGAGAGCCTCATGTTTTTTTAAGGCTCTCCCTGCGTGTCTTAGCGTTTGTCAGTGAGTGCTGACTTTTTATAGGTAAAACATACAATGATCCCTAATAGAACTTCATAGAATATCAGGTACCACGTGCCCTGTGTCCATATCAGACAACCTATATCTAAGATACCCTGGTCCCGCCTCCCATATTGAGATCCAGTTAGGCCTAGCGGATACCCACGTGTCTGATGATTACTTTCGGTCGTCCTTTGTTCTGTCAGTCTTTCCAGTCTTTTGATCAGACTCTTAATCTCATGGGGATCTCCAGTTACACTGCGCCCCTCAAGTCAAGACAGTATTCTGTGAGAACATGGCCTGGTCCATGTGTTCGTTGTGACCTCATGACCCTCCATCATATCTGAATAGGTCTGAATTCATTCCAGATGTCTCCCAGAAGCCATTCAAGCTCGGGTAAGTCTGAGTTCCTTGTATGCCAGAAGTTAGGCCAGAGACAGCAAAGGATTCTGGATGAGCTGAGTGAACCAAAGTCTGAGCCAAATTCTTCATATTAGGCTTCCCATATCTCAAGGTGCACCATGAAGGTGAAACGCTCAGTCCCGGATAGATTTAGAAATCAACTCTCACTACTGTGGCAACACATGCCAGCTGGAACGTGGTGCTTAAGGTAAGTTTCAGAAGAGATTTCTCTCCTAGTCACAGGCCGATACAGTAAAAGTCACGGGAGAGCGGGCGAGCACTCAGTGAGGGATAGATGTATTACCAGGCTTACTGTTTTCGGTTTCTATCAATAATCATCATCACCGAAGAATCATAATATTGTTTTATATGACATGTCACTCCACCTGTTCACCCAGTCCATCTCCAGTTCATTGAGACCTTCCTAGTACTTCATTCTGAGCTCCTTCCAGTTCACCCAGGCCTCCCACCCAGAATTAGTAGACAACAGATGAGTATGATATCAGTGGCGCTAGAGCAGAAATTCCCAAACCTGTCCTGGAGAACCTCCAGCCAGTCAGGTTTTTGAGGATATCCACAACGAGCATGCATGAGATAAATTTGCATGCACTGCCTCCATGTCAAAAATTGCTTGCATCTAATCTGTGTCTCAAGATAGAAATCAGGAAAAAGCCATATTTCTTGATCCATAAACAAACTTCCTCTAGCCTTAAAGAAAATCCTGATAACTATATTTTTATCCAATTTGAAAACAAAGGAGCCTATTAGGTGAATTTTAAAAGCAGGATGTGTGTGCACCTTGTACTTGCATATCTCCACCTGATTCATAAAGCAGGCAGATGCACGCACAAGTGCCAATGCACAAATATCTCACATCAGAAAAGAAAGGGGCATGGTGTTGGGGTTGTGTGGGCAGGATGGGCAAACTCCAGGGCGAGGCCAAGAGATGTGCACACAAGTACCTACACACCTGGGGTCATGTGCCCAGGTCCAGTACTGTATAACTTTATTTTTGCTATGGAGGATGTGTAAGTTTAAAAATAAAAAGTTACAGGCATCTGTGAGAGGTTTGAGGGGTCTGGATTAACTGCAGGGAGTGCAGGCTAAAGAACCAGGGGGTTTGGAGAACCTGTCTGTATACTGGGTAAACTGGTGGATGAACTGATGAAACTGCTCATTTGGACATGCCTCTGTTTTAAAATACAGGCAGTTGCAGGTCCGTAAACAGAAGCTTAAAATTAGGCTATTTTATAACATGTGCGCATATGTGCATGCATGTTATAGAATTGCTGTGTCTCTGGGTGCGTGCTAACGCACATGCACATATTTGCATTCACTTGCCCATTTGAAAGTTATCCCAGTGGAAGATAGCCCTAGAAATCACCTCTTCTTGAGAAGTCTCAAGAAAGGCAGATGATTCTAGGGTATCTACAGTTATAAGATCTTGTCCACAATTATTTTACACATCCTGATTGACAACACGCTTTTGCAATGGCAAATAATAAGCCTTATTCAAAGTAGGCAGGGATTCTGCAGAGATCAAGAATTTCTTTTATATAACTCTTCGAACAATTCAACAGGACCTGTCATTGGAATCTGAGGAAAGTTCAGAATTTTCAAGCACAAGTCTACATCTTGTTTTCCATTAATTCCAACCTTATTTGTATCCCCTGCCTATTTCTCATGAAGCTCCCAGCTAAAAGCTGCACTGCCTTTAACTGTTCTTCCAAAGACTCCAACCTCTCAGTATACAATAATGTGACTTGTTCAACACTGGAAGTTTGATCTATTATGCCTCAATAAAGTCTCCATGCTTTCAAGTCTCTTGGAAAAGGTCAATTCCAAATGTGTGATTGCACACAAATAGATTCCAGCATGACTGCTCCAGAACCCCCATGGCTGCCAAATCCAAACCCAAAGGAGGGTTGAAAGGAAATGGACACCACAACACCCATAGGGCCAGATTTTTAAACTTATGCGCAGGCGTAGATTTGTTTGCGCAACCCGGCACGAACAAATCTACGCCTGATTTTATAACATGCGCGTGCTGCCGCGCGCATGTTATAAAATCCAGGGTTGCAACGTGCAAGGGGGGTGCACACATGTGCACCTTGCGCGCGCCGATACCGAGGGGAGCCCCGATGGCTTTCCCCGTTCCCATCCAAGGCCGCTCTGAAATCGGAGCGGCCTTGGAGGAAACCTTTTCTCCGCCCCCCCCCACCTTCCCCTCCCTTCCCCTATCTAACCCACCCCCCAGCCCTAACTAAATCCCCCCCCCACCTTTGTTGAAAAAGCTACGCTTGCCCGAGGCAGGCGTAACGCGTGCACCAGCTCGCCAGCACAGGCTGCTGTGCCGGAGGATTCGACCCTGCCTCCGGACCGCCCCAGAACCACCACCACACCCCTGGCCCCGCCCCCGGCCCACCCATTTTTTAAAGCCCCGGGACATACGCGCGTCCCGGGCCTTGCGCGCACCACTGAGCCTATGCAAGATAGGATTGGCGCGCGCAGGGGCAGCTTTTCGGGGGTTACGCGTGTAACCCTTTGAAAATCTGCCCCATAGTGATGAACCCAATCCTCTCATCGGTTTCACCGGCAGAAAAAGCAAGGTTGCAGAGGTACCTTCAGATCACATTGTCTTCCTTCCAACACCAAGGCAGTGGCTGGCGTTCATTCCTTTGCTCTCACTGGGGTAGATTTTCAAAGGGTTATGCGCATAACCCCCGAAAACCTACCCCTGCGTGCGTCGAGCCTATTTTGCCTGGTGCACGAACAAAAGTACGCATGCACGTAAATTTATAAAATCTACCCCAGATAGTACACTTTGTGATAAACTGCTATTACCATAAAACACACCCCTTTTCCTATCACAAGTGATATTTAGTGCATTTTGATGAATCCAGGCCTAAGTCAGATAGCCAAATAAGTAGCATTTTAAGACTTATCCAGATAAGAAGCAACTTTGCTGCTACTTAGCTAGATAAATTGGAACTTGTCCAGATAAGTGGCAATTTCAAAATTTAACCAGATAAATCTGAATTTATCCAGATAAGTAGAACGCAATTGTTATACTTGCATATTTTTAGGTCTGACTTTAAAAATATGTATGGAGATTTTACCTGCATGTAAATTGGGAGATTTTCTAATATGCATGTGGCAATGAAATTACCAGTTTTACTGATTAGTCTACCAGTTTGTCTGACAAACTGCAGATCATCAAGACCCTCCTAGCTCCTCAGCCTGAACTCCCCCATTTCACCCAGATCCCCACCCAGTCAATATTTTACTTTTAAGATTTTTATGATCACTTACTCCAGCTGTAGAGCAGGTGAAAATATTCGGGATGTGCAAAGCCCGAACCTTTTGGTTCGGGCTTTGTTTTCGGCCCACCAAGGGAAATATTGTATTTCCTGTGGTTCGGGCCTTTGTAATTCTGGGGGACCCAAATTTCGGATTAGTGCACACTAACTCCTATTAGTGCACGCTAACATTTCAACGTTAGTGCTCACTAATGGGAGTTAGTGTGCCCTAACCCAAAACCTAATTTTTCACGAACTTTCTGGAAAAATTCGTTTGGGTTACGGGGTCCCCGAACCAGGATGAATTAGGCAATTTCATTGAAATTGCCTAATTCATTCTGAACAATAGCACATCCCAACCTTAATGACCCTGGACCATCCACTTTTTTACATGCATAAATTTACTCACACACCTATACTTACACATGTATTTTGAGTTTTATAAAATAGCATATATGTGCCTATATGCTATTTAAATATGTATGTGATGATTTTTACAAGCACAGCATATGAAAATTCACCTGTAAATGAGCAGACTGGATGAGCCTTGCTGAACTTATCTACTATCATTTTCTATTTTCCATGTTGCCTGGAGATCCAATTCAAATTATCCGTACCCTCGCAGTCCATAGTTTTTAAACTAAAGCACAATTTGAAAATAATGTAAGCCCTGTTGTCATACTAAAGACATTCTGTAACCCAGAGAATGGCAGAGTCCTCTACACCCCAGCAGGGGAAGGAGTAGAGAAGTTCCTGTCTAGGATAGAGGAAATCTGAGCATGTAGAGAGCTGGGGCAGAAGTAAGTGGAGGGGTTGCAGACAATGGAGCCCTGGGTAGAAGGGCATTAAAATGTGAACTATTTAGAGCAGCAAAATTCCTTATTCCAGTGCTGTATGCGAGTAAGTATGCAAAAGAAATTATTGATACAGGGTCAGTTTGTAGGCGACTAAAGAAACAAGTTTTTTATTTATGCATCATTCAATGGAGTGAGAAATCTGTTAGTTTTTCTATTTTCCTGGAAACTTTTATGGTACAGTAAGATTTGCCAATAAATGGCCCATACATTTCCAGTCTATATGGGCACAGCTGAAGAATTTTATTTATGCCATTATATATGGGTTCAAATTCTCAGTAGGGATGATTATAAAAACCTCATTTGATCAATCACTGATTAAACTTTCAAGAAGCATATAAATGTTTAGAAATTTGTAAATGACACCATTTGTTACAAGTTGACTGAAATATGAGCTTATGATTTTAAGTTACTTCTGTGGATGATGATTAAACATTTGGCAATGCTCATTTCATTATAGAGATTATGAAGGCACTTGCTTAACAACAACAGAGAGGCAGTTCAGCATTTTAGGAGATTTTGAAGCATTACACCAGCTAAGGAAAGTGTGTAAGCAGATGTTTCTGAAGTAGAATCAAATACTGGCTCTCCAGAGTCTTGTGTGTGCCGGATATGTCAATAGAAGGATCACAGGCATTTATTTTTGCCATGCTATAATGCAGCAGACATGCTAGGAAAAGTTAGGAAAAGACAGATAGGATTAGGATCAGAAATGGAATTGTCAGAACTTTTGTATTGTTTCATCTATCTGTGTAGTTCCCTAGTATTATGTTCTTATGTTTGCCTACTTTCATTTTTAATTATTTTTCCTTGGTGCTCAGTTGAATTATGCACTTGAAAACATATTGCTTATAAATATTTTTTATGTAAAAATATATGTAACTGATGCAGTTTCCCCTCTAAACTGCTAGTATAATCCACTTTGTGAGACCATTATCTTATGCTATCTTGTTTTTAGCACTTCATAATAAGGGTGAAGTTGTAATACTTCTGATTCTTAACCCCCTGTTTGAGGTTTATTTGTTTGCCCTTTAATGAGTCTGCTAATTGGACTTATGTGTGCAAGCCTATGGAGGCATGCATGAATGCTGGCCATGTGGTGAAGAGAACTGACCAAGGTGCTGAACTTGCAACAGTTAGGCAATGAGTAGAGACCTTCATTTTTGGTTTCCAGTCATTTTTACTTTTCCTGGGAATTTATCAGGGTTTATTATAAGAGCAAACACAGGAGAAAATCATTTGAAAAAAAAAAGACTTACTATTTTTCCTGATAAATATCTGGTGTTTATTTGATGGACAGAAGCCAGGACAATTAAGCAGATTCTCTCACTCAGCAGCATTCCCATCTCTACCCTCCATCCCGTGCCTACTATGTCCTCAATCTTTCCCTCACCTGCCGAAAATCTCCCTCTGCTCCACCACCCCAGCACTGCAACAGCATTTATCCTGATCGGTGGTGACTCCAGGCTTCTCCTTTAGCAGCATGCTTACTAACACTTCCGTGCTCTGCAGAACTGCATATTTGCTTTTGTGCAGGGCCAGGGAGCCTGCTATGAAGTGCTTCTGGTGGACAGGCCTGCTTGAAGAGCATTTGTGACAGGCAGCAGGCACTTTAGATGCTTGGGGGTTGAGGAGACAGGACTTGAAACACGGCATGGGCGGTACTGGAGAGCAAGCGCTTTCAATGGTGGGGGAGGGACATGAAAGAAGGCATGCACTTTGACCCATAATGGCTTCTGCAGTGGCCAGTGGCCTTGAAACACTGCATCTGGAGCAGCTTCTTAATCAGCCTAAAATTAGGGTGAATATCGGTTTTACATCGATTGTCACCTTTGGAAAAATCAGAGAATTTATGGGTGAAAGTCAGTTTTAACTGAAAACAAAGGACCCTAGCACTGAGTTAACAATTAATTCTTTTAAAATTTCTGGCAACGTGCAGTTATGCTGTGGATATTCACCAACTTGATCATTGACTTAAATAGCAACATTTTTTAAAATACTGTATTTGTGGGTAATCAGCTGTTTTTAAAACCTGGAACTTTTAACAAGCCTGTGTTTAAATCATGAGACACTGTGGAATAAATTTTCAAAGGGGTTTTGCATGCCAAAAGCGCCTTGTACATGCGTGCATTTGAAGAATAGGCATACAAACGATTTTAAAAACCAGCCGAATATATGCTTTCTTGCATATTTGGGTGGGAAAGTACATGTTGACAAAGAGGGCGTAAGCGGGTCATGTTGGGACGTGGTTTGGAGGTTCACGCATACTTTGCTATTTTATAAAGCACGTATGCGCAAACATTATCAAGAATACATGAATGCTTTTATACCTACTATTTAGCATGCAAATTCAAGCTTTCATTGTGTTTTTGGACCTAGCTTTTGGCATGCTTGCTTCTCATGATTAGTGGAAAGGACAACTCGCTAGGAATAGAGGCAGATGGCGTGAGGGTCAAATTGGGAAATCATTGTCCTTGCCCATAAGCAGTGGCATACCTAAGGTATTTGACACCCAGGGTGGATACTTCCAATGGCGGCACCCCCCCTCCCCCCCCTCCCCCCCCAAGATTCACTTCTCCGTCTCTCCCCGTGAGCTCTGGTTCTCTTCTCCCTCACACAGGCTCCCTCTCTCTCTTGCACACACCCCTGCACACAGGCTCCCTCCATTTGTCTATCCTTCACTTATATATACCCCTTCACACAAGATCCTCCTCTCACACACACACCACACACTCTCCCAGTCTCTTACTTACATATATATACACACATACACATGCAAGCTCCAAATCTCTTACTCACATACACACACACAAACACACACTTGCTCCCAATCTCTTACATACATCCACACTCTCCTTCTCTCAATCACATAGGCTCATAAGGTCATTCTGACCCTCTCTCTCTTTGCTGCCTGAGGCTATCTGGCCACTTTCTTCATCTTCTTCCACCCACAGCTGGTGCAAGGGTATTAGATGCCTTAGGTGAAACTTACAGCTTATTCCCCCCCCCCCCCCCACCTCCCCCCCATCCCCAAGCTGGTCACCCCCCCCCCACACACACACACACACACAATTAAATATTATGCATTTATAATAGATTTTACATGAACATTTAAAGTACAGTCTTCTGATGTAAAAATATCACTTACAACATGTATTTTATATTTACATGCAGTGTTGTAAAACCTTGCAAAAAAGTAAAAAAGACCCTTGGAATTGGTATCGGGTTTATTGTAATGTGTGATAGGTATGGGCTCAGTTCTCAGAAAGCCACAAGTAAACTGAATTACAATTTCAATATAGTAAATCTCCCATACCAAAACTGCCAGCACTCAAACACTAACAACCCTACTTATGAAAAGGCAACACTGCAATTATTAGACCAAGCCCTAAAACACCAATACACCTACTATTAGGAAAACAGAAAAAACCAAGCTGCTATAGATCCCTACACAGGACCTACACACTAGCAGAGATCGTCAGTTGAGGCCCATGTGCAAAATACAAACAGACCCTCACCAAATGTAGAATAAAGTGACTATAAATTAGTAATAAAACTTGCAGACAAAAACTTAATTATAAACCACAAGCTAGACTATATATGCAGTGCACAATGGAAAAACAGATGCATTACAAACATCAAATAAGAAAAACAGGAAATATAAAACATCAATAGATGTAAAACCATAATAATACAAATAATATTTCAAAAAGCTGACAAAAAGAATAACATTCAATAATTTAAAACTCATATATATTTTCAAAAAAACCAATAAAATATTTCAAAACAGCAGAAATAAACACCGCCTAATAATTAAAATGTAAAAAGAACATTCCTGGGGGAATTCTGCACAGAAAATTTTAAAATTCTGCGAAATTCTGCATATTTTATATTGGTCAAAATAACACAATATATATCACAGTCTAAAATGTAATACAGAAAAATTATTATTCAAAGATACAGAGTTTTAAATATTTTGAGCAGAATTTCCCTAGAAGTAACCTGAGAGGTGTCCCTTATACCCACTCTCCCTACTCCCCTGACCAGACCCCTTTCACTCTACCCTCTCAGACTCTAACTTCTCTGCTCTCCTCTAATTCTCCTCTCCCACTCCAGGCTCAAACCCTTCTATTTCCATCCCGCAGCCCTCCTAGTATTTGTCTACTCTCTTATACAATCTTTCACGCAGGCTTCCTCTGTCTCACTCTCACACACATATACATCCTCACTCAGGCACCCCTCTTGCACACTCACAGGTTCCCTCTGTCCCTCTCTCTCACACACACACACAACCACCCCGTCATACTGGCTTTCTCTCTTGTGCACACACACCTTCAATCAGACTCTATCTTCTCAAACACACACCCTCAAACAGGCTCCTTCTCTTTCTCTTTCATATACATACATCCACTCACACAGGCTCCTTCTGTCCTCACACACACAGATACACCCTCACATAGATTCCCTCTCTCTATTGCTTCGCCCCCCCCCCCAACACACACACACACAAACACATAGGCTCCATCGCTGTCTGGCAAACATGCATTCACACAGGCTCCTTCTCTCTCTTGCACTCTCATACACCCCTGCACATAGGCTCTCTCTCACACACAGACACACACCCCCCTTTACAAAATCCCTAGTTCACACACACTCTCACTCAGGCACACAGGATCCAAATCACACACACGCATACCCTCCTGTACCTGTCATTCTGCGCACACACACATTCACAGGCTGAATCAATGTCCGCTGTTCACTGCTTCTCAGCTGAAACACACTTGTGGCCCACTGGCACCTCCCTGGTCTTCAGCTGCAAGAGGGATGGGCTCCGCTCATGGCCCAGTGGAGCCTTCTTCGTCTTCAGCTGGGAGTGGGAAGGGCTTCACTCGCAGCCTGCCAGATCTCCTTCCACTTCTGCAGTAAGCAGGATGGGCTCTGCTCGTGGCTCATCAGGGTCTCCCTCAACTTCGGTTGTGAGTGGGATGGACTCCACTCATGGCCGCTGGCCTCCCTCTTCCTCTGCCAGGAGAGGGATGGACTCCGCTTGCAGCCACTGCCTTCCTCTCAATGGCACCAGCCTCCCGGCTGTCCCCCGGGGCAGACTGCACCCCTGCACCCCCACTTAGTATGCCACTGCCCATAAGTTTGTTAACAGGTTTGTCCTTCGGTCTGTTCCAAGTTTTGCTTCCATTCTTTGCATGAACCCTTCTGTGGATGGTACTGCATTTCTGGAGGGGGGGTTGTGAGTATCAGAAGGTCTGACTAGGGCTAACCGGGGGGGGGGGGGGTTTAGTGGTGGTGAAGTGATGTTCAACATTATAAACTTATGGATACTCAGAGCACAGCATTTGAAGAGGAAGAAAAAACAGGAGGAAAAGGATATACTCCTTAAAGTATAAGGACCAGGAAACAGTTTATGGATATGTCTGAGGAGCAAGTCTTGCACAGATTCAGTTTGAACAAGGAAACCAAATTATCTCTCTGCCAGCAGTTAGAGCAGGACCTGTGCTCTTCCATTGTGAGAGACCATAACTTACCAATACACCTCAAGGTCACTATGGCTCTGGACGTTTTTTTCTACCAGCAGTTTCCAGATACCTCTAGTGTCATGGCTGGAGTAAGCTAGTCATCTATTTTCATATGTATAGAGCAGTTTCTGGTTGTATTTCTCTGGAAAACATTTCACTATATATAATTCCCTCAAAGCAGACAGCAGCAACAACAAATTATGCCTGATTTCTATTAAATTTCACATTTCCCTTTTGTTCTGGGATCTATCAATTGCACTCACTTCTCAGAGGGACTAAATGAATTCTTTGCTTCGCTATTCACTGAGGAAGATGTGCAAGATACAGCCATGCCAGAAATGATATTCAAAGGTGATGCATCCAAGACATGTGTGGGTGATGAGCTCATTATCTGAAGCCTTTTCCCATAGTTTAATGACCCAGGCTTTCACCTCTATAGCTCCTATTTAATCAGTGATGGTGAAGCCCTTCTTTCACACCACTACACTCAGTGTTATTATACAGCCCCTGCGTAATAAAAAAAAAACTTCAGGGTGCTTGTTTCTAGAGAGTCTCCTTTGCTCTGTCTAAGTACATATTCCATTTAGTGTTAATTATGCCTGGATGAGAAGCAGCAGAGGGAGCTGACAGTTCTGGCCTTGCTTCAGGTGATTTCACACATACTCTGAAGGGTTGTTTTGTGTGGGGCCTCCATTCTAGAGTGTGCAGGTGGATGAGGGGGGACTGGGTAAAGATAACATCTAGGAGTGCCTGATAGCTCACAGCTGCCAGCTTTAATGAGAAAGCCTTCAAATTCTGCTTTTGCCTAGATACCTGGTAGAAGACAGGGGCTCTGGAAGAATCGTTGTACTGACAGACTGACCTCCATTTGGCATGTGGGGATTCTAGTGATGTTAGCACTGGATAGTCAATGAAGGGATTTCCAGCTGAAGCTGAGATCCTTGTGGTGGATAGCTGGGGGAAAAGTTGGAATCGGCTTCTAGTCACATCAGCAATTTGTTGTACTCCAGGTCGGACATCATCATGGAGTAAGATAGATTTTGTGCTCTATTACTTTCATTAACATTAGCAGCATTTGTGAGATAGAAGTGGATGATTAGAACTTGATACATATAGCTTCTGCTGAAAAGAGTTCCTAACTACACATCTATATGGCACTTCTCTTCTGGAAGATTTCCTGTTTGTGAAAGGGCCACTAAATTTCAGCACTTTGTCTCCCCATTGGATGATGTGAATAATGGTGAAGCAGACAACATCTATCTTTCTAAAGGCTAATTCAGTATGTGTGGCTTGTATACACACACAGACCTTTGGCACTTAGAGGAGGTAAGAACAAAGTGATTACTTAAATCTCTGTTACAACAAGGACATTCAGGAGAGCTAGGTCTAAAATGGTGAAACTTATAAACTGGAGAAAAACTGAGGAGGCTATAAAGGTGAGCAGAGGATAGAAGCTATTGGAAAAAGAGCTGGATGCTTAGCTACATGAAGGCTAGTATGTGAATATGAGAGTAAGTGTAGTAGGCTGTCCAGAAAGGGGCGTAATTCTAAGATGACATGGAATGTTACCTTACTTATACTAATATTCACTAGTCTATTTATTATTAATTCATAAGTTGAATAAGAATCTTTTTATTATTATTATAGCTGTTAGTGAGACTCATCCAATGTTACTAAATTCTTTAGTTTTTCAACCTTGTAATCATGGTCCCATGGTCAACATTTATTTAACATTTTAATCACACATAAATGTAAGCACGCCATTTCCTTCACCAAATTTCCTTCAAAGCACATGATACAGTGCCATGTTTCAGAGTCCGTCTCAGGGATGCTCCTAATGTGTGGCAGCAATATGTTCCAATCTTCTGCAGCAACATCTTAGAGTTTTAAAGCCTAAATGGCTAAGTAACTTAGGGCCTGATTCATTAAGGTATTTTTCCATAAGCACAAAATAGAAGAAAAGCCTTAGTGAATCAGGCAGTTAGCCTAAGTTAATGGATATTCAGTAGCACAGCTATGCCACTGATTATCCTTGTAGAAGTAGCTACTTAGCTGGATAAGTTGTATCCATGTAAGATTAGACCTGCTATTGAGCAGGTCTTACTTAGACAACTTATCTAGCTAAGTCTAAATATCACTACTTAGCCAGATAAGTTATTCGGCTAAGTAGCGCTGCCACAATCCACCCACTGCCTGCCCACAAAGTTGTCCATCTAAAAGACAGCCAGATAAGTAACTTATCTGGCTCTCTAGCTGAATTGAACTTAAGCGAATATTCAGCAGCCACTAGATAGCTGGATAAGTCCGACTTATCTGGCTATCTGCCAGTTGAATATCAGACCCTCATTCTTGTTCAGCAGCTGTAAAATGTGGTTATTATATATTTTCTCGTTCAATCAGTAAATTGTGCATTCAGTCTCTACCAATTACATTAAACTCAATATTGCTTCATTGTTACCATCATTAAGTACATTTTATAATAACCAATAGTATTACTTCTCAATGACATGAAAATCCTGCAAATATCCATATGGATCCCTTTTATTAAAATTAAAGTACACCATTCCAATTTGGCATTCATTCATCATTGGATTTATTGGGGGCTGGGGCCATGTATGGAACAGTAAAAAGCTCTGACAAAGATGGCTTACATCTATCTGTGGCAGGAAAAAAGATCCTAAGAGATAAATTCAAATCCTATGTCATAAGGCATTTAAACTAGATGCCGGGGGGTGGCAGTAAGAAATTAGAATGTCACCCCCCAAATACAAATGCAATAGAAAAGGGTGAAGTGGATAACAAAACTCAACTAAATAAGTCACAAAAGGAGTCTAAGAAAAGTAGTAACCTGAACGAAAAAAGCTGGAAAGCTATGAGCACAAATGCTCATAGTTTGGGCAATAAAATCCCAGATCTGCAAGCCCTAATGGTAGAGGCGGACTTTGACGTTGTTGCTGTCACGGAGACATGGTTCATGGAATCTCATGATTGGGATATGGCCATACCGGGCTATAGCTTGTTAAGGAAGGACAGCGAGGAAAGAAAAGGGGGAGGAGTGGCTCTTTATGTCAGAAACAATATCCAAGCATCTGAGCTGCAAGGAAGATGGGACAAAGAAGAAGCATTATGGGCCGACCTAAAAAAAGATGGGGTATCCATTTTTATTGGAGTGGTTTACAGGCCTCCAAATTAAATGGAAGAGCTTGACAGAGATCTGGTTGAAGACTTCCAAAAGATGGGAAAGAAGGGAGAAGTGGTGATTGTTGGAGATTTTAATCTGCCAGATGTGGACTGGAGAATCCCTTCTGCAGAACCTAACAATAGTAGAGAGATAGTGGATGCTCTGCAAAGGTCTCTGTTCAAACAAATGGTAATGGAATCCACGAGGGAGGGAGCTATACTTGATTTAGTGCTCACTAATGGAGATAATGTCTCTAATGTCCAGGTGGGTGCCCACCTCAGCACCAGTGATCATCAAACGGTATGGTTTCATATCACAAATAGGATATGAAGAAGAAGCACGAAGACCCGAGTTTTACAGTTCAAAAACACAGACTTTGATGAAATGGGGAAGTACCTGGAGGAAGAACTAGAAGGCTGGGAGAACAAGAGAAAAGTTCAAAGTGGTATAGTGAAATTGAAAGGTGAAAAGGATCAATGTGTGGAGAGAGATGAAGAAATGGCAGAAATATTAAATGAATACTTCAGTTCGGTGTTCACTAAAGAGGACTCTGGAGAAGGACCGTCACTAGTTAACAAGAAACTGGAAGGGAGTGTAACAGAAGAGAATGTATGGAAAGAGCTAGGAAAACTAAAAGTGGACAAAACCATGGGGCCTGATGAGGTTCATCCCAGGATACTGAGGGAGCTCAGAGATGTGCTGGCGGGCCCGCTGCGTGACCTGTTCAATAGATCCTTAGAAACAGGAGTGGTGCCGAGTGATTGGAGAAGAGCGGTGGTGGTCCTGCTCCACAAGAGTGGGAGCAGAGAGGAAGCTGGAAACTACAGGCCGGTTAGCCTCACCTCGGTGGTGGGAAAAGTAATGGAGTCGCTGCTGAAAGAAAGAAAAGTGAACTATCTACAGTCAGAAGAATTGCTGGACCAGAGGCAGCATGGTTTCACCAGGAGAAGGTCCAATCAGACAAATCTGATTGACTTTTTTGACTGGGTGAATAGGGAATTAGATAGAGGAAGAGTGCTTGATGTCATCTACTTGGATTTCAGCAAAGCTTTTGATATGGTCCCGCACAGGAGGCTTGTGAATAAAATGAGCTTAGGAGTGAGTGCCAAGGTAGTGGCCTGGATTACAAACTGGTTGACGGACAGAAGACAATGTGTGGGGGAGCTGACTGAGGAGAGACGCGATTTGAGATATCGAGCGCGTGGAGACTTACCCGGCTGAGAGGGACGCTGTGCCGGAGAGAGGGAGATCAGCCCCGCCTATCCAGTGACGTCATCTAAAGCGCCGCTGTCCCCTATTTAAACCTGAGGACAGCGGAGAAAGGTGGGAGCTGACTGAGGAGAGACGCGCTTTGAGATATCGAGCGCGTGGAGACTTACCCGGCTGAGAGGGACGCTGTGCCGGAGAGAGGGAGATCAGCCCCGCCTATCCAGTGACGTCATCTAAAGCGCCACTGTCCCCTATTTAAACCTGAGGACAGCGGAGAAAGGTGGGAGCTGACTGAGGAGAGACGCGCTTTGAGATATCGAGCGCGTGGAGACTTACCCGGCTGAGAGGGACGCTGTGCCGGAGAGAGGGAGATCAGCCCCGCCTATCCAGTGACGTCATCTAAAGCGCCACTGTCCCCTATTTAAACCTGAGGACAGCGGAGAAAGGTGGGAGCTGACTGAGGAGAGACGCGCTTTGAGATATCGAGCGCGTGGAGACTTACCCGGCTGAGAGGGACGCTGTGCCGGAGAGAGGGAGATCAGCCCCGCCTATCCAGTGACGTCATCTAAAGCGCCGCTGTCCCCTATTTAAACCTGAGGACAGCGGCGCGCAGCCGCCAGCGCGCCCCTGGGAGAACTTTTCGGCTGTTAAATCCCTGAATTGAGACTTGTTTCTCTACGTGAAGATCTGAATGGGAAAAAAAAGGAAGGCCAAGATGTCGGTTTCAACACCTATGAGGGCAGAGGTAACAGGTCCGATGGATCAGCACCTCGTTAGAAGGGTAAGCCAGACTATAAGAGAGGTCATTCCTGACATCTCTTTCTCCTCGGGTTCCTCCAGTAGCCCTGCCGAAAAACAGTTACCCGTAGTAACCTTAGGGGATGATGGAGCCACTAGAGATTCAGGCTCCCAAATACTGGCAATAGCATCGCCAGACCCAAGGGTTCAATTGTCAGGGACACAAGATGGGCTTTTACCTATTAATGAACTACCTAATCAATTTGAAATACCTGATGACTTAGTCCTACCAGATAACATCTCTCTGACTGATGTGTGGAAGGTGGTCACCAAAATGGAAAGGATGCTATCCTTTACCATAGCCCAATCCACCACCTTGACTGTTGAAACCAGGAAAACTTTGGAGGATCACAGTAAAAAGCTTGTTCATTTGGAAACTCAGATTGAGTCACAATCTGGTCAGATAGCAACGTTACAAGCAACTAGTGTTGTATCCATAAAGGACTCTTTAATTATACATAAAAAAATGGAGAGTTTTGAAAATGCTTTAAGAAGAAAGACTTTTAAATTTTCCGTGTTTTAGATTGTTATCAGCTGTAGAACTATTTAACAAATATGTTAGAGAAATTTTGGGCATAGTGAAGGAATTAACTATATCTAAGATGTATTATTTGCCTGTTAAGAAAAGAGATACATCAACCCCCGAAGGTGGGATTGATGTCTTGGTTTCAGAAAGTCCTAATCTAACTGCGTTTTTAGAGTCTTCTATGGATGACATTCAAACGAGAGCCACCTTGTTAGTGGTATTCAGTTTGGAGAATGAAAAAAATCTGGTTCTTCAAAATTACTTCAGAAATAAAGATAGTACATTCTGTGGTCAAAAAATCCAAATCTTTCCGGATGTTTCAAGAGAAACTCAGATGAGACGGAAGCTTTTTTTAAATTTGAGGCAGAGAGTGTTGTCCCTCGGGGCAACCTTTTACCTCAAATTTCCGTGTAAATGCATAGTCACCTTTCAGAGAAATAAATTTGTATTTTTGGATCCGCCACATCTAGAATCTTTTCTTGCAGATAAGGGTGGATAGGCTAGATGACCACCCTCCTTGGTACGGGATATAACTGGATAATTAATAGTCTTCTCCTAGTGTTTCATAAGTGTTATGAAAAATGTTCCTTTTATAATTTCCTGTTAATAGCTCCCCTTTAAGTGGACTGGATATTAAGTTTACATGATGAATGAGGGGAAATGAATTTTCTGTTTATATTATTGATGATGTGAATTAATATTTTCTTGTTTTCATTTACATTTGTATGAATGTTGAAAAATATAATAAACTATAAATTAAAAAAAAAAAAGAAGACAATGTGTGATAGTAAATGGAACTTACTCTGAAGAGAGAGCGGTGTTAAGCGGAGTGCTGCAAGGATTGATGTTGGGACCAGTCCTGTTCAATATCTTTGTAAGCGACATTGCAGACGAGATAGAAGGTAAGGTTTGTCTTTTTGCGGATGGTACTAAGATCTGCAACAGAGTGGACACGCCGGAAGGAGTGGAGAGAATGAGACAGGATTTAACGAAGCTGGATGAGTGATCAAAGATATGGCAGCTGAAATTCAATGCCAAGAAGTGCAGAGTCATGCATATGGGGTGTGGAAATTGGGGGTGAAGGGCTGATGTGCACAGAGCAGGAGAGAGACCTTGGGGTGATAGTGTCTAACGATCTGAAGTCCGTCAAACAATGTGACAAGGCGATAGCTAAAGCCAGAAGAATGCTGGGCTGAATAGAGAGAGGAATATCTAATAGAGAAAGGAAGTGATGATCCCCTTGTACAGGGCCTTGGTGAGGCCTCACCTGGAGTACTGTGTTCAGTTCTGGAGACTGTATCTCCAAAGGGACAGAGACAGGATGGAGGTGGTCCAGAAAAGGGTGACAAAAAAGGTGGATGGTCTACAAAAAATGACTTATGAGAAGAGGTTGAAGAACCTAAATATGTACACCCTGGAGGAGAGGAGGAGCAGGGATGATATGATACAGACTTTCAGATACTTGAAAGGTTTTAATGACCCATGGTCAACAACAAACCTTTTACATTGGAAAAAAATCAGTAGGACTATGATTTGAATATCCAGGGAGGAAGACTTAGACCAATGTCAGGAAGTATTTCTTCATGGAAAGGGTGGTGGATGCCTGGAATGCCCTTCTGGAGGAAGTGCTGAAGACTAAAACTGTGAAGGATTTCAAAGGGGTATGGGATAAACACTGTGGATCCATAAAGGCTAGAGGATGGGAATGAAGAGTAGAGCCATGGGGGTGGCTTGCTGGAATGGTGGCTACTAACTGGTGATTACTACCCTTAATAAGCCTTCACATGGTTAATGCAACCCCAACATTGCTCTCTGCTTCAACGGCAAAGAGCAATGGAAAAGAGCAAATGGAAAAGAGGATTTGCATTCAGATAACAACCAACAAGGACTAAACTTCACAATCTGGGTAAACAAATAAGCGTGGGGTAGCTTGCTTATTACGGCGGTTACAACCCTAAACCAGTTAAGCCTGATACATCACTTTGAATGCATATACAGTGTTGCTCTCTGCTTCTACGGCAGGGGGAAATGTGGAAAACAGGATTTACATTCAAAAACAACCAACAAGGACTGAACGTCACAATCTGGATAAACAAATAAGCGTGGGGTAGCTTGCTTGTTACGGTGGTTACTACCCTAAACCAATTAAGCCTGTTACATCACTTTGAATGCATATACAGCATTGCTCTCTGCTTCAACGGCAGGGGGAAATTTGGAAAACAGGATTTACATTCAGACCACACCCAACATGGCATCGATCTGTGCAGTCTGGGTAAACAAGCATCAGGGTAACTTGCTTGATGCGGTGGTTACTACCCTTAACCATTAACCTTTGATGCAACTCCATTACTCTCTGCATCAATGATAGGGGATGGCAGGAAATTTGAATCAAACATTTACCAACAAGGGCCATGAACTTGGTGGTTGATGAAACAGATAAGGATGGGAAAATGTGTGGAAGCTTGCTAGGCAGACTGGATGGGCCGATTGGTCTTTTTCTGCCGTCATTTCTATATTTCTATATATTCCCATGAGCTCCACTGTATTTAGTTTGTAAATCCTCCAAAATTATTTATAATTCAAACACTTGATAACATCTTATCAATGCCAGTGGCTTATATCATTAACCATCAGAACTGGTCAAATTCATGAATTTTTGCAAATAATATTTAACAATTGGTGTCTCTTCATGTTTGGTCTTTAGGCAACCTTTATGTTCCATTAATCACATTTTCATCTTCCTAGTAGTCCTGTTTGTATTATGGAACATTTAATGCAAAAAACAAGAAGTCACACACAAAATGTAAAAAATATAAAAAAAAATGTATAAATATTTACATTTGTAAACTATTTACAAAGAAATAAAATGAAAGCTAGAGGAAAAGGAAAAACTAGAGGACATAACTATTTACATAACAAAAAAAACCACCCCAGAAACCTGAAAAGAACAGGTCCTGATAGGCTTAAGGGTTGGTGGCTAAGGTGGTTGCCTCATGACTTGTAGCTCGAGTGACCACGAGGCCTGTTGAGCATGCACCTAATGCTTCACAGAAGATACCGCTCATCTTCTGATGAGGAAAAGAAAGCAGACTTGGACCCTCCTGATGAGGCACTGCTGTGCCGCTGGCAAGTGGTCAACTGCGACCACCTGCAGCAGCATGCAAGCCAGACCCTCCACCTGCACCCCAACTGGTGGCTCTGGGCCTCAGGGGAATGGACTCCCCCTGCTGGTTCTGAGGACGCAGGTCCTGAGGACACCCAGCTGCTTAGAATCGTAGAAAGTGTGGGTTATACATTTTTAAATAAATATATTGCAGGGGGACAGAGGTGAGCATCTCACTGGACACCTTCCCCATGCAGAGGCAGTCTCTGTGGTTGCTTCAGCCATTCCCCTCCAGGCAACACAGCTCCCAGGCCTTCTTAAAGAACATAAGAACATGCCATACTGGGTCAGACCAAGGGTCCATCAAGCTCAGCATCTTGTTTCCAACAGTGGCCAATCCAGGCCATCAGAACCTGGCAAGTACCCAAAAACTAAGTCTATTCCATGCTACCATTGCTAGTAATAGCAGTGGCTATTTTCTAAGCCAACTTAATTAATAGCAGGTAATGGACTTCTCCTCCAAGAACGTATCCAATCCTTTTTTAAACACAGCTACACTAACTGCACTAACCACATTCTCTGGCAACAAATTCCAGAGTTTAATTGTGCGTTGAGTAAAAAAGAACTTTCTCCGTCTTAAATATGCTACATGCTAACTTCATGGAGTGCCCCCTAGTCTTTCTATTATCCAAAAGAGTAAATAACCAATTCACATCTACCCATTCTAGACCTCTCATGATTTTAAACACCTCTATCATATCCCCCCTCAGCTGTCTCTTCTCCAAGCTGAAAAGTCCTAACCTCTTTAGTCTTTCCTCATAGGGGAGCTGTTCCAGATGAGAAATTAAAATAAAATGTTCCTAGTTGCATGATGCAGGTTTCTGTTCATGCCAGCTAACCCTTGACCCTCTCTCACAATGGATGTTCACTGTCCCTTCTGACACCAAATTTATGCTGTGCTGTTTCCCCTTCTCCCCCCGCCCCACCTCCACCAAAAAGTTTATAACTTCAAATGACACTTTAATGCTAAGAACTGTAGCCTTGGCTGCCCTTTGCTCAGCACATCACTCCTGCAGTTTTCCTAGTGCCATAACAGCATTGGTGCTGTCCTCTGAAGCTCCTTGCAGGGCTGTGGGGCTACACTCTGCCCCTGTATTCCCATGTGAGAGCAAGCTCCTTAACACATGAAACGTTTTCCCTGGCTTTTGTGCCAAACTGCATGCAGAGTGCTATATCCTGCACCCAGTTCATGCGGTGTTGCACATACACCCTGGTTGCCCTTGTTTTAATGTTTGCTTTGAACGCCCCTCCCAGTTCCCTCAAGGTAGTTGCCTCCCAGGGCTAGGAAGTTCCATGGTTAAACTGCCCTCATAGACCCTGCCAGGTTTGGCTCATGGAGGCCAACCTGGCCTCATCCCTGGCTGAGATGTTTGGCTTCCTCGCTGGGGGGGGGGGGGGGGGGGGGGAATTTTACAATGAGCCCATCCCAGCAAAACTGGAAGTGTACATGAGTATGAATTAGAGTACACACATTCTAAACATCCCAAAATGTGACTTGTGACCTTGGGCAAGTCACTTTACCCTCCATTGCCTCAGGTACAAACTTGGGCCTAGATTCACTAATACCGCCGGCCTCTTTGAATCGCGCAATACAGGGGGGCGGGGGGGCAGGCCTGCAAAAGCGACATCCTTACCTTTTCGCTGTCCGCAATGTCTTCGTGGCTTCCACCCCAGTGCCGCCCCTACTCCTCCTGTTCAGGTCTTGATGCCGCCCCCATTTAGTGATCGCACGCGAAAAGTCGCTTTGGAAAATGACCCCCCTTAGATTGTGAGCCCTCTGGCGATAGGGAAATACCTACAGTACCTGAATGTAATCCACTCTGAAGCGCAGAAAAAAAATGTGCAAAAAGTGGAATATAAATATAAATAAATATGTGCTAAATTTTACACACACTGAAAATTAAACGCACTTTGGGAGCAGAGAATTGTGTATTTTAAAACCTGCTCAGATGGCTCCGCGCAGGTTCTAAAATACTTGATCAAAGCTATGCGCCTATATTGGGATGCCTGGATATGTGTGAAAGTGAGGCTCTGTGAGTTTAACCACTGACGCCAGCAAAGTTATGTTTCTCTGTTCAATAAACTTCAGTATTATGGATACGGATCTTCTTGTGACAGGGTCTTAGAAAGTAACATTAAAGAACAACTGTAGAATTTCATGGATACATAAATGTTAAGTGCTGTTTCTTTACAGATTTCTTTCTTTAAAAAAAAAAATTGTGAAACCACTGATCCTATGTTTTACCATTTTTTTCCAAGAAGAAATGTCATAAGTCTTATGACATTGGATTTATGTCCTAACTTGTTAAATCTCTTATTCTACTTGATCCTGGTCACGATTTGTAGGTGTACTCTCTGAGTGAATTCCATTTTTTTTTATCATGTTTGTCTGTTGTATGGTGACAGATGCTGGGCATCTTTTTTTTTTTTTTTGTCTATGTTCCCAACAAGCCCTGAGGACCCATGATTGAGTGATGGCATCCTATCATGCTCAGGGCATCTCGTAGACAGTGCCAAATAATCAATACAGCAGCAGCATAAGGAAAGACAGCTTGAGCCCAGTACACGGCTTCTGTTCAAAAAGTCAAAAAGTTAATTTCCCATGTTTTATATACAAGCTTATGTTACAAGGTGGAGAAAATAAAAATGTATGCAATGAATGTTTTAACACTACTAGATGTTTTTATTCTATGTGTCTTTTCCAAAGTATCTCCTCTTACCCCTTCTCTTCAAGGTCTCATTAGATCAGTCACGGTCTTCACTATTTTCTGCTTTCTTCATGTGTATATGGAAAGTGCCTAGCTGCAATCCAGTGCTTACACTGCGGTACGTTAGGACCCTCTCACAAGGTCTGAGTACTACTTCAGCAGAACTGCTAGCAACCCTCATTCATAAATTAAGAACCTGAGCCAGAATTCAAACCCAAGGCTCCTGTTTTTCACTTTTACCATACACAATTGCAAAGTTGTACTAGAAATAGATTAAAAAAAAATAAACCAACAGAGAATAAAAGCTTGCTTTGACTTAGAAGAAATGAGCAGAAAAGGGCCACTTGGTCTGACCATTTGTGCCTGCTTACCGTGCTGTCATAGGTCTTGCTTAAGTTGTGGTCTTCTCCCATCCTGTGGCTTGAAGGTCCCCTTGTATCTGTCCTATCGAGATAAGCCACTGTTTTGACTCCTATAACCTCCACTGGCAGTCTGTTCCAGGTATCCACCACATTGCAGAATTTTTTCACATCCCTTTTTAGTTTCATCTGATAACCCCTTGTCCTTGAGCTCTTCATTCTATGGAAAATGCTATCGTCTGACACTTTATTGAAGCCTGATAGAGATTTGAGTCATTTATACATTTTCCCTCTTTTACTACAGAGCACATCTTTAGCTCCTCTGATCTCTCTATGGGGGAGATTTACTGTGGGGCGGTATTTTCCCCAGTGAGAATCACTACAGTACCAAGTAGTGCAGATTAGAGAATCCTACAGTATTTCTGCCTGCAGTAATGCACCATGTGACGGCAGTCCCTCATCTTGGGCCATCATCTTTTAAAGGAGCTGTGTGGCTCACAGATTCTACCCCCTCCCCCCTACCATGGTGTAGTATTAAAATCCCTTGGGGTCTAGTGATGGGAGCAAAAATGTGCCTAGCGTCATTTTGAAAATGGTGCAGACCCAGAACCTTAGGGGACTAAGGATTGGAAATATGTGGTAAGGGAGGGCTGGAAGGGTCAATTTTTGCTAGAAAGGGTGCAAGGTTTGAATCTGGGGGCGGGGCCAAGGTTAGTAGCAACCAAAATGTATTTTTAATTTTTACATTTGTGGCACTTCTGAGCGCTGCAAGATGGAGCTGGGGCTTTTTACACTATAGCTAAAGGAAGAGATCCTAAGGAAAGGCCCAGGGAGCACTGGAACATGCTCTTGGAGAAAGTTAGCTATACATCTTGAGGTGTCGCTATCAGTCAGTCATATCATGTAGCTTGCTGACTTCACCACAAACTGCATCATTGTCATATTAATGAGATGATTTCCATGGCTACCTTGCTTCCCAGTATTTTATGGACAACAGTGTCAAAAGCTTTACTGAAAACCAGGTAGGTCTTGGGGCCAGATAAGCAGTTTAAAGCTTTGTTTAAATAAATAAATCTACTATTCTGGTCATTTCAAAGAAGTCAACCAAATTTGTTAGGCAAGATTTTTCCCTTGTGCAACCATGTCGCCTATGATCCTGTTACCAACCCCCTGGCTTCGAGGTATTACACTATTGCAGGAGTAAGGCAACAGGAGTGCCACAAGCTGTTCTGGTTTTCAGAACATCTATAATGAATAGGCGTGAGATGTTTTCATGCACTGCCCCCATTGTATGCATATATATCTCACGCCTATTCATTACAGATATTCTCTGAACCAAACTTGTCTGTGGCACTCAAGAACTGGAATTTCCCCACCCCTGTGCTACTCTGGCCTTGTTGCTTCTACTACTTGCCCAAAACGGTTTTCCACTTCCTCCTTGTTCATAAGCAATAAGCTGACCAGAGCTCTGAGGGGTATAGCAAACACCTCCATTGGCTCCTTCAGTATTTTGAAGTGTACTTCGCCAATCCCATAGCCTTGTTTACTTTCATTTATCCCAGTACCTTGAATCTTATCTCCTCAGTAATTGGTAATATGTTCACGGGCTCATTATGGCCTTGTCTTTATGCCTTGGCTCCATCACAGTCTCATAGTATGAATATCAAGCAAAAATCAAACTCTCCCTCCCCTTTAATTCTTGCGCGTCTCTTTTTGATCTTCCTCTTTTCAGCAAAGGCAGGGTATAAAACTATATGTGTGTGTGTGTGTGTGCATATATATGTTATACTCTGTCTTTGCTGACCAGGCCATTTACTTCTCTGAACATATTTGCCTGTCTAATTGCCCTTCCTGCTCCCTTGAATTTAGAGGTGTTCTGAGCAGAAGATTTGTAACATAAGCTCCATCAACAGACCTCGCGCGCCCCTGCAAAGAGAAGCTGTAAGCCATGCTCACATTTTTTAAAAGCAATTACATCCAGAAACACACATACACACAAGCCAACAGTTGGAGCTCCACGTCCGGCAGCCCAAAAATGTAGTACAAATACCTTAACAAATTTCATATGAATGCTAAGGCAGATGAAATTATTTAAAAGATTCTGCAAGATTTAAGGCTAACATGTTTAGAGATGCAAACAATTAAGATTCCTTCTTGGAGTAATCAGTCCTTTCATTTTTATTCACAACCAGCGGTACTTTATTGGTTTACATTTAATTTTGTTATACTTACAGGGTGCCCCCTTCCAACTAAGACCTGTGTGAGAGAGATGTGTGCATGCAGTCTTACACACAGACCTATTTAGAGTCTGAATTTCTGAATGGGAAAGAGTCAGGAATAAGATGGGTGAGAAGTGCCCTGCAAAGCCAGAAATCATTTCTCTCATAATCTTCATCCCTGCCACCCTTAGGCTGATGAGCCCTGGAAAGGTACTAAGGTAGGCTTTCCAAGGCAAGTCAGCAAAGGCCAGTAATTATATTCCTCCTTCAGAGCACCACCAGCTCAGCACTGACAAGATTCTTTCCTTCCCCCATGTTCAGTGTTGAGAACAATAGTTTCGGCTGATTGCCTATTCACAGGCAATCAGTGAAGGGAGGAAGAGTGAGACAGGTTTTTCTGAAGTACCCTAGCTCACCTTCAGCAGAATCATCTGTTCGGTGCCTGCCCCTCCCCCGCCAACATGCTTTTTCTTCCCCTTCCAGTGGTGGGGATTACGTTAGGGGGTCATCATTTAAAAAAAAATGTGGCATGTCTTGAGTTATTTGTGGTGAAAGATACATATTGCATAGAAATAACTGATTATGGTAGCAACTGCATATGGTCTGACAGCTGCCTCTATAAAGTGAATAGGGAGATAGTAATAATTATCTAGGCAGAGCATTCACTGGGTATCTAAGCCTGGAGACAGCTGGATGAATTATGACAGCAAGAAATGAAATCCCCCATAGGGCCATCAGAGAGGGCTATTATAGGGCACCGGTAACTTCGGGGTACACAATGCCTTGTTCGTCTGAGGCAGGTATGCATCACAAACAGTTACTCAACAAACAACTCAAAATATGGAGGCAAGGAAGGCTTTTTCAGTTTCTCTCTGTGCATGCACCAAAAGGTCAGAACAATGCACATTCAAAACCAGGGTCATCCTGTATTGTTTCTCAGAGCTCTGCCTAACTCTGAGCCTGCTGATATTTGTAGTTACAGTAATGTAATATAATGCATCTGTAAGTGGCTAAGCCCTCCCAAGGGGAAAACTGCTTTTGCTTTTCATTACAAAATTGTCACAGCGCTCTCTTGATGTGGGAAGCCGGCCAGGACCGGGGACACTGCTGAAACTGTTTCCATAGCCCCCGCCTGGTCAGGATCAGGGTACACAAGCACCAGGTTCTGGTGGAAGCTGTGATTAGTGGCCCTTTACCGTATATTCTCACAGAAATGGGGGAAGGGAAAACCCAGTTAGCCGCAACTGAAGGCTCAAGGCACTATAGCCCCAGGAGGGTGCCGGTTCCGATTAAATTGGAAGCCCAAAGGAATGGGATGGAGCAGCAAGGGGAAGAATCCTAAATTGTTTCTTTCATGAAACCCATCTTCAAAACACAGGAAAAAGAATTTTGCCTGCTCAGTAACCTTGTGTCCTATTGCCAGTTAATAGTTCTTTCTAATCACGCGATGTTCTCTGAGGGAAGTGGAAATCCCTGCCTGTATAAAGGAAAGACCAAAAAAGGACAACCTGGTTGACGGATGCCCTTTTCCAATGCATCATCTTTCATCTCAGCAGGAGGTGTGTTCCTGTAAACATTTTAAATCATAGCTGGTATACTTATAATTAAGTATAACATAGTAAATGATGGCAGATAAAGACCAAAATGATCCATCCAGTCTGCCCAGTAAGTTGCTTAGGCTAGTAACTGCCACTCAATGCAGGTTACCCCCTCCCCCACCCCCCATATAGAAATGTTACACCTAAAGTTAACATAGGTTACTTCATTTCTTCTTTTTCCAGCCTCTGGGGGATCTCCAGTGTTTATCCCACTCTCTTTTGAATTCCATTACCATTCTTGTCTTCAACACCTCTTCTGAGAGGGCATTCCATGTGTCCACCACCCTGTCCGTGAAGGAATACCATCAATGTATGTGCAGTGCTGTGCAAATGGAAAAGGAGACGCGGGCAGTTTACCCAGCAACCAGAAGGCTTACAGGATTTCCGTATGATATTAAATGAGTGACTATTGTTAACCTCTTTGGTGACTCTCAACTTGTGCTGCACGTCAGCGCCCAGGAGCATCTTTAGTTTCTTATGGAAATACTCATTGCATTTTCTTTGATCCCTCTCAGTTAAACTTTTTGAGGAACAAGCCCATTTAGCTGGCTCCTGTGACTTGCAGGCGCTATTAGCCATGTTCCAGAATGAGTTAGCCTGCTGTAATTAATGCTCGCTGTAATATAGGCACAGCAGTGTTATCGCTTCTCTTGTTCTTGAAATTTGCCTTGCCCTTTTTCTTGATGTGGCTTGATTTCCCCTTCTTTTGAAAGTCAATTAGAATGTCAACTTTGGAAAATCGGCTTCAATTTTGTGAGATTTATGTACAGGTTTACAAGAAACAAAGTATCATTTGATATCTTCCCTTTTAATTTTAGTCACTTTTCATATGAATCGGATAAGGCGGTTAAACCTCCGTATTGTAAAGCTCTTTCTCTGTTTTCCCTTCCAGTCACCTTGAATTATGTTGTTCTATGAAAACCATGAGAGGTTTGAAGCAGTCATGAAGCCTTTTCAGAATTTCCATTAATTTCTTTTTGTCTGTCATTTTTAAGATACAAGCTTTGGATGTCACTGCAGGTTTGTGACCTTCTCAATTAGATATATTATCAATGTCAGCCCCCGTTATATTGGAATTGTTCAAATGTGGACATTGTTTATTTATTTATTTAAAATCTTTTCTATACCGTCGTTAAGTTATTTACCATCACAACGGTTTCCAGGAAGGCACATATAGTAAAAAGTATTTAAATCAAGTAAACGTTATACAGAGTGCCAATAAAACTTTTGATCTCTTTGCACTTGTTTTATGTTCCGTTTTTTTGTTCACACCCCCTTGTTATATGTAAACCGGCATGATGTGGTTTCTAATCACGAATGCCGGTATAGAAAAACTCTAAATAAATAAATAAATAAATAAATAAATAATGAAGGTTCGGTAACCAAGTGTATTCAAATATGCATTTGTATGTTGGGTTGTTTGATTTGTCCTTGTGATACATGTGTTAGAGTTTACGTTACATGTCGGTCTCTCTGGAAATTCATATTCTAGAAAACATTAACAGTGAGATGTTGGATAAAAATTATAACTAAATTTTTCCTCTTGAAAAATGCCGCATTCGGTCCGGAAAAGAAGGGCTAAGGAGAGGGACTCGGTAGAGATCCCCCCAGGAACCCCCAAAACCGGACCGATGGACGCACATGTGGTGCCTGGACTTACCATGCCGGGAGGACGCCCGCAGGAGTTGGTTCATGAGAGCCCTATTCCAACAGAATCGCTCCGGGACCTGGAGACCTCATTGTCCCCGGTGATTAGAACACCGCCAGCAAACCCCGCAGAGGTCAGGGAGGCCCATCGGGAGTCGACTCCGACGCGACCTGATGAGGTCACTAGCCCCGGAAGCACGGGGGGGGAGAATTAACAGCAGACACCGCGGTAGAGCCCGAGGCTATCGGAGGAGCTGAGCGGTTTACAGCGCGAGGAGAGGGGATGACTTCAGGAGGAAATAATTCGGAGAAAGAAGTTAAATTACGAAGAAATCTCATTCCATTGGTGAGACCTCCTGATATAACTTTAAGTACAATTTGGGAAACGCTAGTAGTTTTGAATGAAAATATTTTTCTCCAGTTAAACCCTGTAGTAACTAAAGTTGAAGATTTGGGTTTGCAAGTTAAAGCCCTGCAAGAAGAAAAAGTTAAACAACAAGGTGTAATGGACTCGGTGCAAAAAAATATAGGAAATTTAAAAGATTTATACACAAATTTGATTAAAGAAAACCAAATCCTAGATAAAAGGCTTGAGAATATGGAGAATCAAGCACGGGGGAAAACTCTGAGATTGATAAACTTTCCAAAGGTTCCATTGGTCTCAGCAAGAGATATGTGGGTGAAATACGCTCAAGAAATATTGAAATTTTCTGATCAGATAATGCCTCCATTAACAAAAATTCATTATGTGATACCATGGAAGGAAAAACCTGCTGAAGACCAGGAATTTAGAATACTTTCCCCCTTAAATATTTCAGAATTACTGGAGACGTCGGACACTAACTTGGCCCAACCTGCAACATTAATTGTTTCCTTCCTGTTGGATTCAGATAGGGATCTTGTAATGAAAATGTATTTTAGAAATATAAAAGAGTTATTTCTTCAGATGAAGGTACAAATTTTTCCTGATGTAGCGAAGAAAACACAGGAGAGAAGGAAGCAATTTTTGTTGATGAGACCTCAGGTTTTAAATATGGGAGCAAAATTTAAACTGAAATTCCCTTGTAAATGTAATATAAGGTACCTAGAAGTTAATTATACATTTTATGTTCCATCCCAACTTGTAAAATTTATATCAGATAGAGTGATTCCCAATATAGAAATAAATCCTCCTGATGTATCCTCACCTCAGTAAGCTATTGTTCTATTTAATTAAGTAGTAAGTCCAACTACTATTTCTTCTGTAATGTTATATTATGAATGAGCTCTCATGAGAATTGGATCCCCCTATCTTGAGAACTACGATGTTAGCCGGTAATTTGGATGGAACTTTTTGTGTTTGTTATAATATTGAAACATGGAGAAAGGCTAACTTTTTGTTTCCTGTTCAGTCATGTTTATTCTGATTGTTAAGTGTAATAATATCATAAATAAAAAATTAAAAAAAAAAAAAAATTATAACTAAGCACAATGTAAACTAAGTGCTTCATGCTGAGTTTATGATGCTTGCCTTGTTCAATTTGCCCTCACACATTGGAATTGCATTATTTTACCCACCCTTGAAACTAGCAAGGTCCATCCACCATCCTGTCTAATTGCAGTCCTACCCTTGTAGTTTGTCATACAATAACGTCCATGTCAACTACTCTGTGTTGGAAGGACAGAGCATAAATTCCATACCAGATTGATTGAAAACAAAAGCTGTTTAAGAACAAAGAAAATGAAAGTGCACGTTGTGGCTCACATGTTTTGAAGACTTGCACTATTTTGTCTCCAACCATGAACCAATGAATGGCCAGGGTGGAGCATGGATCCATTTGTGTCTCAATTGAAACAAAATAATGGATTTATACCCTAGACACGGTGCAGCTTCATCATTAAAAAAAACCAAAACAAGTTCAGTTTAACTTTTTTTTATATTTGTTGGGATGTTTCATGTTTTGTGCTGTGTTGAGCTGTTTAAATATAATTTTTCTATGGATTTATTGGCTATGATTATTGGGAACTGAGCCATGTAAAGGCAGATAAAAGATGACTTCAGTTACAATTGCCTGAATAACTTATACCCCAACTATATTCCAAATATCGCCTGTTAAGTTGCAAAACAATCCTTCCAGGCCAATAGGCCCAATCCCCCCCTCCCCCCCAAGAAAGGAAAAAAATAAAAACTTTGTGTGCCTCTTCCTTGCACAACTGATAGTAGCCTCTGTTGCACCCTGGCCTTGAGAAAAGGAGGATCTCACACCAAAGGGTATTATCTTCAATCAAAACTTTTTATTTTACCCACTCTGGGGTTACCAGCAGTCATGGTAAAACCCAAGAAAATCTGATTCTCAGCATACAAGGTTTTCTTACAGTATTAGTAGCAGCAACAATGGCATAAAACACTTCCCAAAGATCCCCTTTAGCATAGCATCAACTCCTTTCCTTTCACTTCTTCCCCTTTAGCATAGGGACTAGCCCTTAGTCCACCCTTTTCATAAAAATAGCTTTCATTACTCTTAGATCCTTTTATATTTTCTTCCCTGGTCACAGGGAAGAATCCTTCTCTCCCCTCACATACTTAAAATCCATGATTCCTCCCAGGTGGCTCAACTGCACTGTCCATATCTTGTACCTCTTGGAGCCATGGCTCTTCAGGGCACTGGACACCAACTACAAGGAAGCAGAGAGAGAGAGAAACTCCCCATCCTGACTTTCACACCAGCTTCCCACCAAACTCTCGCCAAAGGACCCTGGGCACCAGCTTATACTGTACCCATGCACACCCCCCATAGGGTCCTCCCTCACAATACTGTTTAATGAGAGATACCCTTAATAAACCTCTTGCCACAAAGATACAGCAGTGAACCCCAAATATAGAGGCCCAGTGCATTCCCCCACAAGAATGTCTCCAAGGGCCCATCTAGTAACCAAGCCCTGTTTTAGGGCCCCCGTCACATGGGCATTTTATCAGCTCATATAACATGATTCAGGGGTGACCACCTCTGGTCCTTGAGAGCCACAAACAGGACAGGTTTTCAGGATATCCACAATGAATAAGAATGAAATAGGTTTGCATGCACTGCCTTCAACGTATGCAATTCTATCTCATGAATGTTCATTGTGGACATCCTGAAAACCATGCCTGTTTGTGGCTCTCGAGGACCAGAGGTGGACACCTCTGACATAATTCTTAACTTGATTTGTAAATCAGAAAGGTATTAACCCATGTCACTTAGACCACAAAAATGTTTGGTCTTTGGGATTTTCCTCTTCTCATTTGTCAATTTATTGCCTCCAATACTCCTCTCACGAAGCTGCACAATCCATTATGGAAAATGGAAGAATGATTTTGACAATATTATCTGCCTTCTGGAGGGAGCAGTGACATGAATCTCTTAAAGAAAACCTTATTTTCAGCTCCAGTGGTGTCTGTTCATAAAGTTAATGTTGTGGGAGAAAAAAAAATTATGAAAAAATTTCTTGGCCTCATGATTTTGTCTCAACTAATCCAAGAAGCAATTTAACATTTTGCTGTGACCTTACTTTGCAGTTTGAGCTAATCACGGGACTGCTCTGTTCTTCTCTAAAGATGCTCTTGTAAATAGAATTTTTCAGTTCCATAAAGAATTTCCTAATTAAATTACTAAAAACTGAAACATAGCGTAGCTACACTGTAAACAAAGAAGATTCCTGAGATGGCTGAGATTAGGCTTGTGAAAACCTTTTTCTGCAACATGCTCATACTCTGGAATGCCTTACCAAGTTCTTTAAGAAAGCTGAATGACCACTGCTCTTTTAGAAAAAGTGTTTTCTGTTTAATTTGGCTTTTGCACGAATAAGCAGCAGCAACAACCTGGCTGCAGAATGTTTGTATTAAGATAAGGAGGTGGTTAACGGATCTTCTGGATATCTTTTATTGTTAGGTATTTTAGTTATTATAGGTTATATCTTGTGTTTTGTTTCTGACGGTTGGTCACATGTTTATTGGATTTGTGTTTATTATGCAATGTTCTCTCAACCTAGCTCGATGGACTCTCTACCTGGGTAACATCAACCTCGGTTGAGAGAACATTGCACAAATCTCATCTTTGGGCGAGTTTCCCCTAACCCCTACACCAATACCTAAATCTCACCTTGAGTGATTAGGTGGGCCTCCCATAGAGATATAAATACCTATCTAGCATGAGGGCATTATGCCTAGTCTCTCTCTCTCTCTCTCTTTCTCTCTCTCTCCTGAAGCTTAAACATGGTCCCCCCAGAGGTTGTATATAGGAAATAAATCAATTCTGTAATTTTCACTAAGATAGCACTTTGCATAGGTATTAGCACAAATTGCAATAAAGTGCCTATTACCATAAAACACACCCCTTTTTCCTATCACATGCGATATTTAGTGCATTTTGATAAATCCAGGCCCTAGCCAGATAACTTTGGGACTGCTAAAGTTAGCCAGAGAAACTTCTCCGGCTAACTTTAACATAGCTATACTCAACAGCATGCCTGTGCCGCTGTTTGCCAGATAAGTTTATCCGGCTAACTTTGCTAGCCGGCCAGTGGCTGAATTGGATCTCAGAGGTTTTATTGCTGTTATCATGAATTTTTAAATATATGTATCGTAAACTGTCATGAGCAGTTTTTGGTAAGATGACATAAATATAAGATAAATAAATAAATAGCAGCTGATTATTTACAGAATTCTTCAGGGTTCCAAATGTATCCTGCTGGCCCTCCATGCATAGCTGAGACCTACGTAAGATCACAACCATCTTCTTAACCAACTCATTCATTTCTGTGGACTTCAATGGCATCCACACTTAAATATCAGAATTACCAGAGTGTAATTATTGCACATCATAAAAAGTTTATTTATTAATGAAATGTACAGTTGAGAGACAATTAAATGTCACTTTCCATTAAATGCCAAACCTTAATTTTTATTTTAAAAAAACAAAAAAAAAACCCCACATTGTCCTGCCTTTCTTGCCCAACTTGAGGATAAATAAAGGTGAATATTAAAGGCCCAACGCACGCATCATTTAGGGGATGCATAAATATGTTGGGCTAGCACACGCCGAGCGGATTTTAAAAGCTGCCGGGGCACGTGTACATGCTGCTGTGTGCACAAATGGAATGTTTTCAAAATGGGGCAGGGTGAGGGCGTTCTGGGATTTTACCATGAAATTTGCACGGAAATAATTACGTGCCCTGACCAGGGTCCCCTGCAGGGTAACTTTATTTCTGTTATGCATGACGTGTAAGTTGTAAAACAAAAAAATTTCTAGGCAGATCAGCGGGGTTTTAAAGGTTAGGGCTAACAGTGGAGAAGGGAGGCTATTAAACTAGAGGGGTTTGGAAGTCCTATCTCTTAACTGGATGAACTGGAAAAAACGGGCCAATGGCGTCAGTGCACATGGCTTTTAAAATCCCCCCCCCCCCCCCCCGCACTTACGCAGTAGAAGCGGCATTTGTGTGCATAGGTGCACGTCCACTTAAAATTGTGCGCACATGTGCACGCGGTTGGGCTATTTTATAACATGCACATATGCAGGCGTATGTTATAAAATGGCTGCGTCCCTTAGCGAGGGCCGAAGAATGCGCGCACATGTGCCACATTGAAACTTACCATCTTATGTTTTATCAGTTCTGGCTAAAATATTTCAAACCTGATAGACTAGTGGCAGCGCGGTGTGCACTGCCGTGCAGGAAACTTGGATTTAAGTTGCTAACCAAGACTTGCTCATTAATCTGGCAAGTTATATTGCTGAGCAGTGACACCTATTGGTGGGATTCAGAATGCAGTGGGTTCCAAAGGGAGCTAATGTCTGAGTCACCTTACAAAGAGGATTGTCACTGTGGTATCTGCTTTATAGAGGAAGGAGGACAGCATCTCAGACTTCTGTTTTTACCTTAATATTTTACTTATTGTATACTGGTATATTGTTACTTACGCATTTGGTACCTGTCTGAAAATATTTATATTTAATGTTACATTTTATTAAATTAGTTTTAAAAATACAATAAATAAATAATCAGGGGAGGGGGAAGCCCCAGTGGGCACATATAATAGCTGATGGTACCCCAGTAAATGAGGTTAGGAAGACAATTGTGCTCATAATAAATATCGAAGAGGCCTTTTGAATTTTCTTTAGGAGTCCCCTGTGATAAATCAGCATCTTGACTCAGCTTCTCTCAGCAATGGCATAATTCTCCAACAATCTTAGCAAGTAAAAACACGGCAATATACTATGAAGCCGGTGTCCAATCAGCAGGAAGGAATGCAAGCCTCCGAGGCTCTAGGGGACTGAGGACCCTGTACAGTTTTTTGCAGCTTCCAATGATAGTACTCACATGGGTAGCTAGCAGCTGTCTCAGCAGGCTAGTTCTCAGTTGGAAAAACAAGTGGAGACCTGGAGTGGGGTTCAACTAAAAATGTACTGCAAATTAGAAACCAAGCCAAAATGGCAAAATATCCTAGGAATGCATAGAAAAATGAAAAGTCCAAATGCCACAAACTCCTCCTCCATCTTCAACCTCTGAGCCAGTGTCCAGTGATAGGAAATAAAAACTCTCTTCTTCAAAAACCGGCAGGGAGATAGTGGTGGAAAAATACCTCCTTCCTTCTCACAAGCAACCTCTCCAATAATCAGTCTTACTCCTAGGACATGACGCACCACAGTTTTACTGGACGGTGGGCAATGCAGCACACTGATCACTGATGACTCTGCTTTAACTGGGCGCAGAGCACAGGAACCAAATCTCACTCTCGTCTGGCAAGGGAGAAAAAGTCCTCCCAGAAAGAGAGCAGGTGAAAGCAGAGCTCACTCTATTACAAGACAAAAATCCACTCGTTTGCTCGCTTCTTCCCCAAGATAGCACCGCTCCGGTCTGTGAAGGCTCTAGCAGGGCTTCTGAACTAGTTATTTTATCTATTTCACTTATTTGTTTGTTTCTACTCTGCTTCCACAAAGTTTGAATACATATACACAGAGAATGAATTGTACATACAATTTTTAAATACAATATGGGGTAGATTTTCAAAGGGGTACGTGCGTAAGATACGCGCATACCCCCCGAAAACCTACCCCAAACCCCCCCTGCTCACGCTGAGCCTATTTTGCATAGGCTCGGCGGCGCGCGCAAGTCCCAGGGCTTGCAAAAAGGGGCGGTCGGGGGCGTGGCCAGGGGGCGTGGTTAGGGATCGGATGCGTGGCCGGGGCGTGGCCGAGTGCCCCGACACAGCGGCCTGTGTCGGGGCCTGCCGCGCCAGCGTGCGTAAGTTACTACTGCCCGGAGGCGGTAGTAACTTCTTCGATAAAGGTAGGGGGGGGGGGTCTAGATAGGGCCAGGGGGGTGGGTTAGGTAGGGGAAGGGAAGGGAAAGTGGGGGGGGGTAGAAAAAAATCAGAGCGGCCTCGGAGGGAACGGGCAGCGTGTGCAGGGCTCAGTGCGCGCAAGTTGCACAAATGTGCACCCCCTTGCACACGCCGACCCTGGATTTTATAAGATACGCGCGGCTACGCGCGTATCTTATAAAATCCAGCGTACTTTTGTTCGCGCCTGGTGCATGAACAAAAGTACGCGCGCGCATGTTTTTAAAATCTACCTTACCATGTATAAACTTTATTAATGTCACAAAATCTAGAACATCCTATCTAAACAATTAAAAACTATCTAATCACAAGCAACCTCCAAACTCTCACATTCATACACTTTAAAACCTATAGCACCTGTAAACATAGTGACCAAACATACACTTTTTAATTTATACAAATATTTTTTACACCAATATTCTTCAATATAACAACTAATATAAGAAGAGATTGTATTCTATATCCACTCCCCACTTATAAATCAATCTGAAATTCTTGTCCGGGTTTCCCAAATCAGAATACTCTTCTGATCTCCTACATAAAGAATGATCACGTTCCTCCTGGTTGGAGGCAGATCACAAAATGACAATAAAATGACAAAGACATAAATAAAGAACACAACCACGAATGCTCATGCTCAGGCAAGGGTTTTATAGCCTGAGCTGGACCAATCCCAGCACCCTGGTTGAGAAAAAGAAAATCTCAGGGATGGTCTTACAAGAAGGTAAAGATCCCCTGGTATCCATTAGAGGAATTTTACTGGGGCAATAATGAAGTTCCCACTAAAACAGTTTTCACAGGTACTCAATATTAATACTTAACAGGAAACATGAACTTAATGTTGCACAATGTGTTACATTTTTGCTCAGATATAGTACAAATTTAAGAAATTAAGAGGAGATACTCATAATTTCCCCAAACCTCAAGTTAACAGGCACCAGCCAACTTGCTCTGCTGAACTTAGAAATGGTGTTATTGCAAACTGGCATATATATGATTTATTTTATGACCCGAGTATTAAAAAAAAAGGGCATTTTTTAAATAAATGTTTGTGTTATTGTAACCGGCATCACTTTGCTGCCTCTTTCCTGAGAGAGATTCATTCCTGCCATTTGCACATAGATTCCTGCATCTCCCCTGCTAACATTCAGCTGGTTCCTTTGGTTCTCTTAAAAACTGGATACCATCTCTGCATTTCCAAAAGATTTGTATTCAGTGTCCTCTGGAATAGTTAATGCAGGGAATAAAGCACTTCCTTGCTAGTTAGATCAGCCTCTCGGCATACAGCAGACTGCACAAAATGGAGAAGTGGCTCTCCTAGTGATTGCATGAATTTAACATAACGTTACATAACAAAATTAATTGTCAGTTCAGAGTTCAACACAGCAGAAAAGAATTAACTCTAATTCAAACTTATAGCGGTAAAGAGAGCTCTATGGTATCTGGAATGAAACAAATACAAAATCCCTTGTTGGTCAGATTGCCCCTGCATAAAATAGAGGAGATACTAATGCAAATCACAAGTTTCCCTGACTGCTAGGCACTATAGAGAAATTAGATGTTTTGGGGAAAAACATTATATTAATTAGTATAATATAGAATAGATTTTTTATTGCAGTTAGAATGTCAATTTATTGTATTTTCTTTGTAATTAATGTGAATGTGTAACTGGAGAAGGGAGATAGAGCCAATATGAGGGAGCTTGAGAGACAGCAAAGTAAATATGAGAAGACATATTGATATAAAGAAAGGAAATTGAAGGGGGAAAGAGACTTGCTGGGTGGGATTGCATGGCAGGACTCTGGGATACTCCGCTCTCTTACAGGTGGAGGAGACATTATTCAACTTGCTACTCAGTGTAGACAAGTCCTTCATTTTTTATTATAAACGGTCCAGATTTCCTTACCCCGGTGGTCTGTCCCTCAACTATATCATCCAGTTCAATGCATGTTATTGCAGGTGCCATTTAGAAGAAGTATAAAAGCTATTTTATACGATCCACAGGCCAGTACGCACACATCTCTCTCTTTTTTACAGCCCACTTATCTTGCAGATAATCTCTATTCTATCCAACCTGCCGACGCTCTGACCCAATATTATCAGCGATGACTTGACATTACGCACTTTAGCGGGACATTTCGGGCCATCGCTGATGACATCAGGTAGGCTCCTCCTGTGCTAATTCCTCTTCCTGCTTTGGTACTAGCTGCAACTCCTCCAGCAGTAGCAGGAAACTGCCTATTGCAGCTGTGTCATGGCCCAAGAGGAGAGAGGGAAGAGGAGAGCAGAGCCCAGGAACATAGGCATGGTGGAAACAGCCGAGATAGAGATGAACATCAATTCAGCAGCTTTGTACTTAAAGACAATGATATGCAAGTCTAATGTTTTACATTTGTTAGCTCTAATTCACTATTTGAAAAATCCATAAGTGTTTATATGGTCGCTGAGCACTACTTCCAAGTGAGGATGGGGAGGCCAAAATTAGTATCAGATTTTTTTTTTAATTCTTTATATATAAATTTTATAGATATTATTTACCGAAAAAGAAAACAGCTAAGGTAAAAAAAAATTCCAAAATACAGAAAGAAATCATCAACTGGCTGAACTTCAGGTCCGCCATTATGAAGAGGTTCAAAGACACAATTGGAAGAAAATGTAAGCAAAAAATAAAGAAGCAAAAGCTATATGACTATAATTCCAGTTATCCACCCCCAACGAAGAGGAGCTTGGAGTTGATCTTTCAATTGGCTGAGCTACTGCTTTCAGGGTGTCAGGGAATTAAAAAAAAAAAGAAAAAAAAAAAAGAGGTCTGCATCAGACATCCTGGCAGTGGGAGTCTAAGGGTAAGACTGGAGATCTAGTAAAGGAATCTCTCCCTAGCTCAAGGAGTTCCAAGGGGGATTTTGCCCCAGCTACAGACGAAAGCCAGTAATATGGCCTAGTTTTAAAAAAAAATTGGCCCACCCCTTCCATAGAACATCTAACTCTGATATATAAGGTCAGCCCCTTAATCTAACTATAATAAAGAGGCATGCAAATTGAGCTCCACCCCTCTCTCCTGCCCTGTATCCTTCATCTCCGCCCCTATCTCCTTATGGAATTCACCTCTGCCCCCCTCTCCCTGTACTCTCCAGCTCTGCCCCCCTCTCTGTATTGCCCAATCCATTCTCTACTACCATATATGGAAATTGAGCTCCTCCCCTCTCTCTCTCTCTCTCTCTCTGAATTGTCAAATCCATTCAGTACCACCACACAAAACACCCGAGCTCAGCCTGCACTCTTTACTACCACACATTTCAATTATGCACGTCCTACCCTTCACTGTATTAACTAGCTGTGAAAGCCCATCCAAGGATGAGGTTCTGTATAACTCTTTTAAGAGTGGCAGCGTAACCTAATGGTTAGAGCCGGAGATCTGGAAACCACTGAAGCCAGAATGCAAAGCCTGCTTTTCCCACTGACAGACCTTGGGCAAAGTCACTTCACGCTCCATTGCCTCTGGTGCAAACTTAGGAGCGGAAAAATACAGCAGGGGCTTCCAAAGCTGCGGCACTCAGTACCACAGCTTAGGAAAGCACGTGGTATTTTCCACTGGGAAAAATACCATGAGATAAAGGGCCCAAAACACACGCAACGGTAGCCCCTTCACCGGCAGCCACCATCTTAAAAGGCCATAATGGCCCCACGGGTGTAAAATCCTCCGAGGTCTTGTGAGACCCCTGCCTAGAGGCAGCCTTCATGTCCAAAAATAAAAAATCAGTCATGCAGCAAATGTCCTGCACTCCTATTCAAAAACTTCTGCCTCCTAGTTCCAAACCTGCCCCCCCCCCCTCCACCCCACAATGATCCCCTGACCCATCCTAGCTCATCTCCCCAGCATACCTGGTAGTAAAGTGGGACCCAGAGTAGGCTCTGGGCCTTCAGTCTGTGCCTTCAAAATGGCACTGGTCAATGTGATACCAGCTATGCCCCTGTTATGGGGTGGGTCAGGAGGTGGTAGTTAGATGCTGTTGCTGGCAAGGAGGAGGTTGGAGCCAGAGGGAGAGATTTTGGAAAGGGGGGATTGGGTGGGGGCACAGGGAGCTCACCACATGACATCGGTTTTATTTATTTATTTATTTTTAATATATGGAGATGAGCTCTGCCTCTAGAAGTGGCAGCAGTCTCACAAGTCCCCAGGGGGAGTTTACATATGTTGGTGGGGGGTGATTGCAGGGCCACATTAGCATCCTGATGCTCCCAGGGAATTTTAGCTACAACTCCTGAGTTGTAGCTAACTTTCAGGAAAATAACACGGCTTGCAATTTTTGAGACAGGCCGTGTTATATTAATATCATAAAATTAACTAGTATTGAGCTGCATGACCTGCATTTGCAAAGCAGATAGATGCATGCAAAGCAGTTCATTACCATACCCATATTTTCTGGGGTAAAATAACGTCCAGTATTTAAAATACTGTACATTATTGCTGCGTCAGGCGTTTACTGTTCAGTAAATGCCTAACAGCTTAGTAAATGACTCCCTTAGATTGTAAGTCCTGGGGGGGGGGGGGCAGGGAAATACCTACACTCACCTTGAGCTATCTCTAAACAATAATATATGCTGGGGCTAGCTGAAGAGTAATATACTACAGCAATGGTTCTCAGCCCTGCCCATGGGACACCCCCCAGCCAGGCTAGTTTTCAGGATATCCGCAACGAATATGCATGAGATAGATTTGCATGCCCTGCCTCCACTGTATGAAGAGCTATCTCATGCACATTCGTTGCGAATATCCTGAAACTTGACTGGCTGGGCTTGTCCTGAGGACAGAGTTGAGATCCACTGTACTGCAGCATAACAATTTATGATGTCTAAAAAAAAATATATACACATTTGTTTAAACTACTTTCTTAGCCATCATGCGCTCAATTTTGTTGGCATCCGGTTTCCGAACCCGTGGCTGTCAGTGGGTTTGAGAACCGATGCCGGCAAAATTGAGCGTCTGCTGTCAAACTCGCTGACAGCCGCCGCTCCTGCCAAAAAAGAGGGACGCTCCTGCCAAAAAAGAGGGGCGCTAGGGACGCACTTGTGTCCCTAGCGCCTCTTTTACCACGGGCCCTAGTTTGAATAATTTTTTTAGTAAATCGTGCGCACAGGAGAGAGTGGCCTATGCGCGCACCGGGAGAGCGGGCTCTCACCCGCTCTCCCGCGAACTTTACTGTATCGGCCTGCCAGAGAGAGAGTGTGAAGAGAGGCAGCAGTTAATAGACTAATGGTCCTCCACTGCTCTTTCGTATACAGCATTGCCCAGGTCTGTTGCAAGGGTATTAGATGTCCTAAATGAACCTTACAGCCTTGCAACAACCCCTCACCTCCATTGTAATCACACACATATCATGCACTTTCCACTCACAATTAAAAATTATGCATTTATAATAATTGAATATTCTTTTTCATGTACAATTTCCGAATGTAAAAGTATCACTTACAACATATATATTATATTTACATGTACTGCTGTGGAGCCAACCAGAAAACTCTACACAAAAAAAAAATGCAAAAAAGGCATTTGGAACCAGTTTAGTATTAGGTCTACAATGTGTGTTTGCCGTTAGAAAACCTCAAGAAAACAGAATTACAATACAATAAATCTTCCATATGAAAACAGCATTAAATGCCAGCACTCAAACAACTGTTAATGAAAAGGCAACATTGCAAATATTTCACTGGGAAACAGCAATACAACTCCTATTAGGAGAACAGAACAAGGCAAGCTGCTATAGATCCCTGCACAGAAACTACAAACTTGGAGAATATCTCAACTCAGTCACATATGTAAAACATAGATAGACCCTCAAATGCAGAATTAAGAGACCTTAAAGAAACGCGCAAACAAAAACTGAACTGGAAACTGCAGTGCAATCATGGAAAAATAGAAATATTACCATTCCTCATAAAATATCACACAATCCAAGAAATATAAATAGTAATAAAACTATATCAATGAAAAGAATAAGGTTGATATTCAGCGTCACTTTAGTTGCATACGTTTGGAATTATCTGGCTAAATGCTGGCCGTGTTCAGCCGCAGAACGGGGAACAGCTGTTTATCTGCCTAACTTAAGGCCTGATTCATCAGTGGCTTTTCGGAGACAGAAATTGGGAGAAAGGTCAGTGAATCAGGCCCCTTAGTTGGATAAGTGGCAATATTCAGCCTTATCCAGCTAAGGCCCTGATTTACTGAAGCCTCTTCCCCATTCTGTCTCTATGGGAAAAGCTTAGTAAATCAGGCCCTAAGTTGCAATTGAACTGATCTAAAGTTAGCTGGATAAACTTATCCGGGTATATTCAGCAGCACAGTCATGCCGCTGAACATCCCAGCTACATTAGTCAGACATGTTTATGCAGCTAACTTTTCTAGCTCGTTAGCTTTTGAATATCTGCCTCGGTAATATCCAATAATTTAAAATCTCAGACAATTTTCCAAACACCAATAAAATATTTCAAAACACACATCAAATAACACCCAATAATTAAAACTAGTGAGGATAAACTAAAATCCCCTGCTCTCCATACCTGGAAACTTTGGATGCCCTGAGATTGTCATGGAATAGCAGGGAGTGAGGAAGGGGGGTTTATGGCGCCTAAGATTTCTCCTCTCACACATACACACACCCTCTTTCACTCACTTCCTCTGCCAAGCAGAAAGGTCAGTAGCAGCCCGTCTCTGCCTTCAGCCCACGGGAAGATTTCTTCTTCGAGCCATGGGAGATGATCATATGTGGGCCCTGCTGCTCCTTAAAACAGCTCAGGCTGTGCTCCGCCTCAAGTCCCTCCGGCCATGTTTCTGCTTCCAGCAGCCCGCACTGCTCCTCTTCAGGTTCGCTTTCCCGCCGGCCTTGAATCCACTTTCACTGGGGTTGTGCTGTTCCTCATGAGGCCCCGTGGTGCTCTTGCCAGCAAGCAGCTGGCCATTATCCATTTGGCGCACTTCAGGTCATGGCATCTATGCCTATAATCACACTACAGCTCTGGCTCACAGACCCCTGGGTTAAAGCCAGGGGTCTGTGAACATTATGTCTTTGACTCACAGACCCTGGGGGAGGGGGTGAAGCCATATGTTGGCGCACAATGGTAACACCCAGTGGCTGGATTCTAAGCCCCTGATCCCAGGCCCCAGTCGAGGGCTGTTGCTGCAGTGACTGTAACTTGGAGGGGATATAAAACAGGGAAGAAATTCCACAGCCTCCTGGTACCAGATCCCAGCCCCAGTTCCTATTGATCTGGAAGCCCAAAAGGAGCAGATGGAATTCTATGTTTTTATTTTTATTCCAGGGCTTTTTCTCTGCTTTCCACTAGTTTCAGATAGAAATTGGGACTGGCTCAGCCCTTCGCTCTTCTTATGAAAAGAGGTCTAAGACAAAGGATCATGAATCTGTGAAATATGGAATTTTCACCCCTTTCCATTTCTCATCCTTATTCCTCTGGCAGCAAGAGAACAAACTATAGACTCACATCCCTCCCACATCCCTTAGTTCTGGAGTCCTCCCTCCCCGATAAACCTAGAGAGATTCCAATTGCCCTGGTTTCCTATCAGCCATTAGGTGTCACTAGAGAGTAATACATAGCTATCTCTTCCCCATAAGGGCTTCTCACTGGAAGCACTCCTAACCCCTGGAGCTTGTGGGGCCGAAGCAATTATGTGCGCTGAAAGCAGGCGCTGACTTTTCAGCGCCCGCTTTTTTAATGCACACATGGCACCCGCAAGGGGGGGTGCCATGCAATATGGAAATTAGGGGGTCACACTAGAAAGGAGGTGCTAGGGTCACTTGCGCAACCTTAGTGCCTCCTTCCTAATGCAACCCGCCACGGTTGCCAGTAATGAAGACCGACGCCGGTAAACTCGGCCTCTGTTTTCATAACCGGCCGTCTGCCAGTAATGAAAATGGCCGCCGATAAACTCAGTCTGCCGAGTTATTTTTATTTATTTTTTTTTACTTTAAAAAAGAAGTACAGTTTTTTCTGCTTTTCTGTACTTCTTTTCAATGCGCTCAGCTATTAATGCCTGCTCCAGGCAGGTGTTAATATCTGAACAATAAATGTGCATCTGAGACGCACATTTATCTTTTTGCATTCGGAGTGAATGAGTAATAGCCTCATTCACATGCATTTGCATGTGATGAGCGCTCTCTCATTCACTCCGCGTCGGACGCGCGTTAAATATGTGCTAATCCCCCTATTGCATTAGGGGGTGGATTAGCGCCTATTTAACCCGCGTCCAACAGCTGAGCGCACTGTATTGCATTGGCCCCTTAGAGTCACATTTTTAAATAAAAGCAGCGCGATATATTAAGTCAGTATATTTTCTCTCCATAATTCCATCCTTTTTTTGTACCATGTATGCTTCCTTTTTCATCCATGCTTCCCCTCTCAAGTAGACAACAAAGCTGAAAAAGCTGGAAAGGCATAGGAATTTGTGATGCATTTACTTTTTCCTGTTTCCTATTTCTAGCATGCCAATCAACAGAGTTAAAATGCTGACTTGGAAAAGAACTGTATGTAGGTGTAGGTTGCCAATGGCCACCGTGCCTGTTTAATCAACTGTTTGAATGAGTCCTCACTGGTTTCTGTTCCGTTTGCCAGCATTTTATTGGCCAGTTCCGTGAATTTGACAGTTAAATTTTCACTTGTCTAGGCAGAGGTTAAAGCCTAGACATGACAGATGGTGATGAAGCCTCATTCCCCAGATCTTCACGTCGATAGGACTGAAGCCTGGACACTAAGTAGCTGCTGCCATTGTTCCATTAATGGATGATTATAGTAAAACCAGTCATGTACAGTACTTAACTGAGATTCTTATCCTCACAATTCTGCCACATACAGACATTTATAAATGGAAAAGGGCGGAACAGGCTTTGATACGGGGAGAAAAAGCAAGCCTAAGTGCAAGGAAAAGCACAGGAGAACTATAAAGCCCCCAGTAGAGATGCTGCCTGCTTCAGTAAGCAAGGGAAGAGCGTTGGCAGTGTGGTTTTTAAAAGGTAAAGTCAGGAACATGAAGAACATGAGGGGAAAGTAATGGCACACGGGAAATCCTTTAAACTCTCAAGCCTCATTTGATTGCAGGGTTCCAGGAGATTCTTCTCTGTCTGTGTGGCTGCACGATAGTTGCAGTTCTCCGCCAGTGCGCTATCCAGTTCAGGAAAAAGGAGCTGTTATGTCCCAGCAGCCCAAGGAATTTGAACCCAGCTTCAGTAAACAGGGGAGGGGGGGGGGGAGGGAAATCATTTCAGTGGAAAAAGTTATTTTTCCTGCCTTGGCCCACTCCTGGCACATGGAACCCCCCCGTTCCTCCGAGTTGGAAACCTCAAGAAGCACGACTTTCCTTGCAATGTGTGCAAGTATAGATGCTGTCAGAAAAAAAAAAGAGTGCCTAACAATTTCATTTATTTATTTATTTACTTAAAGATTTTTATATACCGCGGCACGTGTGGCACATGACCTCGGTTTACAGATAACAATAACTCAGCATAGCGCTGTACAGTACAACAGATTATCTGATAAAACGAGAAACAAAGTATAAAATCAACTAGGAGAATAACGATCGATGATATAAGGGAGTCAAGGGGGTCTGGTGTAATAGCAATTAACTTATAAGATAACTTGACAAAAGAAAGTTCATTTATATAGATTTTCAAGATTTGAAAGGACTTTGCATCCCAGCAGTAGCCCCAAATTACCCACAATTCTTAGGACTCGATCATTTTATACAGAAACTAGAAACCAGCCTTAGAATTGTTTTAGGAGATGCCAAGCAGGAGTGAATAATCACCGTAACCATGAGACTACTAATTCTGCAATGGCTCTTCCTGCCACCAAGGTTTTTGATATGTGAAATCCATATGTATTAAAGTATTTTACATACAAAGCCATCTGATGGCGATATTAATCTTGCTAATTAGCATATGACATGAGTTAATCTGCATATTAATTGGCTAGGCTAAACACCTGGGTGAGGAGGCCTGCAAGCACATCTGCAAAATAAGACTGTCGGGAGTCTGAATAGGATGATCGCAGCTAAGAGCAAGAGATATTTATCTGATAATATTCAGATTAAAAAAAAAGGTAGTTACATTTAATATTAACCCCTGCTAAGATTAATGCAGAAGAAACCTGCACTTTGGGGGAGTAAATAAAGCTTTCAGCAGTAAGCTCTTAAAATGTTAACAGTGTGTATGCTCAGCCAAGCTGGAATAAATAGAGGTTTATTCATTTGTCAAGTTTATCATACAGAGACGTGGTGGATAAACATTAGAGAGCAAATGCATTAACCCGGGGAATAATATAAATATATTGGCATCAGGGGTGCACTGTGGAAAGGTTTTGTATTGCCATTAAACTGACAGTTTTAAAAGGACACTGAAGACCAATGTGTGTGCTAGTTAAAATATATACAGAAAGAGAGAAAGAGAGAGAAAGAGTGGGGGTGATAATGCTTTTACAGATCATTGGTGAGATATCTCATAAAATTTTGTGTCCAGTCGTGGGGGCTGTACCTCCAGAAGGATATAGACAGACTAGAAACTGTCCAAAGAAAAGCTACCAAAATGGTGTTGGATTTGCACAAAAAGCTATGTGAAAAGAGATTAAAAATAAAACAAATGGCATTTAATTTTATTATAGTGGTTCATGTTTTGTTGGATATTGCCGTGGGCCTTAATTGTGGTTTTAGTATGTATAATGATTGTTTTATGTGGTCCATATTCAGAGGAATTTAATCAGATAACTCAGAATTCACTAGTTATCTAGCTAAAGGAATATTTGGGCACTTATCTATTAGTCAAATATCTTATTATCCAGCTAAAACTTAGCCAGAATTTAGGGGCATTCTGGGGGCGAGTTACACTAGCCAGATATGTTATCCGGCTAACTCCAACATCCAGAATTAGCCAGATAATTTATTCGGCTAAGCCTGGTTGAACCAAAGAGTTGCCCCAAAGCTAGCCCGATAATGTTATCCAGGGCTAGGAGCTATTTGCACTGGGTGCACACATACAGCCTCTCACCAGCTGTTAGATAATCATACATGAGGCACTCAGTGCGAAAACTGGAAAGCCATCCTTAATTTTGTTCAGTTGTTAATGCGCCTACAATTGAATATTCCTCCAAAGTTAGCCAGATAAGTTTATATGGCTAACTTTGCAGTCCAGATTGAATATGTACCCTGATATATTTTGTTTTACAATAATATTTGACTGTATTATGGAATACCACCTTGAGCTTGGGATTAAGTGAGGTTTATAAATAGCATAAATAATTATGTATCCTTTAGAAGAGAGAGAGAGGGAAAGTGTTAGACATTCCAATACCAGAAAAACATAAATCAGACACAAGAAGGCAACTTGTTTTCAAAGGAAAGAAACAAGAGAACTGTAGAACAAAAGATCACAGTAAGAGGCTTCATGGAGGTTAACACAGGAGCAAGCTCAGAAAATGTTTGTTCACAGAAAGCGAGGTGGATGCATGGAATGGACTCCGATGAGAAATGGTGAAAACAAAAGCCATAACAGAATTTGAATAAACAGGAGATAAGCACAAAGGGTCCCTAGTGGCAATGAAGTGAGTGGAAAGTCAGAGATTGGCTGGGGTCTGTGACTTTGCACTGGGATGAAGGTGGGCAGATTAGATGGCTCTAACAGTCCTTATCTGCTGTCACTCAGGCCGAGCGCACAGTTATCCACCGTTTGGATGCGCGTTTTCCACGTGCTATTATTATCCCTTATACAGTAAGGGGTAATAGACCAAAGGCAGGAGTTAATGTTGGCCAGCACCGGGAAAGTGTACAGAAAAGCAGAAAAAACTGCTTTTCTGTAAACCCTCCGACTTAATATCATAGCGATATTAAGTCAGAGGCCCCAAAAATAAAAAAAAAATAAAAAATCTGCCCGCGGGTTGGAAGACAGACGCTCAATTTTGTCAGTGCAAAAACGGGAAAGTCACCCTTAATTTTGTTCAGTTGTTAGCAATTTAAAATTTCTAGAGGAGTAGGGATATTCAAACTAATCTAAAGTCCCTGTTCATTAAATCTTTTTATTGAGTCAAACACCACTAAACAGTTGCACAAACCAAACAGGTAAGAATTCCAATAACCATATGAACATAAAATATCACTAGCAGCAGAACAAGAATACTCTAACATTTTCCATTATGTTAGTTTCCTCCAAACATACCTGTTGTAGCTCGAGCAATGAATGGCTTGATAACAGCCAGAGGAAACACCAATTAGACTCTGGCTGTGACTCCAATGCACTTTATTGATAGTGGATTTAACTAAAACAAATCAACAGCACGCCTTCGTTTCAGAGGTTACAACAAAACAATATAGCTCACCTTATTTCAGGTATCCACAAACCTTTAGTTACAGGAGGTCCTTGCAATCAGTAGCTCTATCTCTGCTTTCCAGGGCCTTGCCAAGCTCTCTCTGCCCTGTCAACTTAACCCCTGGCTAAAGGAAACTCCCTTGGACCAAAATCCCTTGCAGTGTTGATCCTTAAGGAGGACCGGGCCGGCTACCTATGACCGGTCCTTTAAGGTGGTTTGAGGGAGTTTCTTATGGACTCCCTCACAATACCACACAACCACAACCACAGACACACATACACTCATACTCAAAACCTCAGCTCCCTCTTACCTCTATTTATTTATTTATTTTATTTAACACTTTTTTATACCGACCTTCATAGTAATAACCATATCGGATCGGTTTACATAGAACAAGGGTATAACTGAAGCAATAACAAAAGAAATTAACAATAGAAGTGAATAAGGCAAAGTTACATTTAACAAGGAGTAAAAACTTGGAAGCTTAAATAGCTGGAAAGGAGGTAAAGGCAGGAAGTAATTGTAACATAATACAATAGAGAATATGGGTTAAAGCTTAAGGTGCTTTAACCTGGAAGTGCCAGAGTCCATCGTTCGAGGGGATAAAAGACCATTCGTCCAGGCGAGAATAAAGGCGACTAGTGATCGTCTGGAGGATCAGAGAAGGCTTGGTGAAAGAGCCACGTCTTGAGTTTTTTTCTGAAAGTTAAGAGGCAGGGTTCCAATCTGAGGCTTGAGGGGATGTTATTCCAAATAGATGGTCCTGCTATTGAAAACGCTCGGTCTTTGGTCAAGGAAAGGCGTGTGGCTTTAGTTGGGGGGAAATTTAGAGTACCTTTGTGAATATCTCTAATTGGTCTGTTGGAGGAGTGTAGTTTGAAGGGGATTTCGAGGTCGAGTTGGAGTTGATGATGGATGGATTTGTGTATTAGGGTAATTGCTTTGTAAAGGATTCTAAAATTCACTGGTAACCAATGTAGGTTTCTGAGGATGGGTGAAATGTGTTCTCCACGGCTGGTGTTGGTCAGTAATCTCGCTGCAGCATTTTGTATCATCTGCAGTGGTTTGGTGGTAGATTTGGGGAGGCCTAGGAAGAAGGCACTGCAGTAGTCTATCTTGGCAAATAGCAACGCTTGGAGGACTGTCCTGAAGTCTTGGAAAAATAGTAGTGGTTTGAGTCGTTTTAGAGCCTGGAGTCTATAGAAGCAGTCTTTGGATGTGGTGTTGACCATTTTCTTTAGGTTTAGTCGATTATCTAGAAGTACCCCAAGGTCTCTCACATGCTTATGGGTGATGTAGGAGTTGTGTGGGGATGATGGAGGGATATTTTCTTCGTTTGAAGAGATGAGGAGGAGCTCCGTCTTCGAGGCATTAAGGACCAAGTTTAATCTATTGAGGAGGCTGGTGATAGATATTAGGCAGTTATTCCAGTGGGTGAGCGCTTTTGAGATAGATTCTGTGATAGGGATTAGAATCTGCACGTCGTCTGCGTACAGATAATAAATTAGATTAAGATCAGTTAGCAATTGGCAGAGGGGGAGGAGGTATTGATATATAACCAAGGAGTGAGATAACATCCATGAATGAGACAAAAAGTAAATGTAAACATACAAAACATTGTTGAACTTACAGCTATGAGAACCACAGCCCTAAGGTCATCATTTGCTTGGGATCGCTTATCTGTTTTTCTCTGATCGATTCCATCAGCGTCTTGTGCTGCATTAAAGCAGACCATAGGCTAGACACAGGCAATTCTTCTGAATTCCAAAACTGTGGTATCATTTTTTAGCCAGCAACCCCCCCCCCCCACCCCCCCTCCTCAGCAGGTTCATGTCTCTTTCAAAAAGATGCAGATAAACAATTTTACTAGACCATGCTACAGCACACTCTAGAACTTTTTCCAAACAAGCACTTGTTTGTCTTCAAAAGATTTATAGCTTATGACATTCTGTGAACATACAACAGAAGGTTCCTCATTGCCCCTTGCATTTCAAACATAAATCATTATCCAATAATTTAATTTTTGCACCCAATGCTCTTGTGATATACATCCAAATAGATAATTTTAATTGCATTTTCTTTATGTTAACAGATAAAAAATATCTGCAAATAGACAAAATAGCTTGTGAAATATTAGCCATCTAGGGTTACCAATTGTTGCGCTGGAGGTGGAACCTTGGCCTGGTGCAGGATTGGTACGGTCTTCTGATCGGACCCAGAGAGTGCCTGCCACCAGGAGGCAGAGCACACAAGGAGACAGAGGCTAGCTGGAGTTTCACCAATAGCAATCCAGGGTTTCCGCAGCTTGAGCCCTTGGGTACCCGGTCCGCATGGACAGGTGGGCCTCAGAGGGTCTCCCGGAGAGGTAGCGGAGAGGTGTGCCCACCACGAGCAGAAGTGCGCGGCTGGTGACCAAAGGAGAGACTAGACCTGGACCAGGATTACCGGAGACCTCGGGAAGGCAGCAGGAAAGAAAAGTCCTACGGGCAAGATAGACAGTGTCTATTGGTCTAGTCTGAGGTAGGCCGTGGTCAGCCGCCGAGCAGGCTGGTCTGGTGGTCACAGGAGCAAATAGAGTATCTAAGTAAAGTGCAAGGGTCAAAGCCAGGGTATCCAACCGAGGGTGGTCAGCCAAAGCAAGGGTCAGTTCCGAGATCAGTCAGAGCATAGTCAGGCAAGCAGAGGTCAGTTCCAAGTGGCAGTCAGATGTGGTCAAAGGCAGGCAGTGGTCAGTTCCAGGCAGCAGTCAAGCGTAGTCAAGCAAGCAGATGTCAGTACCGTGAATCAGTCTGAGAAGGTATGACAAGAGGAGGAACGAGGAGCAGGAATCAGGACAGACGCGGGAACACAGAGAGGAGCGCAGGAGCACTGGAACAAGACAGGAACACAGGAACGCAGGAGCACTGGAACGGAGCCTGGCTCAAGGAAGCAAGAGAACACAGGAATGTGGAACAGCAAGCTAGCTACACCGAAGGTGTCGACCCGATTGCCAAGGAGAGGTCCTGGGGAGAGGGCCTCGCCTTAAATAGGAAGTTCTATGTGACATCATCGGGCGGCAGCTGAGCCAAGCTTCCCACGCTGGGCCCTTTAAAAGGAGAGGTGTTGGCCGCGCGCGAGCCTGCCTAGGTGCGTAGCCGAGGAGGCTGAAGACGCAGAGCCCCTACGGGAGCTCCACTGAGAGGCTTATGGCGAGGAGGAAGCCGGGGAGGCCTGAGGAGAGCGTTGGGGACATCAGGAGCTGGCAGCCATGGAAAGGGAAGAAGAACCGGAGCTAGTAGAGGGAAGCGCGAAGTCAGCAGGCCCGGTCGTGGCACCAACACGGCCGAGACACGCAACACCAATTGGATCTAGATTTTCAGGACAGGTTGATCCAGTCCTGGTTTTATTCCCCTGCATGCAGGTACTTAATCTTTCTTGCCTTAGGGAATGCAATAGGGAAATTGCAATAAGTTCTGAATGTAATGGGGTAAAACCAGGACTTGATAAACCTGTCCTGAAAATCTGGAGCCAGTTCACAACCCTTGAATCATCCACTTCCATCCCCAGATCAAAATTTCATTTGAGGTCAATATTCAAAAGCTATTTAGATGGCTATTTAGATGATAACTAATCAGGCTATAATTTATCTGGATATAAAAGGGGCATTCTGGGGAAGGGTTCAATTTATCCAGCTAACTTAGCCAATCTTATGAGAGAATTTATGTCCAGCTTTTATAAACAACGATATGCATAAACTTACAGGCAAGACATTGGGACATTACAAGTGTGAAAGATGCAAGGCTTGTAAGGTCACCCTTACCATTAAGGAATTTGTACATGCCATCACAAACAAGACATATTGGCTGAATCATTTCAGCACTTGTTCATCAAATTATGCGATCTATGTAGCAATATGCCCATGTAGAATGATATACGTAGGCAAAACCACTAGATGTTTTAGGACCAGAATATCTGAACATCAGAGTTGTCTTAAAACATGGCGAATTCAGGCGTCAATTCACAAATTCACACAGTTCAGATTTTTCATCATTGAACTTATTTCTTCACATCCTGGGAAGGGGGGGGAGGGGTAATCAAGAAAAAAAATGCTACTCCCTCTAGCGATTCAGACAGCCCCAAGATCCTGATATTATTCTGCAACTGCGATTTTCTAAGTTGTCCAGTTTATCTTCTAGCTACTAGTTTCTCTTTTGTAGCTGTGTCATCGTTGCATCCAGGGACTCCAGCCGTTTCTTTAGCTGATCCATCTTCTGTTCAACCACTGTAAGAATAGTATGATTAGCTTCCAAGTTTTCATGTAATTCATCCAAAGAGGACTGGAGCTTCTGCAGCTTGTCATTAACAGCAGCCAACACTGTTTTAATCAGCTCTGACACTAAAAGTGTCCAAAATTCCTTCTGCAGCAAGGCCTCCTTCCGACACCATTTTATCCTTAGCCAGCCTGTGTTTGTTTGTCCTCTCTCTCTTGGGTCTATTAGACATTTCCTATGACTTTTTTTTTTATGGCAAAATTGATCATTAAGAGAGGCCAACAATCAATGGACAAAGGACTGCAAATAATTCCAGCGGACGAATGAAAAAATAGTGAGATGACCGCTGATCCCTAGGGAGCTCTGACTAGCGACGACGACTGCTCTGTATCGCAACATCACAGGAAATCCCATCAAAACAAATCTAAAGTACTTTTAACCTATTGGATTAATTTATATCTGTCTGTTAGTGATCCTCCAGAGACTACAGTTAATCTACTTATAACTACCTGGTTATACACCTTATTGACCTTTGTTTTGAACTAATTCCCTGTTAATGTATCAAATACACAAATCTTTTATTGAAAATTGATAGGAATTGGTGTTTTGGTGCATGCCTTCTGATCCTTTGCTGCTGGAAAGGTGGAAGATGAGTGGTGGGCTGAAACCTAAATAGCTCGTAGTGTTCTCTAGAGCAGCCCTTCTCAACCAGTGTGTCACCAAACACCGGCAGGTGTGTCGCGTCTCCAGGTGTCCCACTGCCCCGTTGTACTTTCCTTCTCCCTTTTTCCAGCCCCCGTGGGCCAATTGAAAGCCTCCTTTCTTCCAACCCCCACTGCCCAATGGGAAGCCTCCTTCATTCTGCCTTCCCCCGCGCAGGCCAATCGGAAGCCTCCCCTTAAGGAGATATTCTTAGAAATACAGAGGGAATAATGATGAGCTTGCAGATACGCAAGCTGTTTCGGCAAGTCCCAGTCTTCCCACAGTTCCTCAAAAGAGTACAGACAAGTGGAGTTAGAATCAACCAAATGAGCTAGGTTATGAATCCCTTTTGAAGCCCATCTACGAAATAAATAGCAACTTAGACCAAGTGCAAAATCTGGGTTACTGGTTAATGTCAAAAAGGGTGAGACAGAGACCCACTGCAAGTCATCATTCCTCGCCACTAGAGCCAGGCTTTGTGGAAGGCTGTGAGCCAAAAAGCTGAAAGTTGTAACAAAGCAACTTTCTTTGTGTACAAAAGATAGAACCTATCTTTTGAGCTCTGTACATAGCCCTCCAATAGTAATTTTATCCACATCCCCAAATGTAAAATACCCCTAATTGAAGTTATCTGTTAAAGTATTTGGTTTTATGGATATATCCTTATTGACTGTTCATTCTGTTCATTGTAAAGGCTTTGCCTACTATATACCTGGTTTTAAGTTATGTGTAAACCAATGCGATGTGCAAACGGATGTCGGTATATAAAATCATTAAAAAATAAAATAAAATAAATAAATAAAAGCAAGTCTACTTGGCTTTAAATGGACCAAATTAATTAACGAATATGGAGGTGCCCAATCTGTCATTAGTCCCTCCATGTCGAATTTGGGTCGTTGGGATGCCAACTCCTGCAGATGACAAAGGAGACAGGCCACATTATAAAGGTATAAATTCGGGAAGGCCACTCCCTCGAAATTCCTGTCCAATCACAAGACGGCAAAACTCCATCGAGCTTTCCTATTCCTCCAAATCAAGGGAGCAAAAATAATGGATAATTGAAGTTTTAAGCTATAAAGGAAGCATTTGCATAGGGTAGAGAATTTTGGGGAGTATGACCACCTTAAGTAGGGTACAACGACCCATTAATGAAAGTGGAAGAGCTTTCCATCGTGCCAGCAAAGCCTGAAAAGACTGCAACGTGGATTCAGTATTCAAAGCATAAATCTCCTCAACCAAACTGGCAACTTGGATCCCTAAATATCTAAAGTGGGGTCCGGCCCAGGTGAACGGAAAGGGCCCTTTCAACCCAATTGCAACGTGGGGGATAGCGGAAATGCCACCAACCTCCCATAATTAATTCGGAACCCCGAAAACAGCCCATATAGATGAATAATCTCAATAATAGCTCCTAAGCTGTCAGTCAGGTTTCTTACGTAAAGGAGCATGTCATCTGCAAAAGAGTAAGTTTAACGCTTTTATGCTTAATCCCTATACCCTGAAAAATATCAAGGGCACGTAGCTTCGCAGCTAGTGGTTCTAAAGCCAGGACAAATTAATAAAGGAGACAAGGGGCAGCCCTCCGGGTACCCCTGCCCAGCAAGAAGGACTCTAATAGTGTCCCATTTACCAAAAGCTGAGCCTATGGTAATTGATATAATAATTTAACCCAAGATAGCATCGTTTCCCCAAAATTAAACCATTTTAAAATCTGAAACAAATAAGACCACTCCACATGGTCAAACGCCTTCTCTGCATCTAAACTAATGAAAAGGCCTTCAAGATTGCCATGTGACAATTGAAGTGAAGGATTTTAAAAGATTAGAAATACAGCCTTCTGTGATAATGGGGCAACCACCTCCATTATCACAGAACTTACCCTATTAGCCAGGACCGCAGCCAACAACTTGATATCTTGATTTAGAAGGGATATAGGCCTATATGAGGGTGTCAACGCAGGGTTTTTCCCAGGTTTGGGTAGCAAAATTATAGTAGTTAGATTATGGCCCACCTCAAAATGTCCCCTTTCTCTAGCAGCTCCTAACATGTCCTTTACCGGGGAAAGAATAAGGTCGCCCAACAGTTTATAAAATTCTGGGCCAAATCCATCAGGTCCAGGAGCTTTTAACAATTTCAGTTTTTTAATAGTTCCGAGTATCTCCGCCCCATTAATTGGCGACTCTTAACAACTCCTGTTCTTGCGCACTCAGCTCTGGCAACTTTAAATCAAAAAAACAAATTGTGATATGATTGATTATTAACCAGTCCAGCAGCATATAGAAACATAATAGAAAACAAAAGCTTTAGAAATAGAAGCGGTGGTAGTGAGATTCATCGCATGGTCTTTAATAAGCATTATGAGGCCTTTATAGAAACATAGAAATGACTGCAGAAGAAGACCAAACGGCCCATCCAGTCTGCCCAGCAAGCTTCACACATTTTTTTCTCATACTTATCTGTTTCTCTTAGCTCTTTGGTTCTATTTCCCTTCCACCCCCACCATTAATGTAGAGAGCAGTGATGGAGCTGCATCAGAATGAAATATCAAGCTTGATTAGTTAGGGGTAGTAGGGGTAGTAACCGCCACAATAAGCAAGCTACACCCATGCTTATTTGTTTTACCCAGACTATGTTATTCAGCCCTTATTGGTTGTTTTTCTTCTCACCTGCCGTTGAAGCAGGGAGCTATGCTGGATATGCATGAAGTATTAGTTTTACTTCTCCCCTGCCGTTGAAGCAGAGAGCTATGCTGGATATGCGTGAAGTATCAGTTTTTCTTCTCCCCTGCCGTTGAAGCAGAGAGCTATTCTGGATATGCGTGAAGTATCAGGTTTTTTTCTCCCCTGCCGTTGAAGCAGAGAGCTATGCTGGATATGCGTGAAGTATCAGTTTTTCTTCTCCCCTGCCGTTGAAGCAGAGAGCTATGCTGGATATGCGTGAAGTATCAGTTTTTCTTCTCCCCTGCCGTTGAAGCAGAGAGCTATGCTGGATATGCGTGAAGTATCAGTTTTTCTTCTCCCCTGCCGTTGAAGCAGAGAGCTATGCTGGATATGCGTGAAGTATTAGTTTTTCTTCTCCCCTGCCGTTGAAGCACAGAGCTATGCTGGATATGCATTTTAAGTGAAGTATCAGGCTTATTTGGTTTGGGGTAGTAACCGCCGTAACAAGCCAGCTACTCCCCGCTTTGTGAGTGCAAATCCTTTTTTCCACATTTCCTCTTGCTGTTGAAGCTTAGAGCGATGTTGGAGTCACAGTAACCATGTGTATGTTTATTGAATAAGGGTATTATCTCCAGGCAGTAGCCGTCATTCTGGCGAGCCACCCACTCTTCATTGACGGCCTCTTGACTTTATGGATCCACAGTGTTTATCCCATGCCCCTTTGAAGTCCTTCACAGTTCTGGTCTTCACTACTTCCTCTGGAAGGGCATTCCAGGCATCCACCACCCTCTCCGTGAAGTAATACTTCCTGACATTGGTTCTGAATCTTCCTCCCTGGAGCTTCAAATCGTGACCCCTGGTTCTGCTGATGTTTTTCCTACGGAAAAGGTTTGTCGTTGTCTTTGGATCATTAAAACCTTTCAAGTATCTGAAAGTCTGTATCATATCACCTCTGCTCCTCCTTTCCTCCAGGGTGTACATATTTAGATTCTTCAATCTCTCCTCATAAGTCATTTGATGAAGACCTTCCACCTTTTTGGTCGCCCTTCTCTGGACCGTCTCTACCTTGTCTCTGTCTCTTCCGAGATACGGTCTCCAGAACTGAACACAATACTCCAGGTGAGGTCTCACCAAGGACCTGTACAAGGGGATAATCACTTCCCTTTTCTTACTCGATATTCCTCTCTCTATGCAGCCCAGCATTCTTCTGGCTTTAGCTATCGCCTTGTCACATTGTTTCGCCGACTTCAGATCATTAGACACCATCACCCCAAGGTCTCTCTCCTGCTCCGTGCACATCAGCCTTTCTCCCCCCATCGAATACAGTTCATTCGGATTTCCACTCCCCATATGCATGACTCTGCACTTCTTGGCATTGAATCTCAGCTGCCATATCTTCGACCACTCTTCCAGCTTCCTTAAATCCCGTTTCATTCTCTCCACTCCTTCCGGCGTGTCCACTCTGTTGCAGATCTTAGTGTCATCCGCAAAAAGACATACCTTACCTTCTATCCCTTCCGCAATATCGCTCACAAAGATATTGAAAAGGACCGGTCCCAACACCGATCCCTGCGGTACACCACTTAAAACCGCTCTCTCTTCAGAGAGTGTTCTTTTTACCATCACACATTGTCTTCTGTCCGTCAACCAGTTTGCAATCCAGGCCACCACCTCGGCACTCACTCCTAAGCTTCTCATTTTATTCACCAGTCTCCTGTGCGGGACAGTGTCAAAAGCTTTGCTGAAATCCAAGTAGATGACATCGAGTGCTCTTCCTTGATCCAATTCCTTGGTTACCCAGTCAAAAAAGTCAATCAGATTTGTCTGACAGGATCTTCCCCTGGTGTATCCATGCTGCCTCTGGTCCATCAATTCTCCCAACTGTAGATAGTTCACTATTCTCTCTTTCAGCAGTGACTCCATTACTTTTCCCACCAATGAAGTGAGGCTAACTGGTCTGTAGTTACCAGCCTCTTCTCTGTTCCCACTCTTGTGAAGCAGGACCACCACTGGCCTGCTGAGTTTGCTAACCTTGCCAATAATTTACCAGATTTATTACCCCAATGATGGAGTTTATATTTAAGAAAAAGAACATTCTGATGTGCTCGGATATCTAAGAGATGATCTAGTTCCCTGCGGGCTGCCACCAATCTCTCCTTAGTAGACTGGCTAAGATCCTGAATGTGAGCTCTTCGTAACGTCATGATCTGTTTTGTTAAATCTAGGATTTCTGTTTAATATATGCCTGGTAAGCCAGGATATACTCCCACATCACAGCCTTTGCTGTGTTCCAAAACAGAACGGGATCTATGTCAGGCATTAGGTTAAATTCTACGTACTCATTCCATTTATCCCTGAGGTAAACATTAAAGCGCTTATCCGTATAAAGATAAGGTGGCATGGACCAGTAAAAATTTCCAGTTGCCATGAAGGCTAGCTCAAAAGTAGTCAGAACCAAGGCATGATCCGAAAATGGGACATCATGAATCTCAGTAGACACCAGCTTATGAAAAGGAATTCAGATACTAAAATATAATCTATTCGTGAATGTACATTATGCACATGAGAGTATAATGTAAGTTCCCAGTCTTTGAGGTGAAGAGTACGCCAAGAATCTATTAGGCGTAGCTCTTGAGACAAGAAGCCCACTCCAAAATCTGCCTGATTTTTTTTAGGAGTCTTGGGAGAATTACAGTTGATACTAGGGTTTTCCACCACGTTGAAGTCCCCGCCCATAATCACTGCATTTCCTTTCCATTGAGAACTTTGGCAAGTAAGGTAGAGAAAAAATGGTGAGAATAAACATTGGGAGCATATATATATATTGACCAGGCCACCTTGACTTTGCAATGCACCTATAACCACAGTGAATTAGCCGTTTGGGTCTGAATAGCAGTTTTCTTTAACAAAGGTAATGTTCGTATTAATTAGAATAGCCACTCCCCGCTGCCGTGAAGAAAAAGAAGAAAAATAACAATGACCAACCCACTCCCGTTGCAACATCTGGTGCTCCTCATTATCCAAGTGAGTTTCCTGAAGATAGACAACATGAACTCTTTGCTTCCTCAAGTCTGCAAGACGTTTCTTACGTTTAATAGGGGAGTGTAGACTCTCAATGTTTAGAGTAGAAAAGTTAATACTAGACATCTAAGCAATTATCAGCAAACAAACAGAGATATGAATATTGCATCAGAACAGGAGGGATCCCCCAGCACAGATCCACTCCTCTCCTCACATTACAGACAGGTACAGAGAAACAATAAAGGTTGTATTCAGATAGGAGACCATTCATCCATACACTCACACACACTGACATATCATATGTGTGACACAGGCTCTCACATACACACATGAACTTATACATATTCATTCTTTCACACAAACAAGAGGCTTACACACAAGAAGCTCACACTCTTGCACAAAAGCACACAGGCTCTTGCTCTTTCACATGCATACACACACACACACACACACACATGTTCTCGCTCTCAGGGCCTCCAAATACCTTAGGGTCGCAATGGGATGGGGTCTGCTACAGTCTTGCTGGACTTCTCTTCAGGCCACAGCAGGATAGGTGATGTCGGCGGTGCCCAGGGCGAGTCCTACACAAAAACCAATATTGCTCACGCACCTGTCACCCACTCCCCCCAAATTAGTCTTTCTCTCACCAGTCGCAGTGAGAGGACTACAGCACGAGGGCCGAAAGCAGCGAAGGTGCGACTGCTCTGCTCCCCTTGCTGAAATTGCGGAGCTGTTTGCAGTCTGTGCTGTGCACTTCTGCCTTAGTGCTGTCCCCGCAGGATGTAAAGCTAAGCAAGCCATTTTCCAAAATTGCTTCTGTTGTTCAGCGGGGGCCTGAGGGAAAGGAAGAGAAGTAGAGCACGGATTGCTGATGCCTGGTCTCAGGGAAGGAGATGGAACCTTGGGGATGTGACTGGACGGGAGAGTTGAGCAGAGACAGCATCTAGCAGCATTGTAGGCAGGCAGGCAGCACACAGGAACCAGGGGTTGGGGCAAGGTAGGGCAGTGACTAATAGGCAAAGGCATACCTAGAATATTGGCACCTGGGGCGGATACTTCTTTGGCACTCCCTCCCCCCAATATATAATTTAAAAATTTCCTAAAACATAGATAAAATATTTCAAAACATCAGACACATCGAATAACACCCAATAATTAAAACTAATAAGAATTTTAAAAATCTCCCGCTCTCCATATCTGTCATCGTAAGATTGTTGCATGCAAGCACAAACACAATATGCTCCCTCTCCCCCATACACACACACATACATGCTTGGTGAGAGACAGAGGGAGGATGTGTGTGTGAGAGACACACCACACACTTTCTCTGTAACTCTCTCACACACAGACATGCTTCTTCCAACTCTCTCTCTCTCTCACACTAACACACACATACAGTTTCTCTGTACCTGTCTCACACACAGACATGCTTCCTCTGTATTTCTCTCTCTCTCTCTCACACGCACACATGTAGACAAAAACTGAACTGGAAACCACAAGCTAGATTTTATATGCACTGTAACAATGGAAAAGCAGAAAATCACTATTCTTCAAACAATACAATCAAGAAATATAAAACAATCAGAATAGTAAAACCATACTAAAAATATACATTTCAAAACAGCTGATGACTAGAATAATATCAATAATTAAAGATCCTGTACAAATTTTTAAAAATTTCCTAAACATCGATAAAATATTTCAAAACAGCAAACATTAAATAACACCCAATAATTAAAATTAAAAAGGATTTTAAGAATCTCCATACCTGTCACCCTGAGATTGTCGTGACCTGGGGGTACACACACACACACAAACAAAATATGCTCCCTCTGTCTCTCACACACATTCATGCTTGGTGAGAGACAGAGGGAGCTTGAGGGTGTCTGTGTGTGTGAAAAAGAAAACACATGTTTCCTCCATCTCTCTCTCATACATACACGCTTCCTCTTTATCTCTCACACACGATTCCTCTCATCTCCCCTCCCCACACACAAATGCTTCCTCTTTCTCATCCTCACCCCTGCACACAGGCACTCTCTCACACATATGCACACACAGGCACAAACATACCCCCACACACCTTCATACACACCCACACACCCTCATACACACACACACACAGTCATTCGCACACACACACCCACACCCTCATACACTGGCACTTACTCTCACAGGGCCAGTCTCTCCCTTTTTCGGCTGCCTGCGGAAACGCTGTGCCTTTTCTTCTGCCGCCAGCTCCCAGAGTGCCACCACGCTGGCTCCAGGAAATGCCTCAAGAAACAACAACGCTTTCTGCTATCCAGGAAATGCCTGCCACTGCAGCTCCTTGCTTTTGCTGACGGGGCTTCCCCAGGGCTGGTGCTAGCTTTTTTGTTGCCCTGTGTAAACAATTACTGTGCTGCCCCCTCCCCCACCCTTCATTCATTCTCTGTCCTGGGCCACCAAACAAATGCCCAACTCCTTTCAGTAATACAAACTTTAAAAACTGACACCATCTCCCCCCCCCCCCCCGAACCCATGATTGGTGCAAGGAAGTAGGTGCCGTAGGCGAACCTTATAGCTTTGCACAATGCCCCGCCCATTCCACACATATACATATTTATATTTTACATGAAAAATATCAAAGTACAGTGTTCAGTGGTAAAAATCACTTACATTATATTTACATGCACTGCTGTGATGCCAGCTTGAAATCCCTGCAAAAAAGACACTCGGAACCTATATGTTTTTAGGCCTATTGTGATGTATGTTGGGTGTGGGCTTGACCTGTGAAATTCTTAAAACACTAATACATTTCCTGTTAGGAGAATGCCTTACCTCAGTCACACCTGCAAACCATAAACAGACCCTTACCAAATACAGAATTGAGCAACCATAAAGTAAAATTACAAATGCGCAGACAAAAACTGAACTGGAAACTGCAAGAAGCCAGATACTCTATGCAGTGCAACAATGAAAAAACAGAACTATCACCTCAATCCAGAATGGTGCCTTCTATAATTGCCTGCTGATTGGCCATGAGTGCGCCAGCAAAATAATTTATTTACATGGCACTGCACCTGATGGGATTATAATAAATTAGTTCTTTGACATATAGTGACACATTCAGATTGTGCGACGAGATTAGAATGCAGAATTTCCCAGATAGTAACACCTCTGAGAGGAGACAGCTGCTGGTTTGAAAAAATGTCAAGCTTGTCTCAATCAGACATCAGGCGACAGAGAAACCAAAAACATGGTTTCTGAGCCTTATGCTGTGTAGAAGCAAGTTAAGGAATAAACTGGATGTGAAAGCAGCAAAGAGAGATTCTAATGTAGAGTTCATAAATTGGATCGCCCATCAGCACATGAGGTTTTATGATGACTTTATTTATTTATTTAAAAACTTTTCTATACCATCGCAACGGTTTACATTTCGGCACGAAATAGGTTTGGTTTGGTTTCTAAGTTATCCATAGTGTGCTAATATTTTACGGTTACATAGTTCAATAATATACTCTAAATGAGAATTGGGTTGGGGTAACTATTTATATGATTTTGGGATAATCATATATGTGTATACTGTTTTAATTTAATATTTAATTATAGGTAAAAATAATAAAATTGTCAATTCTACCTTTTATGGTGACTTTCAGCTGTATGTATTTGTTGTTAGTGCTCTCATTGTGAAATGCTTTACCAGTATTTTAGTGATTACGGGATTACAAAAGAGAGAATTGTTTTATAATCATCATTTTGTTATTTTTCCCTTGACATCCCAGAGAAAGAGAGAGCAAAAGGACTGTCTGTGTGTATGACGGACCAATATTACTATATTCCCTACGACAGTAGATCCAATGCCACTGAAACCTAGAAAACTGTGACGAGAGGCAGTGACTCTTTTCCTGCTAAATTATTTTTCGCCATCCACACGATCACTGCTGAACAGTATGTACTACAATGCGATGCACTAACAGAAAGCGAAACACAGTTTTCTCTGGCATTTATCTGCGCTTTCATTTCTAAACTGCACCCAGTATTTTGGTGGAAGAACCCAAGATTGCTCAAGTGAAAATCTCTGTGACTTGAGCTCTGCATGTAGGTCTCCAAGTATTTGGTTTTGAATATTCCAAAAATGGGTTTTAAGCTATAGTGAGATATTTGCATAGATTTTTTTTGTATTATTATTAATACAGCAAGGGTTACCTATAACTCTGCAAATGTTAGCTTGCCAGACCACTGTAACTGAGAATGATGGGTGATATTTTGGATCTAACCCCAGCACTCCCTGTGCAAAATAAATACAGCAAAATACTGAATCCTTTCCTGTTCTGACTGCATGCCTATATGATTGCAATGTACATTTTCATTAAACTTAGAAGAATGAAAGAATCTTGTTTAGAAGTGAAATATTCCTAGCCATGTAGATATATAATGTACAGTGTTGCACTGTAAAAGAGATACAATATTGGACATGATCACAATAAAACTTCATGATTTTATGGTGAATAGTACAGTTTTCAGGCTATCTGGAATGGTGCAGTAAACTAAAAGAAATAGATTCAAGGCTCAAAATTCACCTTTATTTGTCACATAGAGGCAGGGCATAATAACTGTCTAGCATACCAACCTTAGCTATTGCTTGTGATTGAGGGGTAGGTTTCAAAGTAAGTTAGGACAATGATAGAGCCTTCAAACCATGTCCCAGTGTAATGTACCAGTTTACAGTAAATTATGTGCCTCTAGTTTAATGGAGTGGAGCCACCAGCTAAATCCAAGTCATCGGTAATGCATCGATCCACTCCTGGTTTTTTTTTTTTCCATGTTACCTTTCTAAGAATTTTGAGATTTCTCTTGTGACAATACAAATGCTTAACGAAGGAAGACGTGAGAAAAAATAAAACCAGAAAAACCTCAGCATCCCTCATAATGATGTGGGAAATAGCAGTTCTGGAAGAGATCTACTCTAATTTGTCATCCATACTTTTATTGTAGGTATGCCTGGGGGAAACTTTTGTTCCTTTTCTCACTCTCTGTATTTAAGTATATTTAGTGGTGATGAAAGCTGCTATACTTGTCAGCATCTGATACAATAATGATCTGCAGCTCAGGCATTTCTTGTCTTTAGCTGTGTTGGCCATTATTGCTTAGAAGATTTACAGAAAGAACATTTAAGTAATAGTTGAAGGAAATTACCCAAAGAAAAACTTTCACTAGTGGTCACTTTCTTCTAACGACGCGCCAAACATTTACTGCCATCTAGTGGACATATGGGGGAAGGCAAAGCCCTATAGAGGATAAGATTAGATGATACCAGACCAGATCAATGCCAGCCTGAAGTACTGAGCACACTCCCCTTAATCTTCATGATTAGGGAAACAGCTCAGTAATGAGAATGGGTAATGTAAAAGGGGTCAGTCCATGTCCAATGAGCCTGCTTTAGTTTTGTGCAGTCAGTATTGAGAATTATATCGGCTCACCAGAAATTTACATATAAATTGTGTTAACATTATGTCACAAATTATCCCTAATGGCTGGGATAGGTAATGTCCAAATATTAAAACCATAATAATGACTCCAAAGGAGCTGTCTTCAGACAGAAGATCTTTGTAATTAGCCTTTTTAGCAGAAAGTTGCTTGTGTGAAAGGGTGTATAGGGGTTTGTGTGGAGTCTTCTCCATGATCTCTCTTTTTCCTGCACCGAAGCCGGAAAAAAAAAAAAAGAATTATCACAAAATGGATGAACAGCATACTTTGTTTTCATTAGGGGCAATAGGTGGGGGAGGGTTGGAATATTGCAGGCAAGACTCAGAGGAAGAAAAATAAACTCGCTGTTACTTTCACACTCGTACATGCAATGAAGCAAAAGGTAACATTGCAAAAAATGGTCACTGTTTCTTTCCTTTCTTTTTTTCGTTCTTCACAGATTTACCTGGTTAAGACCACATGTGTTCAATATCAGTGGTACCACGTGCATCACCAACTGACTTTTTCTGAAGATATTGATATAGCATCTGATATGTTTGTGCAGTTCAATAAATCTCTGCAAAAGAATTGCTAAGTCTGGAAGCAGAAGTCTAGCCATATTTGTAATTGATTTGAGATGAGTCCTATGAATGCCTAAAGGAATCAGGCAAATAAATAACTAGGAATAACCCAAAGTCCTTTCTCCAGAAATTGAACCACATGGCAACTCTGCTATGGCATTGCTACAAAGCCAGTGGTTCTCAGAGCAGTGCTTGGGAACTCTGCAGCCAGTCTCTTTTTCAAGCAATCCCAAATAAATATGCGTTGCATAAATATTCATATCAGCTTGGTTCTTATACACGCTAAACCTATTATTCAAAAGCCCTAGGCACCTAACGGTTCCTCAGTTGGGCGCGCTTTTTTTTCAGTCCTACCGTGAGACTGAAATGTTATAAACACAGCTACTACCAGACACTCAATTGAGTACGAGACCGTGCATACCTGTGTGCAACATGCAGAAGGTAAATATGTACATTTTTCAATATCTAGCCGTTGTGAAGAAACCACATTCATGGCTTAGGCGCGAGTATCACTGTAATTATAAATCGCATATTGAGATATTTCCTGCAGCTTTGGAACGGGGTCTTAATTAAGAAATACTTTGAACAGACCGGCAAGTTGTACGATCTTACAGCATGACGTGGTAGTGTATCAATCTAACTTAGATTTTGTCGGCATGTCCGTTGATAACACAAAGCTGCAAGTGAGGTTGTTCTGCGGTGTATTAGAGCTTAGATAATGTTATGAAACAGTGCATCTACTTTATTCTAATTCTCTACACTTAGACCGGAAAGCAATGATCATTTTCTTTAAATAATAGCCGGATCAAGATTGTATTGTAATATTCATATATGTGATTTAATTAAATGTTTTTCAATTATAAAACTAGTCATGCCCCAAACCAGATATAAGAGAGTAATCGCCTCATCTTGAATGATTCTCACCTTTAAGAGGTTCGGTTCTTTATCCTAGACTACAGACAAGTAATGATACTAGGCACAGTGCTTTTTCTTCTGGCCAATGTTGGTTGCAACACAGCAGAAGTACAAATCTTGACTGAATTGACACCAATAGTGGTGTATACAATAGCCATATCGTGCCTATCCAAGAGCATCAGACTGCGGCATATCTAGCTCTTTGCAGTTTTTTAGTAAGTATTTGCAATTTTTAGCGAGGTATGCATGATGCAACACTAATTGCCTGTTTCAGCTTTCCACTCATTTATTTAATATGCACTCTCCGGGTTTAATCCCTACATATTATCGGTATTTGTACTGTAAGTTTTAGTATATATATTTTTATTTATAAATTCATTTAAGTAATATCAACAGTCGTGCACTTAATTAACATTAAACAAGAGCATCAGGCTGTGACACATCTAGCTCTTTCCTGATTTTTTGAAGGCCCCAGGCTTAATCCCCACGTACAATTATTAAAATTATTTTTATTATATATCTCAGTGGATATCAACAGGAGTGCATACAGTAGCCATTTTGTGTATATTCAACATCAAACAAGATTATCAGGCTGTGTTGTATCCAGCTTTTTTGCAGTTGTGTAGTGAGTATTTTTTTTATTGAATAAGGTGCATTATACAAATAAATTGGGTGTCCATTGAGATATACATATATTTTTTTCACTATCCCAAATCCAATAATCATAGGTATCTATAGTTTCATCACTTAGGCACATAGGGGTAGATTTAAAAAATTTGCGCGATCGCGTACTTTTGTTCGCGCACCAGGCGCCAACAAAAGTACGCTGGATTTTATAAGATTTGCGCGTATCTTATAAAATCCGGGGTCGGCGCGCGCAAGGGGGTGCACATTTGTGCAACCTGCGCGCGCCGAGCCCAGCGCGCGCTGCCTGTTCCCTCCGAGGCCGCTCCGAAATCGGAGCGGCCTCGGAGGGAACTTTCCTTCGCCCTCCCCTGCACCTTCCCTTCCCTTCCCCTACCTAACCCACCCCCCCGGCCCTATCTAAAACCCCCCCCCCACCTTTGTTGGCAAAGTTACGCCTGCTGAAAGGCGTAACTTTGCGCGCGCCGGCTGGCAGCCCCGCTCCGTGTTCCGGTCCCGGGGGCTGGTCCGGAGGCCACGGCCACGCACCCGGAACGCCCCCCAGGCCGAAACCACGCCCGCGTCGCCGCCCCCGAAACGCTGCGTCACGCACGACACGCCCCCAAAACACCGCGTCACTCCGGGCACACGCCCCGACATGCCCCTTTTACAAAGCCCCGGGACTTACGCGCGTCCCGGGGCTCTGCGTGCGCCGGCGACCTATGCAAAATAGGCGCGCCGGCGCGCAGGGCATTTAAAATCCGCCCTATATTATTTATTTTTCACATTCACCCCTTCTTTTTGAATATAGGATGTGGCACTTTCAATGATTAGTATTTAATATTCCAAGGTTTTTACATTATAAGATTCAAAGATGGAAAGATATACTGTTACCATGTTTCATGATGTCTCTCATAACATTAATAGGTACACCTAACTCAAAGAAAACAATGAGATTCTGATTTGATTCACGGTACTCTTTATTAAGGAAAACACAACAGTACATACAGGTATTTCAGATATACAAACAATCCAACACTCATGTGTATTTTTGTAACAACACACTTTATGTTGTATTGTGGTTTTTAGATGTGTTCCAAGGGCTTCATAAGTTCAATATCTTGATCTCTCTGTGCTACTTTTAACTCATGTTGTGTCATTGTATACCACTTTTTTGTAGCTATGCGTGTTTTAAATGTACTTCATTTGCTTTATTTGTTTTTATTTCAAATGCTATTGTGATGTCTTCACAAATTTATTCGTTTATGAATGTTTAATTAAAATTGTATGGAATTTTTTTATTACAGTAGCCCCTGAGGCAGCTCTATATGTAGAGCGAAACTCGGCCAGAGTCGAGCGCAGATACTGTGTGAATAAAGTTTTTTGCCTTTACACAGAGCTCATCTTTTTTGGTCACAAGACAGGCTTACGCAGGATAAGTTAGGCCTTAGTGGATATGGTGAGCATGGCATGCCATACCTAGAAGCGTCAGGCCGCTGTGGTTATATTTGGAGTAAATGCAAACGAAAGACATGGAATAGAAAGGTCACACATGCAGCATCAAAGCAGGAGAGGGATGTATGACACTAAATAAAACTATTTGTGGGTTTCAAAAACAAAGTAAACAGTTCTTTTAAGTTAAGAATAGATTTATTTAAACAATCTTCATAAGTAGTATAGTCCCCCAACACGGCCATGTTTCACCGATGGGGCTATGTTGGGAGGGACAAACAATAAGGGGTAAATTTTAAAAACTTGTGCACACACATGGACACGCAATTTTATAACAAGCGCGCGCCAGTGCACACATGTTATAAAATCAGGGGTCAGCGCGTGCAAGGAGGGTGCGGCCTGGGAGGGAACTTCCCTACCCCCTATAGTAACCTTCCTACCCCTTCCCCTAACCTTCCCGCTTTTAGCCCTATCCTAACCCCCATCCAAATGCTTGTCTTACCATTTGCTCCTGTCTCAGGGCAGGAGCAAGTTGCGCGCGGCGGCACCCTGCCGGCACGCGAACCCCCGGCACAGCAGCAAATGGCCACTGTGCCGGACACCTCTAGCCATGCCACGCCCCACCCCAGACCACCCCACCCCTTTCCCGAGGTCCCGGGACTTCCACACATCTCGGGGACTTACGCCCGTGGCCGGGCCTTTCAAAATTGGCCTGGCACTCATAAGCCCGGCCACGGGCATAAATCCCTGGGATTTACGCGCGTAAGGTTTTGAAAATTTACTCCTAGGGATTTTGGGTGAAGAAACAAACAAATAAATTCAAGAAGAACAGAGGCACATACAGTAAGAATAAGCTGTTACAGTAAAATTACACAGCAAAAGGCTCATACCAAGAAATGTCCAACTTATAAGAAATTCCAGAAACTGATCCCAGAGAATTCACACAAATCTAAAAATAAAACAGTTGAATGCTCAGAGGTCGATGCATAAATAAATAAATAAATAGATAAATAACCCATGAGGATTATATACTGACCTCATGTTAACCCCGTTTTAAAGTATATGCAGCATATCGGAGAGGTACACGAAAACAGGACCTTAAATAAGACAAAACTGAAATTGAAAGAGCTTACTGCAAGACATGACCTGAGAGGAAACAAGGAATTAGTATAAGAGAAACTAATCTGTAGAAATGATCTTAGAGTGGTCAAGAGACCATGGGAATGATTTTACATATTTTTATGTCATCTAAAAGAAAAAGAAGAGAGAACATGAACGCAGGAGAATTACAGGAGGAATGACATTTTTACTCCAAATAGTTGTTGAGGCGAAGCAGGCAGAGGAAGTCAGTGGAGTTATGACCCTCCAGTGGCACTTGGAACACGGCAAGCAGAGGAACTCACTGGAGTCATGACCAGACTGTGATGCTTGGGGCTCACCAGGCAGCAGAGTCATGACCCTGCAGTGGGTTTTGGGCTAAGCAGGCAGAGGATCTCAGTGGAATCGTGACCCTGAGGTGGTACTCGAAACATGGCTGACAATACAAGGATGTATCATCCCTCTATGGTAGTGTGAGGTATATGGCAATGGAATGCTGCTGCTGGATGTGCTGTCAGACCCCTGTGCTGTTGGTGTTGAGGTAAGGCTGCTGCTGCTGCTGGATGTGCTGTCAGACCCCTATATTGAGAGGCCCCAATGTTGTCGTTGGGAAAATTTCAGAAGGAAGCAGGACGTGACAGACCCCAGTGTTGCTGATGGGGGACGTCAGGAGGAAAAAAGCTTAGTCCGACACAGGTGTTTATTTATTTATTTAAATGTACTTATTGTCCTTTTAAAGTTTGGGGCGGGTTACAATTAAGACATTCATAACAAAATAATCATAATAAGACAAACAGAACTTGTATAAACAAAACAAAGAAAAACGAGCTGATATTCAGGAATGGGCCTGGAAGGAGCCTAGATGTCTGGACTAAGGGACTAGGAGAAGAAAATATTATGGTCTGTTAAGATCTTTATATGCTTGATTAAATAAATTATGTTTCAATGCTTTTTTTTTAAAGCTCTTGCATCAGATAGTAATCTTATGTGGAATGGTATAGCGTTCCATATTATGGGGCCAGCAATGGAAAAGGCATGCTCATGAGTCATTAAGAGTCTTGTTTGTTTAGGTGAAGGTACTTCAAGTGGGAATTGATTTTGTGATCTAAGATTTCGTGAGGAAACATAGAAATGAAGGATTGCATGCAACCAGGTACTTTTAACATTGTGTATTAGGTTGTGCAGTGGCATCTATGGCACAAGTGAAAAAGTGCACCCTCACCCTGAACACAATGAGCTGGGAGGCTGTTAAATGTAGGGAGCTTTAATTTTTATTTTTCTTCAGCAACTTCTTCCTGCTCTTTGGGTTTCCAGCTCAATTGGAACCAGTACAGGGATCCTGGTGCCATGAGCTTTCATTCAAAAACTGAACTGGAAGTTCACCAGAGAAATGTATTTATTTATGAAATGCATTTCTATTTCTCTGAAATAGAAACAGAAATATTTTTCCTCCTGTATTCCACAAAATAAGGTATCGTGAGTTGTACATTCCCAAAGTTGGTTTATTCCATTCACTAAACTGAATATAAAATGCTTTTTCTACCTTTGGTGGCTGAACATTTTATTTTTCTAATCACTTTGGTCCTTTTTGGAAAACAGCACAAGCCAGGCAGCTATAGATCCCTACACAGAAACTACATGCAGAATATCTTGCCCCAGTCATATATATAGAATATATATATGATATATATATGATATATACAGACACTCACCAAATAAAGAACAAAGAGACCATAAAGTATACATCGAAACAGACAGGCAGAACCTGAACTGGAAACCACAGTGTAACAATGGAAAAACAATCACCATTCCTCATAAAATATCAAATAATAAAATCAAGAAATAAACCATCAGCCATAATAGTAAAACCATACTAACAAAAGGATAAGTATTTCAAAACAACTGACAAATAGAAAATCCAGTAATTAAAAACTCATTTAAAAATATTCCAAATGGCAATAAAATATTTCAAATCATTAGATACCATCAATAACACCTAAAATAGGGAATAGCCACTGCTATTACTGGTATCAGTAGCATAGGATCTACTTAGTGTTTGGGTACTTGCCAGGTACTTGTAGCTTGGATTGGCTACTGTTAGGAACAGGAAACTGGGCTTGATGGACCGTTGGTCTGACCCAGTATGGCAATTTCTTATGATCTTATGTTTTAAAATGAAAATTAATGAAGATATTTTTAAAAATCCCCCACTTTTCCTACCTGGGTACTTTAGATTTTCAGATGGCCTGAGATTGTCATGGATTTGCAGGGGGTGGGTTTTGTTGCACACAAACTTTCTCCTCTCTCTCCTCTGCTCAATCATGTACACACACACACACACACACACACATATTCTCTCTCTCTCTCACATGCTCAGTCATACATACATACACACATACACAGGCTCTCTCTCATGTGTTCAACCAGCTGTCATTGCTATGTTACTATGTGTCCGTGTGTGTGTGTGTGTGTCAGTACACACTCCCTCACATGCTGAATCATATATACATACACAAGCTTTCTCTATGTTCAATCATACACTCACATGCTCTGTCTCATATGCTGAGTCATATATATAAACACACAAGTTCTATATTATGCTCAATTGCACATGTACATTTTCTGTTTCTCATGCTCAGTCCTACCTACATGCACTGTCTCTCATGCTCAGGCAAGCACAAACACACACGCACAGTCTCTTCTGCTCATACACACACACACACACACACACACATATGCTCTGTTTCTTATGCTCTTTCACTTGTTTCCCTCTCTGGAAGAACAAGAGGAAGCAGCAGCAGCCCAGACAGTCAGTAGACTCTTCCTTTTGCTTCTAGTCTCCAGACCCTGCTATTTTTGCTCACTATTGTAAGGGTGGGGAGGGGAGGTAGATGCTGCTTCTTTCTGCCTCTCCGGTCATACTCCTCCTAAATTTTGTGGAGAGGGTGGGGGAGGCCATTTCTTTCAGTTATGCAGGCCATGCTCCTCTTGACTGCTGATGCAGGAACAGGGATTGGGAGGCCAGGCCTCTTCTTATGGTTCCATTGCTGTGCTTTTTCTGACTCCCAGAGCTGGGGAGTGGAAGGCAAATGCTGTTTCTTTCAGCCTCACAAACCACTGCTGTTCTTGATTGCTGGGGTGAGTTGAGCTTGGGTTGAGGAGGAAGTAGACGTATCTTTGTCTAACAGTAGACAGAGTGAAGAGCAATGAAGCTTGCTTTAAGCTGGGCAGCAGCATTGGTGATTATTTTTCTCCTGATTGAGGACATACATACTTAATTTTAAGGACAGCTGTGATGGTAGGCAGGATACCGAAAGCAGGCAAAGCAGTTCCTGCCCAAAGTATCAAGTGAAGGGGAGGCAGCTTTTCAGCCACACTGTAATAGAGATGGTGTCCTCTAGTAAAAGGCACCTATCGCTGAGGCCATATCGGCCATTGATTAGCTATAGCTCTGAGGTTGTGTATTATGAATAGTATTTTATATATTATCCTCCATTGTACAGGCAGCAAGTGGAGGGAGTGCAAAGCACAGCTGACATGACCATGCTATCTAGTATTTGTAAGTAGAGTTATGATTTGGCCGAATCTTTCGGTCGGGCCTTTGTTATCGGCCCGCTGTGGGAAATTTTGTTTTCCTGCGGTTTGGGCCGAATTTATTTCGTCTGTTCCCGAAACGATGCCCAAAACCCGCCCCAACCCTTCAGATTTAAAAAACAAAACCCAAACACACCCCAACCCTTCAAATTTAATTATTTGCAACTCCCCATATGACCCCCCCCCCAAGACTTGCCCAACCCCCCCCCAGACTTACCAAAAGTCCCTGGGTGGTCCAGCGGGGTCCTGGGAGTGATCTCCCCCTCTCAGGCCATCGGCTACCACTAATCAAAATGGCGCTGTTGGCCCTTTGCCCTTACCATGTGACAGGGGCTATCCGTGCCATTGGTCTGCCCCGTCACATGGTAGGAGCAATGGATAGCCCGCGCCATTTTTTAAGATGGCACTGGCCGTCACATGGTAAGGGCAAAGGGCCATCAGCGCCATTTTGGGCAAAGGGCCATCAGCGCCATTTTGATTAGTGGTAGCCGATGGCCCAAGAGGGAGAGATCACTCCCAGGATCCCGCTGGACCACCAGGGTCTTTCGGTAAGTCTTGGGGGAGGTCAGGCAAGTCTTGGGGGGTCGGGAGGGTGGGGGTTGCAATTAATTAAATTTGAAGAATTGGGGTGGGTTTGGGGTTGTTTTTTTTGTGCCCTTTCTCCCCTCCCCAAAAACGATAAGAAAACCACACAAAATTTCATGGGTTTTCTTATCGTTTCATCCCCCCCGAACCATGACGAAATAGGAAATATCGTCTCTATTTCCTATTTTGTCGCAAACGAATGCACATCCCTATTTGTAAGTAGTCGGGCAGCTGAGTTTTTGTTGTTGGAGATTGGTCAAGTGGTAGCAGGATGTGATAGACCCCAGTTTTGTTGATGGGGATGTGTCAGGAGGCAACAGGATGTGTCAGACCACAGTACCTAGTGGCTCAGGTGGCAAGGCCCTTACTCTTCAGCCAAGCAGGCCCCTGGTTCAAGTCCAGCCCTGCTATGAGGCAGGTGGGGTGCAGGGGAAGCCTATGAGCTTCTAGTGAGCCTGATGGCAAAGAATCTTTCATAACTTCTTTTGGCAGTAGAAGAGGACTGGAAGAGACCCTTCGTTTCTTTGAGTAAAGATCATTTTAATGGTGGTTAAAGAGGATTGGTAAATATAGCTTTGGGAAATCTTTGGATTTATAAAAGTTTGGAGAAAGGTGAAATAGTGGGATATATTATTTAGAGTTTGTGTGTGTCTGAAGTAATAATTCTAGTGTCTGTCTTTCCCACCCACTCAATCCTTGATTTTTAGGCAAGAGACACTTTCTCATTAAAAATCAATCAGGCTCTTATCTAAATCATACTATTGTACCAACCCTTACTGAAAGTTTAATCATCCCCTTGTAGGACTCTATCTGATTAATTAGTAAATTCACCTGTAAATTTAAAGTACTCTAATTCCAACTCCCTTAGTATCCTAAACTTAACTAGGAACTCAAAATTAAGATGAAGGCAGCAGTCCAGCAGCAAGAGGGGGGGCTTTCCAGACTTTTGCATTGAGTGTCACATGTATGATTTTTTACCCACCGGTGAGAGATTGTATGTGTGCACTGGTGCAAAGAGCTCCTGGCTCACAGGGAACGAGTCCAATCTCTGGAGGCTAAAGTAGCAGACTTGGAGGAGTTAAGGCAGACAGAGAGGTACATTGATGAGACCTTCAGGGACATGGTAGCCAAGTCCCAAATCCAGTCTGGTAGCGCCAGTGCTGCCTTGGATCAGAAAGGTCTTTGAGTGGGAGAACATCACCCTGGTGTAATAGGAAGTGATCCTATAGCAAGGACCTGCTCTCCAGGTGATGTATTGTCCTCTCGCACTGAGGACAAGTCTCCCAATGCTACTGCCCAGGAGGGAAGGGTTAGGCTGGCCATCATAGTTGGTGATTCAATTATTTCCTGGGTGGTAACTCCTAATATGGAACCTAACATCATGTGACTTCAGTATGGTTTATTTTTCCCTATATGCTACACCTTGCACTTATACACATTAAATTTCATCTGCCATTTGGATGCCCAATATTCTAGTCTTACAAGGTCCTCCTGCAATTTATCACAATCCGCTTGTGATTTAACTACTCTCAATAATTTTGTATCATCTGCAAATTGATAATCTCTCTCGTCGTATTCCTTTCCAGATCATTTATAAATATATTGAAAAGCACCGGCCCAAGTACAGATACCTGAGGCCATCCACTGTTTACCGTTTTCCACTGGGAAAATCGACCATTTAATCTTACTCTCTGCTTCCTGTCTTTTAACCAGTTTGTAATCCATAAAAGGATATCGCCTCCTATCCCATGACTATTTAGTTTTCTTAGAAGCCTCTCATGAGGGACTTTGTCAAATGCCTTCTGAAAATCCAAATACACTACATCTACTGGTTCACCTTTATCCACATGTTTATTAACCCCTTAAAAAAAATAAAGCAGATTCATGATGCAAGACTTCCTTTGGGTAAATCAATGTTGACTGTGTTCCATTAAACCATGTCTTTATATATGATTTGTGATTTTGATCTTTGGAATAGTTTCCACTATTTTTCCTAGCTCTGATGTCAGGCTCACTGGTCTATAGTTTCCCGGATTGCCCCTGGAGCCCTTTTTAAATATTGGGGTTACAATGGATGATTTTAATGATAGGATAGGACCCCAGGAGCGGCAGAGCACGCCGGGGAGAGCCAGAAGCAGCAGCGGGGGTCCCGACCGCGAGGGAGAGCTCGTGGCGGGTCAGCCCCGCTGCAGGGAGCAGAAGGCGGATGGAGGGGGACCCGGAGGCAGCGGAGAGACAGGCGCGGCGGCAACAGCGTCAGCGGCCCGACTGGCCGCACGAGGTAAGAGCCTGCCCGCGCTCCTCGCGGGCAGGATCGCAACACTATATACTGTAACTCTCCCGACTTACTTATTAGACTTTTGGCATTGGCATACAGACATTTCAAAGTGCATATTTTGTTTGTATTAACAGCCTGCTTTTCAATTTCGAATAATAGAAGGACTAGGGGGCATTCCATGAAGTTAGCAAGTAGCACATTTATTTATTTATTTATTTATTGTATTTATTTTGATTTCTTATATACCGACATTCCTGTAAAGTATACAGATCACACCGGTTCACAGTAAAACAGAACTGTCGCGGGAGGGCGTTACATTAAACAATAAACCTTAGAGCATAAGAACATTTGAACGTTTGGAGAAACAATGGAACAATTGCAAACTATTAGAAGCTTAATGCGGAATGACTATAAGACTTCAATCCCGAATAACAGTATGTAAAACATTAGACGTGAAGTTTGGATTCAGGGGATATGAGAGAGAGGAGGGGAGGGTGAGAGAGAGAAGGGGGAGGGAGTATTCTGAAGGCTAATCGGACAAAATTCTTTTTCACTCAACGCACAGTAAAGCTCTGGAATTTGTTGCCAGAGGATGTGGTTAGTGCAGTTAGTGTAGCTGGGTTCAAAAAAGGTTTGGATAAGTTCTTGGAGGAGAAGTCCATTAATGGCTATTAATCAATTTTACTTAGGGAATTGCCACTGCTATTAATTGCTTCAGTAGCATGGGATCCTCTTAGTGTTTGGGTAATTGCCAGGTTCTTGTGGCCTGGTTTTGGCCTCTGTTGGAAACAGGATGCTGGGCTTGATGGACCCTTGGTCTGACCCAGCATGGCAATTTCTTATGTTCTTATGTTCTTATGATAATTTGGAAATCTTTAGCTCAGGTGATTTTTCACTTATAGGCCTATGGACTACATTTGCTTTTATTGAAATCTCTCTGTTGGGGTGCCCTAACTCTCCTGTTTCATTAGTATCCTTCAAAGATATATTTCTCCGAACCATGCACTGCTGAGTGACTGTCGGCTTTCCCCTTGTTCTAGTTTAAAAACTGCTCTATCTCTTTTTTTTAAAGTTAGCGCCAGCTGCCTGGTTCCATTCTGGTTAAGGTGGATCCCCATCCTTTCGGAAAAGTCTTCCCCCTTCCCCAAAAGGACCCCGAGTTCTTTACAAAACTGAATCCCTCTTCCCTGCACCAACGTCTCATCCTCGCATTGTGATTCTGGAGCTCTGCCTGCCCCTGGGGACCTGCACGTGGAACAGGGAGCATTTCAGAGAATGCTACCCTGGAGGCTCTGGATTTCAGCTTTCTACCTAAAATCCTAAATTTGGCTTCCAGAGTTTTCTGGTTGGCACCAATGCAGTGCATGTAAAAATAATATACATGTTGCTGTGATATTTTTACCTTGAAAGACTATGAATATCTTTTTTCATGTACAATCTGTTATTATAAATGCACACTTTTTAACTGTGTGTGGTGAGAGCTAGTGTGTAAAGTTCACCTAGTGCACCTGATATCCTTGCACCGACCTGGAGAGAGTGTGCCACTCACTGCCCCCCACACTATTCACCCATTTACCACTTCTCAAGGGGGAAATACTGCGGAAATGTGGGAGGCAGGTTGTAGTGTTTCTGGGAATATAGTAGGGCATCAGTGATACTCTGTCTGCCATTTCTTTGGGAATTCTTGCCCTTCTTTTCCCCCTTCTGTAGCATTTCCAATTAAGGAAGGGCCAGACTCCAAGGGGACTCTCTGCCCCCCATGACCCTCTCGATGGTTTGACCTGTGCTTTGCCTCATCCCTCAGGCAGCAGATTGCCTTGAGCTGCCCCTGCAAGCATGTATGTGGAGTTTCTGATCAGAGGTTCTAGTCTGTAACGTACCTTTCCAAGCATGCCAGACTTCCCTCTTCCAAAGATTTGGTATGCTGACTCCCAGGTACCATGGGTTATCAGTTCCAAGTGGAAAAAAATATTAAAATTAACCCAAAAAGGTGGATAAATCAAGCAAGAAGCTCAGTTTTATTCCACTCAAAGAGTGGAATAAAACTTCCTTACCTCCAATCAGAGAAGATAGAGGAAAAAGACAGTTAATGCAAAAATATAATTCCTCTGCATCAGGTCACCAGACAGCTTAAATCGAGAAGAGACAAAAGACTGCCGGAATCTTCCCTCACACAGGATCTAACCTTGCACAGCAGATGCCCCAATTCACTCTGAAGAGGTAACAAAGCTCTCACAAGGAAAGCTCAATAATTTAAAAGCAGGCCGACGAATCAACTGTAGGCTGACTCCTTATTCCTTTCCCTTAAATTAGGAGAAAAAAAAATTACAAGACACAGTGCAGACCGCTTCTGCCTCCTAGAAACTCTTCACAGAAAATCCACAACCTGTTAATTCAAGTTCCCAATTGAAAATCCACGAAGAAAGACTGTGCTGTGGGATGATAAACAGCAGGCACACCCCACCTGCATGTTCCCACATAGGGGAGCAAAACCCAAAGAGACAGATTTTATAAATCTGTGCACACGCATACTTTTGTTCGCACACCAGGCGCGAACAAGAGTACGCGGGATTTTAATAGATACGCGCGTAGCCATTAATATCCAGGGTCGGCGCGCGCAACGCTGCCCAAAATCGGCAGCCTGCGCGTGCCAAGCCGCGCAGGCTGCCTCCATTCCCTCCACCCCCCGCACCTTCCCCTACCTAACCCACCCCCCCCCCCACCACCTTTGTCGACAAAGTTACGCCTGCTGGAAGCAGACGTAACTTTGCACGCGCCGGCCGGCTGCCCTGCTCCATGTTCCGGTTCCCGGGGGCTGGTCCGGAGCCCGCGGCCACGCCCCCAGAACGCCCCCGGGCCGAAACCACGCCCGCGGCGCCGCCCCCGAAACGCCGCGTCACTCCCGGCACGCCCCCCCCCCCGACTCGCCCCCCCCGACACGCCCCTCCATGCAAAATAGGCTCGGCACGCGCAGGGGGGGGGTTTGGGGTAGGTTTTCGGGGGGGTACGCGCGTATCCCTTTGAAAATCTACCCCAAACTCTCTCAATTATCGATGCACTTCTTCAGTAAGGGGAAACCAAAGGTCCCTTACATACACATGAACTAGATTTGCATACAATTAGGGCATCGTGCATGCAATTCTCTCTCGTCGTATGTTCATTAGGAATATTCTGAAAGTGCAACAGGTTGTGGCTCTTGAGAACTGGAGTTGCCCGCTCTAGCATGCGTTAACAGAAATATATCTTTATAAAGTTCCCATTTTCTTCACCATCTTAACCAGTTTGTCAGTGTACACCAGTATTGTAACAATATAACCTCTGTTTATGGTAAAGGAACTGGGAAACAAATAGAGCACTGTACATGTGCAAAATAAGGGCCATCATATTGACAAAGGGCAAAGCAGTGGAGTCATTATAAATTAGACACTGTGAGATCTGAAGCTTGCCCAGAGTCCATTAGAACTCGAGTACATCAAAGATGACCAATATCTCCACTTCAGATGCACAGTGTACTAAGAATTTTCCCCATAGGCACAAAGTGGGAAAAATCAGTAGGTCAGGCTACTTGGTTAGCCATAAACATAAAACTGTTAATCAATAAAACAGTTTGCTAAATTGCTGCATATTACAATTAGTTCCAAAATAATACAAAAGAAATACAATTTTAAAAAAATCATGTAAGACAGACTCAACACAAAGCCATGGATCTGATGAATGAAATCATTGTTTATCAGCCAACACCCTGAAAGCTAAAAAGTTGTCATCCTCATATGGTAGTGCTGCAGCCAACTGCACTTGCTGTGCAGTATTTAAGTAACAACCTCTTAGAAGTAGATCATCAACAGGCCGATACAGTACAGTGCACTCCGGTGGAGCTCACTGTTAACCGGCATTTGGACGTGCGTTTTCGACCCGCTAGCTTTACTCCTTATTCAGTAAGGGGTAATAGCGTATCGAAAACGCACATCCAACGCCTCCCCCCCCCCCCCCCCCCGAGACTAATAGCGCCCGCAACATGCAAATGCATGTTGATGGCCCTATTAACCATTCCTGCGCGATACAGTAAGTAAAATTTGCAGCCAAGCAGCACATTTTACTTTAAGAAATTAGCGCCTACCCAAAGGTAGGCATTAATTTCTGCCGGTGCCGGGGAAGTGCACAGAAATGCATGGTGATATTAAGTCGGACATCCCAAAAGTTAAAAAAAAGTTAAAAAAAAAATGGAATCGCAGCTCGCAGGTTGAAAACCGGACGCTCAATTTTGCCGGCATCCGGTTTCTGAACCCGTGGCTGTCAGCGGGTTTGAGAACCGATGCTGGCAAAATTGAGCGTCGGCTGTCAAACTCGCTGACAGCTGCCGCTCCTGTCCAAAAAGAGACGCTAGGGACACGCTAGTGTCCCTAGCGTCTCTTTTTACCTCGGGCCCTAATTTAAATAAATTAACTTACTGAATCGCGCGCACGGGAGAGTGGGCGCTTGCCCGCTCTCCCGCGATTTTTACTGTATCGGCCCATAAGAGAGTTGGCAGATTTGGTTCAGAACACCAAGGGTAGGCCAAACCAGTTTAGGTTTTAAACTCTCCTCTGACTGTATATATTATATATAGGGTCCTTCATTTTCAGGTCAAACCAATTTTTACCCATAAATTTCCAGGTTTTTTTCAAAGGTGAAAATTGATTTAAACTAATTTCCAGTCCTAATTTTAGGCTGATTGACGAGCAGTGTTTCAAGGCCTCCTGCCACTGCTGGAAGCCAGTGTAGGCCAAAGCACGTGTGCTGCGTTTCAAGTCCCAAACCCCACCAGTAAAAGTGCTTCAGTGCTGCGAACGTAGCGTTTCAAATCCTGCCTGCTCCCCCTCCCCCCCCCCCCCCCCCCCACAAAGTGCCTGCTGCTCAGCACCACCACCAATGCAGTGGAAATACTTCCCTGTCGGCTCCCTGGCCCTACCCAAAAACAGAAGCCCAGTTCTGCAGAACGTGGGAGCTGCCCAAGATCGAGGGAGGAGGAGCCTGGAGCTACCGCTGATAAGGATGAAGGCTGCTGCAGTGGGGTGAGGAGAGAGAGAGAGGGAGATTCTTAGCCGCAGGGGGCAGGAGGATGTGCAGGGGATGCTGTTGATTGAGTGGGTGGAAGAACATGCTTAATATTATTTTACTATCTTGGCTTCTGACCAGTTAAGTAAACTTCAATATTTACCTGGAAAAAAAATGAGTCCTGTTTTTTTTTTGCATTGATTTTCCCCTTTTTATCTTCTTGTAATAATAATTCCTGATAAAGTCTACATGTAACTGAATAGCTTAACATCCTGTCTTGAAAATTGGCTTAACTTTGGCCTGCCCCAGAATGCCCCTGAACACCTCTGACTTATTCGGCTCTAATTTAGCCGGTTAAGTGGACACATTTAGGCAGATAACTTTTGAGTAATCTGGCTAAATGGCTTTGAATATTGACTTCATAAATCCTAACTCCACCCATAGTCCCAATCCCAGAATTGTCAGTTCGCATAAAAGAAAACACAAAACTGAGCCCCAGGCTGTTTTAGTACAGCCATTTACATGCATAAAACTAGGTTGATTATGAGTAAATGGCTTTGAAACCTGAACCCTATATGCTGTACATTTTTTATTACGCTTGATGGAAAAGCGTGAAATAAAACAATAATGATGATATCAAACAGGACATCTTTATGCCTTGCTTTTCTCTCGAGACACCCAGCCTTTCAACCCACAATTTACCTTTGGTTTGTAGGTCTTCATTGGTTAAGATATTTGCAATTTAATTAATCCTGTGTTTGTACTGGTCCTGTGAATGCCATGCTACCTAATGACAGTGCAGAACTGAAAGCTGGCTTCTCAGTGTCCTGTTAGAAATGTGGACACAGAGAGGTTCTTATTCAGAGGCATTTAGCCAAATAATTCACAAGTTATCCGGCTAAATGCCGACTTTTGCCCGGTTAAGGTTAAGCCCATTTATCTGGCTTAACCTTAACCGGGTATCTCATTGTCCAGTTAAAATTTAGCCAGATAAGTTAGGGATGTTCTGGTGCCATCTATGAAGTATTCTGAGTAAAGTCTAAAATTGAATTTGCATTGATGCAGGAAACCTCTGTAGTGCCCCCTATCTCCCATTGAAAATCTCCGGAGGCAGCAGATGGAGAGTTGAGACAATTCTTCTAATTGCAGCCTCTAGTTTTTAATTATTTTGCTCATAAAGGGGTAGATTTTAAAAAGGTGCACGCGCGCATGTATACCTGTTTTTATAACTTGCGCGCGCAGGCGAGCGCAAGTTATAAAATCAGGGGTCAGCTCGCGCAAGGGAGTGCACAATTATGCACCTTGCGCGCACTGGGCCGCGCTGCCTTCCCATTCCCTCCCCCTAGCCCTACTCTAACCCCCCCGAAAATGTTTATTTTACCTTTTGCGCCTGCCTCTGGCAGGCTACCGGCTTGCGATCCTTTGATACAGCGGCAGTGGCTGCTGTGTGGCAGGCCTCTGGCCCCGCCCTGCCCCTGGACCACCCCACCCCACTCCCCATCCCCAGACCACCCCTTTAGTAAAGCCCCAGGACTTACACATGTCCCGGGGCTTTACGTGCATCACTGGGCCTTTTTAAAAAAGGCCCGGTGATTGAAAGACCGGTTACGTGCATAACCTTTTTAAAGTCTGGCCCAAAGTGTATGCATGGTTTCCAATTGCAGACATTTTTGTTGCCAAGAATTCATCAGCTCCTCATCTTGTGCTTGAACTGACTGCATTTTTTGTAACAAGAACTGGATATGTTGTTTCCAATATAGCCATCTTAGGTGATGAAGGGAAAAGGCAAAAACACAGAGAGTTTCAGAAATCCACTGACATGGGTGTGGCCCACTCTCCAGCAGCGTGAGAGCTGGCTTGCCCAACAAAAGAAAGAAAATAAAAAATAAACTCTAGCTCAACCGAACCTTTCCTTCCTGACTGTTATTTCCCTTTCTACCTGCTCCAAAAACAAAAAAAAACTTCCAGCTGTTGGATCTCCCAAGTTGGGCCTGATAAATCTGTCAGACTCAATAAAAATACAATGCAGGGTTCGTGCTTTTAACTGAAGTTTAATAAGCAAACATAAAGGTTAGAACATGGTAGGCGTTCGCAATCCATTTTATTGTATAGAGCGGTATACAGCACCTATACAGTATCCAGGGTGCGCCATACCTCTCATTTCAAATGTCATGTCATTTTAAATGTCATTCCAGCAGGTAAGTGAATGGTTCTTTTCTACAGAGACCCTGCATGGACACCGGGGCCGCAGCCCTGAGCATCCAGGCGTCCTTGATCGGAGGCGACTCCCAACCTTTCATGTCCTGGCGCTTAAGGACGTGCAAGGACGTCCGGGCATCTGTGAAGGTCGGGGCCTCCGAGCATGGATGCCCGCAAAGAGACAGGAATGCTGCCTTCCAACTTCCATGGCCGCTGCCTTGAGCGCCCGGCCGGACGTCCAAGGTCGGGGCCTCCGAGCATGGATGCCCGCAAAGAGACGGGAACACGGCCTTCCAACGTCCATGGCCGCTACCTTGAGCGCCCGGCCGGACGTCCAAGGTCGGGGCTTCCGAGCATGGATGCCCGCAAAGAGACAGGAACGCTGCCTTCCAACGTCCATGGCCGCTGCCTTGAGCGCCCGCCCGGACGTCCAAGGTTGGGGCCTCTGAGCATGGACGCCCGCAAAGAGACAGGAACACTGCCTTCCAATGTCCATGGCTGCTGCCTTGAGTGCCCGGCTGGACGTCCAAGGTCGGGGCTTCCGTTCATGGACGTTGATGGATGTTCCTGCCTCTAAAGCCCATGACTGAAAGGCCCCGCTGTCTTTACGGACATCTGTAAGCTCTACATGTGCTCCTCTTCTGTTTGGCCAATATATGCATGTTGTCCATGATGCTGTCCGGTCCGAATCTGACTGAACACCACACTAACACCAGGGTCAAGGTAGGCGGTAAATATAGATGTTAAAGACGCGGTAAATAAGCTGGTTAAAAACGCGATAATTTGGGCGTGCGTTACTGTATAGGGGGAATAGCTAATCCGATCATTAACATATCATATACATGCGGCAGGCAGAAATGGATACGCGTCTTTTTTGGCAAGCGCTAAGGACACGTAAAAGCCGATACTGAATCATGCGTCCGTCTTACGTGCTCAAAACATGCGTCCAAAGCGGGTTAAAAAACGGGCAACCGTGGCCGCGCTTTACTGTATCGGCTTGTTACAGATTACTGGGAGACCATCAAGCCGTGGTACAACTACTGTTACTTAATAGGACTTTAAAGCAAGTTAAACAGCTGTAAATCACACGATACCGTCCTATTGCACCAATATTATGCGATTTATGCGATATTTTGCATAGCCCTGCCCAGATTCCCTCCCCTACTACAATGAGTTGCTTTGGCATACATGAATTTTGCAAATTCATGCAAAGCAACTCATTAATAGGCAATCTGATGTTAATAACTTAACGTGGATGACTTAGAAAGTTGTCAGCCATGTTAACAACACCTCCTCTGGAAATGGTAATCCAAAGCAGGAGCCTCAGGTCCATAACATGGGTCCCGAGGCTCCCATGTTAGATTTAAAGACCTATGCAAAAATTTTAAAAATTCCACGCAAAAAATGAAAAGGGTGTAAAGGGGTCAAATTTGATCCCCGCCACTCAAGGCAGCCTTGACAACCAAATGTAAAAAAAATAATAATGTTAAAGTAGTAGACCACAATAGCCCCCCACTCCACCATTTAGCATATAATAAAGTATGTCTCTCCATACTCTTCCTCCTCCCACAATAGTAATACAAAATTGTTAGGGTATAGGGACTCCCCAATACCTCCCCCTCCATCCATCTCCCAAGTGTTAAAAAAAAAATCATTAGTTTCTAGTGTAAACATAATCCTCCACTCCCCACCCCCTGACCCCCCAAACCTCTCTCTTGCACCCCTAACCTCAAAAGTGTCAAATTGCTCTAGCATTGGGGCCTGAAGGTGCTCCCTAGCCCTGGGCCCAATTAACGCCATTTTTCAAAATGGTGCCGACCTGACTTTGGCCCAGTCACATGACCTGAGGCAAGATCCGGGCACTAATCTGGCTTCCACCTTGCTGTTAACTGGGCTCAAGATGCAAAAACAGAGATTCAGCCCTTCCTCCCATCCCCCCTCCCCCTTCTCTTTCCCATCCCCCCTCCCCTCCCCCCTCACACCCCCCTCCCCCTCTCCTCTCCCACACACACACCTCTCTGCACACATTTACTCTCACCAAGGCCTTCATCTAGGCCGCGAGCGGAGCACGTCCCGCGGGGGGGCCTTCATCTTCGCTGCGAACACGCACACTCCATTTGCAGCACGCTGGGGCCTTCATCGTCACCACGAACGGTGTGTGCTCTTTTCGCAGCATGCTGGGTGCTTCATCTTCACCGCACATGGCACGCCGGGGCCTTCATCTTCGCTGTGAACGGAGTGCACTCTGTTCGCGGCATGCTGGGGCCTTCATCTTCCCACGAATGGCATGCTCCATTCACAGTATGCCGGGGTCTTCATCTTCTATGCCATTTTCTGCGCAGAATTTGGCGGGGGGGGGGGGGATTCTGCGCAAATTCTGCGCTCCGCAGTAGCACAGAATTTCCCGAGGATTAAATTGTACATTGACAGCTGTTCATGCTGAAGCCTTAGAACGCCTGCAGTTGGACCAACATACTGTAGAAATGAGCAATACCATACGTGCCAGAAAAGCAAGTTCAGGTGACCGAAAACACCATCCCCTAAAACTAATCTCCTCCTGCAATTATCCTTCTCCATGCCATAAAGTGCAGGAGCAGCCATCTCAGGGGGCCACAGAGCAAAGACCAGAGAGTGCAGCCCACCTTGGGTGAGAAGAAGCTGCCTTGTGAGCATCCCTCCAAATTCCTGCTCCATGCCTTTTGTGAGATACTATATCCTTGTCGCCGCTGTTAACACCTGTCTTGCAGACTCTGCACCTTCTGAGACCATGCGGGACTCAGAACACATGCAGTGCAGTGACTCGGCACAGACATGGCATTTGATTGCAACTTGTGGCTGTGGAGTTTATTTGCAATAGTTATAACATAGTGCAACAGAGTGATGCTTGAACAACAGTTAAGAGCCCTAAAATTAAACCGCTGTCACTTTCTGACCACATATCATATGTCCCCGTCCCCACAACCCCTTCCCCTATCGATGGAATGCCTTTTATATTTTCTGGTAACATCTTTTGCTCATTCTGTTCTGACCCGTGGTAAGGATTATTAGCTTCCAAAAGCTAGCCAAGAAATATGCTAAATTAGTCCACTAGAAAGGTATCACCTTACGTAGTTTTTGATTTCCTTTCTTAAACTTTATTTTTGTGTATTCAAGTGGATTAATACTACTTTATAAAAAATACAGTTGTTGATAAATCGTTAGTTTGAAAATCCATTTTCTTATCTAAATAAAATGTGGATTTTTTTTTAAGTACTCGTGTGTTTTGATGGTTCTCATATGTGCACACCTCTCACAATATCTCCTGCTCCAACAGCCCCATCTCCTCCCAGCAGCAGCCCCCAAAAGCATCTTGTCATCTGAGCTCTTTAAATAGCTTGCATGCACATTGAAAAGTTAAGTTATTTATTTAAATTTCAATACCGCCTCCCTGAGCTAAGAACACCCCCCAAAATGGTGAATAGAAAAAAAAATATAAACAACAATATAGAAAAACATAACATCATAAAAACAGAAAAATGACATAATATCATGAAATGAAGCTAAGCTTAATTCACACTGCCATGCCCATATGACATTTTAGACCCCAAAATAATCTTGCAGAGACTGAGTTGCAGTACAGAAGGCATTCCAATACTGTAATTTATTGTATTTATTTATTAAAATCATTTGATATTCTGCCATGTTCTAAAGGTAGGCCCATGGTGGATTACAGTAAATAGATAATAAGGGGGGGAGTACATTAGGTAGGCGTGAAGAAGTAGGTGCATATATTTTGATGGAAAGAAAAAAGATCCTTGCCCTTTTTTGGAGGCTCAGATAATTTAATTTCTTTCTGGCTTCTGTAGGGAAACTATTCCATAGCATTGACGTGACAACAGCTAATGTCCTTAATCCGTAATGAGCCAGGCCCATTACTCAGAAAGTTGGGATTCAAGAAAACCCTCCATCATCTTAGTTTATACTTAGGTGTATACCACTCCGGGTTGTTGGTGACTGTGAGCTAACCAGAGCATAGAGGAGAGCATAGCCCACACCCACCAAAGCCTCAATTGTATCTGATGTGAAATGCAACCTAATTTTAGCATATGCACACTTAATATCTTTTCTGACCGATTTTAGCATCCACATCAGGGCCTTCGTGCATAGATGCTATTTTTTGTACACGCTAAGCTTTATAGTGCATAAGCCTTTTTTTGTGTTAAATGAGAGGGCCTCTTATTGAACGTAAACTGCTTTAGCTTCTAGGATCAATAGGAGGCACAGCATAGGGACAGCAGTTAATTAGTGGGAGTCAACTGCCTGTGACCGGGAAAAGACAAGTCATGCGAGAGACACACACAGCACAGACAATGCAGCTAAAGAAGCCACTGGAGTGATTACCAAAGAAAGCAGAGCTCTGATGCCTTCACTGCATGCTCTGCAACTAGATTCCTCTCTGTGGATAATGGCAAATGGTATAACAAGAAAACACTAAGCAGCGTGTTTGAGAGAGTTCCTTCTATCGTAGAACAGATGGTTGTTTATATATTAAAAAAAAGCTCTGAAAATAATTGTCATTATAGCATTTCCTTTTTTATTTCTGTGCTTTCAGAACTTGCCATCTTGGTAATGCAGTCTCTGTAAATGGGGTCAGTCTGGATGCAGTTGCTTAGGTCTCTGTGCTAAGCAGCACTTTATAAGTATGGGACAGTTTTCCAGTTAGCAAAGCAGAAGCAGGCAAGCATTTGGAGCACTTTTCTTATTAGTGTTGATTTCATCTTCAGTCTGTGCTAAATGTGGGCCGTCTGTTCATGATTCTTAATAGTTTAAAAGAAAACTGTAGCCTGCATACTCTTCAGTATGTCAGACGTACTCATAATTAGTAGTAATGTTTCTCATTTATCCATTAAAATTTTATTGCCCCTGTTTTTTTTTTAATTCATGAAGCCATATTTGGAACTGGGTCACTAATTACACTATATAGAAAGGGCTGAATGCTGTTTTATGGTTTTTATTGTATGATCATGTTATATTGTAACTGTTTTGGGGCTTTTTTTTTTACGGTATGTGCTATTTAGAATGAACCCTCAGAGGTTAGGGGAAACTGCATCCTCACTGGTTCTTTACATAGTAATCAGAATGAAGCTTCCAGGGTTTCTCACCCTTTTGTACAATCAAGCTAGGTAGAGAGTACATCCTACAACTCAACTCCTCCTTTACCTTTCATCACTCCAAATAAGAGAAAATCTTCAATGATGTCAACTTTGCTGTTCGTACCTCTGACCTTGTATGTAAAACTGCCCATCCCCCCCCCCCAATCCTCATCCCGAGTTAAAGTGCTCCCTCTTACAGTGGTATAATTTGTAAACTTACATATTTGGTACATAAGAATATAAGAACATAAGAAATTGCCATGCTGTGACCGGGAAAATAAGAAATTGCCTGCCTGTGACCGGGAAAAGAATGTCTTTTCCCGGTCACAGGCGGGTCCATCAAGCCCAGCATCCTGTTTCCAACAGAGGCCAAAACCAGGCCACAAGAACCTGGCAATTACCCAAACACTAAGAAGATCCCATGCTACTGATGCAATTAATAGCAGTGGCTATTCCCTAAGTAAAATTGATTAATAGCCATTAATGGACTTCTCCTCCAAGAACTTATCCAAACCTTTTTTGAACCCAGCTACACTAACTGCACTAACCACATCCTCTGGCAACAAATTCCAGAGCTTTATTGTGCATTGAGTGAAAAAGAATTTTCTCCGATTAGTCTTAAATGTGCTACTTGCTAACTTCATGGAATGCCCCCTAGTCCTTCTATTATTCGAAAGTGAAAATAACCGAGTCACATCTACTCGTTCAAGACCTCTCATGATCTTAAAGACCTCTATCATATCCCCCCTCAGCCGTCTCTTCTCCAAGCTGAACAGCCCTAACCTCTTCAGCCTTTCCTCATAGGGAAGCTGTTCCATCCCCTTTATCATTTTGGTTGCCCTTCTCTGTACCTTCTCCATCGCAACCATATCTTTTTTGAGATGCGGCGACCAGAATTGTACACATGGAGCGATATAGAGGCATTATGACATTTTCCGTTCTATTAACCATTCCCTTCCTAATAATTCCCAACATTCTGTTTGCTTTTTTGACTGCTGCAGCACACTGAGCCGACGATTTCAATGTGTTATCCACTTATGATGCCTAGATCTTTTTCCTGGGTGGTAGCTCCTAATATGGAACCTAACATCGTGTAACTACCGCAAGGGTTATTTTTCCCTATATGCAACACCTTGCACTTGTCCACATTAAATTTCATCTGCCATTTGGATGCCCAATCTTCAAGTCTTGCAAGGTCTTCCTGCAATGTATCACAGTCTGCTTGTGATTTAACTAATCTGAATAATTTTGTATCATCTGCAAATTTGATAACCTCACTCGTCGTATTCCTTTCCAGATCATTTATATATATATATATATATATTGAAAAGCACCAGTCCAAGTACAGATCCCTGAGGCACTCCACTGTTTACCCTTTTCCACTGAGAAAATTGACCATTTAATCCTACTCTCTGTTTCCTGTCTTTTAACCAGCTTGTAATCCACGAAAGGACATCGCCTCCTATCCCATGACTTTTTAGTTTTCGTAGAAGCCTCTCATGAGGGACTTTGTCAAACGCCTTCTGAAAATCCAAATACACTACATCTACCGGTTCACCTTTATCCACATGTTTATTAACCCCTTCAAAAAAATGAAGCAGATTTGTTAGGCAAGATTTCCCTTGGGTAAATCCATGTTGACTATGTTCCATTAAATCATGTCTTTCTATATGCTTTACAATATTTATAGCTCTTTGATGAATTTAGGCCTAAGCTTGCTATTGTTTTTCTTTAGCTGAAGTTTATTCTTACCACTCACAATGGTTTATTACTTAACCCTCTTTTTCGAATTGCCTAAACCAGAGTACACAGCCATAGTTGGATAACTAAAATATCCTAATCAGCTATGTTTGAATAGAGCCGGGTGGGTATTTCAGTTCTGCGGCCTCGTTTGGCCAGAAAAAAGTGCTACCTAAGCATCAGCAACTAAACTAAAGTAAACCATAAGCTGCCCAATCCCCTCACCCCCCCCCCCCCCTTCCAAAGCATGAATGTAAACTTGGGCTTCCAGCGTTGCCTCTGTCAGAGCAGCACCGGAGGCGCCGGGAGCAGGAGCAGAGGGTCCCTCACTCCCAGCTGAACTGCAAAGTATTGGCAGGGATGGGGAGGGAATGGGGTACAGACGGGACACTTCTTCATTGTGGATGGGAAAGGGGGGGAGGCAGGCTGATCGTGGGACAGGACCTGGCTTAAAATGCCGGGCAAATTGTTACTATTGAAAAAGGTGTAGGGGATGGGGGTTTAGGATGTACTCCCGGCTTGTATTATGCTTTGGGGGGGTTTGAAAGAGGGGATTTGGCAGCTTATAGTTTACTTTAGTTTAATTGCTGATGACAGCGCTACTTAGCCAGATATTTTTTCAATATCTCCTGACCCACACCAAAGAATTCAAAAGTGCACTGTGCTCCCCCACTACGGTCACCCTTCCCTCACGTCCCAAAGACCCCTCTCCCTCCTGGAAACCCTTTATCCCTAATTGAAGTCCATCCCCTATTCCAGGCAAGAGTTAAATTGCTTTTGCCCCACTGATGCCAAAATCCAAAATGACACCAACGCTCTTTTTCCCCCCCTTGTGTACAGGGTGCATTGAACGCCAAATGTGGCATTTAATGAGCATTAAATGTAAATAGTAAATAGGTCCCATTATTCTCTAACAAAGTGATGTGGAAAGCTTTAAGTAATCACCAGAGAGCATTTTATTACTTCTTCTGTGTAGCACTTGGAAGCATTCCAGCTTCCACTCTGAGTTTAGTTAGGTTCCCCTGATTCTTTTATATTATTTTTTACAGAAAAAATAAAGCAAAGGGATGTTTTGTGACTATTTGAGCTCATAAGAAAAGCTGGAATGGTTCAAACCTACAATGAAAAAGGATCATTTTTGTATTCCCTGCTAATAGCTTCGTTCCCTGTTCCGTGAAATTCAAAGGCATGTGAAAATGTATGCACAGGAGTACATCCTCATATCAACGTTGCAGATCCCTCAAGCCAACCTGATTTTAGATTTTTTTGAGGATGGGGCAAGTATGAGAAAACATGTTGCATGCATCTTGCTATTTGTAGGGCTCAGGAATGCAGCTGAAATAAGGCAACAGTTGAGACGATGCGGAAAATATCCATAGAGCAGAAAAGCTAGTTGGAACAATCTTCAGAAAGGTCAAAAACAGGTGCTACTAGCAAAAGAAGAGATCACTGTCTTTGTCAAAACTGTTTCATTACATAAAATACACCCAAAGATTCAGTTTAGCAATGGACCATCTTCGGATGGGGATGGGCGAGGGGCTGAGGATGGCCCTATTACTGAGCTAGAAATGATGGTTGGAATTGTTATATAATAATATGTAGTTTATTGATCTACTTTGGAGGCTCTGCTTTCTTTCCCCTAGATTCATCAACATGCTATAATACTGCATGGATAATGCCCGCGGTAAGCAAAAGGGGTGTGTTTATGGTAATTTTAGAATTACTGCATCACATGCTATCATACTACTGAGAGACAGAGAGAAAATCTATTTATAAGGCCTTCATAGTACTCAACTATTTATATCTCTATAGGAGGGCCAGCTAATAGATCGAGGTGAGGTGTTGGTGGTGATTTAGGGTTTAGGAGCCAATTTTATATGCAGAATGAGACGTACGAACATCATTTGGAGTGAGGAAATTCTCACCAAATTGAGATTTCTACTATGTTCTCTCGCCCTAGCTTGATAGTACCCTGTTATAGAGTCCATCAAGCAAGGGTGAGAGAACATTGTAGAAATCTCAACTTTGTGAGACTTTCCTCACTCCAAATCTTCACCAAGGTGTAATGTGCTGTTCCTACTTCTCACTCTGCATGTAAAACTGGTCCCTAAACCACCACCAACACCTCACCTTGTGCTATTAGCTGGCCCTCCTATGGAGTTATAAATAGTTGAATATTGTGAAGGCCTCCCCAGAAGCTCTCTCTTTCTCTTTCTTCCTCTCCCTCCCCCCACTCCCTTCTCCCTCCCCAAGCCCAGAAATGGCCAAAATGCAACTTGCATTCGTGCTGTGCGGTAACACATTTATCACACGCGTTATGCCTTTAATGCATGATTTAATGCCTTACCGTGTATGTTAACACCATAACGCATTTTGATGAATGACCCTGTTTGCTTGCTAGATATCCATGGTTTCCATTAATGTGGGCACCTGTCTGTGTTTTTATTTGGAGAGTTTCTAACCCCCTTTAGCTGATCTGAACCCTTGACTTATGATCAGAGCTGGGCATCTCTTGTGGCAGAAAACTGTTTGATAGCAGTGTGCTTCACTGTGGATTGACAGGACCACTGCGATTTATTTATTTAGTCAGTAGATAGGAACTGCAATTATATTTTCAGTGATAAAAGATGGGCAGGTAAGATCACCTATCCTGAATACTTCATCTCAGGTACTTGTTCTGACATGCTATGAATAAAACTTAAATATAAAATAGCTATATTTGTTGCAAACCCAGGTTCTGCTCCTTAGATCGACCAGGGCTGCTCGTCATGCAATAGTTCCACGTATGTGCCATACTCATACTTAATTTGCATTGGTTTTTGGAGGGAGGCCTCAGTCTGTGGCCCCTGGCCGAGCACTCTTATTATGATGGTTGGGGGCTAAACGAGTTATAAATGGGTGAGAAACCCTGGCAGCTTTGAATCTGAAGGTTCATGGTAAGGTGGCTTCAGCAGAGGCTGGTTCTGCTCTGAGCTGGAAACTGAAAGCCCAAATGAACAGCCCAAATAAACCTTGTTTAGAAAAACTATGTGTATGATATATCTCTTTTGGTGCAGCTTTTAATTTTGCAGGGATGTCAGTATTCAGCTCTGAAAATGTAGATGTTTTTCTCTTTCTTAATATTGGTGAGGTAGTACAGGCGTGATGGATTCTCCAATAATGGCTGTGGATTTTTTTTTTTTAATTTTTCCCCGGAACAGACCTTCTGATCTGATGAACACCACAGCATATTGATTAGGGCAGCAGCCTACTGCTGATTCACCAGCATTTTCTGCAGCTCCCGGTAGGCACTTCTGCCTACATTCTGAAATGTAGAAAGAAGGCCATGAAGTGTCAGTGTGGGAATAGAAACGTTCACAGCAATTTTAACAAAAAGAAATTGTATTGGTATAAAAGTTTTCATATTCCTGAAAAGTAATGCCCAACTCAGATCCTGTCATATTTATTTTCAGAGAATCATCAATAAATAAAAGAGAAATAATATTAATAATAAAAGCTATATTTTATAGACCTCACTTTATTATTTTGAAAATCTAAGACCAAGCTGAGGAAGTCCATTATAAAAAAAAAAAACAAACATTCAGAAAATGTTTGCCAAAAGCAGTCTGTGATATTAAATTTACAAGGGTAGATGAAAGATATTTTTTTTAAAATGGCCTTCCAGGAACAAATGTTACTGCAATTTAATGCAAAAGCTCTTGATGATTCTTTCGGGGGCTGACATCAGAAAGCAAGAGGAAGACATTTTCGGATGTCTGCCCCAGAAAGGATAATTCAAAGGACCAATGCAGTTTTACTATGCAGGAGCAAAGCACACAACAAACACGATTCTCATCCAGGGAAATGATATAAGCTACAAATCACAGAACAGCCTCACATAGGCAATCCAAAGGTCTTTATTTTACAAAGTGACTTTTTTTCTCTGGAGACCCACTGTATGTAAGATTGGGTAATGGGACTGTAAGAGACCTGATTGTTTGGAGAGAGAGGTTATTTTGAAACCATAGTAAGTAAATGTATTCCCAAATTCTATGCAATGGAAGTAGAGGGGAGACATCCCATGGGAAAAGAAAAGTTGCCTATGTTTATGTCCTTTCCAACAAGCTGTACTTCAGCATTACAAATCTTAAATCCTTATCATCTGACTGATTTTAGTACTAGTTAAGAACATAAGAAATTGCCATGCTGGGTCAGAACAAGGGTCCATCAAGCCCAGCATCCTGTTTCCAACAGAGGCCAAACCAGGCCACAACAACCTGGCAATTACCCAAACACCAAGAAGATGCCATGCTACTGATGCCAGTAATAGTTGTTACTAGGGATGTGAATCGTTTTTTGACGATTTAAAACAATCGTCAGATATATTTTAAATCGTCAAAAATCGTTAGAGCCACGATACAATAGCAATTCCCCCGATTTATCGTCAAAAAATCGTAAATCGGGGGAGGGGGGAGGGCGGGAAAACCAGCACACCAAAACAACCCTAAAACCCACCCCGACCCTTTAAAACAAATCCCCCACCCTCCTGAACCCCCCCCAAAATGTTTTAAATTACCTGGGGTCCAGTGGGGGGGTCCCGGCACGATCTCCCGCTCTCTGGCCACGGCTGCGTTAATAGAAATGGCGCCGGTGGCCCTTTGCCCTTATCATGTGACAGGGCAAAGGTAGGGCCGGCGCCATTTTGAATATTGGCAATACGGCCCGTGTGCAGGAGGTCGCTCCCGGAGCCTCGCTGGACTTTTGGCAAGTCTTGTGGGGGTCAGGAGGCCCCCCCAAGCTGGCCAAAAGTCCCTAGGGGTCCAGCGGGGGTCCGGGAGCAATCTGCACTCGTGACGTCGGGTGTCAGGAACCAAAATGGCGCCGGCGCTACCTTTGCCCTCTCACATGGTAAGGGCAAAGGGCCACCGGCGCCATTTCTATTAACGCAGCCGTGGCCCGAGAGCGGGAGATTGCGCCGGGACCTCCCCCCCCCCCCCCCCCCACTGGACCCAGGGTAATTTAAAACATTTTGGGGGGGTTCGGAAGGGTGGGGGATTTGTTTTAAAGGGTCGGGGTGGGTTTTAGGGTTGTTTTGGTGTGCCGGTTTTCCCGCCCTCCCCCGATAAAATGATTTTTTAACCAAAAAAACCATGACGATCAGATTCCCCCCCCCCCAGCCAAAATTGATCGTTAAGACGATCGATCACACGATTCACATCCCTAGTTGTTACACGTGCCGGCCATGGCAGACCCGCAGCTCAGCCCCCTCACCTCTCTCAAGCGAATCCAGCGCCTGGTCCCTCATCCCTGGCGGTGGTAGACCGCCGGCTCTGTCCTTGGGCTGCCCCTGGTTCCTCTGGCTCAGCTACAGATCCTTGTGCTCCGCTTCGAGCCTCTCCTCGTGGCCCGCGGAGAGACGCCACCTCTCAGTGCTGCGCCCCTCCCTAGGTATGCGTGCGTGCGTGTGCATGCGAGCATCACTATGTCTTAAGTAGGGCCCGCAGCGGGAACAGAGCCCCAGCCCCAGATGATGACGTTAGCAGAGCTCCGGTACTTAAGCCCGGGCTCCGCTTCCTAGGATCGCCTTTGCAACAGGTCTCCACGCTGGTCGTGTACTTGTTGCCTCCTGGTGATTCTCCTTTCTTCCTGGTTCCTGTTCCTCGCTGACTCCTGTTTCTGGTTTCATCATTCCTGTGTTCCTGATCCTCAACCTATCCTCGGATTGCCTTCTCAGACTCTTGACGTCTGCTTTGCCTGCCCACATCGTTGACTCTCTCCAAGCCCGGACCTCTGCTATGCCTGCCCACATCAATGACTCTCTCCAAGCCCGGACCTCTGCTTTGCCTGACCACGTCCTTGACTCTCTCCAGACCCAGACCTCTGCATTGCCTGACTACTCCGTTGCCTCTCTCCAGACCCAGACCTCTGCATTGCCTGACTACTCCGTTGCCTCTCTCCAGACCTGGACCTGTTCATTGCCTGACTACACTCTTGACTCTCTCCTTGTCCAGACCTCAGCCTTGTTTGCCACTGCTTCCAGATTGCCGCTGGCCATGACTCCAGCTTGCCTCACGATGCCTCTTTAGTCTACATCCTGGACTTGGCCTATTCAGGCTTCGGTCTGTTCTTGCTCGGGCACCCCGTTTCTGACTTTGATTCTATTGGTGCCCGGGTCTCTAGGACTCCGCCTCATCCAGTAAGGCCTTCTTCTCTTCTCTGTTGCTGCCTCTGGGCTGACATCAATCATTCCATTGATGATGACATACGGAGGCCTACCTAAGTCCAGCTGGCCCTGGCACCCAAAGGCTCAACCCGCGGAGAACGAGGGCTGGTATTGGTGAAGCATCAGCCGGCCTCCGTCCTTCAGCCGACTCTACCTGCCAAAGGTGGGGACCCGTAGGATCCTTCCTATGGGTTGCGTCAACCCCACCTCAGCCCAAGGGTCTACCTCTGGCGCAGCAAAAGCAGAGGCCATTCCCTAAGTCAACTTGATTAATAGCAGTTAATAGACTTCTCCTCCAAGAACTTATCCATATCTTTTTTTTGAATCCAGCTACACTAACTGCACTAACCACATCCTCTGGCAACAAATTCCAGAGCTTAATTGTGCATTGAGTGAAAAAGAATTTTCTCTGATTAGTCTTAAATGTGCTACTTGCTAACTTCATGGAGTGCCTCCTAGTCCTTCTATTATCTGAAAGTGTAAATAACCGATTCACATCTACACATTCAAGACCTCTCATGATTTTAAAGACCTCTATCATATCCCCCCTCAGACGTCTCTTCTCCAAGCTGAACAGCCCTAAGCTCTTCAGCCTTTCCTCATAGGGGAGCTGTTCCATCCCCTTTCTCATTTTTGTTGCTCTCTGTACCTTCTCCATTGCAACTATATCTTTATTGAGATGTGGTGACCAGAATTGTACACGGTATTCAAGGTGTGGTCTCACCATGAAGTGATACAGAGGCATTATAACATTTTCCGTTTTATTAACCATTCCCTTTCTAATAATTCCTAACATTCTGTTTGCTTTTTTGACTGCTGCAGCACACTGAGCCGACGATTTCAAAGTATTATCTACTATGATGCCTAGATCTTTTTCCTGGCTGGTAGCTCCTAATATGGAACCTAACATCGTGTAACTACAGCAAGGGTTATTTTTCCCTATATGCAAAAAAATAAATGTACTTGGGTCTAAAATTTGATATCTATCTACATAAGATCATATATAGAATTCAGAGATTAAACTACCATGACCCGTATTCATATGTAAAATATTGAAAACCGTAGTTGTGAAAAGTTATGGAGAATCTCTTAGTAATCATAATATTGTTAAATATATATATATATAGAAAGGGAGAGAAAAAATACTGCAATACAGAGCATGATAAATGTTAACCATCTAGGAAAACACAAATGTGCATCTTTTTTTTTTTTCATATCACTTTATTTTAGGCTGCAAGAATAAATGACATTGCGCGTAAAATGAAACAATGGCAGCCTTACTTACAATAAATTAAGCATAATATAACATATAATACCATATCATGGACAATATAACAATGATATATAAACAAAAAAAAAACTATAAAGGATAACACAAAGGTACTCTACATTGACTTCACCATTACATCTTCCAAATGTTTCATATGCCTCCTGTTTGTTGAGAAGGGAGAAAGACATTTTTTCCATAATTACAATATCAGCTACTTCCAGTGACTGATCTAAGGAGGACTTCCAAAAGTAAGCTATGGTAATGTGAACAGCATGAAGTAACTACATAGCCAAAAGCTTAGCAGATTTATTCAGATCCACATCTTCCCCTGTTCCAAAGAGACGCAAAGATTTATTAAGTTGAAAAGGCCGACCCAATATGTCATCAGTTAGCATCTCGAGCTGCTGCCAAAAGTTACCAACAATTGGGCAGTCCCACCACATATGGAAGTGAGAGGCAGATTCACCACACCCCCACCAACATAGGGGCCTTGATGCACTAAATTTAGAAAAGAACAGGGGAAATAGATATGTCCCATGTAGCAAATGAAACATTAACTCCCAAACTTTATTGCAGCAGGCCAATTTGAGAGTCAATCTCCATATATCTTTCCAATCGTCCTCATCCAGAGTCAATGATGAATCATCATTCCATTTCTCTATGATTATGGAACGCATCTGGATCAAATATACCATCTATCAAAAACAAAAACATGTACAGTATATTCTAGAAATCAGTTGTTTGTGAAACATAGGTTGGTTTCACAAATATTCTAGACCAATGTGCTTCTGTTGTCTGGATGCCGCTCTATGGATCTTTGTAATTGTGAAAATACAAATAGAGTGTGTTCAACAACACGAAATTCAGCCTGAAGTTCCTGGAAACTTCAAAATTGACCGCCAACCCAAATCTGATCTAAAAATCTCAAACCCCCCTTGCCCCACTCCATCAAGTCTAGTGATAAAAGCAGATCACTCTGAAGACATGAGATGGTAATAAACCCTCATTCCTAGAACCCAATAATTTATTAGCCGTACACCCCATTCTATCCTAGCATCGTGAGGAGAGGTACTAGGAAACATGAAGAGCGATGTCAGAGTGAACGGTCCCAACTGCAAATTCTCCAATGAAATCCAACTAGGTGAACCAACCTGTGTCAACCAGTCTTTAATACCACTAACCTTGAAGCAAGATAATAAAGAAATAAATTTGGGATATTCAACCCCTCACTAGTCCTAGGGTATAGTTTTATGTGTGGAGTTTTCTGCTGCCATAAAAAAGAGGAACTGGCTCCATTAAGATCTTGAAACACTTTTTGTGGAATGCTGGGAAGGACCTCCACAAATGTGCATCTTATGCTATAAAAAGGGATCAAAGCCTGGAGTCCCATATATTTAAGACTTGGTAGAAATTTAGATACCATTCAATGTGCCAACATTACAGAACAATAATTATTTATTATACAATTCAGGCAGAAGTGTAAAGTAATTCTAAACATTTAAAAACTTAGAAATACTATTTGGAAATAGGCATCAGATTTGTAGACCGTTTATTTAGAAACACAGGGGTGAATTTTAAAAGGACGCGCGCGGTTCCCGACGTACACACATGGACGCACAGATTTTATAACATGTGCATGTCGCCGCGTGCATGTTATGAAATTCAATATCCATGTGCACATGCGTGCAGGAATTTAACATTCACGCGTGTATCTGCGGTCGGCCTGCGACTCGTGCGTGCGGGGGGGGGGGAGGTATTTTTTACTTTATGCGCGATGACGCAATTTTGTTTTTCTCATTTCCCTCCCAGTCCACTCCAATTAGGAAGCGGACTGGGAGGGAACTTCCCTAATCCTAACCCTACCCTTCCTACCTTTTCCCCTTTCCTCCTCGACTCCTAACCACTACCTATCTACCCTATGTTTTTTGTTTGTTAACTTACCTGTTTCTTCAAAGCAGAAATAAGTTACGCGTGCCAGCAGGCTGCCAGCGTGCACTTCCCTGGGACAGGGCCTAATACGTTGTCCTGGTCCGCCTCTGCCCTGCCCAGACCCCCCCCCCTCCCCCCTGGCTCGCCCCTTTCTGGACCCGGCACTTTGGCACATATTGAGAGCTACGCGTGTGGCCAGGCCCCTTTGATAATGCACACGGCACGAACAGGGCCCGGTGAAATGCGTAACCCCTGGTATTTGCTCATGCGTGCGTTTTAAAATCAGATTGAAACAGTTCTAACTTTGAGCAGATGAATTTTCCATATCACAAGTGCCTTATTCATTCTCACACAGCCTCTGATATGATTATTTGATAGTATAAATATTTTGGATAGTATGCTTTCATTTCTTTTCATAAGAATTATATTTCTTGATTGATGACTTAATCAAGATTATAGAATTTTGTGGTTCTTTATCTATTATTTTACATCTTGGCTGTGTGGCTTAGGCACACAACTGAATTGGTGGTGTCCTGTGCCCACATCTTGTGAAGAGAAAGGATTGTTACTCTATAACTTCCTGTTTTACTGTCAGTGTATCTGACTGGATTTATGTTATTTGGTCTTTATTTATGTGTTATATGGCAACAAGGCTCACCAAATCTGAAAGCAATAATACTAGCCTAAAATGTTAAATAATTCAGATGACCATGAAAACAAGTAATCTCATTACCTGAGCCAGATTTCCCATTAGGCACAGTTGGCATATACCTGAGAGTGCCCGCTTTGTGCCAGACGCCTTAGGGGATCAAAAGTAGGTAGATAAACTAATATTAATCATGATAAATCAATGATAATATTAAATGGGAATCTGTGGTGAGTTTGGTGGCCCTGTGCCTTGACATCACATCGGCACTCCCCTCATTCCCCTCCTCTCCCTCCACCCCTAGCAGGAAAAAGATACTGAAGATCCTGTATCTAGGGGCATGTGAGATGTAAATCCAGCTCTACTCATGTTTATTATCCTTTTTTTAAATGTTTATGTGATGCCTGAGGAAACAGTAATGTTTAAGGTCCTCCTGCTATGCTGTACCCCTCATTTTGAAGCTAACGATACTTCTGTTGTGCTGATCTTTATCAGGACTAAATATGACAATTACACTAATGCATTTAAAGCAGAAATATAACACGGATAGTGGGCTTGCATGTTCAGTTGAGGAATATTTTCTATATAAAACAGGAGATATAACCATAGTAAAAAAAAAAAAATCTACATTATTCCCCTAAAAAGAGTAAATATGTTTGGACAGCAAAAAAAAAAAAAGAAATGTAGGGATAACATTAAAAGAGGATACAGAAGTGCCTAAAATATATCTTGCACTGATCAATCTATAGCAAATAGAATTGCTTCTATAAAGACCATGTAAATTGTTTTTTCCTGATATGGGGGCTTAGCACTGCCATAAAGGAATAACATAGTAATGGGGGTGTATTACCGTCCACCTGGCCAGAGTGAACTAACAGACAATGAAATGTAAAAGAAATTAGGGAAGCTAACAAAATCAGCAGCACAGTAATAATGGAGGTGATTTCAATTGCCCCATTATTGACTGAGTAAATGTCACATCTAGAGAAGTAAAGTTCCTAGATGAAATAAATAACTACTTCATGGAGCAGCTGATACAAGAACCAACAAGAGGGGAAACCATTTTAGACCTAGTCCTTAATGGAACACAGGATTTGGTGTGAGTGGAAACAGTGTTGGAGCCACTTGGCAATAGTGATCACAACATTATCAAATTTGACTTATTAACTGGAGGGAACAAAAAAAGAAATCTACTGCTACAACATTTAACTTTCTAAAAGGTGACTATGCTAAAATGACAAAAATGGTTAGGAAAATAACTGAAAGAAGCACCTGCAAAGGTTAAGAGTTTAGCTCGGGTATGGATATTTTTAAAAATACCATCTTGGAAGCCCAGACCAGATGTATTCCATGTATTAGAAAAGGTGGAAGGAAGGCTAAATGACTACCAGCATGGTTAAAAGGTGATGTAAGAGAGGCTATAATATCTAAAAGAACATCTTTAAAGAAATGGAAAAGAGATCCAAATGAAGAAAACAGGAAACAGCATAAGCACTGGCAAGTCAGATGCAAAGCATGGATAAGGAAGTCAGAAAGAATTTGAAAAGAAACTTGCCATGGAAGGAAAAACTCATAATAAAACCTTTTTCAGGTACATTCAAGGTAAAAAGTATTGCGATGGCCAGTCACATGATTCACAACCCGCCCCTCCTACCTGCCCTCCCGCACCGTCCCGGAGCTAGCTCTGCTCCGGAGCAGGGCAGGGGAAGTGTTCCGGCAATGGTAGGGACGTTTCCGGCCTTCCTCCTCACTGTGGGCCTTTGCTTCGCGGTGGAGGCCCCGCCAACTCTGCTGTCCTCTGTGCAGTCCCTTAGCCGCGTGCACACGTGCTCCTCCCCCTTTTTTTAAAGGGCCTGCAGTATGCCAGGACTGCCGGCCCCTTCAGAAGATGTCACTCCTGGAGAACTATATAAGTTGGCTCCTGACACTCAGGGGTCACCTTAGCAACTTCTCCCTTCCTTGGGGTTAGTTGCTTTCCTGGTTTGTCTGTCCACTGACCTGATTAGTGCCCGGTTTTCAACCCTTGCCTGTTTGCCGACTACTCTGATCGCCACCTGGAACTTGACCTCTGCCTGGAACTCTGACTACTCTTGATTGCTGCCTGACCTGACTTCTGCCTGGAACTCCGACTACTCTTGATCGCCACCTGGAAAACCTCTTGCCTGACCTGACTATGCCCGGATTGACCTCCGTTACCCTGCTTTGGCTGACCATTCTGGACTGATACTTTGGCCTTGAACTTTGCTATACACGCACTCTCTTCTGGCTGCCTGTGACCTCTGGACTTTCCTATCTGCACACCGACCATGCACCCTTGTTCGTGGTGGGCACACCCTTGAACTTTCTCTCAAGGAGACCCTGCGAAGCCCACCTAAGACCAGGCAGCCCAGGTAACCAAGGGCTCAACCTGAGGGAACCTGGGTTGCTATTGGCGAAGCTCCAGCTAGCCTCTGTCTCCTCCTGTGCTCCACTTCCTGGTGGCAGGCGCTCACCGGGTCCGACCAGAGGGCCGTACCAATCCTGCACCAGGCCAAGGGTCCACTCCCAGTGCAACAAAAAGCCTGCAAGGGAGTCAGTTGGACGATCAGATGATCAAGGGGTAAAAGGGGCACTTAGGGAAGACAAAGCCATAGCAGATTGTAGGGGTGTGCATTCGTTTTGAACTTAAATGGAAAACGCAACTTTTTTTTTTTTTTAACTTAAAAAAAAGATGAGGCTTAAACGATCGGATTTCCAACGTATTCAACATAGCTATGTTGAATACGTTGGAAATCGCGATTGTTGATCTAAATAAAAATTTAAACCCCTCACCCTCCTTAATCCCCCCCCCCCCCAAGACTTACCAAAGCTGGCCAAAAGTTCCGTGAGGGTCCGGGAGCGGACGCGTGGGGAATCACGTGACGTCCGCGTCACGTCGGAGTGATGCTGACGTCACGTGATTCCCCTCGGGTTCGCTCCCAGAACCCTCGTTGGGCTCAAAAGGCACTTTTGGCCAGCTTGGGGGGGTCAGGAGGCCCCCCCAAGCTGGCCAAAAGTTCCTTTTGAGCCCAACGAGGGGTCCGGGAGCGAACCCGAGGGGAATCACGTGACGCCGACGTCACGTGCTCCTTGCAAAGGAGTTCAGGAATGGCGTCCTGACCCTGCTGGACCACCAGGGAGTTTTGGTAAGTCTTGGGGGGGGGGGGGATTAAGGCGGGTGAGGGGTTTAAATTTTTATTTGCACATATGGACATAGACTCAACTTATGGAATTCTCCATATGTCCATATTGACCGCAAATGGGACCCCCTTTCGACTTATGGACTTATGAACTTAAACTTTTGGTCTGCACATCCCTAGCAGATTGACTAAATGAATTCTTTGCTTTGGTATTCACTGAGGAAGATGAAAGAGATATATCCATGCCAGAAATGATATTTAAAGGTGATGATTCAGAAGAACTGAAACAAATCTCAAGGAACCTGGAAGATGTACTAGGGCAAATTGACTAAAGAGTAGCAAATCACCTGAACCAGATGGTATATGTCCCAGAGTCCTGAAAGAACTAAGAAATAAAATTGCTGACCTGCTATTGGACATTTGTAAACTATCAGTAACATCATCACTGGTACCTGAAGACTGGAGGGTTGCCAATGTATCGCCAATTCTTACAAAGGGATCAAGCGGTGATCCAGGAAATTACAGACCAGGGAGACTGATGTCTGTGTCAGGCAAAATGTTAGAAACTATCATAAAGAACAAAATTGCTGAACATACAGATAAGCATAGTTTAATGGGACAAAGCCAACATGGATTTAGCAAAGGGAAGTCTTGCCTCACAAATGTACTACATTTTTTTGAGGGCGTAAATAAACATGTGGATAAAGGTGAGACCGTTGATATAGTATATCTGGATTTCCAGAAAGCATTTGACAAAGTTCTTCATGAAAGACTTCTTAGGAAATTAAAAAGTCATGGGATAGGGGACAGTTACCTATTGTGGATTTCCAGCTAGTTAAAAGAAAATAGTGAGTAGCACTAAATGGTAAATTTTCCCAGTGGAAAAAGGCAAATAGTGGAATGCCCCCAGGAGCTGTTCTGGGACCACTGATTTTTAATATATTTATAAATGACCTGGAAATGACCTGGAAAAACAAGTGAGATGATCAAATTTGCCAGTGAGACAAAATTATTGAAAGTTGTTAAATCGCAAGAGGATTGTGAGAAATTGCAAAAGGACATTGCAAAACTGGGAGACTGGGCATGCAAATGATATTTAATGTAGACAAGTGCAAAGTAATGCACAGGGAAGAGTAACCCAAATTATTGTTACATAATGCAAGGTTCCACATTAGGAGTCACCATTCAGTAAAAAGATTTAGGTGTCATTGTTGAAAATGCATTGAAATGTTCTGCTCAGCGTACAGCAGCAGCAGCAAAAAAAGCAAACAGAATGCTAGGGATTTTTAGGAAAGGAATGGAGAATAAAACTGAGAATATGATAATGCTTCTGTATCGCTCCATGGTGCGACCTCATCCTGAGTATTGTGTGCAGTTCTGGTCACCACATTTCAAAAAGGATGTAGCAGAATTAGAAAAGGTACAGAGAAGAGCGACCAAAATGATAAAGGAGATAGAACAATTCCTCTGTGAAAAAAGGCTAAAGAGGACTCTTCAGCATGGAAAAGAGATGGCTTAGGGGAGAAAAGACAGAGATCTATAAAATAATGAGTGGAATGGAACGAGTAAATGTTAATCAGTTGTTTTCTCTTTTGAAAAGTACATTTAAAACAAATAATAGAAATTATTTTTTTTACTCAAAGCATAATTAAGCTCTGGAATTTGTTGCCAGAGAATGTGGTGAAAGTTATTAATGGAGCTGCGTTTAAAAAATGTTTGGACAAGTTCTTGGAGGAAAAATGAATAAACCTAAGGTAGAGTTGCAGAAATCCATTGCTCATTCATGGGATAAGCAGTTTGGAATCTATCTACCCCTTGGAATCCTGTCAGGTACTTGTGACCTGGCTTGGCCACTGTTGGAAACAGGACACTGGACTTGATGGACATTTGGACTGACCCAGTATGGCAAGCCTTATGTTCTTAAATGTTAAAGTATCTTTCTTTTGCCCTTATGTAATGCTGAGTTAATGTGCCTTCACTAAGGTGTATAACTTATCTTTACCTGGTGTCTTTAGCATACAGTCCATGGAAGAAATTCAGTCTGAGCCACAGTACTGGAGGATTTGGCAGCACAAAAACAGAGCAGGAAACAGAATAAAGAAAGCAGGCTATATTTTGCATACTTGCATAGTTACAGCCTATAAATCAGACATGGTGCCGTGTCTGAGTTTAGTTATTTTTACATGAAAATTATATGGAGCTTCCGGCTGTTTATCTTTTCTCTTGCATACTGTATAAATACACACAAAGCACTCTAAATTTGTCGAAAATGATTCTGTTTGCCTTAAAAAGAGCCACTGTGGGGATACATAATAACAAGATGCTTGGAAATGCCATGGAAATTGTACTTGGCATGGGCTGCACATTTGAGGTGTGGTGGAGCTGTGCATAGTATCATCAGTTATAATCTTTGCTGACAGTAATAGTGCTTAGGCACACTTATAATTTCTTGCCCTCCATTATTACATATTCCGCGTACACTTGGCTGAGTAAGGCAGGCTTAGCTTCTGAATCATAAGCTTGAGGAACGCCACCACCCTTCTTACCACCAAATTATGCAAATCGGCGCCTGTGGAGCTCCCTGTGGCACTTGAACTTTGCGCTCATTTTCCAGGGACACACTGCAAGCAGTGAGAAGGGTTTTACATTCCCACGTTCAATCACTTCTTTGTACAAAGCTATCAGTTTGGTCAGGCAGGCTGAGCAGCAGTTGGTAAACGGGCGGCATGGAGCGTTTCACTGCCGAGTCTGAGTTTTGGAGCAGAGTCATGGTGAGTGCAATGCCATTTGGAGAGGTTTTTTTGCATGTGTGCATTTGCACTGTGTTTGTTTGTTTTGGTTTTGTTTTTTTAAACTTGCGATTAAGGGAAAGTTGTTTATTCATTAAGATTGTTTGCGGGTTTGTCAAGTCGAAGGCATATGTCCATCCCAGGAAGTTGTAAACAGAACAGTGCCCTGAGTGTTGTGTGATGTCTAGGATTTGTCAGTGAGAAAACTGTGACATCAGCGAGTTGGCTACTAAAGGCTCTTGTAAGTATTCATCTGGTGAAATGAATCATTGTATCATATAAACACTGTATGATCTGCATTTAACTTTGACAAAGGTTTGGAGATTGATTTCAAACTGGTCTAAAGTTCCAAAACAAAGCATTTCTTTTATCATTTTCCATTGGGCTTTAAACTGGCTGGAGGTGTGTTATGGTTAAATGTGGACATGCTGTATAGTTTTACCATGTTTGTTGCATCTGATCAGTATAAGTCAAGGTTATTTTGTCTTGGCTGTTGGAGAGTCGATCTAGGCTAGAGTATCTGACAAAACTCAAACTGTTTTATTTCTCTGCTCATCTCAACAATAAATCTGAAAGAAGATTCAGGTCCATATGAGGAAATAAATACAATTAAGTCTTTCCTTCATTTTCTTGACTTGGCAATATCTGTGATTTACAAAACATACTTTTGACTCATGAACAAAACATGGAAAACCAGTTACTGCCATTCGAGCTGAAAAGCAAACTCCTTTTTCCTTTTTCTCAAGGATTCCCATAGTGTCCTGTTCCTCCAGCTAACCAGCCTTTTTCTGTTAGTCAATGCAATCATACATTCCCATTTGAAATACCGCAACATGTTGCTTGCTGGATTTCTGCTCTTTTATGTTTATTTACTGCTGGCTTTATCTTCTCGCTTCCCAGTTTCTCCCATGCCACCTCTTCCAGAAAGACTCTTCATTGGCTCCCTGCTTACCTACATGCACAATTCAAGTTAACGTCTCTTGGAGTCATCTTGGTTCTGCCTCACCCCCGCCTGCTGTCTTTTGCAGTATTGGTACTGCCTCCTTTCATTCTGCCTCTGAATATTTACTATTTCCCCAGTCCTCTCTGCCCAGTCTTGTCTTTGTGTCTTCTGGAATAAAGTCCCTCAAAGTATTCAAATTACTTTTTTCTCTCTCAACAAAGGTTATGTGAAAATGTTTGATTCACAAATATTTTTGCTAATGTTATATAAAGTTTGCATATTCTTAAACATAGTTGTCATAAACATTAATGGCAGAATTTCTATGCAGAAGGTGAAAAACCATCAAAATTCACTCTCTGCAGCTTCTATGATTTCTATGGGAAAAACGTTTGTGAAAGTAGATATATTATTTTCACATAGGTGGAAAGACTATTTTTTGATGCAAAAATGTTCAAACATCTCCATTTCCAAGTCAAAACTATCTGTGATTGTTTTTTTCAGATGGCATCGCCAGCTGAATTCCTTCACTGACTTTTACTGTTTGGGCGGGGTCTTGATAATTGCAATTGCAGATCAATGAAATTAAATCCTGGAAAATTTGGTGGCCATCTTGCAATGTTCCGGATTGTATTTAGAGCATTGTAAAAGTTCCTGCCACCCTCACAGATCACATTTTGTTTCACCTACAGCTGCAAATAGTAAACTCTTGCCCAACCTATGAAACCTGGATAATGGGCAGAGAGTTTGATCGTGATCATGGATCTCAATATTTTGGCCCATCTTAAATGTACCTCCCTTTATATTTTCAACTTTTTAGTCTCCCTCCCCAGCAGCTTGTGCTGCTTTAGGATTAACTTGCAGTGTCCTGATTCTGAATTTTGGATAGTCAACGTGTGATGGGTAATGCAGTATGATAGAAACTGATGTATAAATCCAGACAGCCAATTGATGCTTCAGACACTCTGGGATTACAATAAGTTGTTAATTAAATGTCTAACTGTATGCATTCCTCAGTAGCTATAGCTATGCGTTCCTTTGTCTGCTTCATGATTTTAATTCAGCTAAACTGCTCAACTAACATTTTGTACCTCTGAAAACTATTTTAGAAAGAGAATCTGTTACTTTAAATCTTTTTCCTCAGCACAAAATTGTACAGTAAATCGAAGACTTACTCTTCAAAGAAGTGAGTTAGAAATTGAAAGTACAAGTTCCTTCAAGACAGAAAAAGACAGCGTTGTGGAGGGGTACTGAATATGAATAACTGATTTTTTTTGTTGGGCTTGTAAAGCTTTTCAACTAGTCTAAACATTCTTTTCTCCAAAACGTTAGATTAACTTGGTTTCTTCAATTTATCCTCATTCTTCTTTCTGTCTCGTTGTTTCTTCTTACCATTTCCATTCTGTTTTCACTTCCTCTCACAGTCTGTTTCCTACTTTCTTTCCCTCCAATGCTTACTTTCTGATTCTCATCCTATTTCTCCCTCTTTCAAACCTGCTCCATCTCTAGCCTCTCCTTGCTCTCCAATGTCTCATGACTTTTGCCTGTCCCTTTTACCACTCTCTATTTCTTACTTTCATCTTCCTATTCATGCAACATTGAAGTTTCTAGGTCAGGGATAGGCTGACCTTCAAGTACCACAAAATGGTCTGGTTTTCAGGATGCAGTGGAGGAACACTATGCAGTGTGGATAGCTCAAAAACCCAACTGGCTTTGCAACACTCGAAGACCAAAGTTGCTTTTCCCTGTTCTGTGGCATTGAGCAATATGGTAGGTAAAGGGAGGATAACATTCAAGCAACTACATGCAGTAGCATATATTTTTATTTTATGTACTTATTTTTATTCCATCTTTCAGACACTAAATTGGATTACTTTCAGATACAGTAGATATTTCCCGATCCCTAATGGACTCACAATCTAAGAGAATAGAGGGTGAAGTGACTTGCCAAAGTCACAAGAGATAGCAGCAGAATTTGAACCCTGGCTTTTTTGGTTCACAACCCAATGCTCTAACCATTAGACTACTCTTATGCACAAATATGGCTGTGCCTAGTTTTACTTTATAACGACACATATAAAATACACATTTTTATCCCACAAAATATGCTTATATCTTTGCTTACATGCGAATACATGCAGTGCATTGAAACCACGTATATCAATGCATTGAATAAGCATACTTTTCCTACCTAAATTAAAAATTATGCATGCATATGTTTTACGCATGAAAGTAAAGTAGACTTACTCATGTAAGTCGGCCAATGTTGAGGAAATTAACCAGTTTACCAATTAGTCTACCAGTATGCCCAGTCCTTCTCCAGATTATCGCAACCTTCCTGGTTGTTCAATCTGAACTCCCCCCAGTTCATCCAGACCTCCCATCCAGTTAGTACTATACAAAAAACATGTTTAATATCACTTAACGCCAGATAAATAGGAAGTGTAAAAATAAATGTGTAAGTTGGCAAATGTACAAGTGTGTCTTTTAAAATAGAAGCCTACTTGCGTAAGTGTTGACCTCACCCTGGTATGCCCCAGACCACCCCTTTTTTACATGTGTTTATATGTACATGCGAAGGTGGATATGTGTGTATGTGAGCAGTTCTGAAAATCAGACACGAATGCTTCCCATAGGCATGTTACATTCTGTTATTTACACGCATACTATTTTGAAAATTCACCCCTAAATGAGTCGTAGTCGGTCAGTTTAGAGAATGCTGTAGTAGCAAACATTGTGCGAATAGAAGTTTCATTTAGAATTCTCTTTTTCCCTCTTTTTATGCGGCAATAAACAAAAGTTTGCCTGTGGTGGCTTGTGAGTATATCCATGCAGAAGCAACTGTGAACTAAATTTATAGAGAGATGTTAACAATTCATTCAAACTCTAACTTAAACCAAATGGATTTGAACTTGGTTCAAGTTGAACAGAAATTTCAGATTTCCCCAGTTTGTCTGGGAAAATTCATCACATTTTTTATCAGTTGATTTGTGTGTGGGGAGGGGTGGAGTTTGAAAGAAATGTAGGGTTGTCAGCTGGCTCCAGATTTTCAGAACAGGTTGATCCTGTCCTGGTTTTACCCCATTGCATACTGGGACTTATTCTGATTTACCTAGTCTTGATTTTCTTAGGGAATGACAACAGGTAAATCAGAATAAGTCCCAGCATGCAATGGGGTAAAACCAGGACTGGATTAACCTGTCCTGAAAATCTGGAGCCGGTTGGCAACCCTAGCTATATGGTACTTGATCCCCTGTGGTGAACCTAGAGTTGGTTTACAGTTTGGGCACCCGTAGGCAGGATTGGAGTGTGGGGTTGGGAGAACATGAAGTCCCTTTACCTCCATCCCCCTCCAGAGTCCCAGAGTGCCTCTTTGAAGTAAATGGCAAGAGCAGGCTTCTCCTTGGCATAGGTGAACTCCTCTTATGCCTGGGTATTTGGTGCCTTCAAAATGTAGCACCCTAATGTTGCCTACGTCTAAATCAAGGCCTAGGTGAACCTCTGGTTTATTTCACAATAAATATTTCCTTGTCTTTCGTTTTACGGACCCTGGGACTGACAGCCAAATCCTTCTCCGGATAAAAATAGCATACTGTTTATCTGTTTATGTTATAGAAGAATATGATGTTAGTATCAGATTATATGGAATTCCTTCTACCAGACCATATGGCTTATTAATATTCACAATGCAAGCAGTGCCAGCTGTTGTGCCAAGTGCGAGGCTGTGTGTCCTTAAGACAGGAAGCTCTCTTTTTTTTCTACAATTAGTTTTTATTGCATTTTATATCCTGACAAGACAAAGCTACGTAGTTTACTTGTACTTAAATCACAGAGTGGAAATCTTTACACCTTCAGAATTCCTGGGTAGTTTTCTTTTTTCCTTTTCACTCCTTTATATTAGTGAGATTGTATTAAACCCAGAGCTTACCTCTGGGGGCACGAGGAGCTTCACTGCCTGGGTGAGGCTGTGTAGCTGTGTCTGTGCTGTTGTGCATGCGTGTGGTTGTGTTGCCTGCATGTTATTGAGGTGTTCTATAATTTATCACCTGTGTGTGTGTATCTTGAGATTGCTGTGTGGTGATGGAGGAAAAGAGATGGGCCTGGGTGGAAAAGGGAGGGCACATGGTAGGGTGAAGGTGGCTGTATCTGTGCAGCTGGCTGTTGGGGATGGGGTATACGTGTGGTATATCTGTGTAGAGAGGGGGTGTGGGTAGGGTGGAGATGGCCATCTCTTTTCCCCCCCTCTCTCTATCTGTGTCCTCCTTCCCCTACCTACCACCGCTCTTTCGGCTGTCACTGCGTGGCTCTTTTCTCCAATAGACGCGCAGGGCCTGGCTTCTCCGATAGCCCCATTCTTCAAGCTTTTTAACCAGGCATGCGGGGAAGAGATTTAAATGGTTAAGGAACTATTGTTGTGAATTTTGGGGGCAAGGGGAACTTGATAAAGTCAGGGATTCAAATTAGAACCTATTTCTATTGCACTATTTTGTTAATATATTGCTGTTTCTCATGATCTAAGTCCATTTATATGTGAATGTTGATTTTTTTTTTTTTAATTATTATTGTAACTCATTTTGTTTCTCCCAGCAAAAGGCATGAAATCAAATTTGAATAAAATGAAAATGGAAAGAAATAGGCACATTAACATTCTGAAGCATCTAACTAGAATATTTCTTCAAATAGCTAATCTTCCGAGGGCAAAACAGCTGAAATGTTTGGTTTGATACCTTCTTCCTCTGTTTACCCCCGTCACCACACCCTCATGATTTCATTAAAGCAGTAGTTCTCAAATGCAGCCCTCAATGGATTTTATTTTTGTGTTCACCATGGAAGAAGGAACCACTAAAGTTAACTGCAATATTGCTTCCCAAACCATTTGTAGTGAGAATGCTTGAAGTGCATCCAGAGCAGGATTTCACATTTCCATTTGCCAACCTGAACGAAACCTCCGGCGACCTTAGCCAATGATGTGCGTGCAGTCCGGATCGCTGTCACTTAAGCCCAAAGTGGCTGACACAGCTTGTCCTGCTTGCACGTTATCTCTCATGTGTCTGCATTACTAATTTCCAGCATGCATTACAGTCGTCTACCTGGGGCTATTTGTCTTTCCTTGACTGCTGTTGGTCTGGGCTCCTAACTACCTGCGTCTTTTTTCATTGGTTATAATAGGGCGATTTATCACTGTCAAATCACCTCCCTCTTCAGGAAGAGGCCAACTGCCTGACATGTCTGAAGCTGGTGGGAATTCTTAGCCCTTAACTACAGGTCCCTGGTTTGACAAGTCATTTATACCTCTATCATTTCCAGAGCCTGCCAGAACTGGATCTCTGGAATCTATATTTTATTTCTTTCCTGCATCCAGTTGTTGTTCTGGTGGGGTTTTTTTTCCTTCCAGAGTACAATTGGAGCATTGTATTCATGAAAACTTATCTCACAGAACCATATTCCAGGAAGGGGACGGGAGGTTATAGGGGCTCTGCATTGTTCATATTCCCCCTGTCACAAATAAGCCTGTATCAGTGCTTGTTGATCAATAAGGGTTCTCATTAATTGAAGCTGATATTTTCGCCTGGAGTGGCCCTAAAAGAGGCAAATTAAGGCCCAGTGGAGTTCTTCCTGTCGTATTGGTGACAAAAATTGCTACTCTGTGGCTACACAAGCAAACACTATTTAGGCCCATTATAGAGCACTGAAAATAAAATGAGCGTCCTGCATTCTCTTGCAGCTTCACTGTTTAAAACTAAATTACATTAAAAGGGAATATAAGATGTTCAACACAGAAGCCTGAAACTGTCTCTCTTTTGTCAGGACTTGCATGCTTTGCATCAGAAAATGAAACAGCTATGCTAAAAAAAGATAACTAGGTAAATAATTGGTAGGATTGCAATGCATAGTACTGTTCCTTTCAAACATAACCTTTGTAGCTTGGCAGTCATTTTGGTCCTGTATTGCATTTCATATAAACTGTTAACTCTGTACTTTGCAAACTGTTGTATCTAGTAAGAAGCCAAAAACAAAAAGAAAGACTCTGAGAGCAGATAAAGATCCCCAGACCCATCTAGTCTGTCCATTTTTTCTTCCTGTGTATACCAAAGTTTACTTTTACTGCCCTGCAACTAAAGATCTTCTGTGCTTATTCCATGCCTCCACTTAATTCCACTGGGAGTATGTTCCATGCATCCACCACCCCTTTTGTTAAAAAATATTTCCTCGTGTTATTCCTGAGTGCTAATCACTTTCATTTATTATGGGATTACAATTTCTTGCAGTCAACAATAAAATTAGATGCAATGTATGTTTCCAGTCACTAGATGGCAGCAGGTTAAAATGCAAAGGAACACACTTTGTTTACATTGAATCAAAAGTAACACTCTTAACAATTTTATTAATCACAGAATCTTTTCTAAGAGGAACACTTAATATTACCTAAATACTTGCAACTTCTCTTGCTTCAGAGAACAATGTTTTCTTTGTATAATAATACAATATTTCTTTTAAGTTTGATTTTACTGATAGCAGGAATTCTGTATTATGGTCTCTCTGTGGATGATCTCTATGTGTGTCAATCTGCAGATCTCTATTCCTTCTGTCCTGGTCTTTGTCTGTGCAGATCTGCACGTCTGTGTCCCTTATCATATAGCTTTCACTGTTCAGCATTTTTCACGTATCTATTCTCTTATATAATCCTGCATCACTGCAATTAATAATTAAGCACAAAATACATCACTCACCTTACAGATTGTGTGCCAGCTGACTTTTACCCAAAATTACAAAAGCCAGTTTGACCAAATAAGTTTGCAGAAAATATTTATGGAGAGATTATTATAATACATTTCTAAAAGTTTCTTTGTAGCCTGTCTCGCCAGTATACATTTGATTCACCCAAAACATGTATGCTACAGCTCAATAAAATTATAGAGGATTTTCAAATATTAGACCTATGTCAATCAGATATCAGATTTGGTCATAGCACTGAAACAGCTATGGTTTCAGTGCTGGACACAACTTACTGTGGTCAACCTCCCCATAAAGACAGTGCACCAGCCTCAGCTCGCATTCGGTCAGGATCCAGTTATAAGAACGTCGTAGCTCCCATCCTCAATAGCCTTCATTGGCTTCAGGTTCCTTATTGGGCACAATTTAAAGCCCTCACTGTCCTATAAAGCCCTTAATGGCCAGGGTCCAAGTTATCTACATGGCTGTTAATCCCGCTGAGTTTCAACACAAGGAGTGGCCTAGTAGAGCAATGGCCTGAGAACCAGAGAAACCAGGGTTCATTTCCCCTACTACCAAGTCATTTTACCCTCCATTGCCTCAGGTGCAAATTTGGGGCCAGATTCATTAAGGGGGCAATTTTCAAAGGAGCTATGCGCGTAAATGTAACATGCTATAGTAGCAATTTTCAAAAGTCGTTTACTTGAGTAAATCCTATGGATAATTCAATGACATATATTGTAGCAATTTTCAAAAGCCTACTTACTCAAATATAGGAGTAGATTTTAAAAGGGTTACGTGCATAAGTTATGCGCGTAACCCTTTCAAAACCCCCCTGCGTGCGCCGAGACTATTTTGCATAGCCTCGGCGGCGCGCACAAGCCCCAGGATGCGCGTCGGGGGTGGTGTGACATTCGGGGTGTTCCAGGGGGCATGTCGGGGCATGGTGCAGGCCCGGGAGCATGGCCGAGACCTCCGAAATCGCTCCCGGGCCGGGGAATCGCGTGGCGGCGGCCGATCGGCATGCGCGAGTTACACCTGTCTGGAGCAGGCGTGACTTTCACGATAAAGGTAGGGGGGTGTAGATAGGGCTGGGGGGGTGGGTTAGGTAGGGGAAGTTGGGGGGAGGCCAAAGGAAAGTTCCCTCCGAGGCCGCTCCGATTTCGGAGCGGCCTCGGAGGGAATGGGCAGCGCACGCAAGGTGCACAAATGTGAACCCCCTTGCGCGTGCCGACCCCGGATTTAATAAGATATGCGCGGCTACCCCATAGTGCATATACTCGAGTAAAACTCAGTTTTACTCCAGTAAATACTTTTTAAAATCTGGCATCAAGGCTTTTCTCCCATTTTGAATCTATGGGGAAAACCCTTAGGGGTCAATTTTCAAAACCACATGCGTGCATCGATGTACGCGTGGTTCCCGGCACCTGCACATGGATATGCTGATTTTATAACATGCGGGCGCCAGCGCGCACATGTTATAAAATCCGATGTCCGTACACACATGTATGCTGGATTTTAACATCCATGCACGCATGTGCGGGAGGACCGCGACTCATGTGGGCAGAGAAGGAAGTTACAAATTACGCTCAGTGATGCGATCGGCCTTTTTTCCAGTTTCCTATCCCCCTTTCCCCTCTTCACCCCGACCCCTAACCCCAACCTAGCTACCCCCAATTTTTTTATTTTACTACTTCCTGCTCCTCCTGAGCAAAAGTATTTTCCACTCGCCAGCCAGCTGCTGGTGCACGCTTCCCCCAGGACAGCGGTTAATGGCCACTGTCTTGGCCAGCCTCTGTCCCATGCCGCCCCGCCCCTCTCTGCTCAGACCATGCCTCCTAGCCCGCCCCTTTTTCAGGGCCCAGCACTTCTGCGCGTAACGGGACTTCTGCGCGTGGCTGAGCTTGTTCTAAAATGCGCGCGACGCATGCAAGACCCAGCCACGTGCATAACCCCTGTTTTTTTACGCACGCGGCCCTTTGAAAATGTATTCGTTAGTGAATCAGGTTGTGAGGCCTCTGGGGATAAGGGAATACCGACAGTACCTGAATGTAATCCACTCTGAAGTGCCAAAAAGCAGACTATAAAGAAAAAAAAAATATTTTAACAAGTTTTATCTCCAGTTGCTTCGGATATCCACTTCAACTGTAAACTCTTTGGGGTGGCAACTTATCGTACATGAGTTCTAATAATGCTGTAAGCTGTCTTGAGCATCACTTGGAAGAGCAGACTAAAAATAATTATCTTATATAAGTTAACATCAATTCAGGAAGTCTTGTTATTGACTCTTCTAAGAGATGCAAAGCTGGTGAGAAGTTACAGGCATGCTTTTTTTTATGTTTTACTCCCCTGTTATGGAATTTTCTTTACAGGGAAATCCACCTCACAAAGGACATAAGAACATAAGATTTATAGAAACATAGAAATGACGGCAGAAAAGGACCAAACGGTCCATTCAGTCTGCCCAACAAACTTATGGTACTATCTACCGTGCCATACAGGTCACCCCCCATAGTTATGTTTCCCAGACTATAAAATTCAGGGCCCATGTTTATTGCTGTTGAGTCCAATTCCCCGTTACCTCTTGCCATTGAAGCAGAGATCATTGTTAGATTTTCATCAAAAGTATCAGGCTTATTGGTTAAGGGTAGTAACAGCCTCATCAGCAAATTACTTGCATGCTTATTTGTTTCCTCAGACCGTAAAAGTCAGGGTCCTTGTTGGTTGCTGTCTGAATCCAATTCCCCTTTTCCTCTTTTCCCCCTGCCGTTGAAGCAGAGAGCAATGATGGAGTTGTATCAACAATATGAAGGCTTACTGTTGCCGCACGTATCTTATAAAATCCGGGGTCGGCGTGCACAAGGGGGTGCACATTTAAAAATGGTGCAGGCCATCCAGTGCTCCTACCATGTGACAGGGGCCGGACAATGGCACGGATACCCTGTCACATGGTAAGGGCAAAGGGCCATTGGCACCATTTTGATTAGTGGCAGCCAACGGCCCGAGAGTGGGAGATCGCTCCCGGGACCCCCACTGGACCACCAGGTACCTGTAAAATGTTTTTGGGGGGGTTCGGAGGGTGGGGGAAACAAAGGGATTAGTTTTAAAGGGTCAGGGTTGGTTTAGGGGTTATTTTTGTGCGCCGTTTTTCCCGTCCTCCCCCAAAACGATAAGAGAACCCCTACGATCAATATCGTGGGGTTTTCCTATCGTTTCGGGGGAGCCCCCAATTTCTGACGATTTTGAAAATATCGACGATATTTTCAATCATCTGAAGCCCGATTCACATCCCTACTGCCAGCCAGTGTCAGACAAACACACAGTTACTCAGACACAAACACCCACACATAGACTTTCAGACACCCATTTTGTCTGTATCTGAGAGATGGTGTGTGGGGGGTTTCTCACTTTCTCTGACACAAATACATACACACACACACACTTCCTCTTGGCTCACCCCATCCCTTTCTGTGACTCTAGCTTGCTTCCACTTTGAAGTGCCCCCCAACACCACTCCAGCACATTCGCACTGGCTGAGTACAACAAAGTGTGCTGCTTTTATGAGACAAGTGGAACACTGATAGACCGTCACCAAATACAGAATAAAGAGTCCACAAAATATAAATAGAAATGTGCAAACAAAAACTGAACTGGAAACCGTACATGTCAAACTGTACGCTGTTCAACGTATAAAGAGAAATATCACCAGTTCTCATAAAACATCAAATAATGAAGTCAAGAAATATAAATAAATCAGCAATAGTAAAGCCATATAAAGAATACATATTTCAAATTAAACTCATATAAAATTTTCCCAAAAACCAATAAAATATTTGAAAACAGCAGACACATCAGATAACACCCAATAATTAAAACCAATAAGACTTTAAAAAATCCTAACAGGGCCAGGGGGCACTCCATGAAGTTAGCAAGTAGCTCATTTAAAGCAAATTGAAGAAAATGATTTTTCACTCAGCTCATAGTAAAGCTCTGGAATTCATTGCCAGAGGATGTGGTTACAGCAGTTAGTGTAACTGGGTTTAAAAAAGGTTTGGACAAGTTCCTTGAGGAAAAATCCATAAATTGCTATTAATTAATTAATAAGCAATAGTGGCTTGAGATCTATTTAATGTTTGGGTGCTTGTGACCTGGATCGGCCAGTGAGGGAAACAGGATACTGGGCTTGATGGACACTAAGGGGTAGATTTTTGAACGTGCGCGCACTTCCCAGCGCACACACACATGGGCGCACCGATTTTCTAACATGCTTGCGCCGGCATTTCAGAAAATCCATGGACCACGCACACATGTGCTCCAGATTTTATAATCCGCGCAAGCATGTGCAGGCGGCACACACCAGGGGGGGGGGAGGCTTTTGCAATTTTCATGCAGCAACGCATTAGGGCCTTCCCCAGTTCCCTCCCAGTCCGCTACTGGGAGGGAAATTCCCTACCCCCCTACCTAAATTCCCTCCCTTTTCCCGTCTCCTCCCCACCCCCTAAACCCTACCTTCTGGATTTTTTTCCCTTTTTTTTACAACTTACTTCAGCTCCCAAGCTGAAGTAAGTTGCGCGCGTCGATAGAGTCTTTGGGACAGTGATTAATGGCGCTGTTCCGGCCCGCACCCGCCCCTCCCTGCCGAGAACAGGCACCCCTGGCCCGCCCCTTCGAAGAGGCCCAGCACTTATGCGCATACCGGGGTTTACGCACATGGCTGGGCCCCTTTGAAAATTTGCTCGGTGCACACATGGCCCAGCTGCACGCGTAAACCCCGCAATTTACATGCGCGGGCCTTTGAAAATCTACCGGTTAGTCTGACCCGGTATGGCATATCTTATCTTCTTAGCTACAGCCTTGTCAACCAGCAGTGGTCCTTCTCCAGGGTCTTCTTTAGTGAACACTGAACTGAAATATTTGTTTAATATTTCTGCCATTTCTTCGTCTCTCTCCACACATTGATCCTTGTCACCTTTCAATTTCACTATACCACTTTGGGCCTCCCTTCTTTGTCTGATGTATCTGAAAAATTGATTGTCACTCGCTTTACCTCTTTGGCAATCCTTTCTTCACTTAACCTTTTTCTTTCCTGATTTCTCTCTTTGACTTCCTCAGTTTTAACAGATATTCTTCCTTGCATTCCTTTTTTGGGATGCTTTATACTTCTCGCGCGCTGTTCTTTTTGCCTTAATTTTTTCAGCCACCTCGTTACAGAACCAGATCAGTTTCTTTTTCCTCTTCTTCTTCTCTACTTTCCTAACATATAGATTTGTTGTCTTTGTAATTAATCCTTTTAATTTGGCTCACTGTTGTTCCATTTGACCCGTTTTCTCTGACCCAGGCTGGGTCAGATCAAAGGTCCATCAAATCCAGTATCCTGTTTTCAACAGTGGCCAATGTAGGTCACAGGTACCTGATAAGTCCTAAACGTTGATAGTTTCCATGCTGCTTATCCCAGGGATAAGCATTGGATTTTTGCAACTCCACCTTAGTAATGGTTTATGGACTTTTCGTCCAGGAATTTATCCACACTTTTTTTTTTAGTCTTTAGATGCCTGATTAATTCATGGATATTTTGGAAGACAATTGTTTGTTTTACTGTTTATGCGGTTGAGGATTTTAGTTTTTGGTTTGTTTTTTACTGTTGTTAGTTATTGTATATCATGATGTTTATATTGAACATATGATATTATTGTTTCATTGCTTTTATGACTGACTTGCTATATTTTATGCTGATTTGCCATTCATAATTTTGTTTTTAGCTTGTTGTGCTTCACCTTGAGCACTGTTGGAAAGTCAAGCAAGAAATTAAATATTGCTCCCTGGAAACTGAATAGTGGGAAATATTTGGGTTTTACTGCACAGCAGCTGTCATGAAAAGATATACAAAGTATTTAGCACAAATAAAAGATATTTGAGTGTATAAGAGGAGCCATCATAGATGGTTCATTACAGGGCAATTTGCAAAGGCTTATCCATTGGTAAAACAGTGATTTGCACATGGAAATGAGGTCTTTGAAAATCGGCCATCCTTTCTGTGCTTAAAAGCATGCGTGTAGTGCTAGTGCATGCACACTTTTCAACAAAGAGAAGGGGCATTCCCGGGGGCGAAGCTGAGGAAGGGTTAGCACTGCATACATATGCGCACAGGTTGTGCACCTACACATGCGTGCATAATTTCACTGGAAAAGAACATAAATAGCAAGTCTATACACATACTTTTGTCAACTGGGTTGACAAAAGAAAACAGACGTAAAGTCTGCAAATAAAAAGTACCCACAGGTTTTTCACTTCTGTGCACATTTTGAAAGCTGCCCTACCAATGTATTACATCTTTCCCATTGACATGTCCCCTAGTTTACTGACTGTCAGGGTACCCCTAGTCGTTAGTGACACATTGAGGAAAGCGCATACCTGAGGAAGCTGGATGTCCAAATAAAGGTTTAAATAATACAGAGATTACATAAAACTAGACACCACTAAGTTAATAATGTATATATAAAATGCCCCAATAAATTTACAAAAATTTTTTATTATCATCATTTTTCAACATATATATAGATAAAAAACAGCTTCATATATGCACATACAAAACAACAATAACATATTTACATTCCCAACTAAAGGCCACAGTTTCGCCGACACAGCCGGCTTCTTCGGGGGACTCAATCACTCACACCCATTTAGAAACACAATAAGTGCACACAATTACAAAAAATATCCAAACAATCAAAACAATTACTACTTATGTAGTCATAATATCCATAGGTTGTGACATAGAGCAATAAGGTAATCAACCAAACATGTAATTCCTGTTTACACACAGGTATAAAGATGTTAAAATTTTATATATACGTCTGTTCAGTTTAGATAATTTGCAAAAACGTCGATAGGTATATCTGCAATAGTAGACAGATGATATATCTACAATAAATAAAAAATAAAAAAATTTGTCTGAAAAACTATTAGCAAGAATATAAAGACAAAAAGATTTTTGTCTTCAAAATTCTCACAATTACACTGCCAATCAGCAGGCATTCATTGTCTGTGCTTTACTACACCAACTAATGTCCAACAGCAAAAATACCTATTAAAAAGGAAACAACATTTATTTATTTATTTATTTATTTAAAACTTTTCTATACCGACATTCAAGGGAATATCACATCGGTTTACATTAAGCAAGGGTAACCAATAACTTTGGAAAAAAGAAGTTACAATTGACATAAGTAATCTAAACTGGGGAGAGAGGGCTAGCGTAGCAGAGTCAAGAGAGGAATGGTTACAGCAAAGAGGATTAAAATTATTTAACAAGATAAAATGAAATGAAAAATAAATGTACAGTATTTACAGATGATAGGAACCAAATGTACAATATGTACAGTATGTTCAAAATGAGGAAATTGAAGGGCAATTACTTGGGTGAATTCCAGGAGGGGGGTGTATAGTTAAGGGGTAGAAAGGGTGTGGGGGGGGTCTAGGGGGCTATGGAAGGAACTGTGCGTTGGATGGTGAGGGGGTTAAGTGAAGGCTTGTGAAAAAAGCCAAGTTTTTAGTTGTTTTTTTTTAAAGGTTTGTGCACAGTGTTCTCGGCGCAGTTGTGGGGGCATGGAGTTCCAAATAGTTGGTTCAGCGATGGACAAGGCCCTTTTTTTAGTAGCTATGTGATGGGTGAGATTTGGGGGAGGGATGTAGATGGTTCCTTTATAGGCAGTTCTCGTGGGTCTATTTGAAGTGTGATAATGTAGGGCGTTATCCAGCCATATGATGTTTTGGGTATTCAGGGTTTTATGGATGATCGTAAGAGTCTTGTGGAGGATTCTGGAGTGTATTGGGAGCCAATGAAATTTATCACTACATATTGCAACCAACTTACAGTGCTAGCCATAAAATTACCACAAAGGTTATGCACCAAAGCATATCATAGTGGCAGAATCACCACCGCATTTGCAGCAAAAACTTGGTGAAAAATGCTATAAAATGCCATGCATATGTATATCCACAACCGAGCAATGTATAAGCAAAAGGGGCGGGAATCAAAAAAGAAGAAATATATAGATGATATATTTGGTTGGGTTCATTGAAACAGTTACAAGTTTTCATACAGTGGATCAGTACTCTTGATCTAAATTTACAATTTGCATTTCACTATCATCAGGAGTCTATTGTTTTTTTTAGACCTACAGATTTATAAAAGACAGGGGGTATTATGTACTTCAATTAGTCTGAAAAGTGCAGATGATAACACGTTGTTACATTGTGACAGCTTTCTTCCCCTGGGTTTAAAAAACAATATTCCCGTGGGTCCGTTTTTGAGACTACGTGGTATATGCGCATCAGTTGGTGAGTACAAGTTATGTTCTATGGAGCTGACACAAAGATTTCAAGATAGGGGATATAGATGTTCTTGTATCAAAAAAGTATTTAAAAGCTGCTAACTGAGGTAATTAATTGCTGCTTTCTCAGAAATCGTGAGTCTCTAGGTTTGTACGTGCCTTACCTTTTTTGCCATATTCAGATAGGATTAAATCTATAATAAGCAGGCATTGGCCTGTTTTGAATAGTGACCAACTTATATTTGTGATGGAAAAAAAAAATTGATCTTAGGGAGATTAACTAACTTTGGCTTTATGACCTAGTGTCTCACAAGATAACCTGAGTCCATGTGGCCTGTACAAGTCTGGTCCTGTTCTGTTTGCCCTTGTGAGTGAATTGTCTGAATTATTGGTTAATGCTCTAAAATTTGGGCTGGATTTTAAAAGGGTTATGCGCATAAGTTATGCGCGTAACCCTTAAAAAAAAAACCCTGCAAGCGCCGAGCCTATTTTGCATAGGCTCGGCGGCGCGCGCAAGCCCCAGGACGCGCATAAGTCCCGGGGCTTCGCAAAGGGGGCGTGTCGGGGGCATGTCGGGTGGGCGGCGCGAATTTCGGGGCGTTCCGGGGGCGTGTCGGGGCGTGGCGCCGGCCCGGGGGCATGGTCGAGGCCTCCGGACCAGCCCCCGGGCCGCGCTAGCGCGCGCAGAGTTACAACTGCCTCTGGCAGGCGTAACTTTATCAACAAAGGTAGAGGGAAGGTGTAGATAGAGCCTGGGGGTGGGTTAGGGAGGGGAAGGTGCAGGGGAAGGTGCAGGGGGGCCGGGGGGTGGGTTAGGGAGGGGAAGGTGCAGGGGGGTGGAAGGAAAGTTCCCTCCGAGGCCGCTCCGATTTTGGAGTGGCCTCGGAGAGAACAGGCAGCACGCGCAGGGTTCGGAGCGCGCAAGTTGCACAAATGTGCACCCCCTTGCGCGCGCCAACCCCGGATTTTATAAGATACGCGCGGCTACGCCTGGTGCGCAAACAAAAGTACGCGCGCGCGTAGATTTATAAAATCTACCCCTATATGTATAAACTACCAGCATAACATGACTGTTTTTCATCTCAGGTTGTGTATGTTATACAGTGCCTGTTTGGACTTCTTTATATTAGTCAGACAAAATGTTGTATTAGGGCTGAAATATTAGAACATATGATTTGTATTCATGCTGTATTTATACGATGTTAGGTTCCATATTAGGAGCTAACACCCAGGAAAAAGATCTAGGCGTCATAGTGGGTAATACATTGAAATCATTGGCTCAGTGTGCTGCGGCAGTCAAAAAAGCAAACAGAATGTTAGGAATTATTAGGAGGGGAATGGTTAATAAAACAGAAAATGTCATAATGCCTCTGATTCATTCCATGGTGAGACCGCACCTTGTCGCTGCATCTCAAAAAAGATATAGCTGCACTGGAGTAGGTACAGAGAAGGGCAACCAAAATGATAAAGGAGGTGGAATGTCTCTCCAATGAGGAAAGGCTGAAGAGGTTAGGGTTGTTCAGTTTGGAGAAGAGAAGGCTGAGGGGGGATATGATAGAGGTCTTTAAAATCATGAGAGGTCTAGAACATGTAAATGTGAATCAGTTATATGCTCTTTCGGATAATAGAAGGACTACGGGGCACGCCATGAAGTTAGCAAGTAGCATATTTAAAACTAATCAGAGAAAATTCTTTCTCACTCAATGCACAAGCTCTGGAATTTGTTACCAGAGGATGTGGTTAGTGCAGTTAGTGTAGCGGGGTTTAAAAAAGGTTTGGATAAGTTCTTGGAGGAGAAATCCATTAACTGCTATTAATCAAACTGACTTAAAGAATAACCACTACTATTACTGGCATCAGAAGCATTTAGTGTTTGGGTACTTGCCAGCTCCTTGTAGCCTGGATTGGCCACTGTTGGAAACAGGATGCTGGGCTTGATGGACCCTTGGTCTGACCCAGTATGGCAGGTTCTTATGTTCTCATGTTCTTATGTACCCCTTTGGTGACTCATTGGCATATGGCTGAACACAGTGGGTCTGATTTTAAAAAGCATTTACATGCGTAAAACTGGGTTTTACGCATGTAAATGCACTTTACTCGAGTAAGTGGGCTTTTGAAAATTGCTACAATATATGCCAGAAGGGCTACAATATATGCCAGAAGGGCTACCAAAATGATAAGGGGAATGGAACAACTCCCCTATGAGGAAAGACTAAAGAGGTTAGGACTTTTCAGCTTGGAGAAGAGACGACTGAGGGGGGATATGATAGAGGTGTTTAAAATCATGAGAGGTCTAGAACGGGTAGATGTGAATCGGTTATTTACTCTTTCGGATAGTAGAAGGACTAGGGGACACTCCATGAAGTTAGCATGGGGCACATTTAAAACTAATCGGAGAAAGTTCTTTTTTACTCAACGCACAATTAAACTCTGGAATTTGTTGCCAGAGAATGTGGTTCGTGCAGTTAGTATAGCTGTGTTTAAAAAAGGATTGGATAAGTTCTTGGAGGAGAAGTCCATTACCTGCTATTAAGTTCACTTAGAGAATAGCCACTGCCATTAGCAATGGTTACATAGAATAGACTTAGTTTTTGGGTACTTGCCAGGTTCTTATGGCCTGGATTGGCCACTGTTGGAAACAGGATGCTGGGCTTGATGGACCCTTGGTCTGACCCAGTATGGCATTTTCTTATGTTCTTATGTTCTTAAATCGTCCATAGGATTTACTCATATAAGTGCACTTTACGTGAGTACATGGCATTTGAAAATTGCTACAATAGTAGTTACATTTATGCACGTAACTCCTTTGAAAATTACCCCCAGTGTGGAAGAGTTGAGATTCTTCGTGATTAATCATGTTAAATTACAGCATGGGGCAATATTTCTAAGGTTTTGACTCAAAATAACAGTGGTAAATCTTTGAATGGGATACTATGGAACCAAATGGTCTGAACCAAGATATTGAATGAACTATATTTTTGTGAAGTGTTATATGTTTAAATATCTCACACTGATGTGAGGAGTTGGGTTTTTTAATTCCCACCCCTTCTGCTTATAAGATTACTCAGTTTGGGATTACTCACAGCTCGATACAGTAAGGCCGCGGTAAAAACAGTGCGGCAGTGTCAGGCGCACCCTTCCTCCCCGCACGCACAGTTCTCTTCACTAACTCCCCGATACTCTCCTCTAATCGCATGCAAATGCATGCCGCGGCTGTGAAGCGTTAGGGAAGGGTTATGCCCGCGCAACCCATTTTACTGTATAGGCGCTGTAACAGCGCCTATACAGTAACCTGGGTGCGCTGGTACCTGTCATTTTAAATGACATTTGAAATGACAGGCACCAGGAAGTGTAAAAAAGTGTAAAAAGTGTAAAAAACAAAAAACCTGTGTGTTATATAAAAAAATAAAACAATTTTAAATACCTGTCGGAGGGCCGTGGGTCCAGGCGGCCGGTGGGCGGCGGGCAGCCATCAGCGGCATCCGGTAGTCCCTTCTCCCTTCCTCCCTCCCTCCCCTGCCTGGATGAGCGCCAAAATCGCACGGGCGGGGCGGCAGCGGGGGGGCGGCAGCAGGATCCGGGAGCAGCGGGTAGGCAGCAGCGGGGTCCAGGGGGCGGCAGCAGCAGGATCCAGGGGCGGCAGTGGCAGCTAGATCCGGGGGGCGAGTAGCGGCAGCGTGTTCGATCGGGCAGGTAGGTGGGAAAAAAAGATGGCCACCTGCACGGGGGAAAGCTGCAATTGGCCGCTGAAGACGTGACGTCACACCCCGTGACCCCAAACGTCGTGACATCACGTCTTCAGCGGCCAATTGCACGATTTTCCCGTGCAGGCGGCCATCTTTATTTTGCCACCTACCTGCCTGCTCGATCGAACATGCTGCCGCTACTCGCCCCCCAGATCTCGCTGCCGCCCCTGGACCCCGCTGCCGCTGCCCCCCCAGACCCCGCTGCCCCCCCGGACCCCGCTGCTGCCTACCCGCCGCTCCTGGATCCTGCTGCCGCCCCCCCCCCCCCCCCACCCCGCTGCCGACCCGCCCGTGCGATTTTGGCGCTCATCCAGGCAGGGGAGGGAGGGAGGAAGGGAGAAGGGACTACCGGATGCCGCTGATGGCTGCCCGCCGCCCACCGGCCGCCTGGACCCACGGCCCTCCGACAGGTATTTAAAATTGTTTATTTTTTTATATAACACACAGGTTTTTTGTTTTTTACACTTTTTACACTTACCATAGCAGGCCCGAGCCTTGCTACTTTTTTGTTTGTTTTTTTTTTGCTTCTGGAGGAGGGGACCGGACGGGGCTGCAGGAGACCGGACGGGACCAGGGCGGGTAAGCAATGTTTTTACACTACACTACACTACACTAACTCCTACTAGGGGGAGGCGGTAAACTAGCAGGTTAAGGCCGCGGCAGAACAGCGAGTTACGGAGGAGATAATATCAGCGCCCGTTACAGTATCGCAGGGGAATAGCTAATTCCTTCATTATACAGCTTTTTCGTTCATTTACATGCTGGGTGCGGAAAGGGTTTAGGAAAGGGTTTAGGAAGCGCTAAGGACGCGTGAAACTGGAGACTGTATCGCTGGATGGCCTTACTCGTCTGTATTGTGCGCTCCCAGCACGTTACAGACCGGGAATCTTTAACTCAACGTTACTGTATCGACCTGTCAGTTTGGGATACGCATGTGCGGCATTTTATAGCATTTTTTGGCCTGTTGAATGTATATTCTGCAAATAGGCGGTGATTCTGGAATTCAGGAGAGAGCCATGGAGCAGCAACACAGGAACAGGAATAAGGCCAGACGAACAGAGAATGTATGCAAGGGGGTCTGCTGTGCCGGCAAAAGGTGTGCCTCTGACTCCTTATGTAATATCACCAATCTGGGCATGTCCTGTGTAGAACCAATGGGAACCTTTAGTGGCATGACTAACTACCTGGCAATCAGAGGGTAAATATCCCCTGGCCTTTCTCTGACTTTGTATCTTGCATGGCTTCTTTGCAGTTTATTGGCCTCTGTCCTCTAAGACTGCCACATCAAGTTTTGTCAATCCTGACTGTATCTATGCCTTCATTTATTTTCCCAGACTCTTCAAACACACACATATTTACTTCTGTTTCAGGTAGATACCAGTCCAGGCCAGAGCGCTTCATAGGCAAACAGCTCCTACTACTTGATATGGGAGCGATTTTGACACTGAAATTTTTTTCACGCTTGGTAGGGGGAGAATTATGAAAACTTGCAACAATAAATCATTTTCTTTTATGCTATCACAGCAGTTCCCAAACTTTTTTTTTTCTGGCTAGGGATCCCTACATAGTTATCTCTGCTGTCAGTGCCAGAAAACACTGAGGGGTACATTTTAAAAAACAGCACGCGCGCGTACTTTTGTTCGCACACCAGGTGCAAACAAAAGTACGCTGGATTTTATAAGATACGCACGTAGCCGCGCGTATCTTATAAAATCCAGGGTCGGCGCGCGCAAGGGGGTGCACATTTGTGCACCTTGCGCGCGCCGAGCCCTGTGCACGCTGCCCGTTCCCTCCGAGGCCGCTCCGAAATCGGAGCGGCCTCGGAGGGAACTTTCCTTCCACCCACCCCCCCACACCTTCCCCTCCCTTCCCCTACCTAACCCACCCCCCTGGCCCTATCTAAACACCCCCCTACCTTTATTTGAAAAGTTACGCCTGCCATAGGCAGGCGTAATTCGTGCGCATCAGCAGACTGCTGGCACGCCATCACCTGACCCGGGGGCTGTTCCGGAGGCCTCGGCCGCGCCCCCGGAACGCCCCCGGGCCGGCACCATGCCCCCCGACACGCCCCCCGGAAAGCCCCGAACGTCGTGCCGCCCACCCGACATGCCCCGACACGCCCCCCCCCCCCTAGCAAAGCCCTGGGACTTACGCGCGTCCTGGGGCTTGCGCGCACCGCTGAGCCTATGCAAAATAGGCTCGGCGCGCGCAGGGGCATTTTAAAAGGGTTACGTGCGTACCTTATGCAAATAAATGAATAATTATAAGCCCTCTAACTAAACCCTTAACCAGACAGTCTCTAAAAAAATGTAAATAGATTATAGGGGGTCTTTATGCATTAGCATAGTTTACTTGTGCACATATACTGAACCTCTTTAGAAGGTAATAATTCAAGGCTTTAGTTATAGGCACTTAGGCAATAAATATGGCCCTCTGTCTACAGCTCAGAACTGGCCAATTTTTAACCTGTGCCTCAGCTTTTACAATATTTCTTAAAGCTTAAGAAATCCCCTTGAAGTCAATATAGGATCCTCAGACTGCTAAAGAGTTCCTTTAACTTCAGGTGGTAACAGCAGCTTAACAGTGGCTCTGTCTTCCTACCAGCCAGGTTTAAGTTCAACCGGCTTCAGAAAGGAAGTTATGTTACATTAACTAGAGTACTGTCAGTTTAAAACTAACAAACTTCAATAAAATTCTTTTCTTTTCTTTTTAAGAATCCCTATCACATCCACACGCTAGAGTCAAACTCCCGCGGGGCTCTCCAAGTTAACTAAAACTCTCACTCACGCATTCACATCCCCACACTCTCAGACTGTCATAAAAAAAACTCATAAAAATGCTTCCCATGCACACCCCCTCTCTCTCAAGGCTGCCCCCCCACTCACTGTTTAACTATCACACTTGGAATGCTGACAGCAGCCGTCCCAAGCTCAGTGACCCTGTGACTGCCTCATCCATACAGAACCTCCATTCACACACCTAAGCTTGCCCCTTTTATTCCCCCTTACCTCTTTTCAGAACCTTTCTTCTTTAATTTATTTTCCCTCCTTTGCTTTTTCCCCCTACACCAATTTCCCAGCCTGAGATCCAGGGAATTACTTTTTTTTTTTTATTTTAACCCATATGCCCCCTACACCAATTTCCCAGCCTGAGATCCAGGGAATTACATTTTTTTTTTAACCCATATGGGTTACATTAAAGATCTGGAAACCCTGACTTTCGGCCCTAGCCACCTTCCTAGGACATGATCATTTCTGAGTCATCAGCACCTCTCTGTTGAGAAAAGGCACTACCTTGGCCTTTTCTCTATGGAAGGAGAGACCCACATCAGCACCTCTGTGAAGAAGTGGTATCTTCAGATTGCAGACTGGGCACAGGAGTTTTGTTAAACCTGAGACACCACTTCCTATTTTACTCTGACACCCCTCACTGGTAGGGTCTGTTGAGACCACTGGCCGCACTAGCAAGAGCAAGTCCCACTAGTTAGGGGCATATTTGGGGGTCTCCTCAGGTCTGGTGCTTCCATTAGACAACTTAGGCAATCGCCTACAGTGCCAAACTTTTGGGAGTGGAAACATTCTACCAGTGTCAGGCATAAAGGGATGCTGTGCCCGATCTAATACTGTCAAAAAAGGGAGCACTGTGCTGGAGCTGCCGCCAATAGGGCTCCTCCTACTTAGTCAATGACCTCATTCACTAGTCAAACTTGCTATTTGTTCCAGCTCCTCAGTTCTCCCTCCCCTGCAATTACCCCTCAATCTGTCACAACCTCAATTGATCACTTGCCATGGCAACGTCCCCTCTTTCTTCAAATATACTGTGGTCACACTGCTCCTCAAAAAAACCTTCACTGGGCCCTACCTACCCTGCTATCATCCCATCTCCCTCCTCCCTTTCACATCCAAATTCCTTGAATGTGCCATTCATCTCCACTTGACTTTCTTTCATCTTAAGTCATTCTGGTTCTGCTTCAGCCTTGCTTTGGCCCTCTACATTCTATAGAAACTTCTCAAGTGAGCTCTTTGTGGCCAAGAAGAAGAACCTTTACTCAATCCTCTTTAACCTAGCCACTGTTTTTGATACCATTGATCACTTTCTGCTTCTTGACATACCGTAAATTGGATTTCAGGAGTCTGATGTATCTTGATTTTCTTCTTAACTCTCCCATCCTACTTTCCTGAATCCTCTGGTGATTCCTCCTCCACCACTATCAGTTAGTGGCCCTCTTCTCTTTTCTGTCCTTCCCTCAGTGCTCTGATCTCCTCCCGGGGGTTTTAGTACTACTTTTCTGCTGATGACTCCCAGGTCTGTCTACACCAGAATGCCCTATTGTCACCTTAAACTTAACATAGCCAGGATTAAACTTCTTCTTCCTCCTCTCCTCTCCTCCTGCAAACCCAATTCCCCTCTTCTTTCTTTTTGTGTTTCTGTGGATGGCACACTCATCCTCCCAGTCTCCTCAACAGTGGCATAGCCAAAACTGTTGTTTTGGTAGGGCCTGAGGTTAACATGGGTGGGCATTAGACATACAGTTGTGAGCTGAGCTACTTATGCTTTTATCAGCAATCCCCTGCCACCACCACCCCCACCAGCAGTTTTTCTCTCTCTCTCTCTCTCTTTCAATATCCTTCCTCCCATAATGAGAGCAAGAGTGACACGTACAGTGGTGGGGAGAAGGGCATTGAGAGATGGGGACAAGGTAAGGCAGGGAGAGGAGACTCATAGCCCATGCCTCACCCTGTCCCATGTTGCTTCTTTCTCTCTCGACCCCCTTGTCCCCCAGTAGTCTCTCTCTCTCTCTCTAGTTTCAGCCCCAGCCCCTGTCCCCTACAGTCTTTCTCTGATCTCCCACCCTGTCCTCAGTAGGCTTTTAGTCTTTCAAATCATCACAATCCCACCTTGTTCCCAGCAATCACTCTATCAAGCAACCTTCCTCCCTGCCTCTCTCTTAACCAAACATGCTGCCAAGTTCTCCCAGAGGCATTGCTAGGTAGTTAAAAGACTTAGGGCTCTGACCCATAGGCACCTATCAAAATTGTGATAACAATGGAACCAATCATGATTCCCCTCCAATAATAATCCTGTAGTTACCTATAATTGGACATTATGCTTTTAAATATAAAACTTTAAATGAATATTCAAATTCTGGAGTTGCTTCAGTAACAAGAACACAAATTGCCTCCACTGCCAGACACTCAACACAAATCCCTGCAAAAAAAAAAATCATTCAGGACCTATAAATCAAATATACTATACCATAGCAATACTAATTCCCAGAACTCATACGCACAGACCACCTTGTTTGACTGTCAGTTATAAAGGGAAATATGAACCTCTGAAATTAAATTAAAATTACCTATGAAAAGACATCACTGCAAATATTGCAAAAGATCCGGAACACAATATACCTCCTATTGGGAAAACAGAATATTCTAGAGTGCTACAGATCCTACATAGGAACTACATGCTAGCAGAATCCCTCACCTTGGTCACATGCATAATAAAGTACCATAAATTAGAAATAGAAATATGTAGAGTCAAGATGGCCAATGCATAAGTAGCAAGGGAAGACTGCTCTGCCGACCGCAATACCTGTATACAATTATTTCTAAGTAAAATTGCTTTAAAATGCCCCACACGGAATGAAAGGCAAAATTAAGAGCAAATACCTTTTCTGTGGTTTCCATGCAGACGACTCAACGGAAGATAGACAGTTTTTATATCTCCACACTATTGACGCCGGAAGCGAGGGCCGCTGCATGTAGGGATCAGGAGCTAAGATCCCTCTCATTGGCCAAGGAGATTTCGCTTACTCCTAGAGCACCAGAGACGCCCTCCCCCCCACCCCCCCATGAGGTCTGTGGGCCGAAGGTGTAGCTGAATTGCCGATTAACCTGGAGGTATCCAGTGGTAGCCCTAAACCATCGGGTTTAGAGGTGGAAAAGCTGGCTTCACTATGAGGCGGATTTTAAATGCCCTGCGCACCGGCGCGCCTATTTTGCATAGGCCTCTGGCGTACGCAAGTCCCGGGGCTTTCTAAAAGGGGCGGGGAGGGGGTGTGTCGGGGGTGTTCCCGAAATGACGCTGCGTTTCGGGGGCGTGCCGCAGCGTTTCGGGGGCGGGCCCGGGGGCATGGCGCCGGCCTGGGGGCATGGTCGAGGCCTCTGGACAGCCCGCGGGTCAGGTGACGGCGCGCCAGCAGCCCGCTGGCGCGTGCAGATTTACATCTGCTTTTAGCAGGCATAAATCTGCCAACAAAGGTAAGGGGGGGGTTAGATAGGGCTGGGGGGGTGGGTTAAGGAGGGGAAGGGAGGGGAAGGTGGGGGGAGGGCGAAGGAAAGTTCCCTCGGAGGCCGCTCCAAAATCGGAGCGGCCTCGGAGAGAACAGGCAGCGCGCGCTGGGCTCGGCGCGCGCAGATTGCACAAATGTGCACCCCTTGCGCGCGCCGACCCTGGATTTTAGAAGATACGCACGGCTACGCGCGTATCTTATAAAATCCAGCGTACTTTTGTTCGCACCTGGTGTGCGAACAAAAGTACGCAATCGCGCAATTTTTTAAAATCTACCCCTATGCGTAGGAGCGGAAAGGGGACCAGGGTCGGCTGTGGAATTGTCTGCGGAGGCCCAGCACTCCCGAAACTTATGGTACCGGTAGGAGATAACATCAAGGGTATAAACCTAGAAGATGCCATCACATTGAGTCCAGTAAAAAAATTTTCTTTGAAGAAACCTGCTATTGTTAATTTGCACGCTGTGTGGGGAGCTCTAGCTTCAATAAGATTCTAATAAACTGAGTTTGGACACTGAAAAAAGGGTGAAATTGCAACAAGAAAGAATGGATGGTATTGAGAAAAAAATCTGCCACTATGGAGAAGATTCAAACAAATTTAATTCAATTTGAAGCTACATCTATGAAGAAGTTTGAAAAAATTGAGAATTCTTTAAGACTCTTGAACTTGAGAATCTTACATTTTCCTATTGTACCCAAACCTTGTGCTGCATTTTGTTAAATCCTATTTAACAGATTGTCTTAAAATTCCTAAAGAAATGATGCCTATGGTAACTATGGCCTTTTATATGCTGAGGAAGCCAGTAAATTCTAGTGAAATGGAATTACAAGACCAGCATTTATTGAATATATCAGAGATTCTGGAATTATCTCTTGAAACTGAAATAGTTGCTTAGAGGCACGTTGTTAGTCTCATTCGCTTTTGAACAAGACTGTAATCTAGTTTTGAAATTTTGTTTCAGGAACAGGTTACTTCAGTTTCATGGGTATAAAGTCTGGGTATTTCCAGATATTATTAAAGTAACTCAAGAACGTAGGAAACAATTCCTGGAAATGAGAACAGAGTCTATAAATTGTGGTGCAAAAGTTTTGCTAAAATACCCTTATAAATGTTCAATAAGATACCAAAATGAGAATTCTGTGTTCTTCGAACCTGTACAATTAAGATCTTTTCTAGATGAACATCTTTAAGTGGGGGTATATAGTATTAAGGGTGTGATCTGCTCCTATGTGTCTATTTCTTCTTATATTGATGAAGCTTTTGAAAATGATAGCTCCTTTTCCGTTGAATCCTTCCCTATATTTCTTGTGAAAAAAGTTAGAGATTTACTAAGGATATTCATGGAATTTTGGAATGTCTAGTATGTAATTATTGTAATATCTCTATTTCTGCTTTGTTTGTATTATGTTTGAAAATGGTAAAATAGAAATAAAATTTAAAAAAATAGAAATATGTAGGCGAAATTTAAACTGAAACCACCAAACTCATAGGCAGTGTAACACTGGAGAAACAGAAACAGAAATGCATGTACTGTATAAAAAAAAAAAAATATGATGATATCAGAGGTGCACATTCCCAAAAATTGACATTTTCCTATTGCGAAATTGAAAATAAAATGCTTTTTATACCTCTCTTGTCTGGACATTTTCTGTTGCCGTGCGTTTAACCTGCTAACTTACCGCCTACACTTACCCCTGCATTAGAGGCAGGGGAAAGGGTAGGCGGCAAACTTTTCCCCAGCCCCCGCTCACCTGCCCTGGCCGCGTCCATGGGTGCTGGTCTCCGGGGCAGCCCCAGTCCTCTCCCCTCCTCCCGAAGCAACGAAAGCGGAAAAAAGCGAAAAAGCGAAAAAAAAAAAAAAAGTAGCAAGAGAGAGAGGGGAGAGAGGATGGGCAATCCTACGCTCGGGATTGCCAGTCCTCTCTCCCCTCCTCCCGAAGCAAGGCTGCTTTTCGCGCCTTGCTTCGGGAGGCGGGGAGAGAGGACTGGCAATCCCGAGCGTAGGATTGCCCATCCTCTCTCCCCTCTCTCCCTTGCAACTTTTTTTTTCGCTTTTTCGCTTTTTTTTTTTTTTTTGCTTTTTCGATTTTTTCCGCTTTCGTTGCTTCGGGAGGAAGGGAGAGGACTGAGGCTGCCCCGGAGACCAGCACCCATGGACGCGGCCAGGGCAGGTGAGCTGGGGCTGGGGAAAAGTTTGCCGCCTACCCTTACCCCTGCCTCTAATGCAGGGGTAAGGGTAGGCGGTAAGTCAGCAGGTTAAACGCGCGGCAAAACTGCAGGTTTAAAAAGCGATAATCGGGGCGCGCGTTACTGTATGGGAGGGAATAGCTAATTCAATCGTTTACATGTAATATACATGCCGCGGGCAGAAGGGGTTACCCAGTGATTTAAGGACGCGGTAAGAGTAGGTTAAAGGGGCTAGTGTATCGCGGGTTGGACTAACGCGGCCAAAAAGTGGGTAGAAAGCGGGTTAGGAGCAGGGTAACCGCGGCCGCACTTTACTGTATTGACCTGAGTGTGAAGAAAAGTGGAGGCAGGAACAGATGGGGGGATGGGGAAAAGTGCTGGAGCTGGCTTGGAAGGAATGGGGACACACAGAATGATACTGGTACTGCTTGGGGGGAGGCAGGAACAGAGAAGGAGACACTGGTGGGTTGGGAGAGGGGATGATGATGTAAGAGCATGGGGAGAGAATTAGCATGTGTGTGAATGGGAAGAGCGAGCATGTGTCTGAGGAGGGAGAGACCATTTCGCGTGTGTGTGTGTGTGTGTGTGTGAGAGAGAGAGAGCACATGTATATATGTATGAGAGAGCAAGTGCATGTGTGTAAAAGAGAGAGGAGAAAGCTTGTGCATGCCCCAACACACACATACTTCACACCACACACACACACACACACACACACACACACTAATCTACAACAATCCTGGGATCAGGTTGACTGAAAATCACAACTTCCTAGATATGGAGAGTAAGACAGTTTTAAAAATCCTTATTAGTTTTAATTATTGGGTATTTAATGTGTATTGAAATATTTTCTTGGTGTTTGGGAAATTTTTAAAAATTATGTAAATGAGGTTTTAATTATTGGATATTTTTCTATTGGTCTGCTGTTTTGAAATATGCACTTTTTATTACTAGGGTTTTTACTATTAATGATTCTTATTTCTTGATTTTGTATTACATTTTCTGAGGAATGGTGATGATACTGTATTTCCATTATTGCATTGCATATAGAGACTGCTTCTTGTGGTTTCCAGTTCAGTTTTTGTCTGCACGTTTCTATTTATATGTTATGTTCTCTTTACTCTCTATTTGGTGAGAGTCTATCTGTGTTATATATTTATGTCTTGAGGTGAGGTTTTTTTTGCTAATGTGTAGTTTCTGTGTAGGCATTTATAGCAGCCTGGCTTTTTCTGTTTTCCTAATAAGAGGTGTATTCGTGTTTTAGGGCCTGGTGTAATATGTTGCCTTTTCATGAGTAAGGTTGTTACTGTTTAAGTGCTGGCAGTCAGTGCATTTCATTACTTTATTTGTATTCATTTCTCATTTTCTCAGTTTTATTTTTTTTTCCTCATGTTACTGTTACGGTGGGCGAAATCCGGAAGTGGATCCTTAGGCCGACTGACCCGAGAGTACAGTCGGGAGGCAGAACTCCCACTGGGCAAACGGAGCTTCACCTGGAAACCCGTGACTCCCCCAGAGGAGCTGTGAGAGTCCGGGTCGCTAGGACTTAGGAGTCTTCACCCTGGAAGTCCGAGGTCCCCCCAGGAGGAGCCCGTAGGAACCCGGACCGCTGGGACTTAGGCGAAGACGAAAACACCCAGGAGTAGAGTACAAACCGGAGTCGAAGGCAGGCGGCAGGCAAACAGGAGTCGGAGTCACGGACCGGAGTCAAGGCAGGCAGCAGGCAAACAGGAGTCGGAGTCACGGACCGGAGTCAAGGCAGGCAGCAGGCAAACAGGAGTCGGAGTCACGGACCGGAGTCAAGGCAGGCAGCTGGCAAACAGGAGTCGGAGTCACGGACCGGAGTCAAGGCAGGCAGGTGGCAAACAGGAGTCGGAGTCACTAACCAGAGTCAAGGCAGATAAGAGTCAGGCGAAGGCAGAAACACAAGGCAAACGGAAGTCCAGGAACCAGGCAGGGATCAAGTCAGGCAGGCAAGCAGAACCGAAACCGGCAGGAACGAAGACAACGGCACTTCACAAAGGAACCTCGTTGCAAGGCACTTTGGAAGGAGAAGTGCCTTGCTTAAATCTCCCGGTCGGCGTCTGACATCATGGGGGGCGTGTCAGCACATCCGGGTGCTGACAGCTGAAAACGCCGTTCCCCGCGCGCGCGCGTTGCCCCGCTGAGGGGAGGAGTCTTCGGCGGCGTCTCCCTCGTGGAGACGCCGCTGCCACGCGGACCGGAGGGCCCTGGACCCGGCGTTTAGCAGCGCGGGGACAAGAGGTAAGCGCCCGGTCACTAATCTAGTGACCGGGATCGTAACAGTACCCCCCTTCTTACGCCCCCTCCGAAGAGGACCGGGCTTTCCAGGATTATCCAGGTGGAACTGAGTCAACAAGGATTTGTCCAAAATATTTCGTGCAGGTTCCCACGAGTCCTCCTCGGATCCACAACCCTCCCAAGACAGCAAATACTCCCAACGGCGGTTAGCGAAGCGTACATCACATACTTTATGTACTTGATAGACAGGTTCTCCGGGAGAAGAGGCAGAGATGTCATCTGGAGTAGGCCGATGAAAGCGAGAGTATACTACTGGTTTCAGCAGGGATACATGAAAGACGTTGTGTATCCGCAAAGACGAGGGAAGACGTAACCTGTAGGATACCATGCCAATCCGTTCCGCCACAGGAAAAGGACCACAGAATCTAGGTCTTAACTTGCGAGTGCGGCCTGGGAAGTGCAAGTTTTTGGTACTCAACCAAACCTTAGTACCCGGCACCAAAGTTGGTGCAGGTCGTCGGTGGCGATTCACCACATTACGTGTCCTCTGAGCTGCCGCGGAGAGTCGCTGTTGAAGAGTCTCCCAAAGTCGGTGAAGCTGAGAAGCCGCAGACTGGGCTGCTGGTGAAGGAACTTCCAAAGGGAGTGGAATCGGAGGCTGGAGATGTCGTCCATAGTCGACCTGAAACGGTGTCTGACCTGTAACGGAATGCTGATGATTATTATATGCAAATTCGGCCCAAGGCAATAGAGAGACCCAATTGTCCTTCTTTTCGGAAATGAAACTGCGAAGGAACAATTTGAGAGACCGGTTCATACGTTCCGTTTGTCCATTGCTTTGAGGATGAAATGCGGTGGACAAATTTAACTGAATTCCAAACTTCTTGCAAATAGCACGCCAATAGCGGGCGGTGAACTGTGATCCACGATCCGACACAATACTCAGTGGGAGTCCATGTGCTCGGAAGATGTGTTGAGTAAATAGATGTGCTAACTCTGGAGCTGAAGGAAGTTTGGGTAGAGGTACCAGGTGAACCATTTTTGAGAACCGGTCCACCGTAACCCAAATCGCTGTGTGACCTTCAGACGGAGGCAAATCTACCACGAAGTCCGTGGCAATATGGGTCCAAAGTTCCGTAGGAATAGGCAGAGGCTGCAGCAGACCCCATGGTCGTCCGACCAGCGGTTTCTGTCTGGCACACACGGGGCAAGAAGCCACATACTCGCGCACATCCTGTCGCACCCGCGGCCACCAGTAGTACCGATTCAGGAGACTTAAAGTCCTCTCCTGGCCGGCATGGCCCCCCATAAAGGAGTCGTGGGCCCATTCCAGGACTTTCCTCCGATCTCGTCGAGGAACCACCACTCTGTTGATTGAAGATATACAGGTGCTAGCAATAACGATTTTAGCCGGGTCGATGATATATTGCGGAGGTTCGTCCTCCTCCTCGACAATGGTATTCCGAGATAATGCGTCGGCCCGAAGATTCTTCGATGCCGGCCGGTATTTGAGGATGAAATCGAACCGGCTGAAAAACAATGACCAGCGAGCTTGTCTAGGGTTGAGGCGTTGGGCTTGTGACAAGAACTCCAAATTCTTGTGATCGGTATATACCATAATCTGATGCTGGGCTCCCTCCAGCCACTGCCTCCATTCTTCGAAAGCCAACTTGATGGCCAAGAGTTCTTTATCGCCTATCCCGTAGTTGTTTTCGGTCGACGTAAATTTCTTGGAAAAATAGGAGCAGGGTAACAACTTCCCAGAACTGGAGTACTGAGACAGGACAGCTCCTACCGCCACACTAGAAGCGTCTACTTCCACTATGAAAGGGCGTAGGGGATCAGGATGGCGGAGGCAGGTCTCCAAGAGAAATGCATCCTTTAAATCCTGAAAAGCTTTACAGGCTTCTGGAGTCCAGTGTTGTGTGTCTGAACCCTTCTTAGTCAGCGCAGTCAATGGTGCTACCAGCCGAGAGTATCCGGAGATGAAGTGTCTATAAAAATTTGCAAAACCTAGAAAGCGTTGCAGTGCCTTTAGACCAACCGGTTGAGGCCACTTCTTAATGGCGGATACTTTTTCAGGGTCCATGCTGAATCCTGTAGCGGACACTATATACCCTAAAAAGGGCAACGAGTCCTGCTCGAACAAACATTTTTCCAGCTTAGCGTAAAGATGGTGCTCTCTCAGGATCTGGAGTACCTGTCGAACCTGCTGACGATGGGTGTTCAAATCTTGTGAAAAAATAAGGACGTCATCCAAATATACAATGACGCAAGAGTTGAGCAAATCTCTGAGTATCTCGTTCATGAGATGTTGGAATACCGCTGGCGCATTACATAGGCCAAACGGCATCACCAAGTACTCGTAGTGTCCGTCCCGGGTGTTGAACGCGGTCTTCCACTCGTCCCCGGGACGGATGCGCACCAGGTTATAGGCTCCTCTTAAGTCTAATTTCGTGAACACCTTAGCCCCCTGAAGTTTATCAAGTAACTCAGGAATCAGGGGTAAAGGATACCGGTCCTTCTTGGTGATGGCATTTAAACCCCTGTAATCGATGCAGGGTCGCAAAGATCCATCCTTTTTAGCGACAAAAAAGAATCCGGCTCCCGCAGGCGATTTGGAGGTGCGGATAAATCCCTTGGCAAGGTTCTCCTTAATATATTCGGACATAGCTTTTGTCTCGGGTAGCGAGAGAGGATACACCCTACCCCGTGGTGGAGTCATACCAGGAAGAAGTTCAATAGTACAATCGAAGGGACGGTGTTGTGGTAATAACTCTGCTTTTTCTTTGGAGAAAACATCAGAAAAGTCATTGTACTGATCTGGAAGGAATATTCCAGCATGAGCCAAAGAGATAGGCGGAACCACTGTGGTTTTGATGCAATGTTGAAGGCAATGGGAACTCCATTGGGTGATCTGTAGATTATCCCAGCGAATTACTGGAGAGTGTAGTTGCAACCATGGCAGACCCAGAACAATAGGTATACTGATCTCTCCAAAACAAGAAACGAGATCTCCTCTTCGTGTAAAAGACCAGTCTGGAGTGTAAGCGGGACGGTGATCACTGAGATACTACCAGGCAAAGGTGTTCCCTGAATGGAGGTGACCCGGATCGGAGGATCACGGGGTAGCGTAGCCAAATGAAGTTGCTGTACCAGCTCACGGGTGATAAAGTTACCTCCAGCCCTGGAGTCAATCAGTGCCTGTGTTGAAAAAGAATCCTCTGAGACCCTCAGAGTTACCGGTACCGTACATTGAGGAGCAGCATTAAAACAGCCCAGGAGGTACTCCTCTTTCCTTCCTAGGCGTGGGCGTTTCCCGGCCGTTCTTTACAATGGGAAAGGAAGTGCCCCTTTCCACCGCAATACAGGCATAACCCCAATGTGCGTCGGCGGCGTTTCTCTTCTTCAGTTAGGGAAGTTCGTCCTAACTGCATAGGTTCTTCGGGAGAGGAACCGGCCGAAGCCCCGGAAGGTCTAGGGGCCGGTGTGAGCGGTCCTGAAAACGCCGGGGCTAGTGGAGACAGACGTCGTGGAGGACGCACCTCCCTGGCTCTTTGCTGTAGGCGTTGGTCAATACGTCCAGCCAGCTCAACAAGCGCGTCCATGTCCTCGGGAAGATCCCTGGCGGCCAGAACATCCTTAATCCGGCCCGCCAAACCCTTGAGGAAAATCCCACGAAGAGCATCGTCTCGCCAGCCTACTTCAAGAGCGAGAGTGCGGAACTCTAGGGCGTACTCGGCCAGAGTACGGCCTCCCTGTCGGAGCTGTAGCAATTCTGACGTGGCAGAGGTTTGACGAGCGGGTTCATCGAAGGCTGCTTGAAACCCAGCCACAAAGAGATCCAAATTAGTGAGAGTGACGTCACTCCTTTCCCACATAGGGGAGGCCCAATTCAGGGCTTTCCCATCCAGCAAGGAAAAGATATAAGCGACCTTGACTGAGTCCGTTGGAAACTGATTGGGGAGCAAGGCGAATCGTACGAAGCACTGGTTCAAGAAACCGCGACACCCCTTAGCATCTCCTGCATAACGGGACGGAGCGGGAAGCTGTGTGGGCGTCTGAATCGTAACCACTGGAGCTGGTGCAACCACTGGGACTGGTACCGGAGGTTCTGCGTCCATACGAGTAGCCATCCGCTCCACTGTGGCTACCAAAGAATCCAGTACTTGTTGTTGTTGTACCAAGTGTTGAGCCAACCCTGGGATGGCCTGGAGACCAGCGAGATCTGCCGGATCCATGGCCTTGCAAACTGTTACGGTGGGCGAAATCCGGAAGTGGATCCTTAGGCCGACTGACCCGAGAGTACAGTCGGGAGGCAGAACTCCCACTGGGCAAACGGAGCTTCACCTGGAAACCCGTGACTCCCCCAGAGGAGCTGTGAGAGTCCGGGTCGCTAGGACTTAGGAGTCTTCACCCTGGAAGTCCGAGGTCCCCCCAGGAGGAGCCCGTAGGAACCCGGACCGCTGGGACTTAGGCGAAGACGAAAACACCCAGGAGTAGAGTACAAACCGGAGTCGAAGGCAGGCGGCAGGCAAACAGGAGTCGGAGTCACAGACCGGAGTCAAGGCAGGCAGCAGGCAAACAGGAGTCGGAGTCACGGACCGGAGTCAAGTCAGGCAGCTGGCAAACAGGAGTCGGAGTCACGGACCGGAGTCAAGGCAGACAGCTGGCAAACAGGAGTCGGAGTCACTAACCAGAGTCAAGGCAGATAAGAGTCAGGCGAAGGCAGAAACACAAGGCAAACGGAAGTCCAGGAACCAGGCAGGGATCAAGTCAGGCAGGCAAGCAGAACCGAAACCAGCAGGAACGAAGACAACGGCACTTCACAAAGGAACCTCGTTGCAAGGCACTTTGGAAGGAGAAGTGCCTTGCTTAAATCTCCCGGTCGGCGTCTGACATCATGGGGGGCGTGTCAGCACATCTGGGTGCTGACAGCTGAAAACGCCGTTCCCCGCGCGCACGCGTTGCCCCGCTGAGGGGAGGAGTCTTCGGCGGCGTCTCCCTCGTGGAGACGCCGCCACGCGGACTGGAGGGCCCTGGACCCGGCGTTTAGCAGCGCGGGGACGAGAGGTAAGCGCCCGGTCACTAATCTAGTGACCGGGATCGTAACAGTTACATTTGTTTATATTTCATGTAGCAAGAATTAAGGGTCAGCCCTTGTAGAAGATAAGGATCACTTCCTTGCAGACCTGAAGGTCACACTTTTGGGACCAAGGGCACACTTGTGTTTAATAGTAATAGTAGTATGCTTTAAATAAAACAAAATATTGAATCCTCCAGCTGGTGGTATAGTGTGCACAGAGTGAGGGGGAACTTTTTGAGGTGGCCATAGGCACCAAATTGCCTGGCTACGGCTCTGCTGGGGGGCAGCAGTGGGCAAATGGTTAGCATTGGGCGGGGGGAGGGGGATCTTATCTCTCTGACTATGCAAAGAGGCAGACCCCCAAAAAGGGGTTGAATTAGCACAGACTTGAAACCTGTGAGCAGTAGTTGCCCGGTGTCTGGGCTTCCGCTGTAGCCTCGATGATTGACGCCACCGCTGACAAGTTTCAAGCTTGTGCTAATTCAACCTGCTCTTTGTGTCCATTACCATCTGTCCAATATAAGCACACAGATTTTTTCCAAGGACGCAGGAGACCACTTTGCACTGCCCTGCAAGTTCCCATCTTGGGGGGGTGGTGGAATGAAATTATTTGTTCCTTCTGTTCTTTCTTCAAATTAATGGTAAAACAAAAGAACCTTTCCTTTCCTGCCACGGAAACCTGGCTTATCATTCCCAAACGATTCGGAGGCATAAAAAATGTGTTTCTTTGGGGAAAACCATGGCTTAGCTAATGCCATTGCCTATGATTGCGCTGGCACCTGCGTGTTTAATGCTCTTCTCGCTCACCCTTTTCCTCCTTCCTAAGAGAATTCAGAGCAAACACATCAGACTTCATAATGTCATTGTTGACCTAATCATATCTGTAATTTCAATCATTTTATTGTAAGCTTCTTTTTAGGGGGATGGAAGCAATTTGTCTTCGTCTTTTTTTTTTTCCCACCCCCTTTAACATCCATTTGCCGCCTTCGCTTTTATAGAGATGAGTTACTCTCACTATTACCAGTGCTGAATTGGTTCTGTAAATTCCCAGTGGGGAAAACAATGCATCTGCTGTAAAGAATTTCAAGCCGACGTTTGAGAAATCAGCATTTTTCTGTTGATTTAATACTCTTCCAGGTCATTATTCCTCAGCTAAATGTTGCCTATTTTTTATTTCTCGGGTACAGTAGTTACTGCAGAATGACTCTGGGGAGAGAGAGAGAATAATCAAGGACGATGAATAGGAGGAAAATGCTCAGCATTAGCCTGTGCTGAGAACAATTCCCCTTTTGAAAATTCAGGAAATTGGTAATAGCATATTTTTGTCAAATAATTGCACTCAGAACAGACCTATATCATTTTGCCTAGTCAAATGGGCATATGTGTTTGCTTCTTTTTTTTTTCCCCCTCCCTTCATTCTTTGATGAGTGAATTTATGGCTAGAAACGTTCTCCTGAGAAGAGTGACTAATTTCTCCTTGCTTTGTTCTGCCTGTCTGCAATTGCCTGTTGCCTCTCTTATTTTAGCTTTCCATGTTACACAAACTGCGAGCGTGCACTCCTAAACTTACCCGCTTATTTCCAAAGGCATTTGCCTAGCATGTTTTGCCATAGCAAGGAAGAATGACATGTGTACACAAAAAGAAACCTGAATGTTGCCTAGATCATATTACTCTCTGTAGAACTGTTGTAATGGCTCAGAGCCCCCTCCTAGTGGTTGGTTCAGGAAGCACACCTCCTCTTGTCTGTAGATCAGCATGGTTTGGGATTGGGAACCTGCTTATTTTAACAGCTCAAAGTTAACAATTCTCCAAATACCAGCTCCACTGGTTTCTTGGAGCTATTCTTCCATGTGCTGATCTGATGGCAAAGCCTCTTCTTGATTTCCTCCTATGTAGGAACCAATGTAGTAAGCTGTGTGCTAAAACGTTGTGCTGAGATTTAATGCACAGTTTCTTAATGCATGTGCTAAAAGTAATTTAATTCCTGATGCGGTGAGCTAATGATATGCTAAAAAAAGTGAGAATTTTAATAAAAGCACTTTAACCCAAAAATGTGCACAGAAGAAATGCTTGTCACTCATAAAATATGATTTCTGTGCATAAAACATGTTTTCTGCATGGAAAAATATGTGTGCATGCAAATAGTGTTTTCTGAACATAAAACATGATTTATGCACACAAAATATAGTTTATATGAATATATGCAGAAAAAAAAATTTCATTTCTATTCATTAATTCCTTTTGCATGCCTCCATAATTTGTTTCATTTATTTCAAACAAAAAAAGCATTAAAGTAAATGGTGGAAGCAATGCATCTTATTATGAGCTTCAAAATCAGGGTTATCTAATCAATTCTAATGAGACTTGTGGGTTGACATCATCAGAAAAGGGAAGAGCACTCCAAGAATGTGTCAAAGTAGCAATAAAAGTAGCATGACTAGCCCAAGTTAGTGGTCCTCAACAGGTGTGTCGGGACACACTAGTGTGTCGTGAGTCCCAGGAGGTGTGTTGCAGACCCAGCAGAAGGCTGCTCATTCCTCATCAGTCTGGGCAGGAGTTGGCTGACTTCTTTATTGGATATGTCAGGAAGCTGTTCTTGCTTCCTTCTCTTCTTCCTGGCCCAGTGAGAGATTGTTCCCTCCTCCTTCATCCAGATCAGAGTGAGATATCACCAACTCCTGTTCCTATAGGCCACGCAGGACACCAACTTTATCTTCCTCTGCCTGGCCTGGTAGTGAGGCTGCTGATGCTCTCTTCACCCCATGGACCCTGGGTGTGAAAGCAGGAGCATGAGGGAAAGAGGTGCGTGCTCTATAGATTCACTGCCGACTTCTGCTGCTGCTGCCTCCTCATCTTCTTCCTCTTCTGAATGCTTCTTGTCTTCGTCTGCTGCTGGTAAAGAAGGTTGGAGACTCTGGATTGGACTGAAGGCTTTTCTGCTTGCTGGGAGCCAGGAGGAGAGGGACATGTGCTAGGCAGGAAGGCCTTGGGAGATAGGGGATCAGGGATCTGCTGGGTAGGAAGGAGTAGGGGAAAGGAGATTAAGGGTTGCTGGGTAAGGAGAGGTGGAGGAGGGGAGGGGTGGTGGCTGCTGGGCAGGGAGGAGAGATGGAAGTGGAGGGAGAGATGGAGATGTGGAGGATGCTGGGGTGGGGAGAGGGAGGTCAGGGGATGCTGAGCAGGAAGAGGTGGTCAGAGGTAAGCTGGATTGGGAAGGGGAGGGGTAAGGAGAATTTAGCAGGGGAGAGAGAGGGAGCATGGGGAAGAGGATGCGGGGGGGGGGGGGAGGGTCAGGAATATTGAACAGGGATATGAGCATGTGAAGGGATGATTGAGTAGTTGGGAGGTGATTGGGGCACGGAGGGGAGTGATGGGGTACAAGAGCCTTAATATGTCAGTTTTGAGAATATGTATTTCTTCTACTTTGAACTTTGCTTATTGTAGGAGGAAATATATTTCTGTTTCTAGTTTTCCAATTTTTGCACTACATGCAAAATGGCTTTCTGGGGTTTCCATTCAAGTTTTTGTTTCCACTTTTGTAATTTGCGGGGGTTTTTTTTATTCTATATTTGGTAAAAGTAGGTCTGTGTTTTTATTTGTGTATGTGACTGAGATGAGGTAATTTACTAGCATGTAAAGATTTATATCCGCCTTATTTGTTGTATTTTCTCAATATTATATTGCACTGGTGGTGAACCAATTCATTTTCATGGGTAGGGCTATTGCTGTTTTATTTCTTGGAGTTTGTGCTGCTGGAGTATGGCAGGTTTGATAAACATGTACAGAATGGGGTTTGTTTGCTTGTTTGCTTGCTTTTTTTCCCCTGACGATTTCAATGTATTATCCACTACGATGCCTAGATCTCTTGTCTGGGTTATTTTTCCCCATGCGCATCACTTTGCATTTGTCCACATTAAATTTCATCTGCCATTTGGATGCCCAATCTTCCATTCTCACAAGGTCCTCCTGTATCAAGGTCCTCCTGTATCAAGGTCCTCCTGTATCACAATTCATTTGAGATTTAACTGCATAATTTTGTGTCATCCACAAATTTGATCACCTCAATTGTCATACCCCTTTCCAGTTCATTTATAAATAAATTAAAAAACACTGGTCCCTGAGGTACTCCACTGTTTACCTTTTTCCACTGTGAAAACTGACCATTTAATCATACTCTGTTTCCTGGTTTTTAACCGGTTGCAATCCACAAAAGGACATCGCCTCTTATCCCATGCCTTTTTAGTTTTCTTAGAAACCTCTCATGCGGGACTTTGTCGAACATCTTATGAAAATCCAAATATACCACATCTATTGGTTCAGCTTTTTCCACATGTTTATTCAACCCTTCAAAAAAATGTAGAAGATTTGTGATGCAAGACTTCCCTTGGGTAAATCCAGGCTGGCTGTATCCCATTAAATCATGTCTATCTAAATGTTTTGTGATTTTATTCTTTTTCCCGGCACTGAAGTCAAGCTCACCGGTCTATGGTTTCCCTGATTACCCCTGGAACCCTTTTTAAATATCGGGGTTACATTGGCCATCTTCCAATCTTCAGGTACAATGGATGATCTTAATGATAGGTTACAAATTAATTGAAATAGGTCTAAAATATCAATTTTTAGTTCTTTCAGAACCCAGGGGTATATACCATCTGGTCCAGGTGATTTACTACTCTTCAGTTTGTCAATCTGGCCTACCGCATCTTCCAGGTTCACCGTGATATGGTTCAGTTCATCTGAAACATTACCCTTGAAAACCGTCTCCGGAATGGGTATCTCCCCAACATCCTCTTCAGTAAACACCAAAGCAAAGAAATCATTTAATCTTTCCATGATAGCCTTATCTTCCCTAAATGCCCCTTTAACTCCTCGATCATCAAACGATCCAACCAATTCCCTTACAGGCTTTTTGCTTCGGATATATTTTTAAAAGCTTTTATTGTGAATTTTTGCCTCTATGGTCAAATTATTTTCAATTTCTCTCTTTGCCTGTCTTATCATTGTCTTACATTTAAATTGCCACTGCTTATGCTTTATCCTATTTTCTTCTGATGGATCCTTCTTCCAATTTTTGAATGAAGATCTTTTGGCTAAAATAGCCTCTTTCACCTCACTTTTTAGGCATGCTGGCAATTGTTTGACCTTCCTTTTACCTTTCTTAATGTGTGGATTACATCTGGACTGTGCTTCTAGGCTTGTATTTTTTTAACAGTGCCCACATGTGTTGCACACTTTTTACCTTTGTAGCTTCACCTTTCAGTTTTGCTTTTTTTTTTTTTTTTTTTTAAACTATTTTTCTCATTTTATCAGTGTTTCCCTTTTGAAAGTTTATTGCTAGAGCCATAGATTTAAGTACTGTTCCCCTTCTAGTCATTAATTCAAATTTGATCATATTATGATCACTATTGCCAAGTGGCCCCACCACCATTACCTCTCTCACCAAATCCCACGCTCCACTAAGAACTAGATCTAAAATTGCTTCCTCTCTCATCTGTTCCTGAACCAGTTGCTCCATAAAACTGTCATTTATTCCATCCAGGAACTTTATCTCTCTAGAATGACCTGATATTTCACTTACCCAGTCAATATTGGGGTAATTGAAATCTCCCATTATTACTGCACTGGATGTGGAACTTCTACCAAAAGTGCTGCACTCATAGAAACATAGAAACATAGAAATGACGGCAGAAGAAGACCAATCGGTCCATCCAGTCTGCCCAGCAAGCTTCACACTTCTTTTTTCTCATTCTTATCTGTTTCTCTTGGCTCTTAGTAACCTTAGGTTCTATTTCCCTTTCACCCCCACTATTAATGTAGAGAGCAGTGATGAAGCTGCTTCCAAGTGAAATATTAAGTTTGATTAGTTGGGTAAGCGGCAGCATAGCTCTCTGCTGTTGAAGCAGAGAGCAATGCTGGATCTGCGTGAAGTATTAGTTTTTCTTCTCCCCTGCCGTTGAAGCAGGGAGCTATGCTGGATATGCATTGAAAGTGAAGTATGCCTTGAAAGTCACATTAACTATCATCAAATATTGAAAAGCCTAATAATTGGTAATTGAATAAGCCTAATAATTGGTAATACCTATAGCCCATGAACCCATCCCTGTTTTTTGTTTGGTTTTTTTTTGTTTGTTTTCTTTTTTTAATTTTTTTAATTTTTTTAATTTTTTTTTTCTTTTTTTAATTGGGAGATGGCAGCCCTCCATCCTTCCACTCCGTGAAGGTGGAACACCAACCACTGGCCACTGGCATCCCGCTCTGTGGCTACTGCCGCTCCGTGCAGTGTTTTGCTGCCTGCTCTTTATACGCGTCCTCTAGACCTGATGGATCCACAGTGTTTATCCCTCGCCCCTTTGAAGTGCTTCACAGTTTTGGACTTCACCACTTCCTCTGGAAGGGCATTCCAGGCATCCACCACTCTCTCCGTGAAGAAATACTTCCTGACATTGGTTCTTAGTCTTCCTCCTTGGAGCCTCAGCTCGTGACCTCTGGTTCTGCTGATTTTTTTCTGACGGAAAAGGTTTGTCATTGTCTTTGGATCGTTAAAGTTTTTCAAGTATCTGAAAGTCTGAATCATATCACCCCTGCTCCTCCTTTCCTCCAGGGTGTACATATTTAGATTCTTCAATCTCTCCTCGTATGACATCCGTTGAAGACCCTCCACCTTTCTGGTCGCCCTTCTCTGTACCATTTCAATCTTGTCTCTGTCTCTTTGAAGATACGGTCTCCAGAACTGAACACAGTACTCCAGGTGAGGTCTCACCAAGGACCTGTACAAGGGGATAATCACTTCCCTTTTCTTACTCGAATTGCCTCTCTCTATGCAGCCCAGCATTCTTCTGGCTTTTGCTATCGCCTTGTCGCATTGTTTCGCACACTTCATATCATTAGACACTATAACCCCAAGGTCTCTCTCCTGCTCCGTGCAGATCAGCCTTTCCCCCCCCCCCCCCCCCCCACCCCCATCGAATACAGTTCATTCGGATTTCCACTCCCCATATGCATGACTTTGCACTTCTTGGCATTGAATCTCAGCTGCCATATCTTCGACCACTCTTCCAGTTTCCTTAAATACCGTCGCATTCTCTCCACTCCTTCTGACGTGTCCACTCTGTTGCAGATCTTAGTGTCGTCCGCAAAAAGACAAACCTTACCTTCTATCCCGTCCGCAATGTCGCTCACAAAGATATTGAACAGGACCGGTCCCAACACCAATCCTTGCAGTACACCACTTAAAACCGCTCTCTCTTCAGAGAACGTTCCATTTACCATCACACATTGTCTTCTGTCCGTCAACCAGTTTGCAATCCAGGTCACCAACTTGGCACTCACTCCTAAGCTTCTCGTTTTATTCACCAGTCTCCTTTGTGGAACCGTATCAAAAGCTTTGCTGAAATCTAAGTAGATGACATTGAGCTCTCTTCCTCGATCCAATTCCTTGGTTACCCAGTCAAAAAAGTCAATTAGATTTGTCTGACAGGATCTTCCCCTGGTGAATTCGTGCTGCCTCTGGTCCATCAATTCTCCGGACTGTAGATAGTTTACTATTCTCTCTTTCAACAGTGACTCCATTACTTTTCCCACCACCGAAGTGAGGCTAACCGGTCTGTAGTTACCAGCTTCCTCTCTGTTCCCACTCTTGTGAAGCGGAACCACCACCGCTCTTCTCCAATCACTCGGCACCACCCCCGTTTCTAGGGATCTATTGAACAGGTCACACATCGGACCCGCCAGCACATCTCTGAGCTCCCTCAGTATCCTTGGGTGAATCCCATCAGGTCCCATGGCTTTGTCCACTTTCAGATTCTTTAGCTCTTCCCATACATTTTCTACTGTAAAAGGGTTTTCGTCTGTTCCACTTCCTTCCAGTTTCTTGTTGTGTAGAGATGGTCCTTCTCCAGGGTCTTCTTTAGTGAACACAGAGCTGAAGTATTTAATATATCTGCAATTTCTTCATCTTTCTCCACGCATTGATCATTTCCACCTTTCAATTTCACTATACCAGTTTGAACTTTTCTCTTTTCACTGATGTATCTGAAAAATGTTTTGTTACCATTCTTTATCTCCTTGGCAGTCCTCTCTTCCGCTTGACTTTTTTCCGACTTGATTAATTTCTTTGTCTCCCTCAGTTGAATCAAATATTGTTCTTTGTGCTCCTCCCTTTGGGATCTTTTATAATTCTTGAATGCTGTTCTTTTAGCCTTAATTTTGTCAGCCACCTCCTTTGAGAACCAGATAGGTTTCATTTTTCTTTTGCTTTTCTTTACACTTCTAACATATAAAGTAGTTGCCTTGGTAATTGCTCCTTTTAGTTTGGTCCACTGTTGTTCCACATCTCTCGCGTTCTCCCAGCCTTTTAGTTCTTCCTCTAGGTATTTCCCCATTTCTTCAAAGTCTGTGTTTTTGAACTGTAAAACTCGGGTCTTTGTGCTTCTTTTCCATATTCTTTTAGTGATATTAAACCATACCGTTATTAATATAGGGAAGGCTTTTTGTTCTTGTTGCACTTGATACTGTGTGTGTCTCCATGTCACATTTCTCAGCAGCTCTCCATGTCACATTTCTCAGCAGCTCTCTGTCTTTTTCCCTTGTGTGACACCCTTCTGGGTTGGGGTTTGGCACCCTGGTCTTCCCACTCCCTACACGGTAATTTTTAAACAGCTGCACGGGTGTACATGTACGAATGTATGGCAGCTCACGCGAATGGACACAGACATTTTATAGCATATGTGTGTATTATATACAATTGGCTGTATGCACATACATGTGCACATAATTTTGTATGGATGCATGCTTGTGCGTGCCAATACAGGCTCTACCATGTAAGTGGGGGGATTTTATTAGATACGTGAGCCGATGTAATTACAAGTTTCTCCAGTCTGTTCACAGTTCGCCCAGGTAAAGACTCTTGACTTCCTATCCCCCCTAGCTAGATAGCCTCCTTTTTACTCTATTAGCCCTGATTTTTTTATTTCAAAACTTACACGCCATCCATAGCAGAAACAAACTTACGTGGTTGGGGATCCTGGCGCACGCTTGTGTGTGGACTTACGCCCATACTTCAGCTTACAGACCCAGAATGCCCATGTCCTTCCCATGCCCCACCCAGACTCTGCCCAAGCCATGCACCTTTTTTTGACTTCCTGATTTGTACGCATACCAGGAGATATGCGCGTACTCGCGAGCCTTTTAAAATCCACGCGGCACAAGCCGGCCTGTATGATTCTTTCTAGCGCCCTTCTGGTCTTAAGATGATGCTCTCTTTTCATTTTTTCTCCCCTGGGGTTTCACTGCTGTACCCTCTGTTGCTCTGGGTGGCAGGAGCTATCGTTTTTCTCCTCAGTTTTTTATTGTGTGGGTTGTAGGTCCTGTCAAACTGAGGTGTTATTTCTGAGTTGATTTTCCTGAAATGCCTTCTTGAGGTAATTTGTTATTTTAAGACACTGGGCAACATTTTAGGGGACCTTAGTAAATAAAGTAGTGCATCCCAACCTTCACATGCATTCTTATTAGTGCATGTATATCTGATATTGATCTGGAATGAGAGATACCTGATGTTAAATAATGTACAGCTGCTATAGCTATGCGCTGTTGTTTATGTAAATAATTTTTTAAAAAATTGTCATGGTTTAGTTCTGGAATGAACTAACGCTCCAGGCATGTCACTTTCTACTGAAAGTGAAGTTTTGAAAATGTGATTTGCACTAACAAGCCATTAATTTTTCAGACAGAAATATCCTATAGGGTCACATTTGCCTCGTTTTAATTAAGTCTGAGCAGTGGATTTCATTACAGTCCCCATTTTTCAAGGGTTTATAACTAAGTAATTTAAATTTTCCTATAAATTGCTGTCTTGGTTGCAATTTAGTAATTTTTTTCTAAATGGTTTAAATTAGTTTTGAAAAACCCTCTTGTATTTTGTGGGTAATAGAAATCAATGCCAAGGTGGAGGTGGGGGTGGAAGTGGCACACACCCAATATTGCTTCGATAGTAAATTTCTCTTTTAAGTACCGCCCTGGGACCTTTTAGACTGCACACATCTAGAACTGCTTACATTCAGAACAGGAGGATGTAACACTAATCTGCATTCATTTGCTTTTACATGACAGAATTTGAGGGACATGCGTTTGTGCTTCTACTTTACAGTGCATTTTAAGCAAAGATTTGGAAAATAATTTTGATTTAAAATTAAACAATATGCACTCTTGAGGAGGGGACAATTCCAAATCCTGCCATCTGGAGCTGGTTTGTTTTGCTGGTGAACAAAGGTCAAGCAATACTGTCTAATCATTTATCCACTGGCACTAAGAACTTGTAAGATGGAATTACTTCTGAATGCATATATTATATATTATCCAAAGTAGGATTAAGAGGGGTGGAGCAAAAGGATGGGGTAGGGAAGAGGGTTGGAGAGGAAGAGAAGAGGAAAGGGGACAGAGTGAGTATCATTTTTAGAATTGAATTCTGACCAAAGAGTCTCATTGGTGAATGGATGACATGGCAAGATATGACTCTCTAAGATGTAAGGCTGCCTTGTGTTGGCTTCAGAAAGTCTGGGCAAGTTCTCAACTCTTATTACATGCCAAATGGTCAACAGATTCCTACATATTTTTCACACACTGTATGCCAGGCTTTGATATACAGTATAATAGTAATTATGTTGTATTGCATAGATGTTAAAGGTTAACAGATTTTATGCATCCCAAAATTCTGAGCAATAAAAAAAAGTTTGGGAGATGGAAAATTTGCATATGGAACCAAAATATGCATAGGTAACACCCTCTTCATGGGGATGGCTGAAATAAGAGTCCACACAGTCCCACAGCCAGTGCTCAGTGTCCTAATCCGCTCATGCATCGCCAACATGATCACTGGGTGCTGGAGGTTCAATCAGTCGGGGGAAGGTTTTTTCTTCCTGGGCCCTACGTGGTGGTGGGCCCAATTGTCATATCTTAGTCTCTTGGGTATTCACTTGAGAAGCTCCCTACAGTAGAATTTCTTTTGGCAAGGGAAAAATCCAGCAGGCTGACCAATACCAGCTGGCTGGCAACCTTAGGCCAAGTAGATTCTGCTGGTAGATTATAGATAGAAACTGATAGAATTTGGTGTTGCTTTGTTGACGAGTTGGCTCACGCAAATGTGATGGAGCTATGCCAGTCACTAACATTATCCCTTTGGGATTTTTCTACCTAATGGCATTAGAAGGGGTTTTGTTATTTTTTATTCCTCCCATTACTATAACCCCAACTTTTTGCAGGATAGGCTTTCTGGGGTATAAAATCTTATGGAGCATGCCCAGTGCTTCAGTGGGTCAGGAGCTAAGGAGAAGGAAGGAGGCTAGAGATTCCTCAAGGATCTCAAGCAAGGTTAGTGAGAGGAAGAATGAGGAGCTGAAAACCTGCCCTAGGTTTCAATAGAGAGAGAACTGAAGATCAGAGATTTCCCCAGGATCTCAGAGCAGGGTGGTTGGAGAGCCGGAGTTTCCCCCTGGAACTCATGCAAGGCAATTCAAGCATTTGGCAAAGAGGTTTTGAGAAAAGTTTTTTTTGTGGATTTTGAATGACCAACATCAGACAGAAAGGCATACCCCCAGCATACCAAAGGGCTGGAATTGGGGATCTTTTGACCCATTCAACCAGTTAAATTGGGTGAAGAAAAGGCTGCAGAGTTTTGAGCCACCAACTCAAGAGACTTGTGTTTTTTATAATTATTTATTTTTTTATTTGGCTTTTGCCTGTATCAAAATAGTGCTAGGCTTGTTGGAGCCCCTTTTTGGAAATTGTGCGTGGGGAGATTTTTCCAGACCAGTTCATTCCTGAACTGGAACTCGTTATCACCCTCTCACATGGTGAGGATATTTTCAATCAGGATGAAGGTACAAGAGCCAGAAGGGACGTGAGCAGAGTAAAGATGGACAAAGAAACCATTCGCTTTTTGCTGATCATTGGCTTGGATCCTCTTCTTTAAGATATAGTAAAGAATATCTTTTAGTTGATCACCAACAACAGACTGCAGTGTTTTCATTGAGTTTTACCCAAGTTTGGACTTACTGGGATGAATGGAGGTTTTTGTGATTCCTGGTTTCTCTTTCTTGTGCTGGTCTGGTTTCCCTGTTTTTATTTTTCACTATTTGACACCTTCTGGAAATCGTCAACGTAGAGTGTGAAGTGGTGATAGAGATAGTGATAAACAGAGCCAGGGGCCCCGGAAGAGAAATCCTCCTCCCTGTCTGGACCTGAACCCGGACCTGAAACACCCCTAGCCTAGGATAAAGCACCAAAACGAGAGACTAGCTATATAAAAATGCTCATGTTAAGACATTTAATGTAAATAAACCTCCCCTAATTATAGAGTAAATGCTGTCATTGTTATGTTGGTGTTAACCTGGTCGGCAACGGAAACATGAGGAGAAGTAAAGATCTTTCAAAAGGAAAAGCAATATTTCTGTGGATCAAGGCTTGGTGTTTCTTCCTCAATGGTGTTCCAAGCCTCCATGAGTCTGATGGGGAATCACGCTTTCTTTTCTGATAGTACAGAGGAAGTTAGAGGAAAACTGTGTATGTAGCATGGGGAAGAAGGTGCTGAGTTTTCAGAAGAAATAACTGGTCATGTTCTCATTTTATTTTAAGTTTTGGCCAGAGGTTCTTCTTTTCTTCTTTATATTCCAGCCTAGTGTGAATCAGTGCTGGAAATTTAGCACCATGCACCTTCATGAACAACTATTCAGAGATTCTACCTCTAATTTATATTACTTTCCCCGCCCCCAGCAATGTACCTAGTGTATCATTGCAGCAATAGTCTTGGGTCAGGGACCCATTTGTTATGGTAGCAATGATCCTGAGGCCAGGAGCCATGCACCAGGGCTTCTTCCAGAATCCTATATTATGGGCTCTAAATTCGGCTGTTAGAACATAAGAAATTGCCATGCTGGGTCAGACCAAGAGTCCATCAAGCCCAGCATCCTGTTTCCAACAGAGGCCAAACCAGGCCACAAGAACCTGGCAATTACCCAAACACTAAGAAGATCCCATGCTACTGATGCAACTAATAGCAGTGGCTATTCCCTAAGTAAACTTGATTAATAGCAGTTAATGGACTTCTCTTCCAAGAACTTATCCAAACCTTTTTTGAACCCAGCTACACTAATTGCACTAACCACATCCTCTGGCAACAAATTCCAGAGCTTTATTGTGCGTTGAGTGAAAAATAATTTTTTTCCGATTAGTCTTAAGTGTGTTATTTGCTAACTTCATGGAATGCCCCCTAGTCCTTCTATTATTCGAAAGTATAAATAACCGATTCATATCTACTCGTTCAAGACCTCTCATGATCTTAAAGACCTCTATCATATCCCCCCTCAGCCATCTCTTCTCCAAGCTGAACAGCCCTAACCGCTTCAGCTTTTCCTCATAGGGGAGCTGTTCCATCCCCTTTATCATTTTGGTTGCCCTTCTCTGTACCTTCTCCATCGCAACTATATCTTTTTTGAGATGCAGCGACCAGAATTGTACACAGTATTCAAGGTGCGGTCTCACCATGGAGCAATATAGAGGCATTATGACATTTTCCATTTTATTTATCATTCCCTTCCTAATAATTCCTAACATTCTGTTTGCTTTTTTGCAGCACACTGAGCCGACGATTTTAAAGTATTATCCACTATGATATCTAGATCTTTTTCCTGGGCGGTAGTTCCTAATATGGAACCTAACATCATGTAACTACAGCAAGGGTTATTTTTCCTTTAATGATGTCCATGACTCCATCTGCCACAAGGACTGTGAATGCTGCCTCTGCAGCATCTCTAGCCTCAGCCAACACAGGGCATGGCAGATCCAACTCAGGGATTGAACTGGGGACATTCTGCATGGCCATGCTAGGCCCGCTCCATTTCCTCCTTCTGACAATATATAGCTAAATTCAAATCCCCTCTAGATTTTCAATTGTATTTATTTAATATACCATTATTCCAATAAAGACCAAAAGAGAGTACAATAAAATTAATACAAAAAATAAAATATAACGTAAAACAAAATGCAACCCACTCAAAACATGACCTTCACATTGTCTTATAACTTCCTGTGCTTCGTTGCAGCCTTTTCCCGTCAAACCTGAGGCAGATGTCCTCTTCCTGCAGAAATGTACTGCCAAGTTGTGCACCTCAGAGGTGGCAGCATGTATGTTTGAAGTACTGTTTAAAATTGTACTTGCAAACATTTAAGATGAAAAACATTATTAGGCAAATCAAAATAGTCATCCACATTATGATTGTCTGCAAGTTTATCCTTGATCTGTTTACCCCTCCAATAGTATACCATAAAAAAACAGAAGAAAAGATTTTTGTAAAGTTTGGTCTGTAAACAACTATGAAATGACTGATGCTTGGTGACAAGTTGCACAATCTCAACACAGGTATGCTTGCCAGTAGGTTGAAAATAAAGAGAAATGTCCCCACCTGTATCAGCAAATGCCAGACACTCCCCTGTATACACACTCACAAGATTAGACCTGCAGAGGGAGGCTGGAATAGAAGTGACGCCACAGGCAAGTGTAACATTAGTAAGCGTTCTGCACGGCATGAAAGGCGCACTGTTTGTGACCTGCTCGACAGGTACAGAGACTCTGCTTTTCTCAACATAAGATGCTGCTGCACTGAGGCCTGTAAGTAAACATTTCTCAATGCTTATTCTCCCTCTCCTCTATCTCTTTATAATTTTATTTTTCTTTTATTCAATCCATGCAGTTGAAGCAAAGCAGTAGCTAAAGTTATTGGAGGGGTTTGGGGGCGGGGTTATTGAGATTCATTAGCATGGCAAAAATACATTATAATGGCTGCCTGGGGTCCTGGCCCTAGATGAGCACAAACTGAACTCCTCTGTAGCATGGCAGGGAAGAGATACTGGTGCATTGCAAGGCCTCAAGGCTTATAGCCTACTGAAATATTTCTTGACTAAACACTGCAGGGCAACACAAACTCCACTTCTATAATAGGAAATGAGGAAAAGAAATTAATTTTCCATTCCTTGTCACCTTGCTAGCTGTCTCTTAAAGCAATACACATGAGGGGGGAGAAGTGAAAATTGCTTTCATGATTTGTGGTAGATGACACTAAGGGGGTCATATTCAGCAAGCTGGCTAGTGGACAAGTTATCCAGCTAAAGTTGTCCCATATATTCGGTGGGATAAACGTCCCGCTGAATATGCTTGTCTGAAGTGCAACCCCCCGACAGGGCACATAAAATATGAGAGTATCTAGAACTTATCGCTAAGGGCCAGTCTTAGAGAAGGTTCTGTAAGAAAATGGTCAAACATATGGTGTAGAGGACCCATCCACTGGGGTCTCTCATCTATGAATCCTACCTCTTTCAATCCCTATGGTTGTTACCAGTAGACAATCGCATCCCAATTAAACTTCACCCTAAGGCATATTTTATGCCAAAACAATTAACGTTTTATTTTCTGGGGTTACCAGCAGAGCAACTGCTTACAAGATGGATAGAGTGTACTAAAAGATTTCCGATGTTATCAGAGTTCACAGGCTTTACAGCCCAGCTACCAAGACGCAGAAATCAACCAGTTTCACAAATGTCCAACACATCTTTTCAGTCTTTTACTATGCTCCTTTAGAAGTACGTGGCTTGCATTTCCGATATGCTTCTCAAATCTCAAAAGACAATATCCCCTCCCCATTATAGGTAGGATGCTTTCCCTACTGTTCAACCTACCAACATCAACTTCACTCCAAATCAGGTATTCATGTCATGGAAACTGGGTACCCACTCTCTTTGGGTCCCATGTTCTGTATCCTCAGTGATAGCAAGGACATCCCCACATCCTCCACACTTCATTAAGTGCCTCACCTTCCTATGGTCTTCGACTGTATATGGGGCCCTCTTTGTTCTCCTCCTCCTTTTTTTTTTTTACAACCCAGGCCAAGCCCCCAGTCTGATTCCCCATGACAGGAACCATCTCTTGTGCCTCAGGCTTTGCCAGCCCCTGTAGGGCCCTCTTCTGGAGGGAGGGTTCCCCAGGTTCACCAGCCAGACTGGCCACTGCTGTCCATTCCTAAAGCACCATGGAACCAAACATGGAATCCCAATTTATAACTTGTAACCTCTCCCCTAAGAGGATCTTTTCTTACCTCCATCTTAAAGAAGCCAAACCCAGTAATCCAGAAACTTCCCACACAACCTTCCAAGGGATCAGCATACACCTTGTCCTCTTGATCATGCATACTGCCATCTAGTGGTGGTATACTATAATTGCACACCTCATTAATTTTTACTGAAGCATTCAGGGGGCCGATGCAATATTGGGGCAGATTTTAAAAGGATTATGCGCGTAACCCTTTTAAACCCGCTCCTGCGTGCGCCGAGCCTATTTTGCATAGGCTTGGCAATGCATGCATGTCCCAGGGCTTGAAAAAAGGGGGTGGGGAGTGGACGGGGCGCTCCGGGGGCGGACAGAGGCCTCCAGCACAGCGGCCATGGAAGGGGATCGTGTGCTGGCACTCCGCTGGCACATGCAACCTATGCCTGCCCAGAGTCAGGCGCAACTTATAAAATAAAGGTGGGGGGTGATTTAGGTAGGGCTGGGGATGGAAGGAAAGTTCCCTCTGAGTGGCCTTGGAGGGAATGGGGAAAGCCATCGGGGCTACCCTAGGGCTCAGCGCACGCAAGGTACACAAGTGTGCATCCCCTTGTGCACGCGCCAACCCTGGATTTTATAACATGCGCGTGGCTGTGCGCGTGCATGTTATAAAATCGGGCGTAGATTTGTGCGCGCCAATGCAAAAACTTGCTATGCGCACTTTTTAACAGAGCAAATTTAACGCCAGCCCTGGAGCTGGCTTAAAGTCTTGCCGCGCGTCAAGGGCTCACTAAAAAACAAAAAAAAAAATCCTGCTTTCTATGGTTCCTCCTACTTTTAGTATCGTCGTGATACTAAGTAGGAGGAACCACAGAAAGCAGCAACATAAAAAAAAAGTCTTGACAGCTCAATTTACCAGCATCCCTTTTCCTATCCCATGGCTGCTCACAGCCATGTCTCCTGGGCGCTGATGCCAAGGACGCGCTAGGGACACACAATTGATCCCTAGCATGTCCTTTTTAGTGCGGCACCTCATTACAATACTGCATCAGGTGTCCAGGAAACATGGCTATGCGAGTGTTAAAAAAAAAAAAATGGACTCCCAGTTTGGATGCATCATTTTACACGTGGCTTATTGCATCGGCCCCTCAAACGTTAACAACCATTTACACTTCCCAGAACAAGAAAAAAGCTTCTGTACCCATAGTCCTTCCAGGCTACACTCAAAGGGCACATCTGGGGGCCTGTCACATGAGATTCATAAACTACTTGAAGAAAGTGAAGCCACGCTACCGTTTACAGCTTCTGGAGGGAGGCATCTCAGTCATTGCACAACAGCAACACCAGAGATGGGGAGTGCGTGCACCAGGTTCCGAAAGGAGCTGTGGCCTGTGGGCCTTTGGCCATGCACTGTCATAGTAGTGGCTGAGCTAGACAGGGATTTCATAAAAGAAAAAAAAAACTGGAGACTCGTGACACCATAGTCCTGTAGAGGCCAGTTTTGACTGAGCTGGAATCCCCAAAAGAACAGGAAGAAACAAATGGGTCCGAAAAATAAAAAAACCGAGATACTTTTGTATTGCTGTAAGTTTCATAGGGTTCACTTGTGCCAGTGCAGACTCTTTTGCTGCCTGCTTGTTTTATTAGCTGCATTCATTCCTGCACAATGACTACTATTGATGCTAATGAATGAGGCAGAAAGAGGACTATTTGATTGAACTTACAGTGCTAAATTCAGTGCCAAGAAAAAAAAAATCGTACAGAGCGAACTGAGAAAGGGGCATATACATAATTTTTACATAAAGACATTTGGAATAGTTTAATGATACAACCTTAAGAATCTGCATCTAATTTTGTTAATCACTGTTAAATATGATTGTGACCTTGGATAATACAGTACCGTACATTACTTCTAAAGACTCATTTTTCTTATTAAATGGTACAATACGGTCTAGGCTTTATCGCCAGCTTGATGGTATTATTAAGCAATAGGTCTTCATAGCTTTGTCTCATCACCTTTTAGAGCTATTTAACTTGGTACATTTCTGTGGAGAGGGAGAAGAGGAAGCTGAAGTTGGTTAGGGCTAGAAGAAAAGGAATATGTAGAGTAAGAGAGAAAATATGAGAGGGAGTGGTGTGTGTAGATATATATATATATAGTACATGTGAATGTGTGAAAAGAAGATGTCTATAAGTGGGAGTATGAGACATGTGAAAACGAGACTGGGAAGAGAAAGTTGTGTAGACATTTGGAAAGAGGTGGGGAGAGAATTGGGGATAAGTGCATGGGGAATTGGAGAGAACTAGGGTAGGGTTCACCCTGGGGCTGGGAGGGTGGAGAAGAAGAGGGAATGTGAGGGGACTAAGCATTTTGCTGATGGAAGGGAGGGAACAAGACTCATGGTAGTGATGAAGCTGGGAGGAGGAGAAAGAGTACTGGGGGATTGAACTGATGGGGAAGGGAAGGCAAAAGGATCAGGGAACAAGCTGGGGAGTGGGGAAAGAAAGGAATGGAGATGAAGCTGGGGAAGAGGAAGAGGAGATAATGCAAGGGGAAGATGGTGAATGGAGGAGAGAAGAAAGGCTGACATTAGATACACTGAGGTGGCCTAGTTGGTGCCAGGCACCTTGAAGTTTTGTCACAGCTTTGTCAAGGTGTTCACCTTGTATTTCTGGGGGCCCAGGGCAAAAAAATGCCCCAGAGAGGGAGTAGAAAAAGTATTTTCAGAGAAGGATCAGATTTTCCTCACTTCCTCGCAAAGCATGTATGCGAATAAGAGATGATCCTAGAAAACAAGATCCTTATAAAACAATTTTAGCGGCTACTCTCCAAAGACTTTTCAATAATCCAGCAAATGCTCTGAAAGTCAGAGAGAATAGTAAGCGTTCTCATTTGCTTTCCTTATCAAATTAAATTATCCCCTGGGTCCTCCTTTATAGCTATCAAAGTAGCTATAAAACAGTTGGAACTGTACAGAAAATAACCTCTAATGCATAATCAGTTACATGAGATGAAAGCTCTTTGCATAATTATATTTGTTAGAAATTTGGCTTCTGAGGCTTAGGCAGTACATGTTTATCATGAGAAAACAAATCTTAAACATGGTAAAAATCAGCATACATCATCCCACATACATGTTGCATTGTGGCCAATCTACACTCTAACCTTTACGTAAATTCCTTTTCTCATGCTCCTCATACTCTGTTCCACATGCCACGCCTACATTTGCTCTTCCATACTATACAGTACAACTGTTTCTGGTGTAACCCGCCCCCCCCACCCAAACGGGCACATGAAATGTGAGAGGATCCAGTACCTGAGTGAACCAAGTGCTAGTCTCTCAGGAAGAATTCAAGAAGGAAGGTAAGTCAATTACATGGTTGCAGTGACCCCAGGCCCAGAGGCAAGGAAGATGTGTAGAAGGCCTGAGCTGGATAGGGATCTCGGCCCTGAAGAATCCCCTCTATGACCCGCTTCTGTCTCCCCCTGTTCACATCTCACCACACCAGAAAAAGAGAGCTCACTCTGCAAATATATTCAAGCAGCAAACCTTTATTTCCTGGTGTTACCTACCAGTAATCAGAGTATGTAACAATAGAGTGAAAACATGGATTAGATCAAGTTGCATATACTTGTTCAGCTAGGCTGTGGAGGTTACAAACAAGACTGAAAGGTCAAAATTATTAACCTTGGTAATTATATACACCTTCCCCTGGATCATGAGAACTTCTTTTAACTACTTTTCTCCACACTTCTCTCCAATATTTTAAAATTCATACTGTAGAAGCAATCTATCCTCCCCTCCCCCAAACACACACACACACACACACACACACACACACACACTCCCTTCTCTATAACCATTTTTTCTCTTCTGTCTAAGTAGACTATGCTTCTCACAGTCTTATTATCAGTTTCTCCCACATAAAGTGTTTCAGTACTGACTCATTAGACACTGAGTATTAGAAGTGGAAATTAATTAATAAAGAAATAGGAAATAAAGACTATATTTCCTATTTTGTTGCATTTTGGGAATTAAAAAAAAATGAAAGGAAACCCCCCAAAATTTGCTGGCTTGTTCTATCATTTTTTGCGGGGGGGGGGGGGGGTGTAAAAATATATGCACCTTTATAAAAAAACAAACAAACCCAAAACCAACTCCCAAGCTTTCTCATTTATTTAAATATAAAGTCCCCCACCCCTAGGAATCACTCAAAATCTGTGGTGGTCTCGCAGGGGGCCCAGGAACGACCTCCTGCTCCTGGGCAGGTGGCTGCCATTAGTCAAAATGGTGCTGGCCATCCTTTACCTTTACCATGTGACAGGGGCTACCCAATGGCACCAGTAGCCCTAGTCACATGGTAAGTGCAAAAGGCACCCAGTGCCATTTTGACTAATGGCAGCTACTGGTCCGAGAGCAGGAGGTCATTTCCGAGCCTCCTGCTAGACCACCATGGATAATGGGTGAGTCCTGGGGGCCTCTGCTGGTGGGAGGAATTAATATTTAAATAAATGGGAAGGGTTGGGGTGGGTTTTGGTTTGTTTTTTTTTAATACCAAATTTAAAATGAAAAAAAAATCAAAACCCAAACCCAACAATCTGGGGTGGACCTGAAATGGCCCATCCCTGATCTGAAAACAAAAATGCCACAAAAAATATTTGGATATTTGGGGTACCACCCCCTACTGAGTACTTCTCACCATTCTCTAAAGAAACTTTGTAACCTTCAAACATTTCTGCCCTATCCAAGCAGTAGCATAGTACTTCACTGGGGTCCCCAGCTCTCTGCTTTCAGTGGTTGCCTCTTGGCATCTTTGCCCCACTGTCTGTCGGATCTCCAGACTCCCCTCCACCTTTGGGACTCAGGTCGGATCCCCAAGTTGCTTCCTTTTGAAGAGAAACATCTACTCTGTGTGTGGCCTTTCCCCGGGGGGGGGGGGGTGGTAATCCCTGCAGGGTCTCTCCTGAGATAGACACTGCCCTTGGCAGACCTAGTCCGTGGCTTGGCTCTCTCCAACTCCCCACCAAAATCCTAAATCCAGCATTTTATACTGGATAAGCAATCCCTCTTCAGGACTTTTCTCCCTCCTCCTTAAAGGAGAATATTCCCATATTACCAAAAAAGGATGCCATCTAGTGGCTATTCAGAATACCACATCCTTCATATCAATTTAGCAGCAACAGACAGCTTCTGCTATCCCACATTATTCCCATACTCCTCTCAATTTAAGGTAGTCTCCCCTACTCAGAATCCTTTCCAATGGTTTCTCAGTGACAAGAAGCCCTTTCTTGTCACTAAGAAACGATTGGAAAGGATTCTGGTCTGCTTATTTGATGTTTCATACCCCTTTTTTTAAACTCAAACAAGCAATTCCCATCCTTTTTTTCACACTCACAGTCTGTATTTATAAGGCTAGCAAATTTTGGGTACACAAATCTGAGACACGTTTTTTTTCTCACTGCAATAATGATGAGTGAACAGTTCATTTTGAGGAGGACAGTGATGGACTGAGGGACTGCTCCCTGGGAAATTTGTAGTAATCTGCTCTCAAAATATGCCGTTTCATGAAAGGATGGGGGATCATTGCGTATCTGGGTGGGAGGGAGTAGGAGAGGTTGCTATTTGGGGAAATCAGGTAGGAGGGAAGACTGAGGGCTAGGGATGATGGGGAGTTCCTTTGCTCATCATCCAGGGTGCGAGGGAGAGAGGAAGGTCCACAGGATCCAGCTGCCTAATTCCTTGGGTTAGGTTGCTAGAACCTCTGTGGTCAATTTCCAGCAACCAGATACCAGCTAGATTATAGCTGCCTAAGTTAAAGTTATCTGGTTAGACCACTGCTGAAAATTAGCCTATGAAATAGTCACATTCCTTGAAAACTGGCCCCACCTTCATTAAGTTTTGTTATCACAAAATATTTTGGACCCAATATAAAAGTCTCAGGGCTGGCAGCTATGTCTTACATAGAAGAGATTTCGTTATCCACTGTAAAATGTCAAATCAGCTAGCAAACGTCCTCCATCAGAATTTCAGATTACATTGTAGCTCCTAGATTTGGTGCTCAGGAATAAATGTGTTTTGAAATAGCAATATAGAACCCCACCAAAATCCAGGTTTTACAGGCTAGTGAAGCTTTCCAGAGTATCATCCTGGACTATATAGAAATATTCCAGGAAAGCTGTAGGAAAAAGATGGTCGATGTACATGAGTAAAATGCATTCTCCTCCCCCATATAGATGCAAAATCATTTTCACATGTCAAACACTGCCTACATCCATGGAAGTAAATATCCACAATATTTCAGGAATACTAAAATACACACTGCATAGATAAACACGATTCACCCACCTTTACTATTAATAGCACTAGGATGTACTGCAACATACATTAGTTCCTCTGGCATACAACTAAAACACCCATTTCATGTTTAACTCTCCTTCACACCACACTCGCACACATTCCTCTCAAATGAAACAAACACATATGGGAACTGACACCACAGATCAAAGAAAGATATACGTTTTAATAGAAAACAAAAATAAAAAGGGTGTTCAGTCTGTGCTCTGACTTGGCCCCTCTCTTGGCCATTGCTGCTGGGGATGTTAATTAGTTAGTTAATTAGTTTTATTTGATAAATCGCCTTTCTGTGTTTAAAGTCAAAGCGATGTGCACAGGAACAAAAATTGCGACTTTGTTCCTTTGATGAATATGCCGCCACACTGAACGTTGCACGACTAATTTTTTGTAAGTGAAATGGATTGATAATCACCTTTCAGTATCACTAAATGGTCAAGAATTAACCAACTCAGGGGTTCAGTCAGTTTGGTTGTAGGCAAATGAAAATGTCATTCAAGGCTTTCACCTATATTTGTTTTTCTTTCCCCTGCATTAACCTCGTATTGTACTTTACAGTGCAATATATCTTTCACTTTTTCTCATTTAGACTGTTTTCTACAAATCATCCTATTCAATTGATTATGTACTGTATAATTTAAATGGTGTGCAATAGGTTTTATTTATGCAGTCACTCAACATTTCCTCCTGTGTGCTAAAAGAAGTCTAAAAATAACTTTTTGCTGGTTTACATAGTAATGAGTCAACTGAGGATCTTCTTCCCCACCACTAATTTCAGCCTACTTTTTCTAAGTAAAGTAAAAACATATGTCTCATTCAATTGCAATCAACAAAAATGATGAATGTTAATGAGGAAAGCAAGTTACTGAAGGGTTTAAATATGTATATCCCGGCAGTGAGGAAGGATGCGATAGGGATATTCAGTACCACCAGGGTATAAAAAAATGCAAAAGTGCCAAGCATTTTTCCATGGAAGAGAAGTTCTAGAATCGAGGTCTCCAAACTATGGCCCGAGCAACAGATGTAGCCCTTGGCCAAATTTCATCTGGCCCACAGCACTGACAACAGAAAGAGCTTCATATGGCCTGCAGTGCTGGTGGCAGGAGCACGTTCCGCCCTTCCCGCCAACCCAGATATCTGAAGTCGTAAGTGCAAGTGGCAGCGCATTAGAGTGGCACGGCGGTATTGAGTATTGCTGGCGTTAGTGTGTTTTGTGCAGTTGGAGTCACTTGGGTCGAAGGCTGGGACAGAACTTGCAGCACCGCCATGAAGTGTTGCTTGGCCCTGTGGAGGGCAGGGCAGGCCATGGGGAGGAAGGCATTGGCTGTATCTGAGCCTTGGGTTCTGCAGGGCTGCCAGGGAAAGCCAAGTAAGGATGGTGTTCCTGGTGCTTCCAACAGTGCTTTTTCAATTGCAACTCCCACCTTATGGAAGGCCTCCCCGGAAGGATCTGCGCCTTATGGAATGTCCAAAAATGTTTAAATCCATCCTGAAAACATTTTTGTTCAAGTAGGTCGATTGTTGAACTGTATATAAATGGTTCTTGTCCTGTGATTTTCTGGAGTTTTGAGCAGATACGTTTCTGTTTAAGGTCTTTGTTACTTGTTTATATGTGGTAATGGTCTATTTTAAATTATGTATCTGGTATTGTACATCTCTTAGGGTCATGGCTTGAGCAATTAATACATTTTAATAAAGATAAAGATCTCTTTGTTGCTGTGGGGCAGAGGGCATGGACATTAACCCGTAAGGACGCAGGCTCTGAAGGAGCAGAGTGCAGAAATGCTCATTATTATAACCAGATACAAAATCCAAGTGTCTCTCCTTGTTTTAGGGACCCCAGAGGAGGTTGTTTTGTTCATACCATGAATATGGTATGAACAAAACCGCTCATTTGACCCTCTCACCTTCTTTTTTCTCTCCCTACCCCATCTGACCCTCTCCCCACCCTTCTGACCCTCGCCCATTCTACACCCCCCACCCTCTCCTTCCCCCCCTTCTTTACCCTAGGTTCCCTCCTCTTCTTCCCCCCCAATCATCCTTATTGCTTATTTAACCTACTTGTTAATATCAACTTGTACATTTGTATATATTTCTCGTATTATTCTCCTCTGCCCTTGTTAATTCCCTACCTGAATGATGCAAGAGAAGGGAATGAGAGGAAGGAAGAAGGGGTGGGGGAAAGGATGAGAAAGGGGAAGGAAGTAGAGAGAGAGCAAGAGTGCATGGGATGGTGTGAGTGAGACAGAGTACACCACACACACCTCCACACACACACCCCCCATCCTACTATTCCTCCACCCTCCCTGCCACAGCTTCCCTGGATGGACAGATTTTGTGGAAAGGGAGGATGCAGGGGACAAGTTGCCAACTTTGGAGAAATCTAAAAATATTATTACTGACACTTTGCCACAAACCTACGGCCGTGGGAAGCCTGCCCTCTGTCTCTCCTCTTCCCCAGCATTTCAGATCACTGTAGGGGACAGACGGCCCATTTCCCCCCCCCCCCCCCCCTTCTCAGCAAACAACTCCAAGGGGGCGCTCTCTCTCTCTCTCTCCCGGCCTAGCAGTCTCTGAGGAGGACCTACCCTAGCCCTCTCAATGATTTGAAATGTCCTATGTGGCCCTTCATTTGAAAGATTGGAGAACCCTGTTATTTAGGGATAATGATCTGAGGATGGGGCAAGAGAGACTCAGGAGTATTTCTTTTCAGAAAGGGTCGTGGATGCATGGAACAACCTCCCAGTGGTAGTGGGCAAAGTTTTTGAAACCTTATTGGAATCCAGGAATACCCAGGGGGGGGTTCTCAGCTGTAAGAAAGAGAGGATCAAGTAAGGTGTGCAATGTTGCAGCAGAGAAAATAGTAAAAGTAAGTGGACCTTTTGGTAGGGTTGTGCATGGGAAACATTTTATACCAGTCATTCTGTTTCATTTTGGAGAGGGTTTTCTCATGGGTTTTTCTTTCATTTTGTTTCGTTACTTTACATATGTAAGTACAATTTTATGAATGCGAAAAAAGTACTAGCATAAAGTTATGAAACAGTACAAAACGAATGCACGTTCCTACCATTTGGTCCTTTTCTGCCACCAGTTTCTGAAAAGTGAGGTTAGAATCTGACCACATGGAAAATAAATTTACTGTCCAGGCAAAGAACTTAGTTAATTTGGATTGTTGTCCTGTATTGCATATTTGGAATCACAATGATGTACGTGGTAGCTGGGTTTGCACAAACTGTCTGAAATGTATATTGCAATCATTTTCAAAGCTTAAAAAATATGGCAGAAACTTTGTTTTTCTGTATGTTGTGTCCATACCTGTACCTAAGATGGAGGTAATTCAGAGCAAGGCCATGGAAATGATGTATAACCTGTGCTACAGGTCATGCATAGAGTTAAAGATTGTAAAATCATACTCTATAGAAGAAAAGAAAGGGGAAAGAGAATGCGAACATTCAATAAGATACTACAAGGTAGCACTTGCCATGCAAAGAGAAACTCAAGGATTAAAAAGACATCAGATGAAGCTGTATTGAAGGCAGCTCAAAAGTAATATGAGGAAAAACATTTTATTCAGAGGGCGGTGGACCAATGAAATAGTGCTTCAGACAGATACAGAGGGACCTAAGTGGCAAGACAAGATGGATGTAGACCAGAAGTTGAATAGGATTTGTGGCAGCAAAGTAGACAAATACAGAAGAGCAAACTGAGTAGACCAAGTAATCCTTACCTAGATTTCTGTGAGTCTTGTCTCTTTGCTAAAGTGGGCGCTGCAACAATGTTTGCATTGTTTTAGGTACCATGTGTAGCTGCTCTTCCAGTAAAAGCCTGGAAGGCAGGGGGTCACATAGGGTCCCTGGGCTAAATCCTCTCTCCCTCTCGCAGCCCTGGGGGGATAAGATTCTCCCGTCGGGGGTGTAACCCCACCTTCCAAGCCCTGGAGAGCATTGGGGTTACTGTGCCAAGGCAGGGGATCAGACAGTCCTTTAGGACTTCGTTGGCTGGGGACAGAACCATCTGCAGGGCCGAAACTGGGTTGAAGACACACTCTCTAAAAGTCCACTGTCCACAGTGTACTTGTGCTCCAAAAAATACATCTTTTTTTTTTTAACACAAACCAAAATAGCAACAAGGAAAACTAAAGTGAAATCACATTCCATATTCTTAATCCACGTACTGGTTATAGTAATCAAAATTCAACAGTTTAGTTCATTAATCACAATTTCCCCCCTAGTTTTTCTTATTCCTTCTTCTCCCAGGTCTTAGAAGAACCCTGAATGCTTGTACACAGTCTTTATACAGCAGTTCTCCCCTTCATCTCACCCCAAAATCTTTTTTGACTCCACAATATCTCAAAACCTCTGCTGGATCCCTAGGCAGCTCACTCCCTTCTATGGACAGATGCAGCTCCTGGTCCACTCTGAAACTTCTCACAGTCTCCTCTCTCCCTGTGTCCTGCAAGCGTCCAACACCTCTCTCCTTTCACAATCACGTTCTAGAAACCTTGGATTCTTCTACTGAGCAGTCACTCTGGTACCTGTAGCACCATAGAAGGGGCACTTGCTTCTTCTCTCTTCATTCCCTCTCTTTCTCTTTCTCTGAGATGGTATCTCAGCACTCACTACATCACACTTGCACTGGCTCTTCCAGTCTCTCTCTCTCTCTCTCTCCAAGCATTGGGAAAGCCTCTCAGAATCCTCATTGCAAATCTCTCCAACTCTCAACGAGCTGGAAAACCTCACAGTTCTCTTTCTCCCTTGGGTACCATAGGAGATGGCACCTTTCACTCCACACTTCTGTTGTGGCTCCTCCAGAATCCCTTCCTTAGATTGCCAGCCCTTTGCCCATGGCAACAGTACTTTTTAGATCATTCCAAACACACTCATCTATTGGTTCAGAGTCACACCACCACTCATACTTCTGGCACACACCTACTCGACTTCCTTTGACCCTTACTCTTGAATTTTCCCAGTGTTAAAAAATAGGCTAAACGTTTTACCCTTTTTTACTTCTCCCCAAAACATACCCTTTATAGAAAGGGCCACCTGAATACTCCCACATAAGCTGTTCCCTAAGTGTCCTTTGCCTGAATTTTCCTAGGCCAGGACTTTCTCAACTGTATAGTATAGCACAACCTTTTAACTTTCAGTAGTATACATAAACCCAGTAAGAGCATGCTCCAGAAAGTATAGAGCTACTATGCCATCTAGTGATCCCATAACATTACAGGGGGAGAATTACTCTTCCAAGGTCCAAGATATGTGGGTGACTCTTTCTCTTTCTTGAGGATTTCCCTCTTCAACGTATGTAGAAAGGATGCGAGTCCTAAATAAATAATCTGGACTCTCAGGATGGGTGTCGAAACAAAACGTTACTGCAGAAACTCTTCAAAACAAGTTTATGGCACTATATACACAAGCGGGCGGATTTTAAATGCCCTGCTCGCGCGCCGGCGCACCTATTTTGCATAGGCCGCCGGTGTGCGCAGAGCCCCAGGACGCGCGTAAGTCCCAGGGTTTTTTTAAGGGGGCGTGTCGGGGGCGTGTCTGGGGTGGGGCCAAATGCTGCGTCGTTTCGGGGGCGGGACCAGGGGTGTGGCGCCGGCCTGGGGGCATGGTCGAGGTCTCCGGACCAGCCCCCGGGTCGGATGACGGCGCGCCAGCAGTCCGCTGGCGCGCATAGATTTACGTCTGCTTCTAGCAGGCTTAAATCGAGGGACAAAGGTAAGGGGGGGTTTAGATAGGGCCGGGGGGGGTGGGTTAGGTAGGGGAAGGTGAGGGGAGGGCGAAAGAAAGTTCCCTCCGAGGCCGCTCCGATTTTGGAGCGGACTCGGAGGGAACAGAGGCAGGCTGCGCGGCTCGGCGCGCGCAGGCTGCCCAAAATCGGCAGCCTTGCGCGTGCCGATCCAGGATTTTATAAGATACGCGCGGCTATGTGCGTATCTTATAAAATCCAGCATACTTTTGTTTGCGCCTGCTGCGCGAACAAAAGTACGCGATCGCGCTCTTTTTTAAAATCTACCCCAAGATTTGGACACATTTAAGTTTTATCATAGTTCTCCAACTCTACTTTATCATACAAGTGTCCCTCGGAAGATGGTGCCTGGGACAAAACTTGCCCTCCAGGGCATGGAAAATTGTCTTCCCAGATGAACAGGAAGGTATCCTAGTGATGGACATAAATCCCCTTCCAAATTACTGGCAGTCAAACAGGACATCAAACACTGCACGCCTCTCAAATGTATCTCTTCGCCACAGGGCGAAGACTCCAGATGGGGGTGTCCCAGTGTAATAAGAAAGTCTTACAGTTCTTTTTTTTTTCCAAATAACAAATGGGAGCGTTCAAATGAAAGGTCCAGGCAGCAGGGAACTATCAGTTCTCCCAGCTTTCCCCACTCTAGAGCAGGAAGGGTGGCAACAAAAAAATGTTCCTCCCCGATCCACAAAAAAGCAAAATCCTTACCCAAATGTCCAAACCTGGAATTCTCCTGCAGCAGGCCACACTGTCTTCTCTACCCTGGCCACCCCAAAAAAAAGGGACTTCCCTGTAATCCTTTCCTGGGCCAAAAACCAGAGGCCTCGCAAGGAGCTCTAAAAATCATCGAACTCCCAGGAGCATGAGGTCGAGATAACACAACCAGAGTAGCCCCTGGAATGGGCGAAACCACAAACATTTAAAAAAAAAAAAAAAAAAAACCTCCCACACAATAAACAGAATTGGCACTGCCACATCGATCTTTGACTCCTCCTGCTTTTTGTACAGGCGGAAGGGCTGACCACTCCAGCAGCCTTGCTGGAGGTGCTGTTCTGGAAAAGATGTGCCCCTCCCTCCTGTACCTAAATCCTAACTCTTAGCCCAGGTTTGGAAACTAGAGCCATCTATCCCAAGGAGTCACCACACATGATTACATGTTGGACATTCATCATTCCCCTTTGTGAATAACAGTAATACAGGGGTCAATTTTCTGGGCCCTTTATTCACCAGTGTCAACCTGCAGACCTGAGTACATAGGTTGAACTCTTTATTAGCCTCAACTGCATGCAATTGTATTCAGTGCTTGAATATATTACATTTTTCTGGAGATATCTTAGTAACTTTTTCTCTTCAGATATTTTCTTGAGGTTACTATTTTACCACTTTGTCATTTGCTTTTGGTTTTTTTTCTAAATTTAATTATCATAAATTTGAGATCCCATGAGCCATACAGTTGTAGCCTCTTTGCCCTCCTCAAGTCAGGCCTGCTAACACATTAGATAATAGTTATTCTTCCTAAAGCAATTGCCCAATAAACTACTGCACATCTAGCATAAGCCACTACAGAGAATGGGATGTTTGAAGTTAGCTGCAGAGCTATGTGCAAAGGAGCAAGAAAAGTGAAGTGTGCAAGGGAAATTATATTTTCACGTATTACAAATTCAGAGCAAATCCCATACAGAACATTATTTTAGCCTTCATCTGCTTGCTGTCTTCCCTTGTCTCTTCTGTGTCATTTGGCACAATAATCAATCTTCAGATGTTTACCCTGGCACGGTGCCTACACAGATCTTGAATATATATGAGCTCAAATCAGAGAGTTCCCTCATTCCAACAAGTTTATGTCTGTAATCAGGTATGACATTTTGGCACCTCTCAGTGATATAGGGCCTGGTTTTAATGTGTGTCTTATTCTGATTAATGATGCATTAATTTAACAAGAAAAATCCAGTTAGGAATTTTCTCTTTAAATTAATTTATAGACTCTAAAAGGGTGCTACCAACAGATATCTGTATTTTATGGGAATGGAGCAGTAATAAATGTAGGCAAACCATGTCACATGCATCATTCTTGCACAAATGTAAAGATTGAGCTCATGCAACAGGTCCGGGAATTGTGGGTGGATTTAAATTCACAAGCGGGGTCTTTACAGAACACTTGCTCATGAAGGAAACATTCTGGAATAGTTTGCATAACTGAAGAAAGTTCTTTTTCTTATGTTTCCTTTTGCTTGTATTTTTTGTTTTTGTGCCTGCTGTGAATTGGTCGTGTTGGAAGAGGTTTGACATTTACGAGGAGCATATTTTTCTCCAGTTTACTGCTGTCACTAATGGGAGGCTGAGACCATTTAAATTCTTGCATTATAAATAAAAGAAGATAATCCCCTCTGTTTTTTTATTTTTATTACCAAATGGGTAAGGATCTTTGGTTTTAATTTATATTTTATTTTTCTTGGAAATTTATCAGTGTTAATTGATACAAAAACAGGAGAGATCAGTGGAAAAAATGACTTGTCATTTTTCTGGGTAACCATAATTTTCTTCTTGTTGTAATAAATACTGATAAATTGACTAGAAAATAAAATAAAAACTTAAAACAAAGGTTACTGTGTATGGGCCTAGGTGACACAGGAGACTTTTTCTTTTTTTTTAGTTTCTTACCTCTGCAAATATTTTTTTTCCTCTGATCTAGCGTAGGGCTTGTCACTAAGATGTGAGCTAATGCAGCTAAGTAGCTTTTGAATATTGCCCTGTGTTTCATAAAATTAAGGTGCTTATTCAGCATGGAGTTACAGGTATAATGTATCTGCTGGATGGAATGAAATGCTAATGACTAAACAGTTGCTCAGGGATACTTTATACCTGCCAGGCTTTACATTGATTCACAGTCCAACTTTAATTTCTAAATGTTTAAGAATTGAAAGCTACATTGCACACAGTACTGGTATTTACGAGGCATAGATCAAGGACATTTATTTGCATGTACTACCTCCATTGTATGCAAATCTATCTCATGCATATTCATTGTGGATATTCTGAAAACCTGACCTGTTTGTGGCTCTTGAAGACCAGAGGTGACCATCTACTGAGAGGAGAGGATCACCTTGCTGGTGGCTGAAAGGAATCAGTAAGTTTTTGCTTGGTATGTTGTCTTTTTTAAACATATTGGGGCAAAGTTAACTATTTGGGAATATTATTTAGTGTGTTTGTGTGTTTGTCCTTTTAATAAGTAAGGCAGCGAATAAACAAGTTAGACTGTTTGTATTTTTAAATAGTCAGTCATTAAGGCAAGCTAATAAGCAGAACTGAGTGTATTAAAAAAAAAAAAAAGTAGCCAGAAGTTAGAAAAAAGTAGCCAAGAGCAGTGTATACCTAAGTAAAAAGGTTGAAAATTTCAGTTCAGTTACTCACCTTGGAAAGGTGTTGAGGTAGTGTGATTTGGTTTGATTAGGTACCAACATTTGTTTGTTTATTTATTTATTTAATTCTTTTCTATACCAATGTTCATGGCAACGTCATATCACATCGGTTAACAACGAACATGGGTGAATTACATCAAACATGGGTGAATTACATCAAACATGGGTGTAATAACGTTAACTTAAATATTTAGGCAGGGAGGAGATTAACAGAGGAAGAGGGTTACTAGAGCTAGGAAGATGGGTGAAAAGTAGGGTGTGGAGGGAAGGAACAGCAAATGATAATGGTTACAATAATGATGTACTTATGTGATAACCACCGTAGGGGAGGATTACTAGAGATAGGGAGATAAAAGTGGAGGGTGGAGAGAGAAGGGAGGGGGACAAGAGAGATTATAATTACAGCGATATACTTATTCGATAATTGCCTTGAGAGTTAATGAATGTACCGCAGCATTTTAGGGGAAGGCTTGTTTGAACAGCCAGGTCTTAAGTTTTTTCTTAAAGGTCAGAGGGCAGTGTTCCTGGCATAAATATGGAGGCAAGGCATTCCACTGAGATGGTCCAGCAATGGAGAAGGCACGTTTCCTTGTGCAGGAGTGAAGAGTGGATTTGGTAGGGGGAGCATGGAGGGTATCGTTATAGGCAGCTCTAACCAGTCTATTAGAGGTGTGGAGATGCAGCGGGATATTTATCTCAAGTGAGTGTTGTTTATGGATGGTTTGGTGGATAATGGGGAGGGACTTATGAAGGATTCTAAAGCTTATGGGTAGCCAATGGAGATTCCTGAGGGTGGGCGTGATGTGGTCTCCTCGGCTAGAGTTGGATAGGATCCTCGCGGCAGCATTCTGGAGCATCTGCAGAGGTTTAGTGGTAGTTGCGGGGAGGCTGAGGAGGAGGGAGTTGCAGTAGTCATAATGCCTCTGTATCGCTCCATGGTGAGACCGCATCTTGAATACTGTGTACAAATCTGGTCGCCGTATCTCAAAAAAGATATAATTGCGATGGAGAAGGTACAGAGAAGGGCAACCAAAATGATGAGGGGAATGGAACAGCTCCCCTATGAGGAAAGGCTGAAGCGGTTAGGGCTGTTCAGCTTGGAGAAGAGATGGCTGAGGGGGATATGATAGAGATGTTTAAAATCATGAGAGGTCTAGAACAGGTAGATGTGAATCGGTTATTTACTCTTTTGGATAATAGACTAGGGGGCACTCCATGAATTTAGCATGTGGCACATTTAAAACTAATTGGAGAAAGTTCTTTTTCACTCAATGCACAATTAAACTCCGGAATTTGTTGCCAGAGGATGTGGTTAGTGCAGTTAGTATAGCTGTGTTTAAAAAAGGATTGGATAAGTTCTTGGAGGAGAAGTCCATTACCTGCTATTAATTGAGTTGATTTAGAAAATAGCCACTGCTATTACTAGCAATGGTAATATGGAATAGACTTAGTTTTTGGGTACTTGCCAGGTTCTTATGGCCTGGATTGGCCACTGTTGGAAACAGGATGCTGGGCTTGATGGACCCTTGGTCTGACCCAATATGGCATGTTCTTATGTTCTTATCCCTGTACCTCCTAGGACAGTTCTTCTCAACCCAATCCTCAGGGCACACCTAACCAGCCAGGTTTTCAGGATATCCACAATGAATATGCATGAAAGAGATTTGCATACAATGCAGCCAGTGCATGAAAATCTGTCTCATGCATATTCATTGTAGATATCCTGAAAACTAGAATGGTCAGGTGAAGGTTGAGAACCACTGTCCTAGGGCATTTATAAACAGGAAATATGTGACATGGATGTGGTTTTTTTTGCTAATAACAATTGGCAGTAAGAATATCTGTACTGTGATTGGTTGTTGAAGATTTTGACCCAAAGTGATAGACACCTGACTAAATGTTAGAAAATAAACAATGCAAGCAGATACTACAGCAGAACTTGATTTCTGTTGCCATACCAGATGTGTGGCTACCCCCAAGCCTTCTCATTCTTCACACATTGTGCTAGGGAGAAGATTCTGCATTTCAAATGCAATTTGTTTCTATGACAAATAAATAAAATAAAGCTTTTCAGGGGGTAGTGGCTGAGGAGTGAAATTGTTTTCCTAGAGACTTGATTTCTCAGTGGAGTGTCTAGCAATGCAATATTGCCGGAGACTCCAGTGGAATGGGAGAGCCCTCCTAATAGTGGATACTGCAGCCTAGTGCTGATTACATGCTGTAAAAGAGGATAGGCCACTCCAGTCCTGGAGTGGCTCCAGTCCTGGAGTGGCCCAATTCAGGCCTGGTTTTCAGGATATCCACAACGAATATGTGCGAAATGTATTTGCATACAATGGAGGCAGTGCAGGCTAATCTATCTCATGCATATTCGTTGTGGATATCCTGGAAACCAGAACTGTTTGTGGCACTCCAGAACCACACATACCTGGCCCATCTGTAAAATATAAGTACAGGAATCAGTTTCTAACCATCTTTCTTTCATTTAGTATTCATTCTGTTGGATTCTGGCACTTCTGCTGTACCTAAACAGCAGTCGCACAAAGAAGATCCTTTCCTTGAAGTTCTCCTTGGGTTCATTCAAGTCATCCAATGGTGTGACACAGCTGTGCCTTTTTCTCCTCTCTTAGTTCTTGCATAGGCCTCTTGATACCCTGTGGGAGTCTTACACTTCACAGGAAGATTAGCTGTGCCCCCACGCACTGCCTTACCAGGGCACAGCTTGGTTCAGCAGCTCATGGGCTTTGAAAGTTGTCAAAAGGAGGCCCGGGGAGTGCCCTGGCACTCTTCAATCAGATCCATACTCCTTCATTCCCAATTCATCTCAGAAATCTCCCAGGAACCTTCTCATTAGAAAGACTGAAAACTCATAGAGCTTAGATTCAAAATTTTATGGGGATGACACCATTTCTCTCTTATTTTTCTGTACAAACCAACCATTAGTTCCTTGATGTCCAAGAAAACGATCCTGTGTAAGAGCCTTGAAAAGTCTATAGAAGGCTTATAAAATTAGCAGGATTTTTGCATTTGTTATTGTGGGCATCCTACTGTCTGACTAGTGTTCACAGCAGACACTGACAATGCTGAAGCAGTATATGTACAGCAGACCAATCTATTGCATTATTGATACAGTATAACCATAACACTTCAAAACCCATCCTTGCAGTTGCCAACTACTGAGATGAAATAGTCTACATCAGAATTCCATGTTTAGATACCACATGATGGCTCCCAAAGGGCAAATAGTACAGTGCACATCTGGATAAACTCAGCTCTGGTTAACCATGATTGACTCTAATAGTAGAATTGTTTAATCACAGTCGAAGAACTTGTGATACATTAAATCAATTGCATGTTCAATATCATACAGAAAATAAATAGAGTTTTTGCAGGTTCTTTTAGCCTGGTACTTTTCCTACAATTATTTTGGGCTTCCAGCTTAATTGAAACCAGTTTCTCCTGGGGCTGTGGCACCATGAACATTCTGAAGGCTTTTTACAGTGCTTATCTCCATGTTTACAGATACACAGACACGGTACTCAGTCAAGTTAAAATCATTTATTGGTATGCAATATTAAGACAGAGTATTGGGAAGAAGGAACAAATGACCTGACAGTCACTGTCAGAACAACTTCAGTTCTCTACCTGCACATTAGCTGCTTATATAGAGAATTTCTTTGTCTACCAGCTTCGCCTTAGCACATCATGACAGCTGGATCTGTTTCTTTTCATCCTAGCCTAGCCCACTATTGTTGCCCCAACATCAGTATTTTCCTATTCCCACAGGCTCTCTCTCTTCTATCTGAGTTTCAGCCTTACCAGGCGCCTGTGGTTTCGGCATCATGAGTCCTTTTTGTCTGGTTGTCAGATCTCCCTGCTGGCAATGTTTCTTGAGCAGTACAGCTGCAGTTCTGCAGATACTACAGCTGTCTCTGTCTTTGCAGATATACAATTTATTCACAACTGTCTTGAAACCCTTTTACCTCTCTTTGCCCTTCCATCTAACCCAGGACATCACATTGGCAATCCTGGCCCAGGAGCCATGGGATATGACTTCTTCTAGAACCTGGTATGCATGCACCCTGAAACTGGACACTAGGGTGTCAAAATTGTCCAATAGCTGAAACTCCCTTCTCTTCTTCTTCCTCTTCAGCCCCAACTTCCCCTCTCCCAACACTTCAAGGGCTGTGAATGCTGTCATTGCATTATTCCCTCCAATCTATAATATTGTTATATTGTTAGGGTATATGTTTAATCATGTTTGGAGCCTTTTCCTGGAGGATATACCACCTTTCCATTGGCATGGGTTCTTTAAATTCAGAATCAAAACTAGCATTATTTAATATTAAAATATACACTGGAAATATACTTGCTGTGTAATGTAGCTATACATTAATCCTTTTCACTGTTAACTATTATTGTTAACAGTCTGTGCGATTTATAGTTATGCATCAGTTTTCTTCCAAATATTATCCCCTGCATGATATGTGCACACTACTACAGAGGTCTGCAATACTATAGCGCTCATAGGGATGCTCTTTCCAAAGATCTAAATGGTTTGCATGCTGCTTGCTTAGTTTCCGGAGTAGTGTGGTTGCTGTGTTAGTCCACATGGATACACAGAAATAAAGATTATAGGTGGTAACCTTTCTATTGGACTAACTTAATATGTGGGACTAGCTTTCAAGAGCTAGGCAGAGTGCACAACGATCAAGATTATAACTGTCCAGTTAGAGTTGGGGGAATCAAGGCACATGATGATAAAGCAGTTCACCCAGGATCATCAGAAGACCTGACGCACAAGGCTTTACTCCAAACAACTGCTTAACTACTCTGCAGCTGTTAAACTAACTGCAGTTTATTGGACTGCATAGCCATAAAGTACAACCCTTTCATTTCGGCAGAACGCCTTCTGTTTTTTGCATTTCTGCCTCTCTCTTGCTGTCTCTCTGTTGAGCAAGCAATGCTTGCCTCCATGAGGCCACATGCTGCTAATCTAAGCCATGATGGCCCTATCAGCTTGCCTCCCAGCCCATCAACACTAATAAATGAAAATGATTTGAACTTTGGAGGTCATTATCTGTCATTTAATTTTAATGAAAAGAGACCCTGTTTTCCAATCTTCTGTCAACATTGCTGTGCTTTTTAAGGACATTTCTAGCATTGTTTGCTTATTTTACAAGTTTCCAATTAGCATTATCTCATGTCTAGATTTTTTTTTATATTGCTTTGTGTTTCCATGTCTAATTATTCTCTGTGTGTGCACATTGCTCCAAATGAGAAAGGAGCAGAGTCCACCCAGCAATCAGCCTTTAAGGAGTTTTTGTACATCGCTGATACTCCATGTTGCAAATCAGAAACTACAGACAACTGTTTAGTGTCATCAGTGTGGCTCCTTTAATAGTAGTAGTAATAATAATCACAGTTCCTAAATAGTGCCATTGTCCATGTTATGTTACAGGCATAAAGTGGGATTTTTACTACATTTAAGCATACGACACTTTCAGGGGCAGATTGTGGCAAAAAAATAGCTTGGGGTGGTGAAGCGAGGGCAAGAAAGATGCAGGAGGGGGAGGAATCTCTCTCTTACTCCCACCCACCCACCTCTCACCTTACTATTGAACCAGTGGCTCTTGTAAGCTAAAGCCCTTTGCACAACAGACTCCTCTCTTCACACAGCAGGCTGACCCACTCTCTCACTTTCTAAACACATTTCACTACCTAGTCTTTCCCTAGATTTCTCCATTTGCCACAGTCTAACATGTCTTATCAGTTGTACACTGCATCTTCACAGCTTGTCAATTTAATAAACTAATCTCTTTCATTTTCTTTTTTTATGAATGGGATGACCAGGTGTGGGTTTAAGAAAATATCAGCCCCCGGGGATTTTTTCAAAATAGGCCCACGGGTTATATGTCCGACGCCCTCGTGCACTGTCTCTGCAGTACATGTTTCAAAAGCTCCCAAAAGCATGGCAAGCCAACCCTCGAGAGATCCATCAAGTGACCTGGAGCCAAAATATCTCTAACACATTCCACATTTTCCCTAAATAACTAAAAACAACATACCCTAGACAGGGATGAGGAAACTGAACTGCAGTTCCCCTTCCAACCTCATCAACTGGTTGGCCCCATGCCCACCACAAGTCTGGTTAACACAATAAATGACAGCAGAAAAAGGCCCAAATGGTCCAACCAGACTACCCAGCTAGTTCCTTATTTTTATTTTATTTCTTTAAGGGTAATAACTGCTGCTCCGTGCGCTAACCTCTTTTTTCATTTCCGTCCTTTAGTTACTATGAATCCTCTGTGTTTATCCCACACCCTTTTGAACTGCATGACCTTCACTAACTCTTCCGGGAAGGCATCCCATGCGTCCATCACCTTTTCCGTGAAGAAGTATTTCCTAACACTGTTCCTATCCCCTCAGAGTTTCATATCACGACACCTAATTCTTCAGATTTCTTTCTGTTGGAAAAAGTTTTATTCTTGTGCATTATTAATGCCTTTCAGGAATTTAAAGGTCTGCATCGTATCTCCTCTGTCTCTTCTCTCCTCCAGGGGATACATATTCAGGTCCTTCGGTCTGATTTCATATGGCTTTTGATGTAGACCCCCCCTCACTATTTTGGTTGCCTTTCTCTGGCTGTTTCCATCATGTCTCTGTCTCTTTTGAGATATGGTCTCTCTCATGTATATATATATCCTGGGTTCCTGGCCTAAGTCTCTCGACAACTGATCAGCTCTTGAACAAGTTGCCAAGTAATGAGGCAAATACACTGCCAACCAGTGGCTCAGACAAATATTCCTCTGTTGTGCTGCTGCTCACGTGCTCACTCAGGAGGTAATTTTCAAAGGAGTTACACATGTAAATGTACCATACTTTCGAAGCAATTTTCAAAAGTCCTTTTATGCGCTGTCAGTGCACTTATGCATCTCAGACCTAGTGACAATCCAATGGGATATATTGTAGCAATTATCAAAAGCCTATTTACACATATAAAGTGCATTTAACATGTAAAACCCAGTTTTAAGTGTGTAAATTCTTTTGAAAATTATCGCCCTAGTGAGTGCCCCCGCATCATTATGTAAAGTTCTTGCTTGCTGCCAGCCTTTCACCAGCCTGCAGCACCCCCTCCCTTTCCCATCCCTTCTCAGCACCCCCATTTTCCAGGAGACTCACTGGTCCCACAGCCATCTGCTCCTCTCAGAGCTCATCCCAGCCACCTCCTTCCCTCCCTTTCTATCAAGCCGATCCAATACAGTGCACTGAGCCGAGCGCACTCTTTAACCCACGGTTGGATATGCGTTCACCTCCTCTTATTCAATAAGGGGATTAGCACGTCCAAAATACGTGTCCATCCCCGCTGTGAAACTAATAGTGCTCATCACATGCAAATGCATTTTGATGAGGCTATTAGCTAGGGATGTGCATTTGTTTGCGGAAAAAATAGGAAATAGAGATGATATTTCCTATTTCATCACATTTCGGGAGGGTGACGAAACGATAAGAAAACCCACGACATTTCATGTGGTTTTCTTATCATATATTGGGGGGGGGGGGAGAGGACACATAAAAAAAAAAAAAACAACTAAACCCACCCCAACTCTTCAAATTTAATTAATTGCAACTCCCATGCTCCCGACCCCCCAAGACTTACCGAAAGTCCCTGGTGGTCCAGCAGGATCCTGGGAGCGATCTCCCCCTCTCGGGCCATCGGCTGCCACTAATCAAAATGGTGCGATGGCCCTTTGCCCTTACCATGTGACAGGGGCTACCGGTGCCATTGGTCGGCCCCTGTCACATGGTAGGAGAAATGGATGACCCACGCTATTTTATAAGATGGCGCCAGCCGTCCATTGCTCCTACCATGTGACAGAGGCCGGCCAATGGCACCGATAGCCCAATATTAAGTTGAAGGAATTAAAAAGGACAGAAATTTAAAAAATAAATTTTAAAAAAAAAGGGTGCTGACAGCCGACCTCTCCTGGGCACCCACTGCCAAGGGGAGCATTAGGGGTGCACATGTATCTCTAGCCCCTTCTTGGTAGTGCAACCCCTCATTAAATATTCTATGGCGCACCCAAGAGAGGTGCGCCTGTTTTCCGTGCTGCTTTATTAGATCGGCCTGTGTAACTGTAGCTTGCCTCCCCTTGCTATTCCAGCACCTTCCCATTGACTGTGTAAAACATTTTTATAACAACACGTATACAGTATTTTCATGCACTACTATGGTGCCAACCACAAAACCTTGCAAAAGTCATTTGGAACCCATATGGTGTTAGGCCTATTCTTGATGTGGACTTAGCCCTTGCAACGTTTTGCATAAACTGAATTACAATATAGTAAACCTCCCATTCTAAACTTGCATTATCAGCCAGCACTCAAACAGTAACACCCCCACCTATGAAAAGGCAATATTTTGAATATTACACCAGGCCCTAAAGCACCAATATATCTCCTATTAGGAAAACAGAGGAATTTAGGTTGCTACTGATTCTTACACAGAAACTACATGGTAGCAAAATCCTTCACCTCAGATACACTTGCAAAACACAGACAAACCCTCACCAAATACAGAATAAAGGAACCATAGTAAGTAGAAACATGCAGACAAAACTGAATTGGAATCCACAACAAGCCAGTCTCTATAAGCATAACAGTACAACAATGGAAAAACAAAAATATCACCATCTGCCATGGTTGTGTAACAGAACGACTGTGTATAAATAAAATAAATAAATGTCTCATAAAACAACAAACAATAAAATCAAGAGGTATAATAGAATCATAATAATAGAATCATCATAATAGAAAAAAAACATGCTAATAAAAAGTGCATGCCAATACTGGCAGATACATAGATGGCCGGGCTGATTGCGCGCCGAATTCATTTTCAAAACGGCCCAGCCACATGCATATCTGCAGGTATGTGCGGAAGTGCTGGGTTGTTTAAAAGGGGCGGGCTGGGGATGGTGTCTGGGTGAAGCAAGGGGCGGGGTGGGGGCTAGCAGGGACAGCGCGCACTGGCCAGCTGCCAGTGTGCGGAACTTACTCCTGGTTCATTAAGCGGGTAAGTTCAAAGACAAAAAAAATTAGTTGTTAGCGTGGGTTTAGGGGTCGGAGAGGAGAGGGGAAAAGGGAAAAAGCATAGGTAAGGGTTTAGGGAACTGAGGGTGGCCTGATTGCGTCACCCATGGTAGAGGAACAGAAGGCATGCAGCATGGACCCAGCGGTGAGGTAGCAGTGGGAGGCCTACTGCCCACCTCCTGAAGTGAGAGCGAGAACCTGGGCCATGAGTGGAGGTGGCTGCACTATTTCCTGCCTCCAAGGTGAATATGGGGGAGCGGTCCAAACCAGCAGCGGGAAGAAGAGTAGGAAGCCGCCACCTCCACGAGAAACTCAGCTGAGCCACACAAAAATTTTTTAAAAAACCCCAAAAACTAAAACCTTACCTGAACCATCGGGTATCCGTTGAAGGCCGAGCCCTGATGCTGGGGCCTCGGCCCACACACAGGTGCAATACCATGACCCGACATGGACGCTGAGTCCCTACCGAGAGCCTTGGCCCGACGCTGCGACCCAACCTGGAGGCTGGGTCCAGATGCCAGTGCCTTGTTCTAGGCTGGGGCCCGGGCCCAACTCTTCAAACCAACCCGGAGGCCAGGTCCCAATGCCAGGGCCTTGGCCCAGACCAGGCCTGATGCCACGACCCAACCCGGAGGCCGGGTCCTGATGCCAGGGTCTCAGCCTGGACAAGGCATGATGCTGTGACCAGAACTAGAGGAGGCTAGGGCCCGATGCTGAGGTCAAGGCCTGGACCCAGGCCAACGCCAGAGCCTCGGCCAGAAGGACAGGTCCCGATGCCTGGGTCTCAGCCCAGGGTCAGGCCCCAGCCTTGGAGCCCAGGCCTGGGAGCTCCTCTTTATGCGTCCTCTTCTTTTTTCACTCCGAAGCCCAATGACAGCAGTCTCCAGGTTGGACTTTGGCATCAGGTCCTGGCCTCCGGGTCGGGTTGCAGCATCAAGCTTTGGTCCAACCAATGTTAAGAACATAAGAAATTGCCATGCTGGGTCAGACCAAGGGTCCATCAAGCCCAGCATCCTGTTTCCAACAGAGGCCAAAACCAGGCCACAAGAACCTGGCAATTACCCAAACACTAAGAAGATCCCATGCTACTGATGCAATTAATAGCAGTGGCTATTCCCTAAGTAAAATTGATTAATAGCCATTAATGGACTTCTCCTCCAAGAACTTATCCAAACCTTTTTTGAACCCAGCTACACTAACTGAACTAACCACATCCTCTGGCAACAAATTCCAGTGTTCCAGCATTGGGACCCAGCCTTTGGTCCAGGCTCCGGCCTAGGCTGAGGCCTAGGCTGGGTCCCGGGCCCAACTCTTCAACCCAACCCGGAGGCCTAGGCATCAGGTCTAGGACTAGGCTGAAGCCTCAGCCTTGCGTAGGCCGAGTCCACGACAATCTACCATAACCTTGGTCTATGCAAGTCTGAGGCTTCAGCCTATTCTGAACCAGCAGATCCCCACTGGACCAGTTAAGTGGGTGCCGGGGGGGATCCTGGCCCCAACATTTTTCCAGGAGGGTGAGAGAGAGGGCTCATTTTCGTTTTTTGGCCGTTTTGGATTTTTTTTTTTAATTACTTGATTTGGGTTTTTTTCACATGAATGAAATGAACCAAGCAATTCATGAACCTAAATTTGTGGAAAATAATCTCTCAAAAATGAACTGAAAAACCAAAACAATTTTTTTCCCTGCACATCTCTACTGTAAATGCCATACCTAGAAACTTTTGAGTTGTGGTCACCTTCAGATTCATTGTGAAATGGAGTAAGGGGATGCACACCCCAACTTTCTCCCACTCTACCAAACACTTTCTCACATATATCATTCTCTCTCTCTATCTCTGTCTTCAGTACTTCCAGGAATGATCTGAGTTCAACCTCTATATTATGCAAGATTATACACATCTTTCTGAAATGTTTAATGCAAAATTACTCTATTTGCTGATTTTAACAGATTACAAATAATAAAACAGTGAATACAGTATGTGCAAATGTTTGAACATCCTTCTAGTTGATTTATTACCACCTTTAAAAAAAAAAGTTGTTATTAAGGTCCAAAAAGTTGATTGACTCATTAGGTCTTCAGTTAGTTAAGTGAAGACAATTCCATGGTTGAACAAATTCTCTAAACTTTTTAACCTTTCAGGTTGTGATTGTTGTTCAGTCTACTTTCAACAACTATGGACTCCTCGATGTACTTTTCTGAACATTTGAAAATTAAGATCCTGCAATTCACTCTTACAAAGCAAAGGAAGGCTATAAAAAATCTCTAAATGTTTCTAGCTAGCAATTTCAAGTGTCAGAAATCGTTTTAAGAAATGGAAGTTATAGTATCTTATGTGGTTGTGGCCAAACAGTTCAATTTTCATTTTATTAGTCCAAAGCACTGGATTCCAAAATTTTTCAGCATATCAAGATTGTGTTTTGCAAAGACAACTTTTGTGATACAGTCATAGAAAAGGTTTCGTGCTGATAACTTTTTAATGCAGATCGTTGTTGTATAAGTAATGCCTTACTGTATTTCTATGGACAACTACTCCACTGTCAGCTAAACTTTTCCGCAAGTCATTTGCTGTGATCTGTGGGTTCTGTTTTGCAGATCTGACCAATTTTCAAGCAGTTTTGTCAGATATTTTTCTTGGTCTTCCAGATCTTGCTTTGACGTCAACAGTTCCATAATGTTTCTGTTAATTGAAATTGCTAGCTGGACTTGTTTAGAAATATTGCTTTAACCTTCCTCTGCTTTGTAGAAGTAAATGAACTTCATGTTCAAATGTTTAAACAGCTGCTGTTTATAGAAGCCCATGGTTGTTGAAAGTAGACAAAACAGTAATCTCAACCTGAATGAAAACTACAAGTTCCTGAATACAGTAGGGCAAAACCAGGACTGGATTAGTCTATTCCTTATGACATGGAGCCAAGTGGCAACCCCAGTTTCATGCCCTCCTCTCCTGTTCTGTGCATACTAGCTGGGAGAGAGAGAAGGGGCTGGAGCAGAAAGCTGTTCTTTGCTGAGTGAGATACCCAGTGAGGGGAAGAGCCCCAGGGTCAAGAAATGGGAAAAGTGCTGGGGTCAAGCTTGGGTAATGGGGAGAGAATGTTGGAGCCATCACTGGGGGGAGGGGAGGGAGAAAATGAGAGTGTGTGTGATGGAGTATGGGGCCTCCCCTCCACACCAAATCTCAGGAGGATCACAACTGATAAGTTCCCCAGGTATGTTCCTGGATCCTGGTGCAGATATGTGGGCCTACATTTCACAGCCTCTGAGCCTTAGCTGCCATATATAGGAGCTGAGAGCTCTGGAGCTGCCTGCTGATATCACTGCTGCCAGAGGAGCCCACATTCATCTGTGCTGAAACAGAGCCATCGAAGGAGGGACACAGGGAGCACTCTGCCAACCTGGTAGAACGACGCATGCCTAGGGAGTATTAAAGATCAAACAATTTGAGGAAGAAATAGGGAGATAATGGGAAAGGGAGTGGGCAATGTGTGAAAGATAGAGAGGGAAAGTATTTGGCAGTAGGTCAGAGGACAGAGTCACTTTACCAAAGAATTTGCAATCTAGGAAGCTGAGCAGAGGATGAAGGGAGGAAGTGGGAGAAAGACAGCTACAAACCACCGCTGGGAGAAGTTGACAGTTACAGACTAAGGTGTGGGGCAGCTGCAAGAGAATGAGAGACAGGTAGGTGAGAGGTAGGATCGCCATTTACCCTGGGTCAATTAAACAGACTAGTCCAGTTGTGGACACCCCCCCCCCCCCCCCACACACACACACACACACACACACACTACCCCCTGCATACACACGCACACACAATTTGCATGGATAAAGTTGCACTTCTAATTTTCCCATTGATTTTCCAAAGAAAATCAGAACTAGAATTTCATGTTTGCAATGGGGACAGGGGCAGGATTGGGGGAGGGGAGGGGCAAAAAGCCAGGACTGGGTCAACCTGTTTGACCTGTGGTGAGGTGACAACCTTAAAAATGCATGTATTTTGATTGTGATCTTGGGGAAGTTTAGGTTATTTTAAATGTATTTTTTAAAATATTTTTTAATATTCTAGGCAGGGTCATCAGAAGGGGCAGATAAGAGAGATGGCTGCCCGGAACAGCACTTAGCCCGGTGTCAGCCAGTAATATCTCACAGCAGATGGGTGGCAGTGCTTTTGTTATGTTAACTCTATATCCTGCAGTGTTTAGCAAATGTGTTTTAAAAGATTTTTGCCATTTTTGTTTTTTTTTTTTTTTTGGGGGGGGGTTACATACATTTATTATAACTTTTACTTCTCTTCCCAACTCTGCCTTGCCCATCTTCCTGAAATTTACAATCTAAACTTAAGCTGTCTGTAACAAGGCCTCTCGCCCCTCAAGCCTCCTCAGGGCCCAGGCTTCCTTGACCAGCTTTCCTCTTGTTATTTTGCCCATCCCTGTGAAAATGGTACCTGCTTATCCCTGCTTCACACTTTGACCTACATGTGGACAAAGCATGAGGTGTCAGGGAGCTGGCTTGATTTTGACAGTATTAGGTAAGATAGCAGGCAGGTAAGCAACTCTACCTCTACCTACAGAAGGACATAGGGGATCGGGGTCAGTGGGGTTGGGTGAGTAGTAGGGATGTGGAGGCCTTTTTTTTGTCACAAAGGCAGGGGAGCATTCAGTGTCTAGATGAGCATTTTTGTCAGAGGGCTGGCATGCTAGTCTTTTTTCCCACCACTACTCTGCCTAGTGGTCATTCATTTTCTCACAGTTACATGGCTGTGAGAAAGTTAATGCATGACGGTGAACAGAGGGATATGAGCTTAGAAGATCATTATCCTTCTTATTTAAATAGATAGTATGCAATTGATTTGTTCTTGTTTCACATGGCAGCGGCAAATTTTCTGATGCACCACCAACTTAAGCAGTCACTGTACAAGTTAAGAGTTATATCCTAGAAGCTACACTGCAGAATTTTGGACTTGATACAAGCTTTTTTATAGTTAATTTTGTAATTGTGTTTTGGAATATGTTTTTATTGATGTATATAAAATGAATTGTATTTTGTATGCATTGTGAACCGAGGTGATGATACTCCAAACAAACATCGGTATATAAAATGGTATAAATAAATAAATAGATAGATACATCAGAGCTTCCCAAACCTGTCTTGGGGATCCCACAGCCAGTTGGGTTTTCAGGATATCCACAGTGAATATGCATGAGAGAAATTTGCATACCATGGAGTCTCAGTATATGCAAATTTACCTCTTACCCCCATCATGTGACAGGAGCTACCCAAAAGCTACCGGTGCCATTGAGCAGATTCTGTCACATGGTTGAGCAAAGGGCAGCCCATGCCATTTTGAATAATGGCAGCTGCCGGGCCCAGGAGAAGGAAGTCATTCCCGGGCCCCCACCAGACAACCAGGGACATTTTGATGAGTCCTGGAGGGCCCAGGTAGGTCAGCTTGTCAGGGGTGAACATTTTAATAAAGGGGAATTGTCGGGGCGGGTCCTGCAAGAGGCTTTTTTTTTTTTTTGCAAAAAAATGAAATAAAAATAATGATCCGGGGGCGGACTCGAAATGGCCCACTCCCAAAACAATGGGGGAAATGTATTGAAAATATTTTTTTGTGTACACCCCCATTTAAGAGTATTATTTTGCTTCATAACATGTTGTATAATAGCTTTGCAAACCCTGGTTTAGCAGCTGAGCATAGGCAGCGTTTGAGTCTACTAAGTACAAAGGAAGATGTACATTAATAGCATTGCTATTGCTTACTTCCAAAGACAACATTAACAGCACAGAGCTGTTCTTCCTAGACTTGTCGGTCAGTACAAAGAAGCATAAATAACATAAGTCTGTGACTCCCAATCTCCTGTGGTCTTTGCTTCATGGAAGAGCATGAAAAGAAAGTGGGACATGAAGAAATGTCCAACTGACTATGCCCAGTACCTGGGAAACCTCACGTCCTGTTTGCTGCATGTAACGGGCATTATAAATGGTGCAGCTGCACTTCAGTTGCCATCTCTTGCTGGGAAACACTGCACAATACATCCAACAGCTTTACAGCTTCTTATTAAGCAGATCCGGTGTTTGGATCGTTTGATTACTTTCTCAGTTTATAGCATCCATAAATAAGTCTGGATATACTTATCTTTTATATATTTAGCATTTAAAGGATAGGTGCCTTGGGTTTTACAGGCTGTGGGAGGGAGGAGATTGGAAGAGATGGCTAAGTCACTAACGTAGCTTTATATGATCACCTCATCCTTGGCTTTCCCTGTCCAAGTGTCTCTCTAACTTGACTTTATGGTCTTTCTGATATTAAAGTAATCTTAAGGTACAATACACTGAGGGTAATTTTATATTAAGGTACTCTTCTACCAAGTAATTTATATCAACAAAAGAGTCCTCACCCATTCACAGAATATAAATAAATTCAAAAATACAATTTATTCATGAAAACACATAAAATAGATCCTGTCTAGACAATAATTCCTAAACTAACACACTCATCCATCCATATCACAAACATATCACAATTCCCATCAACCCCATTATATAAAAACGACAATTATATCACATAAAATTCCCAGCACCAATATGCAACACTGATTATTAATATACTTTCACATATATCTTGCAATCTTTTGCTTCTTTAATTTAAATAACATTTCATAATATATCAAAATAATGCTGCAACCAAAAACTCTGTGTATATTGGAACTGGATATTCTCACGTTCCCGCATTACACACTATACTTTTCTTATCAAACTGGTGACAACGTCCATTGGACCTGCCCGACAAGGAGTCCTTGTTTCACCCGCTTCATCCGGGCTTCATCAGGGATATTTCCGTCACTGTCAGCTCAAATTTGACCTGTGCAAAAACGCTTGTAAATTCTCTCCTGGTTAAGATATGCAACATCCGTTGCCGGATTACAGAGCTTTATATATCATTCAAATCTTCAAGTATATAAGAAAACCATTTCTCAATCCAACCTGCTTCCGCTAATTCCAGGGACCAACCATTTCCTCCGGAACTGATGTCATCACGTATAAACGGCATGTACATGCACAGGTCAAATTTGAGCTGACAGTGACGGAAATATCCCTGATGAAGCCCGGATGAAGCGGGTGAAACAAGGACTCCTTGTCGGGCAGGTCCAATGGACGTTGTCACCAGTTTGATAAGAAAAGTATAGTGTGTAATGCGGGAACGTGAGAATATCCAGTTCCAATATACACAGAGTTTTTGGTTGCAGCATTATTTTGATATATTATGAAATGTTATTTAAATTAAAGAAGCAAAAGATTGCAAGATATATGTGAAAGTATATTAATAATCAGTGTTGCATATTGGTGCTGGGAATTTTATGTGATATAATTGTCGTTTTTATATAATGGGGTTGATGGGAATTGTGATATGTTTGTGATATGGATGGATGAGTGTGTTAGTTTAGGAATTATTGTCTAGACAGGATCTATTTTATGTGTTTTCATGAATAAATTGTATTTTTGAATTTATTTATATTCTGTGAATGGGTGAGGACTCTTTTGTTGATATAAATTAAAGTAATCTTTGCAGCAACACACACTATTTTGTCAGTTAGACTAATGTAACCGTATGTATTGAAATATGCAACCAAATTCTACATCAGTGCATCCTTGTTGTCCATTTTAATGCCAGTTGTTGCCTGCCATTTCAGCATCTTGGATTGGGATGCTTTGGAAAACTGAATCACCACCTTTGCTATAATATCAGTTTTTGATAACCTAGAAACTCATCTTTGTTGAACTATAGTCTATCCAAATGGTTAGTTGATCAAACTGTGTGTCTCCTAATAGGTGAATTATGATTTGGCATCTGACTCCAAATATATATTCCTGACAACAGCTGTCATTTGCATTCAGTTTCATCCCCTGCATGACTTAGCTGCTGTGCTCAATCTGTTTCATACAGTGATCATGATAATATACTGCTACTATTCAGTTTTGGTTCTCAGCGCCTAGACTTCACTTTCTCATAGCAAATGTTAGATTGCTACCAAAAGGCATGGCATCTTCTCCTGCATTGTACATAAGACAGTAACATAGTGGATGTCAGCAGAAAAGGACCATTTGGCCCATCTTATCTGTCCAGTTACCTATACCTACATTACTCTTTCTTGTCCTTACCAGCACCTTTTGCATTAGAGGAAATCTTCCATATGTCAGCTATGCAATTTTGATTGCCTGCACAAGGCTGCTCTTTATCATTTTTGCTGTTAGCTGAGGAGTTCAGCCAACTGTATTCATCTTAGGTAACCTGCTAGGTTGCCAGAGCACTTAGAAACCATTATTTGGAACCCAGGGTTTATCTAGGAATCACATAAATAGCAATGTTAATGTCTTCCCTGCCAGTGGCCTCTGCTATGGGGAAGAGATTGGGTCATGCATCCAGAGAGTGCTGATGGGAAGAACAGTTCCTCCAGGTGCTGGCAAGTGAGGAGCTAGTGCAGTTGTGGGGTCAGTGTGGGCCTGAAGAGAGTAGGACTGGTGCAGCCACTTCCACTGGGAACAGTAAAGGTGGGCAAAGAGCAAATTTCTGCGGCCCTGAAGAGAGTAGGGCCAGCATGGCCCTGGAGCTGGTGGTGGAGGAGGAAGAGGTTACAGGGAGATTGTTGTGGTGAGAAAGCTGTAGGGAGAGGAGAAGGGTGCAGAGCTGGATGTGGGTGGGGAAAAGGGTGCAAAAGAGTGAAGTCTGTGGTAGAAATGATGAAAGGAGTAAGGGTGAGAAAGTTGAAGAGTGAAAGAGGAAAGAAGTCATGAAGGGGGAAGGAGTGAGTTTAGAAAAGGAAAGTGGAAAAGTAGGATAAATAATAGAAAATAACAAAAGAGCAAAAGATATAGTGGCATTGAAAAAGATACAAAGGCGACAAAATTGATAGTGGATGGAACTGCGGCCCCGTGAGGAAAGGCTAAAGATGTAAAGGAATGTTCAGCTTGGAGAAGAAACAACTGAGGGGGAGATACATAAACATGAGTGGATTTGAATGGGTAAATGTAAATCAGTTATTTACACTTTCCAAAAATACAAAGAGTAGGGGACATTCCATGAAGTTAATAAGTAGCACATTTAAAACAAATTGGAGAAAAATCTTTTTCACTCAATGCAAATTAAGCTCTGGAATTCGTTGCCAAAGGATATGGTTAAGGGAATTAGAGTAGCTAGGTTAAAAAATTTGGACAAGTTTAGGAGAAGTCAATAAACTGATATTATCCAAGTAGACTTAAAAAAAATAGCCAATACTTATCACTGCACAATAGCAGCATGGGATCTATTTACTGTTTGGGATCTTGCCATGTACCTGTGACCTGGATTGGTCACTGTGGGAAACAGGATACTGGGCTTGATTGACTCTCAGTCTGACCATTTATGGCAAATTCTTATCTTTTTTGTTGCACGCCCCTTCGGCGTCCGGCCCGCGCATGGGTCTGCTCACCTTGCTAGCTCCTCTGCAGGTCACGGGTCAGCCTCCCCAGTGGCAGCCGCAAGCTCCGCTAGGCCTCAGTGTCTCGCAGCGGCCGCTGGGCCTTCCACTGCGCACCAGGCCTCATGCCGGAGTACGGCGTCTCCAGTGGCGTTGGCCATGCCCCTGCATGCGCACGGACCGGCCGGCCTCTTGTACGGCCAGGGGCAGGTCCTAGCTCCGCGGCGCATCCTGATTGATGGAACAATATAAGGAAGTCCCTGTCTGCACTTCCTTGCCTTGGCAATTGGGTCGGCATTGTATTGTGTGCTAGTTTGCTTCCGTGTTCACACTCTTGTTCCAGCCTTGTTCCAGGATCCTACTGTTCCAGCCTTATTCCAGTGTCCTAATGTTCCAGCGTACTCCTGTTCCTGCGTCTGTCTGTTCGTCTTCCCAGGTAGTACCCTCGGACTGTTTCTCTGGTACTAACCTCAGCCTGTTCCTTGACCTTCCTGTCTGCTGCCTGCATCCTGACCTCTGCCTGCCTTGTACCTCCGGAACCTGACCTCTGCCTCGTTGACTACTTCCCGGGTTGATCCTCGGATTCTGACCTCGGCTACCATTGACTACGTCTTCTGATTCTGGCTCTGTCCCTTGCCTTGTCATCGCCTACGCTGGTTGTGTGGGTAGATTGTCTTTGGAAAATAATGCCTGAGGACTTGAGAATGAATTCTACATGTGTTATTTTCCAATCCTGACCTAAGCTTGTCTCTGGGAATGCCTCCCCTACATGCAGCTAAAAAGTATGTGTTGTGTGGAATAATATGCCTATTTTTACTCTTATTGAAGGAGAGCAGTTTTCAGAAGCCAGTTCAGAAAAATAAATCATCTTCTAAATAAACAATCTATATAAAATTTTAAATGATTTACTGCTAAAGAAAAAGTTTATTGTGTAGCAGTGATTGCTATATAAAACTTTTGTCAGTGTATTATCTGGGGGTGCTGACTTTTTTTTTATTATTTTTATTTTATCTATATGTAGGGATCCTGTTAGTCCCCTACTAGAATTAGATAGAATATATCAATTGGTGTGAAGAGAGACCTAAGGATAGTGAATGGCATGTCCCTCTGGCACTTAGAGTCAGCGCACCATTTTATCTTGTGGAACCCTTTTGCTTTTGAGGAGCAGCATGTCTGATGTTGAGCTCTGACAACGTAAATCTCCATGGAGTTCTTTATTTTGGATCAGAGTTTCTTTCTTCCCTCTCATTCCTTGTATTTAAATTTGAAGTGCCAACTAAGCTTACTTAGTTTTGCTCTTCAGTCCAATGAGAGAGGTTCTCTTCCAGCATGTATAGGTCCCTGGTGAGACCTCATTACTGTGTACAATTCTGGAGACCGCACCTTCAAAAGGATAGAAACAGGATAGAGTTGGTCTAGGCAGTGACTATATATATATATAAGTGGTCTTCATTCTAAAGCATATGGGAATAGATTTAAGATCTAAATTTATATACTCTAGAGGTAAGTAGAGATGAGGGAGATATGATAGAAACATTCAAATTTCTCAAAGGTTTCCATGCACAGGAAATGAAAGGAGGCTGTAGAACGAGGGGTCATGAGATGAGGTTGAAAGGGGGTAGACTCAGGATTAATTTTAGGAAATATTTCTTTACAGAGAGGGTGGTAGATGCATAGTTCAGCCTCCCAGTAGAAGTGGTGGAGACAAAAACAGTATGGGGTAGATTTTCAAAGGATTTACGTGCGTAACCCCCAAAAACCTACCCCTGCCTCTCCCTGTGTGCGCCGAGCCTATCTTGCATAGGCTTGGCGGCGCGCACAAGTCCCAGGGCTTGAAAAAATGGGCGTTCTGGGGGTGGGGCCATGGGCAGGGAACCAGCCTGGGGGCATTCCGGGGGCGGGGCCGGGGGATAGAGAGCCGGCGCACGCAAGTTACGCCTGCCCAGAGGCAGGCGTAACTTCTTCAATAAAGGTCAGGGGGGTTTTAGTTAGGGCTGGGAGGAGGGTTAGATAGGGGAAGGGAGGGGAAGGTGCAGGGGGGGGGGGGGGCGGAAGGAAAGTTCCCTCCGAGGCCGCTTCAATTTTGGAGCGGCCTCGGAGGGAATGGAGGAAGTCTGCTCGGCTTGCACAATTGTGCACCCTCTTGTGCGCGCTGACCCTGGATTTTATAACATGCGCACGGCTGCGCGCACATGTTATAAAATCTGGCCCTATCTGAATTCAAGAAAGCATGGAATAAATACAGAGGATCTTTAAAGAAGTGGTTATAAATATAATACTAAATTAACTGGACAGATGGGCAGACTGGATGGGCCATACGGTCTTTTTCTGCCATCATATTTTATATTTATGTGTTCTATAAGATCCAAGGAGAGGATGACTTCCAGCCATCCTAAGGAAAGGAAGAAGTGGAAAGGGGAGAGAAGGAAAGGAGATGGGCCATATTAATGGCCCATGAATATCTACAGAAGATTGGGAGATGAGAAAAAGGTATCACCCTTGATACTAAAAGAGGAAGTAGAAGACAAAAGACTAATTACCTTAAAGTACATCTTTGATACCTTAAAGTATCTTTGATACTTCAAACTACCATAGGAAAGAAGCACAAAAGATTTACCCAGAATCCAATAGGAGGAAAGATATCAAGTAATTAAAACAACTGATTAAATTTGATATAACATCAGAAATTAAGATAGACTGTAAGCAGTCTCAAACTTACTAAAAGCACTTGTAACAACTTGAAATGTGAAGTACACACTTGTAAAGACTATAAATCATCATTTGCATCTTATCAGTAAAAAAGAAATGTCAGAAACCACCAAATATCTTCTCTTGTGTTTCAGTGAGTGGTGACTTCATTATTCTGTAATGCTGGGATCATCATCATTGCTGTATACAAAACATAAAACTGGGACTTGAAATTAATCATTCCCCAGTGCAGGAAACCCTGGATATACATCATGTGGAATAATAAATATCCATCTAAAAATAAAATGTGAGATATGGCGTCTGGAACTGTTATCCTATTTTAACCATCTTTTTTTGAGGAAGATAGGGAGATACCCACACCTGAACCATTCTAAATGGGGACTCATAGAAAGTGAATCCACTGTTAATCTGGAAGAAGAGCTAGAGCAAATTGACAAATTAACTAGTAGCAATTCACCAGGACCTGATGGTATTCACTTTAGGAACTCAAATATGAAATTACAGGCCTGTTATTGGTAATCTGTAACCTATCATTAAAATTGCCTTTATACATAAGAACTACTGCAGGGCTTCCAAAACCTGAACTAGGGACCCCACAGCCAGTTGGATTTTCAGGATATCAAAATGAATATGCATGAGATAAATTTGCATACCATGGAGACTCGGTATGTGCAAATTTATCTGATGCATATTCATTGTGGATATCCAGAAAACTTGACTGGCTGTGGAGTCCCCAGGACAGGTTTGGGAAGCCCTGGACTAGAAGGTAACAAATGTAATGCCAGTTTCAAAAGGGCTACCAGGGTGTCGCAAGTACTACAGATCAGTGAACCATATGTCTGCGTCTGGTAAAATAGTGGAAGCTAATGCTAAGAGCAAAATTAATTGTCCCCGTTTGGCCCCCTCCTGCTCCTGCACCTACTACCTGTGCTGAATAGCCATGCTGGCAACCTAAATGATGACACCCGTACACGCCCATCCTGCTTGTGTACCTGCTTCCCATGCTGAATAGCTGGTGGGCTCAAAGCATGCACTGGATTTCCCAATAACCAGATATTCATCTGTGTGATGTGTGGTGCGTGCTTCTTCCCTATAGTGCCTGGGGGGCTGGGATCGCATTGGCGCGGCATGGTGCAATACCATGAAAATGAGGGGGACTGCAGAGTCTGTAGCACCAATATTAAACTGGAAAGGAAGGAGATTGGGCTGGTCAAAAGGGGGGAAGCGAGGGAGTGAGCAAGAATGGGATAAGAAGGATGTGATCTTGGGGGAGCCAGGGAGGATGTAAAAGAGAAAAAATAGATACTGGGCATGGCATGGTGTGTTAATAGCGGGACTAGGGGACAGTCCTTGAAACAAACAGGTTGCAGATTTAAAGCAAACTGGAGAAAGCATTTTTTCACTCAACACATAAAAGCTGTGAAATTTGTTCTCTGAGGATTGGTCAAAGCAACTAGCATAACTTGAACAAGTTCCTAGAGGAAACGTCCATAAACAGTTATTAACCAGGTGACTTCGGGAAACCACCACTTATCCCTGGAAGCTAGCAAGAAGAAATTGGATCTTTTTGGAACTGACTAGTGTTGGAGAAAGGATGATGGGGTTAGCCTAGTGGTTGGAGCAGTGAGCTAGGAACCAGGATTCAAGTCAGGTACAAACTTAAGGGCTAGATTCATCAAACTATCAAATGTGATAGGAAGAGTGGTGTATTTTATGGTAATAGTGCACTTTGCGATAAATAAGCTATCTTAACGATTCACATAGGTATTACTGCAGAGTGCGATAACTTTTCGCATTTTGAGGTAAGTGCCACGATTGTTAATTCCTACCTACCACCACTGGAGAGGGGGAGAGAGAGACACACACACAGACTAGCTATAAGGCCCTCATAGTAGTTAGGCATTTATACCTCTATAGGAGGCCCACCTCGAGGTGAGGTTTAGGTATTAGTGTAGGGGTTAGGGGCCACTTTGATATTCAGAGTGAGACGTACAAACAGAACAGTGCACTCTTGTGAAGATTTGATGTCCTTCGGAGTGAGGAAGCTCAACCAAAGATGAGATTTGTACAATGTTCTCTCAACCTAGCTTGATGGACTCTCTACCTAACCCCTACACTAATACCAAAACTTCACCTCAACTAACTAGGTGGGCCTCCTATAGAGGTATAAATACCTAACTACTATGAGGGCCTTATAGCTAGGTGCTCGCTCTCTCTCTCTCTCTCTCTCTCTCTCTCTCGCCCCCTCTCCTCTCCCCCCCAGTGGTGGTAGGTAGCTTAAAAGACTAACAATGCTATGTGTGAAAACATCGCAAAGTGCAATAAAGCCATGTCGCACAGCTTAACGCAAATGGAAAAAGGTGTATTTATTTGCCGCGTTAAACTGTGCGATATGGCATTGTGAAGCCAGCCCACTTGGCCAGAAATCCCATGCCAAACTCCACCCCTTTTTTAAATTAGCATCACACCATGCATTATGGAGCTTTTCGCATGCGAAAAATGCCTTAATGCATGCGAAAATCCCATAATGCAGCTTGGAAAATAACCCCCTTAGATTGTAAGCCCTCTGGGGATACCTACAGTACTTGAATGTAATCCACTTTGAAGTGCTGTGAAAAGTGGAATATAAAAATCTAAAAAAAATAATAAATTGATGGACCTTTCATCTCCCTCATCATGGCACTTCTTATGTTCCACTCCTCTTCTTCCTTCCCTCTTGCCCACTCTCCCTCTTTCCCAGTGTTATCTTTTCCCTGTCTTGCCCTTTCCAGCCCCCTCTGTATTCTTCCCATGATTGAATTTTATTATGATTTTGATAACTAGTACTTCTGCTGGTAAGCTGTTCCAGGCATTAATCACCCATTCACTAAGGAAGTATTTCCTCAGATTTCCTCTGAGCCTCCCTCTCTCCAACTTCATATTATGATCCTTTGTCTTTGATTATTTTTTACCTGTGTAAAATGCTACATTTTTTACTTAATTGAGAATTGCTATTGAATGCTTCTAGCATATCTTGTTCTCCCTACTTTCTTCCAGAGAGTAAAGCTGTCTGGGCCCTGTGTAATATGCATGTTTCCTATAGACTCAAAAAGGGAGACAAATTTTAGTATACATGCCTGCATTACAGGCCCTGTACCATTTTGGTAGCCCATCTCTGAACTATCTCAGTCATCTAAATATCTTTGAAAAGGTGTGGCTTCCAGAATTGAAAACAGAACTCGAGTTAGGAGCATCACCAGTATCCTGCAGTCCCAAATAAAGGGAAAACTACTTTTTTTTTTTCATACTGGTGATGCCTCCAAGCAGATTGCTCGCTTTCTCCTCTGCATGGTCACACTGGATGGCAGCCTTTCAATTATCAGAGATGATTACTCCTAGTTTCCTTTCCTGTCTAGCAATGGTCATCTTAAAGAATGGATCAATCTGCGTAAGCTAAAGGGGCTCCATCCTTCCATGTCTCTAATGGAAGAAAATAGTTGAGATATTCTATCCAATCATTTCCTCTAAGAGATGGCTCCAGTCATGCTTATCAATGCTCGACACATCCATCTATCTGCAGCCCTCATCAGCTGCCTTTTACCAGTTGGCACCACATAGGTTCTTTTATAGATAATTTATGAAACTTCAGTCTTTACTGCACAATGGAACACGCCAGTGCTGCTGCCCTTAATGAGATGGGGGAGGGGGCATGAAATAAATTGGATCAGCACCTTCAGCTAATTAAGTTCTGTTTAGTTTAGCATGTAATGATGCATGCATGCTAGATGCAAACCTTCATGCTTTCAGTTCCCCAACAATATTGTGCTCTCCCTTTATGCTAAAATGATATGACTTTGAATATCATTAAGAGAGGTTTATGTCTGTAGGTCTTCTGCTGCCCAGCTCTTGTAATTGTATAAAACAGTCACTAGCTGTTTGTATGAATTGAATTACAGCCCTTTCCTTTTATTTGCATGCGTTCTTTGTACAGTACTGAAAACGAATGCATACGAGGACACTGTTTATCTGACCCAGAGTGCATGTAAATCAGCCCCTCTGCACTTTAGGTGTGAAGAGGCTCCTGTGCATGCAACCCAGAGAAAACCACAAGAGAGGAATGTATGTGGTCCTCCTTTGTGCCCTTGCCAAAATTGTTTGTGTTGGGGGTTAAAGAAAAACATTCAGGTGTTTTATGGCTGTATTTTGTTGTCCTAGAGACAAATAGACAAACAAAAAATCATTTCTATTGGTTTGTAAATATCATTGAAATGTGAGTGCAGTATCTTTTGGCAGAATCGAAATCTTTCATAATCGTAAATCTTATGGAAAAGTCAGTGTGGCCCAGAGCCTCCTCATTGGCTACATTTCAGGCATTAATGGCCAAGGACCATGCTTCCCAAATGTTATCACCATATTTGTGTATTTATTTAATCCATTTTATATTCTGCAATATCCATAAGTAGCCCAGTGCAGATTACAGAAAACATTCATAATAAATATATAACACGGCAATAACAATAAAACATAAAATAGCTAATTAAAAAACAGGTTTAAGTAGCCAATATCAGTCAAAACATAAACTATAACATGGACATGATAGTCTACTGCAGAGAACATAACTAAAATAATAGAATTATACTCTCCAGCTAAATAAAGCAAACTACAGAATAAAATTACTCAAAGGCCTGCATGAAAAGTATTGCTTTTACTTTCTTTCTAAGCACTAAGTAATCAGCTTCCAATCTCAAATAATTAGGAAGAGAGTTTCATAGCACTGGGTCGGCTATAGAGAAAGCCTTTGTATGAGTTTCCTGCCACTTAAAATCATGATAAAATGTCATAGATAATAAAGTTTTACCAGAAGATTGTAAAGAATGTGTGTGTGTGTATATAAGGATTCATGGTGTAAACCATCACTGACAAAATTTTACGATTTAAAGTATAGGTTATTGAATGGATAGCTAGATTCTTATAATATTGGAGTAATTGTGTCTTACAAGTAAGGTCCTGATACCACTCTGACTGCTGCATTCTGTTCTAGTGGTAGTGCCTTTAAAAACTTTTTAGGTAGAACCAAATATAGGGCCTGAGTCATCAAGGTATTTTCCCATTGACACAGAATGCGAGAAAAGCCTTAGTGCAGTGGTTCTCAACCTTTCTAATGCCTTGACCCCGAAATACAGTTCCTCATGTTTGCGGTGACCCCTCGCCCCGCCCTTGCCCCGCAAGGGCGGGGCGAGGGCGGGGCGAGGGTGGGGCTTTGGTCATATGGGGGCGGGGTTATGGATGTGGTTGGATTTTAGTGCATACTTATTTATTATGACATTTATAACAGAACCACCATTCCTCATAAAACAATAAAATTAAGAAACATAAAGCATCAGTTATAATAGTAAAACCATACTAATAAAAGAATATTTTAAAATTACTGATAAATAGAATTTCTATTAATTAAAATCATATACATTTTTATATTTCCCAAACACCAATAATATTTCAAAACAGCACATATATCAAATAACACACAATAATTAAAACTAATAAGGATTTTAAAAAGCCCCTGCTGTCCATACATGGGAGCTCTTGATTTCCAGTCACCCTGATATTGTCGAGGATTAGGAGGTTATCCTCTCTCTCTCACACATACACTCACATGTCCATTCTCTCTCACACATACACTGTCACATACTTACACATTCATGCTCTTATACCCACCATAACCTCTCACTCTCACAGACACTGATACACTCTCAGGGTGTAAGACACTCTCTCCCCCCCCCCCCCCCCCCACACTCACACACCACACTCTACTCCCCTGGATTTTCTCATACACACTCATGCTCTCACTCTTACTGGCTCCCTCACAACCTCAGAGCCTCTCAAGATAAAACTCTATGCAGCAGAATAATGCTGAATGTTGAGAATTGTGTTCTGCAGACTAATCTGGAAAAATGCACTAATTTCTACATGAGTCATAATGAATCATGTCCTCAGCTGCAGGCATCAATTGATTATCCTGGCTCCTCTTATGTTTGCCAAATACAGTTCATGTGTACAGCAATCCTAATTCTCCACCAGATCAAGCTGATTTCACATCCCACTTCATACTTTGTCACCTCCAGCTGAGTCAAACAAGTTAATCTAATTACTGCCACTGCTGCCACGTGGCTATTGGGGAGGCACTGATTGCTGCTATTGGCACTGAAGCCCATTCTGCTGCCTCCTCTGTGCAGGCCCCCGTGGGTTTCCACTTCCTCCATGTTGATCTCGTACATTGTGAGATCCGCCATAGAGAAAGTGCTACTCTTGCACATTCCCAAAAGATTACATGTACCAATCAGTAAAAAGTAATTTATTTGTTTTTACATCTGCTTCCCTTTATTTTTTTGCCATTTCCTTTTATATTGCCTTTTTTTGTTTCTTTTCTCTCCACCTGTCGTCTTCCCTCAAACACACAGTCAGGTTCTCATTCTCACATGCATTTCTCTCACACACACACACAGGATCTCACTGTCACATGCTCTTTCTGTCATGCAATCATTCATACACACAGTCTCTCACTGGCACAGGCTGTCTGAGTCTCACACACATGGCTCTCTCCACACCCCCACATGCTGCCTTGCTCAAGCACAGGCTCTCACTGTCACATGCTGTCTCTTTCACACACACAGAGGCTCTCACATGCTGTCTCTGCAAACACACACAGTCTCTCAATTCACTCTCACACACAATCTCTCAACTCATCTCATACTCGCACACACCTCTCTCTCACCTCTGGGCCTCTTCTTTACGGGTTGCCACAGGATGGGCTCTGCAGCGGCCCTAGTCTTCCCACCCCGCTGCTCCTCTTTTGCATGTGGCTGACGCGCCTCCTCCTTCCTGCCCGTGCGGCTCCGGCAACATTTGTCTTCCGGGGCAGGGCGGGCAGGAAGTACCGTATTTTTCGCTCCATAAGACGCACCTGACCATAAGACGCACCTAGGATTCAGAGGGGGAAAATTAAAAAAAAAAAAATTGTGCTAAACTGGCTCTGCGTCTGGGGCGTCTTATGGAGCAAATTAGGGGAGTGCATAGCTTTTTTTTTCTCCCCATTTTGTTTTTGGGTCTGGGGAGGGCCATTTCGGTCCACTCCCCAGATCAGAAAACTCTGGGAACCCCTCCCCCCCCCCCAAAAAAAAACCCCATCCCACACTTTAAATTAACAACCCCCACCCTCCTGACTCCCCCAAGACCTGCCGACTTAATTTACCACAACCCCCCACCCTCCTGACCCCCCCCAAGACCTGCTGACTTAATTACCGCACCCCCCCCAAGACCTGCCGACTTAATTTACCGTAACCCCCCACCCTCCTGACCCCCCCAAGACCTGCCGACTTAATTTACCGCAACCCCCCACCCTCCTGACCCCCCCACGACCTGCCAAACATCCCTGGTGGTCCAGCGGGGGTCCAGGAGCGGTCCGGGAACGATCTCCTGGGCGTGGGCCGTCGGCTGCCAGTAATCAAAATGGCGCCGACGGCCCTTTGCCCTCACTATGTCACTGAGACCGACCAATAGCAGCGGTCCGGTCCCAGTGACATAGTGAGGGCAAAGGGCCGTCGGCGCCATTTTGATTACTGGCAGCCGACGGCTCACGCCCAGGAGATCGTTCCCGGACCGCTCCTGGACCCCCAATAGGAGGAGCACCGCGACGCGTTCCCTTTTGGGGTTGGAGGAGGCAGGTCTCCAGCTTCGCCCTGCCTCCCCGCAGCAGCCGCGGCGCCGCAGACCAGCAAAAAACCCCAACGGCCCGGTACTGGTCTGCGGACCGGGCTGTTGGGGTCAGTCTGCATACCTGTTTTGGTCGAACGACCAAAACACAGGCGACCCCTGTGTTTTGGTCGTTCGACCCCCGCCGGGGTCGCGACCCACAGGTTGAGAACCGCTGCCTTAGTGAATCAGGCAGATAGTCTGGCAGCCCCAGTGCTGCCTTGGATCAGAAAGGTCTCCCAGTTGGAGAACATCACCCTGGTGTAGTAGGAAGTGATCCTGTAGCAAGGACCTGCTCTCCAGATGATATATTCTCCTCTCGCACTGAGGACAAGTCTCCCAGGGCTACTGACCAGGAGGGAAGGGCTAAGCTGGCCATCATAGTTAGTAATTCAATTATTAGGAATGTAGATAGGGTGGCCAGTGAATGTGAGGACCGCCTGGTAACTTACCTGCCTGGTGCGACGGTGGCAGACCTCACGCATCACCTAGATAGGATTATAGACAGTGCTGGGGAGAAGCCGGCTGTTGTGGTACATGTGGGCACCAACGACATAGGAAAATGTGGGAGAGAGGTTCTGGAAGCCAAATTTAGGATTTTAGGTAGAAAGCTGAAATCCAGAACCTCCAGGGTAGCATTCTCTGAAATGCTTCCTCTTCCAAGTGCTGGTCTCCAGAGGCAAGCAGAGCTCAGGAGTTTCAATGCATGGATGAGACAATGGTGCAGGGAAGAGGGATTTAGTTTTGTAAGGAACTGGGGAAACTTTTGTGGAAGGGGGAGACTTTTCCGAAAGGATGGGCTCCACCTTAACCAGAGTGGAACCAAGCTGCTGGCACTAACTTTTAAAAAGGAGATAGAGCAGTTTTTAAACTAGAACAAGGGGAAAGCCGAAAGTAACTCAGCAGTGCATGGTTCGGAGAAATGTATCCTTGAAGGATACTAATGAAACAGGAGAGTTAGGGCATCCCAACAGAGAGGTTCCAATAAAAGCAAATGTAGTCCATGTGCCTATACTTAAAAAATCACCTGAGCTAAAGATTTCCAAATTATCCCTATCAACTAAAAAAAAAGGTTGTTAATACAACCAAAAAACACACTTTGAAATGTTTGAATGCCAGTACCAGAAGTCTAAGAAATAAGATGGGAGAGTTAGAGTGTATAGTAGTAAATGATGAGATTGGCATAATTGGCATCACAGAGACCTGGTGGAAGGAGGATAACCAATGGGACAGTTCTATATCAGGGTACAAATTATATCGCAATGATAGGGAGGTTCAACTTGGTGGGGGTGTGGTACTTTATGTTTGGGAAGGTATAGAGTCCAACAGGATAATACAAGATCATACAAGAGACTAGATGCTCAGTAAAATCCATATGGGTAGAAATTTTTTATTTCTCTTGTATGTTGTTTTATTTCTTGTTTGTTGATTTAATCTGTGCATGTTATTTTGTTCACCGCCTAGGCCTTTTTAAGTGTTAGGCAGTTTATAAATTTTAATAAATGTAAATGTAAGAGTATAGTGATAGTATTCTACCATCCACCTGGACAAAATGGCCAGACAGATGATGAAATGCTTACAGAAATCAGGAAAGCTAACCAGTTTGGCAGTGCAGTAATAATGGGAGATTTCAATTACCCCAATATTGACTGGGTAAATGTAACATCAGCATATGCTAGAGACATAAAGTTCCTGGATGTAATAAATGACTGCTTCATGGAGCAATTGGTTCAGAGAAGGAGCTATTTTAGATTTAATTCTTAGCAGAACGCAGGATTTGGTGAGAGAGGTAACGGTGGTGGGGCCACTTGGCAACAGTGATCATAACATGATCAAACTTAAACTAATAACTGGAAGGAGGACAATAAGTACATCTACAGCTCTAACACTATGGGGCGGATTTTCATACTCCGCGAATAGGCCTACTTTTGTTTGCGCTCCAGGCGCAAACAAAAGTACGCTGGATTTTAGTAGATACGCGCGGAGCCGCGCGTATCTGCTAAAAACCTGGATCGGCGCGCGCAAGGCTATCGATTTTGTATAGCCGGCGCGCGCCGAGCCGCACAGCCTACCCCCGTTCCCTCCAAGGCCGCTCCGAAATCGGAGCGGCCTTGGAGGGAATCCTCTAACGCCCTCCACTCACCTTCCCCTCCCTTCCTCTACCTAACCCACCCGCCCGGCCCTGTCTACACCCCCCCCCCCTTACCTTTCTCCGGGGATTTACAGCTCCCGGAGGGAGAAGTAAATCCCCGCGCGCGAGCGGGCCTCCTGCGCGCCGGGCCGCGACCTGGGGGCGGGTACAGAGGGCGCGGCCACGCCCCCCGGACTGCCCCGGGCCGTAGCCACGCCCCCATACCCGCCCCCAAAACGCTGCCGACACGCCCCCGAAACGCCGCGACGACCGGGCCCGCCCCCGACACGCCCCCCTCGGAGAACCCCGGGACTTACGCGAGTCCCGGGGCTCTGCGCGCGCCAGTAGGCCTATGTAAAATAGGCTCACCGGCGCGCAGGGCCCTGCTCGCCTAAATCCGCCCGGTTTTGGGCGGATTTAGGTGAGCAGGGCTCTGAAAATCCGCCCCTAAATGTTCAAAAAGGAAACTTTGATAAAATGAGGAAAATAGTTAGAAAAAATTGAAAGGTGCAGCTGCAAAGGTTAAAAGTGTTCAACAGGCATGGACATTGTTTAAAAGTACAATCTTAGATGCGCAATCAAGATGTATTCCATGCATTAAGAAAGGTGGAAGGAAGGCAAAACAATTACCAGCATGGTTAAAAGGTGAGGTAAAAGAGGCTATTTTAGCCAAAAAAAATCCTTCAAAAATTGGAAAAAGGATCTATCTGAAGAAATTAGGAAAAAGCATAAGCATTGTCAAGATAAGTGTAAAACATTGATAAGACAGGCGAAGAGAGAATTTTAAATGAAGTTGGCCGTAGAGGCAAAAACTCAAAATAAAATTTTTTTAAAATATATCCAAAGCAAGAAACCTGTGAGGGAGTCGGTTGGACCGTTAGATGACCAAGGGGTTAAAGGGGCTCTTAGGGAAGATAAGGCCATTGCAGAAAGACTAAATAAATTCTTTGTTTCTGTGTTTAATAATGAGGATGTTGGGGAGATACCAGTTCCAGAGATGGTTTTCAAGGGTGATGAGTCATGAACTGAACCAAATCACTGTGAACCTGGAAGATGTAGTAGGCCAGATTGACAAACTAAAGAGTAGCAAATCACCTGGACCGGATGGTATGCATCCTAGAGGTCTGAAGGAACTAAAAAATGAAATTTCAGGTCTATTAGTTAAAATTTGTAATTGAATATTAAAATCATCCATTGTACCTGAAGACTGGAGCATGGCCAATGTAACACCAATATTTAAAAGGGCTCCAGGGGCGATCTGGGAAACTATAGACCAGTGAGCCTGACTTCAGTGCCAGGAAAAATAGTGGAAACTATTCTAAAGAACAAAATCACAGAGCATATAGAAAGACATAGTTTAATGGAACACAATCAACATGGATTTACTCAAGGGAAGTCTTGCTTCACAAACATACTTCGTTGTTTTGAAGGGGTTAATAAATGTGGATAAATGTGAACTAGTAGATGTAGTGATATGGATTTTCAGAAGGCATTTGACAAAATCCCTCATGAGAGGCTGCTAAGAAAACTAAAGTCATAGGATAGGAGGCGATGTCCTTTCGTGGATTACAAACTGGTTAAAAGAAAGGAAACAGAGAGTAGGATTAAATGGTCAATTTTCTCAGTGGAAAAGGGAAACAATGGAGTGCCTCAGAGATCTGTACTTGGACGTGCTTGGACTTGCTTTTCAATGTTATGAATCCTGCCTGTGGTTCCCCCCATGAGCAGGCTCCTCACTGGTTGTCATTTCCGATGCGGCTGGACGCTGCTGACGTCAGGCCTTCTGCATGGCCGAAGCCGCGGACTCCGTTTGCCCCCCGCATCCCGGAGGCCGCCCATGATGCTTTCTTCACCGCAGCCGGAGCCGCGGACCTCTGTCCTCTTCGCGGCTGAACTGCCGCTGAGACCCGCGCCCTGGATGCCAGGTCCCCAACACTCCTCTTCGTGGCCTGGAGGCCGCCCCGAAGCCAGTCCATTAACTGCTATTAATCAAGTTGACTTAGGGAGTGGCCTCTGCTATTACTGGCATCAGTAGCATGGGATATTCTTAGTGTTTGGGTACTTGCCAGGTTATTGTGGCCTGGTTTGGCCTCTGTTGGAAACAGAATGCTGGGCTTGATAGACCCTTGGTCTGACCCAGCATGGCAATTTCTTATATACTTATGTTCTTACAGTAGTCAAGTGCAGTAAGCACTAATGATTGGACAATTAATCTGAAGTCAGTGATGGTTATATAAGGCCTCAAATACTCTAATATGCACAGTTGATAAAAGGTTGAGTTGGCATCTGATTTTACCTGTGCTTTTAAGATAAGTCTTGAATCAAGGTCAATAAATCACATGCTTCCAAAGAGATCAGCAGAATCATCTCAGCAACTGTTATATGAGACAACTCAGCAGGTGGAGTTGATCTGCCTAACCAAAATAAAACAGACATTTGGAGCTTCAACACAAATCTGTTGGACAACTTCCAATGACTAAAAATCTTTAAACAGTCAAAGTATCCAATGGCAACTTACCATCAGAACTCATTGTGGTCAGCATAAATACAATTTAATGAATGCCTACTGATGACAAGCTCTTACCCAATCACTGAAAATAAATAAAACTACTGACAATGGTGACCCTCGGGGTACACCACTTTTTATAGCATTCCAGGTTAAACATTTCTCAGCCACCCTCACCTGCTACAATCTGTTTGTTTTTTTTAATAAACAGATTTGTTTTAAATATCATGCAGGCACTGTAGAACAAATTCCTATAGATTGAAGTCTTAGTATTAGGTTCTTATGCAAGATAGTGTCAAACACTGCCGAGTAACTTTTCTCCAGTTCACAATTGAAAAGTGAGTCATTTGAGAACAACAAAGTCTCAGGTCCTCAGAATTTTCTAAAGCCATACTGACAAGGTTCTAATATCTTACGTTAATCCAAATATTCTTCCAGTTCTATCAGCACCCATTTTTTTAAGAGCTAAAGGATGGCAGGTTCAAAATTGGACAGTAACCTGATAGTTCTAACATTGATAAAGTAGAGTTTTTGAGAATAAGATGTCGCTTTTAATATCTCGGGGAAACAGGCATTAATAATATCCACTAATAAACTATATGTAACCTCATTTAAATAAGAAATCGACCAAATTCGGCAAGGAAGTAAAGATGAACAACAAGTTTTGGTCTGGGAAATCTATGTAAGACAGTGTTACCGAATTAAACTGTGTCCAAACCCCAGCATAATGCTTCATCAAATATTACATCAGAACTATTAGATGGTATTTTAATGTACTGCTCTAATATGACTCCATATTTTAACACAAGAAAATTCACAGAACCCCCAAACAATGACCAAAACAAAATACTGAACTGTCTCTTTCCCACTAGTCTCTCACCCAAAGCAGTAAAGGAGCAATGGCAGCAGGAGGCAGTGCATGTGCATAGGATTTCGGGCCTGGCAGGAAAGTCCTGCTTAGCAGGAGGGAGGCAGCACATGCAGGCTCACAGACCTTGCGCTGACTGTCGCCAGTGGCAACAGGTGAGAGTAAGGGGCCCAGAGAGGGATGGGGGGGGGAGGGGAGGCTGGAGTGGAGGTGCAAGCAGGAAAGAGTGGCCCCAGTTTCTTCCAACTCCCCCTCTACAGATTTTATAAGCCCTTTTTGGAGGGGTCATGACCCCCAGTTTGAGATGTTTCCTGGGAAGGGCAAAACGTCAAAACTGCCTGCATAAGTCCACGGGTGCTTTTTGCTGGCAGCCTTTGCACCAGTTTTCAAAGGGAAAATATTCCCTCTGAAAATCGTCTGAGGAAAAAAGTACTGCTTTTTGTGTGAGTACTTTTGCCAAGGAAAACTATCCTGTTCCTTCTGAAAATTCAAAAGTATGTGCATACCTTCTAACCCCGCTCTTCCTGGGCATACTTCTCCTCATCACAGTTAAAATTATGCATGTAGTGGAACTAAGCACACAATTTTATCCCAATATAGGGAGGCAATTTTCAAAGACCCCATTACCATGTGCAAATAGCCATTTACCTGCAGAAATGGATTTTGAAAATTGCCTTCAACATGAACAAATGGGAAGCCTGCCCAGTTCCAAAATTATACACTGCCAAGGATATATCCCAGCTGCAAAAGCATGCAGTGTTACTAAATGATTTAACAGCAAACTGAGATAATGTAAATATCACAAAACCATACTTATCTATTTTAAAACTAAAATGGTTTACAAAACATACAGTATATAATATTGAGCTCCTGGCTGGGCATCTCCCATAATAAGTGCCAGTAGAGAGGGGGTATAGCTTGGCTTCTCTTAAGACCTTCTAGCTGTCCACTCACCCCTAACTGACAGCCTACTAATGCCACCATTGCTTCATGTGCTCTCACACTTCCTCACACCAAATCTGCACATTGCTTAGTGCTGGAAGATTGACTGCCTTTCTCCCATGACAGCAAAAGAATTCACATGTGGTGCTTATGAATCCTGCTGAGCACCTCACAGTATCATTATTGCAACTGCTTCTAGTAATATTGCTTCAGTATGAATTGAAAAATAGTGTATTTGCTGAAAAATGCATGTGTCTATATTTTTTGTGTTATATTTTACACTAGGTTTATTATGCATCAGTGCAACAAATTGTTGGTGTTCTGTGATGATGAAATCTTCAATAAGTCAAACCACTTTCCCTGGGAGCCATTCAACATGCGCGCGCAGCCGCACACATGTTATAAAATCTGGGGTCAGCGCGTGCAAGGGGGTGCACACTTGTGCAGCTTGAGCACACCGAGCCCTAGGGGAGCACCGATTGCTTTCCTCGGTCTCTTCGAGGCCGCTCCAATTTTGGAGCGGCCTCGGAGGGAACTTTCCTTCCGCCCCTCCCTTCCCCTCCCTTCCCCTACCTAACCCACCCCCCAGGCCTACCTAAATCCCCCCTCACCTTTGTTTTACAAGTTGCACCTGCCTCTGGGCAGGCGTTGGTTGCATGCACCGGCCAATCCCCCAGCCTAGAGGCCCCATGAAGGCCTCTGGCCATGCCCCCGCCCCTTTTTTCAAGCCCCAGGACATACACTCGTCCCGGGGCTTGGGCGCATTGCCAGGCCTATGCAAAATAGGCTTGACACGTGTACCCCCCCTGTGCACATAAATCCTGCTGGTTTTAGGGTTTTTAAAATCTGCCCCTAAGAGTTTACATCAGAAGTGGGAAGCCCAGACCAGATGTATTCCATGCATTAAAAAAAAGTGAAAGGAAGGCCAAATGACTACTGGCATGGTTAAAAGATGGGTGAAAAAGGATGTTTTATCCAAAAGATCTTCTTTTTACTACGAACCAGAACATCTGGAGAAATTCTTAGAGGAATATCGCAGTCAAAAGAAGGAAGTACATCCCCAGTCCTAAGAAATTGGGAATATGTATAAGCCCGGTAAACCCTTATAATTAAGCCCTTTAGGGAATGATAAATATTTTTTTTTCTTCTTATATTCTTGCTTAATCTCTCCCCAAAGTGCTTGTTTAGTACATTAGAAACAAGGAAGAAAGAAGTTTAAATGGTTTAAAAGATTTAAGTTGATGAATGTTAAAGATGAATTTCTTGTTGGTATAATCGATTTATTGTAATGTAAATTTGAAATTTAGAAATAAATAATGAAAAAAAAAAAAAAAAGATCTTCTTTCAAAAATTGGAAAAAGTATCCAACTGAAGAAAACAGGAAAAAGCATAAGCATTGGCAAGTTAGATAGAAAGCTTTTGTAAGGCAGGCAAAAAAAAAGAGAATTTGAAAAGAAGCTAGTCTTAGAGGCAAAAGTTCAGAATAAAAACTTTTAAAAATATATCCAATGCAGGAAGCCTGTGAGGGAGTTGTTTGGACTGTTAGATGATCGATGAGATAAAGGGGCACTTAGGGAAGGCAAGGCCATAGCGGAAAATCCTTTTTGCTTCAGTGTTTACTGAAGAGGATGTTGGAGAGATACCTGTGCCGGAAATGGTATTGAATGGTGATAATTCAGAAGAACTGAAAAAAGTCATGGTTAATCTAGATGATGTAACATTGACAAACCAGAGTGGAATATCACTTGTACCAGATGATTTATATCCTAGAGTTATGAAAGAACTCCAAAATGATATTGCAGATCTATTGCTAGTAATTTGTAATCTATTATTAAAATCATCTTTTGTACCTGAAGATTGGAGGGTAGCCAATGTAACACTGATGTTTAAAAAGGGATCCAGGGGTGATCTGGGAAACTGCTGAGCTTCACTTTAGTACCGAGAAAAATTGTAGAAACTATTCTGAAAAATAAAAAAAACACAGAACATATTGAAAGACATGGTTAATGGGCCACATGGTTTAATGAGATACAACCAGCATGAATTTACACAAGGGAAGTTTTGCCTCACTAACCTGCTGCATTTCCTTGAAGAGGTTAATAAACATGTGGATGATGGTGAGCCAGTGGACTCCTGAGAAAATTAAAAAGTCGTGGAATAAGAAACAATGTCCTATTGTGGATTGCATAATGGTTAAAAGGAAACAGAGATGGACTAAATGGTCAGTTTTCTCAGTGGAGAAGGGCAAACAATGGTCTACCTTAGGGATCTCTTTTGGGACTGGTACTTTGTAATTTACTTATAAATGATTTGGAAAAGGGAATGATGAGTAAGATGATCACATTTTCAAATGTCACAAAATTATTCCAAGTTTTTAAATGACATGTGGATTATAAGAAATTGTAGGAGGACCTTGCAAGGTTGAGAATCTAGGCATCCAAATGGCATTTGAAATTTAATGTGGGAAAGTGCAACCCATGCTATAGTTACACGATGTTAGGTTCCATATTAGGAGCTACCACCCAGGAAACGAATCTGGGCATCATCGTGGACAATACTTTGAAATCATTGGTTTCGTGTGCAGTGATGGACAAAAAAGCAAACAGAATGTTATGAATTATTAGGAAAGGAAAGGAGAATAAAACAAAGGATGTCATACTTCTTCTGTGTAGCTCCGTGATGAGACCACACCTAGAGTACTGTGTGCAATTCTGGTCATCACATCTCAGAAAAGATATGGCTGAACTGGAAAAGGTAGAGAGGAAGGCTACCAAAATGGCACAGGATGGAACAGCTCCCCTATGAGGAAAGGAAAAAGAGGTTAGGGCTGTTCAGCTTAAAGAAGAGATGGCTCCGATGGGATATGATAGAGGTCTATAAAATCATGAGTGGAATAAAATGGATAAATGTGAATCAGTTATTTACTTTTTTCAAAAAATACAAACCATGGGGACACTCCTTGGAAACTGGAGAAAAATAAATTTTCACCCAATACAAAATTAAGCTCAGGAATTCATTACTGGAGGATGTGGTATATATAGCTGGGTTTCGAAGAAGTTTGGATAACTTCCTGGAGGATAAGTTAATAAAATGTTAACCAAGTAGATTTAGGGAAAGCTAGTACTTATTCCTTGGAGTTAGCAGCATGAGATCAGTCTATTTGGGATCCTGCCAGGTACTTGTGACCTGGATTAGCCACTGTTGAAAACAGGATACTGGGCTTGATGTTTCTTAATGTATCCTGATCCAGTATGGCAGTTCTTACGTTCTTATGATTAATATCACAGCTAGAATTATAAGAACATTTTAGTAATGTGAGGAGGGTATCTCTTGCAGCTTGTGTATGTTGTCAGAGATCATGGCAAATTCAGTTAACTGTGCCTTCTTATCCCAGTATGATCTCTTTGGTCATTGACATTGGACTCCCTTCTATTCTAGGTTACTGCTCAATCTCCAGTGCACGGCCTTAGTGAAAGCAAAGGCGAAAGGTGCAATCCTTGGTGCGTACCGCTTTCCATGCCGTATCAAGTTGTGAATTCCCTGCACTTTTTCCAGACATGTGACTTCGAAGCTTCAGTACTGTTTAATAATAGAAACCTAACTAGTTGTCAAGTAAGCCATTGATAAAGAAGAGTTGGTGTTCATGGACAACGTTTAAATAATAATGAAGATATAACTGGTCCAGATGCAGACTTACGAGAAATGAAAGGACATTTTCAGTGCTGAACCTAAACATTCAGTTCGCACTGAAGAAAAAGAATGGAAGCACTTGCCGTTTCAACCAGTTTGAATGCTTGTTTATTCTCCTTTAAAACATATACATTACTTTTAAATCTGTAAGCAGAGCTTTATGAGTGCAGCCTTCTTTCAGTTGCTTTTTTTTTCATAAATGGTTGTGTCACCGGGAAGCAGAAGGCACTGCTGAGGTTCACTGAACTAGAACAGCATATTGACACGCCGACTAGGGACCTGCCAAAAGGCTTATGCACTTGGCGATAATACCACCTTGAGTTCAGAGACAATGCACATCTGTGCCTCACTGATAGTGCTATAACCTTCATTATAATTTTGGACAAGAGCACCTGTGCACCGCTTGGCAAGTCAGCCCAGGGCCCCCATGATGATTGAGGTGATGTTTAGTAGCTTTCATTAAAACTGGGGAGACTTGCGTGCCAGATGCATGCTGACATGCACGAGAGGCATTTCCAGACTTCAACCTTCGTTTCCCATCCCTGCTCCACCTAAAATAAGCTCAGTATGTTTCTAAATGCTGAATCCTTAATATTCAAAATGTGATTAGATAATGCAGGAACACCCTTCAGAGCGTCGTTATGAGACAACAAAACTGAGCTGGGATGCAGTGTTGTATGATTGTACCTGTGCAAGCACACTCTCCCCAGATTGGCAATGTGACCGGCATGCAAGCCTCAGCAGGTCTACGAGTTAAATAGTATCTATTTTTTCTAAAAAGAAAACGTTTTAGATTCTATTTTCAGCAGTTCAGTCGCTCCCCCCGCTTTAAAATAGCGTGTATTTCTCACTACACATACCTTTTGACAAAGGACAGCTAGAATTGCCAGCAGTGCCCATGACTGCATTGTGCAATTTCATAATGTGCCTCAAATTTAGAAAATTGTGCGGTCCTAGTGGACACAGTGCCACACTTCATTCTTTAGACATTACAGAGTATCTTAAAATTAATTTGCAAAAGATGAAGCACTTTTGATAATCACTTTTTATCCAAATGATTGTTTTTTGCTGCTTTGCAATACATTCTTTCATTCATATTTAATTTTGTTGGTAAAATGTTGAGGAGGAGGTATTTTTTTTTTCTTATTTGCTTTTTTAGTTTGAAAGAGGTCATATACCACAGATGAAATTATTTAAAAGGAATCTAGACCACGCAGAGAGCACATTTCAATATAGCTGACTTTTTTTTTTTCTAAATTTCTTCCTTTCTCTGCTTCTCTTCATCTCTGAAAAGGAAAAAAAAAATAGACGTTACCCATCTACGTTTGCTTTTTGTCTGAGGAGAATTAGCAGTCTTGCTATTTGAAAAGCAAAAAACAATTTGCTGGCGATTTTGTCGGAACCTTCCCAAAACTCTGTTTCCCTTTCCAAATGCAGTCAGCCTTGCACACTTGATTTCTTGATTTGGTCTGTTTGAATTTAATATGTGGAATTGGAGAATATTTGTGCACTTGGCAAGCATGGTATACAGCTTGGCCATTTCATGAGTAAACGTTGTGAAATTAAGTGGCCAGTTTTCCTTAGAGTCCATTCAGTAAAAACGCTTATCCTACATCACATTTGTTGACCTTGATGTCTACCTATCCAAGTGAACTTGCACAGCAACTGCACTTGTTTATTCCGAGGGTTCATCCAGAATTCAGGACTTGCTTGAGTGAAACCCTGCCAAACAGTTATGGTTGACAGCAACATTTCTAATGCACAAAAGTAACAGCTCTAGATATAAGAGAAAAGCTTTTGATTAAATACCAGCTTCAGCAACACTAGGGGTAGAGAGGCCATGAGGAGCTGAAATGATCAGAGCAGGCCTGGGACAGGATGCAAATCGATCCAGATAAATACGAGCCATTTACATCTTGACTTGGATTTCCATACTTGCCCAGAGTGAATCATTTTGACCTAGTTTGGGTACAAATATTTACAGATTCATCCTTGGATTATTTGAAGGATTACAATATCTTTCAGTACTTTGAACCTACAAACATTTTCATAAATCCAGATTAGTTAAAGTACCGGTATATGTATTTTTATGAAAAGAAAAAAAAGCCAGTCTGATTTGAACTGACTCAAATCTGAATAACTGGCATTGGCAAATCAAAACCTAAATTTGAACTAGATTTGCCTGTCCATCTTTGGCATCTTTTATGGAAACTGGGTGAGTGATAGATAAGAGCGTGATGGTAAATGGAATTCTTTCTGAGGAGAGAAATGTGATTAGTGGAGTGCTGCAGCTATCGTTCTGGGTGCCGCTTCTGTTCAGTATCTTTGTGAGCAATACTGTGGAGGAATTAGAAGAAAAAAAATGTGCCTTTTTGCAGATGACAGTAAGAACTGTAACAGACTGGACACCTCTGAGGGACTAGACAGAGTAGAGAAGTGATCTAAGAAAGCTGAAACCATCATGTTAAAGACAGTTACATGCTGGCTATTTAGGTATAACTAGACTCCATCCCAGAGAGACTTGATGACTCTATCTACAGGAACAAGTAACTTCTTTATTATTTCCCAGGTACATTCTGTGCTCCATGACCTTTCCTAACAACTTTATTAACACAGTCTTTAACTGAACATTACACTCCATATCACAGAGGCTTGGTCAAATGCTTGGCAGTTAAGATTCAGTTTTAAAAAGTGCAAATTCATGCCTTTGGGATACAGAAATCTAAGGCAGCAGTACACAGTGGGAGATAAGAAGATCATGTGCACTGACCAGAAGAGAGATCTCTGGGTGATGGTATCATATGATCTCAATGTAATGAAATAATTTGATAAAATGGTAGCCAGAGCCAGAGGGATGATGGGGTACATAGGAAGAGGCATAAGTAGCAGAAAAAAAGAGGTGAGAATCAGGGCTGGATTTAAGAGGACAGTGCCCATAGGCAGAGGACTTGAGGAAAGGGCTTCTTTTCTTCTCCCCCTGGAAAGCATAGGGCAGCAGGGGAAATCCAAGTTTTTGGGGCACCTTCAGAATTTGGTGCCCAAGGCATGTGCCTATGTTGCCTGAACCCAAATTTGGCCCTGATGATAATGCTTGTGTTCAGGTCATTGGTGACTCCTCACCTATTGTGTCCAGTTCTGGATTTAAATAGGCTAGATGTGGGCTATAGAAAGGGTGCTAAAATGCTGCAGGGTCTCCACCACAAACCATATGAGATGAAACTCAAGGACCTAATATTTATACCCTAGAGGAGACTCAAATAAATACATCCAAAAAAAGGTCAATAAAGTCAATACCTCACCTATATTTATTTATTTATTTATTTATTTATTTATTTATTTTTAATTTTTATATACCGATGATCCTGTAAAGAATACATATCGCACCGGTTTACAAGGAACTGAACAGTCGCCTCCAGGGTGGAAATACATTAAAACAGTCGCCTCAAGGCAGAATACATTAACACAAGTATACAGGAAAACTATTAAAGAGAACTTTCATAAACTCAATTAAATGTAACTGGGAACCATAAATCAGGAACATATGTACAGAGGTAGGTATATCGTCTGTCGCTTCACCAGATTTTAGCTCTCAGGGAAAGCTTGAGTGAATAGCCAAGTCTTTAGCTTCTTTTTGAATGTCGGAAGGCATGGTTCTTGGCGGAGGTCCGGTGGGAGCAGGTTCCAAAGATGGGGACCTGCAGTGGACAGAGCTCGTTTCCTCAATGAGGTTTTTGTTGGCTGGGTGTGAAGCATGTTCTGGTATGCACTTCTGATTGGTCTATTGGAGATGTGTTGCTGTAGTTGGAAGGATAGGTTGAGGGGGGAGATGTTGTGAAGAGCCTTGTGAATCATCATGAGGGATTTAAATTGTATCCTAAATTTTATAGACAGCCAGTGAAGATTTTGGAGGATAGGGGTGATGTGATCCCATTTTTTGGTGTTAGTCAGAATTCTGGACGTCGCGTTCTGGACCATCTGAAGTGGTTTGATGGTGTTGGCTGGCAGGCCCAGGAGGAGTGAGTTGCAATAGTCCAGTTTAGGGAGGATGATAGATTGTAGTACCAAGCGGAAGTCTCGGAAGTGTAGAAGAGGTTTTAATTTTTTTAAGACTTGCAATTTGAAGAAGCAGTCTTTGGTAGTATTGTTTATGAACTTGGTGAAGTTGAGTTGGTTGTCCAGAAGTACACCAAGATCTCTTACTTGTGGCGTGTGGTCGATTGATGTGAAGGAGAGTTGGGTGGAACTAGTTGGGTTGAATAGAGAGCACTTGTCTGGAGCTATTATGAGGATTTCAGTTTTGCTAGTATTTAGCACGAGGTTGAGGCTTGTTAGCATGTTTTTGATTGCCGAAAGGCAGCTGTTCCAGTAAGACCACGTTTTGTGGAGGGATTCCATTATCGGGATGAGGATCTGAATGTCATCCGCGTATAGGAAGTGTGTTAGCTTGAGGTTAGATAGTAGATGGCAGAGTGGAAGGAGATAAATATTGAATAGTGTAGGTGAAAGGGATGATCCTTGAGGTACCCCCAGCTTTGATCTGATAGGGAGTGATTCTTTGTTGTTAATCCTAACCTTGTATTGCCTGTTTTCAAGGAAAGATTTGAACCAGTTGAGTGCTGAACCTGTTATACCAATATCTGCTAGACGCTGAATGAGGCAGGAATGGTTCACAGTGTTGAACGCTGAGGAGAGGTCCAGTAAGACGAGAAGGAAAGGTTGACCATTTTCCAGGTTGATGAGGATGTTATCAGAAAGCGAGGCTAGTAGAGATTCAGTGTTCAGTGACTTTCGAAATCCGAATTGATTGGAGGTTAGAATGTCATTCTCTTCTAGGAATTCGGATAGTTGTCTGTTTACTACCTTCTCCATGATTTTTGCAATCATTAGGAGGTTGGCAATTGGTCTGAAGTTAGCTGGGTCAGTGGGTGGAAGGTTAGGTTTTTTAAGGAGAGGCTTGAGAATAGCAAGCTTGAGTTGGTCAGGGACTTGACCTTGGGAGAGTGAGCAGTTTATGATGTCTGCTATCGGTTTAGCGATGATGTTAGGAATGGAGAACAGTAGATTGAATGGGATGTGGTCAAGTGGGTGGGATGAGGGCTTCATCTTCCTAAGGATGTTTTCAATTTCTAAGGCAGACGTCTGCTCAAGGGAAGCCATCGAAGCTGTAGTTGCTTTGTATTGCATGTGGGTTGGGTGAGAGTGTTGTGTGCTGGTGGTGGGAGGGTAGTTCGGTTGAGGAGAGGGCCCCTTGAGAGGAGCGAGGAGGGTGTCTATTTTTTTCTCAAAGTAGACCACCAGTTCGTTGGCTTTGTTGGATGCTTGTGCGTCTGATATAAGAGGGGTAGTTGGTTTAGTGAGGGCTGACACATAGGAAAACAGAGCTCTAGAGTCGAAGATAAAGTGGTGGATCTTTTTTGAGAAGAATTCTTTCTTGGTTATATTGATGATGTTTCTGTAAGAGTTTAGGCAAGATTTATAAGCCAAGAGGGTAATAGTGGACGGGATTTTTCACCACCTGTGTTCCTTACATCTGAGCTCTTGTTTGAGCAACTTCAACTCCGGCATGAACCAGGGTTTCCTGTTGTCCTTTTCAGGATGGAGCAATTTCGTGGTCATGGGGCATACTTGATCAGCCACCCTATTGGTGATGTTGATCCATGAGGTAGTGGCAGTGTTGATGTCTGAGAGGTTTAGTTGAGCTAGTTCTTTGGATAAATGAAAGCTGAGGATTTCTCCAGTACAAGGTTTTCTGATGGCAACTGAGGTTGCATGTGTAGTTTGGGGAGGGTGTTCCATGATCTCTAGAGCCGTGGAGATGATTCGGTGGTCCGTCCAAGGGACCTGTAGGCATGATGGATTGTTAACGGACGATATTCCTTCATTTAAGAAAATGAGGTCTAACGTGTGATCTGCCTTGTGGGTGGGTTCGTTGACAATTTGCCTGAACCCCATGTGGCCGAGGGAGGAGAGTAGGGTTTCGCAGTTGGTGGAGCGAGATAGGACGTCCACGTACAGGTTGAAGTCTCCCATGAGGATCGCTGGTTTTCCTGCATTAAGATGTTTGGCGGCTAGTTCAATGATGGGGGATGGGTCTGCCTCGAGAATTCCTGGGGGAGCGTAAATCAATCCGATTAGAAGGTATTTTGATTTGTAGAGGGCAAATTCGAGGTTAGCTGTTGTAATTGTGGCTTGTAGGGTCAGGCCTAATCCTTTTTTGGCGGCTAGGAGCAGCCCTCCTCCTCTTTTTTTGATCCTGGGAATAGAGAGTAGGTCATAAGCCTGGGTAGGTAGTTGATTTCGAAGTACTGTATCTGTAGTTTTTAACCAGGTTTCTGTGATAGCACAGATGTCTGGTTTAGTATCGTTTAGGAGGTCGTTGAGGATGTGTGATTTTTTAGAGATGGACTGAGCATTGAATAAAGTCAGTGAGAAAAGTGCCAGGCCTAGTAGTTGTGTGCAAGGCGTTATAGAGATGGGGATGATCCTCTGTTGTCGGTTGCGTGAATGTGGGTAGGGCTTAGGGAGTCTCCTCAGACGGTTGTAGAAGATAGGAATGTTGAAACATCTGCTGAAACATCAATGCAATTAATATATGTAAAGCACGACCTTCATCTTGGGCGCTGATTGCACATATGTTATGTGTATCAAATCTTTCATGCACCACCAATTTTAATCATTGGTCATAATGAGCAATTATAACAAAACTGACATTCCAATCACTTTTTTGAAATAATTTTTCGTATATGCAATTAAAATTCTGTGTAGACATTACTTATCTTATATGGTTTCCATCATATGGCATATGAGGGAAACCTTCCAAGATAAGTAGATGTCTACCCTAGAGGAGAGACAGATGGCATATAATAGAGACATTTAGATCTCTGAAAGGTAATAATAATTAAGAATAATGAAAGCTTTTTCAATGGAAAGGAAGTTGTAGAATTAGGAGTCAGGATATGAAACTCAAAGGGGACAGACTCAGGCAGTAGTATACTAAGGGGGGATGCAAGGGGGTGGTCTACCTTGGATGACAGCCAGGAGAGTGATGCCATCAGGAAGAGAAAGCCCCTTGGTGGCGCACTGCAATTAGGTGCCAGTGGGGTTCCCAGCCCCTCCACCGGCAAGAAGAAACCTGCATGCCAGTGGAGTTCCCACCTTCCACCGCCAGCTGGATCCACAGAGGCAACGCACTATAATGACGTGCCGTAGTGTTCCTAGCCCCCAGAGACAAGAGGAAGACCAATGAGCCAGAAAGAGAGGGACCCACAGAGGGGAGGGGTACTGTAATGATATGCCTGTGTGACCTGCCCTTCACACTGTCGGCGATCCCACTCCCCGTCTCCCTTCCCCCTCAGCCAGCAGAAGGACAAGTATAGAAACTGGTGAGTTTGCAGTAGAAAGAAGATGGGGAAATAGAGGGCTGTGAATGATAGGAAAGTGGAAAGGAGAAGAAAGAAAAGAGGGGAGGGTGGAGAAGGGGGAAAGGAAGGAAAGGGGGGGAGTGTGCAAGAGGAAAGGAAATAGAAAGGAAGGGGGTGTGGATTAGAGGGAGGAAGGGGGTTGCCCCTTCCCCTCAGCTGAAGAAAAGAAGGCAAGAGAGGGGTCTCAGCCTGCGTGGGGTGTGTGTGTGTATGTATGTGTGTGTGTGAGAGTGAGAGATAGGGATGGATGCCAAAGAAAGTATCTGCCCCAGGTGCCAAATACCTCAGGTAATACCTCAGGTATCCTCCCAGAATGGTTGATAAATAAAGTGTTGGGATAAATGAAGAGAATCTTTAGACAAAAAGTGAAGGAATAATGAAAGCATGAACTAATGGTACCAGAGGCCATGTGGGTAGTCAGGGAGGAGAATGGTTGAATACCTGGAATCTGAGGACTGGTAGGGGAGAGGTGGAAATAATGGTTAATGGATCAGATCTTGAGGTCAGGAGGTGGGGTAACTAGCCAAGGGGTTTACATTGTATTCTCTTATCACTGCTGTACAAGGGGTACATTGCCTTTTAGTTCAGCAGCAATGTACGGAGCCCATTCCTGTATTTTTCAGTATTTGTTATCTAGCAAAACATTGTTGATAGGGATTAATACTTTCTGGGGATGAGCACTCAGTTTTTCTAAAAGTGAAAATACAATGAATGACTCAATTTTTGGCTTGGTTCATTTTAAGTGAACTGAAACATCAAGCCGCCGAAAAATCTGAAAATGTTTTGGATCATTCAAGAGCTTTGCTGCAGATGGGCACTTCATGCATTCCTGGCAAGGCTCAGAGTGGATGGACTAGATCCGAACTGGAAGCTCCGGACACCTCAGGGAGACAACAGTTCAGGAAGGTTTTCCGGGCGAGACAGGCAGCGCCTGGGTCTAGTCAGGTGGAAGCCATGGTTAGTTTCCAAGCAGGTTGGTCTGATAGTCACGGTAGGCCAGGAGAGAGTGTTCGAGTGAAGCACAAGGGTCAGAGCCAAAGTATCAGTCCAGGAGAAGTCAGCCAAAGCAGGGTGTCAATACCAGAATCAGTCCGGGCGTAGTCAAGGCAACCGAGGGGCACTTCCAGGCGGCAGACAAGAGAATGGTCAGGCAGGCAGTGGTCAGTTCCAGGCAGCAGGCAAGAGAGTGGTCAGGCAGGCAGTGGTCAGTTCCAGACAGCAAGCTAGAGAGTGGTCAGGCAGGCAGAGGTCAGTACCAAAGGTCAGTCCAAAGAGGTACTACCTGAGAAGGATACAGGAACACATGGAGCCACTGGGAATGGAAGACACAGGAACACGGAGACGCTGGAACAGGAGGCGCTGGAACAGGAGACACTGGAACAGGAGAACACTTAGAACACAAAGGCAAACTAGCACACCAATGGTGTCGACCCGATTGCCAAGGCAGGGATCATGGGTTTGAGCCCTGCCTTAAATACAGGGCTCTGGTGATGTCATCCAAACGTGCCTCCCTCGGTTTTCCCATGCTTGCCCCTTTAAAAGACTGGACGTCGGCCACGCGCGTGCCTTGGGGCGGGGCCGAGGCAGCCGAAGGCGCGGAGCCTGCAGGGACGAGGACGCTGAGGAAGGTCGTGGTGAGCGACGGGGACATCGGGGATTGGCGGCAGCAGCCAGGCCAGCACTTGTGGAGGGCAGCGCGAGGTGAGCAGGCCCAGTTGCGGCACCTACGCGGCCGGGACGCACAACAGTACCCCCCCTTCTAGGCCTCCCCCTTACCGGTCTAGGCTTCTCTGGGTAGTCTCGATGGAATCCTTGAAGGTAGGTCTTTATCAAAAATGTTGTGAGAGGGTTCCCAAGAGTTTTCTTTTGGGAACCCTCCCATGACAGGAGGTATTCTAATGACCATGATGGTGTCGGACGTCAAGGACCTCCTTGACCTGCAGGGTGTTCTCAGTTTCCGCCGTATGTTGAGTAGGAGAAGGAGGCTTTTGGGAAGGCCAGGACAAGACCAAAGGCTTAAGTAATGACACATGGAACGTGTTGTGGATTCCCATGGAGGCAGGGAGTTGAGGCTGGTAAGTGTCTGCTCCAATGTGTCGAAAGATAGGGAATGGACCAATGAATCTGGGGGCTAGCCATTGAGATGGCAGTCATAGTCGAATGTGCTTTGTACTGAGCCAGACTTTCTGGCCAGGCCGGAACAGCGGTACGGCCCGACGATGGACGTCTGTAAAACGTTGGCTCTTTCAGCTGCTTGGCTATGTCTCTCTTTTACTTGGTTCCAGAGCCTGCATATAGTTTGTGCTGTAGACTGGGCTGCAGGTGAAGGTACACTGAGTGGAACCAGTAGGGGTAGGCATGGTTGGTGGCCAAAGACTACCGCAAAAGGTGAGACATCAGTGGCAGAGGCTATGTGGGTGTTATGGGATAGTTCTACCCATGGCAGGAGATCAGCCCAGTTAGCTTGCTGGTCATTGACATATGATCGCAGGAATGTTTTCAAGGAACGATTTGTCCTTTCGGCTTGGCCATTTGCTTGCAGATGATAGGCTGATGTTAAGTTTAACGTAATATTGAACTTTTTACAAAGGGATCTCCAATATTTAGTAGCAAATTGAGGCCCCCGATCATAGACGATTTCTTGTGGTAGTCCATGCAGACGAAATACGTTGTTTAAGAAGAGTCTAGTTAGTTCTGGAGCTGAGGGGAGACCAGGTAATGGGACAAAGTGGGCCATTTTTGAGAAGCGGTCAATAATGACCCAAATTACAGTATTTCCTTTTGAAGGAGGCAGGTCCACGATAAAAACAGTGGAGAGGCTTGGCCAGGGTTCGGTGGGCGCAGGGAGAGGTTGGAGGAGGCCCCATGGGTGGCCAGTTGGGGGGTTTTGCTGCGTGCAAACTGGACAGGAGTCCACGTATTCGCTGGAGTCCTTTATCATACTAGGCCACCAATAGTGCCTTCGAAGCATCTCGAGAGTCCAGGCTCGACCGGGATGACCGGCTAGCTTAGAGTCGTGAGCCCAACGGTGCACGCGCTCACGGAGATGGCGGGGGACCACCGTCTTCCCGGCTGGTACCGAGGTGGTGACTGCAATTGATATGCAAGCTGGATCGATGATGTGCCTAGGAGTCTCAGGTATATCTTCTGGCTCGATGGAATGAGAGAGTGCATCTGCCCGGAGGTTCTTAGCTGCCGGGCGATAGCGGAGCTCGAAGTTGAAGCGTTCAAAGAACAAGGCCCAGCGGGCTTGTCTGGGGTTAAATAACTGGGCCTCCTTTAGGTGTTCTAGATTCTTGTGGTCAGTAAATATTGTGTGAGTAGAAGGGGCCAGAAGGAGACCAGGGTTCGAGTCCTGTTGCTCCTTGTCACCTTGGGCAAGTCACTTTACCCTCCATTGCCTCAGGTACAAAAACTTAGATTGTAAGCCCTCAGGGGATAGAGAAATACCTACAGTACCTGAATGTAAACCGGTGTGATATCTCGATTGAGATCGAATGTCAGTATATAAAAATAAATAAATAAAATAAATAAAATAAATAAAATGGTACTAAAGTTCCTTTAGTGGAGTATTGACTCAAACCACTCCTGCTCCGATGGCAGATGCATCGACTTCGACGATGAAGGGATGGTTGGTATCCGGATGACATAGACATGGACCAGTATAGAAGGCTTCTTTCAAGGCGTGGAATGCTGACTGGGCCTTGGAGGTCACAGCCCTTCCTAGACATGGCGGTGAGTGGAGCAGCCAGAGAGGAGTAATTAGCGATAAAGTTTCGATAGTAGCTTGTAAACCCAAGGAATCTTTGTAGGGCATGGAGGCCCACTGGCTGAGGCCAATCTCGAATACCCTGGAGTTTATCAGGTCCATGGTGAAGCCATGGTTGGAAATGATGTAGGCTAAAAATGGAAGACTGGGCTGTTAAAAAATACACTTCTCTAATTTCACATAGAGGTGATGGTCTCTGAGACATTGGAGGAATGTTTGGATGTGGGAACGATGGGACTTTAGGTCTTTGGAGAATATTAGTATGTTGTCCAGATATAGCACGACAAATGAGTATAAAAGGTCCCGAAAGATCTCGTTCATTAAGTGCTGAAATACTGCAGAGGCGTTGCAAAGCCCGAAGGGCATTACTACGTACTCGTAGTGGCTGTCTCTTGTGTTGAAGGCGGTCTTCCATATGTCTTCTAGTTGGATTCATACAAGGTTATACACCCCTCGGAGATCCAATTTCGTAAAGATTTGTGCGCCCTGCAGACGATCAAATAGTTCACTAATAAGTGGCAGTGGATAACGGTCCTTACGAGTTACTGCGTTCAACCCTCTTTAGTCTATGCAAGGTCCCAAGCTGCCATCCTTCTTCTTTACGAAGAAGAACCCGGCTCCTGCCGGGGAATTAGAGGGTCTAATGAATCCTTTATCCAACTTTTCCTTGATGTACGCTGACATGGCTTGTGTTTCAGGAAGTGAAAGGGGATAGGTTCTGCCCTTGGGAAGCATGGTTCTGGGTAATAGTTCTATGGGGCAGTTAAACTCTCGGAGAGGAGGCAGGATGTCAGTGTTTTGTTTGGAGAACACATCTTTGAATTCCGAGTACGGGGCAGGTAACCCAGGAAGGGTTGTAGAGTTTAGAACAGTCACAAATGGAGACGCTTGCCGTAAACAGCAGTTTTGACATTGAGGGCCCCACTGAGTTAGTTTCAGGGATTGCCAGTCGAAGTGGGGTGCATGTAACTGGAGCCAGGGAAGTCCAAGGTCTACGGAGTGTGTGGACCGTTTCAGGATAAGGAGAGAGATTTCCTTGTCATGGTGGGTTCCAACGGTGAGGCGAATGGTCGTGGTACGGTGAGTGATACGACCGGGAAGATCCTCTCCCTGGATCGAGGCGATACGGAGTGGTACTTCCAGTGGTTGGGCTGGTATCTGGAGAAGCTTGACAATATCTTCCATAATAAAATTTCCACTCGCCCCAGTGTCCACAAGGGTGGTGGTAGCAAAAGAATGTGTCTCCCCAAGAAGGGAGATAGGGAGCAATAGTTGAGGGCCAGAAACAGTAGCGCCCAAGCTAGGGACCTCCGCCGGGCTCAGGCTTTGGAGTTTTACTGGACTCACAGGGCAAGTCTGAAGAAGGTGTCCAGAACCGCCGCAATATAAGCAGAGTCGGAGACGTTCCTCTGGAGTCAAGCGACCACGATTGATTTGCATGGGCTCCTCGGGTGGCTGAGGAGCCGGTGAGGCCTTCAATGGAGGACTTGCTGCCCATGATGGTCGTGGGTTAGGAGATAGGCGGACCCTTACCTCATGATATCATTTTCGGAGATGGTAGTCAATTCTACCAACCAGGGAGATCAGGTCTTCCAGAGATACGGGGATCTCCCGGGCAGCCAGTTCATCCTTAAGGGCTGGAGACAGTCCCTCGAGGTAGAGTGCCCTTAAGCAGTCTTCTTGCCAACCTAACTCAGTAGCTACTGTTCTGAACTCCACTGTATATTCAGTGAGCAAGTGCGAGCCTTGACGGAGGTGGAGTAGGTGGTGGCCAGTGACCGCCTGTCGGCCTGGGTCCTCGAAGGTACATCGGAAGACGGAGGTGAACTGAGGGAGCTGGCGAAGGATGGCGTCAGATCTAAGTTGCTTCATCAGGAAACAGCGAGGGTTGCAGTGAAAACTGCATATAACATTGATTTATGAAGCTCCACCCCATTAAAACGGGGTGGAGCCGGGAGGTCCAGCAGTGCCAGCCGGGAGGTCCAGCAGTGCCCGTGAGGGCAAGATGTGGGCAAGACCCCCTGAGTTGGCCATGACAGACTCCTACAATTGAGAGCATAGCTTTTCCACGGAGGAAGCCAATGTTTCCAGGACCTGTTGTTGTTGTTCTCGGAAACGATTAGCCAGACCAGGAATGGCCTGCAAGGCAGGAGACTCCGCCGAGTCCATGACCTTGGCAGCCTGTTGCATTGGAGTCCATGGCCTTGGCAGCCTGTTGCATTGGCTCCAGTTACATGCACCCCACTTCGACTGGCAATCCCTGAAACTAACTCAGTGGGGCCCTCAATGTCAAAACTGCTGTTTACGGCAAGTGTCTCCATTTGTGACCGTTCTAAACTCTACAACCCTTCCTGGATTACCTGCCCTGTTGGTTGCAAGCAGGTTGTTCTGATAGTCATAGTAGGCCAGAAGAGAGTGTCCGAGTGAAGCGCAAGGGTCAGAGCCAGAGTATCAGTCCAGGAGAAGTCAGCCAAAGCAGGAGTCAATACCAGAATCAGTCCGGGTGTAGTCAAGGCAAATGAGGGTCGGTTCCAGGTGGCAGGCAAAAGAATGGTCAGGCAAGCAGTGGTCAGTTCCAGGCGGCAGGCAAGAGGATGGTCAGGCAGGCAGAGGTCAGTACCAAAGGTCAGTCCAAAGAGTTACTACCTGAGAAGGATATAGGAACACACGGAGCCACTGGAAATGGAAGACACAGGAACAGAGAGATGCTGGAACAGGAGAACACTTGGAACACAAAGGCAAACTAGCACACCAACGGTGTCGACCCGATTGCCAAGGCAGGGATCATGGGTTTGAGCCCTACCTTAAATACAGGGCTCTGGTGATGTCATCCAAACGTGCCTCCCTCGGTTTTCCTGTGCTTGCCCCTTTAAAAGACTGGACGTCGGCCACGCGCATGCCTAGGGGCGGGGCCAAGGCAGCCGAAGACACGGAGCCCCTTCGGGAACTCTGCTGCGAGGCCTGCAGGGACGAGGACACTGAGGAAATCCGTGGTGAGCGACGGGGACATCGGGAATTGGCGTCAGCAGCCAGGCCAGCACTTGTGGAGAGCAGAGCGAGGTGAGCAGGCCCGGTTGCGGCACCTACGCAGCCGGGTCGCACAACAAACCCTGGGTGCTCCTTTGCCTTAGAAACTAGGGATGTGAATCGTGTCCTCGATCGTCTTAACGATCGATTTCGGCTGGGAGGGGGAGGGAATCGTATTGTTGCCGTTTGGGGGGGTAAAATATTGTGAAAAATCGTTAAAAATCGTGAAAAATCGAAAAATCGAAAAACCGGCACATTAAAACCCCCTAAAACCCACCCCCGACCCTTTAAATTAAATCCCCCACCCTCCCGAACCCCCCCCCAAATAACTTAAATAACCTGCGGGTCCAGCGGCGGTCCGGAACGGCAGCGGTCCGGAACGGGCTCCTGCTCTGAATCTTGTCGTCTTCAGCCGGCGCCATTTTCCAAAATGGCGCCGAAAAATGGCTGCGGCCATAGACGAAAAAGATTGGACGGCAGGAGGTCCTTCCGGACCCCCGCTGGACTTTTGGCAAGTCTCGTGGGGGTCAGGAGGCCCCCCACAAGCTGGCCAAAAGTTCCTGGAGGTCCAGCGGGGGTCAGGGAGCGATTTCCCGCCGCGAATCGTTTTCGTACGGAAAATGGCGCCGGCAGGAGATCGACTGCAGGAGGTCGTTCAGCGAGGCGCCGGAACCCTCGCTGAACGACCTCCTGCAGTCGATCTCCTGCCGGCGCCATTTTCCGTACGAAAACGATTCGCGGCGGGAAATCGCTCCCTGACCCCCGCTGGACCTCCAGGAACTTTTGGCCAGCTTGTGGGGGGCCTCCTGACCCCCACGAGACTTGCCAAAAGTCCAGCGGGGGTCCGGAAGGACCTCCTGCCGTCCAATCTTTTTCGTCTATGGCCGCCGCCATTTTTCGGCGCCATTTTGGAAAATGGCGCCGGCTGAAGACGACAAGATTCAGAGCAGGAGCCCGTTCCGGACCGCTGCCGTTCCGGACCGCCGCTGGACCCGCAGGTTATTTAAGTTATTTGGGGGGGGGGTCGGGGGGGTGGGGGATTTAATTTAAAGGGTCGGGGGTGGGTTTTAGGGGGTTTTAGTGTGCCGGCTCACGATTCTAACGATTTATAACGATAAATCGTTAGAATCTGTATTGTATTGTGTTCCATAACGGTTTAAGACGATATTAAAATTATCGGACGATAATTTTAATCGTCCTAAAACGATTCACATCCCTATTAGAAACCCCAAAACTAAATTTGGTCTGAAACAGGGCAAAAATTAAATGTTCTGAACTGACTCACATTTTTCTTTTCTTTACACCCCCCTGATACCTTCTTTTCAATATGAACAGTAGCCCTGTGGAAATGTCCATGCCAATTGCGCCATACAAGCAAAGTGGCTGCGAAAAGAATACAAGACAGCTTCAAAAAATAAGAAACGCTCCTGTTTCTGAGAGGTTCAGATTGTGTTTCCTGGTATTTTTAGCTAAGATCAAAGATAAGTTGATAGTCGTGAGCTCAAGACAATCCCTTCTTGGCTTTTTTTTAGATGAGATTAAGAAACTGTATATAACTCCTGCTAGGGTCCATAAAGTAAAACCAGCTGCTGAGGAGGTTCAAATCCTGGGATTGGTCAGTGGGGGTTCAAAAAGGTGGAGATGCTGAGCTGTATCAGGCTCCAAAGGTATCTCTCAGTAATCTTTCTCACTGGACAGGGAAACCTTCACGTTCCCTCTGTGGCATGAACATTTTACCCCTTACTGATATGGCTGCCTCTTCAGACACACCACAGCTCACAGGCATCCCTCCCTCTCAGGCGTGCCCAAACCCTGGGAAAAGGATTCAGTTCACTGTGTGGATTGGTGGCTCCACTAATGCCAACTTTATTAAACAGAAAAAACAGGGGCATTTAAGAAGCTCCACAAGCTTCAACGGCATTAATTAAAACAAACAGCCAGTGGCAAAATAAAACAGTTTAGCAGCGTCACTAATTCCTCAGCATAGGGAATTCATTCTTGGCAAAAAAAAAAAAAATCCAGCACAGTTCATCAGTAAGAAATACAGCACTTACTCCTCATCAGAAATTAGGAGAAATGATGAGGCTTCCAAGGCAAGCTGTTCTCTTTTGTGTTGTCTCCATAATTTCTTCTAGGGGCTCTTTTCCAAAAGAAGCTAGGCCTAGGAACTGAGGATAAGATTTACTCTCTCCATTGAGAAACGGGGGTTGCCTCCTCTTTTATCTGCACCAGGATGCACAAACACAGTGTAGCAAGCAGGCGGAAGAATCGGGAAGCAGAAAAAGCACACAATCGCCGCGAGTCTTACTCTTTCCCACCACTAGATGTCACCATACAGCCCCACCAAGGCTTGAAGATGCAAATACTGTACCATATTACATTATCTATCCTTGATACCAATGCAGCTCGTTGTGTAGATTATTTAGAGACAGAGGGGTAAAATTATTACTGGCATATGGAACAGACTTGGGATCTGGGCCATATGGGAGTTAATGACCTGTCCTCTGATACCACTGGGGAGTCAAATTTATTTTTTAAATTTTGATTTAGTTCACACCTTTTCGTTGGTATCTCAGAGTGAGTTACATTGAGGTATTATAGATATTTCCTATCCCAAAGGGCTTACAATCTAAGGGCCTTATTTATTAAGCATTTTTCTCATAGGCACAGAATGGGAGAAAAGCCTTACTAAATGAAACCCTAAGTTTGTACTTGTTTGAACCCTGACCAACCAGGAAGATTAAGCCTCCCTTTGATAAAATAAAATAAAATATCAGTGCTCAGTCAGGCACAACATGGGCCTCCAGAACTGGTGTGGGTATGCTGGGTTAAGAGGTCAGTCACCTTGCACTGAAAGATGTTTACCAGTATTTTTTTTCTTGCCAGTTTTTCCCTCTCTTGGTCTCTGTGTGCCTTTCCGTTTCCCACTTTTTTCTTTTTTCCCTCCTCAACCATCTGTTCCTTTTTTTTCCTCTCTTGTCCTCCCTTGCTTGCTTTTTTTTTTTCCACTTTCTGCCTACCTCCTCTCTCTCTCTCCAAACTGATACTGTCTAGGGGTGCCTAATCCTTTTGCATCAGCCCTGACAAGAAGTCAGCGTTTTCCAGTGAAAACTAAGCTCCAGTACTAGTGGTCGCGGTATGAGGTTGAAAAGGGCTAGACTCAGGAATTAACATAAGAAAATATTTCTCCATAGAAGCAATGTTGATGGATACACAAAAACAGTATTTCAGGGTAAATGGGGAGGGAGACCAAAATTGTAACGGAATTAAAGAAAGCATGGGATAAGCTCTGAGCATCTGTAGAATCTGAAATCTGGCAGGCTCTGCGGAGTTGAATCAGGGGTGAGGAGACCTGATGAGACCTGCAGTCCTTTATCTGACAATATTTTCTGTGTTTTGGTAATTGACTGAACATAGCTTAGATTTTTCCTTAGCATAAAAATAAGGGAAAGAATTCTGTGAAACCATCAGATTCAACCTCCTGAGGTCATCGCTGTGCTGATGTGTGGCGCAGGAGACTTCCTTTCTAGTTATGTAACCGACTTTACAAAAAAAAAAAAAAAAAACCAACAACATTTTTTTCTTTATGTTTTGTAAAGAAGGCCACCTAGGATTCTCTAATTGCAATAAAAACCTGCATGCATGAGTAAGCAGGTACTAAAAGCATAATGGCCGATGCAAGAAGTCATACCCATGCCGTAGGCTCAGGCAGAAATTATGCACCTGCTGTGTGTCTGCTGCATGAGATTTTATTGCTTAATTAAAATTACATCTTACTTGCCGTGACATTGCAAAGTGCTATAATGACACGAGATGAGAAAATTAGAAGGGAAGTAAAGGCTTTGGTTACGTTTGAAGTCCCAGCATTGGCTGTGGCACTCATCCTCCCTACAAGAGCTTCGCTTTCTGTTCCATTGCCATTTCGGTCCCCATTTTTTCCAATAATTATATGTTTCCGTCCTTCTTCTCTAGGAACTCCCTCTTGTTCTAAACTGCGGCCGTTGACTGATGCTAGGCCAGGTTATCTCCAACATTTGCTCAATTGATCTCCTTCCCTATCATCCACAAAAGTGTGGTTGCCGTATCAATCTACTTGACCTTTATTTCTGCATTTCCTAGTCTTAAAAATGTCCCCCTATTCTCTGCAGTACAGTAATGAAAAAGATTATATTTGTCATTGCCAACTGACCCCCAGCTCACCTCTATGATTTGTTTCTTTATTTTCTTTTTCTTCCCCTTCTGCCTGCTCAGTATGACTCTTTGGGTGACACAGGCCCCCTTTGCTGACCAAAGGCTGCATGAGGAAACTTTCTCTGTGTGGGTTCTGAGCAAGCAGGGGTCACCCCTGAACTGCTACAGTGACTATTCTAGCCCTCTTCCTCCCAGCCCAAGGCCCTGTACAAATAAGAACATAAGAAGTGCCGTGCTGGGTCACACCAGTGGCCCATCAAGCCCTGCATCCTGCCTCTGACAGTGGCAAATTTGCAGGGCTGGTGAAAGCACTTGGCAAACTAAGCAGCCACCCAGAGCAGCACAGTTCTGAGGGCGGCAACGGCATCTCCTCCTTCTTGCCGGCGCAGGCCCATGTGATACTACTTCTTCCAGCCTGCACCAGTGGGAAAGAGATGCTGATGCTGCCAATGCCATGAGAAGGAAGAAGAGCAGATTGAAAAGTCGATGGTGCAGGACAAAAGCAACTGGAAGAGCATCAGTGCTCAGGGCCCGGAAGCGGCAGTGACAGGAAGAAGAAGAGCACCAGCATGCTGGCCTGGAAGCACCAATCACAGCAGGAGGAGGAGGAGAGTCAGCATGCTGGCCTGGAAGCACCAATCACAGCAGGAGGAGGAGGAGAGTCAGCTTGGTGAGCCTGGAAGCTGCAATATCAGCGGGAGGAGATCAGCCTATGAGCGGGGTCTGGAAACTGCAATATCAGCGGGAGGAAGAGCATCAGCCTATGAGCGGGGTCTGGAAACTGCAATATCAGCGGGAGGAGGAGCATCAGCCTATGAGCGGGGTCTGGAAATAGCAGGAAGCATCGCTGTGTCGGCTTGCGCAGAGGAAAAGGGGGGGGAGTTTTTGTGGATGTGCATGTAGTGTGGGTGTGTGTGAGAGAGCCTGTATGTGTGAGGTGTGAGAAAGCCTGTATGCATGGGTGGTTAAGTGAGAGAGCCTGTGTTCAGGTGCGAATGTGTGGGCGTGTGAGAGAGGTTGTAAGCATGTATGACCATGTATTGTGTGAGAGAGCATGTGTGACTGTGTGTGTGTGTGTGAGGGAGAGAAAGTGTATGTATGCGAGAGCATAGGTGTGTGTATGTGAAAGTGAGTGTGTAAGTATAAGTGTGAGAGAGTTAGGATAAAGTTTGTGCAGCCCTCCTTCCCCAATGAACAACAAATTCAGGGTGACTGGAAATCAAAATATCCCAGGTATGGAGAGCAGGGAATTGTTTTATTCTTATTACATTTAACTATTTGCTGGTGTTTGATGTGTCTCTTGTTTTGAAATATTTTATTGGGTTCTGAGAACTTTAAAAAAAATGTTGGGGCCCAATATTCAAAGATATCTGGTAATCAAAGTTATCTGGATGTAACTTAGAAAGGATATTCAGAAGCTATGCAGCTGAATATAACAGGATTAGTTCTAGTTGGCAGATAAATTGTATCAAGATAACTTTAGACCAGCTATTGAGCAGGACGGTTGCCACTTAGCTGGATAAGTCCCTATTTATTCAGTTAAGTAACACTAAATAGCCTCTTTCAGGCGGATCCAATAAATCTGTGAGGAAAATGGGCGCTCAGTGTTTAGCACCTGCTTTCCTAACATGCGCCCAGCCACCTCTCCTGGGCAGCTGGCACCCAGGAGAGTTGGCTATCAGTGGGTTAGGAAAACTGGACATTCAATTTTACAAGCGTGCACAACCATGGGTTAGGAAAATTAATCTCGTTAATTGAGCATCCATTTTCCTAAACTGACCACTGTCACACTTTTTTTATTTTAATTCTTTTTTTTTTTAAACATTCTCATCCTTTTTGTTCCGCAGACTTAATATCTGCTCAGAAATTAATGCCTGCTCTGGGCAGGCGTTAATTTCTGAGGGTATAAATGTGTGCGTCGGATGCATATTTTTTTTTTAATTGGGGGAGAATAGATATTAGCCTCATCAAATGCATTTGCATGTGATAAGCGCGATTAGTTTCGCAGGGGGTTGGATACGCATTTTGGATGCGCTAATCCCCTTATAGAATAAGGGGTTGTGGACACGTCCAAAACTTGCGACCAACCACGGGTTAAACAGTGCGCTTGGCTGAGGACACTGAATTACATCGGCCTGTTTGTGTGTAATTGTTGAATGGTCTCCTGTTTTGAACAATTTATCCTATTAGTACAGGTTCATTATTATGATTGATGTTATATTTCTTGATTTTATTATTGTTTTGAGAAATGATGGTGTTTCTGTTTTTCCATTGTTGCACTGCATACAGAGTCTGGATTCTTGCAGTTTCCAGTTCAGTTTTTGTTTGCATATTTCTGTTTATACTTTATTCTGTATTTGGTGACTGTCCATCTGTGTTCTGCATGAATGATCGAGGTGAGGTATTCTGCTGGCATGTATTTTCTATGTAGGGATCTATAGCATCTTGACTTGTTTTATTTTCCTAATAAGAGGTGTATTGGTGTATGAGGCCTGATGTAATATTTGTGGTGTTGCTTTTTCATAGATAGGGTTGTTAACCTTTTGAGTGCTAGCATTTAGTGCTGTTTTAGTATAGGAGGTTAATTATTTTGTAATTCAGATTACTTATGGCTTTCTGAGAGCCAAGCCCACATCAAACGATCTTTACAATAGGCCAAATACCATACAGGTTCCAAATGTCTTTTTTTGCAGGATTGTCTGGTTGATATCACAGCAGTACATGTAAAAATAATATGCATGTTATGGTATTTTTACCTCAGAAAACTATGAATGTCCTTTTTCATGTAAAATCTGTTGTTAATGCAGTTTTTAATTGTGTGTGGTGAAGGTGGGGGTGCAAGCTTGTGACGTTTGCCTACTGTGCCTAATACTCTTGCACCGATCTGGAGAGAGTGCACCACACAGACCCCCACTATTCACCCATCTCCCACTTCTCCATGGGATAAATGCTGAAGAAATATGGGACGCAGATTGCTTGAGAATCACGAAACACTGGATCAGTGTCAGGCCATTTTAGCATTGAAGCAACAAAATGATCTCCTGCCTGAGATAAGTGTTTGCTTGATTAAAAATAGAGATAAAACTTTCAGTGGCAATTGATACTTTATTTTATTTGTAATTATAAAAACAAAAAAAAATGTTTGGATTTCTGAGGGACTGATGCATTCATGACCTATGATTAAAAACATAAGTCTTGTCTCATTTCAGACATTAGACACTCTGAAAAATAGAGTGCAGTCAGCGTTCATGGTATTATGAAGGTTATGCTACTTTATTTTACAATTTTGTGATGATTTGATTAACTCTTCAGTTTTCTTGGGTGAACTGCCCGTTTTTTTCAGTATATTTTTTCATCTTTGAGGTTTCTTATTTCACAAGTGTTGGAAAAATATGGGAACCAGGTGGTAGGGTTCTTGGGTGCGTGGTAGGATTGCCATCTTCTTAGAAATATTGTCACTGACACTCTATCTGCTACTCCTCTGGGAACTCTGACTCCTGCTTGTCCCCTTTTGCAGAATTTCGAATCACCAAAAGGGCCAGACTCCAAGGGGATCATCCCTTCTGCTGCTTGGCCTTTATGATTTGATCTGTGCCATGTCTTAGGGGAGGGGAGAGGACCATTTCATCCCTTGCCTCAGGCAGTAAATTGCCTTCAGCCTCTCATTGATAGCGGACTCCCACATGGGTATCCTCCACTGAGCAGTGCACAATGCTGCTATTCCACTCTGTTCCAGGCCATACGTCATGATTTTTAACTCCCACCAGAAAAGCATTCTGGTACTCATAGCCCTACATTTGTTATTAAATAGAACTACAATCCTTAGAATACTTCAAACTCAGCAATAAAATAATTCAGATTGGCTGAAAATTACACTGGTGACCTGGGAGGAGCTGGTATTTTCCAAAACATATGTTTATATTCCACCTGAGTGTTGCTTTTTCATAGATTGGATTGCTACTGTTTGAGTGCTGGGATTTAGTGCTGTTTTGGTATGGGAAGTAAGGAGCATGCCCCTTTGTGCGCCCCTACATGCACGCCTGAGGTGAAGCCTACAGATTCCTTTCTCTTCTGCTCCTTTGCCCTGAATACAGGAAAAATGGTGCAGGAACACTTCACAACAACTATGATAGAACAGGTCTCACATAGAAACCTTAAGCAATTCTATAAATTCATACAGCATAGAAGCTCTAACCTCATCTACCCCGTGAGAAATAATAACTCCTCAGCAGCTAACCCCTACCTAAAACTCTCACTACTTCTTCTAAATGAACAGTCTAAAAAAAAAAACCAAAAAAACCCTAAAAAATTATCTACTTGAGGAACTAAATCAGGCCATTTTTTGCGTCACAGAAACCTGGCTGAACAAAACTGATAATGTTCTCTTAAATCAAATCGAACATTCCATTTATGACATCTTTCATTTCCCCAGGCCTAAACATAGAGACGGGGATTACTAATTATTACCAAAAAAGAACTCAAACTTATGCCATACAAGTTAGAGGTTAACCCTCCTTACAAGTGGCTATACGTAAAACGCCTGTTGCATCCGTCGATCTCAGACGGCTTCGCCCAACATGCCTCACCTCTATGTCAGCCTTCTCCAACAGCCTCAGGAGAATGGCGTCCATAGCGTCTCCTTGCCGCACTCTCCGGCGTCCCTGGAGCGGCTTTGGCGCAGCGTCTCGTCATGTTGACCTGAGGCCTCCTAGGGCGCGTGTGTGCGTGGACGCCTCACAACTTAAAGCAGTGTTGGTGCAAACCTCGGAGGCATCCCCCTCGAATGACATCACTGCTTCCGACTACAAAAGGTTGCCCATTTGCTGACTCTCGCCAAGTTAGCAACGGATTGGATTCATTCCAGTCTGAAGCTGCTCTGCTGCTTTTGCTGCTGCTGGAAGCTATCTTCACCCTCCGGGGTTCTTCTAACTTGGGTACCTGCTCCTCGGGGGCCCTTTGCTTATTTCCAGGTGCCTATCCTGAATCCAGGTACTCGCTCCTCGAGGGCCTGTGTGTCTATCCTGCTGCCTGCTACCAATTCTTCTACCTGCTGAAACACTACCTATCAGCTACAGAGAGTGAGTACTACTTCTCCCAGTCTGTTCATCTACAGCTCCTCGTTGTCTATATGCATCGGGGCCTTATACCACCATTGTGGGAAGGGTCTCCTCCGCTGAGGGTCAAACTGTTGCTATCTAATCCACTCTCTACTGCCACCTCTGGTGAACCATACAAGCTGTATAATAAAGATATATTCTCTGTGTTTGTGCATCTGAGTCTAGCCTGGTGCTACATTTCCCTACGGGACTCCTCTCTGTGGGACTTACTATCACTGTTGCCCCTAAGAATCCACCAAACACCTCGATATCATAACATCGCCACAATTAAACTTCTGTACAGTCTATTGTCCACCTGGAATACTTCCAAAAGACTGTTCACTCTCATCGAAGCATTCACCAAAGCAGTCCCTTCACCCGAATCAACCCTCATAGTAGGTGTCTTTAATCTACATGTTGATAGAACAACCAAATCCTCTGCATTTGAAACCTTCTGAGAAACTATGGAAGCAATGGGAAGGTCACAATTTGTATCTGAACCAACACACAAAGCTGGGCATACTCTAGAACTCATATTCGCCAACCACAACAATTGCATGATAAATACCTCTCATACAATTCTGCCTTGATCTGACCACCAATTACTAAAAGCAGATATAATCATCCTCAACACAACAATACAAAACCCAAACATCAATTAGACATTCACCTTCAGAAGAAAGATAATGCCAGAGCTACTTGCTGACACTATAAAAGATAAACTAATCGACATCAATTTTCTTAATGCCTCTGCATCATTTGACACATGGTTAATGAAATAGAGGACAATCTATGCCCAATCCAAACAAAATCAATCCAACCATATCCACACTTTTTTAAACAAAAGAAACCTTCGTACAATGAAGATTTAAAACGTGAAAAACAACTATTGAAAAAATCTGAGAAACTTTGGCAGAAAAACCAGACCACCTAATTACATAGAAAATACATATCACTACTCTGTCAATACCAGGCTTCTAACAACAAAGCAAAGAAAGAACATTATGCTAAACAGATTCATGGAGTGATTTTTAACTCTAAATTACTCTTTGATGTTGTTAAACATTTAATCAAGGACCCATCGCCCTCGAGCTCAAGCAACAACTGCTTCTCTAAGAATACCTGCAATGACTATGCCAAACATTTGTCAGAAAAAATAACCAAACTAAAAAATCAATTTTCTGCAGACCCACTGACCAAAGAACAAGAAGAAAACCATGAACCAGCAAAATGGACCATGTTTGACAAAGTATCTAAACTACAAATCACGCAAATAATCTCCAAGTTATAACCTGAAATTCACCCTATAGACCCCGTCCCAGCTAGCTCCTTAAAACAAATTCATAGCACAATCACTCCAACAATCACATCCTTAATCAAGCAATCTCTCAAGGACGGTCTAGTCCCAGACAGGGCAAAACAAGCAGTGATAAAACCTATCCTAAAAAATAAAACCAGCTGTATTGACAACTGGGAAAATTATCAACTGATATCTAATTTACCCTTTCTATCCAAAATTCTTGATAAAGCTGTACTATCACAACTAGAAAACTATCTAGATGACCACCACATTTTACATCCAAACCAATTTGGATTCAGAAAAAATGTCTCTACTGAGACTCTACTCTAATCCCTATCAGACCCCATATTATGGGATTTTAACAATGATGAAGCTTACATCATGGTGCTAATTGACCTCTTGGCTGCCTTCGACACAGTCAACCATACCCTTCTATGCCATCAGCTGAGAAATATCAGAATTAACGTCAGTGTAAAGAAGTGGTTCACCTCTTTTTTTATCAAAAAGGACATTCCAAGTCAAACTGGGCAACCATATTTCTGACACCTTCCCAATGAACACTGATGTCCCCCAGGGTTCAGCACTATCCGCAACTCTAATCAACATCTACATGCTTCCACTATGTAAATTACTGTCTGATCTAGAAATCATCTTCTACCTATATGCCAATGACATTCAATTTTACATACCATGCAACATTTCCGTTGAAAATACAATACAGACACTGACATTACACATGAAGGTTATCCAACATGAACTATCCAATCTTAGACTATCTCTAAACACTAAAAAAACTGAAATAATTTTGTTAAGAAGAAATCCTCTAATAACACTCCCACAGACACTTGGCCTGGGTAACTTCAATATCACACCCTCAGACCAAATGCAGAACAGGAGTACAGATTGATGAGAACCTAACAATGAAAAACACATAAACAAATTAATGAAATCAGGCTATACTAAACTGCGATTACTACATAGACTGCAACCTTTCCTGACTCATGTAGACTTCCATAAAGTACTACAAACCCTTATTTTTTGAAACTTACACTACTGCAACTTTCTTCTACTCTGAGTACCTAAAGGTTTTATTAAAAAACTACAACTACTACAAAATGCTGCAGCGAGACTCCTAACAGGATCCAGGAAATTCAATCACATCTCACAATCACTGGTAGTTCTGCACTGGCTACAGATACAAACATGAATCCATTACAAAGTCTGAACATTAATACACTCCTCCCTCCATTCTGACAACACTGGCCTGGTAGGGGTGGTGCTATAATCATATAAACTGCAGAGATCACTAAGATCTCATAATAAAGAATTACTAGCTGTGTCAGCTGTGTACTAGCTGACAAAAATAAAGAGACCATATGTTCTCCATAGCTGGTCCTACACTTTGGAACTCTCTACCCGAGACTCTTCATCTGTCTACTGAAACAAAGAAATTCAGACATGACCTCAAAATGTGGTTATTTCAAAATGCCTATAATCTAACCTAACCTTCTGAAATCATTACTTGCTACTACATGGACAAACTCAATATGAACTTGACTAAAGAACTCACCACCTCTTTACTTCCAACCCACCCCAAATAAATGTATCAGAAACATCTTCTCTAAATTCCCTTCTTCACATCCCTCCAGCACATTTTGTTATAATTACTCCCTCACCCCTGCTACCCCATCCCTTCATATCTCTCAGTTCCCTTGCCGCCTCAGTCAGTGTATGTGTCTTTTGCCTAAATTGTGTCTTATTCCTAAAATGTATGAAATACGAACTGTTGAGAAGGGGGTGTTTAGTGTGCCCTTGGACCTCAGCCCGACCACAGACGGATCCAGGACCAAACTGAGGGTTGACGGCGTGTTCCAGCATGGCTGACGGTCTTACCCTCTGCCAGGCCAGCAAGCTCCCAAGGCCAACAACAAGATGATGTTGGAATGTGAATGGTCCTCCGACCATTCCGAGCCCTTTCGGACCTGCCGCTTGGATCGGCATGGAGCAGCAGGCCTGGCCTGAGGTCGAGGGCAGACGGGCCTTGACACGAAGACATGACAGTAAGGTCGATGCTACGGCATCGCAGATGAAGGCATGACACCAAGGCTGATTCGGACGGCATCACAGACGAGGGTTAAAGAGAAGACATGACATCAGGACTGATGCAACGGCATCAGAGACGAGGAACTTGACAAAGTCCAGACGAGACGGGAAACTGGGAAGGAAGACATTGGCACTGTCTCTCAGGGCGCCCTACACAGCCCATCTTCATGGGCGGACCCAATGGGCTGGTCGCGGACCACCCTGTCCCACTGTGTGCCCTACACAGCCCGAGGAGGCTGGTCACGGACCACGCTGAGAACGGGACAAGCGCAGGAAAGGATCCAGTCGAAGCAGAACTCCAACGACAAAGCCGGTGTCGTCCGAGGCTCCACCTACGGCTGGCAGGACATGACGGCTCAGGAGCACAGGATACACGTCCACCTGCAGGCTAGTCCACTCGGGCACACATCATCCGAGGGATCCCCGGCCTACAGGTACCAGAAGGCTCAAGAGCGCTGAAGACGAAGACACAGGAGCTTGGGTTGATGCAACGGCATCACAGACAAAGACAGGACATGAAGCTCAGGAGCGCAGGGACCGGAGTCCACTGCCGGCATCTCCAAAGACAAAGCAGCGTCACTGGAAGATCCACGGCCGGCAGTACGGAAGGCTCAAGAGCACCGGAACACAGGAACAGGGCATCAAGGAACCTGGAACATCAGGAAACGGAGGATCAAGGTGAGACACCAGGACACCTGGATGAGGACCTCAGGCATGAACATGGCTTGGCATGACGAGACGAAACAACAAGAACTCCATGGAGAAGACGAAGAAGACCTGACGGAGCTCTGGCAGGCAGGAGCCTCCAGAGTGAAGCAACTCCGATGCAAGGCAAAGACAGACTGACGGAGCAGCCCTTTTATAGGGCTGAAGCAGGAAGTCCACTCCCTAGGTGGGGCCAGCACACTTCCTGTGCCTGGCCCTTTAAATCTAGCAGAGAGGCGTGCGCCGACGCCTAAGGAGCAGGAAGCAGGGCTGTGCAGGACCATGGACAGCGGCCTGCACAGGATCTGTGCGTCAGAAGCGCAGGGCTGGCCTGAGGAGCAGGCCCGATGACTGCAGCGGCTCTAGCCGCTGCAGGAGGCCCCGGGGGCGGCTCCAGCCGCTACTCGAGCCCAGGGCTTGCGGCCTCCACGCCGCGAAGATCCAGATGACGTCAGGGGCAGCTCCAGCCTCGCTGATGGCAGGAAAGTCCGCAGCTCCGGCTGCGGTGAAGAGGAGCAGTACGGGCGATCTCCGGGCCGCAAAGAGGGATTACAGTCCGCGGCTCCGGCCGCGTGGAGAGGCTGGAGAAACAGCGAGGGTGAGTGAGCCTGCTCGCGGGGGGACCCACAGGCAGCGCGTTCATAACACGAACACATCAAGTGAATGTAATTGGTACCTATAATATTTATGTCATGATGTAAACTGTTGTGATCTTCACTTGGCATGACGGTATATAAAAAAAGCTAAATAAATAAATAGATACTATATTGTAATTGTAATGCAGCTTACTCATGTCTTTCTGAAGGCCAAGCCCATTCCCAACACATTATAATAGGCCTAATACCATATGGGTTTCCAAATGCCTCTTTTGTGGTTGACACCACAGTAGTGTATGTAAAAATAATATACATGTTAAAGTGATTAATTTTACCTCAGAATGGCCTTTTTCATGTAAAATCTGTTATTATAATTGCTTAATTTTAATTGTGTGTGTGGGAAGGTCATGGCAGGGAGGGGGGCACAAGGCTATAAGGTTTGCCTAGGGTGTCTTACACCTTTGCACCGGCCCTGGTGGTCCATGCCCCTTAATCAGAGGCTTGTCACTATAATGCGTAGGCTAAAAGAAAGCAAGATTGGAAAAGCCCGGGTAGCTGTGAGGAAAAGCCCATAGGGCCGGATTTTGAAAAGGTTACGCGCGCCGGGCCTATTTTGAAAAGGCCCGGCGGCGCGTGTAAAGCCCCGGGACGCGTGTAAGTCCCGGGGGCTTTACTAAAGGGGCGGTCCGGGGGCAGGGTGAGGTCAGGGCCAGAGGCTTCCGGCAGAGTGGCCATTGCTGCTGTGTCGGTAGATCGCGCGCCGGCAAGCTGCCGGCGCGCGCAAAAGCTAAGATAATTTTGGGGTGGGTAGGGCTGGGAGGGGGGAAAGGTTAAGGGGAAGGGGTGGGAAGGTTAGGTTAGGGGGAAGGGAAGTTCCCTTCCAGGCCGCTCTGATTTTACGCCGACCCTGGATTTTATAACATGCGCGCACATGTTATAAAATCGGGCGTACATGTGCGCACGCCGGGTAGCGCATGCACATGTAGCTGCGCACACTTCTTTTAAAATCTGCTCCATAGTGCCTCAGCCATCCCTCGTCTCAGAAACCCCAAAAACCCTGTAATATATTATAGCGAGCAGGGCTGAGGCATGTTTCAAATGTGCTGGAATCCAAAGAAGTATAAACAGAATGCTTGTCTTCCCTGCCTCCCAAAACTGGAAAATTTAATTGAATACAGTACCTTCTTTCATCTCTGTTTTGCATGGAGGGGATACATGACATACCTACAGAAAGTTAACATTAGGTGGGACAAAAAAGAGCAGGTGAGGGCTGTAAATAAACTGATTAATAAATGCAGCCAAACAGCACTGATTATCCCGACGCCTCCCGCTTACTGAGTTCATTGGAGCCATGTGTTATTTCCTGAAAAAGAAAAGCATTTGGAATTTCTTGTGAAATGCGTAGCATGTGAACTTGTTTTTTGTGATTGCTCATGTTTTTAATATTGCTATTCTAAGAGGCCGTCTAATTGCTTCCAGCACAGAGCGGAGGCCTATTAAAGAGAGAAGAACATCTAGTTCTAGTTTCTCATACCTTTCTACCAACACCCCTCCCTCCCCCAACTCTGTGGGTGACCCCTTCTTACCTTCAATTCAATCCCCTTAAATTATCACTTCCTCACATCAGGAGGATAATTTCCAGACATTTCCAAAATACTTGCATATTTACAAAATAATTTGTTCATGAACTTACTAATGAGATAAAAAAAAGGGGAGATTCACTAGTTCCATAGCTTTGGGATGGAGAATACAGTGAATAGTGTGCATTTTTAGATATTTTTTTCTTTTCTTTTCTTTTTTTTTGCCTATTCAATCAACAAATTTTGCATTAACTACTTTGGTGTACAAAAAAATGCAGAACATATAAAAAAAATGTTATGACAGAGGATATGTGTCAAACAAATTGTAGATAATGCCTTTCTGTTGGACTAACTCAATAAATCTGTTTCTAGCTGTCAGGAGTTATGCTTTCTTCATCATGTTAAAGGCAAAAAGTTGATTTTGCCAATTTTTTTTTCAAATACTCGAACGCAATCAGACCTGGGAAATTAATTTTCTAAATATTGTTAATTCTGCAACTTGACAAAAGCTTTTCCATTATTCACATATATATATCATATGTCATTGTTAGCACAGATTTTCATTTTGTGTCCCTCCCATGATGAACAAAGAATCCATAATACCGAGGTATTTGGTTTTAATCCTAAAGATTTCACAGCCAGCTCCCTCTGTCTATGGTTTTAAAATTCTTTCCATGTGTTTATGGTTGGGAACTTCTCCCAAGTATAAAATAAAGGGACAAAAACAGCCTTAGGGAGTTTCAGAGTAAAGGTGTCACCCTGTCTTCTGGAAAAAGAATAGTTTCCCTATGGAAGAAGGAGCTTCACGTTGTGTGAAATTAGTCACACTCATGGTTACACCTCAGGCTAGAGTGTTTCCAACCATTTATTCTGTCCATGACCACTTTTTTTTTGTTCTGGGAGTGCGAATGCCACCATTTGAGGCCCATCTCCCTCTGTTTCTCCCCCTCTCCAAAGGTGCTAATAGATGCATATCTGTTAAGCCTTTAATGACCTAAAGAGGAGTCTAACAGGGATAGCAGTTGTCTCAGTGAAGATGTGAAGGAGTTAAAATGTGCTTCCAGAAATCAAATCTTCCCTATTTTATTATTTTCTCTCATGAAGCAGCATTGGCCATTGTGGTGTAGGAAAATTAAATGAGTTTACTGACTGAGCCAAAGCAAAGTTTTCACACATAGCCAGTGATGCCTAAATCTTCAAGGGGCATTTTTACTGACTCCAGCAAACTGGTGAAGCTGAACCACTCTCTGGGTTTTTAAGGCACTAAAATACAGTGCTGCACACCCACTAACAGGGAAAATAATTTTACTGAGATTTGGGGTCTTGGCGTATCCATTGCCGTATCCATTGTGGGTGCTGCTGATGCAGGATCCCTAGCAGGCTCTGCGGAGACTTACAGGCCGATACAGTACAGTGCGCTCTGGTGGAGCGCACTGTTAACCCGCATTTGGACGCGCGTATTTGACGCGCTAGCTTTACCCCTTATTCAGTAAGGGGTAATAGTGCGTTGAAAACGCACGTCCAAACCCCCCCCCCCCCCCCCGAAACTAATAGCACCCGCAACATGCAAATGCATGTTGATGGCCCTATTAGTTATTCCCACACGATACAGAAAGTAAAATGTGCAGCCAAGCCGCACATTTTACTTTCAGAAATTAACGCCTGCCCTAAGGCTGGCGTTAATTTCTGCCGGCGCCGGGGAAGTGCACAGAAAAGCAGTAAAAACTGCTTTTCTGTGCACCCTCTGACTTAATATCATGGCGATATTGTCGGAGGCCCCAAAAGTAAAAAAAAAAGTAAAAATTTAAAAAAAACCAAAAATTAAAAATTGGTCCGCGGGTCGGAAGACAGTTGCTCAATTATGCTGGCGTCCGTTTTCCGACCCGCTGAAAACCGCCACTCCTTTTACTGCAGGCCCTAATTTGCCTAGGCCACCCTACTGAATCGCGCGCCCTGGAGAGTGGCCTGTGCGCTCGCCCGCTCTCCCGTGCGTTTTTCTGAATCGGCCTGTTTGAGAACCCAGATAGAGGAATCAAGCTTTTTCTCAGCCTCTGCCAAATCCCAACCCACAGAGAAAATGTATTTTTATTTAAAAGTTATTCACTTTGAGGCTGTGTATAGTGCTATATGTCAGCACTATAACCCAAGGGAAGCATTTCAGTTCCACAGTCCACCAAGGACGTCCAAACCATAACAAATGTGATCTGTGGAGCCAGCCCAATGGCTTATGCAGATGATCTGGATTTGATTCCCAAGTCAGATTTTATGCTTACCCACCCCCTTCCCGGGTCAGATAGGGATGCTGTACAAGCATTTACAGACCTGGGAGTACTGGAGGGGGAGGGGATGGTGTCATAGCCCTTGCACAACAGCAACACCTAGTGGCTGGATGAAAGGTCTATGACTGCAGCTTCTGGAAAGAAGAACCCTGGTGCATGCCCCCTGCTCGGGACCCTCACTGCAATAAATGGGTTGTGAGATGAGGGAAGATAAAAGAGGGGGAGAAAGGCTAGGGAAGTTGTGAATGAAGGCTCATGGTGCCAGATCCCAGTAGAGGGCAGTTCTGATTTGAACTGGAAGCCCAAGCAGCCCGGAGGAAACATTCAGGCCAAAACCAAAAAAGTAACAAAAATCACTGGTGTTTGTAGACACACCAACTATTAAAGTATACTTTAAGGAAACACAGCACAACTTTTGGTGGGTGGATAGAAGGTAGTAAAACAATGATGGATGGATGGATGTTATAAAACTTTTTATTTATGAATTTTAATATAATTCTAAGAACAATCTTGTTAAGCAAAGAAGGAAAACACAAAAGTACTTAAAGAAATAAACTTCACAGGATATCACAAATAAGCACTCTTCATACAAAAGTCCACTAGATAAGAGGGAGACGGCTCCAAATAAAACCAAGGAAATATCAGCATTATATAAGAACATAAGATATGCCATATCGGGTCAGCCCAACGGTACATCAATCCCAGTATCTTGTTTCCAACAGTGACCAATCCAAGTCAAAAGTACCTGAAAAGTACCCAAACATTAAATAAATTAATAGTAGTTTACAGATTGTTTCCTCTAGGAGCTTATCCAAACCATTTTTAAACCCAGTTACACTAACTGCTGTAACCACATCCTCTGGCATTGAATTCCAGAGCTTAACCATGTACTAAGTGAAAAAGAATTTTCTTTGATTTGTTTTAAATGAGCTACTTGCTAACTTCATGGAGTGCCCCCTAGTCCTTCTGTTATCTGAGAGTGTAAATAACCGACTTACATTAATATCGCCATGATATTAAGTCAGAGGGTCCACAGAAAAGCAGTTTGCCCGGAGAAATTAGCGCCTACCTTTGGGCCGCATATGTCCCGGGGCTTTCAAAAATGGGTGGTCCAGGGGCAGGGCAGGGGAGGTCCGGGGGCGTAACTCGAAGAAATAAGGTAGGGGGGATTTAGGTAGGGCTGGAGGGTGGGTTAGATAGGGGAAGGGAGGGAAAGGTGGCGGGGAGCTAAAAAAAAGTTCCTTTGGAGCGGCCTTGGAGGAACGGGGAAAGCCATCGGGGCTCCCCTTGGGCTCAGCGCGCGGCAAAGTGTGAACCCCCTTGCGCGCACCGACCCCGGATTCTATAACATGCGCGCGGCAGTGTGCGCATGCTATAAAATCAGGTGTACATTTGTGCGCGCCAGGTGGCGCGCACAAATGTACCCCGCACACGTAGGAATTATAATCGGCCCCACAATGTAGCAGTGAAGAGGATCATAATGCCAGTTATCTTACATCTTGAACTATCCCCCAAAATGTTTGAATAAACCAACAAGCTGGTGAGCAAAACTCCTAATGTATTTATGTGTCTCGCATTCCCTCACCACTCTCTCTCTTCCCCCCCCACCCGCCCCCATTCATGCCACCTCTCCTTTCCCTTTAATTTCATTCATCTCCCACCTACTTCGCGTCTTCTTGACCTTCCTCTGGTGGGGCCTGGCTCTTAACCTCTCCACAGATCTGGCCGGCACCTCCGCTGCTGGAAGCACCCGGGAAACACCGCCAGCCTTTCTGGCACCGGGCATTGGCTTCTGTTTGCGGGGGGCCTGGGAAATCCCAGGATTCTCCCATCGCTGTACATGGGAAAAAAATCCTTCTTCCTCAGGCAGGATCAGGCCGCCAGAAGGAAAAGTATAGTGGACCATATTTTGGGAACCCTCCCCCCCTCCCCTAATTTACAGAATCCTACAGCTAGAGAAAATTAAAAAGCTCCTAAGACCCTTGCCTCCATAACTTTCTATGCCTAAGGTGCCTCTAGGTAGAAATGCAGAAATACAGAAATCCTTTCAGATGTAGAAGAGCTGCATAGCCCTTGGCCAAGTGACTTGGATGGATCATTTAATTAATGCATTCCATTTTCGGTGGGGATCCCTTGTCTCTCTTCATTTCCCATCGCTATCAGTCATGTTCTCTTCCTCCATTGTTTGTTTGCCCTGACCTGCCTTCTCCCCCAGTTTGTTTTTAATAAGTTTGCATCTCAAATTTCACGTGATATGGCCTGATCAGTCGGCAGGCTAGCTGAGTGATGTGAATGGAAGTAAGTTTCTGTCTGCGAAGAAACTCTCCGAGGGGAGCTGTTTCACTGACAAGAGCTAAATAGTGAGAGGGAACTGGAGTGGGAAATAAGTCCATAATCATGGGCCCCTCTACAGAAACCATTCATTTTATGGTGCAGTTGCATTGCCTATCTATATTCAACACTACACCTTTTAGTGTCTGTAAAAGCACTGACCCAGCAGTGGTTTCTCCTACTCCAGCTGTCCAAAATGTTTCCTTTCTATGGACCGGGATGCAAGGATTCTGCCATTGATGCTTTATATAATTTTGCCTAAGTGTGTTGTACTGTATCTCATGTAGATCCTTTGATGTTGTGTGATTTTTTTTCCTCGAGTGAAGGGTTAAATGGACATGATTTTCTGTGCAGTGTTTTTTGGCTTGGATACACTGGACTACTGAGAAGGGAGTGTTTACCACGATGTACCCTTGGCACCATCAGCCTTCCTCTGCAGCTGCTATTTACCAGACAGTCGTCATGGGGAATGTAATTGGCAAGGAAAGTGAGACTAGGAATGCTGAAAGAGTTTGAGAAATCTTCACGCTGGTGATGCAACTGACATCTCAAAATACAGCAAGAAGCCATATCTGCACGATAAGGGGCAATTTCCAAAGAGCACAAGGTTTCCGGGTAGATTCCCCGCACCCCTTCTCCCAGACATTACATCGATCTTCAAACCAAAAGAACATTTGAGCATTTGCTTTGACAATTATCCTGGGAAGACTGGCCTCACACATTTGTAACTGGTAGTATGCATGGGTACTTTTCCACGGCCAAAATTTACACACATACTTTTTAAAATTAAAAACTATGCATGTAGTTTTGCCAGCTGGCTCCAAATTTTCAGGACGGGCTGATCCAGGCCTGGTTTTTATCCCTCTGCCTGCATGGACTTATAGGGAAATCAGTAGGAACACTAGAACTACGTGTCCATGCAAGCATGCGACAAAACCAGGATTGGATCCACTTATCCTGAAAAAATGGAGCTAGTTGGCAACCCTGTGCACATAACTCCCCTCTCTAACCCTGCCCCCAGGAATGCCTGTCTGATATGCAGGTGAAAATACACACATATAGGCTATGCTCATGTATTTTTACTTGCCCATCAGGCGGGCAATTTTATAAAAGCCCATTTCCACATGCAAAGCACCACTGTACCCATGGGAACAGCTATTAAAATTGCTCTCCCTATGTTTTAAGAAACAAATAAAGGCCATACTGCAATATATTAAAGGATGCAGCAAAGCCTAATGTTGAGCATGGCAGGATTCCACTCACTGTTCCTGCTTCAAAACTTCAGGCTCTGCGGCACTGCTGGAGCTGGCATGTGTCACAAGCATGGTGAATCTACAACTATATTATTTTTGTAGGCTGGCTGGTTTTTCTGCTTTTTTGGGGAGAATCCCTCATATTTTATCTTCAAATATTTTATCTGTGCTACAAAATAAGTCCAGCACAGTACATTTGTATGGGAATTTATGACAGGCTCTTTATTCACCCTCCAGCAATGCAAACTTTAAAAACTGACACCTTCCCCAACCCCAAGTCTTCACTGCCTTCCTCCCACCCCCGTACCCATGGCCAGTGCAAGGGTATTAGGAGCCCTAGGCAAATCTTATAGCCTTGATTACACCCACATCCCTTCTCTGGCCCTCTCTCCACACACACACACACACACACACACACACACACACACACACAGTTAAGAGTAATGCATTTATAATAGGTTTTACATGAAAAAGACCAAATACAGTATTCTGAAGTTAAAATATCACTTAAATTATATTACATTTACATGCACTACTGTGATGCCAACCAGCAATCCTTGCAAAAAAGACACTTGGAACATATTAGGGATGTTCATTCATTTCGCACATTAGCACATATATAATGAATGTTCGAATGTACACACAAAACATCCGTCTAATATGCGTCCATTAGGTACACACCATTCATTGTGCGTACATTCGTTCATTCGTTAGATACGCGATAGATGTCCAAAGAATAAAATGAATGGACACATGAATGTATATCCTAGAATGTATATGATATTAGGCCTCTTGTAACGCATGTTGGTGTGGGTTTGACCCTCCAAAAATCCTAATACACTTTCTATTAGGAGAATACCTCACCTCAGTCACACATGCAGAACATAAACAGACCCTCACCAAATAAAGTATAGAACAACCATAAAGTAAAAATACAAATGTGCAGACAAACATTGAACTGGAAACCACAAGAAACCATTCTGTAAGCAGTATAACAATGGAAAAACAGAACATCATCATTCCTCAAACATCAAACAATAAAATCAAGAAATATAATAAATACGTAAACATAATAGTAAAACATACTAATATTTTTTAAAAGGCTGACGAATAGAAGAGCAAATCATTAAAATATACAATTTTTTTAAATGTCCCAAAAACCAAGGGGAAGATATTCAAAAGCCATATAAACTGATAACTCAAAAGTTATCCATTTAAATGCATATATGGCATATTCAGCCACTTATCCAATTTTTTTTTTAATTTTTTATTTATGCATTTCCATTATATAACAGACAGTAATCCATAAATGAATACAGATAGACAAGAAAAATTTAAATTCAACCATTTATGATTTATCTAGCCATTATTATTTCTATCTAGTATTCATATGTAGAATTCAAATATGAAGTAAATATCTCATGAAGTTATATGTAATAGAGCAATATCTGACGACATTCTGGGAGAATTACCTTCAACCAGATAAACAACTGAAATAATGAGTTTACTAACAGGTATCTTTCTATTTGGCCTCTAGTTCTACAGTCACACTCTCTTGGGGACGCGACTCTAAGAAGACCCTTAACTGTGATACCTCAAAGAAAATAAATTTTTGTTGCTGACTGACGAATTCACACTTACTTACAGGGAAATTTTAACATTTTTCCACCTTTCGCTTCTACCTCTGTTCTTAAACCAAGAAATTTTGTCCTCATGTCTTGAGATTGTTTAGAGAGGTCAGGATATATCCATATTCTGCCTCCATGAAAAGGAAGCATTCTATTTCTCATATAAGACCTAAAAACAGCATCTCTATCTATGGCAAATGAAAAGGACACATGCAATACAGATCTATTTGTAATAACTGTGTCAATAGTTGATTTGATTACCCCTGTTAAGTTCAAAGAGTTTTGACCTTCGATTAGCGATCTCAAGCGTCCAGGAAGTCCCGTCTCCGTGACGTCAACAACGTGGAAGTCCTGCACCGCTGCTGTCCATGGATCCAAAAGAGCTCAACTTGCCCCAAAGAAATCAAAAAACCCAAATTATCAGGTAATAAGCTTCCTCCAGCAGTGCCTCCTCTCACCTCCACCTCCTATCCATCTAATTTATAGCTGGATAAGTAGTTATCCTGCTATAATTTAGCCAGATAAAAAAAAGAGGTTTCGGGTGCATTCCAAGGAAGGGCTACGATATCTGGCTAACCTAGGTGAAAATTGGGTATATGAGCTGGATAACTTTAGATCTGATTCTGAGCAGGTCTAAAGTTATCTGGCCTTCTGTGGCCAGATAGTATGCTATTTATCCAGATGTCTTTAAAAGACATCTGGCTAAGTAGTACCATCTTTATCCAAGAGGATAAGGTATCAACAGGGTAATCCCTCCCCCCCCCCCAAAAAAAAACCCATATAATAGTAATGCCCTGTAACACCAAAAAATATAATTAATAAGACTAAAAAACATTCATGCTCTCCATACCTGGGATAGTCACTCTGAGATTGTCATGGATTATGTGAGTGGGATGCACAGACTCTCTTTCTTATATACATACACACACACACGTTCTCTATCACATATACATGCTTTCTCTCTCTTATTCACCTGGGTGTCTCCAGCTATTATTTGGTGGGATAAGCCAGCAGCCCTGGGCTCTCCTTTTCACTTTGGCTGCTGGCAGGTTGGGATCCATATGCAAACCCATTTTCTCATACACAAACACACTCCAGGCAGGTTCCTGTTCTCTCTCTCTCACACATACACACACATACACACATACACCCCTCAGACAGGTTTCTGTTCTCACTCACACACACAATCCAGGCAGGCTTCCATTCACACAGTCCCACCCACCCAAATCCCAGGCAGGATCTCATTCACACCCACACAAATCTCAGGAAAGCTTCCATTCACCCCCCTCCCACCTACTCAAATCCCAGGCAGGCTCCCATTCACACACACACACACACACACGTGCAACCCAAGTAGTCAGGGTCCAAGGAGCTTCTTACTCCTCCCCTGCTGCTGTTGTCATCTGGTGCCAGAGCAGGAGTTGTCCTAGAGCTGTAGGATGTAGGAACCCATTCTGTGGTTTTTCTTCCATGCACGAGATGAACGTAGAGGAAGTGCTAACACTGTAAATGTTGAATAGCCAAGGGCTGGCCACTCAAGGAGGAGCTTTGAAAGGATCTCCCTCTTATTTTGCTCCCAGGTCATGCACATATGCTGAGGCAGAGTGCAGGCCTGTCCTTTCTTCCACCGCCAGTGGGATGGGATCAAACAGCAGTTGCACAGGCCTTTTCGCTTTTTTAGTCACCATTGGGATCAGATCCACCGGCATTTGCATGGGCCCTACTCCTTTTGGTAGGTCCCGTCTTCACTTCCACATCGATGCCGCCCTCTGGGTGAGCCATCCTGTGCAATTCCACGATTTGCACACCTGGTGGCACCAGGCCTGGTGTCTTCTCATTCAAAGTGAGTGCTGAATTGTTCTTCATTCTAATAAATGTTTGTTGGTAATCAAGAACTAAATTTTATCAGATATCTAAAGCTGAGAAAAGGTGTAACTGGCTGTTTAACAACACAAGCAAAGGCAGGACGTGTTTGTGAGACCTGTACAGCAGGACCTCCAGAATTGTAGTTTGACACCCCTGCCCTAAGAAAAGCATGACAACATCTTTATGCATACAATGGGGCAAAACCAGGATTGGCTCACTCTAGTTAGAGGATGGTTAAGTGCTGTACATTCACAAGGAAGTCTGAAATCATGGAGAATAACTTTAACACAGAGTGTTATTGTGGTTTTATAGCATTGTGTACATTTCAACTCAGCCGACAACTTTTGAGAAGATGTGGAAATGGCTCGTCTTAGAAGCCATGGATGTTGGGAAACAGAACAGTGGAGTTCTAGCATGGAAATGGGAAATGCATACAGTAGCAGCTTATACTGTCTGCATGTCATGCAGGGATAAAGTGGCATTAACATTGCAGGAAATATCTTGGCTGCATTAAGATCATCATCACCTTGTTGATAGCTCTATAAACAGACATTTTAACAAGGGCAAAGCACCTGATATTAACCTAATTCGAGATGCAGCACTAAATCCGGTTCTGTCTGTTCTCCACTATATAGTTTTTCTCTTTTTATAGTTTTTATAATTATGAATATAAAATCAATATAGCTACGGCACTTGAATCCAGAGCCATAGAGTTTATATGACCAATATGGTATCACCGGCAGGGCCTGGAGAGGAGGAGCAATGATGTGGCCCTGCTGGAATCACCGGCAGGGCCTGGGGAAGATGAGCAACATTGCAGCCCTACCAGAATTGCCAGCAGGGCCTGGGGAGGAAGAGGATTGACATGATCTGCTCTGCAGGAAGGAGCTCTAAGCCAGATCTGGGTTGAGGACTCAACCCCAAGAAATAGTCCTGTTGGCTGTGAGGGATGAAGGAAACTGCTGCTGCTGCTGCTGCTATTTCAAGAGGGGGGCGGGAGTTAGTGTGTGTATGAGAGAGAGAGATAGAAGGGGAGCCTGTGTGTATAAGAAAGAAAATATGTAAGTCTGAGAGTGTAAGAGAATGAGAGAATATGTGTGTGCATGCGTGTATGTGTGAGAGAGCTTGTGTGAGAGAATGAGAGAGCATAATTGTGCATGGGTGTGTGTATATGTGTGTGCAAGAGTGTGTGAGAGAACATATGTATGTTTGTGTGAGAGAAAGATTGAGGAAGAGCATGTGTGTGTGAGAGAGCATGTATGTGTGTGTGTCTGTGAGAGAGAGCGCACGTGTGCATGAGAGAGCAGAAAATTTGTGTGCAACAAACTTCCTTCCTCTCTTCCTGCTAAATCATGGCTATCTTAGGGCATCTGGAAATCAAAAGTTCCCAGGTATGGAAAGCAGGGGATTTTTAAAAATCCTTATGTGTTTTAATTCTTGGGTGTTATTTAATGTTTGTTTTGAAATATGTTATTTGTGTTCAGAAAATGTTTATATGAGGTTTTAATTATTGGTTGTTATTCTGTTTGTTAGTTGTTTTGAATTATATTCTTTATTCATGTGGTTTTATTACTATTAATAAAATTTATATTTTGTGATTTTATTGTTTTATGACTAATGGTAATATTTATTTTTTTCATTGTTGCACTTTCTAGTTCAGTTTTTTTTTTTGGCACTTTTTCATTTATATGTTATGGTCTGTTTATTCTGTATTTGGTGAGGATCTGTCTGTATTCCACATGTGTGACCAAGGTGAGGTATTCTGTTAGCGTACAGTTTCTGTGTAGTGATCTATAGCAGCCTGGCTTGTTCTGTTTTTCTAATAGGGGGTAGTTTAGTATTTTAGGACCTGTCGTAATGTTTGCATTGTTACCTTTTCATAGGTAGGGTTGTGCTTGAGTGCTGGCAGTTAGTGCTGTTTTGATATAAAAAGTGTTTTGTATTGTAATTCTGTTTTCTTGAGGCTTTCAGAGGGCTAAGCCCATGCCCATGGTGTGTTATAGTAAGTCTAATATCAAGTGGGTTCCAAGTGTTTGTTTTGCTTTTTGGCAGGGTTTTCTTGTTGGCATTACAGTATTGCATGTAAATATAACATACATAAGTGATATTTTTTTTTTATTTATACATTATATAATTATTACAAGTATCCACTTGTGAAAGAATATCCTACAATACAGATGTTGGCAATGGTTAACAGAATACACATTTATATAAATCATGATAAGATTCTGCACTTGTAGTCATATAGAAGTAAAGCGGGAGAGCTTAACAATAGAGCGTCTCAAAAAAGAAAACTAACATATGTATTTAACAAGAAAGAAATGGTGACCTATAACAGTCCCTCCGCTATGACTCTCAATATACTTAAATAGCGTGCTTATATGGAGCTAGGGTGGGAGTCCAGGAACACCCTCAACTGTGTTGGATCGAAAAAAACATATCGCTGTCCCTGATGCATTAAACAGCATTTGCATGGAAATTGCAGGTTAAAAGTTATTCCTTTCTGCACAGCCTCTCCTCTCATCTCCAGAAAGGTTTTCTTCTCATTTGAGTTTGTTTCATTAAATCTTGGTAGCCCCAAACTTTTTGGCCAAGAAATAACGTCTGACTATTTCTAAAATAGTGCTTAAAGATATTATTTTTATCCATAAGAAATGTAAACGTTACTAGAAGAGGTCTGCGACATGATACTACCAAGTCCTGTGATGAGTTCAGAAGAGTAAACAAATCAGGTATATCTTGTTGTTGTACATTTTCTTCTCTCTCTTCAATAGGATATAAATAATATGCCTTGGATATCACCGGTTTTAATTCTTCTGGAATCTTTAGTATTTGGGAGACATACAACCTAAATAATTCTATTAGAGAAATGTTCTTCAGAACTGGGAACTTTAGAAATCTTAGGTTATGAGCCCTCAATACATTTTCAATGTTTTCCAGTCTTTTATTGACTTCCATATCCTTTTGAATTGTTGCTGTGTTCAATTTCTCAACTTCTGTTACTCTTTCTTCCAACTTGTCAATTTTATTTTTCTGTGCCTTTATTTCAATAGCATTATCCTTGACTTGTTGCTTAACTTCAATAACTTCTTTAGTTAATCCCAGAATCGCTTTTTCTAGAGATTGGAGAGCTTTCCAAATTATATTTAATGATATATCAAGTTCAGATAATGTAATTATTTGCTGTGAGGGAACCTGGATTCCTGCTTTGCCCCCACACGCTGCTAGGCTGACGCCATTTCCAAGATCAACAGGTCTTGGTCCCTGCAGCAAGGTCTAATCCCGTACCCCCCTCTACTCCTCCGGGTATTACCTTGTCTCCATGCACTTGCATGTTAAGTCCTTTTGAATCTCGAGCCTGCCAGGGGCACCAGCCTCTCCTCGGATTATCTCCGTTGGGCTCTCATCACTCTGTAGGCTGCTTTCCTCATCATGTCCTGGAGGTGCTGGTCTTTTCGGTGATCCGGGGCTTAATGATATTTCGGTCGGGGATGTGTGCTCACGCTCCAAAGCTCGTTCCCCAGTGACCTTCTCACCCGGTGTAAGCGGAGGTACGGCAGCGAAGAAACTTCCGATTCTGGGTTGCCATGACTCCAGAGGGGTAGAGGTACTCTCTCCAGCCCTCACCCGGGCTTTACGCCTTGAATTGGGCATTGCAGAAATGTTTAAAATTAGCAATTCTTCAGGAGCATCTCATGCCGTGACCGTTCAGGTCGCCATCTTCACATATGTGATATTTTCTCTCAGAAGACTGTGCTTTGAATATCCTGTTTTATGTAAAATATATTATAAATGTATAATTTTTAATTGTGTGTAAGGGAGGATGTGATAAGCTGGGATGGGGGTGCAAGGCTGTAAGGTTTATCTAGGCTTCCTAAATCCCTTGTACCAGCCTTGGATATTGTTGTACAAACTCTTGGTGTCATGCTTTGTGTAATGGGTGAGGGCACAGATTTTCACTTGGCCAGATGCGCTAAATTGCCTGGCTACGGCTCTGCTTGAATCCTTCATCGTTCACTATCAATAGCCCCGACACGGTTCATGTTTTGTTTGTGACTGCATTAGGGGGAATACAGGATGATGTCTTCAACTTCCAAGTGGTGAGGAATGTGCAATGAACTTACATGAGGGCACCTCAAGTTCCACTTTGGCGCCACTAGCACCCCACACCCCACCAATACCTTGATGACAGTAGAGTTCAACTGGTGTCCAGCAAATGTAAGCAGGTATCTAATAGGAAGTGCAAACATTGGGAGGTGAAATGTGAGTGGCACGGCGAGCAGGAAGTTACCTGGATGATTATAGCGGAGATATTCAATGGGACGTATGCTGGTAAGTTGGCCTCTGAATGTACAGTACCTGTGTAAAATTAACTTATTAAAGATATCCGGGTAACTTTAGGATAGTATTTTCTCTGATCACACTTACTCTGATGTGTGGCCAGGTAGCACTTAATATCAGGTAAATAAACCCTGCTCCCAGGACATGTCCCCCGCCCACCCACCCCATCCCCATTTTAGCCAGCTAAATTGTACACAGGTAAAATTTTGTTGGTCAGCGGGGCAAGAAATTTTAATCTCAGGGTTTGTCCGGGTAACTTAAAGGTGACTCAGACAAACCCCTTTGAATATTGACCCCTTAGAATAAAATGCAGAATTAAAAGTGTTTCCTCTCTTTGCAGGTTTCTTAATAACGGTTTCGGCTAAGTATTCTATTGCAGAGTACTGGTTACTTGCTGACAAGGATAATCAATTCCTGATTGCTTTTCCTGGAAAGTAATCTAGTACTGATCAGTGCCAACAGAATAGCTGAGAGTTCTTGCGATGTAAACAGAAATAAATCACCACATTACATTATCTGTCACACAAGCCCTTCTTTTTCAAAGATTTTTGCAACAGGCAGAAAACAAGAAGATGTCTCGTTCCAACCACAAAGCTGCTAGGAAAATGAGGAAAGCTAGCTAAAACTGGCAGTACTTTTTATCCCAGAAATTACCTAACTTTTTAGATTTATTTTGCAATATGCAACTTGTAAGTGAACTATTAATTTTTTAACCTGGCATTTTTCTCATGTCCCTTTGGTCATCCAACTACAACCAGTGGTGGATTTCAGTTTTTATACCAATTACAGCAATTCCACCACTTTATATGTATGGAAACATTTAGTATCGAGCTTACAGTAATAGGCTATTAAGGACCTTCATATTAAGGGCTGAAGCATACAAATATCATCTATAGAACGTCCAAATCCTTGTGAAGCAATATCTTGACCCTAGACCATCAAGGATTTGAACATTCTATAGATGATATTCCTGCGCTTCAGCTTGGCAGTTTACTGGATTTAAAATTTCAAGATCATGTTGAGATAAGTATAGAATTTATTTGCAAATATACAAAAAAAGAAAAAAAAAATTTCGAGCTTGTTTACAGGACTGATGATTACATTATATTGGGCACTGGTGACCTAAGAGTCGCTACAGAAGCTATTAGCGATGCCATAAGCCCTTAATATGAAGGTCCTAAATAGCCTATTATTGTATTCTTGATACTGAGTATTTCCATACATATAAAGTGGTGGAATTGCTGTAATTGGTATATTTTTTTTATTTTTCTACCTTTGGACCATTTTTATTAGGGATTTCAGTGTTTGTCATCTCTAAGCCCTGTCTGTGCTGTTGCTCCCTATCCGTCCCAAGAAGGGCATGTTCTCGTATTTCCAGCATTGCAGGCTACACCCTTTGGAATAGTTTCCCAGAACCTCCACCAATGGAATATGACCTATTATGTTTTAGAAAGATGTTGAAAGCTTTACTTTTCTCCATAGCTTTCCCTACCCAGTTATCTCAGGGGATTATAGTATGCCTTACTATGGTTGATGACTTGCAATTTTTTACTGATATGTTTAAGATTTTTTAATCTGTTTTTAATTTAATTTTTTGTTTAGTCTAGTTATTGTATTAGTTTTGTACTGTTTGTAATTTACTGTTTTTTTATTGTGTCTGTAATTCTTGTTACCCGCTAAGATCTGTGGATTAGTGGCTACAAATTTGTTGATTAAATACATAAATAAATACATCTGGACTTTGGTGGGAGACTCTAGTAATGTCTTGGTGGCCTGGATCTTATGTTTCAGCCCTCTAACAGGCAGTAAAAGCTACAGAGTAGGTAGGCAGGCCTATACCGCAGACATTCTCTGTCCCTGCACAGAGCTACAAAACTATTTCCCTCACTGAGACATGGCCTGAATCTACCACTGCATTTATCTGACTGTCAGAACTGGCCTAATGTGCCCCTGTAGAAGGCCAGACTTGACTACAGCACCACGAGCCTTCCTTCATGGCCAGCTAAGGTTTTTCCTCATTTCTAAGCCCTCCCTCCTTCCTGTATTTTAGCCACTGCAGCATTGCAGCAATAATAGTGATCTAGGGGCCACAAACTTCACCCTGAGTCTGGCCACTAGGTGTCACTGTTGTGTGATGGCTGGAACTCCCTGCTTTCTACACCAGCCGCCTTTCTTCTCTCCCCAGGCCTGAACATACTGCCTCCAAGACATATCCGGAAAATGCATCTTTTTCCTGTTACTACTAATTCTCACCAATTCTCTGCTGCCCCACCCTACCTCCCCTACCTGCCCCCAGTCCCTCCTCCTGAACTCTGTTCATCAGGCAAGCCATTTCTATCTGTGCCCTTCCCCTGCATACTCTTTGAGATTGCTTTTAAATCTAAAACCCCCTGATTCTTCTTGATCTTGGCTCCCTTGCATTAAATATTTTTCAATGTAAAGTGATTACTAGAAAATGATGTCTTGACTGTTTCTCAGCTAACTTGTAAACTCCTTGGAGCAGGGACTGTCTCTATTTTCTGTATCTGTACTGCACTACATATACCTAGTAGTGCTATAGAAATGTTAAGTAGTGGTAGATTTTTTTTACTCAGTTATCCAGGAAAGATCATGTTTTCAGGGCTGGTGTTCACATTTGGCAAACTAGATGGTTGCCTGGAGTGCCAAAATTTGGGGGCGGCAAATTCCTGCTAGTGTGAGGCCTAGAGGGGTGCTGTGACAGAGCATTTACCTCCAGTAGGGGCAAGTGCTGTGCTGCAGCTGTAACCAAGAGGTAAGTTGGGGGAGGGTGGTATGATCGTAGGTTTGCCTAGGGTGCTGCACTGGCCCTGCATGTTTGAAGATTTTGAAAGAACCTTATCCTTAGCTAGATCGACGGGGCCTACTTGATCTGTGGTCTCCTCCTTCCCTCTGCCACTAATGTGTCTGTGTCTATCCTGGGCATTTCTCTGGGAAAGGGGGAACACTCAATGCTGGAGCTGAGACTTGACTAATAAAATTCAGCTCAGCAGAGTTTTCTGATGCAGGTAATTATTTTACCTCCAGGCCCAAGATGTTAGACTTGTTTTTCCAACAAAGACTCGCGCCACTCAGTCATTGAGTTCCAAAAATAAGTTTTAACTGTGAAACTTCTTCAACATAAATGATTTAACACTTGGTACATATTTTCCTTCTGGCATCCATGATAAATTGTTACAGCAATAACTGGGGCCTCTGAACCTTCGTGGCAACCCTCCAGGGATCGCCTCTATCTCTTTCCTCTTGGACTTTAGGTTCCCTTGAGGTAGCTGACAATTCCTCCCCCACCATCCCCAGGAACACTGAGAGTAATGATTGATTTCTGTTCTTCTTACAGCGGATGGATAGCTCTCTCTCTTTTTAAGCTTCTTGTAGATATCACCAGGTTAACACTGTGATGCATCAGCATCTCAGAAGGTTTTTTTTTCCTTCACCTTCTGAGATTAAGCAGTACTTCTATACCAGCTCTTTGTTCCTGCTTGAAATCTCAGTTCAGTCTGGAACTTTGACCATGGGTTCTCTTCCCTTGAAGACAGACCCAGGAATGAGAAGATTTACTTTTCTGATCATCCCAGAAAACATCACAGGAACAAACAACACAGTGAACTGCCAAGTGCACCACCACAGAGGCAAACTGTGTGGCACCACCCGCAAACCCCTGCAGACAAGGAGACAAGAGGCTGACCTCCCTTTCCCAAACTCCAACATCAATACACCTAGAAACCTCTCTAAGGTCACTATATGGAATCCCTGGATTGATCCACTAAGGCCTGTACTAGCAAACGGTTTAACCCACTCACTACACTTTACCAATTTTAATATGTCCTCCAGAGGGAGGAGCAAAGTATATGGCAAAGGGTCCAAAGGCCCCTTTAGGCGTGCAAGCTTCAAGTCTACCACTGTTTTGGCTCCTGAGACCTCCACTAGAAATCTGTTCCAGGTATCTACCACCCTTCCAGTATGTTCTTGCTCTTCCCTCCTTTTAGCTTTGTATGATGACCCTTTATCCTTGAGCACTTCATTCTATAGAACAAGCTATCTTCTGGTATTCTAGTTAAGGTATCTAAACACAACACACCTTGAGCTACCAATATAAAGGTGTGAGCTAAATGCACAAAAAATAAATCCTGTATCATTATATCATTATATCTCCTTTCCCTTCTTTCTTTCTACATAGTACATATTTAATTCCTTTACACTCTATGTATGGTTTATAATTCAGCCCATGAACCATTATGCTGACCCTCCTTTGAGTTGCCTATTGTAGCCATTAGAGCCAAAATCCCCGCAGCACGTATTGCACAAGCTTTGACTTTGTGGACTGAATTCTGCAACAGCAGGAATTGTATTTGTCCAAAATTAATTCCACACTAGAAAACTGGAGTTATCACCAATCTCCAGTGCATATCTGGGGGGAAAAAAACTTGCCATATTGTATGACAGGAAAGAAAATAGCGCAAATCTCTACAGGAAGAGGACAGAATGAGTTGCAATCTACACATGACCGCAAGTCATAAAGCTATAACGAAGGCCAAAAAAGCATACGTCTCCCATTCTATTGCACATTATATCATTATATCATTATATCTCCTTTCCCTTCTTTCTTCTACATAGTACATATTGTGCACATATTGCACAAGCCCCAAACCCAACCAGGAAATTATTTGCAATTGTAAATGACCTGACAAAACCATCTCCACAACAAAATCTCACAGCCAAACCAAAACTAACAGCAAATAAAATTGATACCTCAAAATCTCACAGCCAAACCAAAACTAACAGCAAACAACATTGATACCTTCTTTGAAAACAAAAAATCAAGATCCTTCATCAACAACATTACAACATCCCCCACCTGGAGTCAAAGATAGGTTTGGAGATGTCAAGCACACCAGAAATGTGGGAATCTTTTACCTAGGTCACAGAAAATGATCTAAAAAAGATGCTAGCTGCCCTACATCCAACTACCTGCTCCCTTGATCCATGTCCATCAAAGCTAATAAAGCTAGCAAGTTAAGGCCTCACAGCCTGGACAACAAAAATAATAAATCCTCCCTCACTGGGGGCATGCTTCCTACAGAAAAAGCTGTAGTATGGGCACTTATAAAAAAAAGAAGTCTAACTTGGACCCAGACACCCAGAAAACTACCACCCAAGGTCTAACATCCCTTTCAGTAAGAGCTGAACAAATGACTAATTAGCTGGAAAAAAAATTGGCTGCAGCCCTATCAATCCAGATTCAGGAAAGTCCGTGGAACAGAAAGTCCTTGTTGCCCTGCTGGGTGATCTCCTGAGATACCACGATTGAAGCCGGGCAGCAGCGTTGGTGCTATTAGATTTCTCTGCAGCATTTGACACTGTAGATCAGAACATCCTGTTATCTCAACTTGCAGAAGCCGGACTAAGCAGTAAAGTCCTTACCTAGTTCTGTTCCTTTCTGTCAGATAGAGAACAAGCTGTACATTTCGCTGACCACACATCAACACTATGGACATTAAAGTGTGGGGTTCCCCAAGGCTCCATACTATCACCAGTGATATTCAACATATATCTCAAGCCACAAGCACAGCTGATCCTCAACTTTGACGTAAAAGCCTACAACTGTGCAGATAATGTGCAGCTTGTGCCAACAATGGACCCAGACCCGTAATCAGTCATAGAGAAGCTTAACACATATCCTGCAGCCATACAAGCGTGGACAAAAGTCAATAAATTGTACTCAAATCCCAATAAAACTGAGATTTCTAGGTCCAAAACAGAGACAAGCCCCGGACCTGAAAATTTAATTTGAAATTTCTGTGCTTTCGCTATAAGTGCAGGTCAAAGTCTTGGAGTCATACTAGACTCAGAACTCACCATGCTTCCTCAGATCCAGGCAACAGTAATGTTATGATAAAGCGGTGTTTGGTGGATTCTTGGGTACTGTGGCAGATGAACACGCCCTCGGGGAGGAGCCCCTTGAGGCGCCACAGTACTGGGCTAAACGCAGACGCACAAACGCAGAGTTTAGTTCTTTTATTAAACAGCTTGTAGTGTACCACCAGAGGTGGCAGTAGTGAGGTAGTCTGGAAGTAGCAGTCTCAGGACCTTCGGCAGAGGGGACACTTCCCACCCTGTTGGCATAGGGGAATTCCGGTGCAGCACTGTGGATGAGATAGGCTAAGGGTTATATTACTCACTAGATGGTTGCTGTTGGTACGTGTTTCCACCAGGTTGAAGAAGTTAGGTAGCGGCATCGAGGCAGGGAGAGCAGGCCCTCGAGGAGCGAGTACCTGATCCCTGTAAGGCACCTGAAATAAAGCAGAGGGCCCCCCCGAGGAGCGGGTACCCAGGTTAGCAATACCCCGAAGGGCAGAGAAAGAGCTTCCAGCGGTAGCACGGAAGCGGCAGAATAGCTTAGAACCGGCCGAAACCAATGCTTTGCTAACTCAATGAGCTAGTAACTTAGTGCAGGCTATATACCCGGATGGTGTGACATCAGTAGAAGGGAACACCCCTGAGGTTCGTGCCAATGCTGGAATAAAGATGTGGGTGGTGTGTGCCCGCGCAGCCTAGAGGGCCCTTGGGAGGAGCATGGCGGGAGACAGCACCATAGCCATTCCGGGGATGCCGGAGAGGTCAGCTTGTAGACGTGGCGGCAGCCATTTTCCCTAGGGATGCAGGAGGAGCCATGAACAAGGTGAGGCAAACGGGGCGAAGTCGTCTAGCACCGACGGACGCAACAAGTAAAGGGTTACCATCTTCAACTAAGAAATGTACGAAGACTGTGTCCATTCATCAAGAAGTCAGACCTTTTCACAGAGTTCCATGCCACAGTAACCACACAACAGGACTACTGCGACGCACTGTACCAAGGTCCTAGCAGATTAAGCCCTCCACAAACTCCAGTTAATTCAAAATTCTGCCACATGACTAACAGAAGGATGCAAAAAGCATGATCACATCACAACTATCCTACAAAAGCTATGCTGGTTACCAATAACATACAGAACGATATTCAAAACTTTGTCATTTATGTTTAAAGCGCTAATAGGAGATGGGCTTCTATACCTGAGTGAAAGGATATCTGTCCTTGTAGCTTTAAGACCACTGAGACCCTTGCTTGGATCCTGGATGTCAATTCCATCCTCAAAATCAATTAAAAGAATAGATACCTGGAACAGATCCTTTTTGGGAGCAGAACCAGCCCTTCGAAATACCCTTCCAAAAAAATATATGATTAATAACTATCACTTCAGGAAACAACTAAAAGTCTGACTTTTCGGTCAGGCCTTTAATACCAAGCCTGGAGCACACAGAAGGACCATGGAACACTATCTAGCCTCAGCGTGAATGCCTTAGATATGCTGTTTAGGCTCGCTGCTACAAATATTTACTAGATGTTATCTAATTCCATTATTTAATCATTAGTATTTTCCCAACCTGGGGTCCATGGACCCTGAGACCATCCTGGGGGGAGCCACCAGAATGGATGCAAGAAAGTTCATCTGTGGAGAAAAAGAGTGGGCTGCTGCTACCTGTGATTAGTTGAGCTACTGCCACAGGCCAGGAGAGTCAGAGCGGGGCCTATTGCTGCCTCAGAATCTTCACCCCACACTGCTGCAGATCTGGAAGAGCAGCAACAGGGACGGGGGTGGGGATGTTGGCATCCATTAGAAGCCTCAAAATGCACTGCCACGTGTCCAGTGGACGTAAGGAAGAGAGGGACTGATTGCAGCTCTCAAGAGTCATAAATCCTACTACTGCACACTCGGGCCGACACAGTAAAATGCGCGGGATAGCCGGCGCTCCAAGGCGAGCGCCCGCTCTCCCGACGTGCACCCAGGCCACTCTCCTGCGTGTCCCTGGCGCCTCCTTATTGACTGAAGCGGCAGCTGTCAGCAGGTTTGACAGCCGACGCTTAATTTTACCAGCGTCGGTTGTTGAACCCGCTGACAGCCACGGGTTCAGTCAACCTTGAGTTAAATTAAATGTAAGCTGTTACTTTAACAGTACTCATAGGGAGTAGACAGAATGAAATCTGAAGAAGTTAGAAGAGTGGTTAAATTCTTGGCTGTTATTTCAACACAAAACAAATGATTGTGCTGAGCTAGTGGTAATTAATAACGTTTTTTATTTGAACCATTTGTAAAGAATGTTAAAATAAATACAGAAGATATTTTTTGGGATGCTTAGTTGGAGGGGAATGGGAGTAATGTCGTGCCCTGAAACTCTTTCTTTTTAAATGAGGAGGTCAATAGTCAAAACCCATTTAGCTGAATAATTCAGAAGCTATCCAGCTAAATGGCAGCTTTTGTAATACTGGGGAGGATATCTGGCTATTATTTAGCTGGATAAAAAAAGAGCTGGTTAACAGGGTCGTTCTTTATTGCGCGGTGTGCTGGTATTGCATGTGGTGCCAGGCTGCACTGCGGCAGTTTTATTCAAATTAGGGGAAGGGGAGGAGTGTGGGCGGGGCTTGGGCGGAGTTATCTTCTGGCAGGGCTGCGGGCGATAATGTTTTTCACATTATCGCCGGCATCACCGCAGGAAATAACTACACCTTTTCTCGTGGCGCTATGGGGGCCATAGTGTGCGTGCAGCCGCACCGCGGTGGACGAAACCACACTGCCAGTATGCGGCCGGCCGCCCACCCATCAGATACAGCAGAATGATGCATCTAGGGGTAAGCTAGCTGGATATCTTTAGACCAGACTCGGTGTAAAATTATATCCAACCTTCGGGCCGATACGGTAAAGTCCGCGGGAGAGGCGGGCAAACACCCGCTCTCCCAGCGCGCACACAGGCCACTCTCGTGTGCGCGCAATTCAGTATTCAAATTAGGGCCGGCGGTAAAAAGAGGCGCTAGGGACACTAGCGTGTCCCTAGCGCCTCTTTTTGGACAGGAGCGGCGGCTGTCAGTGGGTTTGACAGCCGACCCTCAATTTTGCTGGCGTCGGTTCTCAAACCCGCTGACAGCCACAGGTTCGGAAACCGGACGCAGGCAAAATTGAGCGTCCGGTTTTCAACCCGCAAGCCGCGGGCCGACTTTAAATTTTTTTTTTTTTTTTTTTTAACTTTTTGTAACTTTCGGGGCCTCCGACTTAATATCGCCATGATATTAAGTCGGAGGGTGCACAGAAAAGCAGTCCAATCGCGGAGCGCACTGTACTGTATCGTCCTGCTTGTGTGGCCCGATAACCTGCCACTTAACTGGATGTCTTCAAAAGGATATCCAGTGAAGTGGCACTGTTACACTTAAAAAAATAATACTTTTGAATGTCAGTCTTCCAGTCCGGTTCCCCCCTCTCTATAAATTTCACAAAAGCCCTTGCTAGCTGAGCTTCTCCCTCGAAACCCTTCCAATCGGAAGTTTTAAAATGAAAGATAAACTATCCGCATTGGCATTCTCCTTCCCCGCCTGCGACCTTGGTGCTAGAAATGAGGGCCTCTGAATTACCACAGGTAGTGGCTGGGAGGATTACAATTAGAGGGGTGGGGGAGGGATGGAAAGGGTTACCTTTCATTTTTTTTAAATATCCTATTGGAAGGGTTTTGGGAGGGGCTCAACTGATTGGGAGGGGAACGGGGGAGATCAGGCTGAGAGGCCCTCACTCATAATTTGCTTTCACGTCCCCAGCACCACTTAAGTGGCAATATTCAGAAGAATAAAGCTGGCTAAGGCTAAAGTTATCTGACCACATGAGGCCGGATAACCTTAAACCTAACTGGCCACATTCAAAAGATAACCATTAGCTTTAAAATAAACCAGATAAATTTAGCTGGATAACTTTACTCAGATATATTCAGTCGGATGTTTATCACACTGAATATCCAGGGTTAGCCAGATAAGTTAGCCGTTTAAGGGCTTTTTTTGAATAGCGGCCAGGTTGTTCCTAGCTTGGCAGCCCCACAGCTGGAGAAGGAGCAGCAGTGTGGCTGGGGGAGAAAAGCTGGCAGAATGGGGGGAGAGGGGGGAGGACAGACAGGGCTGCCAGAGGAGAGAGAGAGAGACGCTAAAGTGGGCTGGGAGTGGAAGAGAACCTAAGCCTGGGTAGTGGCTGATAAGGGAAGGTAAGCTGAGAGGAGAAAGAGTCAGGAGGACGTAAGACTTACAAGAAAGCGCTGGGCTGAGGGTGAGGGGAAAAGGTGGAGCTGTCTGCTGCATGAGGAGAAGCACAAACAGAGGAAAGAACTAAAGCAAACTGAGGAAATGAGCGGAAGAAAGGAAAAGGCTTTTAAAAAGAGAATGAGGAGGCAGAGATGGAAATAAGAGATAGAGGAGAGTAATCAAATCACAGACACACAGGTTAGAAAGTCGTTTATTTTCATTTTGGCAAGGATTTCCTGCCATTTTTTCCCCTGTGCTTGCGAGCCAGTCTAAGACAAGGAGCTCCCAGAGGTTGCAGAAATGGCTGTTCTGTCCTCATCCAGCCCTGATCTGTGACACCAGTGTAAAGAAGGTATTTTATTGGAAGGGGAGAGGGAATGGGGTGGCCAGAGTAGCTGACAATGTCCCCTTTAAAAACTGCTCTGCTGTCAAGATCCTCAGTGAATTTTAAATCTGATACAGATTTGGGGAACAAGACTGGATTTTTTTTTTTAAAGCTCTAGTCTGGATAAAATTCACCTGGATTGAGGCTGATTTGCCCCTAGTGTTACACATCCCTAATCATAAACCTGGGCAGGCAAAGCATGGCCGTGGCATTAAGGGACTGGAGTGCTTGCCAGAGGGGAAGCTGGTCTTCCAAAAAAAGAGGGGAGGCCAGAATAAAAAATGCACATCCGTGTCTGTTATTGCCATACCACTATTAAAAAAACTAATGAAATAACAAAAAATATAGACCTTTGAGCAACATAAAATAAGATCAATAAAGAAGGCCAACAGAGGGAGAACTAGAGTTAGGAAAGAGGCTAGTTGCTCCTTTAACAGGAGGTTTTTCAATCAGAATGCAATTGTTCCTGCACCAGCACAGCACAGTATTTTCTCCCTACCCTATCCCCTTTTTCATTGCCCTGAAAATACGGAATGAACCTGATTATTGTTATAGATGGAGTTTGCGAGTTCCCGTAGCTCTACTTGTGCACCAGTTAAGTGCTGTTTGCTGGAGAGGCATTGGGTGGTACACTTTGAATTGCAACCTTTGTCCTGCTGTGGGTTTTTGTTTGTTTGACGGAAAGAAGATCTAGGTGCAGACTTTGGTGTTACCATCAGGCTTTCTACCTGATAGGGTCTGAGAAACACCCGTTGCACCAGTGAACCATGAAAAGCAATCAGTAAAATAATCTTGTTTCCAAGGCGCAGTGTGATTTCTTTCAAGTTTATCTATGGCCATCTGATGGAGGTAGGATTCCAGTGACCAGGCACCCCCAGGCACTAGGGGTGCATTTTATCAGTCGCAGGAGGGGGGAGGGGAGGTGTTGGACCTTTTGAGCGGAGGCATTTCTTTGTGGGTAGTGATAATGGGATTGGGGGATGGTGTGAGGAAGCCAGTTAACTGCTCTATGGTGGGTGTTGCTTCTCTTCGCATTTAGGCTTTGTTGGTGCACAGTGTTAATTTGGTTTTTTTTTTTAGCAAGCTGCAGTTGAAAGGGATTGGGGGGGGGAGAGAGGTGTTTGTGACAGGAAGGGCCGGGTGACTGCAGTTTGAGGTGCTGCCCGCCGTCTTTGTTTAACATTAAGGTAGGAAGAAGACGGAGAAGACCCCTCTTGACTTGCCAGGGTACCTGGCACTTTTTATGGTGTTAGCCTGGCCCTCTGGCACGGAATAGGACTTTTGATCTGGAATGTGAAGTGTATGTGTGTTTTGTTTTGGGGTTGTTTTTTTTTTACCGAGAGGGCAGAGATCCTTGATATTGTTGGACCTGCGGGGTTGCCCTGGAGGACAGCCAGCCTGTGAAGGAATTGGATTTCTCTTCCTGGGTGTGGTGTTGCATTGAGGTCACATGGTAAGTCATTGCTACCTTCTTTGCTTCGCTGAATTTTTCAAACGACCTTAGCGCACCGCTTGCAAATTTTGCGTTCCCCAAAATTCCAATAATGTCTTTCAATACACAAAAGACATAATGGCTTTCTTAAATGCTCAGGGAGCCTTATATCAGTAGCTTGAACAGGTGATGCATGGGTTTAAAGTGAAATACAGGGACTTGACTGATGGCTGGATGACATATACCTCAGAAGTTTCAAACCTGTGCTTAAACCACGCCTAGGCATATATGCTCCTTTGAGTCCAGTGTAGGTCCATGCCATTTTTATCCAGTTTGTTGCCCTGTCTCCTTTCTTATTTGTATTTTCTTGCTCCATTTTACTGCCTTACTTACCTTGGGGCAGCTAAAACATTTGTGCACAGAAAACGGGCGCGTTGCATTGGGTGCATTAGCTGCGCGAGAAATTGCATCGCGGGTATTAGCTAATAGCCTCGTCCGCATGGAATTTACATGTGAAGAGCGCTATTAGTTATGTGGTGATTTGGACACGCTAATCCCCGAATTGCACTGGGGTTTATGGAAGCGCTTCCAAAACACATGCCGCTGCGCACGGTATTACATCGGCCTCCTTGTGTTTACTGTAAAATGCAGCCCACAGAGCTCAAATGAATGTAGGGATAGGACATATAAACATCTAGGGACCGATGCAATAAAATGCACCCAGCCTAGAGCACAGCTTAATGAGCGGTTGCGGATGCACGTGTGTTCATAACCCCCGATACAATAAGGGGATCAGCGTGTCCAAAACGCACATCCAAATAAAGGTGTAGCTAATAGTGCTCATCTCATGTAAATACAATGGGGACAATGTAATATTATGCAAGCAATAAATAGCGTGTGTCCAAGCTGGACGCACGTTTTTGAACGCACACACATTCTCTCTCTTGGGCGCCTGTCTTTCATTCTAATGAGCTGGTGCGCTAAAAGGGATGCGCAATGGATAATCTGTGTGTCCCTAGCGCATCCATGCCATCGAGCGTCCAGGAGAAGTGGCTGGGCGCAGGTAAGGAAAACAGACACTCAATTTTCTGAGCTATCCATTCACTGGTTAGGAAAGTGGGCGCTCGTAAATTGAGCTTCCCTTTTCCTAACCTAATTGCTGTCAAGTTTTTTATTGCTTTTAGTTTTTTTTTGTTGCAGCTCTCTGTGGTTCCTCCTGCTTAATAGCGCAAAATATCAAGTAGGAGGAACCACAAAAAAAACCCCTATATTTTTTGCTTTTCTGAGCATGGCTTGGGGTGCCTCAAAAAATGCCAGCTCTGGGCTGGCATTAATTTTCATTAATTTTTGAGCGTTAAAATGTGTGCGGCGGCCGCACATTTTTTTTTTTTTAGATCGAGGTACTAGCTAATAGCCTCATCAACATGGCATTTGCATGTGATGAGTGCTATTAGCTATGCGCTGGTATGGACTTGCGTTTTGGACGTGCTAATCCCAATATTGCATTGGGTGTATGTCTAGTGCATCCAAGATTCGCGTCCAACCGCGCATTTAGCGACGCGCTGGGTTCAGCACCCGATATTACATCGGCCCCCCCATGTACATGAGGCTGCTAGCTATTACCCCACAATGCAAAAAATCCTCGTGTGCCCGAGGTGCACTTTTTACCCATAAAGTAATAACTTAATGTTACTTCCCACAGGTCAAGATCTCCCCACAGGTCAAGATCTCAACTTAAAAACAAACAAAAACCTGCTTTTCTATGGCTCCTCCTACTTAGTATCATCGTGGATACTAAGTAGGAAGAGCCACAGAAAGCAGCAGCATCCAAAAAAAAAGTCTTGACATAAAAAGAAAATTTCGGGGTGCACAATATACACCCACGATATACAAGCTCCGGGCCGTGTATATTATGCATGCATATTGTGCTGGTAAATATCTGCTGCGGGAAAAAACAGACATTTTGTAAATTAAGCATCCATTTTCCTAACCTAGGCACAGCCACATCTCCTGGGTGCCCGATGCCATGGATGTGCTAGGGACGCACAATTTATCTCTAGCGTGCCCGTTTTAGTGTGGCAGCTCATTTACATATTGCATTTGGCACCCAGGAAAGATGGATGCGCTTGCATTAGAAAACATGCGCCCAGTTTAGATGTATGTTTTTTACGTGCACTTTATTGCATAGACTTGCTAGTGCAGATAGGATCAAAAGGCACATTATATATTGGCTGTGCATTTATTATACACACAGCCAAACATTTCAATAAACTAACTCTCTCTGAAAAGCGAATGTGAGTGCTCATCCTTGACTACTTAATTGCATACAGTTTTAACTGGCTGATGCAATACTTTTCGCTGGCTGCAGCGCACGGCTCAACACGCGATTGGATGCGTGTCCATAATCCCCGATGCAAAACGGGGGTTAGCGCACCCAAATGAGCGTCCAACTGAGTGCATAGCTAATAGAGTTCATCCCACATAAATTCATGTTGATGATGCTATTATTTCCGCCTGCCCCGGAACAGGCATTAATGAGTAGCCCAAAAAGTTTACAGAAAAGCAGAAAATACTGCTTTTCTGTAGTTCCTCCGACTTAATATCGTGGTGATATTAACAGATCGATACTCTAAGGCCGCGGTAGAAACAGTGCGGCAGTGTCAGGCGCACCCTCGTTCCCCGCACGCACAGTTCTCTTCACCTACCGCTCGATACTCTCTTCAAATTGCATGCAAATGCATGCCGCGGCTGCGAAGCCTTAGGCAAGCGTTAGGCCTGCGCAACCCATTTTACTGTATAGAGCGCCTATACAGTATCCTGGGTTCGCGGGCCTAACGCTTCACGGCCGCGCTGGTACCTGTCATTTCAAATGTCATTTCAAATGACATTTGAAATGACAGGTACCAGGAAGTGGACAGTTGTGTTCCCCGATGCTCGGCAAACTTTCTCCCCCTCACCTGCCCTGGCCCCGTCCGGTCTCCGGTGCAGCCCCAGTCCTGTCCCCTCCTCCCGAAGCAAAAAAAAAAAACCGAAAAAGTAGCAAGGCTCAGGCCTGCTACGGTAGTCCCTTCTCCCTTCTCCTCTCCTCCCGATTTCGGCGCTCAAGGCGGCCGGGTGGGCGTGCATTCATCCAGGCAGAGGGAGCCGGCGGCGAAAGCGGCCTCCGGCTCCCTCTGCCTGGATGAATGCACGGCCCCGCCGGCAGTGAATGAATGCCCGTGCGATTTCGGCGCTCAAGGCGTGACGTCACGACGCTTGACGTCACGGCATGTGACTGCCTTGAGCGCCGAAATCGCACGGGCATTCATTCACTGCCGGCGGGGGCCGTGCATCGAACACGCGCCCACCTGCCCGCCGGCTCCCACCGCCGCCTGGATCCAACGCGCGTCCACCCACTCGCCGGCTCCCGCCGCTGCCGCCGCCTGGATGAACGGGCGCCCACCCGCCCGGCTCCCGCCGCCGCCTCGATGACCGCACGCCTGGGGGATCAGGAAAGTGACAGGTATTTATACATATATATAAACAACTTACGCTGCAATGTTTTTTACACTTTACTCCCTTTGGTTTTACCCCCATTTTTTACACTTTATTCCCGTTTTAATTTTTGAACACCACACTAACACCACACTAACACCAAGTAGAGGGTAGGCGGTAAACTAACAGGTTAAGGACGCGGCAAAATAGCGGGTAACAAAGGAGATAATCTGAGCGCGCGTCACAGTATCGGAGGGAATAGCTAATTCCTTCATTATACAGCTAATTCGTTCATTTACATATCATATACATGCTGCGTGCGGAAAGGGTTATGCGTCTGTTCTAAGAAGCGCCAAGGACGTGTGAAACTGGAGACTGTATCGCTGGATCGCCTTACGCGTCCGAATTGTGCGCTCCCAGCACGTTACAGACGGGAAATCTTCAACCGCACGTTACAGTATCGACCTGTTAGTCGGAGGAAGCAAATAAGGAAAAACCTTAAAAAAAGAAAAAAAGATTAAAAAGCGTGCCAACAGTCAGGTTAGGAAAAGGGACGCTCGTAAAATTGAATGTCCTATTTTCCTAACCCGCTGACAACCACCTCTCCTGGGCACCCGCTGCCAAGCAGGCGCTGGGGTGCACAATTTCCCCTAGCGCCTCCTTCTTACCGTGGCAGCTCATATAAATATACATCGGGCACCCCAGAGAGGTGCATCGGCGTGGTTAGGAGAGTGGGCACTCAGTCATGAGCGCCCGTTTTCCGCACACCAGTATTCAGTGCATAAGATTCTTAATTAAAATCTGACGTTGAAAATCCCTTATTTTACCTGGGGAAATGGGCTGTTTGATTATTGCCCACACGCTACTTAGGTAAATGTTCGCTCCCATTTCAATAATCTTGAATTCCTCAGCTCAGTGTGCAGCAGGGTCAAACAAGCAAATAGAATGCTAGGAATTATTTGGAAAGGAATGAAGAATAAAACTGAGAACATCATAATGCCTCTGTTTAGATGGCTGGGAACCTGAGGGTGGTGCAGGGGGCTAGACTGGCACTGACCCCGCCCCCCCCCCAGTCCTAATATATATATTTTTTTAATTGAGATGAAGGCGCTTTGGGGAGGGTTGGCCCAGCAGGGCTGAGCCTTTGAAGCTCGGATGGGAGGGAGGAGGGGGACTACCATGGTCCAACAAAACTTTAACTTTTTGTCCTGTCATTTTTTTTGCTTTGGATCTACTCCTTTTTCGCTTTTCTCACTTTTAGGGACTTAAGCAGCACCCACAAAAAATAGCGTGCTATGCACAGAGACCTTAGCATGCATGCATGCTATCCGAGACAAAAATAGATGTTGGCGTGTAGGCGCATGCAAACGAAGGGACATCGTATGCAAGTAAGGTTTTAATGGGCACATGCAAAATAGCACGATATGCACTCCTCCATAGGCTAATTAACATGTGCTGACTAATGCCTAAACTTTAACTGGTCAATTTTAGGCTTGCCTGTGAGCAGATCTATAGTAATCGGGGAACATGTTAGGTGGAGTAGTAAGACTAATAAAAAAAAAAGATTGTAGGCCTACTTTCCCCTAATGTCCCCCACCCAAGGTCCAATGTTTGGCCCTCCTGGGCCAAATCTGCAGCCCCTTACCCCCTCAAAAAACCTTTTCTTTTTGTTTTGAATATCTATGTGTCTCAGCCAGTCTCAGTCACAGCCCTCCATCCCAGTCCCCATCAAAAGATCACAAAATGTGTAATCTCCAGGGCCTTCTCCTCTCTCCCAGCTGAACCCATAGCTTCCCACCCTCCTGGTACCTTCATGGTTGATCCAGTCCTGGTTTTCCCCATTGCATGCAGGGACTTGTTCTCATTTCCCTCATGCATTCCATAAGAAAAAGCAAGACTACAAGTCTCTGCATGCAGGGGAGTAAAACCAGAACTGGATCAACCTGTCCTGAAAAAGTGAGCGGGTCGGTGCAGTAGGAGAGAGAGAGAACGTGATGACGTCATGTGATCATCGACTGGGGCGGAAATAAACCCGTGCACACTATTGAAAGGGCTCAGCCGCCAGCATACATTGTGACTGAAAGATGAAGGCGATATCATACCTCACAGTGTAGCAGGCACAAGGGTTTGACTGCCAGGTACTTGCGACTTGGATTGGCCATGTTACGAGCTCGCGTGGTCGTCTCCAGCGGGTGGTGAGCCCTTGGGCCACGGCAGGACTCAAGGAGGAGCCCAAAGCCACACCGTGGGAGGTGAGCTGAGCAGGCATGGGGAGCCAGGCGGGTACAAAAGCAGGGAGTCCGACCCTCAGCCAGACCTGCACGCCCATGGTAGCCAACACTGGGAAGTTGACTGATGAATGGTCCTCCGACTGTTCCCGGCCCTTTCGGACCTGCCGCTGGGGACGGCAATGGGCGGCAGGCCGGACAGAGGCGAGGCCAGACAGAGTCCTTACACTGAAGACATCGTAGACAAGGCAGGTGCAAACAACGAAGATGAGGGCTGGAAGGAAGACATGGCACTGTCCATCGGGGCGCCCTACTCAGCCCACCCGTGGGAATGAGTCGCGGACCACCCCGTCCCAGACGCGCCCTACACAGCCCAGGAAGGCTGGTCGCAGACCACGCTGAGGAAAGGAGGGTGCACCAGGAAAGGTCCAGTCGAGAAGGAACTCCGATGCCGGGACCAATGACATCCGAAGCCCCGTCGGCTGGCAGGAACAGAAGCTCAAGAGCCCGGGGGACGAATCCCTCCTGTTGGCCAAACCAGGGCCCAACAGGCCAGAAGGCTCAGGAGCCAGATGAGGACATCAAGGAAGAGCAGGAACTGGATCAGACATCAGGTAACACATCAAGGCAAACATCAGTAACATCAGGTAGCGGACATCAAAACAGGACACCAAGGCAGAGACACTGGACAGGGACCCATCAAGGCATAGGCGATCACGGAGGACCTGGATCGGCAAGGTTACAGACAACTGTAGAGCCCGATCCGAAGGCCAGTTGCAAGTGACAAGAAAGTCCTTATATACTGGAGGTTGTAGGCAACTCCCTGGGAGGAGTTTGCCAGGATCGCCCCTCACTGGTCCTATAAGTAAGGTGGAGAGCTGCGGGCCAGCCCCTAGGGAAACGGGCGTGGCTGGAAACCAGGAAGTCCAAACAGCCAAGCAAGCCACAGGAACAGCTAGGCCTCTCAGGCCCTGGAGCAAGTCCCGGATGGAACACAGGCGAGGCCCTGGCTTCGGAGCGGCCTCCGGTGGAAGGTGAGAGACTACCTGTAGCGCAGCAACAGGGGGGATCGTAACAGGCCACTGTTGGAAACAGGATACTGGGCTTAATGGACCCTTCCAGTATGGCATATCTTATATCTTAAGTTATGTTGTTATGATTGTATCGATCATTCCTTTTATGAAGGCGGGTAGTTTGGCCAAAGATCATTGTTGGCATTACACATCTTGAGTCAGAACAGCATCCTGGGTATTGAGGGCTTCTTTGATGTCAATAGTTCATGTTTTTTTTGGTTTTTTTTTTTACTACAGAGCTCTCTTTGGAGAGCCTTGAGGCTCCACCAGACTACGTTATCTGGCAGTTCTCCCTCCAGAATGTTAGCACCACTTTACTCTGTTCTCACGGGATTCAAATTCAGGTCCCATCTTGGGATCAGATTCTCTCTCCCGCTTCTACCCTCAGTACTGTTTCCGTTTGCCCGGCTTCCTTTTATACATGTGACATGGTAGGAGCACAAGATGGCACCGGCCATCCATTGCTCCTACCATGTGACATGGGCCGACCAATGGCACCGGTAGCCCCTGTGACATAGTAAGGTCAAAGGCTATCGGCGCCATTTTGAATACCGGCAGCCGAGGGCGTGAGTGCAGGAGATGGCTCCCGGACCCCCCGCTGGACCACCAGGGAGTTTTGGTAAGTCTTAGTGCTGAATGAGTGTTTTGTTAAATTTTAAGCGTTAACTCCTGGTCAGAGGTGCAGTAAAGGTCCTGAGACCAGTGTTAGTCTATGGAACTGGGTCTGGAGTTCAGGGTGCGGGGATGCAGTACTGGGCTTTATGGACAGAAAACATGATTTGTGTACAAAATATGATTTATGCATACACAATAGTTTCTGTGCATTTATATTTTATGCACGGAAAATATGGTTTATTTGCACAGATCTCATTGAAATTTCCACAGCTCAGCTCTTCCTCCTCTTCCCTATGTTCCACTCATAGGAAATTGCCATACTCAGTCAGACAAGGGTCCATCAAGCCCAGCATCCTGTGTCTAACAGTGGCCAATCCAGGCTACAAGTACCTAGCAAGTACCCAAACACTAAGTTGCTCCCATGCTCTGATGCCAGTAGTAGCAGTGGCTATTTCTAAGACAACTTGATAAATAGCAGTTAATGGACTTCTCCTCTATGAACTTATCGAAACCTTTTTTAAACCCAGCTACACTAACCACATCCTCTGGCAACAAATTCCAGAGCTTAACTGTGCGTTGAGTGAAAAATAATTTTCTCCTATTAGTTTTAAATGTGCTACTTGCTAACTTCATGAAGTGCCCCCTAGTCCTATTATCCGAAAGAGTAAATAACTGATTCACATTTACCCATTTATTATTTCTTTATTTTATTTAACATGTTTTGTATACTGTCATTCGGTTTCGCCATCAGAACGGTTTACAGTAGAGATGTGAATCGTGTCCTCGATCGTCTTAACGATCGATTTCGGCTGGGAGGGAATCGTATTGTTGCCGTTTGGGGGGGTAAAATATCGTGAAAAATCGAAAAAACGTAAAATCGCAAAACCGGCACATTAAAACCCCCTAAAACCCACCCCCGACCCTTTAAATTAAATCCCCCACCAAATGACTTAAATAACCTGCGGGTCCAGTGGCGGTCCGGAACGGCAGCGGTCTGGAACGGGCTCCTGCTACTGAATCTTGTTGTCTTCAGCCGGCGCCATTTTCCAAAATGGCGCCGAAAAATGGCGGCGGCCATAGACAAACACGATTGGACGGCAGGAGGTCCTTCCGGACCCCCGCTGGACTTTTGGCAAGTCTTGTGGGGGTCAGGACGCCCCCCCCAAGCTGGCCAAAAGTTCCTGGAGGTCCAGCGGGGGTCAGGGAACGATTTCCCGCCGCGAATCGTTTTCGTACGGAAAATGGCGCCGGCAGGAGATCGACTGCAGGAGGTCGTTCAGCGAGGTGCCGGAACCCTCGCTGAACGACCTCCTGCAGTCGATCTCCTGCCGGCGCCATTTTCCGTACGAAAACGATTCGCGGCGGGAAATCGCTCCCTGACCCCCGCTGGACCTCCAGGAACTTTTGGCCAGCTTCGGGGGGGCCTCCTGACCCCCACAAGACTTGCCAAAAGTCCAGCGGGGGTCCGGAAGGACCTCCTGCCGTCCAATCGTGTTCGTCTATGGCCGCCGCCATTTTTCGGCGCCATTTTGGAAAATGGCGCCGGCTGAAGACAACAAGATTCAGTAGCAGGAGCCCGTTCCGGACCGCTGCCGTTCCGGACCGCCGCTGGACCCGCAGGTTATTTAAGTCATTTGGGGGGGGGGTTCGGGAGGGTGGGGGATTTAATTTAAAGGGTCGGGGGTGGGTTTTAGGGGGTTTTAGTGTGCCGGCTCACGATTCTAACGATTTATAACGATAAATCGTTAGAATCTCTATTGTATTGTGTTCCATAACGGTTTAAGACGATATTAAAATTATCGGACGATAATTTTAATTGTCCTAAAACGATTCACATCCCTAGTTTACAGTACCATTTACATCAGAACGCCATCAGAATGGTTTACATTCTAGACCTCTCATGATTTTGAAGACTTCTATCACATCCCCCCTCAGCTGTCTCTTCTCCAAGCTGATCAGCCCTAACCTCTTTAGCCTTTCCTCATAGGGGAGCTGTTCCATCTCTTTTATCGTTTTGGTCGCCCTTCTCTGTACCTTCTCCATCGCAACTATATCTTTCTTGAGATGCGGCGACCAGAATTGTACACAGAATTAAAGATGCAGTCTCACCATGGAGCGATACAGAAGCATTATGACATTTTCCGTTTTATTAACATTCCCTTCCTAATAATTTCTAACATTCTGTTTGCTTTTTTGACTGTTGCAGCACACTGAGCTGACGATTTCAATGTATTATCCACTATGACACCTAGATCTTTTCCCTGGGTGGTAGCTCCTAATATAGAACTTAACATGGTGGAACTACAGCATGTATTATTTTTCCCTATATGCATCACCTTGCACTTATCCACATTAAATTTCATCTACCCTTTGGATGCCCAATCTTCCAGTCTCACAAGGTCCTCCTGCAATTTATCACAATCCACATGTGATTTAACTTCTCTGAATAATTTTGTATCATCTGCAAATTTGGTTACTTCACTCGTCATATTCCTTTCCAGATCATTTATAAATATATTGAAAAGCACCAGTCCAAGTACAGATCCCTGAGGCACTCTACTGTTTACCCTTTTCCACTGAGAAAATTGACCATTTAATCCTACTCTCTGTTTCCTGTCTTTTAACCAGTTTGTAATCCATGAAAGGACACCACCTCCTATCCCATGGCTTTTTAGTTTCCTTAGAAGCCTCTCATGAGGACTTTGTCAAATGCCTTCTGAAAATCCAAATACACTACATCTACCAGTTCACCTTTATCCACATGTTTATTAACCCCTTCAAAAAAAGAAGCAGATTTGTTAGGCAAGACTTCCCTTGGGTAAACCCATGCTGACTGTGTTCCATGGTATCTGAAATAGCATTTTTTTGAACTAAATGTTATGATTCTCCAGTTTTTTCTGTCCTTTATTTCCTGGCTACTCTAGCCCCCAAGTTCATTCTCCCTGTTATTTGTACCTGCGCTTCGGCCTTCCTGTTATATGGTTATGTTCAGTTAATCCCTAAGTTTGATGTAAACCGGCCTGATATGAAGCTTGTCATGAAGTTCGGTATAGAAAAATGTTAAATAAATAAATAAATAAATGAATGAATTAATTAATTAATTCAATTTTAGCTGGGAAACGAATAAGAATGAACGCATTAACGTATTGGGGGGGCCCCCCTTGCCAAATGCAACATATCTGCCCCCCGACGAATATGAATTCCGAATGCAACGTATGGCGTCCCTCTGCACATCCCTAGTACACAATCTTATTTATAACCTTCAGGACTGCTCCTTCCCAGCTTGACTCTTGATCCCTGGTGGGGGGGGGGGGGGGGATTCTTTCTATGGGGGGAGACTCTCGTCTGTGGCCCAGACAGTGGGGTATAATCCTGTGTATTGGTAGCTTTGGCAATCCCAGGAGGGAGATGCTGTGAAAGAGCAGGCAGGACCAGGAACTGGGTATTAAATAATAATTTACTAATTCATTTAAGGTAAAACAATAATTTACTGATTTATTTAAGATAAAATAAATCCCATCCTTAAAACTTGTGCAGTTTAACAGTTGATTCTTGTTCAGTTTAGAGTGTTTCACTGTGGATAGGTGTCCTTTTATTTCAGCAAACTGGTCGAGCTTTCCATGGTGGTGTATATTGTGCACTCAAAGCTCTCCCAGCAGCTTAACCGGGATTCCTAGGTCAGAAATACCATTCTAGCATAGCAAAAATCCTACCTTACAGTCTAGCGTCTCCCAAACACCCAGCTCTATATTCTAGTCCCATGCTTGTGGAGATTCCAGACGGGGGTCTCCTTGATCTTACATCGCTCTTTGTACTTGTTCTATATTGGTGATTCTTTGGGTAGAAAAGTTTTAGGATGGGAACCTGCTGACCCAGCCAGGCTTCCAGTGAGGAGGGGAGGCCAAAAAAACCTCCTCACAACAAAAGAGTTATACTTTCTTCTACATAAACCTTTCTAGACTTGACTTCTGCTGTCACAGGTGCCTGCCGCATTCATAGGGAGAATGGAATCACTGGTCTTTAGGCTCTGCACTCTGAATCCAGCCAGCGAGGATAGCCTTCATCAGAGGAACAGAGTGAAATACAGTCCCTTATGTGGTAAAGTTCTTCCAGCCTTCACGCACCTCACACAACCAAGCCTGACACAGATGCTTGCTACATTCAGGGGTGAATGGACTCACTGGTCTTCAGTCAAGGAGTGCAAGTTCCCAAAGGATTCAGGCCAAAAAGATATCCTTACTGTAACTAAATATCTAGAATCCACTGGCAGGTTGTGCACAGCAAATCCCCTGCCAAAAAGGGAAAACTGGTGAGGCAGGGAGGGAAAAATCTCTACATCTTGTCTCTCTGGTGTCTACTCTGCACTCAGTATAGCCACGCCCTAAACCACTAAATGGCTGGTTATAAAAGGACCTGAGTAATCAATAAGAACATGCCATACTGGGTCACACCAAGGGTCCATCAAGCCCAGCATCCTGTTTCCAACAGTGGCCAATCCAGGCCATAAGAACCTGGCAAGTACCCATGTTACCGTTGCTAGTAATAGCAGTAGCTATTTTCTAAGTCAACTCAATTAATAGCAGGTAATGGACTTCTCCTCCAAGAACTTATCCAACTCTTTCTTAAACACAGCTATACTAACTGCACAAATACATCCTCTAGCAACAAATTCCAGAGTATAATTGTGCGTTGAGTGGAAAAGAACTTTCTCCGATTAGTTTTAAATGTGCCACATGCTAACTTCATGGAGTGCCTCCTAGTCTTTCTATTATCTAAAAGAGTAAATAACCGATTCACATCTACCCGTTGTAGACCTCTCATGATTTTAAACACCTCTAATCATATCCCCCCTCAGCCACCTCTTCTCCAAGCTGAAAAGTCCTAACCTCTTTAGTCTTTCCTCATAGGGGATCTCTTCCATTCCCCTTATCATTTTGGTCCGTCTTCTCTGTACCTTCTCCATCGCAATTATATCTTTTTTGAGATGCGACAACCAGAATTATATACAGTATTCAAGTTGCGGTCTCACCATGGAGCGATACAGAGGCATTATGACATTTTCCGTTTTATTCACCATTCCCTTTCTAATAATTCCCAACATTCTGTTTGCTTTTTTGACTGCCGTAGCACAATGAACCAACGATTTCAATGTGTTATCCACTATGATGTCTAGATCTCTTTCTTAGGTGGTAGCACCTAATATGGAACCTAACATTGTGTAACTATAGCATAGGTTATTTTTCCTTATATGCATCACCTGGCTCTCTTAGGTGGGAGGAGGGCAAGAGGGGATGGATAGCTCAAGATGTTTTAGAAAAGGGAAATGGAACTAAGTCATGTAGTGATGGCCTGGAGGGTCTGAACACATATGCATTCTAATTACATGTATACACTATATGCTAACAATTTAGAGCATAGCTCGTTAAGTAGCATTTTGGGGAGGGAGGGAGAGAGAGAGAGAGAAACTAGCCATAATGCCCTCACACTAGATTGGTATTTATATCTTTATGGGAGGCCCACCTAGTCACTTGAGATGAGGTTTAGGTATTAGTGTAGGGGTTAGGGGCCACTTTGATATTCAAAGTGAGACATACGAACAGAACAGTGCTCTCTTGTGAAGATTTGATGACCTTCGGAGTGAGGAAACTCACCCAAAGATGACATTTGTACAATATTCTCTCAACCTAGAATGATGTTACCCAGGTAGAGAGTCCATCAAGCTAGGTTAAGTGCACAAAGTTATTAAAAAAAAAAAAAAAAAAGTGCAGCACAGACCTGATGGTCTGATTCTCCGTCCCTACTCAATATACGAGAAAGGGACCCTGCCAGGCCAAACCCCCCACTCCTCCCCAATCCCCTTCTTGTAAACTTAAAATATTTACATATCTCAGGTTTGGTCATGGCTTCATCCTTCCCCCTGTTGCCAAAAATTACATTGCAAAACCCCCGCCTCTCACTCTCTCTCCCCACCCCAATTCTAACCCACACCCATTCAAGAAACCCCTTCCAGCCACCAGGTTCATGGTATGTGATGACCACTCCCAGCGGCATCCAGAGTTGCTCTGACAGCAACGCTGGAAATGTGAGCGATCAGTGTTGCTATCAGAATACGGTACTGACAAATATATATATGCTAAAAACTATGCTAAAAATATATATATGCTAAAAACTTTGTAGTTCAAGTTTTAGTTCACAAGCCCTTAAGTAAATATATGCTTAGGGAACATCTGGTAGATGAATTGCAAGATATTTTACCATTTTGCTGCAGTGCCAGTGTTGTAAATTTACATAGTACTCACTACTAGTAATGATAATAATGAAAGTTTAGATATCAGTGTGTTCTATTTATAAGTGAAATACTCTGTGTGACAGATATATACATTATGCATACATCCAGGAATATATTTGAATGTTGTTGCGTACCTCATAGTCTTATCATTTGTATAACTGTGTTTTCTACATAGTAAAGGAATAGCATTCATGTATTGTTTTTTAGAGTGTGATTCAGCCGAACCTTTTGGTTTGGCTTTTGTTATTGGCCCGCCGCAGGAAATTTCGTTTTCCCGCGGTTCAGGCCAATTTTTTTTCGGCTGCCCCAAAATGAAAATCCCAAACCTACCCCAACCCTTCAAATTTAATTAATTACAAACCCCCCCCCCACCCAAAGACTTGCCATCTTAAAAAATGGCACGGGCCATCCATTGCTCCTACCATGTGACAGGGGCCGACTAATGGTACCGGTAGCCCCTGTCACATGGTAAGGGCAAAGAGCCACCGACGCCATTTTGATTAGTGGCAGCCAACGGCCCGAGAGGGGGAGATCGCTCCCGGGACCCTGCTGGACTACCAGGGACTTTCGGCAAGTTTTGGGTGGGGTTGGGCAAGTCTTGGGGAGGTTGGGAGGGTGGGGGGTTGCAATTAATTAAATTTGAAGGGTTGGGGTGTGCTTGGGTTTTTTTTTATGTGCCCTTTCTCTCCCCCCAAAAAAACAATAAGAAAACCACATGAAATTTCATGGGTTTTCCTATTGTTTTGTCGGCCCCCTGCAACGCAGCGAAATAGGAAATATCATCTCTATTTCCTATTTCGTTGCAAACTAATGCACGTTTTTTTAATACATGTGTTTCATGTACAGATTTCGTATTGAAAAAAAGTTTGTGAATCCCCTAGGATGGTCTGTATTCTAGCACAATTTATACTCAAAACATGATCATATATTTATTTAATGGGGTTATCTCTCCCAATGAGAGAGAGAGAACCCCACTGAATAAATAACTTGGACAAAAAGCTATATTTTGATTATTTATTCAAGAATAAATATCCTTGTGAAAAAGTATGTGACCCCTTCATTCAGTAACTGTTGGCACCTCCATGAGAAGCAATAACTTCAACTGAACTTTTCCAGAACTGTTTATCTGTTTCTCGCATTCCCTTGTGGAATATTGGCCCATTATTCCATGCAGAGCTGTTTCTGCTCTGTGACATTTGAGGGCTTCTTCCATGAACAGCTCACTGCAGGTCTTTTTAAAAGAGATTAGTTTGGAACTTTGACTTCCCAATCCAAAACATGAAATCTCTTCCTCACTCATTCTGTAGTAGATTTGCACTAATGTTTAGGGTGGTTGTTATGCAGCATAACTTATTTTCAGCCCAGCTTCAGCTCACAAATAGATGACCTGACATTCTCTTCTACAATTTTCTTAAAATAAAGCATAATTCATGGCTACAAAGGTAGGTCCTGATGCAGCAAAGCAGCCCCACACTGTGCTACGTCTATAACCATGCTTGACAATAGGGATGAGGTTCTTACTATATGGAAGGCAATGTTTGTGGAAATTCCAACAAAACATTTGTTGTGCCTGAAAGGTTCAATTTTTGATTCATCTGTCAAGAGAACAGGAAGCCTTGTGGGTCATCCAGATGCTCTCTGGCGAGCCTGAAGTAGGCAGCAATGTTGCTTTTTTCAGATCAGTGGTTTCTTCCTAGCTATCCTTCCATGAACCTCATTCTCATTCAGCTTTTTTCCTGATGGTTGACACATGAGCCCTCACATCAGCTGCAGCAAGTGAGGCTTGCAGATCTTTAGATGTTGCTTTGGAGTTTTGTGGCATTGTGTTTGATTTTCTGGTTTGCATTTGGTGTGACCTTGGCAGGATGACTACTCATGGGTAGAGTTGCTGTAGTCAGTGTTTTCCATTATAGACTATGGATGGATGGAGCCCCAACTGTTTGGAAATTGTCTTGCACTCTGTCCAGACAGATGAACATCAATTACCGTACTTGTTTTTGTAAGTCCCCTGAAATTTCTTTCGATCATGACATGATAAGTTCCCATTTGGTGAAGATCAAATTTATAACCTTTTGGACTTTTAGGGGTAGATTTTATAAATTTACGCGCACTCGTACTTTTGTTCGTGCACCAGGCGCGAACAAAAGTACGCTGGATTTTATAAGATACGCGCGTAGCCGCAAGTATCTTATAAAATCCGGGGTCGGCGCGCACAAGGGGGTGCACATTTATGCAACCTGTGCGCGCCGAGTCCGGCGCGCGCTGCCTGTTCCCTCCGAGGCCGCTCAGAAATCGGAGCGGCCTCGGAGGGAACTTTCCTTCTGCCTCCCTTCACCTTCCCCTCCCTTCCCCTACCTAACCCCCCCTACCTTTGTTGGCAGATTTACGCCTGCCAGCGAGCTGCTGGCGCGCCATCACCCGACCCGGGGGCTGGTCCGGAGGCAGTGAATGAAATGAAGAGATGAGGCATGGGGGTGGCTTACGGGAATGACAGCTACTACCGCCCCCGGTCCCACTCCCTCCCGCCCCTTTACGAAGCCCCGGGACGTACGCGCCGGCAGCCTATGCAAAATAGGCCGCCGGCGCCCTGCGCGCGTAAATCCGGCTGGATTTACGCGCGCAGGGCTTTTAAAATCCGGCCCTTACTGTATATAGGATAGAATGCCCGAACTCAGTCATGCACATTTGCTCTACCGGGTGTTTTCCTTGTTAGCAGGAGGCTATTTAAGCATCTGATTCTAATTAGACAATTATTTGGCCTAAGGGAACTAGGCATTCACTTACTATTTCACACGCACTTTATTCTGAATTAGTCCTGTTAATTCCTATTATTGTGTCTCGAGAGGTATGGAATTATTTATACCTTTTTATTGTACAGGAAAAGTCTGGTTTTAATTAAACAAGGGCATCATGGAAAGAACTTGATATTCTCATTATACTTGAAGTTCACAAATGTTTTTCTCAGCATCGTATTACAGCACTAACACCTAGCTCCTGAATCACTTGTCACTTGACTCAAGTCACAAGGAAAGGAAATTCCAGGCATCCCCCTCACTCAACCATTTACAGTTTGAACCAGTGGTGTTTAAACATTTTTTGGGGGGGCTTGACCACCTTACACTGAATTCTCTTCTTCCCTCAGTCCATTAAATTTCCATTGATTATATCGTGCAAACACTGAACACAAAATTGAAAGGGGTATAAATCCCTTGCAGGCACTGTATCCTGTTTTATTCCTTAACGCTGAAGACACACAATGTTCACATTGTTGGCATCACGAAAGGAAGTGACTCTTTCATTTCCAGTCCTCACAGAAGACTCCGCTCTTCGTTGTTCAACCCCCAGTACAGGCTGGCACTCTCGACAAGCACTGTGAACTAGAAGGATTGGGCCTGCTTCCATTCAGCATGGATGTCAGTTTGCCTGCACTCAAGGCCAGGTGGCAGCAGGAGCTGGATTTTCTAAGTTCAACAGACACATCTCCATTTGTCTGTGAAAATAAATAGTCCTGACGACATTTCATGTCTTTGGGCAATATAAAATGGCTTGTGTGCAAGATTCTCTCCACCTGACCAGCTCGGACAGCAATGTAACAGTGCACACACACACACACACGGGGCACTATGTGAGTACTGTATTAACGCAAACTTTAATTAGAAAAAGATTTTCGTAGTGGCAGTGTAACGCAGAATTTTATGCTTAGTGAACTTGTACCTACAAAGGCCTCCTTTTCGTGATTTTGGCATGAACACTCCTCTGGATTTGCACAGGGGATTGTAAAACATGAGCTTCACCCCGTCTAATTTAAAAGTCCTCTTCAGTCTCTGGGAAAGAAACCATAAAAGCTTGCAGCCTTGAAGACTGACGTTACTGTTCTCAGATTGGAAACTTGCGTTAAATGTGTGCTCTTTTGTATCCAATATATATGTGCGCAGACTTTTTTGTTTGGGGAAAAAAGTGAAATCACTAGATAGTCATCCTTTTTGTCCACTCCCTCTGTGCCCCAGAAATGTTGCCTGAGATTATTATTATATGCATAGCTCTGTGCAGTAATGGGCTGTTTTGTAAGCGATTCACAAGCCCACTTGCCTGGTTTATTGACAACATTAGGGAGATAACACAAATGCTTTAGGGAACTAGGGGTTCATTGCTTTGTTTATGGTGAACCCAGTCTAATAATAATCCTCACTCACCCCAGAGTAGCATTTCATTTCAGTCTCTCCTTTTTATTTTTTCATGGAAAACATTCTCAGAGCAGAATGTGTCCGAGCTGAGACTGAAACGTGGATATAGAAACATGAGGAGCTAAGCCACGGCAGACCCAGGGTGCACAGACTTACTCTTCTGTGGGTCTAACAGACGGGACCACCTGAGTTTTCTCTTTAGCTGACAGGAGTTTGCTGTGTAAAGCAATGGGCAGTAGAGGGGGAGCCGTTGTTAGGCTCCTGCTCTTTCGCTTGGGGGAAGGGATTCTGGGGAAAATAGTTTGGAATGGAGCCAATATTATTATCCAGTCTTCAAAGAGGGAAGTCATATGAATCTATGCATGAAAATGGCCAGGTTTATGGAAATAAGTGGTGCGTTTTGTCTTCCCAGAAATATGGTATGGATAAAGCAAGGTCCCTAATTTCCTGTGGCAGGAATTAGGAAATCCTTCACCAAAGTGTTTTTTTTTTTTAAGATTCTGTTGCAGTTGTGCAGAAATTGCATAAATTAGCATATATTACTTACTGTGTAAAAAACAGTTTTTAAAGCTTTTATTTTTTTAATTTGTGTGCGTGCGCATACGGAATTCCTATTATTCCTTTTCCATTTAATGTTTCTTTTTTATTTTCATTCCCATTGTCTCTTTCTCTCTGTCATCTTGCCCCACATTCTCACTCTTGCTGTCGTCTACTTTTCTTTACCCCTCCTAAAAGGGCTTATTTTCCTCCAGTATCTCTTCTCCTTTACCCAATTTATTCTTTCCTTGAGTCTCTGCCTATCATGATTGAGGAAGTGAGCCCTTATGCCGCTGTTACGTTTCCACAGCCTATCTCGGGGGTGGCTCAAGGTAATCTGCTGCCTGAGGCGAGGATGAAATCGTGCCCCCTCATAGCCCGGTGCAGGTGAAATCACTGAGGGTCAGGGCAGGGGGAAGGCAATGGAGGGTGAAGTGACTTGCCCAAGGTCACAAGGAATGGCAGTAGGTTTTGAACCCTGGCTTCCCTTGTTTGCACCCACTGCTCTAACCACTCAGTTTTTGGACCTGTTATTTTTTTGTTCTCAGTCTTCGGTGCCCATTCTAGGGGGCGCCAGAGAAATGTTTAATGGGGTGGGGCGGCCTTTGGCCACCCCATCCCCTGAGTCTAGAAATTGGACTCCTCCATTCTCTATTGTCGGCCTCCCACCCTTCTCCAGGATCTGCTCCCTGGGGGTGTTAGAGGTTGGTGAATGGTGGGAGTCTGTGTGTGTGACACACTCTCTCTTAGGGCTGATATGAGGGTATTAGATGCCCTAGAGAAACCTTACAGCCTTTCATTCCCCCTTCCTTCCCCTCCCACATAATTCAAACTTCTGCATTCTTTTCCATTTTAAAATTTATTAATGTCCCCAACCTAAAAAAGGAAGATTGCATATGGAAAATAGACATTCAAAGTACAACATATGTATTTTATAGGCATACACTGCAAAAAAAAAAAAATAGTTTAATAGACTTAATAAACAACCTTTCTCATAGTAATCAAGGTGGTTTACTGGATCCCATATGGTATTAGGCCTATGGTAAAGTGCACTGGGTGTGGTCTTGGCCCACAGAAAGCCAGGAATAAACTGAACTACAATTCCAATGTAGTAAGCCTTCCATATCATAACTGTCAGCTCTCATCCTTTGGAAAAGCCATACTGCAAATATTATATCAGGCCCTAAACACCAATACACCTTCTATTAGGAAAACAGATTAAGCCAGTTTGTTGTAAATCCCTACACAGAAACTACATGCTAGCAGAATACCTAAAGCCTCAGTCACACAAGCAGAACACAGATAGACTCTCACCAAATACAGAATAAAGAGATCACAAAATATAAATTGAAATGTGCTGACAAAAACTGAACTGGAAATCACAAGAAGCCAAACTCTGTAAGCAATGCAAACACAATCAAGAAATATAAAACATTAAACATACCAATAAAAAGAATGTCAAATCTGCTGATAAATTTAGCCAATTAAAAACACGTATAAAAATGTTTAAAATATTACCAAACACTAATATTTCAAAACAGCAGATACATCACATCCAATCATTAAAATTAATAGGGATGTGCATTCGTTTGCGATGAAATAGGAAATAGAGATGATATTTCCTATTTCATCGCGGTTTGGGAGGGCGACAAAACGATAAAAAAAACCCATATGAAATTTTGTGGGTTTTCTTATTGTATTTCGGGGAGGGGTGGGGAGAAAGGGCATATTAACCCCCCCCCAAAACCTAAACCCACTCCAACCCTTCAAATTTAATTAATTGCAACCCCCCCCAAGACTTGCTCAGCCTCCCCCCAAGATTTACCAAAAGTCCCTGGTGGTCCAGCGGGGTCCCGGGAGCGATCTCCCCTTCTCGGGCTGTCGGCTGCCACTAATCAAAATGGCGCAAATGGCCCTTTGCCCTTACCATGTGACGGGCTATCAGTGCCATTGGTTGGCCCCTGTCACATGGTAGGAGCAATGGATGGTCCGTGCATTTTTTAAGATGGTGCCGGCTATCCATTGCTCCTACCATGTGACAGAGGCCGGCCAATGGCACGATAGTCCCTGTCACACGGTAAGGGCAAAGGGCCATTGGCGCCATTTTGATTACTGGCAGCCGACAGCCCGAGAGCAGGAGATTGCTCCCAGGACCTCCTGCTGGACCACCAGGGACTTTCGGTAAGTCTTGGGGGGTCAGTCGTGAGGGTGGGGGGTTGCAATTAATTAAATTTGAAAGGTTGGGTGGGTTTGGGTATTTGGTTTTTTGTTGTTGTTTTTTTTTTACAACCCCTGTTGTAATTCGGGGTTGTAAAAAAAATTCGGGCTTCGTTTTGGGAGGATAGACGAAATAAAATCGGCCTGAACCATGGGAAACAATTTCCTGCGGCGGGCCGATAACGAAGGCCGAACCAAAAGGTTCGGCCAAATCACATCTCTAAAAATTAACAAGGATAAATAGAAAATGTCCTACTCTCCATACCTGGGAGCTTTAGATTTCCAGTCCTCTAGTCCTCCTAAAATTGTCCTGTAACCTCTCTCACACACATATATACAGGTACTTTCTCACACACACACACACATATCTGCGCAGGCATTCTTTCTTATAGTCACACACACACATACATATACAAACACAAAAACCCTCTCATATATAAACACACCCCCACCACCCTCTCATACACACACCCCCACCACCCTCTCATATACACACCCCACCACCCTCTCATATATATACACACACACACACACACACCACCACCAGCCTCTCATACACACACACATCCACAACCACCCTCTCATACACATACACACACACACACATATACCCAACACCCTCTCATACACACACACACACACACCACCCTCATACACACACACACATGCACGCACACCCCACCACCCTCTCATAAGTACATCCCCACCCCCAACACCCTCTCATACACACACACACCCTCACCCATACCCATACCCACATCCCTCTCATATACACACACAGGCTCTCACCCCCCTCCAACACACACACAAGCAGTCACCCATCTACCCAGGAAGGTAGTCACCCACCGCATATACATACAGGCAGTCACCCTGCAGGACGTCTGCATTGCCTCCTGCCCCGAGATCCCTCGAGGAATTGTGGGAATTAGCTTTAGAAAAAAGGGAGCGGTGTTTCCTGCACCTCAGCAACTTGCAGGAAAAGGGATTGCCTGGCAATACAGGTCCCTAACCCCAGGCAGCAGGAGTCGCGTTCATCCCGACATCTCTTGCTGCCGGGGGCCTCGCAGCTCCGACCTTACTTTGGAGTCCTGTAGGAGTCCCATCCCTCCTGGGTTACCTATCGCACCACCAGGCCGCAGGGATCTCTCTTTTTCACCCTGCCCCTTTGACTGTCAGGTCAGAGCCCGAGGTGGTGAAATCGGTAACCCAGAAGGGATGGAACCCCTGCAGGACACCAAGATAAGGTCGGAGCTGCGAGGCTGGGTTTTAGTTGGGCTTCTGTTAGGTCACCACCCCATCTGACACCCTTGCCCTTTGGCAAGCCCTAATCTCGGGACCACCAGACCGGGCTATTACCAGTTGGCCCAGTGTCATTTGCATCCGGGGCACAGTCTGGCTGTGGGAGAGGTAGAGTGCCAGGCAGATGTTTGTCTTCTGTTGTCCCTTTCCTGGGGGAAAGGGGAAGGTGTTCGAGTCTATTATGCCTGGCCCAGTAGCAGGGGGAGAAGCAATAAGATGCTACATGGAGAGCCAGGGAGGGTATGGCTGGTAAATTGGGGGCTGGACTTGAGGCAGGTTTCATTGATGGAGTAGGGATAATCCGCAGGGGAAGATTTTGTAGAGGCAGTGTGGATAGTGCAGATGCCATGGGTTTTGTTGATGGAGTGGGGATAGTGCGCGAGGTTGGGTTTTGTTGTGGGGGGGGGGGGGGGCGGGAATAGTGCGCAGGGTTGGTGGTTGGGTTTTGCTGATGGGGCAGAGATAATGTGCAGGGAGGGGATATCGTACAGACTGCATGGATAGTGCACTTGACAAGTGGGGGGGCTGAGTTTTGTTGATGGGGAGGGGAATAATGCGCAGGGTTGGGGGTTGGGTTTCATTTAGGGGGCGGGGATAATGCACAGGGTCTGGACTCCGGCAGCAGGAGATGATGTCAGGATCAACGCGACTCCTGCTGCCCAGGTTTAGGGATCGGCAGGGGTTTAGTTTATCCCTGCCCGATCCGAAGCTTGACTTTGAAGGCAGAGTGAGGCAGTGGCTGCGGTAGAGGTGTTTTGAAGGGGTACTTTTTATCGCTTCAAAATTCTTCCTTAAGCCACCGCCTCACCCTGCCTCATGATAGAACTGCCCCTGGTCTACATTGTGCAGGCACAAGATAGGCTTTAACAGGCGGCAGCTGGCGCACCACAGGAGGAGGTTTTCTGCCTAGCCAACCACTTCCCCCTTGGGTTGAGCCTGCAGTTTCTGGTGGATGGCAGGACTTTCCTGGCTTTATCCAACTGATGACAATAGGCTAGATCGGTGGCCGGGCGATCAGAGCAAAGTCCAAGTTTATTTATTTAGGCATTTTATATACTGTCATTCCAAAAGAAGATCACAATGGTTTACAAAAGCATCAGTTGTATTATAGGTCCCCCTCAACAGCTAAAACATGTTGACTAGAGGACTAGAACAGTTGTTTGAAATACATAAGTTCCATTTCAATAACCTCGCATATTAGTCAGTGTGTTGTCTTAATACGCTTTACACTCTCATTACTTATTGCTCATTCTTTTAACATTATCTACACTTTTTTTTTTCTGGTTATTTGCATATTGATATTTTAAGTTAGATCATGTGTATGTTTGAAGGGCCAGGTTTTTAGGTTATGTTTGAAACTTTCTTTCTGTTATCAGACGTAATGTCTCTGGTAGAGAATTTCACAACTTGGGACCTGCTATGGAAAACATTTGGTCTCTTATTTGTGTTAGGTGTGTACTCTGCGTTGTAGGCACAGTTAATAGTCCTTTGTTTTGCGATATTAGCTTTCTCTGTGTATGGTTGATGTGTCACGCGTATTAGGCATGGGTTTCTATCATTGATGATATTAAAGATTAGTGTTAATACTTATATTGGATTCTGGATATAGAAACATAGAAATGACTGCAGAAGAAGACCAAATGGCCCATCCAGTCTGCCCAACAAGCTTTCATACTTATTTTTCTCATACTTATCTGTTACTCTGACCGCTGAGGTCAGGGCCCTTATTGGTAACTTTTTGGTTCTAATTTCCTTCCACTCCTGCCACTGATATAGAGAGCAGTGCTGGAGTTGCATCAATGTGAAGTATCAAGCCTAATTCTTTAGGAGTAGTAACCACCGCAATAAGCAAGCTGCTCCCACGCTTATTTGTTTGCCCAGCCTGTGCAGTTTAGCCCTTGTTGGTTGTTGTCTGAATATAATTCCTTTTTTCTTTGTTCCCCCCCTGCCGTTGAAGCAGTGAGCTGCACTGTATATGTATTCAAAGTGAAGTAACATGCTTGATTGGTTCAGGGTAGTAACCGCCGTAACAAGCAAGCTACTCCCACGCTTATTTGTTTTTCCAGCCTGTGCAAAATAGTCCTTGTGGTTGAATATGAATGACGTACGAGGAGAGATTGAAGAATCTAAATATGTACACCCTGGAGGAAAGGAGGAGCAGAGGTGATATGATACAGACTTTCAGATACTTGAAAGGTTTTAATGATCCAAAAACAACGACAAACCTCTTCCGTAGGAAAATAATCAGCAGAACCAGGGGTCACGATTTGAGGCTCCAGGGAGAAAGATTCAGAACCAATGTCAGGAAGTATTTCTTCACGGAGAGGGTGGTGGATGCCTGGAATGCCCTTCCGGAGGAAGTGGTGAAGACCAGAACTGTGAAAGACTTCAAAGGGGCGTGGGATAAACACTGCGGATCCATAAAGTCAAGAGGCCGCCAATGAAGAGTGGGTGACTCGCCAGAATGATGGCTATTGACACAATACCCTTATTAAATAAACATACACATGCTTACTGTGACTCCTACATCGCTCAAAGCTTCAACAGCAAGAGGTAATGGAAAAAAGGATTTGCACTCACAAAGAGGGGAGTAGCTGGCTTGTTACAGCGGTTACTACCCCAAACCAAATATGCCTGATACTTCACTTTCAATGCATATACAGCATAGCTCTCTGCTTCAATGACAGGGGAGAAGAATAACTGATACTTCACACATCCAGCAGAGCTCTCTGCTACAACGGCAAGGGAGAAGAAAAAGGGTTCGCACTCAAAAAGCGGGGAGTAGCTGGCTTGTTACGGCGGTTACTACCCCAAACCAAATGTGCCTGATACTTCACTTTCCATGCATATCCAGCATGGTTCTCTGCTTCATCGGCATGGGAGAAAGACTGATACATCACGCATTTCCAGCATAGCTCTCTGCTTCAACGGCAGGAGAAAAAAAAACAAAAAACAAAAACAAAAAACTGATGCTTCACGCATATCCTGCATAGCTTCAACGACAGGGGTGAAGAAAAAAAGGATTCGCAATCACAAAGCGAGGAGTAGCTGGCTTGTTACGGCGGTTACTACCCCAAACCAAATGTGCCTGATACTTCACTTTCAATGCATATCCAGCATGGCTCTCTGCTTCAACGGCAGGGGAGAAGAAAAAAACCCAACAAGGGCTGTACAACATAGTCTAGGTAAAACAAATAAGCATGGGTGTAGCTTGCTTATCGCGGCAGTTTCTGCCCCTACTACCCCTAACTAATCAAGCTAGATATTTCACTTGGATGCAGCTCCATCACTGCTCTCTACATTAATGGTGGGGGTGGAAGGGGAATAGAACAAGGAGCTAAGAGAAACAGATAAGAATGAGAGAAAAAATGTGTAAGGCTTGCTAGGCAGACTGGATGGGCCATTCGGTCTTCTTCTGCCGTCATTTCTATGTTTCTATGTTTCTTTTTTCTTCATTTCCCCCAGCCATTGAAACAGAGAGCTGCTTGGATATGCATTGAAAGTGAAGTACCAGGCTAATTTGGTTTGGGGTAGTAACTGCCGTAACAAGCAAGCTACTCCCATGCTTATTTGTGAATACAGATCCTTTTTCCCACATTTCCTCTTGCCGTTGAAGCATAGAGCAATGTTGGAGTCGCATTAACCGTGTGCATGTTTATTGAATAAGGATAGTAGCTGTCATTCCCGTAAGCCACCCCCCATGCCTCATCTCTTCATTTCATTCACCTCCTCTAGAGGCTGCCAGTACAATCAGAGAGGGGGGTGATGTGGTCAAATTTCCTTGTCCCTATTAAAAGTCTTGCTGAGGCTGACTGAGGGCTGAGCAATGTTGAAGTCCAGTCGAAGGTCAGGGCAGGCGGAAAGTGAGGTGTAGTTCAGGTCCAGTCCAAGGTTAAGGCAGGTGGAAGGTGAAGTGAAGTCCAGGTCCAATCCAAGGTGAAGCCGAGATAAACAAGCCAGAGGGAGGACACTGAGACATGGACAAGGAGGAAAGCAGGAATGAGGCAGCAGGTGGCCGGCATGAACCCGCAAGACCGCACAAAGGCAAACCAGGACAAGACAGGAGCAGGAACGCTGAAGCAGCTAGCACTTTAGGAAGCAGGAGAACTGTTGCAAAGGCAATGGCTTGCAGCAAGACTAGTGTTTTAACTCTCCTGGCTGGCCGACGTCGTCATCTGGCGCCATAGACAAGTTCTCGGCGCCGAGTCTTTAAGGGTCTGAAGAACGTATGCACGCCTAGAAAGGCCACACCGCGGTGAGGGATCTGGGCGTTCAATATGGCTTGCAAGGGGTAAGTGAGGCTGGCCACGGTGTTGCTACCACGGCTGGCTGAACATTACATTGCCTCATTCTCTGCACTTTTCCTTCCAAAATATCTATTTAGTCTTTTTTCCCCTCCCCTGTAACAACTTGTCATCTTTTCTTCTCCCTCTCGTCAGATTGCTTGTTTCTCTCATTCTCCACCCCCACCCCATCAAGCCTCTTCTCTATCACCAATCATATCTTCTCTTCCTCCTTCCCACCCTGTTCTCCAGTACTTTTTGCTACTCTGTGTCTCTCCAGCACATTCCAATGTACAGAAAACAGAATCCAGTGACTGGACTGCAGCAGCAGCAGCTACATGCAGGGGAGAGCCAGGAGAGACGACAGCAGCTACAGGTGCTGTGGTGGGGACAGAGGGAGCAGTGGGGGCGGGGACTAGGGGAACGAGCGAGCGCCAGAGAGAATTGTGGCAGCTACAAGGAAGGTGGGGATCACATAGCAGGAAGCAACCCTGGTGGTGTGCTACAGCTGGGACCATTTGCCTTCAGCTGGAGGTAAGTTCTATGATGAAGCAAATTTGAATCTGTTCTTCAAATTTATGTCACTTTTCTCCAAGAATTTCAAGGACTGAAAAGAGCTTATGGTACAATAAAATATACAATATGAAAATATAAATAATGAAATACAATTATTAAAAAAAAAAACCAACAAAGGTAAACCAAAGATAATGCCAACCCCCATCCCTGCCAGCGGGGTTAAGCGAATACAAAATCCATTTTACTCAATCCAATAAACTAATTAATACTGCAGCAAGTCCAAGGCCCTGGTGTAAAGATAGGTGTGAGGAGGGAAGTTAAGGGTATAAATATATTTAGCAGTGCTAATTCATTTAAACAATGCCCCCTCTCTAGAATATAGGGGAAAAAAAAGAGTTCTGCTCAGAAGCCATCACTTTCTGAGCAACAGTGTTTGTGGAAGCTGTAGGCAGTGAGGTGACTCTTTAAGTACCACCCTAAGGTGCCACACATTTTTTCTCTTTCTCTCCCAGCCTTGGGATGCATGCTGAGTGAAAGTGTATTTCTGATTCTCTTTTCTATTTCTATACTGCTTTATTCATCCAAAGAAGGCCCAAAACGGTTTACATTATTCATCATAAAACAATACATGATTTATATAGTGAAACCTGTGCATTTAAGACCTCAGCTGTTTATATAGTGTTATATGAATATTAAATATCACTGGGCCAGCCCTGTGGGCATGGGACTGGCTAAGGGTCAGGTGTGTGATGCAGTGGAACACGCTCAATCCTGGAGAGGGCGGGAAGATCACTGCCACTGCTGCGGTGGCCCCTGCCAACCAGCAAAAGCAGTTTTGAGGGATAGTAACAGAAGATATGACCCCTTTGGCTGGCATGAGTTCCTGGAAATGCTGTCTAAGGTTAGAGAGTTTAAAGAGGCTAAAGGGAATTATAAATATTCTGAAAATAAAAATGCCATTATTAGGTTGCTAACAGTAGATGGAAATTACATGACAAAGGCCAAACATCGTGTCCCTAATGTGCTAACTGTTGCGCTCCTACTCGCGGGCCTAGCCGCAAGCAGGCGCTTACCTTGCGGCCCGGTGGCCACCGCCAGCGTTCCATGCGGACAGGAGACCGCCGACATGGTCTTCAGCGGCTGGAGCCGCTCCAGTGCAGTCCTTGCAGCAAGAGGCCACCAACACGTTTCTTGCACCAGCGGGGCCTCCGTGGGACCTTCAGGCGGCTGGAGCCGCTCCCCTCAGGACCTGCATGGTGGCTGGAGCCGCCCTCAGCCTCTTCTTCGCGTTCTGGATGCCACCGCTCCAGCGTTGGGCCTGGTCGTGGCTTGCTCTGGCTCCTGCACTCAGTGGCATTGACGCCACTGTGTAGGGTCCTGTCCCTTCCTCCTAAGGGGCGAGGCTGCGTCTCTCGTCGATATTTAAAGGGCCCGTGGCCAGATATGCCCTGGGCCTCACCTATGGACTCCTCCCTGGGCGTCTCCAGCAGAGACCTATAAAAGGGCTCTGCTTCCAGTTCTTGGTTGCCTTGGCAAGGGGTTACTCCTCCTTAGGACTCCTCATCTTCCAGCTCCTGCCCGGCATCTCCTTTTCTTTATGGGATCCCTTGTCATTCTGTTCCTGGTCTCTTCACTGGATGTCCTTCATCTCTGCTGTTGTCCCTTTCGTTCCTGATGTGTCCTCGTTGATGTCCCTGATGTTCCGATGTTCTCCTTGCCCTGACGTCCTCCGTCTCTGATGTCCTGATGTCCGCCATGCTTCCAAAATCCTGATGTTTCTTCTGCGAGGTTCTGATGCCTGTCCAGTCCTGTGTTTGCCAAAGCTCCGCGCTGTCCCATCCCTGCGTGGTCCGCGACCAGCCTAGCTGTGTTGTGTAGGGCATGCAGTGGTCCAGTGGTTCGCAACCACCCCAGCTGGGGTGTGTAGGGTGCTCAGTGGGATAACTTCATCAGCCGGGGCCGAGGATCCTCTATGTCCTTTGTCAGTCCTCCTCCATCAGAGTCCATTGATGTTCTTGCCTCGCTCTTCCTCACTGCCCTTCAGTGAGTGTCCTGGAAGTCCGAAGTAGATGTCCCGTGCCTTTACCGTGGAGGCCTGAAGTTTTAGCTTGTCCAAATGTCTTCGTCTCCTGTCATCCTCAGATGTCCTGGTTCTGGATTTTACCTCCTAACAGGCCATCCTCAGTCCAACTCTATACAGTAAAATGGGTTGCGTGGGCCTAATGCTTCACGGACGCTTCTTGGACGCAGCTTGCATTTGCAAGCTATTTAAATACAATATCGAGCGGTAGGTGAGCCGGACTGCGTGCGGCAACCGCGGGTGCGCCCGGCACTAACGCAGCTCTTCCTACCGCTCCTTACTGTATCGGCCTGTGGGTTAGCTCACCCTACTCCTGCACTTCTCTTTTTGAGACATATGGTAGTTTGCTTGGGGGGAGGGAAGAACCCCACCCCGGTATTTCTTGGCATCCAGTCCAACCCTGAATGTGAACAGACTCTTTTCCAACTCTTCTTGACCTCGAGCCTCTCCCCTTGAGGGAAAGAGCCCCTGAAGGATTCTCCTTCACTGGGGGGTCTCCAGGCCCCAAAGCCTGTAGGTTGGCTATTCTAATATGGCTTCAACCCTAATCTCCACCCTGTACTTGGAAAGGGCAGAGGAGGAAAGGGTAGAATCCACTAAAACCTTTCCCCTTTATTCTGCCTGCTCGATAGAATCCACCAATAAGAACGTCTCAAACTGTTAAAGGAACATACACTCTTTTCCCAAAAAGCATCTAAACAATTTACATCATGACTGATCCCCCTAAAATGCCATCCAGTTATCATTTCATAGTATTGCATGATAACTATTGAACACTTTTGTTACCCAGTAAAAACAGGATGAGAGCAGGGTCTCCCACATTCAGACAGTTTTGTACACTTTGACACAGCATAATAAAGGTCATACTAAGGGGGCTGCTACAGGAAGAAGAGAGGAAATGGGTTTAGGGGAAAAATAAGGAGTTCTGCCTTTGCTATGTTGAGTTTAAGGTGATGGTGGGACATCCAGGCAGAAATGTGAGATGAGCAGGCTGAGATTTGGGACTGAATTCCTGATAACATTTCTGGTATAGAAAGGTAGATCTGGTTGTCATCAGAATAAAGATGGTGCTAAAAGCCATGGGAGGAGATCAGAACACAAAGGGAATTAGCAGAGAGAAGAGATGAGAGCCCAAGATAGAGCCTTGAGGCACACGATAGTGAAATGGCAGTAGAGGAGGATCCGCCAGAGGAAACACAAAGTGCAATGGGAGAGGTAGGAAGAAAACCAAGACAGGACAGAGTATCAAGGAGTAGTTGCTAAAACAACAGTTTCAAAAGCAGTGGATAGGTCATTGAGGATAAGGATTGAATAAAGGTTTTTTGTTTTAGCCATAAGCAGATCATTGAAGATGTTGGCAAGGGCTGTTCTGTGGAAGGTAGAGGGCAAAAACCAGACTGGAATGGATCGAGAATAGCTTGAGATGAAAGTCAAGACTGTGGAGGTGAACAGCACATTTGAGTAGTTTTGGATACAAAAGAGAGGAAGAAGTTGGGATAATAGTAGTGCAGATAGAGTCCAGTGAGGGTTTTTGAGGATGTCACATGCTTGAAGACTGCAGGAACAGTTGCAGTGGAAAGTGATAGATTAAAGATGTGATAGAAGAAGGGATGACTGCAGGGGAAATATTTGTGAGGAGTTGGGTGGGAATGGGGTCAAAGCAATAAGGAGTGAGTTTAAGGAAGGAGAGAAGATGGGTCATTACCTCCATTGCAGTTTCAGAAAAGGAGGAGAAGGTGGCAGGGTTCAGAAGAAAGGGAGAAGGGAGAGGAAGGGAGGAGTAGAGGTGACCTGGTTGAGAACTCAAGACTAATTTTGTGAATCTTGTTATGGAAGAAGTCAGACATAGTCTGGGCAGAGAATGAAAGGATGGGGAAAGGGGCAGGGGTGAAAGAAGTTAGAGGAGGGAATTGAGTGTGGCAGAGTTGGTGAGGATTGGAGTCAAGAGAGTTTGTTGGATGGACATAGTAGTATTGCTTGTCAAAAAAGTAAGTGTATAGTGTAGTTACCAAATTCATTAATAGCAACCATTACTCCAAACCATTGAGCCCCCCCCCCCCCTCACCATACACTCACAAACACACACATACAAACACACATACACCCTGCTTCTTAGAATTTAAAAAGAAACACAATTCTGTGGGCTCAAATAAAATATAACAAACATTGCCCAAAGATAGCAAATATTTACTTGGAAAACAGACACAAATCTCAGCACCAAGAAAGACAGAAATCTCTTCCTGCAGTCTTGAGTGGCCCAACATAAGAAAAAATATCCAGACTCCGTGCCCAAGAAATAGGCAAACGCTTCTCAGAATAGAATTATAGGATATGATCTCTGTCTTGGGAAAAGACAAAGTGACTCTTCATTGTCCTGCTTACTAATACCAGTTGAATCAAGATTGTCCAAAGATAACTACCCTTCTCCCTGCCCATTCACCCTTTGTGTCAGGGGAAGGTGGTGGTGATGGAGTTCAAACCAGCAGCGGTTGGGAGATGAAGGACTGAAGCCTTAGCAATGGAGTCAAGCAACTTGAAGTAAGCAGGGCCAGGGTTCATAAGAGAACAAACAGAAAGGGAGAAGCTGGTCTCTCCCCTAGGGACAGAATTGGCCAAATCCAGGCTAAAAGGAAATTGCTGGGACCAGGAAGTTATTCATATCAAGCAGAAAGCTATCCAAGCACTGTAGTAAGATGAATTCTCACAGTGATGCCTAGCCTACCTTCTTGCTTAGTTATGTTTCTACCTCGCTCCAGCCTGCCAAGTGCCAAGCTTCAGCTCCAGCCTTATTCTCAAGCTGCAGTCCCATTCCCTTTGCCAAGCCTCTGTTCCATTCTTGGCTTCAGATTCCAGCTCCTGTTCCAAATATAGGTTCCAGTTCCTAGTCCCCAGCTCCAGCTTTGTGTTCAACCTTAGAACTACAACTCCTGCTTGGAGTTCCGGTTCCAGCTTTACATTCCGGAACACTCCAGTTAGGCCTGGATTTGTCAATAGGCACACTAGGCTTATGCCTAAGGCAGCAGAAATCTGAGTGGCAGCAGGCTGGCTGAAAATGTGCTGCCTTTCAGCAGTGCTGAATCTCATTCAGCAGAGAACAGTCCTCTGTTTCCTGATCCAGCCCCGCCCCTACAGACAGCAAGCAAGGAACAGGAGAGCCTGTAGCAGCCAGAACAAAGAGGGATCATTTTGGGGAGATTAGGAGCGGGTGGGAAGAGAGGCTTGGCAATGAAAGGGGTATCAGCTGGGGGGGGCATGTATGTGTGAGAAAGAGGAGATCAAGGGTAGGGGGTAATGTTCATGTGTGTGAGAGAGAAGGGACTGGTGCCAAGTGTGTGTGTGTGTGTTTGTATATGTATATATATATATATATATATATATATATATATATATATATATATATATCATATTGGGTAGATGTTAGAGAGGGGAAACAAGGAGGAGCAGGACCAGAGCATGGAAGGGACACCTCCCTCCTCTCCCCCCCCCCCCCCCCCCACCCACTGCAATTCAAATTCTTCATCCCTTCATCTTGATTCTATCCCCCAGATTCTGGAATCTTCCTTCCTACTTCTCCCTAATCCCCAGATTTTAGAATCCACTCCCTCCTCCGCTTCCTCAATCTGATAATCTCTCCCTCTCGCTCTCCTTAATCTTCCCCATCCCAGATTCCTAATATTCCCAATTCTCCCCAACCCTAGTTCTCGTTCCTTCTCATACTCCTCGCCCTTTCTCCTCACCCCATTCCTGATTCTCCTCCCTTCCTCTCCCCTTTTCTGAGGTCTCCTCTCTGCACTGATACTCCTTCACCCAATAAAAATAGAATAAATTATACTAATAATTATAAAGTAAAACTACTTTATTTTTATAATGTAATATAAAAGTTGAACATTTTTGCCAATTTGCTTCAGAAGTTTTATTTTTTTGCCATGGGTTCTATTCCTGAACTGCCACAGGAAACTGCTCCCTGTTGTCCAATCTCGGTGCAGAGAAGGGGAAGACAGCACCAGCAGTGTCTAGGTGAACCAAAATCCTAAATCTGTCATTGACTCCACTTCCAAGTCCCAGCTCCACATTCCAGCACAGGCTCCAGTTCCTGCTCCGAGTTCAGGTTCCAGGTCCAGCATGCTGGGACTCCCCTCTCTCTCCTTAACCACAAACTCTTACCAATATGGCTAAGGAACCTAATGCTTCCTTCCTCACTAGCTGCTCTCATAGGCAGATAGAAGCTCTCCCCTAGTGGGAGAGCTTCTCCAGAGACATTCAGAATTTTCCCTAGATAATGCTTGAAAATCTCCAGTGGAAAGGTGAATGGAATAGCTGGAAAGATCAGCAGACACAAATAAAGCACTCTGGAGTGATTTTTTTCCAATTCTCTAATTTTCAATGCACCATGCCCTTGTCCTGCATCAGCACTGTCTGACTAGAAAGCAACAGGCCAACACGCTGATCATCCTTAACCATTTTCTTCTCTTGACCTATGAGATTCTTTGGTGTTTGGAGGTGAGAATGTGAATCTAGTGAGGTAATATATCTGCTTTAGCAAATCCAAATAGAATATAAAGTCACTGTGGGTGGTTTAACTAAGCATGGACTAGACACCAAAGTCATTGAGGTGGCAGAAAGTGCAGGGGGGTTATCAGATGAACTTACTCCTGCAGCCGGCATTGATACTTGCACAGGGGCTGCAGCAACCATTGCGGTAGGCTCTCCCTTCAGCTCTGAGCTGGCTAGGCTCATCGCTGCTGCCACGCTTACAATCCTGGCATTGTGATTCTCCTGTGGCACAATTCCCTCAGCCTGTTTCAATCTCCCCCCCACGTTGGAGAGACAAAAGATAGGTTAGAATGTTGTCTGCATAACTTTGAGTCAGTGCTGATTGGATTGCATGTTCTTCCAGGCTCAAGGTTGTTTCTATCTCGGTTGGGGAGGCATTCCTGCCCAACCGGCTCACCTGACCATGGTATCTGCCATTGAGCAAAGCCTCAAATGGATAGCTGCTAAGGTAAAGTTTCTTGGCATACTGAGGGAAACTTCCCAATTTTCTCCTTCTCTTTGCCCGGTATACAAGCGAATGCCATGACAAAGCTAAAGGGCACTCTTCCAGTGAGGTGCTCAGCAAAGGGCATCCTCTACTCAAGCCACCATATTGGTCTCCCCCAGGAAGCTTAAATGTACATTTCAACAAAGGCTTAACTAGTAGTTCATATTGTGTGGGTCTTTGTCTTATTTTTCTTGCATTGACATGAAAACAAGGATTTAGAGCAGAGGTGTGTAGGTTGATGACAAAAAAAAAATATAATTTAAAATAATTGTCATTTCGGTTTAAATTAATTTTGAACGAATGCAAACAATTGCTTTAAAACTAATAATAAAAGCCTCCCCGTCCCGCTCTCCAGAGGAAACCAGAAACAGGTCCTGGTAGTGGAATTCTGCTTGTTGAACTATTTTGGGGCCCTTCGGTAACATTTGGTGTGCTTACGGAGGAAATGCTGCCGAAAGGGATTCCTGTTTTCCTTGCTGATGGGAAGCAGCTCATCGCCGCGTTGCACCCTGCCAGCCTTCCTTTGCTTTCTGATATAACATGAGATCCTCGTCTTAGTTCAGGGGGGACTTTTCCCACTGTGAGATTGATGGGCAGCAAGTGCCAGACAACGGAGCCTGTCCAGCTGACTCGTCATGCCTTAGGAGCAAGAGAGGAATTTCCAGATTTGCGAGCGATGGAGATTATTTTTCCTGGTTCATGCATGTGGCGACCGTCACTGGGAAAGGAGAGTGTAATGAAGGCTTCTCCTCCCCTTTCTCCCCTCCCATTCTAAAAGTATCCTCAAGCTGTCCAAAGTCTTAATGGCTGTGGAAGGCGCTTAATACAAGTGATCCTTTGTTTGGCTGAAAACATCCAAACCTGTGGCAGGACTTTTGCTCTATATATTTTTTTTTTTTTTAACCAACAGGTGCCATGGGTTTTTAACATTTGCGGAGCAGATGGGACCTTATTTTCGATGTTACATTAAATCGTCAGGGAGGTTGGACTTGGTTCTCTCAATCTATTTGCCTTAGGATGTTTGGGGAGGTTCAGAGTCTCTGAATAGTTTTGCTACTGCTGCTGCTGCTGCTTTTTTATCCTCTCCAAGGTCAGAACCCAGTACTGCCAGCTCCAAACTGCACGTGCCAAGCTGTGAGCTAAAAGGTTCAAGCTGCCCTGGTTCAGAAATCCTTTCTATTCCATTTGGGTGTTAGTGCAGCACTCTGCTGAGCATTCAGCGATGGATTTCATTTTTTTACATGCCTGTGTCAGCCTTGCTTTCCTGATTCCATGTATCTCCTTGAGACCTCCGAAAACATTTCCATGCTAGCTTTTATAACTTTTTGAGGTGAGGACTATGCAGTTGCTGACATTTAAAGGAGATGGATCCACTGCAGGGCAGGAGGTTGAGAGAGGGGGGATCAGGTGGACAAGGACCGCACCTCTGCTAATTTGTTTTGCTTGTCCTCTGAGGTCATGTGACTTTTTATGTGCTAAAATGAGGTTGCAGTGGCAAAACGTTTGGGAAGCCCCGCCCTGTATTTTATCTGTTATAATAGAGCATTACTCTCCCCAACGCCCCTTTAATTCAGAGACATCTGACTTTCACCTGCCCTTTTAGGGAAGGTAAGCCAGCTTGCTTCAACCCTTTCAGAGGAAATATATCCAGTCTTACCCTTTCTAAAGAGACTGCCAGAATTGTTTCTCGTTGGGTGAAGATTGGGATTGTGAGTCCCTGCGATGCTTCTGGCCACAACTGGGGCTTTTTTACGCAGTATATGTGGGGAGGCCAATTTTCGAAGGCATTTGTAAAACAGTGTTTTAGACGCTGCAGAGGGCTAAAAGGAGGCATGCCCATGGTGAGGTTAGGCTGGGGGGAGTGTGTTGTGTTGTTGTTTTTGATTTGTTTTGCCTGGGAAAAAAATTCCCATCCAAGAAAGCAGGGGCAAATCTCTGAGGCTACATTTTCCAGGGACAATAATCAAAGCAAACCTACCCACCCACCCTGCCCGGATAGTTTTGTTTTAATTACTGGTGCAAACCACGATGGTAAAACGTATGCGCAGAGTTTTCCCCAACCTGGGCTATATGTCTATTGACCCCAGGCACAGGCTCTTCACCACCTTCTCCTCCCTCTGCCAGCGGGAGGAAGGGAAAGAGAATCCCGCCGATGTGACAGGGACGGGTGGGATACCCCTTGCCATGCGCTTGCTTTGCCTAACGGGAAGTCGGGCCCTGAATATGTGTGCAGGATGGTAGTTCTGTCTGGTGGGAATGTCCCCACGTGACAGCCCTGGAGAGAGGTGAGAGCAGAATCAGACCAAGACATTTTTCTGATTTGCAAATTGCTCAACCTATTGACAGGAGTCATGAGGGCCTTGTAACAAGGTAGGGTAATGCTGACCAAACAGCAAACAGACAAAAAAGCCTCAGGTGAAAATCCCTCCCGAACAAAAGTATCAAAAGACAAACAGGGATAAACAATTATATGAGCCGATAAACTTATGTCCGGTTTTGCTTATCCTGGGAAATGACCATTCGAAGGTACAAACTCATTGGATAGCCAAATACCGCTTTGCTCTGTATAACAGATAAACACATTTTTTAAAAATTTTTATCTATTATGCAATTTAAAACATTTCTTTAAACACCTAATGTGAGAAAAAATGTTTTTTTAAAGTAGAAATCATTATATAGTAGTCCACCCAATGGAGTCTAACAAAATATGGCAGTTGTATTGAAACTTGAATCACAATTATCTTTATTTCTTGTGCACAGATCTTCCATCCGACATATTTTTTAATGACACCAGCCATGTTTCAATGCCTTGCGTCTGCGTCAGGGGCTGGGGGATGAAGTTAGTGTTCATTTATCTTCTAACTGTCGTCTTGCCATCTTTTTTTCTCACAGTAGGTGTTTAAAGAAATAAGTTTTTAACTACATAATAGATAAACATTAAAAAAAAAAAAGATCTGTCATATAGAGCAGTGGTTCTCAACCTTTTTCCCATCGTGACACACCTGACAGGCTGCGCACACATGTGTGACACACTACTCATTACAATTCACGGCGGAAATAAAAAGTAAAGGTCCGGTAATTTTTTTTATTGTTTAAAATGACACAAGGAAAAGATACATATTACATATCCAGCACTTAAACAGTAACCACCTTACCTAAGAAAAGGCAACACTGAAATATTACACCAGGCCTTAAGACACCAATATATCTCCTATTAGAAAAACTGACCAAGTCAGGCTGCTATAGAGCCCTACACAGAAACTACACGCCAGCAGAAAACCTCACCTGAGTCACGTGTGCTGACCCTCACCTAACAAAGAATAAAGAGACCAAAACGCATAACTAGAAGCATGCAGAAAAAACTGAATTGGAAACTGCAACAAGCCAGAGTCTCTGTATGCAGTGTAATAAAGGAAAAAAGAAACATCACCCATCCTTATAAAACAAATCAAGAAATATAAAATCAGTAGCAGTAAAACCATACTAACAAAAAGAACAGATTATTTCGAAACAGCTGATGAGTGGAATATCCAATAATTAAAAACTCGTATAAAAAATTTCTAGATACCAATAAAATATTTCAAAATAGCAGACACAAAGACCCAGTAATGAAAAATAAGGATACAAAAATGTTTTTGCTCTGCATACCTGGAAATGTTTGATATCCAGGTGTCCTGAGATTGTTTTGAATTAGTAGGAGGAGGGGTGGCGCTCTCTCTCACACTGGCTCTCAATTACACACCTATACACACATGCTCTCAATCACTCACAAATACACATGCTTTTTCTCTCTCACTTATATAGGCTCTTAGTTACACATTTACACACATGCTGTCTATCTTTTCACGCTTACACACACAGGCTTTCAATCACACACATACATGCTGTCTTTTTCTCTCACACACAGACTCTCATTCACAGGCTTACAAACATGCTCTCTCTCTCTCATTTACACACAGGCTCTCAATCACATACTCACATATTAGGTGCTACAACCCAAGAAAGAGATCTAGGTGTCATAGTGGATAACACATTGAAATCGTCGGTTCAGTGTGCTGCGGCAATCAAAAAAGCAAACAGAATGTTGGGAATTATTAGAAAGGGAATGGTGAATAAAACGGAAAATGTCATAATGCCTCTGTATCGCTCCATGGTGAGACCGCACCTTGAATACTGTGTACAATTCTGGTCGCTGCATCTCAAAAAAGATATAATTGCGATGGAGAAGGTACAGGGAAGTGGAATGGAACAGCTCCCCTATGAGGAAAGACTAAAGAGGTTAGGACTTTTCAGCTTGGAGAAGAGACGGCTGAGGGGGGATATGATAGAGATGTTTAAAATTATGAGAGGTCTAGAACGGGTAGATGTGAATCGGTTATGTACTCTTTTGGATAATAGAAAGACTAGGGGGCACTCCATGAAGTTAGCATGGGGCACATTTAAAACTAATCAGAGAAAGTTCTTTTTTACTCAACATACAATTAAACTCTAGGATTTGTTGCTAGAGGATGTGGTTAGTGCAGTTAGTATAGCTGTGTTTAAAAAAGGATTGGATAAGTTCTTGGAGGAGAAGTCCATTACCTGCTATTAAGTTCATTTAGAGAATAGCCACTGCCATTAGCAATGGTAACATGGAATAGACTTAGTTTTTGGGTACTTGCCAGGTTTTTATGGCCTGGATTGGCCACTGTTGGAAACAGGATGCTGGGCTTGATGGACCCTTGGTCTGACCCAGTATGGCATTTTCTTATGTTCTTATGTTCTCCCTCACCTAAACCAGCTCTCAATCACACACAGACACACATGCTCTCTCTTACTTATACACACAGGCTCTTAATCATACGTACATACACATGATCTCTCTCACACACAAAGGATCTCAATCATACACACATACTCTTTCACACAAACAGGTTTTCAATCACAAACTTACACATACAGGTTCCCAATCGTAAATTTACATTCATGCTCTCTCTCTCACAGGCAGGCTCTCAATCAGAGACATACTCTCTTTCACATATACAGGCTCTCAATCTCACACATGCATGCTATCTCACTCACACACACAGGATCTCAAACACACATGCTTGCTCATTCACTCTCTCCCTCCCCCCCCCCCCCCCCGGAACTAGCGGCAGCAGCAGCCTCCTCCCAACCCTAACCTCCATTTTCAGCCCTCACGCAGAGAAAGGAGCCCCATGGGCCACGGGGGTTGACGTTCTTCATTTTCCTCCGAGCCGCGCTGCACATTCTTCAGACCGCGACTCTCTTCTGTTCTTCGGGCCGATTCTGACCACACTAGCATGGTCTCTTCTTCCCATGCACGTACCCGCTGCTCACCTCTTCCTCTTCCGGGCCGCGGGGGCAGCGGGAAGAAGAGACCATGCCGATGCTGATGCCGCTGACTCCAGCTGTCCTGCCGCGTTCCACCCGGGCTGACAGCATTTTAAACCCGGGCGGAGGAGGACCGGGGAGCAGCTGGGTCAGCGGGGGACCAGGAAGTGTGGCGACACACCTGCGTGTTCTTGGCGACACACCGGTTGAGAACCACTGATATAGAGCAAAGCAGTATTTGGCTATCCAATGAGTTTATACCTTCAAATGGTCATTTCTCAGGATAAGCAATACTGGATATAAGTTTATCGCTCATATAATTGTTTATCCTGGGTAATGCTGATGCCTAAACTCGCTATTCTTCTTCTCTTAAACACTGAAACTCATTGATGGGGGTTGAGAGTACAATCCTGTATTTCATGACATTCTTCTCCACTTGACTTACTAAAAAACGTATCTTTTATAACTATTCATATTTATTACATGCAGCCATAACAAATATAAACAGAGGAGGACAATAATGAATACAAAGCACGAAAAAAGACTAAATTAGAGTTACCTTGTGACAAAGAAGTACCAAAGTACTGCAGAAAATATGTTAATTGGAGTAGACCAGTTTCGTCAATATATTTTATTGAGGGCAGTTTTCAAAAGCTATTGACTTGTGCAGTTTGCTATTAGATGGGTAAAATGGCTTTTTATAAATTCCCTCTTCTCCCCCCGTATATGGGTCAAAGTTTGCGTGTTGTTCCACAATGCACATATGTTTATCTGCATTCACAGGGTTGGGTCTGAGATCCTTCTTACACTTCTGGTTCTCCACTGAGAATTTTGAGTGGTGATACTGCATCGGCCTGTTAGTTAAATGGCTGTCCACAGGTGCAGAAACAGTAGGATTAAATCTAACCAGTAATGTTATAGCTGACTAAATTTAAGTAAATCTTCAGCTGCTACCTATCCTAAATCTAGCTCTCTATGACACTTGCTGTTGAATAAAAGAATATTCAACCCACTATGTATGCTAGCTAATATAACTCACTGCACTTTTTAGGAGCTAAAGGTTCGTTGGCCTAGCATCTGACACATGGGGAGGTGGCATGTGTTGTAGGTTAGTTAATGAACACCCTATCACATAATCACTTGTTCCATTTTAACTATCTCTAGAAATATGTCCCATATGCATCGTATAGATGTACTTCACTAGGAGACAGACATGAATGTTCCATGCTGGCTTTTATAACTTTTTGAGGTGAGGGCTATGCAGTTGCTGACATTTAAAGGAGCAGCATCCCCAACAAGATAAGAACATAAGAACATGCTATACTGGGTCAGACCAAGGGTCTATCAAGCCCAGCATCCTGTCTCCAACAGTGGCCCATCCAGGCCATAAGAACCTGGCAAGTACCCAAAAACTAAGGGGTACATTTTAAAACACAGCACACACGCGTACTTTTGTTCGCACACCAGGCGCGCGCAAGGGGGTGCACATTTGTGCAACTTGCACACGCCGAGCCCTGCGCGCGCTGTCCGTTCCCTCCGAGGCCGTTCCGAAATCGGTGCGGCCTCGGAGGGAACTTTCCTTCTGCCTCCCCCCACCCCCCCGGCCCTATCTAACACCCCCCCACCTCTGTCGCACAAGTTACGCCTGCTTGAGGCAGGCGTAACTTTGCACGCGCTGAACCGGCTGCCGCGCGCCATGTTCCGGTCTGGGGGCTGGTCCGGAGGCCGCAGCCATGCCCCCGGAACACCCCCGGGCCGAAACCACTCCCGCGGCACCGCCCCTGGATGACGCGCTGACCGCGTCACGACCCCCGACACGTCCACCCCAAGAAAGCCCCAGGACGGCTTTGCATGCACCGGAAGCCTATGCAATATAGGCTCGGCGCGCGCAGGGGCATTTTAAAAGGGTTACGCGTGTACCTTATGCGCGTAACCCTTTTAAAATCCAGCCCTAAGTCTATCCCATGTTACTGTTGCTAGTAATAGCAGTGGCTTCTTTCTAAGTCAACTTAATTAATAGCAAGTAATGGACTTCTCTTCCAAGAACTTATCTAATCCTTTTTTAAACCCAGCTACACTAACTGCACTAACCACATCCCCTGGCAACAAATTCCAGAGTTTATTTGTGCGTTGAGTGAAAAAGAACGTTCTCCGATTAGTTTTAAATGTGCCATATACTAAGTTCTTGGAGACAGGAGATGGCTAATCAGAAATTGGGCAGCAAGAAGTGAGCTGGAAAGAGCAGCTCCTGGAGAGCGCCAGCTGCTGCTTGCTCTGCTGTTGCAGCCACCAGTGCCTATGCAAGTTGTGCTGTTACCAACATCAAGAGAATGGATCTATTGTGTGTGCCGGTTGCGGCAGGCCCATGGCCAGACCCTCTTACCCCTGTTTGCCTGCTCCAGCACCTGGTTCGGCTTCCCTTTTGGCCAGGGGTCGCCTCCTCCGACTTTGGGCCACTGCCTGTGCTCCCAGCTTCGCAGCAGACGTCTCAGCTCCATGGCATGTCTCCCCGTGTGGTCCGTAGGGAGACACCACCATCTCGCGCCACACCCCTCCTTTTGATGAGGCCGCGGGTTGGATTCCCTCCCTAGGTGCGCACGCGCCCGCATCTATTCTCCTTTTGAAGGTGCCGCGATGGGAATCCAACCCACAGCCCCGGATGATGACGTCACTGGGTCCCGGTGTATAAGGCCGGGCCCAGCCAGTGCTTCTTTGCCTTGGCAACAGGTCTCCACGCTAGTCGTGTACTTAGTTGCTTCTCCCTGAGATACCTCCATGTTCCTGGTTCCTGATTCATTCCTGTTCCTGATCCTGATACCTGTTCCTGCTCCTTTGTTCCGTGTCTACCCTGCTTGATGTTCCTGACTGCCTTCTGGATTTGACCACTGCTTTGCCTGACCACGCTACCGATTGTCTCCTGGATCTGACCACTGCTTTGCCTGATCACGCTACTGATCGTCTTCTAGATCTGACCACTGCTTCGCCTGACTACGCTACTGACTGCCTTCCGGTTTGACCTCTGCCTTGCCTGACTATTCTCCCGCTGACCTCTGGTTTTGACCCACACTTGTCTTGCCACTCATCCTTGCTTGCCCTGACTTCAGCCTGCTTGACAATGCTCCTTTCAACCTCATTCTGGACTTGGCCTTTCAGGCTTCGGCCTGTTCTGCCTCCTGTTTCCTTTGGCGCCCGGGTCTCCGGGACTCCTCCTCGTCCACATCAGATTATTTACTCCTACTGCTGCTGACCCCTGGCTGACCTCCTCGTCGTCCCTTAGAAGACCTCGGACAGAGGCCCACCTAAGTCTAGCCAGCCCCGGTACCCAAGGGCTCAACCTTCAGGGAACGAGGGCTGGTATTGGCGAAGCTCCAGCTGGCCTCCGTCAGTCAGCCAGCTCCCCCTGCTGACGGTGGGGACCCATAAGGCTTGCCCAACAGGTAGCGTCAACCCCACCTTGGCCCAAGGGTCCATCTCCTGTGCAACAGGATCTGCCTAGCTGGAAAGTGATAATTAGGGTCATGCATATTATGTCCTGGTAGGTGAGCATTTTGTACTGAGGTGAGATTGACTCTGTCTAGTTGGTGAACCTACTAGGCCCATGCCATTAGTAGGCAGGTGCACTCGGGGACAAGAATTGAGCGCCTTTATCAGCCCTTTTCCCCACAGGTTGAGCCCTTAGATTCAGGTGTCAGCAGGACATAGGTGAGATCCCGCTGAGAGGAGGAGGTCCAGTGGCAAGCCAAGGATCAGGGCAGTTGGCGTACAAGCAACATCGGTTCCAGGCAGAAGTTGGGGCAGGCGACATTCAGGCAGAGACCAAATCCAAGCAGAGATCAGGGCAGATAGCAGTCAGGCACAGTCAAGAAACTAGCAAGAGTCAAGCATGAGAGATCCTTCCAAAGGGCAAGGAAAGGGAAAGAACAAAGCAGAGAACAGGAACTGGGTCATGCAGGGCAGAGGGAAGAGCAGGGCCAGGGAGAAGATAAGAACAGAATGAAGGGGGAAGGCAAGGCTGGGTATGGAGGCTAGGCAAAGACAAGAGCAGAAAGGAACAGGACCTGGAAAGAGAACAGGAACTGGAAAAGGACAAAGGCAGGATCAGAATAGCAACACGCACTGCAGGCTACGCAGAAGGACCTGTTGCTGAGGTGCCGGCTGTCACACGGGCTAGGTTTAAATGCCTGGCCAGTGCCAGGGTGGAATTTAAGCTGGCATATGCAAGCTTTTCTTACCCTCCTGGGATTTGGGGGTGGATATGCTAGTTAGTATTATACTGATCTATTATTGTATATTGACTGTGAAGGTATTGATTGTACTGTTGGGAGTGGGTGCGTTTTGTTTTTTTTAAGTTGTCTGATGTGATCTTTCTCTCTTCCTAGTGATGGCAGGGAATGGAGTAGGTCAGTACCAGGAATCATTGTATTTGTTATTTTATATAGATATACTGTTTTATGATGAATGACTTAATACGCTTTGAGTCCTCTTTGTGGGGAAGAAGGCGGTATAGAAATTGAAAATAGACATAACTAATTATTGCCTAACATCTTCCACAGTCTGATATATTTATTGTGCTTTTTTTTTTTTTTTTAAGTCTGTAGATGCTTTGTTGTTCAGTTCCTTGAATTGCTTTCTATTTCTTTTCAAAGTGAAACAGATAGAAATAAATCAAAAGCAGAACAAACTATGGCATTAGTGTAAAAAGGAAGAAACAAGCAGTTCATTAATTTTCTCACTGTGGTTGGCATGAATTCTTGGCGCAGACTTTATCCTGCTGCCATGTGAGAGACCCAGGTAACCTCTGGCTCTTGTGCGCTGAGCCACTGGGGCCTGGAAGTGTCAATTAAGTGGTGTTCTCAGCTGAGAGGTCCACAACTTGGAGATTTGTCAAAGAAGAAAAACATCTGGTTTATCCCTTGCACTTGGAGAATCTTTGAGAAAACCACTGCTAATACCATTGGAGACTCGATTGACAGTACTAGCATCTCCAAATGTCCTTTTATTTGGAGGGCAGTCCCACATTACTATTTACCTGATCTGTTGTACAAAATAGATTTCATCTTTTCCAATGCTATATAATAGGATTTTTTGACCTGAATCTCATTCCCACCACACAGGTTACAGGATGTCCTGAAGTCTTGCCAACTGAAAGCCTATCAGTGCCATGGAGTTCAGCTGCTGTTGTCATACTCAGGAAGTTTCCTTGTGCCCCATCAAGAAGTAAATGGAATAACACCCTCTCTCTTCTGAAAAATAGATGAACATCATATTTCCTTCCTGAAAGTGACTCACAGTAGTTTCTCCAGAAAGGTTAATACTCCTTGCAATTTCATGGCACACTTCTTTCCCTTAGAGTGAATCATTTATTGAAAATAAATATAAATATATATACATTTTTTTTTCCTAAACCTGGCATCTGTTAGTTCGGTGGTTCTCAACCTTTTTTCTGTCGGGACACTCGTGACAGATGGTTCTCACGTGTATGACGCACTGAACACATGACTCTCATGGTCAGGGGGTTCCACAGGGAACCCCCTGACCTGCAACAATGGGTGCAGAGCAGAACTAGGACTTTCTCCGTATAATTCACTATACAAAAAAGATGATATGGTGTCATTGCGATAACAGCAACACAAACTCTCCCTACTACCAGGCGCAATAGCCTTTCTAATGGAAAGACAGCAGTTCACCACCAGTGCAAGTCCTATTGAGAAAACACAATAAATAAGACCTGTACAAATGCCTATATGCTAGTAAAATACCTGACCTCAGTCACACACACACAAAACCGACCTTCAACAAGTACAAAAAAACATGGATACCCAAAAAATCCACTCTGCATGCACTACAAACCTAGAGAAATGGAAACAGAAATATAGCACCTAACATACTCCCAGGATCTGCAATAATGCATACAAACTAATCCATACAAAGTTGCATCTGTATTATGGAACACACTCAAACAACAACAACCCAATCTATGAAATGGCAACACTACAAATATTAAACAAGGCCCTAAACACCAGTTCACCTCTTATTAGGATAACAGTACATGCCAAGCTGCTATAGATCCCTACCCAGAAATTACAAGCTTGCAGAATACCCTTACCTGGGTCACACATGCAGAACACAGACAGACCATCACCAAATATAGAATAAAGAGACCATAATGGTAATGTTTTTCCATTTTTGCACTTCATACAGAATTAGGCTTCTTTCTGTTTCCAGTTCAGTTTTTGTCTGCACATTTCTGTTTATACATTTCTCAAGAACTATAAAATAAATAATTGTAAAGCTATACTAATAAAGAGAATACATGTTTCAAAACAACTGATGAATAGAATAATATCCAGTAATTGCAAACTCATAACAATTATTAAAAATTATCCAAACACCAATAATCAACACAGCAGGCACAACACACAATCCCAACAATTAAAATGGCAGTCATTCAAGAAAAATGAACTTAAAAAGCCACCTTAACTTACCCTCTCCAGCAACTCTCCTACTCCTTTCCCTTGCAGGCCAGTGGCACACACCAGAAGCAGCAGGGGCTACCAAAGCTCTTTCTTCATAGTCCTCTTCCTTAGGGCCCAAGACCAGCCTCTCTGCCTCTTTTAAACACAGACACACACACCAGTCACCTCCCTGACCAGTCTGTCAATCTCACACACACATACACACACAAACCAGTCAGCTCCCCGACCATCTCTCAATCTCACACATGCACACCAGTCACCTCCCTGACAAGTCTTTCTCTCTCACAGTCACCTCCCTCACTAGTCTCACACACAGTGTCCCCTCCCTCATACACACAGTCACCTCCCTCACCAATCTCTCTCTCAGATGCACACCAGCCACCTCCCTGACTAGTCTCTCTCCCACATGCATACCAGCCTTCACCCTGACCAGTTTCTCTCTCTTACATGCACACCAGTCACCTCCCTGACCAGACTATCTCTCTTTCACACACACACAACAGTCACCTCCCTCACCAATCTCTTTCTCAGATGAACACCAGTCTAGTCCCTGACTAGTCTTTCTCTCTCTCTCTCTCATGTGAACACTAGTCTGCTTCCTGATCAGTTTATCTCTCTTACATGCATACAAGTCTGACCAATCTCTCTCTCACTGTCACCTCCCTGACCAGTCTCTCTCTCTCACACACACACACACACACTTCACCTCCCTGACCAGTCTCTCTCTCTCGCACACACACACACAAAACAGTTACCTCCCTGTCCAGCCTCTCTCTTACATGCATACCAGTCATGTCCAGGACCAGTTTCTCAATCACACATATGCGCTCTTGCTCTCTCACTTACATAATCATGATATCTCTCACAAACACAAGCTCTCAGACACACATTCTCACTCTCTCTCATGTACACACATGCTTGCTCTGTTTCACTCACTCCCTGCCCCACCCCGCTAGCTCATACTCAATTTTACTCACTTCCCCACCCCTCCAAGCACAACTGGGAGCTGTAGCAGCCTCCTCTTCCAGCTCCCGTTGTCCAAGAATTAATCCGATCAGCTGCAGGGACTAATGCTGCTGTCTCCCATTGCAGATCATCAACGTTTTTTTTTTTCAGCCGGCATTGCTTCTCAGGCCAATGCTACTGCCATTTTTGAATGCAGCATGGCCCTTTCTTCTTCCCACATGTCCCACTGAGCATCACTTCCTCTTCTGGGCCACTGGGGGTGGGAAGAAGAAAAGACTATGCTACACTTTCGAACTCCCACTAATACGGGTCCTGTTCCTATCTGGGCTTAAGGATGATGATAGCCTGGATGGCAACTGTAGCAGTGCAAGGATGTCTGCACTCACTCTGGCTGGAGGGGAAGAGAAGAGCAGCTGGGCCAGTGGGAGTGTGCAATACACCTGCTGGTGCTTGGTGACACACTGGTGTGTCGCAACACACTGGTTGAGAATCACTGTGTTAGTTTAAGGTCCTGTACACCATTTATTTTTAAAGTACTTTTTTCAAAGAATTGTCATGAAATGGCACAGAAATAAGTGCTCTTACTACTGAGTCACTAATACTCACAGTACTTCAGCCCCTGGTGTTCCTTTTCCACCTAAACAGCGATCGACAAAGCTCAGTGAAGGAAGACCCACTTGCAGGACCACTTTCCTCCCTTTAACCACATCTTTCATTGTTATTAACCTTACTGGCACCTTCTTCATCAGAATACCAGGGTTTTTCAGCCAGTTTGGTTAAAATGAAATATAAAGCCTGAGTCATGAGCTGAGGGTCTCCTGGAGAACCTACATAACATGAGGGGGGTGGGGTGGGAGGGAATGATAACACCCCACCCTACCACCCAACTGCATTGGGAACACAAACCCATTTGGACTCTTGCCAAACCAGGTGTTGCATTCGTAGACCCTTGGACCAAGGTGGAGTTGGCACAACCTGCAGGGAGAAGCCCTGCAGGTCCCCACTATTGGCAAGTGGAGTAGAATGAGGCAGAGGCCCAACTGGAGCTTCGCCTTGGGTTGAGCCTTTGGGTGCCAAGACCAGCAAGTCTTAGGTGGGGGCCTCTGCTGATAGTTAGAAGATCCATTGAGGTCACTGGGCCAGAGTAAATGTAGTACAGGTGAATCTGGAAGTAGGCTAGGGTCAGTGGCAGGCAACATTCAGGAATGTCCAGGAGACAGGCTGAGGTCAATACTGGATATCTGTCCAAAGGGAAAGGCAGGACAGATAGGCAGGGCAGGAAGGCAAGCAGCAGAACAGGTGGGCAAGCGAGAAGATGTGGGGGCACTCCATGAAGTTAGCATGGGGCACATTTAAAACTAATCGGAGAAAGTTCTTTTTTACTCAACGCACAATTAAACTCTGGAATTTGTTGCCAGAGAATGTGGTTAGTGCAGTTAGTATAACTGTGTTTAAAAAAGGATTGGATAAGTTCTTGGAGGAGAAGTCCATTACCTGCTATTAAGTTCACTTAGAGAATAGCCACTGCCATTAGCAATGGTTACATGGAATAGACTTAGTTTTTGGGTACTTGCCAGGTTCTTATGGCCTGGATTGGCCACTGTTGGAAACAGGATGCTGGGCTTGATGGACCCTTGGTCTGACCCAGTATGGCATTTTTTTATGTTCTTATGTTCTTATGAAGACTGAGAGATTAAAAAACTGAACTCAAGAACCTGCGATGAAAATGAGGACCTATTGAAGACAAAGGCAAGGACTACTGGAACTGAAGATGAAGACAAAAAACTGGAATTGAAGATGAAGGCAAGGAGCTAGAACTGAAGACAAAGAGCACTGAAGCAACTCACACTACTAAACAGTAAGGAGACCCACTGCCAAGGTGCCAGTGGACTGTCAGCCCAGGCCTTATGTAGGCCTGAGGGGATGATGTCATCAGGAAGTGCCTTCAGCTGTTTACCGCTGTGTGCCCTTTAAATTGGATGATGGCAGGTGTTAGGTGCACCTAGGGGCCAGAGTGAATGTCAGTGATGTCCCGGCATGAGGACCATTGGCGGCATCATGCCACGCAGGAAAGAAGGGAAGCCTGGCATTGTCTGGGAACTTCAAGCAGGGCCTAATCCGAAGGGTAAGTGCAGCGATTCATGGGAGGAGCCTGCAGACCACTAAACACAGCACCAGGAGGATTGAATTCTTGTCTTTTTTTGTGTGTTGAAAGTCATAAAATCATACTTATGTTTGTCTCAGAAAAGTGATCAGGTGTAAACCTTGTTGGGATAGGAGCTGAAGGTGGAATAGCTACAGCATTTGAGATGTTTCAGACCCATGTGTACAGTAATTATTTCATATGATTGCAAACTAAAGGGTTTTTCCCATTTTATGTCTATGGGTAGTAGAAGACGCTTAGTACATGTGGTCCTATGTCTGTTATCTTCAAGAAGGGCTAAAGTGAATTGCATGGGTAAGCATACAATGGAAAATTTTATAGGATTTTTGAGCTAGGGAAATATGTGGAATGGATGTTGTATAATTTAGAACATTTAAGCTGATAGTCAAAACCATTTTGTAATGAGCTCAGTATTGGTGGGCCTTTAGTGCTATGGCATGGTTGGTGCCACCTAGCAGATGAACTTTCTTAGGCCTATGTTGACAGCTGGTGGAAGCCCCTGTGGAAAGAGAGGCTGGAGGTTCACTATACCAGCCGCTCCCCCACAGATTGAGCCCTTGGGTTCTGGCAGCCGGCAGGACTTAGATGGGTCCCTAGGGTGGACAGGCAGATGAGAGTCCAAAGATAGATTGAGATCAGGGCTGGTGGCAGACAAGAGACACGAGGAACAGGTCAGAAGTTGGAAAAAGCAGCAGACAAGAGAAAGCAGAGCAGACCAGAGATTGGGGCAGGCAGCAGACAAGGCGTGGTCAGATCCAAGGCAGAAGGTCAGGTCCAGGCAGCAATCAAGGAAGGTCAGGGGCCAAAGTAGAGGTCAGAATCTGGGAGAGCAAGCCCAAAGACAGACAAGGAGAGACAGGACAAGACATGACCAAGAAACGGGCATGGAAGGACAAGAAGGATATGGACAAGGCAAGGGTAGGCAGGAACACCAGGGAACTGGAACGCAGGAACAGGAATGCAGGAAGAAGGCAACACAATGACAGCTCAAGGCAGGGGAGGAGACCTGTTGCTTAGTTTCTCTGATGCTAGAAAGAGGGCAGGGAGTGGTGAAAGCTGGAACTTAGATGGTTCACAGCGTCTTCTGTTAAGGATGACAGGGAAAGTATGCAAATTAACTTTTTCAATTTCTGCAACTGGAAATAGTGTGTGTGTGTGGGGGGGGGGGGGGGGGCTGTGGAAGTTGAAGCTTAGACAGTTCATGGTGTCCTCTTGAGTCCTCTGCTGGAGCTGTTGGGAGAAGTCTTTTGGTCCTCTGCTGCAGACAGACGCCCCTTTTGCCTAAAAGCGTTATACTGTATATTTAGATGTGCTGTAATTCCATGTTTTGAATAGCTAAAACATTAGTTTTCTGAAACTTTCACCATTGATATATATCTGGCTGTGTGTGGGGATGGGAGGAGGCCAGAAAATTAAATGACCCAAAATCACATGCTTTTTGTCTGCCCATATTTAGAAGCTTCCTTAGATTTAAAAATTAACAGGTTGGCTAGTCTTGATCACTTTAACAAGATATAAAAAAATATTATGTCATTCTCAAGGAAACATTGATGGAGGAAAGGTGGGAAAGAAGGGAGAAGTGTTGATTATTGGAGATTTAAATCTACCGGAAGTAGATTGGAAAATCCCTTCTGTGGAATCTAACAGAAGTAGATAGTGGATGCCCTGCAAGGGGCTCAGTTCAAACAAATGGTAATGGAACCCACGAGGGACGGAGTTATATTCAACTTAGTACTCACTAATGGGGAAAGTGTCTCTAATGTCCGGGTGGGGGCCCACCTCTCAAATAGGATACGGAGATGTCACACGAAGACCCGAGTTTTGAACTTCAAAAATATGGACTTTGTTGAAAGGGGAAGTACCTGGAGGCAGAACTATAAGACTGGGAGAATATGAGAGAGGTGGAACAACAGTGAGCCAAACTGAAAGGAGCAATTACAAAAGCAATTAATCTATATGTTAGAAAAGTAAACAAAAGCAAGAGAAATAAGAAACCTATCTGGTTCTCAAAGGAGGTGGCTGACAAAATCAAAATAAAAAGAACAGAGTTCAAGAAATATAAAGGATCCCAAAAAGAGGAACACAGGGAAGAATATCTGGTGAAACTGAGGGTGATGAAGAAAGTAATCAAGAAAGCAAAAAGTCAGATAAAAGAAAGGATTGCCAACGAGGTAAAGAGAAGTGACAAAACATTTTTCAGATACATCAGAGAAAGGAGAATGATCCTTTTCAACTTTCAATTTCACTGTTCCACTTTGGACCTATGTGTGGAGAGAGAAGAAGAAATGGCAAAATATTAAACAAATACTTCAGTTCAGTGTTCACTAAAGAAGACCCTGGAGAAAGAAAGAGATTGGAGGGGAGGGGAGTAGATGAAACTGTTTACAGAAGAGAATGTATGGGAAGAGCTAGGTAAACTGAAAGTGGACAAAGCCATGGGGCCTGATTTGGTTCATCCCTGGATACTGAGGGAGCTCAGAGATGTGCTGGCGGTTCCGCTGTGTGATCTCGTCAATAGATCCCTGAAAATAGGCGTGGTGCCAAGTGATTAGAGAAGAGAGGTGGTGGTCCTGCTTCCCAAGAGTGGGAGCAGAGAGGAGGCTGGAAACTACAGGCTGCTTAGCCTCACCTGGGTGGTGGGAAAAGTAATTGAGACCCTGCTGAAGGAAAGAACAGTGAACTATCTACAGTCAGGAGGATTGCTGGACCTGAGTCAGCATGGATTCACCAGGGGAAGGTCCTGTCAGACAAAACTGATTCATTTTTTTGGCTGGGTGATTAAAGAATTGGATCGAGGAAGAGTGCTCTCTATGATTTACTTGGATTTCAGCAAACCATTTGATATGGTCCCACATAGGAGGCTTGTGAATAAAATGAGAAGCTTGGAAATGAGCGCCAAAGTGGTGGCGTGGATTACAAACTGGTTGACTGATAGAAGACAGCATGTGATGGTGTTGGTGCTTGAGGTAGTTGTGGGTGGATTCTTGGGCCGGTGGCAGATGACCACGACCCCGGGGGAAGATCCCGAGAGGGACCACCGGTCAGGCTCAGAGTATGGAGACGGGCACACACTAGTTCTTTTATTAAACAGTATATTGAACCACCAGAGGTGGCAGTAGTGAGCTGGAGCGCCCGGCAGGGCTGTAGTCCCTCAGGTACTGGAACAGCGATCCTAGATAACTGAGCTGTAGAGAAAATGAATATAGTGAGTAGGCAGGGTATGCAGAGTTCAGGAACAGAACCTTGATGGTAACACTCACACAATAGCCTCTAGAAGTAGTCCAGGTTTTGGAATAGGTTAGGCCCTCGAGGAGCGAGTACCTGGTTCCAGGGAAAGCTCTGAGAGAGAGAGAGAAGATAACTCACTGGTGTAGTAGGCAGCGATGACTTCCAGGCAGAAAGAGTATTCAGCAACCAGTCCGGGAACATGGGTCCTCAAGGAGCGAGTGCCGGTTCCTGACTGTGACCTGAAAAACAAAGAGAGAGTGAGGCCCCCGAGGAGAGGGTACTCCTGGTAAGTCCAAGGAGGCAGAGTAGCTTGGAGAGAGCGAAACTGGTCCGTAACCAATTTCTATTCAGCTCCTTGCTAACTCGATTAGTTAGCGATTTCTAAGACCTTATATATCCGGTACTGATGACATCATCTCAGGGGGATGCCCCTGAGGTTCGCGCCACTGCTGGTACATCAGTCGGGGCTGCGCCGCACGTGCGCCCTTAGGCCCTTGTGAATCATGGTGGATCGCAGCGTTGAGCCGCTCCGGGGACGCCGGAGGAAGACGGCAGAGAGACGCCGTGGCAGCCAACCTTCCACTAGAGCAAGAGGGAGTCGCCAAAGAGGTGAGGAGGGTGGAGTGGAGATGTCAAGCAGCAACGGTCGCAACAGATGGTAAATGCAATCTACTCTGAAGAGAGAATGGTGTTAAACAGAGTGCCGCAAGGATTGGTGTTGGGACTGGTCCTGTTCAACATCTTTGTTAGCGACATTGCAGAAGGGATAGAAGGTAAAGTTTGTCTTTTTGTGGATGATACTAAGATCTGCAATATAGGGGACACATCAGAAGGAGTAGTGAGAATGCAACGTGATTTAAGGAAGTTTGAACAGTGGTTGAAGATATGGCAGCTGAGATTCATTGCCAAAAAGTGCAGAGTCATGCATCTGGAGTTTGGTAATCCAAAAGAGCTGCACATGATAGGGAGTGAAGGGCTGTTGTGCAAGGAGCAAGAGAGAGACCTTGGGGTGATAGTGTTTAGCGATCTGAAGACTGTGAAGCAGTGTGACAAGCCAAAGAATGCTGGGCTGCAATAGAGGAATGACTAGTAAGAAAAAGGAGGTGATAATCCCCTTGTACAGGTCCTTGGTGAGGCCTCACCTGGTGTTCAGTTCTGGAGACCGTATCTCAAAAGGGACAGAGACAGGATGGAGGCAGTCCAGAGAAGGGCAACAAAAATGGTGAGAAGTCTCCATCAAATGACTTATGAGGAGAGGTTGAAGGACCTAAATATGTATACTCTGGAGGAGAGGAGGTGCAGGGGAGATATGATACAGACCTTTAAGAGGTTTTAATGATGCACATTTGAAAAACCTTCTCCGTTGCAAAGAAATCAGTAGAACTAGGGGTCATGAAATGAAACTCCAGGAAGGATGACTCAGAATCAATATCAGGAAATATTTCTTCACAGAGAAGAGTGGTGGATGTCTGGAATGCACTTCTGGAGAAGGTGGTGAAGACAAAAACGGTGAAAGATTTCAAAGGGGCATGGGATAAACAATGTGGATCCCTAAAGGCTAGAGAATGGAAATGAGGAAAAGAGCACATGGGGGTAACTTGCTGGTGTGGTGGTTACTGCCCTTAACCAACAAGCCTTCATACTGTTGATGCAACTCACTATTGCTCTCTGCTTTAACGGCAGAGGAAAAAAGGAAAAGGGAAATTTTCGTTTTGGATAGCAACCAACAAGTACATGAATTCTACAGTCTGAGAAAACAAATAAGTATGGGAGTAACTTGTTGATGTGGCTGTTACTACCTTTAAAAAATAAGCCTTATACTTGTGATGTAACTCAACATTACTCTCTGCTTCAAACGGCAAGAGTTAACAGGGAATTGGACTAAGACAGAAACCAACAAGGGCCATGACTTTAACGGTTTGGGAAACTAAGTATGGGGGTCACTTGTATTATGGGGGAGACTTGTATAGCGCAGCTGGTGCTACCATAAGCTTGCTGTGCAGACTGGATGGACCATTTGGTCTTTTTCTGCCATCGTTTCTCTGTTTCTGTGAATACATTAGAGCAAATATAAGCTTGAAAGGAAGTTGATGGAGGTAAAACAGGATTTCAAATTATTCATTTATTTATTGAATGAAATGTGTATTGAACATGTGTACTGCTCTTTTACTAATGAATGGGTGTAGATAAGCCAAGGCAGTCTGCTAATACTGGAGATTTGCATATAAATTGTCTGTCGAGTAAACATCCTCAACATAAACAGGATAACATTTAAAGGTGATCCAGTGAGGTCTGCAAATACAAATTAGGCTGTAAACTTTGATGAAATTTCAGACAGACTTAGCTACCTAACTTTTTTTAGGCTAAACATTTATCAGACATGCATTTAAATTTACCTAAATGCTATTGTTTACCTAAATGTAGGGTAATGTACCGAGCACTGAATTTACCTGCTCCACCTGTGGCCCTGTCCTCTGTTCAGATGCCTAACTTTAAGTACTCAGCAAGGGGGAAATTTCATTTTTGCAGATCTGGGTGTTTTAACTTCTTTGCTAGGCACCTAAATCTTCTGAATATGGACCCTTAAGTGTATTTGTAATAATACTGTTTCAATATCTAATTATAAAAATAAATATTTTCCTTGTACCTTAGTGTTTTAGTATGTAAATGGCATTACCCTTGGTTGCAGCAGAGATCCAGGGAGGGAACTTGAGAATAATCTTGCTGTAAGGGTACTGTTTTTTCTCTCTGGCTTTGTGTTGCAGAAGAATTTTGGACCACAAGACAGGGAGACTCCAGGGCCTGAAGGCTAGATGCTGGTTGGTAGGCAGACAAGTTTTGGTACTGTTAGATACAACACATTTGTTTTGTCTCTAAATCTGTCTGTTATATCAGTATGCGCCAATTCTAGAACACTGTTAAAGGTTCTCAAAAGATTAAAAACAAGTTTTGTGATTTTTTTTTTTTTTGCACTATGGTGATTTCTTAACAGGTTGGTTATTAGGCCTTTTCTCTCTCCCTCTTTCTTTGTATGTATAATATTGATGGTGTGAAAAATAGGTGCCAGGAAAAATATATATTTTCAATTTTTTTCTTTTTGGCTCTTGCTCTTTATTTTTGTCTTGTGTATATTTTAGCATTTTTCTTGAATTACTTTTCCTTTTTCCTTTATATTTTTCCTTTTGCTTTTTTTTTTTTGTTCTCTCCTTCCTTCTTGTCCCTCAGAGACCCCCTTCATTCCAAGTACTCCCTCTTCATTCCCTTCTGCTCAGCAATAGGGCCCTACCAATCTTTGCATGGCCTAGGGTCCCACTGACATATCTGTCATTGGGCACCAGGTCTTGAATTTTAGGCTCTCAATCAACCTGTTGCCTGGGATTTTTCTAACACTGTGTCTGTATCTCTGCATCTAGTATATCATCCATTTTATTAGCTTAGTACATAAATGTCATGCATGCTATATATGGGAATGGTTATCTATATACCATATTTATATTTATTGGTGCACCCAGTTACCAAAATTATGAAAAGTATTTCATAATACAGCAGTGTGCAAAGAATCCCAGAAACAACTTTTCTAGAACAAGCCAATTGTGATATTGCCTTTGTGATGTCATTGGGACACCAGCACAGGAAAAATGTAGTTTGTGTGACATCACTGGTGGAAGTGTGTGCTTTATAGAGATTGGAGTGACAGTAAAAGGTGTTTTCCTTTTTTCACAGCTTTTCTCCTTGTTATAATAAATCTCCTACTCTGAGTCCCTCCACCCACTGATCGTCCCCATACACTATCCTCTCAGAGCAACCCATGCCCCTAACCTTCAAGTCATGGCACCACTTGTCTTCTTGTGGTGATTTCCCCGCAGCAGCAACTAGAGATAGAAGTTTGGCGCAGGGCCCCTCCTATGCTCTCACAATCCCTGCAGCGACCTGCCCCTGCTCCCGCAGGGCTTCCTGTTACCATGGAGACCTGTAGGAGGAATGGAGGGCTGCAGGGCCTGTCAGGAGGCCCCATTGTTGAATTTTCTGTCTTCAGGTTCTGTGGGGCCAGCACCAGGTCCCAGATGGAGGCATGGCGCTAGTGGTGACACTCTGATGCCTATAAAAGTTTGGCAATCCACAAAATGAACCCGCACACTAATCGAATGTTATTCTCATTAAATAAAGTATGTCTTAAATTTTTTTAAAGAACAATTTTTTATAAATACACCTCAGTGTCCCCCAATTATAAAAAGATTATGAAGTGTCGGATGATGCTTCATATAATTACCAGAACACCAAACCTTGGTGTCTAGCTCAATTTAGTATTATAATCATGAGCACCACCTTCCACCACTTTTAATTTTTACAAAAGTATTTTTATTTATCCTATTTTTTATTATTTGTTATATATGATTAAAAATTGATGTTGCTTAACCAACTTGCATCTTTTATCTTGTTGACTGCTCAGTCCATTTAAATGTTTTAAAGAAGGTTAAGAACAAAGTGAAACACTGTGTGCTGAACCAAGGGTTTCAGGTCACCAATCCCTAGAGAGACAGAAAATTACTTAGCTTAGATTGTTGTTCAAAACGCGGATCTTTTTCAGTGGCACTTGCCCCAACGAGGCCCAGTTTCGACGAATCTTCAAAAAAAGATGGTGAACCTGAAGATGGAAACAGATGGAGCAGCGTACAGACGAGCTCGTTATGGATTTGAAAAAGGCTACATTTACTCAAACACTTAATTTGAGTGGACTCTCCTGAAGAAGATTCGTCAAAACTGGGCCTCGTTGGGGCAAGTGCCACTGAAAAAGATCCGCGTTTTGAACAACAATCTAAGCTAAGGGGGGAAGTAGAGGAGGGAGAAATGCTTTCAGGGACGTGCTGGACAGATCCCCCTGCTTTTGAATAGAAGAAAAAGCGCTTCCTCACCCTCACACGCACCTTTCTCTCCCAGGCATTGCTTTGGCACAGTTTTCAGAAACAGCTTCAGCCCCCAGTGATATGTAGAACTGACGGGATGGTGTGTTTGAAACTGAATGGGGGGGAGGAGAGAGGAGGTAGAAAGGGAAAGTGAAGTGTTTCCATAAATTTTCCCTTGGAGCTGTGCTTGGGGTAGATAAAAATAATCAGTGGAGGCAGAGGACCACGTTTCCAGGGTTTTGCTTTTCTGAAAAGTGCTTGACTGGCTATTGATTGGGGCTGTGATAGCCGAGGTAGCCTGACGTTTGAGGAAAAGGTGATTGGGGGGCGGGGGGAGAGATCTGTCCCACATCCCACATCCAGGATTAGCTGTTTACTGGAGGGTTGGGGTTTGTTTTGTTTTCAGCTTCAGAGATTGCAAACTTGTTCCAAGCCAAAGGCTGCTGCTGGTAACTGGGCAGGCTGCTCTTTCAACAGGCGATTTGTTCTCCTGCCTGTGGCTCATTTCCATGCGAAGAGTCTGACTGACATCACACTACCTTTTGTTGCTGAAAGCTTTCTTTTGCGGCGGAGACAGAGTGAGCAGTCATGTGAAGTTGGAAGAGCTTATTTGTTCAAGGAAGGGGTGGCTGGTGCTTTCTGTGCGAGTGTAGCCAAGAACTACGAGCATCTTTCCTACTGGTATTGCCTTAAAATAATACTTTGGGGACGAGGTCGACGTTTGCCTTGTGCTTGCTATGGGTTAGAAACTTTTTTCCCTGCCTGAATTACAGCCGGGAGCATTACCGAGACCCCCACGGAGGCACCGTGGTACGAACCAGCCATCACTTGTCCTGTTGCTGCTGCTGCAACTCTACCAGAAAAAAAAGTTTCTGAAGGAATGTCAACTGCACAGCTCTGGATCTAGCAGGCACAGGGGGATGGGGGTGGGGGCAATGACTGAGCACAACCTGGCAGCTGACTCGGAAAACACTGTTTTGTTTTCCCCCCTTGAAGAATCCTGTGGGTGTCCTGTTGGCGGGGAGCACTGATTGCAGCCGGTGGCAAGGCATGGTGAGGCTCTTCGGCAGGAGCAGGGGGGAGTGTGTTTCCTGCTGGCGCTCGCTGGCGGTGGTGGTGGTGTCAAGCCTCTGACAGAAGGTTGGCAGTTGTTAGGTGCCTTCCCCTGAGGCAAGAGGAGCTCCCAGCCATGGAGGAGGATGGAGCAGCCTGCCCTGATCCCGAACCCCAGGCAGACAGCCTCATGTCCGAAGCATTCTCCAGACTCTGGGGAGATGTGATGGGAATGCTGGTGAGTTATGCAGGGGGGGGAAAGGGGGCAAGAGATCAAGAGATTTTAGAGGTCGGAGGGAGCATGCGTTGTCTGCACACTGAAAGGTCCTTTTCATTTATAATCTGGTCTTTCGACCTGTGCAGTTCCTGAAGTGCTCATCATGCATGTGTGTGATCTGCAAGAAGCAGAGCTGCAGAAGTGAGTGTTTCACGTTTGTACGTGTGAGATCGTTTTTGGGGGGTAATTATCATGAAGCAGTAGTCAACCTTGATAGTGAAAACATTTAATTCCTCGTACCAAGGAGAATTCTGCCTGCTGCACATCAAAAGTGTTGTGTGGTATTATTTGCTTTGTTTTCTTGAGTTTTGTTGGATTCTTCCTGTATTGAGCTGATTGTAAAGGAGTTTGGTGAAGTAACACTGTCCTTGAAAAATGCAGGCAGAGAAAACAACTAGCCCCTTCTAATTCCTTCTCATCAGGTGGCTGACCGGAGCACATTCATTGAAAGAAGATAATTCTTAGCATTGCATAATTCTTCACTCCTGCTGTTCACTAGCAGTCTGTCAACAGACAATAACATGTGCTCTAGGATTTCTCAGATGGAGGCAAATGTCCAGGTTCTTGTTCTTCTGTGTTCGTGTGAACTACCGCACTATTCTGACACTTTTTTTTTTTTAACCAGTGAAAGGATAACTTGAAATGTTTGCATTATCTGTGGAAAAAAATACATGCCCGTATACTGAACACATGATAAACACAGTTCGAATCTGGAGCAAGTTTGAAACTTGTGAGCCGAGGCATCCCGCGTCAAGGCTTCAGCTCTGTCTGCTGCCCATTCACACATCTTTCATAAACATTCATAATTCAGTCATCATTCTTTAACACAAAAGGGTTTTTCTCTAAAGTGGAGAGTATATCTCACATTTACTAACCTTAGGTGTAGAAAACACAATCTTAGCTCTTCCCAAGCATGATCCTTTTTTACTCAGTTGCTTTGTTCCTTAAAGCTCAAAACTTAAACAGCAAAAAAAAAAAGTAAAATAAAATAAAACATGTGAACCAATAATCCTAGATAGCATTGATGAGCAGAAAGGGAGCAATACTGTGTTCTCCCAAATTTAAATCTGTTATAGCCAAGAAGGTAATTCGGCAGGGATACCACCTTTATTAGGATAACACATAGTTTAGAGCCTTTTTGTTAGTTCAGTATACATCTCAGCACAACCCAGAACGTTTGCTGGTTTTCTTTGAGCAAATTTTAGTGGTGGAAACATAATCACAGTCGTAAAATTGAACCACATTTGCCTCTGCAGCCTCTTTTTAATAATGTTGGGTGAGCCCCCTCCAGGGCTACAGTGACCCCTAAGCCTTTCCCAATTCAGCAGCTACTGCGGGGGTAGGAGTCCACCTCAAAGCCCTGCATTTAATTACTGTCACTGCCAGAATGTTGCTCTCTCTCTTCCCCTGCCTCTTTTACAGGGGCTGTGCAATTTTATGTGTAAATAGTGCCTTTGATACAGATAGATTGCAAAAGGCTTTTCCAGGCATTTGCCGGGAAAAGAAAAAGCACAAAATAAGGTGCTGTCTGTCAGAGTGATGCGGTGATAAAACAAAGGCCAAGGAGATGATGAGCCTGTCGTTTGCTGCCCAATAAAGCTGTTTTCTGTTTCCTTCTGTTCAGCCACTTTATATTTTTAAGACAGGGTGACGCATGGATAACAGACAGTTTTGAATTTGACTCCTAGAGGTCATCAATATTGAAAGCCTTTGTGCGGGTAACTTTTCGAGTTATGCGCACGAAAAACGAGCTTTAAATATTTATCCTCCCCTTGACGGCACACGTTTTTTGTGCCCAGCATTTTTTCTGGACAAAAAGGGACGTGGATGGAAGCGTTTGGGGGTAAACTTCAGCTGGTGAGCGCGGTATTGGGCACCGTCTGGCAAAAGCGACCTGCACAAGTCTGATTAGAAGAGTCACAGCCCTAACTTTGCCTGGAGGGAGCTATGCACATCACTTTATGCGAGCATAGTGAGGTTACACCCCCCTGAATATGTGAGAAAAGTTATACACACGACTTTCTGCGGATATTTTTGATGCTTCCTGGCTCTCTGAATATTGTCCTCCTATTGGGTTTTTCCCTTTGAGGTGCACCATGTTTGTGTAAAACATAAAACGTGGTGGAAAATAACCCCCTCTTATGATATAACATTTCCTGCTGACCCTGGGAGGAGGAGGGACAGGCGGGATTTTGTTTGGTTCCTTGTTGCCATCCTAACTCAGTCTGCAACTTATGGACCTTGACGTCCTGCAGAAAGCATTGGGATGGGAATCGAAAACTTCAAACTAGTAACTAGTGGAGCTTGATTGACAACATTGACATTGTTTCACTTCTTGCGGGCTTTGCGTTATGATGAATTGTGTTAAACTACTTCACGGTTGTCTATGAACTTCCTTCTGTTTCTTTCTCCCAGTATTGAGAATCCTTATAGAATTTTACTAAGATCCAGCTGGAGGCTTCCATAACAGTAAGCCGTGGGATGAGTCCGTTTGAATGCACAGAAATAAAGGCCAATATAATCTATCATTCACCTGTATCTTCAGGCAACATCCTCTTTTGCTCTGACCTGCCCGTTTGTTTTTGGCCCGAGGAAGGAATTGTTCGCTCTGGAAAGCTAGTCAAGAAATGTTGCACGCTAGTCCAATACTAAGGTATCACCTTATATCATTGATTTTTCTTTTTATTTGATTTTTATTTCCATGCATGAAAATAAGTAAAAAAAAAAAAAAAAGAGGTAGATTTAAAAAGAATAAAATAGTGCATGGATGCTAAACCTCACTGCTCTGGAGCTGAGTGCAGGAGGAAGTCGGAAGAGATGTACTAAGTTAGTTGGCCCCACTTCTAATTGATTGGGCCGGAGTCCCAGGGTGGGGATCCGTTGCTGAGAGAAAGCCGCAAATTAAGTTCATTTCTCCATTGATTTTAACATCGTTGCAGATTGTTAAAGGAGGAGTGGCTGTGAAGCGTTATGGTGCAAATATGAAATGCCTGTTTAGATTCCTCACTTTTTTTTTGTAAAAACAGGATTGGAGGATAGATTAGTCCAGTCTGAGATGTGAAAAAGGAAAGTCAAACGTTTTGGGTGCAGGTTGTCAAAGGGAGAAAAATCGACCATTTTCTATAAAACTGACTAGTTAGAGCATATTTTGAGTTTGATAAATATTGTATAAGATTTATTTTTTTGGCCCAGCAGTGTCCTTTGTACTTTCAGCTCAGTTAGAACAAGGGCTGGGATTTGGTGCCATGAACCTTCAATCACAGCTACCTGGGGATTTTTCCCTTGTTTTATGCCCTCAGCCAGCAGACCTGGTCTGATCATTGCAGTGAGGGTCCTGAGCTGGAACCATGCATCAGGGCTCCTTCCAGAACCCTGCAGTCATAGGCCCCGAATCCCACCACTAGGTGGCATACTCGAGCAGTGACCACAAACATCTGCAACATCCCTGGTCAACCTGGGCAGAGAAAGAGCCAATTTGAGGATTGAGTGGGGGACCTTTCCCATGGCAATGCGCAGCACCAGCACTGCCACTGACCCCCTGCGCTGGCCCTGTTTAAATTATAACTTGGGTGGCAACAGGCATAACCAAAGTTTCTTTAAAAATGAGTTTGTGATAAAGATGAACTACAGTGTTTAGGGAATCACAAAAGTCACAGAATGAAGAGCTGGGATTCAAAACCAGGAGTTTGTGATCTCAAGTCCTATATTCTGGAATTAGTTGCTTCATTCCATTTTCTTGGGCTAATATTACTACACAAAAGGCCCTTATTCAATAAAGATTTGTTTCCATAGTCACAGACTGGGAAAAAGTTATTTTTGAATAAAGGTTTGAGGGCCTGATTCACTAAGCTTTATTTTTTTGCCTCCATCAATCTTTGGGCAGGCCCAGCACCACTGGTGTGCAAGCCGTGCAGTTGCACAGAGCGGCGCACCCAAGGGTACAGCATCGGGAGCAGGTAGAGGCCCGTGCTACTGCTGATGGACCCAATCCCATTGGCGGTGGAAGAAGCAGAAGGCTCATGCAGCCACGAGAGGACCCCATCCCACCTGCAGCAGAAGAATCAGAAAGCCTGTACGGCCGCCAGTGGGCTTCATCCCACTGGCAGCGGAAGAAGCCTGTCCTGCAGCTCCTCCTTGGGTGCTTGCTGCACGTAATTCATGGTGCTAGCACTTCCTGTATTCTCATCTTTCGCGAGTGTTGAATTACCATGGGACCAGCATTCAAGAAATGTTGGAGAACGGCTACTCTCCCCAACAAAGACGATACAAGCTGGCAGCAGCAGTAGCAGAGGAGGAATGACCCGTGGCCCCTGACTGCCTGTCTGCATGTGTATGTGAGTGAATGGGAGGCTGCTTGTGATGGGGATGTGTGTGTATGTGAAAGGGAGGATGCCTGTGAGTATGAGTGTGTGAATGGGAGGCTGCCTGGGATAGGGGTGTGTATGTGCGTGTGTGTGTGAATAAGAGGCTGCCTAGGATGGATGTGTGTATATGTGTGAACGACAGACTGCCTGGGATGGGTGGATGTGAATGAGATACTGCCTGGGATGGGTGTGTATGTGTGTGTGTGAATGGGAGCCTGCCTGGGATGGTTGTTTGTATGTGTGTATGAATGGAAGCCTGCCTGGGATTTGTGTGGCGTGTATGCACATGCATGCATGGGAGCCTTCTTGGGATGGGCAGTATGTGTGTGTGTGAGAAGGGGAGCCTGCCTGGCATTTGGGTGGATGCGAATGGGAGCCTGCCTAGGGTGTTTGTGTAAATGGAAGCTTGCCTATGGTATGTGGGTGTGAATAGAAGCTTGTCTGGGTTGTGTGTGTGTGAGAGAGAGAGAGAATGGGCTACAGGTGGATCCCAACCTGCCAGCAGCTGAAATGAAGAGCAGGGCCCGAGCTGCTGACAGATCCCAACCAAAGAAGATCTGGAGGTGCCTGGGGTTTTGTCTGAACATAAGAACATGCCATACTGGGTGAGACCAAGGGTCCATCAAGCCCAGCATCCTGTCTCCAACAGTGGCCAATCTAGGCCATAAGAACCTGGCAAGTACCCAAAAACTAAGCCTATCCCATGTTACTGTTGCTAGTAATAGCAGTGGCTATTTTCTAAATCAACTTAATTAATAGTAGGTAATGGACTTTTCTTCCAAGAACTTATCCAATCCTTGTTTAAACCCAGCTACACTAACTGCACTAACCACATCCCCTGGTAACAAATTCCAGAGTTTAATTGTGCGTTGACTGAAAAAGAACTTTCTCCGATTATTCTAAATGTGCTACTTGCTAACTTCATGGAGTGCCCTCTAGTCCTTCTGTTATCTGAAAGAGTAAATAACTGATTCACATTTACTCATTCTAGACCTCTCATGATTTTAAACACCTCTATCATATCCCCCCTCAGCCGTCTCTTCTCCAAGCTGAAAAGTCCTAACCTCTTTAGTCTTTCTTCATAGGGGAGCTGTTCCATTCCCTTGATCATTTTGGTTGCCCTTCTATGTACCTTCTCCATCGCAACTATATCTTTTTTGAGATGCGGCGACCAGAATTGTACACAGTATTCAAGGTGCGGTCTCACCATGGAGCAATACAGAGGCATTATGACATTTTCCGTTTTATTTACCATTCCCTTTCTAATAATTCCCAACATTCTGTTTGCTTTTTTGACTGCCGCAGCACACTGAACCGATGATGTCAATGTGTTATCCATTATGACGCCTAGATCTCTTTCTTGGGTAGTAGCACCTAATATGGAACCTAACATTGTGTAACTATAGCATGGGTTATTTTTCCCTATATGCATCACTTTGCACTTATCCACATTAAATTTCTTCTACCATTTGGATGCCCAATTTTCCAGTCTCACAAGGTCTTCCTGCAATTTATCACAATCCGCTTGTGATTTAACTACTCAGAATAATTTTGTATCATCTGCAAATTTGATCACCTCTCTCATCGTATTCCTTTCCAGATCATTTATAAATATATTGAAAAGTAAGGGTCCCAATACAGATCCCTGAGGCACTCCACTGTCCACTCCCTTCCACTGAGAAAATTGCCCATTTAATCCTACTCTCTGTTTCCTGTCTTTTAGCCAGTTTGTAATCCACGAAAGGACATCGCCTCCTATCCCATGACTTTTTACTTTTCCTAGAAGCCTCTCATGAGAGGGAGCATATGTATATATGAGCTTGTGTGTGTCTGTATATATACTGTATAAGAATGAGTGGAGAAGGTTTGTGCATCCCACTCCCATGAATCCATGACAATCTCAGGGTGACTGGAAATCAAAAGTTCTCAGGTATGGAGAGCGTGAATTTTTAAAATCCTTTTTAGTTTTATTTTTCAGGTGTTATTTAATGGGTCTGCTGTTCAGAAATATTTTATTGATGTTTGGGACATTTAAAAAAAAATTGTGAGTTTTTAATTATTCAATCTTTTATTTGTCATTTGTTTTTGGAATAATGTTAATCTGTTTTTACTATACCCGGCGTGCGTACATGGACCCCCCGATTTTATAACATGCAGGCACGCGCATGTTATAAAATCTGTGGTCGATGCGCGCAAGGGGTTGCACACTAGTGCATCTTGTGCGTGCCGACGCACGCGGCCTTCCCCCGTTCTCTCCTCCCTAATCTAACCTTTCCACCCCCTAAGCCTATTCTACCCCCCCCCCCACCTCTATCTTACCTTTTGCGCCTGCCAGCAGCCTTCCAGCACACAATCTTCCGACACAGTGGCAAATGGCCGCTATGCCGGAGGCCTCTGGCCCCGGACCGCCCCTTTTTTAAAGCCCTGGGACTTAGATGCGTCCCGGGGCTTTACACGTGTCACCGGGCCTTTATAAAATAGGCCCTGCGTGCATAAACCACTATGTGCGTAAATCCTTTAAAATCCGGCCCTATGTATTTATTTTATTTCTTGATTTTAGTGTTTGATGTTTGAAGAATGTGATGGTTCTGGTTTTTTTATTGTTGCACTGCACAGAGTGTCTGGCTTCTTGTGGTTTCCAGTTCAGGTTTTGTCACTTTTATATTTCTACTTTATGGTTGCTCTGTTCTGTATTTGGTGAGGGTCTGTTTAAGTTTTGCATGTGTGACTGAGGTGAGGCATTTTCCTAATAGGAAGTGTATTAGTGTTTTAGGGCTTTCGGAGGGTCAAGCCCACACACAACACACGTTACAATAGGCCTAATACCATATGGGTTCCAAGTGTGTTTTTGCAGGGATTTCAGGTTGGCATCACAGTAGTGCATGTAAATATAATGTAAGTGATATTTTTACCTCAGAATATGGTAGTTTGATATTTTTATTGTGTGTGGAGTGGGTCGAGGGGTAGGTTAGGGATGGGGGGGGGGGGGGCGGACATTGTGCAAGACTATAAGGTTCGCCGGGGGAGGGGGTGGTAGTGTCAGTTTTTAAAGTTTGTATCACTGGAGGGAGCTGGGATTTTCTTTGGTGAGCCTGGGACAGAGAATGAATGAACGGGGGGGGGGGGGGCAGCACACTCTTTGTTTGCACAGGACAACCAAAAAGTAACACTGGCCCTGCCTTTAGGATTCACTCCCTGACCTTGAAAGTGTACATTCCCTTCACTAGGTTTATGAGAATGAGTTCTAGGCTTGGTGTGCTTGTACAGAGGTGCATTTTCTTCTGCTGGGTGGCTGGCAGAGTTAACCAGATCAACTTATCTGGCTAACTTAGCTGGCATATTCAGCAGCATGGTGCGCCACTGAATATACATGGCTCACTTTAAGTTTGCTACAATTATCCTGCTACATTAGCTGGATGATGCTGAAAAATTGCTGTTATCTGACTAACGGGCCGATTCAGTAAAGTCCGCGAGAGAGCGGGCAAACGCCCGCTTTCCTGGTGCGCGCACAGGCCACTCGCCTGTGCGTGAGATTCAATATTTAAATGAGGCCCGGCGGTAGAAACGGGCAAAAGGAGGTGCTAGGGACACTAGCATGTCCCTAGCACCTCCTTTTGGCCCGGAGCGGCAGCTGTCAGCGGGTTTGACAGCCGACGCTCAATTTTGCCGGCGTCGGTTCTCGAGTCCGCTAACAGCCACGGACTCGGAAACCGGACGCCGGCAAAATTGAGTGTTTTCGACCCGACAGCTGCGGGATGACTTCAAATTTTTTTTTCTTTTACTTTTTTTACCCTTCGGGACCTCCGACTTAATATCACCATGATATTAAGTCGGAGGGTGCACAGAAAAGCAGTTTTTACATCTTTTCTGTGCCGGAAAAGCAAAATGTGCGGCTTGGCTGCATATTTTGTTTTCTGAATCGCGCAGGAATACCTAATAGGGCCATCAACATGCATTTGCATGTTGAGGGCGCTATCAGGTTCGGCAGGTTGGACGCGCATTTTCGGCCCATTACTGAATAAGGGGTAAGGGAAAACACGCGTCCAATGGCAGGTTAACAGTGCGCTCCGTTGGAGCGCACTGTACTGTATTGGCCCGTAACTTAGCAGCATATCTCCCCTCCACCCTGACTGCTCTCTGACTGCTCTGACATGGTCTGATAAGGTTTTAGCTGGCTAATAACTTATCTTGCTATGTCAAGGGTGGCTAAGCTGGGAGGATTTGTAAAATCCTGCGGTTTGTCCAGCCAAGTCCGAACTTAGCCAGGCAATCCGCTTTAAATTTTGACCCTCGTAATGTACACAGGCCTGTGCACAAGAGGGGGATAAAGAGAGTTCACTTGTTTGGGGACTTCAAGCTCAGAAGGGATCCCCAGAATTGGCACATATTTATAAAAAATAATAATAATAAACTAGGGAAATGATTGGAAGGAATGGCTCTCTAAATTATTCCCTAGATATCGCCAGAAAAATGCGATGTATAAGTTAACAAGAGACCACTTCTGAACAGCAAAATAAAGAATTTAGTTTGCAAGCTAGGAAAACAGGAAAAGAATGCATGCGATGTGGCTGAAGGTTTTTATTGGAGGTGTGACAAAACAGAACTTTTGCCTAGTTTTGCAGAGTTGCGAAGGCCAGCTCGAGTGATAACACAGTCCTGCCTGTCCGGAATAGAGTGTAAATGGGATTAGACGAAGGCATATTGAGGCCCCACTTTCCTCCTGACTCGTGTGAACTTGCCACATAATGCAAAATGCGGCCCTCGTACCTTGACAGGACAGGATGCTTGAATAAGATATTCTGCCATTGCATCAAGTATAAAATCCTCCCAGCTACTAAAAATATCAATGGGTGGGTGTATAACATGGATGAGTGTATAAGGAGCAAAATGTATCTTGAGCTGCTCAGAAGACTTAACATAATGGACAATTGTCTTCATTCACTCTGAATGCTCTGTAATTTAGTTGAAAGCAACACTGTTACCAAAATACTTTCAGAAAATTCAGCTGACAGTTAAAACAAACAAATCATTCTGGACCTGGAAACATATTTGGTGAATGAGGAGGAGGAGAAAAAGTGATATGGGGTACTTTTTTTTCTAAGTCATCCGTTTCCTATTCCCTCAGAGTCCCTGCTCAGGATATCTTGGCCACCAATGAAATTGTAGGTCCTGATTTACCAAGCTTTTACCCCATAGACAGACACAGAAGGGGAGAAAAGGCTTAGGGACCTCAGGCCCTTTAGGTTGGAAGTACTATGGTGTCGTCATTAGCTTTCTTTCATCTATGGTAGCGGTGCCCCAAAATTCAAAGAGAGATTGGTAAAAGCACAGAAATTAATTGAATAACGTAAGAGGAGTTCATCTTGCTGTTATGTCCCCATGCGCTTTTGTTTACTTGATGGATGGGACTCCCTACTTGCTGGCTCCTTACCAAAAGCTGATAAAGCATAGTATTAACTGCAGCCAAAATGTCTTTGATCATGTCTGGATTCTTTCTGCATATCTCTAAGGATTTGTTTTTTTAGAGCACAATTTATTTCCTGTTTCATAAGCAAGGACTTGTTTGATTTGTCAAGATGTAAAATAATTTATTAAAGGTTTTATCAGTTGCACACAATTGATTAGGTATTACACGTATACATGGCAGTAGCTTTACTGATTCAAGACAGATGCATGCCAAACACATGCAGATGAGTCCATTACATGATCGGGGCCAAAAGGATCACCGAGGCCGGCTGATGCCATTTTGAAAATAGCCGTTGGGCCAGAACAATCAAGGACCAGCAGCAGGGACTTAAAAGGTAATCCAGCTGGGTGGGCCTTGGGAGGGGAGGCAGAGGTCCAGGGGCTTAGGGGAGTAAACCTGCCACAGATGTTTTAAACATTTCTACTGTATTTTTAATACTTTGGTCACCTGAAGGGGTGGTGGTGATGGTGGAGGGCAGTGGGATAAGAGGTTCGCAATAGATCTCTCCCCCCCCCCCCCCATTGACAGTGAGTTTATCTCTGTAGTTCTGAGCTCAGTTTCATCCCCAGTGTGGCACTATGACCCGTGCTGGGCCTCAGATAGGAGCTGCTCACAGTGCTTGGACCTGCTGCCAGCGGGAAATAGGGAAGAGTTCCTTATGTGTGCCAGTCCTGGAGGGAAAGAGCTATTAATATTCTAACGGTGAGCTTGAGTTTATATATCTGAGGGGGCCACGTTTTGTAACGCCAGGCACGAATTGGCTGGCAAATCCGGGCAGAAGCGATCGTTAGCTTTCACAGCGGACTAACGAGCATGAGTCCGCTTGGAAAATGAATCCCTGCGTAGCTACCTGCCTGCACACACTTACCCCCCCCCCCCCCCCGCCAGTCTGCAGACAGAAAGTCTTCATGAAAGTGATTGCGCATACTTTTTAAAAGCCTCAGAGCACGGGCATAAATCCAAGCCAGGCCCCCAGGAACAGCTCCGGCCAGTCTCGGTAAACTGACATGCACACGCCTAAAGTTGGTCACGTAGCGGACGGCGGGCAGTTCTGGTATATGAGGCTATTTCTGTGTGGAAAAACACCGTTTTCACCCGCAGACGTCCCGTCCACCGTGACCCTTCCCGTGGTTGCCTCAAGTTTGACCCTGGCTTCGTTTTTCTAAATCTGTGTAGTTAAAAAAAAGTTGATCCCTTGTAATGAGCTGCCTCTCTGGCTGGCGGAGGGTGGGGAAGAGGAGGAAGGCTGCTCGTTTTGCTTTTTAGCAGATGGTATCAAATGTTTCTGTGTGTTTACCACTGCCCCCCCCCCGCGCCCCCCCAATAATTTAAAATGGCTACACTGAGCTGAACCAAGCCTTGTGCGGAGGCAGAGCTTGGGCGGACAATGGAACCTTTCTGTCTTTCAAACTTTGGGAGAGGTTTAAGGGTTGGATGGGGGGGGGTGGGGGAAAGTATTAGAGGCAATGTGGACAGTTTTCCCGTAGGAAATGTAAGGGAGGGAATTGAAGTGCTTAAGTTACCGTTGCATCTGGGCTGATCTGAATGAACATTAATATCTGGATAGAGAGGGCATGAGGGGTTTAGTTGTATGAGATGAAAGTTATAGTTGGGGACTGATTTGGGAGGAGAGGGGTTTGAACTAAGGCTATCTAGAATCTTCCTACTTCTTTTCAGGCAGTTTTTGGTATTTTATATGGTTAAAAAAAAAAAAAAGCTATAGAGTGACTTTACCTATCAAGGAAAGACTTCATTTTTCGTCATATGTGTTTGGGGTTTCCCCCCCCCCCCCCCTACTATCTGTCATGTACAATTTCCCTTCTGGTGCATTTCAGTGAAAGCCTAAGATCTCTCGTCTTCTCTCTCCGGATCGCAGTCTTGGAGGCTTTCAGACTTTGACGTGCATGACTTTGGGGGGGGGGGGGGGGGTGGCAGGAAGGTGGAGCAGGGCGTCAAGCGAGCCTTTTATGGCATGTGGAGACCTTGGAAGTGAAGACCGTGAATTGTAGCAGCTGAGGGTCTCCATGCAGGGCTCTGGAATGTGGGCTGCGCGCATCCTGTATGCAAGAAAATATGCACAGAGCCTTTTCTTCACCTTGTGCCTGCTATTATTCTTCAGTGACAAACCAGAGCCCTGCGGATTGTCCCAACAGAGCTAACTGGCAGGGAGATCTACAGACATTTTTCTCTTTATCAATTTCCTTTCCCAACTAAGGCAAACAAATTCCACCAGGCATCTCCAACATGGAATTGTGCTCCTTTGCTTACTGTATTTTCGCTCTAATGCTAAATTGCTAGCAACAGATCTGCACGTTTGAAAAGCAAGGATAGGGTGAGGCCCTGCAGACATGCTTAACTGTACGAAAAACCATTGGAACCACATAATTACCCTTTCAACCAACCTTGCTTCCAGCCCTGTTTTGAGGTTTTGCCAAAGGAAGTGATGGCTGCGCTCCTTCTCCTCGCTCCTCAGTGACATTGATGATAATAAGAATAATAATGAAGGATTTTATTTTTCCCCATTATGTGGCTTAAAATGCCTTAAAGCTACTTAACAGCAGCTTGTCAGTTAGGATATTGCAATACAGTAAAAAGCATGCCGTATATTTGCTGTACTAAAAAAAAAAATTGTTGTTTAATGAAATTGACCCATGAGTGTTTCCAAGATGAGCAGCTGTTGGTATGACGATGCATTTCAAAGAACGTGTTTTCTCACTCAGATCACTCCAAGCTCCATTACAGGTGTGCCAAGAAGTAGAAAACTGAGCCAACAGTACATTGGGGCATGGAATAATTGACTTAAGATCACTTTAACGGCAAAGACCCTGCTGGGGATGGGCAGGATTGGAGTCACCCCCCCCCCTTGGTGTGATTGCAGTACCTGCGCATATAGCCCAAGGACTGTTTCACGCTGGTTCTCTACAGCGTGAAACCTGTCATGTACATCTTTTGTTAATCTAATCCACAAGTGAGATCTTTGTGTATCACTTTCCCCCCCTTTTCTACAATGAGTTCCAGAGATCAGAATGTCTAAAAACCTCAGTGCCTCCTCCTTCCCACCATAACAGCATCATTTGCTGAGCATAGGCAGTGGCGGGTTATCTTTTTTTTAAAAGCTCTTTTTTTTTTAAAGTAGTCCCCCTGTTTAGGAAAAAAAAAATGTTTTTTTATTTGAAATTACAGTGAACTAAGCGTATCGCCTGTGGGTGGCTTCTGGTCTTGTTCCATCTTGCTTCCAGTTCCTCCTCTAACCACCAGCTGGGTACCGTTGACGTGATACCTAATTGGTGCCGTGGCAAGGAGAAGTGAATGAAAGGGGAGAGCAAGATACTCAGGTCTGATTTCTCACTTCCCTGCTAATTAAACTAACTTAGTGCCAGTGGTTCCTCTTCCTACTAGTAAGAAGCAAGGCTGCTTTAAACTGTTCTCAGGCAGCGCTTACTTCCTGGAAAATACGTTGTCTGAATATCTGACAAGCCTCCCCATACAGATGCTGTGGCAGCAGAAAACGGCTTTCTCGCTGCTTACTTCCCACCCAAGTAACTTCAGTTTTGGCTGGTTTTCTGCTCTTACTTTTCAGTTTCTCTCATTTTGCGTTGCTGAGGCCGCTGATAAGTTTCTAGAGCGGTACAGCCTTCCCCTCTCTTTATGGGGGTGGGCTCTGCACCCTGGGAGCACGCCTTCCCTGTGAGTTTTCAGGAAGCGCAACTAACACAGATGGTTACCAATGAAACCAACAGTTGTGTGCGCTTACTTTTCAAAAAGAAACTATTTTGTGGATGATTCCTTAATAATATTCCTACTGCTGGGAAGAAGGGGGATGCTGTGTCACCTCCTTTCTGTCTCAGCCCCGTGTACGTTGAGTAGTGATAGAGAAGTGATAAGTAATAGTATAAGATCGGGACGGGTCATTCTTGGACAGGCAGATGGTTTCTAGTGGACGTGGGACAGGACAAGCAGTGTTTGTTTCTTTAAAGGGGATCTTTTATAGTGTATATAACACCCGTTTTAAGCATTTAGTTGTTTCTGTAGAAGCAAGAATTTCTCATTAGATAATGGCCACCCCAAGGGATGTGTGGGGTAAGGCTTGTTTATACTTGGGGGGGGGGGGGGGGGGTAAACAAAATAGGAGCTCTGCTGGCTTCAATGAGAAGCAAAGCCCAGGAAAGCCAAGGTAACTGTAATAACCAGTTCTTTCATTCTTGCCATATTTTTTTTTTCCTGGGCAGCTTTTGTTAGCTTTTGTAACAGTAGATTGCAGCTTACAATTGCCTGTCTCTCTTGCTCCATGAATCTGACCTACCTGATTTCAAAATGGAAAGGACCTCTCTTGTTGTACGGGTGATGCGATACCTTTTAAGGGTAGGGTTGGGGAGAGGGGAGGCACTGTAAGGCTGAAGGGCTAGCAAGGTCTGGAGCAGGTCTCCCCCCATGAAACCGTAGCCCCCACCAGCGCTGATGTCTTTGTGAGAGAATGCAGCTTTATAGAGATTGTGATGTAGCCTTTCCCTTCCTGCCGCCTGACTGGAATTAGACGTTTCCATCCAAAGGTTCTTTCCAAGGTCGACGAAGCAAGCATAAGGAATATGAAGTACTGGCAAAAAAAAAATACTTTTTTTCCTCCTCATAGTTCACACAGCAGTGAAGATGCCATGGCCATATATTTTAACCTTCTTGAGGAGTTCCCAAACTTTTCTGTTCCTTTGGAGCAATAACATATCTGCAGGACTCACCACAGCATGCAAGCATTCCAAAAATCCAAGTCAAACCTGATGTTTCCCAGCGATAGCTGCGTCTGAAATTTATGCTCAGAAACTCCAGCCCTGAGCCGGGTATTTGCCTGTGAGCAGGGTTTCTTACATTGTCAATACAGATCACCATAGTACGATCCCGGGGACTGAGGGAGTACAGGACAAAGAGGCCTATGCGATTGGCAATTGACATCCAATTTCACCAAAGTCTGCTGGTGAATAACCAGATTATGAGTGGCTTTTTGAGCAAAGTAACAAGCCACAGTTTTTCACCTAGTGTGTAGCTGTAGCTTTAAAATGGTTTGCGCACTGTTGCCCTGCTTCATGCCTTCCATCCTGCTAATTGGGTGACTACAGTGAGATTTTATCCTATGAAACACGTGCAAGTTGTGTGGAGCCAACATCTTGACAAACACTAATTTAGATTATAGGAATTTGTCAAGCTGATTATATGATAAAAAATGATCAGTAAGCTGCAAGTTAATTATAGTGTCTGGTTTAGTTCAGGAGTGTGCATGTGTGTGCTAATTTGGTGTTTCTGAACATTGTCCTGCAGGAACTCCTAATCCTCTGGTTTACAGCATATCTGCAAGGAATGTGATGAATATGCATGAGATATATTTGCATACACTGGGTCAAGTATAGGCAAATCCACGTTGAGCTATCTTGTAGGGATGTACTTTTGTTTCGGAGTTACATGCATAATGGAAGTATGCGTGTACTTCTAATAGCTCTAGCACACAATGTTTTTTTACGCGTGTGCTATAAAGTCTGGGAGTTATGCACGTAACTCTGAAATGAAACGAATGATGCCGTACAACAAAATGGCGACCTCTGCCGAGGAGGATGTGCTGGAGTTAATTTACTCCGCCGTGTCCCCAATAGACACCTTAATTTGCAAAAAAAGAAGAAAAGAGAACCTACTGGCCAGCGCTCCGGCCTTGGAGCCAGAAGGGGCCTGGACCTGACCCAGGGCTGAAGGCCCTGCATCAGAACCCAGCCTCTGGACCAGGCCCCAGCATTGGGCCTAGGCCAAGGCCCAGGCATTGCAACCTGGTCTCTGGCCTGGGCCCCGGTGTTCAGCCTAGGCTAAAGCCCAGGATTTACTACCAGGCCGATGCCCCGGCATCCAGTTTAGGCTCTGGCATCAGGCCTAGGTCTCCAAACTTCAGCCTTGCATGGAGCCTAGGCCAAGATCGCGGCAACCTACCATAGTTTTGGCTTAGGCTTCGGCCTAGGCCTAGGCCTTGCTAGTGGATCCCCACCAGATTGGGTACATGGGGGCCAGATATTTCCTGGTCCGGGCATTTTTCTGGTTAGGAAGGTTGGGTGGCTGGGACAAGGGAGACCTTGGGAAATGCCATTTCCTTTTTTTTATGTTTGTTTTGTTTTTCTTTTTTAAACAAAAGATGCTAATTAAACTTTAAAGGAAACGAAATTCGTGGGGAAAAATCCTCCCAAAAATGAACTGAAAAATGAAACATTTTTTACCCCTGCACATCCCAAATTGTAAACTCTTTCTGTGGCTGTACCTGATTTGTAATTTGCCTTGTGCTTAATTCGGAAAGACGAGTAGCTAAATCCAAAAAAAATCCCCAAAACAACAACAACAACATTCCTTGGATATACATTAATTGACTGATATTGCTGCCAGAGGGAATGAGTAGAAGATGACATTATATTGAAATTATTTTCAAATGCAGGGACACCAATAAAGAAAATATATAGCACCATAGTTAACTAAATAGCTATGCCCACTTGCTGGTACAAAAAAAGCACTACACCAATGGACATCAGTCCACTGCGGCAGCTGCTAAGTGGATATTTGGTCTCCTGAAAACCCACTTTTGCTGTGTGAACCACATTTTAGGCTTCTACTGCAGCTTCTCAAAAAGTACAAGACCATTTTATTTTCTGACATCATTATGAGATCTTTTTCCTAACTCCTCTATACCATTTTATTTCATTATAAGCTGTTCTAATTTTCCTACATGCATCCTGATGGACTCCTGTGTGAGGGCTTTGGAGCTTGGGGACGGCAGTCTGTAGGGTGTGAGCTGTCACTGGGGACGTGTTTCCAGAGCACTTACCGGTACCCATTTGATGCATTGGCGATGTCAGGAGTATGACTGCGTATCTGGTTTAGGAGACTCCTGCATATACTTGATGAAAGTGATATCGTAGTATACAATCCAGGGGGGTGGCCAGGCTGAAAATGCGTACAAAGGGGGATGATGGGGCCGACCTGGCAGCAAAATGGCACAAAAAAGCAGCAAACTGCCAGGTGGAAAAACAAAGGAGGATTGTATGGTTTCCCCAAATATAGTAATATAGGATTGGAATATATTTAATTTCCCAAATCCGATGACTGTCTTAAGCCCCAAAATTTGAACGAAGCAGCCCAGAATGCCTTGCTCAGGGTCAGAGTCCATGGCATAGGACATTTGATGACTTGTATCATTATTCAGCGCGCTGACTATTAATGCACTCCTCCTCAGCCTTGATACTTTTGCGGCTCGGTTGGAATGCCTCGTCTGAGAGGGAAAGGTTCCTGTTGACATATATAGAAACTAAGCTCATTAAAAAAAAAAAAAATCCAGAATGTGAGGAAACAGAATCTAACAGGAATTTGCTAAGGTCCCCACCCGGCATGAGAGACTTCCTGTTGGTGAAATGTCCTGCTTTGTCAGTTATTTGTTACTTTCTTTTTCTGGGAAGATATTGAAGGGGAAGGGGGGGTGGGGGGTTCAAGGGATCGTTTATTTCATGTACATGTGAACCAGTGTAGCAAAGAGAGCGATCCCTGGTCAGCTGACAGTCGGCTTTGTTACTTATAGCAGCTTTAAACTCTTCCGTGGACGAGCTTTGAGACCTGTCTATTCCATCTTGATAAAGAAGCTGAAACCGTTTCTTTTTAATTATGCATCGCGGAGACTCCTTGTAAATGCTGGCATAGTCTTGGTCCCTGGGGTACAAGCATTCTCACACCATCCTGAAAGTTCCTCCGCAGTCACACTTGAAAAGTATGAATGTCGCTGTGGATGCCAAAAATAAAAAAAAGAAAGAAAGAAACCAGACTCCCAAACCATCTTGCAGCTTCTCTGAATTGCCATAACTGTCTGGCCAATAATTCCGTGTGTTCAGAAGAGCGTGTGTATTGGTGCGTGTTACGCGCTCTGACGTCTGTTTCCACCAGCTAGATATACAACCTGCTGTTGCACAGAAGAGATTTGTGAGTGCATTGCAATGTTTGCATATTTCCTTCTTCCCCGGCTTCTGGTCATTTTTGCTCTTGTTCCACCCTTTTGAAGATGACTGTCTGAGCCTGTACCTCACACATGTGCACAGATAAGCTCATAGGTTCTGGGATTCTATACTCACAATCAGGCCGATACAGAACGGTGCGCTCGGCCAAGCGCACCGTTTAGCCCCCGTTGGACCGCACGTTTTACATGCGCTATTATTACACCTTATACTGTAAGGGGTAATAGTGCGTGGAAAACGCGTGGCCAACCCCCCCGAAACTAATAGCGCTCGTCACATGTAAATGCGTGTTGATAAGCCTATTAGATATCCCCGCGGGTTACTGAAAGTAAAATGAAAGGCAGGCGTTAATCTCGGACAACACCAGGAAAGTATACAGAAAAAACTGCTTTTCTGTACACCCTCTGACTTAATATCATAGCAATCTTAAGTCGGAGGTCCCAAAAATTTAAAAAAAAAAAAAAAACTTAAAAAAAAAAAAAAAAAGCTGTCCACCGGCCTGCAGGTTGGAAAATGGAGTCTGTTTTCCGAACTCGTGGCTGTCAGCGGGTTTGACAACCGATGCTGGTAAAATTAAGCGTCGGTTGTCTGACCCGCTGACAGCCGCTGCTTCCGCTAATAAGGAGGCGCTTCCCTAGTGTCCTCAACACACAGTAAAGCTCTGGAATTTGTTGCCAGAGGATGTGGTTGGTGCAGTTAGTGTAGCTGGGTTCAAAAAAAGGTTTGGATAAGTTCTTGGAGGAGAAGTCCATTAACGGCTATTAATCAAGTTTACTTAGGGAATAGCCACTGCTATTAATTGCATCAGTAGCATGGGATCTTCTTAGTGTTTGGATAATTGCCAGGCTCTTGTGGCCTGGTTTGGCCTCTGTTGGAAACAGGATGCTGGGCTTGATGGATCCTTGGTCTGACCCAGCATGGCAATTTCTTATGTTCTTATGTTCTTATTAGCGTGGCCCCTAATTTAAATAAATAATCGCGCACCCAGGAGAGGTGCCTAGGCACGTGTCGGGAGAGTGGGCGCTCAGCACGGAGCGCTGGTTCTCCCACTGAGTTTTTTCAATTGGCCTGAATGGTGCGAGGTAATGTTTCATCCCCTCGCATCAGCGGAGGTCATAGAAGCACTGTGAAATTCTTTTGCTCAGCCCCAGATGTCGGCCATCAATGAATCCAGAGTGTTGCAGTTCCGATATCGAGGAAGATAAGAGAGTAGATTATCAATTAAACTTCACCAGATTAATTTCAAAGCAGCGCTTAGCCCTTCAGCCGTCACTGGTCTTATTTAAAATAAATCCGCTAATATTTCCCTCTAGATATAGTCAAAAAAAGAAATCAGGATGTAGTAGTGTCCTTTGTTGAGAAACTTTACTACAGCCTCGGGCCGATTCAGTAAAATGCGCGGGAGAGCCGGCGCTCTTAGGCGAGCGCCCGCTCTCCCAACGCATGCCCAGGCCACTCTCCTGGGCGCGCGATTCAGTATGCAAATGAGTGTCCTCGCTAATATGGAGGCGCTAGGGACACTAGTGCATTCCTAGCGTCTCCTTATTGGCAGAAGCGGCGGCCGTCAGCGGGTTTGACAGCTGACGCTTAATTTTACCAGTGTCGGTTGTCGAAACTTTGGGCAGGCGTTAATTTCTGAGAGTAAAATGTGTGGCTTGGCTGCACATTTTAGTTTCTGTTTCGAGCGGGACTAGCTAATAGGCTCATCAACATGCATTTGCATGTTTATTTATTTTATTTTATTTAAGGTTTTTTTATACCGGCATTCATGAAGCGTTCACATCATGTCGGTTTACATAAAAAACAGGGGTGCAATGAATACAACAACGAACATAAATAAATGTGCTGAAGAGATGCAGTTACAATTAACAAGGGCTGTTGAACTGGGGTGGAGGAATTAAAGAGAGATAGAAGAGGTTAATTATATACAAATATACAATATGTACAGTGTACAATATATACAGCTACTGTGTCGAGTGTTTGCTGTTGATGCGTATTAGATGGGGTTCGGGAAGGCTTGCCTGAACAGCCATGTCTTGACTCTTTTCCTAAAGGTTAGGAGGCATGGCTCGTTTCTGATGTCTGGGGGGATGGAGTTCCATAAAGGTGGGCCAGCTGTGGAAAAGGCTCGGTCTCTTAAGGTGCTGTGATTAGTGGTTTTGGTAGGTGGAAAATGGAGGCATCCTCTGTAAGCTTCTCTTGTCGGTCTTGTGGATTTGTGTAAGCGGAGGGGAACTTGTAGGTCGATTGTGGTATGTTGGTGAATAATTTTGTATATCAAGGTGATGGATTTGTGGATGACTCTGAAATGAATTGGTAACCAGTGAAGGTCTTTTAGGACTGGGGAGATGTGGTCTCTTTTCCTGGTGTTTGTTAGTAGGCGGGCTGCAGCGTTTTGAACCATTTGGAGCGGTTTGGTGTATGAGGAAGGGAGGCCAAGTAAAGTAGAGTTGCAGTAGTCTAACTCAGAGAAAATGAGAGCTTGGAGGTTGTTGAGCGCACTATTAGTTTCGGGGGGGGGTGGACGCGCATTTTCCAAGCGCTATTACCCCTTACTGTCAGGCCGATACAGTACAGTGCGCTCCGGCGGAGCGCACTGTACTGTATCGTCCAAACGCAGGTTAACAGTGTGCTCCGGCGGAGCGCACTGTTAACCTGCGTTTGGACGCGCGTTTTCGATGTGCTAGCTTTACCCTTTATTTGAAAATGCGTGTCCAACCCCCCCCCCCCCCCCGAAACGAATAGTGTCCGCAACATGCAAATGCATGTTGATGGCCCTTTTAGTTATTCCCGCGCGATTCAGTAAGTAAAATGTGCAGCCAAGCCGCACATTTTAGTTTCAGAAATTAGCGCCTACTCAAAAGTAGGCATTAATTTCTGCCGGCACCAGGAAAGTGCCAGAAAAGCAGTAAAAACTGCTTTTCTGTACACCCTCTGACTTAATATCATGGTGATATTAAGTCGGAGGTCCCAAAAGTTAAAAATAATTAAAAATAATAATTAAAAAAAACAATTTAAATCGGCCCGCGGCTCGCAGATTGAAAATTGGACGCTCAATTTTGCTGGCGTCCGGTTTCTGAATCCGTGGCTGTCAGTGGGTTTGAGAACCGACGCCGGCAAAATTGAGCGTCGGCTGTCAAACCTGCTGACAGCCGCAGCTCCTGTCAAAAAAAAGAGGCGCTAGGGACGCGCTAGTGTCCCAAGCGCCTCTTTTTACTGTGGGTCCTCATTTGAATATTTTTTTTAGTGAATCACGCGCACAGGAGAGTGACTTGTGTGCGTGCCGGGAGAGCGGGCGCTCGCCCGCTCTCTCGCGAGTTTTACTGTATCGGCCTGTGTATAAGGAGTAATAATGGTGCGTCAAAAATGAGCATCCAAACGGGGGCTAACGGTGCGCTCGGCCTGAGCGCACCGTACTGAATCGGCCTGTCTGTGCTGATGACCTCCCAGTGGGCAATCTGGTAATGTCTCTATTTTAATTATTGGAAGGGTCCTTTTTGGCTTAACTGTTTGAAATATAATTGAAATTTTGAGGCAGTATTTTTGGGTGGCGAGCTGCCACTCTGCAACGTTCTCCAGTTGGACTGGAAAGGCAAGTGGCCTCCATCAGGATGGACCTGGCAGAGAAAGAGCTCTGTCACCTGTGTGGATTGCAGCCCTTCTGACTTGTAGAAACAAACCCATGGCATTAGAAAAGATCAGGTTTACTCAGAAGGAAAAAAAAAAAAACTGTTGAAACTGAGATTTCAGGTTTTTATATTACTAGATTAGTGTTAAAAAATATATATATATATGTCTATATATATCAGCAAAACATTTCACAGTTTAAATGTTTTCTTAGGGTTTGTGGCATGCTACACTTGAGGGGAGAGCAAAAGAAAGATTTGCTTAACTGGAATAAACATTTAATCTCTGAAAGACATCAACGTTTTCTTCCAGAGCAAAAATATATTTTATATAGTCCAGGCCGTTCCCCAGCCCTGCAGCTGATATTCTTCAGCCTGAGACCCCTCCCCCCAGCTTTTTGTAGCACTAAAGGATTTCCTGAGGAAGCCTTGCTTGGAAGGGTGGGATACACTTCTTGCATGTGCTCCCATTCATACTCATATACGTTTCTAACATAGGAAAGCAGTTCTCTCTCTGTGCTTAATCTGTGTAAGGAAAGATGGATATCTGCCCCGGGCAGCTCCAGTCATTTCCCCTTTTTCTATTTAAAACTCCGAACAGCAGGAAACTGTAGGCGTGCAGAGCCGGTTTGTCCCTTTCAACCATAGGGATCTCACAAAATGTATCCCACCCACATTTATTTACTTATTTATTTTAAAACTTTTCTATACCGTCGTTTAGTAATGCACCATCACAACTGCTTACATGTAGGCACGAATAGGTTTGGTTTCTAGGCTATCCATAGTGTGCCAATATTTACGGTTACATAGATCAATAATATACTCTAAATGAGAAGTGGGAAGAGGTTACCATTTATATGATTGTCAGGATAATCATATATGTGTATACTGTTTTCATTTCATATTTAATTATGAGTAAAATAAAATAATTCTACTTTTTATATAGAGGTGACTTTCAGCTGGAAGTATTTGTTGTTGCTATTCAACGCTCTCACTGTGAAATGCTTTTTTTGTGTGCAGAACCCGTGCACACAATAGGGAGCCCTGCATCCATGACAGAAAAGAACACTTTTGTGAAGGAAGCGCTCACAGCCCCTTGGGGGTAGGGGAGAGAGAGAGGTCATCAATAAGGGCAGTCTCTGCTGACCAGAACTGAAGCCTGTGATGCAGGGGTCCGGAAGGCGACTTGGTGCATGGCTCTCTCAGCCTCAGGACCTTTGCTGCAATGAGCAGGCTAGGAACAGGGGGCCGGAGGGCCCGTTCAGAAAAAAAAAAAATCAGGAAGAAAAATCCCTGTGAATGAAAGTTCGTGGTGCCAGATTAAACACGGAGAGAAAACTGCAAGGGGGGGTGGGATTTTTTTCACGAGCTGGACTATATAAAAGATATTTTTGCTTTGGAAGAAAATGTTGATGTCTTTCAGAGATTAAATGTTTATTCCAGTTAAGCAAATCTTTCTTTTGCTCTCCCCTCAAGTGTAGCATGCCACAAACCCTAAGAAAACATTTAAACTGTGAAATGTTTTGCTGATATATATAGACATTTATATATTTTTTAACACTAATCTAGTAATATAAAAACCTGAAATCTCAGTTTCAACAGTTTTTTTTTTTTGCTTCTGAGTAAACCTGATCTTTTCTAATGCCCTGGGTTTGTTTCTACAAGTCAGAAGGGCTGCAATCCACACAGGTGACAGAGCTCTTTCTCTGCCAGGTCCATCCTGATGGACGCCACTTGCCTTTCCAGTCCAACTGGAGAGCGTTGCAGAGGGGCAGCACGCCACCCAAAAACACTGCCTCAAAATTTCAATTCTATTTCAAACAGTTAAGCCAAAAAGGACCCTTCCAATAATTAAAATAGAGACATTACCAGCATGCCCACTGGGAAGTCAGCAGCACAGACTGTAGTACAGTTTCTCAACAAAGGACACGACTACATCCTGATTTCTTTTTTTGACTATATGTAGAGGGAAATATTAGTGGATTTATTTATAATAAGACCACTGACAACTGAAGGGCTAAGCGCTGCTTTAAAATGAATCTGGCGAAGTTTAATTGATAATCTACTCTCTTTTGTGATTCCAGTTTGAGCTGAAAGAGAAAGGAGAAGCAGCTGGACTAAAAAGTGAAAGAAATTAACAGGGTATGTGTCCAGTTGTTTTTCCCACTTGTTGAACTTACAGATACACTTCCCTTTTAAAGAATCACTTTGGCCTCATTGGCTCACAAATTCTGCTACTTAGCTATAGTGCTATAGCCCCGCAGAAGGAAGATTACTGGCTAGGGGGTTTCTTATGCAAGGCTTTCTTTTTTTTTTTTTTGCTTTCTCTTTCTCTTTTTTTTAATTCTTCCATTTGGTTTCCTTTGTGCCTTATTAATGTTTCCATCCTTCTTTCCTTCACCTTATAAACTATGGGTTGAAACAATGGAGAAGTAGCCTAGTGGTTAGGAAAGGAGGCTGAGAGCTAGGGAAGTCAGAGTTCAAAGCCTGCTGATGCTCCTTGTGAGCTTGGGCAGGTCACCTCACCCTCCGTTGCCTCAGGTGCAAACTTAGGGCCTGATTTACTAAGCATTTTTCTTATAGACACAGAATGGGAGAAGCGCCATAGGAAATCAGGCCCTTAGATTTGTAAGCCCTTAGGGGACAGGGACGTACCTGCAGCACCTGAATGAAGTGGCTGACCAGTCACAAAAGGCAGAATATAAATCAAAAATTGTTTATGGATTAATAAATGTATCTGAATACTTAGAATTTCTGTAGCTTCTTTTACATAAATAAAATAACGTTCCCAGAAGCACTACAATTAAATTATGGCAAGCACTCAGCTGATTTTTACGGTAAGGCGGCCATTTATCTGAATGAGGAAAATGAGTCCCTTGATTGCCTATTGGCAGAGCTTGAATAATGGGCTGATCTTTGCTGGGTGAGCACATTTTCTGGCTGATGAGTTAAAGTCATAGTTTGTAACCATCTTAGCAATATAACAGTAGCATAATATTCTATGAGGAGCTTGTTTTATTTCAATTCACAAATTGTCTCAAAACAGTGTGCTTTAGGAAAACATTTTTTTAACATAAAATCAGCACTTGCCAGTCAAAGCTCATTGCCCATGAGGAGTACAGTGTTCCGGAAGTATTGAAAGCTCAGATCTATTTCACGTGCCTTACGTGTGGTATTTTTCAGTAGCCGCCCCCGGACTACCTTTAGCAGTGCAGGAGATTGCACTGGGAGCATTGCATGAAACGCCCTGTATGCTTTGCTGAGGTTACACGTGGATCCCATCACTGCCTTAATTGGTCCATCCTTCATTTGAGTTATTTGTTGTCCCGGTGTTCGTGTGCGATAACCTCTCTGCTGGAGCACTGATTCCCGGCAAACACAAACTAAATTCCACAGCTTTAGAGGCATTTTTGAAAGAAATACTTTTTGTCCTTCAACGTTCTGAAAGCGCTTAACCCATCTAAAATCCACTGGCGATTTGTGCACGATTAATTGTTTTCTCTTAGGGTACACAGCAAAATATGTCCACGTATATATTGGACACATGGTAGAAGACGAGGATCAAATGAGCAGATGTTTGAAACTTGTGAGTCATAGTGCCAGTGGTCAGCCATCAAGCCTTAATGATTAACACAATGCTCACAAGTTTCAACTTGCGCTAATTCAACCTTTTTTGTGTCTCCAAGTTAAGGTTAGCCATGGATTCCCACCAAACATCCAATTGTTGATCTACAGTCCTCATATCGCTTGGACTCCACGCACCCGCTTTGTACATTTTTTTTTTTTTTAATGGTATTAATTATTTCAACCATCCTCATAAACTCATCAAACACAGCCTCTGACACAGTTTTGCTCTCTATCACAACTAAAGCCTCATTAATACATCATACATACACCCACCAAACACAGCCTGCTTCTCACACACATTACCAAACATGCACCCTCCTTTCTTGTACGGAGACATAAGCCCTCCCAAACACAGCCTCCCCTCTCATACACGCATGCACACCCAGCATGTTTCTCTCTCCCTCTCACACTGGCTCTCACTCCTCTCACCCTCTCCTCTCCTCTCACTCACACTTGCTTTCTATCCTCTCCCCCTCCCCTCTTCCCTTCTTCTCACCCCATCCTCCATCATACTACCTTCCCTTCCTCTCTCCATCCATCTCCATCCTTTCAGGCTCTCCTCCCTCATCTATGCTTCCCTTCCTCTTACCCTCTTCTCCTGTCCTCTACCCTCCCCTCCTCACAAATGGTGTCCTCTTCCTCCTCCTCCATTCCCTCCCACTCACTCCTTATTTTGACTCTCACTCCCTTCTCCTTCTCCTCACCTTGGCTTCCTCTTCCGTTAGTGTGGGATGGGAACCCCCACTAGCATTGTGGCCCTTACTGTGTTGCGAAGAAGAAACAAATCGGAAACCGATCCAACGTTGCAGGTAGCAACCAGAAGAACAAGAAGATCAGTAACAGCACACTACCAATTATCCATGCAGATTCCTTGCCGTAAAACTTAAAATTCTGTAAGCAAGGCGTCTTGTAACCACTGCAGTTTTTAATAGACGTTTTTAACATACTGCTGGATTTTAAGGACATTGTATCCGAATGAGTGCTGCTAATACCGTTATCATTATTCAGCAGCCCCTGAAGCAGCTCTTAATTGAGCGAAACTCGGCCTGAGTCCAGCATTTTACTTCTTAATAAATTCTTTGGTGTTACCGATCTTCTTGTCCTTACTGTGCTGCTGCATTTGTCTTTATATTCTGCTTGCAGGGGGTGGGGGCCCTGTCATCATTCCAGCCCTTGCCTCCCGGAGCTTTATTTTCTGCAGACAGAGAGTGGGGACCCCTTTACACGCATTGTAACCCTCACTACACTACCGTTTGGGACTCTGTCTCCTGCTGGCAGAGGGGGGCGGGTGGGGATCCTGCCAGCTTCGCAGCCCTTGCCATGCCACTGGATCACACTGTTATTGAAACCTTTACTACTGCCGCTGTGCGTGAGCAAAAAAAACCAGAAAAGTGAATCTTGTTCTGTGTGTCAATTTGGCTGAAGGCAGGGAGAGTTTGGCAGGGCTGTTATAACTTACTTTTTGGGCAGTAGTTTAGGGACCCCTTAGTTTAGATGAGCACATTATTTCTTCTTTCAATGATTTTATTTTCAGGTCATTTAACGCCTTTATCTCCGCCATCATTGTTGTGCTTTGTCCTTCAGTCTGAAGCACAGTAGAATGGAATGTGACCATCTGGGCCGGGCCTGCATGACAGAAAGCCATGACTCTGCACTTGGATTCCAAGAAAAATAAATCTTAATAACACTCGGGCATTTTGTCTTGGGGAAAAAGACCGACTTCAAAGCCAGCAGCAACCTGCAGGCTCTTTCAAAGGCTGGTGTCAAAGCTAGCCATTGTATGTTACTACATAGTCTGGTAGCTGCTTCTATTTTAGTTTTACTAACTTGCACAATTCCTTCAGGGATTCACCATGCACAATGTAAATACAGATGTAGGTATAGATTTTAACTGCAAGTGCTTCACTGCCAGCGGGCAGGCAATCTGTGGTTGTTTGAATGTAATTATTTACACTGTATGCTGCTCAACTGATTCCAATCAAAGATATTTCTAGTGCGAGTTTCAGTTTATGAACAACCATGATTAAAGGCTTTCTTAGCTCCACCTCCAAAGTTACTTTTTGTTATAGGTATATCAGTTTGTTTGACAGCTCTCTAACTTGTCATTGATATATGATAAAGTTATCAGAAGTCTCCAAAGCATTTCCTTCAGTTCTGCTCTCCTCATCTTCGCCCGGCCAGCATTCAGGTATCACAAATCTTGATACTCTTATGATTTGATGAGTCAGAGTATTGTCAATAAATTTACACAATGTAAATCAAGGTTTGTGAGTCAGGTATATATGGTAACATTGCATATCATACATTCAGATTTTTGTCCTTGCACATCAAAATTGGGTTCAGAGTCCTTTTGTATAATTTTCAAGGTGTAGTCTGTAGAACAGAGAGAGTGGTTAAGTTGGATTTTATGATATGTCCAGCAGCTTTTAGTGATAGCTAATTTGTGATGCTTGTTCTCAAATGTTTTGCTTAAGAAATGAGGGTGTGGCAAGATTTGCTCTGTTGTGTTTATCACTTTTGCTGCACTGGATAATGTCTGACCTACCGCCATGTGTCACAGAAAAAAATGATGAGCACTTAAACTGTATTCTACATTGCTACTTTCTTCTTGGTGGGATTTTTCCATGTTTGCATTTTACCAGTAAAAGTGATCTTGAAAGTGACAGCAATACACTAATAAAGTTGTAAGTCTAAATCTTTAAGCTGAACTATGGTGGCTAACATGATCATTTACCTAGAGCAATGGTTCTCAACCTTTTTCCATTGTGACAGACCTGACAGACCACACTCTCATGTGTGACACACTGTTCATTACAATTCACGGCAAAAATAAAGGCCCAGTATTATTTTTATTGTTAAAAATGACACAAGGGAAAGAAGTATTCTGTCTGAACAGAATTTGCATAAATATTAAACATCCCACACCAAAACAGCACTAATTTCCAGCACTTAAACAATAAACACCTTACAAGGCAAAATTGAAAATATTACACCAGGCCTTAAAACTCCAATACTCCTCCTATTAAACTGGCAAAGCCAGGCTGCTATAGAGCCCTACTCAGAAACTACATAACCAGCAGAATACCTCACCTAAGTCATATGTGCCAGACTCTGACCTAACAAAGAATAAAGAGACCATAAAGCATAACAAAAAGTGAACTGGAAACTGCAACAAGCCAGAGAGTCTGTATGCAGAGCAACAAAGGAAAAAGAGAAACATTACCAGTCCTGATAAAACAAATCAAGAAATTTAAAATCAATAGCAGTAAAACCATAATAATAAAAAGAACAGATTATTTCAAAACAGCTGATGAATGGAATATCCAATAATTAAAAACTCATATAAAAAATTTCTAGAGACCAATAAAATAATTCAAAATAGCAGGCACCAAGACCCAATAATGAAAAATAATAAGGATTAAAAATACTTTGCTCTGCATACCTGGGATCATTTTTTTATTTTTTATTTATCAGCTTTTACAATTACAAAAAAGATTACTTTGCTTAGAAACACAAGAATACAAATATGAATTTTTTTTTAAATCACAAAATATAAATATTTTCTTTCTTTTCACGGAAACCTTTGGGGGGAAAAATAGGAATATTATATCGGGAGATTACTGAAGAAAAATCATCTCATATAAGGCTACCCTCATAACCATATTTACTACTTCATGCACGGTTATTTACTGGTGGGGACCTGCTCCTTAGAGCTCAAGAACTGCCTAAGCTGTTCAGGATTAGAAAACACAAAGGTATTTCCAGAGAATTTAATGACACATTCTGCGGGGTAACGTAAAATAAAATTTGCACCCTTCGCATTTGCTTCTGGGCGCATTTGTAGAAACTCTTTTCGACATAATTGTGTCGCTCTGGACAAATCGGGGAAAATGCGGATCATGCCTCCAAGATAAGTAACATTTAATACTTTTTAAAGTAATACTTCATAATGAAGCCTCTATCATATTCAGAATAAAGGGTAACGAACAAAACAGTTGTTTCTGCCATTTCACATCTGGAGCTTTCCAAATAATCTGAAAGGTTATCAAAGTTCCCAGGATCTCCAATTGGTGATATTTGAAACTGAGACTGTCTCTGTTGCAGATATGTTATCTTTTTTACTGACCTATTTGTTCTTCTGGTATCTTCAGAACCTCTTTTAAGTACCTTCTAAATGTTATCAAAGGGACAGTTCCCAATACTGGAAGTTCAGTAATCTTATATTCAGCTGTCTCAAGTAATTTCCTACTGACTCTAATCTGCGCAGTTTATTAACTGATCACGCATAGTTGTAACATTAGAGTCAGTTATACCTTTTAAATCATTTTTAAGCTCCATAATGGCTTGGTTTTGTCCTTCTATATTCAATTTGCATTCTTTTTCAAGGGAGTCAATTTTTTTTGGAGGCAGTTTCCACTCGTTGGGCCTGTTCATTTTGCCCAGCCTCAAGCCCCACAATTAAGTCCCAAATGGATTCCAGCGTTATATAACAGCTGGTTTTTTAATTTTTAGAGGCTTCATAAAGCTTTTCTTTACCTCCATTCCTTCCGCGCTTGATGTCCCAGCACTTTCTCCTTCATCTTCTCTTTCCTTGGTCAAAACGGTGGCACTAAAAAGCCTCTCCTGATCCTCAACCACGCCAGGCAGCCCCATCTTCTTGGGTTTGACCTGGGGAATCATTCCCCTGCAACACCAACTGCACAGCGTCATTAGGAGGAAATGGTTCCGGCTGCAACCGCGGCTCTGGAGGACTGAGCAATACATTCCCAGGAGGCGCCGAGCCATGCAGCCTGCCTCCGGTCCCTCCGAGGCTGCTCTGAAATCAGAACGGCCTTGGAGGGAACTTTCCTTCCACCCCCCGCACCTTCCCCTCCCTTCCCCTACCTAACCCACCCCCCCCCCAGCCCTATCTAACCCCCCCCCCCACCTTTGTTGCACAAGTTATGTCTGCCCGACACAACCACCCCCCCCCCAGGAAAGACACGCGCGTCCCGGGGCTTTGCGCGCGCCGGCAGCCTATGCAAGATAGGCTCGGCACGCGGGGGGGGGGGGGGGGGGTTGGGGTAGGTTTTCGGGGGTTACGCGCATAACCTATGAGCGTAACCCTTTGAAAATCTACCCCATAGACTCTCATTCACATACTTACACATGCTCTCTCTCTTTCTCTCACTTACACACAGGCTCTCAGTCACATACTCACATACTCTCTCACCTACACCAGCTCTCAATTACACACAGGCTCTTAATCATACATACACATGATCTCTCTCACACATACATTTTCTCAGTCATACATTCATGCTATCTCTCTCTCTCACACACACAGGCTCTCAAACATATATGCTTGCTTGCTTGCTCTCTCTATCTCTCTCTCCCTCCCCCCCCCCCCCCACCGAACTAGTGACAGCCTCAGCCTCCTCCACTTCCAGCTCTCACGGCCTTGAGAAAGGGCTCCCACCGGCTGCGGGGGCTGAAGCTGCTCCTCTTGTGCTTCTCATCGCGCTGCTCATTCTTCAGGCCAGGCCTTCGGGCCACGCTGCTCGCACTAGCATGGTCTCTTCTTCCTGCACGCGTGGCCGCTGCACTCCACTTCCTCTTCCGGGCCGCGGGAGGCGGGAAGAAGATACCATGCCGGTGCCGCTGACTCCAGCTCTCCTGCCGCGTTCCACCGGGGCTATCAGCATTTTAACCCGGGCGGAAGATAAGTTCCTATTTCGCTGGGGCAGGGGGGGAGCAGCTGGGCCAGCGGGGGGACCAGGAAGTATGGCGGCACACCTGCGTGTGCTTGGCTGGTAAAATTGATGAGCTCACGTCCGGCACACACTGTTCACATCTAGTGTACACCACTACTTTCATCTAGCGCTCACATCCCACACGTGCTGCTTATGTCGAACATGCACTTCTTAAATACAACTCAGCAAGGAGAGGCGATATTGGCACAAAGTAAAACACCCATTTAATTGTCTTCCTTCGCTACACACAATCTTTTTTTTCCTCTCCACCTGCCCCCCTCCGCCCTCCCAAACCCCACACAACAACCACAACCTCTCCATAGGTGCCAGCTCTGTGGGTGCTTCAGCACCTGTAATATTAAGAGGGGCCGTCCTCTCTCCCGCTGGTTGGAGTGGTAAGACAAGAGGAGGAGGAGCGGTGGTGCCTTGGGTCATATCCTGTTTCTTTGTTGCTGTGAGCCGCAGTATTGCACTGTGAAGTGCACAAGACACAGCAGTGCTGTGCATTATATAATACTCCATACAATATCTTCTGATGGCAGTGGCCTGAGCCACTGCTACTGGCTTCTTTCTCCTCCTCCTCCTGCCAGCTTCGATGTTTGTGTCAATGCCAAGGATAAGACTTTTATTTTCGGGGGAGGGGAGAGGGCATTTCTGTTGCACACCTGCAATCATTTTAAAAACTTGGCTCCTATGCTCCTCTCCACTACCCACCTGCTTTTCCCTTCCCCACAGCGATGACAGTGCAACCATTTGCTACCTCTCCCAGCTCTTCCTGTCCTACCAAAATGTTCTCCTAACTGGAGCAGTAGCCAAGTGATTAGCACAGTGGATTAGGAACCAGGGAAGCTGAGCTTCAGATCCCCCTGGCACTCCTTGTGATTTTGGGCAAGTGACTCCACCCTCCATTGTCTCAGGTACAGATTTAGCGGTCTATTTGCTAAGCTGTGTTAGGTATTTATCATGCAATAATCTGCCCCATGGCACAGTAAGGATGCTAATCAGCCCATTACTAGCTAAAACATACAAATCAAATAACACGGCTTGCCTTAAAAATTGCAAGCCGTGTTATTTGAGTTGTAGCTATCTTGCCTCGGGAGCATTTGGGGCAAAAGTAGGACATCAGCCAGCTGGAGCCATTTTGAAAAATGGCTGCATTGTATTTAGAGGCCTAGGGGGCAGTCTGGGCCTCTACTGAACCACCAAGGATGTGCAGGAAAGGCCCAAGGTGGTCTAGAAGGGGGGAGGCCAGTTTCTAGGGGCATTTTTTTAAAATAGGGAGGAGTTTTAGGAGGAGGATGGGCCTGCACCCCAGGGGACTCCAAAGTGATATAAATTGATTTTTTTTACTTCAGCTGGCTCCAGAGGGTGGGGGTAGCAGACAGGGGTTCTCCCTAAACCCCTAATGTTTGGGGATTCTTGGGGGTAGGATTACTCAGCCCAGTCAGGCCCTTTAAGACCATGATTGCCCCATAGCCTGGGGTCAGCACTGTGTGGTTTGGCCAGGGTTCTGCTAAGCTGTGGTATTTTTCCCTGTGGTATTGTACTGTGGGGGTTTTCCTCTACAGCTGAGTGTCCTCTCCACGCACTCCGCTGGTCCAGATGGCTACTCCTTTCCTACCAGGAGTCTTCAACAACAGATTCACAACAGCTTGCTAACTTCTTAGCAGGAACTATAACAGATTCATATCAGCTTGCTGACTCCCATCTCCTTCTGGAGCTAGTCCATAACAGATTGCTACTCCCAGCTCTACACAGAGCTTTCCTTATCAGATTGCTAACTCCTCCCATCTTGAGGAGTCAGATCATATCAGATTGTCACTCCTATCTGATGTCTCCGCCCATCCGGCATCAGATCCGCAGTCTAAACCTTAACAGATTGCTAGCTCCTCCCCCCAGGGGAGCTCGCTCATAACAAGTACCGAGTATTGAATCTTAGTAAACCCTGCAGTATTTTCCGTCTGGAGAAAATACGGGGGCTTAGTAAATGACCCCCTTAGGTTGTAAGCCCTATGGGGGCAGGGAAATAACCACACTACCTGAATGTATCTCACTGAGCTACCAATGAAAAGGCATAAGCTAAATATGTCACGTATGCTGTCCGCAGCAGACCCGCGGCATGGCCCCCTCACTTTTCCACAAGGACTCTAGCCTCTGCTTCCTCCTTGTTGGCAATGGTGGGCTACCAGCTCCATCCTCGGGCCTTCCCCGGTGCCTCCGGCTCTGCCATTGTCCCCGGCGTTCCCGGTCCTGCTGCCACTGCTCGTCGGGCCTCTCCGTGTGGCCCATGGAGAGACCCCACTACCCGAGCTGCGCCCAGCGCTGATCCTTAAGTAGGGACCACGGCAGGAACCTGGCCGCAACCCCGGATGATGATGTCAACCTACTCACAGTATTTAAGCTCAGGCTCCGCTCCATAGCGTTGCCTTTGCAACAGGTCTTCTCGCTGGTCGAGTACTCATTGCTACTAAGAGATTCGTCTCTTCCCTGTGTTCCTGACCCTCGTTGTCCCTGGTTCCTGTTTCCTTGTTCCTGCCCTGCTTATGCTTCGGATTGACTACAAGGACTTTGACTCTGCTTTGCCTGACTATGCTACAGTCTATCTCCAGACCCAGACCTCTGCTTCACCTGACTACGTATTGCCTATCTCCAGACCCTGACCTTCGTTTCTTCCGACTTCGCCATTAATTATCTCCGTGATCAGACCTCAGCCTTGCTTGCCACTACCTCTGGATTGCCACCAGCCTTGACTCAAGCCTGCCATTGCATGTCTCTTCTGCCTGTTCTCTGGACGTGGATTCATCAGGCTTTGGCCTATCTTTGCTCGAGTGCCATCTGTCTGCCTTTGTTCTATTGGCGCCCGAGTTTCCAGGACATTATCCAGTCCAGAGTAGGACTGCACCATTTCTCGTCTGCTGTCTTTGGGCTGAACCAACTTCTCCTGCAACTCTACACAGAGACCCACCTAAGTCCTGCCATCCCCAGCACCCAAAGGCTCAACCCGTGGGGAACAAGGGTTGGTATAGGTGAAGCTCCAGTGGCCTTTGCCTATCAGCCCACTCTACCTGCCGACGGTGGGGACCCGTAGGTCCTTACTTACGGGTTGCGTCAACCCACCTCGGCCCAACTCTCTAACCTAAAACATATCTTTTGTAAGGACATATTTAATTTTAATTTTGAAATCCTTACATTTTCCAGGACAATTCTGAAATGCAGGACTGACCTCGGGGAAAAAAATGTGATTGGTTTCATCCCTTTGAAAAGAGTTCTCTCTGAAATGAGATGTTATTAATTGCTTGACAAACATGCTAATGCAAAGCCTACAGGACAATTTAAATCTCATGTTCCTGATAGGATGTTTCTAACCCTGTTTAAATGAAAAGTCAGTGTAATTTTGGTGCAGCAGAGCCCCGTTTGATTGTCTTGATGCTATAAAGGACACTCAGGCATAGGCAGTCTGTATAATGTGTTGAATAATTCAGCAGCAAAAAAATGGCAATAAAATTTGAAATATTGTCGCTGTGAAAAGATATTCTGTGGGCAACTAACCACAGTCAATTCTTCATAGTAAAGTCTTTATTTTACAGCTTTTTTCATGCATTTAGCATCGGAGGCATACCCCATTGATAGGATTTCAGCAGCAGCGTTCCCGGGTAGGGATGAGAGGAGCCAGAGGAGTTTTGAGTTTTGTGAAAGAAGGTAAATGCCCTCCGAAGCCGAAGAGTCTGATTCTAAGAAGTGCCATGCTGGGTCAGACCAAGGTTCATCGATCCCTGTATTCTGTTTCTGATGATGGTCACTCTGGGTTACAAGTATCCATCAGATGCCCAGTAGTTCATGTATTGCTTATATCTGACTCCCAGAGATAAGCACTTGCTAATAACTGTTTATGGACTTTTCCTTCAGGATCTTGTCCAATTCCCTTTTGAACCCCACTTTGACCATATCCTCCGGCAACAGATTCTATAGCTTGATTGTGCAGTGAGCGAAAAAATACTTCCTGTCGGCCCGATTTTAAATGGCCGGCACGCGCCGGCGCACGCATGTTATAAAATTGCGAGTCCATGTCTGCACACTGGGTAGTGCCTGCATATGTTTTTAAAATTTACCCCTTTTGCTTTGTTTTAAATCTGACCGATTCTAGTTTCATGAGTGTCCCCTAATCCCAGGGTCGGAGGAACCACTAGGCGAGCCAGACCTGTGCCTAGGGTGCCACGATTTAGGGGGCGCCACGGCAGGCGGCAAAATTTTGAAAGAGCAAAAAAGTGCCCTTTCAAAATTCTTCCAGCCCCCGCCTCACCGTGCCACCCTCCCGACGCCCCCCTTGTGGTCCAGCGGAGGGCCCGGGAGCGATCTGCCGCTCCCGGGGCCTCGGCTGCCACTAACCAAAATGGCGCCTGTGGCCTTTAGCCCCTACCATGTGACAGGGGCCAACCAATGGCACCAATAGCGCCTGTCACATGGTAGGGGCTAAAGGCCACCGGCGCCATTTTGCTTAGTGGCAGCCGAGGCTCCGGGAGCGGCAGATCACTCCCGGGCCCCCACCTGGACCACCAGGTATTTTGTAAGTTTGCTTTTTGGGGGGGGGGGGGAGGAGGAGTCGGGGCTGCGGCTGGGGGCGGCGCAAGGCTGAAGGTGCCTATGGCGCCCAATCCCCTTGCACCGGCCCTGCCTAATCCTAGTGTTGTTTGAAAGGGTAAATAACTGTTTCCTATTTACCCGTTCCACCCCACTCGTGATTTTATAAATTTCAATCATAATCCCCTCTCAGTCATCTCCTTCCCAAGCTAAAGAACCCTAATCCCTTTAGTCTTTCTCCATAAGGGAGCTTTTCCATCTCGTTTATCATTTTCATCGCCCTTCTCTGTACCTTTTCTATCTCTGCTATATTTTCTGAGATGGGGTGACCAGAACTGCACTCAATATTCAGGCAAGGCAACTGTGCTTTTTTTTTTAGTTTAGTGTTCTGTAGGGGAGCTGCTTTTATAAAGTCATGGCTGTCTCCCAATAACTTTTCAGTCATTCATCCGTTTTCGTTCCAGTTTATGCCACAGAATTCCCCTTGACCCAATTGCTCACACTTTTCATGTGCTCCTGAGGGTCCCCCCCCTCTCCCCCACCCTTCGATTCGCAGTTTGACACATAGCCTAGTTTCTTATATGGTAACTGACTTTCTCAGGGTACTTGTCTAAGCTGTGTGGGCAGGTAGGAAAGTCTCCGGGGGATTTCTAATGTATGAGCTTGCTTTCCCTGTCAAACTTACCTTGGGGGGAAAAAATACCTGCAGAGATTTGCACCTGCTGTATCTGCCTCCTCTCCCAGCCTCATCCCATCTTGACAATGCCTCTGTGATAATGCAGGTAAAACTAGCTTTTCATAAAGCCCCTTTTACCCAGATAAACCGCCATTTACAGAGGTAAACAGCTTTTGAAAATTGCCCTCTATTACATCATCATGATGTCTGTGTGTGTATCTGTCCTCCCCTCCCTGTTTTAATGACTTGTACACTGTTTTGAAGGTTTTTACTGATGTGACGGTCTAAAAAACCAAATAAACTATAACTTTTCAACCACTCATCCAATTCCATTCAAATGTCTGCCATGGATAGGACAGCACTGAGTGACCCCTGTTCACACTTTATATGTTCCCTTGATGTCCTTGGTGCTCACAATTCCTTATTCTTTTTATTTTCTATTGGAAATGAACCCATTCAGTTCAGTTGAAATCTGAGGTAGGTCCAGAGCACGTCAACTCATTAAGCATTTTGAAAGCTGCCCTGCCATTGGTCATAATAATCATAACCATATATAAATTTCTGTACCAAAAATAGGAGACCAGGTATCATAAAATATTCACATACGTCTTTGTCTTCAGGGTTGGCTTTTTCATTAGGTGAACTAGGTGATCACCTAGAATGCTGAAATTTTGTGGGCAGCAGGAGGGGCAAATCTATTATCTTAGGCAGCAGAAAACAGCTGTTCTGCTCACTGTTCCAACCCCCTCTCCTCTCCAGCACCTTACAGGAAAGGAGGCTGAGGTGCACAGACCACAGCAAAGGAAAGGTACTCTGATCCCCCAGTCTAGCCCTTCTCCTCCTGTCCTCCATGGGGAGTAAGAAGAGAAGAGGTGAGGCTGAAGTATACAGAGCCACTCTGCTCCCTAATTCAGCCCTTCCCCTCTTCCTGTTTCCTTATCACCTCCTGTCTGCAGAGAAGGGGATGAAGTTGGAGTGGACAGCAGAGCAAAGAAGAGTTCAGGTTTTGTCTGCATATTTCTATTTCTAATATGTGGTAATTTATTCTATCTTTTGAGAGAGTCTGTGTTCTGCTTGTGTGACTCAGGTGAGGTGTTCTGTATAGATTTTGTATAGGGATCTGTAGCAATCTGGCTTGTTCTGTTTTTCCAGAAGAATGGGTATTAACGTTCTAGGGCCTACTTATTTCTTCAGTGTTGCTTTTTCATAAGTAGGGCTGTTGCTGTTTGAGTTCTGGGAATTAGTGCTCTTTTTGTTTTTATGGAAGATTTATGTTATAGCTTCTGTGTTTCTTTTATTAAAGGGTTTTGTATTGCTTCATAAAGTGCCAGCTAGTGGAAGTTCTTCGTATCATTGTTACTGAGGTGACAACAGAATTTGGATTTTTTTTCCTGTGGTGAGTAGTAAGGGAAAACAGGCTAGTTAAGGCCGGCCAGCCATTTCAGAGACTATCGACAGGCAATATGGTATTAAGTCTTTTAATTTATAAATTTATATATTTCTTGAATTTTTTTTTTTTTTTTTTTTTGCAGTCTAGCTCCAGAAATCATAGGTGACACATTCATCAGACACTGTGACATGGAATTTGAAACAAAGTTTATTATTTAAAAGTATGCACCCTCTTGGGCAGGGAAATAACTGCAGTACCTGAATTGTAATTCACATTGAGCTACGATTTGAAAAGGCAAATAATCAAATCTAAAATCCAAATACAAAATTATGTGTTTTACAGGAATGTTCTGGGAGGGGTGGTGGTGATGTCCTCACGATTGCTGTTTAATTTTCAAAATGTCAAGGGGTGGAGTGCATATGGACCTGAGAGTTAATTAGGGTGGGAGCAAGACTGAAGATTTGCCTAGGGTGCCTAATCCCCTTTGCACCAGCCCTGTTTGGCTTTCTTTTAAATGAACATCTGGCACTGGTGCTTGACTACGTACTACAACTGCTCTTTTAGGGGGCATTAAAGTTTGGTTTAAACTGTATCGTTCACTTCCATTGATTTCAGTGGCATCAGTAGAACAACAACAGTGTCCCAAAGAAAGATCTCATTATTGACCCTACTGAAAGAGTACTCTGTCTAGATTTTACAAGCAAAGTTTGGACAATCTGTATTTTCTACTTCGGTTATGAACTTTTCAAAATATAACATCAAGAATCCTCTTCACACAGAAAAAGAAGTACCGTACTCATATCCTAGCTAATCCAATCAAAAGTAAGTGTTAAAAAAAAATTGAATTGGCCCATCCATATCACAGTCCCACCATTATTGGGGTTTTTACCATCGCTCTGTGCAAGTTACCCCAGCCTCCTTTGGAAGTCTGATGCAGTAGTACTACTTCTCTTTGGGTTGTAACCGCCATGTTGTGCAGGTTACCCAGAGTAGTTATGGTTTAGCAATAGCAGCCTCATGCAGCCCGTCCACTCCTCTTAGGATGTAGCCAAGCTCGATGCAGTTTTATCTCCATACATTGACCACTGACTTCTGTTTTCCCCTCCCCGGCCCTTCAAATTTCATATGTGCAAATTCCAAAGTCTCCGCCTTCATTTCTTCTACATGTGTTGCCTGTTACCTGCTCTTAACATTGTGCTCTGTGTGTAACGGACACTACAGTCCTAGGAATGTCCTAGTGCAGCTAGTGAGCGATAATTAGTACAGGATCCATTCTGCTTCTCCTTGAGGGTGCTGGAGTGGCCATCCCCTTCTGTGAGGTTTATAAGCAGCTTTCTACAGAGAGCTCAGGGAGGCAGTGTAGTTTGCTGGTTTGGAGGAAAGTTGGAGTGTTGTTTTTTTTGGCCACACTGGGAAGCCTGGGCTCCATCCTGCCTCGGACCTTTTAGGATCGGTTGCGGACGCCACCTCTGTGGCCCATAGGTGCAGAGTGGTTAATCCTGGGTTACGTTTTGTGACTTTGAGCCTTATGAAACACCTGGGCCTCTCCTGGACGCAGGGCACGGGCAGGGGATACCTGTCCCTTAGAGGTGGTGACCCATTGCAAGGATAAACTCCAGTGTGTTAATATCATTTTGGGGGAAGAAGATTTTTGGTTAAAAGATCTGGGAGGACATTTTTTTGCTGCCCGCCTTCCTTGCCTATCAGAGGAAAAGCTGGAGCTGCTGTTGCCAGGAGGATCTCACCCATCTGGGGGATCCACAAGGGACAAAGATTAAGAAGGGAAAGAAAAGGTCAAAGAAGAGAAAGGGAACTGTTAAGCTGCGAGTAAGAACAAGTTAAAACCATGGTGGGCACCCAAATGGAGTCTTCGCCCTTGGGACGAGAGAAGATTGGACTCTCTGGGCAGAGAGACTGTGTTTAAAACGTTTTACCAAAGGTGGAGGGGGTTTTTCCTGCCCACACAAGGATCCCCTGTCCAGCTGGGAACGTTACTTTCCCATGTCTGTGTAGGGTGGATGTTTCCCTGACCCTGGCAAAAGAGACCCATGCACAGATAGAGGGAAAGAGACTGTAACACAAGAGACGTCCTATGGTGCTGAGGATTAAGTTTATTGTGCCATACTTCACCAGTGTTTTCAACAGTAAAGGCTTTAATTTTGGTCACGAAACCAGTGGCTCCAGAGTGCTTCTTTGGGACCTACAGCATGCAGCGAGGACACGTACCTCTCTCCCAGGGAACACAGAGAAAGAGAAAAGTGAGACCCTCCCCCCAGGAACAAAATAAGGAATGTCGTCGTTAGCACTCGGGGCCCTGAAAGTTGACCCCCCCCCCCCCCCCCCCCCGATAAAAAGAATCCACGCTCTGGGGAAAGAGCCAGGAAGAAGAGAACGAGCAGGAGGTATAATCAGTCGTTAAGAGACTGACATGTTCTTTTATGGCCCCAGCAGAGTTCGGTAGGCTCCCCGGGGTGGGGTTACATGTGTTTATCTCCAGCAAGTTTAAATAGTATTCTTTTGGTTGCTGCTACCTCTTTCTATTAAGCCATTCCAGGCATCCACCACCTCTCGGCAAGGAAGTATTCTGTTTCCATTGTACCTTCCTCCCTACAGCTTCATTTAATGACCTTTTGTCCTTAAATGTTTCTTACTGTGGAGGATTTCAGCTTCCTGCACTCTGTTAAAGCCTTTAGTGTTTCTGGAGGAAGTTAGTCAAGTTGCGAGTGGGAAGGAAACAGTGGAAGCATGGGCCAAAATAGTGGGCAGCATTTTTCCCATGTGTTGTGAAATGCAATATCAGAGGTGGTTTAAGAGGAAATTACAGTCGGGATCGTTTTAATGTGCTATGTACCGTGTCCTCCCACGGTGAATCTTGGACCGAACTTTGTGACCAATTTGTTAAATTCTTTTGTTTTTACCTCAGCTTGAAGAAATGTTTAAAAGACAGCTTCATGGGAATCTAAACATGGATCTCTGTTACTGCACAATAATTACATGCATTTTTTATTTTTTGGTATATGCATGTTGAGTCTTAAAGGAGCAGTTGTACAATTAGGAATGTATCTAAAAATGACTTCTAATTGTCCTGATTTTTGTTCTTCTCAATATTAGCTACTTTTGCTGAAGCATATTTTGCCTTTCCTCATTTTCTATTGTTTTTAAACATATGCTGCATATCATGATTTAACTGCCCTCTTCTTGATCTGCCTGGGCCGTGTAACAGAAGTGCGATGTTCTGTTTGTGGTCTTGTCTCACCTATAATGGCTGGAGTTGTACAAACAGGCCTAGTTTTTCAGGGTGACTAAAAAGTACAGATTACGTCAGTAACTTTCAAACCAGTGTGCGGGCGCACTTTGGCGCGCGTGCCCATTTATGACATGCGCGCACATATGCACGCATGTTATAAAATAAACTGGCCACTTTTTAAGCATGCGCATGCCTGGCCACATAAATCAGGTTTCTGCTGCGTAAGTCAGGGTATTTTAAAATGGGCACGCATCCACGCCATGACCAGTTTCACCGGTTTGCCCAGTATTTAGGTCCTCCAACCCCCCTTGGTTTAATATCCTGCAGTACCCCCAGTTACCCCAGATCCTTTAAACCCCTTGGAAATGGCTGTTTTATTTGTTTTTTACAGTTACACCTCCTCTATAGCAGAAGTAAAGTTACGTGGCAGCGGACCTGGGTACACCCCAGGGCGCGTAAATATTTGTGTTAACATCTCTTGGCCACGTCCCGAAATGCTTATGTTCCACCCAGACCACTCCTACACCATGCCCCTTTTGATTCTGTACAAAATAGGAGAATACCTTTGTACTGAGGGCCCACATCTGTTTAGGGGAACTGACATTGTCCATTTCTAATAGGAAATAGAAAAGTGAAGAGAAGGCTTAAGGCTTGATACAAAATTAAGAATGGCACAGTGCAGGTTTGTCAGAACAAGAGATTATGGGGCCTTTTAACCTTGCCTTTCCAAGAATGGCTTCAACAGCTTAAACCAACATCAAATGGCAGCTGATTTTTGGGCTACCGCTGAGCCCGACCTGGTTTTTCACTGCTCCTCCGTTGCATGCAGGAATCACTGCAGAGATGGTAGGGCCTTTAATAAGGGAATCAGGAGAACAGTTCATGTCTTGCTCACCTTGTCTTTGTTTGAGGCTACTGGGGATTCTAGCATAGATATTTCAGATATAGGGCCTGGAAGTTTATTCTCCACTAGGCATAAAGTGAGAAAAATCCATTTTTTTTAAATCAGCCCTAAAATTTGGCAGAGAGATGATCTCCTTCATATTATTGTATAATACCAATGGTGTTGTGAAACTGTTGCTCCTTACTGAAAGTAGATTTTCACTATATTTGCTTACTATATAGTTTGTAGGAGACAGAGCTGCTGCTAAATGTTTATGAGTATGGGTGACACTGTGTCTACTTGGAAGGTTTTCTGGTATATTTGACTGCCAGTTAACCTATCCAGTATTCCCAGTTTTCAACCACAGTATTCCTGACTCATGGAAAATTAGTTCCCATTAGCTGAGGGGGGGAGGGGGGTCCAAATATGTGTCAGGTACAGAAATAAAAATGAAAGAAGAGGCGAGAAAAACAAGGAAACGTATAGGACTGAATGAAGGCATTTCCACCCTTTCATTTCCTGATTTATTTTTTTGATACGTGTCTGTTGTGGCACTGCTGTGTGAAACGCTGGCCCTATTCCTGAACCTGAAATGGAAGAGAGAGCTGACAGAAACGTAGCCAGTTCTGCAAGAGCAAACGGATAACAAGTTATCAGAAAAAAAAAAGAAAAAGTAACATTAATGGGTTTTTTTAGACTTCTTTTGAAGTTTACTGCTGGCAAGAAATAATAAAAAAAAAAAAAAAGATGACTTAGATAACAGTAAAAAAAAAAAAAAATAGCAATTGCAGCAGTAGTAGGGAGCTTTTCAGCCACGTCATCATTTTTCTTTTTTTTTCATTGTAAACATAAGTTTGGTACCGCCTTGTCTAGGAGATATTTGACAGCCAGATGTGTATGTCACGAGGTGTTAACTTGGGGGGGGGGGGGGGGGAAAGCACCTTCTTAGTGTCTCCTGTTAGCCCTGCGTGCAGTTCTTTAATTTATGGCTGTAGGCTATCATTTAAGGACCGCATGATGGCACACAGTTTCCGTGTATGCACTTGCTGTAAACATGTGATTTAAATAGCTTCCTTCCCATTGATGCAGTTCAGCACAGTCTGGGAAGGCCACTGCTGGTCTTGAGTGGCTTTCCTACTGGAGTTCTCTACCAGGAGGAGCGGGTCAGTGTAACTGACTCTGAAAGTCTGTTAAGTTTATTGGTACGTTTTACCAATAATTTACCAACTCTTGAGAGTTCCTGGCGGAGCAATTCTGTGATTGGGGGGGGGGGGGGGTGTTTAGGTTGGCCTTCTGAGGTCCCACTGAGTTAGCCAGGCAGCACACTTCACCATAACAATTGTAGAAAAATAGGATGGTGAGGGGTCTCGGGAGGTCATCTAGGCTGCTCCCTGCCTTCAGGCAGGATCCATATTACCTGCATCATTCCAGACTCACACTTGTCTAACTTGTTCCTAAATCCCCACCACCCCCCAAAGGTTCCACCGCTTTCGTTGACAGGGCTCACTGCCCCCTGACTGTAACTGAGTCACATTTATGAACCTGCTAAGCTGAAATACTGTGTTCAGGATTTATAACAAGCTTCTCTTGTTTCAGTAATGTCCTAAGAAATAATAAGAGGATGCTTACAGGCACCTTTAGAGGTGACTGAGAATTATGATAGGTAGAAAAGAAAAGGGGGAAAATAGGAGTATTCAGTTTCCTTGCATCATTCCTTTTAAAGGTAGATACTATTTCAGTTTCTTTTTGAGGCTTTCTCATTCTTTCCGCCATGAGATGAGTAGATTAGATAACTTGGATCCCATTTCACAACTTACTTGAGGGATGGAACGGTGGGGAGATGTTCTGTAAGGGGGGGGGGAATGATTTTAGGAAGAGTATCCCTATTGTCAACCTTCATTCATTGTAACTGCTCCAATGTCATTTATTTTTTGTTTTTACCTTTACCAGTACTGTATCTGAAATGATACAGGTAATTACTAAAATTAAAAATTAAAAAAAAAACCCCAGGGATTCAAGTGTAAAGCTCTCACTGGAACAAAATAAAGAGCAAATTAAGAAGTGGAGACCTCCTGGGATGAATCATTGTTTTGTGAAACTTATAGATAAATCATGCTTTCCCAGTGCTTACAGCTCTCATTGGGTGTAGTAAAGGTACTGTTAATAACCAGTCACCCGATAGAGCTCATACTACTACTATCAGTTTATTATGTAGTGCTAAAGATATACACAGCACTGTACAGCTCCACATAAGAGGCAGTCTCTGTTCTACAGATATTATAATCTAGTCAAATATGCAAGACAAATACGCATTTAGTGGAAACAAGGGACAAGATTTAAATTCTCAAAGGTTGATTAATAGGTAAAGTTTAGGCACTGGGACTATTTTATCTAAGTGGGTAAAACTGCAAGAAATCTGTGAAGGTCTGTTGGTAGTTCTTGTCTCCTGCCAGCAGGTGCCCTCAGTTGGCCTTGGATCCCAGCTGCTTAGTCCTCCAAGCTCTATGGCTTGGAGATCCTGCTGGCGGTCAAGTTTGATGCTGCCTCTCAGTTGCAAGCCAACCTCATAGTAAGTACCTGGTCTTAGTTTGGTCCAGGTCTGGTTCTAGTTATGGTCCAAGTATGCTGTAATTCTAGCAATTGTGGCCCTAATCTGGGACCTTCTGGTATTCATTTGTCGCTCTTCCCTTATTTCCTGTTGGTTTGTGGCTCTAATTTATGGCCTTTTTTCCTTAATCTGTTCTATACTGTTCATGTTTGCTTATAGTCCTAATCAAAGGTCTTCTAATTGTTGTTCTGTCCTATTCCTGCTTGTTTGGTTTTAGTTTTATCTTGCTTTCCAGTGTCCTGTCCTTTTAGTGAGTGCTCTTCTGTACTGCCCAAGTTCTACAGTTCAGTCCTGCCATTGTGGGTGCTCTTTAGTGCCTGTCCTGTGTGTGTGTCTGTACCTGTCCAAGTCCTGCCAGCCATCAGGTCCTGTGGCTGATAGAGGCAGAAGATATCAGTCCAAGTCCTGCTCCAGCCACTCCAACCAATGTCCGGCCCTCCTCCAGTTCCAGGGGTCAGAACACTGGCAGTGCGCCATGACAAAATCAGGTCTTGCCCCTCAAACAATCTACATAGGAAAAACAGGAAATAGGGTAAGTGGGTGAGGGGTAGAGAGGGTGGGAAAGTCAGATATATTAACATTTCACGTCTTAATCCTCTAGCGGAAAAGTATAACTCCTTTCCAAGTGCTCAGAGAAATTAACATTGCATCCCTTAATCCGTTAACTCTGATCATGTCTCTATGTCAACATTTATTAGAGTAAAGGAGACTCAGGGATTCCAAAAACTTGATCTTGTAAAGTTCCAGCAGTGTTTCAGATTTGACAGAACACGTGTTATTCCTCTAGAAAAAAATATTTTTTTAATGTCAACGTCTTTAGTTCCATATAAATATGAAACCTGCAGCAATGTATTCTGTGAATTATGAGAGTTTAACTCTTAGCTGCGTGATATTCCGAAAGCTAAACACTTTTTAAAAATATGGTATGTTCTTTTCTCTTTCTGTTTTTCTTATGTGACGGAGAGCTGTATGTGGCAGAAGGCAAGGAACATTATTAGATCGCACAATAGTAAGGAAGGAAAGACAAATCTAAAACAGTTTTTGGTGCTGATCGCTTTCTTTACTTGCTTACATCAGGCTGCTCGAGCTCTGGCACAACACTCACCCATTCTGAGCTTTATAAAGGTTTCAAAATATATTTTGTAATCGATATGGGATAATCGAAATCAAAAAAAGAGGTCCGAATAGGTAACATCAAAAAACGGGAAGGACCTGACTTTGAAAAATAATCACTTTGAATGCTTTTCAGCATGATTTTGGTATATGTTGGTATCGTATTATGTGCTAAACCTTGTCAAGGATTCATTGATGCCAACGTATTCCAAAAACATAGGGGTAGATTTTAAAAGATGCGCGTGAGTGCAGTTCCTGGCACGTGCATATGAACGCGCTGATTTTATAACATGCCACAGTGGCTGGCAGGACTTGGACATGAACAGATTTTACAATCTACGTGTGCATGTGTGGGCAGCGCACGCAGGGGGGGGGGTGTGAATTTTTGCAAAGTATGCACAGCAACGCAATTGGGCCTTCCCCAGTTCCCTCCCAGTCCGCTTCAGACTGGGAAGGAACTTCCCTAACCCCCTGCCTAACCTTCCTTCCTCTTCCCATTTCCTCTCTCCCCCCCCCCCCAAACCTATCCCACCTTTCCTCAACTTTTTTATTTTATTACTTACTGCCCCTTACTGTAGTACTCTTTATATTGGGCTTCCAGATAGGAGGTTACGTGCGATGAAGTTAATACAAAATTAGTCTGGGGGAGTTTTAACAGGGATTTCAAAAACAATGCATTTATTCCCAGTTCTAAGAGAATTACATTGGCTCCCAATAAACTGGAGGGGCAAATTTAGTCCTAGATTCATCATTCCGCTATAAATGTAGTGGAATGATGAGCTGCTGCAAAAAAAAGGGGGCGGGGGAACGAAAAAAGGGATGGTGTGCATCACCCCCATAGCGACACTGCAAAAGATGGTGCTCTTTCCCATGCTACTGCCGGCGATAATGTACAAAACATTATCGTCGGCAGCAGTGCTGCAACCTCATTACCCTTTACTCCACCCAAACTCTTCCCTAACTCCACCCCTTCCCCTAATTTAAATGTTACCGCCGTGATTCGCCCATTATCGCAGGCGTTAGGGCGTTATCACGTGCGATAACGCCTAACGCGCGCAATAACGGCCCATCGCATTTTAGAAAATGACCCTATTAGGTTGTTAACCCATCGTATTTAAACTCATGCATAATCTTTCCTCCTGTACACATCGGGATCTCATAAGATGCTATACCCCGGCACGTGCTTTGAGATCTAAAAACTTACAACTGCTGGACGTGTTTTCTCCGCTGTTGCACCTAATGAGTGGAATAAACTCCCAGCAGAAGTGAGACAGTTACAGGATTTTAACATTTTTAGAAAGACATTGAAGGCAATAATTTTTGAGGCTGCTTTTGGCTGAAGTGTGCTGTTTTCTTTTAAAAAATCATTGTAATAGCATAATCTCTGTTTGTAATGTTTCATTTTGCTTGTATATGTTTGTCTTTAGTTGTTTTATGATTGTTATTTTGTAATCCGCGCCAAACATTTTATGGAGGTTGCGGAATAAAAGTATTTTAAGTAAAATAAATAAATAAATAAGCAATTTGCACGGGACAGCAGCAATTTACAGCGGGACAACAGCTAATGGCTATTTAATCTTTGGAAGACACGATAAATTAAGTGGTATCACAAACTTCATTGTAATATATAAATTTGGCTTTGGTAAAGGGCAATATCATATTAAAGTATCAATTTATAGAGAATAATTTAAAGAATAAAAAGTAAGTGGCCGCTGTCCTGGCCGGCCTCCGTCCTGCCCAGGCCACACCCACTGGCCCGCCCCTTTGTTTCATGGCCCGGCCACAAGCGTAAGTACCGATTATTACGTGTACTGTGCTTTTAAAATTTGGCTGATAGTGTACAACATTTAGAAATATTATTTTTCAATGTGAGGTCCCTCCCTGTTATTTGATGATTAATGTGGGGTGAACATTTCTACTTATAAAAACTACTACTTCAGAAATATTGCAAATTCCTTTAACAGGAGACTGGATCAGAGAGAAGATATTGATCAATAATAATATGAAAGCTGGCTGCGCTTGTGTATTGAAAATTTGCAGCCCTGGTAACAGTTTATCATTTTGAGTAGAGTAACTACATAGATTAAATACGTCAGTAACGTGTCTAATTTCTTTTCTTACAAGTATAATAATGAAAAATTATTTATAAATGCATAGTACCTGCAAGAGCTATAGCTAAAAGGTATCTCCATAAGATTTGCATCACAGCTCTACACACAAACCACACAAACTACAAATCATGTTCTTTAAAAATGGTTTTTCTTTTTAATAGAAAAGTTGAACAGTCTGTTCTGAGTCATTTTACAGATGTATTACTGCATAGGTATGGAAAAAGATATGCCTGAGCTCATCTTGAAGGTAAACTACATCATGGCATACAAATACCTTTAAAAAATCTTGAAGCAAGTTGGCTTCCAGGTGGAGAGCTGCATTCATTGCCACTCTGACTCAGTGCAGGATTTTTTTTTCTCTTTCTTCTTCCCATTCTTGATTTCTTGTTCAGCCCAAAATACAAGCAAAGGGCTGGATTCTAAAAGGGTTACGTGTGTTAGACCTATCTTTAAAAGGCCTGGCAACGCTCGCAAGTCCCGGGGATTGGAAAAAGGGGGCGGGATGGGGCGGGGCCAGAGGCCTCCGACAGAGCGGCCATTGCCGCTCTGTTGGAGGATCGCGTGCCGGCAGGCTGCCGGCGCGTGCAACTTGTGCCTGCCCAGAGGCAGGCGCAAAAGGTGATAAACATTTTGTAGGGGTAAGAGTAGGGCTGGGGGGGAAGGGGTGGGAAGGTCAGGTTTGGGGGGAGGGAACGGGGAAGGCAGGGCGGCTCAGCGCACGCAAGGTGCACAATTGTGCACCCCCTTGCGTGCGCCGACCCCTTATTTTATAATTTACGCGTGCCTGCGCGCGCAAGTTATAAAATCAGGAATACATGTGCGCGTGCCGAGTAGCGTGTGGAGAGGGGAGAAAGTCTGATACTTCACGCATATCCAGCATAGCTCTCTGCTTCAACGGCAGGGGAGAAAGTCTGATACTTCACGCATATCCAGCATAGCTCCCTGCTTCAACGGCAGGGGGAATGAAGAAAAGTGGATCTATATACAGACAACCAACGGGGACTGAATTGCATGATCTGGGTAAACAAATAGGCGTGGGTGTGGCTTGCTTATTGTGACAGTTACTACCCATAACTAAGCTAGATATTTCACTTAGATGCAGCTCCAACACGGCTCTCTACATTAATGGTGGAGGTGGAAGGGAAATAGAACCAAAAGGTTACTAAGAGCCAAGAGTAACAGATAAGTATGAGAAAAAAAAAGTGTGAAGCTTGCTGGGCAGACTGGATGGGCCGTTTGGTCTTCTTCTGCCATCATTTCTATGTTTCTATATGTAGGCTGCGCGCGCTCCTTTTAAAATCTACCCCAAAGTTCTTAAGTATTTTTTTCTTGTTGATGAGGGAATCATAGACACTTGCAAAGCCAGGTCAGTGGCATGATGTGGACAAGATGGTTACATCAAAGTCATTGCTGGTATGGATTTTCTCGCTGTTTGGTTTCCTTGCCTGCCAATGTATTGCCTCCATAGCTACAGACTACCTCTTTGCAGTTACCAGTGAAGGCTGGACTGCTTCAGATTGGTGTGCTCTCTTGATGATGTGGTTATGTCAAGGTCACATGACCTGGAGTCTAGAGGTGAAGAGAGTTCTGAGCTGGTCCCTGAGCAGAAGTGCTGGAGAAAATACAAATTCTTTGCGATTTTTAAAAAGATTTCCTAAGCTACTGTGAAAAGTATCCTGGAACTTTTGTGAAGAACAATTATGGATATCAAGCAGCTGCAGACTTGGAGCTTAAAGTAAATTCTGATTCCTTCTTTGGAAGGCAAGATAAATTAAGTGGTCTCACAAGCTTCTTTGGAATATATAAATTTGGTTTTAGAAAAGGGCAATATCATATTAAAGTATCAATTTATAGAGAATATTAATCACTTTTTTATACTTTAAAATTTTTGAAAATCTTGATATCTGGGGTTGAGCTATTTTGGAAATATATGTTGGAGTTTTTGAAGATCGCTGGGGAAAAGCCTTGTGCCAAAGGTTTGTAACTTATTTTCCTACATATAAACAGGAGTGGATTATTCTAATCCTGTTTTCAAAGCTTCTAATGAAGATTCTTCACATGATTTAGAAAATATGGTAAATTCTGTGGTGGAAAAGTCTGTAATATTAGGCTCTTCCGTGGAACTGCATCAAGATTGGGTTTTAAAAATGTAGTGTCTGAAATTGGATGCTCTCTTTTTAGGCACTAAGGTCAGGTTATGCCAAGATGTATCTCATTCTACTCGGTAACAAAGAAAAAGACTTTAGGCAAATAAACTTGATGGAGCTGATTTTGAGTTTGATATATCCTGCCAAATTTCTAGTCAGATTTAAGAAGGAGATCTCTATATATTCTGGGACCTAGAAGAGCTTGCTACCTTTATCCAGATGAACTCCACTGACCCTCTGGTTCAAATTTATATTAGTTAATTTTCTTTTTCTTTTCTTTACCTTCTCCCTCAGGGTCTCAACATATTGGATACTTGTCTCTCCATATCTGTTTAATTTAAACAGAGAAATATGATGACAGAAAAAGATTCTGCGGCCTATCTTGTCTGCCCATCCTCACCAACTGCTCAGCTCTACAACCTCTACCACTCCCTTATATATTTATGTTTGTATTTTCTCAGCTTAAATTTATAAATCTTCCTTCTCTTCTGTTTAAGATTTGCTCTAGGGCAACTATATGTTTCTGTAAATGTTACTTCTGTGTGATTTCTTGTCTTGTCTAGACATTATGGGCTAAATTTTCTAGTGTATGTTAGGGATGTGCAGAGGGACGCCATATGTTGCATTCGGAATTCGTATTTGTCGGCGGGCAGATACGTTGCATTCGGCAAGGGGGGCCCCCGATACGTTAATGCGTTCATTCTTATTCGTTTCCCAGCTAAAATTGAATTAACTACAACCCCCCCCCCCCCCACCCTCCTGACCGCTCCAAGACTTACCAAAACATCCCTCAGCCCCCATTCTGGTGTGGTCCCACTTCTGGACCTCAGTTACTTCCTAATTCTCGAACCGATTTACATAGCTACAGAACTCTCTGTGTCCTAGCAAACCATCCGGTTATTAGGCAGTCAGGATTACTTAAGAAAGTCATGCTGGTTATATTAACCTTGCCTTGAATCCCTGAAACATCCAGGTTTATATATTCTATAACTCCTCCGAAAACGTGTCTGATGGTAATAACAGCGCTCCTCACCGCCCCGTTCCCGGTAAAGCGGTGTGTTCTTCTGGAATCGTTACAGAGGGCCTTTCAAATAGGGATTCAGGTTGTTGTAGCTTGACTGCCATCATTTATCTTTCAGTGTTCATTTAAACTCAAACCAACTTTTCATGAACTGAGAATCACAGAGTTCCTTGTCTAGCTAACAAAGTACCAAACTTTTGTCAATTCCTCCTGCCACTGAAAAGCATTCACTTCCGCCAGCTGTTGCTAAATGAGCCATGCAGCCCCCTGTTTTTCAACGAAGTATTGCGTCGATAAAAGCCTTTTCCTTTTCCACTGAATCAAAAACTTGCATTTCACCACCATACCATACCTGCAGATATGCAGGAAATTGCAGGACAAAATGGATCTCTTTCAACTAATATTGAGCAGTCAGGAACAAAAGTCTTCCTTCTAGCAGGCATTTTCATAGAATAATCTTGAAAGATCCTTATCGGCTGATTTTCATATTGTAAATGAGATTTCTTTTGGTAGGCCTGCAGTATCATTTATTTTTGCGTGAAATGTAATACCCGAGCAATTACAACTTGTGGTCTCCGGTCGCCATCTTGTTTCACCCCTATTCTGTGCGCTCTTTCAACATATTATATGAGGCCTTTCAGCTCAGTTAAACCCAACATCTCAGGGAGCCATGTAATAATTAGGTTCCCCAACTTAGAGCCCTCTATGGCCTTCTCAAATCCCACGAAGTGCAAATTATTTTGATGACGACAATTTTCTAAATTGTCTATTTTCTCTTCTTGCTCCAGCAGAAGCTTTTCTAACTTCTATATTATCCCTGTTGCTGCTAGCGTGTTATCTTCTACCACAGACACCCTTCCTTCTACTGGGTCTAAACAAGGTCCAAAATGAGTGAGGGAGGATTTTAAATTGGTGATCTGTGTGGAAGTTGTTTCAAGCTTACCTGTGATTGTGGCTGAAACTGCTGCAGTAATCTCCTGAACAGTTTCCTCCAGGAGGCCTTGCATAGTTTTATCTATTTATTTATTTTATATACCATCATTCCAAGTTAAGATCACAACGGTTTACAAAAGTAACATTCTTCCTTTAGGTCATTACATATTATGGTGTAACACAAATTGGTATAACGTATAGGGGTAGATTTTAAAAGGCTTACGCGCATATGCATGCGCCGAGCCTATTTTGCATAGGCTCGGCGGCGCGCGCAAGCCCCGGAACGCGTGTAAGTCTGGTAGGCGTAACTTTTAAAACACAGGTGGGGGGGGGGGGTTTAGATAGGGCCAGGGGTGGGTTAGGTAGGAGAAGGGAGGGGAAGGTGCAGGTGGGGGGGGTGGAAGGAAAGTTCCTTCCGAGGCTGCTCCGATTTCGGAGCGGCCTTGGAAGGAACAGGCAGCGCGCGCCGGACTCGGCACGCGCAAGTTGCACAAATGTGCACCCCCTTGTGCGCACAGAGCCTGGATTTTATAAGATACGCGCGTATCTTATAAAATCTGGCGTACTTTTGTTTGCGCGGGTGCACTTTTAGAAAATTTACCCCATAGCTCTCTCTTTCCTGGCGGCCATTTTCTCTTCAGCTGGTTTCTATTTTTTTTTCTCTTTTCTAACTGGCTTCCTCAGCATTCCACCCAGAGATTTTTTGCATATAACGATCTATGGACATATACATATTATCTATTCTAGATGTATCAAACTTGTAGCGTTTGAAGCTTGGATGGCAGTGATTAATGCAGATGATTAGGAGATGGCACCCAGAGCTTGATCAGACACATCTGATTGAGATTACCAGATCAATTGACCCCCTCGGACTATCTAATTTTGTTGTACAGCTTACGTGTAAATATAAGATATTATAAACAAAGGGTTAACTTTTCAAATGGCGAGGCATCTTTTACACAAGCAAATGTAGTTAACATACATAAATCACTCATGTCCAGTTAAGAGGATTCTTAGCTGCCAGGAAGTATGCGTCCACTTTTGGATGCATAGAAAAAAAAGAGATTTTGGGAGTATGGCGGGGAGGGTGGATGCAGGTTTGGAAACTGCATACATATATTCATTAACAGAAATGCACATGAGTAGTAGATATGCCGCTAATGCATGTACTTGTTTAAATTAAATTAAAACAGTGTAAAAGTACATGCACATTTCAAAGTCACGCAGCAATTCAGGCACACCTTTATTTATTTATTTATGCTTTTTATATACCGTCGTTCCAAAAGTAGATCCCAACGGTTTACAAGTATAGCATTGAATTACATTGTAGAAAGATAATACATTTCTAAGTGCATTCATATAAAAAGTATGAAAAGGATTAATCAAAGAGAGTTATTAAGTATTAAAACAATGGAAAATAATTCCAAGGAATTATTTAAATATAAGGAATACAAGTCAAAGAAAATGTGTTTGGGGACTTTGTGTCTAAAATTGGGTTTGTGCATACACTGCCAGCCACTCGCCCTATGGAAAATGTTCCTAGAAATACCAAACAGTAAAGTCTGGAAAAAGAAAAATAGCAGAGCATGCTACATGTTTATAATATCAAATGGTCATAGTAGAAACACTTCAAAGCTACCTAAATGGTCTCCTTTTTCTGCTCTGTGCAGGATCAGAACTATAAATGGTATCACATTCAGGTCCCAATCCATCAGACATCTCCCATAGATACAGAATGGAAGTTAACGAATTAGGCCCTTAGACATCCAGTGTTTTGGTGTTAAAGATAGGAAGGATTTTCCAAGCCATTTCCATGCATATAACACACATTTATGAACACTGGAAAATAGCCTTGGGCTCAGTGCATCTCAAAGTATACGCGTGACCTGCGTACCTTTTAAACATATCAGGGAGAGGTGTTCTGGGGGTGCAGAGCCTGGGTGGAGTTGAGACTTAAGCACTGACTTTGTTTTTATTTAAAATAGTGGGCCTGTAAGTTAACCTGCACAAGAGAAGAGTTAGGTTTCGTAGGTTTCGTGGACCCTTGGCCCAAGGTGGGAGTTGACGCAACCTGCGGGGTTGGGCCCCACAGGTCCCCATCGACAGGAGGCGAGGTTGACTGGAACAAGGCAACAGGACCACGGCTGTGGTCCAGGAGGTGTAGAAGAACTGCCTGCATCACAGCCACGAGATCGCAGGCGCCTGCACTGTAGCTGTACTGCGGGGTGCCCCGAGGAGCGGGGACAGAGAAAGTCAGTTCAATGATATTGCAGTGCTGGGCAGGTCTGGAGAGAGCATATACTAGAGGAAGGATCTCCAATGCTGGAGTGCACAGGGCAGGCCCCGAGGAACGGAGAGTGCAGAGACAGGACCCTGATGAGGTAACACTGAGGCTGCCCCGAGGAGCGGGGAAGCAAGGAGATAGGGTCTCTGGTATAAGGTGCTGCGACTACCCCGAGGAGTGGGGAAGCATAGAGACAGGATCTCTGGTGTAGTAAAACCGAGGCTACCCCGAGGAGCGGGAAATGTGGAGTAAAGGCTGCATGTAAAAGGTACACACAGCTTCTACCCCTGCCCGCACAGTTATAAAATTACCCTCCCAAAAGGAAATCCATGCCTCTGGACCACCCAGATATCTGTGTCTCCCTGAAGGAGGGAAACATCTAGACCTCTGTGGGACCAATGTACGAAGGCACCTTAACAGCAACACACACTTGTGCTATCTATTGCAAGTGGCCGCCAGCGCTGTTAATGAATGGAAACTAGATTGTATGTGTGTTTAATGCCAAATCTATGCTAAGTTAATGAGAAGCAAAAGTATGCAAAATAGCTCATTACATATTCGCTCAGCAAAAACGTACTCTCATTAGAATGTGCAAAATCTAACACTGCTGCATTACTCTGCATAGTCTCACAAGCGTAATTTACTGTCTGGGGTAACAAGTGCATCGTTTGCATCTCATTAACATTGGTTAGTGTGTGCATGAAACAGAATTTAAGCTCGTTAATGCCAGATGCAAGCACAATTGGTACATAGGCCCTTTGATATTAAATACACAACGGAAGCGTTTGAAATGTGTTACCTATCTAACTTCTGACAACCTTTTTTGAAAATGTAGCCCTATATACATATTATCTATACCCAATAAATACTCTTCTCAGTGTATTTTCGGTATATATTATCATTAATTTAAACAAGCATACTAGACATTTTAGAGGTTTTTTTTAATCTTTTGATCTTCCTGCCATCAAGTGCTAGACTGGGCTCATAGTGTAGCTCAGAGCAGTGGTTTCCATACCTGTCCTGGGGGACCCCCAACCAGTCAGGTTTTCAGGACATCTGCAATTAATTATGAATCATTGCTTGCAGATTTATCTCATGCACATTCATTGTGGATATCCTGACTGGTTGGGGGCTCCCCAGGACAGATTTGGGAACCTCTGGCGAAGAAGAAGGGTATTCACTACTGTTCTTTGGGCTGTAAAAAGGCCTGGATTTCAGGGTGATCAAAATATGCAGATTAACTGGATGTTTATTTACATTTAAATGTAAACAAATATATCTGGGAATCTCGAGAACCCACTTATCCAGCACTGTGATCTTGTGCACATTTGTTGTTGGACTTTACTTTTCTCAAATTTAGATAGAAATGCACTGAGGGAAGAACACTGTAACCATATGAATGCTCTTATATAGCACTTTGCATCTTGGGATGGCTACTATTTTATCTTCCTTGTTTTCTTCTTTGCTGTCCTTCTGTAAATAAACCAAATCCTATATTCTGGGGTACGTCCTGAGTGCTATTTGTAGAGGTTCCCCAGTGTGGGTCATAATCAGTTTAAAAATAGCCTGCAGCTTTGGCAGCTTTAACACAACTTTGTTTCAAAGCATATTTCATAACATCCCAGGACACACCTTGGCGTTCTGTTAGGATGTTCTCAACTTGGCTTGACCATCCAAATAATGGACTACTAACATAGCTCTGGAGAAGTATGATATGTGCAACCCCAGATCCATCCATTGAGCACCTGTAGCTTGGGAGGGAGGAGTGGCAGAGGCAGGAGATATTTCCTCTCCAAGGATGCAGGAGTGATGAGCTGGAGGGTGCCTCCTCCAGTATCCCAGTGGTCCTTTCTCTCAAGCAACGCAACAGTATCCCATTAGACCCACCTTTTAAAGTCATAGAAGCAGGAGCAAAATAGAATCAGTGGCGACCCACCCCTGCACCTTAGACTCAGCATTGCTTGTGAGAAAGTGCTGCTGGGGCATGGGAAGTGACACCTCTTTCACTCCTTATTTCTATGCATCTCCCTAGATGGTAATCTAGACTTGTGTATGGGAGGTTGTAGATGACTGATTTTTTTGCTTTCTTTAAATAACTGTAGAGAGCAAGTTGAACTGTGTAGCTTCTTGTGTCTGTGTGAGCTAGCACCATCAGCAGAGCAGTGCACACTGATGGCATGCTGGGGCATTGGTGCAGTGCAAGCTCAGAGACCAGAATACCAACCACTCAGCCACCAAGACTATTTCATGTTGAGCCCTATATTTGTGGGATGGCCTCCCATCCAAATAATGGCAAAGTCTTGTGGGACCAGAGCCCAAAATGGTATTGCTGCAGGCTTATTATATTTACAACATGGTTATCTAGTGCCAGCATACAGTTGCCCTTGGATTGATCCTCGTATATAAAGATGACAGTGACATGCCCTGGGGGACCGAGGCACCATGCAAACCTAAGACTGAAGTATCCGGCATTAACCAGGGAAATCAAGCTGGAATGGGATCATGCTTATATTATGTGGTTACACAACAGGGGTCTTTTGCCTGCCCGATGATAGAGCAGGCATGCTACCCTCTCATACTGATTGCAGTAGAATGCTAAGAGGGCGCTTACACCTTTAGTGCTTGCAAAATGAAGGAGAGCAGCCAACTTTCTTTCTTTCCTGCTGCCGATAACCATTCAGGATGCCCACTAATTATTCAGTCAATGCACATTGACAGGAACTGGAGTGAGCTGTAGCACTGCTGGCCCTGGTCTCTGATTTAGAGGGAGGATATTATTACAGGGCAAAGAAAGAGGCATCATTTTTTTTTTTTTTTGAAAGAGTGCTCTTGAGTAAACTAAAGTGAAAAATGTCAGGGATTTAAGAACTGGAGGCTGTGCAACTGAAGAGAAAGGGATGTTAATAAATTTAGGATGTGAGAGAAGCTTAATGGAAAATAGCTTCTGTTTCTTAAGGATAACATTTTTTTTTAGTTTTATGTAGTCAGTTTGAGTCATGATCAGCAAGGGAGAAAGTGAAAGATAGTCTAAGGGTATCAGTAATTCATGTGATTTATTAGACCTGGGTCTGCTGTGTGAGATTTTCAAGCATTTCTTCATACTGAGTGATTTTTGGCCTTACTACCCATCTTCCATAATGTGTTTGAAAAGTTGTACTTGTGTTCGTTCTTTCTTTCTTCACCTGCTATACTTCCTTAGGTCAGTGGCCTGTGCTCACCCTATAAACCAGAGATAATTTACCTTTTTTTTAAGAGGTATTTCAAACTGGAAGCTGATCTGGCTGAAATGCTACTTTAGGGTGTATAATGAGAAAATACAGCCATTTTGCATCTTCAGATGATGAAATAAATGTTGATGTTACATAGTACATGACTGCAGAAAAAGATGAACTGACCCATCCAGTTTGTCCAGTTATTCCTGTCCGTGCTGCTAAGGGTAAATCCCAGCTACCAACTGTGGCGCACGACTGCCTGGAGGATATTATTTCTTACCCAGGATTGTTTTTGTTAGCTTCTTCCATTGTACTCTTCACTCCTGGGTAGGTAAACATGTAAATTCGTACTAGGCATCTCTCAATTCCTATGCCCAACTATAAGGTCCCACAGTAATCCAAGTAGCCACCAATACGAGCCTAGCTGTTATACAAACCTAATGCTCTCAGGCCCCCATGGCCTTTCTGGATAGCACCCCGCCACCACCACCACCAATCTGTCATAGCTCTCTGCTTCAGCGGCAGGGGAGAAAGTCTGATACTTCACTTTCAATGCATATCCAGCATAACTCTCTGCTTCAACAGCAGGGGTAATGAAGAAAAGTGGATCTATATACAGACAACAACCAACAAGGACTGAATTATTTAGTCTGGGTAAACAAATAAGCATGGGTATAGCTTGCTTATTGCAGCGGTTACTACCCCTAACTAATTAAGCAAATATTTCACTTAGATGCAGTTCCAAACTGCTCTCTACATTAATTGTGGGGGTGGAAGGGAAATAGAACCAAAAGGTTACTAAGAGCCAAGAGTAACAGATAAGTATGAGAAAAAAAAGTGTGAAACTTGCTGGGCAGACTGGATGGGCCGTTTGGTCTTCTTCTGCCATCATTTCTATGTTTCTGTGTAGCCTGCCAGACAGACCTTGGCTATGTGTCTGTGTTTCCACTAGGACTTACATTTGTTAATGTACTTGCAGCCTTCCAGATAGACCCAGTTGCTAATTAATTCTGTCATGCAGCCTGTCAGGCAGATCCAGCAACATGATCTGTCTGACAGACTATGCATTTGCTAGGACTTCTACTGTTTATTACTATACCTGTAGCCTGTCAGACAGACAAGCTGATAATTCTTCTGTGTTTTCACGTTTTTGCAACAAAGGATCTTTTACTCAAAACGTGAGACACCCTTACTAGACAGTTTGTGTACCAGCAAGGTAATAGGTCGCCTTCCTGTTCTGTGCAAAACCCAAGCCATGAGGCCTAATACACCAAGAATAGGGGAAAACCCTACTCAAGCAAAACAACTCCTTCTGCTCCGACTGCCAACTCAAAATGCCACACAGATCTATGAAGCAGCCTGCCCTTGAATAAGCCAGAGCCTGCCACTGCAGCCACCACAAAAGGAGTGCTGTGGCAAATCAGTCTGCTGCACTCTTGCACTCTCTACCCAGGCCTTTGACTAGGGCTATCTAGTGATTTCAAAGGGTCCCTATATACATATTTAGAACACTAAGTCTCATCTCATAGGGCTTTTGGTGCGCCATTTTGTAGCCCTTCTTTGGATTGCCACAGCTCAGTCTAGCAAATCCCAAAGAGATCGATTTATGGTTGCTCACACCCATAAATACGGGGTGCCTTTCCCCAAGTCTATCTAGGTAATAATTTGTCCAAACCCCTTTTAAACTCATCTGTGCTAGGTACCTTGACCACATCCTCCAGCAACTAATTCCATAGGTTAATTATGCAGAGAGTTAAAAAAAAAAAATGCTTTCTTCAATTTGTTTTACATCCACTACCCGTTGGTTTCATGGAGTGCACCTCCAGAAGGACATAGATGGCTTTTCCAGTTGCTGGAGGATGTGCTCAAGGTATCTAGCACAGATGAGCTTAAAAGGGATTTGGACAAATTACTGCAAGAAAAGTCCATAAGTAATGTTACCGCCATAGACTTGGGGAAGGGCCCCCCATATTTATGGGTGTGGGCAACAATAAATCAATCTCTTTCGGATTTACAAGGTAATTCCTAGAAATCTGGATTGGCCCTGTCAGAGACAGGATGCTGGGCTGGCTGTCCTTGGACTGACTCGGCATGGCACTTGGCATTTGCTATGGTCTTATGATATAGCCTCCAGAACTGGACAGCAATAAACTGTGGAATGGCATAATCACTTTTTTTTTTTTTCTAGCATCCCTCCAGTTCTGGCCATGGCCTTGTTTCAGTTGTTTCACTACCTTAAAATCATTGGATATAATCCTCCTGAGGGCTCTTTCCTGTTCAGTGAGCTTCAGTCTTTCTCTCCCTTCCCATCCTCCCAACACTCACACTGTACCGCTCCCTTGGATTTTCTGCATCCAGAAGTTGACAACTCTGCATGTTTTAGTATTAAATTTAGCTGCCAAGTGGTTAACCACACTGTTGTAGATGAAAGTGCCATCTTTCCTTTCCAAGCTGGTCCACAGCTCCTCCTCTTTTTCCCATGCCCTCTATATTTCAGTTTTTTTTACATAAAGAGCTACTCCTCCCTGTTTTCTGACATCCCTATTCTCCATAAACAGATAATAGCCTGGTATGGCTGTATCCCATTCATGGGAGTCATTGAAGCAAATCTCTAGCAACAATATCTAGGTCTGACTCCACCATCAGGGCTTGCAGATCTGGAATTTTATTGCTTTCACTATTAGCATTTGTACTCATAGACTTCCAACTATTTCTCCTTGGCTTGTCTATACTCCAAATAGCCTCATACTGGCTCCCCTTATCTGACCTGTTGCTCAAGGGTGGACTAGTAAGCACCCCCGTTTTCTATTCCCTCCCCACCACACACACACAATCTTCATTTTATCATTGGGGTGATAATCTGAGTCAATCGAAGTCCATCTGTCAGCCTCCTCCTGTAGTTAAATATCTGTCAACGTATGATCTAAATTTCTCATCTAGAAACCTTTTTCCTTTCACAGAAAGATGCAAGTCATCACCACAGTATTGCCTTTTATTATTCCATATACGGCCCCGGCACCCAATTATATCTAACACCCTCTCTTTTGCACCAGGTGTTGTCACATATAGGGATGTCACATGTATTTTATTGCTGTTTATCTTTGGGTGGTACTTCCTTCCAGCTGACGTTTTGACTGACCTAAGCTGAAATGCGTCTGTAATATGAACTCTGATGAAATCCTAACATCCTTTCCTCACATTGTTTGAAAAGGAAACCTCTGGGGTAGCCAGCGTGTTCCCTGTAAATTTCTATGGGCTATGTGAACTGTAAAGGCTCTTGTGTGCATAATGTTGCACATTTATACCAACTGTTCTTTGAAACAGTTTTTTATGTCCCTGTTCTTGGGCGTGCCATGTTTTCCTATGTATGCCTGTTCCGTGACTTGTGTATGCACGCATGCAGCTTAAGGGAACTCAGGAGACCCGGCTGTGAGCGACAGGGGCTGGCATAGAGCTGACAATTTAGATTCCGGGGAGGGAGGAAAGATAGCGACCATCAGTGCAGCAGGCCCTGCTAGCCAAGAGATTGGCACTCAAGAGTAAGTTCTCACTGGTCTTCTTGGTTGACAAGGGTACATTGTTGCCCAGGCATATTGTTGGAGGGCTGGGGGAGGGAAAGGTTGAATAAAAAGGGAAGAAACAGAATAAAAAAATAAAGACTGTGATGCAGATTCTCTTGCCAGTCCCTACAATGTGAATTTATTTTCAAGAGTAGCTTTCTGCTATGTTGACAGTGTTAAATTTTCCGATAATGTGACTTTTTGTATTTTTTTTTCCATTACATTTCTCATATTTGACATCACGAACAAATAACAGATAATTTGACACAGCTTTCTGGTTAGATTTGAAGTCTTATTTATCCTCCTCCTGTAGAAGTGATTCCATTCCCCTTCTCTCTCTCCTACCCTACTCAATACGTCTTCCCCACCTGTAAGTGAAAGCAACATTTTATCAGATAATTACGTTGGCGGTTAAACCAAATCATTAAGCTCCCGTGTTTCTTTATAAACGTTTGGTCATCCCTGATGAGATATTTGTTAAGCATTTTTGAAAGCTTGTTCTTACTTATCCTGGCTCACCATTTTAAATTAGGAAGCTCCTACCCTGACCCTTATCAGCACCCTTCGAAATCATCACTAATACATATAGCAGCAGGTAATTTTTTTAACAGTCTGCATAAAATGCACCCTTTTTGAAAGTCACGTGTATAAGTCAGCTTTGAAAATTTCTCCCGCAAAATCACCTGCACAATTTGATGCAGGTGGTTTTGCTGTGAAAATGTATCCACATTGTTCAAAAAAGTATGCATGGAAACAAAAACCCTGCCCAGACCCTCCACCTTCCCCCTTCCCTCCTGAGTGTGGGTAAAAGTGTGTGCATGCAGGTTTTATGTGAATACATTTCCCTACATATTTGGTGGGTACATTTACATAAAGGACATTTCAGTGGGTAAAGCACTGCCTCTTCAAATTACCTTCATAAAGCTTGAATATAGCATGAGCAGCTAAAGAGTGAACATGGATACTAAACACTTTAGAATTGTTGAACATGATGGCAGATAAAGACCCATTTAGTCCATCCAGTCTGCCCATCCACATCTCCTGCTCAGCTTTACAGTCTCCTCTTCTCCCTCAGAAATCTGTGCTTGTCCCATGCTTCCTTGAATTCAGATACTGTCCTTGTCTCCACAGGGGAGTCTGTTCCATGCCTCCACCACCCTCTCTGTGAAGAAATATTTCCTTAGATTGTTCCTGAGTCTATTCCCTTTCACCCTCATCCCTTGACCCTTCATTCAAGACCCTTGTTTCCTTTGAGAGATCTGCATCCTGTTTATTTATGCCTTGGAGGTATTTAAATGTTTCTATCATATCTCCCTTTTTCCTTCTTTCCTCCAGGTTATGCACGTTTAGATTTATACTCTTTGTCCCTATATACTTTATGACTGCTGGACTGACTCCATCTGGTTTATATACTTTTTAAATGTGCAATCTCCAGAATTGTACACAGCATTCCAAACGATGCCTCAGCAAAGACTTACAATATATAGAGGCAATATCACCTCCTTTTTGTTGCTTGCTTTTGCTCTCGTTATGCATCCAAGCATCCTTTTGGCTTTTACCATTGCTTTATCTACTTGTTTTGTCACATTAAGATAATCAGAAATGATCACCCCCCTCCATTCCTCAAGCTTCACTGGATCCCTTTTTATGTTTTCATAACCTTCCAGTTGCAAATTTTAGTATTATCTGCAAAAAGGCCAACCTTTTTCGATAGCCCTTCAGCAATGTCACTTATGAAAATGTTGAAAAGAATTGGACTGTAGACTGATCCCTGCAACACACCACTGGTAATCGCCCTTTCCTCAGAGGGAATTACAGTTGCCACTAATGTTTGTTTCTTCACTCAACCAATTTCTAATCCAGTCATTTTGTTTATGTCACCTATGCTCTGGAACTCTTTGCTGGAGAATTTGCGTGCAATTGATGATGATTGGTTTGTTTGTTTTTAAACATTTAAAAGCTTATTTATTTAGGCAGGCTTTCAACTCAGAGTGAGTTCTCATTATTGGCTAACATGAAACAAGGTTTGTTGTAGATTTTTATTTTCTGTATTTTAATCGTTTGTTGTATTTTGTGATTGCTTGATTTTATGATGTTGTAGCCCACCTAGTATGATTGTTTCACAATAGGCAAGATATAAATATTATTAAGTAAATAAATGCTGAACGTGTCAAAGACCTTGCTGAAACCCAAGTACCCTACATCTAGCATTCTAAATTTCTGATCGCATAGTCAAACAAATTGATCAGATTCGTCTGACAAGACTTATCTGTGATAAAAACATGCTGCTTTGGCTCTTGTAATCCATTGGATTCCAGAAACTGCACGATCCACTGTTTCAGCAGCGATTCCATTCATTTAAGCACTGCTGAGGTGAGACTTAGCTGGCCTGCAGTCTCCAGACTGCTCTTTATTATTCCTTTGTGAAGAGGAGCCACATCTGCCTGTCTCCAGTCCTATGAAACCATTCCAAATCGAAAGAAGCATTGAAAAGGTCAGATAACAGAGCTTCCAGAACTTCCCTAAGTTCCCTTAATACACTTGGATGTATCCTGTCTAGCCCCATTGCTTTATCTACTCTTATTGAAGATTTTTGAGATGTACCTCACTTCCATTCCTATTTGTGGCAGTTTTTGGTGGGTCATTCTCCAAATCCTTACTCAGTGAACACTGAACAGAAATACTTGTTAAGCAATTTTGCTTCCTGCTCCTCAGTCTCTACATTTCCTCACCCCTTCACCTTTGAATCTTACAGTCCAACTTTGGCACTTTCTCTGGTGCACAAACTGGAAGGTAAATAAAATACAGACGTAACAAAGAACAAATAAACAAAAATAAAAAGTGCCTAAGTAAATTTTCAAAACTTTTATTTAACAAATTTTGATATGCCAAAGAGAAAAGTTTTATTATTGCATCTAATATGGACACAAATACAAACACATTTGAAAACACACAAATATTCCCAAAAATATTAAATAATTGAATAACATGAATTGACAAGTTAAAAGTAGCCAAAAAAATAGAATAAACCAGATACTATGCAATAAAACTTACCAACAGCGAAATATAGTCCTACTACCGTCAAACACGCAATGTAATAGCCTGGTGAAAAAATGCAGCGCATGCGTATATTTCTACCATAGGCTTTAAATAGAGGAAGCAATGAAAATGAGTGCATGTGACTGGATAACATATAGGGAGAGAGACCAGTGAACAACTATCATAAAAAAGAACTCCATTCAACATCCAGATTTAAATCAAGATGATCAGTAGTGTCTCAATCAAAAGTGAAACGCTGCTCCTTTTGAACCAATGCTCTGGAAATATTACCCCCTCGATGTAACTTAATTGAATGGATAACAAAAAACTTTTAAGTCCTCCACACGATGTCCCAAGGATTGCCAATGAGCTACAAGTGGAGCCCTCTCCTTATTAGTACAAATGTAGCTCATGTACTCCAGTATATGGATACAAACAAATCATTTAGTTTGCCTGATATATAAAAGTTTACACATTGTATCACATAAATCACTTGAGATGAGAAACAATCAAAGTGTGTGGGCAATTTATAAATACGATGTGAAATGCTGATATGACATTCAGTCAATTCCAGTACATAGGGGCAATGTAAACATGATCTACATTTATATTGTCTGACTGGACTCGAAGCCGTACATGGGAGCATCAGAAGAGAAGCAGACATAAGCTGATCACTCAAAGAACGATTCTTTTTTAACACAAAAATTGGAAAGACGGAGAACATGGAGTCTTGATTCAGAATGGGTCAGTGCTTCCTAATAATAGCTTTAATTCTTCCCGAAAGAGGAGAGCATGGTAAAGCCCACCAAATCTTGAAACGCGTGATTTGGACGAAGGTACTAACAGATTGTCATGACTAGCATATAATGCATGTTGAAAAGCTTTCTTAATACAAGCCCAACTATATCCACAATCTGGAAATCTGCTTGCCAACCTCATAGACCATAGCCTGTATTGGTTCAAAAGGAGCAGCGTTTCATTTTTGATTGGGACAGTGTTAATCCCCATAGTTTAAATTTGGATGTTGAATGGAGTTCTTTTTTATGATAGTTGTTTACTGGTCTCTCTCCCTATATGTTATCCAGTCACATGTACTCATTTTCATTGCTTCCTCTATTTAACGCCTATGGTAGAAATATACGCATGTGCGGCATTCGCCAGGCTATTATATTACCATGTTTGATGGTATCGGGAATATATTTCGGTGTTGGTAAGTTTTATTACATAGTGTCTGGTTTATTCTATTTTTAGGCTAGTTTTAACTTGGCTTATCAATGTAATTCAAATATTTAATATTTATGTGTTTTTAAATGTTTGTATTTGTGCACCTATTAAATGCTTTCCTAATGCGTGCCCATCCACCTCTCCTGGGTGTGCGATGCAGTAGGCTAATGAGCCACTGCATTAAAAAGGTGGCACTAGAGGAAATCGTGCATCCCTATTGCCTCCTTGGCATCGGGTGCCCAGGAGAAGTGGCTGTATGCGGGTTAGGAAAATGGACGTTCGTAAAAATTGATCATCCAGTATGTGTGTTCAGCTTTTCTGTTACATTTTTGAGGCTCCTCAAGACAACGCCAGCTCTGGGACTGATGTTATGTTTTGAGGGTTAAAACGTGCGCGTCAGGTGCATGTTTGCTTTTTACATAAGGGGGTAATAGCTAATAGCCTCATCAACATGGCATTTACATGTGATGAGTGCTATTAGCTACGCACTGGTTTGGATGTGCATTTTGGATGCGCTGATCCCCATATTGCATCAGGAGTTATGGATGTGCATCCAACCATGAGTTACCCTGTGCACTAGCCTGAGCGCACAGTATTGCATCGATCTATTGGGGAAACATTCTTGAGGGATAAAACAGGAGAATAATAATTGTTTGTATATATAAAACCATTAGGTCAGAAGCTGCAGTTGGTAGTTATTAATTTGTAAGTGATTTCTTCTCTCTTTTTGAATGTTATATATTTTGAATGTACTTATTTTCCTATATTGTTTGCCCTTCATTTGATGAGGGCTGGTTCATATAATTGCAGATATGTAATTACTTTTAGAAATTACTCTTTGTATGGTGTTGAACAAGAGAGCCTGCCCGTCCTGGCATAAATCATCTCCAGCACTGGACTCAGCATGGACCCAGCAAAACAGAAGACCATCCTGCAATGGCCCCAGCCGCTGGGCTAGTGAGCTTTACAAAGATTTTTTGGATTCTCCAATTCCTACCAGTAATTTATCCATGGATACTCCATTCTGGCTGCTCCCCTCATGGCCTTGGCCCAAAAGGATGCAAATGCTAGAAACTGACCACCAGAAGCGGTCAACGTCTTTCAGAAGCTCAAACAAGCTTTCACTCAAGGACCCTGTCTCTGGCATCTGGACACTTCCCGTCCTTTCATGCTTGAGGTAGTTGCTTCTTCCCTTGGGGTTGGGGCTGTCCTCAGTCAACACAGCACGGAAGGGAAACTTCTTTCTTGTTCACTCTACTCTCAAAAATTTTCTCCAGCTGAGAAAAATTATACTATCAGAGACAGAGAACTTCTAGCCGTCAAACTTGCCCTGGAGGAGTGGTAGCATCTCCTGGAAGGCTTCCAACACAAAACCACCATCTACACCAATCACAAAAACTTGGAATATCTTCCGCAGACACAACACCTCAATCCTCAGCAGGGCCTCTGGTCTCTCTTCTTCTCTTGATTTGGCTTTTACCTCCACTACTGTACTGCCGAGAACTTCCGAGCAGATGCCTTATCCCATTCTTTTCTAACTCAGGATACCACAGAAGCACCATGTCACATCATTGACCCGGCAAGGGTCCTTCCGGCTTCCACCACCTCCATCTCAGCAGGGAAGACTGTTGTTCCAAAAACTCCAGGAAAAAGTGTTGAAATGGGCGCACATCTCCCTTATAGCAGGGCACCCAGGAGTATCCAGAACCCTCAAATTCCTCCAGCACCACTACTGGTGGCCACAGCTCAAGCAGGATGTAAAGGACTATGTAAGATTCTGCCCACTTGCGCACAGAACAAAATAGATCATGCCTGACCCTGGGGGCTATTATAGCCGTTACCAGGGAACCATGGATCCATATATCCACCAATTTTGTGGTGGCTCTTCCCCTCTCACACAGCTCCACAGTGATATGGGTCATCATGGACAGATTCTCTAAAATGGCTCACTTCGTACTTCTCGCTGGGCTCCCCTCTGCTCCTGAACTAGCTCGTCTTTTTGTTCAGCATGTCTTCCAGCTACATGGATTACCATCTCATATCCTCTCTGATAGAAGGGTTCAATTTACTGTCCATTATTGGAAGGCCCTCTGCCGTAAGTTTGTCATATCTCTGGACTTCACCACGGCCTATAACCCCCAAGGCAATGGACAAAGCAAAAGAACTAATCAGAGCCTCAAAACCTTTCTCAAGCATATGTCAACAAAAGGCAGGATGATTGGGCCTCCTTACTACTCTGGGTAGAATTGTAACACCGGCTCTTCAACCTTTCAGATCGTGTATGGGAAGCATCTGTGGGTACCACTCATGCTACTTCTTGCTGTTGATTGCCTGGCAGCCCATCTCACTGCTCAGGAACTCCATGCCCTCTGGACTACGACCACCCAGCTAATATCTCATGCTGCCGCACAAGCTGAAAAATACACTTGACGCCAAATACCGAACAGCATCCCAATTCAAGAAGGGCGATTCGGTGTGGCTGAACACTCAACGCCTACATCTCAAGGTTCCTTCCCTCCGCCTGATGCCACATTTCATTGGTAGGTACCCTATTTGACGACAGATGGGACCTGTCACTTTTCAACTAAAGCTTCCCAAAATATTCAGAATCCTTGTTGAAACAGTTAATCCTCTCCTGCCCTTCCAGAAAACTTCCCACCACCACGGATGTAGCGGTGGAACAAGACACACAGTTTGAAGTGGAAGAAATTCTGGACCCCATAGGTGGTGGGGAAAACTCAAGTATCTTATCGCTTGGAAACACTTTGACCCAGAAGGAAACTCTTTGGAACCTTCCACTAACCTTCAAGCATCGTGTCTGACAAGTGACTTCCATTGACAATTTCCCTCAAAATCAAAGCCTCAGACCCTGAGGAGGGAGCTTAAGAGGGGGTACTGTTACGTTTGCAGCTCATGGGACACTCTGCAAACTGGTTCTTTCACCCCAACACCGGCCTCCCTGAAGTGTGGCAAGACATTTAAAGGGCCTGTGGCAGGAAAAGATCCGCATTGCCCTCAGATGGCATCAGATGCCTAGCCCTATAAAGGGCTCTCTCTGCCTCTTCCTCACAGCCTCAGCAATGGGTTGACTTCCATGCAGGTAGGTGAGTTGCTATTTTGGTGTCTTACCTCTTCGTCTTCAACTTCGTCCAGCCTTGCCTTGCCTTTTAGTCCTCCGCCCTGCCCAGCCTTGCCTTGCCTCCTTGTCTCCAGTCTTGCCGTGCTTCCTTGGACTGATCCACGGTATTGACCATAGCCTGTGACCTGACCATCCTTGTCTGCCACCTGCCTCAACCATAGCCTGTGACCTGACCTTCCTTGTCTGCTGCCTGCCTTGACCACAGCCTGTGACCTGACCTTCCTTGTCTACCGCCTGCCTCGACCATAGCCTGACTAATGAATTTCTCTTCACCCTCACCAGAGACATTCATCTAAGACCTGCCAGCACCCAGAACTCAAAGGCTCAAGTCGCGGGGAAAGGGGCTGGTATAACCGAAGCTCCAGTCAAGTCTCTGCATCATCTTCTGCCTGTTAGCAGTGAGGATATAGGGTCCACAACTCTGACATAATTCAAATTATTTCTGAAAGTTTTTTGCTAAGTCTGATGTTTTCACCTTGTTTTAGATCATACCTTCTCAGTGGGCGGACCAATACTATGGAACAACATGCCAGAGAGTTGCTAAGAACTGAATCTATCACTTCCACATTTAAGAAACGTTTAGAAACTTAGCTGTTTCAGAGATATTTTGGTAACACAATCTCATAGACAGGTGTTTATGACAGATTTGTTGACTTTTGAATGCAGATGAAAGTTGGAATAGTATCTCAAGTTGTTGTTGTTCTTGCTGTTTTATGTTTAAAATTTTTTATGTATATGTTTTAGGTTTGTAAACCTCATTGATATTTTATGATATTGTGGTATAAAAATGACTACAAATAAATAAAATCATTGCTTTACTGTCTTGGTACAGTGCTCATTAATACAGTTTTTCCACTTCACCTCAATCTCAACTTGCAACAAATGTTGCATTCCCATCCTAGGCCATGTTTATTAATGTTTATTATTGAGTAAAAACTGTGTGAAATGCTTCATGAATCATTTTTTAAAAATTTGCAACTTTTTTTGCATTTACATAAAATCTTTTGCCATAGGGTTTAATGCCAAAGCTTTTAGCAGAAGCACTAAAAATTTGACAAACGTTTTCCCTAAAAATGCAAAATCATGGTGATTGATGATATGATCCTATGAATTATGGTCAAACGAAATTAGGCGAAAAGCTCTATTCTCCCCATAAAATTTGCAAAGGATGAATGAACACTCTCTTCTTTTCTCACTTTCCATGCAAACTTTTTCATCCTTCTCTAGCCTCGTAAGTAGGACAATAGCCCAGGAAAAGCAAGATTGTTGATGAAAGAGACTCCATCAGCAGTGCTACCTTCTCCTTAGCACAGAAGTCCTTTTTGTGACATACTGTCAACAGTACTAACTAATTCTCTGTTGTCTTCTTGCAGGATGGTTCTCTGGGGAACATTGATGACCTGGCACAGCAGTACGCAGATTACTACAATACTTGCTTCACCGACGTGTGTGAGAGAATGGAGGAGCTCCGCAAGCGCAGGGTTTCTCAGGATCTTGATGTGGTAAGGGTCAGCAGCATCCACAACAGTTATTCATATCATAACCATTTCCAAAAGAAAACAGTTGTAATTGGGGATGAGTTTTAAGATGTGGGTTGCTTAAAGGCTTGAAAGAAGGACTGTAGAGGCTAATGAACAACATTTCAAACTATAATTTTGGGACTGACTCTAGGCATTTGTTGAGGCTCATTGAGGAAAGGCTGGTAACTGTGTTATGCTCAGGTCACTCTCCTACTGGCAAAATGTGGTTTTATGGGGGATCGGTCTTGGAAGAAGCCTCCCTTCTAGCCGTCACTTATGTAAAGACCAGAGTGCTGGAATAACCACAAGGTGAACTGAAGTTGCTCCTTGTGGGAAATATTAGGGACCTGGAAATAAGACATAAAACACATTTTTAAAAACCCAACAGAAAGACTTGAATGTAGAAATGGATGTCTCAATTTAGGACCAGCAAAAACATATCTATCTATACATAAATCAATAGAGATTTAAATGAATAAGTCAAGGCTATTTAGTGCAGGCACAAAAGCCACTATGTACAACACTTACCTGGTAATTACATTGAAAAATATGCTGTCGATTGATATATTTACCAGAAAAGGGAAGGGCAGCCAGTTCAGTGGCCAAGATAGTGGCAAGAATATTTTATTTATTTATTTTATTTATTTAAAGTTTCTTTTATACCGATGACCGTTTACACATCGCATCGGTTTACAGTTAAAAAGGAACAAATGGGCAGAACCCTTACATATAACATTGAAAAAACAGGTTAACTTTTGGGCAGGGCCCTTACATGTAACTGAGAACAAGGAGGTTAAAACTGGGATAGGGTATAGAGCTGACTATGCTGCGCAGCGTCCGTGATATCAATAAATAGATACAGCAAAATCAGCAAAATCACAACTATTTACAAAAGCTAATTACATAAGTAGCCGAGTCAAAGTACAAAATCGATGGGCATGAGACGTATTCCGAGAAGTAGATTCCTAGTCATGTAGCAAATTCTTAGTTACTCAATTTTTAGTTAAACAGTGGGGGTTTATGTAATGGCAGGTGATGTGTGGTAAGCTTGCTGGAAGAGCCATGTTTTCAGTTTTTTCTTGAAAGTGGGTGTGTATGTTTCCAGGCGTATATCGGGAGGCAGGGAGTTCCATATGGAGGGGCCAGCGAGAGAGAAAGCTCTGCTTATGGTAGATGATAATTTGAAAGATTTGATGGGTTGGGCACGTATGCATTTGATGGGTTGGGCACGTATGCATGCTGTGGATGGGTTGGGCACGTATGCATGCTGTGGATAGTATAATTTCATGCCAGTAAGCCTGTGAAGCTCGTGTTAGTTTTAAGGCACTGTGTTGTCTGAAAGGCACAAGGGAAGCACCGATTATTCTCAGAAGCCCTTGGCTTTTGCTGATACTGCCTGCAGGATAGGGATGTGAATCGGGCTTCGGACGATTGAAAATATCATCGATATTTTCAAAATCATCAGAAATCGGGGGCTCCCCCGAAACGATAGGAAAACCCCATGATATTGATCGTGGGGGTTCTCTTATTGTTTTGGGGGAGGACAGGAAAAACGACACACAAAAATAACCGCTAAACCCACCCCGACCCTTTAAAACGAATCCCTTTGCTTCCCTCACCCTCCCGACCCCCCCCAAAAACATTTTACAGGATCTCCCGCTCCCGGGCCGTCGGCTGCCACTAATCAAAATGGCGCCGATGGCCCTTTGCCCTTACCATGTGACAGGGTATCCGTGCCATTGGCCGGCCCCTGTCACATGGAGGGAGCACTGGATGGCCAGCGCTATCTTTAAAAATGGCGCAGGCCATCCAGTGCTCCTACCATGTGACAGGGGCCAGCCAATGGCATGGATACCCTGTCACATAGAAAGGGCAAAGGGCCATCGGCGCCATTTTGATTAGTGGCAGCCGACGGCCCGAGAGCGGGAGATCACTCCTGGGACCCCCACTGGACCACCAGGTACCTGTAAAATGTTTTTGGGGGGGTCGGGAGGGTGGGAGAAGCAAAGGGATTAGTTTTAAAGGGTCGAGGTGGGTTTTTTATCGGCTCGGGCGTAGCAAAAAAAAAAAAACCCGAAAAAAAAGTAGCAAGAGAGCGAGGGGAGAGACGGGCAATCCTACGCTTGGGCCTGCCAGTCCCTTGTTCTCTCCTCCCGAAGCAGGGCGCGAAAAGCAGCCTTGCTCCGGGAGGAGGGGGGGCAGTTTAAAGCGACGAAGCGACTTACGTTTGCAGCCCCCCCCCCTCCGGACATCGGCGACGACCGCGGCTCCAGCCTCCAGCCGTCAGACAGACGCATCGCACGTGGGAAAGCGGCCCCTATGCGTGCAATTGGCTGCTCAAGACGTGACGTCACGACGTTTGGCGTCACGGCATGGGACGTCACGTCTTGAGCAGCCAATTGCACGCATAGGGGCCGCTTTCCCACGTGCGATGCGTCTGTCTGACAGCTGGAGGCTGGAGCCGCGGTCATCGCCGATGTCCGGAGGGGGGGGGGCTGCAAACGTAAGTCGCTTCGTCGCTTCAAACTGCCCCCCCCTCCTCCCGGAGCAAGGCTGCTTTTCGCGCCCTGCTTCGGGAGGAGAGGAGAAGGGACTAGCAGGCCCGAGCCTAGGATTTGCCCATCTCTCCCCTCGCTCTCTTGCTACTTTTTTTTCGGGTTTTTTTTTTTTTTTTTTGCTTCGGGAGGAGGGGACAGGACTGGGGCTGCACCGGAGACCGGCCGCGGCCAGGGCAGGTGAGCGGGGGCTGGGGGAAAGTTTGCCGTCTACCCTTACCCCTGCCTCTAACGCAGGGGTAAGGGTAGGCGGTAAGTTAGCAGGGTAAACGCGGGGCAAAACGGCAGGGTAAAAAAGCGATAGTCGGGGCGCGCGTTACTGTATGGGAGGGAATAGCTAATTCGCTCGTTTACATTTAATATACATGCCGCGGGCGGAAGGGGTTACCCGGGGATTTTAAGAGGCAGTAGGGATGAGTTAAAGGGGATAGTGTATCGCGGGAAGGGCTAACGCGGCCGGAAAGTGAGTAGAAGGTGAGTTAGGAGCAGGGTAACCGCGGTTGCACTTTACTGTATCGATCTGTATGTTAGCAAACAAAGGACAGGCTAAATACCCGGATGGCGAGACATCACTCGGAGGGGACGCCCCCGAGGTTCCCGCCATGACATGGATAAAGATGTGGGTGGCGAGCGCGCGGCGCACCCTAGGAGACCCTCAGGAGAAACATCATTATCCATAGATTGTGGCTCATCTACAATACATGTCTCATGGTTAGCTTACATGTAATTCGTTCTTGTACTTTCAGGTTTAATCTACTTTTATCAGTGAGAGTTTAAAAATAGTTGCCAGTGGCAAGTGTAACTAGTCGTTTGGTGCTGATTTGTAACGCCAGCTTTTCCTTACTTTCTCTGTTCTCTCTGTAAAAAGCCTGTTTGAAAAACCATGTTTTCAGACTTATTTTGAATAGTTTGAAATTTCCCTGTAATCTTACTTCCAGGGGGATAGTATTCCAGAAGATGGGTCCAGCCAGTGACAGTGCTCGCTCTCTGACCCGGGTTAGCCGTGCTGTTTTAACCGACGGGATGGTTAGGAGGGCTTTGTTTGCTGATGTGAGATTTCTATGTGGTACTGCAGGCTCAGACACTGGTGCCTTGAGAAACTCTATAAGGCATCCAAGTGCATATCACCCTAAATCAAGTCTTTTAATCTTTAAGATAATAGGTCAATATTTATTCAGGCGAGATATACAGTGGCGGGGTTGCACTGCTGAATGCATTCATTTATCTTGTAGTTAGCCAGAGAAGTTTATCTGGCTAACTATAGGTCAGGCAAATAACTGTCCTAGACTTATCCGACTAACTAGCTCCACTCCAGAACACTCTGTCCCATCCCTCATTTATTTGGCTATTCAGCTGGATAAACAGTTAAGCTGGCTAAGCGCTGGCTGCTGAGCGAGGCTAAATATTCAGATAGCTCCACTTAGCTGAATAGGAATTTATCTGGCTAAATGGCTCTGAATATCAACCTTCAGGGTTTCATGCACATTGTCTCTAAGCAGTTTCCGTGCCCTGCATCATCGGTGAGTTGTCTTTTTGATTGAGCTCAGCTGAAATGCTTCTTTGAGGAAAGGGTCAGGAGGAAAAATCTAGCTGGGCATACTGGATTTTAGTTAGTTTTTTTGCCCTGGTATCTTTCTCCTGTTTCTTGGTGCTTCCAGCCCAGGGAGCAGAATCCTGGCTGGAAAAACAAACTCAGGTCCTGCACCTGGCAATGTGCACTGTGTAGTGCAGCCACTGAGCTACCGGGCTCGCTCCATACCTTTTCTTTTTTTTTTTTTTTTTACCTAACTCCAGCTTCTTTGGGAAGCAAAGGATAATCTAGGACCTGGATCTGTACCTTTAGCCTTCATTCATAACTGCTGCAGATTCCCCCCCGCCATTTTATACCCCCCCCCCAGTCTATTTCAGTCTATTTAGTCCTGGACTGAGGCACCATACACCAGAGGTCCTTCCAGAACCCTACACTCATGTGCCCTGAATACAAACACTAGGTGTCACCATTGTGCAATGACCATGACTCCCTCCCTTCTCCCCAAGGGGCATCTTTTGTCCCAACCAACTCAGGAAATGGAAGAGCTGAGCTGGGAATTAAACCCTACCAGATCCTTCTATAAGGCAGTGGTCAGTAATTTTTACTACCTGCTATAAAGGGAAATGGATGAAAAGGGGAGGGGATTGGCTTCCAAGGGAGTATAGTGCCCCTTATGGCCTTAGCTGCTGGTAAGTAGCAGAGTCCTAGCATGGAGCATACAATATTCTGGGTTACCTGATTAGCTACCACATCACACATGCTCTTACCATGTTGTCTGGAAGGCTTCTGTGTAACATGAGGAGCTTAAAATGATATGAGGAAAAGAAAAACATTTTCTTTAGTAAGGAAGCAGAAAAAAACGCTGCAAAACCTACAGAAATCACTGCTCTCAAAGAATCTTTAAAACATATTTTCCCCTTATCAGAACCTCCCTGTTTAAAAAGTAGGAAGGGGACACTCAGGGAGCATTTGCCATCTTCTCTTTATTCTAAAGAAATACAATGAACTGTAAGCATTTTCCCCCGAATGGCTGCTGGCGTTTGTCAGCCAGTTTGTTTACATTAAATTTCCAGAGCTCAGGAGTGCAGAACGGACACTCCCCATTGCATCACGAGGCCATTTTCCACTGGGACCCATAATAGCATGGCCCGTCCCACACAGCAGAGTGTAATCATTCCTGCCACCATTAGGTTATGAGCAAATAAACTCTTTGAACTGAAGAAGTCACCGGCAGGTGCTGGCTAGTTCTGCTTTGCCCCTTAACTCTTAAAGGGAAAGAGGGTTGGGCTGGTCTGGTGGCTTCAGTCACTGCCACGAGAGAGGCATGGGGGTTCAACTCAAGAGAATCACCTTCCTGAGGTGAGGGATGAGATGGCACCGCCGTGCGCCCCCCCTACCCCCCCCCCCACACACACACACAGCACAGGCCAAATCATTAAGAAGGGGGTCTCTTTTTAGTCTGGCTCTTTCAGTGATTTGAAATGCTGTGGAAGGGGGGACGCAGAGGTGAGAATTCCCAGAGGAGTGGCAGATAAAGTGTCAGTGATAATATTTCTAGGAAGCTGGCAGCCCTGCCACACTCCCAGGAGCCCTAAGACCTGCCTCCCACCTTTCACCCAGCATTTTCCCGCTGTGGAAGTTGGAGATGGGGGAACGGTGGGGGAAGTCTGTGTGTGGCGCACTCTCTATTAGGCACCCCAGGTGAACTCCAGCCTTGTGCCCCACCCCCCTGCCCTACACACAATTAAAAATTCTGCATTTATAGTAACCAATTTTACATGAAAAAGGACATTCAAAATATAATCTTCTGAGATAAAAATATCAAAGCATGTATATTATTTTAACATGCACTGCTGTGGTGCCAACCAGAAAACCCTGCAAAAAAGCAGCACACACACTCGGAATGCATATGGTATTAGGCCTGTTGTAATGTATGTTGGGTTTCAGCTTTGTCCTTAGAAAGCCATGAGTAAACTACTGAATTACAATATAGTAAATCTTCCATACTAAAAAAAGAGCACTAACTCAAACAATAAAAACCTTATCTATGAAAAGGCAACACTGCAAATATTACACCATGCCCTAAACACCAATACACCTACTATTAGGAGAACACAAGAAGCCAGCTTGCTATAGATCCCTACACAGAAAAAGTACACACTAACAAGACACCACACCTCAGTCACACCTGCAAAGCACAGACAGACCCTCACCAAATACAGAATAAAGTGACCTTAAATTATAAACAAACGTAGACAAAAATTGAACTGGAAATTGAACCAAGCCAAACTATATGCAGTGAAAAATAGAAATACCATGCCTTATAAAACATCAAACAATAAAACTATACTAACAAACAGGATAAATATTTCAAATAGCTAATGAATAGAACATCTAATAATTACAATCTCATAAAAATTATAAAAAAAAAAAATCCCAAACAGCAATAAAATATTTCAAAATAGCAGATCCATTAAATTGCACCCAATAATTAAAACTAGTAAGAATTTTAAAAATTCCCGTGTTCCATACTTAGGAACCTTTGATTTCCAGTCACCCTGAGATTTCCGTGAATTGGAGGGGGGGGGGGGGGAGGAGGAATGCAGGGGAACTTTCTCCTCCCTCTCTATCACACATACGTTCATTCATGCTCATATGTGCGCTCATATACACATAGATGCTCTCACACATGCTCTGTGTGTTCTCTCACTTGCTCTTTCACACACACATGCTGTCATATTTGTTCTTTCATACACACACTCTCACACCTGCTCTAGCATACACACACATGTTCTCACACTTGATCTTTAATACACACAAACACACACACACACATGCTCTCTCTCACATGCTCTCATCCACACATTCACACATAGATGTTCTCACACTTGCTCTTACACACACACACACACACACACACACACTCTCTCACACTTGTTCTTTCACAAACACACAACACATGCTCTCATAAACACACAGATGCTATCACACATGCTTGTGCTCTCAGGCATACACACAAATACTCTCTCATACATATATACACACACACACGCTCTTACCAACACACATAGATGCTCTCTCACACACATGCATATGATTTCTCAAATCCAAACATGTACACAAGCTTTCTCACATGCAGACCCACAGTGTCTCCTGTTACCTCACTCACAGATGCTATCAATCATGCTTTGTCTCTCCTTTCTGTTGCAGGTAGCCAGGGCCTCTTATTTTGTTGTGCCGCTGCTGGGCCTCGTCTCTTATTTGGACGCTGGAAGGTTGGGGACTACCAGCAGCCACTATTCTAATTTTTTTGGACTGCCAAGCAAATGGGGCTCTGTCAGCTGTCCACAGGTCCTTTGTTATTCTTTGGCCCCAGGCATCCATCTCTTGCATTCTTCAGTTGCCAGCGGGTTGGGCTCTGCCAGCAGCCATTGAGTAGGGTCTCTTATTTTCTTTGTCGCCAGCGGCCTACATCTCTTCTTTTCTTCAGCCACTGGTGGGTTGGCTCTTCTGGCATCCTGTGGGGCTTTATCAGCAGGTTGGGCTCTGCCAGAAGCCGCTAGGCCTTTTCTTGTCTTTGTCACTGGATTGGGCCTCTTCTCACCTTCAGCCCCCACGGACACATCATTTTTCTGCGCCCACAAAGCTCCTCTTTCAGCCTGTGGGGTGTGAGAACCTCATGCGCATGTCTATAGCTATGTGTCTAGGCCAGGTGAGGTGATCATTGGAGAAGAGTTTTGGGGGGGCACTTTTTGAAACCCCAAAATGTTGCTGCCTCAGGCGGCTGCCTCACTCTGTCTCATTATAGAATCACCCCTACTTCTGCTCCCCAGAGCGGACTGAACTGGGGATACAGCTGAGGCAGTTCTTGCATCCTCTTCGGGAGAGGGGAGTCTCCGTCATTGCCCAACAGCAACACCTAGTGGCCAGACTTGGGATCCACATTTTCAGGGTCCCAGAGGGAGTGCAGTTTGTGTCCTCTGTTTAAGGACCATTGCTGCATTGTCTGGGCAAAAGATATGAAAATAGGGAATAAAACAAAGGGGTAGATTTTGAAAAAGAACACACGCGCGACCATGTGCGCGTTCATGTTACAAAATCCCGGTCGGCGTGCACAAGGGGGGGGGGTATAATTTCGCAAATTCGCGTGGTGACACATCGTAGGGCTTCCCCAGTTCACTACCCTTACCCTAACCTCCCTAACCTCCCTTCCCCTATCCTACTTGCCCCCTATCCCACCCCCCCCCTCCATTTTTTAAACTTACTTTTTGCAAAGGAGCAGGATAAAGTTGCGCGTGCCAGCACAGTAGCAAATGGCCGCTGAACCGGGCGCCTCTAGCTCCGCCCTGCCCCCGGAACGCCCCTCCCCATCTCTCTGCCAAGGCCCGGCTCTTGTGCTCGTAACAGGCCCAGCCGCACGCATAACCCCTGTGTTTTATGCCCGTGGGCCATGAAAAATCCGGCCTAAATTGAGTAGTTATGCATTTATTTATTTAACTCCTTTTCATTAGTAGCTCAAGGTGAGTTACATTCAGGCACTGTAGAAATTTCCCTATCCCTAGGAGGGATTACAGTAACAGGCTAATTTTAAAATGAGTGCGTGCGTGAATATATACTCACATATCGGCCTGCGATGGAGATACACTGGAATTTTAAATCACGTGCGCACTTGCGTATTTACGATTTAAAATATTCCTACTGTGCGTAAGTATGCTCCTAATTTTAAGAGGTTACTCAAGCATACCTACTTCGTGGGTCTTCCATAGGACTTTTCCGGCTTTAAAGCGGATTTTAAAACATGCTCGTGTGAGGGACATTCACAGCTTTTCCAGTTAGTCTGCCCAGTCACTATCAAAATCTTGCAGATCCCTCTAGGTCTTCATCCTACACACCCCCTAGTTGACCCGGACCCCTCACCCTGTCCTGTAAGCTCTAAAACTCGAGATTTACAGACTTGTTCCTCATGTGAAGCAGTAGTAAAGTTACGTGGCCAACAAGACTTTCGCGCACTGCGGCCTCCGGGTTTTAAAATATGGAGTTATGTGACCAAGTGTTGGCGCTGCCCTGGAACATCCATGTTCCGCCCTCCCTTTTTTTTTGGTGCATGCACATATATATATATACTAGCCGTTAAGCCCGTTAAAACGGGCGAGATTCCATCATTCAGACAGGCACGGTTCTCCACAACTTCCCTTTTCCTTCCATCCCCTCCCACCTCCTCCACAACTCCTTCCCTCTCCCAGCCCTCCTCCACCACTCTTTTTTCTCTTCTCCAGAACTTCTTACCCTTCCCACTTGTTCAGTCATATCCTCTTCCCTTTTCCTTCCCCTTCTCCCCTCTCCCTCAGCCCTCCTCCACTCCCTCTTCTTCTCTCTGGCCCGCCTGACACTTAAACGCCACCGCTGCTCCTCCATTGGAGGTCTCCAGTGGGGTCTCTCTCTCTCGCGCGGGGAGAAGCAGCGGCGGTGGCACAGACACAGAAATGCGAGGTCTCCGGGGATCTCTCTCTCGCGCGCGCGCCGCTCCACCGGGCTCGGTGATGAGGCGCGCGAGAGAGAGAGACTTCCGGCGACCTCCCATTTCTGTATATGTGCCACCGCCGCTGCTTCTCCCTGCGCGAGCAAGAGACCCCACCGGAGACCTTCCGTGCCGCCGCCGCCACCGCCGCCGCCGCTCCTCCTCGCCGCTTCAAAGACAGCCGTCCGCTGGGCTCCCCTCGGACCGACGTGCTCACGCATGCGCAGTAGAGCTGCTCTCTACTGCGCATTTGCGGCACGTCGGTCCAAGCCCATTTATATGGTAGATATATCGCAGGTTTGAAAATCTGCGTTGCACACATACATGCGAATGTCGGCATTTTTTGCGCAAGCAACACATTTCAAATCGACCTCTAAGTTTGTACCTGAATTAGAGGAAGGATGAAGTGACTTGCCCCAGGTCACAAGGGGCAGCAGTGGGAGAAGCAGGATTTGAACCCTGGCCTCCTTTCAGCCGGCTGCTCTAACCATAATACTAGTGTTTCCCAGGCAGTGTACCTTTATACCTGTTCAGCTACGCCTCTCTGCGCCTGCTCCTAGCCCTCTCCTCTCACCCCTTCAGCATCCCACCTCCCTCTCCCCATCCCCCTATTCAGCATCTCCTTTCTCCCCCACACCCATTTCCACTCCCTTGCTCATTAGCCCTGCCCTTATTCCTCTCAGCCCCCTTCTTTCCCTACCCTTGCTCCCTCCTCCAGCCCTCACCTCCTCATTGTTAGAATAATAATCTATTATACTTTGCATGGTTTACACAAAGAATGTATGTTAGAGAGACTAACATTCATTATAAATGGGGGAAATATGCTTGCCCCACCCCCAAACCAAAAAGACACTCTACTGCCCCTGGCTGTGGTCTTTATAAATAGAAGAGACATTGGAACCCTCCTGCCTGCACCGCAGTCGATGCCTCTAGGTGGAGCCTCACTGTATCTGGTGAAATGCATCATTGAGCACAAGATGCAGCTCCCCCAGGTGTATCATTCAACCAAATTTTGGTATCTGTCATCATGCAGGCAAGAGGGCTCCAATGTCCCTTCTGCTCATCAAGATCCCACCTATCGGACTGGTAAAACCTGGGTTTGGAGGAGTGGGTGAGTGGGCTGCTGTGTGAGAGCGAGGGATTCTTGGGGTGCATGTCTTGTCTTGGGAGGGAGGTGGGAATGCCACGAGAGGAGAATGTCTCAGGGGAAAGGGGGAGCAGGTATTATTTTTCTCTTTCCACAGTGCAGAGGAGGCCTGTTGCTTGGAGAAGGAGGCTGGGGGCCTCTTTCTATTGCTAAGATTTAAGGGGGAATGAAACCCTCCTCCTTGCCCTGTGTTTACTGGCCAAAAGTGAAAGGGTTGATTTGGCATGGGGCATTTTGAGAGAGAGCTGCTATGCAAAGTAGCTTAACTAAGGCAGTTTCTTTTATTCTGGCTTGCAGGATGTTTCCAGAATCTGGATTATTAAATAAGGCATTTTCTTTTTTTCTTTCTTTTAAATTTTTAACTCAGTTTATTTTATTTTAATTATATTTTTATGGTTGTATTTTAAATATGTATTTTAAATTGTATTATTTTTTTATTTTTTATTAGCTGCTTGTGTATTATTTGAATTTTTATGTAATTGGTTTTTTTGCTATGTTATTTATTTATACATTGTAAACTGCTGTGATTGATTCAGAACAATGGTATATAAATATTACAAATAAATAAATGTTTTTTTTTATTAATGTGCATATTAGTACTGCAGTCACCCTTGTGTGGTAAAACATTAACTTTTATATTGTAAAACTTATTGCATACCACATTAAATAATGCTTACTATGCACATTCAAATTTTTATCAGCTCGCCTGCTGAAGCTTTTTAGCACGTTTTACTGCATATGGCCCTTTGTGACTGCAACGGGGCACTTTTGCAGGCCTAAAAGCTGTAAATACAGGAGGTTCAAAGGTGAAAAACTCCACAGGACTAACACCACCTAATCCTTTACCTCAGATAGATTCAGATAGATAGTCTACTACTATCTAAAATAAAAGAATCATAGCTAAAATAGACCCATTTCTGATAGGTGTTGAAAACTGTGTAGCAGGATGCATCCCATGGTGCTCTAGAATTCTGGAAGGGACTTCATCAGAAGATGGACCCGATTTTGATCTCCCCATTCCAGAGCAGCTGGCGCTCAGTCAGCATAGTAAATGTAGATCACAGGGCAGAGCTTTGTGGGGAGTGGGGTTACATTATCGCTCACTAACGTGACTCAGAATTGCAAAGTTTGGTTCCTTCATGTAAGCAGAGGAGTTTGCCAGTCACTCAGCTGAAAAATCCAGAAAACTGTGTCACGCAAGGAGCTGCTAATTACCTTTAGTGCTAAACTTTTTTTTTTTTTTTTATTATTGTAGTTTGTTTAAATCGTTTACTTTAACTTGGGACTCATTTTATGTGGAGTCCATTAAAAAACAAACAAACAAAAAAAAAAGACCCTAAAATCCTGCATCCGGTGCTGAGGCTGGCTTTTGGCAGCAGGGCTAGCTGGGGATTCAGTGTACTACCAAGGGACCCACGGAGGCTCTACTCTTCAGGGTCACTGTTGGGGACAGGAGAACTTAAGTTGGGTTCCAGGTTTGACAACCGAGATAAAGCTTTTTGTTGGCTGAGTGTTGTCTCTCTCTCCCCACCTCTCGTTCCGTAGCTGGCACTGGTTGCTGCAGGACATAATTCTCCCACTGCCTGCGCTCTGGCCCCGCCGCCTGCCTCTGGTTGCAGAGCTCCCCAGTACATCCAACACCAGCTGCAGGCACTCGGAGGCAGGAGGTCATACGAACCTGCAGGGCGAGGAAGGGCAGATCCATGGGGGGGGACTTTCATAACACCGCACCCTTCCTGAAGTGGGTTTCGTTGCTTTATTCCTTGTTGGGTGGGAGGAGGGCGGAAGAAGCTTTCAGACCTAAAAAGAACTTTTAGAAAAGTACAAGAGAAGTTCACCAGGTAAGCTAATCCTCTCATCCATAGCAGTGCCCCTGCTGTCCCTCAGAAGATACAAAGGGCTGGGTGGGTGTGGATCAAACATGGAGAATGAACTGGGGCCCAGCAGTACAGGCTCATTTCAGGTAGCATTAACTTCCACCCCCATTATACAGGTATTTGCTAACCAGAGGGCATGGGTCCTTCCAGCTCATGCTCCCCCATGACCTCATTAAAGCGGTACTTCTGCCTGACTGAACAAAAGGCGGCCGCACCCTAGTGCCTCTCTGTGCGTGCATGCTGCAGAGCCGAAACGCTGTGCCTCCTCCGCAGGGATAAACCGGCTTTTAAAGCAAAATGTATTTATCCCCCTTATTTTCCAGCCCCTTTGGCGTGCTGCTAGCAGCGTTTGAAAGCTCTTCAGAAAGGGGGGACTTGAGCAAAGGATTGCACCAAAGGCAGGTAGTAATGTAAATAAAGTACAAAGCAGGAGGAGGCTGCTTGGTGCCCTGCTTATTCAGGACTCAGAACTAGGAGCACACATCTGCTAGGGTAACCCAATACTCTGCAAAGTTAAAAGCTTATGATGGGGCTGAGTCTAGAGCGTCACTTTTTGGCTTATATAAAACCTGGCCTGAGTACTTGATGCCAGGCCTTTTGCACAAACACCGCTGAATCCATGAGTTCATGTGAAAAGTAACATTCTTTTTGTTTAGCAAATAATTCACAATGCTGAAAATGCCACCTTTTGCACTTTCAGCTTTTGCATATCTCTGCAAAGTGCCACGCACCCACAGAAGAGGGAAAATCCTTTTATATTATCCCCTTTCTTTTCTCCCATTTTGAAACCCCTTCCCAGACGGCCAAAACTCAGGCCACACGAGTTCTTCCTTTCCGTGCTGCCCTAGCGCCGGCAGCAGTGGCTACAGTAGTGGCAGCCATCTTTCCTCCCTCCCCAGAGTGCAATCCAGGGCAGAGCCAGAGGGCCAGCCCGTGAAAAATGTGTGACTGTTTTGGTTTTGATTTTAACTTTGAAAGCATGTTTAAGGTGTTACCAATGAGGTTGATATGCAAAAAGGTTTGTCCGGCTAAGTTCAGGATAGACAAACAAATCCAGGGTTTGCAATATCCTGTTACACCAAAAGGATAAAAAAAAAGAGGCAGTGCGGGGTGAGCAAAATATATCCAGCAAGCACTGATATTCAGCATTAGCTGGATGAGCTTACCTGGCTAACACTGATTGGAAACATTGCAGGCCTAAAATTAGCCAAGTAAGATTTTAAAAAGGAAACAAACAAACTTGCAGGCCCAGCAGCAACCTTATCCCCCACCCCAAAATAATTTTTTTAAAATAGCGCAGTCCCTAGCAGTCTGCCCACTCCCCAAAATAATTTTAAGAAAGTTGTGGGCTGGGCGGCCTGATCCCTACTTTCTTTGAAAAGTGGGACAACACCACGCCTCCCTCCCCCCGAACTTATAAAAACTTCCCTGTACATCAGCAGGAGGAGGAGAGCATCTTGTACCACTCCCTAAGAGGTCAATATCTAAGTACCAGTAGCTGTCAGTGGCATATATATTCATTTATTCACTTTGTTCGGGCCTAAGTGGAAGATGGGGACAAAGGGTGCTAGGCCGCAACCTTGTTATTTTTCAGATATTCAGAAAAAGCCTATGAGTGGCAAAGTGACCTGGATAACTTTACCTTGGTAGCTTTAGCTGAGTATATTCAGTAGAAGATAAGTTCTGCTGCTCATTGGCTTTACTGAATATTGGCCCAGTAGTTTTTAAAATAAAAATTAAAAACATTTCATCAAAACAATTAATACATCATTAATTCCTCCCCAATTCTCCCTAGCAACATGCTGAAAGCAAAATTCATATCAAATAATATATTAGATTGAAAATTAAATATAAATAAATGCAGATAATTGAAATAAAAATTCCTCAAATATGTACATTCAGGTACTATTCTGGTGGTGATAATTTTATATGTTTTTATTTCATTTGTCTTATTAGTGATTATAATTTTACATGATTTTATTGTATAATTTTATTTTACATAATGCCTTTAGGTTTTATGAGAATGTTTTATTGTTTAGGATGGAAACCATTGTGATATACTTTGAATGGCAGTATATGAACGCTTAGTCGTGTTTCCTTCCTTGCAGCACCCACACTTTGGTTGAGCCCTATAGGGTCTCTCTCATTTTTCCAGCGAAGCTCACTGGTAGACTAGGTATTAGAAAGTAACCTGGACACCCAGCCTCTGGAAAAAAGCCCCAGATATATCTTGAAAACAAAAACTTTTGTACTAAAACATTACTTTTGTTCTTCAAGGTATGAGATCAAAAGTGATGGCACAGATGTAGAGTGCATTATAATTTAGCAATACATTACACATGTGAGTACGGCTGACTGTAGTTTTTTTTTTATGTTGTAATAGCCTAGCTGACACAAATCTGAATAAGGGTTTCAAATTGCTGGTTTTCTTCTGAATTCTCTATGGTGCTATGTACTTTGCGTGTGAGATACAGTGGGTCAAAACTATGCACACTACTAGGTGTATTATCCAATATCAGTTTAAAAAATACTTCTCATATGAATTTTAAAAAATCTTTAATCTGCACTACTGCAATTCTCCTCAGCCTTTGGTAGCAGCCATGTTCAGAGCAATGCCGCAGAGCTCCTGATGTGAAATGACATCTGATTGCTTCATGCTATGCATATGATGCCATTTTGTGTTGCATTAACTGATTTTGACTACAGAACTGTAGTTCCAGCTTCTAGGAAAAAACAAAATAAAACAAACAGGATTATTAGCCCATAGATACAGAGAAGCTGACCGGGACTGGCTCAGCCAGTCCAGAAAACATGCAGCCACGCAATAATCTACCTTTATGATAGCACAGACAATATGAACCAGTCAGATCCAGAGTATTTGAGGTAACACTGACTCTGTCTTCTTAACATGAATCGTTGGAGAGCTGATGAAAGAATTTTAAACAATGATGACTTATAAGTTAAAATTGAGATGCCAATAGCCAAAGATAACTACTCGTCAAGAATATTTAAATGTTGCCCAAATCTTTTTTAAAGATGAGGAGATCCACTGCAGTGTTCTCTATGCCAGGGGTCAGTCCTCCATCAAGCTAGGTTGAGAGACCCTTGCCCAAATCTCATCTTGGAGTGAGTTTCCTCACTCCGAAGGCCAGCTAATCTTCACAAGAGACCACTGTTCTGTTCGTACGTCTCATGTAGAATGTGAAAGTGGCCCCTAACCCCCTACACTCTTATCTAATCCCCACCTCGAGTTACTAGGTGGGCCTCTCATAGGGATACAAATACCTATGTATGGGACATGCTATTATGGCCAGTCTCTCTCTCTCTCTCTCTCTCTCTCTCTCTCTCTCTCTCTCTCTCTCTCTCTCTCTCTCTCTCTCTCTCTCTCTCTCTCTCTCTCAATACATCAGGTTTGGCACTTATCGCAGAATATGAAGTGGTATCACAATGTGCACTAACTTAGCTCTTCGCACAGGTAAGTTTCACAAACCCCTAAGTTTGAACCTGAGGCTTCCAGTCGGCAGAGTGCCAGAGCTTGGTTCTCATTCTCTGGCCCCCTTGAAGGAGTCCTTTTTCCAGAGTTTATCTTGCTGTGTTGTCTCTAGCAAAATCTTTCCTTCTCCAGATCTGCTGATTTGTCTCATCTGGTCTTCCTGTTTCTAGTTTGCTTATGCTAAATACTGCATTCCTGCTGAGTCCTACTACCTAAACTCTACTGGTCACCAGCAGGGCTCAACCCAAGGGGAAGGTGGCCATTGCAGGTAGAAGATGCCTTGCCGTTGTTCCATTTAGAACCTGTCCAACTTGCCTTGCTAGTGTTCCAGCCACTCTGGCTAAGGAATCGCACTCCTGGCAGACTGTGCCGTCACATTCTCCCAGGTTTCCTTGAATTCTGTTATTGTTTTGGCCTCTGTCAGCTGGCAGGCTGTTCTAGTTGGCTGGGACACAGGATTTTTGCTCACTCTTTGACACCATTTATATGGATTTTATTATTCAAGTGGAAGAAGAAATAACGGTAGAGCTGGGCAATTAGAACACAGTCAGGACATGATGAGAAAGTTCTTTTTTCTCTGCTGTTTCACAGTTCAAGTGTTTTGCTGTGCGCACAGACAGACTAGATTAGTATTTATCTGGGAGATTTAGGCTTATCTTGGCTCGAGATTTTTACTAGTGAAAGGTTTTATTTATCTGTTTATTTAAATCGTCTATATCTTTTATGAGTAGGGTACAAAATAAACATATATAATATTCAAAACAGCCATAAATCTTAAAATAAAACATTAAAAGATAAAACCAAAATACTTCATAATATGCCAGCAACATATACTGATACAACAATTGGCATCATTAACATAAGACATTCTAAAAGCAAAACACAAAATAGCAGGAAGGAGACTTTAAAATACAAATGTAGTAGTAGGTATCCAGCCTGAATGGACAAACAGAGCTTCCAAGAATCAAGCAAACACAAACATTTCTTAAAAAAAAACAAAAAAACCCCCAAAAGGAAACAAAAAGGCAACCCCCCAAAAGACAAATGGTCTTTTGTAATATGCAGCTGGCTTTGCAATTCTTATTTGCATTTTACTAGAAGAATTCCAAAATGCCAATCAGATTGACACTAAACTGAGAAAGATAGCAATGTAAGCAAGCAGACTGCAAATATACCCTCCTTTTTGCCTCCTCCAATTGCACTGGGAACATTGTTCAGGCTATAAACATTTATTCTTGGCACAATCAGATATGGGTGTGTGTGTGTGTATGTGTGTGTGTGTGTGTGTGTGTAAAAATGTGACTGTCAGTGAATCCTAGGTCAACACAGTGACTTGGTAGTTACCAGACCTTTCCAGTATTTTTCAATTTTGTCTTTTGGGGGTCTTGAGGATGGGATTTCTACAGTTAAATGGAGTAATCCTGACATTAAAGAGGGTGACGATGCTTAAGTCTTTGCAGGGAAATGATGTGCGTGAAGAGGGTTTTTCTTAAAATAGGGGAGTTACAGTCGAGGTGAATATGTATTAGGAGGCACATCTTTACAAATAAGGAATGGGCTTATAGAAATTGCCTACATGTTTTAGAGAGTTTTATCTGAAATTGGGGAGTATGGTGATCCATGCACCTTTCTACATGCACTGTCAGTTTTCAAGATCTTTCTTCAAAAAAACACAATCTGCAAGTATGAGTTCCATCTTCATGTGCTAGGTTTATTACTTAAAAGAGACCTCACTTGCTATTTTATTAGGAAAACATAAATAGTTGGGTACATGATAGTTTTCTAAGGGTACTGTGAGTGCTTAAACATACAAGCTGTTGGGACAAAGTCCTTTATGTAATATCTGTTGAAGGGACCTAGAGATCAATTTTCAAAGAATTTAGGGGTCTGACTATCAGGCCGATTCAGTAAAAGTCGTGGGAGAGCGGGCGAGTTGTGCATGTGATTCAGGGGGGAAAGAGCAAGCAAATTAGGGCCTGCGGTAAAAAGAGGCACTAGGGACACTAGCGCGTCCCTAGCACCTCCTTTTTGACAGGAGCAGCGGCTGTCAGCGGGTTTGACAGCCGACGCTCAATTTTTCTGGCATCGGTTCTCAAGTCCGCTGATAGCTACGGGTTTAGAAAACAGACGCCGGCTAAATTGAGCGTCCGTCTTCCGACCCGTGGGCCACCAGCCGATTAAAACAATTTAAAAAAAATTTTTTTTTAAACTTTGGGGCCTCCGACTTAATACTTTCCCGGTGCCTACCCAAAGGTAGGCGTTAATTTCTGCCAGCACCGGGGAGGTGTACAGAAAAGCAGTAAAAACTGCTTTTCTGTACACCCTCTGACTTAATATCATGGCAATATTAAGTCGGAGGTCCCAATGTAAAAAATAATTTAAAAAAAAAATAATTAAAATCGGCCCACGGTCCGCCAGTTGAAAACCGGACGCTCAATTTTGCCGACATCCGGTTTCCGAACCCGTGGCTGTCAGCGGGTTTGAGAACCGACGCCGGCAAAATTGAGCTTCAGCTGTCAAACTCGCTGACAGCCGCTGCTCCTGTCAAAAAAGTGGCGCTAGGGACGCAGATGGCCACACTGCCATATATTGAGGATGATATTTTCCACTGTGCAGAAAAAACCAATATATTTTATTTAAAATGTTTGCTCCATTGTGTTATTATAGAAGCTTGCAGCGTACTGGCACTATTTGCCAGTGATAAATGTTCTATCCCCAACCAAACCTCTGTTCCCCCCTTTTTTTTTAAAGGATCATCATTAAGGGAAACCCTGATGTGTGGTTATGTGCGGTAGCTATATCCGAGATGACCACTCTGTAATCATCTCTTTGTATAGCCACTGTCTTTATTCTCAAAATATTTTTTAAGTTTTTGCTTTTTTGTATTTTTATTAATTATTCCATTCCTAGTCCTTGATTTAGACTCTCCCTGGTGGACAGCTCGACCCTCTTAAGAGTGCTTACGCTTCTTGTCATCAATACTTATCGTTCTTTATGCTTGGCTATACAAAGAGATGATTACAGAGTGGTCATCTTGGATATAGCGAGCGCACATCAGGGTGTTCCCTTGATGGTTAGTGGTGATAATTGCTGTGAGTTTGTTTTCCTGTTGGAGAGGGCAGTGGGAGGACAGAACCGGAGACTGGGAAGTGGGGTTGCCAACTCTTGAAAATATTTTCTTTACTGGCAGACTTACGTATTTTTTACCGACAGCCAAACTTTTTTTAAATTGATGTACGTTGCTATTCTATCCACAGCTGGATTTATGACGTCAAGTCTCACACTTTTCTGCACTGAAACATTGTTCCCCGAATCCTGAGTACTGCAGCCTCCTAGGGCCTGAGCTCACAGTACTGTAGAGCAGACAGTGCGTGCCATTTTAATTCACATGAAGTTATTGTTACGGGCATGGCTATTTCTTTTTTTTTTTTTTTTACTAATATCTGGCAACCCTGCTAGGAGGACCAAACAAAGCAGAAACATCTCAGAAAACAGATCCTTGATAAGAGTTTTGAGATTAATATTTATAGGATTATAAAACAGCTCTGAACATGTCAGAACTGAATTGCCTTAGCAGAAGAATGCAATCAATGATGGACTTACCCTGTGCTAGAGAATGGAAGCCCACCAGTACTGTCTTAGTTTTACATAACTTAGCTCTAAAAATTGAGTTGAAGAGCAGGTCCTCCCAAACCTGTGCTGATGACCCCACAGCAAATCAAGTTTTCAGGGTAGCCACAGTGAATATCTCATGCATATGCATTGTGGGTATCCAAAAGCCCAGCTGGTTGTGAGGTCACCAGCACAGATCCGAGAAGCCCTGCTGTAGAGATTATCCTAACCTGGCAAGTCAGAAAAGATATTATGACCTCCGTCCGCGGCAGGCTCAACTCACGTCATGTCATGCTTGGTTTTCTACCCCTGGTACTCTTGCGGCAGTGGCCAGCCACTGCCGCCGCATTCCTCCTGGCTCCTTGCACTCTACATGGCGGCTGGGCTGCCGCCGATCAGTGTTTCAATCCTGGGCATCTCTAGACGCACAAGCACCGCGCCATCTGTTATCCCTTTAAAGGGCCAATGGCGGGAACTCCAGCCTCGTCCCCAGCTGATGACATCACTGGCCCGGGATATTTAAGCTTCACCTCTAGCCACCACTAACCAACTTGGCAACGAGTTCCTTGGTTCCTTTTGGTGCCAGTTCCTTCTCCACGGACCTGGTCCTGCCTTCGGATCTCTGCGTTTCTCCTTCTTGGTTACTGCTTCAGCACCTCCCGCTCCACAGGCCCTGGCTCAGCGCTACTTCACCTGGACTTTCTCTCAGCGCTTCCCGCACTTCAGGGCCAGGCTCAGTGCCACTTCTCCCGGACTCCCTCTCAACGCTTCCCGCTCTGTGGGTCCTGGCTCAGCACTACGTCACCTGGACTCTTTCTCTCAGCGCTTCCCGCTCCTCGGGGCCAGGTTCAGCGCCACCTCACCCTGACTCTCTCTCAGCGCAGTGCTCCACCTGACTGTGTCTCGGTACCCCCGCTCCTTTGGGCACCCCCCCTGCGCTGCTATTATCCCGACGCCAGTTACAGCGGGTTTCCCCACTTTCTCCTTTCCAGCATCCTACAGTTCCTGTCTCTGCACCTGCACCTCCTCATCTCGAGGCCACTCCCACGTGGTCCTGCTCTACTCCCATCAGAGCTGTAGGGGCCTTGCACTCCTTGAGACTCTTTCTCCTCCTCCCTCCGAGAGTGCTCTTTTTGAACTGTGCCTATCTTCTCCGACACTCTCTGAACTACTCGCCTACCCTCTCCGGGACCAGCCACACAGAGGTGCTCCTAAGTCCTGCCGGCCCCGGCACCCAAGGGCTCAACCTGCGAGGAACGAGGGTCGGTGCAAACGAAGTTCCAGATTGCGTCTGTTCCCAGCCAGCCTCGCCTCCCGACGGTGGGGACCTGTGAAGCCCTGTCTTTCAGGTAGCAACAACCCCCACCTCGGGCCAAGGGCCCACAATTCCTAACAAAAGAAATGTATGGAACCAAATCAAGGGAAAGTTCTGAGTGGAATTATAAACACTGTGATTGCCCAGGATATCTGGACATTGCTTCAGTGTAAAGGTTTCTTAAAAGAGAGATGCCAATAGGAATATAGGTTTCCATCTGTGCATTCTGTTGGGTGCATGTTCTGTACTTTCTCCAAGGACAAGCAGGATGGTAGTCCTCACACGTGGGTTACATCATTAAATGGAACACCGATGGGGAAAACTTATATCAAAGTTTCTAGAACTTTGATTAGGAACACTGAGCATGCCCAGCATGCCCTATACCACATGTCCAGTGGGGTCCCTCTACAGTTTCTCTTTTTCCGCAGAGCTGTAAGCCTCAAGGTGTGAGTGACCTCACTTTGGCTGGTTTTTGGCCTTGCGTAAAACTTCATTTTTCTCACAATTTTTGCGGGTTTTTTCTCATTGCTCCATCCCTGGGACACTCTCTGTGCCCTCCTGTAGTGTCTCCTAGTTAGGGTTTTTGGCGATTCAGGTAAGTTTCCTTTTGTGGTCGATTCTCTCATAGCGGCAGTGCATTGGTGCCTGCCAGCCATCAATGCCCCACTGCCATCATCTTCCGTTAGTACCCTTTTGTTTCATCCGTCATGGCCACGTCCATTTTTCAGCAATGCCCACAGTGCCCAAGGACCTTGCCCATTACGGATCCGCATGAGACGTGTCCTCTGCCTAGAGGCATCGCATGATGTTTGGGGTTGATGCGTATACACCCAGATGACCCCAAAAAGACATTGATTTCAACTCGACAATATGGATCAGGTCTTCGGATCAAAGAAATCCGAGCCATCGGCATCGAAAGACCAAGGAGCAGCACTGATGGACACTGAGCCATCGACATCTGCAGGACCGTCGGTTCCATCGATGTCGCCGGTGGACAGGGATGCCAGAGACCGACCATCGACCTCTTCATGAGAGGTCTAGAACTGGTAGATGTGAATCAGTTATTTACTCTTTCGGATAATAGAAAGACTAGGGGGCACTCCATGACGTTAGCATGTGGCACATTTAAAACTAATCGGAGAAAGTTCTTTTTTACTCAACACACAATTAAACTCTGGAATTTGTTGGGGATGTGGTTAGTGCAGTTAGTATAGCAGTGTTTAAAAAATGATTGGATAAGTTCTTGGAGGAGAAGTCCATTACCTGCTATTAATTAAGTTGACTTAGAAAATAGCCACTGCTATTACTAGCAACGGTAACATGAAATAGACTTAGTTTTTGGGTACTTGCCAGGTTCTTATGGCCTGGATTGGCCACTGTTGGAAACAGGATGCTGGGTTTGATGGACCCTTGGTCTAACCCAGTATGGCATGTTCTTATGTTCTTATGTAAGGACATCTGGTTCCTCGTCATCAGCCTTGGCACCAGGGAAGGTCTGGACCAAGCATCAAGGGAAGCCAATAAAACATCGGCACTGGTCCCCATCGATGCATGGTGCCGGGCACAGGGATGTACCAGCTTTGTCACAATGACCCCAAAGCGACCCCCATGGCGAAGAGTGCCAATCCTCCATTGGTGCTGGGGGTCTGCAGTGGTCTCCATCGGTCATGATGCCAGTCAACGATCCACCTCCAGGGTTCAAAGAATATCTAGCTACCTCTCTTTCCTCCCAGTCTTTCTTGGCATCGGCAACATTCAAGAAGGAGCTGGAGCATCAAGTCTACCTTGCAGTGGACCAGGCACTGCAGGGTTTCAGTCCTGTGGCACCGACAGCACCGGACCTGATGCCTCCTATCCTTGTACCACTTCTGGAGAAGCTTAACATGCTCATCAGTGTGTTACCAACTCAGCTGGCTTTGGTACCCGGGATGGCTTTGCAGCAGGAATCGATGCCCACAGAAAGGCATAGCTGCGGGTCTTGGATCTCCAACCAGAGGTACAGGAACGATTCACTGACATGCCATGTACTGAAGAGAATCTCTTTGCTGATAGCGTGAGGGGTGCCTTGATTCAATTTCAGGTCCATCATGAGACCCTCCAACAGCTCTCCACCAGTACTCTAGACCTATCCTCCTCATCCAGGAGGCCATCAAGACTGGGGCCAAGGAAGTCTTTCTTTCGCCAAAAGAAGTACTGTCCTCCGCTTCCTCTCTTCTGTCACCTTCAGGACTCCCACAGCTGTCCCAGGCAGCAGAGAGCCCCCAAGCTCCAGTCAGCTCTTCAGTCAACTCCAGGGATGGAGTTTTGACTGGACTGTAGGGAGCATAAGCCAGTTGTCCTTACCTGGGATGATGGACCCTCCAGTCGGGGGTAGGCTGCGGTTCTTTGTGGACCAGTGGGTTTTATCCTTTGTCCACCATGTACCAATTGAATCTATATTGGTGTCCCACCAAATTGCCCTCCATGCCCATATTAACGGCTAGAGCAGTCAAGCCCATACCACCAGGGCAAAGAGGACTGGGTTTCTACTCCAGGTACTTCCTCATTCCAAAGAGAACAGAAGGACTCTGTCCCATCCTAGACCTAAGGTCCTTGAACAAGTTTCTAAGAAAAGAAAAGTTAAATATGGCTTCCCTGGGTACCTTGATCCCCCTTTTACAAAAACGGGACTGGCTATGCTCCCTCGACCTAAAGGATGCATACATTCATATCAAGATCTTCTCCAGTCACTTGCCAGGTTCTTGTGGCCTGGTTTGGTCTCTGTTGGAAACAGGATGCTGGGCTTGATGGACCCAGCATGGCAATTTCTTATGTTGTTATGCAGTATCTCCGATTTGTGGTGGGAAATCAGCACTTCCAAAAGTGTGTGTGGCTGTTCAGGCTTGCATGCATGCCGTGGATCTTCACAAAAATGCCTGGCTGTGGTTGCGGAACACCACTGCAGGCTAGGAGTGCACATTTTTCCGTATCTGGATGATTGGCTGGTCAAGAGCACATCTCAGGCTGGGGCCATCAGATCCATGTGCTTGACCATTTGGGTGTTGGAATCACTAGGGTTTGTATTCAACTATCCAAAGTCCCATCTCAGCCCATCACATCAATTGGACTTCATAGGAGCCCTGCTAGACACGTTTCATGCCAAGGCCTTTCTGCCTCACCAGAGAGCTGTCACCTTGGAGGCCAATGCGGCAGATATTCAGCAGAGCCAACAGGTGTCAGCCTGGCACATATTGAGGCTGTTGGGACATAAGATCGCAACCATCCATGTCACTCCCTTGGCACTTTTACACATGCACAGAGCCCAGTGGATCCTGAGGTCACAGTGGTGCCAGGCCACTCAGAACCTGCAGGATTGCATCTGAGTCACTCTGGGACTCGTTCTGGTGACAGGTTCTTTCAAATCTGAAATGGGGGATCTCTTTTCAGATTCTCTCTACTCTAATTGTACTAACCACAGATGCATCCACCCTGGGGTAGGGAACTCATGTAGGTGGGTTCAGTACCCAGGGTCTCTGGTCCGCTCAGGAACGCTGTCAAATCAACTTACTGGAGTTTTGGGCAATCAGGTATGTGCTCTGGGCTTTCAGAGATCTGCTGTCCAACAAAGTTATCCTGATCCAGACCGACAACCAGGTAGCTATGTGGTATGTCAACAAGCAGGGAAGCACAGGATCGTACCTCCTGTGTCGGGAAGTGGTCCAAATATGGTCGTGAGCCCTGTCCCATGGGATGGTGCTCAGGGCCATGTACCTGGCCAGGACAGATAGCATAGTAGCGGACAGGCTGAGCTGAGCTGAGCCATCAGATCCCACATTTGGTCCCTAGACCAGGGGGTAGCAAATCAGATATTCTGCCTCTGGGGGAGCTTGGTCATAGATCTGTTCATGTCCCCCTGAAACAGTAAGGTGCCTCGGTTCTGCTCCCTGTTCAGGTCAGTTGGCAAACCAGCCTCGGATGCCCTTGCCTATCATTGGGGTAAGGGTCTTCTGTATACATATCCTCCAGTTCCCTTAGTGACGAAGACTCCCTTGAAGCTTTGTGTGGACAGGGGGGACTATGATTCTCATAGCTCTTCGTTGGCCGAGACAGATCTGGTTTTCACTCCTGTGGGAGTTGTCCATCTGGAGAATGATCAGTCTAGGGACTTCCCCAAACCTCATCACACAAGACCAAGGCTGTGTGTGGCATCCCAACCTCCAGAGCCTGTCACTCACAGCCTGGACATGGAGAGATTAATTCTGCAGCTGCTTGATCTTTCAGAGGATGTGTCTTGGGTCCTGGTGGCTTCTAGAAAGCTTATCACTTGAAAGCTCTACATTCTCCTACCCCCCACAAAGCTGCTTAACTACCTTCTACACCTATCAGAATCTGGCTTGAAAACCAACTCCGTTAAAGTTCATATTAGTGCAATTGGCACATACCACCAAGGCGTAGATGGTACACCCGTCTCTGTACAGCCTAGTTTTATGTTTCATGCGGGGCCTGCTTCAATTGAAGTCTCCCTGAGGCCTCCCATTGTGTCTTGGGACCTCAACTTGGTGTTAGCTCAGCTGATGAAAGCTCTTTTTGAGCCGCTGCGTTCCTGACCTGGAAGGTCATATTTTTGGTGGCGGTCACTTCAGCGCACAGGGTAAGCGAGCTCCAGGCCTTAGTGACTTATCCACGTTATATTAAGTTTTATCATGACAGAATGGTCGTGTGTACACACCCTAAGTTCCTGCCTAAGGTGGTAATGGATTTCCATCTTAACCAGTCATTTGTCCTGCCAATATTCTTCCCAAGCCCCATTCGCACCAAGGCGAACGAGCACTGCACAATTTGAACTGCAAGTAAGCATTAACCTTCTATCTAACTTTTTATTTCTTTTGTTAGAAATAGGTTGGGTGTTGCCGTTGTCAAACAGACATTACCCAATTGGCTAGCAGATTGCATTTCCTTCTGTTATGGCCAGGAGAGACTGCATCTTGGGAGTCATGTCAAGCTCATTCTGTCAGAACCTTGTAAGCATTAGTGGCCCACGTGTGAGTAGTTCCCCTGCAGGAGATCTGCAATACTGCTACATTGAGTTCTCTCCACACACTCACATCTCATTACTGTCTGGATAGTGATGGCCAAAACGACAGTAGGTTCGGCCAGTCTGTCCTTTGGAGCCTGTTTGAGGTGTAAAACCCAACTCTCCCACCTAGGGCCTGTTGTTTGGGTTCAGACTGTTTCCCCCTCTGTTACCAACAGCACCAGTGTTGTTGTGCCCATTGGTACCTGGCTGGGTGTCCGTTGGTCCCCTTTTACCTTGGTGAGAAGCCTGTAGCTAGGGATTCACCCATGTGAGAGGACTACCATTCTGCTTGTCCTCGGAGAAAGCAGAGTTGCTTACCTGTAACAGATGTTCTCCCAGGACAGCAGGATGTTAGTCCTCACGAACCCACCCCCCACCCTGCAGAGTTGTATTTCTCCTATTTTTTATTTTGATTCTGTTACAAGACTGGTGAGGGGCCTCACATTGACATGTGGTATAGGGCATGCTGGGCATGCTCAGTGTGCCTAGTCAAAGTTCTAGAAATTGTGACACAAGTTTCCGTATTGGGACTCCATTTGATGATGATTTCCATATGTGAGGACTAACTAACATCCTGCTGCCCTTGGAGAACACCTGTTACAGGTAAGCAACTCTGCTTTCTTTGCTTATCCTGATCTGGCCTTCATTGTTATCTGTCATGTATTCTCATATTTTATTAGATTAGGTCTTTTAAAATTTATTTTTATAAATAAAAAATACTGAGGCTTTCATTTCATAATTTTCATTTGAAGCTGATAGCAGCAATTCTAGATTCATAAGTCAACCTGAAGTTGTAAAAAAATATGAGTATTAGTTATCTTCATTTATTCATATATTTCTAATGCATTCTTTGGAACAAGTAAGTGTTGGAGTTAATGAAAGCTAAGCTTATTTATCCTGCCATGTCCATCACTCTAATGTTGCTTTTCTGTTTGTCATCACCCATTGTATCCAAAATAAGAAATAAAACAGGTTTCAAGTGAGATTTTCAAAAACTTGAGGGCATTTTTTATAATTTAAATGTAAACACTTGAAGAAATGTTTTTTTTTTCCTGCAAAGTACTGAAAGTGCTGGATTCATTTTTCAGTTGGCTTCACAGCAAAAACATAATTTTGGTGGAATCTACAGGGTTGCAAAATAGTAAGTGTTCCAATGGGTGTATGTAAGAGAGTCCTCGCTTAACCTTCTTACTTGGTGAGTTTGGAAATCAGTTTCAAATCGTTTTTAAACTGCAAGCCAAATTACCTTAACTAGTTTCAAATGCACTGTGAAAAAGTTAGTTCCATATAGAGTGAGATGCATTTTTTTTAGGCTGAAAGCCCTTAAAATAATACTGTATCTTTATTAAGAAATTCCAAATAACCAGATTATGTCCTGGGATTATTGGGCTGGGGGAGATCCTTATGAAGCACATGAGGAAGAACGGATAATCAAGGAGCTCTGGATTCAGTGCATTATCATAGAGAATATATCAAGATATATAATCATTCTTTCCCTTGTTGGTTGATAGATCAGTACTACAGCGGTTTACATTACAGTAAGTATAATGGTGACTTTGCACCCTTACCAAAAATTTTCAGTTTCATCTGCATTTTTGGATCCTCCCCAGATGTTGATGTTGTTTCATCTTTCTTTGAGCTGGCCCCTACACTGTCATATGTCAGTGAAAGGACCAATCCCCTTTCAGGACAGCCTTCTGAAAGGAGATTGGTCCTTTCACTGACATGTGACAGTAAAGGGACCAATCTGCAATAAGTGAAGGAGTGAATAAATTAATATTAAGACACTTTAATATTGATTTTATACACTCCTTCTGGTGCCGGTAGTCAGGTTGGGAGAATGGACGCTGAATCAGCGTCCATTTTCCTAACCCCTGCATGTGCGCTGGTTAGGAAAATGGGACGCTGATAAATTCAGCGTCTGTTTTCTTAACTGGTGGACAGCCACCACAGCAGACCTCTTTTCGGCTTGCGCTGTCAATGAGACGCTAGGGGAGTGCAATCGCCTCCTCGACAATGCGAGCCCTAATTTAAATATTGCATCGTATCCCCAGGAGAGGTACCTGGGCGCGCGTTATGAAAGCGGGCGCTGAATACACAGCCCCCACTTTCAGCGCGGGTTTTTTGCATCGGCCCCATAGTGTGTACACAGTTTTGTAATAGTCATCACACAACAGTGACACCTAATGCCCGAAAGGTGGAATATAAATCAAATAAATAAATAAATAAATAGTGGCTCATTGCAGAATTATGAAAGACTCTCTTTGGGAGGGGTCAACAACTACAGTTAGGAACAACTGATCTAGTGATATGGCTGCTGCTGGCAGGACCTGACCCGGGGAAACAGAGTTGTGTGGGTGACTACTGCTGGCAAGGCCAGGCCAGTAAGAAGGAGTTGCGTTGGCAGGACCCAGGCTGAAAGTTGTGGAAACTGATGAGGCATCAGCCAGGAAGAGCGTGTAGTCAGTGGGGCCCAGGAGAGTCACAGTTGCTGCTAGGCTGAAGGAGGAAGAGGAAGGAGAGAGAGGGAGAGAGAAAAAATAAGCTTGCAAGGAGGTGAGGTTGGGGGAGAGTGCTTGGAAGGAAGGAGGAAAGAGATGGTAAAAGTAAAAAGAAAAAGAAGCGAAAATCTTTTAAAATGAAAAGCAAAATAGGAAAAAAGTGAAAACCCAAACTAAAATATTTCATATTTATGAATGTATATAATCAAATGGATGAGTTATGCCTCATGTCAAAATAACACTAGACATGTAGGATCCTGTTTAAGTTTTAATTATTTTGTGTGTCAGTCCCCCTACTGCAGGAAAAAAGTGCAAAATATACATTCCTTATTGAGCAATATGATATAAATATCCAAGACCTGTTATTAAACTAAGAAGCACAGAAGTGACTGGAGGCTGCATCCAGTACAGAGTTGGGCAAGTTAAAGCAAGCTCAAGGTTCCCACGGTGGACAAGACCCAGCTAAATGGGAAGTAAAGTGCTCTGACTCACAAGGGTCAGAGTGCTTGTAACTTCCTTGTCTAAGGACCCGTGACTTTGCTTCATGCCAAGAGGGGATGAGATTGGCAAGAAGGAGAGAGTTTCATGTCATCCCCACTCTTCCTCCCCCTCCCCCACCTATACCCTTGCAGAAAATAGTTGAAAATAACTTTTCCTTTCTCTTCTTAACTCTGAATTGTTGTTCCCCCTTCCCTCTGCAAAATTCAGAAGGTGCTTAGTTATTTTTCAGCCTCAGCAGTCCTAGGACTGATGAGGGTTGTATGTGATTCGATGTGAAAGTACTGCTTAGTTCTGTGTCATGAAGATGCCATTGGCATTCTTACTATGACTTGACAGCAGTAGCAAACGCTAAGGGCAAGCCATTGTTTTTCTACTAGAACCGGAATCACTATGAGATCCATATTCAGCTGATGGCTGGATTGCAAAGTTAGATACATTTATCTGGCTAACTTTGGAGGAATATTCAGTGGTGCATCCACAAAATTGACTATAGATGGCTGTCTTATAACTGGATAGGTTTATCTGGCTAACTTTAGGACAGCTCTGCAGCATGATCAAAGTTAGCTGAATATGTTATCCAGTTAACCTAACTCCCAGAAATGACCCTACATTATCCAGATACATTTTAGCTGGATAATGTAGCTATCCAGCTAAGGTTTAGCCAGATATGGGCCCAAAATATTCAAAAGTCAGCATGTAACCAGATAACTTGTGAATTATCCAGCTAAATGCCTCTGAATATGGACCTCTATATGTATCCCAGCTTGTACTCTTGCTCTTATGATCTTACCCTAGTTTATACAATTTGGACTGGGGAAAAACAACTCTTAGCTGGGAGCATAACTAAGGGAGGGTAATGTGCTTAAGACACAAAACAATGACCAGGCACTTACCTTGTTTCCAGAGTTAGGGCTGAGGTTGCTATGCAGTCAGAGAACTGGGTTTGATGCAGTGGGACTTTGGATGCCATCTGACTTTGCACGTTGGTAACTTCAGAGGTAACTGTCATTGAGTTCACAACCATAGAGAGCAGCTTCCAAGCTGGTCAGAGAGTCAGCAGCATGTGAACACTGTGAGCCAATGAGATTCTCATTTCCTAAACCAGTGAGTCATAGAGGCTATACAGGCAGCCACAGCGACTGCAAGAACTCTAACCCTGGAGAACGCAAACCAATTGAGTCTGGCTTCCAGAAACTGGATGTCATAGAGCATGGACTGATGGAATTGCCTGTCATAGAAGGTTATTAAAATACTGATTTTGATGCCTAAAGAATAGTCCAGAGTAGCCTAGGACAGTCCCTGTTACACCCTGTGAAGGGGAGAAGACAATCCAGAGGAGTCACCCTAGTGGAGCAATTCCCAGAAGATACGCTTCTCAAAGGGGATCAGTGCTGCAAGACCCTAGGAGAGACTGGAGTCCAGAGAGTCACTTGAAGAAAGAGGAAAGATTGTTAAGCCCTACTGCATCCGGCTAGGCAATATTCAAACCGTAGAGCTCTTGCCTGCAGGCAATTGAGCCTGGAAGAGTGCCAGTTCAGAGCATCCAAGGAGACTGATCATTGTAAGATGGCGAGTTACCCTGTGCACTGTGGATTTATGTCTGGGACCCCACTCTACAAGGAAAACCCAGCACTCGATGCAACACACACAAGTGGAGTGGAGACTTGATGGTGCATATTATACTGTCAAGCATTCAGTAGAACTCAGACCTAACAAACCGCATCTTGTAAATTATCAAGCCAAATAATATCTGGGCCCCAGCGATCCAGCTAGCTATACCCGATACCACACTGAGGGAGACTACTTTTGACTGGAGTCAGACTGAACTTTTTTTTTTTTTTTAGCCAGGCTCACAAAGGGAGCTTGCTAGGCACTCCCACAGATCATTTCAATTGTTAGTAAGAGTGTGGGGGGGCTTTTCTGTTATTTTTCTACATTTTACTATTCTTAATTATTGTTTATTGTCCTTATAAATATTTTTCTTATATTCACATGTGCTTTTATATCCCCCTTTGGTTTAATGTAGTACTTGCCAGTCTTACCCCCAAATCAGGACTTTTAAAAAGTCTTTTTGCAGAATGAAAGAAGTTCACAGAAAAATTAGCCTTGGCAGTGTTCCATCATGACCACAAGAGAAAGATGAAGGTGACAGGGGTTTTTTTTTCGGGGGGGGGGGAGAGAGGAATGGAAATTTACTATGGGGCAAATTTTTGAAGTGTTGCTCTTGCTAAAAAAAGCCCACATATGCGAGTATCTGGGCTATGTGAAAGCAATGCTGGAAATTAAGTGCATGCGTGCGTGAGTTTAAAAAAAAAATGGGGCGGAGTTGGGAGTGGAGCATGAATATTCTGGGGTGGGACCAACAGTTGCGTGCGTAACTCCGCATTTTAAAGCCAGCTGCCGCAATGCGAGGCGGCCTAGTAGCCACGTATATATATTAGAGATGTGCTTCAATTTGGTATATCGTGTTGGGCTTCGTTTCGGGGCCCCTGCCCCTGTGGGGATTTCATTTTTCCTGCGGTTCTGGGTTTTTTTTTTTCAGGGGGATCCGATTTTCGGGTTAGTGTGTGCTAACTCCCCGTTAGTGCATGCTAACTTTGCCACGTTAGTACTCGCTATCGGGAGTTAGCGCGCATTAACTCTCATTAGTGCGCACTAACACGAAAATGAATTTTTTACGAAATTTCTGAAAAAATTCAATCGTTTGAAAATTGCCTAATTCGGGAAAAACGATTGCACATCCCTATATTGCTGCTTCTGATTAGGTGTAAATCTGTAGTAATCACTGTTTAGGCCTAACATACCAGGAGGAGAGGGTCTGGGTCAACCAGAGGGGTCTAGATGACCTTGAGATAGACTGGGCAAACTGGTGGACGATTTGGGAAAATTGGCTACGTCCTTCACGCAAAAATGTTTTGAAATCTGTTTACCTGCATGTTAAAGCTGACAATTTCTTAAGGAAAATACATGAAGTGCATTTGCTTGAGTAATGGCTTAAAATTAGGAGCACACTTATGCTTGCTGAATGTATTTTAAATCTTACGCTCGTAAATGTGCACGTGATTTAAAATTTCAGCGTCTGTTCGCTTGCGTGCCCATACACGTGTATAGGTGTCCGCACGCTTAAAGTTACCATCTATATTTCTTTTCCCAGTGCCTCATGAAGAGATTATCCTTTAACTAAAATAATCAGTATAAGATTGGTAAAAGAAAGTGGAATTCCCTGACTTGGTGCAGTATTTCAAAAAACAGGTTTTCAGGTGAAATGTGGAAGTGCTGTATCTGAAATAAAATATATGTTAAAGCTTCCAATAATCGAGGTTTGGATGGAGAGGGAGAAATATTTGACTTCCAAAAATTTCCTTTTCTCTTGAAAATATATATGGGTCTATTAATTGTATTTTAATATTAATAAGCTATTGTAAATCTATAATGGGATGTTGCATTAAAAATCAACCTCTTCTGCTGATAGTGTCTATAACATAGTTAAATTTGGTCCCTTAATGCAGAGTAAAATAATATCACCTTTTGCTGTTGTATTAAGATACAAGATCAATTTAAATTTAGTTATTACCCTTGAACATAAGACCAATTATCCCGTTGTTTGCATATGTCCTTCTGGGCATCTAAACCAAAATCTACTTAGCTCAGCTTCTAGCCCATATTTCAATTAAATGATTTCTTAGTTGAAAACATTGAAAGTCCCTGGAGGCCTCTATTCATTGTCCTCCTCCCAGTCTAACCCCAGCACTACCTTGCACCCTCCTTAGCCCTAACCCCAGCACTTCCTTCCCTTTTCCTGAGCTCACCCCCAGCACAATGTGATCCCCTCTCCCAAGCGCCACTCCAGCACTCTCTCCCCCCTCACTAGTCCAGCCCCATCACTCTTGTCTCCCTACCTAGCCCCACTCTAGCATTCCTGTTCCTCCTCACTGGCCCATTACCAGCACACTCTGACCCACCTCTCCCTGGCTTGACCATTTTGACCCCAGCACACTGACCCCCCAGCCAGCCTGATTCCACTACACTGTGACCTCCCTCACTAGGCTGACCTCAGCACTCCTTTCACCATCTTACTAGCCTGACCTCAGCATTCCCTTCCTCCTCTCACTGTCCCAGTCCCAGCACCCTCTGATCCATCTCCTTAGCTTGACCCCAGCACACCCTGCCCCAGTTTGATCCCAACATGGCTTGATCTTTTGTCCGAGCCCAGCACTTCCCGTTCCCTCCCGGCACACACTGACCCCCCAAGCTCCTGCACTCCTTCTCATCTGTCAGTGTAAGCACACTCCCTCCACTTCCTTAAGCCAACCCCAATCACTCCTGAACCCAGTACACTGACTTCCCTCACCAGCCTGAACCATCACTCCCTTACTGGCCCAACCACAGCACATTCTGAGTCCCTTCCTTAGTGCCACCCCAGTATACTCCCTGCTTGGCTTCACCCTCACAGACCCTGCCCCAGTTCATGCTGTTGCAGCCTGACCCCAGTCCATCCTGCCCCTCTGTCCCATCCTGATCCCAGTACATGTTGATCCCCTGCCCCAGCTTGATCCCAGCTCTCCTTTTCACCTGCCCAGCCACAGGATACCCAATATTTCTCCCTAAGCCCACTCCAGCATACTCCTAACCCCAGCATACTCTGTCCCCTCACACAAACGCACCCACCATCTTTCCTAGTTTGGCTCCTGGACACTTCCTCCCTCTCATTACTCCAAGCAAAATACAAAAAACCTCCTGAAAACCCAAAGCAATTGAAATAAAAGAACCCCTCACACTGACTTCCACACCGGCTAAAGCAAATGCCTCTAGAATGACCCACCTCCCTCCCCCACACTAGGCTTCTCCTCCACAACCTTTACCCCATTGTGGGTCCATGGTTGTTCTGAGGGCAGAAGCAATGCCCTATCACTCCTGTTTCATTGCCCTGGCTTTGCAAAATAAGTGCCCGTCAACCCGAGGCTTCAACATTATGTTGCACAGCTGCTATTAAGAACATAACATAAGAAGCTGCCATATTGGGTCAGACTGAGGGTCCATCAAGCCCAACATCCTGTTTCCAACGGTGGCCAATCCAAACATTAAGTAGATTCCATTCTACTAATGCCAGTAATAGCAGTGGCTGTTCCCTAAGTCAACTTGATTAGTAGCATTTAATGGACTTCTCCTCCAGGAACTTATCCAAACCTTTTTTAAACCCAACTACATTAACTGCTTTAACCACATCCTCTGGCAACAAATTTCAGAGCTTAATTGTGCCTTGACTGAAAAAGAATTTTCTCCATTTTGTTTTACATTTCTTACTTGCTAACTTCATGTAGTGCCCCCTAGTCCCTTCTATTATCCAAAAGAGTAAATAACCGATTCACATTTACTCGGTATAGACCTCTTATGATTTTAAACACCTCTATCATATCCCCCCTCAGCCGTCTCTTCTCCAAGCTGAACAGCCCTAACCTTTTTAACCTTTCCTCATAGGAGAACCATTTCATCCCCTTTATCATTTTGGTCTCCCTTCTCTGTACATTTTCCAGTGCAACTATATCTTTTTTGAGATGTGGTAACCAGAATTGTACACAATACTCAAGGTGCAGTCTTACCATGGAATGATACAGAGGCATTATGACATTTTCCGTTTTGTTCACCATTCCCTTCCTAATAATTCCTAACATTCTGTTTGCTTTTTTGGCTGTCGCAGTTGTTGCAGTCTGATACTGCAGGCGAAGTAGTGGACCCTTGGGCCGGCCTACCTCGAGTGATAGGGTAGGCCAGGAGGCGGAGCCAGAGGCTTGAGGTGTTCACCCGGGAACCAGGAACCCCCCAGGAGGAGCCCGTGGGGTTCTGGCACCTTGGGACTTGGGCAATAGAGAGAGTCCAGTGACAGGGATGGCGATAAGCCGGGAAGAGAGCAAGGAAGTCCAAAGGTACGTGGTAGGGCGGATACTGAGGCAGGCGGAGGATAGTAACAGAGTCTCTGTGGCAAGCGGGAACAGGAGCAGGAGTAGCCTGAAACAAAGTCTGTGACCAGCAGGAGCTGGTGCAAGCTGTAACCTGGAACGGATTCCGTAGCAAGCAGGAACTGGAGCAAGCTGAAGACTGAAGCAGGACCAGAGACGAGCCGAGATCAGTGGCAGGCAGCAGGCTGAGCAAACAGGAACAGGCCAAGATCAGGGCAGGCGGCAGGCAAGCGTAGTCAGGAACAAACCAGAGTCAGAGGCAGGCAGCAGGCAAAGCGTAGTCAAGGCAAACCAAGGTCAGCGACAGGAACTCAGTGAAGACGATGCGCAACTCAGAACTACAAGGCAGTAGTGAACCTCGTTGCAAGGCGATGAGACGGCGTCCGGGCGCCGGTTAAATCGCCCTGGGTGCGTGACGTCATCATTGCAGGCGGGGCTCGACTTCCGGGTGCTGGACGTACAAAGTGAGCGCACTCGCGCGCGAGGCCACGGCGAAACAGGCATGAAATGGCGGACGCCACGTGGAGCCATCGGCGTCTTGGGATCCTGGGGTCGCGGAGCGCGGCGTCTCCAGCCGCGAAGGTAGGCACTGGTCAGGCACAAGGGAGAGGAAGCGGTGCAGACCGCAACAGCAGTACACTGATTCAACTATTTCAATATACTATCCACTATGACGCCTAGATCTTTTTCTTGGGTGGTAGTTCCTAATATGGAACCTAAATTCATATAACTACAACATGGGTTATTTTTCCCCAATATGCATCACCTTGCACCATTTGGATGCCCAACCTTCCAGTCTTGCAAGTTCCTCCTGCAATTTATCACAATCCGCATGTGATTTAACTACTCTGAATAATTTGTATCATCTACAAATTTGATTACCTCATTTGTCGTATCCCTTTCCAGATCATTTATAAATATATTGAAAAGCACCGGTCCAAGTACAGATCCCTGAGGCACTCCACTGTTTACCCTCTTCCACTGAGAAAATTGACCATTTAATCCTACTCTCTGTTTCCTGTCTTTTAACCAGTTTGTAATCCACGAAAGGACATCGCCTTCTATCCCATGGATCACCATCTCTCTCCTGACACTACTTGGTGCAGGCTGCTGCTCACTCACCCTCTCCATGCTGCTGGTTGCAATTCTTTTCCCTGCCACCCTCCCAATGCTTCTAGTTATGGATGGGCTCCCTTCACTCAAACACTTCTGACTATAGGCACACCAAGTCCCTCCCTTCCAACGTGCAGACTGAGTGTTCTATCTCCCTCCCTCTTTCCCAGCTACACTGGTAGTGGAACAGCACCCTGTCTCCCTCCCTCCCCAGCTCTGATGGCTGCAGGTCAGGCTGCCCCATCTTTTTCAAGATACTGTGGGCGGCTGCTGTTGCCTTTTCTCCTGACTTGGCATCCTCCAGCTGCCTCAGTGCTATGTAGCCCTCCTGCCCCTTGCACCACTTGGCTCACATGAAACAGGAGACACCGGTTCCAGGAAAAAAGGCAACAGTAGCGTGCTGGGGCAAGCTGGGGATGTGAATACCTGGGGATGGGGAGGAAATTGGGAGGCCTGAGAGGAAGGACGGGAAGAGACTAGGGAAAGAGAGAAAGACAACTAGAAAGGAGCAAACAAAAGAGGAAGTGAAGAGGAGGAGGAGATATCTGTGTGAGGAGGACAAGAGAACTTGTAGTGAGGAGAGTAAAAGGAGAGCAGGGTAGAAAGGAAATGGGAGAAAGGCCATGGAAAAAAATAAAAACTGAAATGGGGAAACGGATAATGAAAAAAAAGAGAATCTACCACTAAACATTTTGTAAAGAAACATTTTTAAATTCTTTTTTAGTAAAGACTGATCTTTTCTGTATAGTGAGCAATGTAGACTATGGGAACACGTGTTTTCCAGCAGAAACACCCCTCCCCCTTTGAAATTGCTCCTGGGCCTCTGTGGGGAAAAGTGACTGCGTTGGAGGTGGGGTTAGAGCGGGCCGCCAGAGCTTCACACAGAGATTTCGTTTTGAAATTCCTGTGTGTTCTGTCTCCATTTTTACCCCGTTTTACAGAGGTTCCCAGGCCTTTCCTCAGAGACCGCCAGCCAGTCAGATTTTTGGATATCTAAAAGAATATACCTGAGAGTAACATATTTGTATGCACCGCCTTCTTTGTATACAAATATATCTCATGCCTATTTATTGTACATATTCTGAAATCCTGACTGACTAGGGATACCCCAGGATAGGTTTGGGAACCATTGGCCCAGAGCAGGAGTGGATATACGTAGTGGCCTGAGGGTCACATTGTTTTCCCTGTCCCCTATGGAGAGAAGGAGGGAGGGTTAAACCTTTTCTCCCCCAACCTCCAGGCTCTCATTGGCATGGATTAGTCAGCTGAAGTGGGTGGGGAAAGCTTTCTCATGTACACATACACACACACTCATGCACGCGCACACATATTCTCACTATCGGTCCTCCCTTTCCAGATCTGATGTCCAGTGCTCTCTCTTTTCCTGCCTGCGGGCCCAGCCCCCACTGGCTTCAGTCTTCCTACCTTTCTAGCTGCAGCTAGCATGGCACAGATGACACCACCTCTTTCCAGCCCATATTAGCTGATGCATCATAGCCATCTTCTCCCTGTCCATGTGGGCCAGTGATGCCACAGGCCCCTGCTGCTTGCCTGTATGGACCAACACAATGTTGCCACCTTTCTCCTGCCCACATGGGTCAAAGATGCTGCCTCCTAACAGCCTACATGGACCAGAGATGCTGTCTCTTGTCTTGCCAACATGCTGTAGTTGCTTTCTACAATTTGTATGGGCCAATGATGCCACCACCTTCTCCTGGCTTGCACAGGATGACACTGCTACCTCCTTCTACCTCTGCAAGCCTGATAAAGAGTTCCTGCCTGTGGCCTAGAGCCTTCTTGTCTCAAGTGTATCACATTAAATATACTTCTGTTCAATCACACTGCACTCCTCTAATGTTTTTGACTTTTATTTTAGTAGAATGCAAAGTTTATAACAGCTCTGACTACAGACCGAGGTTAAAATAATGAGCCTGACAGTAAATATATATAGAGATAAAGTACAAGATTTAAGTATAGCATATTCTTAACTCACTAGCACACAAAATATATACTGCAACAAGATGTTGGCTAGTTGATTGCAGTCTGGTATTTTTCTGGTACAATGCTGCAAGACTTTGGGTGTGTCTAGAGGCCAAGATGATATGCAATATAGTTCTTTAGTGGAGGTTTTCACCCCAGTTATGGCATCAGTGTAATCGTCCTTTCTTGCGTCATTGATGGCCTTCCTATACATCCTGAAGCATAGGGCCCAATCTAATCTATCTTAGTGTTTCCGCTATCTTTCTTCCTGGTGACATTTTTTTAGTTGTCTAATGTATTTTGAGAGCCATGATGTGGTGCATTTGGGGGCGGATTGTGCTTTCATGGATGCCACTTGGTCTAGGATAGTCTTGCAGGCGTTATTCCAGTGATGCATATAAGGAACGATAATCCAACTATATAAGTACATGCTGCTGGATCTTCTATTAGATATCACCACTTAGAAGAAGGATCTTGGAGTCACTGTGGAAAATACCTTGAAATCTTCAGCACAGTGTACAGAGGTAGACTAGAAAGCAAATAAAAAGTTAGGTATTGTTGGGAAAGAATGGAAAATAAAACAGAGGGTAACTTAATGCCTCAGTATCAATCCATGATGTGACCATAGCTTGAGTATTGTCTGCGGTTCTGGTTGCCCCATCTCAAAAAAGATATAGCGGAACTAGAAAAGATAGAGAGAAGGGTGACCAAAATGGAATGACTCCCCTATGAAGAAAGGCTAAAGAGATTTAGGACTCTTCAGCTTAGAGAAGAGATGGCTGAGTGGATATATGATAGTGGTTTATAAAATCATGAATGGACTGGAATGGATAAATAGGAAATGGTTATTTATCCTTTCAACTAGTACTAGGACTAGGGGACATGCCATAAAGCTAATAGGTAGCACATTTAAAACAAATTTTAGAAAGTGGTTTTTTTTTCACTTTGCGTACAATTAACCTGTGAAATTTTATGCCATAGGAGGTGATGAAAGGATAGCTGGGTTTGAAAAGGGTATAGATAAGTTCCCGTAGAAGTGGGAAAACCACTGTTTATCTTTGGTTATGAGAAAGGAGAATGAAATGTATTTGGGATCCTGCTGGGAACTTGTGACCTGGATTGGCCACTGTCAGAGACAGGATGTGTTGGGACTCGATTGACTTTTGATCTGACTCAATATGGAGTTTCTTATGTTCTTATGCAGGACTAGACTCTCTACCCTTCCTCAGGGAAGGTTTTCAGTTTGATACTGAGAGATTTTAAGACTTGAGGGGTATTGCGTTAGGATCCTGCCAGCGATAGGCGCGGGCAGTCCCCTACCTTCCTTCCAGCTCAAACGCGGCCAGCCAGGCCGCTGCCGACGCCGTTCCTCAGCAGCCGAGCTGCGACGCTCCTGGCTCCCCCGTGGTCCTAGTACGGAGCCGCCCCTGCTATCTGCTTCCTTTCTTCACGGCAAGGCTGACGCCACCGATGCCGCTGTCCTCCGGGCCTCCCACGCGGCAGGGATGCCGCTGAGGCAATCTTCACTTCCTGCTTCTGCATAGGCGCGGGCGCACGCCTCTCTTCTGTATTTAAAAGGCCAGCGGCGGGAAAAGCCCCGCGGCCCTCATCGATGACGTCATCAACCTGTTCCACTTCAGCCCTATAAAAGGGCCTTGCTGCTGTTCCTCATTGCCTTCGGATCCAGTCTTCACAGTGTCTGTGGTCTTCTGTGGATCCAGGTCCTCCGTGGTCTTCCTGTGCCTTGATGGATCTTTGCTCCATGTTCCTGAACTTCATCTCCTTGATGTTCCTGGTCTTGTCCCTCGTTGGAGCTCCCTTACCGCCTGTCTTCTGTTCCTGATGTTCCGAGTCCAGATGTCCTGATGTCCCGTGTCCTGAGGTGCCATGTTCCTTGTTCCTGATGTTCGATGTTCCTGTCTTGACCTCATCCGTCTCATCTTCAGCTCTTCTTCTGGTTCCCAGGTCCCTCGTCTGTCCACCTATCTTGGCGTGCCATGTCATGGTCTGTGACCAGCCCTGGGGAGGCTGTGTAGGGTGCTTCGTCGTACAAGGCTTTCTTCTCATCTGCATGCAAGCCTCCAGAAGACTCCTGTTTTTAATGCCTTGCTTCTGAGAAATCTGAGTCTTGAATCCTGTCCTGGTCTTCGGAGTTCCCTTGTGTCTGCTTCCAACCATGCCTAAGACTCTGCCAGAACCTGCTCCACTCCAGCGTGGTCCACAACCAGCCACAAGCGGCTGTGTAGGGCGTGCCCCGGTACAGGCCTCTACTGAATCTTCGTCATGTTCCATTCTCAAGTTCCACTTCTTCACCTGGAGTCTGCTTCGCATTCAGCGTGGTCCACGACCAGCCATGGGCGGCTGTGTAGAGCGCGCTGCGATGCAGTTCTCACCCAGTACTTTCGCCTAACTCCTGAATCCTTGCCTGAAAGTTCCGAGCAACCTGAATCCTTGCCTGAAACCTCCTGAGTGTCCGAGTCTTCGTCTGAGTCTCTTGAGTATCCTGAGTCTTTCTCTGAGTCTTCATGTTCCTGCCCTCAGTCTCTGTCTGGCCTCATGCACTTGTTGTTCCCAAGCGGCGGGTCTGGAAGGGCTATCGAGTGGCCGGAGGGCTACTCTCGAGACCAGCATTGCATTGCTGGGTCTCATTGGTGCGTGTACGTCCAGTAGAGGGCTGAGCCTGCCTTGTTCCTGTTCTGGTTAATCCTCGCCTTGTCTTCAGTCCAGCCTTGCTCCTGCTCCACCCGTGCTCATACCAGCTCACCTCTCGCGGTGTGTCTTGGGGCTCCTACCTGAGCTGCACTGTGACCCAAGGGCTCACATCCTGCCTTGAAATGGGACCATGCCTCCGCGCTCCTTAGGGCGCTTCGCAACATATTGACCTTCCCCTGTATATTGACCACCTATTTTTGGTGTTCCCTTTTGACTCTGTTGAAATATTGAGGACAAATTAAATCATTGAGTGTTGAGACCCGACTACGGGAGTGCTGGTCACTTTGGGGTTAATTTTCAACACCATTTATGTGCAGCAAACCTATTCTTTTATGTGTAAATGGCTGTGCCTGGATCTCAGTGTGTATGTACAAGCAGGCATGAAGCCCAGTTGATGCATGCTTGTACGCAAACTAAAGACTTATTCCAAGGAGCGGGGTCGGCACTTTTGTGTATAAATTGTGCCCTCCAAAGAAGAGGTATAACTATGTGAGTGAATGTGTGCGCGTACTCAGACTATTACCCGAGTATTTTCAAAGCGAGCTTCCATACATATAAGTATAGTTTAATTTATTAATTAAATTAATTGCCTTTCTAGTTTGTAAATCAAGTCCTTAGTAAAGTCTGTGTATCTTTTACTGCTGTGTGGGCTGTTTGAAAGTTCCCCTCCTAGGGATGAGTCCGCCAGCTTCCTTTGTGTTGGAGGCAAGGAGTATATTGATGGTATAGTTTTGAGAGGGCGCAGTGTTTATTCATTACAGGCCCAGAGATTGTGTGGAGGTTAGGAAGTATGGGGGCCATTAAAGCACCTTCACACATACACCACCCCCCCCCCCAGCCTGGTGTGAGGGCAAAAGGTGCTCTAGTGGGCCTTGGGCTGAGGTCTGCCTGGTCAGAGGCTGGTGCCTTGCATATAGAGCAATGGAAGCTTAAGCAGCAGCAGCAGGCTCAGCCTGCTTGCCTCATGGCTTCACCCTCAGGGGTTCAAAAGGGATTGCTGGGAGCGCCACAGTGAGAGGAGCTGTTCTACTCTCCTTCACTTTTCCCGAGATAGATTTATCTCACCCCAGAAGACTTTATAGCTCTGGAACCTTCACTATCCAGAGGAACTTCTCCAGTTTCTTTCTCTTACTTCAATCCACTGGGGCAGAACTCCTCTCTCCAGCTTGAAACAGACTTCTTTTGCTCCTCTCCTCTAGAGAGACACTTGCCCCTCTACTTCTTTCCTGAGAAGATCTGGTAACTTTCTCACAGGGATCTCTGCAAGTTCGCTACTGCTGCCCTCCCAGTGGGACATAGAGGATTGTACCATAGAGGAGGAATAGCCTAGTGGTTAGAGCAGTGGCTACGAATCAGGAGACCAGGGTTCGAGTCCCACTGTCGCTCCTCGTGACCTTGAGCAAGTCACTTTACCCTCCATTGCCTCAGGTACAAACTTACAGGCCAATTCAGTAAAGTCCGCAGGAGAGCAGACAAACGCCTGCTCTCCTGGTGCGTGCACCGGCCCCTCGCCAGTGCGCGCAGTTCAGTATTCAAATTAGGTGGTGCAGTAGAAACAGGGAAAAGGAGGCGCTAGGGACACTAGTGCATCCATAGCACCTCCTTTTAGCCCAGAGCGGTGGCTGTCAGCGGGTTTGACAGCCAACGCTCAATTTTGCCGGCGTCGGTTCTCAAGCCTGCTGACAGCCACGGGCTCGGAAACCGGACGCTGGCAAAATTGAGCGTCCGGTTTTCGGCCTGTCAGCTACCGGCCCATTAAAATTTTGGTTTTTTTTTGTTTTTTTTTTTTTACTTTTTACTGCTTTTCTGTGCACTTTCCAGGTGCCGGCAGTAATTAGCGCCTACCTTTGGCTGCACATTTTACTTTCTGTATCCCGCGCGCATACCTAATAGGGCCTTCAACATGCATTTGCATGTTGAGGGCGCTATTAGGTGCCGCGGGTTGGACGCGCGTTTTCCTCCCCTTACTGAATAAGGGGTAAGGGAAAACGCGCGTCCAAGAGCAGGCTAACAGTGCGCTCTGTCGGAGCGCACTGTACTGTATCGGCCTGTTAGATTGTAAGCCCTCTGGTGATAAATACCTACTGTACCTGAATGTAAACTGATGTGATATCTCAGATCGAATGTCGGTATATAATAAATAAATAAATAAATACCACAGCCAGAGGTTAGAGACTGGCTTTTAGCCTCTATCAAGGTAAAAGGTCTTGCACTAACTTTAGGTATTTATGGAATACTTGTTGAAACTGATTTCAAATGCATTGCAGAGGGAATTCAGTGAAGCCAGTTCTGTAGCAAGTGTGTCTCCATTCAATGGCTTGTTGGATTCGTATTGGATTACTGTCTGTTACAACTGATTTTGTCATAGTAACATGCATAGTAATGATGGCAGAAAAGGACCAAATGGTCCCATTCAGTCTGCCCAGCAAGCTTCTTAAGGTAATAACTGCTACTCTGTGCAGGTTACTCCCTTGTTTCTCTGCCCCTCCCAGCAGTTATCCCCAAGCTTTATCATAACCCATAAAAATTGCAGCTAGCAATCATTTTTTACTGGGTGATGAGCTTTCTTGAAAATTCAGGCAGTGCTGCTTGCTGTGCTTTGCTTAGGGACTTGGCTGTAGACTTATGTTGTCTTAATAGTACATTTAACTTATCTGCTTTCAAGGATGAATTACAAGAATTGGCAGAACTCTTATTGTGTTCTTGTGCATCTTTATCAAAAAGACCTGACTGGAAACAAAGTGATAAGTCATCAGATTACTCCCTGGAATTGTGAAAGCCACACTTGCTAGACAGCTACAAGCCAGCTGTCTGAGCAGAGCCCTGCTGACCTGGTTGTTTTCAGAGTGGATATGTGAAAGTGATTTACTTCATTTGCCCTTGTATTCTGAAAGACACCCAACATTATCAGTCTGCTAAATGAGGCTAATTAAAAGGTCTGTCTTTTCAGTAAACATACCCATCAAGTTAATGCAAGCTGTGTTTATGCATCAGTAAAAGTTTGCTTCCCCGTGCTAAGTTTTGCAGTGACAGCCAGATGGTTATTTCTTATTTTGTCAGAAGCCAACGGTTAGGTTTATGTTTTCATATAAATGTGTATGGAGATTTCTTTGTGTAATTGTTGTTCAGGTAATCTAATTCTGAACGTCAGTGAAATGAATAATTGTGCAACACTTGTTTCTAAAGAAGCCTGCTTCAGTGGGGTTGGCCTGTCGATGGCCTTGAGGATTGTCATTCCTTTGGCTGGCTTGATCACAGAGTACTACAGAAAAAACTCTCACAAACCCCTAGAACAGAGGTGGTCAACTCTGGTCCTGAAAAACCACAAGCAGGCCTGTTTTTCCAGGATATCCATAATGAATATGCAGTGGAGGCAGGGCATGCAAATCCATCTTATGCCTATTCATTGTGGATATCCTGAAAACCAAACCTGTTTGTGGCTCTTGGGGACCAGAGTTGGCCATCCCTGTCCTAGTGGTTAGTCAAAGAGGAATAATAAAAGAACATTTTAAGGGGTTAGCCTCCTGTTTTCTTGTCCACGGGAGGCAACTGAAATATGGGAGCTGTAATGTAGCATTACAGCGATCCATCATTTGGAGGGTCATCATGAGAATATAGGCAATGCGCAGCTCAAACTTGCCGAGAGCTACGTGGTGCTGGAAGATATCAGTTGTTTCGGTGACAGCCAGGAGAGACTGTGAGTGGTAGAAGAAGGATGAAAGGGACTGGTTTGCCTGTGATGAAAGTGTAGAGACCTCCTGGTCTCCACTAGATGGCCCTAGATCCCTGCTCTGGGTTTTCCAGCTTAGTGGGAGATACCATTTCTGAACGGCACCTCCCCTTAAGGCTGGTTGTAAATGGTAGCTCCTTAGTTCACTTGGGGGGAGGAGGGGGGGGGGAATCTAAGTGGTCTAGAGAGTGTGGTCATTTTTAGTTGGCTTCTGGAGAGTAAGGAGCTGTGTTTGGGAGCTGATTGATTTTTGAGGCAATCTCTGCAGTGCACCTCTTGCCTGTCAGAGTCTGCATCCAGTTTTTGGGAACAGAGCTTTGGGAAGATCTGGGCAGTTTTCCTAAGTTTGCCGGGGTGGGACCCTGGTGAGGGACAAGACCCAAATCCAGGAGTCAGGGATGAGAAGGCCTGTGTACCTTTTCCCCTGAAATTGGAAGGGCATCAACGACTCATCACCTCAGAAGAAGCGTTTTGGACTTTTTGGTTTGTAAGGAGGTTCAGTGCCACCCCCCTCCTCACAGCAGAAGCTGGGATATATATTAGCCTGTTTAGTAGTCTCAGCATCAGACTTTTCCCAACGAGAGTTCACAGTCAGAAGGAGTCCAATGAGCAGAGGCAAAAATCTTTTGGAGACCCACATCTGGATCTCCATCCTTTAGGACACAGGTCACAAGCTGGGGAAGAACCAGACTCGTGTGGACCTCAAGAACGATTTTTTTGAGACTAAGGGGATCCTCCTTACACATTCCCTGCTGGACATGGAATTTCCTATCAGCTCTTTCCCTGAGGGATAAGCGCAGTGCCCAAGGCACTGGTACTGAGGGCACATGCACAGAGGGGAGAGGAAGAAGAGTCTGCACTGTAAATACCCCGGTGAGAGTAGAGATGTAAAGACACAATTATCTACTTGATTGGATTTTTCTTTGTTTCTGAAGAATCTTAATTTGTGTCCTGCCTGTTCCTGCAGCACCATCACAACGGAAAAATCAGTCACACACTAGAGGAGGGGTTTTCACTACTCCACCTGGGCCTAGAAGGTCAGCCTTCCCCCCATAGAAAGGAACCATACCTTGGGACAAGCAAAGAGGGGAAATATGGCCCATGGAGACAGCCAGAAGAAATAAATCCTTTTATGGCTCTTTGAGAGACAGAACAGGGTTTATCCAGTAAACAGATCGCTCCAAGAACCAGCCACTCCACTTAGGGGGGGGGGACTTTGGTTCGTGCCACAGAGGAGAAGCCATTTCCTGACCAGTAAGAAGAATCACCGAGGAATACCTTGAACCTGGGCCTCCATACCATTTGTTCAACCTCTTTTTAGAATCCGCAGAGCAGTGCAAGGATCTATTCTTCCAGCAACTGGTTTTATTGTAGGTGCCCTGGTTGAATTTAACAATAATTGTTCCTGTGCCTGTCAGAGTATGGGAAATCAGAGAAGGGCTTGAAACTTTACTTTTATCTTTTGAAGATTTCAGGGTGTCCCTTACTATTAGATTTATATGATATTACATGTATTCACAGACTCATAAATATGTAGAGTATTGAGATCAGTAAAGAGGTGGTGGGTCTTTACGGAGAGTAGTATTTCCATATGGCAAAGGAGCCTAGAAGGGGTTTCCTGTGCTTTTACATTTACCTCTTCTCCAGGGGAATCAGGGGTAGAGCACCCAGGCCTTTAGGAGAACGAGTAGAGCTTGGCATTTGGCGGGGATTCTGAGTGAAAGAACCAGGTGGTGATCATTTGTGAAAGAGAGTTATCACTGAGGTTGTCGTTCAAGAAGAGATTACTAGAGATGTGAATCGTGTCCTCGATCGTCTTAACGATCGATTTCGGCTGGGAGGGGGAGGGAATCGTATTGTTGCCGTTTGGGTGTGTAAAGTATCGTGAAAATCGTTAAAATCGTGAGCCGGCACACTAAAACCCCCTAAAACCCACCCCCGACCCTTTAAATTAAATCCCCCACCCTCCCGAACCCCCCCCCCCCAAATGCCTTAAATTACCTGGGGGTCCAGCGGCACACTAAAACACGGCACACTAAAACCCACCCCGACCCTTTAAATTAAATCCCCCACCCTCCCGAACCCCCCCCCAAATGCCTTAAATTACCTGGGGGTCCGTAGCCTTAAATTACCTCCGTAGCGGCGGTCCGTAGCTAAATCGGGGGAAGGGGGAGAGCAGGAAAAGCGGCACACTAAATAGTGTAGTCTTCAGCCGGCGCCATTTTGCAAAATGGCCGCCGCAAAATGGCGGCGGCCATAGACCAAAACGATTCGACGCAGGAGGTCGTTCTGGACCCCCGCTGGACTTTTGGCAAGTCTTGTGGGGGTCAGGAGGCCCCCCCAAGCTGGCCAAAAGTTCCTGGGGGTCCAGCGGGGGTCCGTGAGCGATTTCCTGCCGTGAATCGTTTTCCGTACGGAAAATGGCGCCGGCAGGAGATCGACTGCAGGAGGTCGTTCAGCGAGGGTTTCGGACCCCGGCTGAACGACCTCCTGCAGTCGATCTCCTGCCGGCACCATTTTCCGTACGGAAAACGATTCGAGGCAGGAAATCGCTCACGGACCCCCGCTGGACCCCCAGGAACTTTTGGCCAGCTTGGGGGGGCCTCCTGACCCCCACAAGACTTGCCAAAAGTCCAGCGGGGGTCCGGAACGACCTCCTGCGTCGAATCGTTTTGGTCTATGGCCGCCGCCATTTTGCGGCGGCCATTTTGCAAAATGGCGCCGGCTGAAGACTACACTATTTAGTGTGCCGCTTTTCCTGCTCTCCCCCTTCCCCCGATTTAGCTACGGACCGTCGCTACGGAGGTAATTTAAGGCTACGGACTCCCAGGTAATTTAAGGCATTGGGGGGGGGGTTCGGGAGGGTGGGGGATTTAATTTAAAGGGTCGGGGTGGGTTTTAGGGGGTTTTAGTGTGCCATGTTTTAGTGTGCCGCTGGACCCCCAGGTAATTTAAGGCATTTGGGGGGGGTTCGGGAGGGTGGGGGATTTAATTTAAAGGGTCGGGGGTGGGTTTTAGGGTGTTTTAGTGTGCCGGTTTTCCTGCCCTCCCCCTTCCCCCGATTTACGATTTTTTGACGATAAATCGGGGGAATTGGTATTGTATCGTGGCCCTAACGATTTTTGACGATTTAAAATATATCGGACGATATTTTAAATCGTCAAAAAACGATTCACATCCCTAGAGATTACCAATGTTGTGTTGGAGCAAACGAAGGCCATCAGCCTTATGAATCTGATTTAGGGTTTTCTGCACCAAGGAATGGCAGCAAAGGCCAGCCAAGTGCATGTTTCTGAGGATTCACAGAGGAGCAGCCCTCTGGATTTTGAGAAGACATTTTATCTACATACAGGAGAATTTTCAACTTTCTTGTTTGGAGAAAAAAAATCAACATTACTCAGGTACTAATACTACTATTATTACTGCTACTACTGCTGCTACTACTTAACATTTCTATGGTGCTACATGACATACTCAGTGCTGTACAAACACACAAAAAAAAGGTAGTCCCTGCTCAATAGAGCTTACAATCTAATAAGAGAAACACAGGAAAAAAGACTTGGGGCATTTCATAAAGCAAGACAATGGTTAAAAAAAGAAAAGTTAGTTAATGAGGCTAAAAGCAATCAAGCCTAAGATTTAAAAGCAGCTTAAAAAGGTGGGTCTTTAGATGGGATTTAAACATGGCAAGAGGGAGCATGACGCACCAGTTCAGGAAGACTATTCCAAGCACACGACACAGCCAGGTGGAAAGCATGGAATCTGGAATTGGCAATAGTGGAGAAGGGCACGGATAGGAGTGACTTATCTGAGTGGAGTGCACGAGGAGGGGTGTACACAGAGAGAGAGAGAACAGAAGAGAGGTAGTGAGGTGCTGCAGAGTGAAGGCATTTGTAGGTGAGAACGAGAAGCTTGAACTGTATGTGGGAGCGGATAGGGAGCCAATGCAGTGACTTCAGAAGAGAGGGTTTTGTGTGCATAGTGACTTTGGTAAAAGAATTTAGGACAGATTTGAGTGGAGAGAGATGGCTTGCCGGGAGACCTATGAGGAGCAGGTTGCAGTAGTCTAAGCGAGAGGAGATGAGAGAGTGGATAAGGGTTCTGGTAGTGTGTTCAGAAAGGAAAGGATGGATTTTGACTATGTTACAGAGGAAGAAGCGGTACCAGTACAGGGAAAGACCCAGAGTGGAGAGGATTTCTAAAGCGTACACTGTTAGGGCATGGGCATAAGAACATAAGAAGAAATACACTGTGTACTAGTTTGACAATTAACATAACACCCAGAAACGCCAAACCAATTTTGTAAGACCCTCTATTCACGGGTAGACATATTAAGTGTTCTAACCGTTTCTCATAGGGGTCACTATTACTTTAATCATTTATGTACTCAATTTTTGTTCTGTTTTTCAAAGTTTTTTTCAAAGTTTTTTTCCAGGCCCTCAACAAATTCTTAGGCACTTGCCAATCAAAAATAAAAACGGGTACTTATCCGCACTGAAAAGGTCCCAGGTAACCCGACATGGCCATGTTTCGGACCGCTGTCCTGCTTCAGGGGAAAGGAAGGCAACCGATTCAGATACTTGTAGCAACTTCTTCTAGCGGCGTCTTTTTTCGTGCCGGTCAATTTCTTTCAAACAGGCTGAAGCTCTTTCAAACAGGCTGAAGTTCAGCCCGCTGTGAATAGAGGGTCTTACAAAATTGGTTTGGCGTTTCTGGGTGTTATGTTAATTGTCAAACTAGTACACAGTGTATTTCTTGTTGTTGACATTGGTGTGTACTAGAGTACACCAGTTGGTGTGGGTGGGTTTTTGTTGTGTGATTGATATCATAAGAACATAAGAACATAAGAAAATGCCATACTGGGTCAGACCAAGGGTCCATCAAGCCCAGCATCCTGTTTCCAACAGTGGCCAATCCAGGCCATAAGAACCTGGCAAGTACCCAAAAACTAAGTCCATTCCATGTAACCATTGCTACAGAGGAGTTCCCTAGTGCTGCAGGTTCTGTGGCTATACCTGTTGATTGCATGTTGGATATTAATTTCTGCATGGATTGCACTTGAAAAAATGTATTGTTTGTCAAGTTATACCCCGGTAAACGTCTTTTGTGTGGCTGTGAGGTTTCTATTGGGTGGTACAGAAGACATCCATAACCTAAAGGCCCTGGAAAGTTGCTCTCACTATCAGACAGATGTGGTCCTTGATGGCCTCAAAGCTCCCAGATTTGACCCTGAGTCAGAGGTAACCTGAATTATTCTTATTTAGATGCACAGACCTTACGTAGTCTAGACATGGACATCTCCTGCCAGTGCACATTCAAGTATTTGTTTAACCTTCATAGGCATCAGATGGCCTTCATTTGCTTGCATTTTTATATTAGAGGACAGCTAGAATCAGATATGCACACACAAGATCTCTTCCTGTGCTGTGGGTTTGTCTTAGAGATCAGTTTCAGCTTTTATGTTTGATTTAGGTTTTCTGGTTTTGAGTATAAATTGAGATTTATTTTTTCCCCTTTATTCAGGCACAAAAATTCAAGTTAACAAAGATACGGATTGTCACTGATTAAGAAGGATAAGCCTCTTTTGGACTGATTTTATATAGTTGCAAGGCTGGCTTGACAGGCACAAAGTAAAAAAAGGTTTTTCTTTTTCCCATAGGTACAGAATGAATATATTTGGGAACTTTTATTTCCAGTCACCCTGAGATTGTCCTGGCTTGTTTGGGGAGGGGGGAGTGCATGTGCACAAATTTTCTCCTCTCACAAGCACACGCATGTATATGCTAATTTTCACACTTCTCATTCTCCCATGCACGCTCATTCTTACCCATGTTCTCACACTAACACATGCCGCCTCTTACTGCTCTCCTTTTTCCACACACACACATGCTCACGTGCACATATACACTCGCCCACTCAAATGTAGTCCCTCACATACATACACCTACTCACACTCTCTTCTCTCCCTTTCTCCTGTGCTCACACTCTCTTCTCTCCCTTTCTCCTGTGCTCACACTCTCTTCTCTCCCTTTCTCCTGTGCTCACACTCTCTTCTCTCCCTTTCTCCTGTGCTCACACTCTCTTCTCTCCCTTTCTCCTGTGCTCACACTCTCTTCTCTCCCTTTCTCCTGTGCTCACACTCTCTTCTCTCCCTTTCTCCTGTGCTCACACTCTCTTCTCTCCCTTTCTCCTGTGCTCACACTCTCTTCTCTCCCTTTCTCCTGTGCTCACACTCTCTTCTCTCCCTTTCTCCTGTGCTCACACTCTCTTCTTCTTCCCTTATGCCGCACAAACAGACACACACACACGCTCACTCATTCTCTTTCTTTCCACCCTGAACCCATCAGCAATAACAGCCTCCTGCTCCTTGGGGGCCTCTGCAACTACAGCCATCGCTGCCCCAGCTCCTCTTTCCTGACTGCATGGGCCCCGACGGGACTCCTTCTGCTCTGCTCAGGCCCAGGCGGTTTCCTCTTCTCGTCCGCACATATTGCTTCAGCAGCAGCAGCAGCGGGGGCTGTCCTTTAAAATAAATGACTCTCGTTGAAGCTTTCAAAATCTCTTTGGCTTTGAATTCGGACTAGCTTCACCTCTAGAACAAGCCCATGGTGGCAGACCGTGGCATGTGTGTCCAAAGCAACACGGGCTTTCTCTCTCTCCTTTTCTCCCAGCCCTAATTGCCACTCCCTAAGCTGGATTGTGAACTGAGCCATGGGTGGGCCGGAGCGGGCGCCTGGGTGCAGTAATGAATGGCAGGGCTTTTCCTAGGCCCTGCGCTCACTGCCACCCTGCCACCCCACTGCAATTTTCTTAGCAGCTGGGCTCACAAACGGCCCTGCAAGTTCTCCCCACAATGAGGGAGAGCTGGCTTAGGAAAGAAGTGGTGCCTGCATGCCTGACCAGCTCCATCCTCTTGCTGCCACCCATGCTGCAGGGCTGCCTTTAGGCTTGTGCGATGTGACTACCACGGGGCTGCTTCATCTATGAGGCCTGGTCTAGTCACCTATCTGTAGATGGCTGTTTGTGTGAACAGGTAGTTTTCCGTGTCTCAGGCCTTAAATACGGGTCCCAATCCCACTAGTAATATCTTAACCTTTTTCCAAAATGCTCATTTGACCTTTCCTTTTGATTATTATTAGGATTGTGGTGTTGCAGAAAAGGATGGCACAGGTTTGCCTATTCCTTTAAGTAAATGTATATAGGGATGATACCTAGGAGGAGTTATGCCCTGTGTAAATAAGAGCCTGAGCGGATAGTGGGAGAGTTTTGATTCTGCAGGGTGATTCAAAGGGAATAAAACTGAGACAATTCTCTGAATCCCTGTCGGCCCTGCTGGTTATTCCAGTCCATCATGGCCATCAGTGACACTGGATTCTGGTGTGCCAAGGGAGTGATCCAAGGTATTTGCCAAAGTGGCATCTGGGAGGAGTAATGGACACTAGCCTAGTATGGGAGATCCCTTGTTCTTCTCTGGAAGTTTCTTCCTAAGAGGAATTCTGTGAATCTTCGTGCGCACTGATGAGATTGTTCAAAGAACGACTAAAGCACATGAGTTGTTAGGAAAAGAGAAGCTGATCCTGTGTGCCTTCTTTTTGTTACTGCTGATATCTTTGCTGCAGGAATCCTGTGACTCCTCCTTTTGGGATTTTTATTGCTGATTGCTGGAATCCTGGCAGAACAAAAGTTGTGATAAGTTTGAATAAAAAGCCATTGTGATCCCAGGAATGTGGGCCCAAGGTCAATGAGTCTGACAAGGGATGGAAAAAAGAGAAGACCGAAGATTTTGTGTATGGGGGGCAGTCTGATGGTCCCAGAGAGGAAAAGGTTGATTTTAAATGTCCCCAGTTGACAGCTATGCTTTTAAGTCTCTGAGCTAGATCCAATCTGCCATCTACCCAACCACTGTGTTTTTTTGAAAGCCATAGAGCTGATGCGAGGACGACAAAAAGCCAGCATCAGACCTCTCAGTTTATGTGCCCCTTGCTGGGGTTCTGCATGTATGAGAAAAATCACTCTAACCTGGGGCCTGCTACAGGGAGCCCATCCCACCAGCGGCAAGAAACAAGGAAGTGGAGGGCAATGACAGGAAGAAGCAGAGCGGCCCCTGGTTATGGACTGATGGCACTCAACTGGAGAGAGAGCATTTCTTTCCAGTTTTGTCCGATTTAGAATGGATGCCAGTTGGAGCGAGGATTTCCTTCCTTTAAAGCTTGGGCTCAGATGTGCGAGTTTCTGCATGAAGGAGCTTCTCCGTATTGGAGAGAGAAACTAAAAGATTTAAGTATTTGGCGCCATTCATTATGTTCCCAGGAGGATAATCTGTTGGAACTTCCCCCACTCCCATTTGAGATGAAATGGGTGAAATGCCTTCGCCAGGCTTACCCCCGGGCAGTTTAGATTCCCCAGAAAATTAGGCTGGTGGAAAGTTTGGGTCTTAGAAGTGCCCTTAAGGCTGAGGCATGTTTTGTCCTGGAAAGTTGGCTATGCAGGACTGTTTATTTCTTGGACTGATTTTGGGTTCTTCATCAAGAAAACTAGTCTTATAAGAGGTTTATGGTGTTGATATTTATTGTAACAGCTGTGCGCTGCCTTGAATAATGCAGGAAAACAGCGTATAAATAATTTTAAATAAAGGGAAACAACATTGTTTTGGGGGGGGGGCGGGGAAGGGAGGAAAAGTCCAAATGAAGGCAGAGAGAGAAGGGAAGAAGAACATGGGGGAGGGAAGGAAAAGAGAAAATGAAAGTGAAGGGGGAATGCCAGAAAGTGATCCCGCTTCTCCTTTCCCTCGTACATGCAGCACTTTTATTGAAAAGAACTTTACGGGGAGTGGTGAAGCCCTGGGCATGGCTACGAGAAAGAAAGAGAAATTAAAGAACCAAAGTCGGCCAGCAAAAGCTGGAGTAGATCAACAGGCCGATACAGTAAAATCCTGTGCGCGGGATTCAGTAAAATAAAATATTCAAATTAGGGCCCGCGGTAAAAAGAGGCGCTAGGGACATTAGCGTGTCCCTAACGCCTCCTTTTTGGACAGGAGCGGCGGCTGTCAGCGGGTTTGACAGCTGACGCTCAATTTTGCCGGCGTCGGTTCTCAAACCCGCTGACAGCCACAGGTTCGGAAACCAGACGCCGGCAAAATTGAGCGTCCGGTTTTCAAGCCGCGAGCCGCGGGCCTGGGGCCTATTTAAAAAAAATGTGTTTAATTATTTTTAACTTTTGGGACCTCCGACTTAATATCGCCATGATATTAAGTCGGAGGTCCTGGCGCCGGCAGAAATTAAAGCTTTTGGGTTGGTGCTAATTTCTAAAAGTAAAATGTGCAGCTTGGCTGCACATTTTACTTACTGAATTGCGCGGGAATACCTAATAGGGCCATCAACATGCATTTGCATGTTGCGGATGCTATTAGTTTTGAGGGATTGGACGGGCGTTTTTGACGCGCTATTACCCCTTACTGAATAAGGGGTAAAGCTAGCGAGTCAAACACGTGTCCAAACACGGGTTAACAGTGCGCTCCGCCGGAGCGCACTGTACTGTATCAGACTGTAAGGAAGGGAGAGGGCTTTTGGGGACAGTATGGGAAGAACAAGCTTTGAGGGACAGATTGTCCAAGAGGGTAAGGACAACTGAGTGAACAGCGACTGAAGACAGATTAGGGGCCTTCGCCATTCTGACCTGACCCTAAACGAGACGAAAAAGGTCCTGACATCCGAGGCCTTTGGCTGAATATGAGAAATTGGGAGAGATCTTACAAAGGATGGCACTTTGGCTGTAAAACCACCGCAACCTCCTAGCAATGTGTTTCAGTGGCCTGAGCTTTTTTTGCAGGCATGGATATAGAATGTGAAAAGTTGAGTTTGGTTTGTGGGAGTCAAGTAATTTGAAATTCTTTCATTCCGTGCCTTTTAATCTGCCTGTAATTTGTTTATTTTTGTAATCCACTTTGTTCTGCCTAGAAGCTGCATGTGCTCAGCTCTGCTCAAACCATCTTAATTCAAAATATTTCAATTAGCACAAGTGAAAACTTGTTAAATGGAGGTGCTTGAATTATGATTGTTTGTAAAAAAAAACCAAACACAAAAAAAACCCCTCTTTGCTGTGATGCCACTGCTTACAGATTTCAAGCTTGTGCTAATTCAAACATTTTTCTTTAGATTTTATCCCATGTCCAATATATGCACATGTATTTTTCTGTGTAATTCAAAGCAATATAAATTGATAATTTGTACATATGCTGCTAAATAATATATTAATTAAGGGGGCAAATAGCAAACTAATAGGGTCCTTTATCAAAATGCTGTAAGTTGTTTTCGCATGCATTAAGGGCTTATCGCATGTGAAAAGCGCCGTCAACGCATGCAAAAATGCCTTTAACACATTGGATAGCACCATAACGTATGGTGCGATGCAAATCCGAAAAAGAGGAGGAATGGGCTGGGTTTACTGTTTTGTGAAGCACTATTGCACGGCTTTAACTACACCTTTTTCAGTAGTGTTAAGCTGTGTGATAGCTTGTGTTAAGGCTTTATTGCATAGAGAGAGAGAGAGCGAGAGCACCTAGCCATAAGGCCCTCACCCTAGATAGGTATTTATATCTCTATGGGAGGCCCACCTAGTCACTCGAAGTGAGGTTTAGGTATTAGTGTAGGGGTTAGAGCCCACTTTGACATTCAAAGTGAGACGTACGAACAGAACAGTGCTCTCTTGTGAAGATTTGATGACCTTCGGAGTGAGGAAACTCACCCAAAGATGAGATTTGTGCAATGTTCTCTCAACCTACCTGCCATGTAAAGGGATGGAAGGACCTGCAACATGCTCTCCCAATCTGTGTCCTGCTAAAAATCCCTGGTGGCTTGTGAGGGGGAGCTAGCTAGGTTGAGAGAACATTGCACAAATCTCATCTTTGAGTGAGTTTCCTCACTCCCATCAAATCTTCACAAGAGAGCACTGTTCTGTTCGAACGTCTCACTTTGAATGTCAAAGTGGCCCCTAACCCCCTACACTAATTCCTAAACCTCACCTCGAGTTGCTAGGTGGGCCTCCCATAGAGATATAAATACCTATCTAGGGTGAGGGCACTATGGCTAGGCTCTTTCTCTCTCGCTCTCTCTCTCCTCAGTGGCTCTGATAGTAAACATGGTCCCCCCAGTGGTTGTATGTAGGAAATACCACACTTATCTCAAAGTGCAAAAAAGTTATCACAATTTGCAATAACTTAGCTCTTCACATAGGATTAGTGCAAATTGTGATAAACTGCCTATTACCATAAAACACACCCCTTTTTCTATCGCATGCAGTATTTAGTGCATTTTGATAAATCCAGGCCTAAGGTGTCTATTTATTATGCCATGGTAAAAAAGTGTGTTCCCACAAGCTAATTCCAATGAGAACTGCACCAACTAACCCATGGCTCCCCATTCACAAGCCACTAGGGATTTTTAGCAGGACAGAGATTGGGGGAGCATGTTGCAGGTCCTTCCATCCCTTTACATGGCAGCTGGGAGCATTGCCAAGCATCTTAGCCTTGAGGTGTAGCTAACTTTCCTGGAGTAGCCCAGCACGCAAAGTTTATTTTTGCGAACCACACTACTTGGCATGGCAGTGAGCAACTTTGCATGCATTTGCATGCAGAACGGCTCATTACCATGGTCAAGCTCTACCTGATTTGTGTACAGGAAAGAAATGCACAAACGTTTGCAGTAATCAGGGCCCCTGGGGCTCCTCCAATTCTGCGGCCACAGGAAGGGCCACAAAATCTGCCCTTTCGGGTGGAATTTGCTGGGCCCTGTGGAATCACCACGGAAAACCAGGGAGCCAGGTTTCGTCACGTCGGGCCACTTGGAGAAGGAGGAGGGCAGCTCTCTCTTGACAGTGCTTTCAATCCTGGCTGCTGTCAAACCCCTTTCTGGTCCCCCCCACCCCAAATGGCAAGGAGGAGAGTGGCTGCACATTGAGTTGTATCCGACTTCTCCTCCTTTGTTGCCCAGGCTCAACATGCAGCTTTGAACCACGCAAGACCCTCTACAGCCCTGTGGTTCAAAGCAGCAGTCAGTCTGGGTGGCAGAGGGGGAACTGGACATAGCTTGATGTGCTGCTGCTCTTCACCTTCATGCCATGTCATCAGTGACAGTAGGTTTGGGGAGGTAGGAGGAGGGAGTAATGATCGAGAGACTGGAGGGGGGAATAAATGAATGAGATAGGTGTGATGGGGGAGAGGGTGGAGAGGGTGGAGGGTGGAGGGGATAAGGAACACAGGAGAGGGTGGAGGGGGTAAGGAAAAGAAGAGATAGGTGTGATGGGGTGAAACACAGGAGAGGGTGGAAGGGGTAAGGAAAAGGTAAGGGGAATTGTATGAAACTGGAAGGGCCTTGTGATGTAGGCTGGGAGGATTATGGGCAAGGGCTTGGGAGATGGGAGTGAATCATGGAGTGGCAGAAGGGAATTTGTTACTAGAAGAGATGGGAGTTGAATGATGAGGACTGGGGAGATGAGGTGTGTGTGAAAGGGGGGCTTAGGAATCGGGGTTTATGTGAAAGATTTGCTGGGGCAGGGTGGATGGGTATGTATATGTGGGCAGGTGGGATGGGGACAATAAAAGAACTGGGGGTGGAGGGATGAAAAGATACAATATGGTTTGGGAAGGATGATAGAGAGAGGATAGGGACTAGGGATGGGGAGAAAGAACAATGGGGATTGGGATATGAGGGGGAGCAGCGCTCTCTTCTTTCAGGTTCCTCCTCCCTTCAAAAGAAATCTCAGAATCTCGTTCCCCTCCTGTTCTCTCCCTCCTCCCTATCCCTAATTTTCCTCCTCCTCCACCCAATCCCAATCTCTCCTCCTTCTCCTCCTTCTCCACCCCTATCCTCCCATTCTTCCCACCTCCCTATCCCCGATCTGCCTTCCTTCTTCTCATTTTTTATTCTACCTCCCTTTCTCTTCCCTTCCCTTAGATCTCCTCTACTTCTCCACCTCCAGCCATTAAATATTAAACTCCCAAAAGGAAAAAATCAGAGATTCAGACATAAAGCAAAGTTTGGAAAACAAATTAGAGGTCCATCTTCAGCCGCTTGCTCGCTAGGAAAGTTAACTGGATACATTTATCTGACTAACTTAGCCGAAATAGATGTGAATCAGTTATTTACTTTTTCGGATAATAGAAAGACTAGGGGGCACTCCATGAAGTTAGCATGGGGCACATTTAAAACTAATCGGAGAAAGTTCTTTTTTACTCAACGCACAATTAAACTCTGGAATTTGTTGCCAGAGGATGATGTTAGTGCAGTTAGTATAGCTGTGTTTAAAAAAGGATTGGATAAGTTCTTGGAGGAGAAGTCCATTACCTGCTATTAATTAAGTTGACTTAGAAAATAGCCACTGCTATTACTAGCAACGATAACATGGAATAGACTTAGTTTTTGGGTACTTGCCAGGTTCTTATGGCCTGGATTGGCCACTGTTGGAAACAGGATGCTGGGCTTGATGGAACCTTGGTCTGACCCAGTATGGCATGCTCTTATGTTCTTATGATATTCAGTGGCACAGGTGCCACTGACTCTACTGAGCTATCTTAAAGTTAGCTGGATTAAAGTTAGCTGCTCTTTGGTTGTGCTAAAGTGACCCCCCTAAGGTAACAGGATATTGGCACTCCACCGTAGAAAGCCCCCGGACCGCTCCCGACCCAGTCAGATAAGTTTTCAGCCAGACTAAACCTTAGCTGGCTAGGTCAGGGGTGGTCAAACTAGGGGGATTTTAAAATCCCGACATTTGTCCAACTAAGTGCCAGTCTTAGCTGGACAAACATTCTGAATATCGACCTCCTTATTTTTATTATGTAAAATAAATGTACTTTATCAGACAAAATAATTTAAGCATATTCAAATGTGCCATATAATTGCAGAATTTTCCAATTGTTGCCACAGAATCTACCCTGTTCTGCCGCAGGATTCTGGGGGCTCTGGTAACAATTCAAATCGCATGTGATAACACAGTCAAATGCATTATTGAGCTTAATAAATTGGCCTGTGTTGGCATGAAATCCACAGGTACTTTCTACCCGTGAACTTTGCCTGGATTTACAAAGTAAAAATGTGCATGAACCACTTTGAAACTTGCTGTGGGTACAAATCACTGGCTTTTGCATGTAGATGCCTTTTGCATGAAAAATAATGCATATAGAGTTGAAAATACAATCTATGCATGTTATTTTTGTGCCCAAACCAAAATACGAGGGTGACGGTTAACATTACTGAGTTTTTAGTAAATTGTGAGGGCTCGGATTGTGGTCAAGCTGGTTTTCTTAAAGGATGTATCATGGAGACTGTTATGGTTTCCATGTTGAATGACATCCTACTATCGTTAGATAAAGGAGATTCAGTGTTTGTGGTGCTGGTAAATCTTGCTAGCGTTTTAACCTGCTGGATCATTCTTTTCTGTTATTACATTGCCAGCACTTGGGATAAGAAAATACTGTAATTAAGTGGGTTGCCTCATTTTTTGAAGAATAGGATGCAGTCAATGGTTTTTAATGGTATTGGGTCTTTATCTAGAGAGGTTTTATGTGGAGTACCACAGGGATTTTCGTTATCACCTTTTGCATTTTAATATTTACTTAAAATATCTGGGAAAGTATATGTGCTCTTTTGGGGTTAGAATCGTTATTAATGCAGATGACGTTTTGTTGATGGCTGCATTGGGAAAAGACTCCGATAGGATTATTTCCCAGTTAAATGAATGTTTAAAGGAGGTTGCAAAATGGTTGGCTGATAGTAAACTAGATCCGACTGCTAGTAAGACTGAAAATACTGCTGGTTGGATCTATGAATTTACATAATTACTAGTAATAAATGGTTTTGAGCATTTCTTCATTCCGGGAGGTGAAATCTTTGGGGATTAAATTAGACTCCTGTATGAATATAGAATAGCAGATTACATCTGTAGCATGAAAGGCATATCTGAGATTGAAGATGGTAAAACAGCTTTGACCATTTTTGAGGTTGGGAGCTATAAAAGCAATGATGTATGCCCTGGTGTGTTGATTATTGTAATGCAGTATATCTTGGGAAGTCTACCCAGAAGCTTCATATAATATAGAGAATACTGCAGCAAAGATTGTAACAGGTAACTTGAGGCATGTTCCTGTACCTCCTCTGCTTTTGAAACTGCTTAGGCTTCCGATTGCAATGAGATGTAAAAATTTAAGGTCTTTGCGTTTTGGGTTTTAAGAAGGAAATGTCCTTTTACATCTTTTCAACCATTTGAAATGGTGTCATACTAGTAATCAGAGTTCAAGTCTATTAATGCTTATCAGTTAGACCTTCCCTCAGTAAATCACTATTGTAATTTGCATCTATAAAATAAAATATTTTCAACAGCAGTGCCAAAATTGAAATTAAGAGCAAAATTTAATTTATTGAGGTTTAAGACAATTAAAGGTCTAGTTAATGTTATCAGGGATATGAGTAGTGTCTTTGGAAGTTGAGATTGGTTGATGGGAAGTTTGCTGCTGAGCATGTAACAACTGAATTAATTTCATTGTGGGTTTTTTCCAGTTTCTTGATGATGGAAGTATGGTTTAGGTTATTTTATGTTGTGTTTACATTTGATGATTTATATTTATTATATTTGCCTTATTTTTTGAATGTCACGTTGGACAATCTTTTAGCTCTGGAAGGCATCTGATAAATGTTTGCCAATAAATAAAGAAAATATGTCCCCCCCAGGAACACCAACTCTAAATACAGCTAAAATTGGGTATGTTATGGGAGCATACATAGATGTTAGCCACAAGGAGGGAGAGCTGTTTTCAGACAATTAACATGAGTCAAATACTTTGAAGATGGTTCTCTTAGAAAAGAAGCACAATGAGCGAGTAGAAGTAACAACCATAATTAATGGTTTTAGTGATGGGCAATATTGTCTCTAGTCAGATCACATTTTTTTGTTTTGATGGTAGGAATCACCTTATTTTGCCACTGTAACATTTATTTAATTTCAGTTAGTGCAACCCAGGTTACAGTAAACAATATATATGTAGAGACCCCTATGGGGATCTTCACTGAAGAGGTGGCCTAGTGTTAGGACCCATCAGTGTAGGTATGGAAAGAGCATACCATTTTGCCACAGCACCCCCTTTTGAGGCTGCTGCAGTGGTAGATGCCTGCCTATTGAAAAGCAGATGACTCCTGGGTTAGGTGGGGCATATATTTTTGGAAACTGAAGGAGAAGGAGAATAGCCTTTGCTGTAGCATTTTGGAAGAGAAGCATCTAATTTTGTAGTTCCACTCTCCCAATTCTTTTCAGTATAGGAAGCAATTGGATCAGTTTTCTGGCCAACATCCAGTGGCTGGTGACTGTGGTGGACTTGACTTTTGAGTGTTTTGAGTGGAAGTTTGCTTGCCCAGCCCTCTAGCTCAAGTCAAGAGAGGAGTGGGGAAGGAAGGAGGAGGAGGAATTTTTTTCCCTCTGGAGATGATTTTGGATCCTTCAGTCTGAAGGATCATGGTGACAAATGAGGGGAATTTGGGAGAATGAATAGATTCCATCTGGAGAAGGAAGGAGAAAGACTCCACACAGATGCTTTTTTTTTCCAGGAGAGCAAGACAGAAATGTTTGGAGTTTTGGGGTCAATCAGTTGACCACAAGTATTTGGAAGGGGAAACCCATCAGATACAGGAGATCAGTGTCACCCTGAGTAGACTAATATTCGACTCGCAGCAAGAAATACCAAGGGACTGTAGTCACAGATTAATTTTTGGACCAGTTATTGGAGTGAATATGGATGTAACGAGAAGAAAATGTATTTGGTGCCATCTGATTTCCATGAACCAAATCAGGCTGTAAACTTTTTTTTTTTTTTGGAATACCAAATTTGAGAGTTTATTTGGAATGGGAAATCACAGAGACAGGAGACTTTTTGCATAACATCTTGGGCCCTGGAGTATAATCTCCACCTCACCCCATTCAGAGAATCCACTCCAAGGTTTATAGAGACTTCGCCCAGACTAAGCTGTGGCATTGAGCATGACACCCAGCTTCATAGCTAACACTAGTAGAGGGGGCTCCATAGAAAATATACAAAATTCACAAATTAAAAACATCGCCCCATTCTCCCCCGAATAAGTATGCCAGCCATTGTAAACACACCACCAAACCTTCCTGGATCCTCATTTGTGGCCCTGGTTTCCCCAAGGATTGTACAGAGATTTTCCTTTTCATTTTTTAGTGGGAAGTCTTATTTTTCTGTCAGCTTTACAGGATCTGCATCTCTCATATATTTGTGTTTTGCACAATCCCGGGGAGGAAATGCATTTTCTATTTTGGTTTGCTCCGTGTTACACTGCATGTAGAGTCCGGCTTCTTGGGGGTTTCCATTTCAGTTTTTTTGCTGCTCGTCTCTATTTCAGAATTGTGGTCAGTTGTGCTGTTTCTCAGTTAAAATGTATTTAAAGAAATGTAGTCCCTCCTAGAACTCTGAAAAAGACCATTCAGCTACTCACTATTGATGTCCTCATCACCCTGCTCTTCCTCTGTGGAGTCCTTTCTATCTGCTTTTTGTGGGGGTCAGACCTGGCAAATATCTGAAATGGATTCCACAGCTCAACATTGTTTTGTTGTTAACATGCACCAGCAACAGGTACACAAGTTTCTTTCAATTGAACTGAGATAGGCAAGAGTTGCAAACTAAATGCCTATTTAATTTTGAATATTTGTATTTTTTTTAAATTACTCCTTAGCCTTGTTCCTTCATTCCTTGTTAAGAACTTATTTACAGAACATGCATATCTGTGCATCAATATACATGGGAGTTATTTATGGTGATATTATTAGATTATAAATGTATAGGTCAGGTCTCCTTTTTATAGGTCGTCAAGGTATGATTTCTATTTGAAAGGTGAAATAACCTAATACATTAATCAAAAATAGCAAAATGTTAAGAATTAACATTTAATAGTACTTAATAGTACCATTTTCACTTTTGCTTGTCTGCTGCTTATGAAATACAGATACTTTTATTCATGCTCAGATGTCACTTTGGGCAGCTTTTACAAGAGGCAGTGTGTACGTGTTTACAAAGATTGGACCTGATTATGAAAAATGTTCCCCTCTTCCCCCGCCATGGTCATAAAATAAGGAGAAATCATTTTGTAACTCCATCTCTTTATTTCCAGAACCAAGATAGTTTAAAAGAATATTCAGAGGGTAAAATCTCCCAGCTTTTCACACTGTAGGACACCATGCAGTCTTTGGAAAGTCAGAAGAAGAGTCTAAGCAAGGAGAATCTATTTATTAAATGGCTGAGGCATTATTTAAAGGATTATTTTAGTTAGTTTTATTTTTTTATTTTTTCACATACCATTTGTTTCTGATTAGAATTTTTAGCAATGTTATATTACAGTGATCCATTTGTAAAACAGAACTTTGGTTAGGATAAACCAGAATCTGGTCCTCCAAATTAACTTGTATAGAGGTTTTGTGATGGCAATTAAATTCTACCAAGACAAACCTGTTGTAAAAGAGACAGATCTGTTAGGTTGTATGTTGAGGTGTCAAGGTATTCACTGCCTCTGGGGCCGATGCCATAATTGAGCACAGAAAACGGGCGCTCAGGGTTGTGTGCCCGTTCTCCTAACGTGCGCCCAGCCCCCTCTCCTGGGTGTGCGATTCAATATTTAAATGAAGGGTCGCGCTAAAAAGGAGGCACTAGGGAAAAATATGCCCCCAGGATCATGTATTTTGTGTGTGTACTGGGTGTCCAGAATGTTTTTTAACTTTTTTTTTTTTTTTTAACTAAATACTGCTTTATTTGGTTCCTCCTGCTTAGTATCGTGACATAGAAACATAGAAATGATGGCAGAAAAAGACCAATCGGCCCATCCAGTCTGCCCAACAAGCTTCCACACTTATTTTCCCATCCTTATCTGTTTCATCAACCACCAAGTTCAGAGCCCTTGTTGGTAACTGATTCAAATTTCCTGCCATCCCCTGTCATTGATGCAGAGAGTAATGTTGGAGTTGCATCAAAGGTGAGCATAAGGCTTAATGGTTAAGGGTAGTAACCACCGCATCAAGCAAGTTACCCCGATGTTTATTTACCCAGACTGCAAAGATTCAATACCTTGTTGGATGTTGTCTGAATGTAAAACCTGTTTCCATATTTCCCCCTACCGTTGAAGCAAAGAGCAGTGCTGTATATGTATTCAAAGTGATGTATCAGGCTTAATTGATTTAGGGTACTATCCACCGTAATAAGCAAGCTACCCCCACGCTTATTTGTTTACCCAGATTGTGAAGTTCAGTCCTTGTTGGTTGTCTGAATGCAAATCCTGTTTTCCACATTTCCCCCTGCCATAGAAGCAGAGAGCGACTCTGTATATGCATTCATAGTGATGTATCAGGCTTAATTGGTTTAGGGTAGTAACCGCCGTAATAAGCAAGCTACCCCCACGCTTATTTGTTTACCCAGATTGTGAAGTTCAGTCCTTGTTGGTTGTTATCTGAATGCAAATCCTCTTTTCCACATTTCCCCTTGCCACTGAAGCAGAGAGCAGTGTTGGAGTTGCGAAGGCTTATTAAGTAAAGGTAGTAATCATCAGGTAGTAGCCTCCACTCCAGTACGATACTATTAGGAGGAATCACAGCAGGATTTTTCTTTTTTTTTTTTTTCCAGTGCACCCTTGAGTGTGGCATATCTTTATGCCAGTCCCAGGCTGGCGTAAAATTTGCTGCGTTGCCAATGTCTGCATGGAAAATGTATTGGATGACGGGGATTAGCTAATAGCCTCATCTTCATGAATTTACATGTAATGAGTGCTATTAGCTACGTGGTGATTTGGACGTGCATTTTGGACATGCTAATTCCCGTATTGGATCGGGTGTTATGGACGTGCGTCCAAAACGCGTGTCCAATCGTGTGTTAAGCCGTGCGCAGCAGCTAGCGCATGATATTGCATTGGCTCCTTTGTGAGCAAATGACCTGCAGCTGCAAACTCCTGAGGCTTCTCTCAGGCTATGCTACATGGGGGAGATGCTTGACCATGCAGTAACAAGGGACCTCCAGTCTCTTCATTCCCTTGATTGAAGGGACAGGAGTGAAATGGGGAGAAGCCCCCTTCTGAAAGCAAATATTTAGTTGAGTCCCAGATTTATAAAAGGAAAAGATGCATTTGCTTTGTCTCTAGAACAGGAATGGCCAACTTTAGCCAGCCTGGGAAGAAAGCTGCTATTTTGCAGAATTTGGAAAGGCTACAGCTAACATTTGGACCACAAAGCTTGTGCGTCCCAAATGTTCCCATGACATGAAGATTCACTATTCCTCCTAACATTTCTAAGCGCAGTTTCTCTCTTACACTGTCGCAGCACCTCCCTCCTCTGGTGGCAGCCTCTTTTACCCTGCGGAAACCAAGCTCTCCTTCCCCTCTGATAGGGACGCTCCCCTTCTATGCTGTGATTCTTAAGCCTGCTCCTCTGGGCAGTGCTGCTTCTCCTCTGTACAGTGTTGGCTGCTCTTTGCCTCTGCTGCTAGCAGTGCCACACATTCTCTCTGTCTGCAGATCCGCGCTCCTCCCACACACCGCCCGTGGTGGCAGGCCATGGACCACCTAAAGCTGTTGCGAGGACCCTAGAATAAGATCTGTGTTGGTGCTCCACCTGTTCCGAGCTGTTTAGTAACCAAATATCTGGATAGAGCCTTAGGCCAGTCCTGGAATTTTTGCTCCTCTGCCATATGTGCCTTTCCAACTGTAGTACGGTGTTGAAAGGGAGAAGCAGGATAGAGGAGTACCGCAATGCAATGAGATGCACATTTTAAAACCAAGACTGGCCCAAAGCTTCCTTCCAGAAATTGGCTGATTTGGAAGCTGTCTCTGTGTCAAGGCATTCTTTATGTTCTATTTTTGCATCTGTAATTATTTGGTCTGTAGATATATGGTCAAAAGCAGAGCTTTGCTATTTGTCAGCATAGTTTTCGAAAACCAGGCCTTTTGTTCTCTCAGAGTTTTCCGTGTCTGGGTCTGAAGGAAAAAACAAAATTTCCTTAGCCTGCCACTGTGCATCTGTAGTGTGTGTGTGTGTGTGTGTGTGTGTATGTGTCTGAGAATGACTCAGAAAGAACTCTCAAAATATTCCCAGATGTTCATTAGTTTCAATGTATTTTTTCTGTTGGTAAAAATGAAATTGGATGTTAAAAACCTATTACAACAATGAGCGTGGCTGATCTAGAAGAGAACGTGTGAGGGAGTGCAAGTGTTCTGTGGACGTGCGTCCCCTGGCCCACTGAAGGTACTGTGATGTATGCTCAAGGTTATTAATATTTTTTATTAAAAAGTACATGGTCACAGATTACCAACTGTGATTCCTAGCAATCGATTCTTTATTGATTTTTTTTTTTTTTTTAGTTTACTTGGGTACTAAAAAGGCGTGGACTTTCCACAGAGGTAAAGAATAAAAAATAAACTAACCTGGGGTCTCCCAAATACCATATATGATAAACTATATTCAGAGCTGATAAATGAAATTGTTTTACTTTCTACCTTCCAAAAACAAATATGCTGGTTTAGAAATGAGCCACATATCTGTGATCTTTCAGTACAATGGAGGATATTGTTATATAGTGACCTGTTTCTTGGGTTCTTAGTGTTGTAATCTATGACAGTGAACCACAAGAACATAAGATATGCCATATTGGGTCAGACCAAGGGTCTATCAAGCCCAGTATCCTAACTCCAAAGTCACAAGTACCCAAACATTAAATAGATTCCAAGCTGCAAATACTGGTAACAAGCAGTGGCTATTCCCTATTGATTAATAGCAGTTTAAGGACTTCTCCTTCAGGAACTTATCCAAACTTTTTTAAACCCAGCTACACTAACTGTCTTGACCATATCCTCTGGCAATGAATTCCAGAGCTTAATTGTGCATTGAGTGAAAAAGGGTTTTCTCCGATTTTTTTTAATGTGCTACTTGCTAACTTTATGGAGAGCCCCCTAGTCCTTCTGTTATCTGAAAGAGTAAATAATCGATTCACATTTACTTGTTCAAGTCTTTTCATGTTTTTATAGAACACTGTCATATCCCTCCTTGGCCGTCTCTTCTCCAAGCTGAACAGCCCTAACCTCTTTAGCCTTCCTTCATAGGGGAGCCTTCCATGCCCTCTATCAATTTGGTCGCCCTTCTCTCTACTTTCTCCAGTGCAGCTATATCTTTTATTGAGATGCAGCGACTGGAATTGCACACAGTTTTCAAGGTGCGGTCTCACCATGAAAGCGATACAGAGGCATTATGACATCCACCGTTTTCTTCGCCATTCCCTTCCTAATAATTCCTAAGATTCTGTTTGCTTTTTTTGACCGCCGCAGCACACTGAGCCGACAATTTAAATGTATTTTCCATTATGACGCCTAGATCTCTTTCCTGGGTGGTAGCTCCTAATATAGAACCTAACATCGCTTAATTACAGCAAGGGTTATTTTTCCCTATATGCAACACCTTGCACTTGTCCACATTAAATTTAATTTGGACACCCAATCTTCCAGTCTTACAAGGTCCTCCTGCAATTTATCTCAATCCGCTTGTGATTTAACTACTCTGAATAATTTAGTGTCTACATATTTGATCACCTCACTTATCGTACCTTTTTCCAGATCATTATAAATATATTAAAAAGCATCAGTCCCAGTACAGATCACTGAGGCACTCCACTACCTTTTTTCACTGTAAAAACAGACCATTTAGTCCTACTCTCTGTTTCCTGTCTTTTAACCAGTTTGCAATCCCCGAAAGGACATCGCCTCCTATCCCCTGACTTTTTAGTTTTCTTAGAAGCCTTTCATAAGGGACTTTGTCAAATGCCTTCTGAAAATCCAAATTCACTACATGTACCGGTTCACCTTTATCCACATGTTTATTCATCCCTGAAAAAAAATATAGCAGATTTGTGAGGCAAGACTTCCATTGGGTAAATCCATGCTGGCTATGTCCCATTAAATCATGTCTGTCTAAATGTTCTGTGATTTTCTTCTTTATAACAGTTTCCATGATTTTTTCCGGCACTGAAGTCAGGCTTACCAGTCTATAGTTTCCCGGATCACCTCTGGAGCCCTTTTTAAATATCGGGATTACATTAGCCACCTTCCAGTCTTCAGGTGCAATGGATGATTTTAATGATTGGTTACTAATTATTTGTAATAGTTCTGAAATTTCATTTTTGAGTTCTTTCAGAACCTGGGATGTAAACATTCCGGTCTAGGTGATTTACTACTCTTCAGTTTGTCAATCTTCCAGGTTCATCGTGATTTGATTCAGGTCATCAGAATCATCATACCTAATAACTGTCTCCAAAACAGGTATCTCCCCAACATCCTCATCTGTAACCACCAAAGCAAAGAATTAATTTAGTCTTTCCACGATGGTCTTATCTTCTCTAAGTGCCCTTTAACCCCTCGATTGTCTAACAGTCCAACTGACTCCCTCGTAGGCTTCCTGTTTTGGATATATTTTAAAAAGTTTTTATTATGAGTTTTTGCCTCTACAGTCAACTTCTTTTTCAAATTATCTCTTAGGCTGTCTTATCAATATTCTACATTTATTTTGCCAATGCTTATACTTTTTCCTATTTTCTTCAGATAGATCCTTCTTCCAATTTTTGAAGGAAGATCTTTTGGCTAAAATAGCCTCTTTTCACCTCACCTTTAACTATGCTGGCAATTGTTTGGCCTTCTGTCCACCTTTCTTAATGCTTGGAGTACATCTGAATTGTGCTTCTGAGATGGTGTTTTTTAACAATGTCTATGCCTTTTTTACACTCAACCTTTGTAACTGCACCTTTCAGTGTTTTTTAACTATTTTTTTTTTACATTAGGGATAAATACCAAGATGAGGCATGGAGTTTATGATCACAATATTTTTCCCCATTGTAGTTTAAATTAATTTTGCATTGAAATGAAAGCTCTCACATGCACCAGAGGAGCAATCAAACTCTCCCTCACCAGCAGCTTTAGTGGACACAGCTTGGTTTTCACTTAATGACTTCCTCCTGCTCTTCCAAGCTTTCTTCTCCATCAGAACTAACCTGGGCGGGCTGAGTCTGAAATATGAAGTCTGTACATGCTGGGGTCCCCTAATGAGTAACTTTACTTCTGCTATGGACGGCGTGTAAATAATAAAATAAAAATTAGGCTGATCAGCGGGGTTTAAATGGTCAGGCCTAATAGAGTAAAAGGGAGGCAAGTTAGCTAGGGGGTTTAGGAAGTCCTGTCTTTTACTGGGGCAAACTGGTAATGAACTGGGGAAATAGGTAATTGCATTGGCATGCGTATTTACTAAACTCCGCTCACTTACACGAGTGAGGTGGCATTTGCATGCACATGTAGGCTTCAATATAAAAGTTGTGCACACATGTACACACATATAGCTGATTTTATAACAGGCGCAAATATATGTGCATATGTTATAAAATTGCCGTGTCCATGTGTGCGAGCGGTAAATGTGCACATGCGTGCAGGTCTTAAAATTAACCTGTATGTGAGAGAGACTTGTACCAAATGCCATATTTCAGATTTGAACTATTTCTTCAGAAAAGTTGTTTTCAAACACCAATTTTGTTTACTGACACTAAAGAGACAGACATATACCGCCTAAGACCTTGGAGATTTATCGTTTCCCCACTTATGGAGCACCCTCCAGTTGGGGGTGAGAAAGAAAATTGTTACTAGAGACTTAACCCTAGTGTTCTTGTGTACCCTGTGACTCAGAGTAGACACAGAGTACAGGGGTTACACTTAGGTATTAAATCTAGGAGAGGCTATGATTATAAGGCTTCAGGGAGGTCGAGTGAGGAATAACGTACAAGAACATTTTTTCACGGAGAGAATGGTGAATGCATGGAACAACTTTCTAGGTATCTGTGGTAGTAGCAGGAATGATAATGAATTCAAAAATGTATGGGAGAAGAACACAGGGTCTTGAGTTGTGGAGAAACAAGGGAAAAGTCAGAGATGATGTAGGGTCTGGCATTACAGTACATAGGGGAAAGTGGACAAACAAGAGGGTCCTTGTGATCTCCAATTGGGTTCCGTGCCTTTGCATTACTTTTTAAGAAACCTGTCCCTGTCCAGCATATGTCTTAATGCATGTTCTTGATGGTTTCACTAGTGCCCCCTCAGCCTGGCATAATTCAAGCAGGAAGTGAGTGCAGAGTCTTGGGCTGACCAGAGATTGATTTAATTCACTCATGTCTCAGTGCTGAAATCATCCCGCAGATTTAAGTGGGTCCAGTAGGTCCCGTTAAGGGGGGCTGTTTTCTAACTGCTCGCAGTGCTGCATACCTCGCTGATGTCTTTCCACCAATTTTCAACATGAAACCTCATGCACGCTTTCACTTTCAGAATAGCTGTGGGTACAGAGCACCTGAAGAGAGTTGTAGCTGGTTTTCCCTGTGGGTACTTTTTTACATGGAAAATAAGATGCGTGGATATAAAAATGCCAATTATGTGCATTGTTATCCTCTCCCCACCTAAACACACTGCCTTCTGATGCAGCTAAAAGTGCAGGCGCTGTGGAACCCCCGTGCGTGACAGCCCTGTTACCTGGGAAATTTTGAAATGCTGTGTACCCATGTAAGAGGCTATTTAGCTGGATAAAAGGGGCTTTCTGAAAACTGCTTACCCTGTGTGCAGGTTAATTACATGCAAGGAGCGACCAGCCACTAGCTGGCGGGATTCAGGACCCATTATTGCAAGGTTACAGTAGGATCCCTGGTGCATGGCCCACATCCCAGGACCATCATTGCAATGACCAGACTAGGTCTGTTGAGTGAGAGCATAAAACAAGGGAAAAATCCCCAGGTAGTTGTGAATAAAGGATCATGGCATCCATATCCCAGCCCTGGTTCCAACTGAGCTGAAAGTGCAAAGGAAACTGCTGGATCAAAAAATATAGGTGCTCCACAAACTTACAAAACCTTCGGAGTTTGTCTGTAAAGCTGATAATCCATAAAGACAAACATTTTGAACAAGAAACATATTTGATCAAGATAATTCTTTAGCTGGAGTTTCCTGTGTGCATGGAAACATGACGGCATGAAAAAGACCCATCCCACTTATCTCGCCCTTATAATTTCTATCACTCCCTCGGCAGTCCTCTACATTTATCCCATGCTTACTTGAATTCAGATACTGTTTTTGCTCCACCACCTCACTGGGAGGCTTTTCCATGCATCCACTACTCTCTGTCTAAAAAAATATATATTTCCTAATATTACTCCTGAATCTACCTCTTTCACTCTCTGTTATCTTTGCTATTTTGGCTTTCTTCTAGGGTGTACATGTTTAGGTCTTTAAGTCTATCCCCATATAAACAAGATTTATTTATTTATTTATTGATGGCAGAAAAAGTCTGTATGGTCCATCTAGTCTGCTCATCCACCCAATTATTTTATGCTTTAGAATGAAGACCACTGATCATTTTAGTAGCAGCCCTTGGACTGATTCCAACCAGTTTATATCCTTATGAAGATGCAGTCTCCAGAATTGTACATAGTATTCCAAATGAGGTCTCACCAGGGACTTATACAAGGGCAATGTAATCTTCCTTTTTCTGTTGACCATTACTCTCCCTATGCAGCTAAGCATCATTCTGGATTTTGCCGTTGCTTTATGCACCTATTTGGCCACCTTAAGATCATAAGATACTGTTATCCCCAGATCCTGCTCTTCTGTGGTGCTTAGAAGATGTTTGCTTCCAATGCTGTACCTCTCTCTTGGATTTTTGCTGCCTAAATTAATTACTCTGTATTTTTTAGCATTAAAATATAAGCTACCGGTCTCTAGACCATTTCTCAAGCTTCACTAGATCCCTCCTAATGTTTTCCACACCTTCATGGCCGTCTACTCTATTGCAGATTTTGGTATCATTGGCAAAAAAGCAAACCTTTCCCGACAATCCTTCCTCTGTTGCTCATGAAAACGTTGAAAAGAACCGGTCCCTGGACTGATTCCTGAGGCACAGCACTAGAAATTCCCATCTCCTCAAAGTAAACTCCATTTACCACTAGCCTTTGTCACCTCCCACGCAGCCAGTTTCTAACCCAGTCACTTATAGGTTCCATACCAAGGACACTCACTTTATTTATAAGTCTTCTGTGTGGAACAGTGTCAAAGGCCTTATTGAAATCCAAGAATCTAGCTATCTCCCATGATCCAACTGTTCACCCAGTCAAAGAAATTGAATGGATTCGTCTGACAGATTTACTCTAGTAAAACCATGCTGTCTCAGGTCATGCAGTTCATTGGATACCAGAAACTGCATTATCCTCTGTTTTAGCAGTGATTCCATTAATTTCTCACCACAGACTAACTGGCCTATAGTTCCTAGCCTCCTTACTTCCACTTTTATGAATATGAACCACTTCTGCCCCCTCCAATTCTCTGAAATTACCTCTGACTCTAAAGAAGCATTGAAAAAGTCAGCCAGTGGAGCTGCCAGGACTTGTCTACGTTCCCTCAATATCCTTGGATATATCACATCCAGCCTCATCACCTTATCTATTTTAAGTTTAATTAGCTCCTTACAAACACACTCTTCTGAAAATTAATTGAGTTTTACCTCACCTCTAATCTTTTTTTGTGTTCATTTTATGTGATCCTGTTCCAGGACCTTCCACAGTGAACACCGAACAGAAATATTTGTTAAGCAATTTTGATTTTTCCTCATCAGCCTCTCTATATTTCTTCCCTTCACCTCTGAGTCTCTCAATGTCACTTTTGCACTTCCTTCTATCAATAACATAGCTAAAAAAAAAGTCTTGCACTTCCATTTTACTGTATTTGCTCATTTTTCTTTGGTTTGAATTTTTGCATTCCTGATTACTTTCCCAGCTCCACTTAGCTTTTCCAGATATTGTTGCCTGTCTTCTACTTTCTGTGAGGTATTGTATCTGAATAAGTATGCAAATCGCAACCCCACCAATTTGCTTCTAGTTATTGATGGCTATGCTCAAGTTTTCAAATCTCTCCTGCCTCCTTTGCTTAGGAGATGGGGTGGGGAGAGATAGTGCTAGGTACTTGGAACTTGGAGAGGGAATGGTATTTGACAGTTCTGGTCACCACATCTTAAAAAAGATGTGGTGACCAGAATTAGAAAAGGTACAGAGGGATGACCAAAATGATAAAGAGGATGGAACAATTCCCCTATGAAGAAAGGCTAAAGAGGTTAGGACTCTTCAGCTTGGAGAAGAGACAACTGAGGGGAGATATGATGGAGGTCTTTAAAATGAGTGGAATGGAACGAGCAAATGTTAATCAGTTTACTCTTTCAAAAAGTACAAAGACTAGAGGCCACACAATGAAGTTACTAGATAATACATTTAAAAGTAATGAGAAAATATTTTTTCCCTAATGCACAATTAAGCTCTGGAATTCATTGCCAGAGGGTGTGGTGAAAGCTGTTAATGTAGCTGCGATTAAAAAAGGTTTGGACAAGTTCCAGGAAGAAAAGTCCATTAACTATTATTAAGGTAGAGTTGCAGAAATCTACTGCTTATTCTTGGGATAAGCAGCTTGGAATCTATCTACCCCCTTGGGATGCTGCCAGGTAATTGTGTCCTGGATTGGCCACTATTGGAAACAGGATACTGGGCTTGATGGACCTTTAGTCTGACCCAGTATGGCAAGTTTTATGTTCTTATGAACAATTAGTGCTATGTTCCATAATTACAGGACTAGGATGAACCTGGCACCTTCTCACTGTTTATCCTGCCCCAGGATGTCAGTCTATCCAGTACACCAGCCATCCGTCATCCTAGGCATGGAATGCTTCCCTTCTCCACATCTTTTTTTTGAAGCTAGGATTCCTCAGCTCCTGGCTCCCTGCGTTGGAGGGATGAAGAGGAGCACCTATCCTACTGCTTTCAAAGCCCCTGCTCCAGCAGAGAGGCAATGAGATGTGATCAGAGCTGGCATTGATCCTGAGCTCTGTGACGTGCTCTCCTTCTTCCCCACCACCACCAAGGATCAGTTGTGTTAGGAACAGTGGGTTGTGTACCCCCTCTGCACCTAGCCCTTCTGTGCCGGGTCCGGTGGACCACTCCACGTGCACGTGAGATGTCCCAGGCCAAAGCATTCTTTCACAGGAGGGTGGTCTGGGCAGCATGCATCCTCCTCCCCCCTCCGACTGCTCTCAGTAATGATCTTTCTGCAGATTCACGTATGGAATTCAATGTTAGAACTTTTTACTTTGTCTAAAAAAATCAAGTTTAGTTATCATTTTGGCGTGCGACCAGGCCCATTGCTGATGCTAGCAGGGCCTATCTGAGGAGCTCAGTAAACCATCCAGTTGGTAGTAGCATTGAGAGAGGCTGGGTGAGCCACATAAGGGAAGGATGTTGGGTTCTATATGGGAATTTGCATGTGCATCTGCCTGGGGTGGATGGGCTGCTTCTGGGCAGACTGGATGAACTCTTTTGCAAAAACTTTCTGTTACTAAGTATATCTGCACAAAGGAATGAAAATTCCATTCCAAACATGCTCCTTCAGCGACATTAATGATATGCACAGTCCTGGGTGTTGTATCCATTGCAATCCCTAACATAAGATGTGGTCCTTCAGGACCCATAATTTTAAATGCTTGTGGTTTAACAGGCTGTTGACAAAACTGCACTACCTAGGCATAATCTGGGAATGCCAAGCCTCCTGAATATCCGGTCTGCTCTGCTTACTGCAGATATTTACTTTCAAAACATGGAGTAAAGTTTCCTGGCACCTTAAAATGAAGTGCCCTGGAGCGATAGCAGTTGCAAGCAGGCAAAGGTTGACATGGCAGCGGTGGATAGTTAGCTTTGGTGTTGATCAGGTGCTGCTTTGTACTTGCAGATGAAAGGCGCAGAGGACTGCAGCTTCTTGGCTGCCTCAGTGAAATTCAAGTGCTGTGTCAATTCTCCAGGTTTGCTTTGCACCAGCGAGCCGCAGACAAGGGTGGAGCTCTGGCCCTTGCTTGTAGAGCATTTTTCACTCGAGTGTGTGTCTGAACAGGTCCATTCACCCTTAAGGTAATGTCAAGCACATTCCATCCCTGAACACTCTTTTTACTGCAGGTTTGCTCTCAGAATCCACCACAGAATAAAAGGACTTTTCAAAACCAACTCAGAATATGTTTGATTTTTTTTGGTCAAGTTTAATGGCATGAGGATGATGCACGCTTGGAATAAATGCTCCTTGACATTGCAGTATGGAGTTTCCTGGTTGAGTGGCTATAGCCGTGCTTTAGTTAACGAACTACTTGCAAGTCTGCAGGGGCTCACAGTTTAGAAATCAATCCTTCGTCTGTCTTTCAGCCCAGTTTTGATTGCACCATAGTTGAAACCCCTTAAATTTGTGGTTCAATCAGATTTGCTTATAAAACAAATAGAACAGCAAGCAAGCTTTCTGGCTTGCTCAGAATATTGACTTTCCCGTGTCTTAGCTGGATTGCTTTTGCCTTTGGTCTAATTAAAGGGTCTCTTGTTTTTGGTGTGATGGGGTTCCACTTGGTGGAGGAGTAGCCTAGAGGATAGAGCAGCTTGCTTTAAACTGAAGAAACCAGGGTTTAAATCCCACTGCTGCTCCTTGGGACCTTGGGCAAGTCGCTTTACTCTCTGTTGTCTCAGGTACAAATTTGGAAGATCGTGAGCCTTCTTGAGGACAGAGAAATACCCACAGTACCTGAAAGTAATCCACTTTGAAAAGCTGAATAGAAATTAGAAAAGAAAAGTTGCTGTGTTTTCATGAGCATATTTCATCTACTGGGCCTGATTTTCAAAAGAATTTATGTATATAAAACTCAGTTTTATCCGTACGAATCGGCTTTTGAAAATTGCCTGGGGGGGGGGGGGGTGGAAGGGTGGGGGTTGTGTGCATAAAAGTACACACAGATGGGATTCCACATGTACTTTTGTGTGCACTAGAAAGAAGCGTTCCAGGGCGTGGAGTTGGAGCAGGAAACGTATTTGCTTTTGATTTTGGATAGTGTGCATGGAATTGTATATGTGGGCACCTGTACAGCTGATCATAAGAACAAAAGAAATTGCCATGCTGGGTCAGACCAAGGGTCCATCAAGCCCAGCATCCTGTATCCAACAGAGGCCAAACCAGGTCACAAGAACCTGGCAATTACCCAAACACCAAGAAGATCCCATGCTACTGATGCAATTAATAGCAGTGGCTATTTCCTAAGTAAACTTGATTAATAGCAGTTAATGGACTTCTCCAAGAACTTATCCAAACCTTTTTTAAACATAGCTACACTAACCACATCCTCTGGCAACAAATTCCAGAGCTTTATTGTGCATTGAGTGAAAAAGAATTTTCTCCGATTAGTCTTAAATGTGCTACTTGCTAACTTCATGGAATGCCCCTATGTCCTTCTATTATCCGAAAGTATAAATAACCGATTCACTGAACTGTGAAATGATTATAGTTCAAATACGGTAGTATTAAGGTTAATTTATCCAGTGCTAGCAGATCTATCATCCCTAGCAGGCTTGCGTGCAGATGCTGCGCTGGTTTCCGTGTACACCTGCTAATCTTCAAAGTGGACTTGCATGCCTACGTCCCCTTTGAAAATCAGGGCTCAAGTCTTTCGGGGTATTTCTACATAAGGAACTGAGCCCAACGTGAGCGCTTATAACATTAGCCTCACTATATTTAATTACAGCCATGCTTCTTGTTAAAAAGAAGAAATTGGAAAGAAAAGCTCCTCCTTCCCTAGTGTTCACCCTTCCAGTGTCTATGCCGTGTTCACGCTTTGCATTTCTCCTCTCAGTCCCTATCTGCACCTGCTGAAAGTCAGCATATAACTGCGCCCCCAGTTTAATTAGATTCAGAATGGTGGACAGGAGGAGCTTTCAAAAGACTTGGAAGCTGCATGTCTTCCTCGGGAGTGAAATAGGAATCTGAATGAACAAGAAGGCTCTCTCAGCGGGTTTTGTTTAACTGCCAATGCAATTACCTATAAGAGAGGTTGCTAGCGCTGGGGCATGAAAGGATCGCTTCAGACTAGCTGGCTGAAGAAAGTCAGCCAAGTGGAAATGGTGTAGAGCATCACATTTCTAGTAGGATAAAATACCGTGTCAATAAAAACGTTCCTTTTTAAGTATGTGTCTCCCGCACCCGTCTACCTTCTCCCTCTTTCTCCGCCCTTTCAGCATGAGCCTGGTTGTAGAGATACCCCATGACAGCTTGTCTCCCTGATAGGCTTAGCAGGGCCTTGGAAAGTCACCAGGGAAGGAAGGGATGGGATAGGGAAATACTAGTAGGACTGGCCTCAGAAAATTGAGGTCCCTAGAGCAGGAACTAGGTTTCATGGACATCAACCATATACTCACAGAAGAGGCTGGAGGCGATTTAATGAAACAGGAACTTTTACTGTTAACACAATACAACTTCACTCTGCAAGCTTCTCCGGGTAGCCTCCTCTTTATTTTTATGCACATTTCCCATAGCACCACCTAGCGGGGGCCTTCTGAATTGCACAGCACCCACTTGCAAGTTTACTTTTTCTTAAGTTCTGTTGCAGAAATGTTATTGATTTTTATTTGTTATGATGTCACTTTTTTTTTTATTTAAATGTATTGTATTTTATGTTGAAGATTGTACCCCACTTAGAACAAAGTATAGTGTACAATGCGGGCTGTACATAAATGTTATACACATGAATCTGATTTCAAGACCATGCATGTCTTTTTATTTTCTGCCATTCAAATTAATCAGCCCTGCTGTTTTCCTGTTCAAAATTGTAATTTTGTAATTAAAGCGGCAACGTTTAAACTGCATTAGAACAAAATCTATGGGTATATTTTCTAGGGGTGGGCACCAGCATTTTTTTCATTTAGTTTGTTTGTTTAAAATGAAAAACTGAAACAAAAGGCATTTTAAAAATTAGAAAAAACCCCAAAAGGAAAACCAAAGCAAAAATATTGGGCCCTGTTGGGAGGCAAAACTCCCAAACCCCCAGCCTGGCCTCCCCTCCGTTCCCTCCAGCCTCTCTAACCCTCTTAGTATTATTTTCTTTCTTCATGCAGCAGGAGCAATCCCCAATCGCTCTTAGCTTGCCAGTGATAAGCTTACAAATGGCACTGGAGGCCGAAGCTGGTGCACTTTATATTTTGTCTATACAAAATGGTGCCAGTCCAGGATCGCTGCTAAAACCTGAGGATAGTGCAGGTTCTGGAATCGAACAGATTATAAGATCTGAGGCAGCATGGTTTTATCAGAGGTCAAATGAATCTGATCAATTTCTTTGACTGGGTAAGCAGAGAGTTAGATCAGGGGAGAGTGCTGGACATTATGTACTTGGATTTCAGCAAGGCCTTTGACACAATTCTGCTTTGAAAGCTTATAAATAAATTGAGCGTCCTTGGTATGACTAGAGTGACCGACTGGGTTAGAAACTGGCGAAGTGGTTGCCGAGTGGTAAATGGCGTTCGCTCTGAGGAGAAGGGCATTACTAGCAGTGTACTATGGGCTCAGACTTCTCTGAGGAGAAGGGCATTACTAGCAGTGTACATATGGGCTCAGACTTAAAGTTCTAGTGTATACCCTACTAGAGGATAGATGATACAGTGGAGATATGATAGAGGCATTTAAATACGTCTGAGGTATTGATGCACAGGAGGTGAGTCCCGTTCAATAGAAAGGAGACTCTGGAACGAGATGTTATGGGATGAGGATGAGAGTGGTCTAAGGCAGTGGTTTTCCAACTGGTGGGTTGCGAGGCTCTGGGAGGTGAGTCGCAGGGCCAGCAGATGTCTGCCTCCTTATCAGCCCGGATGGGAGTTGGTTGACCTCTCTTACATTGGGCCTAATAGGAGGCTACTCTCACTTCCTTCTCTTTCTGGCCCAGTGGGAGGCTGTTACCTCCTTTACCCAGATCAGAGTGAGACATTGCCAGCTCCTGCTCTTCTGGGCCTGGTGAGAAGCAGAATCTATCTTCCCCTGCTGAGTCTGGGAGTGATGCTGCTGATGATCTCTTCACCCTGTGCAGGGTGGGGGAATGGAGGATGGGGATGCTGGGAAGATGAAGGTGGAACTGAGATGGAGTGTGGCTGCTGAGCAGGAAAGGGTGGGAATCGGGGTAGCTGGGCAGGGAGGGAGATGGGATGAAGGGGCTAGGGAGAGTCAAGCAGGGGAGAGGGAGAGCACAGAGAAGAGGATGTGGGGGGTCAGGAATGCTGGGCAGGGATATGAGTGTGAGCTGATGATTGAAAGGGAATAATTGGGAAAAGGGAAGGATGATGGAAGCATGGAAGGGGAGTGACAGGGTACAAGAGCCGTAATATGTCAGTTTTGGGAATGTGCATTTCTATCTTTGTACTTTGCTTAGTGTAGGAGGATATGTATTTCTGTTTCTAGCTCTCCAGTTTTGCACTGCATGCAGAGTGGCTTTTTGAGGTTTCCATTCCAGTTTTTGCCTCCTCATTTGTAATTTGTGGTCTTTTATTCTGTATTTGGTAAAGGCTGGATCTGTATCTGTGACTGAGGTGAGGTGTTTGTATCAATCTTCTTTGTTACGCTTTCTCATTCTCAATAGGACATGCATTGGTGCTGCACTGCTGCCTTTTCATAGGAAGGGGGTATTGCTGTTTGAGTTCTTGGAGTTAGTGTTGCAATGGTATGGAAGGTTTGCCAAGCCAAACCTGCAACAAAAGAGCAACACCTCCCATAAAATAATAATAAAAAAAAAAATTATAATGCAGGGAAAAAAGTAAAAAAAATATATATATTAAAAAGTCAAAAAATATATATTAAAAAGTCTGTACTATTGTTTGTATTTTATTTCATTACTAATAAAGGAAAATGGTATCAAAGTATTAGATGTAAATGTTTTAATCCACTGTCTCTTGCCCGCAATGGGCTTCAAACAGTATGGATATGTAATGTATGGATATGGAGTTTTATATGTAAAGATAAATACCGCTTAGATAGGTGTTCCTAGGTATTAGGAGAGGTTGAAAATTTTGTATGAACACAATCAATAAAAAATCTTTTTTGTACATAGTTATATAATCTATGTCCTCTAGTTGGGTAATATTGTATGATTTAGATAGAGGTACTGCATCATTATTGTCTACCTTCAAACAGTATCAGCATATAAAACACCTTACGTTCAAATCATATACCAAAATTCCTTTGACCAATTAAAAAAACCTTTATTCCAAAAAAAACCTACTTATTAAAACTATATTATAAACTATATTACTAACTATCCTTTTGTGGCATTCTATGTCAAAAATAGAAAATCTATCATTCCATATAAATATAAACCAGCCTATACCAATTTCCTGAGCAGCACTTAAATGGACAGGATGATCACATTTTATCCAACAATTATTTAAACGCTGTACTTAGCTCTATAGCTGTATCGGCTGACTCAAATGAGTAAACTCCACTAGTACCGATTCACCATCTCAACATGACCGTGTTTCGGCATCAAGCAGTGCCATTTGGAGCTAAGCGTCCATTTAACATGCTGATAAGATCGTAATAAACTCCTGAGGAAGGCATTGCTTGATGCCGAAACACGGCCATGTTGAGATGGTGAATCGGTACTAGTGGAGTTTACTCATTTGAGTCAGCCGATACAGCTATAGAGCTAAGTACAGCGTTTAAATAATTGTTGGATAAAATGTGATCATCCTGTCCATTTAAGTGCTGCTCAGGAAATTGGTATAGGCTGGTTTATATTTATATGGAATGATAGATTTTCTATTTTTGACATAGAATGCCACAAAAGGATAGTTAGTAATATAGTTTATAATGTAGTTTTTTTGGAATAAATGTTTTTTTTAATTGGTGAAAGTAATTTTGGTATATGATTTGAACGTAAGGTGTTTTATATGCTGATACTGTTTGAAGCCCATTGCAGGCAAAAGACAGTGGATTAAAATATTTACACCTAATACTCTGATACCGTTTTCCTTTATTAGTAGTGATATAAAATATAAATAATAATAAAGACTTTTTAATATATATTTTTTGACTTTCGAGTCCCTGCACCTCAAATATATATATATATTTTATTTTTTTTTATGGAAGATTTGCTACACATATACTGAGTGGTCTTTTTTTTTTTTCAGGTTTTGTATTTTACAGTGCGCCTGTTAGTAAGGGAGTTTGTGTTTCTGTTACTGAGATAGCACCAGAATCAGAATATTGCTTTTATATAGTGAGTTGTATTTGAAATATCCTAGTTCTGCTCTGCATCCATTGTTTGGGGGCGGGTTCCTGTGGATGCAGAGTATATGTTTACATTTAGCCCTGTGATGGTCAAGTGTTCAGTGTGTCACGCCTGTAAGCATTATCTGCCAGGTGTGTCCCAATAGAAGAAAGGTTGAGAACCACTGCCTTGGGCTATAATCCACAGTGATATCACATGGGATCCAAATGGTACGAAGGAGAACAGGACATCTGAAGAAAGGATGGACAGGAGGAGAAATGTGGGGATTATGGAATCTGATGACGAGAGAAATTCAAAGTAATGTAGAGACCAGGAGAAGTAGCACGCCAAGGTATTTTATCACCTTTAAATCAATGGGAATGTACAAGCCCCTTTTCGGCATTCCAGTAGTAATTATCTGTATTGTCTACAGTTTGGAAGGTCATCCATTTACTGTGTGTTTTTGGGTGGATTACAAGTTTTTTCCTTTTTTAGCTCTACCTTTCATTTGCAGAACCGTTTACCTATTGACGTCACAGACTTGATTCATTTTGGAGGATAGTTTCCTGGGTTTTCATCAGCTATAAGACCCCCTCCAACTCCCTACCTCTAAGACCTATGTCAGTCCTATTGCCCTGTTTATACCATGCACTCCAGTAGCCCCATTAAGCCCATGTAGGTCATCCAGACTGGCAGCTTGGGGCGTTTAATGGTATACTGATAGTCAAGAAAGGAGAAGGGATTTTTGTGCTTCATACCCTCCTCCAAACAAATGGGTAATTACTTCTTGCACAAAGAACAGAGAGAAATCTCTGTGGCACACAGAGAAATTGATGCAACAGTTGTCTCGGAACAATAAACATGGCCTTACAGATCTGAAACACAGTTAGGCACGCACTGCCTGAAGAATAAACAGTAGACTGCTCTTCTATTTAGTGTATACATTGAATGTTTAAATAGAACAGGTTAATGTCACAGAGTGAAGGAAATTAATGGATAAAAATATAAACATAATTTTACATGTTTCAGTTGGAGGGGAAAAGTTTTCAAATATTGCTCAGCCTGTCTTCACTTCCAGAGATGGAGATTGTCACTGCAGCCCCCTGGTAATTGATTACATATATCCCAAGTCTAAAAATTGGTGCTGCCTTTCAGGACTGGACAGACGGTTTCGCATTCCCAGCAGTACTCTTTTATCCCTTTTGCAGTCAGCTAGGATGGAAATTCCCGCCAAATCCTTATTAACACTGTCATGGTGCTCCTTTCTGACCTGGCAGTGGCAGGAGCAGCTGGAGTCACAGCTTGTTAACCCGTTGGCTCATATATGGGCCGCGTACCTATGCCAGCTTCACTGGTTGTCCATACAGCATACGCAATAGAAGTTGGCTGTGATCATGCACAGCCTCCTTTAATAAATGTTTCTTCTCCCTGGATCAGTTCCACTCTTAGGGGTAGATTTTATAAATCTACGCGCGCGCGTACTTTTGTTCTCGCACCAGGCGCGAACAAAAGTACGCCGGATTTTATAAGATACGGGCGTAGCCGCGCGTATCTTATAAAATCTGGGGTCGATGCGTGCAAGGGGGTGCACATTTGTGCAACTTGCGCACGCCGAGCCCTGCGCGCGCTGTTCCCTCCGAGGCCGCTCCAAAATCGGAGCGGCCTCTGAGGGAACTTTCCTTCTACCCCCCCCCCCCCGCACCTTCCCCTCCCTAACCAACCCCCCCGGGCCCTATCTAAACCTTCCCCCTACCTTTGTTGCTAAAGTTACGCCGGCCGGAGGCGCACCATCACCCGACCCGGGGGCTGGTCCGGAGGCCTCGACCATGCCCCCGGGCCGACGCCACGCCCCCGACACCACCCCCCCCAGAACGCCCCAAAATTTGCGCCGCCCACCCGACACGCCCCCTTGCGAAGCCCCGGGACTTATGTGCGTCCTGGGGCTTGCACACGCCGCTGATCCTATGCAAAATAGGCTCGGCGCGCGCAGGGGGGTTTTAAAAGGGTTACGCGCGTACCTTATGCGCGTATCCCTTTTAAAATCCGGCCCTTAAGGTGCAGATTGCACCTAGGACCCTTCGGTCTTCTCGATCCTTGCTGGATGTTCTCCTCCTTTCGCTCAGCTCGTTTGTCGGCGAAGTCATGAGAGGACTTTTAACCATAGCAGGGCAGGTGCTAATGGAATTCACTCCCACTTTCCATACTCTGTTTGAAGGACTGTAAAGAATTCTAAAAAGCACTAAAACCTTCCCTGTTTAAAGCAGCCCTTCCAGCAGTTTGCTAGCTCCCCTTCTTCTTTCTTATCAGGACAGCTGCTGCCTCCTGAATCTCCACTTTTTGCCTCAGGCTGCATGTGGTTTATGTTCTCATGTATTATGTACAATTTGACTATTTTATTATGCATGTAGAGGGTGCAGGAAGTAAGTACTTTTAAATAAGCAAATAAATAAAAACTTGTCTCTCCAAGGTGCCAGTGCTTTCCCCTGACAAGAAAGCAAAATTGGAAACCCTAGCTTTCTTCTGATAGCTTATAAATATATATTTTTTTAACTTACTTCTATTTGGAGACACTCTCTGGCATTATTGCAAAGAATTGAGCAACGTACAATCCTCATTGTATAGCAGTCCTCCCGCAGACCAGCATTAGAGGCCCACAGTAGCAGGCCTGTAAATATTCTCTTGTTTTCTCTCTGAATAAAATGTAAGTTATGAGGTCTGTGAGGCTGCATGGATTCTACCACATAGACACTGCTCACACAGTTGTGTGCATTCTGCTTATCGAAAAACTGTGAGGCAGCGTTGGCTGGAGACATGACAGGGTGACAACTGTCACAGGACTCCAGAATGATTAATCAACCCCAGAACCACTTCAGGCCGGTTCATTCTCACCTGTCACAAGGCAGAGGATTGCACGATATGAAGAGTAAGCGCAGGACTGGGCATGGAAAGGGGGGAGGAAGTAGCACGAAACCTCACCGCTGGTTAGCCGTGGTGTCCAGCTCTTGCCGCTGTCTTTCTCATCCCTCTTCTCCTAAGCCTTTGGAGATCATCTACAGTTCCCAGAGTCCACGCCTCTCCTCCCCCCCCCTCCCCCATACTGCCTTCTGACCAACTCTTTCAGGCCGATGCATTAAGACGCACGTTAAAACGGGTGCTCGTATTGAGTGTCCGTTTTCTGAACACGTGCACAGCCACCTCTCCGGGGCACCCGATGCTATATTTTAATGAGCTGCTGCATTAAAAAAGGACACGCCAGAGAAGAATTATGCGTCCCTAGCGCTGTAATGCATCAGGGGCCCAGGAGATCTGGTTCTGCACCCACAGTTGCCATGGGCGCTCAGTATGAGTGTCTGTTTTATTCCCGCTTCAGGTCGATTTCTGGATACCAAATAAACACGCACAATAGCAGGAGGCAAAATCGACCTGGAGCACGTCTATTGTGTCTGTATATTATGCATCCAGAATTTTTTTTAATCAAGCGGTTACATTATACCTTTACAAGCCGTTAAGCCCGTTAAAACGGGCTACATTACATTTTTTTTTCAGTCCATTTTCTAACACAGCACCCTTCTACACTTTTTCTCCCTCTCTCCCCCTTCCCCTCGTTCACTCCTCCCCTTTCCTCCACTCAGTCTTACTCACCCTCTGTCTCCCACTGCCTTCTTCCCCTCACTCTCACCTCCCTCCCCTTCCCTCAGTCACTCCCACCTCTCTCCCCTTCCCTCAGTCACTCCCCACCCTCTCTCTCAATCCCATCCCCTCCCCCTCAGCCCTCCTCCACTCCCTTTTTCTCTGCTCCACATCTTCTTACCCTTCCACTTACTCACATCCCTGTCTCTCACCTCTCCCTCATTCTCCCGTCAATTCTCCTCTCCCCTCACTCTTCCCCACCCCCCTACCTCCCTCCCACACACTCACCCACTCCTCCCTCCCTCTCACTCAGTCCCCCCCCCCTCCCTCACTCTCCCTCAGTCCCTCCCTCCCCCTTCCTCAGTCCCTCCCCGTCCCTCCCTCCCACTCAGTCCCTCCCTCCCACTCACTCAGTCACTCCCTCCCACTCCCTCCCTCTCACTCAGTCACTCCCTCCCCTCCCTCCCCTCAGTCCGTCCCTCCCTCTCTCTCCTCCCTCCCTCGCTACTGGCTGCCGCCGCTCGCTGCTGCCGCTGCTGCCCGCTGCCACCCGCCGCCGCCATGTTTTTTTTTTCTGACACTGGCTCAGACCGACGTGCTCGCCCGCACATGCGCAGTAGAGCTGCTCTCTACTGCGCATTTGCGGCACGTCGGTCAACCTTCATTTATTAGGTTGATTCTTAAACACCGCAAGCAGTAAGCTTTTAAGAATAAAGGTAGGAACCACACAGGACGCTATTTTTTAAATTTCACCTGAGCCCTTGACTTGCGGATTGATTTTAATGCCAACTCCGGGGCTGGAGTTAAATTTGCTGCATTAAAAAGTGCACGTTGGGTGCCCAGCGACTTTCAGCATTGGGAGGTAATTGGTAATAGCCTCAGCTACATGGAATTTACATGTGATGGGCACCATTGGCTCGGCGGTTGTTTGGACGCGCTAATCTTATTGCATCGGTGCTAGTTTAGCACATCCAAAACATGCATCCAAACATACAAAATCCTGGGCACTGAGCACATTTTATTGCATTGGCTCCTTTGTGTTTCTGTGATGCGGTCCCTTGGTTTGATGCTGGTCTCTCTCTTCTGGAAGCGCACCTAACTGGTTCCGCACCTCTCTTTGTGAACCCAGATAATCATTTATTTGTCCGGGGCAAGTCTCAAGTGTCTTCCCAACCAGGGTCTCAACCCCCCTCTCCGCCTGGTCTCCATAGTCAGACCCTTATCCGAGGAAGCACTGGAAACCCGAGGCTCAACACAATCTTGCTACCTGGTTGTTTCACCAGATAGCGAATTTATAAGTCTTTTAGTCTTGGTCCACAATGTCAGTGAATCAAAACAGAAAAGGGAAGAACAAAATCCCAAAAGAAAATAAACGTCAGCAAACCTTCCTCTTTTCTTTAAAGGGTCAAGATTCCTGATTTGGCCAATCTTTACTGCTCCAAGAGTTCTTTCTACAGGGAGACCTTGTCACCTTCTGAGCCTCTCGAGGGAGACTGACGTATGTCTCCCAAGGATCCCTTTTTATAGGCCCTAGGCCCCTCCCCTGAACTATCCTGATTGGCCCAGTCGTCTGGCCTGCCCCCATCCCACAGCTGCAACTGCTTTCTGAACTCTCTTGGTGGAAGAAACCACTCTCCCTTGGGCTGGTTCTCTTCACCCTTCCTCTTGAGTTTTCCCCGATTTGATTCCATGGTTCTCAGTTTCTGAGCTGGGTGTGGGGGACCCAAAACATGTGAGAAAGCACTGAGGCCCATATAGTAATGACAGTGCTCATGTGTCACTGGTAAGAAGTGGGAGAGAGTGAAAAAGGGCTAAGGGAATGGATGCTGCTTGGGAGAGGGGGATGCTGTGCCAGCAGGGGGAAGAGAGCATGAGGCAAGGGACTGGAGGTAGAGGGTAGAGGGGCAGGGCTGCTGGGCAGGGGAGAGAAAAAGAACAGCGTGCTGTTGGGTAGTGGAGAAGCAGCTTTAGTGGCTAGAGCAGCGAGGTGAGAACCAGGAAATCCGGGGTTCAAATTCTATTGGTGCTCCTTGCGACCTTGGGCAAGTTACTTCACTCTCCATTGCTTCAGATACAAACTTCAGGGTCATTTATTATGCTGCGAGATTTATTGCGGGGGTCTGACCCACGATAGTTTGCCCCTCCCCAATGAAATACGCAGCATTTGCTCAGCGTGATTTTTTTAATCACGCGAGAAATGTGCAAGAAACAATTCAGTGCCATGAAACTGGGCTTAAGTATAGGACGGCGGCCCATCTCGGCTGGGGCAGCCATTACTTAAAGGGCTCAAGACCCAAGAGCTTCACCCAGATTTGCAAAAAGGTCCCCAGGGGTCTTTCGTGACTCACACCCACCCCTGCTGACTCTAAAGGTGGCGATGACCCCCACAAATAAAAAAAAAAAAAAGTTTTAAAATGCATGATGATTCCCTACCCCATCCCTAACCCCTCCTCTATGTATACAACTCAACCCCCAACCCGAGGCAAATTCTGCCCTTCAAAGACCAGCCCATCGGCAATCCACCTCCGGCTCCTCCCCCAGATCCAAATACATTCATATTCCTGGGGTCTAGTTTTCTTCCCCAGCCCCCATCCCCAGCCTGAAAAAAGGCCCTGGTGGTCTGGGGGCAACCTGAACTCCACTCCTACCCCCGACCTCCACGTACCTCCAAATTTCAGCACTGGGGTTCGGTGGGGGCCCAGAGTGCCCCTTAACTCCAGGCCCAGTCTGCACCATATTTCAAAATTGTGCCAAATGCCCATTTGCTCTATCACATGGTAGGGGAAATGACCCACCGGACACCATGTGATGGGGTATGCAAAGCAGCTCATTACCATTTTCACAATATTTATTGTAAAATAACACGCAATATTTAAAATACCGGTCATTTATCGCTACCACAAGGCTTTTACCATACAGTAAACACCCAATGTAGCTTAGCAAATATACTCCTACATTTGGAAATGTTCTCATAGGTTTTAAAGGCAAAGTAGCAACATGCCTGCTGTCCACCAAAGTTTCAAAGAGAAAAGTCCAGAAACAAAAGAAAGTTGAATTATCTCAAGCTTGAAACTTGTGAGCAATAGCGCATCGGTCATCAAGACTTCAACTGAATTTTGGTGGTAGTTTATATCCCTACATTTTTTGGATGTTCCACATTTAAGGGCGAATTTTCAAAAGTTGCTCGTGCAAAAAATAGCACTTGTGTAAAATAGCATATATATGTAGGCGAGTATGTGCTATTTTGCAAACCTTAATATACCCACGTAAACTAGGGTCTGTGAATACATTTGCACGAGTAAAAAAGGGGCAGGCCAAGGGCGCTCCGGACAGGGGCCAAATTTTGTGCGATTAAGTTGATATTTTGTAAGCAATTTACATATATAAATGTGGCAGCTTACTCGCATATATTTACTCCTCAATAGCTGGAGTAAGAGATTGATAACAACTGAAAAGTGAAATACTGAGTAGGTGGGGGGTCTGGATGAAATGGGAAGGGACCTCAGGCTGCAGGCAGATTGGTAAAACTGGTTATTTCATTGCTACGCGCATGTAAGAAAATCCCCTGACTTACGTGTGTAGAAGCCACATGGGGGGAGGGGGGAAAAGCATCTACATTACAAGTGGAAAATCTACTCATGTATCCTTTAAATATGAAGTAAAGATACACATGTATTTTATTTGTGCACACTTATCTGGCTAAATTCCCACTTATCCAGCTAAGTAGAGCCTTTGCCACTACTTAGATGGACAAGTTTCAACTTATCGGATCAGTAGCAGCAAAGCCACTACTTATTAGGATAAGTCTGAAAAGTGCTACCTGTCTGTCTAAGTAACATTTATCTGGTTAAGTAAGTTAGCCAGATGAATTTGAAAAAAATCACTATTTAGACAAATATGTCTTAAACACTACTTATCCAGCTAAGGCAGATAGCGGGATGAGTCTAACAGCACTACTTATCCGGCTGATTTAAGAACAAAAGAAATTGCCATACTGGGTCAGACCAAAGGGGTCCAGGTGATTTTCTACTCTTTAGTTTGTCAATCTGGTCTACAACATCTTCCAGGTTCACAGTGATTTGATTCAGTTCATCTGACTCATCACCCCTGAAAACCATCTCCGGAACCAGTATCTCTCCTACATCCTCATTAGTAAACACAGAAGCAAAAGATTCATTTAGTCTTTCTGCAATGGCCTTATCTTTCCTAATAGCCCCTTTAACCCTAACGGTCCAACCGACTCCCTCACAGGTTTATTGCTTTGGATATATTTTTTAAAGATTTTATTATGAGTTTTTGCCTCTATGGCCAACTTCATTTAAATTCTCTCAAAGCCTGCCTTATCAGTGTTTTACACTTAACTTGACAATGCTTGTGCTTTTTCCTTCTTCCAATTTTTGAAGGATTTTTTTTGGCTAAAATAGCCTCTTTCACCTCACCTTTTAACCCTGCCAGTAATCGTTTTGCTTTCCTTCCACCTTTCTTATTGCGTGTTATACATCTGGACTGCACTTCTGATTGTATTTTTAAACAATGTCCATACCTGTTGTAAACTTTTAACCTTTGCAGCTGCACCTTTCATTTTTTTTCTATTTTCCTCATTTTATCAAGTTTCACTTTTGAAAATTGTGTTAGAACTGTAGATTTATATATTGTCCCCCTTCCAGTTATTAGTTCAGATTTGATCATGTTGTGATCACTGTTGCCAAGTGGCCCCATCACTGTTATCTCTCTCTCCAAATCCTGCGTTCCACTAAGAATTAAATCTAGAATAGCTCCCTCTCTCATTGGTTCCTGAACCAATTGCTTTATGAAGCAGTCGTTTATTCCATCTAGGAACTTTATATCTCTAGCAAGTCCTGATGTTACATTTACCTAGTCAATATTGGGGTAATTGAAATCTATTATTACCGCACTGCCAAATTGATTAGCTTCCCTCATTTCTCTTAGCATTTCATCTTCCGGCTCATCATTTTGGCCAGGTAGACAGTAGTATACTTCTATCACTATACTCAACACACATAGGATTTCTACACATATAGATTATACTGAACATTTAGTCTTTTGTATGATCTTTATCCTGTTGGACTCTATACCCTCCCGGACATAAAGTGCCATACCCCAACAAAGATGATCCCTCCCTATCATTGCAATATAATTTGTACCCTGATATAGCACTGTCCCATTGGTTATCCTCCTTCCACCAGGTCTCTGAGATACCAATTATGTCTATCTCAACATTCACTGCTATATATTCTAACTCTCCCATCTTTATTTATTTATTTATTTATTTATTTATTTATCTATCTATCTATCTGTTTATTTATTTATTTATTATTTTTGCTAAACCGGCTTTCATGACATGAATCACATCAAACCGGTTTACATTTAACAAATTGTGCAAGGTAAGAGAGAACTCAAACAACTGGAACAAGAGCATTATAAGGAGAGTGACAGTTACAGTAAAACAGGGAAATAAATAACTGAGAGCTGGAAGCGAGAAGAGGGGAAGTTAACTGACAGCAAATTATTTACAGGGTAACAAGATTGAATCCGATATAATGTGATTTGTATAGAAAATGACATTGATAACAAGGTGAAGGTGATGACAGCGAAGAGAATAGATTGTTATTTAAATCCATTTTTGATAATGTGATTGAGATGTCGGGTGTAGGTCTCAGTCAAGGACTGGAAAGGCTTTTTTAAAAAGCCAAGTTTTCAGCCTTTTCCTGAATGTTGGTAGGCAGGGTTCTTGTCTCGGGTCTGCTGGGATGGAGTTCCATAAAGGTGGACCTGCTGTTGAGAACCCTCTGACACTGAGAGATTTATGTTGGAGGGTTTTTGCGTGTGGAACCTGCATCTTACTTCTTAGACTTCTGGTATTGGCTACAGACATTTCAAAGTGTTTTTTTTGTTTGTATTTTCATTCTGCTTTTTAATTGATAGGGATAAATTGGAATTTTTTTTAGCTCAGGCACTTGGACTACTTTTCTTATTATTGGAACCTCACTGTTGGGATGCTCTAATTCTAATGCATCATTAGTATCCTTTGAAGATACCACCCTCCGAACCATTCACTGCTAAGCGACTGTCGGCTTTCCCCTTTGTTCTAGTTTAAAAGCTGCTCTATCTCCTTTTTAAAGGTTAGCGCCAGCAGTCTGGTTCCACCCTGGTTAAGGTGGAGCCCATCCCTTCGGAAGAGACTCCCCCTTCCCCAAAAGGTTCCCCAGTTCCTTACAAAACTGAATTCCTCTTCCTTGCACCATCGTCTCATCCACGCATTGAGACTCCAGAGCTCTGCCTGCCTCTGGTGACCTGCACATGGAACAGGAAGCATTTCAGAGAATGCTACCCTGGAGGTTCTGGATTTCAGCTTTCTACCTAAGAGCCTAAATTTGGCTTCCAGAACCTCCCACCCACATTTTCCTATGTCGTTGGTGCCCACATCTACCACGTCAGCTGGCTCCACCCCAGCACTGTCTGTAATCCTATCTAGGTGATATATAAGGTTCGCCAGCTTTGCACCAGACAGGCAAGTTACCAGGCGGTCCTCACATCCACTAAGTAGTGCTTTTTCAGATTTATCAAGCTATCCTACTTAACCAGATACGTTTGAATAGCGCTTGTTAGAGAAGTAGCGCTTTTCAGATTTAGCTGGATAAATCGGAATTTATCTGGATAGTTTTGAATTTGTGCAGCATGCATTTTTATACATGCACACATGTTTGTGCACATTCTGTATGTGCATGTATTTTATAACTTGCATTAATCATATATGCGCAGATTATAAAATTCTGTAGTAACTTTTAGGGATGTGCAGCCGGAAAGTATTCATTGGATTCGGGATATGTATTCGTCGGGGCCCAGATACGTTGCATTCGGTCAAGGGGGGTAAAGCCCGATCTGTTAATACGTTGAATTCGGCATTCATTCCCTTTAAATTTAATTAACTACAACCCCCAACCCTCCTGACCCCCCCAAGACTTGCCTAAAGTCCCTGGTGGTCCAGCGGGGTACCTGGATCATCTGCACTCGGGCTGTCGGCTGCCAGTATTCAAAATGGCACCGATAGCCTTTGCCCTTACTATGTCACAGGGGCTACCGGTGCCATTGGTCGGCCCCTGTCACAAGATGGTGCCAGCCGTCCATTGCTCCTTCTATGTGACAGGGGCTGATCAGGACCCCTGCTGGGGGGGGGGAGTTTAGAATTCTGCATTGTACGGCTGCTCAGAATTCACCTAGCAGTAGTTATACACTACAAATTCTTATTTGCTTTGATTTCATTAAAAGCAAAAGTCATATGGCTGATGAGTGTCATTTAAAAAATATTAAAGCCCCCCCCCCCCAAATCAAAGGTATGGCAGCCATTTTAGAATAATAAAAATAAAAGTACAGGAAGGTACGCATTATTAAGCAGGGAAAACCTGAAAATGTGGAGCTGGAAATAACATGGAAATACCATGAGATATGTTTTAATGGTTTAAATTGCAAAGAAAACATTTAAATATTTATTTATTAGCATGTCCTTCCAGAAACATCCAGGGTGGGTCACAATAAAACATTCCAAAGCAATATAAAATGAACCTCAAATCACAATCCATAAAAACACAATAAATTTCAGATAGCACCAAGAACAATAATGGCTGAATTTTCAAAGGCCTACGTGTGTAAAAACGGGTTTATGTGTGAGGTTGGGCCTTGTGCGCGCAGCGTGCATTTTATAATGGGCCTGGCCAACCCCGGTATGTGCACAAGTGCCGGGCCTTTCCAAAGGGGCTGGCTAGGGGGCGGGAATGGGGTGGGAGGGCAGAGGAGCAGTAAGTAATAAAACATTTTAGGAAAGTTAGAATAGGTTTAGGGGGTGAAGAGGCGAGGGGGAGGAAGTTTAGATAAGGGGGGTAGGAACGTTCCCTCCCAGTCCACTCCTTAATTGGAGCGGACTGGAAGGAACTGGGGAAGGCCCAATTTCGTTGCTGCAAATCCACCCCCCCCCACCCCCCCTGCGTGCTCCCATAAAATATGTCCCTCTGCCCTAAGCATGGGAAGGGCCACTCCGCATACACCCATCATTTTACTCTTTTGTTGTAGTTAAAATAATGCTATTCTTTGGCAGCATCCAGTCAACCACAAAGGTGACGCCTACCAATCTTCTCATGCACTTGCTCCCCTTCTCTCTTTACCTACCTCACTGCAGCTCCTTTTCTCCACCCCTTGTCTCCTCTGTTTCTCACCCTTTTTATCAATAATATCCTCACCAAGTCTTACCCATCCACAAAAACAAAAATAAAATAAAAAAATCTCTCTACTAAAGCTGTAATTGGCTATAAAGTCTTTATAGCCAATTACAGCTTTAGTAGAGAGATTTTTTTATTTTATTTTTGTTTTTGTTTTTGTTGTCGTGCATCCAGCAAATCTGGATGCACGACACTCCAGCATAAAATTGTGTGTTGCAGTTGCTGAAACTTCGTAGTTGATTTTAGTTTTAATAAAGATCTTTAATTTTTGATTTGGCTTTTGTGCACCCTTCTCCATCGATTTGCATCCATATTTTAGGTGGAAACTCAGCCATTGGGGTAGATGTTTGAAGTGCGACTTTTGTATTTGTTCAACATCTCTAAACCCCAGCAAACTCTTGCCTTGCTGGTAGTCACTGCAAAGCTATGGCTCGCTCATGACGCCCACCTTTTAAAAATTACTTTGGCCTTCCCTAACACCCACATAATATAGGCTACATTAGCCTACAGAACATGCATATTGTCTTTCTTATCCTGTTCTGAGCCTAGTGTTACTTGGTCTCACAGCCTTATTCCCTCAAACACACACACACTCATTTAGTCGCACCCTCACACATTCACACTTGCACCTTATGCATTTTGTATAAGCATTTAAAGCTACACCTGTCATCTTTTGAAACCCACGGCACATATTCCTGAGATTATGAATCCCCTGGACTATAGTGATATTAAAAGACTTAGTACCTGAATACTGCATTGCTGTGTTGGCAAGCAGGACTAGTTCATAGTGCCTTCTTATAACATTAGCTAACACTACTGTTTTCCAGTCATACAGACAAAGGTTCATATAGATAGCTCCCACTTCTCCTTCACCTCATAATAAAATGTGAGTTAAAAATGTCTGCTGAACTTCAGAGAATATTTTCTTTACTCATGCGCTGAAGAGTTAACTCCCAATGTAGTAATCTAATGTTATGCTAATATATCAGGAGTTTAAAAAAGCATGTTAATCCAAAAGTGTGCATGCGAAAATTTTCTTAGCATACACAAAACATGGTTTATGTGCACTGTTGTGTGCAGAAAACATGATTTATGTGCATAAAAGTTGTGCTCTTAAAAGTTATGAATACAAAACATGAGTTTCGTGCACCAAAGCTGAATGCACCAAAACATGAATTAGGAGCACAAAATATGTTTTATGTACTTAAAACATGATTTGTGCACAGAACATGTCCTCACACTCAAATCATGTTAAATGCACATAAATTTTGAGTACAGGACTCCCGCACCATAAATTCCAGGTTCAGCCCCATAGACTAACACTGACCTCAGAAACTTTACTCCACTCTGACCAGGAGTTAAATTTCCAGCATCAGGAAAATCTGAGTTAAGCCTATGCACTGTTCTGCATAGCTATTTTCCATTGACAAGCAGGGCTGAAATTAGCCATGGCACACGATGACATCATCCATTGGCATCAAACGGACCCATCTCTCTAATTCAGTATAGTTTTTACTACTGAGCATGCACAGGAGTTCCCACATGCGTGCTGCCTCATGAGCCTCTCAGTCTTTTTTTGTCTAAGCTTCCTCACAGATGTGTATTTTCTCTCTCTCTCTTGTTTTTGTACCTTTTTCGTTTTCCTGAAACTAACTTGTTTCAGAGATTCCTCGCTGCCTCAATAGCCCCTTGACAGCATTTTTCAGTGCTACTACAGAAAAAAGAACAATAATGTCTTTGGATCTAAGAATGCCATGTCCTGTGGCTTCAGGGATTGTGTCTGTGGCCGAAAAATTTCCATCATTAGAACAACAGTGGGCCAAATAAACCCCTTTCAGGACGAGAAAACACAATACAATAGGCTCACTGACGAATGTATTCAAGGTGGTTCGGAAAGGGTTTAAAAGGAGCTATTACAAAGGCAACAAATCTTTATGTAAGAACAGTGAACAAAAATAAGAGGAAAAAGAAACCAATCTGGTTCTCAAAAGAGGTGGCTGAAAAAAATAAAGGTAAAATAACAACCTTCAAGAAGTACAAAGGATCCCTAAAAGAGAAACACGGGGAAGAATATGTTATGAAGCTGAAGAAGACGAGGAAAGAAATCAGGAAAGCAAAAGGTCAAACAGAAGAAAGGTTTGCCAAAGAGGTAAAGCGAGGTAACAAAAATATTTTTCAGATATATTAGAGAAAGGAGGAAGGCCCGAGGTGGGGTAGTGAAATTGAAAGGAGACAAGTAGCAATGTGTGGAGAAAAATGAAGAAATAGCAGAAATATTAAATAAATAATTCAGTTCGATGTTCGCTTAAGAAGACCCTAGAGAAGGACTATTGCTGGTTGACAAACGTTCTATGCCTATTACATAAATCAATGCATAACGATAAGGTTGAATGGCTAAATGCTGCTATTCATCTGCATTCTCCACAGCGGAATTTAAGATCCACAAACCAAGGCTTGATGACAGTTCCTTCAATTCAATCGTCAGCTCAGTGTGCTGTGGCAGTGAAAAAAGCAAACAGAATGTTAGGAATTATTAGGAAGGGAACGGTGAATAAAACAGAAAATGTCATAATGCCTCTGTATCGCTCCATAGTGAGACCGCATCTTGAGTACTGTGCACAATTCTGGTTGCCACATCTCAAAAAAAGATATAGTTGCGATGGTGAAAGTACAGAGAAGGGCGACCAAAATGATAAAGGGGTTGGAACAGCTTCCCTATGAGGAAAGGCTAAAGAGGTTAGGGCTGTTCAGCTTGGAGAAGAGACGGCTGAAGAGAGATATGATAGAGGTCTTTAAAATCATGAGAGGTCTAGAATGAGTAAATGTGAATCAGTTATTTACTCTTTCGGATAATAGAAGGACTAGGGGGCATTCCATGAAGTTAGCAAGCAGCAAATTTAAAACTAATCAGAGAAAATTCTTTTTCACTCAGCACAACAATTAAGCTCTGGAATTTGTTGCCAGAGGATGTGGTTAGTGCAGTTAGTGTAGCTGGGTTTAAAAAAGGTTTAGATAAGTTCTTGGAGGAGAAGTCCATTAACTGCTGCTAATCAAGTTACATAAGAACATAAGAACATGCCATACTGGGTCAGACCAAGGGTCCATCAAGCCCAGCATCCTGTTTCCAACAGTGGCCAAGCCAGGCCATAAGAACCTGGCAAGTACCCAAAAACTAAGTCTATTCCATGTTATTGTTGCAAGTAATAGCAGTGGCTATTTTCTAAGTCAATTAATAGCAGGTAATGGACTTCTCCTCCAAGAACTTATCCAATCCTTTTTTAAACACAGCTATACTAACTGCACTAACCATATCCTCTGGCAACAAATTCCAGAGTTTAATTGTGTGTTGAGTGAAAAAGAACTTTCTCTGATTAGTTTTAAATGTGTCACATGCTAATTTCATGGAGTGCCTCTTAGTCTTTCTATTATCTGAAAGAGTAAATAACTGATTCACATCTACCCGTTCTAGACCTCTCATGACTTTAAACACCTCTATCATATCCCCCCTCAGCCGTCTCTTCTCCAAGCTGAAAAGTCCTAACCTCTTTAGTCTTTCCTCATAGGGGAGCTGTTCCATTCCCCTTATCATTTTGGTCGCCCTTCTCTGTACCTTCTCCTACCCTTTAGAGAAGGAATGGGGTTAACCTGCATGGAATGGCATTTACTACCCTTAAGAGAAGAAATGGGGGTAACCTGCATGGGACGGTATTTACTACTGTGAGCATCTTGATGGGCAGACTAGATAGACCACTTGGTCTTTATCTGCCATCATTTACTATCTCTGATGGACACAATATTGATTCAGCTAACTGTTATGACTGCAGTCAAATGTCACTGAGGTCCCAGAGGAACAGAACCTGGAAGATGAAGGAGCTTCGTAGGGCAGTCAAAATTCTGAGCTGTTCCTCCTTCCAGAGTGGGACCTCCTCAGACTCCCTCCATGCAGTCGAGCAGGAGCTCCTCGGGCAAAACTCCTCCAACCACACCTTGGGGCAGATTTTCTAAGTTCACAGAACTTAGAAAATCCGGTGGTAACAGGGGGCGGGGGGGCGAAATGGGGGGGGGGGCGGTCCTGCGCTAGCCGGCAGCGATCGCACAGCTGCGGTGCGATCGCTGCTGGCGACGCGTCGAATAACTACACCATAAAAGGTGTAGTTATTCAGCACGAAATAGGCAGTGAAAAGGCTTCTTACCTTTTCACTGTCTGTGCCGTCTTCGTGGAGTCGGCCCCGGTGACGCCCCGACTCCTCCTCTTCCGGGGCTGACTCCGCCCTGATGTCCCCTTTGCAGGCGTGCGCTACGATTTCTAGCTATCGCACGCTTGCGCTGGTAGCGCAAGCGTGAGATAGCCTTAGAAAATAAGGCCCCTTGAGTATTAAGTGAAGTTCTGATCATGCCATCTCATAAAAGTGGAACTAGAAAAAGCACAGGGAAAGGCAACAAAAATGCTAAAGAGGATGGAATAGCATCCCTATAAAAAAAGAGGCTTCACAGGTTAGGGCTCTGCAGCTTGGAAAGGACAATTGAAAAGAGATTTGATAGTGGGGTGAAACAACTAAATAGGGGACGTTATTTATCCTTTCAAATGACACTAAAAGAAAGGGATGCTCCATGAAACTGACAAACAGCAGATTTGAAACGAATCATAAAGGGGCCGATGCAATAAATCAGCGCAGAAAACAGGCTCTCAGTGCTGAACGCCGGCTTGCCTAATGCCTCCTTGGAGAGGCTGCAATCAGCAGATTAGGAAAAAAGATGCTCAGTTTTACGAGTGTCCGTATTCCTAACCTGTGCACAGCCATGGATTAGGGAAATGGACGCTTGTTAATTGAGTGTCCCTTTTCCTAACCTGACTGCTGGCACACTTTTTTTTTTTTTAACATTTTGGTCCTTTTGGTTCCTCCGACTTAATATTGCCACAATATTTAGTTGTAGGAAGTACAGAAAAGCAGTATTTTCTACTTTTCTGTAACTTTTTGGGGCTGCTCAGAAATTAATTCCTGCTCTGGGCAAGCGTTAATTTCTGAGCGTAAAAATGTGCAGGTCTGACACATTATTTTTTTATAGCTGGGAAGAATAGCTAATAGCCTCATCAACATGCATTTGCATGTGATGAGCGCCAATAGTTTCGTGGGGGGTTGGATGTGCGCTTTGGATGCATTAATCCCCTTATAGAATAAGGTGTCCAACCATGAGTTAAACAGTGCATTCCTGTATTGCATCGGCCCCAAAATATATTTTGTCACTTAGCACACAAGTTGCGGAATCTGTTGCCAGAGGATATAATCAAGGCGAAGGCATAGCAGGGTTTAAACAAGGTTTGGACAAGTTCCTGGAGGAAAGGTTCATGAAACATTATTAACCAGATAGACTTGGGAAAGCTATCGCTATCTCTGGGCGTGAATAACAAAAATTGATGTTCATTTTGGGATCTGCCAGGTATTTGTGACCTGAACTGGCCAAGTCAGAGACAGGCTCGATGGAACTTGGTCTGATCTAGCATGGCATTTCTTATGTTCTTAGGTTTCCTATTGAGTAGAGATGTTTATGTTTTTTAGAAGATATTTAAATAAAGCAGTTTGGTGACTGAATTATGCATTATTTTAGCTTCTTGCTGTTACGTTTGCTGGCTTGCAGGCTGCTTCCCAAGCCGGCTCACTCAACTCAACGCTGGTCTCTCTGAAGGTGTGGCAGGACTCTGCCACTCCTGCTGCCTTCCAGCGTGCCCCTAGGCGCATGCGCGCTGAACTCATGCAGATTTAAAGGGCCTACGGCAAGAAAAGGCTCGCAGTGCCCCCAGATGATATCACATGCTTAACCCTATAAAGGGCTTTCTCTGCTGCTCCCTCACTGCCTCAGCAAAAGGTCAACTACCATCCTGGTAGCATGAGTTGCTGCTTCGTAGCCTTGCCTTACCTCGCCTCTTCGTCTTCAGTCTTGCCCAGTCTTGCCTTGCCCCACCTCTTTGTCTTCAGCATCATCCAGCCTTGCCCTGCCTTCTGCATCCTCCAGCCTTGCCTTGCCCCCCCCCCCCCCCGAACTGATCCCCAGTGCTGACCATAGCCTGTGACCTGACCATTCTTGCCTGCTGTCTGCCTAGACCACAGCCTAACTACGGAACCTCTCTTAGCCTTTACTAGAGATTCATCTAAGACCTACTGACCCCCGGAGCCCAAAGGCTCAACTCGTGGGGAAAGGAATAGGTGAAGCTCTAGTTAAGTCTCTGCATCGTCTTTCGCCAGTTGGCAGTGAGGACCTACTGGGCCTTCCTAGTAGGTGGCATCAACCTCACTCCAACACAAGGTCCATAATTCTGTCTTTAGATTAAACTGCGATTGTGATTGAAACCTGCTCAGATCACTTCCTCTGCCCATCTCCACCCAATTCCAGATGGTGGAGATGTAAATTTTCCTGAAATTTTGAATTGAGGAGGAAAAATGAAAAAACTGGGAAGAAATGGAAAATTAATTGGGAAATAATAAATAATTGTACTTGAGTAGCAATATAGTAAATGGTGTATACCTACACTTATTAAGTATTTTTATTTGAACAATTATGAAGTAATTTGATGCACAAACTTTTTATATCAAAAGCAATATTACAAGAAATGAATAGACAAAAGAATTCTGTAAAATGGGTCATAGGCTCTGACAGTATGTGTGTTTTAACTGTCAAATATGTGAAGGGTCATATGTTCAACATAGTTAAACTCTTTTCATGAGGTACAATTAACACCTATGGTTCGCACTTTCATGAATTTTAATTTGATACAAAACATAATATTTTGTTTCTTGTTGAAGTGTCAATGGCACACCCAGAAAACAAGAACAAAACAGAACTTTCTTCATTTGCTCACTGTTTTAAAAAGCGTCAAGGCCTTCTAGACGTTTGCATAATTATCTGAGATATTCCCCTGTTTCCTACAACTTTTCATTACGACGGTCACAGGAAGACACTACTCTCCTTTTTCTGATACCTCAACAGCACGTTTGACCTCTCTGCCACCAACTGAGATGTCCTGTCTTTGGTGAGGAATGTTCCCCTGAAAGCTGCCCACGTGCATGGCCGAACACAACTGAAATCCCTCCGGTGCACAGCTTCCGATTGTCCATGCCCTTCTAAGGCGCTGCCAGCATTTTCAAAACTTACTAGATGGCTCTCCCTGGCTGATGATTGCATCCATGTGAGATCGGCGGCCTGGAAGTGCCAGCTTGCAAGTTCTACAGATGCTTGAGATGCTGTCGACACAGATAAGACCAGTCGCCTTAGGTATAGGGATTCCTTTATCAAATTGTAGTTTAAATTCACAGAATGAAATAAAATATGCCTGGTGGTCTAATGTCTAATTTCCTTCTGTAGGAGTGCAGAAGGGGCGAGCATATCCTTTAAGTTTCTTTCACGTTTATTAGCGATTAATAACCTTTTATTCTCAAAATATTTGAGACTTTGTAGTTTTGTCCAATGTTTCTTTAAAACCTTGCAAATATTCTTTGACATCTTACTAAAGGTCAAGGGACAAACAATATTGTCGATGTGTTCTCTCTTTTTTTGGTTTCAATAAATCTTGTCTTTTTCGTTCTAATACGCGCTTATAGCCAGCATCAATGTGTTTCTCTGAGCAAGTCTTATTTGTAACCCAGCAGTTCTTATTTATAAACCTTGATTTCATTTCAGCTTAGGTTGAAAGTCTCATTCTTAGTACATAATCTACGAAGTCTCAAAAATTGTGACTATGGAAGGTTATTTTTGAGCGCCCTACTATGGCAACTAGTATAATCTAAAAATTTTAAAATTTGCGCACACAGGGGGGGGAGGGGAATTGTCTAAAATACGCCCGGTGACGCAATTGGGCCTCCCCCATTTCCCTCCCAGTCCGCTGCAATTAAGGAGCAGACTGGGAGGGAACTTCCCTACTCCCCTATCTAAACTTTCTCCCTCTTCTCCTCTCCTCTCCTCCCCCTAAACCTAACCTATTCCCAAATTTTTTACTTTAGTACTTACTGCTTCTCTGAGCGCCTGCTGGCTGTCGATGTGCGCTTCCCCTGATCAGCGTTGAATGGTGCTGTCCCGGCCCTGCCCAGATCCCGTCCCTGGCCTGCCCCTTTGGCAAGGCCCGGCACTTTGGCGTGTACTGGGGTTTATGCACATGGCTGGGCCATGCATGCAGCGTGCGCAAGGCCCGGCCACGCGAGTAAACCCCGAAATTTACGTGCGTGGCCCTTTTAAAATCAGGCCGTATGGCTTTTTGCAATTTCCAGTTCAGTTTTTGTCTGCATGTTTCTATGTATACCTTTTGGCATGAGCACTTTATTTGGAGGTTGGAGAGGGTCTGCCAGTGTTCTGGTGTGTGACAGTTGTGAGCTTTTCTGCTATTGTGTAGTTTCTGTGTAGGTATCTGTAATAACCTGTCTTACTCTGTTTTCTTATTGGTGTTTTAGGGCCTGGTGTAATATTTGCACTGTTGCATTTTCATGGTTAGGGTTCTTATTCTTTGAGTGCTTGTAGTTAGTGCAGTTTTGCTATGGAAGGTTTACTGTGTTGTAGTTGTAGTTCAGTTTATTCACGGCATTCTGAGGGCCAAGCCCAAATCCAATGCACTTTACAATAGGTTTTATGCAATATGGGCTCCGAGCGTCTGTTTTGCAGGGTTTTCTTATTGGCATTACAGTAGTACATGTAAGTGTAATATCCTTGTTGTTGTAAGTGATATTTTTACATCAGAAGACTGAATGTCCTTTTTCATGTAAAATCTTTGCTGTAAATGCCTAATTTTTTGTGTGTGGCACAAGGCAGGGGAGGAGGGTGCAAGACTGTAAGGTTTTCCGAGCACCCTTACACTGCCCCCTGAGAGAGTGTGCCACGCACAGACCATCGCCCATTCCCCCATCTCCCACTTCCCCAGGGTATAAATGCTGGGGAAGTGTGGGAAGCAGTTGGTAGGGTTCCAGGGAGTGTGACAGAAAGACAATTCCTAGAAATATCACCGACACTCTTTATCTGCCACAGCTCTGGGAACTCTGACCCTTGCCTGCCCACTTCCCCAGCATTTCACCTCATTGAAAGGGCCAGACTCCAAGGGAGACACCACCTCTATGCCATCTGAGTGATTTGACCTGCGCTGCACCTCGGGGAGAAGGTGGGGCCAGCACCATTTCATTCCTCGCCTCAGGCAGCAGATTGTCTTGAGCCATCCCTGCAGACAATGCTCCCTCTGCAATCCAGGTCCTGATTTTTGACTCCTTTCCCACCCACCCCCCCGACTGCCACACTCCCCACCTGAGCTGCATCCTCATTTCTCTTCCTACCTCCCTGGCCAGCAGGAGTCTGGTGCTTTACCACTTGTACCCTCTGCTGACTGCTTGACGATTCCACCTGCCTCACGGGTTTTTGAACTGTTGTTGGGCCCCTTAAATTTTGTGTTAGAAAAATGTGAGATGTAAGGAGCCCTGCACTGTTCCCCTCTCCCCAGAGGTTGTGAAGTGTGGCCTCTGCTGCATCCCCCAGTCCCGGCCAGCCTGGGGAGCAGAAGCCGGGCCCGGAAACTGAACCTGCGTCTTCCGCATGGTAGGGCGCAGCACTTGAGCCTATCTTTTTCTAATTTAAGAAAAATGATGGAACATTGGAATGATTTCAGGATCATTTTTTTTTCTTTATATCCTAATTCCACTTGGATCACTTCCCTCCCCATGATCCTCCACCTCGAGTGAGTGCGTGTAGTCAAACAGCAGTTGGCTAAAGATGCACTCCCCGGACTAAACGTTATGAGGTCTGCTTCCTCTACAGATGGGTTTCCCTTCATTGAATAATGTAAACAGTTCTCTTCTCTTTAACTCTTATCCCAGAGCTGGCGGGGGAAGTCTGTTGTGGAACCTGTTGTTCTGTGCCAGAATTTGTCACAAGGTTGGGTTAGAGTGAATGTCCATGTGGGTGACTAGATTAAGCACCACCAGGAATAGTCAATGAGGAGAAATCAAAGTGGGAAGCAGCCCAGACAGAGCTGCATCAATGATTTTAAACATCCCTTATTGCATTTCTAGCGATTATGTTCGGAACCAATATTGTTACCTTGATTTGGGTTTTGAAGGGGTTTTCATACATCGCTTAATGTGATTTTTGCTTAGTTTCCAACTGGGTCCAGAATTTAAAAAAAACAAAAAACAGTTGGGATACTAATTTATGATCTAAGATGGGGTACTTACATGAAAAAGCATCATCTTCCTTCCGCCCATACATTGCTATCTTTACACATAACTTGGAATTCTTGAGGTTCACACAGTCTTTCTGGTTTTTTTATTCTTTTTGGTTTTAGCAAGGCCTTTTTCTTTCGGTTGCAGTGTCAGTTTTCTACGTCCTGTCCAGAAAAGCCAGAAAAAGACCAGTTGAGCAACACTGAAGAATGTCACTTTACTTAGATCTTAGAAAGTAGCATAGTCTAGTTCAGTGCCCAGAAATGAAGATCCATAAACAACAACAACAACAAAATAAAGTGATATCTCTTTGTTGATCTAACATTACTTTTCTTGACCTGCGATGGGACTTAATACTCCCTTCCTCAGGTCAAAACAGAATGAGCAAGTCAGATGAAAAGCTTGGATATTACCTGAATGTCAAGTGAGTCACAGATTACATTACAATGACGGGGTGAAGAGGGAAATGGGGGTGGGAGGAGTAATGCATTAGCAGAGTGACTGGAAGGTGACAAAGTTAGTGTTTATGAATTTTCCAAGCACAGAACAGGTTACTGCTGAGAGTGGAAAGGAAAGCAGGGCATGCGAGATGCCAAGTCAGTGCTGAGAACTTATGAACCAGGATGCATCTGAGCCCTTCCTGATCCTGGAAATAAAAAAAAAAAAGAAAATTCTATCTTTTTCAAAGAGCTCCCCAGCTTAAAGCCTGACAGCCATAACCAGTTTCTCTGGGAAGGAGGATTTTAGCTCAGGGCTGGGGCGATATGTGTGTTCTGCTGGATTGTATCAACAAAATTAGTGTACAGTATTAAATATATTTCTGTCTGCCAGCAAGGACGCCAGCACAGTCTGCAAAGCATCAGTGACATAAAGAGTGAGAAGCCCAAAGATGCTATATGGAGTTTCCCATTCTACAGTCACTCTGCATGGCAGCTTTTTATTATTATTATTATTATTATTATTATTAGTTTGTATATGCAAGAGAGACCGGGGGCAGGGAGCAGGTAGAGATGGGACAGGCTTGCTTCTAGGGCTGTTGAAGCTTTTCTCTGTATTGGGTCTAAAGGTGGCGAGGAGAAGGACCTGGCCCGAGAGTGTTAACTCCCTGAGAGGGCAGTGCTTCCTTTCCAGTCTCACCGCAGGCCAAGAGAGGAACAATGGCGCTTCCTAGCCAGGTTCCTGTTCTGCTGCCATCTGGAAAGCTCATTTGGAACATGGGAGGAGATGACGTCAGAAAATTGTATGCATTTTTATAGACCATTTCTGTCGAAACACGGGAGCAGAGAACAAGGACCATGTTAGGTTGCACTTCCCAGCCTCTTCAGTCTAAATTGCACGGTGGGGTTTCTAATTGTAGGGTTTTGCAGAGGGAGGCGCTGGTGCTATTAGACGCTGTTACTGAGATGTTTGACCTTCAGTCCTTGGCGGTGTCTGGTCTCTCAGCTCTTTAAAGTTAAGGATATCTGCTTTTCTTGTTAACAATGCGTGTAGTAGTTTATCTGAGTTTGAAGTGAAGTCGCTGCCTTTGGCACACATGGACATTGTTAGTGAGTCTTGCCGTGCAGGGAATTGGTGTAGGGGGAATGCTGGAGACTAGAATAGCTGAGGGGGGGGGGGGGGGATTTTCAGCACAGGATAACACTGCCACCTCCCTACCACTGCCCCAGTCTGTCCAGAAACGTGCCTTACTTATCCCTGTAAACAAAATATTAAATAATCGGTACACCTGTTCGTCTATTTTAAATTAATTGAAGACTAGCTACTATGTATTTTTGTGGGACCTCTCCTCACAGGGTCATGGTATTTTTACCAGACTCTTTCTTGTGGTCTTTGGTCCATTTTACTTTATATTTTTTTGGGATATTTTTATCATTTTATCACCCCACTTTCACCATTAAAAACTGTTATCAAAAGACTATTATCAAAAAACTGATGAAACCTTCAACCATATCCCATATGAAAATAGTCACTTTTGCTGAATTTTTATCAAAAAACTGATGAAACCTTCAAACCACAGTCCAATATGAAAATTGTCACTTTAACTTAATTTCAGAAAAACGCTGTATTCTGCAGGAGTACTTATCTGCATCACCCAACGCCATCGCGTTTCGGACCCCCTCTCTTGAGGTCCTGCTTCAGGGGATAAACATTTCCATCTTTTTTCTGTGACAGAGGCCGAAGGAGGGTGCGTAGTGGGTTTATCCTCCTGTTCCCTAATAGGGGCTCCCTTCTCCCCCGCCTTGCTGCAGCCTAAGTGGGCAGCACAGAAAAACAGGCAGGCGATCCTTACCAATGTAGGGACTTCTGGGATTCCCCACTAAATAATAGGCTTAATTTTAAAATCAGTGCGCACGCGCCCATACACATGCAAATCGGCACGCGAGCAGAGAGACGCTGGAATTTTAAATCACGTGCGCCCTTGCGCACGTTTGATTTAAAATATGCCGACCACACGTAAGAATGCTCCTGATTTTAAAAGGTTACTTGAGCAAACCTACTTCACTTATCTTCCATAGGACTCTGCTGGCTTTAATGCGCGCCATGTAAGTGGATTTTAAAACATGCTCACACGAGGGACATTTCTAGTTTTTCTAATTAGCCCACCAGTTTGCCCAGTCAATCTTCAGGTCATCCAGACACCTCTGGTTCTTCATCCTGCATGCCCCCCCCCCCCAGACCCCTCATTCTGTCGTGTAAGCCCTAAAATACGAGACTTGTTCTTCATCGGGATCACGGAAGTTACACGGATAACGAGCCGACACGTATTGTGGCTTCTGGTTTTAAAATACATACTGGCCGATACAGACGGATACAGAGGGTTAACAGACGGAGCGCACTGTTAACCCTCAATTGGACGCGCGTTTTCGACGAGCTAGCGTTACCCCTTATTGAGTAAGGGGCCGAAAACGCGCGTCCAACCCCCCCGAACCTAATAGCGCCCGCAACATGCAAATGCATGTTGATGGCCCTATTAGTTATTCCCACGCGATTCAGAAAGGAAAATGTGCAGCCAAGTCGCACATTTTACTTTCAGAAATTAGCACCTCCCCAAAGGTAGGCGCTAATTTCTTCGGGCACCGGGAAAGTGCACAGAAAAGCGATATTGTCGGAGGTCCCGAAAGTTACCAAAAGTAAAAAAATAAAAATAAAAATTTGAAGTCGGCCTGTGAGCCGCGTGCCGAAAACCGGATGCTCAATTTTGCCAGCATCCGGTTTCCGAACCCGTGGCTGTCAGCGGGCTCGAGAACCGACACCGGCAAAATTGAGCGTCGGCTGTCAAACCCACTGACAGCCACCACTCCAGTCCAAAAGGAGGTGGTAGGGATGCGCTAGTGTCCCTAGCGCCTCATTTTACCTGTTTTTACCGCCAGGCCTAATTTGCATACTGAATCGCGTGCACAGAGTGGCCTGTGTGCGTGCCGGGAGAGCTGGCGTTCGCCCGCTCTCCCGCAGACTTTACTGTATCGGCCCGATAGTTATGTGCACTCACATATACGCTAGAGATGTGCAAAGCCCGAACATTAGTGCGCACCAACCTGAAAACTGATTTATCCCGAAATTTTGGGAAAATTTGGGTCAGTTTTCGGGTTCCCCAAACCAGGACGAATTAGGCAGTTTTGTTGAAATTGCCTAATTCGTCCTAAACGATTGCGTATCCCTAATATACGCAGACAAATCGCAGCTTTTAAAATTCAAATTGCCCACGTGCAGCCCGCATACTCGCACATATGGGCATTTTTACGGGAGCAACGCTTTTAAAATCGGCTCCCTAATTGCGTCCCTTAGCAGAAAAGATATTTTGAGTAGAGAGGAGGCAGGGTGATCCGTTTGTAAGAGCCAGAGCGGATCGTGCTTGTGAGTTCTCGAGTTTCTAGAAGTGAGAGGTGCAGGGAGGCACACTGGAAGTTTGAGGCTGTTGTGTGCAGGCGAAGCAGCTGCAAAACTTAAGACCGAGGTCAAAAGTTTTAAGGTGGGGCGTGCGCTTTCTATTCCTGTTTTCTTTAAGGTCCTAGGACTGAGAAATGAGAGTTTCCCAGTGTGGTGGAAGATAGCTGTCACTCATATGATTTTTCTCAGGGAGATGGTCCTAACTCTGAGCTTAAGAGAGTTTATAATCTGGGTTGCCAGAAATGGAGCAATGCACTGTGATTCCTCAGGGAAAAAGATTCCTAGTCAGTGCAATTTGGTGCCAAAATGGTACTCATAATTGGGGAGGAGTCAGCACGTAACAGATGCAGCAAGGAAAGGAGAGGGGCGAAGACTGTCCTGTTGAGGAGCAAAGCAGAGCCAGAGCCCTTAGATGCCAGATACCAAGGCGTGACCTATAGAATAGTGTCTCCCAACCTTTTCTAAGCTCAAGGCACACCTGGATTAACAAAACTGTGGTGTGGCACAGCTGCCAGAGAGCAGGCAGTGCGTATGTGAAGAGGACTCATAGGCCAAAAGCCCTGCCAGTCTCTCTTCCAAATTGTAAAACTAAGGGAGAGGAAGCCATCACAAAGGACCAGCTCCCTCTTTATCCAAATGCAGGAGAAGGGAGAACCCAGCGTGGTGCGTGCAGCCCACCTCAGTTAGTTAACATTGGCTGCCACCTGTGGCTTCTCTGCTGCTACTCCCAAGACTTCAGAGTGAGACACTTCCAGTGTTCAATGCACTCGCTCCCCATCTCACTCAGTCTGGGGATAGGATGGAGGCTAGAAGGAGGCTCAGAAGGGGGGGAAGATGAGACAGTGTTGTGTGCAGTGCATGTGCTGCACAAAGCAAAGCTCATCTACCCATGCCCTGCATGCTGCCCATTGCTTAACTCACGCCAAGGCTCATGCTGTCACTGGAAGAGGAGGCACTGCATGTTCCCCAGAAAGCGGCTCCAGCACGTTTCAGAGATATCCCTGATGTTTCCCTTGTTGCTGTGAATTGCTGAGAGCAGAGCTCTGGCGCCGGGTTTGACCTGAGCCTCAGGCGGTGGGGACTTTTCTGTGGCAACACCGGATCAGGTCTGAAGGTGCACTGATTGGGAAACACTGGCACAGAGAGGTATAGGAACTCTCAGAGCCTTCTCCATTAGAGATCCTGCAACAGAGAAGCAAGGGGAGCCCATTTCTGTGGCTTATGAAGGTGTAAATTGAAAGTACAGATTAATCACCAGGTAAATGTACTGTTGTGTTGGATTATCACATTTGAAACATTTCTGTAACAGTAGAAGATTACTGTCTGGAGACCGTTTTTATTCAGGTCCAAGAGTGCAAACGCCAGGGGACCTAGAAGATCATCTTCCCTCTCTGCTTGGAATGAACCCAAACTCACAACCTGACAGTGATGACATGGGAGAGAGGTTACATAATAAATTAAAATAATCCATTTTCTCGCCTTTATGTCTCTGGTTTGTTTTCTCTCCTGTCTGTATTCCTTCCTTTACTTGGTCTTCTCAGAGCTCCATGACTACACCCTATCTCCTGCTCTTTTCAGTCTGTTCTCATTTCCTGTCTTACTCTCTTTTCTTCATCTTTCTTTCTTGTTCTCTTTCCTCTGTTTGTGTCTATTTCTAGATGCAGCTTGTGTCTCTGTCCTTTTCCCCCCTCACTCTCACCCGTTATCTTTTTGTCTTTTATCCCCACTCGCTCATTACTTCTCTCCATACCTCTCCCTTGCCTTCCCCCTCCCCGTGCTGTATCCTTCCCTGAACGCTCTGCCTTTTTCATCGCCATCCTCCTCTTTCCTTTACCTCCTCTTTCATTCACCCTCCAATCCCCTCCCCTCCCCACCCCTTACCTCCTCTTCTCCCAAACCTCTCCTCCTACCACTGTGCCCCGCAGTAGCTCTGAATGGGATGCCAGGCATTGGCGGAGGATCTGCCCCAGGCCGTCAGCCAGCAGCAGAAGGGACTCTGTGGCCCGGCAGGATTCAGTTTTGTGGGCTGCCCCGGAGGCTTCTCCCTCTCTGTGACACAGGCTGGAGGGGATTGGATTCAGGAGTATTAGCTCCCAAAAGCTAGTCAAGAAATCTGTGAAGTTAGTCCAGTAAAAAGGTGGCATCGTATATAATTTTGGGGGTGGGGTTTTTTTTTTGTTAACCTTTATTTCCATGTATTTAAGTGGACAAACAGAGCAACCAGACTTGATTAAAAAGTTCCTTAAACTTGGGAGTCCACCAGCTTGGTAACTGTAGATGATCTAGGTGTTATGGCTTCAGAGCTGAAAAATGTCCTTCATCACTGGAATAAATACTGTGTTGTCTGCGAGTTAAATATGCATTTATTTAAAAACATTTTGTTAGCCGCTTACAACAGAACAACTGTGCTAAGCAGAGAACAATAACAGTGAAACACAATTCCTTCCAAAAGATTACAATTACCCATTGTGCCTGATGTAAAAGCAGATGCACCTCATTTCTGTAGTAGGTCCTCTAACCAAATGCTTCGTGACAGGAAACACACGCGGTGCACATTCTCACCTGTACACCCTGTCTGCCTTGATAAATTCGGGGTAACCATTTTATATTGCTGGAATATGGCAAGTTTGACTGTGCCTCGCTTTAACGCGGCGTCTGTTTTGTTTTAGGAGAAATCGGATGCCAGCCCCACATCGCTCCAGCTGCGATCCCAGCTTGAAGTAAGCACCCCTGACTCTGATCCTTTTTGTTAATTTTTATGTATTTGTTGTTTCGCTTGCTGATTCTGCAAAAGGCTGAAATGAAAGCTGCTGCTGCTGCTGTCTGCTGGCACTCATACCAATAAAATCCACCCCCCCTTTTTTTTTTTTTTTTTAGGAATCCCTTGGCTTCAGCAGCACTGTGTCCACGCCGGAGACAGAAAGAAAGTAAGTTTGTTTTGTTGTTCTGAGATCAGAATGCTCCCCCCCTCCACAGAGAAAGCAGCCCTTTTACATTAAACTGATTTTATTGTACCTAATTCCAGATGCATCATCTAACAGGGGGGGGGGGGGAAAGGCCCCATAGAGTTAATTATTGTTGCATTTTGAGAGGATCAGGGGTTCTTCACATGCCATGCGGTCTGAAATCCAAATGGTGAATTATGGGGAAAAGAATGAATTCCATTGTTGTGTGCAGAGTGAAGAAAAAAAAAACTCGAGTAGTGGCAGAGAAAAAAAAATATTCTTCAGCCTTTTCAAATAATTTAATTTTACAACCTAATGTGGCCTCTGTGCTCCCCCCTCCAACTGCTCATGGACCAGTCCTTTCCTTTGCCAAGAAATTATCTTTATTTTCATGAAATAACGAATCATCAAAATAATACCGCTAGTGATTGCATGGCTAACAGCTGCCGCAAATAATTGTGGGGCGGATTTTAAATGCCCTGCGCGCGTAAATCCGGCCGGATTTACGCGCGCAGGGCCCTCGCGCGCCGGCACGCCTATTTTGCATAGGCCGCCAGCGCGCGCAAGTCCCGGGGCTTCGTAAAAGGGGTGGGGAGGGGGCGTGTCGGGGGCGTTCCCGAAATGACGTGGCGTTTCGGGGGTGGGCACGGGGGCGTGGCGTCGGCCCGGGGACGTGGTCGAGGCCTCCGGACCAGCCCCCGGGTCGGGTGATGGCACGCCAGCAGCCTGCTGGCGCACGCAGATTTACGTCTGCTTTCAGCAGGCGTAAATCTGCCAACAAAGGTAAGGGGGGGGTTTAGATAGGGCCGGGGGGGTGGGTTAGGTAGGGGAAGGGAGGGGAAGGTGGGGGGAGGGCGAAGGAAAGTTCCCTCCGAGGCCGCTCTGAAATCGGAGCGGCCTCGGAGGGAACAGGCAGTGCGCGCTGGGCTCGGCGCGCGCAGGTTGCACAAATGTGCACCCCCTTGCGCGCGCCGACCCAGGATTTTATAAGATACGCGCGGCTACGCGCGTATCTTATAAAATCCAGCGTACTTTTGTTCGCGCCTGGTGTGCGAACAAAAGTACGCGATCACGCAAATTTATAAAATCTACCCCTGTGTATAGCTTCTATGTAAGCCCAACCACCAAAAAAGCCAGTGCCACAGTGATAGAAATCACAGAGCGCATCTGTGGAGAGACTGTATTTAACTATTTATCTTATCTTATGAGCTAGCAGGGTGTGGTGAATGGGTAATTCATGCTCCCTCCCCCATCTGCTGTCCTCCTGAGGGATTGGCAAATTCCGGGTGTCCGTATTTTTACAATGTAGCCCCTGCAAGCCCACCTATGCCCAACAGTAAAAAAAAAAATATGGTTATCGTTGTCTGACCAAGCTCGGCACGTGACCAAGCTGCCATGGACCTGCACATTCGGTGTGAATGTTGCTTTTGTCTTGTGTGTGTCTTCCTTTTTCAAGGTCTTCACAGAATGTTTCCCAGCTGGGACTCGGCCTTGCACTGCACTCAGGGCCGGCGCATCCAATAGGCGAACTTCGGCGCTCGCCTAGGGCACTGAGCCGTAGGGGGCGCCGAAGAGCAGCCACGTGGTGCCACAAGCAGGGCCTACCCCGCTCATGGCAAAGAGAAATAGAGACTGTGTGCTTCTCGGGGCCTGCTCGCGGCCCTGAGAAGTACACAGTCTACGCCAAAACAGGTAGGGGGGGCCCGACCAGGGGGGAGGGGCAGCGCAAGGGTCGCCTAGGGTGCCCAATACCTTTGCACAGGCCCTGACTGCACTGCTTACGCTATTTCTCCATGAGGAAGCTCCTGTTCCCGATTCTGTACAGTGCTCCATCTCGTGTAGCTTTGGAGCTCCAATCACTTTTTCAGTTTGGCTTGCCGGAGTGCAGTTGAAAGGGACCTTGTCCTTTATTTTGGACTTTTACTTTTTGTAAACTTACACAGATTCCCTACCTGTTCCACCATCATCGCTGCCAGTAATTCTCCTAAATCGAATCCTTTCGAGCAGCCTCAGCACTGATGGCGCATTGCTCTTCACTAGTGTATCTCTAAAGTGTCTGTAACTAAAGTGATGTGTGGCATGTAAGCAATTTTGATCTTATTGTCACATCTGGATCTGGATGTGAATGAGAACCAGAATTGATGAATGTGCGGTTCTTTTGAGTTAAAACAATGATTTAAAATAAAACCGAAACAAGGAAACAGAAAGCAAACAATCAAAGGAAAGACTGCTTGTATAGCACAAAGGTCTGTGCTGGCTTCTGTTGACAGAAAATGGCATAGTAGTTTTTTGACTATTACAGAGCTCCTGCCCACTAATTCACCATTATTGCATGAAAGCAGAAGCTCGTAATACTCATCTGCTAGAAAAGTAAATTAAGAACTTGACAAACTGTCCAGGATCCAAAGGTCCATTTAGCCCAGTACCCTGTCACTAGCTGCAGGCACTTAACTTATAGGAAGTGTTTAGGGAAACAGAGGATGTGTAAAAATAGAGCATAAGAACTTGCCATCCTGTTTCCAACAGTGGCCAATCCAGAAATCAAGTACCTGGCTAGATCCCAAACAGTAAATAGATCCCATGCTGCTATCGCGCAGTGATAAGCAGTGGCTATTTCTTAAGTCTACTTGATTAATAGCAGTTTATCGATTTCTCCAAGAATTTGTCCAAACCTTTCTTAAACCCAGCTACATTAACTGCCTTAACCACATCCTCTTGGTACGATGCTGCTCGCGGAGCCCATCCCGCCAGCAGCCTCTCACCTGGCCCGACGCTGCCACGGATCCTTCCTTTCTTGCGGCCTAGGCTGTCCCGGACCATCGCTGCTGCTCCTTGCGGCCCGATGCCATGGTATGCGGCAGGAGGGGCTGCTGCTGTTCTTCGCGGCACAGAACCTGCCGCCAGGACGCCTCTTCATGCAGCTAGGAAGCCACCGCCGACGCTCCTCTTCGCGGCCCTGGTGCCGCCACCATCTGCTCATCTTGTGGCGGAAATGCCATCGCTGTTGCCTCCAGTCACGTGGCAGGAATGTCGCCAATGACACTGCCTGCTCTTGCTTGTCCCCGAGCCTTCTAGGTGCACACGTGTGCCCCTGCATCTCATTTAAAGGGCCAGTGGCAGGAAAAGCCCCGCGGCCCCAACGGATGATGTCATCAGCCTGTTCCTCCACCAGCCCTATAAAAGGGCTCAGCTTCCATTCCTCGAGGCCTTTGCATTGGATCTTCATGGTTGTCCATGCGTCTCCTTTCCAGTCAAAGTCCTCCGTGGTATCCTCGTGTCTCTTCGTTAGATGTTCCTGACGTTCCTGGTCTCCTTGGATGTTCCTGTTCTTCGTTGGAGCTCCTTCGTCATCTCTTCGGTGTCCTGATGTTCCACGTTCCATATGTTCCAGTCCTGGTCTGGATGTTCCCATCTCTGGCTCTTCATCCTGCTTCCAGGTTTCCTGCTCGTCCACCTTTCCTGGCGTGCCACTGTCGTGGTCCGTGACCAGCCCATGGGGGGCTGTGTAGGGTGCTTCATGGCACAAGGCCTGTCTTCACATCTGCAGCACAAGTCTCCGGAAGGCCCTTGCTTTTAATGCCGAGGTCTGTTCCTGAATCCTGAGTCTTGAATCCTGTTCCTGGTCTTCGGAGTTCCTTGTTCCTGCTTCCGTCCATGCCCTAGACTCAAGCCAGAACCTGCTCCGCTTCAGCGTGGTCCTCGACCAGCCACATGTGGTTGTGTAGGGCGCGCCTCGGTGCAGGCCCCTCCTGAATCTTCATCATGTTACCAGTTCCAAGTCTTCACCTCACCTGGAGTCTGCTTCGCTTCCAGCGTGGTCCGTGACCAGCCATGGGCGGCTGTGTAGGGCACACTGTGGTGCAGTACTTACCCTGTACTAGTGCCTGAATCCTCGTCGGAGTTTTCCAAGTTCCTCGAGTCCTCGCCTAAGTCTTCCAAGTTCCTGAGTTCCATGCTCGTCTTGTTCCTGCCCTCGGCCTCCATCTGACCTCACGCACTTGTTGTTCCCAAGTGGCGGGTCCGGAAGGGCTACCGAGTGGCCGAAGGGCTACTCTTGAGACCAGCATTGCGTTGCTGGGTCTCACTTGTGCATATAGGTCCACTGGAGGTCTGAGCCTGCCTTGTTCCAGTTCCTTGATGTTCCTCATCTCGATCCTGGTCCAGCCTTGTTCTAGCTCCTGCCCGTGCTTGGACACTCTCACCTCCCATGGTGTGTGTCTTGGGGCTCCTTCCTGAGCTGTGCCGTGGTCCAAGGGCTCACAATCCCTCTAGAGCAAGCGACCGCATCCCCGCACTCGCAACACCTCTGATAATGAATTCCAGAGCTTAATTGTGCATTGTGATAAAAAAGTTTTCTCCAATTTGTTTTGAATGTGCTAATTATTAATTTCATAGAATGCTCCCTAGTCTTTGTATTTTTTAAAAGAGTAAATTACTGATTTACATTTACCTGTTCTGTTCCACTCCTGATTTTATAGACCTCCATCATATTCCCCCTCAGATAATTCTTCTCCAAGCTGATCAGACTGAACCTCTTTAGCTTTTCCTTTTAGGGGAGCCATTTCATCCCCTTTATCATTTTGTTCACCCTTTTTTGTACCTTTTGCAGTGCAACTATATCTTTTTAGAGATGCGGCAACTAGAACTGCACACAGTACTCTAAGTACAGAAACACCATGGAGCAATACAGGGACATTTGACATTTGCTGTTTTATTCTCCATTCCTTTCCTAATAATTCCTAACATTCTGTTTTATTTTTTTGATCACCGCCACACACTGAACCAAGGATTTCAACATATTGTCCACTCTGATGTCCATGTCCTTTTCCTGAGTGGCAGCTCTTAATATGAAACCTATCATCATGTAACTACAGTGTGGGTTTCTTTTCCCCATGTGCAACACTTTACACTTGTCCACATTTAAATGGCAGATTAAATTTAATGCCCAATCTTCCAGTCTCGCAAGATCCTCCTGCAATTTTTCACAATCTGCTTGTGATTTAACAGCACAGAATAATTTTGTATCTTCTGGAAATGTGATCGCTTTACTCTCATTGTTCCCTTTTCCAGATTATTTATAAATATATTAAAAAGCACTGGTCCCAGTAGAGATCCCTGAGGCACTCCACTGTTTGCCTTTCTCCACTGAGAAAACTTCCCATTTAGTCCATCTCTTTGTTTCCTCTCTTTTAACCAGTTTGCAGTGCACAGTAGGGCATTCCCTCTTATCCCATGACTTTTTAATTTTCTTAGGAGTCCCTTATGAGGGACTTTGTCAAATGTCTTCTGAAAATCCAAATGCACTACATCCACCAGCTCACTCTTATCCACATGTTTATTAACCTCTTCAAAAAAAATGTAGCAGATTGGTGAAGCAAGATTTTCCCTGTGTAAATCCATGATGACTATGTCCCATTAAACCATGTCTTTTTATATGTTCTGTGATTTTGTTCTTTAGAATAGTTTCCATGATTTTTCCCAGCACTAAAGTCAGACTCACCAGTCTATAGTTTCCTAGATCACTCCAAGAAACCTTTTTAAAGATCGGGGGTTACATTGGCGACTCTCGTTAGGCATGGCAGACAATCCCAACGATAGGTTACTAATTACCAGTTAATGGATCTGCAATTTCATGTTTGAGTTCTTTCAGAACTCTGGGGTGTATATTATCTGGTTTGGGTGCTTTGCTGCTCTTTAATTTGTCAGTCTGCCTTATTACTTCTTCCAGCTTCACAGTGATTTGTATCAGTTCTTCTGAATCATCACCATTGAAAATAATTTCCAGCACAGGTATCTCCCCAACAACCTATTCAGGGAAGCAAAGAATTCATTCAGTCTTTCTATGATGGCCTTATCTTCCCTAAGTACCCTTTTAAACCCTCAATCATCTAACTACCGACCGATTCCCTCACAGGCTTCCTGCTTTGGATACATTTTTAAAAGTTTTTATGAGTTTTTGCCTCTAAGGCTAACTTCTTTTCTAATTCTGTTTTAGCCCGCTTTATCAGTGTCTTACATGTAACTTGCCAGTGCTTGTGCTTTTTCCTATTTTGCTGAGATGGATCTTTTTGGCAATGTTTGAAAGAAGTTCTTTTGACTAAAATAGCTTCTTTCACCTTTTCACCTTCTAACAATGCCAGCAGTCATTTGACCTTCCTTCCGCTTTTTTAAATGCGTAGAATACATCTGGACGGGGCTTCCAAGATGGTATTTTTAAACAATGACCACGCCTGATGTATACTCTTAATCTTTGTAGCTGCACCTTTCAGTATTTTTCCAGCTATTTTCCTCATTTTATCAAAGTCTCCCTTTTGAAAGTTTAATGCTAGAGCTGTAGATTTACTTAAAGCCCTCCTAATCATTAAGTCAAATTTGATTGCTCTATGAATGCTGCTGCTGAGTGACCCACCACCATTATCTCTTGCACCAAATCCTGCATTGCACTAAAATTTAGGTCTAAAATGGCTACCCCGCTTGTCAGTTCCCAGTCCAACTCCAGGTCGCTGTCATTTATTTCATCTAGAAACTTTACCTCTCTAGCATGTCCTGATGATACATTTACCCAGTCAATATTGGGGTAACTGAACTCTCCCATTATTACCATGCTGCCAATTTTATCTTCCCTAAACTCTGTTAGCATTTCATCATCCATCTGTTCATTGTGGTCAGGTGGATGGTAGTATACCTCCACCACTACACTCTTCACCTCTTTTTTGTTGGTATTAACAACCTGCTTATCACTTGACAGTGATATTTTGGAAACTTTTAACTCAGGTGGTTCTTTGCTTACAGACACTTGGGCCACTGTTGCTTTGATTGGAACCTCTCTGTTGGGATGCCCTAAATCCTTTCCTATTTTAGTATCCTTTGAAGATACCTGCCTCTGAGCCATGCACTGCTGAGCGACTGTCGGCTTTCCCCCATGCTCTAGGACAGGGGTGGGCAAGTCCGGTCCTCGAGGGCTGCAAACCAGTCGGGTTTTCAGGATACCCCTAATGAATATGCATGAAATAGATTTGCATACAACTGAGGCAGTGTGTATGCAGGTCTCTCTCATGCATATTCATTAAGGATATCCTGAAAACCCGACTGGTTTGCAGCCCTCGAGGACCGGAATTGCCCACCCCTGTTCTAGGATGACCTCTTCAAACTGAAGCAGTTCTGAACCTTGGATTCATCTATCTCTGTGAAAGTGGTATTAGGATGGCCTCATCTATTTATCGTTATAAGGCAATAATAGACAGTTTTTATGCCACTAAAGACATGTTAACCCATGTAAAAATGTGATGTGAAATTTCCACCCCCCCATCCCTACCCCGTGAACAAGTTCTGGATGATAAGGCATGTGCTTTTAGCCGTGATGAGGATTGTGTGCGGGGACTACATTTTGAAAGCCCCACGTATATTTCATGCATGTACTTTGTGCCAAGCCCAGATTTTCAAAGGGAAGAATTCCACTGGGGAAACCATTGCTGCGCAGGTTTGCTCCTGTTTTTGTGCGGGTGCAGTTTGCTGTAGAAAATGCCGCGAGTAGTTTTGAAAATGCAAACCTCTGTGCGTTGTTGCCTCCTCCTTCTTCGACTTGGCCCTGCTCCTGAGTCTGCCTGCTTTTGCCGGGGTAAAAGTATGTGATTCATTAATCCCCCATATGTGCTTTTACCCAGGGAGAGAGAGGGGTTAATTTTCAATTTACCCGGGTAAATGGCTCCTGAAAACTGCCCTGCTCATTTGTAGCTTCTCCGCCTACATGGGCAATCCTCTACCACTTCTATTGGTAGGCTGTTCCTGACCTCGTCATCTTCCTCTTTGAGTCTTACATGACCCATACTTAATCCACTAGCAAGCCCACTTTCACACCTTACCACCAAGTTTAGTCGTAATCCATCAGTGAGACTGATGGACGAAAAATTTGGTCATCTATGGTAATTCATGTTAGAATTATAAGGTTAAATCAGTGATGGTTGTCATATTGAGAGACAATAACTCAATAACTTCAACTGCACAACTGAACATTGGTTCGGTGGATATGAAGATGAATTCATTGCTGCAATGATCTGTGGCCCTTTTAAGTTTCTCCTATTAGTGAGCAGACATAATTTGTACACAAATCTACTCCTCTAGTTATGTATTTCATCCATTAAATTGACTACAAATCTTTAGTGATGTCACTTTTACTATGAATACTTCCGAATGTTTCTGTAACACCCCTCCCCCCACTTTCTGAAACCCACCCAAATTCAAAGTGCTCCTCTACAGTGGTACATATAGAGAGAGTGTCAGACTGACTCTATGCAGAGGCTCTCTGTCTCTCTCATATTAACCTGTGCTTCTAATTGTAATCCTTTATGTGTGGAGCTTTAACTTGCGATTTTCCTTAGCATTTGTCAGCTTTTACGTATGTAAGACAACAAGTTTTGTAACATGCGTATAAAGGAAATTTCCTGTTTTACCAATCAGTCCACCAATTTGCCCAGTCTATCTCTAGGTCTTCAAGACTCCCCTCAGTTCTTCAGCCTGAACTCCTCCCAGTTTACCCAGACCCCTTCAACCAGTCAGCATTGGTGTATAAATAATTTTATTCAGATAGATTGTAAGCTCAAGGGGATAGGGAAATACCTACAGTACCTGAATGTAAACCAATGTGATATCTCAGATCGAATGTCAGTATATTAAAAAATAAATAAATAAATAGCTTACATGTAATAATTAGCAGGTGTAAATATAGGCAACTTGTACGCATAAATATTGGCCCTGCCCTGGATCACCCCTGGCCAACTGCATTTTTTATTTGAACAAATGTATTTGCGCACCATTAGGGATTTCTTTAAAAAGCAACTTTTAGTGGCAAGGGCCTGATTTAGGGCCAATGTCACAACTGTCTTTCTATTGGGGATGTGCAGAGGGACGCCATACGTTGCATTCGGGATTCGTATTCGTCGGGGAGCAGATATGTTGCATTCGGCAAGGGGACCCCCGATACGTTCATGCGTTAATTCTTATTTGTTTCCCGGCTAAAATTGAATTAACTACAACCCTCCACCCTCCTGACCCCCCCAAGACTTACCAAAACTCCCTGGTGGTCCAGCGGGGGGTTCGGGAGCCATCTCCTGCACTCACACCCTCGACTGCCGGTATTCAAAATGGCACCGATAGCCTTTGAACTTACTATGTCACAGGGGCTACCGGTGCCATTGGTCAGCCCCTGTCACATGGTAGGAGCAATAGATGGCCGGCGCCATCTTGTGCTCCTATCATGTGACAGGTAGCTCCTGTGACATAGTGAGGGCAAAGGCTATCTGCGCCATTTTGAATACTGGCAGGTGACGGCCCGAGTGTAGGAGGTCACTCCCGGACCACCAGGAACTTTTGGTAAATCTTGTGGGGGTCAGGAGGGTCCCCCAAGACTTGCCAAAAGTCCCTGGTGGTCCAGCGGGGGGCCGGAAGCGATCACCTGCACTTGGGCCGTCAGTTGCCAGTAATCAAAATGGCACCAATAGCCGATAGCCTTTGCCCTTACTATGTCACAGGGCTACCGGTGCCATTGGTCAGCCCCTGTCACATGGTAGGAGCACATGATAGCCCCTGTGACATAGTAAGGTCAAAGGCTATCGGCGCCATTTTGAATGCTGGCAGCTGAGGGTGTGAGTGCAGGAGATGGTTCCCGGACCCCCCACTGGACCACCAGGGAGTTTTGGTAAGTCTTGGGGGGATCAGGAGGGTGGGGGGGTTGTTTAAATTCGCTCCTTTAGATGGCCGAATAATTCAGTGAAGATTCGTTGTATTCGTGGGGAATCGCGATACGTTTCGCTTCCCCATGAATACAACGAATATGGCCCTATACGTTGCGGATTACCAATACGTAGGAAACGAATGCTCACCCCTACTTTCTATCGTATGATTTTGTATCATTACTTTTTGTCTCTGCGTTTTTAAGTTTAGGGCACCGTGCACCTTCTTGAGTAGTCGTATTTTATTTGTTTTCTTCACCGCATTGGGCAACTGAAAGGACGGGCATTGGGCAAACTGAAAGGTACAAAAAGGTTTTAAAATTTAAAAAAAAAAGAGATTGAAAAGAAGTAGCCCTAGTGCCAAGCCCTGCTGCCTCCCACTGGTCGCTTTGCCTTCACTAGAGTGGAACCCATTTACCACCACACTCTTCATCCTGCTGCTCAACCAGTTCCTCATCCAATTTACCACTGCCCCTCTTTCGTATCATCCAGCTTGTTTACCAGTCTTCTAAGCAGAGTGTAGAAAGCCTTCCTGAAGTCTAGCTAGGCACCTTGTACTGCACCTCCCTGATCCACTACTTTTGGCACGTCAGTAAAGGATTTAATCAAGTTTGCCTGACTGGATCTTCCTGAGGTGAAACCACATTGCCTGGTGTCCTGCAATGTACGCTTGCTTCAACATACTGCACTGTCTTTTTGCACAGAGGAAGAGGAAAATGATATGCCTTGCATCTTTGTAATGGTGTGTAGTCTCTAAATATTGTTTAAAGAAATTCATTGCCAAGTAATCCAAGGCTGCCTTGGGGATTGGCCCTGGTTCCAGTAAAGACTGTGCCTCAGGCTGGTGCCTCTTTCCAGCTGTTTGCTTGTATGTCTCTTCCAGTTAAGATAGCAATTCAACTTAGCCCTTAAAAATGCCGTTTTTTTTTTTAACTGTCTTAAACTCTATGTATTGCAATATGAAATAGCAAAGGTCAGTATGAAGAGAGCTTTTCTTTTTTTCAGTATAAATACCTTGTGGAAAATGAAACTGCCACCATCATTATCTTCCTTGCATCAGCCCCTATCACCTGATGACTTGGCAGAGTCCAAGAAGAGATGCTTTTAAACTGGGCTGGGCAGTAGAGAGCAGTTGACAGCGGGTAAAAAAGAAAACGTTGTACCTAAACTTGTTTTCAGTAACTTGTTTTCCTGAACCTGCTTTTTCTTTTTTTTTTTAAGTGCATCAGAGTTCAATAATGTTTTGGACCAAATTAAAAGGCTCGTTTAAAAGACAGTGCGATACATATTACTCAAGTTGATCAGTCCCATGTTTTCTTTTGCGTTGGTTTGCAGTGGTACTAGAGGAACGGTATGAAAGGAATGTTAAAAGTGGTTTAGAGTCTTGTAGTTATTCTGCTCCCTTAATAATTATTTCTGTTCTGCACCACTCTTTTTTTTTTTTTTAATTAAGCTTTCAATATTTTTTTTCATGATGGAGATGCTTCCCTGCATTTGCAGGTTTTGTTTTTTCTGTCCCGTGTCCTTGGCTTCTCTTCAAGACTCCGAATACAAACCACAATCTCTTAGGTGGCAGAATGAAACTCCAGCCCTTCTGAAGATCTCTCAGCCTCTGGCATCTGCACGGACCTGGGGGGCGCACAGGTTCAAGGCCCCAGAATTATGGAGTCAGCCTTTTGGTCTAGATAAAAATGAGGTCCAGTTGTAACTGGGTGGTAGTATTTGTGCGACCTCTTTGTAAAGCACCCTGAGATTAAGGGCAGTAAGGCCACGGTATACAAATTATTTATTTGCTTGATTTATAATCTGCTTTTCAGGCACTTCCATAGAAGATTACATTATGGCATTATGCAGCATAATAATAATAATAATAGTAACAACTAACTTCTAGCCAAGCAGGATCATTCCTTAAAGTTAAATAAAGTCTCTTTACCTGTAGACACCACAGTTCTGGTGTTCTTTGTAGGCTGGGATACCCTTAAAGGAACTGCTAAATAGATAAGGCGCTGGGAGTGCAGAGAGCTCACAGGCTTCTTTTCGAGTGCTGCTCGTATTCCAGTATCACAACTTTTTTAAAGACACTCATTTTCTCCAGGATCACTAGGGCCACTTGAAGTTATTTAATGTGGTTTCCTGTACCCTGTGTAATATATCTGTGAAATGTCAAATCCATGGCTAGCCTATAAAACCTGCGGCTGTTTTTCCGTCTACTATTTTTCCCCCTAAAGTTTCTGATGTTATTTTGTCTGCCTACTCTTGACTCTTTCATCATTGCCTCCCTGTGCGAAGCCTCCCAGTCCTTTTTTTTTTTTTTTTTTCACCCCCACCTTGCTCATGTACATTGTTTTATGCGCATCCCGAGCATTTCCAAAGCAAATTGCTGTTGTCATGTTTCCCTCCTTATTCATGTATTTATTTATTACCATCCATTTGTGATCTGCTCTTTCATTCTAGGCAGGGTACAATGAACATTCTTAAAGTTTAAAAACCATCACAGACATAAAGAAAATATAAATGGGATACACATTAAACATTCACAAAGGAAAAAACCCCTCCATCCTGAGCTGGAGAGCCGCCTCCTGAATGCTCAGCCTCAGTGGCAGTATCCCCGTAGGCCCCTGGGTCTCTTCCATCACTGAGGTCTGAAGCATCCGTCGTGGGCTCCGTTTCAGTTTCATCAGACCGTCTGGGGACATCAGGGCACTAGTGAAGCTCTGCAGAAATAGGATAAGCTCAAATTGTTTTTTTGTTGTTGTTGTTGTTGCTTTTTAGAATACTTGCTAGAATGCATGTCTAACGGATGCTTTTCATTTTATTCCTGGTTAGCATGCCACGCTGATGACGCTGGAAATGATGAAAACCAAGATTTGTTTCTAAGTGTTAATAAAGATGAGAAACGCTTACCGGTCCAATGATTGGAATAAGGAACTTATTCACACTTATCCGGCTGAATTATCCAGCTAATTTTAAACATATCCGGGTATATTCAGTGGCACAGCTGCACCTCTGACTTTCCCGGCTCAGGGCCAGATTCATCAAGGCATTTTCCCATAGACACAGCATGGGAGAAATGCCGTAGTGAATCGGGCCCTTAAATTAGCTGGATATGTCTGAATATTGACCGCTTTACATTTTCATGCATCTCTCTTGCATTTGGGAACAACAGTGCTAGCAAGGGAGCCACAAATTACTTCACACTGCATTGCTGCACCTGATTGGGTACAGTGTCACAAATGCTATCAAACGCCTTCTGTCCTTGTTTGTGCTGCCAGACAGCCAGTTAACCCTTTATCCAGCTTCAGCAAATCAGATGGACTCGGTACTTAACATCCAAACGTTTATTAGCGCAGTGAGTTATATGACCCTCACTGTGAAGAGCTGGAGTGAGTATAACTATAATGCTTAGACCTATGGAGGATGCACGTTGCCGTTTGTGAATATTTAGGTCTCGACTTGCTGAGGTGAGAACTGGGGAACTAGTTGTGCTTACTGCCAGGAGATGCAGGCTAAATGCTGCCCTTTTGACCTCAGATCACTATATCCTGCCTCTCATCCGGTTTTTAGCAGAGGTGGAGGTGCTGTCTTTGAGGAATAAGTTCTGTATAACATGCTTTCATTCTTTGCACATCTAACTTTGTTGCCTACATTGAAGCAGGAAAAAATATATACTAGCAAAAAGCAAAAACAAGAATTCATTTGACAGCTAAAACAAAGAAAGCCATCTGGATGATGCTTTTGGTTCTTTTTATTTAAATTCCCGAGGATGTATTAGTATTTAAACATTTGGAAGATTCCTTTCGCATAGCCACTCCTCACCACTATGAACCAAAGTAAAACAGCACGCCGCCATTTTTTTTTTTATCTTCATCAGATCTCCGCGCTGACATTGCACTGACATTTGCAAAGTATGACCGGAGCATTAACCACTACAGACGGGCCTTGGGGGAAGTTTGTTTTGTGAAACTAAGGGGCACAACACAATTTACTTATTTTTAAATGTATTGTGTATTTGATTTATATTCTGCCTTTCAGGCACTTCAAAGTACAACAAACAAAACACCTTTTAATCACTACTCCCCGCCACACCCTAGCCCCCCAAATTAAAAAAAAAAGTTTAAAACCTAAGACAGAGAGATGACCCAATCCAAATTCTTTGATCCATGATCAGGAGTCGGAGCCCGTTGAGATGTGCTGATATTTTTTCCCCATCCGGTCTCCTGATCACAGTTTAGACAAAGATTTTGCTGTTCTCAGTTCATAGTGTGAGAAGAGACTTGCTGGACTTGAAAGGTCAGGTATTTGCGGAAGAAATAAATAAAAAAAATAACAGAACTCAAATAACAAAACTCCTAGCCACAGTTTGAATAAATTAGTCAGAAGCTGATGACATTAATGAAAGCTTCTTAAAAAGGGACAGCACTGAGATTTTTTTCCCCAACCTCCAATTTGCTTTTGTCATACCAAGCCCTTGATTTATCAAGGGTCTTGTTTTCATGTTTGTCCAGAGTAAAGGTTTTGATAAATCAAGCTCTTCTTAACCCTCCTCCCCTGAGAAAAAGTGTCAGAAAGAGCAGAAATAATGTAAGAAGAAGTGACGTACCAGTCAGGCTCATTACTACAGGAAAGGCACATTATGTACTAGGGCAGGTGGCGGCAGGGCCGGTGCAAGGGTATTAGGCACCCTAGGCGAAACGTCAGCTATGCCGCCCCCCCCCCCCCCCCACACACACACACAAAATTAACTTACATTTTGCATTAATGAAAATAACGAAGTCTGTATTTATAACAGAACACTTATTTGACATTTTTATGCCATGTAAACCATTGAGATGATTTGTCTTATCGACGGTATAGAAACTCTTTTATAAATAAATAAATAAAAATAAATAAAATAAACATAAACCAAAGCTATACTTGTTGCTCAAACAAAAAAAGCAGACACATCACATAATATTAAATAATTAAAATGGCAGTCAATCAAGAAAAATAAACTTAAAAAGCCATCTTTACTTACCCCCTCCAGCAGCTCTCTTACTCCTCTTCCATGCAGGCTGTAGCACACACCAGAAGCAGCAGTAGTGGCTAAGCTCTATACTCATGGTCCTCTTCCTTAATGCCCATGTCTCTCACACACACACACCATATCAGTCATGCCCCCATGACCAGTTTCTGTCTCTCACACACCAATCATCTCCCAAACAGTCTTTGGCACACACACACCAGTCACCTTCCTGAACAGTTTCTCTCATGCCATACACACACAGGCTTCCCACTCCCGTGTTCCACTTACATATATGGGCTTCTCACTCTCATAATCACTTTCTTTCTCACACACATACCCAGAGTTCTCACTTCCATGCTTTTTCTCTCTTTCACACACACACACACACACACACACACTCACCAGTCTCTCACTCCCATGCTTTCTTTCACATACACCCCCACACCAGGCTTCTTACTCCCATGCTTTCTCACATACCCAGAGTTCTCACTTCCATGCTTTTTCTCTCTTTCACACACACACACACACACATCCCTGACTGTCTCACACATCAGTCATCTCCTTGAGCAGTCACTTTCATTGTCTCTCACATATACACATACATCAGCTCTCTGACCAGTTTCTCTCAATCACACACACATGCTCTCCATCAAATACATTCTCTCACTTACACACAGACTCTCAATCACACGCAGGCAGGCAGGCAGGCAGGCTGGCTGCTTCTCTCTCTTTCTCTCACTCACTTCCTCCCCCCCCCCCAGCACAAACGGTAGCTGCTCCTCCTCCTCCAGCCCCTGCAGGCCAAGAAGGAAGAATCCCATCGGCCGCAGGAGGCTCGTGCTGCTCTCTCCTTTTCCCGATTACCGGCTGCTTCAGTTGCTCGGGGGCCGATGCTGCTGTCGCCGCTATTTTTTCACGCAGCACTTCTCTTTCTTCCCGCGCATCACTTCCTGTTCCGGTTCAAAGGGGGGGGGGCGGGAAGAAGACCAGCCGCGGATGCAACAGCTTTTTTTTTTTTTTTTTGCACCGCTGCCGTTCCCGCTGGGCTTGAACGTGCTGATAGCCCGGCGGCAACGGCAGCAGGGAAGAAAGAGCAGCGGGAGGGACCGGGAGCCACGCGAACCGCTGGGGGAGGTCAGATGGGTCTTTTGGGGCGGGCTGCCGGCAGCGGCTGTTTTATTTTTATCGGGGGGGGCGGCGGCTCTCTTAATTTTACCGGGGCAGTGCCGCCCCCGGGAAGCTGGCGCCCTAGGCGACCGCCTAGTTCGCCTAGTGCTTCCGCCGGCCCTGGGTGGCGGGGCAGTCATTGGCTCTGGGGACCCAGGCCATGCTCCGAGTCTGCTCAACAGTGCCAGAATCTCAGTTGCTTCTGTTTGTATTTCACCTGCTTTAGGCTGTGGGGGGGGGGGGGGGGGGGGAAAGAGTCAGACCTGGCCTTGAACTAGGAGGTCTGCCCTGTTGGTAGGCTTGTGCTCCACCCGTGAGCCACAGGCTGGCTATGTTATTTGCAGCCAAGTAAGCTGAGAAGCCTTGCATACCTGCTTCCAGCCAGACAGCCCTGTAACCTTGCGGACTCAGACTAGTCCTTAGGAAGTCCATGTTCAAAAGCTATTTAGATCGATAACTCAGAAGTTATCTGTCTTAATAGCAAACTAGGCATATTCAGCCACTTATCCGGAAAAGTAGTTTTCCAACTATAATTCAGCCGGAGAAAAAAAAAAGGAATTTCAGGGGCTTTCCGGGGAGAGGTTGAGTTATCTGCCTAACTTAGCCGAATATTGCATACATTTGTCTAAGGCCTGGATTTATCAAAATGCGAAAAATATCACATGCGATAGGAAAAGGGGCGTGTTTTATGTTAATAGGCAGTGTATCGCAAAGTGAACTAATACCTATGCGAAACGCTAACCTTTTCACACTTTGCGATACATTTCAGAAATGTATTTCCTGCATGCTCACCTAGTAACGCGAGGTGAGGTTTAGGTAGTAGTGTAGGGGTTAGGGGCCACTTTGACATTCAAAATGAGACGTACGAACAGCACAGTGCTCTCTTGTGAAGATTTGAGCACCTTCAGGGTGAGGAAACTCACCCAAAGATGAGATTTGTGCAATGCTCTCTCAACCTAGTTTGATGGACTCTCTACCTGGGTAACATCAAGCTAGGTTGAGAGAACACTCCAAAACCAGGAAAATAATCCCCTATCCCAGCGATTCAAATCCCTATGAATAGCTCGAAACAGTGGATCGTAATTTAGTCTGTAGAAGTTCCCATTCTCCAGCCCGATCTTAACACCAAGGTATTTCACCCATTCCCTCGCAACCCGAAATGAAAGAGTGCGAGCAATGTTATCAAAGCAGGTGGACTGTACGAAATATTGAGGAGCTCTGACTTATCTTCATTAACCTTAAATCCTGAGACTCCTTCAAAGTCTCTCAGGGCCTGCAGTAAAGGAGGTAAAGAGTCTTCAGGTTTGGTAATTGTGAACAAGAGGTCGTCCGCAAACATAGAAATCTTGTAGTCATAGGATCCCTTCATTAGACCCCTAACCCCCGGGTTTACCCTCATTGTAGCAGCAAATGGTTCCAAGGAGAGAGCAAATAGAAGCGGTGATAGGGGGCACCCTTACCTGGTACCCCTCTTTACTAGGTTTTCATATAGATGCTGAATCCATTTAACAAAATGGGCACCTAGCTGGAATTTATCAAGAACCTTAAACAGGTATGGCCAGTGCACCCTGTCAAAGGCCTTTTCAGCATCGACCCCTAACAGTACCATCGGTACCTCCGCCGTTTTTGCTTGCCAGATTATCTCCTCATATTATCGGAAGCTAGACGGCCTGGAACGAACCCGGACTGATCCTCATGAATCAGAATCTGGGGTACTAATGCTAGCCTTGTGGCTAAACTTTTGGCCAGGAGTTTGAGGTCTACATTAATCAGAGATATGGGGTGGTATGAGCCGCACTGAGTAGGATCCCACCCTCCCTTGGCCAAAATCGTTATACCTGCCAGCATTTGTATATAGAGATGTCAAAATATGTTTCTTGTTTGAATTAATAACCTGCTCATCAGTTGAAAGGGGTAATTTGAAAATTTTCTGCACTTTACTTAAAGGCACCTGATACCCTTTGGCATTTATTGCAGCCTCTCTACCCAGATGCCCTATTTTCCCTGGTCTCTTAGTATCGTTCAGAGATACATTATTCTGAACCATATCCTATCCTTCTGAGCGACTATCAGCTTTCTCCCATCATCTAGTTTAAAAGCTGCGCTATCTCCTTTATAAAAGTTAGTGCCAGCAGCCTGGTTCCACTCTGGTTAAGGTAGAGCCCATCCTTTTGAAAAAGGCCCTTCCCCCAAATGAAGCCCAGTACCTAACAAATCTAAAACCTTCCTCCTTGCACCATTGTCTCATCTATGCATTGAGACTTTGGAGCTCTGCCTGCCTCTGGGGTCCTGCACGTGGAACGGGGACTATTTCTGAGAATGCTACCCTGGAGGTTCTGGATTCCTACTTTCTACCTAAAACCCTAAATTTGGTTTCCAGAAGCTCCCTCTTGCACTCTCCCATGTCATTGGTACCCACATGTACCAAGACATCCGGCTCCACCCCAGTACTATTTAAAATCCTATCTATGTGATGCATGAGCTACGCCACCTTCGCACCAGGCAGGCAAGTTGCCAAATGATCCTCATGTCCACCAGCCATCAACCTTCCTAACTGAATCACCAACTATAATGGCCATCCTAACCCTTCCCTCCTGGGCACGTGCCCTTGGAGTCCTATCCTCGGTGCAAGAGGATACTACATCACCTTGAGGGCAGGTCCAAGCTACAGGATTGCTTTGTGCCTCATCAAGCTGGTGCTTTCCTTCCAGGTGACCTTTCTCCTCCAAAGCAGCACAGGAGCTACCAGATTGGAGGTGGGACGTCTCTACTTTATCCCTGAAGGTCTCCTCTATATACCTCTCTGTCCCCCTTACCTCTTCCAGATCTGCCACTCTAGCCTCCAGAGATTGGACTCTTTCTCTTAGGGCTCGGAGCTCTTTGCACTTAGTGCACACATACAACCTCTCGCCAGCTGGGAGATAATCATACATGGGGCACGCGGTACAAAAGACTGGAAAGTCTCCCTCTCGCTGCTGGACTATTTCCTGCATCATAGTTTTGTTGATTTGTTATCAATTTAAAATTTCTAAGGGAGCAGGGATGTAAAGCTAACCTAAAGTACTTTCAGTCTATGGATTTATTTTATATGATTCTGGTAATGACCCTCAAACACAAAAATTTACCTCTATCTTCCTAGTTACTCAACTTATTAACTCTTGTTTTGAATTAGATTCCTTATGTATAAAATCTGCTACAAATTACTCCTACCAAACACAATTACTATGTAAAATCAAAACAGATAAAACCAAATCAAAACAGATAAGGTCTAGTAAACAGATAAGATATAGCAAGGTAAATGGATATAGTATAGTTAGGAAGTTTGAGGTACACATGCCATTTGACGCGCACTTCTGGTCTTCTGCTGCAAGGGGTGCGGGGCCTCTGGAAGCCGGGGCTGTGAAGTTCAAAGCTTGGATCCTCACTGCGACCTCTGGAGTCCTCTCCTGGGAGTTGTAGGGTAGAATTTGCAGATGAGTCTTCCAGTCCTCTTCTGATGTAAGGAGTGTGGGGACTCTGGAAGCTGGGGCTGTGGAGTTTGAAGCCTGGACCACTTGCTTTGATTTCTGGAGTCCTCTCCCAGGGGCTGCTGGGTAAAATATGCAGATAAGCCTTCAGGTCCTCTTTTGCTGCTTACGGAGCAAGGGCGAGGCAAAGATGGACAAGGCAGGACTGCAAGACTGGATGAGGCAAGGCAAAGCTGTAGGAGGCAAGTCATGGCTGGAAACAACACACACTCTCACTAGGCAAGGAGGACCTGTTGCTGGAAACACAGCTAGGGTTTAAATCTCCAGCCCGTGCTGACATCAACTCACCGGCGCTGCTCTAGTTTCTCAATGCAGGGCCCTGTTATCTTCTGGTGCGTGCCTAAGGCGAGCCAAAGCAGGAGCAAGATGGCGGCGTCCATGCCACGTTGGAGGCAGCTGAGCTTTGGTAACCGTCCAGCAGTGTTTGGAGGTGAGTGCGGTCGGATGCAGAGTCTGCCCGTAGCCGGCCAAATGTAATAGCATAGTTCAAGGCAAAGGGGTAGTGGTACCTTGTTCCACATTTTGGGTATATAGCAGCTGAAAGCCCGCCTGCACTATTCTGCTGTTCAATTTCACGGATGTCGGGGGGGGGGGGGGGAGGATGGAAGTGACTTTTGAGAAAATTGAAGATCTCTGGTGTCTGTGTGTTGGCAAGAAGAAGAAGGGAGATATACTCGTGAGCCTGTCTATTCACACATATGAAGACAAAGCAAGGGGTTTTGAATTTTATCCTAGTTTCTGTTGGTAGCTAGCCAGTGCAATTTGTGTAGGATGGGCCTAATGGGATTGGTTGCTTTGGCCCCTATCAGAATTCTGTTTGCAGTATTGTGGAGTTAGAGACGTTTCAAATTGTACTGAGAGATGCCATTCAGTAATGAGTTACAATAGTCAATTTGACTAGTGATTAGTTCAAGAATTACGGTAGCCAGGTTGTATGGATAGGGTTAGTTGCATAGCTGGTGAATCTGACATAGATACATGAAGGACTTTCTTTTTACCTTGGAGATGTGAGAGTCCTCTGAGAGATTTTGGTCGAGTTGAGCCCTGAAGCTTCGTACTGATTCTATATACCAGGCCCAAGATAGAATGCAGGCTCTCACTCGGTAGGAGAGGAATTCAGCAGTGTTGGCTGAGGTCCTTACCTCCTTGGGTTGTGTCTTTATCCCTTTTACCAATTATTTCCTTAACTGCTTAGGCTTTTAAGTTTGAGGATCCTGACCCTTAAGGAACAGCAGAGAAAATAGTCACTCACAGTTTGTAAATGATAAATGAAGACATTATGGAAAGGTGGAGATTCTGTAGGCTGTGCTGCATAATCCTCCTAGGAGAGTGAAAGCAGGGCTCAGACTAGGAGAGTGTTGCACCTGGAGGAGGACCCTTGTCCTGGAGCAGCGTGGAGCGGCTCCCTGGTCGGACCCAGGAAGCACCTGCCACCAGTAGGCGGAGCACAGGAGGAGACAGAGGCTATCACTGGAAGCCCGCGGTCCACCCGGGTGGAACCCTTGGGGACCCGGGCCACTTGGACATAGGTGGGCCTCACAGGGTCTCCCGGAAAGGAAGTACAGAGGTGTGCCCATTAGGATCAAGGGTGTGCGGTCGATGTCAAGACTGGAGGCCTGGGGAATTAAGGAAGGCCAGAACAGTGTCTGCGATGACAAGGCTAGGAGCAGGGCCAGGCTCAAGGAGGCATGGTCAATGATAGGGGTCAAGTTCCAAAGGTCAGTCCGAGAGTAGTCAGCCAAAGCAGGGGTCAGGTTCCAGAGGTCAGACATGGTCAAGGAGGCAGGCAAAGGTCAGAATCCAGGCAGCGATCAACGTAGTCAAGAGCAGGCAGAGGTCAGTACCAGAGAGTCAGTCCAAGAGGTACTACCTGAGGGAACGCAGGAACGGAAGGAAGCTGGAATGGAAGGACGCTGGAACAAGCGATGAGACACTGAGGCAAATTAGTACACACATGGTGTTGACCCAATTGCCAAGGCAAGGAAGTGCAGGCAGGGACTTCCTTTATATCGTGATCAATCAGGATGCGCTGCGGAGCTTGGACCCGCCCCCGGCCCTTTAAGGAACCGGGCGGTCTGCGTGCGCCTAAGGGCGGGGCCGACACCATGGAGGATGCCGAGCCCCGCCGTGAGGCCTGGTGCTCTGAGGAAGGCCCGGCAACTGCCACCGCCGGACGCCAAGGCCTTGAGGAACTTGCAGCTGCCACGGAAGAGGCCAACCCAGGACCTGCAGAGGAGTTGGGAAGGTGAGCAGGCCCGTGCGCAGGCCGAGCGTGGATGGGGCACGCAACAGAGAGTGCATGAAATTCCTCGTGCTGGGTCAGGAATATAAAAGAGAGGATATTTATACTGAGCTGGCCTACCTGGAACTGCTCAGTGTAACTATCTTACACTTCTGATTTAATACCAAGGTAATGTATATTTTATTTTTATTATACTATCTCTACCCTAACCATACTACCTCTCTAAGTGTTTAAATTTTGATTATTTAGCATACAATTTTTTTTCTATGTTAATTATATTATGAAATAATGTATTTACTTCTTTCTTCTTTGGAAATGCAAATAATTTTAAATGATTAATTGCTAACTACTGTAAACCGATTTGATATGCTCGCATGAAAAGTCGGCCTATAAAAATTATTAAATAAATAAATAAATAAACTCCATGAAGTTTCTGTTCTCAACCCATGCCCATAATTTAAAGGCACGTGCACTCATTTGCTAAAGATTACACAAGGGCTGTCTGAAATTATTCTGGAGCGCCCATTTTAGTGCTGGGTCCCTTAAATATGAAACATGACTTAACCACAAAAATAAAGAGTCAGAGGCAGCCCAAAAGCAAGTCAGAACTCGTATCTGGCTGCAGCAAGTTAACTGAAAATGTGTAGGTGTAATGAGTTAAGGTCTATCCCACCTTTCTTCAGCCTTCCAGGTAAAGAAAAAGTTCTCTACATTTTATGATCGCAGAAGGATTCATAGGCGCGAGGCAAACGTGCATGACTCTGAATTCAGCCATTCTTCTGTGGCATGTGAGCTCCCCAGTGCCAGCGGCCTGCTTGGATGAAGCGACTCAGGAAGCTCCATCAATAATGGAGCAGGAAGCGCTGTGCGTGGAGCCGCCTACTGCTCCTGAGAGGAGCCAGTGTGTAAAAAGTACAGCTGCGCCAAGAGGCTTTTCTTTTCTTTCCTCTCCTCCACTCCTGGAGACCAACTTATTGTGGATGCATCATGTTTTTATTTACTGTGTACATCCGGGTTTTTTTCTCCCTTTCTCTTACGAGAGTAACTTTTGATTTGATTAGGCCAAACTAAAATATGGATTTTTTTTTTTTTTTGTTACCAGCCTTTTTTTTTTTTTTTTTTCTTTTTAAGCCATGAAAAGCTCAACCCGATCGAGTTCTGCACAGCCCTGGCTCCGTGCTCAGACTGCACGAGTGGGTCACCACCAAGCACGCCCCGGCTGCAGTGAAACAGCTCAGTGTTTGCAGCCAGCGGGAGGGGGGGGAAGGTTTTCACCCATTTAAAGAGCCATCGCTATGGAAACATAATGAGGAGATGATTGAATGGAAGCCTTCCATCTCTCTCACACGTAGGGATGCCAGGGAGGTCAGAACCTTGCAGCCTTTGCTTTCCCTTCAGATTCATGTAAATTTGATAAGAATGCTAAAGGCTCATTTTCCTGTCAGCTCCCCCCTCCCCCATCCCAGTTAGATAAATTACCTTGTAACAGTTCTAGCAGATGATCCGTTTTCAGGTTAATTACATGTCTAAGTCTTTGAGGATATGTAGGGATAACCGTGTGGTCTGCGAGAATAAGTGCGCAAATGCTTTCTTATTGATTTATTCAAGGATGTCAACGTGGGCAATATTTCTGGACCAAAAAGTGCAGGATGCACAATTCATCTGCTTTAGTCTCTCCTCTGGTTAAATAGCTGAGGTGGGAGGAAATGCCTCTCTGTGTGTGTGTGTGTGTGTGTGTGTGTGTGTGTGTTATAACAGTTTTAAATCTTTTTTTACATTATTGAAGTACATTTCTGCATTTGTATAGCGTACACAAGATCTTGGCACTTGATTTGAGTTTAAAGATTAAACAAGCAGATGATTCAGGATACCTTTGCAATATTTGTGCTCTGTTCTGCTTAAAAGTACATGGCAGGCTCCGGAAAGGTCCATGGGACACTCGTGCACACAGGAAACGGTGTCCATGTTGCTGTTCCTTCTGTCTGCCATTCATTTGTTTCATTGTGAAAGTTAGGGCCAAGTAAGGCTTAAGAAAATGGATCCTTCACTTTGATACCCTGAGTTCTGGCAAGTATAAAGTATTTTACAGTTGAGAAGTAAGGCAATGAAGATGGAAAAGGCAGGAGAGAAAAAAAAGTCAGCAGAAACATTATCGGGCGTCAGGTCTGGAGTGCCTCCCCATCAAATAGTGTTTTTCATAGGGTTTTTTGGAATTTATTTCTTTTTGGTTCCCTGTCTCCCTACAATCAGTGTGTAGGGAGACAAGGAACATCAATGTGTAGGGAGACAGATATTACTCTGTTGTTTCCTGAGGGTTAAGAGAGAAGAGGAAAACCAGAGTTGCTTTGTCAGTGTTGCAAACCAGCATCATCTGCTGATGTTCACATCCACATTATTCTCTGTTCAGTCAGCTGCAACGAGAAGGTACCATGTCCAGCATGTTGGCTGGAGCTCCTCCTGACTTAAAGCATTGTCCCCCTCAGAGAGAGCCCCTGTATTTAAAGCATGCTTTCTTGAATTCATATATTGTTTTTGTTCCTCCACTGGGAGGCTGTTCCACACATCCACCACCCTCTCAGGTAAAGAGATATTTCCTAAGATTACTCCTTAGTCTACCCCTGTTCACCTTACTCCCATGACCCCTCATTCTAGAGTCTCTTTTCCATTGAAAGAGGCTCACCTCCTGTGCATGGAAACCTTTGAGATATTTAAATATCTCTATCATATCTCCAAATATACTTTAGAATGAAGACCGCTGATCATTTTAGCAGCCACCCTCTGGAGAGGCTCCAACCGGTTTATATCCTTTTTAAAGGTGTGGTCTCTAGAATTGTACATAGTATTCCAAATGAGGTCTCACCAGGGACCTGTATTGGGCAGTATCTCCCTTTTTCTGCTGACCATTCCTCTTCCTATGCAGCCAAGCATCTTTCTGGCTTTTGCTGTCACTTTATGCACTGTTTAGCCACCTTAAGACCTTCTGACACAATGACCCCCAGATCCCGCTCTTCTTTCTGGCTTAGAATAATTTCATCTCCAATACTGTGCTGCGAATGACGTGAGTGTGAGCCCCTTTTGCCATGGCGCAACCTTGTGGGCTGTGCCTTAAGGCTTGCACCGACAGCAGGTGAGCGAGTCTTAGCATGGGCCAGACTATGACAGAGTCCAAGAGTCTATACCAAGGCAAGGCTGAAGCTGGAGAAGCCCAAAAGCTGTGGCTGTTGACTTGGCACAGGCTGAAGACTGAAGCGGAGCTAAAGACTGGAACAGGCCTGAAGGCTGGAACAGGATTGAAGACTTGAGCAAGACTGGATACTAGAACCAGGACAAGACAGGAACCAGGAGACCTTGCTGAGGTGAGGCTGAAGAGCCCTTTTATAGGGCAAGCGGCAATGACATCATCCAAGGGCGCCACTGGCTTTTCCCACCGCAGGCCCTTTAAAAGAAGCTGTGTCACGCATATGCATGCCTAAGAAGCAGAAGGGGAACATTGTGGCGTTTCCCTACAGCAGGGAGCGGCAGCATCAGGCTGGCAGCATCAGGGTGAGTGAAGCCGCTCTCTTGTGAGCGGTGAGCGAAACATACTGCACCTCTCCCTTTGCTTTTTGCAAACTAAATGTATTACTCTGCATTTTGTTAATAGTAAATCTTAGCTGCCAGACCCTAGACCATTCCTCGAACCTCGCCAGATCCCTTCTCATGTTTTCCACATTGTCCTGGCTGTCTGCCTTGTTGCAGATTTTGGTATCATAGATAAAAAAGACAAACTTTTCCCCACAATCCTTCTGCTATGTTGTTCACAAAAATGTTGAAAAGAACTGATCCAAGGACCGATCCCTGAGGCAAACTGCTAGAAATGCCTCTCTTCAGAATAAACTCCATTTACCACTACCCTTTGTCACCTCCCACTCAGCCAGTTTCTAACCCAGTCAGTCATTCTAGGTCCCATCCCCAGGGCACTCAGTTTATTTAATAAGTCGCCTACTCAGAACCGTATCAAATTCCTTAGTGAAATCCCAGTACACAACATCTAATTCTCTCCCTTTATCCAACTCTCTGGTGATCCAATCAAAAAAATTGGTCTGATTCATCTGACAAGAGCCTCCTGACTGCTCTGTTTATTCTAATAATTTCTCCGCTATCTCTAGCCTTTCCTTCCTTCCAGCAGTCTATGCCTCCAAGTTTAATTTCCCTGTTAAATGTAACTTTGCTTTTTCATGTTCAACCTTTTGTTTTTGGTTACTGTTCTTGGTTCAGTTCCCCTATTCGATGTGAACCGACCTGATATGGTCTCCACCATGAAGGTCGGTATAGAAAAGTGTTAAATAAATAAAATAAAATCTCTTTTAAAATTATGCTGCTTCGGATCTTGCAATCCATTAGATTCAAGAAACTGCACTCTTTTAGCAGCTAACCAAGCTCATCTTCTACCCATCTCACCCTATCAAAGATCTCCTTTTTCTTTTCCTTCATCTCTCCCTTAAGATTTTTGGCTAGTCCTCTATCCTTCTTTTATGGTCTGTGTTCTTCTTCCTTCTTCTTCCTTATCCTCCTTCCTTCTCTTTCTGGAGTTTGTCTCTGTTACCCTCTGCTGTGTCCTCTCGTACTCTGTTTCCTCATCTTCTCTCTTGGCTGTTTTTAATTTGGGACTGCATGGCATTGGCACAGCTCATGATGTTCTTGTTACATGAGAACTGAGCTGACTGGTACCTCAAGAACAGTGCAGGCACTGCCCAGGATAGCCAGCCTTAGTGGTACAGGGATACACATACGTGCCTTGAAGGGAAGAACGGCTGCGTCACATCCTGGTGGCCTGTGTGAGTGTCATTAAATATAGTAAACAACTAAACATTGTAAATGACAGCAGATAAAGACCAAAAAGGCTCATCTAGTCTGCCCAGTAGCAACTTTATGTGCATCTTCCTAAAGCAGATCAAATTCTCACATAGAACACAACCACAAATCCCATTGTGTTCTCTTTAGGGTTGCAAATGCTGCTCCATGTGGGTTACCCCCATGCCATCCAGGAAGCACAATGCAGTCATATCACTGTTGCCCTGAGCTGCAACTGTTGCTTAATAAAGGTTGCCCAGTGCTTCATTACTATTCTCTTACCACTAGAGATCCTCTGGGTTTATTCCATGTATTTTTTAAGTCTATCACTGTCTTTGTCATTACCGCTTCCTTTGGGAGGGCATTTCAAGCAACCACCACCCTCTCTGTGAAAAAATACTTCCTGATATTGTTCCTGAATCTATACCTTTTGGAGCTTCATATGCCTAGTTCTATAGCTGCCTTTTCATTGAAAAAGGTTGTCTTCCTGTGCATTAATAGCTTTCAGGTATTTAAATAGCACCATATCAATCCCCCCCCCCACCCACCATGTCACCTCCAGTCTCATCTTATAAGGCTTTTGGTATGAACCCTGCGCCATTTTGGTTTCCCTTCTCTGGACCCTCTCTAGCCTCTGTGAATCCTTTCTGAGATATGGCCTCCAGAACTGGACACAGTACTCTAGGTGAGATCTTGCCAAAATCCTGTAAAAAGACATTGTTACAACTCTTTTTTTACGGATTATGCTTCTCTCTATGCATCCTCTGGCCGCCACCTTATCACACTGTTTTGCTTACTTGAGATAACCTGACACTATTACATCAAGGTCCCTCTTCTGGTCGGTACACATCGGCCTCTTCATCACCTACTGCATACTGTTTTCATTGATTTTTGCACCCCAAGTGCATGATTCTGCACATTTTTTGCATTGTTTCTTATTTGCCAAGCATTAGAACACGCCTCAAGCTTTCTTAGATCACTTTTCATTCTGACTGAATAACTGACCCTAGAACTGATCCCTGAGACACTCCACTTATCTTCTTTCTCTCCTTTGGGTGAATTCCATTTACCATTTTTGGCTATCACTCAACCAATTTCTAATCCAGGTCAGTATCTTGGGACCTAGTGTCCCTAGCACCCCTTTTTACCGTGGGCCCTCATTTAAATACTTGATTGCGCGCCCAGGAGAGTGGCCTGGGCGCGCGTTGGGAGAAAATGTGAAATGTGTGTGCTGCACAAACATGACACTTTCTCATTTTCCTCCTCTTCAGCCTCTTCCTTTGTCCTTCCATCCTCTGTCTTATTTCCAGGCTGAGTAGGACAGAGAGAGCATGCTCCAGAGATGTGCATTCTTTTTTTTATTTTGCCTTTGTTTCATTGTCTTTTCAGTTATTTAGTTTTGGAGGGGTTTTTTTCTTGTTTTTCCTTTTTTTTTTTCATTTCAGTACCGACTATTTCAAATAGAGTACAAAAATAAAATTACATAATTAGCAGAATCAAAATGCAAGTATACCAATTACCATGCACCTCTTAAAAAAAAAAAAGTTTGGGGGATTCAAGGTATGAATATCCCTAAATACTAGGGCCCTCTTTCCCAAAATGAAGAAGGATTGGCAAATTCAAAATATGCACTTGCATTGCACTGCTTAGTGCTTAATAGAACTTGTTGATTCTACTTGTTTGTTAACACTTGTTACCAGGCAGGTGGCACCTTCCCCCTAGACACCACCTTCAAACCTTGGCAACACAAACAAGTAACTAAAGAGACAGCCAATGGGAATGGAGAAGCATAGCTATAGCTAATGAACTGCTCCCCCATTTAACACTTTTTGTTACACAGATTGCAGCACTGAAGGGCAGAAAGTGATGTGTTCCACTATCTGATGGGAGGAGCAATCAGATAGGAGTTAGCAATCTGTAATAAATCTGCTGTTAGACTGCGGAGTAGCAATCTGATCTTATTGGCTCCTAAAGAACATAAGAAATTGCCATGCTGGGTCAGACAAAGGGTCCATCAAGCCCAGCATCCTGTATCCAACAGAGGCCAAACCAGGCCACAAGAACCTGGCAATTATCCAAACACTAAGAAGATCCCATGTTACTGATGCAATTAATAGCAGTGGCTATTCCCTAAGTAAAATTGATTAATAGCAGTTAATGGACTTCTCCTCCAAGAACTTATCCAAACCTTTTTTGAACCCAGCTACACTAACTGCACTAACCACATCCTCTGGCAACAAATTCCAGACCTTTATTGTGCGTTGAGTGAAAAAGAATTTTCTCCGATTAGTCTTAAATGTGCTACTTGCTAACTTCATGGAATACCCCTAGTCCTTCTATTATTTGAAAGTGTAAATAACCGAGTCACATCTAAAGAAGGAGGAGTCAGCAATCTGATGTATTCTCCATGAGGAATAGCAATCGTGTAGTGTCTCAGATATTGTCTTGCTAAGGAGTAGCAATCTGTAACGAATCTGATATAGTTGGGGGTGGATCCCTGGGCCGGTGGCAGATGACCACGCCCCCAGGAGGATATCCCGAGAGGGACCACCAGCTAGGCTTGAGTATGGAGACAGACACACATTAGTTCTTTTATTAAACAGGTTTTTGAAAATACCAAAGGTGGCAATAGTGAGCTGATATGCCCGGCAGGGCTGTAGTCCCTCAGGTACTGGAACAGCGATCCAGGATGGCTGAGCTGTTGAGAAACTGTAGAAAGTGAGTAGGCAGAGTAGGCAGAGTTCATGAACAGAACTAGATGACAAAACTCACATAAGATCTCAAGGAAGCTCAGGTGCTGGAAAGGTTTAGGCCCTCGAGGAACGAGTACCTGGTTCCAGGGAAAGCTCTGAGAGAGCGATGGTAACTCACAATTCTTTGTAGCAGTGATAGCTTCCAAGCAGTAGAGAATCTTCAGAGTGTCCAGGAGCATGGGCCCTTGAGGAGCGAGTACTGGTTCCTATCTGTAATCTGAAAGTAAAGAAAAAGAGCGAGGCCCCCGAGGAGTGGGTACCTCTGGTAAGTCCGAGGAGGCAGAGTAGCTTGGGTGGTGTAGCTGAAGCAATCCCCTTACTTGCAAACTCAGTTAGATAGTGAAATAGAGACCTTTAAATATTGGAAGTGGACGACGTCTTCGCAGGGGGACGCCCCTGAGGTTCGCGCTCTTGCTGGTACTTCAATCAGAGCGCGCATGCGCACCCTAGGTCTTCAGGCAAATGGCGGATCTGCAACGTTGAGCCAGTCCGGGGACACCGGAGAGAGATGGCATGGAGACACCATGGCAGCCAGCCATCCATCAGACCCAGAGGGAGTCGCCACAGAGGTAAAGAGGGCGGAGTGAGGACGTCGAGCAGCGACGGTCGCAACAGTACCCCCCTTCAAAGGGCGATCTCTTCGGGTACCAGGCTTAGGTTAAATCGGGGCCGAAGCCTTCCTAAATCAGAAGGTATTCAAATGTCTTGCCTCTGATATGAACATCCAGAATCTCTTTGATCTTAATTTCTAGGTCGTCTTCTGCATTGATGACAGGTGGATCTTGAGATTTGGAAGAATCTTGCAGAGTGTTATTGAGCTGCTGTGGACGTCACTGAAGGTTTCAGTGGAAGTGGTGATGATAGGGTACATCCAAAACCCTCTTCTAAAGATGACTTTGCAGTAGAAGTTGCTGGATGAGAGATGAAGTAGAATTCAGCAGTAATAAGTAGCTGCTATGGATGTCACTGAGGCTTCAGCGAAAGTAGCGATGTTGGGATATTTATTTATTTATTTATTTATTTCTTTTGTATACCGACATTCGATCGAGATATCACATCGGTTTCCAGATAACTAAAGGAATAGGGTGGTAACAGCCCTATTTTACATTATAACATGGTATTAAATAGATATAAGAATATTTTACATTATAACATGGTAATAAATATAACAGGAATATTTTACATTATAACATGGTAATAAATATAACAAGTTGTAACAGAACTAACAGGAGTACATGGAACATTAGACTATAGTATATAACATATGTACATAAATGGCTTGTTGATGAGGATAAATTATGGTAAGGAGAGCAGGGAGTGTAGAGGGGGGAGGGGAGAGGAAGGGATGTGTGGGAGGAAGGTAGTGATAGGGAGGGAAAGGGTGGTGGGAGATGCTTGTGTATGTGGGTGGTGGGATGCTTGTGTATGTGGGTGGTGGGTGGTGGGAGATGCTTGTGTATGTCCAAAACCCACTTCTATAGATGACTCTCCAGTAGAAGTTGCTGGATGAGAGATGAAGTAGAATTCAGCAGTAATAAGTAGCTGCTATGGACGTCACTGAGGCTTCAACAGAAGTAGCGATGTTGGGGTACGTTCAAAATCCACTTCTAAAGATGGTGGCATTACCAGCGAAAACAGACTATCTTCTTCGGATCAGTTATGTGCTGTGGCTCATCAGACACATCCTTTGAATGGATGGAACGTGACAGATATCTCCAAATTTATAATCTGTGAATGCGGATAGATGTTGAACGCCTTTGAGCCAAGGTGAACGTAGAAGGCGCTATGAATATCAGCAGCCATGGGCTGAACTGCCATGGACATCACTGAGATCTTCAGGAGAAGTGGCGATGTAAAGGAACGTCCAAAGCCCACTTCAAGTTGTGATGCAATAATGGATCTTCTAATTTGACGAAGGGACTCCTCAGGTCTTCCACTAGACATCTGAGAATAAGGTTGTCTCCTGCCCCTGAGTCCATCAGGGCAGGAGTCTGAACCATAGCCGGTTCGCAGATCACGGAGACTGGAAGAGAGGGCGGAGGAGAAAATGCAGTATGGCCCAAGAACAGTCCTCCCGCGGGACTTAGGCCCATCCTTTTCCCGGACGAATGGGGCATGTAGAGACATCATGGCTGGGCTGACCACAGTACATGCACAGGTCGAGTTTCTTCCGAAATCTTCTCTCTTTGGAGGTCAAGTGTCCATGACCAAGTTGCATTGGTTCATCTTTATCAGCAGCAGAAGTTACTGGAACCATCCGAGGTACAGTGGTAGTACTAGCCTGTTTCAACTCAAGTAACACCTTAGGCCGGAGTTCCTTCACCATGTCTCAGAGCCGGTGATCAGTCCGAGTAGCCAAGGCTATTAATTCGTCCAGCGAGTCAGGTGTCTGACGAGCGGCCAGCTCGTCCTTTAAGCGGGTATCCAGGCCTCTGCAGAAGAGAGTCTTGAGACATTTGGGGTCCCAGCGAAGTTCCGCTGCAAGAGTCTTGAATTCTATGGCAAATTCAGCAGTGATCTGTTGTCTTGCTTCAAGTCAACCAAAGCAAAACCGGCAACAGAATTATGAGCAGGGTCATCAAAGATGGATTTAAACAAGTCCATAAATCCTTCAATGTCCTACAAAATAGGGTCCTTGCGTTCCTACAACGTAGATGCCCACGACAGGGCTCTTCCATCCAAGTATGACAGGATGTAGGTGGTCTTCGAAAGAGCCGTGGGAAATAAAGTTGATTGTAAGGTGAAATGCATGCAGCACTTGTTCAGAAAGCCCCGGCTCTTCTGGATTTCTCCGGAAAAGCGGATAAGAGCCGCCAGTGGTACAGCAGTCTTTAAAGTTACCTCCTGTAACTGACCTTCTTGGTTAGAAGCTGTGCCTTGTATCTTCTGTGTGTGTAGCTGATGAAATGCTGCAGTAAGTTTCTCCAAAGTTTCTTGCTGCTCTGAGATGCGTTGGGCCAGGCCCGGTATAGCCTGCAAGGTAGAGAGATGTGCCGGATCCATGAAGTTAACAACATAGTTTAAGCCAGATCCACTGGAGTTAACAGCATCCCATAGTTAAGCTGGATCCACTGGAGTTAGCAATCTGTTAGGAAAGCTCTGTGTTAGAGCTGGGAGTTAGCAATCTGTTGTGTTCCGCTATCTGATGGGAGGAGCAATCAGATAGGAGTTAGCAATCTGTAATAAATCTGCTGTTAGACTGCGGAGTAGCAATCTGCTCTTATTGGAGAGTCAGCAATCTGATGTATTCTCCGTGAGGAGTAGCAATCTTGTAGTGTCTCAGATATCGTCTTGCTAAGGAGTAGCAATCTATAACGAATCTGATATAGTTGTGGGTGGATCCCTGGGCCGGTGGCAGATGACCATGCCCCCGGGAGGATATCCTGAGAGGGACCACCGGCTAGGCTTGAGTATGGAGACAGACACACATTAGTTCTTTTATTAAACAGGTTTTTGAAACCACCAGAGGTGGCAGTAGTGAGCTGATATGCCCGGCAGGGCTGTAGTCCCTCAGGTACTGGAACAGCGATCCAGGATGGCTGAGCTGTTGAGAAACTGTAGAAAGTGAGTAGGCAGAGTTCATGAACAGAACTAGATGACAAAATTCACATAAGGTCTCAAGGAAGCTCAGGTGCTGGAAAGGTTTAGGCCCTCGAGGAATGACTACCTGGTTCCAGGGAAAGCTCTGAGAGAGCGATAGTAACTCACAATTCTTTGTAGCAACGATAGCTTCCAAGCAGTAGAGAATCTTCAGAGTGTCCAGGAACATGGGCCCTCGAGGAGCGAGTACCGGTTCCTATCTGTAATCTGAAAGTGAAGAAAAAGAGCGAGGCCCCCGAGGAGTAGGTACCCCTGGTAAGTCCGAGGAGGCAGAGTAGCTTGGGAGGTGTAGCCGAAGCAATCCCCTTCTTTGCTAACTCAGTTAGATAGTGAAATAGAGACCTTTAAATATTGGAAGCGGATGATGTCATCTCAGGGGGACACCCCTGAGGTTCGCGCTCTTGCTGGTACTTCAATCAGAGATCGCGCCCTAGGTCATCAGGCAACATGGCGGATCTGCAACGTCGAGCCGGTCCGGGGATGCCGGAGAGAGACGGCATGGAGACGCCGCGGTAGCCAGCCGTCCATCAGACTCTGAGGGAGTCGCCACAGAGGTAAAGAGGGCGGAGTGAGGACGTCGAGCAGCGACGGTCGCAAAAGAATGTGTGGATTATTAGATATTAATTGCTAGCAATGGAAAAGAGGAAAAAAAAATAAAACTCCTCACCTAACAGTAGGCTTCTAATCAGTAGCAGCCAGATAATCTTGTGAATATCAGGGGCAAGTGCCAGTCTCTTTTCAGGTACCGTTTTGGAGTGCCAATGAAATAGACAATGTTGTAAAAACAAAAGCACAACCTAGCATGCACTGAGCGCTGGATAAAATTCACTCAGTGTTGGGAGCAGCAACAGTGAAGGGGATCTTGAAGGCACATGTGGCAACCAATTGAAATGGCTGCCCACGCCACACCAATTTTTCCCTTCTCTTGCCTTTGCATATAGAGGGATCTGGCCTTCTGTGATGGGTTCATGTGTATCTCTCTTCCCCATCTCTTCCTTTTGTTTTAAAATTTGGAAGAGAGACTGGTGGGGCTTTCAGTGCTTTCCTAGCTCTTCTTTTGGCCACCTAAGTCCTCTTCATGTATGCACTGCCTGCTCAGTGGAATTTGTTGTGCCACACATTTTTGTTAATGTAGGGGTGCCTTGGGTTTGAAAACTTTAAGAACAAATGCATTAGAGAAATAATTTATCCTCTTGATCTCCAGTGGGCATGTAAGGGAGTAGGGAGATAAAAAAAAAAATAAGGTAAATTTGCTGAGAATTATGAAAAACACTTAATCTCAGATCCCGCCCCCACCTTCAAAGCCTATCAACTTCTAAGATTACCCAGTCCAGCTTAGCCCTTATCTAGTTTTGAGCCCTTCTGAGAGAGGAATACCCTCATGAACAGTACAGCACAAGTTTTGTGGTATTCGGGTGACAGTTGGCAGAGATGATCATAGGATCTAGGAAAAAGTACTATAGTTGTTTACAAAAACATTTACTTCTCAAGAAGCCACATGTTTTGCATGTCGGGGAAGAATGTCTTGTGAATTTGGATGGTGTTGTAAGCAGATCTGCTGTATCAGGGTTAAACTGGAAATAATTTTGCCTTTGGAGGCTGGACCTCCCTGTTCCAGATAAATAATGGGACTCATAGAAACATCTTTGGCTATAATTTCTGAGTCATCGTGATCCAGCTGTTCTGACCTCTTTGTAAAATGTGTTGCTATCATCTCATCTCATCCTTCAGGTCGAAACTGTGTTCCTAGAACTCTTGAGCTTGTATGCATTGGTGAAATGCACTTCACACGGCAGCTCTCTAAGAAAGGTGGGACTGAAGGCTTCTGCTGGAAGCTATGGCACTTGACTGCCTTTCAGACCTGAAACGTCAGACTGGCTGCCAAATGTCGCTGCATCATTAGCTTTCAGTACAGCTAGTCTGCCTGCGAGTGGAAAGACACAAATTGCTTTCTGTCAGTGGAACGGCTATGAATTTAACACAGTGAGATGGGGGATGCTGGCAAGATCGACTGAAAAGCCCACTGGAGCTCCCATGACATCTTTTGCTGTTTGTACTAGAAAATGTTTTCATGGGAAAAAAAAATAAAAAGGGGGGGGGGGCCACGAAAGATTGCTGGATTTATAAAGGCTGGGCAAGCATGGTGTAAACTTCCCCATGCTGCTCTGCCAGCGCAGCTGCATCCTGATGAGAATTACCCTTGCCAGGCCCCTTCAGAATTGAGAATGCCAAGGGTAGTGAATTGTGCGCTGGATCTCTCATGTGGGCACATGTCCATAAGGGGCTAAACGGAGGCCATCAAGCTGCTTTCTTCCAAAAGGGTGGGCAGTCTGATCTACTGAGTTAAAAAACAGTCATCTATGCCCCCGTCTAAGAGTGGTACAACAGCAGGACTAGTTAGAGTTATCCACCTTTTGGTTTGTTATTATTTGTGATGGTTTATTTTAGCCTGTGTCCTCTGCTCTGAATCATTCCTATCTTTCCTATTATTGGTTCAGTGCATTTTATTTTTAGGTAAAAAGGTGCTCACATTTCCTCGTGGCCACATCCTCTTTAACAAAATCGCTTTCCCTCTGCCCACTCTGCAGGTACTTGTACTATATTCATGCTTTGCATGTTAACATGGTGAGTCTCTGATAAAATTTATAAACAGGAGCCCCCTCTTGACTTGAGCTATGATGCAAGCAGTCTCTCTTCTTAAAGGCACTTCCCCTTACCCATTGTCCACCCCCCCCTAAAAAAAAAATCAATTATTTACATGTTTATTTCTGTAACATTGCTGCTTACGTTGGCCATGATGACTTCTGCTTTCACTGCTGAATTGGTTGGCGCTTTATTATCAGAAGAAGTGATGTAGGGAACAGAATCAGTCCTTTGGCAATGTCTCCTCCTTCCCACTTTTAATGACTTCTACATAGGCAAACCTCAACACAGAGCACACTTGATAAGCCTCAGATAGAGGAAGGCAGTATGCAACATAACATAAACAATATATTCTAAAGTGTAAAACAAATTGCATTTTTAAGATTTTTTGCCACTCCCGCCATTTCTTTTAAAGTCAAAAGGTGGAACCCTGTATGGTGGGAGAAAACACGAATGCGCAATCCGCAACGTATATGTCCCTATTCGTTGCATTCATGGGGTTCCAAAACATATGGCAAACCCCCACGAATGCAACATATCACTAAAGAATAAAACTCCCTCCCTCCTGACCCCCCCAAGACTTGCCAAAAGTCCCTGGTGGTCCAGCAGGGGTGCTGGAGCGATCTCCTGCACTCGGGCTGTCGGCTGCCGGTATTCAGAATGGCGCTGATAGCCTTTGCCCTTACTATGTCACAGGGCTACCGGTGCCATTGGTCGGCCCCTGTCACATGGTAGGAGCAATGGACGGCGGCACCATCTTGTGCTCCTACCATGTGACAGGGGCCGACCAATGGCACCGGTAGCCCCTGTGACATAGTAAGGGCAAAGGCTATCGGCGCCATTTTGAATACCGGAAGCCGACGGCCCGAGTGCAGGAGATCACTCCAGCACCCCTGCTGGACCACCAGGGACTTTTGGCAAGTCTTGGGGGGTCAGGAGGGTGGGGGTTTTATTCATTAGTGATACATTGCATTCGTGGGGGTTCGCCATACGGTTTGGAACCCCACGAATGCAACAAATAGGGACTGTGGATTGTACTTTCGTTCAAAACGAATGCACATCCCTATGCCACAGCACACTGAGCCGACAGTTTCAATGTATTATCCACTATGATGCCTAGATCTCTTTCCTGGGTGGTAACTACTAAGATTGAACCTAACATCATTTATCAACCAAACAACTAAGGACTGTTTTCATAAACTTCATGTCCTGAAAAGAATAAAACCACTCCTTCACTCTCAAGATTACAGAACGGTTCTGCAAGCAATAATCTTCTCTAAGATAGAGTACTGTAACTCTATCTTATTAGGCCGCCCCTCATCACACACCAAACCTCTTCAGATGGTCCAAAACGCAACTGCCAGACTACTGACAAACACGAGAAGAAGAGACCTCATTTCTCCCATCCTTAAAGACCTACACTGGCTGCCAATTCACTATAGAATCATTTATAAGTCCATCACCATTATCTATAAAGCCATCCATCACCACGCTCCACTCAACCTACAAATTCCATTCAGAAAACATACCTCCTCCAGACCCATTAGAGAAGCTTACAGAGAATCACTACATGTACCCCATACCAAAACCTCTCAACATATTACATTTAGAGACCGGGCCTTTTCCACAGCAGGACCAACATTATGGAACTCCATTCCACCGGATCTGCAACAGGAACCATGTCTTCTAACATTCAGAAAAAGGCTCAAGACGTGGTTGTTTATTCAAGCCTTTCCGGACCCCAACTGAATCTCAATCCAACGACAACCATAGTCAGAGATTCCTAGAACATTGTAAATAATTGCTCTTTCTGTTAATTTCCTTTAGCCTTTCCTTCTTCTCCCAGTTTTGAACATCCTTGTTTTATTGTAACTTCTTAGTTTCTCTTCACCAGTTACTGTTTATTTTATTTTCATTTTACACCCCCTGTTAAATGTAAACCAGCATGATGTGATTCCTATCTTGAATGCCGGTATATAAAAACACTAAATAAATAAATAAATAAATAAATAAATAACATTGTGCAACTACAGCAAGGGTTATTTTTCCCTATATGTGTCACTTTGCACTTATCCACATTAAATTTCATCTGCCATTTGGAAGCCCAATCTTCCAGTCTCGCAAGGGCCTCCTGCAATTTATCACAATCCACTTGAGATTTCTCTACTCTGCATAATTTTGTGTCATCCGCAAATTTGATCACCTCACTTGTCGTATCCCTTTCCAGATCATTTATAAATATATTAAAAAGCACCGGTCCAAGTACAGATCTCTGAAGCCACTGTTTATCTTTTTCCACTTTGAAAACTGACCATTTAATCCTACTCTCTGTTCCTGTCGTTTAACCAGCTTGCAATCCACAAAAGGACATTGGCTACTATCCCATGACTTTTAGTTTTCTTAGAAACCTCTCATGCAGGATTTTGTCGAATGCATTCTGAAAATCCAAATACACCACATCTACTGGTTCACCTTTGTCCACATGTTTATTCACCCCTTCAAAAAAATGTAGGAGATTTGTGAGGCAAGACTTCCCTTGGATAAATCCATGCTGGCTGTGTCCCATTTTCTGTGATTTTATTCTTTGTAAGTTTCCACAATTTTTCCTGGCACTGAAGTCAAGCTCACTGGTCTATAGTTTCCTGAATCACCCCTGGAGCCCTTTTTAAATATTGGGATTACATTGGCCATCTTCCAATCTTCAGGTACAGCAGATGATTTTAAGTTAAAGTATATTTATTCATTTCAACACATACAGGCCGATACAGTAAAAGTCGCAGGAGAGCGGGCGAGTGCCCGCTCTCCTGTGCGCGCAATTTAGTATTCAAATGAGGGCCCGCGGTAAAAAGAGACACTAGGGACACTAGCGCATCCCTAGCGCCTCTTTTTTTTGACAGGAGCGGCGGCTGTCAGCGAGTTTGACAGCCGACGCTCAATTTTGCCGGGATCAGTTCTCAAACCTGCTGACAGCCACGGGTTCGGAAACCGGACGCCGGCAAAATTGAGCATCCGGTTTTCAACCCGCGAGCCGCGGGCTGATTTTAAATTTTTATTTTTTTATTTTTAATTATTTTTTACTTTTGGGACCTTCGACAATATCACCATGATATTAAGTCGGAGGGTGCACAGAAAAGCAGTTTTTACTGCTTTTTTGTAAACTTTCCCGGTGCCGGCAGAAGTTAACACCTACCTTTGGGTGGGCGCTAATTTCTGAAAGTAAAATGTGTGGCTTGGCTGCACATTTTACTTACTGAATTGCGCGGGAATAACTAATATATTTTAGATGCGGCTGCGCCGCTGAATATCCTACCTAAGTGTACCTGATTCACTAAGGGTTTTCCCATAGACACAAAATGGGCGAAAGGCCTTAATGAATCTGGCCCTAAGTTAGCCGGATATGTTTATCTGGCTAATTTCCCTAGCTGGCTAGCTTTTGAATATGGATCTCCCATTTACTCCCATAGCTGCATTGGTAATTTAGAGGAAATATATATTACATCATATTGGTCAATGCACTGAGGGTTTTACATTTGTTTCACTTCCCAAAAAAAAACCCAGAAAGTAGCCCTCTTTATTGTAATGCAGAAGTATGTATCAGTTCTGGTTATAAAACTTGGAATTTCAAAACGCAATAAATACTTGAGCACTGAGAAACATATTTTACAAAATACATAGATGTCTGCAGACAAGGACCAGTGGGGGCCTACCTGCTCTGCCCGATTGTCCCTGCCTACTTTGCTCTAGCTAAGATATCCTTCAGCTGTCTACCATACAAGCTTGAGCATTTATGCTGTTCCAGCTCTTGTCATCACCTTTCCTTGCCTTTTCCACCATTCTCTTTGACTGCCTGCGGGAGATTGCTGCTCCTACTTTTTTCCTTCCCTGGGAGTTGTAGGTAAGACAGAATGCTGCCTGTGGTATGATGATTGCCATCTATCCTCAGTTGTATCCAAGAATGTACCAGAACTCTGCTACTGCTGCTGCATGTTGATTGGCCTTTCCTTTACCTCCTCGATGCAGACATGCTTCTGTACTGTACTGCGATCTCCCCTTTTATAGCCCACTACTATTCGGGGATAAGAACATGCCATACTGGGTCAGACCAAGGGTCCATCAAGCCCAGCATCCTGTTTCCAACAGTGGCCAATCCAGGCCATAAGAACCTGGCAATTACCCAAAAACTAAGTCTATTCCATGACCATATCAATTTCTATGCCTAGAACACCAGCCAATCCCCCCCCCCCCAACCCCCAAATCTAATTTTCCCTTACCTCTCCTCTTACTACTGTCATCCGAATCCAGCCCAAGTATCTTTAAATTCTCTCATGGTCTTGGTTACAACAACCTGCTGGTAGAGCTAGTCCAGACGTCTTCTATCCTTTCAGTAAAAGTGTTTTCCTTGACCTTTCGTCTATTGAACTTCATATCCTTGCCCCCTTTTTCCTTGAATTTAATTTTGTTTTTTTTTAAATTAAAAGTGCTATCACCTTGTATTTTAGTGAAGCCTGCTAAATATTTAAATATTTCTGTCATTCCTTTTTCTCTTTCAGTGAGAACATTTTGAGCCACTTAAACCTTTTTCTGTAGGGTTTGTACTTCGGGACCTATATCAGAACTGTTTTTATCCTGGCATGGGGCCTGGCGCTGTAATGAAATGTGGGTTCCTCAGGAATGCCTACTCTTCTCTCTCCCCACTCACTTCTCCCTTATCCCTTTTTATGCCCCCCCCCCCAATCCCATACTCACCCCTATCTGTTCCCCCTTTCTCTCATATCCCTCCCTCCCCTGCTTTCCTTCCTCACTCACTGCTCTCTCTCCTCATTCTTCCAGTTCTTTCAAGTCCCCTTTCATGTCGTCCAACCCTCCTGTTGTTTTCTGCCCGGTCACAAATATTTGTGTCTTCTGCAGACTGACACATTTTCCCCTCAAGACTCTCTATAATGGTACTAAAGATATTGAAAAGAACCAACCCTAGCTTTGAGCTCTGGACTACTCCATTGGCTAAATTTACCTTTACCCACATCAACTTAATTGCTAACCTGTGTCTGAGTTCTGTTGCTGAATCGGTCTGTTAAGAAGTTTCTGTCTCACTCACATAACTTCCAGCACATTTAAGAATCTTCTGTCTGGTATAGTGTCAAATGCTGTACTGACGTCCAGACGGGCAACATCCATAGCACCTTCCTGATCTACCGTTTTTGTCACCTGATTGAAGAAGATCATGGTTTCTTTGTGAAACCGAGATTTTCCTTTTATTACTTTACAGGTCACTTCACCTCAAGCCCTCAATGTAATACTTCTGGTAATCCATGTTTAAATTGTCATGCCAGTAAAGTTTCTTGAATAAAGGTACTGGACTAACCTTTTCTTGTTCGCGTTTAGTTAACTTTGGAATAATCCCAGTTGCCAGGACTGAGAGAAGTCTCTGCACTCCCTGCACAGAAAATGAGAGGAATGGGAGAGCAAAAATAGATCAAAATAAGAAAAAAAAAATGACTGATGACAAAAAAGAACAAAATAAGGAGAAAAAATGTATAAGGGAAAAGGTATTTTTTTTCTTTTGCTCCTACCATTTTTCTAAATGCTTTTTCACCTCTGGCTTTGTCCACTACTGACATTCGACTGCTGAGACTGTGGTTCCCTGGCTCCTCCTCCTTCCCGTTTTTGTGATGGGGGGGTTACCTCTGTTCTCCTCCAGTGCCCCCCACTGGTCTCTAAGTACAAGATGAAGAGAGGTACTCCGGGCGCAGTCAGCACGTTGCGGAGCTCACTCAGTGTCCTGGAATGTAGCGCAGCTGATCCCATTGCCTTTTCTCCTCTCATCTGTGCAGTGTTTGAAATGCTTCCTCCTCTGTAAATGGGTTTGAAATCATTTTATAGTCATTTATGTCTCTGCGGCCTGCTGCTTGCTGTTTGTGATTGCATTTACTTAGCTGCCCTTGCTTGGGTGAATGTGCGTCCTCAGTGGAGAGTCAATAAAATCGTACTTGGCGATCTCACAGGCTCCCTAAATGTGTCAGGAAATGAACTTTAGAAGGGAACTTAAACCTTTCTGGCTTTGTATACGTGAGAAAGGCCCCTTCCAATGTGTCCAGCTCTGGAACTAGTTTGGTTTTTATCACTGTCCTTGACGGGTTTATTTGTATGTCGTTTATAGATTTGTTTAGGTTTTCTGGTCAGCACCATTTTAGCACCCTGTAATCTCCTCCTCTATTTTGCTGTCAATGTCGCCACTCCGGCTACTGATGATTGACCCAGCAGAGGTAATCAGATGCAGTCCAACAGTTTAAAAACAGACTTTTTTTGATTAATATCGTTACATTCTAGGCTGCCAGTAATCAGCACGAGTCTTTTCTAAATGTTGGAAACGGTGTGATCTCTCTTCTTTTTATTTAGCTTCTGGGTCTGCAAACAGCATGAGATCCTGCTTTAAAAACAGGAAAAACATCAACGTCATCCTAAAGGAGAGGGATTAAAACCCAGAACTCCTGAATGCAATACTTTAGCAGGAGCCTTTCTAACATATAGGGGGGGTCTGTGAAGTTAGGCCTGTGCACCCTAAGGCCGATTCAGTGGCATACTGAGGCAGAGCCGTAGCATGCCTACGGCCAATATGGCCACAGCCGTAGGCGCCGCTGTCGAAAGGTGCCATAGCACCGCCACCATGAGGGGCCTCAGTAAAGTGAAAAGGCAGCATGGCCCACCGGCCGGCCACGCTGATGATTCTGGCGGAGCCGCACTATTCTTCGGCTCATTCATACAATTTTGAATTGTAGGTTGAGTGAAGATAAAATATGACAAAGCGGAAGAAGATATATATTGAATAGTATGGGAGATAGTGATGATCCTTGGGGTCCAGACATCTTCTATCCTTTCAGTAAAAGTGTTTTCCTTGTCCTTTCGTCTATTGAACTTCATATCCTTGCCCCCTTTTTCCTTGAATTTAATTTATTTTTTTTTTTAAATTAAAAGTGCTATCACCTTGTATTTTAGTGAAGCCTGCTAAATATTTAAATATTTCTGTCATTCCTTTTTCTCTTTCAGTGGGGGATCGCGTCACCAACCCCCCCCCCCCCCGTGGGGTGCTGTCGCGATCCCCCTCATTCACCCCCTCTGCTCCTGAAGAATGGAAGGATCGTGGCCTTGAAGCGTGGGCTGCTTCCTCCACCTGATGACACCATTCAGGCACCAGCAGCCAGGAGGGAGGAAGCACGTCTTTTTGTGCCTGTTTTGTTTTAAGTTTTAAACCCTTAACTGTATATATAAACACTGCAGACTGTGGCCACTGTGTGAGAACCTGAAAAGTTTTTTCCACGTATTTTCAATGTGTAGAAAAAGTCAGCAGTGCCCTCTTCTGTCGGCTGGAGGTAATATGGTGCAGTGTTTTGGGGATTCTAGGAACCAGAAGTACCATTGACCTGAGATTTATCCAACATTTCACTGAGGACTGTGTTGTATGTTAAATGAAGCATTTTGATTTCACATCGTTTTTAAAGGACAGTGCCTGATGGCTTCAAGCACGATTAGCAGATGTGCAGCAGTGGGGATTTAAGCAGTATGTTTCCAGAGGGTGCTGATTTGCCCTATACATGGATTTATATTTTAAAATAGCAATTGTCTAAAATCACAGATGATTTTTGCCTTTTGTTGGTGGATTCTTGGCTACGCGGTGATCTGCATTCTGGATGTAGTTTTCCAGTGTGTCGGTAATTAATCAAACTATTTATTCACCCCATCCACCAGTTAGTTACGTGGATACTCACACCCAATTTGTCATATACCAGAGAATATACAATATTAATATAATGCTATATTTGCATATAATGGAGTTTTCAGTGGGATGTGTAAAATATTGAGGTAAACAAATAAGACTAAACATACTGAGGTCCATATTCAAAATCATTTAGCTGTGTAACTCAGAGGTTAGCTGGCAAAATGAACAGCCGGCTAATAAGACGAGGCGTTCCAGGGGCGTAACTGGGAGGAGCTGAGTTAGCTGGTTAAATTAGCTGGCTAGCTTCGATATTCAGAGTTAGCCAGATGACTTAGCTGGCTAGAGTCTGGTCGGGGCAAAGAGCTGCCCTAAAGTTAGCTGGCTATAGTGAGCCAGATAACTTTAAGATAACCGGCTATAGTCAGTGGTGCGGTTTCACTATTGAAGATACCTCCAAAGCTTAGCCGGACTGTGTCTGAATATGGACCTCGTCAATCTTTTTTTTCCCCATAGGCATAACATGGGAAAAACCCTTTTCATGCATTTGGCCCATATTGCATTCACATAGGGTGGTCATTGTATTTAGCCTTACAGATGTGCACTCGAGCACATAGTGGAATTTAATATACATTGGAATTTAAAAGAGTGGTAACATAGTTTAGTTGCAGATTTAAAACAAATTTAAGAAAGTGTTTTTTTCTGTCAACACACAATTAAGCTGTGGAATTTATTGCCAGAGGATACTGTCAAGGTTAATAGCATAGCTGAGTTTAAAAAATGTTTGGACAAGTTTCTGGAGGACAGAATCCATTAACAGTTATTAGCCAGGTAGACTTAAGGAGAGCGATTAACAGAGAATGGATCTGCCGGATATTTTCAAGTCATCGAGACTGACCACTGTCAGAGAGAGGATGCTGGGCTTGATGGACCAGTGGACTGACCCAGCATGGTACTTCTTATGTTCTTACTACATAAATTTAAAACAAAACAAATCTAGTATGTATGAAAACTTCAAAAAGCTGTTATGCATGCCTTCTGCGGCAGACCCGCGGCATGGCCCCCTCACCTTTCCACAAGGACTCCAGCTTCTGGTTCCTCCTTGCTGGCGGTGGTTGGCCGCCAGCTCCATCCTCGGGCCTCCCCGGTGCCTCCAGCTCTGCCACTGTCCCCGGCGTTCCCGGTTCTGCTGCTACTGCTCGTCGGTCCTCTCTGCGTGGCCCGCGGAGAGACGACACTACCCGCACCGTGCCCCTCCCTAGGTAGGTGCGTGCGTGCTGATCCTTAAGTAGGGACCGTGGCAGGAACCTGGCCGCGGCCCCGGATGATGATGTCAACCTACTCACAGTATTTAAGCTCAGGCTCCGCTCCATAGCATTGCCTTTGCAACAGATCTCCTTACTGGCCGAGTACTCATTGCTACTAAGAGATTCGTCTCTTCTCTGCCTTCCCGATCCTCGTTGTTCCTGGTTCCCATTTCCTCGTTCCTGCCCTGCTTATGCTTTGGATTGATTACACGGACTTTGACTCTGCTTCGCCTGACTACGCTACAGCCTATCTCCAGACCCAGACCTCTGCTTCACCTGACTATGCTACAGTTTATCTCCAGACCCAGACCTCTGTTTCGCCTGACTACATATTGCCTATCTCCAGACCCTGACCTTCATCTGACTGCCATTGATTATCTCCGGGATCAGACCTCAGCCTTGCTTGCCACTACTTAAGAACATAAGAAATTGCCATGCTGGGTCAGACCAAGGGTCCATCAAGCCCAGCATCCTGTTTCCAACAGAGGCCAAACCAGGCCACAAGAACCTGGCAATTACCCAAACACTAAGAAGATCCCTCTTCTGGATCACTGCCAGCCCTGACTCAAGCCTGCCATTGGACACCTCTTCTGCCTACTCCCTGGATGAGGATTCATCAGGCTTCGGTCTATCTTTGCTTAAGTGCCCTCTGTCTGCCTTCGTTCCATTGGTGCCCGAGTTTCCAGGACATTATCCAGTCCAGAGTAGGACTGCAACATCTCTCGCCTGCTGTCTTTGGGCTGAACCAACTTCTCCTGCAACTCTACACAGAGGCCCACCTGCCGGCCCCAGCACCCAAAGGCTTAACCAGCGGGGAACGAGGGCTGGTATAGGTGAAGCTCCAGCGGCCTCTGCCTATCAGCCCACTCCACCTGCCGACGGTGGGGACCCATAGGTCCTTACCTACGGGTTGCGTCAACCCCACCTCGGGTGGGGTATGGTCGTTATGGGGGCGAGGCCTACACATGTATGTAACTCCATATTTTAAAATCCAAGTCCACAGTGTGCATCGGCTTGTTAGCCACACAACTTTATTGCTGCTCCTGATAAGGAGCAAGTCTGCAGGACAAGGTGAGGGGTCCGGGTCAACAGGGGAGGCGTGCAGGATAATGAACCAGAGGGGTCTGGATGACCTTGAAATTGAATGGGCAAACTGATGGACTAATCGGGAAAAACTGGGAAAGTCCATCGCGTGAACATGTTTTAAAATCTGGAGGGTAAAGTAACTTGCCTAAGGTCACAAGGAGTGACAGCAGGGGGATTTGAACCCTGGATTCCCAGCCCACTGCTCTAACCACCAGGCTACGCCTCCATCTGCTTTTCAGCTGCCTCATACATTATAATTAATTTTCTGGAAATTTGTCATGGCAGTATGAGAGAGCAAAAAGCCTGATAACAAAAGATTCAGTGGTACATAATGTTATGTATTAATAGAATCTAAAAGCCCACTGGTCTGCTTTTTGATTAGAAGATGTAGAGCCCTTTTTATTAAACAGTTTTCCCAAGGAACACAATGGAAGAAAACATTTAGTACGTAGACACCTTTATGACACTGTGTGCAGCAGCCTGGAAGCTGCATTGAGTATCATATCGTATCGTAAAGGGGTCTATGTACTAAATGTTTCCAGGCAATTAGCATAGTGGGATGTAAGAGGTTTGGAGAAGTTCCTGGATCATAGGTCCATAACACATTATTAGCCAAGTAAAGAAATCTATTGCTATTTCTCGGAGCAACTAACAAGAATTAAATCTACTTTATGCAATCTGCCAGGGCTGGACTAGCCACTGTCGGAGACAATGTGCTGGGCTCGATGGACCTTGGTCTGACCCAGCAAGGCAATTCTTATGTTCTTATCCAGTGAACTTTTTTTTTTTTTAAACTAATAAATAGTTTTGATTATCTTCTGCAGCTCTTTTATGGAGGCTAATTAGTAAGCTTTATAATTTGGCAGTTTATCCTGTTTGATTGTGGACCCTCAGGTCGTTATCAGGTGCCACCTGAGGAATCAGTGGGAAGGACACAACAGTCACCAGCAGGGTGATTCCGGCTGCAGGTGTGAGCCGATCTGACCCGGAAATCATGTGTCTGGCATGCACATAAAACACGCGCTCCTCATTTGAGCAATGCAGAGATGCTCCAACACGGAGGTTCTCAATCTAGTCCTCAGGAAACGCCCAGCCCATCAGGTTTTCAGGATATCCACAATGAATATGCATGAGGTAGATTTGCATGCACTCCCTCCATTGTATGCAGATCTACCTCATCCGTATTCATTGTGGATATCCTGAAAACCTAACTAGCTGGGTGTGTCCCGAGGACCGGGTTGAGAATCCTGTATTAGAGCATCTCTGCATTGCTCAAGCGAGGAGCTCGTGCTTCATGTGCATGCCAGAGGCCCCGCTCTAACATACACAACTGCTGCAGAGAAGCACTCACGGTGATGCCTAGGATAAATCTAAGAGGATTATATCACAGCCAAACCAAATATCCAAATTAGGACAAATCATACCTGACTCTTTCAATGCTTCGGGACTTTTGTGATATTTCCTTGCCAGTAGCAAATTCCATTTTTGTGAGAGCCACTATTTTTTGACAGCCTTTACTTGCAAATTAGCACAAATCCAGCTGTACTAGAAAAAGGTTAGAATCCCCCCCAAACAACACTATGGCTCGATATTCAGCCACTATCTGGCTGCCTATTTAGTTGGATAAACGTATCTATTTAATTTTGCCAAGCTCTTCAGTGGTGCAGCCATGCCACTGAATAATATCGTCAGCTATCTTAAAGTTAGCTGGATAAGTTTATCCTGCTAACTTTAAGACAACCAAATAGCAGTCCTATACTTATCTGGCAAATTAACAGGGTCATTCATCAAATAGCGTTAGGACCCTAATGCCGGATAAACGTGTGATCTTTATCCTGGCACGTGTTTGTATGCAAATTTGATAATGAGTATCCAAAAACTAGCTTTTATGCAAATGAGGGACGCCTGCCCCCTTTCTGAAAATGTATTGCACACCAATGTGGAATTTAACATCGGAAATAACACCTTTTTTGTGCATTAGAATGGAAAAATAGTTTTTATCGTGGGATAGCGCTGTTATCACGGATCACCACTATTATTACGGCTAATATCAGGAGCGCCATAATGAGGATTTTTCTCAGACAGACCTAGACAGCCCTGCTGCGCCATTAAAAAAAACCTTTTCTTACCTACCCTTTCTTCCTAAATCTTCTTTGTTAGAGGGAAGTGTAATAGTAGTGGGAAACTGACTGCCTCACTGGCCCATTTACATGATGGAAGCAGGATTTGCAAGCACATGTGCATGTACATATCAAATAGGTGCACATGTGTATGCTTTCAGTCTGATACCATGCGTACATATATGTGCCTATAATGGCTGCCGCCACCGTATTACATAGACACGTATATGTACGTAGGATATCAAATAGGCTGAAAGCGCCTACATGTGTGCGCTATTTTTATATGTGCGCACACATTTATTTGTGCATGTATATCCCATTCTGAGCCTGCGACATGCTAATACATCGCACACCGCGATACGCCGTCCTGCGACGCCAAAAATTCTCATGGGTTGCGATTTACCTACGTGATGCAGAATGTCAAAAATTAGCATAACCAACGCGTCATATTCCTGTGATAAATATAGCAATTTGAAGAATCTTGTCTTAAGCTGGATAGCACTGAATATCTGCGTTTATCCACCTAAAGGGGTCATTCTTTAAAACGCGATAACTACTGTGTCGCGTTGGAAATATTTAAATTTGGGAAAGGGGAGGGGTTTGGGGCGGGGTTAGGGCGGGCTTTCGGCGAGCAAAAAAAAAAAAAGTATTTCCGGTAGCGCCTAGGATTTTACACATTATCGCCGGCAGTAGCACCAGAAATAACACCACCTTTTGGTGTGGCGCTATGGGGGCAATAATGGGCAGCGCGGCTGCCCACTATCAGCCCCACCCCTTTTTTTTTGTACGACTTATCATTCTGCTATAAATATAGCAGAGTGATAAATCTAGGGATAACTTAGCTGGAAAAGCGTCCCCACCCCAGAACGCCCACATCCCATCCCTCACTTAATCAGGTAACTTGTTAGCCAGATAAAAACCAAACCAAGCGGCGGCCACTGACCACAGCCGGATATTCAAATGGCAGCACTTAGCCGGCTAAGTCCAAACATAGACAGTTAATTTGCGCTAAATATCAGGCCCTATGTATTTAGGGGCATTGCAAGTATACCCCGCAGTGAGCTTTGCACTAGTGCAGGCAATAAGCTCTTTTAAATAAATAAAGGAGTTTGAAGCATGGTCTTTGCTTCCTTACGCTATGCCTAAACGTAAATAATGGTTTTCTGTTTTGCTTTTAGATTCTAGCTCTGGTGGCTCCTGCGCTTGTGCTATAACAGGATGCGTTTATGACGTGCTTGATGGTTTTGCTCCCTATGGCCTCTGAAGGCCCTCTGTCCCCCTGCCACGTTACTGTTACAGCTGACTTTCGTGCACAGCTTACTCTTCAGTCTGGTTTTCAGCAAGAAATTTTAAAAGAAAAAAAAAAAAGAAAAGAGGGCCGGGCTGGTGGTTCAGAGGCAACCTTGCACACTGCCATGCAGAGGGAACTGGGTTCAGGCCTTCCTCATCCCGAGCTGGCTGCAGGCGCTGCCCCAGGGGGTGATGGTCATCAGTAAGTGCGACACCTGGTGGCCAGCCTTGGAGCCCATGGTGCAGGGTGACAAAAGGATACATGACTCCTGGCCTCGGGATCATAGATGCAATGACCAGAGTAGGAGCTATTGGGAAGGCGGGTCTGTTGAAAGAGGGGAAGCATCATCCCAGTCAGCTCTGAACAAAGGCTTGAGGCACTAGAGTCCCAACACTGATTCCGATTGAACTGGAGGAAAGGAAATTAGCGGACAAATCCGCTAGTGGTAACAGATATCTTGGCAGAATCAGTGACTCTGAAAACATTTATTAGGCGAATGCCAAATGCTGGAAATAATGGGCCAGATCTTAAAATCGACGCCCGATTTTATAACATGCGCGCGCTGCCACACACATGTTATAAAATCCGGGCTCAGCGCGCGCAAAGGGGTGCACACATGTGCACCTTGCGAGCGCCGAGCCCGAGGGGAGCCCCAATGGCTTTCCCCGTTCCCTCCAAGGCCGCTCCGAAATCGGAGCAGCCTTGGAGGGAACTTTGTTCCGCCCCCCCACCTTCCCCTCCCTTCCCCTACCTAACCCACCCCCCATCCCTAACTAAATCCCCCCCACACCTTTGCTCCAAAATTTACGCCTACCTGAGGCAGGCGTAACTTGCGTGCGCCGGCGGGCTGCTGGCACGCCATGCCCCGGCACCGGCCACTGTGCCGGAGCACTCGACCCCGCCCCTGGACCGCTGCCTCGCCCCCTGGCCATGCCCCCGGACCGCCCCTTTTTGCAAGCCCCGGGACATACGCGCGTCCCAGGGCCTGCACAGGGGCAGATTTTCTCGGGTTACGCGCGTAGCCTTTGAAAATCCTCCCCGATGTGCAGGTTTTTGAACAGTAAAATAAAATCTATTTTATCATTATTATTATTTTTTTTTTGATCACAAAGTAACACTGTGGATTTTCTTTCCTTCATGCATGCGCTGGATTCTTTTGGTCACAAGAACCCTGTTGCTGTTCCTCAAGAGGAGCATTAAAGATTATTGAGGTTAAAGAGGTCTAATATCTAGGAGCCTCCTGTTACCCATTAGGGAAAACCCTGCATCTGTCCCCCGGGGTTTACAAGGGGCAGAGAACTGCCGGTGCCTTTGAAGTTTTATAGTGCACTGTAACGAGAAAGCGCCTCTCTGATACTGTAATGCAATAATCCTTTCTTTTACTCTCTGTTCCAGGCTCTCTCTCCATAAATCAAGCTCTGAAGAAGGCTCCTTAGGTCAGTGTTGTTCATCTCCACTGTTTTGAGCTTTTTTTTTTTTTTTTCATTTCATTCAACATAATTAAGAATAACGAGGTCCGTATTCAAAAGCCATTTAGATCGATAACTCAAAGGTTATCGGTCTAAATGGCAAAATTGTAGCTGGATAAGTAGTTATCTAGCTGTAATTTAGCAGGATGAAAAGGGGGTATTCCAGGGGCGTTTCCAGGGAGGGGTTGAGTTAATCAGCTAACTTAGCCAAATATTGCATGTATCCAGCTAAGTTATCCGGCCTTGAGAGGATTACGTGCTACTTATTCAGAAATCTTCAAAAGATATTCAGGTGAGCAGCGCTTTGAAAAATAAAAAAATGAAGAACTAAAGGGCTATGGCCAGATTTCCTCTCTCCCTCCCAGCAAATAGCACAAATGCCCTCTCAGGCCTTGCACCCCGCCCGACCCCCCCCCCCCCATCTTCTGATTACAAAAAATGTCCCCGGATTGCTTCTGACATTCCCCCTCCCCCTTCTCAGATTATAATCTATTAAAGTGGTCAGACCCCCCCCCCTCCCCACAATCTAAATCAGGTTCCCGCTGCACTCCCACCCCGGACCCTCCCCCCAGCCTTCCAATGCCAAAAAATCCACTTTCCCGCTCCCGGAGAGGTCTAGCGCAGGCCATGGGCTCCCTTAGTTCTTTTTGTTTTTCAAAGCACTGCTTACGCAGATATCTTTTGAAGATATCCGGATAAGGTACAAATTATCCGGCCATACAAGGCTGAATAACTAAAAACCCTAACTGGCTATATTCAACCATAGCTGGTTAGGTTTTTTTTAAGTTATCTGGCTAAAGTGAGCTGGATAACTGAACATATTCAGTGGGACATATATCCGGCTGAATATACGGGAGAAGTTATCCCGCCAACTTAGCAGAATAACTTGCCCAATACCTGCTGGCCTGCTGAATATGGATCTCTACCAGTCTTTTGGCTTGAGCCATTGGGTGTAGTTTGTCGTGTCACTTCCAACTATGCAGCTTTTAAAAAAAAAAAAATAATAATTCCCTCAACCCCTTATGCTGAAAAGGCCTGAAGGCTCTTGCAGCAAGCTTCCATTCCTTCCTCTTTTGCTGCTGCTGCTAAAAATTGCCCCGCCGCTGAAACCATTCATTACCCCTGAGGAGATTTGGAGCTTTATTGCTTTAGGAGAATGATGGATTGTTTTACGCACAGTTTCCTCACATAAGGTTATCTAAGGATGGTATTGACAGTGCCAGATATATTTCATCCAAGTCACCTAGCAAACCAAATCCTATCAGGTGTATTAACGTCAAAAAATTATTGTAGGAAAGGATCCTAATAGGGATGTGCATCGTTTTTATGATGAATTAAAATATCGTATGATATTTCATAATTCATCATGTATCGGGGGTCCCCGAAAATGATAGGAAAACCCCATGACATTTCGTGTGGTTTTCTTATAATTTTTTTTTTTTGGGGGGGGGAGAAAGGGCACACAGAAAAAAAAAAAACCCAAAAACCCACCCAACACTTCAGATCTAATTATTTACAATCCCCCACTCTCCTGACCCCCACAAAACTTGCCTATAGTCCCTGGTGGTCCAGCGGGGGTCCCGGGAGTGATGTCCCCATCTCGGGCTGTCGGCTGCCACAAATCAAAATGGCACCGATGGCCCTTTGCCCTTACCATGTGACAGGGGCAATCGGTGCCATTGGCCGGCCCCTGAACATGGTAGGAGCAATGGACGGCCTGGGCCATCTTAAAAAATGGCGCGGGCCACCCATTGCTCCTACCATGTGACAGGGGCCGGCCAATGGCACCGATAACCCCGTCACATGGTAAGGGCAAAGGGCAATCGGCGCCATTTTGTTTACTGGCAGCCGATGGCCCAAGAGCGGGAGATCGCTCCCGGGACCCCCGCTGGACCACCAGGGACTTTAGGCAAGTTTTGGGGGGGTCGGGAGGGTGGGGGATTATAAATAAATAAATCTGAAGGATCGGGATGGGGGTTTTATTTTCGGATCGGGACAGCCAAAAAAAAAAAAACCGGTCAGAACTGCGGGAACGAAATTTCCCGTGGTTGTACGAAAACGATACCGGAAATGATTGCCGGACGATACACATCTCTAGATCCTAATCGGCAGTGCTCCATTTAGACATAATCGGGTCCAGGTTTAGATATAGGCAACTGCCTAGGGCAGCAGTTTTGAAGTCACCAAATATTAAGGCCAATCAGAAGCCTGCATGGGACACCACTGCGGCACTGGCCATAGGCATCAAAATCTTAAATCCAGGTGCTTAATCCGTGAATGACCATTTGGATATGTCAGTTTAGGGCTGAAAAATAGAGAGGGAAGAAAGCCATTTAGCCTGTAAAAATATATCAAGACCATACCAAGAGTTTTTTCTTAATGAAAATTCTGCACAAAACAAGGGGTTGCCCACTAATAAAAGTAGGAAGACAGTTCAAGGTCCTTCAGAGGAAAGAATTTTCTATGCTGAAAGTGACTGAGACAGTTTCTACTGCTCCAAGGAACATTAGAAAGTATTCAGATCTGCTGAGATTCCAAGTGGATAGCTAAATCAAACAAATCAGGCTCGACAGATATCCCACAAGCCCCATTAGATGCAAATCAGTGATATTGCCATCTTTCAAAGATATGGAAAACGTTTATAAGAATGCACAATCACTTCATCAGTTCAGCACCAGATGTTTTAATCATCGTTGCCTCAAAAAGTTAACTTTTTTCTTTCTTGATGGTCCAAAAAGCATATCTTCCATTTAAACAAAATCAATTGCAAATACATAGTGCTACTTATATTAAACAAAATGTCTCTTAAAAATCTACAAAAAAATGAACCGCTTACCTCTTGAAAAGAAAATGAAGTTGTCTGCAATATGAAGTGCACCATTTCAGGGAGGTGAATCTTTAATATCAAGCTTCTCAAGATGCCATCGACTTCTGCAGCAGCGTTCAAACTACAGCCAAGCTGAGGTCTGCAACAAAGACCTATGAAAAACTTGCATGGCTGGACAGCAGCCAGGGCAAACACTTGCAGGGATGCATTCATTGTTATATGCCATACCTCCTCCAGTGTTTTGGACAGTTTTGAAAATTGCCCTCCGAAGGAACCGAGTCCAGGTGAGTACAGTCAGCATGGGGGAGAAGTGAGCTATCGCACAGAGGCGCCTTCTTACCCCCTACCTCTCTCCTTCTGCACAGGGAGACGGCACGCAGTCAGGTATGTAGGTAAGCATGGTCTCTAGTAAGGGGCTGACAGACCAGTGCTAGATCAGTTTTGCACAACCTTCTTGAAGGATCCCGTAAACAGATAACGCTGAGAGGTCAGCATTTTCACCTCCACCACCGAACTGTGAGAGTGACGGTCTGTATGGGATCTCCAGCAGGCGCACAAGGGCTCGCACAGCTCAGCGATGAGAGGTCTGGTCTGACAGGACCTAATCAGGTATACACTCTCTCTCTCTTCTAAAGGGGTGGAACCACAATCCCTGCAGGGGAAAATTTCACTGGCCCTTTAGAAGCAACTGCCCCCTGGAAAATGTTAAACAGTGTTTAAAAATAGGGGAAAGGGTCTTAATTGTTTTGTATCAATATATGTTAGAGTAAAAGAAGAGAGTTTGTGCGTGCTCTTTTGATTTTCCCCTATTTCAGGAAGAACTATTAAAATTGTTCCCATAGAAAGCAATAGGAACTGCTCTGTTTTAGGAGCACTTCTGTAAGTCATACCACCCTTGAGCTGCAGCAAGAGAGCTCCAAGCCTTGTCCTACCGGGAACCTTATCTTCATTTCACCGACTCAGGGGTGTCGCTGACCACGGTGCTGGCTTTTCTTCCTAAGGTGGTATCGCCTTTTCATTTGAATCAGTTGGTGGAACTGCCATCCTTCTCAGATGAGGATTCCAGGGAGCTCCGACACCTTGACGTCAAACAGGGGGTGCCGCCATAGCTTCTTCGTGGCAGGAGTCACCATTGTCGCCGCTGCCTGAGCAGCAGGGAATCTGCTCTCCTTTTATTTTCTTTGCGGCCCCGGAGTCACAGCTGTCTCTGCCTCTTCACGGAAGGAGCCGCTGCCGGGACGCCTCTTCATGCAGCAGGAGTGCCGCTGCCGTCTTCATCATCTTTACAACAGGAACGCCACCGACGTGGCCTCCTCGACTTCCTCCACCTCCCGGGCCCCTCTTGGCACGTTATTTATATGTATTTGGTTGAATTAGGGCTCCTAGAATATCTGGGCAGACTGGAGTGAAAATTCTGAGCAAAAAAATTTAAAATTCTGCGCACAAAAAGTTAAAATTCTGCAAACTTTATATTGGTCAAAATAACACAATTTACATGACAGTCTTTAAGGAATTACATTTTAAATTAATACAGAAAAAAGTTATTACTTAGAATTACTATTGGGGGAGTGCTAGGGAGTGATTCCCGATTCCGGGGAGATTTAGTGTGCCCAGACCGCGGCACAACCCCAGAGGGCTCCAGGGAGCGCCGAGGCAAGACATGTTCAAGCACAGGCGGACAGGCAGAAGACCAGGAAACCTGACCTCTGCCGAACCCATCGCACCAGAAGAGACCCAACAACGCAATGCTGGTCTCTAGGGTAGCTCTTCGGCCACTCGGTAGCCCTTTAGGACCTGCCGCTTGGGAATGGCAGATGCAATGGGACGGACAGAGGTCGAGGACAGGCAGTGGTACTGGAACAGGAACAAGATGAAGGTGCTTGGAGACTTTGTCAAGATGAGGAAATTTGGATCTCAGGCAAGGATTCAGATGTGGACGAAGGTTCAGGTTGCTCAAACATGGATGAAGATACATGATGCTCATAGGATTCAGACAGGGATACAGGTTACTCAGAAGACTCAAACAAGGATTTAGGTTTCTCAGAAGACTCAGGATACTCAGAAGACTTGGACAAGGATTCAGGACTCAGGTGAAAGTACTGGGTGAGGACTGCATCGCAGCGCACCCTAAACAGCTGCCACAGCTGGTCACGGATCATGCTGAACACGAAGCAGGCTCCAGGCGAAGAAGTGGAAATTGAAACTAGGACATGAAGATTCAGGAGAGGCCTGCACCGGGGCGCGCCCTTCACAGCCGTCTGTGGCTGGTAGCGGACCATGCTGAAGCGGAGCAGGTTCTGGCAGAGTCTTAGGCATGGACGGAAGCAGGCAAGTACTCTGACCGGGGACAGGATACAATACTCAGGATTCAAGACTCGGAACTTGGAACTCGGATTCAGGAACATTAAAAGCAAGGGTCCATCAGAGATTTGCGCTGCAAGGTGAAGGCAGGCCATGTGCCACGAGGCACCCTACACAGCCAGTCAAAACAAGGCATGGGCCACGACGGAGGCACGCCAGGAAGGATGGACGAAAGGAACCTGGAAGCTGGATGAAGAGCTGATGAAGAGGGCATGAGGATCAGGACAGGAACGAAAGACATCGGGTACATCGGAACATCAGGACATCTGAACCTCTAGATGATGGGGACCTCTGGAGACAAGGAAATCTGGGATGTCTGCAGCATAGAGCATGGAGAGCAGGTACCTCTGGAGCAGGAACATCGGAACTAGGAACATCCAGAGGGAAGAACATCTGAAGACAGGAACATCTTGAAGACGAGACGGATGAGGAGACAGGATCCGACGAGAGACCAGGACATGGAACGAAGATGAAGACGAAGGATCAGGAACCACAGATGAAGACAAGAGAATTCCTACGAAGAACAAGTGCCTTGAAGAAGCAAGATGAAGCAGAGAAGACTTCTGGAACGAAGAGCTGGAACCATGAAGAATCCAGGAGTAGACCAACTCCTTGCAAAGGCAACGACAGACCCTCTTTATAGGGCTGAAGAGGAAACGCCTCTGGAACATCATCAGGAGGAGTCAAGACGGACTGTCCACTACTGGCCCTTTAAATAGAGCAGAGAGGTGTGGCCATGCACCTAAGAAGGGGCAGGACCTTGGAGAGTGGTGTCCATGCCACAAGGAGGAATCAGGCCCCAACGCGAGTGGCTCCCTGCCGCGAGACACAAGAAGATGGCGGCTCCCTGCTGCAGAAAGAGGAGCTCCAGGGCAGCCTCCTGGCTGCAGAAGAAGATGTTGCTGGTGGCGGCCTCCAGGCCGTACAGGGAGAAGCTTCAGCAGCGGCCTCCTGGCTGCGAAGAAGGTCCAGCGACGACAGCCTCCAGGCCGTGCACGAAAGGTGATGGCGGCAGCTCCGAGCTGCGGGGAGATCCAACGGCGGCAGCTCTGTCCACCGCGAGTGGTAGCTTCAGCAGTGGCCTCTGGGCCGCAGGAAGAGCAGCAACGGTGTCTGTGATGGAACTGGTGTCGGCAGCGCAGCCACCAGGCCCCGCTGAGGTAAGAGGCTACTTGTGGGCCTCTCCCACAAGCAGAATCGTAACAGATGCAGAGATTTAAATATTTTGAGCAGAATTTCCCTAGAAATTCACCGTAAGAGTGTTCCTTCCACTTGCTCTCCCTACTCCCCTGGCCACTTTGCCCTCTCAGGCCCCAAGTCCTCCACCTGCCACTATCTCTCCGCTCCACCTCTAGGCTCAACCCCTTCCACTCTATCGCCAGACCCAAAGTTTGACCCCATTCTCAGTACTGCCCCTCACACAGGCTCCCTCTGTCCCTCCCTCTCTCACACACATGCTCCCTCTCTCTAGAACACATACACACACCCTCATACATGCTTCCTCACTCTCTCTCACACACACACACACACATCCCCTCATACAGGGTCCCTCTCTCTTGCATACACACCCACACAAGCTTCCCTTTCTCTCTCATGCATACATCCTCACACAGGCTATGTCTCTCTCTCATGCACCCCTTCAAACAGGCTCTGCCTTACACATATACAATCCCTTGACACAGGCTAGCACCCTCACATACACACGAGCTCCCAATCTCTCACACACATACACACTCCTTCACAATCTCCTCATATAGGCTCCTTCTCTCTGGCACCCACACTCAAACATCCCCCCCCTGCTCTCTCACCTCCTTTGCTCTTTCTCTCACATCATCCTGCTCACCCCTCTGCTCTCTCAACTCCCTGCTCTCACACCCATGCTCTCTCTCTCTCTCTCTCACAACCCTCCCCTCCACTCCCCTCTCTCACACCCCTCCCCTTTCTCACACCCCTCTCCTCTCTCACACACACATTCATTCACTCTCACCAGGGCCTTCATCTTCACCGCGAGCGGAACACCGGGGCCTTCATCTTCGCACGCTCCATTCGCGGCATGCCGAGGTCTCCTCTTCAGTTTTCTGCACAGAATTTGATAATTCTGCGCAGAGGGGGAATTCTGCGCTGTGCAGTAGCACAGAATTCTCCCAGGACTAAATAATGCAGCATCCATGGTGTCTCCTCCTCCTCCTACAGTGTATGTGCACTACTTTCAGGTCATGAGGAATATTTTTTATTTTGGCAAAATATCTCTTAAAGATCAGCTTTTTTTTTTACACTGATTATACAGTATTTTTATACCATTCACCCTCTAGAAGGAAAAAAATCAATTCATCCAAATTATTATTGCTATTTTTTTTAAGCCCAGATGTTTCTGCACAAAATTAGAGGAATTGTGAAAAAGTCAGCCTGTATATATATCTGAAGATGAGTTACCCTTTTATGCTACATACTAGGATTATGATACATCCCTAAGAATTAATCTATCAGCTGAAAAGCATCTGCAGTTCTGAATTGGCCACCCAGAAACAGAAGTCACATGACCATGTAGGGTTAACAACAGATCAAAAAGAAAAACAACAAAGGAAATCTCAAGTAACAAAATGTAATGGGAGAAAACAATGTATTTATTTATATCTAGATTTATTCTTTTTTCTTGCCTTGGCACATGCTAGCCTGTGACAAAATCAAACCTCTCTGCAGAGAGAGTTCCATTAGTGTGGTCCAGCTGTGAAGGAAATTCTCTTCTGCCAAAGTCGATCTGTAGTTAGCACATCTTAGATATAACTGCACCGGGCATCCAGTAATTTCCTGCAGTAAGCAGCTATCCCTTAGGACATTAAATTGAGCTAAGTATACCTAAAATAGTAAAGATATCATGTTCAGTGATTGAGGAAAAGGTCATAGGACATTTAATCAACACCAAGGTCTAGAAGTCTCCCTAAAGCTTGCTATCTTCTGGACATGTCTATTATTCAGGTTTGTGGGCTGACCCGGTGGCTCACTGGCAGTACGGTGTGCAGCCATGCAGAAAGTCCCTGGTCAGACCTTCCGTTTCCTGGATAGGTGGGGATGGTGAATGCTGCAGAGGCAATGTTCACAGTACCCAGGGGTGACACCTAGTGGCCTATGATTGCATAGTCCCTGGCCCAGGACCATCCCTGCAGTGACCAGACTAGCGGGCGGATACAGTAAAGTCCGCTGGAGAGCGGGCAATTCTCTATTCAAATGAGGCCCAACGGTAAAAACAGGCAAAAGGAGGCGCTAGGGACACTAACGCGTCCATAGCGCCTCCTTTTGGACCGGAGCAGCGGCTGTCAGCGGGTTTGACAGCCGACGCTCAATTTTGCCGGCGTTGGTTCTCGAACCTGCTGACAGCCACGGGCTTGGAAACCGGATGCCGGCAAAATTAAGCGTCTGGTTTTCGACCCGACAGCCGTGAGCTGACTTCAAATTTTTTTTTTTTTTTTACTTTTCGAAACTTTCGGGACCTCCAACTTAATATCGCCATGATATTAAGTCGGAGGGTGCACAGAAAAGCAGTTTTACTGCTTTTCTGTGCACTTTCCCGGTACCTGAAGAAATTAGCGCCTACCTTTGGGTAGGCGCTAATTTCTGAAAGCAAAATGTGCGGCTTGGCTGCACATTTTGTTTTCTGAATCTCGCGAGAATACCTAATAGGACTATCAACATGCATTTGCATGTTTCGGGCGCTATTAGGTTCGGTGGGTTGGATACACGTTTTCGGCCCCTTACTGAATAAGGGGTAATGCTAGCGCGTCGAAAGCGCACGTCCAATGGTGGGTTAACAGTGCGCGCCATCGGAGCGCACTGTACTGTATCGGTCTGTTGGGGAGGTGGGGATATAAAATAGGGGAAGAATCCTTGGGTAGTTGTAAATGAGGGTTCATGGTGCAGGGATCTTGGCCTGGGTGCTGATTGAGGAGGAAGAGGAAACTGCTGGATCAAAAAGAATAATTTTGTGCTGATTTTGCTTGTGTTTCAGTTTTTTTGCATAAAACAAAACAAAACATGCATTTCCCTAGTCTTTGGAGCACTTCCCAAATCTCATGTAGCCACTCATTCCTCTCTTTATGGACACCAGCAGGTATCTCCTAAGGTGTGAATTCCCTACACTGTAGCCAAGTCGCAAAATTCTGTGATGTCATGAATCATCCATTGATTCACAGGATCAAACAGAAGACTTTGAAATGCATCCACTCATGTGCAGACAGCCAGGGAAGCCTCAGAGGGATAGGTAGCAGGGTCTGTGAAAGAGCATGCGGTAGAAAGTAGCTTTATTGCCTCATTTCACTTAAGAACCGTCGTGGCTACACTGCGCTACTACGCCAAGCCAGTGTCACTGAGCTCCTGCTTGAAGAGAAGATTGCAGAACAAAATGTGTCATGATTGGTTTTATGAATTCAAAAGTTAGGCATGAGCAATCCATGACAAAGATGGCCCACTGGGTGTTCCCCAAGAGCCAAACAGACCTGTTTTTCGGGATATCCACAATGAATATGCACAAGAGAGATTTGCATGCACTGCTTCCTTTGTATGCAGATCTATCTCATGCATATTCGTTGCGAATATCCTGAAACCCTGGCCTGTTTGTGGCTCTCAGGGACCAGAGTTGGCCAGCCCTGCTCTAGGTTGTAACCGGCCCCCTTCACCGCATGGCGTATTCTAAAGCACCTACAAGCATCACATTCATAGATGTTTCATAATAAAATTGCTTTAATAAAGTGTTCCTGTAGAAAACCTTCCCTGCCCCGAAACCACCTCCATCACCTGCCAGTTCATAGTGCCCCGCAACAATGCATGGGACAAATGCCAAGGAGGTTTGTCAGCCAGTCCAGTGCTTTACAGTTCCCCTTAAAATTTGCTTTCCTGCAGTAGTCTTGCATGGCACTAGATGTGTGTTTAGTGACAATGAAGTAGTTGGCTCAACTATCTGAATTTACCAGGTCTTATTGCGTCAGCTTAAAAAAAAGCCCCTAAAATACCGTTCCATCTTGGCACATGGAAAATAAATGTTGGAAGTCAGTACGGAGGCAGACTGAAATAATTAAAGAATGTTTTGACTGCAGAGTAAGATCCTTGCTGGTCGGCTTATGATCCTTAACTGTGATTTGATTTGTTTTTGTTTTAGGGAAGGCAGACTGGAAAAAGAAAAATAAGTATTTTTGGCAAAATTTCCGAAAAAACCAAAGAGGACTAATGAGACAGACGTCAAAAGGTACTGTACCATTCCGATAATCACAGAATTCAGATCATTCTGGGCTTGATTTGTCAAGAGATTGTTTACCAATAAATTGGGCTTTCAGGGCCCTGTCCATCCAAGACCCAATTTCAACACTGACATTAATGATGTAGGGGTAGGAGGTTGTCCAAGACTGAGACCCAGCAGCTTTCGTCCTTTGGACAGGGGTCAAGGGCTTTGACTCCGTCCAGAACCCGAGACAAGTGTGATCTTGGCACCACCAGCAGCAGGTGTGCTCACAGCAGCAGTGACTAGAGCTGGGCGTGCAGCTGTCGTGAGGACTGCAAGTGCTGTCTCGGTTGCATTCCCAGCCGTTAACAGACCAATAAGCAGAATTTTGATGTGGGAACAAAACTCTCCTGCCCGTTAGCTCAGTTTCTAAGTGGGCATACTGCCCTTGCTATAGAGCGTTCCTTGTTTAGGACTCATTTATTTTTTGGCCTTCAGCTTTGTTGACTGAAAGCCACTGCTTTAGGGACACGCCAACAGGAGTTCCCTCTTCTAACCACAGAGGTTGAGAACTCAAGCAGGTTAACGGTTATTTCTTGCAATAGAGTTTTCCCCTTGTACCGTTAATGAAAATTTATAAAGGGGGGAGGGTCTCTGAGAACCCTGCTTATGTGCATTGTGGAGTATTTTCCCGAAGAGAGAGATCCAGCTATGGGTCTTTTCTTTTTGGTTAAGATCCAAGCAGTGTCTAAATTCCTGAGTTGAGGGTGGTCCATTTTTGGCCTTTTATCTGAGACCGAGAACATGTACAAGATAGGTGGTGAAAGTCCTTCCATCCAACCCCATTGGGAACATGATGATGTTACAATCATTGCAGAATGAAATTACCAAACCTCCTGCTTAAAAACAAAAGGTTCCACTGAACACCAATAATATAAGGTGTCAGTCTTGCAAGACCATAAATAGTAGAATCCTATAGTTGACATTGTGTGTCCTTTTAAACCTACTGTAACTGGTGCAAAGCAACACGTGTCGGGGCCTACATCCCCCACCAACAAGCAAGAGGAACAGAGAAAAAGGCCCTCAGTGAGACAAGTCTTTTCAGTAAAGTTGCAGGGGAAAAAATAGTTAAGAGGCAGAGTAGGGCCCTAAGGGGCAGGGCTCTGGAAGGAGATAGGGCCAAGAGTCCCATCCAAACTACAACCAAGAACTAGGAGAAAAGGGTCATAAAAACACTTGGTGGCCATTAAATGGGAGAGAGAAGAAAAAGCCACCTGCGGAGTCAGCCGCAGGACATAAAACCAAACTTGTTAGCAATTAGGCTACCTTACAGACTTAAGAGACTTTGGAGAGGAGCTTGTTGCTTGGGTATAGAAAGGAGGGAAGCTGAACCCACCACTCTGAGGATTAAGAACCCTCTCCATTTGGGTATGTCAATCCCTGAAGTGAAAGGGTTGGAGAGAGTAGATCAAAGTTGATCTTGGGTATTCCAGAACACAGGAATGCTAGATCCAACCAGTCAAAGGGAGAAGAACCAGTGAGAACAACTACAAATCTTTCACCACACCCATAACTCCAAAAGTACAGCACACCAGGGACATCTACAGTGCCTATTACGAGAAGCCTGGGAAAGTACTTGTGGAACCTTCACATGGTGTCAATCAATACTATATGTGGTCAACTAATAAACTATGTTCTACGGAGTCTTCATTCTTTACAGATTTGTTTTAGGTTTTTATTATTTACAAGGTTTGCTGCATTAATGATGAAACCATTCCTTCCTGCCTACATTTGCCTGTTCTGCCTTGTGCTAAGAACTTGACCCATCCTGGGTCCAACAATAGTAAGCACATTTTAGAATGGACTGTAAGCCCTCTCTTTGTGGAATGAGAGGATTCATTTTAGAGGAGAATATACAATGCCTCTATGCTCTGCTTAGATCTAGAGCACTAATGGGTTTTGGTCTTCCCTTCTGCTTCAAACAGAAACCAAATGTGATATCAAACTTGAGTCCCACTTACTCAAGTTGGCTGACAGCATGCTGCAATAAATTGGAGTGTGTGTATACTGGCCTCAGTCATTCATAATATATTGCACAACAGTTGACATTTACAGTCATTTACAGAATCACTTTATATCAGAATTTAAAAAAAAGTATATCATACTTTTTGCCTTGGCTCTCACTTAGTGTTATCTCTGATTGAAATCCAAAGTAGCAAGAGGAAGCAGCAAGGCAAATAATAATTTTTTATTGTGAATGAAGTCCTGATTCAATAAGCTTCTTTCCCATAGACGCAGAATTGGAGAGGAACCTTAAAAGATGAATTTTAAAAGCCCAGTGTGCACCAAAACCAGGAGATCTGTGCACACGTTGGGGGCGGTGCGCGCAGAGCAGATTTTTATAAGCCGCCCGTATACACGCGTATCTCCCGCTGCACACACAAATGAAAAGCTTAGAAAAAAGGGCAGAGCATGGGCATAGTCTGGATGGACCATGGGTGTTCTGGTTTTCACACTTGAAATTCGCGCATACATACGTACGCACACTGGGGCGCCCCGGGGTCCCCTGCCGCATAACTTTATTTCTGCTACGGATGACGTAAGTTTAAAAAAAAAAAAATGTAGGCCGTTCACTAGGGGGCAGATTTTAAAAGCCCTGCGCGCCGAGTCTATTTTGCATCGGTCCGGCGATGGGCGCAAGCCCCGGGGACGCGCATATGTCCTGGGGCTTTGAAAAAGGGGTGGGAAGGGGGTGGGGATGTGGGCGGGTACCAGTCCGGGGCGGGACCGAGGCCTCCTGCACAGCGGCTGTGCCGGGGGATCACGTGCCGGCAGCGCGCATGTTATAAAATCGGGCGTAGATATTAAATCTGGCCCTAGGGTTTTAATGGTCGGGGCTAACAGTGAGGAAGGGAGGCTATTAAAATAGGAGGGGGGGGTTGGAAATTCTGTCCCTTAATTAGGAGAACTGAGAAGGAACTGGAAAAACGGTGAATGGCATTGGCGCACATCCCTTGTAAAATGACCCCATTTACTGGATTTGTGCACATGTGCGCGTCCCATTTAAAATTGAGTGTACATGTACATGTGTCGAGGCTATTTTATAACGTGCACATGTGTGCGCGTATGTTATACAATTACTGCATTCCTGGGCGCGGGCCGACAAACGTGCTCACCTTTTTAAAAGTTACCGTTGTTAATGAATCAGATTGTTATTAGGGATGCTTCCCATGCTGAAATTTATGATTATTGTTATTTTTTTTATTTTTTTTTTTACCACCTCTTGCAGCCTGACACCTTAAAACTAAACTAGAATAAATAATGTTACAAAAGCGGGCACTGCATTAGCCTATCAATAACACTGAATTAGTACAGAAATAGCACCGCATTATGGATGTTGCAACAATGTACAAACGCCACTGAAATCCATTTTCACTTCATTTGCTCCCTTATCAGGAATTTGGACCTACCTGTATCCTTTATCTTGCTGGTGTTATGTCTCAGTGCTTCCGCAATATGTTAGATGGAGCAAAAAGGTTCCTTCTGCGTTAACACTGAGTAGTTGATGTCTTACAACCTGCACACCTGTTTGTTATGGGATGCCTGAAGCACAGACCGCCATTGCATGGGGAGAAATGCATGCTGTCTTATGTCTCTGGTTATCTGCATCGAGGCACTGGATTACAAGGATGTGGATGTACACAGTTGCAGAGTAAAAGAATATGAAAGAGGGCCTGAGATGCGCGCTCTTCAAGAGGCAGAGGAGATTGTCATAGAATTTCATTCATAATAACAGCAGTATTACTGTTCCAAAATACATTATTCTTCCCAAACTGCTGATCTCTGCAAATGAAAAGAGCATATCATCAGACTTTGAAAGATAATGGTAAATTAAGACATGGGTTTCATGAGAAATTGTGTTTCTTATTTCATTTTTTTGTTTGACTCACTACATCATTTTTTTTTTTTCCAGCTGTGTTCTGCCGAGTTGCCTCAACAAATTGGAAACATGCACGCTTTTAGTTAACTAAAGAAATAGGAAGTGGTCACAATCCTCTTGTGACTTGTCCACTTTCTTTTGCTCTTGAACAGGGGAGGATGTTGGCTACGTGGCCAGTGAGATCACGATGAGCGATGAGGAACGGATCCAGCTGATGATGATGGTGAAAGAGAAGATGATAACAATTGAAGAGGCCCTTGCTAGGGTAGGAAGCCTCTGATTACATTTTGCTCCCGTTTCTGCAGTGTAACGAGGGGCAGATATATTCTGGGATCCTCGCATCTGCATTTCAGTGACTGCGCGGTTGCAAGAAGAGATCAAAAGAGAAAACGATGGTTTGTGTCATTTGCTGAACATCTGTCTGTCATGAATCACACCAGCTCACCCAGTCTATAAGCAAAAGTTTCTTTGGTTGTCCTGAGGCACTGTGATTTAGAATCCTGTTTCAAAAAGTTTTATTTTGACTAATGGTTTAGAAGAAAAAAAAATTTTTTTCAAGTACTGATTCATAAAATATGCTGATGAGATATGGACAGCAGTAAGAGGGGTTTATTGGAGACCCTTAAAGAATGAAAGTGCCATTTCCATTTGTCTGGAAAATGTCAAAATTGTTCAGCTTCATGCTGAGATTCCCCCACCCCAGGAATGTGGAAATTTTGGTCTGCTTGGGGATGCTTTGTCTTTACTTTTGGGATTTCCTGGTTAGACGTTGTTCTTAGCTGGCTGTTATCTGAAGAAGAGTCCACCTTGAACTGCCATGGAATAGAAGATTTATCTGAGTAGTGTCACTCTTTGCTAGCAGACAAGACTTGTGCATGCAAACATGAGTGAGGGACACACAAACTACTAAACGGTGAGGCCAATGTAATAAGACCCGCAGTGAAATCGGTGCTATTTTTTAAGCGCATATTTTTTTTAGTATGCCCGGCAATAGCAGATGCCTCCACGGGATATAATAAGGGATTGGCATGCAAAAGAGGTACACACACAAAATCAGCGCAATAAAAATATCTGCGCAGATACGCACGCTGAAGGCCCTATGTAATAAACGGCTCATAAGCCCACATTAATGTGGTGACCCATGATTGATTCTCGGTTGAAAGCCTTCCCCTTTCATAAGACAGTAAAGAAGTTAGTGGTCTGGGAGTGGGACTGAAGATGGGTAGAGCAATGTGTAATCCCTTCATCATCCATCACTGACCACGTATCAGGAGTTATCTGTTCAAGGGTACAGCAGTGACTACACATTTCTCAATGCAGTGACTTGCAAGGTAAAAGTGAAGTCGGGGTTAGCAACAGAGAGCTTTCAGCATTCAGCATTTCTGACATGTGCCTGTCCCTCTCCGCCCTCTCTTCTGGCTTCTGCCGCTTATTATTTGACCTCCAGACAGGCAATGACACTTAACTCCTGCCCTGACCCAGGCAAAAAAAAAACCCCCGCACCAACGCCAGTGCAGCTTTCTACATTGCCCATGAATAGCTAATTGCTTCCTTTGCATGGCATTTATCATGGATTCGTGCTAAACCAGCAGCGGCTTTTTGAGCGGATTTGTGCCCGTTTTTTCATGGTAAATGTCGAACTAAATACATGCGTAAGATTAGCGAGTGAAAATGCGCATACTACCAGATGCACATAAAGTTTACCGCAGCTTATTACATTGGCCCCAGTATGCGCCACCTTGTGGTTAGCTGTGTATTGTTGTCCCCCTAGAGTACTAAAAAAACATCACTTAATCTCTTTTTTTTAAAAAGAATGGTGAATTTTCTCAGCAGAACTTTTTTTAAAATTGCCATGGTTTTATTGATTTTCTTTCATTAGTAACTGTCTGTGACCAGCGAATTATTGTACACGTGGTCAACGTAGGTAGTAACAGTTCATTATGCTCATGAAATCTTATCCTATATTACCAAGGTTTCCTGTTTCATGTCATATTTTGTTATATTTTTTTAATTATGAAACCCTTTTTTTCCTACCCAGTTACTGAGTCTAAAAAGAAAAGCATGTTAGGGGAGCTGTCTCAATCATAATAAAACGATAGGCAGGCCCTTTTCTGGCTGCTAATGGAAAATGTGAGAGACCTCCTAGAGTCAACTATAAAATTATAAACAGTTATGGAACAAAATACATGTTTTTATGTTTTATTACTCCCCCTATAGCTTCAGTGGAGGAGCTTTTGAAGCTGAGAAGTGACCTCACTGTTTTTCTGTTAGTCAAATTTATAATATCTCAGTTGAGGAATTGTTACATCATTCCTACCCCACAGCTAACATCGTAAGAGCATGGCGAGATCTATCGTTTCATACTAAATAGCTGGAGAGTTTAGAGAATTAGCAGTCAGGCTTGGATTTGTCAATAGGCACACTAGGCCTGAGCCTAGGGCGGCAGAAATCAGGGGGGGGGGGGCAGCAGGCTGGCTGAAGATTTGTTGCCTCAGCAGCCCTCTGTTTCCTAATCCGGTCCCTCCCATCCAGGCAGCATGCAGGGAACAGGAGAGCCTGCAGCAGACAAAGAATCCCCATCCCTACTTCTCTTTCCCTCTCACACTGCTCCCTCTTTTCCTCACCCCATTACTGAATATCCTCCCTACCTCTTCCCTTCTCCCGAGGTCTCCTCCCTGTATTGAAACTTCAGATCTTGTTTCTTCACTCATTAAAAATAAAATAATTATAGCTATAGTGTAAAACTATTTTTATAATGTAATATAAAAGATGGAAATGTTTGCCAGTGTGCTTCAGAATTGTTTAATTTATGCCTCATGATTTATCCTTGAGCTGCCACAGGAAACTAAGGGACTGTGCCTTGGAACTTCTGCTTCTTGTTATTCAGTGTCGAGGGGGGGTGGAGGGGCGTGACAGCACCAACAGTGCTTAAGGCTACCAAAATCCTAAATCCTTCACTAGTAGTAATCCCAGTTTATTAACAAATCTACGCCCGCACATAACTTTAAAAATCTACCCCTAAGGGAATAAAATGTCATACTTCAGTTCTTTCACCTCTTGAAAAAGAAAACTGATTAGTACTGAAATGAGAAGAAAAGAATTGTTCAGGAATAAAACACTTGAGCACATACCGTTTTGTGATGGGGGTGTGTGAGGAGGAGGAGGAGCATCACTAGAGTAGGAGACATGGCTGAGGGTGGAAGCATCATCAGGGAAGAAGAAGCAAACTGAGGAGCAGGAGGGCTCAGAGTGGTTACGCAGTGGAGGGTCCCCCCCAATTTAGGGGGCAAGAAGACAGAAAGAATGGGAGGGTGTGTGTGCAGGATTTTAGGCATCAACAAGGGATGAAGTGACGTGACTCAGAGGCATCGGCAGATGGTGAGAGGCCTTGAAAAGCAGATGGGAAGAAAAGTAAGGAACTGCAGGGATGGGAGATGGGTGAGTGTGGTGTTAGAAGACATCTACAGGGGCGGGGGGAGGGGGAGGAGAGGAGGAGTGCCAGAAGACAGCAAAGGTGAAGAAATTGGGCCGTAAGGAGATGGGACGTGACAGATGAGAAGAGTTATAGCCAGGTCATTTCTAATCTATGGCCAAATGAAAAAGTGCGCTCTCGATGTGAACATAACATGCAATACCACGAGCTGGGAGATTCTGATAAATGAAGGGGGTTTTGACCCAGAAGTTTTCTCCTGCTCCTTTGGACTTCCAGCTCAGTTGGAAACAGTACAGAGATCCTGGCATCATGATCCTTCATGTACAATTACCAGGGATCTTTTTCCCCTTATTTTATAACCTTTCCCAACTTTATTTACTCCAGTCATTACATTGTCCGTCCTGGGCTGAAGGCCATGCAGCAGGACTCTCTTCAGAACCCAGCAATCATGGACCCCCAATCCAGCCACTAGGTGTCAGTGCCCATCCAGTCACATAAGAACATAAGAACATGCCATACTGGGTCAGACCAAGGGTCCATCAAGCCCAGCATCCTGTTTCCAACAGTGGCCATAAGAACCTGGCAAGTACCCAAAAACTAAGTCTATTCCATGTTACCGTTGCTAGTAATAGCGGTGGTTATTATCTAGTCAAGTTAATTAATAGCAGGTAATGGACTTCTTCTCCAAGAACTTATCCAATCCTTTTTTAAACACAGCTATACTAACTGCACTAACCACATCTTCTGGCAACAAATTCCAGAGTTTGTGCGTTGAGTGAAAGAGCATGGCCTTCATCTTCTCCTTATACAATTAGAAATTATGCATTTATAATACCAGATGATATTCTTGTCTTTTCTAAGGATCTTGCTACGCACCATGCAGATGTGTGCATGGTCCTTCAACATCTCTGTGAGAACCATCTCTTTGCAAAGTTGGACAAGTGCCTTTCTGAAAAGTCTAGTTTGCCCTTCTTGGGGTATATAATCTCGCAGCAAGGATTCTCCATGGATCCTGAAAAACTTAAAGGAATCCAAGATTGACCTCGGCCCGTGGGCCTTAAAGCATTACAACAATTCCTTGGATTTACAAACTATTACCGCCATTTTATTTCCCATTATTCGACCTTGGCGGCTCCTCTCGCTGTGTTGACCCGTAAGGGCCAAGATACCCGGAACTGGACCCCGGAAGCCGTTACAGCTTTTCAGCGCCTCAAAGAGGCCTTCCTTGCTGGACCCTGCTGTCATCATCCTGACCCAAACCTCCCCTTTCTGGTTGAAGTGGATGAGTCTGCTATCGGGTCCGGGGCATTTCTGAGCCAACATTCAACATCTGGAGCTTTGGTTCCATGTTCTTTCTATTATTGCAAGTTCTCCCCTACAGAACAAAACTATAGTATTGCAGACTGAGAATTACTTGCTATTAAATTAGCCCTGGAGGAATGGTGCCCTTGGTTAGAGAGTGCTCAGCACAAATTCACGATATTTACTGATCATAAAAACTTTGAACACTTGAGTCATGCCCAGCGCCTTAATGCCCGTCAAGCCCGATGGGCTTTGTTCTTCTCTAGGTTCAACTTTGAAGTTCGCTATCGTCTTGCTGGAAGGAATCTTCGGGCAGATGCCCTGTCACGTTCCTTCGAACCCAAAGACATTCCCGAAGAACCCAGTCATATATTTGACCCAGCTTGTATCTGCTTGTCTGCGACTCACCCAGTCCTAGCTGAGAAAACTGTTGTGCCCCGTCGCCTCCGTGAAAGATTTCTCCGATGGGCACACGATTCTAAGTTTGCTGGCCACCTAGGGCAAGCATGAACTCTAGGCTTGCTCCAGCGGTTCTTCTGGTGGCCCACTATGGTCTCTGACACAAGAGTGTACGTTGATTCCTGCAATGCCTGCGCTCAACAGAAACCCCAAGTCAGTCAACCATGGGGTTTACTTCAACCACTTCCAGCTCCCGAAGAACTGTGAATGCATCTCTCCATGGATTTCATTGTGGACTTACCACTATCCAAGGGGGTTACCATCGATAGGTTTTCAAAAATAGCCCATTTTGTCCCATTACCAGGTTTACCTTCTGCTCCAGAAGGTAAACCTGGTAATGGGACAAAATGGGCTGTCCTTCTTCCACATATTTCGGCTGCACGGCTAACCCAAGGACATTATTTCTGACAGAGGTCCACAGTTTGTCGCACGTTACTGGCGCGCTCTTTGCAGTAAGTTTGGAATTAACATCAGCCTAACCACATCTTATCATCCTCAAGCCAATGGACAAGCTGAGTGAATGAATCGCTCCTTGAAATCCTTCCTTCACGCCTATATAAATGACCACCAAGACAACTGGTCCGAACTCCTTCCTTGGGCGGAGTTCTCCCACATCCCCCATATTGCCACTGCCACAGGCGCATCACCTTTCTCCATTGTTTATGGTAAGCAACCTCTACCACCTCTACCCATACCATTATCAGTACCTTCTCCTGCTGCACAAGCTACTGCAGATGCCCTCAAGGCACTCTGGAATCAGACAAATCTTCGCCTACACCAAGTCACATCCCGGGCCAAGAAGTCTGCGGATATTCATCGATTCTCTGCTCCTGAGTTCCTCCCTGGCCAGAAAGTCTGGTTGAGTACACGGTACATTCGGCTTAAGATACCTTCCAAAAGGTTTGCACCGAGATACATCGGACCATTTTCAGTCATCAGTCGTGTTGGACCTGTTACGTGCCAGTTTCGGCTGCCACCAACTTTGGGAATCCTCAATACGTTCCATATATCACTTCTGAAGCCAGTAATCCTTCAGGTTCGGGAACCTTTGCGCAAGGTTCCCGAACCATCCCAGCTTGTTGCGGAGCCCGACTACTTACAAGGTCCATGAAGTTCTAGATGTTCGCCGTAGGGGCCGCCGGTGGGAACACCTCCTTTCCTGGGAGGGTTATGGCCCAGAAGAAAATTTGTGGGAACCAGTTCATACCATCCTGGATAAAAACCTCCTCCCCCAGTTTCATCGTGCCCATCCGGGCAAACCAAGACCTCCAAGGGGGGGGCATAAGGGGGGGTACTGTTGTGTGTGCCGGCCGCAGCAGGCCCACGGCCAGGCCCTCTTACCCTCTGCTGCCTAATCCAGCATCTGGCTCCACTTCCCTCGCAGTGGGAGGCCGCCGGTTCCGTCCTCGGGCCACCCCTGGTGCTCCTGATGCTATGACGAACTCCTGTGTTCCGCGGTGGGACTCTCGTGTGGCCCGTGGAGAGATGCCACCATCCAGCGCTGTACTCCTCCCTAGGTGCGCACATCACTAACTCTTTTAAAGAGCCCACGGCGGGAACTTGGCCGCGGCCCCAGATGATGATGTCGCTGAAGCTCCGGTATATAAGGCCGGGCTCAGCTCCTGTTAGTCACCTTTGCAACAGGTTTCCACACTGGTCATGTATTTCATTGCCTCCTGGTGATTCCTTCGTGTTCTCGGTTCCTGTTTCCTTCGAGTTCCTGTTCCTAGTTTCGTCTTCTCTGTTCCTGTGTTTCCTGCTTCCCAGTCTGTTCCTACAGACTGATCTCCTGGACCCGACTTCCGCTTTGCCTGACTACGCTATTGATTTTCTCCTGGACCCGACCTCCACTTTGCCCGACCACGCTATTGATCTTCTCCTGGACCCGAACTCTGCTTTGCCCGACTACACTATTGATCTTCTCCTGGACCTGACCACTGCTTTGCCTGACTACGCTACTGATCATCTCCTAGTCCAGACCTCTGCTTTGCCTGACTACGCTACTGATCATCTCCTAGTCCAGACCTCTGCTTTGCCTGACTATGCTACTGATCATCTCCTAGTCCAGACCTCTGCTTTGCCTGACCAAGCTACTGATCATCTCCTAGTCCAGACCTCTGCTTCGTCTTACTATGCTGTTGCTTCTCTCCTGGATTTGACCTTAGCCTTATCTTGCCACTGCTCCTTGATTGCCATCTGCCCTGACTCCAGCTTGTTCTACGATGCCTCTACTGTCTACGTCCTGGATTTGGCCTTTCAGGCTTCGGACTGTTCTTGCTCGGGTGCCCCCTGTCAGACTTTGGTTGCTGTTGGCACCCAGGTCTCCACCTCGTCCAGTACAGACTCTTCAGTTTTGCTGTTGCTGCCTCTAGGCTTACCTCTCCATCTTCTCAGTGACGACTACATATGGAGGCCCACCTAACTCCAGCCAGCCCCGTACCCAAAGGCTCAACCCGCAGAGAACGAGGGCTGGTATTGGTGAAGCTCCAGCCAGCCTCCATCAGTCAGCCCACTCCGCCTGCCAACGGTGGGGACCCGAGGATCCTTCCTACGGGTAGCGTCAACCCCACCTCGGCCCAAGGGTCCATCTCCTGCGGAACATTTGTAACCTATCATTAAAATTGTCCATTGTACCTGAAGACTGGAAGGTGGCCAGTGTGGCCAGTGTAACCCCGATATTTAAAAAGTGCTCCAGGAAAAATTGTGGAAATATATAGATAGACATGGAATAGTGGAACACAATCAGCATGGATTTACCAAAGGGAAGTCTTGCCTCACAAATCTGCTAGATTTTCTAGTAGGCTAATAAACATGTGGATAAAGGTGAGCCAATAGATTTAGTGTATCTGGATTTTCAGTAGATATTTAACAAAGTCCCTAATGAGAGGCTTCTAAGAAAATTAAAAAGTCATGGGATAGGAGGCAATGTACTGTTGTGGATTGCAAACTAGTTAAAAGACAGGAAACAGAGAGTAGGATTAAACGATCAGTTTTCTCAGTGGAGTTCTTCAGGATCTGTAATTGGCCTGTACAGTGGAGTTCTTCAGGATCTGTACTTGGCCTGGTGCTTATTAATATATATATAAATGATCTAGAAAGGAGAATGATGAGTAAGGTGATCAGATTTGCAGATGACACAAAACTATTCATACTTAATAGTGATAAATTGCAGGAGGACCTTGCAAGACTGGAAGATTGGGCATTCAAATAGCAGATGAAATTTTATGTGGACAAGTGCAAGGTGATGCTTATAGGGAAAAATAACCCATGTTGTAGTTACATGATATTAGGTTTCATGTAAACCAGAAAGAATGTTAGGAATTATTAGGAAGGGAATGACAAATAAAACAGAGAATGTCAGAATGCCTCTGTGTCACTCCATTGTAAGACTACACCTTGAGTACTGTGTTCAGTTCTGGTTGCCGCATCTCAAAATGTTGTAGATACACTGGAGAAGGTACAAAGAAGGGTGATAAAGGAGTTGGAATGGCTCCCCTTTCATGAAAGGGTATAGAAATTAGGGCTTTTCATCTTGGAGAAACGGCTAGATTGGGTAAATGTGAATCAGTTGTTTACTCTTTCAGATGATAGAAGGACTAGGGGACACTCCATGAGGTTAGCAAGTAGCATATTTAAAACAAATTGGAGAAAATTCTTTTTCACTCAATGCACAGTTAAGCTCTGGAATTTGTTACCAGAGGATGTGGTTAAGGCAGTTAGCATAGCTGGATTTAAAAAAAACTGCTATTAGTCAAGCTGACTTAGGGAATAGCCATTGCTTATTACCAGCATGGGATCTATTTAATATGTGGGTACTTGCCAGGTATTTGTATCCTGGATTGGCCACTATTGGAAACAGGATGCTGGGTCTGACCCAGTATGGCAACCTCTTATGTTCTTATGTTCTAAAAAAAAATCGAATGAATAGAACATTGAATAATTAAAAACATATGAAATAAATACCAATAAAATATTTCAAAACAGCTGATACATCAAACACCCAGTAATTAAAACTAATAAAGATTTGGCTGACTTACATTGGTCTCAAACAGCAACCTCTAGAAATTCAGCAGAATATATCTGCTTTTTACCTCTAAGCAAAAACTTACTGTAAAATAAGTCAATCCCATTAAGGAATATTTTTACTTATTGTTAAGGTTTTGAGGTGTTTGGTGGATTCTTAGGTGCTGCAGTGATGGCCACTCCCACAGGGAGGAGCCCCGCGGGGAGCTGCAGTACTAGACTCAGATGCACAAACACAGAGATAGATATTATTGTACAGCTTGTAGAGTTCACCAGAGGTGGCAGTAGTGAGCAGATTCCTGCAGCAGCAGTCTTGGGTCTTCGGCTGAGGAGACCCATCCCACAATGGTGGTATAGGGAGCTCCGATGCAGATTTCCAATGAGGAGCTGTAGGTGAGACAGGCTGGTAGATGTTAGATTACTCACACTCTTGTAGCTGTAATGGTGGAGTTCCCAGCAGGTAGAAGTATTGGTAGCAGGCACCAAGGTAGACAACTCAGGCCCTCGAGGAGCAAGTACCTGGATACTGTATAGGCACCTGGAAAGAAGCATAGGGCCCCCGAGGAGCGGGTACCCATGTTAGAAGAATCCCAGAGGGTAGAGAGAGCTTCTAGCAGCAGCAAGAACATAAGAAAATGCCATACTGGGTCAGACCAAGGGTCCATCAAGCCCAGCATCCTGTTTCCAACAGTGGCCAATCCAGGCCATAAGAACCTGGCAAGCACCCAAAAACCAAGTCTATTCCATGTTACCATTGCCAATGGCAGTGGCCATTCTCTAAGTGAACTTAATGGCAGGTAATGGATTTCTCCTCCAAGAATTTATCCAATCCCCTTTTAAACACAGCTATACTAAGAAGCGGCAGAGCAGCTTAGACCGGACGAATCCAATCCTTGCTAACTCAAAGTCAGTCAGCAAATGGGCAGGCTAAATACCCGGATGGTGTGACATCACTCGAGGGGGACGCCCCCGAGGTTCGCGCCAACGCTGGAATGACGTGGGTAGCGTGTGCACGCGCACCCTAGGAGGCCCTCAGTTGAATCATGGTGGAATGCCTTGCCATGGTCGTTCCGGGGACGCCGGAGAAGTGGCAAACAGAAGTGGCGGTCGCCATTTTCCCGAGGCTGGTGGAGAAAGCAAATATTGAGGTGAGGTAAGTAGGACAAAGCCGTCTGAGTCCGACGGACACAACAGTACCCCCTTCAAAGGACCTCCTCCAGACCCCCTACCTGGTCTTAGTTTCCAAGGATGCGATCGGTGATACTAATTCAGCATCTCTTTGTCCATGATATTAGCCATAGGTTCCCACGAGTTATTTTCTGGTCCATAGCCCTCCCATGACAGGAGGTATTCCCAAACTCTGCCTCTCTTCCTTACATCAAGTATTGCATCAATTTTGTACTCGATGTCCTCTTCTGCATCAACAGGAGGGGGATCTGGTGTCTTGTTGCTGAATTTGTTGAGAATGCGCGGTTTCAATAGAGAGATGTGAAACGCGTTATGGTTCATTGCTGGGGGAAGTCTGAGACTGTAGGAGAGGTTGCCCAGACGTCGGAGGATGGGAAAAGGTCCAACATAGCATGAGTGAACTGATGGTAGCTTGAGTCTAAGGTGTTTTGTTGACAGCCAGACTTTATCACCAGGCTTGAAGTCAGGAGCCTTGCAGTGATGGGCGTCATAGCCCCTTTTAGCTCGGATTCCAACTTTAATGAGCATCTCCTTGGTCTTCTTCCAAAGTTGTTGAATCTCATCAGCAGTAGCTTGAGCTGCCAGGGAAGACACTGACAGCGGAAGTGGCAAAGGTGGTGAAGATAGTCGTCCATATACCACTTTGAATGGTAAGAACATAAGAACATAAGATCCAATAGATGTTGCTGGATGTGAGTTGATGGAAAACTCGGCCCATGGTAACAGTTCAGCCCAGTCATTCTGACGTGAACCAACATAGGCACGGAGGAACTGCTTGAGAGTACAGTTCATCCTCTCAGTTTGATCATTTGATTGAGGATGGTAGGATGAAGTGAAGTCGAGAGAGATATCTGACTTCTTGCACAAAGCCTTCCAGAATTTGGCTGTGAATTGTACACCTCTATCTGAGACTAAGTGTTTCGGCATGCCATGCAGGCGGAAAATGTGGCTCATGAAAAGCTTTGCAAGTTCACTAGCAGTTGGTAAGCCAGGAAAAGCCACAAAGTGAGCCATCTTTGAGAAACGATCCACTGTTACCCAGATGGTATTGTTGCCTCCAGAGAGTGGTAAGTCTACCACAAAGTCCGTGGTGATGTGAGTCCAGGGCTCGTCTGGCACTGGCAGTGGTTGAAGCTGGCCCCAAGGATGTCCGGGCGGAAGTTTCTGTCTGGCACAGTTGGCACAGGCCGCTACGTAAGCAAACGTGTCTTCTTTCATCGACGGCCACCAGTAGTATTTCTGTAGCTTCACCAGAGTTCTCCATTGACCGGGATGTCCAGCCAATTTAGAGTCGTGAGCCCACACTAGTAGTTTCTTCTGGAAGTTGTTAGGCACAATAGTTTTGCCCGAAGGCACTGGGTGAGTAGCAGAAAGAATGATTCTCTCTGGGTTGATAATGTGTTGCGGAGCATCAGGTATGTCTTCAGATATGAAGGAGTGAGATAGGGTATCCGCTCTAATGTTTTTATCTCCAGGTCGGTATTTCAAGACGAAATCCCTGTTAAAGAACAGGGACCATCTCACCTGTCTATGGTTGAGGCGTTGGGCATGGTGAAGGTATTCTAGGTTTTTATGGTCTGTAAAAACCGTGATTTGATGTTGAGTGCCTTCAAGCCAGGGATGCCATTCCTCGAACGCTATCTTTATCGCCAGCAGCACTTTATCTCCAATGCCGTAGTTTCTTTCTGCTGGCGTGAAGCGTCTGGAGAAAAGGGAACATGGACATAGGATCTTGGAGTCACTGTTCTGACTTAGCACTACCCCTACGCCAACATCTGAGGCGTCAACCTCCACGATGAAGGGGCGTGCAGGATCCGGATGATGGAGACGTGGCTTAGTAAAGAAAGCATCCTTCAGCTTTTGAAATGCAGTGACAGTCTCTATAGTCCAATTGGCAACATTGGCACCTTTCTTTGTCAGAGCTGTTAATGGCACAATCAATGAGGAGTAATTCTTTATGAAGGTTCTGTAATAATTAGTGAATCCCAGAAATCTTCTAAGAGCTTTTAGACCAGTGGGTTGAGTACATTTCTGAATGCTCTCAAGCTTTTGTCTAAAGTCTAAAACTTATCAGTTGTGCGCCCAGGTTTGGCGTGGTGTCAGCATTAGTTTTGCGGTGCATAGACTTAGGGCGCCTAACTTTTATGCGCATAAAGGTGCAGATTTTCAAAGGGGTACGCGCGTAAGATACACACGTAACCCCTGAAAAAGCTTCTCCTTCCACCCCCTGTGCGCGCCGAGCCTATGTTGCATACGCTCGGCGGGGTGCGCAAGTCCAGGGACATGCATAAGTCCCGGGGCTTTCCTGGGGGGGGCGCGTCATCGGGGGCATTCCGGGGTGGGGCCACGGGCGTGGTTCTGGCCAAGGGGCGTTCCGGGGGCGTGGACGCAGCCTCCGGACCAGAACATGGTGTGCTGGCGCACGCAAGTTACGCCTGCCCAAGGCAGGCGTAACTTTTGAAATAAAGGTGGGGGGGGAGGAATTAGGGCCTGGGAGGCAGGTTAGTTAGAGGAAGGAAAGGGAAGGTGGGGGGTGCTGGAAAGAAAGTTCCCTCCGCGGCCGCTCCGATTTTGCAGCGGCCTCGGAGGGAACGGAGGCAGGCTGCGCGTGCAGGCTGCCAATTTTGCGCAGCCTTGCACACGCCAACCCCGGATTTTGTTTGCGCCGGTTGCGCGAACAAAAGTACGCCCCAAATTTTGTACACTTTAATTTTAATTTAATTTAATTTTAATTTAATTAATTTCAGCGCGAATCAGCTGGACGCACATCTTCAGTCGCCTGTTAAGTATACTGATGAAATAATGGTGCCAGTGACTAAGAAACCTAAGTACCTTTCTCTCTGTGTTGCCTGTCATAATCGGGCATCTCAGTCTGGGCTGTATAACATAGTCTGAGTAAAACAAATAAGCATGGGTGTAGCTTGCTTATTGCGGCGGTTACTACCCCTAATACCCCTAACTTATCAAGCTAGATATTTCACTTGGATGCAGCTCCATCACTGCTTTCTACATTAATGGTGGGGGTGAAAGGGAAATAGAACCAAGAGCTAAGAGAAACAGATAAGTATGAGAGAAAAAAGTGTGTGAAGCTTGCTGGGCAGACTGGATGGGCCGTTTGGTCTTCTTCTGCCGTCATTTCTATGTTTCTATGTGTCAGCACTGCTTAGAGGCTCAGGGAGAATTATCTTACTCTGATTTTGCTATGCCTGGTTCTCCCTAGCCTGATGATGGCCCCATTAAGGACTTGTACGGAGGAACGCCTGACCTTGGAACTCCCTTGACTGGTTCCTCCGCAGGGAATAGCAGCTCAGGGGACCTCGCACAAGTGACTTCTGGTTTTAGCATTAGCATGGATCCTTCTGCCTTTTCTTGGGTAGAATTTTTTCAAGGATTGCAATCCTTTCTTCAGGCGCAGTCCTCAGCCCCGCCCAATCCTGTCAGGTCAGATTCTCAGGAGGTGTTTTATGTTCTATGTTTAAGTGCCGAAGCACACCTCAGTTAGCTGCAGGTATTCCCAACAGGAATTCAGATGGCACGGATGATGAGGCAGATCCTGACTCTGGAAGATGGGGGAAATTCTTCCGAGACTGGAACTGTATAGGACTGTGTTGCAGTTCTTTCATAGAGATGAGCTGCCGGCCCTGATTTCCCAGTCTTGGAAGATGCTGGAAGTTCCTGGGGCAGATTCCATATCTGAGCCAAAGAAAAATCCTATTTTAGTTTCCTTGTATAAAGCCTCCTGTGTTTTCCCCGTTATGGAAGCGATTCAAGACTTGATTGATCTTGAATGGGACTCCCCGGAGGCAAATTTCAAAGGGGGTCGGACATAGGAAGGTCTGTACCCCCTGGATCCAGTGGTGCGAGAGCATCTGCATTTACTGAAAGCGGATGCACTTGTCTGTGCCATCTCTAAGCGGATGACTATCCCCGTGAAGGGAGGAGCAACCTTGAAGGATGTGCATGATAGAAGGATTGAGGCCATCCTTAAGCAAGCATTTGAAGCAGTGCTATGACATTGCAGATAGCATCCTGTTGTGCCCTGGTGGCTCGCTCTTGTCTGCTTTCTCTCAGGAGGTTGATGATTCTGGAGTGAATTCCAAAGCAGCTATGGAACCTGCCACCGCTGCCTTTTTAGCAGATGCGAGCTGCGATTTAGTCCATACCTCGGCTAGAGGAGTGGCTTTGGTAATAGCGGCCAGGCATCAGTTATGGCTGTGAAATTGGTCAGCCGATGCAACCTCCAAAACTAATCTTAAAAAATTGCCTTTTAAAAGCTCGCTCTTGTTTGGGAGCGAGTTGGAGAAAATGGCGCCAGAGGCAGGCAGAGCTCCGTAGTCTCAAGGCGTGGATGAGACAATTGTGCAGGGAAGAGGGAATTGGCTTTGTAAGGAGGTGGGGAATCTTTTGGGGATGGAGGAGACATTTCCGAAAGGATGGGCTCCACCTTAACCAGAGTGGAACCAGGCTGCTGGCACTAACCTTTAAAAAGGAGATAGAGCAGCTTTTAAACTAGAACAAAGGGGAAAGCCAAAAGTAACTCAGCAGTGGAATGTGTCTTTGAAAGATACTTGGAGGAATGTCTCTTTGAAGGATACTAATGAAACAGGAGAGTCAAGGCATCCCAACAGAGAGATTGCAATAAAAGCAAATGCAGTCCATGTGCCTATAAGTAAAGAATCATCTGAACTAAAGAATTCAAAATTATCCCTATCAACTGAAAAGCAGGTGGTTAATGCAAACAAAAAAAGCATTTTGAAATGTCTGTATGCCAATGCCAGAAATATAAGAAGTAAGATGGAAAAGTTAGAGTGTATAGCAGTAAATGATGAGATAGACATATTTGGCATCTCAGAGACCTGGAAGAAGGAGGATAACCAGTAGGACAGTGTTATATCAGGGTACAAATTATATCACAGTGATAGGGAGGATCAACTTGGGGAGGTGGCACTTTATGTCCAGGAGGGTATAGAGACCAACAGGATAAAGATCATATAAGAGACTAAATGTTCAGTAGAATATATATATGGGTAGAAATCCCATGTGTGTTGGGTAAGAGTATAGTGATAGGAGTATACTACAGTCCACCTGGCCAACCTAGTCAGGCAGTTGATGAAATGCTAAGAGAAATCAAGGAAGCTAACCAATTTGGCAGTGAAGTAATAATGGGAGATTTCAATTACCCCAATATTGACTGGATAAATGTAACATCAGGACATGCTAGAGACATAAAATTCCTGGTTGGAATAAACAACTGCTTCATGGAGCAATTGGTTCAGGAACCAATGAGGGAGGGAGCTATTTTAGATTTAATTCCTAGTGGAACGCAGGATTTGGTGAGAGCGGTAATGGTAGTGGGGCCACTTGGCAATAGTGATCATAACATGATCAAATTTGAACTAATGACTGGAAGGGGACAATTTGTAAATCTACAGGTCTAAAAATAAATTTTCAAAAGCGAAACTTTGTTAAAATGAGGAAAATAGAAAAAAAACTGAAAGATGCAGCTCTAAAGGTTAAAAGTGTACAACATGCATGGAGATTGTTTAAAAATACAATCCTAGATGCGCAGTCTAGATGTATTCCACACATTAAGAAAGATGGAAGGAAGGCAAAACAATTACCAGCATAGTTGTGAGGTGAGCCAAAAAAAATCCTTCAATAATTTGAAGAAGGATCCATCTGAAGAAAATAGGAAAAAGCATAAGCATTGTCAAATTAAGTGTAAAACATTGATAAGGCAGGCTAAGAGATAATTTGAAATGAAGTTGGCAGTAGAGGCAAAAACTCATAATAAAAACTTTTTAAAATATATCTGAAGCAAGAAACCTGTGAGGGAGTCGGTTGAATCGATAGATGACCAAGGGGTTAAAGGGGCTTTGAGGGAAGATAAGGCCATTGCAGAAAAACTAAGGGGTGGATTTTAAAAGCCCTACTCATGTAAATCCAGAGGATTTACCCGCATGGGGGAGGGAGGGGGTGTTTACACACGCCATCCCCCGATTTTATAACATGCACACACCTGCGCGCGCTGGGTAGCGCATGCACATGTACGCCCGCATGCTTCTTTGAAAATCTACCCCTAAATTAATTCTTTACTTCTGAGTTTACTAATGAGGATGTTGGGGAGATACCGGTTGTGGAGATGGTTTTCAAGGGTGATGAAGCAGAAGAATCTGCTTCATCACCCTTGACAGGCCAGATTGACAAATTAAAGAGTATCAAATCACCTGGATAGGATGGTATGCATCCCAGGGTTCTGAAGGAACTAAAAAATGACATTTCAGATCTATTAGTTAAAATGTGTAACCTATCATTAAAATCATCCATTGTACCTGAAGACTGGAGGGTGGCCAATGAAACTCCAATATTTAAAAAGACCTCCAGGGGTGATCCGGGGAAACTATAGACCAGTGAGCCTGCCAGGAAAAATAGTGGAAAATATTCTAAAGATCAAAATCACAGAGCATATAGAAAGCCTTGGTTTAATGGAACACAGTCAGCATGGATTTACCCAAGGGAACTCTTATCACACAAATCTGCTTCATTTTTTTGAAAGGGTTAATAAACATGTGGATAAAGGTGAACCAGTAGATGTAGTGTATTTGGATTTTCAGAAAGTGTTTGACAAAATCCCTCATGAGAGGCTGCTAAGAAAACTAAAAAGTCATGGGATAGGACCTTTTATGGATTGGAAATAGAGTGTAGGATTAATAAATGGTAAATTTTCTCAGTAGAAAAGGGTAAACACTGTGCCTCAGGGATCTGTACTTGGACTGGTGCTTTTCAATATATTTATAAATGATCTGGAAAGGAATATGACGAGTGACGTAATCAAATGTTCAGATGATACAAAATTATTCAGAGTAATTAAATCACAAGCGGATTGTGAGAAAGTGCAGGAGGACCTTGTGAGACTGGAAGATTAGGCATCCAGATGGCAGATAAAATTTAATGTGGACAAGTACAAGGTGTTGCATATAGGGAAAAATAGCCCATGCTGTAGTTACACAATGTTAAGTTCCATATTAGGAATTACCACCCAGGAAAAAGTTCTAGCCATCATAGTGGAGAATACATTGAAATCGTCGGCTCAGTGTGCTGTGGCAGTCAAAAAAGCAAACAGAATGTTAGGAATTATTAGGAAGGGAATGGTTAATAAAAGAGAAAATGTCATAATACCTCTGTATCGCTCCATGGTGAGACCGCACCTTGAATACTGTGTACAATTCTGGTCACCGCATCTCAAAAAAGATAGTTTCACTGGAGAGGGAACAGAGAAGGGCAACCAAAATGATAAAGGGGATGGAACAGCTTCTCTATGAGGAAAGGCTAAAGAGGTTAGGCAGTTTAGCTTTGAGAAGAGACGGCTGAAGGGGGATATGATAGAGGTCTTTAAAATTATGAGAGGTCTAGAATGGGTAGATGTGAATTGGTTATTTACTCTTTCAGTTAATAGAAGGTCTAGGGGGCACTCAATGAAGTTAGCAAGTAGCATATTTAAAACTAATCGGAGAAAATTCCTTTTCACTCACTGCACAATTAAGCTCTGGAATTTGTTGCCTGAGGATGTGGTTAGTGCAGTTAGTGTAGCTGGGTTTAAAAAAGGTTTGGATAAGTTCTTGGAGAAGTCCATTAACTGCCATTAACCAAGCTAACTTACGGGCCGATAAAGTACAGTGCGCTCTGATGGAGCGCACTGTTAGCCGGCATTTGGACACGCTAGATTTACCCCATATTCAGTAAGGGGTAATAGCGCATCCAAAACGTGCGTCCAAACCCACCCCCCCCAAACCTAATAGCACCCGCAACATGCAAATACATGTTGATGGCCCTAATAGGTATTCCCGCGTGATTTAGAAAGCAAAATTTTGCTTTCAGAAATTAGCACCTACCCAAAGGTAGGCGCTAAATTTCTCCGGGCACTGGGAAAGTGCGATATTAAGTTTGATGTCCCAAAAGTTTAAAAAGTAAGAAATTTAAAAAAAGAAATTTAAAATGGGCCCGCGGCTGTCAGGTCGAAAACCAGACGCTCAATTTTGCCGGCATCCGGTTTCCAAACCCGTGGCTGTCAGCGGGCTCGAGAACAGACGCCGGCAAAATTGAGCGTCGGCTGTCAAACCCGCTGACAGCCACCGCTTCCTTAAAAAAAGAGGCGCTAGGGACACTAGCGTGTCCCTAGCGCCTCTTTTTACCACCGGACCTAATTTAAATAAAGATACTGAATCACGCGCACAGGAGAGCGGGGTTTGCCGCTGTCCCGCGTTTTTACTGTATCGGCCCGTTAGAGAATAGCCACTGCTATTACAGGCATCAATAGCATGGGATCCACTTAGTGTTTGGTACTTGCCAGTTACTTGTAGCCTTGATTGGCCACTGTTGGAAACAGGATGCTGGGTTTGTGATGGACCCTTGGTCTGACCTAGTATGGCAGTTTCTTATGTTCTTATGGCTTGTAAATGGGGCGAATCCCCAGTTCCTCGGTTGCCGGAGGATAAGCAGTTTCAGCGCCCCTTTGGTATGAGGGCTCATCTCAGGGGCTCCAAGCAGTTTCGTCCCTACAGAGGTTCAACCTTTCAGAGGACTTGGCCTTTTGGCAGGTCTCAGTCCCTTCGTCCCAGACAGCCCAAGCAAGGCATAGGCTCAGGTGCGGATCCTCCTAAGCCTTACAATGAAGGTTTGCTGACCCACCTTCAGGAACAAGAGATAGGGGGGGACTTCTCTCTCTCTCTCTTTTATCAGAGATGGGTTGAGATCACATCGGATCAGTGGGTTCTGTAGGTGATATGAGAAGGATATGCGATGGAATTTTGCAGTGTTCCCTGGGACATGTTCATGGTATCTTCTTGCCACTCCCGCAGAAGAAGCAGACAGTGGAATCTATGCTGTCAAGGCTTCTCAGGCTGAGGTACATCTCAAGAAGGTACAGGATGATATTCCATTTATTTTGTTGTGCTCAAGAAGGAGGGCTCCTTTCATCCCATCCTGGATCTCAAAGAAGTCAACCATCATTTGCAGGTGACTCATTTTCGCATAGAAACCTTGTGCTCAGAGATAATGACTATGTACGCAGGGGAATTTCTGACCTCCCTAGATCTGTCCAAGGCCTACCTCCATATTCGATTGGAACACCAACATTTTCTGCATTTTGTGGTGTTAGGGCGCTATTATCAGTTTCAGGTGCTGCCTTTTGGTGGAGCCACTGCTCCCAGAACCTTTTCCAAGGTTATAGTGATTGTAGTGGCAGAGTTGAGAAAGGATGGAATCCTGGTTCACCCATATTTGGGCAACTGGCTGAGTTGTCAGGAAGAGAGCCGCCTTGTGACCCACAAGGTGATCTCCTTGTTGCAGGAATTCGACTGGGTAGTGAACCTAGCCAAGAGCAGTCTTCAGCCATCACATTCATTAGAGTTTATGGGTGTTTGGTTCAACATGAGGCAGGACAACTTTTCCTCCCAGAAGTTCGGATTCAGAAGTTGATGTCGCAAGTGTATCTTTTGGTGAACACTGAACGCCTGACAGTGTGGGCCTATCTACAGGTTTGATGGCAGCAACCCTGGAAGTGGTGCAGTGGGCGAGAGCACATATGTATTCTCTTCAGCACTCCCTGCTGTCTCGTTGGAACCTACAGTCTCAGTACTATTCAGTTTGGCTCCACTTGCCGATAGAAATCTGCTTTCACCTCCAGTGGTGGTTGCAGGAGGATCATCTGAGAAAGGGAGTTTCCCTGACATTGTTGGACTGGTGATTTGACAGATGTGAGTCTCCAGGGTTGGGGAGCTCACTGTCAGGAACTAATGGCGCAAGAATGGTGGAATGGTGGAGCATCAATTGCCTGGAAGCCCAGGCGGTCCAGTTGGCATGTTTGCATTTCAGCAACAGACTACAGGGTCAAGTGGTCCAAGTAATGTCGGACAACACAATGACAGTGGCTTACATCAATTAGCAAGGAAGAACCAAGAGCAGCAAGTGTCGCAGGAAATAAACCAACTTACGGGTGGAAGTTCATCTCCAGGTGATCTCAGCCTCTCATATTGCAGCAAAAGACAATGTTAAGAGTAGTTTTATTTTAGCAGGGAGAGTCTGGACCCAGGAAAATGGGTATTGTCTGACAAGACATTTCAGCTGATAGTGGATCACTGGGGCCTTCGATTCTTTGACCTGCTGACAACTTCTTGCCGTGTGAAGGTTCATCGATTCTTCAGTTGTAGGAGAGATCAGGGATCCTTGGGTATCAATGCTTTCATGCAGATCTGGCTGGAAGACAAGCTGCTGTATGCCTTTCCTCCATGGACCCTGTTGGGCAGAATAGTTCGCAGGATCGAAGGCCACAGGGGGATGATGCACCTGATAGCACCGGATTGGCCCAAAAGACCATGGTATGCAGATCTGCGAAGACTCCTCGTAGAGACCCCCATTCGTCTTCTGCTGCACAAGAATCTGTTGCAGCAGGGACCTGTCCTTCACAAAGATCCAGCTCTGTTTTGTCTTAGAATATGTTCCTTGAGAGGGCTCGCTTGCTGAAGCGTGGATATTCTTCTGCGGTGATTGCTACCTTGCTACGAGCTGGAAAGTTTTCCACTTCCTTAGCTTTTATGTGGGTTTGGCAAGTATTTGAGGGTTGGTGTGAAGATCGAGGTGTTCTTCCTCATTTAGTTAAGATCCCGCTCATTTTGGAATTTTTGAAGGATGGGTTAAATGAAGGGTTGACCCTTAATTCCTTGAAGATACAGGTTGTGGCTCTTGCCAGGGGCCAGGTGAATGTTGAATCCTTATCGTCTCATCCTGATGTGGCCCGTTTCTTGAAGAGATTGAAACATCTTCATCCTCCCTTGTGGTTACTAATTCCTTTGTAGAGTCATAACCTGGTGTTGGATTTCTTTGCGGGCCCTATGTTTAGACTGCTGTGTAGCCTTTGTTTGCAGTTATTGACCTTGTAAACAGTGTTTCTGGTGGCGATATGTTCTGCACGTCAAATTTCCGAGCTGCAGGCCATGTCTTGCCGGGAGCCGTTCCTTCGGGTAACTCCAGGAGCAATACAGCTGCATACTGTTCCCTCATTCTTTCCTAAAATGGTCTACGATTTTCACTTGAATCAACCCATTTCCTTGCTGTCCTTGGATAAGGAAAGAACTGTGGAAGAGTATCACCTGTTGTGTCTCTTGGATGTCAAAAGACATGTTGTGCGGTACATGGAGGTTTCTAAAACTTTCCAAAAGACGGATTGTCTGTTTTTCCATCATGGTGGAGGAAAGCAAGGTGAACCAGCTTTGCAGTCTACAATAGCCCGCTGGATTAAGGAAGTAGTCACGGTCACGTATGTGGATGCTGAAAAGCCGTTGCCTACTCAGATTAGAGCTCATTCCACTAGGGCTCAGACAGTGTCATGGACGGAGGTTAGATTGCTGTCTCCTGTTGACATTTGCCGAGCTGCAACGTGTTCCTCTTTACACACTTTTTCCAAGTTATATCGTCTGGTTGTGCAGGCCCGGGACGACACAGCCATTGCAAGTGCAGTGTTGACTGGACTGCAGGCAGCCTCCCACCATTTTCTGGAATAGCTTGGGTACATCCCACTGGTCCTGAGTTCATCTGACTACATGCTAGGAAAGGAGAAATTACTATTTACTTGATAATTTTGTTTTCCTTAGTGTAGACAGATGGACTCAGTTTCTCCCCCCTTGGCTGCCAAATGATTGTGTTAATGGTCCTCCTGTGGGGCTACATGTTCCAGAGGATTAACTGGTAAGTGTTCATCCAGTCCCTAGATTGGGGTACATACGTTCATGGTCTTAGTTCAGGTTTCTTGTTGGTTGAGTACAGTAATGGTTGACTGTTTTTAATTAAGTTTTTGCTAGTCTGTCCACAGTTGCTTTTGAAGAAAATACTGGCAGGCTGATGTCACTGTAAGAGTATATATACTGTGACGTCAGTTTGCTCTGTCTCCATCTGCTGGCAGAGGTGCATTAACCCACTCGTCCTGAGTCCATCTGTCTACACTAAGGAAAATTAAATTATCAGGTAAGTAGTAATTTCTCCATGCTCCTAGGCTCTCTCTCACATGCTCAATCATATACATGCACACACTCATCCCCTCTGGAATAATAAGGGGCAGCAGCAATAGCCTCCTCCTTCAGCCCTTAGGACCCACCAAACTTCCTCTTTTGTTTGTCTTCCAGGTTTGCTGTGCCTACTTCTTGTTGTGGGGGGAGGGGGACTGGAGCATGCAGAGGAAAGTCAATGCTTCTTTTAGCCTGTGGACTGTCACTGCATTGCTCCTCACTGAGAGGGCAGGGAGATGACCCAGCATCTTAGAATCTCACCAGAGGCCAATGTTTCTTGAGGCTATGTGGGTTGCACTGATCTTCACTGCCAAGGCTGGGAGAGGGAGGCCGATGCTTTTCATGGCCCTCCAGGCCACTTTGCTCCTCATTGCCAGTGCAGGGAGAGAGAGAGGAGGAGGCCAGTGTTTTTCATTGCTCCGCAGACCATACTGATCTTGACTGCCGAGGTGGGGTAAGGGAGGAGGAGGCGGAAATCTTTTGCTCCTCATTGCCAGTGGAGGGGGGAAGGGGGCAATGCTTTTCGCGCAACAGCACCACTGGTGGATTTCACTTATGGCCGATGCCAGATCAGCTAGAGGCTAGCTACGGCTTTGCAGAATGGGGTAAGGGATGGAAGAGAATAGGTGTGGGACTGGGAGGCATGTCGGGAAGAAGTTAGCATCAGAGTTGTCAGTAGGGAAGCTGGAAAGGAAAAGATGAGATGCAAATCGGAGACATCCGCAAGAGGGAAGGGGGTCAAACCTGTGAAATATCTGTCAGGGAAGGAAGGTGGGGAGAGGATCACATGCATGAAACACAGGGTGTGGGCTAAGTTTGTTTGCCAGAGAAAGGAAGAAGGGCTGGAAGATATCTTCTCAGGAAGGGAGGGGGAGGTGCAGGACAGAGAGAGATGTCTATGTGGTGGGGGCAGGGCTGGGAAATGTTAGTGGGGGAGGGGGAGAGTCTTGCAGGTGTCATTTGGGAAGTAAGGAAGGAGGTTTGGTAAAACACATAAACAATGAGAAGAATGAAGGTCTTGGTGGTGACAGCAGGCAGTGTGGGTGTGAGGGAAGTTTGGCAGTGTGATTAGGTGGAGATAGGTGGGGCTCAGTGGTGGAAGTGGATAGACAGTTGATCAGGAGCTCAGAAATGACAGGGAATGGCAGTTGGGAGAAGGGGTTCAGAAATGTGAGCAGTGACAGTAGGAAAAAGGGCGGAGAGATTGAAGGGGGACTCTGCATGAGCAGGTGAGGCAGTAAGTCAGAGCTTAGTGGTGTTATCTAGCAGGCACATCAATGGAGGGATGGGGGATGTGATGGAAGAGAGCACAGGCTGCCTCCTTCAGTCCTAGCTATCTATGTCCTGCTTTCAACTCACATGCTCATTGCTTGCTTTGCCAACAATGGACAGATATAGGCAGCTCTGTCCAATGTTTCAAGGCTATGTCTACAGAACCTTAACAACGGGATGTAAAGATCCATTTTTTTCAAAACTTTCTCTTTCCATTACATTAACCCTGACGGTGTCTCTTTATCTGTGAATTTCATTAATTTGAGCCCATGATCCAGTCACAGAAATACCCTAGGATGAAGCAAACTGGTTGCCAACCCTGAGTTTGTTCAATTATCTCTTAATCTTAGCTCAAGGAGTACGAAGCCCAGCACAGGCCGCCAGGTGCCTCAGACTCTGCAGACTGGACCGACACCCCCGTTCCATCATTTGACGGGTCATCTAACTGTAACGTAAGTATCACTCCTCCTACTGGCATAACTCAAAATCTCCGTCAATGCAAATTGTTATCAGTCTGAGAAACTGACCTCTGCAAATTCTGGGTTCATAATTTTAGTGCACCTACAGTATGTCTTCTAGAGATTTGAAAACTAGAAAAATGAAGAATAACTATATCTGTCTACTGTGAATCAGTGAAAGCTACAGGCTTTACTCTAATGATTAAGGTAGCTGCCTTACAGAACTGAAAAACAATGCAATTTTGATTGCTTATAGCAACTTATTTGGAATCTGATTGAATTGTTGCTGCCTAGCCTTTGTAGATGAATCATCTCAGCCAAGCTGTACATTTCTCTTGGAAAAGCCAAGAAAGATGGCATGTGATGACTAGGAAAAATGTATTAGTTTAGAGCAGCTGCAGGAAAGGGACGGTATAGGACACTCCTGTTCTTACCCTTGTGTTTGTGGGTATGGTTCATGTTTCATAGTGCAGCTTAAATGTCGGTGAATTAAAGTTGGGTCGGTTTTTTAAATTAGGATATTGTAATTTTTGAATATTATAACCATAGAGGAATGCTAATCAACTTACATGGTTTCCTAAATGGTTCCTTCTGTTCATAAAAGATGTTCCATGATTTAATAGACAAGAGACACAGCATTTCCTTTCAGCAATTGGGGAAGCGTTCCTTCACTATTTATTATCTGTTGAGTCTTGCTTTGACGCTCAGGCTTCTGTACTAATCACCCAGAACCAAACACAGGGTGAGCAGGAGGCATGAGACTCAAAGCTGAGGTACCATTAGTGAACATTTGTGGTTGCCTAGGCTTTTCTCCCATCTTCTTTATTACAGATGCATCTATCTTGCCTCTCTGTTAAGCTGAAATGTTGCCGTGACACCTGATAATTGGTTCTGAGTGATGTTCCAAGCCCTGACACACTCACCTTGTGCAAACTGGGAGTCTACTCCAAAGGTTTGACATACTATACCAGCCTGAGTCTGGCAGAACTTTGAGCTCAAATTCTAATTTCATGGTCAGAATGGCTAAAAAGGAAGATCTCAGATATTCTCCACCATTTCCCCTCATGCATACCACTTAACATAATTTCCCAAAACCCCAGTTGTCCATTTTGTTGTCTTGACCAGGCCAACTCTTAATATACTACACATCTCATCAAGTGGATTATACAGTGAGCAGTGTGAAATGATCAGTTCTATCTTTCTAGATCTGAGTGAGATAACCCTTGTATCCAAAAAGAGACACTTCAGCTAAGAGGCTTAATAACCCCTTATAGGATGTCTAAGGATTATACATTTCATATTTGATGGGAATGCATTAGAGACTGAGAGAGTCATATGCCAGCCAGACCTGTTGTAGAGGGAGGTGTGCTATGTTCCAGAACTTAACAGAAAGGTGAATGAGACTGATTGGGTCCTCTGACCACTTCCATATCTACTCATTCATTAGGGATGTGCATTTGTTTGAAACAAAACATGACAAATAAGACTAATTTGTTTCATTGGGGGGGCCCCAAACCAAATTGGGGGCCCCCCTGAATTATTCGTTCATTTCATGGTAAACAAATGCATTGGACTTAGGTCTAGGCCTGAAGCCGGGGCCTCACCTACAACATCTGCTGAGGCCCAAAGCAAAGGATGTGACTTATGCCCCAGGCAAGACCCTGGCATCGCGCTCGGGCATAGACCAAGGCACAAAGCAAGGACCGTTGCCTAGGCCTGAGCATGACATCGGGTTCTCAGCAGAGGCCTGATGCCTCGGCCGAGGTGATGTTCATATCTTTCCTTCTGGTAAAGACATAGGCATGGTAAGAGAGACACATTCTAGAGATGAATTTGTGATATAGACAATAGTGCTTTGCTTTCTTGGACCAAGGTGTGATATTCCAAGAAGAAAGTATGCTGAGTAGAGAGGGAATACAAAGAATGCCATGAGTATTTCTTCCCATAGACTTGACAGCCTCGTGATTAGGATTTTAAAATAGGTTATTTGGGGATGATGATAAGGAGCCAACCTATGTGACCAAAAAGACGTCATGGTCCTTAAGTGTACACCACTGAATTCAAATAAAAACAGAAACAAATTATAGTAAAGATGCCCAACGGGAATTCAGTGGTGTACACTTAAGGACCATGACGTCTTTTTGGTCACATGCGTTGGCTCTTTAAAAATGGCCGTTGTGAATATATAACCATTGACAACCATTTTGGGATCGCTGGTGTACGGAACAACACATTAACAGCAGTACAATTTTCCTGTCGTTTGGTGAGCTGGACCCCTGATGAAGGATTAAATATTGAAACCTGGCCATGTTGGGGAGAAGGAGTCGCTACCGAATTACCGGATAAGAATTTTAGGAGCCTTCAGGATGTACTCGATTATGTGCAGCTAAGTACAAAACATATCTGGGGAGAAGGAATTGTTACCTAATCATTTGATAAGTGTTTCAGGACACATTTTATTATGTGCAGTCGAATATAAAATTTTTTAGTGTGCTATTGAAGTATCCAGTTTGAATTGAGTTTTTCACGGTTCTAATTTACAATTTACATAAAAAGTTTTTGGAAGTTTCACTATCTATAAAAAAAATAGGGGGATGGTGGTCAGTTAATGATTATAACATTGAATGGTATCCTGGATAGTACCTGCACGTATGATACGAAACTACCACTTCCTCCATTAAAATAAGTTTTGAGACGTTTGTCTGTAAATTCAAAAAAATACAACAATTGTTTTGATTTAATTATTTTTGTGAGTTTATTGTGTGGATTTATTTTGGTTCCAGTCATTTATAAATGGTTGTTCTCACAGATTCAGTTGGACAGGGAGCTCTCTGAGCCAAGACTAATTATCTCTAGTGTGCTTTTACATTTTTATCTCTATCCTCATGGTGACATTATTTCCTCTTTTGGAATTCAGTATAACATTTACACAGATGATATCCAACTCTTTGTACCAGCAAGTGTTTCTCTTTCACCCACCCTAACTCTCAGGTCGATACAGTAACGTTGAGATAAAGATTCCCGGTCTGTAACGTGCTGGGAGCGCACAATACAGACGAGTAAGGCCATCCAGCGATACAGTCTCCAGTTTCACGCGTCCTTAGCGCTTCCTAAACCCTTTCCGCACCCAGCATGTAAATGAACGAAAAAACTGTATAATGAAGGAATTAGCTATTCCCCTGCGATACTGTAACGGGTGCTGATATTATCTCCTCCGTAACCCGCTGTTCTGCCGCGGCCTTAACCTGCTAGTTTACCGCCTCCCCCTAGTAGGAGTTAGTGTAGTGTAGTGTAGTGTAAAAACATTGCTTACCCGCCCTGGTCCCGTCCGGTCTCCTGCAGCCCTGTCCGGTCCCCTCCTCCCGAAGCAAAAAAAAACCAAACGAAAAAGTAGCAAGGCTCGGGCCTGCTACGGTAAGTGTAAAAAGTGTAAAAAACAAAAAACCTGTGTGTTATATAAAAAAATAAAACAATTTTAAATACCTGTCGGAGGGCCGTGGGTCCAGGCGGCCGGTGGGCGGCGGGCAGCCATCAGCGGCATCCGGTAGTCCCTTCTCCCTTCCTCCCTCCCTCCCCTGCCTGGATGAGCGCCAAAATCGCACGGGCGGGTCAGCAGCAGAGTGGGGGGGGGGGGCGGCAGCAGGATCCGGGAGCGGCGGGTAGGCAGCAGCGGGGTCCGGGGGGGCAGCGGCAGCGGGGTCCAGGGGGGCAGCGGCAGCAGGATCCAGGGGCGGCAGCGAGATCCGGGGGGCGAGTAGCGGCAGCGTGTTCGATCGGGCAGGCAGGTAGGTGGCAAAATAAAGATGGCCGCCTGTACGGGAAAATCGTGCAATTGGCCGCTGAAGACGTGACGTCACGACGTTTGGCGTCACGGGGTGTGACGTCACGTCTTCAGCGGCCAATTGCAGCTTTCCCCCGTGCAGGCGGCCATCTTTTTTTCCCACCTACCTGCCCGATCGTACACGCTGCCGCTACTCGCCCCCCGGATCTCGCTGCCACTGCCGCCCCTGGATCCTGCTGCCGCTGCCCCCCCGGACTCCGCTGCTGCCTACCCGCCGCTCCCAGATCCTGCTGCCGCCGCCCCCCCCCCCCCCCGCTGCCGACCCGCCCGTGTGATTTTGGCGCTCATCCAGGCAGGGGAGGGAGGGAGGAAGGGAGAAGGGACCACCGGATGCCGCTGATGGCTGCCCGCCGCCCACCGGCCGCCTGGACCCACGGCCCTCCGACAGGTATTTAAAATTGTTTTATTTTTTTATATAACACACAGGTTTTTTGTTTTTTACACTTTTTACACTTTTTACACTTTTTTACACTTCCTGGTGCCTGTCATTTCAAATGTCATTTGAAATGACAGGTACCAGCGCACCCAGGTTACTGGGTGCGCTGGTACAGCGCCTATACAGTAAAATGGGTTGCGCGGGCATAACCCTTCCCTAACGCTTCACAGCCGCGGCATGCATTTGCATGCGATTAGAGGAGAGTATCGGGGAGTTAGTGAAGAGAACTGTGCGTGCGGGGAGGAAGGGTGCGCCTGACACTGCCGCACTGTTTTTACCTCGGCCTTACTGTATCGAGCCATCTGTTGTTTGACTGCATTTATGCTATAAAAGGATAGATGTCTGTGAGCAAATTTGTTCTTAAACTAAAAAAAAACAGCAAAGTTTTGTGGGTTAGCTGCCTTCCTGTTTCAACTGAGTTTTACCCACTTCAGTGAAGAGGACAGTTATTCCCTTTTGAAACAGAAATCTGGAAACTTTGTTGAATTCTTTATTGTCCTTTAAGCCCTAGGTTCAGGCAATAATGAAAACTGACTTTTTTAAATTGCACTTAGGGAGCTTAGGTGTCTGTTACCAAAACCTGACTTTAGGGCAGTTGCACAGGTCTTAGTAGTTAGTCTACTTCACTGCTCCAACGCTATTTATCATGGTCTTTAAAAAATACCAGCAAGCAGCGTTGCAACTGATTTTGAATGCAGTCTCACGGCTGATTACAGGTTCCAATCGAATGGATCACCTCCCACTAAATTTCATGGGGCTTCATTGGCTGTTTATATATTTAGGATCCAGTTGAAGATACTAGTATTGATCTTTAAAACATTCCAGGAGCATGGGTGATTTTATTTGAAGAAGGGGGACCAAAATGATAAGGGGCATGGAACGGCTCCCCTATGAGGAAAGGCTAAAGAGGTTAGGGCTGTTCAGCTTGAAGACGAGACAGCTGAGGGGAGCTATGATAGAGGTCTACAACATCATGAAAGATCTTGAATAGGTTAATGTAAATCGGCTATTTACTCTCTCAGATAATAGAAGGACTAGGGGACATTCCATAAAGTTAGCAGGTAGCTCATTTAAAACAAATTATAGAAAATTCTTTTTCACTCAACGCATAATTAAGCTCTGGAATTAATTGCCAGAGGATGTGGTTACAGCAGTTAGCGTAACTGGTGTGATGTGGTGCAGCCCGGCCGCAGGCAGGAGCTGCCAAGCCACCTTAAAAGCAACGCGAGTACCAAACCCAGACAGCAGGGGGCGCAGGGAAAGATGAGAAGAACTACGAATCCCAGGTTTCCTGAAACACCACCTGACTTGGGAGGAGAGCCTGAAGGTGAACAGGTGTTAGACATAGACCATGATGAGCTAGACACTGATGAGTTCATGGAAGTGGAGGAAGAGGGTGTGCCCACTTGGTGGGAATGGCCACAAAAGCCCAACTCTTGGGAGTCAGAGGAGGAAGAGATGGAGGTAGGTTCAGGGGGAGAAGAGTCCTCCAGTTCGTATATGGATACTGAGTAAGTTGGGGGAGGGGAAGTACACTCCTGAGGCTAAAGGGAAGGCCAGGGAGGAGGGCTCTAGAGGGGCCTGTTATGTTAGATCTGGTAATAAGCGCCGGGCATAAGAAACAAATGGTTACTCCCTAAGAGGCCTGCTGGTAAGAAAACCGGAGGGCTGGAAGGGGATGGGAGGAAGCCTCATGTACAGGTTTGTGTTATGTTATAAAGTGCTTGAAAGGAACTAGCGAGCTCTCTGTGTTGTCTTTGGGGATTGGGGAAGGGGTTCACCTACCCCCAACCCTGCTTGAAGGGAGCCTCGGAGCCCCGCCAAACCAGGGCCAGCGGAAGCACGGACCCAGGGATTTGCGTGAGTCGTCCAACTCTCGAGGCCTCGTTCGCTGGGACGGAAGGTGGAAGGGCGATACCCGAGGCCCCAAGGACGGTGAGCCGTGACACTGGGTTTAAAAAAGGTTTGGATAAGTTCCTAGAGAAAGAGTCCATAAACTGCTATTAATAAATAAGAAATATTAGCTTGGGATCTATTTACTGTTTAGGTACTTGCCAGGTATTTGTGATTTGGATTGGCCACTGTTGGAAACAGGATGCTGGGCTTGATGGACCCTTGGTCTGACCCAGTATGGTATGTCTTATGTTCTTAATGTATTACATCCTTATTCGATCTCAGCATGCTGCAAATAAATTGCTGTTAGATGTTCCATCTTTTAAAGATTGTCTTTGCAGTATTTTTGCAAGCAGACATTTTCGGTTGCCAGTCTTGTACTTTGGAGTGCCTGTCTTTGGGAATTTGAGAACAGCCAGATATTTTGTCCTTCCAGAATAAGGTTGAAACATTTTTGTTCAGATAGGTGCTCCCATCTAAAACTCAGGTATTATCTCTTCTTTGACATATAACCAGTGCTCGATCCTTGATCAGCATTGCTATGTATAGGCTATATTTTTGCTGTACTATTTTATTGTTTGGTGTTTTTTTATTCATTTTGTTTTGGTTTGTTTTGTGGTCAATTATGTACATTTTTTTATAATTGTATTCCACCTTGAACAGGTTTACTATATACAAGAGGAACAGAAGTTATTTAACTAAATAAAATAAATGATGACAGAAGACTACAAGTAAGGAAGAAACAAACTACACAGGATGAAGGCATGTGAATGGAGAAGTGTACAGAGTCCTTTTTTGGAATCTGGATAATCTGAAGCAGTGGGAGAATTCAAGTTAGTTTTGGATGTTCTCTGGCCAATGTAACCCCAATATTTAAAAAGGCTCCAGGGGCGATCCGGGTAACTATAGACCAGTGAGCCTGACTTCAGTGCCGGGAAAAATAGTGGAAACTATTCTCAAGATCAAAATCGTAGAGCATATAGAAAGACATGATTTAATGGAACACAGTCAACATGGATTTACCCAAGGGAAATCTTGCCTAACAAATCTGCTTCATTTTTTTGAAGGGGTTAATAAACATGTGGATAAAGGTGAACCGGTAGATATAGTGTATTTGGATTTTCAGAAGGCGTTTGACAAAGTCCCTCATGAGAGGCTTCTACGAAAACTAAAAAGTAATGGGATAGGAGGCGATGTCCTTTCATGGATTACAAACTGGTTAAAAGATAGGAAACAGAGAGTAGGATTAAATGGTCAATTTTCTCAGTGGAAAAGTGTACACAGTGGAGTGCCTCAGGGATCTGTACTTGGACCGGTGCTTTTCAATATATATATACATGATCTGGAAAGGAATACGACGAGTGAGGTTATCAAATTTGCGGATGATACAAAAGTATTCAGAGTAGTTATCACAAGCGGACTGTGATACATTACAGGAGGACCTTGCAAGACTGGAAAATTGGGCATCCAAATGGCAGATGAAATTTAATGTGGACAAGTGCAAGTTGTGGCATATAGGGAAAAATAACCCTTGCTGTAGTTACACGATGTTAGGTTCCATATTAGGAGCTACCACCCAGGAAAAAGATCTAGGCATCATAGTGGATAATACTTTAAAATCGTCGGCTTAGTGTGCTGCAGCAGACAAAAAAGCAAACAGAATGTTAGGAATTATTAGGAGGGGAATGGTTAATAAAACAGAAAATATAATACCTCTCTATCACTCCATGGTTAGACCGCACCTTGAATACTGTGTACAATTCTGGTCGCTGCATCTCAAAAAAGATATAGTTGCGATGGAGAAGGTACAGAGAAGGGCAACCAAAATGATAAAGGGGATGAGGTTAGGGCTGTTCATCTTGGAGAAGAGACGGCTGAGGGGGGATATGATAGAGGTCTTTAAGATCATGAGAGATCTTGAACGAGTAGATGTGACTCGGTTATTTACACTTTTGAATAATAGGAGGACTAGGGGGCATTCCATGAAGTTAGCAAGCAGCACATTTAAGACTAATCGGAGAAAATTCGTTTTCACTCAACACACAATAAAGCTCTGGAATTTATTGCCAGAGGATGTGGTTAGTTCAGTTAGTGTAGCTGGGTTTAAAAAAGGTTTGGATAAATTCTTGGAGGAGAAGTCCATTAACTGCTATTAATCAAGTTGACTTAGGGAATAGCCACTGCTATTAATTGCATCAGTAGCATGGGATCTTCTTAGTGTTTGGGCCATTTCCAGGTTCTTGTGGCCTGGTTTGGCCTCTGTTGGAAACAGGATGCTGGGCTTGATGGACCCTTGGTCTGACCTAGCATGGCAATTTCTTATGTTCTTATGTTGAATGGAAGTTGGAAGATCAGATCTAGAGGGAAGCAGGAGGACAGGTTAGGTGGTAGTACGGGGCTTGGTGCAATTGCTGGGTTGACAGATACATATTATGTCAGCTTGAAAGTCCAGAATCACCTACATAACTGTACTTCCTTAAACTTTGAAAGTATTTTCCTTTTACAATATGGATCTTGGATTTATCAAACCTTAGATTTATTAAACCTTGGATTTATCAATGTTTATAGTAAACCCCGATCATTATCCAGACTGTTCTATAAACTGTATAATTTTTGACATTGCTATCTCAACGTTTTCCACAGTCTGCAAGTAGAGCATGTATTTCCCCTCTAGATCTTTAACAAAGACACTTTTATACATAGCATCTTTCCTTAGTCACTAAACTTTCTGTAACCAATATAAATAAGAAGGGAAAACAGACAGCCATGAATTGTTCCTCTGGCTAAGATTCTGCATATTTTATACCATTTCCTAGGACACTTACTCTTGGGGAACCGTCTAGTAATTAGAACCAGCTCAATATTTTCCCAGGTAGCCAAACCTTTTTCGAACCCAAAACAGATGTTCCCAGAATGGCAAGTCAAATGCTTTTTCAGTATCCATGCTTATCACTTCAGCTTTTACATTTTGTTTCTGCTTGGCAGGTTTCAGTACTGCAATTAGCCTCATATGCTGCCACAAACCCTACATGATCTTTATGAATTAATTTCCCTATTGTTTATTTTAGTCTGTCTACTAAATTTTTTAAAATGAGTTTTATATCTTGGTGATGAAAGGTGTCATCAACCTGTTTGATCCTGGTAGTTTACTATCTTGTCTCCCTTTATAGATCAAAATGATAAGAGTCTGATGTGATGATTGTGAAAGTTGGAAAGATCAGAGCTAGAGCTAGTATACCTGTATCCAAAAAGTCATTTTCAACAAAGAATGTGCAATCTTGTCTAAGAAAATTTTGTAGAACTTTTCTCCAGAACCTATTATAAGAATAGGTGCATTAGGGTATTCCATATTTCTCATATTTCCATGAAAGGTATGAGCTAAATCAAAATAAATAATCAAAGCAGGCAAAGGTTATATTAGAAAAAAACATTAAATTAGTCCTCATTTCTGTTTTTTCTGATATAAAATTTTTCATTATAATCTCTAAAAATATTTGTCATATTCTCAGTGTCTATCATTCTTTGTCCCAAAGCAGTTTTCGTACTCGGTATAAAATTAAATTTTCTTGCCATAAATTTCCCTGAAGTATTGCCATGTAAATGATACTTCCCTTTAGGTCTCATTAAATTACTAACCAGAGTTTCCAAAAGTGAATTCTTATTTACTGTTCTTAGCATTAGAACCTCTTTTTAAGTTGAGAATTGTTTGAATAGTTCCAGAACGCGAATCTCCTTTTTCCTTTTTCAACATGTTGGCCTCTTTGAGTGCAATAAGGTAGCCATAGCAGTTGCCACATTCTGAGCTACATGGCTTTCCTATTTTTAATAGGGATGTGAATCGTTTTTCTGACGATTGAAAATATTGGAAGATATTTTCAAATTCGTCAGAATTCGGGTGGGCCCCAAATCCGATAGGATTTTTTTTGGGGGGGGGGCGGGTGGGAAGAAAGGGCACTGGATGGCCCGCGCCATTTTTAAAGATGGCGCCAGCCGTCCATTACTCCTACCATGTGACAGGGGCCGGCCAGTGGCACGGATACTCTGTCACATGCTAAGGGCAGAGGGCCATCGGCGCCATTTTGTTTACTGGCAGCTGACAGCCCGAGAGTGGGAGATCGCTCCCAGGACCCCCGCTGGACCACCAGGTACTTTAAAAAAGTTGGGGGGGTCGGGAGGGTGGGAGATTAGAAAGAATTACATTTAAACGGTCGGGGTGGGGTTTTTTTGGCACGACACAGCCGATTTAAATGGGTAAAAACCACGGGAACGAAGATTTCCCACGGTTTTTACCCAAACCCAAAACCGGAAATGAGTCCGGTACCGATTCACATCCCTAATTTTTAATGCATTGCGTTCTCTGTTTTTCTTCCATCTTACCTCCTTCCTGCCGTACCAGTCAGAGAACTACTTATGGTGGGCTCCTGTTGTGATGCACACCTACCATCATATGTTATGACTTCATGCACTGCTCTCCTGCCCTCCCCGGGGTTGCTTGCAGCTTGGGCCAGCTTTCACTGCCGCGTTCCCCGGGACTCCTCATGGCAGCCTGGACGCCGCCGCCATCTTCTTCAACTTCGGCCCTTCCTAGATGTGTGCGCACCACCAGGCCCTCTCTTCAAACCTCCTTGGCGGGAGTCTCAGGGGTGACTCCGGTTGATGACATCATCAGACCCGCGTATATAAACTCCACCTTCGCCCCTCAGCTAGCCAACTTGGCAACAAGTTCCGTACGTCTTCGACTACTACATATTCCTGAAACTACGCTGCTACCTTGGACTTGAACCCTGTCTGGTACCCGCTCCTTGGGGGCCAATGCACATCCTGGGGACTCGCTCTCCTTGCCTACCCCACTCCTCGGGCTGGTTCTGCATCACCTGAGTTCTAACCAGTATTGCCTCCCGTTCCTCAGGATTACCTCTGGGACACCTCAACTATCCGTGAGTTCTAGTAGGGACTTCCCTGGTCCTCAAGGTTGCACCCACATTCTGAACAAGGACTGGTCGCACCTCCCACTCCTCAGGACCGCGCTACTTGTGTTATGCTGATTGTCAAAGCTTCCCCGCTCCTTGAAGTTGTGCTCTCCGGCTTCACCTGGACCTGCGCACCTCCCCGCTCCTCGGGGTCGTGCCTACGAACAATATTGGGACTGCCTACACTTCCCCGCTCCTTGGGGCGGTGCTACGTCATCACTAGAGGCCCAGCTCGGGCTTCCCTGTTCTGAGGGCTGGCCTACGGCGTTTCATCACCATCCTATGCTGTACAGCTCCTCTCCTCGGGGTTGCCTTCCGGAGTTCCTCCTGATTGCTCAAGCCTCACGCTCCCCACTCTGCAGCCTGACTGGCATTCCTTCCCTCGGGGTCTAACCAGGTACTGCCTCCAGTCTACTCTCACGGGGGGCCTTTCCTGATACCACAGGACCTCTCTATTGCCTCGCTCAAAGCTCTACGCAGGTCTCTGACCTCACCTCCCAACGGTGCAGACCTGTGGGGGTCCTTCCCACAAGTAGTAACAACTTGCATCTTGGGCCAAGGGCCCACACACCCACAAATCATAACATCATGTACATATACCAGATCAGCAAAGAACCATCAAAAGAACCCCTGATATTCAGCTAGGTGGAAATTGGTGCTTTATGTCTGGCAGTAATTGGTGAATTTTAAATGATGTTAAATAAAATCCTTAAAGCTGCCCAGACACTTTGTGGAAATGAGATACTTTGTATTTACTGCGTATTTAGGTTGAGTAATATCTAGATCTTATCTGCTCCCTTGCAGGGCTGTAAGGCAAAATATATTAAGGTTCCTTTTAGGATCTAATGTTGCTAGACACTGACCAAACCACTGTTCAACAAAATGTTTTTGTGAAATAAATCAGCTTGTGATTTTCAGGATGGGAACTTTAAGGAAATTTCAAATTAAAATAGAAACATGTATGGAATAATCCAGGAGGCTAAAGATGATTACCAGGGCTTGTTAATTATGTCCACTTAATGCAGAATTAGATTTGCAAGCCTGTTGAATGGCTTTTGCTTTTCTGAAAGGCAAAAATATTAACAAAAAGAAGAGTTCTATACCGTCACCTCCTCAATGGGCATGCAGGAACTGGATTCAGCCAATAGAGGGAGCAGTGAACCCATTAGTGTCCGAGGGCTGGAGTATGATCTTTCCCCAGTTAGCGTAGAGAATTCTGGTTGAGTTTTTGAGAAGAGGAGCAGATGACCTGCCCTTGTACAATGCAGGAGAATGGAACCGGTCACCCCGGCATCAGCGTGTCTGAGGAACATGCACTGTCATGCTTTTGGACTGAGTTCAGCAAAGTCCTTAATCTACCCAGTTCAAGAACTGTAAGTCAGTTGCGTGTGGAACACCATTTCACAAGGCTCCGAGTGCTAATATTCATTTGAAAAGAGAGTGCAGCAGAGATGGTGGAAGAACTAGGCAAACTAGGTGGCTGCCTAGAATGCCAAAGTGCTGGGTGGCTGCGCAGCTGTGGCATCTTGTCTTTCCTGGCCCCTTGGTCTGGAAGAAGAAGTGTTGCCCGATGGGCCTGTTGGGGCGGGAAGACTGCTGCAGCCAGCATGAGACACAGGGTTATGGTGGTCTTTAACTGTAGTAGCGGCACTGGATTATGATGGCTGAGGCAGATGGAGCAGGTTCACAATGGTTGGCTGGAGCAGAGTAGAGCTGCGGGCCATGCAGCCGTCGGAAGCTGAAGTAACAAGCTGACCGGCCTGAGCCGGAGTTCAGCTGCAGTCGCAGGGCCCCACAGCTATCAGGAACTGGAGCAAGAGAGCCGCACAGTGTGGCCCCCCATCCCCCCCATCCATCGGGAGCTGGAGCAGGTTGTCAGGAAAAGCAGCACTGTTGCTCAGGCAACCGACAGAAGGAGAAAGAGTTCTGTTGATGGTTGGGACTAAAAAAGGAAGCAGTTTCTACTACTATTTGTGCTTGAGAGTGAGGGAGCAAAGAGTGAGTGAGAGAGGTTGTGTGTCTGTCTGATTGCGTATGAGAGAGAGAGAGGCTGTGTGTGAATGTGTGACTGAGCCTGTATGTGTGTGAGAGAGAGAGAGAGAGAGTGTGTGTGTGTGTGTGTGTGTGTAAGATTATGTGTATATGAGAGAGAGACTGTGTGTGTGTTTGTGTGATAGAGGCTGTATGTGTCTGTGTGTGACAAAGAGGCTGTAAATGTACAATTGAGTCTGTATGTGTGCGAGAGATGCTGTTTGTGTGAGTGTGTATGAGAGAGAAGCTGGTTGTGTGATTATGGGTGTGTGTGTGGAGAAAGAAAGAAAGAGGGGGGTGTGTATGAGTGAAAGGGAGAGAAGCTGTGTGCATGATTGAGCATATGTGCATGTATGAGAGAGACGCTGTGTGTGATTGAGCGCGTGTGTATATGAAAGAGAGAAGAAAGTTAGTTTGTGTGCAGCAGCTCCTTCTAATCCATGACAATCTCAGGGCATCTGGAAATCAAAAGTTCCCAGATGTGGAGAGCGGGGACATTTTTTAAATCTGTATTCGTTTTAGTTTTTGGGTGTTATTTGATGTGTCTGCTGTAAAATATTTTATTGCCATTTGGAAAAGTTCCATATGTTTACTGGACATTATTCTATTTGTCAGCAGTTCTGAAATATTTATTATTTTTATTAGTATGGTTTTACTATTATTGATTTATATATATTATGTTTTCCAAGGCATGGTAACATTTCTGTATTTCCATTGTTGCACTGCATATAGAGTCCAGCTTTCTGCATTACCAGGTCAGATTTTGTCTGCACGTTTCTATTTATAATTTATGGTCTTTTTATTTTATATTTGGTGAGAGTCTGTCTGTGTTCTGCATGTATGACAGATGTGAGAGATTTTGCTAGGAAAACAGCATGTTCTGTTTTCCTAATAGGAGGTATATTGATGTTTTAGGGCCTGGTGTAATATTTGCAATGTTGCATTTTCATAGGAAGGGTTGTTGCTGTTTGAGAGCTAGGAAATAGTGCTGTTTTGGTACGGAAAGTTTACTATATTGTAATTAAAATTCAATTTACTCATTTTCTGAGCACCCACACTCAATGTGTTATAAGGTTTAATGCCATATGGGCTCTTTTTTGCAGGATTTTCTGGTTGACAAAAAAGTAGTATATGTCCATGTCCATGTAAAATTAGTTTTTATAGATACATGATTTATTTATTTTTTTATTGTGCGTAGCGAGGATGGCACATGGGGGGGACAGGGGGGTGCAAGGCTGAAAATTTTGCCTAGGGCACCTAATATCCTTGCACTGGCCCTGGAGTGTAGCCCCTGTGTTGTTCCTGTGGTAGGCAGAAGACAATATCCTGAAGGAAGTAACTTACTCGGGCTGTGGTGATTATGTTGGAGGCAAGGAAGGATTTTCTTATTCAAGTAATATCATCCTTGCAAAAGCCTGCCTTCTTAAGTATCTAGTGTCCTCATGAAAGTAAAAGTCTTTAGGAACAACAGACCTGTGAAGGCTGTTTTATTTAGAAGATCAGCTGGAATTAACAGAGGATATGTTTCCCCAGGGGAGAGGCATGGAGATTTGCCTGCCCCCACTAACAGAAAAGAACTCCTATGTTCATCTCACATGAATGAGTGATCCAGGCCTGCCCTTTGCATTTTAGCACTTTTATTATTGTACTTTTGTGCACTTCGTTGCCACAGTAAGTTACTTGTGCTTCTCATTGCCTTCAGAATTCTTCCTAAAAGCACGTTTCCATCACATTTTCTTGTTTGTGCTGCAGAGCAAAGTTATTTGTTGGTTTTTTTGTTGGGTTTTTTTTTCAGCTAGTCTTAAATGTATTTGGCTTTTGCTTTCTGCATGTCCTTTGTGGATGTTCAAGCTTTAAAAAAAAAAAAAAAAAGAGCAGGCAGTTTGGGAAGTTCTGATCTCACTTGTAAACTGGGGAGTGTTCCTGGGGCTGCAAGTTCAGGGGGGTCAGGTTGCCGTGGAAACCTTTCATCGGTGTGCTTTTGTGCTTAGCTGCCACTACTTCACTCCTGGGCCTTGGAGACCTGAGTGCGGGATGTTCGTGTAGGCCTTTCAAGATGGCGAGGGAAGAAAGCACACTTCGTGCCAGTGATCCCTCTGCAGCAGTAATAAGAACACAAAAATGACTGCTTGTCATTATAAATTGCTGCTGATCGGTGTCCGCCCTGGAGTTGTGACCATATCATGCTGGATGAGGCAATAGGACTTACTACCATTTTCCAACATCTGATCTAACTACTGTGATGAGTTTTTTTTTTTATTTTGCCACGTGTCCTTAATTTGGATGTCAAAGTTAGCCCACAGGAATGGGAAATACCAATTGCTGTGGATGGTTCTGAGATGAGGAAGAAACTGTGAGAAGGTTTAACCCTCCAGGTGCTCATATGCCGGTGTTTGATTATTTAATGATTTTAAAGAATAGTCTCCAAATGACTTTTTGTTCAATAGTACATCAAGCAAATATTAATACTAACCTTGTATCAATTAATTCTTACTACTAAGTCTTTCTTTATTTTTGATGTTATGTAATATTATCCCCTGAAATTTTCCTCAGTCGCTGGAATTTGCCGTGTTGGGAATAGTATCACAAATTGTCTCATGTGATACAGAATCTGCTTGTTTCATTTAGTGTAGTCAGTGGCATTTTGTTGCATCGTACTTAAGATATATCAGTCAGATCCAGCATATATATAACACAAGGTGAGAGTTGCAGTTTATATACAACAACCACAGGTACATATGTTTTTGTTCTTTTTAAATACATTTGTAAAAAGCATTGTGGTTCTCTTTGGATGAAAGGCAATACTAAAATTTGCCAGCTGCTTATTAAACTAACTTTTCTTCTTCACTTGGCTTCTGAAGCCCATTTTTTTACATTCACAGTGTGAGACCTTTACAGCCTGTGTCTCAGTAAAGTGGAACAGATCAGGATTTCAGTGCAGACCATGGATGGTGGCAGAACTCTAGAGTAGGGCTTCCCAACCTGTCCAGGTGATCCCACAGCCACCATGATTATGCATGAGATACATTTACAAGCATTGGAGACTCAGTCGATGCAAATTTATCTCATTCATAGTAATTGTAACTGTCCTGAAAACATGATTGACCATGGGGGTCACCAGGAAAGGTTTGAGAAGCCGTGCTCTAGAGATATGGGAGCCCAGAATGCTGATTTAGAAAGTTTGATTAGATTTCTTTTATATTTTTTTTATTCTAGTTGTTCTGTTTGTTCTGAGAACGCTAGGAAAGCGATCCCATTTGAGGGGATTGTGTGCCCTTGGGCCTCGGCATGACCCCAGAAGACTCCAAAACAGCACCGAGGGTTGGCGAGACGTGTCTAAGCATGGGTGAAGACAAAGTCTGACTCTCTGCCGGATCTGCATGCTTCTGGAAGCCAACAATACTATGTTGGTATTTGAACAGTCCTCCGACCGTTCCCAGCCCTTTCGGACCTGCCACTAGGTATCGGCAAGAAGCAGCAGGCCGGACTGAGGATGAGGGCAGACGGAGGCCTTGAGACACAGAAGACTCAAGACGTGGACGAGAAGACTTTGGATGTGGATGAGGAGCTTGGAAGACTCTGGAGGAGACAAGAAGCTTGGAAGGTTCAGACATTGGCACTGTCTCTCAGGGCGCCCTACACAGCCCACCAACACGGGCGGACCCAGTGGGCTGCTCACGGACCACCTTGTCCCACTGCGCGCCCTACTGAAGAGGCTGGTCGCGGACCACGCGGAGAGCGGGACAAGCACAGGAAGGGAATCCAGCTGAGACGAAACTCCAGTGATGAAAACAGAAACTGCCGAGACGGATATACCGCAATAAAGTGTCATCTGGAGAACCAAAGGAGCTGGAAGGTCAAGAGGACTTGGAACAAGTGAAGGAGGAACTGGAACCTTGGAACATGAGGAAGTCTGGAACATCAGGAAGCCTGGACTAGGAACCTCGGAACATGAAGACATGGAACATCAGGAAGCAACGAAGACTCAGGTGAGACAGGACATGTAGCTCCAATGAAGAACAAGGAACGAAGACCTGACGGAGCGCTGGAAGACGAGACTTCCAGGAGCAGGAAATTCCAATGCAAGGCCAGGCAGAAGTGCTGGAGAAGCCCTTTTATAGGGCTAACAGAAGGACGCCCAGAAAGACGTCATCAGGTGGGGCCCGGGGCATATCCGGCCGCGGGCCCTTTAAATGTAGTGAAGAGGCGCACGCCGGTGCCTAGAGAGGCAGGCAGGAACAGAGGCAGCACCACGGACAGCGGTGGCCTGCCGCACAGGAAGGAAACAAGGAGCAGGCCTCTGCGCAGGCCCAGACAGGAGGAGGCGGCTTCCCTGCAGCATGAAGAGGACCCGGAGCTGCTCCATGCCGCGAAGGCCCGGCAGGGACAGCACTAGGCCGCAGTACAGGGCCTCAGCGATGGCGGCTCTCTGCTGCGGAAGGCAGGCTGGCTGGCGGGTCCCTGCCGTAAGTGAAGGTCCCAAACGTGGGGGTCTGGGCCACGGCGGCAAAGGTGGCCTCCAGGCCGCTTGGAAGGTAAGCAGGATGGCAGTTCGAGCCGTGGGAGAACAGCAGTTTCAGCAGCTCCCTGCCACAAGACAGGAAGGAAGTCGGCAGCGTCTCTTCGGCAGCTTCTCGGCTGCATCGAGGAAGCAGCACAGGACGGAAGTGAGAGGCATGCTCGCGGGGGAAAATCCGTGGGCAGGAATCATAACACTAGTGGGGAGATACTGTAACATGGGATTCATCTTTCCACTAAGAACTATTTCTTCTCTAACCCCCTGAAGGTGCATTAGCCATTAATAGGGAAAGAGTTTCACCGTGGAATGCCCCTGTATGTCACTAATGCAGATTATTTACCTAAAAAGATGGGAGGAGGGAAGTGGAAGCGCAAAAAAAACCCCCAAAACTCATCTGTTCCCAACAGTACAATTTCTTTGGTACTCTTTATTTTACTCTTCTCTTACACCCTTAATTATCTCAGTACATCACACCGTGAAATCACACAATGTTCTGTAAGACCAAAAAATATTTTATGGCTAACCAGAAACACTATAATCAACATACAGTTATTTAGAATTGGGGCAAAAGTATAAATAAAAATAGGTAAAGGGTTAAATTAATGGATAACAGAAATAAGAATAAAAAGCAAAGAATTTATGACATTAAAGGAAATTCTGGGGTTGTTTTTAAAAGGAGCGCATGTGCATCCATGTGCGCATTATTCCTGGTGTGCGCACATGGAAGCGCCGATTTTATAACATGCACGTGCGTGTTATAAAATCTGATGGCCGCGCACACATGCGCACCGGATTTTAAAATCCACGCGCGCATGTGCGGGCGGCGCATGCAGGGAGGGGACGAATATTACCTAAATACACGCGGCAACGCAATCGGGCCTCCCCCAGTTCCCTCCCAGTCCCCTCCACTTAAGGAGTGGGCTGGGAGGGAAAATTGAGAAAAAAAATAGTTAAGGTGCTGTATTCACAAAAATTAAAAAAAAACAAACATGTTTTTTCCTACATGTTGCCATACTTTACTTTTATATTATATACTGAGGGTGTGCAAGTTGGGGTATATGTGCATGAGCATGCACAAAGTTATGCTACCATTTAATAAACCGTGTGGCAGGAGTTTCACAGTTTATAAAATATCAGGTATCTCTGACCCGAAACTACATGCATGTGTTTCAGTACAATCGCAAGATCTTAATGCTGGGAGATGCTGTTACGTGTGCCGTCCGTGGCACACCCACGGCGCGGCCCTCTCAGCTTTCTATACAGAATCCAGCTTCTGGTTCCTCCTCGCTAGCGGCAGTAGGCCGTCAGCTCTGACCTCGGGCCGCCCCTGGTGCCTCCGGCTCCGCCATAGTTCCCAGCGACTCAGGTCAAGATGCCATTGCTCGTCAGGCCTCTCCGTATGGCCTGCGGAGAGTCGCCACTACCCGTGCTGCGCCCCTCCCTAGGCGCACACGCGCTTCACTGATCCTTTTGAAGGGCCCGCGGTGGGAACCTGGCCGCAGCGGCGAATGATGACGGCAAACTCTTCAGTGTATTTAAGCTCAGGCCTCGCTCCATAGCGTTGCCTTTGCAACAGGTCTCCTCGGTACTCGAGCACTTGTTGCTGATAGAGAATCATCTCTACGCTTTGTTCCTGACTCTCGTTGTTCCCTGTTCCTGTTCTCCTCTTTCCTGTCCTATCTATGTTTTGGTTTGACTGCACGGATATCGACTTTGCTTTGCCTGACCACGCTTCTGCCTATCTCCAGACCCAGACCTCCACTAGGCCTGACTACGCTACTGCCTATCTCCAGACCCAGACCTCTGCTATGCCTGACTACGGTACTGCCTATCTCCAGACCCAGACCTAGACCTCTGCTACACCTGACTACGCTACTGCCTATCTCCAGACCCAGACCTTTGCTATGTCTGACTACGCTACAGCCTATCTCCAGACCTTGATCATTGCTTTGATTGACTCTTGCTATTGACTTCTCCATGATCCGATCTCAGCATTGCTTGCCACGACCTCTGCTTTGCCACCGGCCCTGATCCAATCCTGTCATTGACGCCGCTCCTAGCCTACTCCCTGGACGTTGACTTATTAGGCTCCGGCCTACCTTTGCTCGAGCGCACTCAGCCAACCTCAGTTCCATTGGCGCCTGTTCCAGTACCTTACCCAGTCCAGAGTAGAACTATGCCACCTATCGTGTGCTGTCTCTGGACTGAACCAACCACTCTTGCTAACCAACCTCAAGGCCCAACTAAGTCCTGCTGGTCCCGGCACCCAAAGGCTCAACCCACGGGAATGAGGACTGGTATAGGTGAAGCTCCAGCAACCTCTATCAGCCCACTCCACCTGCCGACGGAGGGGACCCGTAGGTCCCTATCTATGGGTTGCATCAACCCCACCTCGGCCCAAGAGTCCACCTCCGAAGCAACAGATGCATACTTTTCTATACCTATTTTTTAAAATTACACTCATATATTTTACGCATGAAAAAATTATAACGTGCGTAATTACAGTAGTTTATGCATAGAGGCAGGTTTTTTATAAAATATGCATGAACTTTGTTTATCAAAATTTTTGCTCATGTACTTTTAATCACCTGTACACCAACACCTCCACCCAGAGCTCTGCCAGTTCATGCTGAGTCCCACCACTTAATCCAAACCTTCCATTCAAATACTGCAGACAAAAGACAAGTGCGATTTCATTTCTCCATTGGCAAGTGCAAAATATGCATACAAGTTTTCTAATGTATATGTGCATACAAAGTATTAACTTACTCGTGCACTTCTGACCCCTGCCCCGGAACATATATGCACATGCACACACTTCTTGACCACTTAAGTATAAGTAAATTATGGAATAAAAGACAAAAATATAGAAAGTTCTAGCATCGTCATATAATGCAAATTTTAAATGCTTAATAAGTCTGTCAGTCCCTGGAACCCAAGGACTTAACTTGTGGGGAAAGGGGCTGGTATAGGTGAAGCCTTAGTTCATTTTCTCTCCAATGTAACGCTGCCAGCTGTCGGTGAGGTCCTTTGGGGTTCACCCCGTAGGCTGCGTCAATCTCACCACAGCAGCAAGGGTCCACACACACATTGCACAGGTATGGCCATAGTCCATTCATGGGCCTCATTGAAGCAGATCTCTCTGATAGCACCAATATCTAGGTCTGCCTCTGCCATTAGGGCTTGCAGATCTGGAATTTCATTGCCTAAACTTTAAGCATTTGTGCTTACAGTCTTCCAGTTATTTCTGCTTGCCTTGTCTACATTCCGCATAGCTTCATACCTGCTACCGTCATCTGCTCTGTTGTTCAAGGATAGCCAAGTGAGCTCCTCACTCTTTTACTGTTCATAGAGACTTTATCCTCATTTCCTCAGTACACAAGATTTGTTGATTTTTGGTGCTTTCTGAATTGGTTGAAAGCATTGCCACTTTCCTTTTGTTTTCAAGAGATCAAACCCTGCTTCCTTCATTCAGGGCGCCAAGTTAAAAAAAAAAAACAGGGGGAAAACTTACCCCAAATTGGAGACTGGAGCCAGGACAAAGGATGTGCTAACTTCTGTAAAACTAATTGGTCAAACCCATGGAGAAACAAAGGGCTTGCCCCAGTCTGTCTGTAAAATTTTTAAAGAAATGGGGTGGTGAACAAAATCCACAGCAGATCTTTGGCAGTCCACTGGCAGATCTATGCAAAGTCCACTGTAGATTTCCAAAGATTTCGCCGGAGATCTGTATTAAACCCCTCTCTTCACCAAACTCAAACCAGGCTGAAATCCATCTGGTTCGAGTCTAAATTGAACTGCTTCACACATCCCTAGACAAAAGGTAGGGTACTAATTTACAAGCAGGATGTTTCCTCAAAGAACAGCCAGGAAATTATCACCTGCATGTTTTTTTTCTCAGCGGTTGTTATTTACATTGTCACTCTCCATAGCAGTGTGATCATTCTGCTTGCTCTTTCTCCAATACAATGCACTGTTGGTGTTTAATATTTTGCAAAAATAAAGAAGTCTAGAACACCATGAAACAAATATATGTTGTCCTCAAACTTCATCTTTTTTACCAGTCACTGTCCTGTTTTTCATTTAAGGCTGCAAACTGTTATAATTGCTCAAGAAATTGTATCAACTGTGGGGTTTTCTACCGAGCGTGCCACACTGTGTACTGGCTCATGCCTCTGATGGAAGCAAAGGAGGCATAATCTCAAAGAGCTGGACATGGAGAGGTCAAAGCATGTCAAGGATCAACTTACTGAGGGGAAAAGTGACCCAGTATAGGGAAGATAGGCTGCTGCTTATTCCGGGTTTATTTTTTATATCTCTTATTCCAGTGAATTGTGGCAGCCTGCAGCGCCTGGTTTCACATGGAAAAAACAAGGACTACAAATACCACACTGCACTGGGGTTGTGAGTTCAAAAACCAGGAATAGCCCAGTCTGTCCCTGAAATGCGTGCCACTTAGCAGCCCTGGCAGCACGTCACAGTCCTACTGGGGGAACCCGGGAGTGGAAGGGGATCATGGGAAGGGGCTTTGAGAAAGCAGACTTCTGAATGGAGAGGGGGGGGCTTCATCCAAGACAGGTGCTTGGGGGCATCCAGGAATAGGAAGATTAGAATGTAAAGAAGGAGAGCCATTGGAGGTAAGCGGGGGGCAATGCCAGACTTCTCAGAATAACTAGTGGAAGGCATATTAACCCTTTTAGCAGACCAAGAACACACTTGCCACAGATGTTAAGAAAGTTGTTTCATATGCATTGCTTTTGTCTTTTATAAAGCCGTGTGATTACCATGTTAGTGCATTTGAATATGTAGAAAATTGCTAGTGATACCTTTCTATTAGACTAACTGAAAAAAAACAAAACAAAACCTCCAACTTTGAATTTCTTTCTTATTGGACTAATATTATATGGATTTGCCTGAATGCACAAGAAAATTGTAGATTGGATTGTAATAGAGGTTGTTTTTTTCCAAAGCCATAAACTGTTATAAAGAATAAGGATGGGTTGCGATTCTCCCGTGGCTCCAGCCACGGGAGGCCTCTTACCTTCCTCCTTCCCTCAGCCCGACTTCTGACGCCACTCCCATACAATCCGGGGACCGCCCAAGCTGTCCTCAGCACGGCGGGCCTTGCTGCTGTGTCTCGTTGCGGCAGAGGGCCGCAGTCATCTCTCCTATGTGGCCCGGAGGCCGCAGAAGCAGGGGCCTCTCCCGCGGCGTGGAGCCGCTGCTGTTCCGTGGCCCAGAGGCCGCATCCCCCGGACCTCTCCAGCAGCGGATGCCGCCATCTTCTAGCAGGCCTGAAGGCCTGCCCTCATGCGGCAGGAGCCACCGACGCCAGGAGTCACACCGGGTCTCTTTCTGCGCACAGAGGCCGCCGATGCCTTTGGGCTCCCCTGCGGCATGTGGCTGCTCCTCTGCCCTCCTCTTTGCGGCTTGGATGCTGCCTCCCACTGCGGGGCCTGCACGGCCCAGTTCTAGCTCCTCCTCACCGTCTGCGTCTGCAGGGCCACTGTCCAGGGTCCTGCAGACTTCCTGCTTCCTCTCCTTAGGCGCGGGCCGCGCCCCCTTCCTGGAGTTAAAGGGCCAGCAGGGAGTGGTCACTCTGGCTTCTCCTGTGAACTCCTCCCTGGGTGTTTCCTGCTTCAGTCTACAAAAGGCTTCCACTGTTAGTACTTCCTCGCCTTCGCAGAGAGCAACTTCCTTCCTGGAGCAGGTCTCCTCAGGATCTCCGTTTCCAGCTCCTGCCTGGCATCCTTGTCATAGGATCCCATTCCTTGTTCCTGACTACTTTGATGTTCTACGTTCCTGGTCTCATGTCTTCGTACTGTCTTCAGTATCCTGATGTCTCTGTTCCAGCTTTATCCTGATGTGTCTGTTCCAGCTTTATCCTGATGTACCATTCCAGTCCAAAGGTTCCTGAGGTTCCGTCTTCCCATTCCTCGTAGTCCGTGACCAGTCCGGCTGGGCGGGCTGGTGGGGCGCATAGTGGCCCAGTGGTCCGCGACTACCCCGGCTGGGGTGTGTAGGGCGCTGGTGGGATTCTTCCATCTCCAGAGCCGAGGGTACCCATGTTCCTGTCTGTCGCTCCTGGGTCTGGAGTCTTCTGGACGTCCGCTTCATCTGTCCCAGCTGCTCCTCATCGAGTGTCCAGGGAGTCTGTTTCGGATGTCCTGGATCCTTGCCTTGGAGACTCATCTTCCTCTTTTGATGCTCTGGACTCCGGCTACGTCTAGCCCCCGGCGGGCATTGCTCCGGTGGATAGCCTGAGGGCCAGTCTGGCCACCACAGCCTCTTCCCTGGCTATGGGTGTTAGTGCTCTATCTGGAGTCTCCTTCATCTCGGATCAAAGATCTTCCTTGTCCATCTGAGTACCGTCTCAGATCTTCTCTCTCGTCTGATCTTCTTCATGTTCAGGGTTCCAGAGCTTCCCTCCTGTGGTCCGTCTTCAAGTCCAACTTCGGGATACCTTCTTGATACTTCGATCGCCGGGTTCCCAAGGCTCAGTTCAGGATGGGGCCACCTGGAGTTTTGGCCGGTTACCTTCATTTGTCTGTCCTGATATCCTTCTCCTTGGATTCGAGTCCTTCTCTTCAGTACCTATTGCCATCTTGAACTCTAATGTAATTGAGTCGATGCCAGCCTTGCTGCTTCGCCTCCAACATGGTCCGCGACCATCCCGGCTGGGGTGTGTAGGGCGCGTGGCGTCGCAGCACTCCTTTGAAGTTTACCTCAACGCCTGCCTTGAGTCTTCGTCTGTATCCTTGTCCTGTGTCTTGTCCTCGTCTGCCTTGTCCTCTGTCCGACCTGCTGCTTCCCTCCGCTCCCTAGTGGCAGTCCAAAAGGGCTTGGAACGGTCGGAGGACCATTCAGAGACCACCATTGCGGTAGTGGTCTCAAGGAAGCATGCAAGTTCGGTCGAGGCTCAAGGTGAGGACGTTTCACCGCAAGGGCACACATTTCGTCCGGCACTGGAGAGTGCCCCCTGGTGCTCTTGTCCATCGCAGCGCAACAGATGGGGGGGGTGGGATGCTAAGATTTTTTTTTTAGCAAAGGATGAGAAACTTGAGGGAGACAAACAGAAATTCTCTGGCGATGAGTGAAGAAGTTTTATGTCTCCTTTGTGTTTCTTTCAAAGTGTTGGATCCTTTCACTTTGAAATGTCATAAGTTTGTTACTGGGTCTTTTTTAGCATCCTGATGGTAAGGCCACTAATTTAGTATTCAGGCCTGGAAAAAAGCCCCCCCCCCCCCCCCCTAGGAATGTCACCTTCTTCCTCTCTGTGATGTGTTGTCTTAATCTCTGAAAATCTAGTAGCATCTGACAAGTATGCATTGAAATGTTAAATTTACAGAAAGGCACATGCTTTATTATTATTATTATTATTTAGCTATACAAGTTTACAAAGCCAACAACAATAATCTTAAGCAGAGTTCCGCTGTGCTTTTGCTCTCCTTGCTTGTAATATAAAACTCCCAACAGATATGCGGGTTTAGGCCTCATCCCAGCTTCCAGGGACTCCCCCTTGCTTTCTTTCCTTCCCTTTCCCCCTTTCCTTCTTTCGCTGAAATTCCATAGACAGTAATTAGGGAACTGAAGGCCAGCAAGAGGTCACTTAGCTTTCGTCAGTGAAAACTGGGATTGTTTACCACATACAACACTCCCTTTTTTCCTTGTGGTGAATAGCAGATTTGCTTAAAGCTGATGACTTCTGCCTTTCTGGCAAATTATGCAGCTCAGCAAGGAACTGGGGATTCAGTTGCCGAGCAGAAAGCAGCTAATTAAGTCCAGTATCTTCCTTTCTTCTGCTCGGGTTTTTTTATTTATTTATTTATTTTGACTACTTCACATATGAGCGGGTTGCACTGGAGCCAAGTCTTTGTTTGACAATGTAACTCGGGAGAGGAGAAGTCCCGTGCATGTTATGATTGCCGTCAAATGGTAACGCTCGAAAAGCGCCTAATCCCAGACTTTGGGGAGCTACAGGGGCTGAAATCGGAGCAAGCACCAAGTGCTCAGGAGGAGCTCGTCCGAATCGTGCCTTAGGCCTGCCTAAATGCCGAAGCTGGTAAGTGCTAGGATGTGCCGCGGTGCGAGGTGTGCGCATGTGATGTCCATGTGTCTGGAAAGAAACTGAATCCTTCCCTACTGCTAGGCTTAGCTCCTTATTGAGATTTGAAGAAGGTGCTTTTTTTTTTTTTTTTTCCCTTGTCCCTTTCCAACTCAATGTATATCTTTTTATTTCTTTGTGTATGTAGGGGAGGGTGAGGGAAGTGAAAGAGTAAATAACTCTTTTGGTAGATTTAAAAATAAATAAATAAATAAAAGCATTGCAAAAGAACTGAAGAAAGTATGCGTTTTGTCTCGGTGTTCTGCTGGAGCTTATGGAAAAGCTCTTGTTTTAAAAAAATAATATAAAAAAAAGAGAGCTTTATATATTATACTAAAAAAGGGTGAGCATTTCTTTACTTTTTCGTTGCCACCTCCCCAGCTCTGAATAATTGTTGATCATTGTAATGTGTGAGATCTTTGGTGGCTTGTCAATAAGTGTTACACTGGAAGTTTACAGGAAAGTCTTTAAATTTTTTTTAACAAGAAGCTAGGGCAGAAACATTTACTGTTGCCAGCAGCTGCTTATGCTTTACACATGTTCTGCTTCTGGATTCAATGTATATTTATTAGAAGAAGATTACTTTTGTTTGGCTTGGGTCATGAGACTGTTTAGTTATATTTAGCCGGCTTTAGAAGACGAGCTCGTTGAGTCTCTATCTTTGCACAGAATGTCCGTTTGCTTTATTGTGCTCTAAAACTTGCCGTGTGTTATATTAGAGCCATAGTGTTGAAACCAAAGTGGAGCGGACTGTATTTCTAAACAGAAATGTAGAATATGACAGTAGATGAAGACCACAGAGGCCATCTGTTTGGCCCGTTTATGCCTTCTACTGCGGTATCGTGACCCTATTTGGTCTCCGACTTTATGCTCACTTTCCTGCAACTGAGGATCCTCTATGCTTGTCCCCTACTATCTTGAATTCTGATACTGTTTTTACTTCCATCACTTCTACTGTTCCCTGCATCCACCATCCTTTCGGTGCAGAAATATTTCCTTGTGTTACTCACGAGTTCTCCTTTCAAGCTCTCTACCCATCCCAACATAGCAGACACGATGTCCCTAAAGCACTATTCGTATATCTGCCTATATGAGCTATCGGGAGTTTGTAATGCTTTTTTTTTTTTTTTTCTTGTTTGATTAAATTGAGCAGCAGTCTGTTCAAGGCAATTGTCAGCTATGACAAATCTTTGTACTCAGCTATCGACAGCAAATGTTGATGGTCACCATGTGGAAGCCTTAGTGCTTGCAGATGCTGTTGATTCCACCTCTCTCTGTCCCTGTAGTCCATCATGAAGTTGTATAATAGAGAGTTCCCCCAGAACTGGCTTTAGGTCTTGGTATGAGAACATTGCAGATGTGCAAGGTTATAAAACTTCTTCCAAGAGAAAACTGCAAAGGAGACTCCACCCTAGGGGGAAAGCAAAGGCCCCACAGGTCCTGCTCTTTCCCACTGGCAGCTGAATGGCGTGCTCTCGCTTTAAAGCAAGTATCATTTTGTACATTGGCTCGGTGCATTTGTTATGGTTTCAAAGTATGGAGCCAGCTGTCTGCAAGCTGATGTAATGTTGCCAGGGAAACTAGAAATGAAACACTTAAGCATTCACCACAGAATTACTACATAGATTAGCCAAAATAATTAAAAAAGTTGAGCCATATGGGGGTTTACTGATGGAAATATCTTCAGCAGCATGGATGCAAATTAAGCATATTCATACTTATTCCCCCTCCCCCCCTTTTTGTTTGGAACTTTTTTGCAAAAGCTGTCAAAAAGTAGGCGATTCTGCCATAATTTACCATCACTATAGAGAAGAAAGAGATCTTTTAAAAGTTGGTCTTCTTTTAAAATCTACAGCAACGTGCACTGCTTTAAGCTTCACTTAGCCCATAATTTGACTTTATTTGTTGCTACCCCTTGTCCAGATTTCAAGGCAGGTTCCAGCACGTCCATAATCTGCTATTCAAGCCACTAACTAGTTTGATTTACTAGGTCCATGGTCAAAAGGGAGACAGGCCAGAGTCAGTCCTGGTTCTGTTCCTATTGCATCTAAAGATCTGTGCTTCCACTTTCTTAAAGAAAAATCAGTGCACCTACAAGGTCCTGCTTGGATTGGGAGTTAAAGCAGGACTGGCTCGTCCTGGCCTGTTTAACATGGTGCTATATCAGTGTTTTCCAACCCTCTCCTGGAGGCACACCTAGCCATTTGGGTTTTCAGAATATCTGCAGTTCATATGCTTGAGATAGATTTATATAAACTGAGTCTCCAATGTATGCAGATCTATCTCATGCATACTCATTGTGGCTATCCTGAAAACCCCACTGGGCAGGTGTGTCTCCAAGACAGAGTTGGGAAACACTGAGCCATTATGATGATAGCACATGATGAATGCATAGAAGAACTTTACTGGAGAGTAGATCATGGTTATAGCACTGGGCTGTGATTGAAGAGAAGGCCTTGTGATGTGAGTTCAAAACGTCCCTCTTCTTCTGGTTCTTTGAGTGACCTTTGGGTAGTTTACTTCGCCCCCTTCCAAGACTTAGCATGTAGTTTGATCTGGTTTTCCTGGTCAACACATTTTTTTTGCCAGCATTGCCAAGCTAATTCAGTTTCTCAGCACATTTCCTGTTTAATCCAGGTATTCTTGCCAACTCTTTGTGTCAGATGTAAAAGGTTTTCTTTCATTTTGAATGTATGGCAGGGGTGGCCAATTCTGGTCCTCAAGAGCCACAAACAGGCCAGGTTTTCAGCATATCCACAATGAATATGCATGAGATAGATTTGCATGCACCGCCTCCATTGTATGAAAATATTTCTCATGCATATTCATTGTGGATATCTTAAAAACCAGGCCTGTTTGTGGCTCTCGAGGACCAGAGCTGGCCACCCTTGCTTGCCATAGATCCAAAATGGGGAAAGAAAACGCTTATTATACCAGACACTAGTTTGTGTCTAGATTTTCATTACAGATAACAGTGGTGTCGGTAAGGTTTGGTTTTCTTATTCGCACCACAATGTATTCTGCAGGACAGGAGCCACAGTGCACTGGAAGAACAGTGAGAAAATCAGGGGCAGGATAACCATCCCATGATGGCATGTTGGGCTGCCAGCGCTAAAAGTGGCAGTACTTTGTCCGTGCTTTAGACAGTTGATCCTCTAGACTGCATTTGAGACTACTCCCTCCAAGCAATAGTGCTTCCTCCTTGCTGCAAAAACGTGTTGCCACTTTACCAAGCCTCAGGAGAACCAAAAACCTGCTAATGAGGATGGAAACCCATTCTGTGGCTTCCAGACCAGTTTAGCAGCTATTATGTGGTCGGAGCTTTTATCATTGCAAGTGTTACTGTAATAAATTAGGGTTTTGATGACACGATGGAGGAATGCTTTGTATCATCTATTTGTGGAAAAATATATATGCAGACTAGAAGGTTATTGTAAAAAATAAAGCCTGTTTAGATACTTGGGATGTGTATATCTCTTCTTTTTACTTAAAGTGAGAAGTATTTTGTTAAATTACATTTAGGTGTTCAGATATTCTTAGCGACCTTAATTTTTTTTGTTTTTATTGTTTATTTTTCCTGGGAATTTATCAGGGTTTATTGTGACAAGAACAAAAACCAGAGAAATTCAGTTGAAAATAAATGACCCATTTTTCCAGGTAAAAATCAGAGTTTATTCTAGTGGACAGAATCCAGGACCATAAAACAATATTAAGCAGATTCTGCCATCCACCCACTCAGCAGCATCCCCACCTCTGCCCTCATCCCCTGTCTAGCATGTTTCTCTCTCTCCCCACCTCCATCCTGACGACAGTCTCCCTTGCTCATCTTCCCTCTGCAACAGCAGGTTATAAAATTTGCGGATGATACAAAATTATTCAGAGTAGTTAAATCACAGGCAGTTTGTGATACATTACAGGAGGACCTTGCAAAACTGGAAGATTGGGCATCCAAATGGCAGATGAAATTTAATGTGGACAAGTGCAAGGTGTTGCATATAGGAAAAATAACCCTTGCTGTAGTTACACGATGTTAGGTTCCATAATAGGAGCTACCACCCAGAAAAAAGATCTAGGTGTCATAGTGGATAATACTTTAAAATCGTCGGCTCAGTGTGCTGCAGCAGTCAAAAAAGCAAACAGAATGTTAGGAATTATTACGAAGGGAATGGTTAATAAAATGGAAAATGTCAAAAATGCCTCTGTATCGCTCCATGATGAGACCGCACCTTGAATACTGTGTACAATTCTGGTCGCCGCATCTTAAAAAAGATATAGTTGCGATGGAGAAGGTACAGAGAAGGGCAACCAAAATGATAAAGGGGATGGAACAGCTCTCCTATGAGGAAAGGCTGAAGAGGTTAGGGCTGTTCAGCTTGGAGAAGAGATGGCTGAGGGGGGATAATAGGAGGACTAGGGGGCGTTCCATGAAGTTAGCAAGTAGCACATTTAAGACTAATCGGAGAGAATTCTTTTTCACTCAACGCACAGTTAAGCTCTGGAATTTGTTGCCAGAGGATGTGGTTAGTGCAGTTAATGTAGCTGGGTTCAAAAAAGGTTTGGATAAGTTATTGGAGGAAAAGGCCATTAACTGCTATTAATCAAGATTACTTAGGGAATAGCCACTGCTATTAATTGCATCAGTAGCATGGGATCTTCTTGGTGTTTGGGTAATTGCCAGGTTCTTGTGGCCTGGTTTTGGCCTCTGTTGGAAACAGGATGCTGGGCTTGATGGACCCTTGGTCTGACCCAGCATGGCAATTTCTTATTTTTTATGTTCATGCTTACTGAGGCTCCCTCGCTCTGTAGCACTGCACATCTGCTTTTGTGCAGAGCCAGGGAGTTTGCCAGGAAGTGCTTCTGGTGGACAAGGCCTGCTTCAAACACATTTGCGACACCAAACAGCAGGTACTTTGTTTGGAGAATGAGAAGATGGGACTTGAAACATGGCATGGCAGGCCCTGGATGTGAGCGCTTTCACTAGTGGGGGGTGATTTGGCCCACACTGGCTTCAAGCAGTGGTTGGAGGCCTTGAAATGCTCATCTGCTGCTCTAGAGTAGCTTTTTAGTCTAAAAATCAGTTTAATCTGAAAACAAAGGACCCTAGGTATTCTTTACCATGGGCTTAATGGTTGCTATAGGTAATTGTACTTCCTGTCAGTGGGGCCGATGCAGTACAGTGCGCTCAGCCGAGCGCTCAGTATAACCTGCAGTCGGACGCGGGTTAAATAGGCGCTAATCCACCCCCTGATGCATGTGAACGAGTCCATTACTCATTCACTCCAAATGCAAGAAAAATAAATGTGCGTCTCAGACGCGCATTTATCGCTCAGCTATCAACGCCTGCCTGGAGCGGGCGTTAATAGCTGAGGGCATTGAAAAGAAGTAAAGAAAAGCAGAAAAAACTGCTTTTTTGTACTTCTTGTTTAAAAAAAAAAAAAAACAACTCAGCCGGCCGCATTAAGAAGACCGACGCTGATATGCAGACTGCAGTTAAGAAAACCGATGTCGAGTTCATCGGCACCGGTGACCGTAACTGACAGAGCGCCGGTAACCACCTTGCGGACGCCATGTGCGCGTTAAGAAAGCGGGCGCTGACTTTTTAGCGCCTGCTTTCTGCACTTATTTTTGCATCGGCCCCAGTGTTTTGGATGTATTATATGGGGGGGGGGGAGTACTAATGGGCAAAAATAGTAAACTGTCTATTGTAACATTTTGGATGTTGCTATGCCACATGGAAGAGTTCATGAGTTTTGCTGTTTGTTCTTTGAATTCTAATAAATTGAAATGTTAAATAAATGAGGTTTTATTGATGCATGATATCTTTGTAGTGCTGTAGCTGATCAGGCCAAAACATGTTTCTTGCTCAGGATCTGTAGGATTTTATTGGTTCTTGTTAATTTCGAGAGCACATGGATTGCGCTGAAAATCAGAGGGTGCTACATCTGGGGCTGCTGGGCAGTCTGGTGGCAGGTACTGGGAATACAGCATCTTGCACCTCCAAGGGACGTGACTGAAATTGTCTCAGGTCAGCGGTGTATGACCTTGTGTGGTGTTGCATACACTGGCGCTGTATGAATAATAATAGGCGGCAGCAGTAGAACCGAACACAATGGGTCCCCACAGCCCGCCTGTGTTTGTGAAATAGGTCAATCGGTTTCATCCAGTTCTCAGGGGGCATGTGTCCCCCCCATCACCACAAAACCATCAGGCTGCCTAGCAGTGATTGCTACACTACTGTGGTCTGCAGCCTTGGCAAACATTGTAAAGGTTAATTGGGCATTTAAACTGCACTTAGCTAGTATGTTAAGAACAGGATTGAGAAAAGGCAGTGCAGGCAAACTTTCGGTGCCGTTGGCTGTTCTATACCTGCCTTATGGAGAATAGATAAAAGGATTTAACATCTAATATACTGTCCATATGTCGTGTTTCACGAGAACTAAAATCCACAAAAATATACAAATATTGCATACGTGTATGTTCATGTATGTACAGTGTCTGCTTATGTATGTGTGTATATTTATATATCCCGGTAGGCATGTATGGTCTCAACTCAGCACGGGCCTGTGTTTTCAGAAGGTGGGTTGGGGTTCGGGGAGTGGTGTTACAGAAACATTCAGAGGTATTCATTACAAAATTGACATCTTTAGCTCTTCTAAGCGATGAAAGGGAGTTGATTTCTACAGTGCAGCTAGCAGAGACTGCAGCGTACAGATCAATTCCTTGTGTTAGATTTCATTTCTTCTACGGCCTAAAATTCTTTAATGACGACAGTTTAACAATGAATACTTCTGAGTGTTTCTGTAACACCACCTCCCGAATACTCACCCCAAATCAAAGTGCACTCCCCCTTACAATGGTGCTTATATTGAGTGTCAGACTGAGCCCTTTAAAAGGGTTCCTCACTCTTTCTTTCTCTCTTCCTACATCTACTGAGGAGCTGTAGCAAAGTGATGCCGGTAACACGCACAAGGCTTTTAAAATCTACCTCATAGTATCTTGTTGTCAAAGTATCAAGGGCAAGGCCGTAAAATGGTTTTTAAGCTTTCGGTAGAACAGATTACAAAGGGTATATCTTGGAGATGTGTTCTCGATATCTTTAGGCCTTACAGTGTGGATTACCCCAGGGTTTCATATTATCCATTCCCGGTATTATTCAGTGTGTGTATTGAGCCACTTGCTCAGATTACCAGCAGAGCAGAATGAAAGTATCTGATCTATGCTGATGACATGCAAATATACTGCAACCTAGGGAATGGATGCCAGGAAAAATGAGAGATTGAATTAATATCTAAAAGGCTTGGCTGACTTAGAATAAGTTGTGCTTTGACCATTTAAAACCAAAACATTATGGTTAAGGGGGCCTTCCTTGACAACCCCTTACTGTTGTGACCGCTTTTCAGGGCACATGAAATGATAGGGGTTCTGATGCCTGCTTGGGAGCTGAGCACCAGCTTCTGTGGGTTCAAATAAAACAAAAGAACGGGACCTGATGAGGGCTGTATTCCTCAAACTGGACAGGGAAAACACAAAACTCATTTCACCTCTGTGACCCCCCCCATCTGACTGCCCCCAATAATTACCAGTCCTTCCCAGAACTGTTCCCTTGAACGGCAGACTCCAACTCCCTGGCTCACTTCTTAGGTTTAAGGAAGTCTCGCTCCTGAGGCGTCTTCCACAAAACCTTTTACTTTAATTTCCAGGGGTTCCAGAAGTCAACGAGGTAAATCTTAAAAAGTCTCCGATACAGACTGAGTTCACGGGTGCAACATGGTAGGAAGTTGAAAAACAGAAATGGCATCAAAGATCTTCCCATTTACTGTGCATCAACATCATCAACATCTGCTTCTCTGTTGTACCAATATGTTATTTGTGGCTCTTCCTTGAAAGACATATTCAGTACTCGCGCCCTCCCACAGAATTCATCTCATGAAGGAATGGGACTCGAGTCACTATTTCATTGTGCAACATTTTGATCTTAGGAAAATCAGTCTATTAAATAAATGACCATTACCGCTCACTGACTGTGGTCCATGGTGAAACTGGTATCCAGCTTCCCCCTAGGAGTCTGGGCAGCAGTGCCCAGGAGTCTAGTCAAGGCAGTCTGGAAACATGGCCTTGCTGGGCCTCTGCCAGATGGACTGCAGAAGAGGAGAGAGAGAGAGAGAGAGATGATCCCCCTACTCTGACTGTACTCCAGCTTCCCACCAAAAGAATCCCGGAGAACACCAGTTAATATTAAGCCAGAGCACTCTCTCATTTCCCTTACAGGCCAATACAGTAAAGTGCGGCCGCGGTTACCCTGCTCCTAACCCGCTTTCTACTCACTTTTCAGCTGCGTTAGTCCAACCCGCGATACACTATCCCCTTTAACCTACTCTTACCGCGTCCTTAAATCACCGGGTAACCCCTTCCGCCCGCGGCATGTATATTACATGTAAACGATCGAATTAGCTATTCCCTCCCATACAGTAACGCTTTTTTAACCTGCCGTTTTGATGCGCATTTAACCTGCTAACTTACCGCCTACACTTACCCCTGCGTTAGAGGCAGGGGTAAGGGTAGGCAGCAAACTTTCCCCCAGCCCCCGCTCACCTGCCCTGGCCGCGTCCATGGGTGCTGGTTAAGCTCCTATAAGCGATGCCGTGATGCCAAACGTCGTGACGTCACGCCTTGAGCGGCCCTATTGCACACACAGGAGCCGCTTTCGCCCGTGCAGGCATCCATCTTTGCCGGCAGCTGCCTCCGGGAGGCAGGGGAGCCGCGGTCCGTCTCTGCCGATGTCCGTCTCCGGAGGGGGGCTGCAAGAAGAGTAAGTCGCTTCGTTGCTTTACACTGCCAGTCCTCTCTCCCCTCCTCCCGAAGCAAGGCTGCTTTACACGCCTTGCTTCGGGAGGAGGGGAGAGAGGACTGGCAATCCCGAGCGTAGGAGAACCGTCCACTTCCTGGTACCTGTCATTTCAAACCGTCCACTTCCTGGTACCTTCCTGGTACCTGTCATTTCAAACCGTCCACTTCCTGGTACCTGTCATTTCAAATGTCATTTGAAATGACAGATACCAGCGTGTCCTTGAAGCGTTAGGCCCGCGCACCCAGGATACTGTATAGCGCTCTGTACAGTAAAATGGGTTGCGCGGGCCTAACGCTTCACGGACGCTTCTTGGACGCAGCTTGCATTTGCAAGCTATTTAAATACAGTATTGAGCGGTAGGTGAGCCGGACTGTGCCTGTGGCAACCGCGGGTGCGCCCGGCACTAACGCAGCTCTTCCTACCGCTCCTTACTGTATCGGCCTGTTAAAGAGATAAACAAATCCCTATGATAAACACCTGCCACAGTGCATATCAGAGTGACCCCCAAAAGCAGAGGGTAGTTAGGTAACAACTTATAGGGTTTTCTTAAAAACAGATTTTAGCGGCAAGGGCCCAATATAGGGAAAACCAGGAGTATTATTTTTTATTCCCATGCGGACTGGGAATTGGTAGGGTAGTGAAAGTCTGGGGTTTTTTTTCTTTTCTAGAATATTCATAATTTGCAGCCATTCCTGAGGAGAAAAGGATCTAATTACAGTAGTTCATGTGCTAATTACAATGGACTTGGAGTACTATAATTCCCTGTATATAGTCTGCCAAAGTATCAGCCTAGTAGGCTGCAAGTAGTGCAAAACAGTGCAGCACCCTTGGTTTCACGGACAAGATCTTGTGACCATAACTCACCCATCCTTAAGACTCTGCATTGGCTTCCAGTTAGCTAAAGCACAGAATGTGGAATAATCCTTCTGGGTTTTGAGCCTTAAATAACTGTGCTCCACAGTATCTTGTCCCGGGTACAATATTATGTGCCAAGGCGAAACTTGCGGTCTTTCCAACAACTTCTCCTTAAATCCCATGTAAAATCAAATTGGTAGATACTATGAAGAAGTCTTTTTCCTGTGCAGGACCATTTTATTTGCAAAGATAATCCCACAGGAGCTTAAGGTAATAAAAAATGTAACTACTTTTAGAAAAACCAGGGCTTAATTTGAGAGGGAAGGGTCTGGAATGCAGTTCCCTCACTTTTTTTTTCAGATTTAAGAGGCAGAACAGCAAGAGTCTTCTACTCCAGTCCCTCTCTTCCAGGCAGCCTGCAAGGAAGATGAGAGAGGAGGGGGTAAGGGTGGAGCAGACAGAACAGAGAACAGCCCTGCTGCTCCCTAATCCAGTAGGCGGCTTGAGCACCTGGGCAAAGGATGGCTGGGAGTTAAGAACGGAGTAGGCTGGGGATGGAGGATCATTGGGATAAGGAGGAGGAAGAGCATGGTTTGCATATGTATGTGTGTGTTTGGGAGGGGGAAGTTCACATCTGGCCCTGCCCCGCCTCCTCATGCAGCTCACGCCCAGCACTGGCCCTGCTCCCCCCAATCCCCTGCTCCACTGTTCCACTTCCTTTTTGTCTACAAATTAAGCCGTGTAGAAAACTACGTAAAGCTCGGCATTTTATGGCTGTCTTTGGGTCATTTCATATCGTGATGTATTTCCTGTGGATTTTAATCTGTTTTTAAATTTCCTATTTCTAGGGATTTTATTATGTTTGTCTTAAATGTAATTAAGTTATGTTGTCTTTCTTTTGTTATCGTGTTATGTTGATTACTTATTTAAATTGTTGTACAGCACTTTGTAGCCTATTTTTGGAGGAGCAGTCTAAAATCTGAAAGTAAATTAAAAAAAAAAATCAACTTGGCATTCTCCATTACAATGAAAAGACATGTGCTAAATGTAAGTAAATAAATGAAACACAGGCCCCAGCGACACACGTACGACTTGCCTGCAACAGTGGCAGAACTACTCGTACAGTACATTGTCCGCATCCAAAATCTGAAGCCCTTATAGAGGGCAACTTTCAAACTATGCACAGACTTTACACCAATTAAAAAAAAACCAAAAAAGCTCCCATCTGAAAACCGAGTCGGAAAAAGTATGCGTACAGACCTGCACCTGCAATTTGCATCAGAGCTTTTCCCAAGAAAATACATGCGTGTACTTTTCAAATTAGCAAACTACATTTGAAAGTATGAACTCCTCCGCACCGCCACCCCCTGCTGGGACTGCCTCTCCTATCCGTGTGTGAAGCAATGCATGCTGTGGCATTATTATGCATGGAGAGAGCCCATTTCTGCACCTAAAACACTGCTTTACCCACAGAAATGCCTTTGATAATCGCCCTCCTAATGCATTGCATTTAGTCGTTCCCATTGCAGAGTCATGCTCGGCATAAATCTTCAGAATCTCGTCTTTCTGTGCTATTAAATCAAGACTGTTGTATGCCCAATGCCACGCTCTTGCTGGAGCTTAAACTACACTTCCCCACAATCATGTTTTTTTAAACACCTCCTCTGTTTGATGAATAGATATGGCACATATCTCTTCCTTTATCGTTCCTGGACTGATTTCTGATTTTCCAAACCCGGACCTAGAGGGTCAAACAGGCTTCTTTTCTGGGGGGCTCATCACTGTCCAAAATGTTGGGATCAGGAGGTGAGAAAGGATGCTGATCTTTCGTGGCTGCGTCTGCACAGAAGTGGCTTGCAGTAAATACAGGTCATAGTAACATAGTATTGATGGCAGAAAAGGACCAAATGGTCCATCCAGTCTGCCCAGCAAGCTTCTGATGGTAGCAACTGCTGATCCATTCAGGTTACTCCATGTTTCTCTAAAGGGTAGCAGCTGCTGCTCTGTGCAGTTATTCGATGAGCCTTCTTGAAAATTCGGACAGTGCTGATGTGTTTTGATTATGGACTTAGCCTCTGTTCTGCCATGCTGTCCCCTGGCAGAAATGCTGGGATCTGGAGGGAGAAATGATTTTTTTTTTCCAAAAGGTGCACTACTGTGTATCTTCTCGTGTATGCAGAAGGTGCACTACTGTGTATCTTCTCATGTATGCAGAAGATACTATGAACATGTGTTTTTCCAATCAAAGAAGTATTTCAGTTTCACAGAAGCAAAACATTGTGCTAAGTTGTAATGCTTCTCACTGGTGTATACTGCTAAAACAGAAAATAACTCTGTAATATTAAAGATTCTTTTCTGTGCTGCCAGGTGCCCTCCGATTGTTCATGGGGCCTATCTGGAAATGCAGCAGGGACATTGCAGCTTTCTATTAGCTTCCAAGGGGGGCCTGGGACCCAGCCAAGAAAGGCACAAACCCTACTTTGGTGTGTAGCAAGCCCTGAACTAAAGAGAGTATAGTTTTTTAATTTAAAGGCAATTTTCTCTGCTTATGCATATAATGTTTTGTGTCAGTGCAATATAGTTTCAGGGAGCCACTCAACTTCACCATACTTCTTGAGTGCCACTTAAAATGCCACTCTCTGGTCTATATTTGTGAAGTGTCTTTGATTTGTCTATTGAACACACTCAGCATGTTACTGAGGAGATTAGTGCATACTACTCCATTTCTGTTTTGGTGTGGTTTTCAGCAAAGTGTTTTTTTGTGTAGTGATGATTGCTGGTTTTAGTAAACGAGCGTACTGAACGATTTGAAATAACTGAACTAACACTGTGGCAGTATCTCACTGTGATGTGCATGCCTTGTACCCGACACATGGTAGCACCTGGAAAAGCATTCGGGATATCACAGTTTTTGAAACTTGTGAGCAGCACAATCATTGCCAATGCTGCCGACCCTGTTATAAACCACTCTCTTCAATCTGCCATCTTTCCCCCATTGATTCTCATAACAGGATCTAAAGCAGAAAAATGGGGCAAGCAAGGCAAGGCAATAGCCTAGTGGTTAAAGCAGTGGGCTACAAACCAGGAGACCAGGGTTTGAGTCCCGCTGTCACTCCTTGTGACCTTGGGCAAATCACTTTACCCTCCATTACCTCAGGTACAGCCTTAGGGGTAGATTTTCAAAGGGGTACGAGCGTACCCCCCAAAAACCTACCCCAAACCCCCCCCTGCAGTGCCGAGCCTAAGTCCCGGGGCTTGCATTGAGCTGTGTGTCGGGGGCGTGCCGGGAGTGACGCGGCATTTCGGGGGCCGGCACCGCGGGCGTGGTTTCGACCCGGGGGGCTTTCCGGGTCGTGGCCGTGGCCTCCGGACCAGCCCCCGGACCGGAACATGGAGTGCGGCAGCCGGCCCGGCGCGCACAAAGGTAGTGGGGGGGTTTAGATAGGGCCGGGGGGGTGGGTTAGGTAAGGGAAGGGAAGGTGCGGGGGGGGTGGTGGAAGGAAAGTTCCCGCCGAGGCAGGCTGCACAGCTCGGCGCGCGCAGGCTGCCAATTTTGGGCAGCCTTGTGCGCGCCGACCCCGGATTTTAATGGATACGCGCGGCTACGCGCGTATCCATTAAAATCCTGCATACTCTTGTTCTCGCCTGGTGCGCGAACAAAAGTACGCGTGTGCGCAGATTTATAAAATCTGCCCCTTAGATTGTAAGCCCTCTGGGGATAGAGAAATACCTACAGTACCTGAATGTAAACCGATCGAATGCCGGTATATAAAAATAATAAATAAAAAAATATTCCTGAGTTTAAACAGGAATGTGAATTTTCTCCCAGAAATCCTGCATGGAAATTTACCGACTAAATCATAGCTGTGAAATATACAAGGAGGTCAGAGTCTTTCCTTTTGGCTACAGCAAATGTCTTTGAGTGTGGTATGAGATGTCTTGATTTTTTCTGCCACTTTTTTTTTTTTGAAACCATGGACTTTACTGACTCTCCTGCCTTCCACAGTTTTTTATATTTACCGTAGGATTTGTGTATGTGTGAATATAGGAGGTCCATGTTCAGCGCCATTTGTCTGGCCACATTCCTCTTTAAACTGAAAAAGATACTAGTCTTGTCTTTCCTGGTCCCTTTTTCTGCTTTAGATCTGTGGTGAGAGCCAGTGATGGAAGCATGGAGTTCAGACTTAACCAGACACATGACGCCGTTTCAATAAATGGCCAGGCTCAGCACTCGGCACTTAGCCTGTTCACTTTTTATCCAGCTAAAATGTTAGCCGGATAAGTCCGGGGCAGGTGCATACCAGGGCAGAGTCAGTTTTCCAGACAACTTAGGCCTAGATGCCAAAATAGCGTCTGCGATAAAAAACAAAGGGGGTGTGGTTAGGCTAATTTCCCTGCTCCCGCATCGCACTGGTAATTTCCAGAAGCTGCGATAAATTTATCACACCAGCGCTAATTTTCACATCGCATGCTGATTAATCCACCTCAGGCGCGTTACGAGAGAGAGAGAGCGAGAACCTCTGTAGAGACCAATATGTAACTTTACTACTTATACCACTATAAGAGGGGCACTTTTAACGGGGTGGGTGGAGTAGGTTGGGGGGGGGGGAGGCAGTTTTACATACACAGTCAGAGGTACGAACAGCAAATTTGACATCACTGAAGATTTTCTGTTGTTTGGAGCGATGACAGGTAGAGAGTATATTGTACAAATCAACTCCTCGTGTACCATTCATCGCGCCAAACAACAGAAAATCTTCAGTGATGTCAACTTTGCTGTTCATACCGCTTATTGTGTATGTGAAACTGCCCCCCCCCAAACCCCATCCCGAGTTAGAAGTGCCCCCTCTTACAGTGGTATAAATAGTAAAATTACATATTGGTCTCTATAGAGACATGTGCTCTCTCTCTCTCCCCCGCCCCACCCAATCTCCTCTCACTTGCATGGATAAATGTCAAATTTCAGTGTTATTCAGCTAAGTTACAGGCCAATACAGTACAGTGCGGAGAGCACTGTTAACCCGCGTTTGGACGTGCGTGTTCGACGCGCTAGCTTTACCCCTGATTCAGTAAGGGGTAATAGCGCGTCAAAAGCGCGTGGCCAACCCCCCCGAAACTAATAGCGCCCGCAACATGCAAATGCATGTTGATGGCCCTATTAGTTATTCCTGCGCGATTCAGTAAGTAAAATGTTGCAGCCAAGCCATACATTTTACTTTCAGAAATTAGCGCCTACCCAAAGGTAGGCATTCATTTCTGCCGGCACCCTCCGACTTAATATCATGGCAATATTAAGTTGGAGGTCCCAAAAGTAAAAAAATAATTAAAAAGAAAAATAATTAAATCAGCTTGCGGGTTGAAAACCAGACGCTCAATTTTGCCGGCATCCGGTTTCTGAACCCGTGGCTGTCAGCGGGTTTGAGAACTGACGCCGGCAAAATTGAGCGTTGGCTGTCAAACTCGCTGACAGCTGCCGCTCCTGTCATAGATCTATCTATCTATATAACCTCCTCATCAGCGATCTCTGGGAATATGGGGTGCACACAGTTATCCCAGGACCACTTTCTCCTGGTTCTCTTTTTTCACACCAAATGCTGTCCACTGGCCTCCAGGGTGCCATTGTTCTTTCTGGTGGAGAAGAGGATTCAACCTCCCGGGCCTTAGCCTCACAGGGGTGGCTACCAACACATAGTCTCTCAATCCCTTTAGGCTTTCTTTCTCCACAGTACTCACGCTTAGGGTGTCCTTGCTTTATGGCACCACTGACTCTTAGTGAGGACGCTGGACACTCTCTGGTGGGGGTGTTCAACAATAACTTACTGCAATCAAATATCTTGAAGTCCAATTCATAACAAAACTCTCCAATTGGTCTTCTCACAAAAATAAACAGTTCAAGGCTGCAACAGTGCCCCTAAGGTGGCAGGCATTAGGCAAAACCTAACCCTCCAGATGTTAGAAGGTGGGTTCCCAGTGGGGACATGGATCCCCTTATCACTCTTTCTCCCTCTGATGATATACTTGGACTTCTGATGTTAGAAAGTCTCAACAAAATGTTCAAAATCTCTCCTCCTCCTCCTCAGTGGGCCAGGAACTGGAGGCAAAAGAATTTCTCCCAAAAACACAGGAACAAAACTCTCTGCCAAAACACTTCTCTCTTCTTTGTGAGATCACTGCTGTCCCTCCTTAGCTGAGCATCAGGGAATCGCAGCACCTTCTGATCACCCAAGGCAGGGGTGAAAATCCTCCTTAAGCAGGAGCAGGCACCCCAGAAAGCAAAACTCTTAGGAAAAAAAATAAAACAGCTGGTCCACAAACTCCTCTTCCACTCTCCTCAAGACAAGGGGGGAGGGGGTCCCTGGCCGGAGCAGAATCCCTTCCCCTTGATCAGGCTGGAGGAGGGGGGGGGGGGTGTGGGCGCAAAATGGGGAACAGAACACACAACTCCTTCTCTCCGAAACGTCAACTCATAAATCAACCCAAACACCACACTTCTCATGCAGAGCCTGCTTTTAAGGAGCTGGCTGATCAATCCGGGCCCCTGCAGGGAATGGTGTGCAAACTACTGAATCGTAGCCTAGGGCTAAAGCTAGGGACAATTTAGCCAGTGTGGAACCTAAGTCATATATATATATATATATATATATATAAATATATATATATATATATATATATATATATGAGGTCAACATTCAGAAGGGGGGCATCTGGCAAAGTTAGCCGGATAAACTTATACCAGACTATCCGTGGCATACTTGAACCACTGAAAATACCCAACTAAGGCAAAGTTAGCCAACTAACGGGCCGATACAGTAAGTCGCGGGCGATTTAGTATTCAAATGAGGGCCCGTTGTAAAAAGTGGCGCTAGGGACACCAGCACGTCCCTAGCGCCTCCTTTTTGACAGGACAAAATGACATCCTTTCTTGGGAAATGCTCAAGTGGCCCCTATTGCTATTGAGCAGGAAGCTGAATTGATACCGAGTTCCCTATCTCTGCACGTTGAGAGAGACTACAAAAGGCCTACAGCACACTGTACCGCCAGGGGATCTGCTCAACTGCATGTAGTGTCAGTACTGTAAAGGCTTTATTGTTTATGAAAAAAAAAATTCTTTAATTTTTTTCGTTCTGAGTGGATATAGAACAGAGGAAGTAGCATGTAAGACATGAGAGCCGGCTTTGGAATGAATTCCTTCACAAGGAAAGGATTGTTCCAGCTAGTGCCATTGCTGCCGGGGAATGCATCTGCGTGTCAGTGATGTTTGGCTCTTGAGGGAGCGCAGCTGTAGCTGAGTGCACTCAATCAGATGCAAAGTGAAATTTACAAAAAAAAAAAAGTGGTTTGAGGGGTGGGGGGGGGGGGCCGGATGTTGGGGAATATGCTCTGTTGTGCTGCTTGGAAAGGTCAGCGTTCTCCCCCTGCTCGCTGGAGCAGGAATGCTGTGTCTCACTTTAGCACTATAGTGTATGAAATGTCTTCATAAGAGCAGTCTGAAAGTCGGGGTGGGGGATGGGGATATTGTAACTGTGCCAAGTGAGCTGCTAAACGGGGACAGAAAAAGGAGGGACATTTCTCGCCCCATCCAGGAGGCTTTTGTTTATTGGGGAAGTGTGTGTGTGTGTGTGTGTGTGTGTGTGTGTGTCTGGGGATGGGGATGGGGGCAGGGGATTTGCGAAATGGGAGGGAGTTAAAAAAAAAAAACCCACACTTGTTTTGGAGAGGGAGGGGTGGCCCTTTGGAAGGCCATTGTGATGATGAGTTGTAAACATCGAGTTACTGATAGGCCAGAGTGCTCAGTCACTAACCCAAACTACTGCATGAATGGCCCTGCAGGAGCAGCCCCCGTATGATTTACATAACAAAAGAGAGGAGGGGATGGAAGACAAGAAAGAGAGGATACACGAAAAGGGGCTTCAGGACCTCAAGGGTCTGCAGAACCAGAAGAAAAAAAAATGGTGTGGTGTAATCTAAAACTACGGGGCTTAAGAATTATTGGCAGCAAAAAAACCAAGTCTGAGGGGACTGAGATAATGAGCAGAAACGTGACAGCAGGGTTGGCTTCGTGTCACAGCTGACATGGTTTGCTTCAAGGAGTGCACCACGATAATAATTCTTTATTAACCTCCTGTCTGTTCTGCCGTTTTGTTTACTTTTGTGTTTTGTTCTGCAGTCGAGAGAGCAGTCGGATGATGAAACTGAGGAGTCCGTGAAGTTCAAGAGGCTGCACAAGCTGGTGAACTCCACCCGCAGGGTCCGAAAGAAACTGATTCGGGTAGAAGAAATGAAGAAACCCAGCACGGAAGGTAAACGAAACTTACCTGCTTCTTCGGCTTAAAAAAATGTGCCCGAGCATCTGCGCTAAAGATTTGCTTTTCTAGCTGCGGAGAATCCCGTAGGCTAGTACTGCCCGTGAGTCCATGATGCAGCCTGGCCTTTCTACAAGGTAGTTTGGGCATGAGTTACTAAGGGCTTTTCATTCAGGCTCAGAAGGGGAAGAAAAGCCTTAATAAATCACGCCCCTCAGAAGCTATGAAACATTCCCGTGACTTGCAAAAATTAAAAAAAAGGAGTGGGAAAGAGGAGCCCGGCAGAGTTTTGATGAATGTGTGCGTGAGTAAGCTGGCATCACGATTAAAATCAGCATCAGTGAATTGCGTTTAAAAGGAAGGACAGGCTTGTCAGAAGAAGGGATTTCAGTTCACTTGGACATACTGTATATTAAGGATTTGAACTGCTGCTCGGAGATCTGTATCCACTGCTCTCCATGAATGTGAATCTGATGAAATCAGTCAGCGCGTGTCCTGCCGGCCCCTGCTATCCTGGCTAGAATTGCCAAACGGCTCTAGATTTAGTTTTGACACCACCTCTCTTCACTGTCGGTGCTGATGTCCAGGGCTGTGAGGCCTGTGTTTTAAAAGCCAGGGCTAAGGAAATGTTACTTGACCCTTTAGAAATGGAAATGTCCCACAGGTACCAACAACAGCTTTCCCTTGTATTCTGAATGCATCTTGAAACCAACTGGTTTTGAATTATTAGTAGTCTTTTAAATTGGCCAGAAGGGCCGATAGTTTGCTGAAACCAGTGTGATTGTATGTGAATATAAAATGGCATAGGAAGCAGCAGGTCTTCATGCATCCAGTACTTCCCTGTACTTGCAGGCTGGTGGAAAAGTTTCAGAGAGAAACATTCTGCTTTCAATAGAGGGAGTATTAGGTCTCATTCCCCTGCTTGGCAGGGCTGATACAATGTTAAAAATTAAATCAAAAAACCTCAGTCTAGGGCTTACATTTGCTGAGTTTTGTATTTTCCCCTCTGTCCCTTTGTAACCGAGTGAAGAAGGGTCTTAAGGATAAACAGGCCGATTCAGTAAAGTCCGCTGACAGCCACGGGCTCGGAAACCGGACACTGGCAAAATTGAGCGTCCGGTTTTCGACCCGACAGCCGCCGACCGACTTCCAATTTTTTTTTTTAACTTTTTTTTTCTTCGGGACCTCCGACTTAATATTGCCATGATATTAAGTCGGAGGGTGCATAGAAAAGCAGTTTTTACTGCTTTTCTGTGCACTTTCCCGGTGCCGGAAGAAATTAGCGCCTACCTTTGGGTAGGCGCTAATTTCTGAAAGTAAAATGTGCGGCTTGGCTGCACATTTTACTTTCTGAATCACGCACGAATACCTAATAGGGCCATCAACATGCATTTGCACGTTGAGGGCGCTATTAGGTTCGGCGGGTTGGATGCGCGTTTTCCGCCCCTTACTGAATAAGGGGTAAGGAAAAAGCGCGTCCAAGGACAGGTTAACAGTGCGCTCCATCGGAGCGCACTGTATATCGGCCTGAAAGAGAGAGAGAGGCAGGTGGAGGAGGAAGGAGTGAGCGGGCAAGGGCTTTGCTTTTGGAAGAGGAAAAATTGAACAACCACAGTATTAGTATCACATTTCCAATTCCTGCAGATCCCAGACCCGCGCATTGCTGGGTTGGGGACCTGCAGATTCTGTGCGTGGCAGGACAGACCTGTAGCGCTCTGAAGGGGGATCGCGTTCCTAAAAGAAATGATGCACTTCAGAAAGTTTTGTGTTCCGAAAAGAAAATAGTCTACTGAAGAAAAATCAAAGTTTGGCTGATACGCAAAAAAAAAAAAACACAGTCCAGGCTGCCAAATCACAGCAGGAAAACGTGTTTTTTTTTAATTCCAAAACTCACCATAAGGGAGATCAGTACCTTGTGCAGCTTAAGTGTTACTCAGAACACTGGAATCTATTGGTATTCTCCCTAAAGGCCCCTGGCTCTTTCCAAGAGAATGAAGGGCAGGCTTTACCAGCAAAAATTCTCCCCCCTGTTGTCTAAGGGTTGGATTCTCCTTTGTAACCTATAGGAGAGAATACTCATCTCCTGTGGTACCAATGGAGCCCAGACTGAGCACGACCCTTTAGCTGTGTCTATGCAGCTCCTTCATATCTTATTCCCCAAATCCAAGAACTCTCCAGAACTTGCTCCCCCCCTTCCCCCCCCCCCCCCAATAACCTACTGAACTACGGGGATGGGCCCTGCTGTCACTCCTACGTGACGACTACTCCCCCTGAACCTCCCATCTCTGGAACATTCCTTGTTATCTTCTAACCCTCCCTATGCCCCTGATTGGCAAAATTAGATGCCATTCCAGCCAGGGGAGATAGTTTTCAAAGGAGTTACACGTGTAAATGTAACGTCCTATCATTTCAGTTTTCAAAAGTGCATTGACACATGTTAAACCCAGTTTTAAACGTATAAATCCTTTCGAAAATTACCCCCTATGATTGTAGGTAGCTTAGATGTTAAGATGTAGAACTTCTATGTCTAGTTAATAATATAGAAAAGATAATGTCCAGCAGAATAGAACTCTGTGTACATATCTGACAGGATTGCTAGATAGGCCAGATTCTTCCCTTGACATGGATGAGATTTTTGCTGCTGCTATTCATAAAATAAGATCAAATGAGAAGACAGATTAGTCTTTAACTAAATGTGGCTGTAACTATAAGGCAAGACACTTGATGAATGCTTTTCTTCTCCTGCAGGAATGGACGAGCACACTGTTGACAGCCCACCTATAGCAGATGACAAATCTGCACTTTACTCTGGAGTTCACAAGAAGACCTTTTACTTTGATGATTCTTCTGAGAAGCAGCTGGGAGAGGATCCAGACTCACTCACCGTGTCCCCTTCGTCTACTAGCCTGGACACCTGGAATGCCAACAGGAAGCTGATTAAGACTTTCAGCAAATCCGACAACCGGGGCCTTATCAAGCCTCCGAAGAAGATGGGATTATTTTTCTCTAACCCAGAAGAGGAGAGGACTCAGAAGGTTTCTCGCTCTTTGACTGATGGGGAGATGAAGAAAGGCCTGAGCTCAATGAGCCATGGGGTAAGTACAGAGCGCATTTGTTTTTATGGCAGCAACAAACACAAGCACCACCATCTCCTGGTCTCCTTGGAAGAGCTCCAAAGCATCCGAAAGCAGATCAGATTGAAAAAAATAGATTCTAACTACTCCTGTTCCAGAGCTTTTCTTTGCCAGCGCCCTACCAGGAAAGGAGGGCCAACCAGCGACCATCAACCGTTTCCACAGAAAGCCAAAGGCGGAGGCTGCGGCTTCCCCAGCAAAAGGATCCGGGGCCGCACGTCCATCAGTGACTTCAACATCACTTATGTGGTGGAGCGCAGCCTCTGCAGTCACCTGAACCTGTCGCAACTGGTGCGCCCGGTCGCTGATAGGACCCTGACCAAGGCCGAGAAACAGGATCTGAGGCAGTGCCTGCTGGAGGAGGAGGAGCAGACCGAAAGGAAGTGGGCTGCCACGGTGGATCGCTGCACAAAAAGGGTTTTCTTAAGAATTCACCAGAAATCCGTGAGTCACGGAGCCTTCCGAAAAGTGGCCTTTCATTTCCCACAAGGTTGCAGTCAAAGATTATTACTTCATTCCGGTCCCTCCCGTTAAGGATTTCATTTCTTTTTGTGCCTTTCTTTTCCTCCCAACCTCATTTGCCAAGAGATGATGTTTAGTATTCTCTTAAATATAAAACTGGATATGGGGTGTAGGCTTTTTTTTATTCCCCTGTGAAAGTACTGATAAGATTATTTCATTTTTCTTGGCACTTTATCATCAAGTCCTTTGCTGCTTTGTATAAAGATTAATTCATCAGGAAAACGTTTTTATTTTTCCTTTCAGCCTAAAAAAACCCAACATGTTTTAGCCTAAGATCGTTGAGTGTTTAAGGATCATATTAAAACATTCAATATCAGAATATGGGCAGGTGTGACTCATCCATTTTTTTTTATCTCTTAAATACCTAAGTGAGTTACTAAATCACACACACATAATAATCTACAAACAAAAGCAACAATAAAGCTGAAATCTGCCCACGAACCAAGTCTTAGATTGCATCAAAGTTCAGTTTCCTTAGCTGAATACCTGTTTGAATAAACATGTTTTTAACATTGATTTAAATATTTTCGAGCAGTCCATCAGGCGGAAAGTTTCTGGGACAGAATTCCAGATGGTAGGAGCAGTGACCAAGAAAGACGATTCTCGTGGGTCAGCTGGTTGAGCTTGTCTCACAGAGCTGACGTCATGGAGGCTTCTCTGAAAAGACCGTAATAATAATCGCATTGGGTTATAGACTTGTAATAGGGCATTAGCCCAAGGTAGAGAATCGAGTCTAAGTAGTTTGTGGACTGACATTGTGATTTTAAATATTACACAATGGTGAGCCAATGAAGGTCGGCCAATACAGGAGTAATAAGATCACTCCTGCTTTTTCCCAATATTAAGCGGCCCGCTGAGTTCTGCAGAAGCTGCTTTGCCCTGATAGTGGTTCCTGGAAAGCCTGCATAAATAGCACTGCAGTAATCCAGAAGCAGTATAACAGAAGCCTGGACCACTGTTCTGAAGTCAATGGCTTCCAGCAGTGGTTTCATTCCACGCAGAACACTTAGCTTAAAAAAAATATCCCGACTTGCTAAGAGAAGCAATCTGATAGCGAAAGGACATCGGATTGCTTCACAGTGATGTTAGGCGACCTTTGTTTTTATAACATGAGGTTTAGCAAATCTGACATTCTCAAGAATAATTACACTTCATTTTCTCAAGGTCACTTAACAGTATTTAAGGGTGGCAATGGGGTTAGCCTGGTTTTCTCGGTATCGGGGCACAGGCTGTCCATAACAATAATCGTAATTTGTGTTTTTATAGCACCTTTTATCCCATCTAGATCCCCACACACACACACCTGCATGCTCTAATTCAACATTTCAGGTACATAAGCTCAGCCACCACTGTGGAGAGCGCACGCACACAGCCATCACTGTGATGGAGACTAGAGGCTGACGCCTGATCCTTGTGGACATTTTTGAAGAGAGAAAGAAAAATGTTGTGATTAGTATTATTATTACCCAAGTACAGCAGCGTAAACTGAGACCCAGCGAGATAAAAGGGGCATTTATTAAAGCGGGTTCCTCACTGGTGGAATTGTTCCAGTTTTGTAGCGTTATTCCCACTGATAAATCTCTCAGTCTTTTTGTCCCAGTGTGAAAACTGGGACAAAGCTTTGCTGGATCCCTAAGACTCCAGAAGTGAGATGTGGCCTTGTTTTACACCGAGTCAGTCGCAGGGCAGAATCCAAGCTCAAAAGGTTTCGGGAAGCCCTCCTGCCACATAATTCATTGCTCTAGCAACTAGTCTGCACGACCTCCCCCGCATTACTTAACACATGTAAATGAAGTTATTTGGGTTGGTTCAAACACGGCTATCACTTCAATAGATTTTTCCTGGTTCGTGTGTGTGCGCCAAGGACACAGACTGTAAGAAACTATTTTTTTTTCCTTTTAATGAAGCGCTCACATGTTTTCACGTGCCCTGCCAGCTCCGGCCTGCTATGTTTTGCTTTTTTTTTTTTTTTTTCCCAACTCCATATCGATTCTGAAGCTGTGCTTGGACAGCCAAACAATAACCCTCTTTCCCCTATCTCTGAATAAGACACCAACTGAGGAACAAGACGTGCTCTTCCTGGCTGGTGTTTTCTTATAGCCAGGAGAGCATTTTTCACACCTAGTAAAGCCCTAAGTGAGCCCATTGTCAAATGCCATCATGAAATTACATGAGAAAATTAACAATGGGAGTGTGGGGAGTGGATAGCCTCATGTGAGACTTCCAGACTGGTTCATTTCTGTTACAAAGTTCCCTGTTTAACACTGCAGAAAGCTGCCATTCTCCCCAACCTTGGAAAGAATATCCGACCGGAAGGAAGTAGTATTTCTTGGCTGCTGCAATCTCTGGGAAATGGCAATGCCCGTGCATTCAGTGGACGTGGTCATTCTGTCTCACCTCACCGTTTCGTTCACCTTTTTGTTTTTTGGGGACATTTTTTTTTTCCATTCTGGTGACCAAAGCATGCATGGAATGTTTAAGCCCTGGCAGGTTTTTTTTTTCTTTATTGACAGCATTAATGTGCATTTTGACTGCATGACCATTCCATTGGATAGTATGTTTTCCTTATTTATAGGTCTTTGTAGAGGGTAGGAAAGTAAGAAAGAGGGAGTGATCACGATATAATTAGATAACAGGGAATTGGCTACCAGGTAGATAAAAAAAAAAATCAGAGGCTCTAGATGTAGAAGACATTTCCATTAGTGTGTGCATAAGTCAGTAGATAGAATTTAGAAAAATAAGATCCTGCAGGTTTCTTGTACTTAAAGGCAAGATGTATTGCAGAGGATGAGAAATCCTACCGAAATTTTTTTTCAGTAGCAGAAACAAAATATTATTCATCTTAACAACCAAAATGCACCTGTAGAGGTTAATTTTCAAAGCTTGTGCTTAAAACTAAGCCAGTTTTATGCATATAAATGGTTGTACTAAAATAACCCGGGGATGTGTGCACGTAAAAGTATCAACGTAATTTGTGCACACCCGAGAGAGGCGTTCCAGCGGGCGGAGTTGTGGTGGAGTCAGCACTTCTGCGTACAGTTTTTTAATTTTAAAAAGTGTGAGTGTAAATTACCCTGCCCGAGTTACGCTCTGCTTGGAGCACGTACAACTTTGAACAAGGTCATTCATGTGCATACTCTGCCGATGCCCTGCGATTTTTTGCAAAGCGAATTTATGGACAAAAGTTTTGATTTAAAAATCCTCAGTAAAGTCTGGGTGCACTCTGCCCACACTGGAGCCGATGCAAAAAAAAAGAACGCTGAAAGCAAGCGCTGAGTATCCAGCGCCCGCTTTCCTAGCACATCCCCAGGCGAGGTGCCTGGGGGTGCCATGCAATATTTCAATTAGGGGTCGCGTTGTCAAGGAGGCGCTAGGATCGATTGCGCGCCCCTAGCGCCTCCTTGACAGTGGGAGCCTGCGAGCGGTTGGCTGTCAGCAGCCGTCTGCTGGTTAGGAAAACAGATGCTGAATTTATTGGCGTCCGTTTTCCTAATTTGCGCAGCCATGGGTTTGGGAAACGGATGCTTGTTAATTGAGCATCCATTTCCCGAACATGACTGCCGGCATTTTTTTTTTTTTTTTTTTTTTTAAATCTCTTGTTCCTTCTACTTAATATCTCAATGATATTAAGTAGGAGGATGTACAGAAAAACAGTATTTTCTGCTTTTCTGTCCAACTTTTGGGAGTGCTCAGAGCAGGCAATTTCTGAGCGCAAAATTGTGCGTTTTGGACGCCCTTTTTTTTTATGCATTTCGGGTGAGTAACTAATAGCATCAACATGCATTTGCATGTGATGAGCACTATTAGTTTCAACGCGTGTTGTGGAGGTGCTAATCCCCTTATTGCATAAGTTGATTAGGTTGCACCTACATAACCTGCGTCCAACTGCGGGTTAAACAGTGTGCTCGGCTGAGCGCACTGTATTGCATCGGCCCCACTGACTTTACTTCTGTGCAGGGAGTTATAAAATCACCCTCCCTATATGGATTATCTTTTCTTTTTATTGAGAGGGGCTGGTTCATAGATAGTTAAAAGCAATATCTGATTAACATCTTTATCAGCTGCCAAATACAGCGACCCCCCTCTGAGATGTTAGTATAACCACAGGCATTCTATAGAAGAAGGAAAGTGGATTATATTTCACAAATTAAGGCCTGGATTCATCATTCTTTTGCAGAATGATGAATCCTGCGAAAACGGGGGGCGAAGGGGGGGGGCGGGCCTGCGAAAGCCCGCAGTCTTCGCACCACGGCGGTGCACCAGCTGCCGGCTTTCGCGCCGAATAGCACCACCGTGAAAGGTGGTGCTATTCGGCGCGCTACTGCCGACATAACGTTACTAACCTTATTGCCGACAGCAAAGACACCGCCGACTTTGCCCCGCCCCGTCTCCTCCCCTCCCCGCCCCGACTCTTCCCCCCTCCCTAATTTGCATGATATCACATGCAAAAAGGCCCTTTTCGCATGCAATAGAGGCTTCTCGCGTGCGATAAGCCTTTAGAAAATAACCCCGTAAGAGAGAAAAGTCCCCACAAATCCCTGATGGCATGCATTCAAAACTGCTGACTCAGCAAAAGGAAAACAAAATATATATTTATTTTTTTTATTTACGAAATTATTTTGTTCACTCATTTTCTCTGGCCTCCCCCACTCTCTTCTCTTTTTCTGAAGTCACAGTGGCGGAAACTGCTCATCTTCTCTCCCCCTCCAAACTCACTACTTTTTCTCTGGACCCCCATTCCTACCCAGCTCCTTGGTTCCAACTCCACTGCAGTCATCCCTTTCATTTATCACATCCTCAGTCTATCACTTTCCACTTCTACAGCTCCTGCTGCCTTCAAACATGCTGCAGTCACACCAAAAAATCCTCACTAGATCCTTCTTGTCCGTCAACTATTGCCGCATTTCATTCCTTTTGCTGCCAAACTACATGAATATGCTGTTTACCACCACTGTCTTGACTTTCTTTCATCTCACACCATTCTTGATACACTCCAGTCTGGGTTTCACCCTCTAAATTCCACCGAAACAGCCCTTGCTAAAGTCTCCAGTGACTGTTTATGGCGAAATACAAAGGCTTTTACTTAGTTCTTATCCTTCTTGGCATATCTGCTACTATTGACACTGTTGATCACCACCTACTCCTTGATACTCATTTGGATTTTAGGAATCTATCCTGTCTTGGTTCCCTTCTTACCTCTCCCATCGCACTTCTAGGGTTCCCTCTGGCAGATTTTCCTCTACTGCTATTCCACTATCAATTGGTATGCCTCAGGGTCCTATCCTGGGCCCTCTTCTCACTATCTATACTAATTTCCTTGGTCTCCGATTTCCTCTTATGGCTTTCATTACCATCTTTATGCTGATAATTCCCAGATTTACCTTTCTGCACTAGAAAGTTCATCAAGACTTCAGTCCCAGAGTCTAGCCTGCTTGTCTGACATTGCTGCTTGGATGTCCCTCCTTCATCGTAAAACTCAATATGGCCAAGGCAGAGCTCTTTATCGTTCCCACCAAGCCCTCTTCCTCTCTTCCTCCTTTCTTTGTTTATGCGAATAACACAATCCCTTCAGCCCATAAACGTGGAGTCATCTTTCACTCCTTTCTCTTCTTCTCTACACATATCCAAAACACTGCTAAAATGTATTGTTTCTCTATAGCATCCCTAAAATCCACCCCTTTCTTTCTGAACACACTACGAGAATCCATAATCACTCTCTCATCACTTCCCGCTTAGAATGTCGCAACCTGTTCCTCCCAGTGAGCCAACTCTCTCCATTGCAATCCACACAAAATTCAGCTGTGCAACTTATCTTTCACCAAAGTCGCTACACCCCTGTAATCCCTCTTCTCAAATCACTGCATTGTCTCCTTGTTCGTTCCCACATACAATTCAAGCTCCTCTTGCTCACCTACAAGCACCTCAGAGCCTCTCCTCTTATCTCTCTCTACTCCCCTCCTCGTGCACTCCGCTCATCAGGCAAGTCATTCCTATCTGTGCCCTTCTCCTCTTGCGCCAGTTTCCGACTTCTTGCTTTCCACTTGGCTGCACCATATGCTTGGAATACACTTCCTGATCTGCTGTGGCAAGTTTCCTCCCGTGCCTTATTTAAATCCCATCTAAAAATCCACCTTTTTGAGGCTGCTTTTAAATCTTGATCCCTGATTGTCCTGCTTATTGTGTTAAGAAATGGAATTCCCCAAGTCCGTTTTGCCTTGTATGTTTGACTTTATTAGGTTGTAAGCTTTACCGAGAAGGGACTGCCTCTTATGTGTTTTTGTACAGTGCTGGGTACATCCAGTAGCGCTATAGAAGTGTTGAGTAAGAGTAATTCTTCCTTAGTGGAAGAATTTAAAATTAATGCTGATGTTATGCAGTTGATTTTTCCAGTCAGTGCCCCCATAGCTATGGTGTGTGAGACTATAGAAAATTGCATTTCTTCCGTGAAGCAGTGGCTCAAGCAACATGGCTTAACACTTGATCTCAGCAAAACCGAAGCCTTGTGGCCGAGTAGACTGCCTCCTCTTTCTAACCCATGTGTTCACCTTTGTTATTCGGGATATGGGCTTTTTATTAAATTTCTGCCTTGGGGTCTTAAGCCATAGCTTCGAGCTATGGTTAAGTCAGCAATTTACAAGCTTGGCTCTCCATCCCTTAAAATATCTTCTACCTGTCTCTGATTTCAGAATAGTGGTGCACACATTTATTTTGGTTCTTTACGTGCAGGGCTGCCAAAATACGTGATTGGAGCACTTCACTGATTACAAAATGCAGCCATCCATTTAATCACCTCCTGCTCTCTTACAAGACGATGCAATATCATGCGCATACAAAAGTGCATCCGAAATGGACAGACTTTTTTTAAACATGCACACATCCACCTCTCCTGGGCGCTCGATGCAATATGCAAATGAGCTGCTGCACTAAGAAGGTTGTGCAGTGGATAATATGTGCATCCCTAGCGCTCTGCATCGGGTGCCCAGGAGAAGTGGCTGTGCATTCACAACAGCCTGGCTTGAGCTGTCTCCCTACCTCCCGGCAGGGCTTTTCCGGATTGGACAGCCTTCTGAAAAGGGATTGGTCCTTTCACTGACATGTGACAGTGAATGGACCAATCAGCAGTAAATGAAGCAGTAAATACATTAATATTGCCTTCTGTGTGCAGGTTACCAAAATGGAAGCTCAATTTATGAGCATCTGTTTTATCTCAAAGCAGCTAATTTACTGGCACAATACACACACACATTATACACGGCCCCGAGCATGTATATTGTGCACCCCGAAATTTTTTTTTTTTTTTTAATGTCAAGACTGTTTTTTTGCATGGTGCTGCTTTCTGTGGTTCTTTCTACATAATAAGCAGGGTTTTTTTGTTTTTAAGTTAAGCCCTTGCTGCGCGAGAAGACATTCCGCGTGCTTCGGGGAGGCGCAAAATTTAACGGGTCAAAAAGTGCGCTTCGGGTGCACGGGGATTTTTTGCATTGCAGGGTAATAGCTAATAGCCCCATCTACATGGAATTTACATGTGATGAACACTGTTAGCTACGTGCGAATTTGGACACATGTTTTGGATGCGCCGATCCCCTTTTTGCATCGGGGGTTATGGATGCACGGCCAAAACATGCATCCAAGCACTCGTTAACCTGTACGCTAGGCTCAGCGCATGATATTGCATCGGCCTGCAAGAGAGCATATCTCCCCTGCACTCTGCCAACTCCACTGGTTTCCAGTTAAGCACAGGATCCAGTTCAAGCTGATGACTCAAGTCTATAAAGCCCTTTATGCTAACGGTCCAGCCTTCTTATCCAACAAGCTGATGATCTATGATCTGTAGATAAAGGCCTACTTATTGTCCCCACTGTCAAAACCTGTTGCCTCCAGATAGTTCGTGCCAGGGTTTTTGCAGTCACTGGTCCCACTCTGTGGAACGAATTATCCATGGAGCTAAGAAATTCTGTTGACTATAAATCCTTCAGAAAGCAGCTGAAAGTGTATTTCTTTCGTTTAGCTTTTTCCTGAGGTTTTAGGTTTTATTCTCTTTTCAGGTGGACGTGTATTTTGCTTTATATTATGGGGCGGATTTTAAAAGGAGCGCGAATAGCCTACTTTTGTTTGCGCTCCAGGCGCAAACAAAAGTACGCTGGATTTTAGTAGATACGCGCGGAGCCGCGCGTATCTGCTAAAAACCTGGATCGGCGCGCGCAAGGCTATGGATTTTGTATAGCCGGTGCGCGCCGAGCCGCGCAGCCTACCCCATTCCCTCCAAGGCCACTCCGAAATCGGAGCGGCCTCGGAAGGAACTTTCCTTTGCCCTCCCCTCACCTTCCCCTCCCTTCCCCTACCTAACCCACCCGCCCGGCCCTGTCTAAACCCCCCCCTTACCTTTGTCGGGGGATTTACGCCTCCCAGAGGGAGGCGTAAATCCCCGCGCGTCAGCGGGCCTCCTGCGCGCCGGGACGCAACCTGGGGGCGGGTCCGGAGGGCGCGGCCACGCCCCCGGGCCCGCCCCCGGAACGCTCCCGACACGCCCCGAAAACGCCACGCGGTTCGGGCCCGCCCCCGACACGCCCCCCGACACGCCCCCTCCGAAAACCCTGGGACTTACGCGAGTCCCGGGGCTCTGCGCGCGCCGGTAGGCCTATGTAAAATAGGCCTACCGGCGCGCAGGGCCCTGCTCGCGTAAATCCGCCCGGTTTTGGGCGGATTTACGCGAGCAGGGCTCTGAAAATCCGCCCCTATGTATATATTGTTATGATGCTTTTGAAACACGATTTTATATTTTCTGTTTTATTGTTAACAGCTTAGCACAGTTTTTCCGTTGTAGGCAGTATAAACAAAACAAATCCTGTAAATAAATAAATAAATAGTAGTAGTAAAGGAAGGCAGCGGAGTCTTGGATGGAGGACACTGAGAGATAGTGATTGAAGCTGGGAGCACATTGAAGGAGCGTGAATGAGTCTGGGTTGACAGTGGAGGGAGAATGGATGAGGGTGGGTGGGGGGAGGCAGAGGGGTAGCACGGAAGAAAGGAATTGAAGAGGGACAGGAAGGCGGGGAGGAACTAAAAGGAAAATATGGCAAATCAGAGGCAGGAATTGAAAGGGCTTAAGAAAGATTCTATTGGGTGCCAGAGAGGGTGGAGAGATGGGGAGGGGTAAGAAAAGTAAGCAAAAGGTCAGGATTGAGAGAAAGTAAGGGGGAGGGTTATGGAGTTTAAATGTTGTGAGGTGAAGATGAGACAGATGAGATGGGGGGATGTGAAAGAGTGTTGGACAGCAGAAAGATAAGAGAAAGGAGGAAAATGAGAAGTGAGATATGAGAGAAAAATAGAAGAAGTGGAAGGGGAGGGAGAAGTGGAGAAAGAAGAAGACACAAAGCTAAAATGGAAAGAAAACCAGGAAAAGTATTCAGAAGGCAGACAAGAAAGATTGTGAAATATGATGAAAGCAAGTCCTCAAAAAAGAAAAACATTTTCAGTAGTTACTGGAATATGTATCACTTTGTGATATTAAACTATTATATTTTCTGTATACTTTTTTTCATTATTTCAAACATATATGTAGTAACTGCAAGGCCAGTGCAAGAGCATTTGGTGCCCTAGGCAAACCTTCGTTCATGTACCGCACACCTCCAACTTACCCTCCCGCACAGCGCTCCCTCCTATCCATGGCAGTGGCTCCCGCACATTCCCTCCTATCCATGGCAGTGGCTCCCGCACAGCGCTCCCTCCTATCCATGGCAGTGGCTCCCGCACAGCACTCCCTCCTATCCATGGCAGTGGCTCCCGCACAGCGCACCCTCCTATCCATGGCAGTGGCTCCCGCACAGCGCTCCCTCCTATCCATGGCAGTGGCTCCCGCACAGCGTACCCTCCTATCCATGGCAGTGGCTCCCGCACAGCGCTCCCTCCTATCCATGGCAGTGGCTCCCGCACAGCGCACCCTCCTATCCATGGCAGTGGCTCCCGCACAGCGCTCCCTCCTATCCATGGCAGTGGCTCCCGCACAGCGCTCCCTCCTATCCATGGCAGTGGCTCCAGCACAGCGCTCCTTTCTTTGGTGGCTCTGGCACTGATCCCCTTTGGGCCTCTTGCTGGCAGGATTTTGCCGCCCCCACCCCCAAACTTTTGTCACTCTAGGTGAGTGCTTAGTTTGTCTAAGGGAAGCACCGGCCCTTAAGTAACTAAAAAGCTTCTTACTCTAAAATTTAAATGAGACAGCTTTGATGCTTTTGTTTCCCTGGCAGCAAGAAAATCTTACTGGATCCCAGTTTATTTGGGATCTGGGGTCCCTGTGGGCCCGCTGGCACCCTCCCCCTCCCGCCCGTTGATGGGAGAGGTGCAATATAGAAAGCAGAAAAAAGCAGATTTGTGCTGGAGGTGCTGCCAGCAAAGGGGCCGATGTATAAAGCTTTTTACTCCTGTTTTATTGTGGGTTTTTCGGCATTAACATAACTCCGGTATGTAATATGGGTTTTAGCACCAAAAGCCATGCCATAAACAAGAGTAAAAAGCTGCAATAGGATTGGCACATATCCATGTAAACTGCAGAATAATGAGCTTACTAGCTTTACCCTGCAGTGCAAGAAGGCACACTAAAAAAAACCAGATATCAAGGCATGGCTTGTTTTACAGCAAAATTTAACTCTTGGATCGGAGTAGGATGGGCTGAGTGGCAAACCCCCCCCCCCCTCCCTGGCCAAGGTTAGCCCTCCCCTGAGTTGTACTGTGGGCCAGAGAGGGGGGTCTGAGTTGCGAACCCTCTCCCTCCCACCCAGGCAAGTTATAAAAAGAAAAAAAAATCAAAGCAATGGCCTGGGCACCTAAATTTCCTCATGATCACCCCAACCTCAGCTGAAGGAAAAAGAATACCCTTATTTCCTTCCACTGGGCAGCCCAGTACAGAACATAAGAATATACGATTTGCCATACTGGGTCAGACCAAGGGTCCATCAAGCCCAGCATCCTGTTTCCAACTGTGGCCAAGCCAGGTCACAAGTACCCGGCAGGATCCCAAAAGGTTGATTTCATGCTGTGTATCCCAGGAATAAGCAGTGGATTTTCCCCCACGTCCACCTTAATAGTCAATGGACTTTCCTTCCAGGAACTTGTCCAAACCTTTTTCCAACCTAGCTAAACTAACACAGTTCACTTTGTCCTTTGGCAACAAATTCCAGAGTTTAATTTGCATGGGAGTAAAAAATAATATTTTCCCAGCTGTATCAACCTTAATATTAAAGTATTCACTTCACTGGCTGGCCACCGATTGGTTCTTTCAGTGACAATGGTAGGGCCAATCCCCATTCAAAACGCAAGGATTGGTCCTTTCACTGTCGGTAAAAGGACCAATCGGTGGCCAACCAGTGAAGTGACTAAATGAATATGAATACTGATACAGAGCTGTACTGAGCTGCCCGGAGGGAGGAAGTAAAGCTCTTTTCCTCCTGTAGCTGGGCTTGGGGGGATCAGGAGGGAATTTTGGTGCCCTGGCTGCTACTTTTTTTTTTTTTTTAACTTGCTTGGATGGGTGGGAGTGGAGGTCACAGCTTATCCCACCCTCCGGTGAACAGCAAGGATAACAGCAGCGGAAGCAGCTTCAGTTAAGGGACTGCTGGATTCTTTTCTGGATTTGGAGTTTTATGGATATGCAAATGGTCCGTGAATAAAAAATAATAAAACTTGGGGTTTTGTTTTTTTTTTAACTAATGAGGCATTTGTATGCCGTCAGGTTGTGTGTTCTTACCATGGGCGCAGTGTAAAATGTGTGCTAAACTTTACCTCCAAGTGTAGAAGGAAGCCATAAAGAGTCAAGAAGAACTGCAGCCAGTGGGGAATGGGGAAGGGAAGGGGGAGTTTCTCTGGGCAGAGCGGAGATGGTGGGGCAAAGGAGGAAAGAGAGAGGGGGGGGGTTGACATTGGAGAGAGAGGAGTTATTCAGGCTCTCTCGGTGATTTGGACCGTTCTGTGTGGCCCCTTTTTAATAACAAGTTTCTGTGGAGGGACTCCGGCAGCGCTGATGCACGGCAGTGGACGAGGAGCAGAAGCAAGGGCCGCTGCCCTGTACTGTGCTCCCAGCATGGGTTTCAGCTTTCTTTCTGAAACTGACAATCTGTAGCCCATTCGGAATTTGGCAGAAAGGCTATTTTGATCTAAGTTAGGTATCTGACCTAAAATTAGACCAGAGGGACCCCAAACTGTTTCAAGGGCAGGGCTGCGTGCGATATTTCATACCACTGACAGGGCAGGGGGCGATGTCCCCAGGGAGGTTTGATGGGCACTGGGAGAAGGGTCTCCCCTGGGTGTCTGGCCATTTCACTGAATTGTAGTGCTGTGGAAGGGGGAAGGCAGCGTTCCCACACAGGTGTGGCAAATAGGGTGTGAGTAAAAATATTTCTAGAAAGCTGACGACCTTGTCAGACCCCCGGGAGCCCTACTATCTGCCCCCCCTCTTCCTCAGGATCTACTTCTGTCCCTTGAGGGAATAGGGGGAGTGGGTGAATGCCAGGATGGTGTGTTTGTAGCACGCTCTCTCCCACTCACATCCCCCACTCACATCCCCCACCTACATCCCCGATTCACATCCCCCACTCTTGCTTTCTACTTCCCTCCCTTTTCTCATTGCTGTCCCCCACTCCATCTCATTCCCATCTCATAATGTACCCTTCCCTCCCTCACTTTTCCTCCTCCCTTCCCTCACTCACTTTTCCTCCTCCCTTCCCTCACTCACGCTTCCTTTCCTTCCTCTCATCTCTACCCCTCCTAATATCCTCTTTCCTTCTCTCACTCATTCTGTCTTCCCTTCCTTCACTTCTATCTCCCCTCCTTATTCCCTCCCCTCCTTTCACTCTCCCCCTCACCCCTCTTTCACTCACCTCCCTACCATATGCTTGAGGGGCCTGGCCTTCCCGCCAGGTTGCTCACTTCTGAGGTGTGAGACCGGCGATCCTCCTTCCGCTGGCAGGGCCTGGCCTCCCCACCAGCGGCTAAGAACATAGGAACATACATTTTTCCATGCTGGGTCAGACCCAAAGGCCCATCAAGCCCAGCACCCTGTTTCCTTCAGTGCCCAATGCAGGTCACAAGAACCTGGCAGGCATCCTAAGATCAATATATTCCATTGTGCTTATCACAGGGACAAGCAGTGGATTTCCCCCAAGTCCACTGTAATAATGGTGTATGGACTTTTTTTTTCCCAGGAACTTGTCCAAAACATTTTTTAAACCCAGTTACACTAATAGCTTTTACCACATCTTCCGGAAATGAATTCCAGAGCTTAATTATGTATTGAGTAAAAAAAAATATTTTATCCCATTTGTCTTAAATGTATCATCACCTAGTAACTTTTCAATGCATTTCTCCTAGATTTTGTCTTCTCTAGGGTGAGCCCAGTGAGCCTTCATATTTTACCGGCAAACATAAAAAAAAAGTTCCTCCATAGGCTGGATCCAGCCACATGTAAAAAAAGCTGCGCAGGCCAGAAGAAAAAGCACTGAGGGTTTGGTCCAGCCTGCCAAGCTGTAGTTTAGGGACCCGTAATGGAAATTTTTATTTTGTTATACCGATTTTCACCAAAATTTCAAAACGGTGTACAATAAGACTTTAAATATAGTTGAAGACTATGAGAACCTTTTCAAGTTTGAAAAGCCATCTTATTGCGTTTAAAAGCCATTTTTTCCCTGTTGCATAATAATATAAATTTCACATAACAAGCAATGAAAGGTTTTGTTGTCAAATCCATTACTTTTTTCAAACTTTTTCAAACTACACCTACTCTAGTCCCCTGAATCTGTGTGAGTGGCCACGTCACAAATGACCTCATATGAAATAGGATCGGATTCTTTCATTATGATGTCATTGTGACATCGTAGCTTATATCTGCCAACCAATTGGGTCATTTGTGACACTTGCAAATATGGCTGTTCTCTGAGATCCAGGGGAATTACAGGGGTGCAGCTTTAAAAAGATTTCAGACACAATGGCGTAACAGTAACATTGTTAATTTGTATAATCTGTGAATATTTGTGAAGTGGGCTTCTGAAAAATTGCTTGTCACACAGATGGTACAGTTTTTATGGTTTGTTTTTTTTCAATCTTTCAAATGAAGCTGAACTTTTGAAACATAATTTGTCATTCAGCTTCTTACCATAAAGATGTGACTTAGCCTTCATAGATCCTCCTTCCCTGTGTCTCATTTGGAAGAAGAGTGTCACCCTACTGACTAATTCATTCTGACAGTTTTTGTAGGCAGGAAGAGTCTGAGGAGCCACATTAGTGGTTGGACAAGTCTGAGAGGCAATGAGTCAGTCCCCACCCCTCCCAGTGGACTAATCTTGCAACAGCCAATGTAGCCAGGTTTCTCTCATGTTAAAAAAAACAAAACAAAAAACACCTCAAAGCTGCCTCATACCACCGAGGAGATAACCATGGGTGCCTGAACCTGCGGACAGATTTTCTAGGCTGAATACATTTCAGACTGGCAGGGTGTCTCTTGGGAATATTATCCGCATTGGAAGGGTCTCCTCTCGTAGATTCTGATGCCATCTTTGACCAGCTACGGAGGGGGACGAGGCTGCCAGAAAGCTGTAGGATTCAGCGTACAGATCAAGTGCAGCGTTTTCTCAGACCAAAGGTTCTTGAGCGTCTGGACTAGAGACCCAGTGAGGAGTAGCATCTCTGTGATGGGCCATCTGGTTCTGATTCCTCTCCCAGCATGAATCACTATGGTGGGACATGACCTTCTCATTCCTCATCGTTCTGTTTTTCCTGTTCCCATCTCATGTGTGCACACATGGTCTTGTTTTCAGCGCTGTAGCCCCAGTGAGAGAAGATGCTTATTTGTTTTGTTTTTTAAAATTTCTCTAGCCCTCTTTTTTTTTTTTCCCAACCAACTCTTTCTCTTTTCTGCAGAGAACCTGCAGTTTTGGTGGATTTGACTTAACCAATCGTTCTCTGCACATTGGAAGCAACAATTCTGACCTGATGGTGAGTACAGAGGGAAGAAAGGGCATGGTTGATTTTACACTGAAAACAAATCCGTGCGAGGCAGAATGACACAATCTGTGCCATTTGTGAGTGGGGATGTGTCTTCTCTTGTCTACGGCTCCAGTGCTATACCTGTGCAACCTGCATAACCCGCTTTAAATGCTGATAGCACGTGTCACCGTCATGGCAGAACATGGCATTGTGTCAAGCGCATCCACCGATTACATAAGCACTGAGTCTGACCTGCCCTGCTGTGTCCTAAGTAGGTTACTTTAGATGGGAATTAGTCCATAAGCTGTTTTTTTCCCCTGTTAGTGCTAATTATCTTTTAACCAAGCCAAATTATAGTGCGTCTACAAAATAGGTGCTTTCAGCTCCTGTTTATTTAAATGATCCTGTACAAGACCTTGTCCTTGTTTAATTAGTCTTCTGCTGGGTGATGCTATAGAAATCCTCCTCTCTTGAGTGCAACCGTTGTTGTGCCGTGTAATAATTCACGAGTCCTGCATTCAGCACAGGAGCTGTTCACCTCTTATTGTGAGCAGCTGACAACACATGTCATTAAGCTCCTTACCACAGTACAAAATTTGGTTTGCTCTGGTCAGATAACAGTGAAAGATTATCCTCATAATTTATTGGGGGGGGGGGGGACGCAGGGAGAATGCTTGAATCCGCCTAAGCGAGTTTTCAGCTGGCTTGAGCGTATGCACTCACTTTCACAAGGTGCGTACTTGTAGCCACAGTAAGTAATTTGGTGGGGGGAGAAAAGCAGCACGTGCACGTCGAGGTTTAGAATGCGTGTGCCTGTGGTTAATCCGCATTCATCAGACTCCCACTGGGTATGGCTTAAAGCGCATATGTTTTATCCAATAACCACCCAGTTAGACACAAACTGTGCAGGTAGTTTCTCCTTGAAGGTAAGGTGAGTGAGCTGATAAGTATGCGCACCCTTTGTCAGTCAGGCTGCACAGGGAAGATGGACCCCGATGTGTAGAACAGCTCATGGGATGCCTCCATCTGCTCCGGGGTAATAGTCCAGGTCCCAGCCCCTGTATCTTCAAGATATCCTGGTTAAGTGGAGCTGTCAAATAATAATAATAAAAAAAAGGAGCCTGTGACCTGATTTCCTTCCCCCCCCCCCCAAATTTCATAGATGTCCCTCCTAAATGTTGAAATGATTCCAGGGTCCACAGGTTGGCCACCCTCTTCACCCGCTGCCTCTGTTTTCTCTTTCGCCAGCTCTTCATGTTCATTATTAGAATAGCATCTTAGGTGATTTTTTAATTTTTTTTCTGTGTTCACTTCAACATATTTCTCTCTATTGGTGCTCTTGAGGATAAACTGGCCATACCTCTCAATTCCCCTTAACTGTTACCATCTTCATTGTGCCAGGCTCTTCTGTAGGCATAAACTGGCAGTGTCCTCTGAATTATTATAAGGGAGAAATCTGCAGTTTATTAGCGTAGGTTACCATATTTGCCTAAATATAATATGGGGGAGAGGGGGGGTTTGGACATTTTACATGTCCAAACACTCACCTTGTTATGTAAACGGTCAAAGCACTTCCCCTCTCCAAATCCACTGCTGAATGTGCTTCATCTCTTCCCCTCCCCCACCCAACACACACCCACACTATCAGGCCGATATACAATAAGGCGCAGGGAAAACAGGCGCTCAGTATTGAGCGCCCGCATTCCTAACACGCACCCAGCCACCTCTCCTGGACGCGTGATCCCATATTTAAATGAGGGGTCGCACTAAAAAGGAGGCACTAGGGACAATAGTAGGCCCCTAGCACCTCCTTAGCAGCGGAAGCCCAGGAGAGGTGGCTCTCAGTGGGTTTGGAAAACTGACGCTCAGTTTTATGAGCGTCCGTTTCCCTAATCTGTCCCGCCGGCACTCTTTTTTTTAAAATTTAAAAAAAATGTTTTTTTTTAACATTTTGGCTCTTCCGACTAATATCGCCACGATATTAAGTCGTCGGATGTACAGAAAAGCAGCATTTTCTGTTCTTCTGTACACTTTTTGGGGCTGCTCAGAAATTAGCTCCTGCTCTTGGGCAGGCATTCATTTCTGAGCGTAAAACGTGCAGATCGGGCACGCGTTTATTTTCTGTATCTGGGGCGAATGACTAATGGCCTCGTCAACATGCATTTGCATGGGATGAGCGCTGTTAGTTTCGGGGATGGGGGGGTTGGATGCGTTTTTTGGACACGCTTATACCCTTTATCATGTAAGGAATAGTGGACGCGGGTAAAACGGTGCGCTTGGCTGAGCATGCTTTACTGTATCGGCCTGTCTGAAAGCAAGACCCCACTAACTGCTCCTCCAGCTTGGCATCCCCACCGAGGGACTGCTGAAAACCTGGCCTTCCCTCCTCTCCCACCGAAGATGCTGACTGCTCCTCTACCAGTCTTGTAGGGAAGAGGGGTAACAATGTCCCACCTGGGCTCAGCGGAGGAGGAGGCAGCAGCATCCCACCTGGTGGAAGGCCATGTATAAAATTTGGGGGGGGGTAGGAAGGAAATCGGTCCACAGACCTCTCCTTTTTTTATGATTATTATTTGACAGCTCTACGTTAACTGGAAATCTTATGAAGACATCTGGAATAAGCAGCAAGTTATTCAGCCACACAAGGCTCAATAACTTAGCCGGATATATCCGAAATTTGACTGAATCAGCCGGATATCTTGGGCATGCCCAGGAATATCTCTTGTATTTTTTTATCCAGCTAAAATATAGCCAGATAAATTGCTCAATATAGAAAAACTTGCCATTTAGACAGATAGCATGAGTCCATCTTAAACAGCTTTGAATATAGACCTCTCCCTATTTCATTTCATTTTCAAAACAAAATGAAAAAAAAAAATGTTTTTCATTCGCTTTGTTTTGAAGACCAATCGCCGCCACCACCACCAATTTAAAAAAAAAAAAAAATTGCCACCAGGTCCCCCCCTCCCGTTCACCCAACCCAATGAAATGGGTTAAATGAAAGCCTCTCTGACTTTCCCCCACGCCACTGGCACGATGGCGGGTATTTCAGGAGCAGGAACCATCTGCAAATTCTGCTGTACAACGTAATGGTGCCAGCCTTGGGCCGAGCGGTTGCCATTTTGAAAATCTGGAGCTGCAGAGTGGGAGAGACAGGGATGGCTCCTGCTCCTGGAAGTTCCGCTGATAGGGCAAGAAATGGGGCGGGGGGAGGTCACAGGGGTCCTGAGTCTTGGGGGGGGGGGGGGGAGTGACCTTTCATTCAAGCAAGGTTTGGTGGGCAGGATAACAGCTTCCTTTCGTTTTGTTTGTCTGTTTTATTTTTTTTCTTCATTGTTTTTGTTTATTTTGTTTGGATAAATGGAACAAAATAAAATAAGAAACAAAATAGAAAAGCAGAAGCAAAAGAAAATATTTTCAAGTTGTACCCCCTCCGTTTCTGTCCATCTAACACTATTTTATGAGGAGAAATGGCTTTGAAAATGTTCCCATAGATCACGCTGCTGCTGCTAGTGGTCTCTGTACACTCTTTCTGCAAGGTCTGGAGTAGAAAAAAGCATGAAGGTGGGATTGAAACGGCTTTTATAGTGACACGCACAGCTTAGCTGGTACCCTGCACTTTTTTTTACCACTGTAAGCAGTTCAGATCAGCAGAATAGAAATGCTTTGAAATAAATAACATTAGGGATTCATCCCTACCCCAAGACCTGAAGACCTGAGCGAAGATAACCTTGCTTAGAAGTATTAAGAAAGTTCTGTCTTATCTGAGGCGCAGTCCTTTGGTTGAGAGAGATGTTCAACTGAGATTCTGTCTGTTTAGGGTATCAAAGAGCCAGTTGCATTTGTCGTGCATTTAGGGATCCTGTTTGAAGGAAAGTCTCCGTGTAACACGTGGAAACCTGTGTTTGCATTTGTAGGGCAAAGAAGGCGACCTGGTTTACAAAGAAGTCATCAAGTCCCCTACCACTTCCCGCATTTCACTGGGCAAAAAGGTGAAGTCGGTGAAAGAGACCATGAAGAAAAGGATGTCCAAAAAATACAGCAGCTCCGTGTCTGAGCAGGTAAGATGGCGAGGCCTTCGCTGTAAAACATCATCTGGATTCTTTGCGAGCGATGTTGGACCCGCGTAACTACTTTCCCATAGGTGAGGGTGGTGGTGCATGAGCTTTTCAGACTGCTTGTCTTCAGAGTATGTTTCGTTTAGAAATTAAAGCCTCAAGGAAAAAAAAAAGGAAGGAGAAAGGCCAGCTCCCAGGTCCTGGCCTCGTTGCAGTTGCCGTACTCGGTGCTCCGTGATAAAATACACGTTGGTGGCGTGATGCTGCAATGGCTGGCACTGTGGCATAGGGGTTAGGGTACAGAACAGAGAACCTATGGCCACCTCTAGCTGTGCAGCCTGAAAGCACCCTGCATCTCCACTCACTGTGTAAGTCCCTTGGGGACAGAACCTTGTAACCTTGTGGATTGTCTTGTACAGAGCTATGCAAATATTGTTGTTTCTTCATGGTTATGGCCATTTATCTCAATCCTTCGCCAAGGAGTTTGTCAGGTTTTAAATTACAGTAAGTCTGCTTTTCCAAGCTTTTTGGCAGGCTCTGTAATTTGGTTTTGCTAACTTCTCCTGTACAGTATTTTTTTTTTTTAACATGACTTTCCGCATAAAATGCAGACACAATTTGCTTGAAACCACCAAACAGCTGACTGTCACTTTAAAACAGCTGCAGAATGCAAACATTTACTCTGGCAGATGGCACCATCTAGTGGCTGAGCTTGTGCTGACTGAAGGCCAAGAAACACCCCAGAAGTTTTCTCTTTCACCATCTCTTCATGTTTGTTAGTAGAATATCGTCTTAGGTAATGATTTTTTTTCAGTGCTCACTTCAGCATATTTTTCTCATATTGATGCTCTCGAAGATAAACTGGCCATACCTCTCGACTCCCCCTAGTTATCGTAAGACTGTTACCAAACTGTCCATGTCCTCTTAATTATTATAATGGAGAAAATCTGCAGTTTATTGGCATAGATACCATATTGTCCTAAATATATCACTGGGGTTATTTTTGGACATTTTACGTCACGTAAACCCAGTCTAATCTACTTCCTCTCCCCCCAAACCTACTGCTAAATGTGCTTCATCTCTTCCCCTCCCCCCAACCCAACTCCGAAACCAACAGTCTGCTGACTGCTTCTCCAGCTAGGCATCCCCACCAGTGAATTACTGAAAACCTTTCCCCTCCTTATCCATGCCTCCCCCTCCCACCAAAGATGCTGACTGCTCCTCTAGCCACGGCTCTCGTAGGAGAGGAGGTAACAATGTCCCACCTGAGCTCCACAGAGAAAGGGAGGATGGGGGGAGGTGGCTTCAGCAGCGTCCCACCAGGTTGGAAAGAGAATGCCTGCTCTTTGGGAAGGAAGTATCAGGTCTGGCGGGCAAGGAAGAAGCATCCTGACTGGGCCCAGTGAGAGAGGGAGCAACTCAATCAATGGATGGACCCAACCATGTTGAGCCAAACATAAGAGGGTCAGTCGTATATCCGGGCCAAGGTGGTATATATGTAGTGCATTCAGTGTGTGCAGACAATCGGAAGGTTACAATTTGTGTATGAGCACATGGGGATGGATTTTCAGTGTGGGGCAGAGCGCACCACTTAGCTGGTTAAGTTAAGCTCATTTTCATTCACAGTCTAGCTAGCTTGATTTAGGTCCACCATTTTGTACACGGGGTAAACCGGTTAGATCCTTCCCTGACCCTATGAATACCTCCAGTGTTAGATTTAGCTGCCCTGAAGGGCTGACATTGTCACCCTACAAAATCTAGTCGACTCACTCCTTGGCTGGCTAGCTCCTGCCAAAAATCAACCTTCTGGAAGGAAAGTGACTCGCTCAAAGTCACACACAGGCCAATTCAGTAAACTCCGCGGGAGCCGAGCACTCGCTCTCCCGAAGCGCGCCCAGGCACCTCTCCTGGACACGTGATTCTTTATTTAAATTAAGGCCCACACTAATAAGGAGGTGCTAGGGACACTAGCAGGTTGGAAAACAGATGGTAAATTTTGCCGGCGCCAGTTGTCGAACCCGCTGACAGTCACAGTTTTGGAAAATGGACTCCGGCAAAATTTACAATCTGTTTTCCAACCTGCAGGCTGTGGGCAGATTTTTTTTTTTAAGAAGTTTTTTTTTTAATTTTTGGGGCCTCCGACTTAATATCGCTATGATATTAAGTCGGAGGGTGTACAGAAAAGCAGTTTTTTCTGCTTTTCTGTACACTTTCCTGGTGCTGGCTGAAATTAATGCCTGCCTTTGACGTTAATTTCTGAGAGAAAATGTGCGGCTTGGCCGTACATTTTACTTTCTGTATTTGGGTGACTAATAGGCTCATCAACATGCATTTGCATGTGACAAGCGCTATTAGTTTCGGGAGGGTTGGTCGCGCGTTTTCCATGTGCTATTACACCTTACCCCCTTACATTATAAGGGGAAATAATAGCGCGTCAAAAATGCGCGGCCAGACGGGGGCTAAACGGTGCGCTCGGCCAAGTGCACCATTCTGTATGAGCCTGACAGTGAGTAGTGAATAAGAGACTTGAACTAGGGTCTCCAGGCCCACAGCTCTCTGCTGTAATCCTTGAGCTGCACTGCTAACCCATCATAATGCTACAAGGTCACAAATACTTCATTTCCCCATCCCTTCCCTTGACAGGTGAGAGGGGTAACCCAGTGTGTCAGGTTTGTTCTTCAAAGTCCTGTGGAGCGTCAGCATGCTTTTTGTTCATGAAAGCACTTGAACTATTATTGTTAATGCTGTAATAGCATGAGAGTTCACATAATCTTGTTTTCAACATCAAAGCAGTACTTCTCTTCACTCTGAGGTTAATCTGCCCTTCCCCAGAGCAACTGAGATCTAGTAGTTTGCTGTTGCCTCAGGGCATTGGGTGGGGATCATGGAATAAAAGAAAGGGTTCTTCAGCCATAAACTGAGTGCATGCTGATCTCCTGTCTTGGAGAAATGGGGGACATGGGCATGGGACATGGGAAATGCCACAGAGTAACTTGGACATTTAGTGACTTGGGATTTAATTAACGTTCAGTCCTCAGTTCTCTTACTGAGTTCTCTTACGGAGGACTGAACGTTAATTAAACCCCAAGTTACTAATTGTCCAAGTTACTCTGTGGCCTAAGAACATAAGAAATTGCCATACTGGATCAGACCAGGGGTCCATCAAGCCCAATATCCTGTTTCCAACAGTGGCCAATCCAGGCTACGAGAACCTGGCAAGTATCCAAACACTAAGAAGATCCCATGCTACTAATGCCAATAATAGCAGTAGCTATTCCCTAAGTCAGCTTGATTAATAGCACTTAATTGACTTCTCCTCCAAGAACTTATCCAAACCTTTTTTAAACCCAGCTACACTAACTGCACTAACCACATCCTCTGATGATAAATTCCAGAGCTTAACTGTGCCTTGAGTGAAAAAAAACTTTCTCCGATTAGTCATAAATGTGCTACTTGCTAACTTCATGGAGTGCCCCCTAGTCCTTCTATTATCCAAAAGATTAAATAACGGATTCACATCTACCCGTTCTAGACCTCTCATGATTTTAAAGACCTCTATCATATCCCCCCTTAGCCGTCTCTTCTCCAAGCTGAACAGTCCTAACCTCTTCAGCCTTTCCTCATAGGGGAGCAGTTCTATCTCCTTTATCATTTTCGTCGCCCTTCTCTGTACCTTCTCCATTGCAACTATATCTTTTTTGAGATGCGGCGACCAGAATTGTACATAGTACTCAAGGTGCGGTTTCACCATGGTGTGATACAGAGGCATTATGTCATTTTCCATTTTATTAACCATTCCCTTCCTAATAATTCCTAACATTCTGTTTCTCTTTTTGACTGCCGCAGCACACTGAGCCGACAATTTCAATGTATTAGAAACATAGAAATGACGGCAGAAGAAGACCAAACGGCCCATCCAGTCTGCCCAGCAAGCTACGCACTTTATCCATTTTTTTATTTCCCTTTTTCTCTCTCCCACCTGTTACTATTGGCTTCCAGTACCCTCCAGCCCTAATTCCCCTCCACCCCACCACCAATGTAGAGAGCAGCGCCGTATCTGCATCCAAGTGAACATCCAGCTCAATTAGGGGTAGCAACCGCTGTAACAAGCAGGCCACACCCCTGCCCCATACTCTTACCCACCCCTGTTTTGTTTTTTTTTGTTTGTTTGTTTGTTTTTGTTGGTTTTTTGGTTTTTTTTTTGGAGATGGCAGCCCTCCATCCTTCCGCTCCGTGAAGGTGGAACACCAACCACTGGCATCCCGCTCCATGAATGCCTCTGTGGCTACTGCCGCTCCGTGCAGTGTTTTGCTGCCTCCTCTTTATCCACGCCCTCTAGACTTGATTATCCACCATAATGCCTAGACCTTTTTCCTGGCATTTACCAGGCAGCAATGCTCAGACCTTTTACAGTCCCAGTTAAATGTGAACACCTGGGAAGTTTTACTATGAGGGCAATTCTCAAACAGAGCTAGCTGGCTAACTCAGGGGTTTAGCCAACTGTATCCATCAGGGTGAAAATCTATCCTCTGCCAAGCAGCTAAATATAAAAGTGGGCATTCTGGGAGGCATGTTTAGTTTGGAGGAAGGGGGAATTACGCATGTAGATTGGATTTTCCAAGGTAAGTCAACCTGCAGACATAGCAGATATAAGCCACCGGGGGTTTGTGTTTGAAAATGTTATGAGGGCACGAAGTACTTATGGATTTTGCACACTGGGCAGAGTTTTGAATATTACCACCCTGTCTGTGGAATGGAATTTGAGGGCAACCATGCAGAATAACTTCCTAGTGAGAGGTGAATGGGAAGGGAAAATGATGGAGAACCAAGAAAGCAAATCATATCCTTTCTCAGCATACCACATCCGTGTTTTATTCTTATATTCACTTAAGAGCGTATACCACATGTGTTTGACGAGGTCCATCACAAGCATGGAATGGGAGTTCAGTATTTCATGAACAGGTGCTGGAAGGTAGTTTATCTGTGATCCCTTGCAGCAGTTCTTGGGACACTCCCAATCAGTCAGATTTTCCGGCAGGTCCACAATGAATATGCATGAGACAGATTTGCATGCACCGCCTCCACACCTGGCTGGGGGTGTCCTGAGGACCGGGTTGAGAGGCCCTGCCTTACAGGACCACGATTGCCAGCTCTCTGAAGTGAGTAAAGTCACCAGGGCTACGAATGGGCCAAAAGCAGAAAACCCAGACATGTCAGGTCACATATAGCATCTGTGTCAGTTCTGGGCCCCAGTCATGTGCTAAGTGGGATGCTTTAGATGAGAAGTAGTCGTACTACGTACAAGCAGGACCGAACCTAAATGACAGTAAGAAAGCTGAAATACTGCATGAAGAGTGCATTACCTTAGTGATCAGATGGGATTTTTCTCCTTTTTGTTATTCTGTCATCTTATAATATCAGTTGAGATGTGGATTTAAGTGCTCTGCAGACATTTTCTGATGGTTGTGCAGAACGGTAATAATAGGTTTCATTGAGATGGGTTTCTGACCACACATACGTGTCATTTACTCATCTGTCAGCGTTTTCTTGCTATGGATAGTGCTTCCTTTTTCTGCATACTATAATTTTCAGAGAATTCTTTCCGTGTCAAGAATTGCAAGGAGCAAGTGGACGAGGCAGACGAGAGTGAGAAAAGCCTTTCGGTGAAATGGAAGGGATGGGGTTGTTTATCTGCCTTCCCCCCCCCCCCCCCCCCCCCCCCAGATTCACAGAGACATTTGAGAGAGCAAAAGAGGTGGCTGCACCTCAGAGAGCCTGGCCTTTCCTGAAGCTTCCCAGAAATAGAACAGCTTAGAAAATGGACCATGTCCACCAGTCAGTCAGCAGTGAGAGACCCCAGCAAGCCGTTATCTTGAGTGCAGAAGCCTGCCGATTCCCACTGCTGACGCGGCACGTACAGAAATGTAGCACAAAAATTGGCTTTGCAGCTTTGTTTGAAATTCTGTTTTCCAGCAGTAAGCATCTCTTTGGACCTCTCTGGGTTGAAGAGAGCCAAAACACCCAAATAGCAACTGTTGTTTAAAGCAGATACTTGGTGGAAAAAAAACATACATTTGTCATGGCCCGAAAAAAAAAGAAAGAGATTCAGTGTTCAGAAGTAGTGCACCGTTAACTCTTTCTACTCCTCCACCAGATGTGTCCATAACCACCTATCTCCCCAGATACATACACACTTTTTATACACCCCTCAGAGCCATAAGCAAACTAAGCAATGTCTTGGGGCCCAGGGCAGCTCAAGAGTGTCCTTAATTATTTTCTTTTCATAAGGACTTCTTTGGCCTCCGCTGTCCCTGCTTAAGGCCTCCAATGGCTTTAGCACTACTGCACTAGGACCCAAACGTAGTCACACCCGCTCAGAATTGGTGTAACTCTGGCAGACGCGTGATCTCACCCATCTGTGTGGGATTTTTAACATTGGAAATCTGCATTCCTGCTTTTTTTTTTTTTTAAACAAACCCTGGAAGGTGTTCTCCCATATAATGCTTTCTTAGTCTGCAAGAAACTGAAACGTATTCAGTTTGTATCGTTTTCAAGGAATTTTTTTAAATCTTCTGCATAATCCTCATGTAATACCTATAATGTCATCTGTCCATTTGGTGCTTTCATCCCACCAGGATCACATTAGGGGCAGAATTTTAAAACGGTTTCAGTATGGAAAATTGGAAGTTGTGTGGTGAAGTTTCAAAGAGTTATGTACATAAAAATTAGAATATACGTGTGTAACAAGCCTGTACTCGCATAATCGGTATTTTATAAAAGCCAAAGGTACGTGCATACTTTATATTTCATGTGCACACATATGCAGTTAAAAACTTGCTGTTTTTAAAAGACACTGATGCATGTATATTTAGCAACTTGTGTTATTTTCCACCTGCTAATTATCTGGCATAATTGATATTAAACGTGTTTATTTTTGTAGTATTGGATGGGTGGAAGGTCAGGGTGAATGGGGGAGTTCAGGCTGAAGAATCAGGAGGGTCTCTATGATCTGGAGAAGGACAGGGCGAACTGGTGAAGTAATTGGTGACGCAGTTCATTTCAATTATGCACGAATGTTTTAATATATGCCGACTTAACGCACATAAATCAGGTTTTACGAAAGTCCTACTTTATTTCTGTGTGTAAAGTATATACACACAGTTTTTAAATAGGAAAATTGTGAGCGTTCATTGGATTGAGATACGTGGTTTCATTGCACTGCATGTGTTCGCACATAAGCCTATGTATACACGTATTTTATAATATGTGCATATGTGATACACGTGTTGGTGTTTGAGGTAGTTGTGGGTGGATCCTTGGGCCGGTGGTAGATGACCACGCCCCCGGGGGAAGATCCCGAGAGGGACCACCGGTCAGGCTCAGAGTATGGAGACAGACACACACTAGTTCTTTTATTAAACAGTATATTGAACCACCAGAGGTGGCAGTATTGAGCTGGAAGTGCCCGGCAGGGTTGTAGTCCCTCAGGTACTGGAACAGCGATCCTGGATAACTGAGCTGTAGAGAAACTGAATATAGTGAGTAGGCAGAGTATGCAGAGTTCAGGAACTGAACCTTGATGATAACACTCACACAATAGTCTCTAGTAGTCCAGGAGTTGGAATGAATTAGGCCCTCGAGGAGCAAGTACCTGGTTCCAGGGAAAGCGCTGAGAGAGAGAGAGTAACTCACTGGTGTAGTAGGCAGTGATGACTTCCAGGCAAAATAAGTATTCAGCAACCAGTCCGGAAACATGGGCCCTCGAGGAGCGAGTGCCAGTTCCTGACTGAGACCTGAAAAACAGAGAGCGAGTGGTTACCCCTGGTAAGTCCGAGAAGGCAGAGCAGCTTAGAACGAATCCTTGTACCATAACCTTTGCTAACTCGATTAGTTAGCGATTTCTAAGATCTTATATATCCGGTACTGCTGATGTCATCTCAGGGGGACGCCACTGAGGTTCGTGCCATTGCTGGTACATCAGTTGGGGCCGTGCCGCACGCGCGCCCTTAGGCCCTTGTGAATCATGGCGGATTGCAGCGTCGAGCCGCTCCGGTGATGCCGGAGGAAGATGGCAGAATGACACCGTGGCAGCCAACCTTCCACTTGAGTAAGAGGGAGTCGCCAGGGAGGTGAGGAGGGCAGAGAGGAGACGTCTAGCAGCAACGGTCACAACAACGCGCAGGTTATAAAATACTGTCGTAGATCTATACATGGCCATATATGCATTTATATGCTACCCAGGGCTTTCAGGTCCATTAGGTGAACTAGGCGGTTGCCTAGGGTGCCAGAAGTGGGCGGGGCACCATAGGCCGATGCAAGGGCTTGATTTTTGAATTTTCAGGAGGCTGGAGAGGCAGGTGCGGCAATGCGAATGAGATCGTATCTGCGGATAGAGGCACGAAGGAGCATTGTATGTGAGTTGGGGGGGGGGGGGGCAGTTCGGCTCGAGATAGAGAGAGAATCAGGATATGGCAATGACGTCACCACCTAGGGCGGCTAGACACCCTTCCACCGGCACTGATGCCACCATGTGTCAGAAGTGACAACCCACCATGGAAGGAGGCAGGCAGCCTCAAAAGTTGTAACCAGGAGCATTGGGGAAATGATTGCCCTTGATGACCAGCCTTTGCAGGTAGTGGAGAATATGGGTTTCAAGCATTTTCTGAAGGTCTTAGTTCCAAATTACAAAGTCCCCTCCAGAACCACATTTAGCAGAAAGGTCATCTCCAGCCTGTACAACCAGTGTCGCAGTCGGATCCAAGTGCTGCTAGCTAAGGCAGAGGGGAGTGTGCATTTCACCTGCGATATCTGGACAGCCATGAATACTGCACACTCTTACCTCTCCCTGACAGCAAACTGGTGGGACCTGGCTGAGGCAGGGGCAGGCAGCAGCTCTATTAGTGAATAAGTATCAGGGTGGAGGTGGGCTTTACTGCACACCCACCTGACGGACAAGGCCCATACCTCAGCCAATATTATAGCATGCTGGAGGGCTGGCAACTACACCAGCGAGACAGGAATCCTCAGGCAGGGTTCTTTGTCACAGACAATGGTGCAAACATGATAAAGGCAATATGCGACGGGCGCTTTCAGAATATCCGATGTTTTGCACACACTCTGCACCTGGTAGTGAAGTCAGCTCTGGGGTTGGAGTCCAGTCACCAAGAGAATGGATACCTGCATACGTTAATACACAAGTGCAGGAACATAGCAGCGCACTTCCACAGAAGTGTGAAGGCAGGGCAGGTTCTCCGACAAAAGCAGACTGATTTGGACATGCCTCACAAGCGTCTCATTCCAGGGAGCCCTTTCCTGCGCAAAGAAAGGGAACTCTCCCTGGGTGTAGCCAGCCTATCTCTTAGTGCCCGCCGACCCATGTTGAACCATAACCGCTGTTCACATGGAAAGGAAAGAACTCAAAAATGAAATTTCAGACCCATTAGTAAAAATTTGTAACCTATCATTAAAATCATCCATTGTACCTGAAGACTGGAGGGTGGCTAATGTAACTCCAATATTTAAAAAGGGCTCCAGGGGCGATCCGGGAAACTACAGACCGGTTAGCCTGACTTCAGTGCCAGGAAAAATAGTGGAAAGTGTTCTAAGCATCAAAATCACAGAACATATAGAAAGACATGGTTTAATGGAACAAAGTCAGCATGGCTTTACCCAAGGCAAGTCTTGCCTCACAAATTTGCTTCACTTTTTTGAAGGAGTTAATAAACATGTGGATAAATGTGAACCGGTAGATGTAGTGTACTTGGATTTTCAAAAGGCGTTTGATAAAGTTCCTCATGAGAGGCTTCTAGGAAAAGTAAAACGTCATGGTATAGGTGGCGATGTCCTTTCGTGGATTACAAACTGGCTAAAAGACAGGAAACAGAGAGTAGGATTAAATGGACAATTTTCTCAGTGGGAGTGGGCAGTAGAGTGCCTCAGGGATCTGTATTGGGACCCTTACTTTTCAATATATTTATAAATGATCTGGAAAGAAATACGACGAGTGAGGTAATCAAATTTCCAGATGATACAAAATTGTTCAGAGTAGTTAAATCACAAGCAGATTGTGATAAATTGCAGGAAGACCTTGTGAGACTGGAAAATTGGACATCGAAATGGCAGATTAAATTTAATGTGGATAAGTGCAAGGTGATGCATATAGGGAAAAATAACCCATGCTATAGTTACACAATGTTAGGGTCCATATTAGGTGCTACCACCCAAGAAAGAGATCTAGGCGTCATAGTGGATAACACATTGAAATTGTCGGTACAGTGTTCTGCGGCAGTCAAAAAAGCAAACAGAATGTTGGGAATTATTAGGAAGGGAATGGTGAATAAAACGTAAAATGTCATAATGCCTCTGTATCGCTCCATGGTGAGACCGCACCTTGAATACTGTGTACAATTCTGGTCGCCGCATCTCAAAAAATATATAATTGGGATGGAGATGGTACAGAGAAGGGTGACTAAAATGATAAGGGGAATGGAACAGCTCCCCTATGAGGAAAGTCTAAAGAGGTTAGGACTTTTCAGCTTGGAGAAGAGATGGCTGAGGGAGGATATGATAGAGGTGATTAAAATCATGAGAGGTCTAGAACGGGTATATGTGAATCGGTTATTTAGTCTTTCAGATAATAAAAAGACTAGGGGGGCATTCCATGAAGTTAGCATGTGGCACATTTAAAACTAATCGGAGAAAGTTCTTCTTCACTCAACGCACAATTAAACTCTGGAATTTGTTGCCAGAGGATGTGGTTAGTTCAGTTAGTATAGTTGTGTTTAAAAAAGGATTGGATAAGTTCTTGGATGAGAAGTCCATTACCTACTATTAATTAAGTTGACTTAGAAAATAGCCACTGCTATTACTTGCATCGATAACATGGAATAGACTTAGTTTTTGGGTACTTGCCAGGTTCTTATGGCCTGGATTGGCCACTGTTAGAAACAGGATGCTGGGCTTGATGGACCCTTGGTCTGACCCAGTATGGCATGTTCTAATCTCCTCCTCGTCGACTCGCCACACTTTGAAGGCTCGTGCTCCACTCTAGGGGCCAACCCATTTTAGGGAGCCCTTTCCTGCGCAAAGGAAAGGGAACTCTCTTAACACCCGCTGACCCATGTTGAACCACTGTTCACATGGAAACCTCCTCCACCTCGGCCTTCAAAATTATGTTTGTATATCTGCTACGTCCACCAGATTTTAAAAGGCCAGCGAGAGCTCACTAGACACCAATAGAACCACCACACTCTAGGGGCGAACCCATTCTAGGGAGCCCATTCCTGCACAAAGGAAAGGGAACTCTCCCCTGGGCCAGCCTGTCTTGCACCTATCAAAACTACAGGGACCTGACTACCTCAGCTCTGCCAGCCTGTCTTGCCCCTATCATCTTTCTGCCACTCTGCCATACACCAGATGACTCACTCTACTCTTTGTGGTATTCTTGCCACTATCATGGTTCCTCAGTGTGTTGGTGCTAGTCTTTCTGCTGCTTTGTCCCTTTATCGGCACTTTGTGGTTTTTTCTGACACCCTTTCTGCTTGCTATGTTCCCCCTTCATTGTGCTGTAGGATGTTGATGCCACTTGTCTTGCCACTTTGCCTGTCGTGCTGCCTTCGAGGATTCATGCAACTGTTATCGGTGCTCTCTTTTGAAGCTGTAGTGTGTTTTTGACACTCTCTCTGCTGCTTTGCACCTCTGTTAAAGCGCTCTTGCCACTCCTGGTACCCCTTTGCCCCTTTACAGTGCCTTAGGCTATTCATGCCACTTTGGTGCCACTTTGCCACAGTCTAAGTACCTTAGAGCTCTTTTCTCGTTCTGATGATTGCTCCTCAGAAGTTTCATCAGAATTGAAAGGCTACAAATACTTCCCTCATTAACTTTAATGGGAAAACGAAAAACGAATGAAACTAATAAACAAATTGGTTTTCCCCCTATGAAACTAATGAAACGAATTTTGGTCCCTGCATAACGAAAAACGAAATGAAATGAATTTTTTCCTTCTGCACATCCCTAGTATTCCCTCCCAGTCCTCGAGGGCCGCCAACAGGTCAGATTTGCAGGATATTCCTAATGAGTATGCATGAGATAGGTCTGAATGCACACTTCCTCCTTTGTATACAAATCTGTCCCATGCTTATTTATTAAAGTAATCCTGAAAATCCAACCTGTATGCAGCCTTCAAGGGCTGGAAGTGAATATCACTGTACTATGTAAATGATTAATAATAGTAATTCCTCAGTTCTCCACTCACCCCCTCAATGATCCCCCCCAGCCCCATGTAACCTTTCCAAAATGATCCCCCTTTGCTGTGTCTGCTCTAGGCTCACCCCACCCTTCCTGTACATGAAGCGGAAAGCTGTTCTCTGCTGAGTGAGCTTCAGCTCAGCTGGGATACAGAAAACAGCCATCAGCTTCCTGCTCCAGCCCTTCCGGTCCCAGATAGTGTGCAGGTAACAGGAGGGGAAGGGGTGAGAGTAGAGCAGACATAGCAAGGCAAAGAAGAACCACTCTGCTCCCTAATCCAGCCCTTCTCTCTCCTATTATTCATGGACAGGAGGGGTGGGGGGGGGAATCATTGAGGGGGTGAGTGGAGGACTGAGGAATTACCATTATTAATCAGCTGGTCTGCTGACCCCAGAATTTTGCCTCTCTAAGAATAAGCCTATTGTGCCTATTGGAAAATCAGGTCTGGGAACAAGAGCTCCAAGAAAGCTGTCCACACACTTAAGATGCCCAGTGACATAGACGTAAAAAGAAAAACAGCGCAGCACCAAACACTGTGCAGGATTTTACTGCTCTCCTGTCTCCCCTCTGGCAACAGCAGTGAGATTCAGAAAGGGGGACTCAAAAGTGAGGCGTGCAAAAGAATGGAAGATGTAAGGAGAAGTGATAGGCCCTTGAATGAGGAGGCCAGTTCAGGGCCAATGCAAGAGTGTTAGGCATCCTAGGCAAAACTTACAGCCTGCTGCTCTCTCCGCTACCCCCCTCCCCCCTCAACACACACATACACACACACACACACAAAATAAAAATTTGCCATTACTCAACCAATAACAACACTAAATATGAAAAAACCAGGCTGCTATAGATCCCTACATGGAAACTACAGGATAGCGTACTTCACCTCAATCACACATGCAGAATTCAGCCAGACCCTCACCAAATACAGAATAGACACCATAAAATATAAATAGAAATGTGTAGACAAAAACTGAACTGGAAATCTCAAGAAGCCAGACTTTATGCAGAGCAACAATGCAAAAACAGAAACATCACCATTCCTCATAAAACAAACAATAAAATCAAGAAATATAGATTATCAATAGAGTAAAACCATACTAATAAAAAGAATAAATATTTCAAAACAGCTGATGAATAGAACAACATCCAGTAATTTAAAAGTCATACAAATTTTCCAAATATCAATCAACTATTTAAAAACAGTAGTCACATCATACAGCTCCCAATAATTAAAATTAATAAAGATAAAATCTTCTACTGTCCATATCTAGGATCTTTTGATTTCCAGATGCCCTAAGATTGTCATGGATTAGCAGGGGGAGAGGAGAGGGGTTATTGCTCACAAACTTCCTCCTCTCTCTCATATATACACACATGCTTACTCACTCTTTCTCTCACACACACACACACACACACACACATACATGCTGTCTCTCTCATACATATGCATACACAGATATGTGCGCTCTCTCACTCTCATACTTACACACACACACAGACATGTCATCTCTGTCCTACATACTCAGACATGCACTCTCTCTCTCTCTTACATTTACACACAGATGTGCCCTCTCTGTTATACATGCAGTACATACACAGACATGTACTCTCTCTCTCTCTCATAAATACACACAGACATGCTGTCTCATACATACACATACAACACCCACCTCTGATGCATACTCACACAAACATGCCGTCTCTCTCATACATACATTCACATACACATGCTGTCTCTCATACATACATGCACATACACATGCTGTCTCTCTCATACATACACACATGCTCTCTCTCATACAGACAGACATTCTCATACTGTACATACACAGACATGTATTCTCTCTCTCTCATAAATACACACAGACATGCTATCTCATACATACACATACAACACACACCTCCGATGCATAAACACACAAGGGCTGAGTGCCTTGTATACATTTCACTTGACCTACTCCTTCAGCTTTGCAAAGAGTCAGGAGCTGTAGCAAGAGAAGAATGTGATCTAGGGGAAAAGAGAGACTTTCTCTCACCTGAGGCTTCTTCCTCTCTCTTGTAGTGGCAGTGTTTGTGAATGCGCTCTCTTGACCTTACATCCCTAGTCCTCATAGAATAAAGGGAGGGGAATGGTGTGCAGGGGCAGGAGTTGTGTAACACATGAATGCTGATTAGAGAGTGATAGAAGTGATTGGAAGATCACAAGAGTCCCTTCATAAACCATGCTGATGTCTTCAGTGGCCTCACCCTCTTGTAAAACAACCTTCTTTGGAACACTGGCTTGGACATTAGTGTGATCTAGAAATTATGGATAGAAGTTAGATATGCCATAGCTCATAACTCTCCTATGTTGTGTTTCTCATTACATTTATACATTATCTGTATTCTAGTGTGCCTTCATCATGCATATATGTATCATTCCCAGTGTATCTACACTTATCTAAAAAATTTACCTCCAGAACGCTGACACAGGTGTGTACTATATTGGTTTGTATGCAGCCTTTGGAGGTAATTTTAAAAGTAGTGACACGGGTAAACTTAACACACTATCATAGCAATTTAAAAAAGACATTTACACTTCAATATCCTATGGACAAGTCAATGGCGTATATTGTAGCAATTTTCAAAACCCTTCTTACATGAATAAAGTGCATTTACACATGTAAAACCCAATTTTAAGCTTGTAAATGCTTTTTAAAATCAGGCCTTAAGTGTAAAACTTATAACCGAGTGTGACATTGCTGTAGTAAATATTTCATTTCATCAGGATGGTAGTGGAAATTTGCTTGCAGTTAGAGAAGAAACTGTTCAGAAACAGTGTGTTCTGTGACCATTTCTTGCAGGGGCATCAATTATTTTGCCAGGATTGACTCCGCGCAGACTGGTAACCTCTGACATGGTGCCTTATCCTGGTTAATTTCCCTACCACCTGCAACCTCAGATTTTTATCCTGGTGTTTGAGTTTATGCATCTGTTTCTGTAGTACCCCAACGCTAATGGCAGCAGTCTGGACTTGGCACAAGCTTTGCTGCTTCCTAGCACCTTCAGTGGTTTTTGAATAAACCCCCATACAGTTGCCAGAAATATGAGTCAACCTGGCCCAATTACTCTACTTTTCCTAGGATGAAAGTTGGCCTAGTAGGGTTTACAATCATTTGTGTACTTAGTCTGCTACTTGCCTGTAGCAGGGAAATCTCTGCTTCCTTCTAGTCCCTAGATCCTAATGCTTGGCAGAAGCGTTAGCTACAAAAAGTGTTGGGTTGCTCTTGAGTGGCAGAGCTTCCTGCAGGTTGACCCTCTTCCTGGAAGTGGGCTTTTGGTTGTCATCAACTCAACTGCCTGATGCATCTATTCTTTGGCAGGTCACTTGTGGGGGACTGAATAGGCAATTTTTATATTCAGTCAGCATCCTATTAAGTCAGTGAAGTTGCTAGTTGTTTCATAAAAGTAGAAGACTTCGAAAGAAATCCTATCTGGAAAGTGTTTATATTTGTGTTGTATTGCAGAGTGCTATGCTTCCAAACTGATTTCTTTGAAGTTGAGCGATGTATTTAAATGAGGCAGCAATTGGGCAAGAATTTTTGGATTCCTATTCTTACTTTGTTTTATATTTTATGTCCTATTTTATTTTATTGTACATCGCTTTGGGCATTTTTAACAGTAAGGCGATTAATAAATATATGAAACTAAATAAGTAAATAATTCGCCTTTCCAAGTTCAAGGTGGACCGTGTTTTTCAAACACAAGATGTAATTATTTAGATTTGCAAATTTAGCAGATCTCTAGGTGCACTAAGCCGCGATGTTTTCTCACAGGAGGGGGTCCCAATATAGCGGAGAGGTGTCGCTACGATGGCGAGGCCCCATTCCCAAAAATGCATCGCAGCTGTATCGGTGCGTTCTTTTGTGTCGCGGCCAAACACCACGGCGCCAAAGAATGCGGCGAGCGTCCCTTTAGCGCGATGGCAGCCCCAGCCTTCCCCCAAGATGCAGCAAACGGGAAGTTTGAAAGGAGGGCCAGCGCTGACCCTTGTCTCAATCCAGGGCCACCGGTTAAGGCAGCCCCAACTCCCCCAAAATGTGAAAGCGTTAAAAAAAAAAAAGAACCACACAGCAACAAGGCGAGCCCCCTTCCACGTAGCACCCAATAAAATGTGGCCCCAGGGCCGATAACACTGCCCCTGACCCCCAAAGTACCAACACTAAACCCCCACCACACCAAAGTAACTCACCTCAGCCCCATCCCTTGGCCCCCCCCTGAAGTCACACAGTTCAAACCGCCCCCCCCCCCCCCCCACCAGTCCCTGGGGCAAGGTCTGGTTGGAAAATGGCGGTGATGCAGGAGGTATGGGGGGGTTCGGGGAGTGGTGGCAGGTCCTGCACTTTTTATTTTGGGGGATGGGGATTTGAACTGTGTGACTTTGGGAGGGCCAGAGGGGGTCGGGTTGTGTTACTTTGGGGGGCCGGGGGTAGAGAAATTGATTTTGTTACTTTGGGGATGGAGGGTAGTGGTATCGGAGCCCAGGACCACATTTTATTTTGTGCTTTGGGGAAGAGGGGGGCTGGGGCCATTGCTGCTGCCACGCGGTTCTTTTTTTCAACTTTTAAACATTTTAGGGACATCGGGGCTGCCTCAACTGGCAAACCCAGGTTGAGAGAGAGGTCAGCACTGACTCCCACTCAACCTCCCCACTTGGCCACAAGGTTGTTGTTTTTTTTCTGTCGCTTTAAATGTATGGTTGGAACCTCAGGACCCGCGCTATCCCGGGCCTCCCACCGCACATACAACACATTTCATATAGGTGTAGATATTTTATCGTGGCTTCCCTTCTTCTCAGTTGGCCACGATAAAATATTTACATAAAATTGACTAGTAATGACCACCTTTGCATGCAATTTCATTATGCATGCATGCAAATCACATGCAAAAAAGGTCATTGTAATAGGGGAGGGTATCTGGACGGGGATATGCAAAAGAGTGTGCAATATAATGCACGTCAGAGCCCTAATGCAGCTTGATGAATCACCCGGAAAGTGTGTTATTAAATATTTCCATCTCTTAAATTTGGATGAATTGAACCCTCTGTAAGTGGAATATGCTGCTAGATAATTTTCTACACTTGACTTTGATTTAGGACACTTAATGCAATGTGAGTAACTACTGAGAAGGACACCCCCAATGCCTTTGGGTTTGTTATTCAAGCCAAGTGGAAATGTTAGTTTGATTTCAAACTAGATTGGAGCACGGGATACTGGTCCCCTTTACATTCATTCAGGCAGATTCAGTAAACATCGCGGGAGAACGGGCGCTCCGTGTTGAGCACCCGCTCTCCTAACGCGCGCCCAGCCACTTCTCCTGGGCGCGCGGGCCTATATTTAAATGAGGGGTTGCGCTAAAAGGAGGCGCTAGGGACGATTATGCGCCCCTAGCGCCTCCTTTGCCCAGGAGAGGTGGCTCTGTCAGCGGGTCCAGCAAACCGATGCTCAATTTTACGAGCATCAGTTTTCCGAACTCGCTGACAGCAATCGGTTAGGAAAACGAACGCCGGTAAAATTAGTTAATTTATGTGCATAAAATGTACAAATTGGTCGCACATTTTACTTACAGAATGCCAGGTGAATGACTAATAGGCTCATTTGCATGTGATGAGTGCCATTAGTTTTCAGGGAGGTGGCCACGCGTTTTCAAGGCGCTAAACCCCTTACAGTATAAGGGGTAATAGACGCCCCTCAAAAACATCTTGAACAGTGCGCACGGCCGAGCACACTTGACAGAATTGGCCCGAATGTCGGCAAAATGTTTTAGTGTCTGCAAAGCCGTCCTTGCTCCTACACCTCTAAGCAAGGTTGACATTTTTCAATCCCATTTTTTATTTTCTTGCAAACGATGCAGTGACATCAGGCAGCATGTGTTTTCAGTAGAATGTCAACCTTTGTTCTCAGTAGGTATCATGGTAAAGAAGTCTGCAAACTCTTGAAAAAGGCAAAATAATTGCCTACTGCTGCTTCTACTAAAATACCAGGAAAAATATTGCCGACACTCATTTCTTGGATCATAAAATCTGGTGAACAATTTACTGAGCAGACAGACCTGAAATGGAATGTTCTGACAAAAGAGTCTCACACGTGCATGCATCCTTGTGCTGCTGAGAAACAGTGGTGAGATTTTGTATGATATGATGTATGATATTGTTTGGAAATGTCTTCCAGGACTCCAGCCTGGATGGAATGCCTGGCTCCCCTCAGTCCCCGCAGCCTGACACTGATCCTCTGGAGAAACCCAAGCTGAAAGCTGGTGGTTCTGTAGAAAGCCTGAGAAGCTCCTTAAGCGGGCAAAGTTCAATGAGTAAGTTCAGCTTTTAAATTGTTTGTTTGTTTTTTCCCCGTTGATGATGCATCCTATACCATGACTGCTGGAAACTGGAAGAGTATGGCCGCATGAACTGTGCTGCACATGCCCTGTTTTTTCTCTTATACATATCTCCTAAGCATCCGTTGCCTGTTACTGTTGAACTTGAAAACTTTGGGTCTGATCTGTTTTGGCAAATCGTAAGTTAAGAGACACTTAGCAGTTTAAAAATCAAAGGAGCAGTTACAGCCTTCAATTGTTTCCCCATTTATGAAAGTCTAAAAGTTCTACATATTCGCATCTGGCACACTCGACCTGTTTTTTAACATGTGTGGTTCCGCCTGCCCTCTTCACTTGGAATTACAGAGGTCTGAGGCAGGCCTATTTGAGAATCTCTCTTTAGAGCCCTCAAACAGCTGCTGGTGACAGAGGCAACGGCATTCTGGGCTTGCTAGGCTTCCACGCTTTCTGATCAGGAAGGGGTTGGACATCTCAGGGCGTGGTAAGGCAGCCAGGCCCAGTGCTTGCTTATGGAGCCTCTGAATGGCTTGGCCCCTGCCACATGTTTGGAATTGAGTTCTAGGGCCCTGGCACTTCACCGGTGGACATCTGCCATGGCTCCCGCTGGGCAGGTCCTCTCTTGGTCGCTTCCTCTCCAGTCTGAAATAACTGTAATGGTCCTTCAAGTCTCAGAGCACTTCCCAACTTCTCCTCCAACTCAAAACGGGTCCCTAGATTGACCTGGGACATGGTGGAAATTTGGAGGGGATTATGATCTATTTCCTCAGTACTCACTTCACTTCCTCTGATCTTGTTGTTGTTGCCACTGACTCATTGTGTCTATCCACTGGCCTGACTTCTCCCTCCCAGCAAGTTTGGGGACATGAGGCCAGGATCAGCCTCCAGCAGTTGACTCCAGGTCCCCTGTGGTACAATGCCAGTGGCTTCAGGCAAGGCTGTACACAGCTCTGCTACCCCTCTGAACGTTGATAGTAGCATCAAATTGGAGTGGCTCTTGGATTTGTATGTAGCACCCCTTCTCAGGAAACACTGGTTCACAGCTGCCAAGGGGACGGGGACTGCACAAAGACTGAATCCCACTTGCACCCGTAGGAAGAAATGGGCAGAGTGAGGGTTGCAGGTATATTTAGATAAATCAGGTGCCCCACTCACTGTTCTCACTGTCTGTATTTTGGGTCTTACCCCCAGGACCTTTCCTTGTTTGAAACCCCACTCCTGGAATGGGATATAATAAGAAAACTCTCCACACCAATATTATATGTTCTGTGCTCTTTACTGCATACAAATAACACATTCAGCAACAGGGAAAAGGGGAATGGGAAGAGCACCAATGGACCAAAATAAACAGTGTATATAGCATTGAAGTATAATCATCAAGAGCAATAGACAGTGTAAATGCAGGAATTAAATAAAGTTGCAACAAAAAAATACAAGACTCAGTTTATAAATTCTTAGCTTGAGTTTGCATATTGAGCAAAAAAACTTGTTAAATCTTACTGCTGGGGGTTTGTTCTTTGGTAAATGTGCACAACACCCTTCCAAACAGATGGAAGGAAAAACAAAGCCCTGTGGAACACTGATGGTAGGAAAAGAATAACTTGTAATGTTTATAGTTCATGAAAAAATACACAGTCCCACAGACAAAGTTCTTTTCTCTATGAGAGAAGGTTTCCCTTATCTAATGTGTGTCTCTCCTATTGTGATCAAACTGGAATAAACTGTATTCTTCATCTCCCATAGAACAGAGACAGATGTGCTTTGTGCTTTGGTACCCTGGAAAGAAATCTAATATATGACAGTTAATATAATGATTAAAATTAAATTTAAAAATGACATTACAGGTTCCTTAAAAGTCAAACTGCTGTTATACCTTAATTCAGCAAAAAGCAGTCATAAAGCTACTTTCCTTTCTATGATGGTCCACCTCTAGGAGGTGCTGTCCCCTGTGATAAGAGCTACTTCCTTTTACAAATCTAAAATCCTTTTTTTTTTCTATGCTTGTAAACTCCTAACTCGCTTTCTAAAAGAGAAACTTAAAACAGACAATTTTGCACTTAATTAGAAGTCATTTTATTTCCATCCAATATGCATATGTTCCACAAAGTTCATACTACCAAATCCTGTAAATACCCTAAATAAAAATACGAATCATTTCCAAAAGCACAAACATATCAGCTAGGAGTCTGGAAGTCTGCAAAATAAAAGGATGGCACATACTAATATGCATTAACCAAAAGTTTTTCTTACTGGCACATAAATAGATAATAGGCATTGCTGCTTAACTCTCTGCTGTTCACCGTCTCACAATCTTTCTCCTTTACATATCGTCTAAACAGGCCACAATACAAACGGTCAATACCTGAACTCCCATGACTGTTTCACTTTCTTTCACAAAGATTTCTTACTAGTGTAGCCTGTGATGCTTATTATGAGATTATTCTCCTTGAACAAATACATACCTTACATATGAGGAGCTCTGTCATGGGGATCTGCAACATTCTATTACTATATCTTTCGGCATATTAATTGCTCATTGTTCTTTTCTTCTTATCTTGGCCCTTTCACTATAAACTCTATTTGTAACTTATAAGCTAGTTGGTTTCTATTTAGGATTCCAAAGGGGAGGATATAATTTTTCTTAGTTCTGTCTTCGATTTGTATTACATTTCTTCCTTTTCCTGTACAAAGACTCACATTGATGGTTTATCAATCTTGCAAAGTACATTATTTTGTTTTAGTTCACATAATATGCTAAAGACTTTCTCATAGTGTCAGCTTTCACTTGTTTTTATGATTATTCCCAATTACACTTAGACTTACCATCATTTAAGAAGGGTATTAGCCCCACTTCTCTAGAAGTACCTGAAGACGAAGCAGTATTACTAGCCCTCATCTACCTTAATAATTAATACCCCTTGACTGACATTGGTTTAGAAACCTTGCCATCCACAGCTGTATTATCTCTTGGACATATGACTGCCACAAGTGAATTAGGACTGTTCATACAGTGAGGGCTTTCACTGCTACAGGTTGTTGTCATAATACTGGATAGCACTATAAATACCCTACAGAATTAGTATGATGTTTCGGACTTTTGCTATGCCTTTGCCTATCATGCATATGCCTTTGTATTTGATCTTCCATCACTGCAGCATATGACTAGAATATGTCTTATGCTTTGCAACACTTTTATAATTCATCCCACATCATGTATGCACAACACAGTATGAGTTCTTCTATTGATTCTTGTTTCTTTTATTCTATTGGTTTCTTTACTTTTCTGGTAAGGTGCATTGATTATATCCCTGCTTGCCATTTTAATAAATATTATCCTGGGTAGTTGTTTAAAACAACAATATTCATTGAAAAGATTTGCCCAGTATACCTAGTATTATATGAGAAACATAGTACTTTCATACTGGTCTCTCTGTGTACTTATCTTTATATGTTATACCACTAGTATGTAATTACTTGACTCTGAAAGATAACATATGTGATCATGCTATTATGAAGTAGGTCCTTTTTATAATGCAGGTATTTGTATAGCTCCATTATAGAGCTAATAGATACGTAGTGAAAATTAGTTATGATGTTATTGTTTGATTAACTAGTGAATGCTTGTGGGAGTATCATTCATATTAATTAGGAATCTAGAGGGACACACACCTATACACTACACCTGATAAATACCAAGGTTAGTGGTTAGGACACACTTTAAGTTCCTTTGTCATGGCTCATCATCGAAGACTGGTTGATGGAACACCTGTCCATTAACGGTGTCCCAAGAGGGAAATGAAGAATATGATTGATCAGATACGCAATATTAGGAAGGAAAAATACCCAGACGCCTCTGCTGTACTGTGGCCTGTCAGAGGTGAATGAACTCTGAGTGTCTTTCTGAGCATGACTTGCAGAATGTCCCTGAGGTAGACCTACTGGCACCAACATATTCAATGGCAACATTTACTTCATAATACAATGAAGCTGGGTTCGCATGAAACCAGGATGTAAGCTTTTGTCTTACAAATGTATATCTCAACGGACAGGAACCAGGTGAAAAGAAGATTCTTTGAGGTTACAGCTTTAATTAAATCCTGGTGACAGAAAACGGAATTCAGGCCGAGTTCCTATTCAGGCCACAGACTTGCTATCTGTTTACACAACAAAGAAGAACAACAGGTTATCAGGAGGAACAAAGTGCATCAAAGCCAGATTGATAAAGGAACTTTTATGGTGGAAGGGTGGTTTCAGGGAAGGCAAGTAAAGAATATGATTTTTACAAATGAATGGAGGATGTCCTCACAAGCATTTTCTATACATGATAGATTGTCATGACAACAGCATAATCTATCTTTGGGCATTCTGGAAACTTCGGTAGTGCTGTATTTTGATTATAAAAGTCAGGGCATGTCATATATTCATTGAGATGCTAGTTATTACAGATAGAGGGCATATAGCATCTCCCAGGAACACTTGTCTTTGACTCTTCTTTAAAAAGCCAAATAAACTAAATTTTAAACCTCTTGCTGAGTCGAAGTGTTCTTGTTGCCCTGGCCCTGAGTACAGAAATTATGTACAACTCTCAACAGAGCAGTAGTGCTGAGTTGCAGGTTTTAGATTACAAAAGAGCTGGCCTAATAGCCATCAGCCTTGCTGAGGGAATATGGTTGATAAGCACTGTAATGTTCTCCGAGAGATCCACTGCTGGTTTCAGCAGAAGAAAAATCCTGTATTCACTCTGAGTCTGAGTTCACTCTGAGTCTGTTTCCTTCCCTCTCATTTACCAGTTCTCTGTCTACTCCCAGGATCACTCTTAGCAGCACCCCTCCAAATACAAGGGCAGGCACCCAGGGGGTGCTTTATTATTTCTTTGATTTAATTACTGTGGTTTCTGAGCAGTAGTTAACACCCTGCAGCTGGGTGCTCCAAGTGGTAAGAGTCAGCATCCCTAGACTGCAGTGGTAGAGCAATAAAGTTATTGCAAGCTGCTGCAGCCCCTTCCACAGACTGTTATAGAGAGATCAGTTACTTATCTGAATCCTGTGAGAGAGAATATCTGCTGTGCTTCTGCAGAAGTCCTCTCAGACCCCACTGCAGCTCACTTACTCCCTTTCCACTGCTGGCTCTGCATCTGTTTGCACTCCCCAACAGTGGCCTTTCTTTTTCTTTCCTCTTACCTGATTGGCTGTCACTGGTCAAGAGGAAGATGGCATCCATACACTGAGCACAGTCCCTCCTCCTGGGCACCCAACTACCTTCGCTCATGCTCCCTTTCAGGAAAACCCGCTGGTGGGAACAGTGACCATTTGGAAAAACTGCCAGGGAAAAATGTAAAACTTTGCTGAAACAGTCTTTTCCTAGCATGTAGCCAGATGGACTGAGGACCAATGGGTTTATGCTCCCATGCCAGCAGATGGAGACGGAGTCAGGTTTCAAAGCTGACGTCACCCTAGATACACTCCTGCAGTGACCTCAGCCCTTCGGTATTTCTCCGTCTTTAGCAGACGCGGACATGCTTTCCCTATGGAGATTGCTGTACCTTTTGGAAGATGGAAATCTACTTTTAAATTGGAGAAAATAATGAACCCCGCTCTCCTGCGGTGATACCTAAAGGTCCCTCCCCCAGTTGAGAATTCCTGAGGTGATTTCCGAAATCCCTCAGAGGTGGGCCTTGGTCTGGTAGCCGGTTCCCGGCAGGGACTTTGCTGCTGAAGCAGCTGAAAGGCAGCGAGTGCAGGAAGCCGAGCGCGGCAGTGACGGACAAAGCCCTCTCCCTCCACAGCCGAAGACCATCTCTGTACTCAGTCAGAAAGTGCTGAGCCCGGGTAAGTAAAAAAAAAAAAAAAAAGAGAGAAGAGGATTTCCTCCTGATTCACAGATATTGGAGGGGATTTCGGTAAGACTTCCTCTGGTCTCCTTGCTCGACATGCTGCACTGACGTCCTTCCCGATCCCGTTGGGGTAAGGGGAAGTGGGCTTCTGAGCAGGTTGAGTGGTCTCCCGGTGGGCTAGGCCCCGCTTTAGGCTTGATCAGCACACTACGTGGTAGGCCACGACGACGCCGTTGTGCACACGTTTTTATACCTGTGTTGCCCACCATAGAGCTGTGGCCCACGAGGGCGCCTGAAATCTGTGCGCATAAAATTTTAAGCGCGAGCCGTTTGAACACGCAGTTACCGTCGCCAATGGCTCTGGCAGCAAAGAAACATAAGCGCCTTTCTTTCTGCACTGCTTGTCATATTAGGGCTGCACAGTCTGCCCTGAATTCTTGCTTATGTCAGCACTGTGAGGAAGCCCAGAGAGAGATGGCCTTCCCGGGCTTTGCTAAGCCTGGCTCCTCCCATTCAGAGGATGGATCAGCCACAATAGCTCCGGGACTGGGTCATCAATGGGAGAGGGAAATTTAGCGGCACCTACCCCAGTACCTTCTGGGCTAGGCATGGACCCTTGAGTGGAATTCTTTCAAGCCTTCATATAGGCGCAGTCTGCTCCATACCAGGGTACTATCAAGCTAGAGCAAGAGAACATTGTAAAATCTCATCTTTGTGAGATTTTCCTCACTCCAAATGATGTCAAATCTTCACTGAGGTGTACTGTGCTGTTCGTACATCTCACTGTGCATTTAAAACTGGCCCCAAAACCCTAGACCACCATCAAAACCTCAACTTGAGTTATTAGCTGGCCTTCCTGTAGTGATAGAAATAGTTGAATACTGTGAAGGCCTCCCCAGAGGCTCTCTCTTTTTCTCGCTCTCTCTACTTCACTCCTCTCCTCTCCCTCTACCCCTCCCTCCTCCTCTCCCCTCTCCCTCTTCCCTCCTCAAGCCCAGAAATGGCTGAAATGCAATTTTCAATATTTATCGCAAATTGCGTTACAGCCGTTTCGGACATTTCACACAGCTTAACACCAGGAGAAAAGGTGTAGTTATTGCGGTGTTAAAAATGTGCAATAGCGTGCGGTACACTATTGCACAGTGCAAAACTGCCCTTCATTTTCATTAATGGCACCCAAATCCCTAACCAATCCTGCCCCTATGAAAAATTTGCATTCGCACAATGCGATATCATTACTATCACAGGCATTAACGCCATAATGCATGCCTATGAGAAGCTTATGTGGCTTTCAGAACACTACTGTTTTTTTGGGTCCAGCAGAATGTATATATCTTATATAATACTCAGTAAAATCTGTTTAAATGATATAACATAGGCAGTAGTTTGAAACTTGAGCAATATTTAATTAAAATGTCTTATACCTATTGACTTTAAGGATTGGCTGAGATATTCTTTGGTTTTTGTTTTGTTTTTATGATATATTTTGTTTTTATGTGAATGCACTCTTTTATCCTTTGTCTTTTGTTTTGTGACTATGCTGTGTTTATTCAGTGTTTAATTGAACTTTTATGCATGTATTATTGCTACCCGCCTAGAACTGGTGACAAGCAGGATATACATGTTTTTAAATAAAACCCTGACGGTCCATATTCTGACACAGTTTGGATAGCAAAGTTAGCCAGATTATTTATACCTTCAAAGTTAGCCAGATAAGTTTATCTGGCTAACTTTGAAGGTATAAATAAAGACTGCAGCTGCACTATTGAATATAACTGGCTAGCTTAAAGTTAACCAGCTAACTACATTAACAGTGAAATGAAGAGGGGAAAGCAGGTGGCATAAGAAGAGAGAATGAAAGAGATGGTGTGGGTAAGATGAGCGGGAAGCGGGGGGCCTTGTTTTGCTATCACTAAGGTTCCTGGAATTTGAGATCCTGTCCACAAAGTGCAAACACTTAAAAGCTTTGCAATATGAAAGCTCTCTATTCTCCATCCACCTCATGATAGCAGCTTAGTATGTACTCGAATTTTGCCATAAAGAAGAGACAGACTCTTCTAAGCACTGGAGGCAATAGGGTAATGAGGACCACAAAATGGAACCTTTTGACATTTTTGGATGCAAAAGGATGGTAGAATTAATCAGTTCTGTTCTTGTCCGTAGAGGCTCGTGGTAATGAAAGCCCTCAACTTCAGGTTGACTGGAGCCGTGACTGTCTTGATATTTCCGAGGCAGGTTTATTGTGGGTTAAAGCAGTATAATTCAGCAACCAGCTGTTGTCCCTTATAGAAATAATGACTTACATTTAACCCACGTTAACATGGTCTGTCACGGTGTGCCATGTAGAAATTCTTCTCCTTAAACGTAAGCCTCCCGTGTCCCTATGGAGCCCCTTAGCGGAAGATGGCTCTATGATTACCAGGACTTCAGGGCTTGGAATCCTGCTCAATTCTTAGCAATCCAGTCAAAACGACTCCTGCTTCCAGTGGGGGGGGGCAGCGGAGTTTTATACCAATATTTCACCCCTCCCAGTGGGGAGTGGTGCTCTTTCTTACCATACTGACCCTACTTTGACATTGCAGTGGCAGAGTCTGGTAAGACTTCTGCCATGCTGTGGGCACTCAGATTAGCTGAAGCCGCATTCTGCATGATTATGAGGGGTAGGAACGTTTTCTAAGAGACATAAAATAGTATCCCCTCTACAAGGAGCAAACAGGAATTTAGTTGCTCATGCTGAATCATTTTATTGTGTGAACTGTTCTCCTAAAGCTCTCAGAACAGCCATGTCTGGAAGAGAATATCAGATAGGCTCTCCACACAATGATATCTCATAGGTTCAAGCAGCGTGCATTTCATTAGTGACCTCCTACACTGTCAAGACAAGCTAATCCAGGCTCATGTCTCATCTCTTGGTCCATTCACTCACTGAGCAGTGGACACACCCAGATTTATAAGAACACACTCGTAGGCACCGCATCAAAATGGTAAGAAACATTACGCACTCAAAATGAAATTACAAGAAAGGGGGCAAACATGCCAAGAAAAACTAAAAGAAGTATTGAAAAACACTGCACATTTCAAAAAGGAAAAGAGGAGAATAATAACAACTAACTTGCTGTAGCAGTAAGGGAGAAATTTAGCCCACATAGGGCTCAAGACTTTAGGCCGAATTTTCAAAGTGGACTCATGTGCATAAACGTAGTTTTATGCACATAAATGGACTTCTGAAAATTGTCCAAGCGGTTGTGTGTGCAGAAGTGATTTCATGTGGATTTTTGTGCATACTAGTGGAACAAGCTACTATAAATCAGATTCCTGTTCCCACGAGCTTATCGTGGGTTGGAGCCTTACATTGTGGACCGAGCTGCATCTGGATCTGAGTGATGTGTTTTGGACCTGCCAAAAAAGGGGTTTTCAACCCTCCATAGTCTGCAAACCACCACAGCCAAAGTGAACGGATATAAAAGTACATCAAAACCCATGTGCTCTCCTGCGAATGACAAATGTTCTTTAAGAACCAGCATCCAGCACTCACAGTGTTAAGTTGGGAAAAGGGCTGTACTGTATAGCCTGCCCGGAGAACAGTACTACATAGCCAGCAGAGAAGGAAGCCAACGGAATGCTGGGAGACCATTTAAGGAAGAAAAGGTGCAATTTGCCTGGTTCTGTGGGGACGGCCAGGAGTTGGAGCCAGGAGTCAGGAAGAGAGGAGTGTACCTGGGAGCTCTGCAATCAGTTCTTCTCTTGAAGAACTAATTATCAAGTGGGAGAGACAGAAGTCTGCACTCTGAGGAAAAATACAGACAGCTGTTCTTGCTTTATAGCCGAGCTACATGTAAAATCCCAACAAGGGACAGAGGAGTCAGGAGCTGAGAGACTGAGCAACTTCCTTTCCAGAGATATCCAGGCCATGGAGCACATGGCTAGATCACCCTTCTAAGCGACTGAATTAAGTAATCTAAACTTTGCACAGAGAGTATCTTAGCAGAGGAGAGAGAAAGTTTATTTCCTTGCTTTTTATCACAAATTCAGTATCTCATCTTAACTGCTTCAGCCTTTTAACTGAAGTCAAGTATAAACCCTTGCCACAGCCACAAGAAACAGGACAGGGAAAGAGAAGCTGATGGACCGTGGTCTTTCCGGAAGAGACAGAAACAAGGCCTGCTTTCTATTAAGTACCAAGTAAACCGTTTGGGGAAGCTTTCCAGGAGAGAGAGACAAATTCCACATGCTGCATTGCTCATCTATTTGGTTTGTCATCTAGCCAGCACCACCATCAAGAGAGAATTCTTCATTGGTTTTTCCACACAATTTTGTGTTTGGAACAGGGTGCACCTTTTACATACTGGTGGCATTGGGATGAATCAGTCCCCCCCACCCCCCCCTTTTTGAGTACCAAGGGGTAAAGACAATTTTTTAAAGCTGTGTACTTCACTGCTTCCCCACACACACAGATACACACTTTCTCTATTAGCATTCTTTTTTTTTTTACTATCCATATGAGTATGTTGGTTGCCCTGTCTAACAGGCCATACCCATTGTTATATTTGCATTACTTGATTTATAATAAGAAAACTGCAAGCTTATATTATACTTCACTACTGTACTTTTCCCATTTAATGTTCTGGCTGGATTTACCATATACTTACATAATACTAGTAAAAAGGTTAATTACTGTTTTATTCTGGTGTGATGATTTTATCTGCTTTGTGGTGCCACAAGTGAGAGATTGTTTGGGAAGGGCACAGAATTGTGGTATCGGGGGCTCTGGGATCCTGTCTCATCCCCCACTCAGGCTACGAACCTGAAGATAAATCATATTAGTGAATATAATTTCTCGTGTGGTACTCCCAACCTCAAGCATAGGGGTAATTCATAGTCCAGACCAGGTGAGGGCCACACTAGAAATAGGTGTTTGGAGGGGGAGGGGAGAGTTAGGGGTCGAGGGAACAAATTTACACATGTACTTTCGATTTTCTAAAGTTTGTATGTGTGTGTGTAAATCTACTCGCACACATTTACACCTGTTAATTTTCAAAGTGGAAGTTAAACACATAAATCCTCTTGAAAATCAGGCCCTAAAAACTGCACTCCCTCATCCCCCCAAAAAAAGTGTGTTGCCATCAAATAAGTTTTAAAGAAAGATACACACTAAAAACAACCTTGAAAAAGACAGAAAGAAATGTCAGCAAAGTCAGCAGCCCATTGTTTTGGAGACTCTCTCCTGCCTTGCGGATCCAGAGTCGCTGGTGATTCACCCTTTAAATCCAGTTGCCAGAAGCAAAGATATACGTTCTTCAAAACTTCACAATTAAACAGAAATGTAATATTGGACAACTGCCTTCTGATTCTCAAAAGGGAAGATACTCTGAGCCAGAATTAAACACTCAGCCAAACCTGACATCACTGCCACGTTTGTGCTTCTTTTGGAACCTCTCCTGCTTCAAAATATCTTGGCCAGTCGTCACAGATCTCCACTGAAACTGTACTTCAAATGAAATACCAACCCTACAGCCACAGTGAATCCTCCATCCTTGAAATGTGAAAGATAGTGCTGCTAAGCATATATATTTTTTTTGATTGTTTTATGTTAAGCAATGATTCATTTGTTTTACTCTGTACCCCACTTTTGATGCTCTTGGGAATTATCAGGAAATCAAATTTAACTAAATTATTATCCTTATTCATGTCCTAGATTTTTCTGTATGATCATTATTTTAGGTGCTGTTGATTTATTACTTTTATGATGCTGTTTTTATATTTTATGCTGTATTTTATTTTTGAGCCATTTATATGATTGCTTAAAAATGTTTATACGCTTTATATTCTTTTTATTTTGTGATGTAACTTGCTTTGAGCATTTATGGGGAATGTAAATAAGTAAATAAAATGTGTTGTATATTATCCTTCAATACAAATTACAGAGAAGCACAGCAGACCTCACAATGAATCAAATATGTAGAGAGTGAGGTCTAAAAAAAAAAAACCTCATAGCACAAATTTTCTACAAAAAGTATATAAACTAATAGCATCATATAATTTTTGGATCAGTGAATTGATCAATCAATAACATATGTAATCAGCCAAAAAAAATCTTTAGGCTTATGACAGTTTAATCATTTACCATTAGTCAAAATTGATGTAGCTCAATATTTTATTTTATGTTTGTATATTATAATTCTACACAGGTTCACTCTAAGTAGGTACCTTAGGCACAAGGAGATAAACTGATTTATGCTGTCATCATAAGTGTGTGTGTAGCAGAAGGAAGATATCAGCTCCGTGCTCCTCGTGTTCTCTTAGCACTGTACCACCCTTCTGCCATGACCTTAGATAAATCCCTCTGTTTCCTTATGCCTCAGATACTCCACTCAGATTGTGAGGCCTGTGGGCCAGGGATTCATTTTACCATATAGCGTTTTATACACTTTCAGCACTATGGAAAAGCAAAATCGTAACAATTTTCAAAAATATCAACCTAACAGCAAAATTTGAAATTGACACAGAATGTTACTACTTCTTTTGAGTACTTTATAAGATAGGAGATAATACACAAAGGTGCAGTTTCCTTTTAAGATTTAAAGAAGAAAATATCAGACTGATTTTTTTCAGGCCCGGCTCATCACTAGTGACCTTTTAGAGTGGCGGGAGGCTAAACGTCACGAGTGCAGCACACTGTGATAACTCTCCTGTGCATGAAGGTCTTGCTGCTGAGGTTCACGCCGCACTGGATTAAGAGAAAAATGCATGTTTTTGAGCATGATGGACAGCAAATTGTGACTTGTTTTGCTTTGTGAACTCAGGTGGTCAAACAGTGAGCACGACTGATTCCTCTGCCAGCAACAGGGAAAGTGTGAAGTCAGAAGACGGCGATGACGAGGAGCCTGCCTATCGAGGGCCTTTCTGCGGAAGAGCCAGAGTACACACGGATTTCACACCCAGTCCCTATGACACCGACTCTCTCAAACTCAAGGTACTCTTCATGTTAAACCATCACTATGCAGAGAAGACCTTCTCCTTCTCTTATAGATTATGATAAGTGGATGTAAGGAATTGTCACTGTGGCCCTTTCCTTCTGCTGCTGCTCAGGAGCCCTACATTTTGGGCTCCCCCTCTTCTTTGGGACAGGTGGGGGTTAGGGGGGGGGCGATGTACCTAAGTCCATGGGCATGACTGGTAGCTGTAAGCGACAGAGGCAGCCATGCTGTCGAGAAGGAACCATCAGGGTATCTCCATCATCTGGCAGCTGGTGCACAGGGGAGAAGGAGTGGGAAGAGAAAATGTAAATAAAACAGGTGATTGATAGTGCAGGTACCTTGGAGAGCTAATTTGGCATCGGAGAAAGAGAGCGGGATGTATGCGTGCATGCACCACTGCTGACTAACAGGCTGATACAGTACAGTGCGCTCCGGCAGAGCGCACTGTTAACCCGCGATTGGACGAGCGTTTTCGACGCGCTAGCTTTACCCCTTATTCAGTAAGGGGTAATAGCGTGTTGAAAACGCACGTCCAACCCCCCTCCCCCCCGAACCTAATAGTGCCCACAACATGCAAATGCATGTTGATGGCCCTATTAGGTATTCCCGTGCGATTCAGAAAACAAAATGTGCAGCCAAGCCACACATTTTACTTTCAGAAATTAGCGCCTAACCAAAGGTAGGCGTTAATTTCTCCGGGCACCAGGAAAGTGCACAGAAAAGTAGTAAAAACTGCTTTTCTGTGCACCCTCCGACTTAATATCATGGCGATATTAAGTCAGAGGTCCCGAAAGTTAAAAAAAAGTTAAAAAAAAAAAATTTGGAAATCAGCCCGCGGCTTGTGGGTTGAAAACCGGACGCTCAATTTTGCCGGCGTCCGGTTTCCAAACCTGTGGCTGTCAGCAGGTTTGAGAACCAACACCGGCAAAATTGAGCATCGGCTGTCAAACCCGCTGAGAGCCGCCACTCCTGTCCAAAAAAAGGCGTTAGGGACGCGCTAGTGGCCTGTGCGCGTGCCGTGAGAGTGGGCTTTTGCCCGCTCTCCCGCGACTTTAACTGTATTGGCCCGTAAATGAAGTGACAAATAGACTGCTGCATCCAGGCAGGTTAAGCCTTAATAATCTCTGGCTGATGTAGCATCAATATGTTGGTGGAGAGAGAATCAGCCATATACATAGCTTAAATTGCTTGATAAATAACCAACTCCAGGAGGCCAATGTACTAAAGTGCACTGAATTTCGTGCACTTATCTTCCAGATAAGCTAGGTAGAAAATTTACATGCAGAAATTTCCTACAGACATCTTCACAAAAAAAAACAAAAAACCAACTAGATTTCATTTGGTGCAGTTATCTATTTTGTGAAAACCAGCCTATGAAGGATTTTTTTGTACACGTTTTAGTGCTGTGAACATAGTTAATGAGCTACTTTGCGAGATTTTCCATCACAGCAACTCATTAAATTTGAATTTGCATAAAAGTTTGCAAGAGTAAACTCATGCCCATAAGTTTACTACATGCAAAGCCAAACAAATTTGCAAAGTCTGCTTTGCGAGTAGAAAGGAAAAATTCTGTGCGAAGCGGACTTTTTCAAAATTTCATGCGTCTTAATACATTAGCCCTCTGGGTTTGGATTCCTAGTTTTTCAAATACTGAAAGGTGGAAGTGCTTGTTAAGGTAAGGATCGTGTGTAACTGCATTTGTGAATATTATCAGTTTAAAATGTTGTCGGTCAATCTATTCATTTTCCACTAATTTTATACAAAAATGAGTTATGGAAGATTTCTTCCTACATCACTTGTTGTCAGTCCTTGGGTCATTAATGCTGTAATGAGTGATGTCCTTGTAATCTCAAAATGCCATTCCAGCAGATAATTCTTACTATTTATTTACAGAAAGGAGATATAATTGATATTATCAGCAAACCCCCCATGGGCACCTGGATGGGCTTGTTAAATAATAAAGTTGGCACTTTCAAATTTATCTACGTGGATGTACTGAATGACGTGGAAGAAAAACCCAAACGGGCCACAAGAAGACGAAGGAAGGGAAGACCCCCAAAGCCAAAATCTGTTGAGGATCTTCTAGAACGAATTAATTTGAAGGTTTGTTTGCATTTGTTTTACAAGTGTAGCTAAACGCTCATTGGGAAACTGATTATTTTTTTCTACATATAGGAGGTCATTTTCAAAGGAAAATGTAAATGTGACATTATCCTAGCAGTTTTCAAAAGCCTATTTACTCCTGTTAAGTGCACGAAATGGTAAAACCTATTGACAATTCAATAGCACATATTGTATCAGTTTTCAAAGTTGAGTGCACTTAATGTGAATAAATGGGCTTTAGAAAATTGATACAATATTATGTTACATTTACATTTTCTTTTCAAAGTTACTTGATAATGTATAACTGCGTTTGTGAATATTTTACAGTTTAACATTTCATCTGTTCATTTTCTACTATGCATCCTGGGACTGAGATGGGAATCCAGTATTGATGAAGGGCAGTGGGGCGTAATGAGTGCACATGTCAGTGCCATATATATTTCATACCTTTCTCTCATTCATGATGACTCATACATTAACTCTCTGATGCCAGTTCCAGCCTGTATATTATTAGCAACGCCACATTATTTGGTTTCCCGCTGCAAGTGAGAGGCAGTGTGGGACACAATACATCTGTTACGAATAGGAAAGGAAAACTGGTTCTTACCTGCTAATTTTTGTTCCTGGAGTACCACAGATCAGTCCAGAGACCCATCCCTATCTGTCGAAAGACTTCCTCACTTCTGGATGTGGCTGAGCTGACAGAGCTGGCATATGATATACTCAGATTAATGAGCAGTGAACATAGTTGGGTACATGTTTTTTGTGTTAATTCAAGAGGGCCTAGTTTGCAGGGTGCTCCAACTTTACGTCTCTGTTCATTCAAGGTATATTGGGGTTTGTTAAGTTAGACATCTTGGCTTGGGTACAGGTCAATACTGAGGGTCTGCAGGTGGCACTCTCAGTTATGTAGCAGTGCCTCAAAAGTTTTTGTTTTCTGCCTCCATCTGCTGGTAGGGATGCATAAACCAGGTTAGGTTTGGAAACCACTAGTCTAGACCTTATTGGCCACAGGGTTGCAACAGCTGAGTTAGTACTAATGTTATAGGCAGAGCATGACCTCAAGAACTACAAATAGGCCTGATTGTTAGGATATCCGTAATTAATATGCATGAGATAGATTTGCATGCCCTGCCCCCATTCTATGCAGATATATATATATATATATATATATATATATATATATATATATACTAGATAAGGGAGCCCTGACCGACGTGCCGCAAATGCGCAGTAGAGAGCAGCTCTACCGCGCATACGTGGGCAAGCACGTCGGTCAGAGCGGAGCGTGCCTGAAAAAAATGGCGCATGGAGGAGCAGTAGCGGCAGCAGCAGCGAGGAGCAGTGGCGGCTGTGGCAGCGGCGCGTGCGAGGGATGGACCACTCCCCCGGAGATCTTCCGTCTGCGCTATCTGAGGGAAGGGGTTGTGGGTGAACTGAAAGGGGAGGGGATTGAGAGAGGGGGAGTGACTGAGGGGAGGGAGGAGTGAGTGAGGGGAGGGGGGAAGGTGAGAGGGTGGGAGACTAGAGGAGGGAGGTGAGAGGGACTAGAGGGGGGAGGTGAGAGGCAGTGGGAGGGAGAATAGAGGTGGGAGGGAGAATGTGGAGGGGAGGTGGGAAGGAGAATGAGGGGGAGGGAGTGGGAAGGAGAATGAGAGGGAAGGAAATGGACCAAAAAATTTTTTTAAATGTAGCCTGTTGTTACAGGCTTAACGGCTAGTATATATATATCTCATACATATATATCTCATACATATTCATTATGGATGTCCTGAAACCCAGGCCTCTTTGAGGGTCTTGAGGACTGGAGTTGCCTACCCCTGCTTTAGGAGATCACGCCAAGGAATACAACCCTATTCTACAGTTGTACTCCACAGCAAAGGCCTTCAAGTCTCAGTATCAATGAGGAGCCTGGGAAACTCTGATTTAGAACAAGGATTCTCAAATGTTTTGTTAGCAAACTCCCCCAGAAATAGGCTCCTCCATTCTCCATGCATATTCATCTCTTCTCCTCAATTTGTTTTTTTTTATCTCAGGCTGTGTCTCAAGGGAGCTGAGTTGCATCGCTTCCATTCTTGGTGTCCTTATATTGCTTCATTTCACCCTTCCTTCTATCTCCCTCTTTCTCTCTACTTCTCACCTATCACTGCCACCATTTAGCTCTCTGTATCCTTTCTATTTGGCTCTTCCAGCCCCTGCACTGTCTTTATTTTTGTATCCCTATTCTCATCCATTTCTCTTGTCTTTTTCCTCTCAGCTCTTTCTCATCTTTGATAACAATAGCAACTGCAGCATAGTAATCCCTCCTTGTAGTGTATGTATTGTGCTGCTTGTTCTGCGTGTAACGGGCTGTAAGGTGCAAATTATTAATAAGCACAAGTAGACTCAAAGCTGATCATATTAAGACATTTAGCAGAATGAAATAATTGAGTAAATATGGGAAGAAAGTTAAATTCACATAGCCTAATGACAATTATAAGTCTAGTCTCTGAATTGACTTTGCAATTCATCCAGAATGAATGATCTGCAAATGGTTGCTTTCTTCTGCAGTGCCCATGGCCGTATTTGCGAGATCAGTAGTATAGAACTGAGGGTAGTGTAAAACAGTTTTATGGCTTCAGTGGCTCCTCAGGACTACCATACAAACTATCTGAGGTTGGTGATCTGCATATTTTGATTAATTGTCAATGGCTACGTCTGTATTCACCTTCATTTTCATTTTGATCTAGGAAAGACCTTGGAGCTTGTAATCTGGCAGTCATAATGCTGAGTTGCCATGTTCCATCGAGACTTTGCATCATGACCCTATCGACCACTTGAAAAGTAGATAATAAATAGTATGGAGTTTCCATTATAGTATCTAGATTGCCTCTGCTGTTTATCTATTCATTTCTTTTGAACTTGAGATGAGTTTTTGGCCCATGGTTTCAGCTGGTTATTCATTGTGCATAGATTTGAACAGGGGGACTCCTATATTCAAACATGGCAAGATATGGATTCCCTTCACCTTGTTTTGTATTCATCAGCAAATGCTTCACAGTTTTAACCATCCTTTCAATCTGCCCATTTGACAGTGGGTAGTATGGACTTGATGTTTTGGGTCAAAAGACATAGGTTTCTGCAAACCTTTCAAATTTTGCTGAAGTATACTGAGGCACATTGTCTGACACAAATTATCCTTGAATTCCATGGCAAAATTCCTTTTAGCTTGTGAATTATGCTAAAAGCCAAGGTGTCTTTTAGTATTTCTAGTGCAAAATAATGATGATAATAGTCCACTAATACAACATAGGTTACATTGTCAAGCATAAAAAAAAAATCTTATGCTACCTTTTGTCATAGTAGCGATAGTACTGCATGTGGAATCATTGGTGCTTTAGGGTTTGAAGCATGATGGAACTTGAGCACTATCTCCTCAATGTCAGCATTCATTCCTGGCCAATACAACAAGTCCTGGTTCTGTTTCTGCATTTCTCAACTCCCATGTGTCCTTGATGAATTTGTTTCATTAACTCAACTCTCATGGCTATTACCAATCTTTCTCCTTTGCAGATGCGATTGTCCATAATAACTAGTTCTTCCCAAAACCTCCAAAATTCTTCCTCATGCAGTGAGCATGAGTGTTGTGACTTTGGCCAACCATTGAGTATGGCTTTATGAAGGGCTGAGGGTCTGTTTTTGTTGAATCTTTTACTTGTCTCATTTTCTTGTCTGAAATGGGTAGGTAGGACATAGTTAAATGTTACTGTGCTTCAAATGCCTCTTTAGCTAACTTATCATTAAAATCATCCATTGTACCTGAAGACTGGAGGATAGCAAATGTAACCCCAATATTTAAAAAGGGCTCCAGGGGCGATCCGGGAAACTACAGACCGGTTAGCCTGACTTCAGTGCCAGGAAAAATAGTGGAAAGTGTTCTAAACATCAAAATCACAGAACATATAGAAAAACATGGTTTAATGGAACAAAGTCAGCATGGCTTTACCCAGGGCAAGTCTTGCCTCACAAATCTGCTTCACTTTTTTGAAGGAGTTAATAAACATGTGGATAAAGGTGAACCGGTAGATATAGTATACTTGGATTTTCAGAAGGCGTTTGACAAAGTTCCTCATGAGAGGCTTCTAGGAAAAGTAAAAAGTCATGGGATAGGTGGCGATGTCCTTTCGTGGATTGCAAACTGGCTAAAAGACAGGAAACAGAGAGTAGGATTAAATGGGCAATTTTCTCAGTGGAAGGGAGTGGACAGTGGAGTGCCTCAGGGATCTGTATTGGGACCCTTACTGTTCAATATATTTATAAATGATCTGGAAAGAAATACGACGAGTGAGATAATCAAATTTGCAGATGACACAAAATTGTGCAGAGTAGTTAAATCACAAGCAGATTGTGATAAATTGCAGGAAGACCTTGTGAGACTGGAAAATTGGGCATCCAAATGGCAGATGAAATTTAATGTGGAAAAGTGCAAGGTGATGCATATAGGGAAAAATAACCCATGCTATAATTACACGATGTTGGGTTCCATATTAGGTGCTACAACCCAAGAAAGAGATCTAGGTGTCATAGTGGATAACACATTGAAATCGTCGGTTCAGTGTGCTGCAGCAGTCAAAAAAGCAAACAGAATGTTGGGAATTATTAGAAAAGGAATGATGAATAAAACGGAAAATGTCATAATGCCTCTGTATCGCTCCATGGTGAGACCGCACCTTGAATACTGTGTACAATTCTGGTCGCCGCATCTCAAAAAAGATATAATTGCGATGGAGAAGGTACAGAGAAGGGCTACCAAAATGATAAGGGGAATGGAACAACTCCCCTATGAGGAAAGACTAAAGAGATTAGGACTTTTCAGCTTGGAGAAGAGACGACTGAGGGGGGATATGATAGAGGTGTTTAAAATCATGAGAGGTCTAGAACGGGTAGATGTGAATCGGTTATTTACTCTTTCAGATAGTAGAAGGACTAGGGGACACTCCATGAAGTTAGCATGGGGCACATTTAAAACTAATCGGAGAAAGTTCTTTTTTACTCAACGCACAATTAAACTCTGGAATTTGTTGCCAGAGAATGTGGTTCGTGCAGGTAGTATAGCTGTGTTTAAAAAAGGATTGGATAAGTTCTTGGAGGAGAAGTCCATTACCTGCTATTAAGTTCACTTAGAGAATAGCCACTGCCATTAGCAATGGTTACATGGAATAGACTTAGTTTTTGGGTACTTGCCAGGTTCTTATGGCCTGGATTGGCCACTGTTGGAAACAGGATGCTGGGCTTGATGGACCCTTGGTCTGACCCAGTATGGCATTTTCTTATGTTCTTATGTTCTTAGGTGGATAAATCTTGAAAGCGCTACTTATCTGGATAAGTGAGTTGGATGGATAAGTCTCAAATAGAGCTACTTATCCAGATAAGTAAGATAAATGAATAAGTAGCTGTTTTTGAGACTTGTCTGTCTATCTTATTTATACGGATAAGTAGAACTTTTCAGATTTGTCTGGCTATCTGACTTGGCTGAATAAGTAGTGCTTTTAAGACTAAGTTGTTATTTAAACAGATAAATTGGAACTTGTCTAGATAAGTACTGCTACGTAGCTGGATAAGTTCCACATTCAAGATTTATCTGGCTAAACAGTGGTAACTGCTATACTCATATTTTTATTTCTAACTTGAAAAAAATATGTGCATGGAGATTTTATCTGTATAATTTATACAAATTTACCCCGTTAGATGGGTTTTACGTCTGTAAGTCAGGAGATTTTCTAACATGTGTATGACAATGAAATTACCAGTTTTACCAATTCATCTACCAGTTTACCCAGTCCATCAAGACCTTCCTAGCTTCTCAGCCTCAAATATCCCCTCCCCCCATTTTACCAGACCTCCCCACCCAGTCAGTATTTCACTTTTAAGATGTTTATGACCACTTGCTTCAGATATAGAGCAGATGTAAATATATGTAAATAAGCTGCCAAATCTGCAAGCGTAAATTGCTTATAAAATGGCAACTTACTTGTGATAATTTTGGCCCCACCCTTGGACTGCCCCTTTTTTACACACGCAAATTGAATCACTCTTACTTATATGTGAATTTTGAGGTTTCTAAAATAGCATTTACACATGTATATGCTGAAGTTTACACACACAAGTTTTAAAAATTCATATTTTAGAGTATCAGCAAGTGGAATAGTGCTATCTGGCTTGCATTTTATGATAATATTTCTGCAGACTGTGTCCTGGCTAGTGCCATTGCTAGATTCTTCTTCATGATCATTTCCAAAGGCTTGTGATCTAATTCCACAGACACTTGTCTGCCAGATATATATATATATATATATATATATATATATATATATATATATATATATATATATTGATGAAAACACTTGTGAACGGGAGCTCTTGGGTTGAGCTTATGATTAAGCTACTTAACAGAACTTATCATACTCCTGTATTATATTCTAAATGTTTCCTCAGTGCCAGTGATCAATGTTGGCAGGGATGTGAGCAGCAACCTACCTATATCCATATGTGGCAGTTCTGTCCTGAGGTACCTAACTTCTGGTCCCGGGTCACAAAAGAAATAGCTGATATCCTTCCCCTCTCCCTATCCATATAATGCTGAAATTGGGGTTATTGGGCAGATGGCACCATTCGCTGGTTCCTGTGAAAGGTAGAGCACTGGTCGGGCAGCTGTTGCTGGCAGCTCGATTCACTATTGCAACTTTTTGGAAAGTCACCCCAGTATAGCTTACTGGCACTCACAAATACAAGTTATTGCTGACCTGGAACTGCTACGGTACAGTCTTAAGGGTGAACATGATAAATATACCACTATTTGGGGGCCATATCTTGATTATCTGAATTCTACTTAAGCTAATTTGCAGTGCCTCTTGGGGTAACTTCTTTTTATTTCCACTTTAATTGTCCTTTAATTGTTTGTTTCCCTCTGTACTCTCTTTCACAATGTACCTCACTGCAATATGGGTAATTGCTTCTATGTACTTTTCTCTGTTGTTTGGAAACATTTAAATAAAAAGTTATAAAAAAAAAAAAGAGCATGAGCTCCCGTGCCGCGATCCGACTGACACAACCCCAGGACTGGCTGTGGTCCACGCAGCTGGTGGGTGAGTGCATCCAAGCACAGGCTAGTCTGAAGCTGAAGACTGGAGCCTTGGGACAGACTAAAAGCTCAAGCAGGGCTTAAGATTTGGAACAGAAACAGACGAACCAGGAACTAGGAGATCTCGGATGAGAACCAGCAACCCATGCTGGTCTCTGGAGTAGCCCTCTGGCCACTCTGTAAGCCCTTTCAGACTAACCGCTTAGGAACTGCTTAAGTGTAGGACCGATGAAGGCTGAGGATTCAGGACACTGATGACAAGACAAGGCTGAAATCTCTGAAGACTTGGAACAAGACAAAGGCTCTGAAGATTTGAAATAGGCTGAAGGCTGGAACAAGAACTCTGGAGATGGGACAGGTCTCAGGAACTCGGACTCTAAAACTGAGGACGAGGACTCCAAAGACTTGAATCAGTTGACAATTCATACTGAAGACTGAAGAACTTAGAAGACAAAGACATGAACACCAGACTTGGACCTCAGGTGACAAAGACAGTAACAGGAGACCTCTAGAACTCAGAAGACAAAGACAGGAACAAGAACAAGAGACCAGCAATACGGAGGACCTTGAAGGCCAGGACATGGTGGAAGACCACAGGACCTGAAGACCTTTCGAAGGCCTGAAGCAATGGGACAAGTGTCCTCTTAAAGTCCCAAAGCATTGATGTAATCAGGAGGGGCCGCAAGGCTTTTCCTTCCGAGGTCCCTTTAAAACTTGAGTAGGAGTGCGTGCGCCTAGGGAAGATTCATGGTGCTGGGGATTGCCGTCGGCAATTCAGGGCCGCATGGATGACTGACTGCATCTCTCCTGCCATGGGAGGCAGCAACAGGCGATGGCAGCACACCAGGGCCATGCTTGAACCATGCTTTCTGGGCCACTCAAGACACAGTGGCAGCACCTACCAGGTGAGCAGAGTCAGCGGCACTCCAGGCCGTGAATGCAACAGAAGCAGAGATGGGTAGGTGAGGCCGCTCGCAGGGCCCGTGAGCGGTATCGCAACAGAAATGTTTGCAGCCAAAAACAAAGGCATATATTTGTTTTTCAATTGGACATAGTTGATTTCCGTTTATGTTAGTATCTTGGACACAAAATGACTGGCTTCCCTTCTTGAACTGATACCGCTCCAAGTCTTTGGAAGCATCAACCTGAATAGTCATTTCTTTTCTTACATTATACAGTGTGAGAGTGCTAAAGTTTGAAATTAGCTTTTATATCTCGTCAAATATATCATTTTGCTGTGCTTCTCATTGAAAATATGAGTGTTTCTTTACAAGATCCACATCTTCGACCCAACTTCCTGAACCCTCTTATGAAGGACTGTTATACACAACAGAGACACAACTAAGTCTTGAAAACTATTCAGAAATGGAGATTGCCTATACTGGATGTCAGTGCTATGTTAATTGCAAATCTGATTTGCCTGTAAGCTGTTCTAATGTCTCTGTTCATTTAAATTTATTATAATCCGCCTTAAGACCAATTTTGGGAAAAGGCTGAATATCAAATGTTCAAAAATAAAAAATAAATAGGGGTGATACAGTATCAGCAAGGTATGGAATGAACTTTGCTCGTTAATTTGCCATCCTAAAATTGTTCTGATCTATTTTGTGGTGGTCTCACATTGAAATTGCTGCAGTTTTTGCTGAGTCTGGCCTGAGGCCTTCTGCTGACAGTACATGACTAAAGTATTTTACTTCCCTAGCTCTTACTGTACATTTCTTTAAGTTTAATTTGATACCCTTTTTCTCTGGATCTTTGAAGCACGACTTTTAAGTTGATATCATGTTCCTCCACTCTTGTGGCCTATACTACTATGTTATCCACATATGCTGCAATATCATGAAGATCTGCATATATTTCATCCGGTTTTCTCTGAAAAACTTCCTGACCTCAGTGAATGCCAAATGGCAGGCGAGTAAAACAGTATCTTCCTTGTGGAGTGTCAAAGGTTGTGAGCTTGGAGTTTCCTAGTCTAGTTTTATTTGCCAGTCTCCTGATCTGGCATCAAGGACACTGAAACATTTTGCTTCTGCAAGCTTGCTGGTGATGTCCTCTATGGTTAGTTCTTGTTACTTTAGAACATCTCTGGGCTTGGCCTGTTTTTCTGGGGCCTGTTAGATCTGCTTCAGAAGCTGGCACCAGGAATTGAACTCACATCTCCTGCCTGACAGCACAGAGCACTAGTGTGTACTCTCTAGAAGAAAGGAGATATGATACAATATCAGAAAGCATTTTCCATGGAATGAATATTAAAAGGATATGAGTAACATCCTATGGCATTGATGAAAGGAATGTGAGAAAATACTTTTTCACTGAGGACACCTGGAACAGACTTCTAGTGGAGGTTATAGGAGCTAGAACAGTAACAGAATTCAAGCATGCATGGGATAGACATAAAGGGACCTTAATGGCAAAGTAAAGGAGACCACAAATTAAGTAAGATAGTTGGCAGATGTGGTGGACCCATAGATGTACCTACAGGGTGGCAAGTACCACTTCCAAAAAATGCTTGCCATCCCATTTTCAGATAGGGTTGCCAACTGTTTGCGCATAGCCCACTGTCTACACTGCCAGCCCTGGTACCTCTTTTGTCCTGCCTGCAATGCATAGTTCAGATGTCATCTGATGCAGGAAGGACAGAAGAGGATTCCTTCACATGGTAGCCAGAGAAGAGGACTTTAGACTTCACTCATATCCATATAGAAGAATTGGTTGAATGAGGCTATCAAATAATTTTAATGGTTGTTTTACTGGGAGGTTGAAAATTGCACAGAAGGACCTTGGGACTTTTTCTTATTGTATCTTTTATAGCCAGTTTATTGGCAGGAGGCATTATGAGTATTTAAATGTCATTTTACCTTGCCCTCATCCACACTTGACTTGCATCCTTATTGCCACTCCAAATACTTCTGTCTAGAGATTCCTCTGGGTGGACCAAGTGGTCCTTCTATGTTTATCTGTTACTCTGCCTTATTTTCAACAGCACTTCTTCCATGCTGCAACTGCAGCATAACCTTTCAAAGTTGGCTTTCAGTCAGACACAAGCAAAAAAGTAGTGGATCAATGTCAAGGAAACAGATTTTTATTTGCTCATGTAGCAAATTGCTCAAGATTTCCCGACTCGGGCCGAGTTTCGCCCATAAACATGGGCTGCCTCAGGGGTTGTATAACACTAAAATTAATAAATAAATCACAGTAAAAAAAAAATCATATACCTCTACCCCTGGAAGAGAGGACTCTGCCCGTTAACCCCACTGAGGCTCGACTCCACCTGCTGCTGCGGGACTCAGAGATATCGGAGGAAGGCACCCGCAGTGAGTATCTGACGGAGCCCACATCTGTGGAATGAGAAGCCTCAGCCTTTTGTTCGAGCTTAGAGCTTGCGGGACTGGTTCCAGCTGGAGCTGCCCCCCCCCCCCCCAGCAGATCGGCAAGGGTATTGCTAACTACCCACCTATTTGGTTAACAGAGCTAGTAAGGCCTCAATCATTTAGTCTGGAATCGATATGGGACACTATTCATGTTTTGAATTTAAATATCTCAGCACAAGTAAATCTTATCTCTAAAACAGTTCAAGATTTAGATCAATGGTTGAAGACAGACGAGGGAGAAATTGGTGAGCATAAAGTGAAATGGGAATCTCTTAAAGTTCATGTTGAGAGTTTCACTGATACTCAACAAGCGCTAATCAAGGAAAATCAATCTCTTCAGTTTAAATTGGAGAACACTGAAAACCAAATACGCGCCAAAAAATATGCGTTGTATTAACTTTCCAAAAATTCCTCTTACATCACCCAAAGATATCTGGAGGAGGTATCTACTAGAAATATTAAAAATCCCAGAAGCTGCACTTCCAATAATTTCTAACAATTTACTATATACCTCAGTCAAAGAAGACATCACTACATAATAGCAATATGCAAGTTTTACTACCCACCGAGTCACCTAAGATGGATATTTCCTCAGTTTTGGAGCAGTCAGATGAAAATTTGGCTAGGCCTTCCAACATTGATCGTTACGTTCTTGCTTGACTCTGATAGGGAATGGATATTCCAAAAATATTTTGCACATCGATCTGAGCCGTTCCTGAACTGTAAAGTTCAAATGTTTCCTGATCTTTCGAGACAAACCCAGAGGAGAAGACGCCAGTTTTTGTTATTGAAACCTAAAGCTCTTGAGATAGGATCACTATTTGTGTTAAAATTTCCTTGTAAATGCCTGATTAAACACCAGGGTGTTTCCTATTTATTTTTCCATCCATCTCAACTAAGAGCTTTTCTTACTCATAAAGGTGGAGTTCAGTTTAGCTCCTCTCCAACTTCTGGTGTATGAGCTCCATATAGCTGTAACCTTGACCTCTAATAGTATACTGACCCATTATTGCTAATACTTCATGTTGTTATATCTTGATTTCCTCTTGGATTGTGTATATCTTGGATCACTTATTGTGGGCTTGTATACGTGGTATTAGAAATTTGTATTTTCTTTCGAATATCTGATAAATAGTATACTATCACTTGTATTTCCTTTCAAGTTTTAATACTTGATGCAACATTGTAAAATTCATAAATAATAAAAAAAAAATCATATACATACAAAATATTAAAAAATATGTAAAATGGCTTTCAGTCAGAGGCATAAGTGTTTAAATATTGTATTTGGAAAGTTTCAAGAAAATTTAAATTAAAAAAAAAGTCTTGAGGCTCGGGGCACTTAAGATATTGATAATGAAAACCAACAATCATAAGTCCTTACACATCCCCACCACCCAAAGAACAATTCTTTAAAAACACAGCTCCTCCAGTCTTTACAATGTGCACTAATCATGCAGGCAAACATAAGGCACTGGAAGAGGAAGGTGGGGATACACCATACAGGTTGATTCTTACCAAGGTGCTCTTGACAGCTATTTGCTTGGTTTGCTCCAACCACACCCTCTCCCCGCCTTTCCCTGAAATACAGGAGGGGAGGGGGCCAGTTAGGGAGCAGAGCAGCTTTTGTTTGCTCTGTTTTATCGGTTTCAGGTTCACCTCCTCTCCTCCTTTTCTCTGCACAGGAGGGTTTTATCACTGTCTACTGTCTGCATGCATGGTTAAGGAACACTGAAGTGTGCAACATTGTGTTCACACACGAGACCTTGAGGTAAAACGGAAGAGCTCTTTCTGTTCACTTTTTCACTCACTCGTCTCGTGGTTCATTTGCAGGAGCACATGCCCACCTTCCTCTTCAATGGTTATGAAGACTTGGACACTTTCAAGCTTCTGGAGGTGGAAGACCTGGATGAGCTGAACATTCAAGACCCCGAGCACCGCGCCGTCCTCCTCACTGCCGTGGAGCTGTTGCAGGAGTATGACAGTAAGTCTGGGTTTTCTTCCTAGGATGACGAAAGGGAGAAGGGATATTTTTTTCTGCTTATCATGAATAAAGGGGAAACCCACTCAAGGGACATTATGTGGCACACAAAAAATAAAGAAACAGCTTATGATTCTTGATGTGAGCTTTAAGTGAATGAGTATCCTCAGCTAGTCCAGCACAACCTAAAAATAGACAGACAGAGAAAACCCAGTGCCCAGAGGAATATCAATGTATGGTTTACTGGGCCTTCCCACTACATCTTTTGAGGTTTTCCCATGGGCATAGCACATGAAGGTCAAAATGGACATTTTTCACTCTATTTATTTATTTACAAGTTTTTGTATACCATCATTCGGTGGGTTCCATCACAATGGTTTACAACATTTGCATAAAACTTCTAATACATTTTCAATTCCTAAAATCAAACATAAAATACATAAAACATGAATCATAAATAAAACAGTAAAATATATGAACAAATATTAATAACACATACATGAAATGTAAACACAAGTAAATATCAGAGATAAAAAATAAAATGTCCAATAAAATTACTGTATAAAACTAATAAAGTAATGCAGTTTCTGAACAAAGAGAGGTTTGTCTCTTGCTGCCTAATGGTTACTTTGATGGAGACACTAAAACGCATCTACTGCAAACCATCTCTAGCCTTGTACATCATTTGGCATTAGCATAACGCATATAAAACCAGTATGTTAAAGCAGTAGTACCTGCAGGAGACATTACCACAAAGAGTTGTCTAAAGCAGTTTTCTCAAACCGATCCTGGAGTACCTTCTAACAGGCCTGGTTTTCAGGACATCAGCAATGAATATGCCTGAGATAGCTCTGCATACAGTGAAGGCAGCACATGCAAATCTACCTTCTGCATGTCAGGGGGGATCTACTGAACACCAGACTGGCTGGGAGATGCTCCAGGACTGAAAGTCCAGGCCAGTCCTGGGGCTCTGGAAAGCAGCACTGATGTGTAGGAGGCCTGACCAGTGAAGCACACAGGGCCTGGAAGTACTTCTCTGGAGGTGAATTGATCGAGCCTGAGGACTCGGAGGGAAAATGGCTGCCACTACTGCATTGAACCAGTTATAGAGCTGCATATTTCCTTCCAGCTCTGGCCTGGTGCAAGGATGTTAGATTCCCTGGGAGAAACATATAGCCTGTTGCCCCATACCCCCTCCAGCTACACCCTTCCCACACACAATTAAAAATTATGCATTTATAATAGATTTTATATGGAAAAGAACATTCAGGCCGATTCAGTAAACTGCGTGGGAGAGCCAGCGCTCCGAGGTGAGCACCTGCTCTCCCAAAGCACGCCCAGGCCACTCTCCTGGGTACGCGATTCAGTATGCAAATGAGGACCCGCACTAATGAGGCGCTAGGGACACTAACGCGTCCCTAGTGCCTCCTTACTGGTGTAAACAGCGGCTGTCAAACCCGCGACAGCCACCGGTTCGGAACACGGACGCCGGCAAAATTGAGCGTCCATTTTCCAACACGCGGGCCGCGGGCAGATTTTTTTATTTTTATTTTTGGAGCCTCCAACTTAATATCACTATGATATTAAGTCGGAAGGTGTACAGAAAAGCAGTTTTTTCTGCTTTTCTGTACACTTTCCCAGTGCTGGCCGAAATTAACTCCTGCCTTCGGCCTGAGCGCACCGTACTGAATCGGCCTGATTGAAAGTATAGTCTTAGAGGTAAAAATATCACTTTTAAGATGTATATTGTATTTACATGCACTCTATGGTGGCAACCAGAAAACCCTGTGAAAAAATCAAAAAGACTCTTAAGAACTGATATGTGTGTTGGGTGTGGGTTTGGCCCTCAGAAAGCTGTGAATAAATTGAATTACAATTTCAATATAATAAATCTCCCATGTAAAAACTGCCAGCACTCAAACAACAAGCCTACCTATGAAAAGGCAACACTGCGATTAATACACCAGGCTAAAATCACAATATACCTCCAATTAGAAAAACAAAACAAGAGAGGCTGCTATACATCCCTACATAGAACCTACATGCTAGCAGAATTCTTCATCTTAGTCACACATGCAGGACACAGACAGACTCTCACCAAATACAGAATAAAAAGACCATGAAGTATAAATAAAAAAGTGCAAACAAAAACTGAACTGGAAATCACAAATCAGGCTATGTAGTTAGTGCAACAGAAACATTAACATTCCTCATAAATATCAAACCATAAAATCAAGAAATATAAATCAAAAGTTGTAAAACCATACTAATAAAAAGAATAAATATTTCAAAACAGCTGATGAATAGAATAACATCCAATAATTTAAAACTCATAAAATTTTTACAAATACCAATAAAATATTTCAAATCAGCAGACACATCAACCAGATGCCCTGAGATTGTCGTGGATTAGGAAGGGAAGAGGAGAGGGATTGCTGCACACAAATGTTCTCCTCTCGTAAATATACATACATGCTCATATGTATACACACACACATATGCTCACATACACTCTCGACACACATGCATGCTCTCATGCACACATACGCACACACCCGCATGCTCTCTCATACACACGCACGATCACAAACACACGCACACACTGTCTTTCACATATGCACACAGATGCTATCTCTCACTTCCCTCTGGAAGGACAAGGCCAGCAGCAGCCACCTCCTCCAGCCCCTGTGACTAATGGGACACTTCCTCTTTATTCAGGCTGTGGGGGCTGACACTGCTCTGCCTCCTGCTCCTAACAGACTCCAGCTCTTGCTGCTCACCCTACTCCTGTGGGTCCCTGCAACTGCTGACCGTGGACTGGGGCCGATACTGTGCAGTGGTTTGGGGGCCATCTGCTCCTCATCTTATTTCTGATAGCCACTAGACCGATGCTGCTTATTCCAGCTTCTGCTTCTGGCAGAAGCTGGAATAAGCAGCATCGGCTCCTACTTACCGCCTGTGCGGCCCGGATGAAGAAGTGGCCTTTGGACAGCAACACTATGCCAAGCCCTTCTTCCCAGAGGAATACGGTTACATGAAATTACAAAATTGGCATTTTACATGGTTTTGTTGTTGTTATGGCAGAAGTACATAAAATCCAACTTTTGTACATGATCAGCTGTATGCTATATGGCGAGAGCACCCTCACCCGCACCCCCAGTAATTTAAAATTATTTATTTCAAATGGAAATCAAATTATGGCAAATGTTTGCCCTCATTGTATGCAGCCAACAGTTAGAGGAGGATGAAAGAACTCTGCCTCCATTATTTAGCCATGTCCGATCCAGAACGTGGGTGCATTTATGACGCTGATCTTGAAACGAAGATAGCAGTGGGCTGTTGACAGAATTATTTTTCGCCCTAAATTACAATGAATTTTTTTAATTTTTTTTTTACTAATTTCTTCTCCTTTGCCTTCCACCTCTTGTCTTTGTCCAGGTAACAGTGACCACTCGGGGTCCCAGGAGAAACTTCTCCTCGATGGCCAGGGTCTGAGCGGATGCTCGCCACGTGACTCGGGCTGCTATGAAAGCAGCGAAAACCTGGAGAATGGTAATGACGGCGCAGAAAGCCTCTGACGTGCACGCGCTGTGCTTTCTGTGGACGGCTTGCATCCTTCCCGCCCCCGTGCTTCAGCTAAAAAAAAATGGAGTCTCTTCACGCTTGGCTGTCTCGTTTCCATTCGCCTGCATGCTTCTTCCTTCTCATCCTCTGGCTGAGCCATCGCTTCAAGCATTGTTGTGTTTGCTTCCCATAATTTTACAGCTAGACAAAATCCTGAATTCATACGGTATTTTTAGGAAATGTTAAAGGGGTTTTTAACATATTTTTTTTTTACACCATCTACCAAACTAGAGAATTTATTTTAATCTTTTTTAAATAGTAGAAAACCTGTTGGCGAACACAGCGTGTCCTATTTGGAAGCGTGTCTGGTGGCGTGTTCTCATTGTTTGATTTTCAGAAAGGATCCTAAACTGTGTGGGTTCTCCGCCCATGTGTGGTGGTGGCATCCTCAGCTCGCCAGCCACAGGCAATGTTCTTTACTCTTAAATGCGATTGGACCGTCAAGTACGTTCACAGTCTGTGAAACTTAAGAAACGCAGTGTCTGGGCAAAATGTGCGTCTCAAATACCCAGTGGCAGCCTGTTCCAGACCCAGCCCCCATACTTTGAGAAACCGGAGAATGGTTTTTTCTGTTTAAAGCCTCTCTCTTTTTCTACCTTGAGATGCTCCCTATTCATTAACAGCAAAGGAAGTAGAGGGAAGCTTTAGAAGTAGACAATTTTTAACTTTATTTTTTTTTGGGTTATCCATATCCACTGCTTTTGTTCCCACCAGTGGATCGATTTGTTTTCTGCCGGTGAGGACCATTTATGTCGTAGTAGCAGTAGTAGCCAGAATCAGCCCCCAGTGCATTATGGCATGATGTGCAATAAATTAAAAAAAAAAAAAAAGGTTACCCTAAATCGGCTCGGGCTGGTTCTGCCCCCACAAGAAGTGTCTCGCACACACATAGCCATAATGCCAGCGGCAACATGAGGCAGCGAGGAGAGGTGGGGAATAAAGAAGAGGGCGACTGTAAAGAAGCCACGGGAGCATTTACATCTGAAAACTACCTTTCCTCAATATGGCTAAAAGTCTGCACGTCTTTCCATTACATGGACATTTCGAGGAGGTGCTCCCCAGGGGCTGGTAAATAACGTGTGGATAACTCTATGCACTTATTTTCCAGGAAAGAAGTACCTGTACAGAAAGCAGGGGCAGACATCCGTGGGTACTTTTGTACCCACCACAAGTTTCAAATTGCACGGGTAAAACATACCCAAGGACTTTGTCCCAAGGCAGACAGTCTGAATGTTGCCCTTTTTTCTAATGAAACACTTTCTAGAAGGTGGTCAGTATTTTACATTTGCTTTAAATCGCTCCTTCTGTGCCTCCCTTCTTTCCTCTAAACAGCATTCATTTTTTAAAGGCTTGGAAAAATTAAACAAGATAATGTTTACCTTCAGTTCCCATGGAGCAGAAAGTCTCTGTTTTCCTGGCTTCTCAAAGTAGTGAACAGTGAACATTCTCAAACACGGCACAGCTAAACAGGTGGATGCCGCATCCCATCCCTCCTCCTCCTCCTCCACCACCCCCCTCTCTCCCCATCGTACTCAACTGACTGCTCTGGTCCCACCCATGCGCAGCTAATGTTACCGCTCACCGATCCAAGAAGGAGTAGCAGGTGCTTTCACACAGGCTCACAAAGCCAAGCAAATCTGTTCACTGTTTGGTTTTCTTCCAGTGTATTCTGGACATCTAAAAAAAAAAAAAGAAAAAACACAAGTCCTGCATCGTATTGTATTGGGTTTGCACCATCCTGTAGTGCTTCTCAAGCCAGTCCTGGAGTACCCCCCTAGCCAGGATATCCACAATAAATATGCATTAGATAGATTTGCATGCACTGCCTCCACTGGAGGGCTCCAAGACTGGCTTGATAAGCACCGAACAGTTGCTTTTTTTCAATTTTTCGCATGTACCCAGTAACTGCATTAGTTCAACCTGAAACCTGGCAACAGAAGGAAGACCAACCTGACACGCTTGTTAACAAATGTCATCTGCCAAGGAGCATTCTGGGCTTAGATATGCCCTCAATTGACGTTGATGTGGGCATCTGAACATTACTCCACTAGAACACTTCAGGATTTTGTTTTGTTTGTTTTGGTTTTTTTTTGGGGGGGGGGGGTGACAATTTTGTTAGCAGTACTGAAGGGGCTTCTCTTGTGTGAGTAGCCACATTATATACTGCATGTCAGCATGATCCGCCCTCCTGCACATTTCAAAGACCTTCTGCTTGGACTGCACTGACCGAAAAGCAGCCAAAGCATTGGGGGAAGGTGGGAAGAGCCAGAATGCCACCTTGTGTCCATCCTCCCAGTCCTGCCCGTGACGCAAAAACCAAAGCTCCAGTGTGTCGATGGACACCTTTCAAAGAGCTCTGGGTTGTAGAACAGAGTGCAAACTGTGTACATGGTTCTTGTTTAATAAAAGAGGTGTGGGACTGTCACGTGACCAGGAGAGGTGGTTTGTAGACGGTGTGGCAGTATTGCATCTTCTGCCCAGCAGAAAGAGAGAGAGCTTTTTTTTTGTATTATTATTTTCTTACTGGAAAGCAGTATGTGTAAATAGAGGCTATGTACATATACACGTTGCATTTGTAGTAAGGGATGGTACTGTTTGACTTAAATTACTGAGCAGCTTTACAGTTTAACAATGTGTAATAAAAGTGATTCTTGCCAACGTGGTGTGATTGTCCGCTTGTTTTTCCGCGTCACCCTTTCTAACCAGTTTGTTTTGGTGTGGAGTATGGCTAATGCTTTCGCTGCTTGCCTGGCTAACGTTTTTGTATCCTTTCGGCTAATCCTTTTCTAATTGTTGCACTCGGTGCACAGCTTATGTGCAAAAAAAAAAAAGAGAGAGATCTGTCCAGAGACAGGCGCTGCTATCCACAAAGGCACTCCTCAGCAAACTCTGTTCGCTTTTTAAGTTAAGAGGCCCCATGGGCGTTGTTAATATGGGAGCAGCTGATGTTTGTTGATAATTGTGGGACCACAGTAAAAAGATGCAAATTGGAGCAATGGGATTAGCCATGCAAATAAATATCAGCCACTGCACTGTAAAGATTGAAGGCCCAGTTTTACACCATAGCCCAGCAAAGGCTAAAAATAAATTTACATAAACAAAAGGCTATGAGGAAACCACAAATCTTTTTCTCAGATATGTCACTTTCCCATTATATTAATAACCCCCTTTGGTGAGTGAGAGGCTACTTTGTACTAGATCATGTAGCTAAAAGATTCAGGTCTAGAGGCACCCCCCTTCCACCCAAATTTTAAATAATTGTACTCAATTATCTTCTTACTAGTAATCTCGAACTTGTCATTCAAATCAGCTACGATTCCTGAGGATTCATTTTTCAAAAAGTGAGCCTGATGTCAGTACCAGGCAAAACGGTAGAAGATATTCTGAAAAACAAAATTATTGGCCATCTGGATAGACCCAGAGTAATGGGGCAGAGTTAACATGGATTTAGCAAAGGGAAGTCATATCTTACAAATCTGTTGCATTTTTTTTGAAGGGGTTAAAAAACGTGTTGACAAGGGTGAGTCAGTTGATATAGTCCATCTGGATTTTCAGAAAGTGTTCGACAAAATCCCTGGTGAGAGACTCATTAGGAAATTAAAAATTCATGCGATTGGAGGCAGTGTCCTATTGTGGATTGGTAACTGGCTAAAGAATAGGGAATAGATTAAGAGGGAATAGTCTTGGCTCTCAGTGGAGAACGATAAATAGTGGAGTGCCCCAGGGATCTGAACTGGGACCGGTGCTTTTTAAAATATTTATAAATGATCTAGAAAAGGGATAAAAGCCAATAATGAGAAATTGCAAGAGCCCCTTTCAAGACTGGGGGATTGGGTGTTCGGATGGCGGATGAAATTTAATGTGGACAAGTGCAAAGTGATGTATATAGGAAAGAATAATCCAAACTATAGGTACCCAATACGTGTCACCACCCAGGAGCTGCTTTGAGTTACTGTGGACAATAATTTGAAATCCTCAGTTCAGCGTGCAGGGGCGATCAAAAAAAGAAAACAAAATGTTAGATGTTGGAAAGGAATGGAAAATAAAACAGAGACTCTCATAATGCCTCTTTACAGATTCATGGTGCCATTGCACCTTGAGTACTGTGTATAGTTCCTGACACCCCATCTAAAAATTATATGCTGGCATTAGAAAATGTACAGAGACGGGCGATCAAAACAGGGCTGGAACAGCTCCCCTATGATGATGAAAGGCTAAATGTTAGGGCTCTACAAACTGGAGAAGAGATGGCTGAGGGGAGATATGATAACGGTCTGTAAAATCTTGCATGAGATGGAGCAGATGAACAGGGGATGGTTATTTACCCTTCCCAATAATACTAGGACTAGGGGATACTGCATGAACCTAAATGGTAGCGCTTTTAATACAAATCAGAGAAAATATTTTTTTCATTCAGCGCACAATTAAACTATGGAATTTGTTGCTAGAGGATGTGATGAAAGCAGTTAGCGTAGCTGGGTTTAAAAGGGTTTACACAAGTTCCTGGAGAAAAAAATCCATAAACCACTATTAACCAGGCATGTAAACTTGGGAAAGCTGCTGCTTATTCCAAATATGCGCAAGTAGGAATGAATCTATTTTTGGGATTCTACCGGGTACTTGTGACCTGGGTTTGGCCACTGTCAGAGGCCTTTGGTCTGACCCAGTGTGGCATTCCTTATATTCTGCCCCACCCTCCTGAGAATGAACCTGCAAAAAAAAAAGAAGAAACCTATTTGGATACTATTTCTATCTTCCTGGCTTTCTTTCACACACCCTCTCCCACTACACAACTTCCCCTTGGTTCGCTTGCAGTGTCTGTCTCTGTGCCCCTCTCCAGCTGTCCTCCTTCTCAGTTCTCTCATATCCTCTATACTTATCCCTCAATTTTCTTACAACCCTCTATGCCCTCATACCCCATCCACTCCCCCAGCAATGGTCCTTTTGCCCACTGTTCCCCTTGTGCCCTAGCCCTAGTCCTTTCATACATGTCAGAGGCACTTGGAAAGGAAATAGGTGCCAGACAGCCCAAGGTTTGCATTGCAGACTGAGAGACGGCATTCACCCTGCTTGCCTTCCCTCCCAGCATTCACACCTTTCTCACCATTGATTCTTTAAAGTGTTCTACTCCTCTCCCTCTCCCAGATTCCCTACCTGTCTTGTGCTGGGTGATGGCTCCCTTGCCCTCTCTCTCTCTCCTGGCAGGGCAGACTCCCCAATCTCAGGAGCCAGAGATCTGCAGCCACTGTGTCTGCTGGAACCCTCTTCCTCTCCTGTCCCTGAGGCAACGGGCTCACCTGTCCAGGAGAGGAAGAGCAATCCTTCCGTCCTCCTCTGTGCTGGCTGGCTGGCTCTTTTGCATTTCCTTTGGTTTGGAGGCACTTCCACTTCAGCTCCACATGCACCTCAGGGGAAGGGGGAAGAGGCAAGACTGTATGAGAGCCTTCCTTTCACCTCTGACTGGAGATGCTGTAGTCCTGCTGAGCACTGGCTGTGGGTGTTTTCTTTCAAGAGCACCAAAGCTGGGGCATTTTCAAACAGCATCATAGCATGGGCCCCATGTTCCAGTGCCAGCAAACCAAGCTTTTGTCCCCTAAACCAGCATGATACGACATCATGTATGTATGTATGTATGTATGTATTTATTTATTTATTTATTTATTTAAAAGAATTTGTTGGCCGTGCAAATATACAAGCATAATAAGTTTAGGCATCTGTCATTATGTCTGTTAACACAATGTAGAGTACCTATGAATGTTTTTTAGAACCATTATAAAAAAAACAAACAAACATTTGGCTTACGGTATCATAAAAATGTGAAAACTATTCAAGATCACATTTGCACCAGGTTTGTTTTGTGTTTGACAGAATGGTTAGACTTTCCCAGACCCACTAGAAAATGTTGTGAGATTGGTTTCCAATGGATTTGGGGGCAAATTAGAAAAAAAAAAAAAATGCAAGATATTTTGATTCAGATTTTCAAAAAATCCAAAGCAGATATAATCCCAAGAAGATTTTTTTTTTTTTTTTTAATTTTGCCTTGAAATGGTTCATCAAACTAATTTGACAAAAGTGTACGTTTTGTTTTTTTTTTTTTACAGGCTCATCAAATTGTTCCATGAAATTGAACATCTCATTTATCCAAGTGTTGCACCCCTTTGTAAATATTTACATTTATTTAAAGAAAGTCTTTATTACATTATACCAGTGCCTAAAATCGACATTGTTATAGAGTATCTATCTCTAACAGAAATCATATTTTATTAAGGTTTATTGATATTGGTCAAGCTAGACACTTCCACTAAACTTTCATTGATTTAAATAATGTGGGAACCATGTATGTAGGCTGGCAGTGCTAAGCAGGCCTTGGTTGTCTACGGGCGGGTTGAAATCTTTCATAATTATGGAACAGAGCTCTGGGATTCCCCCCTCCCCCCACTAAAAAGTAATTTTAAAAGGTGTGTATGCAGGTAAAATGTGTTTTACCTGCATAAATAGCTTCTTGTATGCCCACTCGATCCCGAGGGTATAAATACATGTATACACCCTGTGCACTGCTGAAACAGGAGGGTAAGTTGTCTACAAACGCCATTTGGGCAACAATACGGATAGACACCAGAATAGTCCAAAAATAACCTTTTATTTGAGTGGAGACATATATTCATACAGATGCCCGACTCTGGCCGTGTTTCGCCCCTCTTGGGGCTGCCTCAGGGGCTAAAGCAATAAATATGACATATAAATATACATTAACTAAATATGTAAAAATATCATTAAAATAACATAAAAGGGTACCAAAAATAAAAATAAAACACCAGTTACTATTATCACTATTATCACTGTGCACGCCTGGTTTATACCTACATATACCAGGTGCTTTCAGGGGGCAGGGAGGTTTGGGCAGACTTATCATTTATGTGCATCCTTTTCAATTTTATTTAAAAAAAAAAATGCATTTAAATTTCTACGAGAAAACAACCAGCACACATTAGTAGGCGTAAATGTGCCTGAGTAGTTTTCCCGGGATAATTTTCGAAGTGAAAGTGCGCAAATACTTGACAATTAGTAAAAAGGCTGTGGGCAGAAAGGTACCTGAAACTTTACACCCTTATGCCAGTGACCTCTAAATGTACAATGTTCCACAGCCTGCGTGACAACAGACTGGCAGAGCTAGACGATAATCTGGCTTTCAAGAACCTGCATGCAGTCACAGTTTCCCAAGCCCTGCTTGCTATGCCTGAATGCTGTTGGATTAGCATGAATTAGCTGAACTGTTAGACCTGGGAAGCGGCAGCATTATATTAATGACCTGGCCCTCCACTACTGTCCACATATTTACCTTCAGTTGTCAATCACTGCTTCAAAAAACCCCCAAGGTTATTACTTATAATAGTTTACAGCTCTGAACCCACACAGGGTAGATTAGAGGAACTTGCATGCTCATCTATCTAGGATGGCAGAGAGCCAAAGAAGATGACAGAAACTGACTTGGATAAGAAGCCTACTTTCCATGGCTGACAGATGGGATATAACCAAGGTCCCTGGTCTCCCACAATTCTGCAGCCATGGCAAGAGTCAAAATTCGGCCCTTGGCATGAAATTGCCAGGTTTCCCATAGAATCGCAGGAGACCAAGGGTTGCTCCTTGCATTCCCAGCCCTTCCACTGCACATGCATGGATCAGGCTGGAGGAGAGGAGCATCTGTGCTTCAAGACATGTTTTTCTCCCCTACCAACCTGGGAAGGTTTGAACTGCACAGCAGTATGGTGCTGCACATGGGATCTTCTTAGTGTTTGGGTAATTGCCAGGTTCTTGTGGCCTGGTTTGGCCTCTGTTGGAAACAGGATGCTGGACTTGATGGACCCTTGGTCTGACCCAGCATGGCAAGTTCTTATGTTCAAATCCCAAGTTGGGCCCTAGGTTACAGAGGAGGAAACAGCTAAATCCACCACCACTCTCCCCCTACTGTTGGTCAATCAGCATGGGGAGAAGAGGAAGAATTAGTGGGGTAAGAGGAGGAAGAGTGGAGGGCGAGCATCAAAGGTGGGAGTGGTAAGAGGGGACAACAATTGGTGGGAATATAAGAGCAGATGACAATTGGCCAGGGATGGTAAAAGGAAGGTGACAGTAAGAGGGGGCAATAAGAGGAGGATGACCATCAGCGGGAAAGTAGAGGAAGGTGACCATTAGCAGGAGGGGAAGGAGGGAGACCATTGGTGGGAAATGGATGAAAGATGGATAGACGTTGGGGATTATCGAGATCTGTGCCAGCTGGTGAGAGAGAATGAGAGTGAACCCTCCACCCATCTCTCTATCTCCCATGTCTTATTCTCTCTCCCTCCCCTCCCCTGGATGCATCTTCTCCCACCCATTAGTGATACTCTCTCCTCCTCCCGTGCATGAGATTCCTTTTACTCTGTGTGCCCCTGCTGTTCCTGTATTCCCCCTCCCTCCATCCTTGAGCCTTCCCCTCCCTCTCTGCCCTCTGCCATCCTCCCCCCAACAATGACCTCCCCTCCCTTGGTCCTGAATCCCTTCACCTTCCCTTTTTCTCCAATATTTCCTCTACCTCCCAATCCTTCTACCTTCTCCCCCCCATCCCCAATCCCTCCTCCCTCCTTACCTCTTTCTATCTTCTTTATCTCCAATCTTCCATCCCCAGCCCTCCATCTTCCAATCTTCCCCTTCTCCCTCCCCTCCCCATAACCAATCTTTCCTTGCTCCTTTTCTTCCGTCCTGTAATCCTTTCTCTTCTCCTCTCACCATCCTTTCATCTCTCTTCCCCTGATCCTATCTTTCCTTTCCTTCCCCTCCCCTCAATCCTGTCATTCTACCTTCTGCCATTCTATATCCTCTCCCCTATCCCTGAGATTCTCTTTCCTTATCCCCTTCCTCCCTCATCCCCATGCCAATCCCTTTTCCCTGAACTGTTTCTTAAGATCCTATTTTCCCCACCCAAAATAATCTTTAAAAAAAAATATTGTTTACATAGTCCACAAATAAGCATTGATCTGAAAAAAAAAATTCCTGTCAGAGTCCTCATGTCCCTTCGATTGCTCCAGAGAATTTGATGTGGGTTGGACGGAAATAAAAAATGTCATTAGGTGGTGTAATTGTGCACGTGTATCTGTGAAATACATTAATCCCCCCCCCCTGAAAAAAAATACCAGTGTGAATCAGATGCAAAATAAACACGCCACAAAAAAGTTTGTAGGGTATGACAATTGCGCACATAATATTCTACCCATCAGAATTTAGTGTGGATAGTACATCAAACACAAATATTAAGGGAAACCACACACCCTGATCTCATCAGCTTTCTTTTCCATCAGAAAGTACCAGTAGGCTACAAAAAGACAAAATGAAACATGTTTTAAAATGTGAAGGCAGATGTGTTGAGTTGGCGATAAGAAGCAAAAATCCCAGCGCAGAGGAGCTGCCCTCTCAGCACTCTTAATTGCTGCTGGGTAGTGGGTGGTACCTCCTCTCCTAGCTTTCTTCAAATTGCTGACAGCAGTCTGATTCAAGCAAAGGAAAAAAATGCACAGACATGGATAAATATGTCTCGGATTCACCAGAGCAAATTATTGTGGGTGCCGAATTAGTCCACTTGACGAGCTCAGAGCTCTAGAAAGCTCATCATGGATGTATTGAGTTAGTCCAATAAAAAGATCCCACCTACAGCTTGTTTGCTGAACCTTGTTTCTTCAGATTTATTACCTTTTTAAGTGCAAATTCCAAGAAATTCTGCAATCCATAGGAAATAAGGGAGTAGTACATTCCATCCGCACCAGGTCACTGGTCACATCTGCTTCCAAAGGCACAGTAACTGCAGGTGAACTATGGCTATTCCTAAAGCTGCACCTGAAAGAAAAGGCACATGCTCTGAAGTGAAGTGAAGATTGCTCATCTCCTAATCACAAACCCAAAAGAAACCATTTTCAACTGTGCCAGCACTGCCAGGAAGCTCCCTTAGGGAGGGTAACAGTGCACCTGGGGCTAAACTCTGCATGTAGAAAGTGCACCCAGACTTTAGCCTTAATTTTCAACATGTACTAACATGTTAAAGTCCACTTTGAAAATCAGCAGCTGCGCACAGAACCCAGCATGCACATGCATTTACATCTGCTGGAGAGCGGATATAAACATGTACGTGTACCTTTACATGCATAAGTGATTTCCCTACCCCTCCGCCACTCTCAGCATGCCTCTTTCTAGTGCACGTAAAAGTCCACGTGGAGTCTCTTCTGCACGTACAACACCACCCCCCTGGGCAGTTTTCAAAACCCCCCACTCATCTAGGTTTGAAAATCAGGCCCAAAAAGCTTCTGTTTTTCTTAATATTAAGAGATCATCCTTTGGAATCTTTTCCTGGAAGCAGAAGTTCAGAGGTTTGCATTTAAAGTAGTTGGTGATTCAGTTCAGTCTCTAAAAATGTCACCTTCAGCTTTGAGACAGTGAGTCTGTCATTAAACTGCAGGGCCAGGCACCTCCCACTGTTAGTTTAGAGCCTGCAGCCATCAGCTGTCATTTACAATAGAACTTCTTTTATATTTTTAAATGATTCTATACGCACACACACACACGATTTCTTTAACTTGCTTACTAAGACAAATGTAGGGCCTGATGTAACAAGGTTCAATCAGCAGAGTGCATGCACAAAGGTTAGTTCTGATGCAGAAAGCAGTTATGCACACAGAAAATGCATGTAAAACTGTGTATTCTGCTTAGTGCCCTCGCATGGAAATCCCATGCTAATGAAGGCATTAACTCTTACCCTCCATCACAGAGAAATGTGTCGGTTTAACTCTTGTTTTCTTAGCCCTGGAAACTGTACCCCTGGTAAGAGATGAGGTGAAGTTTCCAGTGCAAGCATCACGCTATGGGCAGAAGCCAGAGTACCGGGCCGGAACCTGTATTCAAGATTTATGTGCAGAAAACTCTTTGTGCACACAAAGCATGCTTTCTGCACATAAATATGATTTATGTGCACAAAAACTGTTTGCTGCATTGAAAGCATTTTTGTGCACATAAATCATCTTTTCTGCACACAAAGAAGCACAAATCAGGTTTTGTGCATATAAAAGTCCATTGTGCAGAAAAGGCTATACTATAATTTACAAAAAGCAGCGACCTGTAATTTCGCATTCAGAAATTTACTGTTTTTGGAAATATTGTAAACAGAACTTGGGTACTTTGTATAGAAAATCCATTTACATTGTTACAGGCAGCATTTTAAAGTATGCTGGAACTAGTCATGCTCTCACAGTTGTTAAAAAGTTTAGCAGAATGTTTTTGGTTTGTTTATTTCTAAATCTCATGTATGCACACAAGCCAGCTGGTTGTACCGTTAAATGGCACCATTCACAATATCCATGCAGAAGGTGGCCAATGAGACATGGTAAAGCTAGAACTCTGCGCCGTTTCCTGCAGCCTGGCAAACATCAGAAGGTTTTGCATGTCACATCTGAATGTGAGGAGAGCATGCATGGGCTCAGCTAACTCAAGGGATGTGCACAGGACTAGCCAGCGCCCTGGGCCACCAAACTGTGAGAAATGGTCAATGATTGCTGGTTTACTGGGAATGTAATTAAGGAATCAGCACGCGATGACAGGTTGAGGGATATTGGGTTTTTAGAATATAAATTTGATGGTGGGGCAAACAACAGAAACTTGCTTAACATCAGCTGTTGTAAAGGAACCTATCTGGCTGACAAAAATCTTGCCATAGCATAAATAAAGATATTGAGGCTATGCAGGAGGGTAATCGCCGACACTGTACAACTGCACTCCTCTTACCAGTCTTCCCTCACAGAGCCAACTCGAGAAATGTAATTGTTCAAAAAGTGTATAACCATAATAAAATGGTTCATGCTTTTTATTTACAAAATACTAATATATGAATAGAAAGATACAGATGTCAACAAAATTGGAAAGGTGTACTCCCATCATTATTAGTTATTGAATTTGATACAATGCTTGTTAAAGGCAGAATCCAAGTGGTTTACAGCCTTATAATCACATATATAATTGCAAAGCATGAAAGCAAAAAAATTTAGTAAACATTATACAAAGTAATAAAAAAACAGATACATCACAAATAAACGAGCACAAAACAGTGCTACAACTAGCAAAGCAAATAATATGACAAAAGAGCTCAGTTAAACCCGCCACAGAGTACACCAAATTTCCAAAGGCATTCTTTACACTACCTGTTGCAGGGATGGATGATGCTGATCCTTAAGAACCACAGACAAGCCTGGTTTTCAGGAAATCTACAATTAATATACAATGGAGGCAGTGCATGCAAATCTATCTCATGCACATTCTTTGTGGATATCCTGAAAATCTTGAGGTCCAGGGTTGGTGACTCCTAGCCTATTGTGTTATTCATTCCCAGTAATTTCATGTATTTATTTTTTATGTGCTGTTTTTGTAAGGGTGGGTATGCGAATTGGTCCAAGAGTGTATGTGGATGGGTGCTATGGGTGTGCATGTAGAGAGAGGTTTTAGGGCGGTTTGGGAAAGGGGGTGTGCTTGTAGGTCTGGGTATCTTTGATTGATGAAGCCTGCTGTTGTCTTTGTTTTTAAAAAGCCCGCGTGTTAATTTCCTGTTACCTGCAGAACTTACTGAGGGCAGAAGATTTGCGCACATAAGATCTCTCTCATAGGTAGATGGAAAAATCACACAGACAATTGGTCAGACACATAAGGCATTCCTTACAATCCTTTACTGTAAAGAACGCCTGAGAAAAAAAAAGGTCTTGGGAATAAGATCGGAGAAATCAATAAAGAAATGTAACAAGCAAATTGATTTCAGTAGTCCAGATAGTGCTATTGCTTTAAATTCCATAGTTTCATTCACAGACGTTCATTCTTAGAACGCCAGACAACTATGAGGAAGCTCAATTCCCACGATTACAGACACAGCCATGGGCGTCCTCCATGGGGGGAAGCCATTTGCCCCCTACCTGGATCTTAATGGTTAATTGTTGTAACTATTTCTATGACTTTGTTTTTGTATAATCCCTATTTATTGTCGTTATGGAACTTCCACCCCCAAAAAATGCTGTGCAAGTACTCCTGGAAAAAGCAGCACGCGAGGAACGGTAGGGAGTGACTGCCGGTACTGCTAGAGAGCACCATCAGGTTTGAACTGAAGTGGAAAACATGGCTAGGGCCTGCAGTGTCTCTTGGGTCTCCCTCTTCCTCTTGCCTGCCAACTGGGGGTGTTATTTGATGGAGCACCCACGCATTATTGATTTTGACAGTGACCCGCCTAGAACCGGTGATAGTGCGGGATAAAAAGTATTTTAAATTAAAGAAATTATTCAAAAGACTTGAAAAAGTGCGCCAGACTCGGCATACCATCTCAGTTCCCAAGTTTGGAGGGGTTTTTTTGGTTTGTTTTTTTTTTAAATCAAATATAGGTCCTCCCTAAAAAAAACCAAACCAAAATAGTACACAGCAAGGCTTGTGCTGGAAATCGCAGTAAATGTGAATGCTGTCATTCTGGTGAGGCACTGCTGCAGATAGGACATATTCCATAAAGTTACCATCTGCGTGATTATGAAAGAGAAGCATGAGGATATGGGGGACAAGAGCTCTCTTTAGATCCTTAGCAAAGTTAAATGAAATATTCCTTTCTGCCAGTGATTTTTATGCAATTGAAAGGAGAATATAAAAAATAACAGAATACTTTCGGAGTCCGTTTTTGTATGGGATAAAACCTGCTAGGTTATGGCCCATGGTGAGGAAATAGTATTACAGAGACTTGCATTTCAGTTCACCAGTGCTTAGACAGGGTTTTCCCAGAAATTAGAAAAGTGAAGGTAATAGACTTCCCATGATTTCTTTTTTATTAAATACTGACTCCCTAACATGAGAATACTTCCGAATGTGGATAAAAAGTATTTTATGAGAGGTCTGGAATGGGTAAATGTGAATCGGTTATTTACTCTTTCAGATAGTAGAAGGACTAGGGGGCACTCCATGAAGTTAGCAAGGGGCACATTTAAAACTAATCATAGGATGTGGTTAGTGCAGTTAGTGTAGCTGGGTTTAAAACAGGTTTGGATAAGTTCGTGGAGGAGATGTCCATTAACTGCTATTAATCAAGTTGACTTAGAAAATAGCCACTGCTATTACTGGCATCAGTAGCATGGGATCTTCTTAGTTTTCGGGTACTTGCCAGGTACTTTTAGCCTGGATTGGCTATAAGTACCTGGCTTATAGCTAATCCAGACCAAGATCAAGCCCAGGATGTTGGGTTTGATCTTGGTCTGACCCAGTATGGCAATTTCTTATGTTCTTATTTTTCAATGTCCAAAAGTGAAAATTGGATTAACGGAGGTAAATTGAAATGGTTGGTCTAGGTTTAGCATCCAGTAGCTTGGTAATCTAATACAGTGATAGACATTTCTTCACCTTCCTACCCCTTGTTGTAAGCTCTATGGGGAAATGGCTCTGAATCCTTGTGAAGTAGCTTGTGCTGGGTTATACAAAAAATGATGAATCTTCCACATTCCCAGTGACTTTGCACACAAATAGAAGCTTTTCTTCAACCGGTTAATGCCTGTGATTGTTTTAAAGCATCCTGGGGGGATCCTGGCACCAAGTAAAATGGGCACTGAAGGAAAAATATGCAGTATAAGGTCCTTAGAAGCCTTTCCATTTTCTAAGCTGCTATAATATTGAACATGACTAGCATGGATAACATATTATGTTCTGCTCCATCTATTGAAAACTATATATATATATTTTTATACTTGTATTCCAGGCAAGACTCGAAAAACATGTTCCTTGCCTAAAAAGTCATCTGCAGAGCACAACCTCAACGGAGATCAGCCGACAAATTATCCCACGCTGCCCCTGACCCAGTCAGTGGAGGTCCTGCAGCAGGCAGAGAAGCAGAGGTTAGCCAAACACCCCTTTCCAAAGATCTACCTCAAGCCTGTCACCATGCTGGGGTTGAAAAAGAGCCGCAGAAGCCTGCCGGTGGTGGTCTGCCGGAGCTGCGAGACGCTGGACAGCCCTCAGCCCATGGAGACCTGGCCCCGGTCTCATTCCTTGGATGATCTCCAGAGGGAATCCAATGCTGAGAGGCAGGACCTTGGCAAGACACTGTGCGTCCTGTGCCAAGATGGGACAAAGACTACGGCCCCTGTGAGCAGCTGTGCTACAGAAGAGGCTCGTCCTGGGCAAAGCACCGTGGCTACTGCCATAGGCATTCAGGAATTGGACTGCTCAGCAGTGGAGACTAATACCTTGTGCCTGACCAAGAACTGTGAGGCTTCAGTTGTGCAAAGCACCAGGAGGACAGCCGTGGAAAGCCATGAAAAGAACAGCCAGGATCCCAGGAGTGCCGGGAAGATGCCAGGACCTGGGGATGTGGAGCAGAGATGCACAACTGCAGCAAGAATGCAGCCAAAAATGTCTTCTCAGCCACCACCGGTCCCTGCCAAAAAGAGCAGAGCACGCCTTCTGAATGGCCTGCATCACCCACCTCTGGCCTCGAGTGGTACCCTTTCCAGTTCGGAAGCCCCCTGCCTGCCAGTGAAAACAACTAGCCCAGTGAGCCCCAGTGACTGTCACTTGGTGCTCACCTGCAGCCCATCTCCAGAGCAGGTTTTGAGCACTCAGCTCCCACGGCTTTCTGAGCACACTGAGGCTCCGGGAGCTGCTCAGCACATGGTAAAACTGGGCCCAGTCTCTGCAAAGAAGGTCTCGTGCACCAGAGGGATGGATCCAGAAATGCTAATAGAAAACAAGCTACAATCCGAAGGGATCGATCTCACAGAGGAGCCCTACTCGGATAAGGTAGGAAAGTCATGACTTCCCTTATCAAACCAGGCGCGTTCTTTTAAAGCAGCATTATTAGCTTGATTGGTCAAACTAGCAACTTGCTTGCTGCTTCCTGGTTTGCCCTCCAGCATCTCATTTTTCTGTTTTGCTGTTTTATTTAAGCTGATCTTTTCACAGTCTCTCTAAATTGTCTATTGAGCTGCCGCTGGGTTAGATGGCCTGTGGCTTAATAAAATACTCATACGCACAATAAAGCTCTGGAATTTGTTGCCAGAGGATGTGGTTAGTGCAGTTAGTGTAGCTGGGTTTTAAAAAGGTTTGGATAAGTTCTTGGAGGAGAAGTCCATTAACTGTTATTAATCAAGTTTACTTAGGGAATAGCCACTGCTATTAATTGCATCAGTAGCATGGGATCTTCTTAGTGTTTGGGTAATTGCCAGGTTCTTGTGGCCTGGTTTGGCCTCTGTTGGAAACAGGATGCTGGGCTTGATGGACCTTGGTCTGACCCAGCATGGCAATTTCTTATATACTTATGTTCAGTTTCAGGCTCAAAATTTATCCCCTTCCCACCTTCTCTTCCCCCCCCCCCCCCCCCCCATTCCAACTAAAACTACTTTTAGCCACAGGGAAAAAGAATGGGGTGGCAGCAAAGTACAGGTGGGGAGGTTCCCTGTGAATATCAGGATATGTATGCTACCTGGACAGGCTCATAATTGCCCAATTCCACCCTCCCCGGACCAAAAAAAAAAGTGAAAAGCGAGGCAACCAAGTAAGTAAAGAATAGGGGACAAATAAATAGAACAGTATGGTGAAGACCACCGTCAATTACAGACCCTGCAGTTTTGTTCCTTGCACACCCCTTTCTGCTGACAAGTCATTCACAGTGTTTAAAGGGGGAGGAATCATTTTTACACATGCTGTTCTACAAAATGTGAGAAGTCTGCTGCCGGGCACAGGATCCAGTGCAGTCATGTTTCCCTAGGGTTGGTTGCCGCTCTTGACAGGCGGGTAGTGGTGGCAGGAAGTTAAGCTTAACCCCTGTCTTGCTAGTGGCTTTCTGTCCAAATTTCTGCTTAAAAAACAAAACCTACCTACTATTCATAAAACTTTTTAAATTGCATTGCAAAGCTGAAGGGATTTTGAAGGAGGGTGGGGGTGACTAATCCATTCCTGACCTGAGTATTTCTCACCTAAAAATAGAAAACATTGCTATATGATTTTTTTATGAGGGAAATCTTGGCTTCCATTGAGCTAGGGAAGGAACACTCTGCATAGAACAGGGCTTCCCAAACCTGTGTTGGGAATCCCCCCAGTCATTCAGGTTTCCAGGGTATATATAATGAATACATTTACTTATACAGAGTCGCCAGCATATGCAAATATACCTTCTGTATATTCATTGTGGATATTCTGGAGCCCCCAACTGGCTAGAGGGTCACCAGGACACATTTCAGAAGCCCTGGCATACAATCTTCTAAAGAATGACTTCCAATGCTGCTGTAGGACTGACCGATCTCTCCCTGATAGCATGTAGGCAACTTAACATGTAAAGAAAGATTAAACCCCTGCTTCCTGCAGTGTGTTGCACTGAGTTTAAGGGATGACTTTTGAGAAAGTGGAAATTGGTTGAGAAAGACCTTTTCCAAAAAACTGGTATGATATGTTATCCAACAGTGCTTTGTATGAAAAGATCCTCAATAGCCCGACTAAATAATACAACTACTACTTTTCCAAGAGGATGAGATTGATCGCAAGAACACCCAAAAAGATTCCCCAAAAATGAATGGAGGGTGATAGATATTCTAGAATAGATCAATGTTTCTCAAGGTTTGCATGCCAGGTTCTGATTAGACACCTCCCTTAAATCACATACGGGCCGATAGAGTAAAAAACGCGGGAGAGCAGGCGAACGCCCACTCTCCTGTGCGCGCGATACAGTAAATAAATTTATTTAAATTAGGCCCAGCGGTAAAAAGAGGCGCTAGGGACACTAGCGCGTCCCTAGCGCCTCTTTTCGGACAGGAGCGGCGGCTGTCAAGGGGTTTGACAGCTGACGCTCAATTTTGCTGGCGTTGGTTCTCGAGCCCGCTGACAGCCACAGGTTCGGAAATCGGACGCCGGCAAAATTGAGCGTCCGGTTTTCAACCCACGATCCACGGGCCTATTTCAAATTTTTTTTTTTTTTTTACTTTGTTAAACTTTCGGGACCTCCGACTTAATATCGCCATGATATTAAGTCGGAGGGTGCACAGAAAAGCAGTTTTTACTGCTTTTCTGTGCACTTTCCCGGTGCTGGCAGAAACTAGCACCTACCTTTGGGTAGGCGCTAATTTCTGAAAGTAAAATGCGCGGCTTGGCTGCACATTTTACTTACTGAATTGTGCGGGAATACCTAATAGGGCCATCAACATGCACTTGCATGTTGCGGGCGCTATTAGGTTTGGGGGGGTTGGAAGCGCATTTTGGACGCGCTATTACCCCTCACTGAATAAGGGGTAAAGCTAGCGCGTCGAAAACACGCATCCAAATGCCGGCTAAATGCCGTCGGAGCGCACTGTACTGTATCGGCCTGATAGACTGGTTGCAGCACTGATGAGTGGAGGGGTGGGGGGATGGAAGCCCCTAGAAAATTAGAGTACTGAGGAGAAGGACGCGCTCCCTGCCCCCATCCGGTCTTTAATCTTAGGAGTCAGCCCTGGCGCTGGTCTGTGTCATTTTAAGAAGATAGATAGCCGGTTTAAGAAAATTGTTTTATAAAAAAGTTGTTTTTTATTTTTAAAAAATACCTCGATCTCTTTCTTTCTCCCAGGCAGCAATCAGTACCGACCTTAGAAAGTAAAAACAAATAACCTTCCTCTCTATCCCAGCCAACTATCAGTTGATCACTGAAAAAAAATTCCCTCCCTCTCTCTTTCCTCTCCCCCACAGTCAGCCATTAGTTGATCAGTCACCAGCTCGGTATTAAAAAAGGAGAAGAAATCCCTTCTTCTCTCCCTCCCTGCTGCTAGCCAGCAACATTCCTACAATTAATACCCCTACCCCGCTGCAGCTGAATTTTAACAAGCCAGCATGAAACTGGGTCAGAGTCTGCTCCTCTCTCAAGCCTTGCCCTATCTGCATGGGAGGTGGAGCAGACTCAGTCTCAGGCCAGCTTGCAAGCATTCAGCTGCAGCTGCTCCCCTCCTAGATATAGGGGCCTCAGGACCAGTCTCAACCGGAAAAACAGAGTAGGCGGGGATGGGGGTCGACTTTTGGAAAAGTCTCTGCTGACTGTGGGGCAGGGAGCACTGCAGCGTGTGCAGGTGCAGGGGGGGGGGGGGGGTCTTGCTTCCTCCTCAAACCTCCTCCAACCACAGTCGTACCATGGACCAGGGAACATGCTGCCAGGGATCGGTTTTGATCCATAGACTGGTGATTGAGAAATGCTGTTCTAGGTGTTCCACATTCTACCAACAACTAATAAGGAGGAACCTAAGAGAGAAAGACTAGGAGTATACTTAAAGAGCCAAGAGGCGCCAGTGTGGAAGAAGGATAAGGAAAGAGTAGGGTTGCCAACTGGCTTCAGATTTTCCGGACTGGTTGTTCCAGTCCTAGTTTTACCCATTGCATGCTGGGATTTATTCGGAATTCCCTAGCAAACGCAAGACTGTAAGTCCATGCAGGTCTGGAGCCAGTTGGCAACCCTAGGAAAAAATTGGTAAGTGTTCCAAAATTTTGGTATTTCTGGGAGTGCATTTATATGCTCCACAATGCCAAATCATATGTATTCTGAATGTTAGACGTAAGCAAACAAAGCCTTGATGTTATTTGTCTTCTGATTATTATTATTATATACTAATCTGTATAGTGCATTCTAGATGTCTGCAGCACTATGCAGAAATGCATAATGAACAGTCCCTGCTCTTTCGACTCTACAATCTAGTCAAGACAGACAGACAAACCATGCAACAAGAAACAAATAAGAAACTATGGAAGGCTATGAGTAAGGAGGATTAAAGTGGGTTAAATTGAAGATTTTGAGTATCATCAAATATAATGTGTCATAAACTAGTTAAGGGGGAAGGAACTAAATCAGGTGGTTTACAGATAGCTGCAGTCTCAACAACTGGACTTATAGATCATTTCTCTAATTGTTAATGGGACAGAAGCTTTAACCAATCTATATAAGCAAGCAAGACTGTGCAGAAGGGCAACCACACTCCTCTCCAAAAGCTCCAAAACAAGTTATATCCATAGGGGGGTCATTTTTGAAGCATTTTATATGCATAAAGAGCTTGTTAGAAAATGTATTAGTCTTTGCACACAAAAGTATGCATATAAATCAGTTCAAACCTACCTTTAGGTGCACAAAAAAGAGGCTTTTCTGGGGCAGAGTTTGGATTGATGCATATAAATGCACTTGCAGAAGTTATGCCCTGCCAACAGCAGGTGTAACTTTGTGCCAGGGAGTCAGTTCGAGACCTGACAACTAATTTTCAAAGCGAAAGTATGCACGTACTTTTGCTTTGAAAATTAGTGGTAAAAAAATACTTGCCGGCTTTCTGTCCCATAGAAAATCACTCTCTTAAAGTAGAAAAGTACCAGACTAGCGGGCCGATACAGTAAAAGTCGTGGGAGAGTGGGCGAATGCCTGCTCTCTCAGCGTGCGCACAGGCCACTCTCCTGTGCGTGCGTTTCACTAAATTAATTTATTTAAATTAGGGCCCGCGGCAAAAATAGGCGCTAGGGACACTAGCGCGTCCCTAGCGCCTCTTTTTGGACAGGAGCGGCGGCTGTTAGCGGGTTTGACAGCCGACGCTCAATTTTGCCGGCGTCTGTTCTCGAGCCCGCTGACAGCCATGGGTTCGGAAACCGGACACTGGCAAAATTGAGTGTCCGGTTTTCAAGCCGCGGGCCCATTTCAATTTTTTTTTTTTTTTTAATTTTTAACTTTTTTTAACTTTGGGGGTCTCCGACTTAATATCGCCATGATATTAAGTCGGAGGGTGAACAGAAAAGCAGTTTTTACTGCTTTTCTGTGCACTTCCCCGGTGCCGGCAGAAATGAATGCCTACCTTTGGGTAGGCGCTAATTTCTTAAAGTAAAATGTGCGGCTTGGCTGCACACTTTACTTACTGTATCGTGCGGGAATACCTAATAGGGCTATCAACATGCATTTGCATGTTTCGGGCGCTATTAGGTTCGGGGGGTTGGATGCACGTTTTTGACTCACTATTACCCCTTACTGAATAAGGGGTAAAGCTAGCGCGTCGAAAACGTGCGTCCAATCACGGGTCAACAGTGAGCTCCGCTGGAGCGCACTGTACTGTATCAGCCTGTTAGAAAGTTAGCATTTCCTCCCTGATCTTTGAAACCAATGGAAGAATTTCAGAGAAAGATGCGCGTAAACCCTTAAAAGTGCCCACACTTCTGATTTAATCTAATTGTATACTGTTGGTTAGTATTTTCTCTCGACAAACCGAGGTGAAATTATTTCCCCAATAAAACCTTTACAAGCAAACAAAAACAAAGCTGCTTGCTAGGGCCTCCGTTCCCCTTCAAAAAGAAAGGGAGTCCCATGAACGCTGCTAAATCCTCCTCCCGTTAAGCTTGGACAGAAGGAAGGCTTTGTGGATCTTGGTTCTCATTTCTGAAAAGCCCAGGCTCAGGTTTACCACAGACTGAGGAGAACAAATTACCAGGGCCCAGAGTCCCTTTCCTAATTTGTTCCATTCGGTTTGGGTATGCCCCTCCCTCGGACAGCTGACTGATCTTTGTTTCTTGGCTTCTCCCTTTCTTTCTGTGGCTCGGTGGGGACTTGTGAAGCACGGGCGTTGTGGGATTCCCGAGGCTTTGGTTCAGAGATATGCCGAAGACCTGAATCAGCCTGAAAAGGACACAGCTGGAAATCTGGACCAAATCCGGGTGAAACAACTGAGGAAGCAGCACCGTATGGCGGTGAGTGCCCTCTCTGCAAGCACTTCCTTTTCCTCTACTTGAAACTTGCATGAAGATTCTGGGAACTTGCACAAAACAATCCTGCCCCCACAGTGGGGAAAAAGGATGATGCTTTTACAGTGTGTCAAACAATTGTTAAAAAAAAAAAAGAAAGTCCTTTTTTAGGTGACGTCTTTTCACAAAATATCTTATTATTTAATTTACTGAATCCATTTTATAAGTGAAATAATATCAGTGTGGTACTGAAGACATAGGTTATAAACTAGCCACATGTCTCATCTATAGGCATGTGGCTATATGTATGTATGTATGTATACATGGCTACCTTAAAGGACACGGATGGAAATCTGGACCAAATCCGAGTGAAACAACTGAGGAAGCTCACCATATGGTGCTGGTTTGCCGATCTGTTAAATACCCTTTGATCGATCTAAGGCAGGGATACCACCCAGCATGCAATGCATCCCTAAACCAGAAACTGGAAGGGGGTAACTATGGATGAACAATGCTGCCCATTCCCCTCTTTCTTGCACGCCTCCTCTGCGCACCCGCTGCTTGCCATTATTGGCGACAGGATACCGGATTAGATGGCGCTTCGGTCTGAGCCAGTTTTGCAATCATGTTCTTCTGATTCCTGACATATAATAATTGTTCTCTAGAACAGCATTTCCCAACCGGTGTGCTGTAGCTGTATCTCTGGTGAGCTACGGCAGTCTTCAGTTTCTCATTCCCCTGCTGACCTGCAGGATATCCTTCCACCAGCAGGGGGAGTCAGAGAGCAGCGCTTATCTGCTGCTGCTTCAGCTTTCCCCTCTCCTGACTTCCTTCTACAATTGAAACTGCATGGGGCCCTGTAGACTCACAAGTCCTGCTGGCCCCCATGCAGTTCTCATTGCAGAGGGAAACCCAGGCAGAGGAGAAAGAAACATCACCAGGGAAGTGCTGCTGGAAGGGGCAGCCAAATTTGCTAGGAAGCTGGGGGTGTTGGGGGAGAGGAAAGGGAAGGTGATAGAAATGATGTCAGGGTGGAGGGAGAGAGTAGGAAGATGATGGAGGTGGAGGGAGAGAGTAGGGAGGTGATGGAGGTGGAGGGAGGGGAAAATTATGTTGGTGGGGGGGGGGGGGGGGAAGTAAGGAGAGAGAGGGAAGGAGAAGGTGATGATGAAAGAAGTTGGGGAGATGATAATACCAGGGGGTGAGGGGAGAGAAAAAGGAAGTTGATGATGTAGGGGATAGAAGGGAGAAAAAAGGGAAGTAAAGGTAATGATGCAGGAGGAAAGAGTGAAGAGAAGGTGATGATACCAGTGGTGGGAGGGGGGAAGGGAAGAGAAGGTGATGAATCCATGGGTGTGGCGAGACAATGAGAACTGTAGTGGAATGAAGGGAGAGGGGAAAAGATGGCAATGATGTGAGGGGTGGGAGATGGGGGAAGGGGAAGAGAAAAGGTGGTGATGTGTGGGGGGGGGGAGGGGAAGAGTGAAGGGAAGGTGATGACGCCAGGGGTTGGGGAGGAGAAGAAAGAGAGAATGATGATGCCAGGGAAATAGGGAATAGGGAAGGTGATGGTATGCCATAATGAAGTGAGCCCAATACAGGGTGTGCCATGACACAAAAAAAAGGTTGGGAACCATTGCTCTAGAATTTAGATGACATTAGAAACAAATCCTCAGGTTAGCTAGGCAGAGTGTTCAACTTAAATGTATTCCTTTTACCAAATGAATCATTTGATCAGCAGTGCTGTAGCCACTTACAGCCTTTACGTTGTTCATTTAAAACACAATAGCTCATTTTTGTAGAAATACTGTCTGACATTGGAAGCGTTACAGAGATTACAATTTCAGAACCAGCAATTTTATCCTTAATTGGTCATTCCATATCACGTGGACCAGGGGTCCACGTTCAACCTCTTCCAAATCAAAGAAAATTTTGCATGGATGTTCTCTAGGGTTTCAAAGAAAACCAGACTAAATTTTTCTCCTAGGACAAGCAGGATGGTAGTCCTCACATGTGAATGACATCATCAGATGGAACCCACCACGGAAAACTTTTGTCAAAGTTTCTAGAAACTTTGGCAGACTGAGCATGCCCAGCCTGCTGCTATCCGCGCGTCCACGTGAGGTCTCCCTTTCATCTCTTCTTTTCCCCCGTGCAGTAGTCTCGCGGTTGTGGAGCTCCAAACCCTTGAAGCGTTTTTTGCATTCTTCAGGGTTTTTTCTTTCTGCATTGGGTCCCCCTTCGCATTCGGTTCCCGGTAGATACCCTTGGCTTTTGCCTTCATAATTCACAGTTGATTCCCAACTCCCACTTCTGGGTCCCTGTTGGTCATCAACTGCGCGCCGGCCTCTTTTTCAATGGCGTCATCGGGTTTTCAACAGTGCCCGAGGACCATATCCGTCACGGATCCGCATGAGGTATTTATCCTCTGCCTGGGGGCCTTGCACTTGTCCAAGAATTCATTTGTGTGATCAAATGAGCTCCAATGGGCGTCGTGCTCACCTGGACAAAAGGGAGATTTTTTTTGGCTCTCCAAAACCCTCCACTTCGGCTTCAGTATCCTCCACACCTAAGGACTATGGCGAACCGTCCCCATCTCTTTCCCTGGCAGTCCTGCTCTCCAGTACCCCTAAGGATCACGGAGAGGTAGATCGCTCCTCAGTGGACTCTGCCCTCCCCCTAAGCTTCGGGTTGTCATTGTCCTTGGCGCTGGGGAAAGACTGGGCCCAAGTACTGGAAACCCAGGAAGCATCCACACCAGTCTCCGTCCCAACACAGTTCTGTTTTCAGAACGGCATCAGTAGCCGCCGAGCCACTATCAAAACGGCACCGGCCCCCGGAGGTTCTATCCTCCAGTGCCCCAGAAGCCCAAGACGTTCCCCACCGGCAACTGTGCAGGGCGCCGTGCTCCCTCATGATTCCTTCGAGGCTGTGCCGGTGACGCCTCATCCCCTTCCATCAGTCCTCACCACACAGGATTTCCAGCAGGAGTTGGACCACAGGATGCAATCGGCGGTGCTCAAAGCACTTCAGAGCGTCGAGCTGCCGGCGCCACCGGCCACCATATCGGAGCCCGAGCCTCCGCCTTCCATGCTCGCACCCCTGCTAGAGTGTCTGGACATCCTTCTTGGCGCCCTACCAACCAACCGGTGCCCAAAAGGCCCCTGATAACTCTCGGCCACCAATGCCCTCCACCGGAGCAATCATGATTCCTATGTCATCTGAGGAAGATGAGGCCGCGGAGACCAGGCACCCATGCCCGCGGTTCCCCAGGTCGCTGCTGCCGGTTCCCCCGGTGTACCATGGCTGATGCCACCCTCGATGCCCGAGAACCCATCGATGCTGTCTGTGCCTCCTCGGCCTTCTGTGCCTTTGGGGCCCAGGCCTGGTGCTCATCCTGGTCCCTGCCCTTGACGTCCGGACCCTAGTGAGGAGGAGGGCCCCTATGACCCGTGGGGTTCCTCGGATGCATCGTCCAAGTTCTCTGACGACCCCCTCTGGAGTAACAGCGTTGTTCCCCACCCAAGGACCTGTCTTATGCCAACTTTGTGAGGGCAATGGCAGAAGCCATTCCCTTCCAGCTCCTGTCGGAGGAGGACTCCCGTCATAAGATGCTGGAAATCCTCCAGTTCATCAGTGCTGCAAAAGAGGTCATGGCGGTGCTGGTCCACGACTTCTTTAAAGAGCTCCTCCTCGGTATGTGAGAACACCCAGTGTCGGTGGCCCCGGTGAATAGGAAAGCTGATGTGACTTATCTTGTTCAACAGGCAGTGAGCTTTGAACGGAGGCACTTACCCTACCAGTCTGAGGTGGTGGAGTCCACACTCAAAAAGGCCAGACGCTCCTAGACACATGCGTCCGCCCCTCTGGGGCACGAGCACAGGGAGCTCGATGGCATTGGGAGAAAGATGTTCCAGGGGGGCTATGCTGGTGGCCCGTATTGTGGCCTACCAGCTATACAACCAGAGGTGCAGGACAGGCTTGTGGACCTCCCCTGCACAGGAGAGAACCTTTTTGGGGACAAGGTGAAAGAGGTCATGGTGCAACTGAAGGATCAGCATGATACTCTTCAGCAACTCTCCACCAGCCCCTCTGAAGGCCCTTCCTCCACCAGGATGTCTTCCAGGCTGGACTCTCACAAGCTCTTCTACCAGCCAAGGAAATACTTTCCCTTCAGTTACCCGTACCCAGCCACCTCGGTCCAGTCCCAGGGGCCACGGCCAACAGCAGCAGGTACCGAGGGCCCAACCAGCCCCCCAACAGGCCTCGTCCACCGGCTTTTGACTGGCGGTGAGGGAGCACGAGCCAGACGCAGGTTCCCATGGCAGCTGATCCCCCAGTCGGTGGCAGGCTCCTTTGTTTCGCCCACCACTGGAAAGCGATCACTTCGGACCATTGGGTCCTCTCCATTGTCCTCCAGGACTACCGCCTGAACTTCAGCAGGCTCAGAGACCGCTCCCCCATGTCCATTGTGGGATTCGTCCACCCATCAGGTCGTCCTCCAAATAGAACTTTCCACCCTTCTAGAACCGGTTCCCCATGTACAGTGGGGGCATGGCTTCTACTCGAGGTACTTCCTCATTCCAAAGAGGAACGGCAGCTTGTGCCCCATTCTTGACCTCCGGGCATTAAACCATTTTCTCGTAAGAGAAAAATTTGAGATGCTTTCTCTGAGCACACTGATTCCACTCCTCCGAAGAGGAGACTGACTCTGCTCCCTCGACTTGAAGGAGGCTTTCGGCTATATTGCAATTCTCCCTAGCCACAGGAAGTACCTCCATTTTCTGGTGGGGACTGCACATTTTCAATACAAAGTGCTGCCCTTTGGGCTGGCATTAGCCCCATGTGTCTTCACGAAATGCTTGACAGTGGTGGCTGCCTACCTCAGGCGCTGCTCGGTCCACATCTTTCCATACCTGGATGACTGGCTAATCTGGAGCGACTCACACTCTGGGGCCATGATTGCTCTAACTTTAACTGTCAACACCTTAAAGATTCTGGGATTCGTTATCAACTTCCCCAAATCACATCTCAATCCATCTCCACGGCTGGACTTTATCAGTGCCAGGTTGGATATGGCACGAGCGAAAGCTTTCTGCCCAGGGATCGAGCGGTCGCTCTCTCTTTGTTGGCTACCCTCGTTCGCAACAATATGCTGGGCCATATTGCGGCTTCGGTCCTTGTGACTTCCTTGGCCCACCTCTGCATGAGGGACCTGCAGTGGGCCCTGCAGTGTCAATGGTGGCAGGAGTCCCAGGAACTGGAAGTACCAGTGACAGTCACAGACCCTCTCCATCTTTCCCTAGCCTGGTGGGAAACTCTATCTAATCTGGAAATAGAACTCCCATTCCTGCCTACTCTAACCCAGGTGACCCTCACCACTGACACCTCGCCTCAGGGGTTGGGGGCCTACACGGACGGCCTGCACAGGGCCTTTGGACTGTGGCCGAATCCCATTGCCAGATAAACTTTCTGGAGTTACGGGTGATCCGGTATGCCCTGTGGGCATTCCAGGACAGGCTGTCCTCCAAGGTCATCCTCATCAGCACGGACAACCAGATGGCGATGTTCTACATCAACAAGCAGGGAGGCCTTTCCCCTCTGCCAGGAGGCATTGCAGGTCTGGGACTGGGCCCTCTCCAAAGGTATCTATCTGCAGACCACATACCTGCCAGGCCACCTAAACACATTGGCAGACCGCCTCAGCTGGTCCTTCCAGCCACACGCGTGGTCCTTGAACCCAGCAGTAGCAGCCAGCCTATTACGTCTCTGGGGCATGCCAGACATGGACCTGTTCACCTCTCCCCACAATAACAAGGTGAGCATTTTCTGCTCCTTGATTCCGGGGAAGGACCGTCCGGCCTGCAACATGTTCTCCCTTCACTGGGGGACAAGGTCTCATGTACGTGTACCCCCCAGTTCCACTTCTCTGAAGGACTCTGATGAAGCTGCAGGAGGCCAGAGGACCATGATCCTGGTGGCACCCTCCTGGCCAAGGCAGGTGTGGTTTCCTCTGCTCCAGGACCTGTCCATGAGCGCACCAGTTCTGCTGGGGATGGCTCCTGACCTCCTATCGCAGAACCAGGGCACCTTACACCACCCGAACCTCCGGGCCCTGGCCCTCACAGCATGAATGTTGAGCACATGATCCTCCACCTCCTGCAGTTCTCGGACGGGGTCTCCAGGGTCTTGATTGAATCCCGGAAACCTTCCACTCGAAAATCTTACAGCTTAAAATGGAAGCGTTTCTCCACCTGGTGTGGGGGCCATGGACTGGATCCTTTCTCCTGCCCACTCCCCCACTTGCTGGATTATCTGTGGCACCTGTCCGAGTCTGGCCTCCAGACCAGCTTGGTCCGAGTACACCTCAGCGCCCGCAGCGCCTACCACCAGGGAGTCGCTGGGGCACCCAGTTCAATCCAGCCACTGGTCGGGCGTTTCATGCGGGGCCTGGTTTAACTGAAGCCCCTGCTTCACCTGCCGTCAACCCCGTGGGATCTCAACATTGTCCTGATGAGGCTCATGCAGCATCCGAGCCTCTCAAATCCTGTCACCTGAATTTCCTCACCTGGAAAGTTATGTTCCTGGTGGCGATCAGTTATGTTCCGCTTGCAGTCAGTGAGATCCAGGCCCTGGTCACATATGCTCCCTTCACGAAATTCTTCCATGATTGTGTGGTGCTGCACACACACCCAAAATTTCTGCCAAAGATGGTGACTGCTTTCCACATCAACCAGCCAATTATCCTTCCGCCGGCCTCATTCCCACCCGGGTGAACGTGCCCTCCACACCCTGGACTGCAAGCTGGTGCTCGCTTTCTACTTGGACCATACAGCGAACCACAGACAGTCCTCCCAGCCCTTTTGTGTCTTTTGACATCAGCAGGCTGGGAACAACAGTGGGGAAGCAGATCCTATCCAACTGGCTAGTGGATTGCATTGCCTTCTGCTATGAGCAAACAGGCCTTCAGCTGGCTGGCAGGGTGAAAGCTCACTCTGTATGGGCTATGGCGACGTCAGTGGCCCATCTGTATGTAGTCGCCATTGCTGAAATCTGCAGAGCTGCCACCTGGAGTTTTCTCCACACGTTCGCGGTGCACTACTGTCTGAACAGGACAGTGCTTTTGCCCAGTCCGTCCTCCGCATTCTTTTCCAGTCCTGAACCCAACTGTTCTCATCGTGCTCTCTGTGGGGCCAGACTGACCCTGTTTCCCACAGCGCCACAGTTGTGTTGTGCCCGTTGGCACCTTGTTTGGCCACTGTGGGTCCCTCTGATCACAGGAGGCAGTCTGGAGCTCTGTAATCACCCACATGTGAAGACTACCATCCTGCTTGTCCTAGGAGAAAGCGCAGATGCTTACCTGTATCTGGTGTTCTCCTAGGACAGCAGGATGTTAGTCCTCAGGAATCCCGCCCACCTCCCCATGATATTGGGTTTGCCTTCGATTTATTGTGTTATTTTTCTCATTCGTATTTTTGCTGATATGAGACTGAAGGGGGACCTCGCGTGGACGCACGGATAGCAGCAGGCTGGGCATGCTCAGTCTGCCAATCAAAGTTTTCCGTACTGGGCTCCATCTGATGATGTCACCACATGTGAGGACTAACATCCTGCTGTCCTAGGAGAACACCTGTTACAGGTAAGCAACTGCACTTTCACCTGGATCTCCATTGCTTGGAAAGCTAGAGGCAGTTGTGTGGAGGTCACCTCTGAGTACTATGCTTCGCGCAAACGAAAATGTCCATTTTGTCCAGGTACTGCAGCCCAACAACACCTTTCAGGGGCCTGAAATTTTGAGGATTAGTACAACCGCTAGTGCTAAGTTCCTATGCAAAGTTTGGAACATAACGTGAGCTTGCCTCCCTTTTTATGGGTCAGCAAAGTATGTGAAAAATGTTACAAAAGAAATATAAAACCTGCTTTGACTCCTTGTTGCTCCTGACCGATACTTTGATTCAGGCCCTGACTGTACCAGTTGTCACGGCCCATGGTAATTACATATAAGATTTGCTCTAAGAGGCTTTACAGACAACTGGATGCAAATATATAAAATTACATAAAGACACAACATCACTTATTTAAGCAATGTTTTCCAATTTTCCAGTGCAAATATCTCTACTGTGTAGTTTTTAATTCTTTTTTTTTAATGTCATTTGAAAAAGCATCTTTTTTTCTACAAAAGTCACCCTGTTCCATTTTGGACCCGAACTTGCTTTGGTCAGAATTAAGGCCCCAATGATATGCATCATTTGCATGCTTGGGCTCTGTGTTAAAAAGAGGCATCTTTGGCGCCCTGCTGTGTAACACACAAATGAAGATGTGAAATTCTACAGTGCGGCGAAGCTTGTTGTGCTTACCATGCTTGTAGCTTATGATACATCTTGCTTCATCATATTTTTATAAATGACCCCTTAAAATGGACATTTTATTGTGCTGTGTTATTTACTGCATACAATGCTGAACATGCAAAAGTATCACCTTCACAAGGAACTATGGTAATGTCATGTTAGCAGTCGCAGAGATTTTGGGAACATGCTCTGCCTGTGACACCATTGTGCTCTTTGTGTCACTGGTATCAAATTTTTCTTTGTGCCAAATGAGGACATTGAAGCAATCAGATCTGTTCAGGATGAGAAGTTTAGCAAAGGTCATACAGTTGCTGCCACAAGGGAAAATCATCAATTTAAGCCCATTGGGGCAACTAAAATTTGCATTAGCAAAATTTTGAATGAGATCACCTCATTCATTGCAAATGCTCTAGAACATTTACGTGAATATTTTCATGCCCTTCAAGTATCCAGCTTCCAACCTGATCAGTATTTAGCTTGTATCTATGATAAATCCTGGTGGATTAGCCATATATGAGAAGTCTCAATTGAGGAACGTGAGGTCTTGGTCAATGTCTTGCATCCCCCAAGGTCCTGCCAGGTCAGTTTACTGGCTGCCCCATAGAGACACCTGTTGGGTTCCAGAAGAGCACATTATTGCTACCCTTGATGCAGCCATAACAACTTCATTAGGCAGGCAGTACATTTATTCACAAGCCACTTTGTCACACGTTGATGGGGCATTCAAAAGCATGTGCAAGACAGGAAAAATCACTAAGTGATTTTTTGTGAAATCTGTAGTTTTAAGCAATTCTTGTCTTGCCTTTTCTTGTTTTGTACTTAAATAAAAGCTTGGAAACCTGTGGCTAGTACCTTGTCTGGCTGTCTGGAGTGGTTCCTAGGCTATGGGATTGTCAATTTTGCTGAATTGGCAGTGGCTCAGCCACCACTAACCAATGCAAAGTAACTAATCAGCATACAAAGTTTTGCACTGACTTTGATGACTAATTTATGTGTCAAAAGATAAAAGTAAACTGGGCTGCATTGTAAAATTTCACATCTCTAGTTCATTTGCATGTTTCACAGTTGGGTGCCAAAAATTGCTCTTTTTAACATAGAACATTCACACATGCAAATGATGCTTGTCTTTGGGACTGTAATTCTGAAAAAAGCAAGGCTGAGTCCAAAACGAAACAGGGTGACTTTTGTAGCAAAAAAGATGTTCTTTCTAATGACATTAGAAAGAAAAAATGTAAAAACTACACAGTAGAAATATTTGCACCCAAAAAATGGCAAAACTTTGCATAAAAAGGTGACATCATGTCTTTATGTAACTAGTTCTTTGCTTCCAATTGGCTGCAAAGCCTCCTAGTGCAAATCCTAGATGTACATCATGGGCCATGACTACTGATCCAGTTATGGCCTGAATCGAAGTATACATCAGGAGCAATGAGGAGTCAAAGCAGGCCTTAAATTTCTTTTGTAAAATTTTTCACATAGTTTGCTGGCCTTTAAAAAGGGTGCCAAATTCATGTTAAGTTCCAAACTTTTCACATGAACTTAGCACCAGAGGTTGTAATAATCCACAAATTTTCAGGCCCCTAACAACGGTTGGTTTTTCTGCAGTGCTCGGACAAAGTGACCGTTTTGTGTTGCACAGAGCACAGTACTCGAAAAGTGATCTTCATTCAGCTGCTTCTAGCTCTTGAACCAATAGAGATCTAGCTGAAAAATTTTGCATAGTTTTGTTTGAGGTCCTAGTGAACATCCACACAAAATTGTATTGTTTGAAGGAGGTCGAGCATGGATGATTTTCTAAATTGGTCCACTTGACATGGAATGTTCCATATATAAAGTACCACTATAGGATTTAAGGGCCTAATTGATGTAGAAAGAGAAAAAAACCCTTCACAAGATCCTAAATTAGACAAATTCCTTTGTGTACATAGCACTAGAGAATGAAGCTAACTTCTGTTGAGGCTGGAAAACTGATAAGCTGCTTTCTTATCCTTGGAGTTTTCTTCAGTAGGCAGTTACTAATATTTAACATTTGGATTTATATCTAGATTCCAAGTGGAGGACTGACTGAAATCTGTAGAAAACCTGTGTCCCCTGGATGCATCACCACTGTCTCTGACTGGCTGGTTTCTATCGGACTGCCAATGTACATCACCCCTCTCACAGAGGCTGGAATCAACACGCTGAGCAAAGCCTCTTTCCTGTCACAGATTCGACTGCAGGAAGCTGGAATCAAGGAGGAGAGACATAGAAACAAGTTGATAGCAGCAGCAGCAAGACTTGTTCAGACCCCAAACCCAGAGGCTGTTTAGACTGCCAGACTAGATACTTATTGAGACCTGCTTCCAGTTGCAGAATCTTTTATCTTTCTGCAGACAAAGGGGTTAAGGCACCAGAGATTCCAGCAAGAGGCAAGTGCATGTTACAAAGGACTAGAAGAGTTCTTCCAGTTCTATACAGCAGGAGAGAAGGCAAAAAAACACGAGATAATACAGAGAACACGGGATTCCATTCAGCTCTTACAAAAGAAAAAGTAAAAACGTAGTAGTATAATTTTTCAAGAGCGTAAAATCCAACAGGAAGGTGTAAGCATTTGTTTTGCAGGCCTGCTTCTTGGGGAGGGAATAAATCCAGTGCTGATGACTTTTATGCATGTTCCTCCATTGCTTTGGTGTAAACTTTATGGAGGCCACAAAGGCTGTAGATAAAAGTAGGTAAAATAAATAACAGACTGGAATTTAGGGTTTTAGCACAGATCATGTCTGTGGCTGCAAGACAACTAACCAAACTACGCTTGCAATCTCTTTTTGAAGAGTAAGATCTAAAAAGAAAACAAACCACCAATAGATGCATTGTAGCAATCAGCTCTTTTGCCTTAAACTAAGCTTTTGTGATATGTTATCTTACCAGCGTCCGTCTACCATACTTGTAAGTCTCGGATCATACTGCCGGACACCTGCAACTGACTTAGGACCATTCCCCTCAAAAGTGGCACTGCAGATGTCTTGCTGTAATATGTTCTGCTTGCTTTTCAGCACAGGACTGATCCCTGAGTTCTGGATGTCAAGCTAACTTCTAGCTCACTGTGGCTTGCGTTTGTTGTTGTTACTAAACTTTGCAAAAGATATATCTTTGCCTTGTACTTTTGAAAATGTGTTTGTCTTCCATGTTATATACTTTTTTCTTTTTACTGTTTTACACTGCCATCCATACACCAGGATGGGCAACTCTGGTCCTTGGGTGCTACAAATAGATCTGCTTTTCAGGATACTCACAAAAATTATTTGGAAGAATCTGCATACATTTGTCCAAAAACAACAAACCAACCTCCACAGATGGAGTTGCTTATTGGGGGTATTCTCAAAGACCCAAGGAACAGTATTTCCCATCTCTGCCTTATGCACTACTGTAGTGCTTCCATGCTACATTGACCACATCAGTGGGAAACATTGACTTTGAAAGTACAGATTAGTGACAGCAAAACCAAATCAAACACGAAACAAACATTCTCCTGAAAAGTAGGAGCCTTGCAATGTAGGGATGAACTACGGCACACTGTTTTCAGTCACTCACAGGACAACTTTTATGTCCTTGAAACAGATAGCCTTTGGTCAATGCTAATTACAAAAAAAAAATAATAAAAGAACTGAACAAATTTAATTTAATTTAAATGCCTCCTCTCGGAATCAGTCAATGTCACCGAAGTGGTGGGCAATCAAGACATACATCAACAATTTTGCAGTACACAAATTCAACATTTAAATATACAGGACAACCTGTAGTGATCTCTCATAAAAACCTCCACATGTACATGAGGAAATGGAAGTTACAGGCACATTAAAATAAAAGAAAAATGTTGGAAATGGCACACTCTGGCTGCCAGGGATCTTGGCTCATGATTTCAGAGCCCCTAAGCAGTGGGGTGAGTTCTTTTGATCCACTCCCCTGCAGTAGAATAGCAGCAGAGCAAACGCCACTCCTGCTGCTGGTCACAAGATGGATGCATCCAGCAGCCAAGGGGAAAAACTGATAAACTGCTTTACCTTCCTACTACTTTTTTTTTTTTTTTTAATTACTTTTCATCCAACCAGGCAACTCATACCTTGCCAGACACAAGGGCCGCCTGTTAAATAGGCATGAAAGACGTCCGTCCCAAAAAAAGTGAGCTTTGCAGCATCCATACTCACAGCCTCCACGTACTAGGGTGATTTGATAATCTTTTAAAGAAAGCGTAGGTGTGAATGAGGTAGCAGTCAAATAATATTTTTATATGTAGCCTTTTCCATAGCGCCTGTTAATGGAACATGTGGGCTAGTGGTTAACACATCCTGGCCCTGCCATGGTCTCTAAGGGTTGCCTTTGGGTAAGTGGCGTCATATCCCAGTGTCTCAGTTCACTCAGCTGTAACTGGGTGGTATAGCACAATTTCTGTTATGAACACATAGGGCATATTGTGAGTTGACTACTGAACTTACACACAGGGGGTCCCTGTGATTGGAAAAATCAATCACACATAATTTTGTCACAGGCTGGCAACCCAGGGGAGAATTTGACAGTTGTGTAATCACTGCACGGACGTTTCACGTAACAGCGCATCATATAAAAAGCACGCAGGACAACATCACACCAGTTTGTGGGCAAGTGACCAGGAGTACTTTTGTACACCGGTGAGTAACCAGTTTATTAAATGAATGAAAGGGAGCAAGCGGATCTCCTGTTCCTTCCAGCACACATTTCCAAGGAGCTGTGACTGGCAAACGACAATTAAAATCCTGTCGGGGGGAAAGGGGTTTATAAAAACATTTGTTGGTATGAACAGAGCAGACAGCTTTACTTCAACAAACTCAGATTATTTGCAATTGGAATTCAATGCAATATTGTAAGATTGAAGACAGGAAAACTACTACTGTAATGCCATTCACCTCCTCCCCCCCACTAAACCCCAGGACCTCAACTGCAGACAACACACACAGCGCAGGGTACCTGGATGTGTTCATAAGGACACCGAGGGACCTATGCAATAAACTGAGCGTTAAAAAAAAACATGTGCTGGTTTCCAATGCACATTTTTACCACTCAGGTACATTTTTTTGAAACCCCCCCAAAGCAATAAGCTATGATACACTAATGCATCGGGAGATAAAAACGCATACAAACTGTAAAATGTGCGTTCGGCAAAGGGAGGGGGAGCTGTTTCTACAAGTGGCGGCAGCCGCCGCCACCACATAATTAGATAAATACCAACTGATCCGGCTATGTGGCGGCAAGCAGCAGCCGCCAGATAGTCGGAGAAATCAGTACTTATAAAGTACTTATTCAGCTATGTAGCGGTGACTGCGCCAGATAAGTACCGATGTGGCCGGCTACTGCCACATACCGGCTTGGACAATTTTTTTTCTTCCCCTATAGCGCTGGAAACTTAATTCCAGCCTTGACCCAGGTGTTAAATTTCCAGCGCTAAAGAAGGTACTCTGGCCCGCTGCAGTCTTTCTGTCCCGGGAAGAAATACCTTGATGCCCTCATCTGCATGGGACTTCCATGCAAGCGTGCTGAGTATTGCTCTCCATGAGGTACGCGCATTTTCTGCACACAAAACTCCTTCCTGCATCAGGATTAAGTTTTGCCCATAGAAAAAGAGCACACAAAATGCAGGCTACAAGGCGTGTTTCTCTGCATGCACCTTTCTCCATCGGCCCCAAAGTCAGCAGGCCTGCATTTTCAGCATAGTGGTGCTGCAATTTCCAGGGTGGGTTCTTGATTTAAAATGCCCTTTGCCTTCCTGTCTGGAACTGCTTATACTTTTAAACTGTATTATGGGAAGGTAAAAAAAAAAACCAAACAAAAAAACATCAGGAAGGGGCCAATAGGATCATTGAGACAGCCACTGCTATTTAATTGCTTACTAAAATCTTGGAATGTGAGCAGAGAGACAAAACGATGACAACGTCCATGAACCAGCTCCAGCACTTTACAGGTTGGATAAGTTGTCTGCTTGGGCACTCCTGAAACTGCTAATTAACCAACAGCTTATATTTTAATTGCAAAATAATAATGCATTTCATTCATTAAAAAAAAAAAAAAAAAAGAACCCTTTTTATACTGAAACTTGATACTCTCATTTTTTTAAATTCAGTGCCCAATATCCTCTTGCCCCAGTCTTTATCAGTACAGAGACTACAGTTTAAAGAGCCTTAGGAGCATTTCTTTTTACTCCTCTGGTGCATCTTTTTTTCTTAATTTCCTTTTGAATCACACACTTCTTTGTTCTATTTAAAACAACAAACCTAAATTTCCATCATTTGAAGTCTGTAAAGATTAATGGACTAAGTCAATACTTAAAAAGTCTAACCTTTAAAAAACATGACTGTGCATATTACCATAAATAAATGCTCTAATCACTATTTGAGGTTTTTGTGTGTCAATGGGAGGTATTGCCTTTCCCTGCATCTTTGATCTGACATACGCAGGCAGGCTGTAGGGGATCCGTGGCCCAAGGGCTGGAGAGCCACTTCCTCCATGCCACTCTCAGGCCAGTACAATGCCCCTACGACAGTAGCAACTGGCCCCCATGGATAAGGGCTCTGAACCCAACAAGCAGCATGAGCTAACATGTTCAAACAGGGCCAGAGTTCCTGTTCCAGTCAGCACTGCAACGTCATCCCACTATGGTTTCCTCTAGTTTGCAAGCTGAAAGCTAGAAACAAAAAATCTGTGTGTATTTGGTAGAAGAAAATTTACCATCCTCCTTGAGCAATTCTCAGACTCTGGAGAAATATTACCTTTTGTCAGACACTACACACTCCCACTCCTCCCATAAGGGTCACTATTTTTCCATTATATGGCAACAGTATCAAAGATGTCACCAACGTCTGTGGAAATCTGTGGGCAGCTCCCTGAAAAAGTAATGAAGCTGCCTGTGGGAAATGATTGCAGAACTCTTTCACTTTTGAGGACTCTGTGTGCTGTAAGCCTCAATTTTAATCTATATGTGTGGCAATTTTTGTAAATTGTCAGCTTGCAATAACAATATTATTACCTTGTATAACATCTTTGTCCTGTCTCTAGTACTTAAGGAGTGGGATTGTAGACTTTCCCCCCCTGGCTATTGAACCCATCTTAATCACTCACTGCCCTGGAGATGCCTGCTGCTGCATCTTACAAAATAGCTTAAATACCTAAACCATGGCTAAATTCCAAATGTCATGCCCTGTGCTCTTTCAAGACTAGAAAATGTTATTGAAGAGTTGATCCAAGCTGTTTACTGAACATCATCTTATCACCACGTTAGCTCCAACACACTTACATCCTTAATTGACACTCTTGGAGAAAAAAAAACACAAATTATGTAACAACTGACAATGTTGCACTTTCTGTACATGAATTCAATATTTAAATAACTTATTTTTTGCCATTTTCTGTTCTTAAAAGATGTAAGTAGCTGTAATATATCAGTACTACAACATCCTTGCAGTTTGCTTCCAACCGAGAGAGCTGTGTATTAAAAAGCAAGTGTAAAGTATTGTACTCTGTTTCAGCTAGCAAAACGATGGTTGACAAAAGGTTCTTCCTGTGTCTATAGTTATATGTCATAATGTTCATATGAAGAAATAAATACATTCATTTCCCAAAGCGTATGAGTGTCTGATTTGATGGAGTCTACCCCTTCATTGTTTGTTGGGAGGGTACGGTGGTAGCAGGAACCCAATGGAAAACCACAAGAAACTGGATTTCTAGAAATTTAAAAGCAGGGGATAGGGGAAGAAAAAAACACCAAACAAAATGCCCCCTCTTGTAGAAGCAATTCCTGTCCATGAGATGGTTAAAAGCCAATAACAAACTTTACTATGATATTGCAGCTTAAGTGTTGCTTTAACTAGAAGACTTAGTCAGCCCAGCAGTGTGTCAGAGCTTATAGCCTTCAGGGCAGGGGGATTTGCACACTTGTGGAAAGGATCCTGTCTAGAACGTCCGCTCATCTTCCTGGCAGGAAGGAGGGGGAAATAGCCAATATGGTTCATCAGCATTGTGCAGTTCATGGCTTGGTCACTAAGCATTGGTTTGGGATGACAGAGAAACACACGATGTCCACAAGCAGGCATGAGCACCTGAGAAAACTAATACCCACACAAAGACAAAAAAATTCCATGCCATTGCCATGACAGTGTTTTCTCCAGAAAAGGTGATGAAAAGTGTTGGTCTTATTTAGATTTAAACTCATTGGGGTAGATCTTTAAAAACTACGCGATTGCGTACTTTTGTTCGCGCACCAGGCGCGAACAAAAGTATGCTGAATTTTATAACATACGCGCGTAGCCGCGTGTATCTTATAAAATCCGGGGTCGGCGCACGCAAGGGGGTGCACATTTTTGCAACCTGCGCACGCCGAGCCCAGCGCGGCCTGCCTGTTCCCTCCGAGGCCGCTCCGAAATCGGAGCGGCCTCGGAGGGAACTTTTCTTCGCCCTCCCCCCACCTTCCCCTCCCTTCCCCTAATTAACCCACCCCCCCGGCCCTATCTAAACCCCCCCCACCACCTTTGTCGGCAAAGTTACGCCTGCTGAAAGCAGGCGTAACTTTGCGCGCGTTGGCCGGCAGCCCCGCTCCGTCCTCCGGTCCCGGGGGCTGGTCCGGAGGCCTCGACCACGCCCCCGGGCCAGCGCCATGCCCCCGGGTTGGCGCCACGCCCCCGCGTTGGCGCCACGCCCCCGGGCCCGCCCCCCGAAACTCCGTGGCACGCCCCCGAAACGCTGCGTCGTTTCGGGAATGCCCCCGGACACGCCCCCTCCCTCCCCTTTTCGAAAGCCCCGGGACTTACGCGCGTCCCGGGGCTTTACACGCGCCGGCGGCCTATGCAAAATAGGTGCGCCGGCGCGCGCGGGCCTTTTAAAATCTGCCCCTCTGTGCTTTACTCATTTTCTCACTGCAGATGTGTGTTTTTCTAAACTGTCCTTTACTCCAAGGGCAGAGTATTTTGCTTGCATCTTTGTTCTGTGATGATCCATACAGAAGAGGCAGAAGTGGTTACTTGTAAACTTTCAACAACTTTGGTGTGAAACATGGGTCCCGCTGAGATCCTTCATCCAGCCCACTGTCGCTGTGTCCGGTGCACCTCTGGGGCAGCAGCTCATTGGATCCGGAGGCTAGTGGGGGTGGTAAATGCAGGTGGGAACGTAGTGACGGCTAATAAAATTGGGCCAAAAGGAGAGGTATCACACCAAAAAGGCAGCCCTATAGGAAACACCATGGGTCCTATTGCAGTTCTTATCCCTGAAAGCAGGGATAAGCAAGGGAAGCCTCCTACCTGCAAAGAAAAAACCCCACCACGATGTAAAATCCTGGGAGAAGAACGCCAAAGGAGTAAAGCAACTATTGTCCCTAAGATTTTGGGGGCTATTTTAGTTGTTTATAGAGAAGCCAAAAATAGGTTCTGAGTGTGAATACATCCAGAAGTGTGTTGAGAGAGGTCAGAAATATTATTTTTTGGGTATGCTGGGACTTCAGAGGAACAAGCTTTCTTTAGATGACATCATCAGTGGAATAAGACACATAGTAAGCTTTTTTGTTGTTGTTGAAACAGAGAGATGTTGAAGAGAAAGAGAGGGAAGAGGACATAAAAAACTTTTGCTCTTCATGAGCATTAGAATTGGTTCTAAAAAGAGGAAACATTGCCTTTAATAAACAATTACATTGAAACACAGAAACCCTTGTGATACAGGGAGATTCACTCGAAAGAGGCCCTGAATATCCTGTAATAACTCTCAATAGGACGAAGCAATCTGAGCGAAACAACGTGCAATGTCCTATTGATGTCCCTGGGCCTAGGGGAGTTAGAAGGTCGCAGTATGGTGGAAAGAGCACACAGGCTCGGAACCCGATCGAGCAGACCAGGCCCAGGGTGACAATTGCCAAGATTTTAAATTTTACCCGTAAAATAGCAATTTTACAAGCTTACAGAAAATGTTCAATGCTCACTTGTGAGGGAAATAGGATCCTGATTTTCCAAGATTATTCTGCAGTGATCTCCCAAAAGCGGAAAGCGTTTTCACCACTATGCACAGAGTTATTTAACAAGATGATGTGCTTTAATTTGCAGTACCCGACAAGGCTCTGCATAGAACATAAGGGAGCCTGGAGATCCTTTGATTCAGTTACAGAAGCCAAGCAGTTCATAAATGACATGGCTAACACCGGTTGACTTTGTCTTAGTTTCTGGCAGAAAGTCAGTTTTCTATTTTGTTTTCCCTCATGAGAGATTCCTTAAGAAATTGGGAAATCATGAGATACTAGGCAGTGTGGGTTGGTAACTGGATAAAAAAAAGAGGAAATAGAGGGTAGGACTAAATGGTCAGTTTCCAAATGGAGAAAGGTTGTTAGTAGAGTGTCCCAGAGGTCTGTGCTGAAACCTGTGCTATTTAGCTCATTCATTCATGATCTGCAGAAAGGAACAGTGGAAGAGGTGACTAAGGGGGTCATTTTCAATAGCTTTTGCCCTCAAAAAGTCCCTTTTCGCGTGCGTTAGGGTGATGAGGGCGGTCGTCCCTGGAAGAGGAGGAGTCGGGGCAGCACCGGGGCTGACGCTGCGGAGAGATCACTGGTGGCCCCCCGTTTCCCCCCCCCCCGGTACCGTGCGATTCTTCAGCCTCTTCGGAGGTTTGATTCCCTATCGAGCTGTTGCCTGGAACCACACCTCCTCGAGGGCGGACCTATCCTCTGTCACAACCAGGGACCCAAGCTATGACAGAATATATCTGAGAGATCCTGGCTAAAGGGTTCATTTGACCATTGACTTCTCCCACTGGAACGGGATTTTTCTTTGTTACAAAGAAAGACAGATCCTTAAGGCTGTGTATTGACTATCGCGTCTTAAATGCCATCACTAGTAAGGACAAGTATCCTCTGCATTTGATCTCTGAGTTATATGATCGACTTCAGGGAGCCTTCATCTTTACTAAACTAGATCTACGCGGAGCCTACAACAGTACACATATGCCCTGAAGACATCTGGAAAACAGCCTTTAATTCCAGAGATGGGCATTACAAGTACCTGGTAATGTCCTTCGGCCTTTGTAATGCCCCGGCTGTATTTCAACGAATGATCAACGAGATCTTCCGAGACCTTCTATACATCAAGGTAGTAGCGTATCTTGACGATATCCTTGTCTTCTCTAGATCTTGCTACGCACCATGCACATGTTCACACGGTCCTCCAATGTCTCCGTGAGAACCATCTGTTTGCAAAATTGGACAAGTGTCATTTTGAACAGTCCAGTCTGCCTTTTGAAGGATACATTATCTTGCAACAAGGGTTTTCCATGGATCCAGAGAAACTCAAGGGAATCCAAGACTGGCCCCAGCCTGTAGGTCTCCGAGCTTTGCAGCAGTTTCTTGGATTTAAGAATTACTACAGTCATTTCCTCTCTAATTATTCCACTCTGGCGGCTCCTCTCACCACTATGACCTGTAAGGGCTGAGACACTCGAAACTGGACTCAGGAAGGCCCTTGCAGCCTTTCAGTGCTTTATAGAGGCCTTCCTCGCTGCACCATGCCTTCGCCATCCAGATCCAAACCGCCCCTTCCTGGTCGAAGTGGACGCCTCAGCTATCGGGGCCGGGGTGGTCCTAAGCCAACACTCGACATCCGGGTTCCTGGTCCCTTGTTCCTTCTTTTCTCATAAATTCTCTCCTGCCAAACAGAATTACAGTATTGGTGATCGAAAATTACTCGCAATTAAGCTGGCCTTAGAGGAATGGCGCCCCTGGTTAGAGGGGGCCCAGCACAAATTTACAATTTACACCAATCATAAAAACCTCGAACACCTGAGTCATGATCAGTGTCTCAAACCCCGTCAAGCTCAATGGGCCTTGTTCTTCTCCAGGTTCAATTTTGAACTCTGGTATCGCCCCGCAGAAAAGAATCTCCGGGTGGATGCCTTATCTCACTCCCGAAGATGTTCCTGATGAACCAAGTCACATTATCAACCCTGCTTATATTTGCTTGCCCGCGACTCTCCCAGTTCCCGCTGGGAAAACTGTTGTTCTCTGTCGCCTTCGTGAAAAAATCCTCCGATGGGCACACGATTCCAAGTTTGCTGGCCACCAAGGACAGGTGCAAACTCTTGCCTTACTCCAGCGATTCTTTTGGTGGCCTACTCTGGTCTCTGAAGCCAGAGCATATGTTGATTCCTGCAATACTTGTGCCCAACAGAAATCCATAGTCCGTCGACCCTGGGGTCAACATCAACCACTTCCTCCTCCAGAAGAACTGTGGACACACCTTTCCACAGATTTCATTGTGGATTTACCACCGTCTAAAGGTCATACTGTCATATGGGTCACCATTGACAGGTTTTCTAAAATGGCCCATTTTTTTAACTGCCTGGCCTACCTTCTGCTTCAGAGATGGCATGCTGTTTTTTGTTGCGACCACTCTGCCTTACCTCTTTTTCTTCCCTTTCTCTCTCTTTGGGCAAGATGGCTGTCTCCGGTGCCGAGGGCCTTGGCGTTTCCAGATCAGCATGGGCGTCCCCATCTGCCATACTCACTCCTGTGGCCTCCTAGGGCATGAATGCGCACATCTCTGATGCTCAAATACATGTCATGGCGGGAATCTCGGGGCGGCCCCACCGCATGACATCAGTACCTCCGGGTATATCTAGCCTCCGCTTCAGCTACCACTTTGAGTTAGCAAAGACTTAGCTTCGCTACTCTGCCTGCTATAAGCTGCAAGCTTAGCCGCCACTTTTACGCTAAGGGCCTCGCTCCAGTAGAAGCTCTAGACACCCGCTCCTTGGGGGTCTCTCGCTTCCAACGTTCCTTCAGAGTCCTCACTAACCAAGACAACTGCTCCTCGGGGGTCTTCTCTCTCTATTCATTTTCAGGATATTGGACCATTGGGTACTCGTTCCTCGAGGGCCTATCTAGTTCATATCCTGCACCACGGACCTTCGGTCCCATCATTCTACCATCAGGAAGACGCCTTCACTCCGTGAGTACCTCTACGATCTGACGCTCCAACTCCACCCATCAGCCACGGCGTTACCCGCACTGTAGGCTCCTGCCTATCATGAACATCTGGGTGAGACTACACTTCTGAGCCTGTTGAACATATTGGCACTTCGTGGATCAGTGCCTTACCTTCCTGCTTCACCATCTAATTACAGCAGTACAATAAAGACTCTATTCATTCTGTGTCTGCTATCTGTGTCAGCCTATCACAGTGGTTCCCCACGGGGCTCCTCCTCGTGGGCGGAGTCATCTCCATTGCAACTAAGGGTCCACAATGCCTCAAACATAACATTTTTCCTCCATATCTTCTGGCTGCACGGCTTACCCAAGGACATAGTTTCGGACAGAGGTCCCCAGTTTGTCGCCCGCTATTGGCGTGCTTTGTGTTGTAAATTCGGCATCAACATCAGCCTCACCACAGCTTACCGCAGGCCAATGGCCAAGCTGAACGCATGAATCATTCTTTAAAGGCATTTCTCCGCGCCTACATAAATGACCGGCAGGACAAATGGGCAGAACATCTTCCTTGGGCGGAATTATCGCACAACTCCGACATCGCCGCTGCCACAGGAATGTCGCCATTCTCCATAGTTTATGGTAAGCAGCCACGGCTTCCATTACCCATACCGTTGTCTGTACCCTCTCCAGCTGCGCAAGCCACAGCAGATTCTCTTAAGGTTCTATGGAATCAGACAAACCTTCACCTGCGCAAAGCTGCAATCCGGGCCAAAAAGTCCGCAGATATTCATCGACGCTCTGCTCCTGAGTTTCTTCCTGGTCAGAAGGTTTGGTTAAGTACACGATACATCCATCTCAAGATACCTTCTCAAAGGTTCGCACCAAGATATATTGGACCTTTTCCAGTCATCCATCGTGTTGGACCCATTACTTACCAGCTCCAGTTGCCTCCGAATTTGGGAATTCATAACACATTTCATGTGTCGCTTTTAAAGCTGTTGGTTCTCTCCTTGCCTTCTTGTAAGGTTCCTGAACATCTCAGCTGGTTGCTGAGTCCAACACCACTTATAAGGTCCACGAAATTCTTGATGTCCGCCATAGGGGTCGTCAATGGGAATACCTCCTTTCTTGAGAGGAGTACGGCCCAGAAGAAAACTTGTGGGAGCCAGCTCGTAACATTCTGGATAAAAACCTCCTCCTACAGTTCCATCGTACCCATCCAGGAACACCCAGACTTCCAAGGGGGGGGAATGGAAGGGGGGAATACTATTGCCTGTGCCGGCCACGGTAGGCCCTGGGCCAGGCCCTCACACACTCTTCTACCTACTTCAGCATCTGGCTCCACTTCCCTCGCAGTGGTGGGCCACTGCCTCTGACCTTGGGCCGTCCCTGCTGCCCCTCTCTCCATGGCAGACTCCTGTTTTCCGCGGCTGGCCTCACCGTGAGGTCAGCGGAGAGACACCGCTGTCCCGCACCACACCCCTCCTTAGTTGCGTGTGCATCCCTGTTCTTTTAAAGGGGCCGTGGCGGAATCCTATCCCTCAGCCCCGAATGATGATGTCACTGGGCTCTGGTATATAAGCCTGGGCCCAGCCTCTGGTTAGCTGCCTTTGTAACAGGTCTCCACGCTGGACATGTACTTCGTTGCTCTCCCCAGTGACTACCTCCGTGTTCCTGGTTCCTGTTCCTTCTGTGTTGCTGATCCTGGTCCTGTTACTTCATCTGTTCCTGTGCTTCTTGTATGTTCCATTGATGTACGGACTGACTTCTGGACTCGACCTCTGCTTTGCCTGACCACGTCATTGATCTTCTCCTGAACACGACCTCTGCTTCGTCTGACCATGTCATTGATCTTCTACTTGACCTGACCTCTGCTTCGCCTGACCACATCATTGATATTCTCCTGGACCCAACCTCTGCTTTGCACGACCATGCTACTGATTGGAAAAGAAACAACTAAAGGGGTATGGTAATTCGAGTGGTAGCGGCTTGGAAACAGCCAGAGGAAAAAGGAGGCAGACTCTGACTGTTCCTTAAATGCAATTTATTTACAGTGAAAACAAAGCACAGTACAAAGCAAAACAAACAAATTAGGCATCTCACCTTTAAATTTAAGTATCTCACAAATATTGGGTATCAAACATAGCAGTTCTTAGCATATTTCTGGTCCCTGCCTGCTCCTCGGAGCCTCTCTAACCTTTCTAGGCCGTGAATTATTAAACTCTGGTGAGGTGCTTCTCCCTTCATCCAGGATTCTCTATGTCTGAATTGTAAGTGGTACTGGGCGAGACAGCTGTGCCCGGTCCTTTAAATTAGTCTGAGGGAGTTTTCTATAGACTGCCTCACAGGGGGATATGATTGATATTTATAAAATTATGAGTGGGGTGGAATAAGTAAATAGGGAATGGTTATATGCATTTTGAAACAATAATAGGACTAGGGGGCACTCAATGAAACCAGCAACCAGAAGACGTAAAACAGATAATAGGAAGTATTTTTTTACTCAGCACACAATCAAGCTTTGGAATCTGTTACCAGAGGACTTGATCAAGGCAATTAACACTGTGAGGCACAAAAGAGGATTGTACAAATTCTTGAAAAAAAAAGTCTCTAAACAGTTATTGGTCAGCTGGACTTGAGAAATCCAGTGCTTATATCTAGAAGTGAAATAGAAGAAATAGCTCAACTGTTGGAGATCTGCAGGAATTGTGACCAGGACTGGCCATTTTGGAGAGAGGATGCCATAGCCAAGACTCCATTCTTGCAGTTGAGACTGGGGACAGCCACTGACCCAAAACAGTACATGGAGTCTGTGCAGCCATTGTCTGTGCATGAGTATTAGGTACTAGGTGAACATTATAGCCTTGCACCCCCCACCCTCCCCTTGCACAATTAAATATTATGCATTTATAATAACAGATTTTACATAAAAAATGATATTTGAAGTACAACTTCTGAGGTAAAAATATCATTCATAGCAAAATGTAGATTATATCTATATTCACCAAGGTAGTGCCACCAGAAAATCTACTAACGAAATAGCCTACTAGATAAATAAACTCTTAAGAAATTGAGTGAAATTATGCTATAAAGGAGGAAAAAATACCTCAGAACCTGAGCAGAATAGGTATAAAACCTTGCAACCTCTCTAATGTAATCATAGGTCAAAATACCTCCTTGTGCATTTGTGCAAAACCTTTTTTTATTCATTTAAAAGTAAAATGTCTTAACATAAAATGAATTACAATATAAAAAAAAATCCCATAGCAAAATAGCACTTAACTACTTATGAAAAAACAACACTGCAAATATTACATCAGCCTTAAAACACCAATACAGCTTCTATTAGGAAAACAGAATAAGTTAGGAATCTAACAGCCTACATAGAAACCACATGCCAGCAGAATATTTTACTTCAGTTATACATTCAGAATACAGAGAGATCCTCAACAAACATAGAATAAAAAGGTCATAAAGTATAAATAGAAATATGCAGACAAAAATTGAACTAAAAACCACAAGTAGCCAGACTCTGTATGCAGTGCAAGAGTGATAAAACAAAAGCATCACCAATCCTCATAAAACAATAAACAATAAAATCAAGGAATATAAAACAGCAATCTTAATAATAAATCCAAATAAATAAAAAATACATATTTCAAAACAATTGATAAATAGAATATCCAATAATTAAACTCTCATAAAACTTTTTAAAATTTCCCAAACCCAAATATAATATTTCAAAACATCAGACACATCAAACACCAAATAATTAAAACCAATAAGAATAAAAAATCCCCTGCTTTCCCTACCTGGGAACTTTGATTCCAAACACCCTGAGATTCTCGGGGGTGAGGCATGTGCACAGACTGTCTCTTTGTGTTCTCATTTACACATATTCTCTATCACACACACATCATATTCTCTAGGGATGTGAATCGTTTATCTGACGATTGAAAATATCGTCCGATATTTTCAATATCATCAGATATCGGGGGGTCCCCGATAGCGATAGGAAACCCCACGATTAATTTAGTTGGTTTTCTTATCGTTATGGGGGGGGGGGGGGGCGGGAAGAAAGGACACAACCTAAAAACACAGCCTGACCCTTTAAAATGAGTTTGTTAGTATCCCCCCACCCTCTGGACCCCCCAAAAAATGTTTTTAAATACCTGGTGGTCTAGCGGGGGTCCCGGGAGCATTCTCCAGCGCTTGGGCTGTCGGCTGCCACTAATCAAAATGGCACCGATGGCCCTTTGCTCTTACCATGTGACAGGGGCTATTGGTGCCATTGGTCGGCCCCTGTCACATGGTAGGTGCACTGGATGGCCCACGCCATTTTTAAAGATGGCGCCGGCCGTCCATTGCTCCTACCATGTGACAGGGACCGGCCAATGGCACGGATACCCTGTCACATGCTAAGGGCAAAGGGCCATCGGCGCCATTTTGTTTACTGGCAGCCGATGGCCCGAGTGCGACAGAATGCTCCCGGGACCCCCGCTGGACCACCAGGTATTTAAAAATTTATTGGGGGGGTGTCCGGAGGGTGGGGGGATACTAACAAACTCATTTTAAAGAGTCGACTGTATTTTTTGGTTATCGGCTCGGGCGCAGCCGATAAAAAAAACCCGATCGGACTGCAAGAAAAAAATTTCACGATGTGAATCAGAACCGATACCGGTTCCGATTCACATCTCTAATATTCTCTCACATGCCCACTGACACTTATATGATAGTCAGACACATACATGCTCTTTGACAAACACACATACATACAGAAAGTCAGTTGCACACTCTCACATGCTCATTGACACACACACACAGATGCACACATTCACACTAACAGCCAGTCATATTCTCTTATACTCAGACACACATACTCAGTCATAGACTCACTCTCAGTGACACTCTCTCACACAGATGCAAAGTCACATACACTCACTCACTGACACACACACACTTTCTTATATGCTCATTGACATACAAAAACACTCAGTCACACACATTCTCTCATACACAGTGACTTACAGAGACTCTCACTGACTATTCTCACATGTTCACTCCGTTATACTCCTGCAGAAGACAGAAGCGGCAGCAGAATTTCTGATTGAATTAAAAAAGTTTTTATTTACTCAATTGGTGGTTAGGTGATTCAAACAAAGCCATGGGAGAACAAGTTCTCGGTGGGCTGCCTGTTTCTTGTGGTAGGAGGCATCTCTTGTCATGGGAAGGGGTGGGCTACAAGGCACCGATACTCTTCACTTAGGGGCAGATTTTTAAAAAGTACGCTGGATTTTATAAGATACGCGCGTAGCCGCGCATATCTTATAAAATCCAAGATCGGCGCGCGCAAGGGGGTGCACATTAGTGCAACCTGCGCGCGCCGAGCCCAGCGTGAGCTGCATGTTCCCTCCGAGGCCGCTCCGATTTCGGAGCGGCCTCGGAGGGAACTTTTCTTCTCCCTCCCCCCACCTTCCCCTCCCTTCCCCTACCTAACCCACCCCCCCCCGGCCCTATCTAAACCCCCCTTAACTTTGCACGAGTCGCTGGCAGCCCTGCTCCGTCCTCCAGTCCCGGGAGCTGGTCCGGAGGCCTCAACCACGCCCCCGGGCCGGCACTACGCCCCTGGGCCCGCCCCCGAAACGCCGGGGCCCGCCCCCAAAACTCTGCGTCGTTTCAGGAACGCCCCCGGACATGCCCCCTCCCGCCCCTTTTCGAAAGCCCCGGGACTTACGCGCGTCCCAGGACTTTACGCGCGCCGGGGGCCTATGCAAAATAGGCTGCCGGCGCGCGTAATCCGGAAGGATTTACGCGCGCGGGCCTTTTAAAATCCGCCCCTTAGGGTTTTTGTTTTTTTTTGCTGCAGCCCAAGAATGAAGGGGCTTGCTGCAAAGGATAGCATGAGAAATGGAGCTGGCAGTGAGACAATCACAGGAGGCCTATAGGCCACTTCCCACTGGGAGAAGAAGAGAAAGAGCTGGGAAGGGGAGGCAGCTAAATTATTTCCCACCTCTACAGTTGAAGGTAGCGAAGGGGTACAAGAGAGCTGCAGGAGGAGGGTTAGGAACCTGCTGCAGGAAAATTTAGTGAGCAAATAATCAGTGAGTGAGAGCCTCGGGGAAGGCTTGAGAAGCATGGCTGGGTACCTGATCTTGGATGGAAAGGCCCCTGCAGGCATGGGCCGCTGCAACCAACACCAACCTTATGATTGGCCATACTGGCCTAAAGACCAGATAGGCCAATCTGCCCCTGGTCAAACACACTTTCTCACACTCACTTTCAACAGTGACACACATATTGTGTGATACTCTCAGGCACACTCACTGACACGCAGTTACTGCTTCCCTCATTTACACACATCTCCTCTCTCTTGCGCTCTCAATCTTTTTTTTTTTATATATATTTTTATTTTATATTTATTACTTTTCAAAATGTTACAAAGCAATTTATATTCTTTTTACAGAAATATCTAGAAACATAAATTTAACATAATCAAACAGAAGAAGTTCCACATATACATTAGACCACCAAATTATTCTCGTCGGAGGAGCAATAATTATAGGAAGCCATAATATCATCAAGAAAGAAAAAAGAAGAAACTGGTCATAGCCTGATACATCTTTACCCCTACTACAGGTTAAGTAATAGGACTAACCATGGTTGATGAGATACTTATCACCCTTCTTTGGGAATTAAGCCACACTTTAAGATGTTCTGGTACGAGGAAGATATAAGTAGAATTATTAAATTTACAATACATCTACATGGATATCTGAGCTGGAAACTAGCTCCTAGAGTTCTAGTTTCTTGCCTTTTTAATTTCATTACTGGGGGGGGGGGTTCCACAAAATTACTTTATTAATGTTTATTTCATTTCCTTAAATTTACAAAAATGAAATAAACGTTTTTTGTTTTTTTTATAATCCCCAAAAATGGCCTTAATAAAAGAAATGAGGCCTCCCTACAATCCATCCCTCTCACCCACAGAAAATGCCAGGGCCAGGATCCACCCAGGTCCCACTTATGCAGTCCAGGGAGATCTGATGATGAGGCCAAGGCCCAGGGCAAAGTCTTGGCCTTGCTTGGCAATAGACCTGGGAGGACAATGCTATCATGGCCTAAGCTCCACGCTAAGGCCCGACTTGGAGGCTTGGTTGCACTGCTGAAGCCTAGACTAGACGAAAGATCTCGGCCTAAGATCAGGCCTGACTCTAGGATTCAGCCCGGAAGCCCAGTCCGAATTCCTAGCTGTAGGTCCAGGCCCAGTCTGAAACCTGGGTCCCAGCCCAAGAGGCCTGGTCCCGACACTGGGGCCTCGGCCAAGACACAAACCCAGGCACAGGCCCATACATGGAGACTAGAGACCAGGCCTTGGAGCTCCTCTTCTTTCTTCTGTCTTCTTAAAATGACATCGTTGGCTTGAGAACGTCCTAGGGCAACTTAATTTCAGCACTTCCCTCCTCATCAAAGGGCGCCATTTTGATGTATGGCAGTTCATTTAAACTGATGAGCTCCATGGCCTGGTCTTCAGCCTCTGGGTCTGATCCTTAGCCTGGACCTAGGCCTAGGCCGATGCCCTAGCATTCGAATCCAGATTTTGGGCCAGGTCCTGGCATCAGGCCTGGGCCTAGGTCCCAGTGTTAGAACCGGGCCTGTGGGCCAGGCCTGGCATTGGCTTAGTCTGGGACTAGGCATCGGGGCCAGGCCATGTCGTCAGAACCACGACGGACACAGTAAATAAAAGCCGAGAAATTCTCAACCCTGGCAAACTTTTCCAGGCCTAAATCTTGGTTCAGGTCCCAGTCAAGACCCCAACATCAGTCCTGGGCCTATGTGTAGGCAAGGCCGTGTCCATGGGTCTAAGTCTAGGCCCAACGGGTGACTTTTTATTTTTTTCAAAATGAAACATGAATACCAACGAAATTTCATTGCATTTTTATCATTTCATTTCGAAAATGACGAAATTAAATAAGAAATATCATTGTCATTTCCTATTTTGTTTCCAACAAATGCATATGCTTACTAATTAATGATAAGAAAATATTTGTGTAGTATGATCCAGTAGGGATGTGAATCGTTTTTTGACGATTTAAAATATCGTCCGATATATTTTAAATCGTCAAAAATCGTTAGAGGCGATATTTAATAGGAATTCCCCCGATTTATCGTCAAAAATCGTAAATCGGGGGAAGGGGGAGGGGAAGGGGGAGGGCAGGAAAACCGGCACACTAAAACATCCCTAAAACCCACCCGACCCTTTAAAATAAATCCCCCACCCTCCCGAACCCCCCCAAAATGTTTTAATTGACCTGGGGTCCAGTGGGGGGGTTCCGTTGTGATCTTTCACTCTCGGGCCATGGGTGCGTTGATAGAAATGGCGCCGGCGCTACCTTTGCCCTGTCATATAACAGGGCAAAAGTAGCGCCGGCGCCATTTTGCTTCCTGTCCCCCGACGTCACGAACATAGGAGATCACTCCCGGACCCCCGCTGGACCTCCAGGGACTTTTGGCCAGCTTGGAGGGGCCTCCTGACCCCCTCAAGACTTGCCAAAAGTCCAGTGGGGGTCCGGGAACGACCTCCTGCACTCGAATCGTGTTGCCGTAATGGAAAATGGCGCCGGCCGTACGTCAAAAATCATAAATCGGGGGAAGGGGGAGGGCGGGAAAACCAGCACACTAAAACATCCCTAAAACCCACCCCGACCCTTTAAAATAAATCCCCCACCCTCCCAAACCCCCCCAAAATGTCTTAAATTACCTGGGGTCCAGTGGGGGGTCATATGACAGGGCAAAGGTAGCGCCGGCGCCATTTCTATCAACGCACCAGTGGCCCAAGAGTGGAAGATCACAACGGGACCCCCCACTGGACCCCAGGTAATTTAAGACATTTTGGGGGGGTTCGGGAGGGTGGGGGATTTATTTTAAAGGGTCGGGGTGGGTTTTAGGGATGTTTTAGTGTGCCGGTTTTCCCGCCCTCCCCCGATTTACACAATATTTAAAAAAACAAAATCGTGACGATCCGATTCCCTCCCCCCCCCAGCCGAAATCGATCGTTAAGACGATCGATCACACGATTCACATCTCTATGATCCAGCACATAGAGGTAAAATATTGTTGCAATTAAAACAAGATTACTTCAGGATTAAAATGTCCTTTCTAAACTATTCAGTCTATTTACAATGTTCACTATATTGCTTTAGCTTTCTCTTTCTGTTTTATAGGATGAATCAGCTATCCTTACCTCATCTTATACATTTTATTATCTCCCTTGCTCACCTCAATATCCTAGCCCTCTTTCCTGCCAGGACTGCACTGAGTGCTAATTCCACCTTCTGCCTCATTTGCCTAGTTTATGTCATTTTTCTCAATAACTCATCCTGCCTTGTCCTACTTCCTTTCAATTCTATTTTTGCATCTTATACATTTCCAACACTATCATCTGCACAAACCATTGGATATCTTGATCCTTATGCAGACATTCCGCTGGATATTATATCTGTCCCACCTGTATCACTGAGTGAGGTAGCAAATGATTGGTTTGGGTAATTATGGTGAACACTTCCATTAATAATCAGGAGAAAGTAGTAACATCACTCCTTTTGATCCTGGGGGAATTCTGCACACACAAATTTAAAATTCTGTGTACAAAAACTTGCAAAATTCTGCATACTTTATATTGGTCAAAATAACACAATTTACTTGACAGTCTTTAAGTAATTTAAAATGTAATACAGATAAAAGTTATTACTAAAAGATACAGGGTTTTAAATATTTTGAGCAGAATTTCCCTAGAAGTTCAGTGTAAGAGTGTCTCTTCCATCCTCTCTCCCTGCTCCCCTGACCAGTCTCCTTTTCCTTTGCCCTCTCAGGCCCTGACTCCTCCCCTTGCCACTATCTCTCCCCTCCCACTCAAGGCTCAATCCCTTCCACTTTATCTCCACTTCCAGAGTTTGACCCCTCTCTCACACAGGCTCCCTTTCTTTTATTAAACAGTATATTGAACCACCAGAGGTGGCAGTAGTGAGCTGGAGCGCCCGGCAGGGCTGACGTCCCTCAGGTACTGGAACAGCGATCCCTGGATGGCTGAGCTGGTGAGAAACTCAATATAGTGAGTAGGCAGGGGATGCAGAGTTCAGGAACAGAACCTTGATGGTAACACTCATACAATGGTCTCATAGAAGCCCAGGAGCTGGAATGAGATAGGCCCTCGAGGAGCGAGTACCTGGTTCCAGGGAAAGCTCTGAGAGTGATGGTAACTCACTGATGTAGTAGGCAGCGATGACTACCAGGCAGAAGTGAATTCAGAAACAAGTCCGGGAACGAAGGTCCTCTTGGAGCGAGTACCGGTTCCAGACTGCAACCTGAAAAAGCAAAGAGAGAGCAAGGCCCCCGAGGAGCTGGTACCCCTGATAAGTCCAAGGAGGCAGAGTAGCTTAGGTAGCAAACCCTTGCTAACTCGTGGGCCAATACCATAAAAATCACGGAAGAGTGGGCGAGCGCCCACTCTCCCGGTGTGCACACAGGACACTCTCCTGTGTGCGCGATACAGTAAATTAATTTATTTAAATTATCGTCCATGGTAAAAAGAGGTGCTAGGGACATTAGTGCGTCTCTAGCACCTCTTTTTGGACAGGAGCGGCGGCTGTCAGCGGGTTTGACAGCCGACGCTCAATTTTGCCGGCTTCAGTTCTCGAGCCCGCTGACAGCCACGGGTTCGGAAACCGGACGCTGGCAAAATTGAGCGTCCGGTTTTCAACCCACGAGCCGCGGGCCCATTTTAAATTTTTTTTATTTATTATTTTTTACTTTTTTTTTTACTTTTAGGGCCTCTGATTTAATATTGCCATGATATTAAGTCGGAGGGTGCACAGAAAAGCAGTTTTTACTACTTTTCTGTGCACTTCCCTGGCGTTGGCAGAAATTAACGCCTTACTTTGGGTAGGTACTAATTTCTTAAAGTAAAATGTGCGGCTTGGCTGCACAATTTACTAACTGCATAGCGCGGGAATGACTAATAGGGCCTTCAACATGCATTTGCATGTTGCGGGCGCTATTAGTCTCGGGGGAGTTAGACGCGCGTTTTCGATGTGCTATTACCCCTTACTGAATAAGGAGTAAAGCTAGCACGTCGAAAACGCGCGTCCAATTGCCGGTTAACAGTGCGCTCTGTCAGATGGCACTGTACTGTATTGGCCTGTTAGCATTTCAGAGACCTTTAAATATCCGGTGTGGATGACGTCATCTCAGGGGGACGCCCCTGAGGTTCGCGTCACTGCTGGTACTTCAGTCGAGATGTGCGCGCGCGCGTACCCCTAGGCTTCTGGGCAACATGGCAGATAGCAGCGTCGAGCCGGTCTGGGGATGCCGAAGTAGTTCGGCAGAAGGACGCTCCGGCAGCCAGCGTTCCATCAACCCAGAGGGAGTTACCAAAGCGGTAAGGTGGGCGGAGCGGAGACATCGAGCAGTTACGGTCACAACAATACCCCGTTTCAAAGGGCGATCTCTTCGGGTACCAGGCTTGGGTTTAGAAGGATGCATGAGACGGAACTGATGAAGCATCTCTTTGTCCAGGATATTGGTCTGAGGCTCCCAAGAGTTTTCTTCGGGACCGAAACCTTCCCACTTTAGAAGGTATTCAAAATTCTTGCCTCTTTTACGAACATCCAGAATCTCTTCGGCTTTGTATTCTAAGTCGTCTTCTGCATTGATGACAGGTGGTTCTTCAGTTTTGGAATAAAATTCACTGAGTAAGAGTGGCTTCAGAAGTGAAATATGGAATTCAGCAGCAGTGGAATGAGCTGCTGTGGACATCACTGAGATCTTCAGTGGAAGTGGTGGTGTTGGGGAACGTCTAAAGCCCACTTCAACCTGTAACGCAATAGTAGATCTTCCAATTTAATGAGAGGACTCCTCAGGTCTTCCACTAGACGTCTGAGAATGAAGTTGCCTCCTGCCCCTGAGTCCACCAGGGCAGTAGTCTGAATCGTGACTGGTCCTTAGGTCAAGGAGACTGGGAGAGAGAGCGGAGGAGAGGGCACAGTATGGCCTAAGAACAGTCCTCCTGCAGGACTTAAGTTGGGGCTGTGCTTCTTCTTCTGAAGTCTTCTCTCATTGGAAGTCAAACATCCATAACAAAGTTGCATCAGTTCATCTTTACCAGCAGCAGAGATTACTGGAATCATCCGAGGTGCAGACAGCACTAGCCTGTTTCAACCCAGGTAACACCTTAGGCCGGAGATACTTTATCTTGTCCCGGAGCCGGTGACCAATCCGAGTGGCCAAAGCTACTAATTCGTCCAGCGAGTCAGGTGTTTGGCGAGCAGCCAGCTCGTTCTTTAAATGGTTATCCAGTAGGAATGTACATTCAATTCATATATTTCATATGTTTCCTATACAACCATGTAATATGAAACGTATGAAACATATGAAACGAATGCACATCTAATTGGCATATAATGGGAAACGTATGAAATGAATTAAACGAATGAAACGAATGCACATCCCTATTATCCAAGCCTTTGCAAAAGCGAGTCTTGAGACATTTCGGGTCCCAGTGGAAACATAGAAACATAGAAATGGCGGCAGAAGACCAAATGGCCCATCCAGTCTGCCCAGCAAACTTTCATACTTTTTTTTTTTCTCTCTCATACTTATCTGTTACTCTTGGCCTTTAGTAACCTTTTAGTTCTTTTTCCCTTACACTCCCACCATTAATGTAACCTTTTGGTTCTATTTCTCTTCCACCCCTGCCATTAATGTAGAGAGCAGTGCTTGACTGCTTCTAAGTGAAGTATCTATCTCAATTGGTTAGGGGTAGTAACCGCCACAATAAGCAAGCTACTCCCTCACTTATTTGTTTACCCAGCTTGTGCAATTCAGTACTTGTTGGTTGTTATATGAATATAAATCCACTTTTCTTCATTTCCCCCTGCCGTTGAAGCAGAGAGCTTCTCTGGATATGTATTGAAAGTGACTTTTTAGGCTTAATTGATTCGAGGTAGTAACCGCCGTAACAAGCAAGCTACATCCATCCTTATTTGTTTTGAACCCTATGGCAAATTCAGCCAATGATCTGTTGCCTTGCTTCAATTCCACTAAAGCAGAACCAGCTACAGAGGTTCGAGCAGGGTCATCAAAGATGTATTTGAACAAGTCCATAAATCCTTCTTTGTCCTTCAAAATGGGGTCCTTGCATTCCCACAAGGTGGATGCCCAAGACAGGGTCCTACCATCCAGTTATGAAAGGATGTGGGTAGTCTTGGAGAGAGCTGTAGGAAATAGAGACGGCTCTAAGGCAAAGTGCATGCAGCACTGGTTCAAAAATCCCCGGGTCTTTTGGATTTCTCCGGAAAAGCGGATTGGAGCTGCCAGTGGTACAGTAGTCTTCAAAGTTACCTCCTGTAACTGACCTTCTTGGTTGGAAGCTGTGCCTTGAACCTTCTGTGTGTGAGGCTGATGAAACACTGAAGTAAGTTTCTCCAAGGCATCTTGCTGCTCCACAATGCGCTGGGCCAGGCCCGGTATGACCTGTAAGGAGTTGAGTTGTGCCGGATACATGGAGTTAGCAATCTGTTATTGTTTAGGATAGTTGTGGATGGATCCCTGGGCTGGTGGCAGATGACCACGCCCACGCGGGAAGATCCCGAGAGGGACCACCGGTCAGGCTCAGAGTTTGGAGTCAGACACACACTAGTTCTTTTATTAAACAGTATATTGAACCACCAGAGGTGGCAGTAGTGAGCTGGAGCGCCCGGCAGGGCTGACATCCCTCAGGTACTGGAACAGCGATCCCTGGATGGCTGAGCTGTTGAGAAACTCAATATAGTGAGTAGGCAGGGTATGCAGAGTTCAGGAACAGAACCTTGATGGTAACACTCATACAATGGTCTCATAGAAGACCAGGAGCTGGAATGAGATAGGCCCTCGAGGAGCGAGTACCTGGTTCCTGGGAAAGCTCTGAGAGCGATGGTAACTCACTGATGTAGTAGGCAGCGATGACTTCCAGGCAGAAGTGAATTCAGAAACAAGTCCGGGAACGAGGGCCCTCGAGGAGCGAGTACTGATTCCAGACTGCAACCTGAAAAAGCAAAGAGAGAGCGAGGCCCCCGAGGAGCGCATGTGTCCCTAGGCTTCTGGGCAACATGGAGGATAGCAGCGTCGAGCCGGTCTGGGGACGCCGGAGGAGTTCGGCAGAGTAACACCATGGCAGCCAGCTTTCCATCAACCCCAGAGGGAGTCACCAAAGTGGTAAGGTAGGCGGAGCAAAGGCGTCGAGCAGCAACGGTCACAACTATTGGTGAAGTACCTGCTGTTAGTAAAAGTCCATGAACAGGAGCGCCAAAGGCAGAGACAGATTAGGCATGAAGCAGAAGAGGAAACAGTGGGCACTTCAGAGCAGCACTCTGTCAGCAACAGCTAGTTCTTCCTACTCCACTTCAGTACGCCAAAGCCATGTTGCCCATAAAAATCATCTGTTCTGGAAGGGGCTCGAGAGAAAGCAGCTGGCACGAGTGACTCTCAGCCCACCCAAACAAAGGAGACACCAGCACAAATGTCAGTGACACAGTATCTCTCAGAGCCCACAGAGGACATGCAGACAGCTTCGCTGGCATATTAGGCACACAAGTCCACTGTCTGGCCACACCTAGCCAAAGTGGCTCAGTGATATCTGTCATGTCCACCAACCAGTGTGCCCAATGAATGTGTATTTTCAATGACAGGGGATATCATGAGCCCTCACCGCTCAAGGCTGGCAACAGAGTTGATGGAAATGCTAGTGTTTTTGAAAATAAACATGCCTTTGCTTGGGTTTCAAAATTTTTCCTGTGAATGGCAAGATGAATAAAAGCAAATGAAAGCCTTGCAGCAGCTCCAACTGCCTCCTATGCTCTAGATAATATCAGCACATGTACTTGACCTGAAACGCTGTGCCAGTCTGTCCACTGTCCAGGCCGTGCTTCCCTACAAGGGCCTGACCTCAAACGCTGTGCCTGTCTGAGTTTAGTTCTAGTATTTCTAATTTCAGTTTCATTTATTTATGCATTACTTCTTTACAGAATATTCTTTTTCCTGTTTTGCAACATTTGGAATGTAAGAACATAAAAAGCTGACTTAAGATGTTTGGAGCTTGCATATTTCATATGCTCAATAGTTTTCATGACCTTCATAATATGGGCCATTATCCCTAAATCTTTCTTAGGTGCCAACATTAATGTTTCGAGTACTATAGAAAACTGGTGGTAGTTGCCCTCTAGTTCATCCTCTGTGTTCCCATAGTTTACAGAGGCAATGTAAGGTACAAAGTCATCATAGGTTGATATTGTAGATTTGGACTTCAGTAGCAGTTTTCTTTTTTCTGAGAGTTCTTCACGTTCCTTTGTCATCAACTGAAGGGCATAAGTACAGTTAATAGCTTCTGAGTATTCACTAGACGCCAACCCATTCTAGGGAGCCCTTTCCTGCACAAAGGAAAGGGAACTCTCCCCGGGTGTAGCCATCCTATCTCTTAGCACCCTCTGACCCATGTTGAACTGCTGTTCACATGGAAACCTCCTCCACGTTGACTCGCCATGCTTGAAGGCTTGGACTCCACTCTAGGGGCCAACAACCCATTCTAGGGAGCCATTTCCAGCGCAAAGGAAAGGGAACTATCCCCGGGTAAGCCAGCCTGTCTTGCCCCTATCTCTTTGCACCCTCTGACCCATGTTGAACCAGAGCTGCTGTTCACATGGAAACCTCCTCTATGTCCACTCGCCATGCTTGAAGGTTCCTGCTACACTCTAGGGGCCAACCCATTCTAGGGAGCCCTTTCCTGTGCAAAGTAAAGGGAACTCTCCACGTGGCCAGCCTGTCTTGCCCCTAACAACTTTCTGCCACTCTGCCTTGCTGCCATACACCAGACGACTCACTCTACTTCTTGTGGTGTTCTTGCCACTATCATGGTTCTTCAGTGTGTTGGTGCTAGTCTTTCTGCTGCTTTGTCCCTTTATCGGCACTTTGTGGTTTTTTTCTGACACTCTTTCTGCTTGCTATGTTCCCCCTTCATTGTGCTGAGGATGTTGATGCCACTTGTCTTGCCACTTTGCCGGTTGTGCTGCCTTCGAGGGTTCATGCAACTGTTATCGGTGCTCTCTTTTGAAGCTGTGGTGTGTTTTTTACACTCTTGCTGCTGCTTTGCACCTCTGTTAAAGCACTCTTGCCACTCCTGGTACCCCTTTGCCCCTTTACAGTGCCTTAGGCTATTCATGCCACTTTGGTGCCACTTTGCCACAGTCTAAGTACCTTGGAGCTCTTTTCTCGTTCTGATGATTGCTCCCCAGAAGTTTCATCAGAATTGATAAGAAAACCCTAATTCTGCAGCCAAACATAGGCTGCAAATACTTCCCTCATTGACTTTAATGAGAAAACGGCCAACGAATAAAGCTAATTATCAAATTGGTTTTCCCCCCTATGAAACTAATGCAACAAATTTGGGTCCCGGCGAAACAAAAACCAAATCAAAATGAATTTTTTCCTTCTGCACATCCCTATTGGTTAATACTTTTTAAAATCTAGAATGAAAGGAGCATAGCAAGGCAGCAAGAAGTGTAGCTTCTTGCTGCCTTGCTGTAACACCTCCAAAGCTCTAGTGCTATCTGGTTTATGTATCATTTGTAAAATACCTCTGCAGGCAGCAAATGTAGAATTTTTAGGGTCTGCAAAGTTTATTTTAAATTAATAAGGATCCTGGGTCTTTTTGTTTTGTAATGGGCAAGATATGTGAGCATGGTAGTAAAATTGCCTTTAAACTTGAGAGCTGGTGTGCATCTCCAGAAGCAGACATTACATTCTACATTGTATGCAACATTCTAAGCAACATTCTAGATTGAAGGTTACATTTTTCTTTTTGCGGAGGATACTAAGATCTGTAACAGAGTGGACAGGCGTGAAGAAGTAGAGAGAATGAAAAGTCAATGAAGAAAGTCTGAAGAGTGGTTGAAGATTTGACAGCTAGAATTTGTTGCCAAGAAGTGCAGCAGACATGCTTCTGGGCTGCAATAATCCAAAATAGCTGTATGTGATGGTAGGGGAGAAACAATTATGTGTACTGACAAAGAGGAACATCATGGAGGTAATAGCTTCTGGTGATCTGAAGTTGTAAAAGCAATGAGACAACGTATTAGGTAAAGCCAGAAGGGTGCTGGGCTGCATAGGAAGAGGGATAATTGTAAGAAAAAGGAGGTGAAAATGCCCTTATACAGGACCTTGCTAAAACCTCTCTGGGACGGGAGTACTGTGCTGTGTTAAGGTCTGAAGACTTTATCTCAAAAAGAATAGAGATGGTAATGGTTGTTAAAAAGAAGACCAAAATGCTGTGTGATGTGTATTGGAAGGCATATGAATAGAGAATGAAAGATCTAAATGTATATCCTTGAGGAGATGAGGTGCAAAGGAGATATGATTCAAAAACGCACACCCGGAGAGGTATGAATGATGGACCAATTTAAAACCTTTTCCAGGAGGGAAGACTCAGAATCAGGGGTTGAAGACACAGAATTGGCCCCAGTGGTGCACTTTGGGACATGGTAGGCTGAAGCTGGAAGTGTCAACCACTCTGGCCTGATATTTACAGTTTCAGCCAGCCATACTCTAAACATAGCCTCCCATGATTGTGGATAAAGCATGGTATGCTGACACTGGAGGTGTTGGGCCACGGTGGCTATGCTGGCGTATAGCATCCTGAAGCTGGAATTGTCAGGCCTCAGGGGTTGTGGTTGGAGCAAGACTTGCTGATGTAAGATATGTCAAGCTACTTTGGTTATGGTTGGAGTATGGCATGCTTAAAGTGGAGTGTCAGGCCCCAGTGGATGTGCATGGAATATGGCAGCAGAAATTGGAAGAGTCAGGACACATTGGTTATGATTGGAAGAATACAGGCTGATTCAGGATACGTCAGGCCAAAATGGTTATGATTGGGCATGGCATGATGAAGCTGGAAGTGGCAGAACCCAGGGGTTGTGATTGAAGCAAGATAGTGTGATGCAAGATATGTCAGGCCACAGTGGATACGGCTAGAACATGGGATGCTGAAGCTGGAAGTGACTGGCAACATTGATTATGGTTGGAGCATGGCATGCTGAAGCTGGAAGTATCAGGCCACAGGGTTTGTTGTTGAAGAAAGACAGGCTGATGCAGGATACGTCAAGCCACAAGGTTATGGTTGAAGCATGGCATGCTGGAGCTGGAAATGTTAGGCCCTAGGGGTTGTGGTTGAAACAAGACAGGCTCATGCAGGTCCCAGGAATTCTGGTTGGAGCATGGCATACTGATGCTGGAAGTGACAGACTATAGTTGTTATGGTTGGAGCATTGCATGCTGAAGGTGGAAGTATCAGGCCCCATGGGTTGTGTTTACAGCTAGGACAGCTGGTGCTGGATATGTCAGACCAGAATGGCTATGGTCGAAGCATAGCATGCTGAAACTGGAAGTATCAGGCCACAGAGACTGTGATTGGAGCATGGCATGCTGAAACTGGAAGTGTCAGATCACAGTGGCTATTGTTGAACCATAGCATGCTGAAGCTGGAGGGCCACGGTGGTTATGGCTCGAGCATGAAATGCTGAAGTGGGAAATTTCAAGCCCCAGTGGTTGTGGTTGGAAGAATACAGGCTGATGTAGGATACGTCAAAATAGGGGTGGATTTTAAAAGGGTTACGCTCGTAGGTTACACGCGTAACCCTTAAAAAACACCCCTATGAACGCCGAGCCTATTTTGCATAGGCTCGGCAGTGAGTGCAAGCCCCGGCATGCGCGTATGTCCTGGGGCTTGCAAAAATGGGCAGACCAGGGGTGGGGTCATGGGCGGGGCCGCGGTCTGGGGCGGTCCGGGGGCGTCGCCAAGTGCCCCGTCATAGCGGCCTGTGTCGAGACCTGGCGCGCTGGGAACCAGCCAGCGCGTGCAAGTTACACCTGCCGGAGGCAGGCGCTACTTTTAAAACAAAGGTAGGGGGGACGATTTAGTTACTTCTGGGGGATGGGTTAGATAGGGGAAGGGAGAGGAAGGTGGGGGGGCCAAAAAAAAAGTTCCCTCCACGGCCACTCCGATTTCGGAGTGGCCTTGGAGGGAAAGGGGAAAGCCATCGGGGCTCCCCTTGGGCTCGGCACGCGCAAGGTGCACGTGTGTGCACCCCGTTGCGGACGCCGACCCTGGATTTTATAACATGAGCGCGGTAGCGCACGCATGTTATAAAATCGGGTGTACATTTGTGCGCACCGGGTAGCACGCACAAATGTACCCCGCGGGCGTAGGAATTAAAATCAGCCCTATAGTGTTTATGGTTGGAGCAAGGGACGCTGTAGATGGAAGTCAGCATGGCTTTACCCAGGGCAAGTCTTGCCTCACAAATCTGCTTCACTTTTTTTGAAGGAGTTAATAAACATGTGGATAAAGGTGAACCGGTAGATATAGTATACTTGGATTTTCAGAAGGCGTTAGACAAAGTTCCTCATGAGAGGCTTCTAGGAAAAGTAAAAAGCCATGTGATAGGTAGCGATGTCCTTTCATGGATTGCAAACTGGCTAAAAGACAGGAAACAGAGAGTAGGATTAAATGGGCAATTTTCTCAGTGGAAGGGAGTGGACAGTGGAGTACCTCAGGGATCTGTATTGGGACCCTTACTGTTCAATATATTTATAAATGATCTGGAAAGAAATACAACGAGTGAGATAATCAAATTTGCAGATGACACAAAATTGTTCAGAGTAGTTAAATCACAAGCAGATTGTGTTAAATTGCAGGAAGACCTTGTGAGACTGGAAAATTAGGCATCCAAATGGCAGATGAAATTTAATGTGGATAAGTGCAAGGTGATGCATATAGGGAAAAATCCCATGCTATAATTACACAATGTTGGGTTCCATATTAGGTGCTACAACCCAAGAAAGAGATCTAGGTGTCATAGTGGATAACACATTGAAATCGTCTGTTCAGTGTGCTGCGGCAGTCAAAAAAGCAAACAGAATTTTGGGAATTATTAGAAAGGGAATGGTGAATAAAACGGAAAATGTCATAATGCCTCTGTATCGCTCCATGGTGAGACCACACCTTGAATACTGTGTACAATTCTGGTCGCCGCATCTCAAAAAAGATATAATTGCGATGGAGAAGGTACAGAGAAGGGCTACCAAAATGATAAGGGGAATGGAACAGCTCCCCTATGAGGAAAGACTAAAGAGGTTAGGACTTTTCAGCTTGGAGAAGAGACGACTGAGGGGGATATGATAGAGGTGTTTAAAATCATGAGAGGTCTTGAACGGGTAGATGTGAATCGGTTATTTACGCTTTCAGATAATAGAAAGATTAGGGGGCACTCCATGAAGTTAGCATGGGGCACATTTAAAACTAATCGGAGAAAGTTCTTTTTTACTCAATGCACAAACTCTGGAATTTGTTGCCAGAGGATGTGATTAGTGCAGTTAGTATAGCTGTGTTTAAAAAAGTATTGGATAGGTTCTTGGAGGAGAAGTCCATTACCTGCTATTAAGTTCACTTAGAGAATAGCCACCTCCATTAGCAATGGTAACATGGAATAGACTTAGTTTTTGGGTACTTGCCAGGTTCTTATGGCCTGGATTGGCCACTGTTGGAAACAGGATGCTGGGCTTGATGGACCCTTGGTCTGACCCAGAATGGCATTTTCTTATGTTCTTATGAAGTGTCAGGCAATGGTGGTTATGGTTGGAACATATGCTGAAGATGGAAGTGCAAGCCCCAGGGGTTGTGGTTGGAGCATGGAATGCTGAAGCTGAAAGTGTTAGGACCCAGGGTTTGGAGCAAGACAGACTGATGCAAGATATGTCAAGCCACAGTGGTTATGGTTGCAGCATGGCATGCTGAAGCAAGAAATGACAGTACATAGTGGTTATGTTTGGAGCATGGTATGCTGAAACTGAAAGTGTAGGGTCATAATGGTTATGCTTGGAGCATGGCTTGCTGATACTGGAAGTATCAGGACCCAGAGGTTGTGGTTAGCGAATGGCAAGCTGAAGCTGGAAGTGTCAGATCACATTGGTTATGATTGGAGCATGATATGCTGAAGCAGGAAGTATCAGAGCCCAGGGACTGTGATTGGAGCTTTTCATGCTGAAACTGGTTAAGTCAGGACTCAGTGGTTGTGCTTGGAGTATCGCATGCTATAACTGGAAGTTTCAAGCCCATGGGCTGTCATTGGAACATGGCAGACTACAAGTAGAAGTGGCAGACCCAAGTGTTTCTGGATGGAATATGACAAATAGAAAGCGGATGTGGGAAGCCCCAGGATTTGTGGTTGGAACATGGCAGGCTGAAACTGTGTCAGTCTCCGGTGGTTGTGGTTGGAGGAAGACAGGTTGATGCAAGAAATGTCAGGCCATAACAGTTCTGGTTACAGCATGACATGCTGAAGCTGGAAGTGTCAGGACCCAGGGAGTGTGGATAGAGTAAGTAAGGCTTAAGCATCATATGTCAGACCCGGTGGTGTTGTTTGGAGCAAAGGAGACTGAGGAACTCAGTGGAGTTATGCCCAAAGTTCTTTATTATGGCAAAGCCGGTAGAGGAACTCAGGGGAGTCATGCCCAGTGGTAGTGATTGTGGCAAATCAGTCAGAGGAACTCATGCCCCAGTCAGAGTTTTTACAAACACCACCGCTGAGGCACGACTCCACTGACTTCCCTTGCTTTGCCCCAAATAGTTCTTGGGGTAAAGTAGAACAGGGAAATCAGCGGAGTCATGCGTCAGCAGTGGTGTTTGTGGAAAATGAGGCAGAGAAACTCAGTGCAGTCAAGACCGTGTGGTCGTTATGGGAGTCATCCCCCTACAGTGGAGCAGAGCAGGCACTCTGTGGAGTCATGATCCTGCAGTGGTGATGGGGTAAAAAGCAGGTAGAGGAACTCTGTGAAGTCATAACACATTATTGTCTATAGGAATGAAATGAATGACATATGTTTCATTCATGGGAAGTGCCTCGTTTATTTTTGGGACCACAGATGCAACAAAAGGGGCATATTCATTTCAGAATTAACATTTATTTTTAATAAATGTACATCCCAACTAAATACTAGCTGAATAACTATTTGTCCGGCTAGAATTTAATCATATAAGCCAGGGTCATTCCAGGGGCAGGGGAAGAGGCAATCTGGAAAGGAGCTGAGTTTGCTGGATAAGTTATCTGGCTAATTCCAATATACAGAATTAGCCAGATAACTTAATCAGGCCAACTGTGGTCAACCTGTAAAGCTGTCCTAAAGTTAGCCAGATAAACTTATCTGGCTAACTTTAAGATAGCTGGGTATAATCATGGGTGTGGGTGTGCCACTGAATATACAGCACTAGTTAGCCAAATAAGTTTATCCAGCTTACTAGCAGAGCCACACAGTGGCTGAATATGGAGCTCATTATTCTAGACTAAGTTATGGGGCTCATGGTATATTTTGGATTACTATAAAATGTTGCATACTGAGACAAGGAATAAGAGACCTATTTACTAAAGTGCCTGAAGTACCCACATTTCACCCTAGTCCCTCCACCCAGTCATTTTTTCACTTTTAAGATGTTTACGATTACTTACACGAATTACTAAGCAGGAGTATATATTTGCGAGTAAAAGCCGCACACACGTCACTTTGGCAGATTTTAAAATAGCAATTGCTTTGCATAAATTTTGGCCCCCATCTTAGAACACCCTTGGCGTACCCTTTTTTTACATTTACAGACCATGATTTATGGGTGTATGTTGTGGTTTTAAAAATAGCATATACTTGTGTATCTGCTATTTTATATGCGCATCTGCTAATTTTGATGCATGCATCGTTTGAAAAATCAACTTTCAGTGAGTAATGTTAAGATTACTTACCTGGTAATCTCCTTTTCCTTAGTGTATGCAGATGGACTCAAAACAAATGGGTATAGTGTGCTCGTGCTAGCAGTTGGAGACGGATCTGACGTCAGCACGGGTACATATACCCCCACAGGAAGTGAAGCAATTCAGTAATCTTCCTTGCAAAGCTGTTATAGCTATATGCGTACTGACCGATCGATTAATCAACAGGATTACCCTGACCAATTGATGGTAGCTGGAGACCGCCAGTGTTCTCAACCTGAAGGCGTCGACACCCGGCAGGGTGGAAGCCCTATTATAAGCAAAACATGGCTTACCTGAGTCAGCGAATCCCCATGTATACCGGCAGCCGGGCGGGATGCTGAGTCCATCTGCATACACTAAGGAAAAGGAGATTATCAAGTAAGTAATCTCTACATTTCCTAGCGTGTAGCAGATGGACTCAAAACAAATGGGATGTACAAAAGCTACTCCTGGACTGGGCGGGAGGCTGCCCGAGGACCGTGTAGGATCGCCCTCGCAAATGCTGTGTCCTCCCTGGCCTGAACGTCCAGACAGTAGAATCTGGAGAAGGTATGGAGGGAGGACCATGTCGCCGCTTTACATATCTCTGCAGGCGACAGCAGCTTAGCTTCTGCCCAAGAGGCCGATTGTGCTCTGGTAGAGTAAGCCTTGACCTGTAGAGGTGGTGGTTTTCCTGCCTCTACGTAGGCTGCCTTGATAACTTCTTTAATCCAGCGGGCGATGGTCGGCCATGAGGCCGCTTCCCCTTGCTTCTTCCCGCTGTGCAGGACGAACAGGTGGTCCGTCTTTCGTACTGCTTCTGACATTTCCAGGTATCTGGACAGCAGTCTGCCGATGTCGAGATGACGTAGTATTCGACCTTCTCCCGATTTCTTCAAACCTTCCGTGGTAGGCAAGGATATGGTTTGGTTGAGGTGAAAGTGTGAGACCACTTTGGGTAAAAAGGAGGGAACTGTGCGAAGATGGATAGCCTCTGGAGTGATTCTGAGAAATGGATCACGACAGGATAGTGCTTGTAGCTCTGAGATGCGGCGTGCTGAACACACAGCCAGCAAGAACACCATCTTCAAGGTCAATAACCGGAGCGACAGGCCTCGAAGGGGCCTGAAGGCTGATCCCCCTAGAAATTCCAACACTAGGTTGAGGTTCCACAAGGGCACTGGCCACTTCAGTGGCGGGCGAATGTGTTTAACTCCTTTCAGGAAGCGTGAAACGTCTGTGTGCTGGGCAATGGATTTGCCGTTACGTCTGGGACCGTAGCAAGACAGCGCTGCTACCTGTACCTTGATGGAGCTGAGGGACAGACCCTTCTGAAGTCCATCTTGTAGAAAGTCCAAGATGAGAGGAATCTTAGCGGCATGTGAATTGGTGCCGTGAGAGTCGCACCAGGCTTCAAAAACTCTCCAGATCCTGATATATGTTAGTGATGTCGAGAACTTGCGTGCTCGGAGGAGTATATCTATCACCGGCTCCGAGTATCCTCTTTTCTTCAGTCTAGCCCTCTCAATGGCCAGACCGTAAGAGAGAATTGAGCTGGATCCTCGTGGAGAATGGGGCCTTGCCGTAGCAGGTCCCGGTATGGAGGCAGAGGAAGAGGATTCCCTGCCAGTAGTCTTCTCATGTCTGCGTACCAGGGTCTTCTTGGCCAGTCCGGGGCCACTAGAAGAACTAGGCCTCTGTGTCTCTGAATCCTGTGAACAATGGCGCCCAGCAGGGGCCATGGAGGAAAGGCGTATAGCAGGATCCCCTGAGGCTACGGTTGTACCAGGGCATCGATCCCCTGAGCCAGAGGATCTCGCCTGCGGCTGAAATATCTGGGAACTTGAGCGTTGGACCTGTCCGCTAGTAGGTCCATGGCTGGCGTCCCCCATCGATCCACAATTATCTGAAAAACTGTGGGTGACAGTTGCCACTCCCCCGGGTTTAGGCTTTCTCTGCTGAGGAAGTCTGCCGTCGTGTTGTCCTTCCCGGCAATGTGGACGGCGGAGATGTCCTGGAGATTTGCTTCTGCCCAAATCATCAGGGGAGTTATTTCCAGGGACACTTGTTGGCTTCTGGTTCCGCCCTGTCGGTTGATGTATGCCACCGTGGTGGCGTTGTCTGACATCACTCTGACCGCTCTGTTGCGAAGTCTGTGGGCAAATCTCAGGCACGCTAGCCTGACTGCCCGTGCCTCTAGTCGGTTGATATTCCACCTTGACTCTTCTCTGGTCCACCGTCCTTGGGCGGTGAGCTCCTCGCAGTGCGCTCCCCATCCGTTCAGGCTGGCATCTGTGGTGAGCAGAATCCAAGTTGGGGAGGACATTCTTGACCCCCGGCTCAAGTGGCCGGGCCGTAACCACCAGCGTAGTTGATTCCGCACTCTGGCTGGTAGAGGCAGGTATATGGTGTAGTCCTGTGATCGTGGACTCCATCGAGATAGAAGGGCGCGTTGCAATGGTCTCATATGAGCCCGCACCCATGGCACCACCTCCAGAGTGGATGCCATGAGGCCGAGGACTTGTAGATAATCCCGATCTGTGGGCCGGCTGGCGCTCAGCAGGACCTGCAGATGATTCCGGAGTTTTGACTGTCTCTTGGAGGTCAGGCTGACCTTGTCTTCTTGGGTGTCGAATTGGACCCCTAGGTATTCCAGCAACTGGGATGGCTGTAGGGAACTCTTCTTTATGTTGACTACCCATCCTAGGCTTTCCAGAAGAGCTATAACTCTGTTGGTTGCCCGGTGACTCTCCTCCGGTGACTTTGCCCTGATCAGCCAATCGTCCAGGTAAGGATGGACGAGGATTCCTTCCTTCCTGAGTGCCGCTGCCACTACTACTATTACCTTGGTAAAGATCCGCGGCGCGGTGCCTAACCCGAAGGGTAAAGCCCGTAAATAGCGTTGGTGATCCCGATGGATTGGGATATGGAGGTAGGCTTCCCCTGGCTGTACTGAGTTCTTGACAGACCGTAGAGTTTCCATGCGAAAGCTGGGGACCCGTAGGTGTCGATTGACTGACTTGAGGTCCAGGACGGGCCTGAAGGTGCCCTCTTTCTTGGGTACTATGAAATAAATGGAATAATGCCCAGAAGTTACCTCTTCCGCAGGTACTGGGATTATGGCTTTTAGGGCCAGGAGCCTCTGTATTGTCACTTCTAGTGCCGCTGTCTTGAGTGGTGAACAAGGAGATTCAACAAACTTGTACGGCAGAAGCCGAAAGAAATCCAGGTAATATCCTTCCCGGATGATGGCGAGGACCCACTGGTCCGAAGTGATCTCGACCCACCTACGGTAGAAGAGGGTTAGCCTGCCCCCTATGGCTGCTACCCTCGGATGGGTCGGCTGATTGTCATTGTGGGTTACGGCCGGGGCCAGAACCCGGGCCGGCTCTCTTCTTGGTGTGCTTAGCCCGAAAGGGCTGATTCCTGGCCTGAGAACAAGGTGCTTGATAGCGAGACCTGTAAGGGGTAAAGCGCTGCGAGTTTCTACCTCTGGATGGTCTGGAAACAGGATGCTGGCTCCTCCTTGACCTGTCTTCTGGTAGACGGGGTAACGGAGAGGCACCCCATTTAGTAGCCCAATTCTCAAGGTCGCTGCCGAACAGTAGTGAACCCTTAAAGGGCATTCTTGTGAGTCGAGTCTTGGAGGACGAGTCGGCCACCCAATTGCGTAGCCAAAGCTGTCTCCTGGCTGCCACTGAGGAGGACACTCCCTTGGCTGCCGTACGGACGAGGTCGGAGGCTGCGTCTGTGAGAAATGCGAGTGCCGATTCCATGTCTTCTCCCGGGGTGTTGTTTCTTGCCTGTGATAAAAAGGAGCGCGTCACCACGGTGCAGCAAGTCGCGATTCGAAGGGACATGGCTGCTACCTCAAAAGCTTGTTTCAAAATGGTGTCCATGCGTCGGTCATGTGCATCCTTGAGAGCCGCTCCCCCCTCCACCGGAATGGTGGTGCGTTTCACGATTGCATTAATTATGGCGTCTACCCTGGGGCACGCCAGCAATTCCTTGGATGTCGGATCTAGAGGGTACATGCCAGACAAGGCCCGACCCCCTTTGAATGAGGCCTCCAGTGCCTTCCATTCCAGCTCGATTAGCTGCTGTGCGCTGCTTGTAGGAGGGGAAAGTGGTGAGCCATTTGGTGCAGGCCCTCTAGCAGAGGGTTCTGTACAGGGACCCCTGAGGGGTCCTGGCCCGGAATGGCCAGCTCCGATAAGCATTGTGAGACCAGGCCCGGCAGATCTTCTCTCCGAAAGAAGCGTCTCATGGTCCGATATGGTTCTATCTCCGAGGAAAGTTCATTCTCCTCGAGTGGCTCCTCACTTACCTGGGAATAATCTGAATCCCCATGACTGGGGCTGTCGGGTGGTGAGTGGCTGCGCCTAGATCTCGAGGGTCCAGGGGCCGGATCAACCGGGACGGAAAGACCCATCCGAGGAGCAGACTGCATCAGGACAAAGGCGTGAATCCCCTTAAATAATTCCACCCAGGAAAGCGAAGCCAGATCTAGCCGCAGGGGTACCAGGTCTCTCGGATTCCCTGGCTGCTCGCCGCGGCCTGCGAAGTCCGGTGTGGTCCCTGAGGAACCGCTAGGCTGGGACCGGTCTTGTCCTGGAACTGCCATGGCTTCCTCACATTGGGCGCATAGGGAGTCTGCTTCCTCGCTCTGTGTAACTCTAAGGTTGCATGCTGAGCAGAGGCTTAGAGCGTTCATGCCTGATTCTGGGGGTGCCGGCTCTGCGGACGCAGAGGCATTCTTATGCTCCATTTGCTTTAAATGCGGTGGCGTCCTACGATGTGCGCCTAACACGGGCGCTCAACAGCATGCGCCTAGAACGGGCGTCTTATCAACGTGCGCCTACAGCGGGCGTCTTATAAACAGTGCGCCTATGAACGGGCGTCTTATAACCAGTGCGCCTATAAATGGGCGTCTTATAATGTGCGCCTATAGCAGGCGTCGTATAAACAGTGCGCCTATGAACGGGCGCCTTATAAGCAGTGCGCCTATGAACGGTGCGTCTCATAAATGTGCGCCTATGAACGGGGCGTCTTCTAAATGTGCGCCTATAGCGGGCGTCTTAGAAATGTGCACCTATAGCGGGCGTCTTGGAAATGTGCGCCTATAGCGGGCGTTTTAGAAATGTGCGCCTATAAATGGGCGTCTTAGCCTAACAACATGCGCCTATCGCGTGCGCTAACAACATGCGCCTATCGCGTGCGCTAACAATATGCGCCTATCGCGTGCGCTAACAACATGCGCCTATCGCGTGAGCGTTTAGCAAGCAAAAGCGCTTAATTAGAAAAGAGAAGTAGGCAGGCAAAAATGGTGACCTCCCAGGCAGGCGGCCTCGTAGGCAGGCCCAGTCAGTCCACACTTCCTCGGAGACCAAGTAAAGATGTACGCCTTACCGTGTCTTCGGCGCTTCCCGGCTGCGACCCGGGCGGTCTCCGGCTGCGGGGGGAGAGGGGAATACCTTCACCGCCGTGCTTAAGGAAGTGAACCTGCTGCCTCTAGGCCGCGCCCGAACTGCTCGGGGGCCAAGTCTACGCCGGGACCGAGGCTGCCTCTAGGCCGCGCCCGAACCGCTCGAGGGCCAAGCCGCGCCCGAGCCCTTCTCACTCGGGGGCTAGTCCCTGCCGCGAACCGGCCACCGGACCGAGGCCCCTACCTCCAAGGGACCACGGAAGTCAGCTCGGGAAACTCAACTGGGTGAGTGACCGCCTGGTATCACCACAGGAGTGCGGGGCTCGTCTTCAGTAGATTTCGTCTATGAATTTAGTCGATAGAATTTGGAAACATGCTCAGCGAGCGTGGGTAGCTCCAAACTGCTTTGGAGACGGAAATTACTGAATTGCTTCACTTCCTGTGGGGGTATATGTACCCGTGCTGACGTCAGATCCGTCTCCAACTGCTAGCACGAGCACACTATACCCATTTGTTTTGAGTCCATCTGCTACACGCTAGGAAAAACTGTTTTTTCTATCTGATTTACAGACTAAACAGAACTGAGGAGGAGAAATATGCCCACAGAAAGCGCAGCTGGTAATTAATATCAATCTCATAAACTATTTTTATTAGTGGACAGATTGCAGCCCTACATGTACACACCCTCACTAAGTACAAACAATACAGACAGTGGGGTATCTAGACAGAAGTATTTGGGGGCAACAGGTGGTGAAGCTAAGTGTAAAGGGGGGCAAGCTAAAGAGGCATTTCCTAACATCATGCCCACTTCCATAGCATAGCTTCCTGCCTTTAAATTGGCTATAAAAGTACAATAAGAAAAAGATCCAAGTGCGTTCTGCACAAGTTTTAAAAAGCTGGCCAGTTTCAACCATCTAGTAAAGCTATTCTTTTTTTAAATTATTTATTTATCATTTTTCAAAATTTACAAATAAACAAATTACATTTCTTCAATTACTTGCATTGAAACCAAATTGACTGTAAATCTATATCTGATATACATTAATTTGTAAATTGAAAACTTTATCAATAAATGGCTAAATCATAGACTGAGACTATTACAGAAAATATTGAGAGATTAAATTTGTAATTATATAACTTATAGACAAAAGCACAAAGACCACCGTCGTTTCAATAATTTCCCCATTAACTCTGTGATACTGGGGTAGAGGTTCTTGGCTCTCGTGCTTCTATAAATTGACGTAACTGATCACTTTGAGTAAAACTAAAAGACTCATTTTCTTTCTTAATGTTGCACTGACAGGGGTATTTTAGAAAAAAGGAGAAACCCAAGGAAATAACTCTTTGCTTCATAGCTAAAAACTCTCGTCTTCTAGTTTGGGTAATGGGTGCTAGATCTGGAAAGATCTTAATATTCTGACCTAAATAAGCTACAGGATATTAGGGATGTGAATCGTTTTTTGACGATTTAAAATATCGTCCGATATATTTTAAATCGTCAAAAATCGTTAGAGCCGCGATACAATAACAATTCCCCCGATTTATCGTCAAAAAATCGTAAATCAGAGGAAGGGGGAGGGCGGGAAAACCGGCACACTAAAACAACCCTAAAACCCACCCCGACCCTTTAAAATAAATCCCCCACCCTCCCGAACCCCCCCAAAATGCCTTAAATTACCTGGGGTCCAGAGGAAGGGTCCCGGTGTGATCTTTTACTCTCGGACCTCCGGTGCGTTGTAGAAATGGCGCCGGCGCTACCTTTGCCTTGTCATATGACAGGTCAAAGGTAGCGCCGGCGCCATTTTGTTTTTTGTCCCCCAACGTCAGGAGCGTAGGAGATCGCTCCCGGACCCCCGCTGGACCCCCAGGGACTTTTGGCCAGCTTGGGGGGGCCTCCTGACCCCCACAAGACTTGCCAAAAGTCCAGCGGGGGTCCGGGAACGACCTCCTGCACGCGAATCATTTTTCCATACGGAAAAACGATTTGCGGCAGGAGCGTAGGAGATCGCTCCCGGACCCCCGCTGGACCCCCAGGGACTTTTGGCCAGCTTGGGGGGGCCTCCTGACCCCCACAAGACTTGCCAAAAGTCCAGCGGGGGTCCGGGAATGACTTCCTGCACGCGAATCGTTTTTCCATACGGAAAAACGATTCGCGGCAGGAGCGTAGGAGATCGCTCCCGGACCACCGCTGGACCCCCAGGGACTTTTGGCCAGCTTGGGGGGGCCTCCTGTCCCCCACAAGACTTGCCAAAAGTCCAGCGGGGGTCCGGAACGACCTCCTGCAGTCGAATCGTGTTGCCGTATGGCCGGCGCCATTTTGCGCAAAATGGCGCCGGCCGTACGGCAACACGGAGCGCACTGTACTGTATCGGCCTGTTAGGGAGAAGGTACTTCATTGTGCACATGACTCTTCTAAGCTGGTCATCCTGGCACCAAGAAAACTCTCTCATCACTACTAGTGGCTGCAAGTGATCCGTCACAATGTTGAATCCTGACCTTAATCTGCAGTGACAAGATGTCACATGCCTGAGCCTGGGGGCTCTTATGGCCATTGCCAGGCCCTGAGAAACCATTATCCCACATAGCCATGGATTTTGTTACACATCTCCCACTCTCCAACAGCTGTACAATAATTTGGGTGGTAGTGGATAAGTTCTCAAAAATGGACCACTTTGTGCCTCTTCATGGCTTTCCGTCAGCTCAGAAACTGCCCGTTTCAACAAGTATTCCGTCTACACAGACTTCCTGAACATGTACTCTAAGATTGGGGATTGCAGCTCAGTACTAATTTCTGGAGAAATCTGTTAAAAAAAAAAAGTAAGATTTCCTTGGATTTCTCATCGGCTTACTATCCACACTCCAATAGCCAGATAGAATGGACTAACCAGATTCGCAAGGCCTTCCTAAGGACATATGTAAACGACTGGCAAGATGACTGGGCTTCCCTAGTACCATGGGAAGAGTTCCGTCATAATAATCACCCTGGTGAATCTGCAGGCACTTCACCCTTCTATATAGTCTACAGCAGGCATCCTCAACTCCCACTTCTGGTTTACCTGACTGTTCCATGTCCCATGGCTAACATACTAACCCATGATCTTGGAGAACTTTGGCAGAAGACTTGGTAATTCCTTGTTGCGGCTGCTAAGAAATACAAGAGACAGGCCGATAAAAGGTGCCATCCAGCACAGTTGTCAAACCAGGTGACAAAGTGCGGCTTAACACTCACAACTGAAAACTCCTTTCATGACGTTTTCTGCATGCTTCTTTGGTCCCTTCCCCATCATCTGCCAAGTGGGGGCCGTAAGCTATCAACTTCATTTACCCCCTACTCTGATGGTTCATAATCTCTTCAATGTTGCCTTGCTAAAACCATTGCTTCTGTCCTGTTCCTCTTGTTCTACATCTGAGCCCACTAAAGTGATTTCAGAACTGGACCCTGAGTACAAGATACAGTCTATCATGGATTCCAGATGCATCAGAAGAAAACTACAAATTATCTTACATCCTGGAAAGGATTTGTGACAGAAGCAAACACTTGGGAACCTGCCACCAATGTCCAAGCTCCTTGCCTCTCCAAGGAATTCCATTGACTTTCCCCATAAGCCTAAGCCAAGGGACTTGGGGAGGGAGCTTAGAAGGGGGTAGGTACTGTGGCCGTCTTTCCTTACCCTGGAGTGGCAGGATGCCACCAGAGACCCGCCTAATGCTGACCTCCACTGCTATGGCTACAGGCCACCTCAGACATGTGCGTGCACACAAATCTGCCCATGGTGCCTCCTTATGACAGCAGTGCAGCTGGTATTTAAACCCCAGCCAGACTCAAACAATTGCCTCAGCAACAGGTCCTCCTGCCGAGCCTCTGCCTACAGTATGATTCGCTTTGCTCCTGTTCATTTGCCTCGCCTCTATTCTAGCCTGCCTTGCCTCTGCTCCAGCCTTTCTCCTCATCTTATTGTCTACCCGTGTAGAGGAATTAATTTAAAATAACTCACAGAAACAAATTGTAATATATCTTTTTATTGAAATGATTTAAAATTGCTTGCTATATTTTCTTTGGATGCTAGATGGCGCTCGTCTCACACCAAACATATTACAATAGATGAAAAACAAGTTTCACCTCTAAAAAAAAGTTTTAATTAATATTTCTTTCTAATAAACAACATAATGCAATTAAACAATAATTATATAGTTCCTTATAATATTATATCAGGATCATTAAAGGAAATAAAGAATAACACAGAGTATAATTTCTAGACTTTTATATCCTCAATTCTGCATCTATACTTACTATTTGAGCTTTTTCTAGTTGGCCAGACTAGATTCAGAAGGAAGTCTGCTCCAGGGGCAGCAGTGAAATGCATAATTTCTTCTGGTTGTTTTTCCCTCTGTCTCTGATGATGCAATTGTAGAGCACCTGGCACAGAATTGTTAACTCAAGCACATTGTCACATGTCGGTAGCCAAGCAGTTAAGAAAGTTTCCCCATATAACAAAATATTAAATAACAATTCCCATTCCAGTTGTCTTTATGAGAGAGAATAAGAAATTGTCAAAAGACAAATCTATAATTAATTCACAATCTATTATTTTCAAAGTGACCAATAAATAAGAAAAGTTAGAGAGATATTTCCATTTTCCAATAACAATATTCAACTGTTCACAGTAAGACAATTTGTTCTTCAAGTAACAATTGAAATTTCTTTCAGATTAGCAAAGAATATATTCTCACACTCTGGGGCAGATTTTATAAAACTACGCGCGCATGTACTTTTGTTCACGCACCAGGCGCAAACAAAAGTACGCCGGATTTCAATAGATACGCGCATAGCTGCACTTATCTGTTAAAATTCGGGGTCGGCGCAGACAAGGCTACCCAAAATCGGCAGCCTGTGCACGCCGAGCCGCGCAGCCTGCCTCCGTTCCCTCTGAGGGAAATCAGAGCGCCTCGGAGGGAACTTTCCTTCCACCCCCCCCCCCCCCCCCCGCACCTTCCCCTCCCTTCCCCACCCCCCAGCCCTATCTAAACCCCCCCTACCTTTGTTGCACAAGTTACGCCTGCCCAAGGCAGGCGTAACTTGCGCGCGCTGGGCCGGTCGCCGTAGCGCCATGGTCCGGTCCGGAGGCCGTGGCCATACCCCCGGAACGCCCCCGATGACGCGCGGGCCGCGACATGCCCCCCCCCCCCGGAAAGCCCCAGGACTTACACGTGTCCCGGGGCTTTGCGCGTGCCGGCATCCTATGCAAGATAGGCTCGGTGCCTATCTTGCATAGGCACCGAGCCTATGGGGTAGGTTTTCGGGGGTTACGCGCATAACCCTTTGAAAATCTACCCCTCTATATCTTTCATTCATATGTGCACATTCTCTAGTATTAACTCTTGACTCTTGAATGTACTAAGCATATACATAGCATACCATGACATATAATTCAAACAACAATGAATTATCAATGGACAGGTAAGCTTGTAAGCCCTATATCTTCGTGTTCTGTATCCCAAATAGACACATATCTCTTAACAGATTTAAATTAAATTAAGCTTGCATGTCAAATGTCTCATATGACAAAATATAATAAACTTAGCTTTGGTCCTTCACTGGATGATCGGGTGTGATGCTTTGACCGCAGCTAGCTAGCGTGGGTTAACTTTAGCCCAGGCAGATGAGACGCTTTAGATGCTTGTGATCAGATGCTGGCGTGCGATGCTTAACGTAGGCTGGAACTCTATACTCACACGACTTGGAACTCTGCTGCTTGAATTTAGTCTAGCTCTTCCAGCTCTTGAACTTGTGGTCTGATTTCTTTTACCTACTATCCTTGCTTAGCAAATCAATAAAAGAAAACTTGTCTCCCTAGTCCCATTCTTCTTTCCCGATGACTATGCCTTGCTATGTGTTTGTATTCAGGAACCTTAGTGTACTGGAATTCTAGCTATTGCAAAAATAAAAAGAAATATTTCCCTCACGCTCAGCTGACCTAACCTATCTTAGGGGGTCATTTATCAAAATGCGTTAAAGGTGTTTTCGCATGAGTTAAGGGCTTATCGCATGCAAAAACGTCTTTAGCGCATGCGATAGCACCATATCGTATGGCGCGATGCAAATTTGAAAAAGAGGAGGAGTTAGGGGCGGGAGTGGGCTGGGTTTGCCAGTCTGTGAAGTGCTATCGCACAGACTTAATGCCGATTTTAACTACACCTTTTTCAGTAGCGTTAAGCCGTGCGATAGCTTGCGTTACGGGGCGGTAAGGATTTAGCGCATTTCGCAATGTCTCCTGAAAGGCCTGTTTTAGTAGATTTGAAGTTCCCGGGGCACCAGCTGGATCCATGGGGTTACAAGTCCTTCCAAGACTTGTCCCCCTTTGAAATTAACTTCCGGGGCACCCCACTCAAGATCAATCAATTCTCGAATGACCTCCATAATAAGGCAAAAACATGAGGCTTTGCACAAAGAAACCAAAATGTGAGCTATCTTTGGCATAGACATGGATTCAGCCCCAGGTACTCCCAGCATCTTTAATTTTTGGGAAATCAGAGCCAGTAACATCTCTATGAAAGAACTGCAACACAGTTCCATACGGCTCTAATCCCAGAGGAATTTTTCATTCCTCCAGGGAGTAATGATTGGCTGCATCATCCATGCCATCCAGGTCCCTATCGGGAAGACCGACCACCGATCTAGGCGTACTCAGGCTCTTACCCTCAGTACCAGTTGCGCCTCTGACCTGGTAAGATTGGTCGGGGCAGAGGACTTTGCCTGAAGAAAAGACTGCAATCCTTCAAAAAAGTTCCACCCAAGAAAAGGCAGAAGGATCTACGTCAAAACCAGGAGGCAACTGTCCTGTGCCCACTGAATTACCTTCCCCCACTGATGCAGTTAGGGGAGCCCAAGGTCAGGCAAACCCGTCTTTACGTAGGCTGAGAACTGGGCTTAGTAAAAATCAGATGAAAGCAATTCCCCCTGAGCTTCTAAGCAGCACTGACACAAGTTAGAGGGCACATCAGGCTGAGCTGCCGAAATATGACAAGAAGCACAGAGGGTAAGGCGCTTAAGGTTTCTTTACTATAGGTGCCATCATTTTGAAAGTATGCACTAAGGGGCGATGGAAAAGTGTGCGTCCAGTTGAATGCGTGCTGCAAAAAAATAGTTGTCCAAAATTTAAGCTTCCAAACCTGTGCATTGATGAGCGCTCAAAGGCTTAGCGTTTCAAAGCTGCTTAGAATGTGGGCTGGATTTTAAAAGCCCTGCACGCCGGCGCGCACATAAGTCCCGGGGCTTCGTAAAAGGGGCGGGGAGGGGCAGGTCTGGGGGCGTGGCCGAGGCCTCTGGATCAGCCCCTGGGTCGGGTGATGACACGCCAGCAGCCCGCTGGCGTGGGCAGAGTTACGCCTGCTTCGGGCAGGCGTAACTCTGCCGACAACGGTAGGGGGGTTTAGATAGGGCCGGGGTGGGGGGTGGAAAGAAAGTTCCCTCCGAGGCCGCTCCGATTTCGGAGCGGCCTCGGAGGGAACGGGCTGCGCGCGTAGGGCTTGGCGTGCACCCCTTGCGCACGTCAACCCCGGATTTTATAAGGTACGCGTGGCTACGCACGTATCTTATAAAATCCGGCGTACTTTTGTTCGCGCGCACGTAAGTTTGTAAAATCTACCCCTGTGTGTATAGGGAAGCAGGTGCCTCAAACAGACGTTCTAATCAACTGAATAATTCTTCAAAATGCAGCCACATTGGGATGGAATCATAAAGTTAAGTTTTTCTGGATCATTGCAGCTATTAATTTTGAAAGTTAATTGCATTCAAAATAAGAGAAATTAAAAATCTTGGGTTTTCTACACAAGTATTGATTCACAGAGCATCAGGGTGTGCATTCAATATAAATCTTATAAAAGTTATTCAAGCATTGAAAAATTTAAAGGAAACATTTTTGGAGTGGAAAATAATTTTATGGGCATTGAAAAATTATAAACAAAAAATTACAAAATTAATTTTGAACTCTATTGTCTGTGAGGTAAATGAGGAAGATTGGTGGAGGTTAATGATTATGAGTTTAATGGTAACCTGGCTAGTACCTGATTATGATCAAATATGAAATCAACACTGCTTTCCTTTAAATATTAGTTGCCCTCTTAACAGCCAAAAGAGTAAAACAAATTTTAATTAAGGTGTTTTTTTTGTACTGAGTAGTTAAGCAAGTTTGAAACATGTACATAATCTGATATAGTGATTTTTCCTAATTCCACATGAATTAATTTGAAAAAAGAAGGCACTGAGATAAAATTATAGCCAGTATGTGAATAACTGTCATGAGGCTTTGAATAAATGGAGAAATCAAGTTCATCCGGGTGTAACACACACCAATCATCAATTAGCTGTAATTCTTTCATAAGAAAATATGTCCCTATGAAAGTTGCAGCTGGCCTACTCAGTCAAGGAATTTAGCATCTTTATTATCTACTATAAAATTGAAATTCCAAGCTATTACTAACATGTAGACAGGAAACTGACTCAGTTCTGTAATTAAACATGAATAGGAGTGACTAAATATATTAGGGGAATATACAGTTCAAAATAGAGATTTCTTTTTTTTTTTTTTCAACATTTTATTGATGTTCACACCGAACAAAAATACAATGGGGTAGATTTTACAAATCTACGCAGGCGCAAACAAAAGTACACGGGATTTTATAAGATACGCGCGTAGCCGCGCGTATCTTATAAAATCCGGGGTCGGCGCGCGCAAGGGGGTGCACATTTGTGCACCTTGCGCGCGCTGCCCGTTCCCTCCAAGGCCGGTCCGAAATCGGAGCGGCCTCAGAGAGAACTTTCCATTCACCACCCCGCCCCTTCCCCTACCTAACCCACCCACCCGACCCTATCTAAACCCCCTCCCTACCTTTATCTTAAAAGTTACTACTGCCTCCGGGCAGTAGCAACTTACGCGCGCCGGCACGGCAGGCCCCGACACAGGCCTCTGTGTCAGGGCACTCGGCCACGCCCCCGAAACGCCCCTGAGCCAGAAACACGCCCCCGGACACGCCCCGAAAACACCACGTCGCCCCCGACACGCCCCCTCAGGCAAGCCCCGGGACTTACGCGCGTCCCGGGGCTTGCGCGCAGGGGTTTTTTAAAAGGGTTACGCGCGTAACCCTTTTAAAATCCGGCCCAATATGCAATAAACATAACCGTTAAGAAACAGTGTTACATCTTGTTATCTGATGAAATAAACTGCCACTAACCAAGACACATTGACCTTCACTATCTGTGATTTGATCTTTCTGAAACAAGATATCATCATATTATTAAGAGAAATAAAAAAACACTTGATCAACCCAAACCTTTTTAAATTTCTCATGTTCTCGTGCTGTAAATGGGTTTCTTGGAGAAACAGTATATGGGCCTTCAACCTGATCCTCGGTCAGGACTCGCTTTCATAATATTCACAATGAATATGCATGAGATAAATCTACATGCATTGTATATAAATCTCTCTCATGCATATTCATTCTTGGACATTCTGAAAACCAGTCCTGTTTGTGGCTCTTGAGGATCCGAGTTGGCCCCCCTTGCTTTAGTGGATAGAGGCATGCCCTGGGTGCTTTATGAGGGCATAAGCCAAGAGAATAAAAGTCTTCAAACACTGGAGCAGTGCCAACCACTGCAGCATATACCCTGGCAATGACTTTCTGCAAATTTAAAATGATTTCCATTTTAAACTTTTTGCATAGCTGAACAGTGATGCCATCATTGCACTGTGATCATAGATGCCAAAACAAAAAATGTCATCATCTGCTAAGGAACAGGTGAGAGGTGATGTGGAATGTTGGGTCACTCCTGTCTTAGGTGCAGTAGTAATTTTGGAGGTCTCGGCCAGCAACAGAACTGCACACTGCCACTGGAAGGACCCAGGTTTTGAGGGCCTCATCTAAGTAACATGAGTGGTGCAATTTCTACAATGACTCTTAATCAAAAGAGCTGTTACCCATTTTATTTCATTTGAACTCATTTATTAGTGCAACAATATTATTCATAGAATCTGGTGATATATATATGGATATCATCTGGGTGCTGAAAGCCCTACTACCAGCCATCCTGAAACGCATGACAACACCTTTCAAGATGACTAGTAGCAGCCTGCGTGGACTAGTTTAGAGAATTACAGAAGACAGTTTTTGCAAATAACCTCTGATGCAAATGCAGCTAAAAGCATTAAAACACAGCCAGTGTTGAGACATGTGTGTTTTACAATACGAGATCATGGTGAAAATATTAAGTACTTTTCTCTTCGTTTCTGGTTTCACAAAGATGCCTGTTTATTGAAAAGTAAAAACAAACATATGTGTTCACATGTCTAGCATACAAAATTCCAAAGAAAAAACTTTTGATGGACTTGAACTATTAGTGGGCTGGACTAGTGTGTGGTTTTGCAATACAAATGTCTGCCATGCAGAGATGAGGATCTTTCACATACAGACAAATATCTGTGCATTGAGGGGATTAAGAGTTATTGTGTGGGATTACTGAGAAAAATAAAAACCATTTAGAAAATGGGTGCTGTGCTTCATCAAATATGAAGTTAAAAAAACAAAACAAAAACGAACAGACATTATTGCAGGGGTGGCCAAACACAGACCTCAAGAGCCACAAACCAGTCTTGTTTTTAGGATATCCACAATGAATATGCATGAGCTAGATCTGCCTTGATTGCATGCAAATGTATGCATACTCATTGTGAATATCCTGAAAACCAGGCCTGCCTGTGGCTTTGGAGAACTGGAGTTGGCCACTACTGCATACTATATACATAAATCAAAGCACATACAAGGGATAAGATTCTGCAGGACAGAACACAAAGCAGAAGGATCCAGAGGCAGATTTTGCCTTACTCATGGCTGCTGAGACCTAGCACAGTCCTGGCAGGATTTGCTTTACTTTGTGCCTCTCACAATGGCACAAAGTAGCCATATATATTAATTAACTATTATACATACAGTTAGGCATTATTTACATACATTTTAGGACTCTTACTCCATGACAGGGCCAAAATTGTTGCAAATTTATGAGTATATACTTAAAACAAAAACAAAATATTTACAGGACCAAGCTCGTTTCTCATAAATATTTTACGAAGGGAAGACTGAAATCTTGGCTCCAAGAAAAAGAAACTGTGGAATATGTTCTCATTTTCCATTTGTTTCAGTTTTTTCAGGATCCTGGTTTCAAAAGTCTTTCTTTTGCCCAATGTCATGGGAAAACAATTTTGAAAACAAAGTACTAACATATCAAAAACAAAAACAAAGAAAGAAGACATCCTCCACCAGTCACATTAGCCACTTTTCTTTTTCCTCGCTGTATATTGTAGTCCACTTGCGAGTGAGCTCCAGATACAGGTGTGGCTTGTAAGGCAGGTAATCCTGGTAAGCTATTTGGAGAGATATTTTGGGAACAGCTGCTTCGATCTGGGTCCCCTCATGCCACTCATTAAAGGACGTGATAGAAAGAACATCAGGCCGCACGAGCAATGCCTCTTTAAAAGCGGTCTCATAGTACTTCCCATTCACTCGATTTCGGGTGTTGTGGTTGTTCCAAGGTCGAATTCTGGTGTCGCTATATCCTGGCCCCACGCTTGGAATAAACAATAGGTTGTTGCTGCTGCAGAAATATTTCAAACCTATCCAATGGTGATGAGATGACCCATAAGAGAAGCCATTTGTGGCAAAGTAAGTATACATCCCATCAAAACCACTTCTGCGAATTTCTTGCATATGCTTTTCCTGAACAAGCAACCCAATGAAAATTCCATCGTAGGGCGTACCGCGAACGCTTTGGGCTCCGGACACAGTTAGTAAATTGGCCCATATTTCAGGGGCTATTAGGTAAGAGTCATAAATATAAAACATGGGAAGAGTTCTACCGGTGCTTGTCTTGTACCTGTAAAATGCTGGATGGCTTCCATATCTGTATACCAAAAGAAAAAGGCCGCATTTAGTTAAACTGAGAACCCATGCACCAGCACAAGAATATATTTGTCACACATTCAAGCTTAGCGATCCTACCTCCATTCCATCTTTGGGATGCAACTAATTTATTTTAGGAGCCTGTCCGTTTCCTCTTGTTTCTGTGGGTTTCCAGCTCAAACAAAATTGGGCTAGTATCCAGCAACCCAAGTTTTCATTCACAACTACCTTGGGAATTTTCTCGTATTTTCTAACCCTCTAGACTCAGTTACCCAGTTTTTGAAGCAGCAATCCTCAGCCAGGAGTCCTGCACCAAGGCTGTTTCTAGCAACTTGCAAATCTCTGGCCCTAACGCCAGCCCCTAGGTGTTACTTTTGCACAATGACTGAGACCCTCGCTCCCCCCCTCAAGGGCTGGCCCAGGATAGGAAGATCTGTACACAATACTGCACTGAGCCAGGATAGGTAAATCTGTACACAATACTGCACTGAGCCAGCCTCACAATTAATTCTGTAGGTATTTTGGACTGTAATATGGTGTGGGAAGTAGTACATGGTCTTGAGTTTGAGGATCTCTAACTCATGACCAACAAAGAAAGTGATCACCCAGGCATGCTACCTGGAGGTTGGGGTGTATGGTTTTAAAAGTGAGAGGAGGGGGGGGGGGGAGTGACGTCACCAATGGGGATAGCAGCCTAAAATATGAGCTCCCGCCACCGCTGATTTTCATCGATCACTATCTGCGTTGAACCCCCACAAAATCAGCTAAATAAAGCACACAGGCATCCACTAAAGTTCCGCCATGGCAACAAAGAAAAAAAATGTCGATTTCCTGCGTTTTTCCTACAAAGGAGGTCCGATTGAGGTTGAGGAACGTGAGGTAAGCCCGGGTGAAGCTCTAGATGGCGCCGTCCTGCCTCCTCCAATCGCTAATGCTGACACCCACCCCGTTGATCACTGTAGCCCGGCAACCTCAAAGCACCCTACCCGTGCGGAATTTCGAGCGTGGTTCGCAAGTTTAAGAGCAGACATTAAGTCATACCGCCAAGAAATGATTTCCCATATGGAGAAGCTAAAGGAGGAAATGTCAACGATGAGCCACTGGATCGATGACCTAGACACCAGGTTAGACAGCCAGGCTGAGTCGATTAAACAAGCTATAGTTTCTTGCACAGAGCTTCAATCAGAAACACAGCAATTAAAAGCGAAAATTGCGGACTTGGCTAACAAAAATTGTGCTGAATTGCTGAAACGATTCTGCAACCATCTTCCCCTTGTCTCTCACACAGAAGGGGACTTCATAATGCCGGAGATTAAATTCGATAGCGCCCACAGGGCCCTACGAGCCCCTCTTCCAAACAAAGGGTGCGACATAGTGGCCTACTTTCATGATTTTACCGTAAAGGAACAGGTGCTACAAGCAGCCAAAGCTCAAAATGTGTGGCGCTGGGAGGATCAGGAGATCTCGATTTATGCTGATCTCTCACAAGCTACCTTCCAAAATCGCTACTCACTCCGGGAAATCACATCCTATCTCAGAAAGGAAAATATCAAGTACCGCTGGCTGCACCCTTTTGGACTCTCCTTCTTTCTAGAAGGGGTATCCCACAGAATCAGCATGCCTACTGAGGCCCTTACCATACTGGCGCCGTGGGGCTTCACCAGCACCGTGATCGAGGCCAGCACACCCAAATCCTTGCCTGCTGGACTCACCACGCCTGCTTGCAGAGGATTGGAAAAAGAAATAGCAGACTTCGGAGACACTCGGGTGGACCCCACCTCAGCCAAGCAGCAACCTGAACTTCCAACTGAGGAGAGCTGCGGGTATTTCAGACTATCTTGACTTAAATCTTCTATGAGCAGGCAGAAAGACCTGACATTCGGAACTTATAAGGGAGTCTGTGGCACACAGTTCTATCTTCCAGGAGGTCATTTTTCCATCTTCTCTATTATGCTTCATGATCGTTATTTCTTTTTGTTATAAGTTCTTGCTATGTAGGTGGCGGAGGGTTCTTGTCCCCATTTATGACAATAACATCCCCCCCCCTCCCGATTTGGAGAGTGTGCAGCCTGCAGGTAGGGAATGGCAGGCAACAATCTGTCAGCAGGGGAAGAATCATATCCCCATGGGCTAAGTGCTGTTGATTGGTTTTTCACTGTGATGGTCGTAGATACTCCTTTAAATGCAACAGGAGTTACCTCTCTCTTCCTAGATTATGCTGGTTGTCCTGGGATTTATTTTGTGGTAGGATCACTACTTCATGGTGGAATGGCACTCTCTGCAGTGGTCTCCAGAAGGGGAACTACTCAAATTACCAATGTATGACGGTGGGGCTCTTGTTTTAGATTTATATCAAAGATTTACATAAATGGCTAAAATCCGTATCAGTCCTTATATGTAAAGGGGCTAAACTCACCACAAAAGCGGAGTTTTCTTTTTAGGGAACTAGACCTAAGACTGCCCAAAATAGTATTCCTTCAAGAGACCCACCTATCTAAGAGGTATGAATATCTGATGAGATCACCAAAATACAGTAGACAATATTTCACGCCCAGTAATAAACTAGCTAAATATGCAGGGGTTGGAATACTGTTCCTATAAAATTTTATTTTTGAATGCACATATTTCCTTTCAGATCCTAAAGGCAGGTATCTACTGCGCCAAATTAAAGTTAATGGATCCCTTACTATAGTAAATGTTTATACTCCTAACAAGGAACAGGCTATCTTTTTTCAAGAAATTCATCAAATCCTGCTACAACATAGTGTGGGCCTGGTAATCCTGGGAGGTGACTTTAATGTAGCTCTCTCTCCTCTTTTAGATACTACTAAGGGGCACGTACAGACTGCAAAACTTCATAGCAGATTCTTTAAGGATCTTATGAACATCCCTGGAGGCTACAATATCCTCATTCAAGATCATATAGTTACTACTCCAAGCCTCATGATTCCTATTCCTGCATAGACTATATTTTGGTGACTAAATCCCTTTTTCATTATGTTCAGAACCCCGAGGTAGGCATCATTACATGGTCTGATCATGCTCCTATTAGTATAGACTTAACACTGCGAGGGGACGATGCGAGGAGGTGGTTTTGGAGACTAAATGACTCTATACTGACTGACCTTACCTACGTACAAGACACTGCCCAGATTATTAACGGCTTCTTTGGAACCAATGCTGGCTCTGTTGATTCCCCGGTGGTGATCTGGGATTGTTTTAAGGCATTTATCAGAGACCACTTTATATCTCGCTCCTCTTTTCTCAAAAAACAAAAGAATGAAGCAAGCTCCCGGTTGCGGGAAGTGATACAACTTCTCTCACAGCAACATAGCCAGAGTGGATCCCCAGCCATTTTAACCCGCCTCACCAAAGCCAGAGAGGACCTTCATAGACTAGAAGCTGACTGTATCAATCACTCCCTAGAAATTATACGCCAATAGCACTTTGAAGGGGGCGAGACGGCAGGAAAGCTGCTGGCTAACAAACTGAAAATACTTACCTTTCAAAACTATATTCTAAAAATTAAAAATGAACGAGACGAGATCTTATCGACATCGTCAGAGATAGACCAGCAATTTCTTAAATTCTATCAACCTTATACATAGCAGAGTCCCAGATCACCCCAGAGACCATACATTCCTATTTGAATTCCATGCCCATCCCCTATCTCACCCGGACATGAGGGAACTTCTCAATCCAGATATTACTACTCCAGAGCTGCTGCTGGCTATAAGGGATCTCAAAGTGGGAAAGGCCACCGATCCTGATGGACTCACTGCAAAATTTTACAAGGCCTTTGCTCCCCAATTGGTTGCCCCTATGCAAACATTATTTAATTATTTACAGACTGGAGGCTCATTATTACCAGACTCTAATCTTGCAGCCATTACAATTATAGCCAAACCAGGCCGTGACCCCACACTTTGTGGATCATATTGCCCAATATCCCTGATCAATCTTGATTTAAAGATATTAGCTAAAGTACTAGCAGCTCGATTAAATGGCTTTATTGCCCATATTAATCCACCCGGATCAAGCTGGGTTCATTCCTGGTAGGATGGCCAGCGATAACGTACGGAAAATCATAAATATACTCTGGGGGGCACATACGCAACAACTGCCCATGCTCCTCCTTGCTATAGATGCCGAAAAGGCTTTCGACATGTGCACTGGCCCTTCCTCTTTGAGACCCTGAACACTATGAACTTTGGTAACTTTTTTTTTTAACTGGATTCAAGCTCTGTATGATAAACCCAAAGCATGTTTGAAAATAAATGGAGGTTACTCGGTCACTTTCAATGTACAACGGGGCACTAGACAAGGCTGCCCCCTCTCACCCATACTGTTTTCCATATTCCTAGAACCACTAGCCATCATTATCTCTCATTAATGGCTTCCCCCCTTGGGCTCAGAGAATTATAAACTTTCGTTGTTTGCAGATGACATTCTTTTCACAAATCACTGATCCCCATACCTCCTTGCAGGCTACTGAAAACAATATGGCCTCCTATAGTGCTGTTTCTGGTTTTAAAATCAATTGGGATAAGTCAGAAATATTGAATGTTACCTGTGATTCCGAAACCACCAAATACTTAAAATCTAATCATCCATTTAAATGGGCCCACTCCAAAATTGAATACTTAGGAATTTATCTGGGTAAAAATTTATCTGACCTCTTCCAATTTAACTACATTCCCCTGCTACAGACAATTGAGCGGGACTTGGAACACTGGTCGCGTCTTACCATTACCTGGCTTGGTAGGAGTGCTGTTAAGATGAATATCTTGCCGAGACTACTCTATTTATTCCAAACCTTACCGATCACATTAGCATACATGACCCTAAATCGTTGGCAAAAGAAACTGATGCGCTTCATTTGGTGGCATTGACCCCCTAGGGTAGCCAAACATGTTCTTTTTCAAAACAAGCTTGAAGAGGGTCTGGGTCTTCCAAATCTGTCCTGGCACTATGCTGCTGTGCAGCTTCGCCCTATCATTGACTGGCACAGAGTACCAATGGTAAAACACTGGATATAAATTGAACAGTCCTGGTCAGGAGCTATGCCACTTCAAGCCATGGTCTGGCAACCCATGCACATTTGGCGCCCCTGCCCTATTTTAGCCACCACCACCAGGCATACCCTGAGTGTTTGGTCCACATGGAAGGATAGACTGGTGGGCTCATCCCCATACTTCTATGCATCCTGTCTCTTCCACAACACAGAGGCAATCTCAACTGGCCCCTAAGAGATCCCTTTTTGAGGGCTATCAGGCCCAGATGTTAAAGGGCCTGATATCCAAAATCTACCAATTATTAAATACTCGCTTACAGACTTAACCCAACCATATCTCTGCCTGTCACTTTCAGAAGAACAATGGTCTCTGATATTTATGAAGACCAAGACGTCTCAATCTCTTCCACTATAGTCGAGCAAGGCTATAAAGTACTATATTTAGATGGTACATTGCACCCACTCGCCTGAGCAAGTATAACCCTAGGACTAGTGAGCAATGCTGGTGCAATTGATCCCAATTAGGCTCCTTTCGGCACATGTGGTGGGACTGCAAATATATTCAAAGTACCTGGAGGCAATTAGAGACATTCCTTTCAGCCATCCTAAACACACCCATACACTTAACCATCACACACGCACTCCTTTATTTACACGACGAAGACTCTTCCCCACACTTTCACATTTTTATTCAGCACCGTTGTATTGCAATGAGAATGGAGATTGCATATTCCTGGAAAAGAACATATGCCCCCTACCCTTCAGGAGGTCCTGAAGAGATTGGACAAAACTTGTACAATGTATACAATTACTGCGGCTAAACAACATAGAAAGGCTAAGTTCCATAAGGTTTGGACGCCCTACCTCAACAGGAGGTGTGCACATCCTACATACAGCACGCCTGGAAATCATAACCCAGGGCAATAACGGCACCAATAATCTGGTTGGTTTCTTCTGAACGTAATACTTGCACTAATGTTGGCCTTAACTGAGCCTAACCCTGTATATTTTGCTATTCAATAAGATTTATTTATTGTTATCTGTGACCTTTGGTTTATGTTGATGTTTAGGTAAACAGTACGTAGAGGGAAGGGGGGAGAGGGGAATCAGTTTATAAAATTGAAATGCTGTCCTTGATATCTGCTGATGTATAAGCCTACGGGTCATGACATGTTTGCTTTGCTGTATTTTTCAAGGATCACAATAAAAATCATAAATTAAAAAAAAAAATAAAAGAGAGAGGAAAAGAAAATCTGTTAAAAAAAAATGGAAATGGAAATGGTTGCAATAGGCTTAACCTGGGGCTTGCTGGCATGCAGCAGCCCTAGACTTAAGCCTCCTTTGTCTGGCCTGTAATTTTATTTAATATATATCCCAATATTTAAAAGGGACCTCATCAGGACTGTGAAAATAGGAATGACAGACATTTATTTACAATCTTGGCACACCCAAAACAATCTGCACACTGAAGAGAGACTAAGTAGCAGCTCAAAAAGAACCAGTTCAAAAGGATGGGTTAATGTTGTACCTTCAGTCTACATATTTTACTTCTCCTCTGTGGTGCAGTAACAAAGAACAAATAGAAGAGTCAGGCAGAGACATAGAATAAAGGCTTTTTTTTGTTTATTTGCCTCCTTAAAACTGTGTAGCTGTTCAAACTTCTACTGTACCAGTAGTGGCCAACCTTTCATGCATTGAGCAAAGAAACTAGTGAGTCCATATTCAGTCACAGGCCAGATTGCAAAGTTAGCTGGATATTCAACGGTATAGACACACCATTGAATAAAGCCGGCCATCTTCAAGATGGTCAGATTAAGTTTATCTAGCTAACTTTAGGAATGGTCTATGGCACGACCAGAGTTAGCTGGAGATCTTAGCCGACTAACCTAACTCTGCCCAGAAATGCCCCCAGAATGTCCCTATGTTATCTGACTAAATGCTAGCCACATAATGAGATTCAAATTGGCATTCAGCCATTTAACTCATAAGTTATCTGGCTAAATTAGTCCTCTTCTAACATGTGGACTAACTCTAGTCTGGAATTTGTTATGTCTCCCTTTAACTTAATCTTAGTTGATGCCCTCTTCGGGCCTTTTCTTCCAGCTACCTAAGCTTCCAAGTTCACGGTCCTCGTTTAATGTAACTTTTGCTTTCCCTTTATCTCAGTTATTTACCCTTGTTCGATGTAAACCGACCTGATATGGTATTTAACCAGGAAGGTCGGTATAGAAAAATGTTAAATAAATAAATAAATAAATAAATAAATGCGCTGCATATGGATCTCTAGAATGAACAGTGCCAAAGAGCCTCATGTTTTGAAGAGATGAAGTGAGGGGGGGGGGGGGGGAGGCGCTCTAACACGGTCACGAAAGGAAAATTAGTTTCTTACCTGATAATTTTCGTTCCTGTAGTACCAAGGATCAGTCCAGGACACCTGGGTTGTGACTCCGCACCAGTAGGTGGAGACAGAGCAAAACTTGAGGGCGGAGCCATATATAAGCCCCTGTGCCAGTTACAGCCCCTCAGTCATACGTAATGTCAAAGTAGCCATGCAACCAAGTAACAAAACTGGCTAGAAAATGCACTTCTAACTTTAAACTAACACCAAACTCCTACTTGAACCTGGATTCCCCAACCGGGAGAGCTAAACAAGCTAACAGCAAAACTAAGAAAACATGATGAGCGGACTCTCCGTTACTGTAGCGAAGCCCTGCGGGCGGGATCCTGGACTGATCCTTGGTACTACAGGAACGAAAATTATCAGGTAAGAAACTAATTTTCCTTTCCCTGTACGTACCAGGATCAGTCCAGGACACCTGGGATGTACCAGAGCCAACTTACCGAGGGTGGGAAGCAGAGAGTCCCGCTCGGAGAACCCTCTCTCCAAAACCCCCGGAATCGTGAGCCCGGACATCCAACCGGTAATGCCGGATAAAGGTATGCAACGACTTCCAGGTAGCCACCCTGCAAATCTCTTGAGGCTACACCTGAGAAGCTTCCGCTCAAGACGCAGCTGGAGAGCGAGTCGAGGGAGCCCGAAGACCCATGGGAAGTGATTTTCCCCCGCACCAAGTACGCCGAACCAATGGCCTCCTTGAGCCAAGTGGCAAGCGTCGTGCGGGACGCTGCAACTCCTTTCTTTGAACCAGATAACAAAACAAAGAGAAGAGCCGTGACCCGAAATGGATAATTGACCTCCAGACAGCGAAGGGGGGATCTCCGCACGTCAAGCTTCCGTAAATCCCTCGCTTCTGGATCAGAGGGCTCCCCGACCGCAAAAGCGGATAGCTCAATTGAAAAACATGGAAAGCCGACACCACTTTCGGCAGGAAGGAAGGAACCGTCCGCAAAAAAAACTCCGGAATCGGAAATACACAAGAAGGGTTCCCTACAGGACAAAGCCCGTAACTCCGAAACATGCCGTGCCGAAGCAATCGCCACCAAGAACACCGTCTTCAACGTGAGATCCTGAATAGTTAAGCGTTTCAAGGGTTCAAACAGCGCCGCGCATAAAGCGGAGAGAACGGAATGGAGGTTCCAAGCTGGACAGGGGAGACGCAATGGAGGACGAAGGTGCTTAGCTCCCCGAAGGAAACGGGAGATATCCGGGTGAAGATCCAGGAAAGTACCACGGACCTTACCTCGCAAACAACCAATCGCCGCCACTTGGACCCATAGGGAACTACAAGCCAGACCTTACCTTGGCAAAAAACTGCTTGGAGGAACGCCAGAAGCCGCAGTAGGGACCACCCCACGCTGCACGCACCATTCCTCCAATCCACCCAGACACGGACATAAGCCAGGGACGTCGCCTGTGTCCTGGAACGTAGCAACGTGGCTACCACCGCAGCTGAGTAACCTTTTCTCTTCAGGCGATTCCTCTCAAAACCATGCCGCGAGGCAGAAGTGATCCGCAGTCTCCAAACAGACGGAGCCCTGATGGAGTAGACCCGCCATCCCCTGGAGCTGAAGGGGTGCCGCCACTGTGAGCTGGATGAGGTCTGCGAACCACTGCCGGCGCGGCAACTCCGGTGCCACCGGGAGCACGATGGCCGAGTGCAACTCTATGCGCCGCAGAATCTTGCCGTTCATCGGCCACGGGAGAAAACACGTACAGCAGAACATCCGTCGGCCCGGGAAGCGCCAACGCATCGACGCCTTCCGCCCCCTTTTCTCGACTTCGACCGAAACATCGCGGAGCCTTCGCGTTGTGCCACGTGTCCATCAGATCCATGTGGGGCACTCCCCACTTCTCGCAAATGAGAGGCAACGCTTCGTCCGCCAGTTCCCACTCACCGGGATCCAGGCGATGCCGGCTGAGAAAATCCGCCTGAACGTTGCCGACTCCTGCACTGTGAGAGGCTGCCATGTGGCCGAGATGGAGTCCTGACAGACCATTAAGCGCTGAGCCTCCTCCGCCACCTGTGGGCTCCTTGTCCCGCCTTGGCGGTTGATGTAGGTCACGGTGGTCGCGTTGTCCGACAACATTCGGACCGCCTTTCCCCGCACTACCGGTAGGAAGGCTTGCAGAGCCCAACGGACCGCTCTGGTCTCTAGTCTGTTGATAGACCACTGGGCTAGCGACACTGACCATAGGCCTTGGATCGAGCTCCCTAGGCAGACCGCTCCCCGACCGGAGAGGCTGGCATCCGCGGTCACCACCGTCCAATTGGGCACCAGAAGAGACACTCCAGAGGACAGATGACTGGAATCCAGCCACGAGAGCAGGCTGGACCTCGCGAGTCCCCTTAGTGGAAGCGGTAAGTGGAACTCCTCGGAAACCGGCGCCCAGCAAGATAGTAAGGACGATGGTAAAAGGCCGCAGATGAGCGAACGCCCAGGAAACCAGCGCAGGCGTGAATCTTGCCGTTCAGAAGCCATATAACCCCGGACCGCAAGGCAGTCGCAGACAAGAAGCGCCGTACTTGAGCTGGCAGCTCGTATCTCCAATCGTGTGACAGGAACACCTAGCCCTGCAACGTGTCGACAACGGCTCCCAGAAATTTCAAGGTCCGCGAGGGTGCCCGATGACTCTTGTTGAAGTTGACCACCCATCCTAGGGACTGCCAAGGTATAAGACCCTGGCCCACTGACAACAGACATTGATCCTCGGGCTTCGCCCGAATCCACCAATCGTCCAGGGACGGATAGACCAGATCATACTGGCGCAGCCACGCCACCACCGCGACCATCACCTTCGTGAACGTGCGGGGGCCGTCGCGAGACCAACCAGGAGCGCTTGTAACTGGCAGTGCCATCCTAAAAACGCAGAACCTGATGAGGAACAGGAACGACGGCTGAATGCCTATGTGATGATACGCCTTCGCGAAATCCAGGGAGGCCAGAAAACTCGCCGGGCCGCCCCGCAGCAATTACCGACCGAACCGACTCCATTTTGAAGTGAGAAACGCGAAGGCATCGCGAAGGCATCAGTTCACTCTACCAAGATCCAGAATAGATCTGCCGTACCGCCTCTCTTGGGGACGACGAAGTAAATGGAGTAACGGCCCCTGCCGTGCGGTTGACCGGAACGGAGGAGGCAGCCGAGTCTGATCACGCGGAGAACCCACTGGTCTGACGATACACCGGCCCATCTCTCTACAACTGAAATCAACCGCGCTTGCCGGGGCTCCCTTGTTTCCCCCGAAAGGACTGCTGCTGCCATGGCGGGGTCCGGGAGGAAGAAGACCTATACGACTGACCAGGAGACTTTGGAGAACGCGACGTCCTGGGATCACGAAAGCGGGACCTGGTCGAAAATGAAAACCGCACCCTGAATTTATCCTCGAGCCTCGGGAATCAGTCGATCTCCGGCAAGAGAGAGAGCTTACCCATAGCGTTCGTGACCTGGAGGTGCAAAGCCGGAGTATCCTATTCTCGATAGAGCAGGGATGACACAGACAGGTGAAAAGGAATGAAGCCCAGCCGAGACTACCCCCAGCGGGGTGGGATGACCAACCCCTCCAGGATGGTGGGAATCAAGGGCCAGCTCCTTCCTGATGAAGAGGTGGATAGAGCTCGAGTAATCCCCTTCTGAAGGCTGTGCCTGCCCAGCCGTCCACTGCGGCGGCGTGCCATCCCCCTCAGCCCCCCTCGGAGGCGGGGAGGGCGCCTTGGAAATCTCCGGACCAGAAGATTCAAACGTCGACATCTCCCTCAGCCCCCTTCGGAGGAGGGGAGGACACCTAGGAAATTACCGGATCCGACGAGGCAGAGGTAGGGACCGTGCCCAAACCAGGCGGTATGGCCCGCAACGGGCGTTTGGCTATGAATCGCCCCACCGCGAACTGCGGCCGAGTACGCGTCCGGTCCTAACTTGATTGGCCTCTCAGGCTCTCCGCCTGGCCAGAAGGTCGCTTGTGGGCACTGCAGCCTTAAAGGGCCTATGCCTGGCCAAAAGAAAAACCAGGGACAAAGAGTCCCTCAGAGATCGTGGCGTGTCTCCCCCGGTCCTCCCCCCCCACCGCCTCCAATGGCAAAACAGACCGCGGAGCCGGCGACTGGGGGGGGGAACGGAAATGAGGGAACAAACCCCTGGGGCCTGCCGCGCTTGGTGTCGCGCTCGACGCCGCACCAAGATGGCCGACTTTCCCGCCAAATTTCGCGTGAAAAGTCTGTGTAGAATTTTTTTTTTTTTTTTTTTAAATCTTTGCCCGCGGCAGGCAGAAAACTGCTTGGGGAAGGCCACCGGACGGTCCCCGCGACCAAGTACGCCGCAAGAGCGAAATGCCGCCGCCGAACAAGCACCCCCTGAAGCAAGGCCAACGATACTGCGCCCCTCGTTGCGCAGCCTGAGGAGAGCCGAGCTCGCTAGAGGCGCGTGGGCGCGAAAACGTCCGAAAAATGAGGACCCCGAAACGAGGAGTTCCCATCCACGCTAGCCTCATCCGAGGACTCAGCCCCCCCGGGGGACTCCCCCCGAAGGCCTCCGCTAAGGAGACAACGCGGGAGGCATGCCGGGATTCCCTACCGGTTCGCGCACAAGTTCGCGAGCTGACCCCAAGATGGCCGCCGCTCCCGCGCTGAGCGGGAAGGGGTCAGCCGGCATGACTGGAGCGGCGAAAACGCGCGACTGCGAACGTGCCGACCGGGATCGGCTCCCCCTGTCTGTCCCGGACGGTCCCTCCCGCCCGGGATGCAAACGGAGCAAATCCCCTCACGCGGGAGCTGCGCGCGCGCCGAGCCGCAAGCACGGCCAACCGTTCCCCTCGGCCTCCATGCGGTCGCGGCGGAACGGACGGCGCACTAACAAGACAGAAACTAAAATAATCAATTCCTACCGCCGAAAACACTCCCCGCGCCTCGCCGAACCGAGAAAACTCCCCCACCGGCGAAGAAACGGAGAGCCGCACAAGAAAAATAAAAGTACAATTTTTTTTTTTTTATTTTTTTTTATACGCAAACCTGACGCTGTCCAGGGTCCTGGGTCTCCTGCTTCTGTTGGGGGTGAGTGAACCGGGCTCCCCGGTGTCACCCCCACGCTGCTGCCAGTGGTAGGCCGGGTCCTCGACCCTCAGCAGCGGCCTCAACCAGGGGGGGATAGTCCCCTCAGAACCTTCCCACCCCCCTGGGAGGCAGGACGGACAGCTTCTTCATGTCTCTTCTCACCTTCAAATCCTTTTCTTTCTTTGTTTGTTTGTTTGTTTTTTTTTTTTTTTTAAATAACCAAAACCGATAAACTGAAACCAATAAAACCACCATGACCCTGACTAACCAACTATCAGTCCTCAGGCCACTCAGAGGCTGTGACTAGACCTGCACCACCTACTGGAGACAGAGTAAGACTGAGGGGCTGTGACTGGCACAGGGGCTTATATATGGCTCCGCCCACAAGTTTTGCTCTGTCTCCACCTACTGGTGCGGAGTCACAACCCAGGTGTCCTGGACTGATCCTGGTACGTACAGGGAACATGGCTGAATTTTGTTAGAACTCTGAATACCCCAGGGTCAATTCCATAAACTCCCCCTGTTAACGCTATGAATTACCTCTACACAACAGGTTGAGAATCTGGGAGAAAGAGGCACAATTGTTTTGGTACTGTTTGGGAGCAAAATCTGTGCTGTGGAGGACGAATAGCCGGCGAATGTGAAGTAGGAGAGGCAGAGGGCCTAGGCGCAGGTAGGAAGGAAAGGGTGAGCAGTAGTGAAATAGAGGTCCCTGAATCAGGCCAAGAAATGATAGCTCAAATTCCAGGGGAGATCCGGAGCCTAAGGGCAGATGTGGCAAAAGAAATGAGCTCCGTAAAAATGTCCATAACAGAGCTTAAAGAGCATACAGATGTGGTAAGACCAAGATTTGATGGGCTGGAGAACAGTGTCTGAGATAGAAGACTGGGAATCCACAACAGCAAATTCCCTGTTGACCCTTAAGAAGCAGGTAACAAATCTTGAAGAAAAGGTAACAGATCTGGAAGATTGATCCCGGCGAGCTAATGTACAGGTGGTGGGAATGCCAGAAAAAATGGAGGGCCAGGAGACGCGAGAATTTATAGAACAGCTCCTGAGAGAAGTATCACAACCAGATTGGAAGACCCACAGATAGATATTGAAAGGGGGCATCGAGTAGCAGGATATCAAAAAACAAGGAGAAATGACTACTTACCTGATAATTTCCTTTCCTCTAATGAAAGCAGGTCAATCCCACCAATGGGTAATGTACCTCTGCCAGCAGATGGAGCAAAAGCTGTTATCATAGATATATAGTCTCATCCTGTCATCAGCCTGCCAGTATTCACTGGAAAAGTCAAACTGTGAACAAATTGATTATACTTGAACATTATCATTAACAACCAACCACTCATGGTTCCAACCCAACAAGAACACTGAGTTCAGACAAAAGTAGTAACATATGCACTAAACTAAGGGACTAGAAAAGCCACTTACCAGTCTTCAACGAAGAGCAGGAATCACATTCTGAAATGTTTGCCCTGAAACAGCTAACCATAATTTAAACAGCAGCCTAGGGCGGGTGTGGCATTGACCTGCCTTCAAAGGAAAGGAAATGACCAGGTAAGTAGTAATTTCTCCTTCCTCTGCATTCTAGCAGGTCAATCCCACTAGTGAGATGTACCAAAGCTAATCCCGAAAGGGCGGGAGGCTACCAGAGGTCCAGTCAATACCACCCACGCAAACACGGCAGCCTCTGTAGCCTGAACATCCAACGGTAGTGCTTGTAAAAGGTATGGAAAGATGAGCACGTTGCCTCTTGGCAAAGCTCAGCAGACAAAACCAAACTAAGTTTCGCCCACGATACCACCTAAGCCTCCATGGAATGTGGTCTAATTTGTTTCTGCATAGTAACTTCAGAGGCTGTAATGACTTCTTTAATCCAACGAGCTATCATTGCCCGGGTCACGGGTGCTCCCTGTTCACTTCCACTATGGAGCATGAACAGGCGATCTGACTTTTGGATAGTTTTAATCTCCTCCAAGTAATGCAAACTGTCCAAGGTGGGGAAATGGACTGATTCAAACGAAAGTCTGAAACCACTTTTGCCAAATAAAAGGGCACAGCCCGAAGCTGAACTGCTCCTGGAGGCATACGCAGAAAAAACTCATGGCAAGAAGGAGCATGCAGCTCTGAAACCCGACATGCCAAACAGAAAAACAAGACAACTTCAAGGTAAGTAGCTGTAAGGAAAGAGTGTGCAGCAGCTGAAAGGTCGGACCAGCCAAAAATTCCAGGAAGAAATTAAGGTGTTAAGGGCCAAATCCTTATGCAAAGAATTCTGTAAGAATTCCAAAATTAAAGGAATATCCAACTTTAGAAGTTGAGAGCCTCGCTCAGAGCACCAGGCTTTGAAACTATCTAAACCCCAGCATAGGCTAAGGGAGTAGAAAATTTCCTGGCCCGAAGGAAGATGGAAATCACAGTAGGCGCTTCAAAATCCAAGCCCTTTCAATAGCCAAACCGTAAGACAAAATGGAGACGGACCCTCATGAAGAATGTCCTCAAAATATCCAAGCAATCAGGACTGCAGGTCTAGCACCTCTACCATCTGCTGGAGGTAGAGAAATACTGAGGGCCTGCAGGTGGCACTCTCATATATGTGGTAGTGCCCAAAGTTATGTTCTCTATCTCCATCTGCTGGTTGGGATGAATAAAACCAAATTGTCTGGACTGATCTGGGTATGTTCAGGAAACTACCTTGCAAGAAGTGCGAAGATTCTCTTCCATGCTCTTGGCATGAATCAAACAATCATCCCAATAGGGGTGAACTAGAATGCCATCTTTACATAAGGCCTCCGCTATCATCCTGGGCACAGTGGTTAAACCAAAAGGCAAAGCCTGGAAGTGGTGGGGAAGATTAAGAATGGCAAACTGAAGAAATTGTCGATGTTCTCAGCGACGTGAGGTATTCCCCTGTTTGACTGCCATTAGGATAGACTGCACCCTTTTCCATCCTGAAATGAGTGATTCGCAAAGGACGATTGACACCCCCAAGATCCAGTATAGGTCAAAAGGACCCTTCCTTCTTGGGCATGACAAAATAAATGGAATACTAGCCCGGAAACGGTTGTTGTAATATGCTCAGATGGGTATAGGCATTAGGGATGTGAATCGTTTTTTGACGATTTAAAACAATCGTCAGATATATTTTAAATCGTCAAAAATTGTTAGAGCCGCGATACAATAACAATTCCCCCGATTTATCGTCAAAAAATCGTAAATCGGGGGAGGGGGGAGGGCAAAAGTAGCGCCGGCACCATTTTGACTTTTGCCCTCACTATGTCGACATAGTGAGGGCAAAAGTAGCGCTGGTGCCATTTTGAATATTGGCAATACGGCCCGCGTGCAAGAGGTCGCTCCCGGACCCCCGCTGGACTTTTGGCAAGTCTTGTGGGGGTCAGGAGGCCCCACCAAGCTGGCCAAAAGTCCCTGGGGGTCCGGCGGGGGTCCGGGAGCGATCTTCTGCACTCGTGACGTCGGGTGACAGGAACCAAAATGGCGCCGGCGCTACCTTTGCCCTGTCATATGGTAAGGGCAAAGGGCCACCGGCGCCATTTCTTTTAACGCAGCCGTGATCCGAGAGCAGGAGATCGCGCCGGGACCCCCCCACTGGACCCCAGGTAATTTAAAACATTTTGGGGGGCTTCGGGAGGGTGGGGGATTTATTTTAAAGGGTCGGGGTGGGTTTTAGGGTGCCGGTTTTCCCGCCCTCCCCCGATTTACGATTTAAAAAAACAAAAACCATGACGATCAGATTTCCCCCCCCCCAGCCAAAATCGATCGTTAAGACGATCGATCATCCGATTCACATCCCTAATAGGCATACGGCCAGAAATCCATGTATAACAACCGCATGCAAGCTCGGTGCACAAAAAAAATTGCATTCAAGTACACACATATCATACCCGTCTAAACTAGGCACACAAACTGTGTGCCAGATACACACACTCAAACAAACGCCCAAGCTAGGTGCCCAAGGTGAGCATCCAGAAAGGACACCACCCAACCTGGTTGCACAGGATGCACATTCAAGGAACCATCCAGTCACACACACGCCCATCAGGGAAACACGACAGTGGATTCACAATGAGGTGCGCAGGTACATGCCAACAACACACAATGAAAACGTGGGAATTTGGGTATCTAGGAAGCCAACAGACCTATATAGATACAATTATGCAGCAATTGTGGATCGTATACAGAAGGATTTGCGGACATGGGATGATAAATTTCTTTCATGGTTCGGAAGAATAAATGTTTTGAAGATGAATATACTTCCTAGATTAATATACCTATTTCAGCATGTTCCATGTTACTTACCGAGGGGTGGGGGTGCTACTTCGTTGCAAGGGGCATTGAGAAAATTTATATAACAAAATAAGAAGGTGCTCATTAAATTTAGGAAGCTATGGAGGCCTAAGGAAGCTGGGAGGGGGGGGGGGGAGGGGATGGCGCTACCCTGCTTGCAGGGGTACTACTGGGCAGCAGGGTTGACAGGCATACTGCCCTGGTTTCATAGAGACCAGCTGACACCCTAATATTCATTGAAGGTTCAAATGACGGGATGGCAAGACCTTCTACTGCTTTTCTTATAGCCTGCGTTGATACATGGTGGATACAAGACAACTCACGCATGCCCTCATATATCACATACCATTATGATTTGGAAAACAATATGCAAGAATCTGTGATTCCCCTCACAGGCACAGTCAGTTACTATGCCTATAAGGCATAACCTTAGATTGCCAAGTACTACTTTCCACAGAGATGTCACTGAATGGTGGAAACAAGGATTAAAATTCCTTGTACAATTGTGGGAACAGGAGAATGCACAATTACACTCTTCCATAACTTCAAGGAGGAATATTTATTTATTTATTTAACATTTTTCTATACCGACCTTCATGGTTAAATACCATATCAGGACGGTTTACATCGAACAGGGGTAAAAATAACTAGGTAAAGGAAGAGACAAAGTTACATTAAACGAGGACCGTGAACTTGGAAGCTTAGGTAGCTTGAAGAAAAAAGATAAAGTTAAGTTAAAAGGAGAAATAAGAAATTCCGGACTAGAGATAGTTCAGATTAGAGTTAGTCCACATGTTAGAGTTGGTATCCATGCTGTCCAGGTAATCAGAGGAGGGGAGGTATAATTGATCGTGAGTAGATAACGTTTAATGTGTATCCCAGGGTTCTGGGTAGGCGGAACAGCCACGTTTTGAGTTTTTTCTTAAAAGTTAGCAGGCAAGGTTCCAGCCTGAGTTCAGCAGGGAGGTTGTTCCAGATAGCTGGGCCTGCTGTCGAAAATGCTCGGTCCCTGGATGCAATGAGTCGCGTGGCTTTGGTTGGAGGGGCTTGTAGTGTTCCTTTGGATATTTCTCTCATTGGCCTATTAGAAGTATGGAGTTTTAATGGAATTTCAAGGTCGAGATAAAGGAGATCGTAGATGGATTTGTGAATTAAAGATAAAGATTTGTGTAGGACTCTGTGGTTGATTGGTAACCAGTGTAGATTTCGGAGGATGGGTGTAATATGATCACTCCGGTTGGTGCTTGTTAGGATTCTGGCAGCAGCATTTTGTATCATCTGAAGCGGCTTAATGGTTGAGCTGGGTAGTCCTGTGAGGAGTGCGCTGCAGTATTCTATTTTGGCAAATATCAAGGATTGAAGAACTGTCCTAAAGTCGTGGAAATATAAGAGAGGTTTGAGTCTTTTTAATACCTGTAGTCTGAAGAAGCAGTCTTTGGTAATAGTGTTAATCATACTCTTTAGGTTAAGACGGTTATCAAGTATTACCCCGAGGTCTCTAACCTGAGTATGAGTGAGGGCGTGGTTATGTTGGGTCTGTGACTGGTAGTTGTCTTGGTTGGCGGAAATGAGGAGGAGTTCAGTCTTGTTAGCATTGAGGACCAAATTTAAACTGTTGAGGAGACTAGTGATAGATTGTAGGCAGTTGTTCCAGATCGAGAGTGATTTGGTAATGGATTCCGTTATGAGGATCAGGATCTGCACATCATCTGCGTAAATGTAGTGAATAAGGTTGAGACTTGTTAACAGTTGGCACAGGGGGAGGAGGTAGATATTGAAAAGGGTGGGGGACAGGGAGGATCCTTGAGGTACTCCTAGTGATGAATTTGTTGGTGGTGATTCTTTATTATTTATTCTGACCTTGAAGCTTCTATCGCTAAGGAAAGACTTGAACCAGTTGTAGACTTGTCCTGAGATGCCTATGTCTAATAGACGATTCAGGAGAATGGCGTGGTTGACAGTATCGAATGCCGCTGATATGTCTAAGAGGATTAGAAGAAAAGAGTGTCCTTTGTCCAGTCCCATAATAATATGGTCAGTTAGGGAGATGAGCAGGGTTTCTGTGCTGCGTGATTTGCGGAAACCATACTGTGAAAGATATAGTATATTGTAATCTTCTAAATACTCTGAGAGCTGGGTGTTAACCACCTTTTCTGTGATTTTGGCTAAGAATGGAAGATTTGATATAGGGCGAAAATGAGCTAGTTCACTAGGGTCTAAGTTGTGTTTCTTAAGGAGGGGTTTGAGAGAGGCGTTTTTTAGGATGTTTGGGTACAAACCTTGGGTTAAGCAGCAGTTTATGATGTTGGCCAGTGGTCCGGAAATTGTGTTTGGTATGAGTAGGAGTAGCTTGGTTGGCTGGATGGTTTCTGCTTCTTGAGAATGGATTCAATCTCTTTAGATGAAGTTAATTCGAAGTTGTCTAATTTGGCTCCCTTAAGCATATGGGTATTGGTAAATGAAGCGAGGGTGTTGTTATTGGGTGGGAGGAGTGAGAGCGTGTTTGATATCTTCTGCTGAAAGAAAATGGCTAGCTCGTTTGTCTTGGATTGAGCTTGTTCGTCTGGGATCGGTGGTGGTAGTGACTTTGTGATTTGAGACACATATGAGAAGAGAGCCTTCGCGTCATATTGGAGATCATGGATTTTATAGGCGTAAAAAACTTTTTTTGATTTTAAAATTGATGACCTGTAATGATGTAAGGTTCCTTTGTATGATGAAAGCGTGGAGGAGGAAGGGGCTTTACGCCATTTGTTTTCCTTGTGACGTAGTTCTTGTTTTATCTGTTTGAGTTCATTGGAGAACCAAGGTTGATTTCCTTTTTTTAAAGGGTTAATTCTTTTCGAGATAGATGGGCAGTGCTTATTTGCTACAGCTTCTGAGATCTTGTGCCAGGAGAGCACCGCTGTGTTGGGGTTGGATAGATCTATATTTTTGAGATCCTTAATGAGCTGTTCGCCGAGTGTGTCGGAAGCACATGATTTCCTGAAGTGAATGGAGGAGAGGTGGTGGGTGGTGGGTGTCTGTTTATTTGAGGTGAGGGTGGTTGTTATCAGATAGTGGTCTGACCAGGGGATGGGGGTACAAGCCGGATCCTTGGTGATGGAGAAGTTAGAGTTGATAAAGATAAGGTCCAAGGTGTGTCCTGCTTTATGTGTGGGTCCGTTGACGATCTGGGTGAATCCCATAGCATTGAGGGCGGTGAGGAGGGCTTCACAGTTGGGTGCATGGTGAGTGGCTTCAAAGTGTATGTTAAAGTCTCCCAGGATTATGGTAGGAGAGTCAGTGTTGATATGTTTAACGATGGATTCAATAAGGGGGGAGGCGTCTGCTTCCAATACTCCTGGGGGGGCATAAACTAGTAAGACTTGCAGATGATTAGATTTGAATAAACCTAGTTCTAGTTTGGATTCTGTCTTGATTGTATGAGATATTAGTCTGAGTTCTTTCTTGGTGGCTAGTAACAGGCCGCCCCCTCGTTTTTTGTGTCTGTGGATAGAGAAAAAGTAGTATTTGTGGGTAGGTAATTGATTGATTAGCGCTATATCCGAGTTTTTTAGCCAGGTTTCTGTGATGGCGCAGACGTCAGGATTACAGTCTAAGAGATAGTCGTTGAGGATATGAGTCTTTTTTGTCAGGGATTGAGAATTAAATAGGGTCACTGAGAGAAGAGTTAGACCTAGGAGCTGAGTCAGGGGAGTGATCAGGATAGGGATGAGAGATCTGGGAATATGAAATGCCAAGGGAGTCAGTGTCCTTCTATCAAAGGTTAATGGAGGAACTGGAACACTATAGGAGAAAGGGATGGGAACAGAAGGTGCTCAATACAGTAGAAAACGTTATGGTCAAAGACGACATGTCACGGAGGGGAATTTCAAAGTTTTATAAAGCAGAGGTGGAATGCCAAATGGAAAGGGATCCAGCTCTTAGGTTAGAGGCACAGTGGCATGAGGAGCTGCACTTAGACTTGAATGCTTAAAGCTGGAGGACTATTTGTAAAAAAAAAGGTACATAAGATCTCAATTTGTAATAAGAGGGTAGAATTAATGGTGAAACTTCTCCACGGTGTTTACAGGTTCACGGCCTATTATACAGCAACACTTTGGTAATATGCGCCAACTGCACAGAGATGAACTCTAACGGAGTTGGTCTTTAAACCAGCTTTCAATAAGTATAGAAAGTAATCAAGTAGTTTTTGTGTGGGGCAGAACAGATCTATGACCTTCTGCTCACACCACATGGAAAACCTCCTCCACGTCAGTCCTTCTAGTGGAAGGCTTTCTGGAAGCTACCAGGACCCGAGACAAATTCTCTGAAAGATTAAGCAGCTGCAGATTAGCCTCTCAACATCCAGGCTGTAAGCAACAGAGTCTGGATGTTGGGATGCCACAGCCTGCCTTGGTCATGTGTGATGAGATCTGGGAAAAGAAGTTTGCCGTAGAGGCAAAAACTCATAGTAAAAACATTTAAAAATATATCCGAAGCAGAAAGCCTGAGCAGGAGTCAGTTGGACCGTTAGATGATCGAGGGGTTAGAGGGGCACTTAGAGAAGATAAGGCCATCGCGGAAAGATTAAACAATTTCTTTGCTTCAGTATTTACGGAAGAGGATGTTGGGGGAAGATATGGCAGGCCTGACTGACAAACTGAAGAGTAGTATATAATCCAGGGTTATGAAGGAACTCAAAAATTAAATTTCAGACCTATTAGTAAAAATTTGTAACCTATCATCAAAATCATCCATTGTACCTGAAGACTGGAGGGTGGCAAATGTAACCCCAATATTTAAAAAGGGCTCCCGGGGCAATCCGGGAAACTACAGACCGGTTAGCCTGACTTCAGTGCCAGGAAAAATAGTGGAAAGTGTTCTAAATATCAAAATCACAGAACATATAGAAAGACATAGTTTAATGGAACAAAGTCAGCATGGCTTTACCCAAGGTAAATCTTGCCTCACAAATCTGCTTCACTTTTTTGAAGGAGTTAATAAACATGTAGATAAATGTGAACCAGTAGATGTAGTGTATTTGGATTTTCAGAAGGCATTTGACAAAGTAGAGTTGCTTACCTGTAACAAGTGTTCTCCCATGACAGCTGGAATTTAGTCCTCACATGTGCGTGACATCATCATGATGGAGCCCAATCACGGAACACTTCTTGTCAAAGTTTCTAGAACTTTGACTGGCACACTGAGCATGCCCAGCATGCCACCAACCCTGCATCCAGTAGGGAGTCCCCCCTCAGACTCGTTTGTAGCAAAAAGTATGAGCGAAAAATAAAATGTAAGTGAACCCAACTTCACAGGGTGGCAGGCGGGTTTCTTGAGGATTAACATCCTGCTGTCCAGGGAGAACACCTGTTACAGGTAAGCAACTCTGCTTTCTCCCAGGACAAGCAGGATGGTAGTCCTCACATGTGGGTGAATAGCGAGCTACAGGATGCCCAAATAGAGTAAACCAAAAGCACCCAACGACGTGCAACAGGCACAACAAGGAGGGTGGTTTTGGATATGAGGGCAGCCTGAACTTCACAGTGGGTCACAGGAAGGAAGTTGGGTTGTTAAACTGGAAACAAATTACGTAGGACAGACTGGCAGAAGATGGAGTCCTGTCTGCCAGCCTTGTCGAGACAATAATGAGCTGCAAAGGTGTGGAGGGAACTCCATGTGGCAGCTCTGCAGATGTCAGCAAGAGGTACAGAACGGAGGTGCGCTACTGACTTTGCCATGGCTCTTACTGAAAGCGCTTTTACGCGTTGTTGTAGCGGAAGGCCTGCTTGTTGGTAGCAGAAAGAAATGCAGTCCGCCAGCCAGGTGGACAGGGTCTGTTCAAACAGTTGGGTGGACATCCTATGGGCTGCAGTGCGGTCCAAATAAAAGGCAAGCGCACGTTTACAGTCCAAGGAATGCAGAGCCCGCTCACCTGGCTGTGAGTGAGGCCTTGGAAAAAAGGTAGGAAGTATTATGGACTGATTTAAGTGGAAATCAGAAACTACTATTGGTAGGAATTTAGGGTGAGTGTAGAGTTCCACACGATCGTGAAGAAATTTGGTCTACTGTGGGTATGTTACCAGCGCTTGTAGCTCACTGACTCTGCAAGCTGATGTTATAGCAACTAGAAAGATCACTTTCCAAGTGAGATGTCGTAGCCTGCAGGAGTGTAGGGGCTCGAACGGAGGTCTCATGAGCCGTGCCAGCACAATATTAAGGTCCCATGCTGGAACCGGAGGACGCAATGGAGGCTTGTTGTAGCAAGCCTCTCAGAAAATGCCCTACAAGGAGTTGTGTTGATATTGGAGCATCTCCTATGCCTTTGTGATAGGCAGCTATGGCGCTGATATGCACTCGGATGGAGGAAGTTTGTAGACCAGACTCCAAGAGGTGCCAGAGGTAGTCTAGGAACCTTGTTGTGGGACAGGAAAAGGGATCTAATTCCTTCATTCTGCACCACAAGGAAAATCTCTTCCATTTGGAACGATAAGATTTCCTAGTAGAAGGCTTTCGTGAAGCTACGAGTACCTGGGATATAGTGTCTGAAAGATTTAGGGATTGTAGTATCAACCTTTCAACATCCATGCTGTCAGAGACAGAGAGTGGAGGTTCGGATGACGCAATGATCCGTTGTTCTGTGTTATCAGAGTTGGATCTGTGCCCAGGAGAATTGGTTGTCGAATTGAGAGGTCGCGTAGGATGGGAAACCAAACCTGTTGCAGCCAGTGAGGGGCTATGAGGATCATTATGCCCCAGTCATTCCGTAACTTCACAAGAGTCTTGCTGATGAGTGGAAGTGGAGGGTAGGCATATAGAAGACCCGTTGACCACGAGTGGGCGAAGGCATCCTGTGGTGGTGTCTTGTGGCTGCGGTGTAGAGAGTAGAAATTGTCTACTGTGTGATTGTGAATATATGCAAAGAGGTCTATGTGTGGTCTGCCCCACTGGTGGAATATCTTGTCTGCTACAGTGGGATTTAGGGACCATTCATGGGGATGAAAGGTCCAGCTGAGATTGCCCGCCATCACATTGTCCACGCCAGCCAGGTAGGTTGTTCTCTGTAGCATGGAATGGGAGAGAGCCCAGGCCCAGATCTGTGCTGCCTCCTGGCATAGCAGATAAGAGCCTGTGCCCCCTTGTTTATTGAGGTATCACATCGCTACTTGGTTATCGGTTTAAATCAGGATTGATTCGTTGGATAGGAAGCCTAGAAAGCAAATAGGGCGTATCAGATTGCTCTGATGGAACAGCTCCCCTATGAGGAAAGACTAAAGAGGTTAGGACTTTTCAGCTTGGAGAAGAGACGACTGAGGGGGGATATGATAGATGTGTTTAAAATCATGAGAGGTCTAGAACGGGTAGATGTGAATCGGTTATTTACTCTTTCGGATGGTAGAAAGACTAGGGGGCACTCCATGAAGTTAGCATGGGGCACATTTAAAACTAATCGGAGAAAGTTCTTTTTTACTCAACGCACAATTAAATTCTGGAATTTGTTGCCAGAGGATGTGGTTAGTGCAGTTAGTATTGCTGTGTTTAAAAAAGGAGTGGATAAGTTCTTGGAGGAGAAGTCCATTACCTGCTATTAAGTTCACTTAGAGAATAGCCACTGCCATTAGCAATGGTAACATGGAATAGACTTAGTTTCTGGGTTATTGCCAGGTTCTTATGGCCTGGATTGGCCACTGTTGGAAACAGGATGCTGGGCTTGATGGACCCTTGGTCTGACCCAGTATGGCATTTTCTTATGTTCTTATTCTGCTGCGGACCAGGTTCCCTGGGTTTGCATGTTGTTTACATGGGCTCCCCAACCGAGATTGGGGGCATCTGTGGTTAACGTAATCTGAGGTTCTGGAGACTGAAATGGTAGTCCTATGAGAAGATTGGACTCCTGGATCTACCACACTAGTGACAGACAAAGCTGTTTGGTGATGTGGACAATGTGGGACATATGTTGAGATGACATATGTTGAGATGACTGAGACCACTGGGTTTTTAATGTCCATTGTGACACTCTCATGGCTAAACGAGCCATTGGGGTGAACTGGACCGTGGACGCCATGTGACCTAGCAAGGTTAAGAGATAACGAGCTGTTGTGGTTCGGCAAGTTTGTATTGATTTGGCCAAGGTGGATAATATGCGCGCTCGATCCCTTGGGAGAAACGCTTTTGCCTGCCTGATGTCTAAATCTGCCCCAATAAAGGAGAGGGTACGCGATGGGGTGAGATTGGACTTGGGATAGTTTATTAGAAACCCCAAGGATTGTAGTATCTGAAGAGTGAAATGAAGGGAGTGTAGAACTACTTCCTTGGATGGACCTTTGAGTAACCAATCATCTAGATAGGGATAGACATGGATGCTTTTTTGTCGTAGGTAAGCGGCTACTACTGCTAGGCATTTTGTGAACACACATGGTGCTGACGCGAGGCCGAAGGGCAGCACGCGGTATTGGTAATGTCGGTGACTAAGAATCTTAGGTATTTTCGATGTGGAGGGGTTATTGCTATCTGAGCATATGTCTCCTGAAGATTTAGAGAGCAAAGCCAATCTCCCTTTTGGAGGAGAGGGAGATCATGGAGCCTAGGGTTACTATCCTGAACTTTTCCTTGCGTAGATATTTGTTTAGGGCACGTAGATCCAATATAGGTCGAATGCCGCCTGACTTTTTTGGAATTAGAAAATAACGGGAGTAGAATCCCTTCCCTAGCTGAACCGTGGGAACCGGTTCTATGGCACTGGAGCGGAGGAGGGTTAGAAGTTCCTTCTCGAGAATGGGAGAGTGGTTGGTTGTTCTCCACACAGGACGAGATGGGGAGTCTGGTGGAAGGGTAAGGAAGTTTAGATGGTAACCCTGAGTTACTACAGAAAGGACCCATTGGTCCATTGTGATTGTGGGCCATATGTTTGCAAAGTGGCACAAGCGGCCTCCTACAGGAAAATTTGCTAGAGGTTGGCTGTTGCTCTCTAGAAGGGAGTCAAAAACCTGATGCAGGACCCGTTTGCGGAGCTAGTTGGGTCTTGGGAGGTCTGTGTTGGCGAGATTGACCTTTCTGATAGGGCCTGGTTGGACGAGACTGAGGTGGGGGAGGATAATACCTACGGGTTTTGTAGGTTAGCCTCCTGGGATCCCTTCTGAACTGCCTTTTTGTGGTGGATGAAAAGTCAGAGGGAACAGTAGAAAGTTGTCGCAAAGTCTCATGATGATCCTTGAGTTGTGCAAATGTTTCTTGTATTTTCTCCCCAAATAAGTTCTCCCCTGTGCAAGGGAGGACTGACAATCTTTCTTAGTGCAAGTCCGACGCTTTTAACCAAGCCCATCGTCTGGCACTTAGGCCCGCTGCTGACACTCTTGAGGCGGTGTCAAAGATGTCGAAGGCAGCTCTCACCTCGTGTTTCCCAGCGTCCAGGTCTTTCTGGAAAATGGAAGTTAGACCCTCTTGAAATTCCTCCGGCAGAGTGTCTGAGAAATCTTGCACTTGCTTCCACAGGTTTCTAGTGTACTGGGTCATGTATAGCTGGTAGGCTGCTATACGTGCCATCAGCATAGACCCTTGAAATACTTTTCATCCAAAGGCATCCAGGGATTTCTGCTCTTTGCCCGGCGGGGCAGAAGAATGAGGCCGGGATCTCTTTGCTTTCTTCTGAGCAGATACTACCACTAGAGAGTGGTGGGGAAGCTGATTTTTCTGGAAACCTGGAGCTGATTGGACTAGGTAAGTAGCATCAGTTTTTCTATTTACCGGTGGAACTGTAGCTGGGTATTCCCAGGTACGATTCAATAAGTCAAGGAGGACCTCGTGAACTGGAATTGCCATGGCTTCTTTTGGGGCATCCACGAATTGGAGAACCTCCAACATCCTGTGTCTGGCATCATCTTCAGTTTGCAGCTTAAAGGGAATGGTTTCAGACATTTCCTTTATAAAGCTTGCAAATAAAAGGTCTTCTGGAGGGGAGCGCAGTCTCTCCTCAGGAGGTGAAGGTTCTGATGGGATGTCCTCAGAATCCTGGGAGTCAGAGGAATCATCAGTCCAAGGATCATAAGGCTGGTCTCCTGCACCTTGCAGTTCCTCTGATGGTGGAAGAAGTCCTAATCCAGTCGGTTCTGGAGGTGGCACCGAAGGAACCGATGGAGGAGGTACCGAGGTCGGTGGAGGCACCGATGGTATTGGTGCTTTGGAAGGATGTCGGGGTGGTAGAACACTGGATGGACCCGGTATCGGGTCCGCCAGCGATGGGTCCCAGTCTTTATTGTCCGATGAGAGAGGAATTGGTGTCGATGGCAGAGGAGGAACCGGTGGCATCGAGAGAATCATTGGTCCGGAGGGCATGGGACCTGTGGAAGAGCGCCTATAAGGGTATCCAAGCGATCCAGTAATGGAGCCAGCATAGCAGGCATCAGGTCGAGCCTCGGCATGGGAGTCGGTGCCAGTGGCGACTGGAATCCTTTGATTCCTTGGAGAACTGCCTCTTGAACCATCTGGTTCAATTCCTCCCGGAAACCTGGTGTAGGTAACACCGCTTCCGGGGTTGGAGGTTCCAGAGGCGTCGCCGGAGGGTCCACAGTATGTGGAATCTCGGCTCCCGGCACCATTGCTGGTGGGGATCACCTCAGTGTCCCGGGTCCAGAGGAGGATAGGTGCTCCTCTCCATGGAACTTCGTCGGTGGTTCAATCGATGCCGATGTCTTGTTGGTGCCGGCACCAGAGGAAGTATCTTTCCAATACCGATGCTTCTCGGTGCTCGGCGCGGTCTTTTTCTGGCGCCGAAGAAGTCGATGCTTTTGAACAAGAGGAACTGTGATTGGCGGTCGCCGGTGCCTCAATGATTCTGAGAAGTGGAAGGTGATGGAGTTGAGAATGTCTTCCAAGCTGGTGTACTCTTAGCTGGAGTAGCGGAGCAGAACACTTAGATTGGAACAAGTGTTCCATTTTTTCTAAGCGGGCCCGGCGGCCCTTCAGCGTCATTTGGGCACAACTGGTACACATCTGAACGTCATGCGAAGGCCCCAAACATAAAACGCATACATTATGCGGGTCCATAATGGACATAGTCCTTGGACATTCTGGGCACTTCCTGAAGCCGGTTTCCTTTTTTTAAAAAAATAAACTCGGCGCGCGGTCGGTGGACTTCGGGCACCGGTGAGAGTATCGTCGATACTGACCGCAAGCAAGCAAGTAAAAACTTAAAGATGTTAACGACTGTCGATGTTCGACGAGGAGGAACCCCTGATAGGGTAATTTTTTAGAAAAAGTTTTGAAAAGTTCCGTTGAGTAAAGTTGTGAGGAAAATCTCACAGGGCTCCTGAAAACCACGAAGCAACTGCTGCACGGAAAATAAGAGACTGAGGGGGGCCCCTACTGGATGAAGGGTTGGTGGCATACTGGGTATGCTCAGTGTGCCAGTCAAAGGTCTAGAAACTTTGACAAGAAGTGTTCTGTGATTGGGCTCCATCCTGATGATGTCACCCACTTGTGAGGACTACCATCCTGCTTGTCTAGGGAGAAAGTTCCTCATGAGAGGCTTCTAGGAAAAGTAAAAAGTCATGGGACAGGTGGCAATGTCCTTTCGTGGATTACAAACTGGCTAAAAGACAGGAAACAGAGAGTAGGATTAAATGGACAATTTTCTCATTGGAAGGGAGTGGGCAGTGAAGTGCCTCAGGGATCTGTATTGGGACCCGCACTTTAATATATTTATAAATGATCTGGAAAGAAATACGACGAGTGAGGTAATCAAATTTGCAGATGATACAAAATTATTGAGAGTAGTTAAATCACAAGCAGATTGTGATAAATTGCAGGAAGACCTTGTGAGACTGGAAAATTGGGCATCCAAATTGCAGATGAAATTTAATGTGGATAAGTGCAAGGTGATGCATATAGGGAAAAATAACCCATGCTATAGTTACACAATGTTAGTTCCATATTAGGAGCTACCACCCAAGAAAGAGATCTAGGTGTCATAGTGGATAACACATTGAAATCGTCAGTTCAGTATGCTGCGGCAGTCAAAAAAGCAAACAGAATATTGGGAATTATTAGAAAGGGAATGGTGAATAAAAATGTCATAATGGAGAAATTACTTACCTGATAATTTCTTTTTCCTTAGTGTAGACAGATGGACTCAGGACCAATGGGTATATTGTGCTCCTGATAGCAGTTGAAGATGGATCAGATTTCAATCTGACGTCAGCCCTAGTACATATACCCCTGCGAGACGCCATGCTCTTCAGTATTCTCTTCGAAAAGCAATTGTGGATATATGTGTGACTGAATAACTTGATTAACTTGGTTAACTTTCTATGTAAACCGTTCTATGTTCTATGTAAACCGACATGATTGTTTATTGTTTAACTATTTCTATTCTCTCCTATTTCTTCCTCTCCAAGTTCGGCTACCCTTGTTAAATGTAACTGTACCTTCGGTCACCACAGTTCTAGTTTTTATGTATATAATGCACCCCTGTTTTATGTAAACCAGCAAGATATGTTTTCATGATTGCCGGTATATAAAAATTCTAAATAAATAAATAAAAAATAAAAAAATGATGTGAACTCTTCATGAATGCCGGTATAAAAAAACCTTAAATAAATAAATAAATAAAATAAAACTTGATTAACTTGCATAAGTTGGTTAACTTGATTAACTTGAACTGGTTGTTGTGGTTATAGCTGGAGACCGCCAGTGTACTCAACCGAAAAATGCCGACACCCGGTAGGTATGGGTGTCCTAATTAGAGGAAAGCTTGGCTTACCCGTGTTTGTCCCCCGAGGGTTCCGTGACGGTCGGCAGCCGTGGGCGGGATGCTGAGTCCATCTATCTACACTAAGGAAAACAAAATTATCAGGTAAGTAATTTCTCCATTTCCTAGTGGGTAGCAGATGGACTCAGGAACAATGGGATGTACAAAAGCTACTCCCGAACTGGGTGGGAGGCTGCCCGTGGCCCACTTACTACTGCCCTTGTGAATGCTGTGTCCTCCCGAGCCTGAACATCCAGGCGATTGAACCTAGAGAAGGTATGGAGGACAATGTCGCCGCCCGACAGATCTCGGCGGGTGACAGCATTTTGGTTTCTGCCCAGGACACTGCCTGGGCTCTAATGGAATGGGCCTTGACTTGTAGAGGTGGAGGTTTGCCTGCCTCTACGTAGGCCGCCTTGATAACTTCTTTGATCCAGCCGGCTAGGGTTGCCTGTGAGGCTACTTCCCCTTATTTCTTCCCGCTGTGAAAGACGAAGAGGTGGTCCGTCTTTCGTACGGATTCCGACTTTTCCAGGTATCGGATTAGGAATCTTCCAACGTTAAGATGGCGAAGGCGGTGAGATTCCTCCGAATCCCAATGCTCATCCGGCGATGGTAGTGAGATGGTTTAGTTTAGATGGAAGTGAGAAACCACTTTTGGTAAGAAGGAGGGGACCGTACGTAGCTGTATGGATCCCGGTGTGAACCTGAGGAACGGTTCTCGACAGGACAGTGCTTGGAGCTCGGAGATGTGACGGCCGAACAGACTGCCGCTAGAAATGCAGTCTTCAAAGTCGGAGGGACAGGCTGCGGGTGGGTCTGAAGGAGGCTCCTGCTAGGAAATCTAAGGCTAGGTTGAGATTCCATAAGGGTACCGGCCACTTTAGGGGTGGTCGGATCTGCTTGACCCCTATCAGGAAGCGGGAGACGTCCGGGTGAGAGGCTAGGCTTCCGCCCTCCACCTTGGCTCTGTAGCAGGCAAACGCTGCCACCTGTACTTTGATGGAGTTGAGGGACAACCCCTTCTGTAGGCCATTCTGCAGGAATTCCAGAATCGTGGGGATTTTGATTGTCCGCAGGAGGATATCACGGTCTTCACACCAGGCTTCAAATATTCTCCATATTCGTATGTAGGTTAGAGATGTGGAAAACTTGTGTGCTCGGAGCAGAGTGTCAATCACCTCCCCCGAGTATCCACTCTTCTTCAGGAGTGTCCTCTCAATGGCCAGACCGTAAGAGAGAATCGAGTTGGGTCTTCGCGGAGGATCAGGCCTTGTTGGAGCAGATCCCTGTGTGGAGGTAGAGGGAGTGGGTTCCCTGTCAGTAGTCTTCGCATGTCTGCGAACCATGGCTTTCTTGGCCAGTCCGGGGCCACTAGAAGTACTGGTCCCCTGTGGTGTTCTATCCCGCCCAGTAGCGGCCACGGAGGGAAGGCATATAGCAGGACTTCCTGTGGCCAGATCTAGACGAGGGCATCGATCCCTTGTGATTGCGGGTCCTGTCTGCGACTGAAGAAGTTGGGAACTTGGGCGTTGGACCGGGTTGCCAAGAGGTCCATGGCTGGTGTTCCCCTGCGGTTTACTATCAACTGGAAGGCTGTGACCGACAGCCTCCATTCCCCTGGGTCTAGACTCTCTGCTGAGGTAGTCCGCAGTGTTGTTGTCTTTTCCCCGTGATGTGGGCGGCTGAAATCTCTTGTAGTTTTGATTCCGCCCACTCCATTAAGGGGGTTCTATTTCCAGGGACACCTGTTGGCTTCTGGTTCTTTCCTGTCGGTTGATGTAGGCCACTGTTGTGGCATTGTCTGACATGACTCTGACTGATTCGCCCCGGAGTCTGTGACTGAACCGCAGGCAGGCTAGCATGACTGCCCGTGCTTCCAGTTGGTTGATGTTCCATCCCAACTCTTCCTTGTCCCATTGCCCCTGGGCGGTCAGTTCTTGGCAGTGGGCTCCCCACCCTCGTAGACTAGCATCCGTGATGAGCAGGATCCGGGTCGGTGGGGATAGCCTTACTCCCTTGCTCAGGTGGTCTTCTTGTAGCCACCATTGTAGCTGGGTTCAAACCTCCTCCGGGAGCTGTAGTTGGAGTAGTTCTGGGACATCGGATTCCATCGTGACAGCAGGGAACGCTGTAGGGGCCGCATGTGTGCTCTTGCCCATGGGACCATTTTCAGTGTGGATGACATGAGGCCGAGGACTTGGAGGTAGTCCCACACCTTGGGGCGAAGACTGATTAACAGGTTTCGCACCTGTTTCATCAGCTTTGTTCTCCTTGTAGGAGTCAGAATAACCTTGTCTTGTCTGGTGTCGAACCTGACTCCCAGGTATTCCAGAGATTGGGAAGGCTGCAGACAGCTCTTGTTTGTGTTGACCACCCACCAGAAGTTCTCCAGTAGAGTTTTGATTCTATTGGTTGCCTGATGGCTTTCCTCTGGGGATTTTGCTCCGATCAGCCAATCATCTAGATATGGGTGTACAAGGATTCCTTCTTTCTGCAGTGTCGCCGCACTACAACCATGATTTTGTTGAACGTTCGGAGAGCTGTGGCAAGCCCGAAGGGTAGTGCCCGGAACTGGTAGTGGTGGTCCAGGATCGCGAAACGTAGAAAACGCTGATGCTCGTGGTGGACCGGGATGTGCAGGTAGGCTTCTGACAGATCCAGGGATGTGAGGAATTCTCCCGGCTGTATCGCTCTTATGACCAAACAGAGTTTCCATGCGGAAGCGAGGGACCTTCAGGTGACGGTTGACCGACTTGAGATCCAGGAAGGGTCGGAACGTACCCTCTTTCTTGGGAACGATAAAATAGATGGAATAGTGCCCAGTATTTTGTTGTTGCATGGGCACCGGTGTTATGGCCTTTAAGGCGAGCAATTTGGTCAGTGTGGTTTCCACTGCCCTCCTTTTGGAGAGGTCGTGGCAGGGAGATTTCACAAATTTGTCCGGAGAAATGTTTTGGAAGTCCAGATAATATCCCTCTCGAATGATGGTTAGGACCCACTTGTCCGAAGTTATCTCGACCCATCTTTGGTAGAATAGGGCAAGCCTGCACCCTATGGCTTCTTCCTGTGGATGGGCCGGCTGATTTTCATTGTGGAGTGCGGCTAGGGCCTGGGCCAGAGCAGGCTCCCCTTCTGCTGTGTTTGTTCAGAAAGGACTGGCCCCTGCCTGCGGGGCGAGATGCTTGATATGTATTTTTGTATGGTTTGAAGCGCTGTGATCCCCTGCCCTTAGATGTTCAGGGGGAGGAGCGCTGGCTTCTCTTGTTCTTGTCCTTCGGTAGCCGTGGTACTGGGGATTCGCCCCATTTGTTGGCTAACTTTTCCAGTTCGCTTCCAAACAGGAGGGTTCCCTTAAAGGGCATTCTCATGAGTCTCGTCTTGGAAGTCGCGTTGGCTGACCAGCTTCGGAGCCAGAGCTGCCTTCTGGCTGTCACCACAGACGAGACGCCACTGGCTGCAGTGCGCACCAAGTCAGAGGTCGCATCTGTGAGGAATGATACTCCTGGTTCTAGTGCTTTGACGGGTTTGGTGGCGTTCCTGATCTTTAATAAACAAGCGCGTGTCACCACGACGAAGCAGGCCGCAATCTGTAGCGACATAGCTGATACGAATGACTGTTTGAGTATGGATTCCAGACGTCTGTCCTGGGCATCCTTGAGTGCCGCTCCTCCCTCGACTGGGATGGTAGTGCGCTTAGTGACTGAGCAGACCATGGCATCCACTTTGGGGAATGCCAGCACATCTTTTGGTGCGGAGTCCAGGGGATATGTGGTTGCCAGGGTCTGCCCCCTTTGAATGTGGCCTCCGGAGACCCCCATTCCAGGTCAATCAGCTGTTGGACAGCTTGCAGCAAAGAGAAATGGCGGGAGGCCTGACGGAGTCCCTCGAAGAGGGGGTTCGTTTTCGGTTCCCCTGTAGCACTTGTGCCTGGGATAGCGAGCTCTTTCAAGCTGTCCGCCACGAGGTCTGAAAGCTCGTCTCTGGCGAAGAACCGCCTCATGGTTCAGTAGGGTTCCGTTCCTGGAGGGATTTCTCCTTCCTCCAGGGAGTCTTGACCCTCATCCGAGGTGTCTGTGTCCCCAAAGCTGGGGCTTTGGGGCGGGCGAGGCACTTCTCTGGGTTTAGAGGGTCCCGGGACGTTAGGGTCCTCTGGGGAAGGCTGTGGCTGTGTCATCATAGGCACCGATTGCATTTGGACGAAGGTATGTAGGCATTTGAAGAATTCTACCCAGGAGAAAGGTGCTGGGTCTAAATTGAGAGGCACTGCGTCCCCAGGAAGCCCTGTTTGAGGGAGGCTCCCGCTGGGAGTAGCGAGGTCCGGTGTACTGTCGGTGGAACCGGATCCCCGTATTGGCTGGGGAGGTCCTTGGGCTGGATCACCCAGGGCCTCCTCACACTGTGTACACAAGGCCGTGGCCTCTTCGTGCTGCGCTGCTCTAATATGGCATGCTAGGCAGAGGCCCTGGGCCTTAAGCTTCTTGTCCGGTGGTGCCATGGTTTGTGTGCGCCGAAAGAAACTGTTTGTGCATTCAAGCGTACGCCGGGAGGCTGAGATATGCGCTCCGGGTGCGAAGTTGTGAATGTAGGTCAGATGCGCCCGCCGCTCTGCGCACGGGGTTTTACTTATGCGCCCGGCACAGTTGAGCGCGTGGGTGAGCGCCCAGTGCCCTTGCGCGCTGGTGTGCACAAGAGATTTTGTGCGCACGGTTCCCCTCTGTGCGCACAGAACGATTTAGCAGACAGGGCAGTGATCGAATGGAAATGGAGATGGCGATCACACAGGCAATATGGCGACCGCCTCGAAAGGTCTCCATGTGGGATGGCCCTCATATCGAACCAGGGTCTAGCCCTGGTAGGGATGATCAACCCGGTAGCACTTACGCCGGCTGGCTATCTGCGGCTATTTGAGCCTCGGAGACCGGAGACTTTTAAGAAGTTTTCTACCTTACCTTGTCTCCCAGTCTCATCCTGGGCAGTCTACGGCTGCGGGGGAAGAGGGAAAAAAATACCTTCTCCTCCGCGCTCGAATTTGCACCTGCTGCCTCTCAGCTGCACCCGATGCCGGGGGCTAAGTCCATGCCGGGAACCGGCTGCCGGACCGAGGCCTACCTCAGAGGGATCGCGGAAATCACTTCAGGAATCTCGACTAGGGGAGGGACCCATAGGTATCACCGCAGGAGAGCGGGGCTTATCTGTAGAGGTAAGTTTTCTTCTTTGTTTGGATTTCTTTGGTTAGAATACTATAACGCTGTGCAAGCGTGTATAGAGTCCCGAACTGCTATGGAGACGGAAAATACTGAAGAGCATGGCGTCTCGCAGGGATATATGTACTAGGGCTGACGTCAGATTGAAATCTGATCAGTCTCCAACTGCTATCAGGAGCACACTCTACCCATTGGTCCTTAGTCCATCTGCTACACGCTAGGAAAAGCCTCTGTATCGCTCCATGGTGAGCCCGCATCTTGAATACTGTGTACAATTCTGGTCGCCGCATCTCAAAAAAGATATAGTTGCGATGGAGAAGGTACAGAGAAGGGCAACCAAAATGATAAAGGGGATGGAACAGCTCCCCTATGAGGAAAGACTAAAGAGGTTAGGACTTTTCAGCTTGGAGAAGAGACGGCTGTGGGGGGATATGATAGAGGTGTTTAAAATCATGACAGGTCTAGAATGGGTAAATGTGAATCGGTTATTTACTCTTTCAGATAATAGAAGGACTAGGGGGCACTCCATGAAGTTAGCATGTGGCACATTTAAAACTATATGGTTAGTGCAGTTAGTGTAGCTGGGTTTAAAAAAGGATTGGATAAGTTCTTGGAGAAGTCCATTACTTGCTATTAATTAAGTTGACTTGGAAAATAGACACTGCTATTAATAGCAACAGTAACATGGAACAGACTTAGTTTTTGGGAACTTGCCAGGTTCTTATGGCCTGAATTGGCCACTGTTGGAAACAGGATGCTGGGCTTGATGGACCCTTGGTCTGACCCAGTATGGCATGTTCTTATATTCTTATGAAATCCTCAGACTGATTGGTCTCTGGATGGACAACTCCAGAAGGAATGGAAACCAGATCTGTCTCGGCCAATGAGGAGCTATGAGAATCATATTCCCTTTTTCCTCGCAAAGCTTCAAGAGAGTCTTTGCCACTAAGAGAATCGGAGGATACACATACACAAGACCCTTGCCCCAGTGACGGGCAAGAGTGTCCGATGAACTGTAGAGGAAGCAGAACTGAGCCACCCTCATGTTGCAAGGGGACACGAACAGATCTACGTCCGGGTTCCCCCAGAGGCACAATATCTGATTCGCTACCCCCTGGGGTCCAGGGATCACTCGTAGGGATTGAAGGCTCAACTCAGCCTGTCCGCTATCACATTCTCTGCTCCGCCAGGTACATGGCCCTGAGCACCATCCTGTGAGACAGGGCCCACGACAAGATCTGGACTACTTCCTGACATAGGGGGTACGGTCCTGTTTCTCCCTTCCTGTTAACATACCACATGGCTACTTGGTTGTTGGTGTGGATCAGGACGACTCTGTTGAACAGCCGAGCTCTGAAAGCCCATAGAACATGTCTGATTGCCCAAAGCTCCCGGACGTTGATTTTACAAAAGTGTTCTTGAGCAGACCAGAGACCAAATGCCGAGCCCATCCACCTGAGCTCCCCACCCCAGGGTGTATGCATCCCGTGGTTAGGACAATTTGGATAGGGGGACTTTGAAACAAGATCCCCCATTCCAGATTTGAAAGTACATGCCTCCAGGACAATGAGTCCTGGAGAGATGTGGTGATTTTGGTGCAATCCTGGAGGCTGAGTGGCCTGGCGCCACTGCAACCTCAGGGTCCACTGGACTTTGCATATGTGTAAATGTGCCAAGGGAGTGACATGGATGTTGTGGCCATACCCTTTCCCCCCAATATTTCTCTCAGCAGTCCCAGCATAATATCTTTTAAGCCATCCCCACCATCACCACCTCTGGCTTTCTTTCACATACCCTCTACTTCTGTCTTTTCCCCAGTTCTCTCAAACCTCTTCTACCCTCATATCTAGCTCTCCTGTGCCTGCTCCACTCCAGCTATATTATTTTACACACCACGCCCACTCTTACATGGCTTTCATGCAGCACCCTATGTCAGCCATCTCCCACTACTATTCCCCCCCCCCCCCCCCACCACCACCACCATAGCTCTGATTCCTATGGATGTGCAGAGGGACGCCATACGTTGCATTCGGGATTCGTATTCGTCGGGGGGCAGATACGTTGCATTCGGCAAGGGGGGCCCCCGATACATACATGCGTTAATTCTTATTTGTTTCCTGGCTAAAATTGAATTAAGTATAACCCCCCACCCTCCTGACCCTCACAAGACTTGCCAAAAGTCCCTGGTGGTCCAGCGGGGGTCCGGAGCAATCTCCTGCACTCGGGCCGTCGGCTGTCAGTATTCAAAATGGCGCTGATAGCCTTTGCCCTCACTATGTCATAGGGGCTACCGGTGCCATTGGTCAGCCCCTGTCACATGGTAGGAGCACAAGATGATGCCGGCCATCCATTGCTCCTACCATGTGACAGGGGCTGACCAATGGCACTGGTAGCCACTGTGACATAGTAAGGGCAAAGGCTATCGGCACCATTTTGAATACCGGCAGCCGAGGGTATGAGTGCAGGAGATGGCTCCCGGACCCCCCGCTGGACCACCAGGGAGTTTTGGTAAGTCTTTGGGGGGGGTCAGGAGGGTGGGGGGTTTGTTTAAATGGGCTCCTTTAGACGGCCGAACAATTCGGCGAATACAATGAATATGGCCCTATACGTTGCGGATTACAAATACATAGGAAACGAATGCACACCCCTACTGATTCCCTCACACCTGCTGCAGAACAAATGGCAGTAAACATCTTGGGGAGCTGCAAAGTGCTAGACAACCCAGCTTCCATTGCTGACATTAAAGAAATGGGAAGGAGATGACATTCTGGCTCTCCTTACCTTTTCCCCAACATTCAACTCTTCCAGCACTGTAGAAGGTAGGGTGGATTATGGACAGGATTGTGGGGGTGGGACTGGAATAGTAAATTGTTAGGCTCTTCTCTGCTCTACTATACTGTTCTCCCAGTTCCAACTTCTCCCCTTTGCAATGATGCCCAAGTACCATAGGGACAGGAGGAAAAGAGCTGCATTTTGCACATGAAAGAACCACATGTGGCTCACGAGTCACAGGTTGGCCAGCCCTTGACTATATGAATACAAACTGCTGCAGCTGCCCAGTGACAATAGCCCTGTATGAATCGTTTGCAAGTTCAAATAAAACCATGGGGAGAACATTAGGGCAGGCTCAAAAAAATCCACATGCACAGCAACTAGAAAAATGAAATGAAATTATTTCATTTAAAGCTCCAATAGCAGTTGGATTGGATTCTACAAACTTTTTACTTTCCACTTACTCCGCAGTACAAAGAGATGCAAACTGAAGCCACAGCACTAACATGCTAAAGCTGTGAATAACTGTCAGCCCTGCTGTCTGCACACCAGTCATCGAAGGCCTTCAGTTATATCAAACACAAAAAAAATGAGACATAGCTAAACAAAACAAAAAAAAACAAAAAAAAATTAAGACCCAAAAGGCAGCTTTTAAAATTTCTCTTTTCTACCATGCCCATGCCAGTCCCTTTCAGAGGGTTATCACACAAGAGTTTGCAAACTTTAGTAAAGGCAGACGCACAAAATTAATTCAAATGTTGGAAACTTGCTGGAGAAATATGAGCCAGATAAGACTGGGGACTGCACATTCAGCACCGACAAACCTATAGTCAATATAATTGCCACTAAACCTCCAGGGGTCCCCAAAACATGCAGCAACACTACTGCATTACAGCTAAAACAAGAATCGTGCATGTTGTTGAAGAGCATGCAAATAAATGTCAATCATCTTTAGCAACCTTCATTTTCAGTTTTTATTTTATTTTTACCAGGAAGTCATCAAATTTTGAAAACTTTGAAAGCAGCGGAATATAAGCATTTTAAAATAAATAAATAAAATCAGCATTTATCATAATGAACAAAAGGGAGAAAAAAATCAATGGAAAAAAGTAATTTGTTTCCACTAATTTTTCTCCTGGTTTGTTTTTTTTTCCATTATGACAAATGCTGATAAATTAATGGGAAAAATAAAATGAAAAGTGAAAACAAAGATCATCTTATATTGACCACAGATACAACTTACTTGTCTATAATGTATTTCACATAGTTGTACATGCTGCGATCATCTCGACCTTTGTACGGCTCAATGTGGAACGTGACCTGCAAGAGAAAAATTCTATTAGAACTATCAAATAAGGTGGGGGCCCTGCCTGGCAGCAAGTGCTGGGCACTTTCAGGCAAGACCTGGGCTCAGTTCCCAGGCCAAGCATCCTGGGGCTGGAAATGCTGCAGAGGCAGTGCTCACAGTGCCTGCAAGGGAGGGTGTTTCAGCCATTGCACAAGAGTGATACTTAGTCATGAGACTTCAGGTCCTTGTTAGCCAGGTTTTAGAGGGATCCGTAGTGTGTTGCTCTTAGCTAAGGACTGTCACTGTGATAGTTTAATTTAAAAATGTATAACCCATTATTCTACAATTCATAGCAGGGTACAATAAAACAGATACAATTAATAACAAATTAGCAATGAGAAAGTAAATTAGAACATAAAAATCTAAATAAAAACCAATAACAATTCAACTTAAAATCCCGAGCTGTTCCAAGTTGGAAGCAGAGATATAAAAATACAGAGAAAAAAATCCCTGGATAGTTGTGAATCAAGGCTCATGGTGCCATAGCCCAACAGAAGCCAGATCATATTGAGCTGGAAGCCCAAGGGACCAGGAAGAAAACTGCAGCCCAAAACACCCTTCACTGCCCCCTGAAATCAAAGTACACTCGTAAAAAAAATAAAAAATAAATAAAATAAGCACGAAATTAACAAGAATGAGCCACAGCACAGGCTCTCAAATTGGTCATGCCACTTGTTTGCACATGCACCCTACCTCCCCTCCAGTTTCAGTTACTCATAGGAACACAGTACATGACCAGCAGAAGAGAGAAGAACCAACTCAGCAAATCTTCCGGGCTATCTCTGTCCACTCTTAGGGGCTGATGTAATAAGACCCGCGGCAAAACAGGCGCTCGTTATGTGTGTGGCTGAAGCTACCGCTTCCGTGGGATGTAAAAAAAATAAATTATGCTAATGACTTAAGCACAGAAATCCGCGCACGAATGGAAAAATGTGTGTACCTAAGCATGGTACACGGCCTTTGTAATAAGTGGCCGATTCCGTGCTGAAAACCTGCGCCGATAATCCACGCATAAAAGCAAGTGAGCAAGCGAACAGGTCTCCCTATTAAGTGAAAGTATGAAACTGGAAAGTAATTTTAGTATTTCAAATAACTGTGCTGCAGAAAAAAGGTCAAATATTTTCACGGATGCTAATTCACAAAAATCTTGCCGCTCTTCTGGCCATGTATCTGTCTGCCCAGAGAAGTGCCTACCTCGGATGCTGTGAAAAGCATTTTGCTAAGCTGGCCACTTTGAAGCCGAGATAGGCGTTCAGCCAGGCGCTTATCAGGCCGCTCATCAGGTCTCTCATGCTCTTCTGTTCGTGGCAGAAAAATCTACACGATCAAGTGCCCAGAAAGGCGCCTAGCGTACTTTGCCGTCTGGGTGCTCAGCTAGGTGCTTACTTGGTCGTGAATGTATGCTGTTGGGTGCAGCGCCTAGCTCAGTGTCCAAGCGGCAATGGTAGCTAGGCGCCTTTCTGGGTGCCTGACAGCATAAATTCGTGACCAAGTAAAGCGCCTAGCCTTTCTGGAAGCCTAGCTACCGTTGCTGCTCGGGCATTGAGCTAGGTGCTTACTTGGTCGCAAATCTATACGATCGGGCACCCAGAGAAGTGCCTAGCTAAGCTGGCCACTCAGACACCGAAATAGGCGCTCAGCTAGGTGGTTTTCAGGATGCTCGGATGCCGACAAAGGCCCCCCGGAGTCGGCGCTGACCCTTAACACGTGCCCTGACCACTGCAGTAAAAAACCCGCACTAGCGAGGCTCCCTGCATTGCCTATGATTAGCTAATCACCTCCTTTGCATGCCATTAGCATGCATTCGTGCAGAAAAAACTGCGGGTCTGTGAGCGCATTCGTACTCACTTTTTTCCCACGCACAAAAACCTCATTACGTTTCTGTATCAGGCTTTGCGCGGGAAAACGCGCGTACAAACACACGTACACGCGCGCAAACTGAGCATGCCCAGCATGCCACTATCCATACGTTATCTATCTTCAGTCTCGTAAGTAGATTACAATAAAAATAAAATAAACTACAGGAATCCAACTCTGCAGGGTAGCGGGTGGGTTTCCTGAGGACTAACATCCTGCTGTCCTAGGAGAACACCTGTTACAGGAAAGCAACTTCGCTTTCTCCTAGGACAAGCAGGAGAGTAGTCCTCACATGTGGGTGAATCCCTAGCTACAGATTGGCCCTGAAAAAGAATGGGACCAACAGACACCAAACAGGTGCCAATGGGCACAACAGAGGTACTGTTGGCAACAGCAGGGACAGTCTGAACCCAAACCAGGGGCCTGAGGTAGGGTTGGGTTCACAGTGGAAAGAGGTTCTTGAAGACAGACTGACAGAATCTGTTATCCCGGCAGCTATCCCTATCCAGACAATAATGAGCCCCAAAGGTGTAGAAAGAACTCCATGTTGCAGCTTTGCATATCTCCTCCATTGGAACATCATGCAGACGAGCCTCAGAAGTCACCATGGCTCTGACTGAATAAGCCGTGATGTGGCCCCCCAGTTGCAGTCCCGCCTGGACATAGCAAAAGGAAGTGCAGTCCGCTAGCCAGGTGGAGAGAGACTGCTTAGCTACAGCCACACCCAGCCTATTAGAGTCAAAAGAAACAAAAAGCTGTAGGTGGACTGCCTGTGGTCTGCTGACCGGTCCAGGTAGAAGGCCAAGGCCCTCTTACAATTGAGTGTATGTGGCACACTTTCCCCTTGGCTAGAATGAGGCTTAGGGAAGAAAGTAGGCAGGATGATGGATTGGTTAAGATGGAAATCTGTTACCATCTTCAGCAGGATCTTAGGGTGTGTGCATAGAACCACCCTGGTGGAAGAGTTTCTTGAAGCCACCAAGACCCGGGACACCTCCTCTAAAAGGTCAAGAGACCACAAGATCAACCGCTCAACATCCAGGCCATGAGTGATAGGGCCCAGAATTTGGGGTGGCGCAGCCTGCCCTGATCCTGAGTGAGGAGGTCTGGGGCAGTTCCCAGATGCACCGGGTCCCGCCAAGAGAGAGATCCCGCAGGAGCAGGAACCAAACCTGTCTTGGCCAATGGGGGGCTATGAGGATCATAGTCCCTCTGTCCTGGCGAAGCTTCAAGAGAGTCCTCAACACCAACAGATGTGGAGAATACGCATAACAGGAGGCCTGTTCCCTAGTGAAGGGCAAAGGCGTTCGTGACTGGTTGGCCATCCCACCTGGTCAGAAAGCAGTACCGGGGAACTTTCCTGTTGCACGGGGAGGCAAATAGATCCATGTCCGGGGTCCCCCAGAGACAGTAGATCAGACCTGCCACTTCCTGCTTCAGGGACCACTCATGGGGTCTGAAAGTTCGGCTCAGCCTCTCCGCCAGGTTGTTCTCTGTACCGGCCAACTACATGGCTCGGAGCAGTATTCTCTGAGCCTGCGCCCAAGCCCAGATCTGCACTGCTTCCTGACAGAGGAGAAAGGACTTGATATACCACATAGTTATTTGACTGTCTGTCCAGATGAGGACCACCCTGTTGGCTAACCAATCCCAGAAGGCCAACAGAGCATACCAGATCATCTGCAGCTCCAAGTTGATCTGATACAGAGCTTCTTGGGGAGGCCTTGGGTGTGGAGGCAGTCAATATGGACCCTCCAACCCAGGTGGGAGGCATCCATGATAAGCACAATCTGGTGGGCGGAGCCTGGAAGGGAACACCCTGCTCCAGATTGGAAGAAGTTCTCCACCAAGACAGGGAAGTCCTGAGAGAGGGGTAGACTTGGATGCAAACCTGAAGTCCCTGGGTGGCCTGACACTATAGGGATCACAGGGACCACTGGGCCCTGCGCATTGGGGCAAAAGGGGTGACATGGACGGTTGTGGCCGTCTGTCCCAGGAGCTACAGCATATGCCGCTCCAATACCCTCTGGCGCCGCTGGACCTCTCCCTCCAGGGATATTGTGTCTGTCCTATCACGGGGCAAAAAAGCTTTCGCCTGCGTTGCATCTAATACAGCTCCAATGAAGTCCAGCCATGACAACAGATGAAGATGGGACTTTGGGTAGTTGATCAGGAACCCAAGGGACTCCAGGACCCAAATGGTGAGGTGAATCGACTGCAATGCTCCCGCCTCGGTGGTGCTCTTGACCAGCCAGTCGTCCAAGTAAGGAAAGACCTAGATCCCCTGCTGGTGCAAACAGGCCACGACCACAGCCAGACACTTTGTGAAGACCCGCGGTATAGAGGTCAGGCCGAACAGGAGCACGCAGTACTCAAAATGCTGATAGTCCACCAGAAAGTGGAGATACTTCCTGTGACTTGAGAAGATTCCAATGTGTGAATAGGCGACTTGTAGGATGAGGGAGCAAAGCCAGTCCCCTCTTTGCAGGAGGGGAATCAGAGTGCCCAGAGATACTATCTTGAACTTTTCTCTTTTAAGAAAACTGTTTAAGGCTCGCAGATCGAGGATGAGGCGGAGGCCTCCTGTTCTCTTTGGAATCAAGAAATAATGGGAGTAAAATCCCTGACCCTGCTGGTCCCGAAGGACGGGCTCCACAGCCCTGGCTGTTAAGATGGCTGAGAGCTCTGCTAGGAGCAACTCCAGATGTGAGATGGTATCCCAAAATGTACATGGGGAGAATTCGGTGGATCCTCCACAAGGTTCAGCCTGTACCCATGATGGATGATAGCCAGAGCCCACTGGTCTGAAGTCATGGATGGCCATAGGTCCGCAAAAAACCGGAGTTGGCCCCTGACTGGTCTTGGTTGAAACATCAGGCTTGGGCTCCCTCGCAGCCAGTCAAAACCCCATAGCGGGACTAGTCTGAGGAAGTGGGTGAGGCTTGGGGTCCCGCTGCTGCCAGGACCTACCCTTAGAACTGACCTGCTGCGGGCAGGAGCAAGGGGAAGGACGACAGTATTTTCTCGGTCTGTAGAAGGGCCTTCTCAGATCTGGTCTGAAGGATCTCTTGGAAGAGGATGGGGAAGCAGATTCACCGGCCAACAGATGCTGAAGTGTCTCTTGGTGATCCTTCAGCAGTGTGACTGCATCCTTCATCTTGTCAACGAAAAGATTATCTCCGGTGCAAGGTAAGTCATCCAGCCTTTCCTGAACCTCAGGACAAAGGTCTGAGGCATGGAGCCAAGCGAGATGCCTTGCAGAATTACCGGCGGACAGAACTTGGCAGACACAACACGGCTTGCCATTTCAAAGACTTCATAGGTAGCCCGCACTTCCTGCTTTCCGCACTCCAAGCTCTTTTGAACAATGGACATAAGGGCCTCCTGGGGATGTTGGGGTAGGCTGTCTGCAACCTCCTTTACCTGCTTCCAGAGATTACGGGTATATTGGGTCATGTACAGAAGGTAGGAGGTGATACAGGCTACTAACATGGAGCCCTGAAATACTCTCCTACCCATAGCATCCCACACCCTATGCTCATTATCAGGGAGAGCTGAGGAATGCGTTTTTGACCTCTTCGCCTTCTTTAGCACAGACTCTACCACCACCAACTGGTGGGAAGCTGATGCTGCTCAAACCCCATAGTCTGCTGCACCCCATCGCCTTCTGGTTCACTGGGGCAACAGAGATGGGGTGCTCCCATAGCCTGAGAAGCAGCTCACGAAAGATCTCATGATTTTTTTCAGGGCATCCACAAACTGGAGGATCTCCAGCATTTTATGGCGGGCATCCTCTTTCAACAGAAGTTGGAAGGGTATGGCCTCCGCCATAGCGAGGACAAACCCTGTGAAGGTAAGGTCCTCCGGCGGAGATCAATGCCGCTCCTCCAAGGGGAACGGATCCAAGGGAAAATTGGAATCCATCAAAAAACCATCGGAGGCATCATCTCCCCAAGGGTCAAAAGGGCCCTCCGGCTCATCAAGACCATCCGGGAGGGAAGACCAGTGCTTGCTAGGTGAATCTTGATGCTGAGGCACCAGGGGACCTAAGGGTCCAGGCACAGGCCCCAGCAGCACAGTCGGGGGCACGCAAGATCTCAATGGTGCAGAGGGTGTCAACGGTCCCTCGTCCAGGAGTCTCCAACATGGACTGGCTTGGATGCTCTACACTTCGGAGCTCGAAGGGTCATAGAGGGATCACGGGGTGCCAGCAACAACTGGGTTGGGAGAACACAGAGTGCATCAAGCTGATCCAATAATGGTTCCAATCCGGGTACCATCGGCAATGGCGAGGATCCTGGCATCAGCAAGGACACCGGCATCGGTGAAGGCACTGGCATCGATGAGGGCATGGAGCCAGTGGTGGGAGCTCTGGCTCCCTGTTGCGCAAAGCATGTTCCACTGCCAGGTGCACCTGACATTCAAGCTCTGCCTTGAAAGCCTCCGATGAAAGGGTAGGCTGAGAGGTGATGGGGGTGAGGCCAGCTTCTCCTCAGGATGCTGAGGAGTATCTACAACCTGACAATGGAATTGGCGTGGATGGCCTCAGGCCACGGGACATGATGGGAGGCCTCCTCTCACTGTGGCCACTTTGGTGGCAAGGCAGCAAGCGCAGAGGCGAACCCGAGCCCCGCACCACTGCAAAAATGGAGACCGATGGCAGTGCTTTTGAGATCTCCCACGGTGCTCAGCCCAGTCTTTCCCCAGCACAGAGGACGAAAATAATGATCCAGAGGTCCAGGACTTAGAAGAAATTGACACTGGCCGATTTCCGGCACTCCCCTCACCCGAAGGCCTCGGGGGAGGAGACACCAAAGTGATGAGCAGTTCCCCCCAGTCCTTGGGCATCAATGGAATCGATGCCGGAGTGGAAGGATCAGACTTACCCAATCCGAAAACTTCTCCATCTTGTTCAGCTGGGTACAGCGGCCCTCTGGGATCATCTGAGCACACAATTCGCAGTCCCGAACATTGTGCGATGCTCCCAGGCAGAGGATACACACATCAACTGGATCCATTAAGGACATAGTTCAGGGGCACTGACAGAAGCCTGAGGCCACCATGAGGTGCACAAAAGATCACAAGGACACAACCGGAGGACATTGAGAAGAGGAAAAAAAACTCACCGGCCGATGAAAGGATAATGGGGAACTGGACAGAGACCAAGCGCAGGAAGAAAAGGGAGAAAACACACATTATGTGGAGCATTTCCTGCATAAAAGAGCATAAGCTCCAGAAACACAAGATGGTAGCTCCACGGAAAAGAGGAGACTGAAAAGAGACCCCCACGTGGATAGTGGCATGCTCAGTATGCCAGTCAAAGTTTCTAGAAGCTTTGACAGAAGTTTTCCGTGCCGGGCTCCATCTGATGTCATCCACATGTGAAGACTACCATCCTGCTTGTCACAGGAGAAAATCCAGCCTCCCAGGTCCCTAGCATAGCCTGCCAGACAGGGCCAGCTACGTGAGCACAAGCAATTCCTCCTTGCCTGCTTGTGCTCTTTCATTTTCACTAACTTTTTTGTTGGCAATTCCAAAAATTTAAACCATTACTTTGCATTGTTAACAAAAAAAAATGTTAAATGATGGGCCAAACAATCTCTGATGATGTGCTCAAATTTTTAAACGAAACATCTGCTGCCTACCATTTTTCATTTTAAAGACAAAATCCCCAGAACTTTCAACATTACTGTTCATTTCTTTTCACACCCTAAGGATACAGCTCTTCTTTAAAGGCAAGAAAAAAGAAGGCAGAACCTTCTTGAAGATACTGGTTACCTGAAAGTCTTTCACCTTCTGCTAACATGTGATGCATTGCTGCTTTCACATCTGTAGGTAACCCAGTCTATGTAGTTTCCCCAAATTAACAAAAGATTTTTAATTTAGCCATATATCAATACATTCCATGTCAAAGCACCTTGCCATTAATTAGATCCCCACAGATATTTCTAGCAGATTTTCTCTGATCCACTTTCCTTGCTGCTGTTAATATCCAATTTCAATCAGATGTCATTTCAGCTTAATTTTGCTCTCATAAAAGGACGAAGAGATTTCTGCTTTAAAATTTTCTTATAATGCACAGAGAATGTCTTTCCAAAAATGTATTATTGTAGCATATTCCACAAAGTTACGTAGGAGTGAACATTGTCACTTTTCAAACAGCCAGTTTGCAATCTGATGTCTTCAGCTATCCCATTTTGAATTTTCTCACTTAGTCAATTACTGCTCCATTTAATATTTAAAATTCCATTTTTCTTAAATTACTCTATATTGTCCATGCATTTATCTGTTTCAACAATTTATGTATATCCATTGCATTTAGCTCAGTTTGTAGTTTTGTGTTCCAACTGTCTTATTGCATTATAGGTGAAGCATTATTACATTTTAGCAGGTATTTGTGACACAATGAATGAATTTGCTAGACATTTTACTCCATTGTACAGAACCATGAAGTCCATACTGAGCTACTGGCTGGCTAGCAAAGTTAGCTGGATAAACATCTGGCTAACGTGGCAGGGATAGTCAGTAGCATAGGCATGCTGCTGAATATCCCCAGCTAATTTAAAGTTGGCAGAAAGTTTATCAGCTAACTTTAGGACTGCTTTTTGGTTTTTCAAATGTTATTGGGCTATGTTAGCCAAGTAACACCAAAAATCAGCATTTATCCAGCTAACTTAGCTGAAGAATTGACTACACCCCAGATTGCCCACGATTTAGTCAGATAACTTTTTGGCTAAATAAATTATCCAGCTAACATGGGGCTGGTCAGCATGGCGGGATTTTCAAATTCAAAAGTTTGACGGCTAAATCCGAACTTAAAAAACAAATCGGAAGCCGATCCAAGATGGCTATGTAGTGACCAAAAAAGAAAAAAAAGAGATCGGTATGTAAAAAAGACCTTTATTCTTAAAATACTCCTGCCCAACACTGGCCGAGTTTCACTTTCATATAGAGCTGCCTCAGGGGCTACTGTATAGAAGAACTTTTGAAAAGTATGCACTTCAGTCAACGATCAGCAATGATATACATACATATTGTAAGGTATTCTTAGTAGCGCATCTGCTATTTGTTCCGCAGACACAATAGTCTTTCAAATTGTTAAAACAATATCCACTGGACAACTTGAAACCACAACTTAGTAGCGCTTCTGATTATGTATTGCGAATCATTGTAGATGATTGACCTTCAATGTTATGAACAAAGGCTTTCAGAAAGCTTTCACTCATAACATTGAAGGTCAATCATCTACAATGATTTGCAATACAGAATCAGACGCGCTAAGCAGCTCTGGTTTCAAGTTGTCCAGTGGATATTGTTTTAACAACAATTTCAAAGACAATTGTATCTGCGGAACAAATAGCAGATGCTGATACCATTGCTGATCTTTGACTGAAGTGCGCACTTTTCAAAAGTTCTTCTATACAGTAGCCCCTGAGGCAGCTCTATTTGACAACAAAACTCAGCCAGAGTCGGGCAGGAGTATTTTAAGAATAAAGGTCTTTTTTTACATACCAATCTCTTTTTTCTAAATCCGAACTTAGCCAGACAAATAGTGCTAAATAATCAGCCTCCTTGAATAACATTGTATTGATGTAATTCTTTACTTTAAATGACATAAAATATTTCTGTGGTATATCAAATTTGTCTTGTACAGGATTCCAAAACTGTTCAAGTTTAAAAGAGCCTTAATTATGCCAATGTTTTTCCCCATCCAAGACTTAAAGTTCATGTTTTTATTTGCCAGGGATAAAGATTGTATAGTATTTCCTGTTAAAGGCAAAAATGGAGATACTGATGGTTTCTTTTTCCAAAGCTTACATTCTTGCCATGGTAATCACTACCATGGTTTTAAACAAAATATTTTCTTTTGGATAATTAGCAGATCCACATTGCAGGCATGCAGGAAATACTTCTCCTCGAAGATCCTATGTGAAGTATTTTATTAATATCAAAAACTCCCATGTGAGCGTCATTCGGCAAGCCATATTATGCATTCCTATGCTGTGGGGAAAGCAAATTACTTCTCTCTAGCTAGTATTCCTTCTGACCCTCATTCTCGATGTTTTCCTCCTCTAAATAAATTGATGGCTAGGTTTCTAGATCTATTGTTAAATCTTGACTATCATGCAGGCAGCATCTGTTAACAGTGCAATACTTCTGTACAATATTATTATTTTGCTGCTCAACCAAACAGTTCTCCAGGCCACAAGTGAATGTGCACTTTCTTGACTAATAAGATAAATACCGATTTTCTACATTTGTTGAACTGTTGGAATATTAACTCCAAGATACTCTGTGGACTGCTCACCGTGCTTAGAGACATACTTTTGCCTATACTTCGCAGAGATGGGGAGGGGGGTAATTTTCGCATCATGATTTTGCTTGGGTAAGCATGTATTAACTCAGATTTTAAAAAACTTTGAATTTTGCCCCCTTTGTTTCCCCACTCTGGGGGACATTTCCCTTCCCCTTCCTCTTTTGTTGCTAGCTATCATGATAATCCCAGTTTGTTTGTTTTTAGTACTACAAACTATCCATATTAGGAATTAGGACAATGGGGGTGGAGTTTGGAGGCTGGGCTTTAATAAAGGCAGTTTTTAAATATTTATGGATGGGGGATGGAGGGGGTGAGATGGGTAGTACAGATACTACATCCATGGGCCAAGAGGATTTTGTTGAGAGGGATGGAATGGGAGGGGGAAGCATGCTAAAGGGCCTTGAGCTCCTTTTAAGCCAGCGGCCCTACTGTCGTGTGTTGTTGTGACCAGGAACATGAAAATTTGCTGGTCATGGCATTGCAAGGTCAAGTTGGTAGTAGCGGTGTCACTGCGCAAAGAAGACATCCTGGTACATTCATATCTGGATGAGTTACAGCTGTCACAGACGTTGGAGTATATCAGCAGAGCTGGGCAGAGTATTTCTTCCAGACACTCACTTTCAGAAGTTGGTTGCTCAGGTTCAGGCCCTGAGGAAGACCATTAGTCCGACAGTGCGGTCATATCTTCAGGTCCTGGGGCTAATGGCAGCCATTTTGGACATTATTTCCTGTGCTAGGGTGCTCCTGCGACCTCTTCAGCGCATGTTACTTTCCCAGTGGCATCCACAGTCTCAGGAGTATAATGTATGATTTCACTTGCTCCTGGCAACATTCAGTTGCACTGGTGGCTATAGGTGGATCATCTCAGGAAGAGTATTTCCCTGGAGGCACTAGGCTAGTTGGTTCTCATGACAAATGCACAGTCAGGAGTTGGGGGGCTCACAGTCAGGAGCTGGAAGTGTACACAGTTCCACTGACACATTGGTGGTTTGCCGAGCAGCTAGAAGCTTGTGCAATCACAGTACTGTCGGATAATGCATTGATAGTGGCCTACATTAATCATTAAGATGGAACTGGAAGCTTTTCAGCTTATGGTAGAGCGTTGTGGTCATCCATTTCTTGTTTTGTGGGTATCCTCCGACAACACAGAGGTATCACAGTTCTTCAGTTATAGACGTTTGAGAGCGCAAGATACAGATTCTCTCACTGGGATTGATCAGAAGATTGCTAACCAGACTGAAACCGTACTTCTGAGGCTCCAGATTGTATTCGGGGGCTGTTGTAGACCGTTCTGCAGAGGCTGCTGGTGAGCAGTCTTCTAAGGCTGCCAATCAGGATGGATCGGTTACATCATGGACTCTTTCTACATGATGATCCAGGTTGTTTTCGTCATGTACTATGGCTGTTGGAAGGGCTCAGGTGTTGAAGTGTTATACTTTTACAGTGATTTCCACTTTGCTCTAGGCCAGAAAGGTTTTTTTTCTACATCTCTGGACTTTGTTACAGTCGGAGAGTTCGGAGGCCTGATGTGAGGAGCGAAGTTCTCAGCCTTTCAAGGGAAAATTATTTTAATTCTGGAATTTCTGCTGGAAAGTTTGCTTAAAGGCTTGGCCCTTACTACCCTGAAGGTTCAATTAACAACTCTTGCTTGTTATAGGGGGGTGAGTCAATGGCAGGCCATTTTCTTCTAATCCAGAGGTGTTCCAGTTCTTGAACGGTTTCCACTTTCATCCTCTGCGTGGTCTTTCCTTGCAGCTACTTATCTTGATGGCAGTTTTTTTCTCGTGCAATCTGTCCAGCATGTCAGATTTCCGAGCTCCACTATCTTCTTGTTGTGGACCGTTTCAGGGTGCAACTTTCTTTCTTTTGCTGATAGTGATTTCATTCAGGAGTTCAGTTGGATCACTCCTTTTCCCTACCCACGCTGGATAGGAAAAGTGCTGTGCGTGAGTATTGTCTTTTGCGGGCCTTGGATGTCAAGCAGCATCTGATAAAGTACTTGGTTTCAGGAAGTAGGATCGGCTGTTTCTGATCCATGGTGGAAGTAAACAAGGGGAACTGGCAACATGGGCAACTATAGCCCATTGGAAAAATGATGTCATCACGGCTGCCTGTGTGGTTGCAGAGATTCCTTTCTCTAAGCGGCTTACAGCACATTCCATTAGAGCTCAGGCGGTATTGTTTGTCTCTGGCCAAGTTTTCCCAAGCAAGCGATGTGATCTACCTTGCATACCTTCCCAAGCACTACCACTTGGAAGTTCGAGCTCTGAAGGGGCAGCCTTTGCGCGTGTGGTGGTATCTAGACAGTGAATGGCCTCTCTTTATTACATCCCACTTGTGGGGACTGGCCTGCGTGCAGAAGAAGGAGAAATTTCTACTTACCTGATAATTTCCTTTCCTCTAATGAAGGCAGGCCACTCCATGGTACCTAAGCTATAATTTAAATCCTAAAAACACACAAATGTCCCATCAAGAGATACAAAGTTTCCTTTCTGATAATCTCCCAATTGGCACAGTAGTACATTTTCCGAGAGCTTATCTCAATTTAGGGAGAATGGTTGGCAAACAGCCCAGATTGTCAAGGATTGAAAATTTAGAAAGAGAGAGAAAACTGCAAGTTTTATCTTTTATAACTGAATTAATTTATAATTTTAAGCCAGGATAATGCTACAACAATTAACTAATATAAGCTTTTATTCTAAATAAAATATAAGAACTATAATTGCAATACAGAAATAAATGCTTCTTCAATAACTGTAGTCGTACATCTGAATAGCAAAGCAAAGCTAGGCATTCAGCCAGTTAACTATGAATGAATGATAGATGATTCATTGTGTATCTGTGTAATAAAATTGTGTATCTGGGTAGAATATTCCTAAGAAATTTAGAATCTATTACTGGGGTTATGGATTTCTTGGAAAATGATAATCTTAGTTCCAGGAAATTTAGTACCTAGATCTTTTAGAAATGACTTTATCAATTTCTGCGAATTAAGACCATATGTTTCTAAGAAATTATACTATAAGTTGTCAACAAATGAAAAGTATAAATACAATGCAAAACTGATCCTCCAGTACTACTTTTCCAGTCAAAGACCAGACTGGCAATTAATTCTTATTTGGTAAGATAACCATTTGTAATTCTTTTTTCTGGATCTATAAGATTACTTCCTCATATAATAAAAAAGCATATTTTTTTGACTTCTTATATTACTGTCTGATCTCTGAGTTGTTCTGTTCTTATAAAATAATTATTGCTCTTACACTAATACATTATTTCTAAGGAGCAATGATATGTTAAAACTTATATGAAATGAGATTCTAGGAAGAGAGAGTAACCTATAGGGAAACTCCCTATTAAAAATTCACTCATCTAGAGCTACTTAACAGAGTATGAACCCAAGACATTTGTATCCTAGTGTTCATAAAGATTAGCCCTTAAAGAAGCACTTCAAATTGGATATTTTTTTACCAGTTTACTCAAGTTTATCTTTCTGTCTGGAGGTTGTTTCTTCCAGGCTTCCTCTGTTTGTTTCTTGTTAAATCTTGTCTGCAGCAGATGAAATCCCAGGGCACTCCTGAGACTCTTCTTCAATGCTGAAGATCAGCTGGAGGTCTGCGAGGCATCTTAGCTGCTACATGACTTTTTCTTTTTTAAGATTTCCTTAAGGGCTTAATTCAGAAGTTCAACAGTTTGATGGAAGAAGAAGAAGAAAAGATTACTCCTATGGAGAAGTCCCAATAAGCAGGGCGGTTCTATAATGAGGAAGGGCGAGGCAGCTATTTCAGGTGGCAGAATTTTGAGGCAGCAAAAAAATGCCCCCCCCCCCAAAAAAAAAATGCCCCTGCAGTGATTGCATCATCTCGATGCCTCACGAATCTAGAGCGGCATGAGCATTCCACGTCACCGTGGCACGCAGGAGTAGCCACTAGTGAGCCTTGGCCCGCCCAACCAGGACTGTCGCAGTAATGCCGTCATGGAGATGGGACCTGCGGGATCCCTTCCCCGCGGCCGCAAAGAGGAGGGCCAGAGTTGCAAAACTGCCACAGGATCCCAACCCTGCAGTGGCAGAAGTAGAACTTTGGCTGTACCTAATTCAGGGCTTTGAGGCGGAGGTGCCCATGTCACTTACTGGCCTGGCACGCAGCGGTGGCATATTACACTCCTTGGTGCCAGCAGGAGAGCTTTGGTGGCCTAAGATGCGCACACGCATGTGCTGGGCCCCTCCTTACAGGCAGTCCACTACGCCTTCCGTGCCATAGCTTCCTTGCTCAAAATGGACTGGGAGCTGAAGAAGGTGAGGCCCTGGCCCCAATTCCGAATATATGCAAGCCTACCACTTTCGCCCCCTACCTCACCCCAAATCCAGCTCTGCCTCTCTCCCCATCCATTCCCCCCCTCCTTTCAATCCTAGTTCCCTCAGCCCGATTGTCCCAACCTGATTCCCTTCTCCCTAAACTTGGCTTGGTCTGGTATCTGGATTTTCAAAGTGTCCTGTGCCAATAGCTGAGGCCCTGCTGTTTTGCCATACATTGCTTATTTCTCACTGTTTTATGTGTTGGATGCAGAAGCTGGGATCGCCACTTTTATGCTGCATTCCTGCCTCTCCGACACAACACCAAAACATCTGATGATTACAGCATCCGTCCTGGGGAAGGGGGGGGGCTTGTGTATGATGCAGTTTATAGCATGACGAGGTGACGTCACACCCAGCTGGAGCAGCCATTGACAGCTCATGTGCACCCATCTGGTACCGTATGATGATGCCTGTTCTGTAGATAGCACCCACAAGTGTGATGTTTGACCAAGTTGGCAGGCTGTTGGGGGGCTGAGGGGATTTTTTTCGGTGACCCAGTTATTTTTCCTGGTAACCCCCGAGTCTGCCATTGGTACTGAATGGGGCAGGGGATATTCTGCTTCTGTCAAGAGCAATATGGTGGGGGGTAATAACCTTTGTAAGACCAAGATGGCAGACCCTGAAATTTATGGTTGATCATGTTTCTTCTTTGGAACTGTATAATGAGCCACTTTCTCCTGTTTGGGTAGGACAGGTTTGTTTTGGAAGCCAAGTGAGGTGGGGAATGCTTGCTGTAGATCTGTACATTTTTGCTGCAAAAGTCACATTTGTGTTTGTCACTGAATGCTTTTTCTGAACAAAAACTGGAATAAAGTTGGGACCAGATATGGCATGACAAATGTCACTAAAGCTTGGGGTTGATTTGGCCACCTGCTGAGGAAATTGGTGGCTAGATTACTTTTTATAGTTGCCACTGGTCACTGGTTTTCAGTTGCACTGACCAGAAAAAAAATCACGTTTCACTACTATGGCAGTGTAGAGGATATTTTTTTGGTTTAATTTTTTCAAGGTTAAGGCCCTCTCTACAACTGAATTTACTTATTAGATTGCTTTTAAACTGAAACTCTATCCAGAAGATAATTACTGGTTTGTTTGTTTTTGTGCACACAGGTATCTTCTCTGATGCATTTTATCCTGGGGTGTATCCAAAGAGAGGCTTTATGAAACTGCGATTGTGGTTTGCATGGCTGTGTATGTGGTGTTCTCCTCCCTTATAAATCAGAAATGGCTTCAGATAAGGGTCTGAATCTTTGGTGGTTCTTGGCGTCATACAGGCCGATACAGTAAAAGTCACGGGAGAGCGGGCAAGTGCTCTCCCGGCGCGCGCACAAGCCACTCTCCTGTGCGTGCGATTCAGTGTTCAAATGAGGGCCCGTGGTAAAAAGAGGCACTAGGGACACTAGCGCATCCTTAGCGCTTCTTTTTTGACAGGAGTGGCGGCTGTCAGCGAGTATGACAGCTGACAGCCGTCGCCGGTTCTCAAACCCGCTGACAGCCACGTGTTCAGAAACCGGACGCCGGCAAAATTGAGCGTCCGATTTTCAACCCGCGAGCTGATTTAAAATTTTTTTTTATTTAAAATTATTTTTTACTTTTGGGACCTCCGACTTAATATCGCCATGATATTAAGTTGGAGGGTGTACAGAAAAGCAGTTTTTACTGCTTTACTGTACACATTCCCAGTGCCGGCAGAAATTAACGCCTACTTTTGGGTAGGCGCTAATTTCTAAAAGTAAAATGTGCGGCTTGGCTGCACATTTTACTTACTGAATCGCGCGGGAATAACTAATGTTGCGGGCGCTATTAGTTGGGGGGGGGGGGGTTTGGCCGCGCGTTTTCGATATGCTATTACCCCTTACTCAATAAGGGGTAAAGCTAGCGCGTCCAAACGCGGATTAAAGGTGCCCTCTGCCAGAACGCACTGTACTGAATCAGCCTGATAGGGAGGGATGCGACCTTTGTGATTTATACAGTGGGGCGTAATTATGGATGATGGTACGTGGCAAAGAAATGTATGCATGGGAGATCGAATAGGATGCTATGGAAAATCAGACAACCAAGGCCCCTTAAAATGTGTTAGTTTCCATGTGTTACTGTAGTGACTGGGTTTGTAAAAGTTTGAGCTACAGATGTTCGAAAGAGGCTGTAAAAGTAATTTTATAAGGCATTTCCACCAGTAAATGGGCTTTTTAACAATTGCCCACCCTATATGTGGATCAAAGTATGTGCCTGAGGTCTCTATGTGTATACTTTCTCCTGCACCGAGAGGAATCATTCCTGGGAGTGGAATTGGGGGAATGCTCCGTACTTACGTGCACACAGTTGAATTTTCAAAAATATACATTTAATTGTTCCCATGAAAATCTACCTGCACAAATGTGAATGAGAGACTGTCCCTCAGCCAAGTTGCCAGATAGCTAATATCAGGCCAAAGAATAAATAATCTAGGGTATGTTCTACTTCTTGGTTATTTAGACAAAATTTGAAATTTGTGTTGGGAGATTTTTTTTTTGGCTCAATTCTGCTGGCGCTGTGTGATCCTGGGATACATGATTGACAGAAAATGAAAAAATGTTTGTATTCTATAGATGCATTTCTATATTCAGAGAATGTATATTTCTATATTTCAAAGGCTAGCACTGGAGTATTGAGGAAGGGAATGGAGAGAGTGCAGAGGTCAGGGGGAGAAAGTGTGCCCACCACTGCTAATCCATGTCAATCTAGGGGAGTTGGTTGCCTTTCTTCCTCTTCCTTACATTTTGGCCCCCACCCCTCCTGAGAAACAGGGATCAATTGGGGTGGGGGATGGTGGGTGCACCGTTTGCCCTAGAGCCAGCCCGGTGAGTGAGCGTCCTTTGAGCGAGAGTCCTTGGAGCACTGCCACCAGGATTCATCCTGAGTTGCCCTGCTTGAAGACAAAACATTGCAAATATTTTGACGGGGGAGCGGGCAGTAGATGCAGCTGGGGATCAGGGCAGAGTGAACTGTGGCAGGGGGAGAGGAATTCAGGGGTAGAGTGATGAACTGGTGCTGGGTGAGGGGGTATAGGAATAGGGATTTGGGGGAAGGTTGAGTGAAATACAATATTATTTCAATAGCAAAACTCACTATGAAAATGATTATCATGTTTTCACTTGTTTTTGACAGTGAATGTTTCTATTCAAATACTTGGTATCTATAATCATGCAACTTGCTCTGTTTTCCAATTTGCACTTCCCAATAGAAACTGTATTGGTGCTCTAGAGCAGGGTTTTCAAATCTCAGGACATTCCCATCCAGAAAAATGAGAAGCAGTTTAATAAATCCAAGAATAAATACATCTTTTTGTGAGAGTGTTTGCTTTTTGGGTGTCTGGGATTGGGGGCACCATCTCATTCCTCGCCTCAGGCAGCAGGTTGCCTTGAGCCGCCCCTGCCAACAAATACACTTAAAATCGTTTTAACTTTTTTCTTGAACAGAAAAAAGCAAACCTTCAAGGTATGTGCAATTTCACACTAGGGTCACTTTAGTCGCACAGTTAAATGTGTTGCCTTACTATGGCTTTAATAAAGACTATCAAGTGACATAGCAGGTTAAGCTAAAAGATGACCACAAGGCCTATGTGTTAGAGGTGGGGAGCCTCTCTCTTTGCTTCCTAGTGCTAAATCCAGGGAAGGCAAAAAAAAAAATCAAATCCCACACTGAACACCATCATTGCCAAGCTGGTCTCTAAGCAGAAGATTTATTTTCATGTCCTCAAAAGTGGTATCCTCTTAGATAAAGAGTAAGCAGGTCACCACAATCCTTGTGTGATGTCCTGCTACATTTTGCAATTATGAAAACAGAAAAGATTGTTATTGTACCACGGAGAATGCTTCCAAGTGCTACTGTGGAAATAAAAAGGTCAACAAGTTGTAGGTAATACCCACTGAAGGAAACATTGCTCTGGAAAGCTAGTCACAAAGTGTTAAGTTAGTCCAATATAAAGGTATCACCTACAACTCGTTTGCTTCTATGTATGTATCCAATAGGCTTAGCAGACAAAAACAAACAGATGGGACCCCTTGGCACTATGAGACATACTATGAACGGGAAGCAAAAGCTTTAATACCTTTCTAGAAAGCTTTGGAAGAACTGTCTGTTCAGCACACAGGGCAGTTATGTGAATCAGATAATGACTATAGGTAACTGTCATCAGTGAACACAGCAACCACACTACCTTTATTTCCTACCTTTTGAAACTGCAGCTTATTTTTTTCCCTATGGTATGGAGGTAGTACTGACTGAGGAATCCAGAGCACATTTTTGCTACAATAGCTTTACTCCAGCCCAGGGCGACTGGGTGCGCATACCGTGCATTTGCACAGGGTGGCACACACAAGGGGGGGGGGGGGGGGGGGACAGGGGACATTTCTGATGTGCTCGCAGGCCTCCCAGCCTGCGGGTGCCACGGGTTTATGATATACTCACGGGGAGGAGCCAGGCCCCAGCCCCGCAGGAAGAAGTGGCAGCAGCTGAAATGATGACTTGATGGCGGGATTCCATACCCTGCAGGCAGAAAGACAACACTCGGGACAGCACTGGAGTAAGACTTGCCCACAGGGTTCCCACAACCCACAGCAGAAAAAAAGAAGAGGCCCGGTGGGTGGAGTGGAAGGGAAGAGAAGAGAAAATGGAAGTGTGTGAGTGACATGGGAGGGGACAGGAGGGTAATGAGAGAGGGGATGGAATATAAAGGGGGTAAGTGAGAAAGGGGAGAGGGAGAAGGGGGAGGATGTGAGTGTGAGAGGGGAGAGAAGGAAAGCAAAGGGGACTGAGAAGGAAGGAAAGAGAAGGAATTAGAAGAAAGGGGAGCAAGAGGGATCGGGTGAGTATGCATGTGTGTATGAGAGCATGTGAGTGTGAGCATGCGAGAATGTGAACGAGCAACTATGTGAAAGAGAGCATGTGAGTGATCTTGTGTGAGAGCATGTTAAACTGTGAGCACGTGTGTGTGTGTGTGTGAGAGAGAGCATGAGTGAAAGTTTCTGTGTGACAGCATGTGAGAGTGTGTGAGTGAGTGTGAGAATTAACATGTGTGTGTTAAAAAGAATGTGTATATGAGAGAGAGTGGACAAATGTTTTTCTGTAGCCCCTCATTCACCCACTACTCCAGGTCAATTTGAGAGTGACTAGAAATTAAGTTACCTAGAATGAAAAGCTGGAAATGTGTTTATCCTTATTAGTTTTAATTATTGGTTTATTTGATGTGTCTATTTTTGCATATTTTATTATTTTTTTGGGAACTTTGAAAATTTTTATATGAATTTAATTTTAGAATGTCATTTTATTTGTCAACTGTCTTGAAATATTTATTTATTTGTATGATTTTACTATTATGACATATTTCCTGGTTTTATTGTTTTATGAGGAATGGTGATGTTTCTGTTTTTCCATTGTTGCACTGCATACAGAGTCTGGCTGTTAGCAATTTTCAGTTCAGTGTTTGACTGCACATTTCTATTTATACGATTGTTATGTTTTAACTTGGTTTGTGGGCCCTTGGGTTGTGGAGAGAGCCGACTCCACCCACAGGGAGGAGCCCTATGGGGACTCTCCACAACAGGCGGGGTCTCAGCTGTGATGGACACGGGAGTCAGAGAATACTTATTATACAGCAAAGAGAAATCAGAGGAGCGGGACTGTAAACTCAGTCCTGGAATAAGAAGACCTGGGATGGATTCTTCGGTAGTGGTCCGCAGAGCGGGGTAACCCGGGGAATACTTGCATCTTGGTAGGACTTGTGCATAGTAGCTCCAGTAGTGGTTCGCAGCACGAGGTAGACCGGAGATAGATGTTGGCTACTGGCACAAGACAGCATGGATCCGGTAGTGGTCCACAGAGCTGAGTAACCAGAGGATCCACACAGCAAGATGGAAGCAGTACTGTAGAGCAGATCTTGTACTCACTATGCAGTAGAGAATTCGTAGTAGCAGCAGTGGAGACCAGAGGCAGGAATAGTGAAGGTTCGTCAGAGAGGCTGCTGGAGGAACACCCTTAGCTGGTGAAGGTGAGAGAGGCATAAGAGGCTCTCCGAGGAGCGGATAGCCCTGAGTGCAGCAAGGCCCCCAAGAAGCGGGTACCTGAGTCACTCAGTCTGGAACGCAGGAACAGCAAAGCAAGCGTCTCAGAGGAAGGAATTAAGCAAGATGGAATCCTTGCTAATTGGTAGGTAGGAAAGTCCAGTAGGCTTAAATACAGTAGGCAGTGACGTCATGCGGAGGGGACGCCCCCGAGGTTCCCACCATGACGTGCATAAGAAGGAGGCAGGCGAGCACGCATGCGTGCCCTAGGTCGCACCAGATTCAAGATGGCGACCGGGATCGCCCACACCGTACCGGGAACACCAGGGAGGCCGGTGTGCAGAGGCAGAGGCGGCCATCTTAGCCAGGATCGGAGCTACTGGGTAAAATGAGGTGAGCAGCAAAGGTCACAGCCGTCTGCGACCGATGGGCGCAACAATGATCTGTCTGCGTTCTGGTGTATAATGAAAGTGAGGCATTCTATTATTAAGAACATAAGAACATGCCATACTGGGTCAGACCAAGGGTCCATCAAGACCAGCATCCTGTTTCCAACAGTGGCCAATCCAGGCCATAAGAACCTGGATTGTATAGAAGTTGTATAGTTTCTGTGTAGGGATCTATAACAGCCTGTTTGGTTCTGTTTTTTTTTTGTTTTTTTATTAGGGTGAGTATTGGTATTTTAAAGCCTGGCATAATATTTACAATGTTGCATTTTCATGGCTAGGATTTTCACTGTTTGAATGCTGGCAGTTAGTGTAGTTTTGGTATCGGAGGTTTACTATATTGTAATTGTAGTTCAATTTATTCATGGGTTTTTGAGAGCTAAGCCCAAACCCAATGCACTTTACAATATGCCTAATACCACATGGGCTCCAAATGACTTTTTTGCAGGATTTCCTCATTGGCATTACAGCATTGCATGTAAATATTGTTGTAAGATTTATTTTTACATCAGAAGACTGTACTTTGAATGTCCTTTTGTTAATGTATAGAAACATAGAAACGATGGCAGAAGAAGACCAAATGGCCCATCGAGTCTGCCCAGCAAGCTACGCACTTAATCCATTTTTTTTTCCCTTTTTCTCTCTCCCACCTGTTACTATTGGCTTCCAGTACCCTCCAGCCCTAATTCCCCTCCACCCAATTTAGAGAGCAGCTTTGAATCTGCATCCAAGTGACATCCAGCTCAATTGGGGGTAGCAACCGCTGCAACAAGCAGGCCACCCCCTTGCCCCATACTCTTACCCACCCCTGTTTTTATTTTTTGTTTTGTTTTTTTTGGAAATAGCAGCCCTCCATCCTTCCGCTCCGTGAAGGTGGAACACCAACTACTGGCCACTGGCATCCCGCTCCGTGAATGCCTCTGTGGCTACTGCCGCTCCGTGCAGTGTTTGAATGCCGCTGTGGCTACTGCCGCTCCGTGCAGTGTTTGAATGTCTCCACTTTATTCACGCCCTCTAGACTTGATGGATCCACAGTGTTTATCCCACGCCCCTTTGAAGTCGTTCACAGTTTTAGACTTCACCACTTCCTCCGGAAGGGCATTCCAGGCATCCACCACCCTTTCCGTGAAGAAATACTTCCTGACATTGGTTCTTAGTCTTCCTCCCTGGAGCCTCAGCTCGTGACCTCTGATTCTGCTGATTTTTTTCTGACGGAAAAGATTTGTCGATGTCTTTGGATCATTAAAGTTTTTCAAGTATCTGAAAGTCTGAATCATATCACCCCTGCTCCTCCTTTCCTCCAGGGAGTACATATTTAGATTCTTCAATCTCTCCTCGTATGTCATCCTGTGAAGACCCTCCACCTTCCTGGTCGCCCTTCTCTGAACCGCTTCCATCTTGTCCTTGTCTCTTTGTAGATACGGTCTCCAGAACTGAACACAGTACTCCAGGTGTGGCCTCACCAAGGATCTGTACAGGGGGATAATCACTTCCCTTTTCTTACTCGATATTCCTCTCTCTATGCCGCCCAGCATTCTTCTGGCTTTTGCTATCGCCTTGTCGCATTGTTTCGCAGACTTCATATCATTAGACACTATCACCCCAAGGTCCCTCTCCTGCTCCGTGCACATCAGCCTTTCCCCCCCCATCGAATACAGTTCATTCGGATTTCCACTCCCCATATGCATGACTTTGCACTTCTTGGCATTGAATCTCAGCTGCCATATCTTTGACCACTCTTCCAGTTTCCTTAAATCCCGTCTCATTCTCTCCACTCCTTCCGGCGTGTCCACTCTGTTGCAGATCTTAGTGTCGTCCGCAAAAAGACAAACCTTACCTTCTATCCCGTCCGCAATGTCGCTCACAAAGATATTGAACAGGACCGGTCCCAACACCGATCCTTGCGGTACACCGCTTAAAACCTCTCTCTCTTCAGAGAGAGAGGTTATTCATGCATAATTTTAATTGTGTGTGGTGAGAGCTGAGGGAATGGGAAAGCGTAAAGGTGTAAGGTTTGCCGAACACCTAATACACTTGCACTGGCCCTGAAAGAAAGCGCCACTCACAGACCCTCACCGTTCACCCATCTCCCACTTCCCCAGAGTGTAAATACTGGGGAAGGGTGGGAAGCAGATGGTAGAATTGTGAGGAAAGTGGCAGGGTTGCCAGCTTCTTAAAAATATCACCGACACTCTTATCTGTCACACTTCTGGGAACTCTGATCCCTGCCTGCCCACTTCTCCAGCATTTCAAATCACTGAAAGGGCCAGACTCCAAGGGGGACATCACCTCCTTGCCATCTCAGTGATTTGACCTATGCTATGCCATGCCTTGGAGGGTATACATACAATAACCCAGGGCTTTTCACACGATGTCAATCTTTTGCGACGCTGCACCACCAAAAATATTTAGGCAATGACCTTCATAATAGGCTTCCTCGTTAGGGCTTTCGCCTATTCAACTCGGCCTTATGCATAATCATAGGTCATGATGTTGAAGATATTTTTTTTGAGAAAGTTTTCTTTTGCAAATTAAAACGAATAAAGTCAATGACTATTTCAAACTCTGACTGGCATTATTCCATATATATAATCCATCATTTAAATGGTTAGACTTATCTGGATTGTAGCACTTTTTCAGTCAAAAACCATGACAGTGTTCACAGTGCTGACCCGACACGGAGCCGTGTTTCGGACTGCTTTCACCATCTCCCAGTCCTTCATCAAGGGTAATAGATACAGTTGTCGAACAATTCAAACATGGCGCTTCAGCGTTATTTTTGGTGGTGCAGCGTCGCAAAAGATTGACATCGTGTGAAAAGTCCTGGGTTATTGTATGTATATTGTTTGTTCCCAACACTTTTCTACAATAACATCAAGTCCCACTCTAGTTATCTTTAAATGCCTTGGAGGGTGCCATCTCTTCCCTTGCCTCAGTGAGCAGACTGCCTTGAGCCGTGTCTGTGGTGAGGGCCTGTGTGCCTGAGAATGTGTCTGTGTGAGAACTTGAGTGTTTGTGTATGTTTGTGTGCCTGTGAAAACCCATGTGTCACAGGCACACACACATAAGGGTAGATGTTTAAAAAATACGCGCATGCTTCCCAGCGCGAGCACATGGCGCACGCATGTTATAAAATCCGGGCTGATGGGCGGGGTGGGGGGGAGGGGCGAGATTTGCCCTGTTTACGCGTGGCGACGAGATCGGGCCTCCCCCAGTTCCCAGTTTCCTACACCCCCTACCTACCCTCCTTCCCTCTTCTCCTCTCTTCCCCGACCTTTTTGAAATCCCTACCTTTGCTTCTTTTCTTTATTTCGGAACTTACGCCAGCTGCTGTACCGGTGACCTCTAGCTCCGCTCCACTCCCTGGACTGCCCCCGTCCCTGGGACCACCCCTTGATAGAGGCCTGGCTCTTCTGTGCGTAACTGGGGGTACGCGCACGGATGGGTCTCTTCTAAAATGCGCGTAGAGCGCACAAGGCCCAGCTGCGTGCGTAACCCCTGTTTTCCCCGCACGCAGGGGACTTAAAATTTAGCTGAGAATGTATCTGTGAGGGAGAGGAAGCCTGTGTGTGTTAGAGAGAATGAATGTGTTACTGTGCATGTATGTGAGAAAGAAGATAACATTTGTGCAGCCCTACTTACCCCAATCTGTGACAATCTCAGGGTGACTGGAAATTAAAAGATCCCAGGTATAGAGAGCAGAAGATTTTTTTAATCCTTTATTAGTTTTAATTATTGTTTGCAATTTGATGACTCCGCTCTTTAGAAATATTTAATTTTTTTTTTTTGGGCGGGGGAGGGAATAGAACATTTTTTACTATTGGATTTTTTATTCATCAGATGTTTGGAAATATTTTATTGGTGTTTGGAAAATTTTGGATATTCTATTCATTAATTGGTTTGAAATATTTATTACACAGAAACACAGAAATGATGGCAGAAAAGGACCAAATGGTCCATCCAGCCTGCCCAGCAAGCTTATCGTAGTATCTACCACTCCATACAAGCCATTGCCCAATTCCCCATTACCTCTTGCCGTTGAAGCAGAGAGCAATGTTGGAGTTGCATCAAAAGTATCAGGCTTATTGGTAAGGGTAGTAACCTCTGCATCAGCAAGTTACCCCCTTGCTTGTTTTCCCACACCATACAATTCAATGTTCTTTTTGGTTGCTGTCTGAATCTAATTCCCCTTTTCCTTTTTTCCTGAATATGAATTTACTATTATGACTGATGTCTTATATTTCTTGATTCTATTATTTAATGTTTTATGCAGGATGGTAATGTTTCTATTTTTCCTTTGTTGTTCTGCATATAGAGGCTGGCTTGTTGTGGGTTCCAGTTACTTCTTCTCAGCACGTTTCTGTTTATACTTTCTGATCTCTTTATTCTGTATTTGGTGAGGATCTGTCTGCATATGTAACAGAGGTGAGGTATTTTGCTGGCATGTAATTTCTGTATAGGGATCTATAGCAGCCTGGTTTCCTAATAAGAGTTTTATTGCTGTTCTAGGGACTGGTGTAATATGTGCAGTGTGGCCTTTTCATATACAAGATTGCTAGGGTTGTTTTGGTATGGGAAATTCACTTTATTGTAACGGTAATTCTGTTTATTCATGGCTTTCTGAGGGTCAAGCCCGCACTAAACACGTGTTACAAAAAGTCTAATCCCATAGGAAGTGTCTTTTTTGCAGAATTTTCTGGTTGGCATCACAGCAGTGCATGTAAATATAATATGCATGTAAGTGTTATTATTGCCTCAGAAGACTGTAAATGTTCTTTTTCATGTAAAATTTGTTATAAATGCATAACTTAATTGTGTGTTTCTGTAAAGGGTGTGGGAGTGTGTGTGTGTGTTGGAGGGGGGGGCGTGTGTACAAGGGTGAAGGTTTGCCTAGGATACCTCATAACCTTTCCTATCCATGGGTTCTGGGCTTTATTTGATAGGCCCAGGACAGACAGTGAATGATTCGGAGGGGAACGGGACACAGTAATTTTTCTCACAGGGCAGCAAAAAAGCTAGTTCCGGTTCTGGCTTTACCCCAATCATGACCTTGAAATCAACAAATTATCCACAGACGAAAATGAATAAGGTATAAGAAAAGGACTAGCACATGAAGCTAAATAAATTGCCTATGTAATAGAAGTGCTCACAGGCCAAACCAGCAAAAGTCACGAATAGCCCAAAGTCAAAATCAGAACATACAAGTTGCTGGACAGCCCTGGAGCTTCTGAAAAGTAGATTGCATTCAAGATTGAAATGTCATCAGATGATAGTCTAGATAGAAAGCAGGCAGAAGGGATAAAAGGCAGGTTTCAAGTGACGAGTCCACCATATAATTTATACATGCTACTGATTAAATAAGGCCCCTATTAATGTTCATGAGAACTCTGAAAACAATACCTTCAATTTATATTTGTGTGCAGTATCCAAAATAGCAGGCACCAAATCATCAGTCGGCTCTCCATGCTCATCCGCCATGCCAGGTGGGTACCACGAAAGGGCTACTACTCCTAAAAGACCAAGATAAAATGATTCCAGTCATCAAATCCTCAAAAAATAGCTATGACTATAATCTGGATAAGATTAAAATCAAAAGAAATATGTACACTTAAATAAACTAAAACCAATTTTCAGATTAACTCTGCACTACAAAAAAAAAATCACTTTTATATTATAAATTCTCAGTCCAAAATTTGCAGTCTCTCTGAAGAGCCAATACCACTTATTTAACTTTCAAAGTAAACTTTTCCCCCTAATCTGTTGGTAGATTTGTTTGTTTTTGGAGTGAGGAAACAGAACACCTGATCTGGATCAGAGTCAATACCACAGTACTGTGAGGCAAACGCCAACGCAGGATTTCTGGAGTAAGGCATGTCTCACCCCCAAGAGGAAATAAAGGCATCCCCCCACAAAAATGTTCCATATACAACTTGTGGATGGCAGAAAATGCAGTTCCCACACTGGATTGTAAGCATTTCAGCCAGCAATGGCAGATACAATTCCTAAATATAAAATGTAGGTTTTCATTTTCGTTTCGATTCCTTCCTTCTAAAGAGCTTCCTGAACATTTTTCATTATTTTATATTTGTTTTAACTTTTCTCTTTCCAGCTGTGATTACTGTTCCGAAAGAGAGGCCTCCTCCAAGGCTAAAAATTGTAGGCTTGCTTGAATGCCAGCATGGCTTTTGGCTTCTCCAGAAGGAAGCAGTTCTCCCACTAGTCCTGAAACTTGAATTCTAGCCTCCTGTTCAGTAAATTAATTTTTTTTTAATTTCTAAATTAAGTAGGCATGCTGGTGGAAACACACGATACAACCAGTCAGGAGTATGATATAGTATCTAGAACAGATGATCATGTGTACGGAGCAGCAGTTGCTATCCTTCAAAGAAACATGGGGGTTACCTGTATGGCGCGGCAGATACCACCATAAGAAGCTTGTTGCGAAGACTGGATAGATGTCATTACTATGTTACTATGTTATGTTCTATCATATTGCAAAGCGCCAGCCTATATGATGTTACTATTTGTGCTGAACAGTAATAAGGCCACAGCACTAAACAACAAAATTCAAACATCTTTAACTCTCTGTCCTTGTAACATTTAAAGAAATAGCAGTCTTTGTGATGAAGTGTTATTCTTGTCAAACAATGCTGCATCAGACTCAAAAAAAAAAATATTGGCAAGTGAATGTGAATAGAAGCAATTTATGAGAAAATGACCTGAAATAATAATGGGTCTGAAAATGGCTAGTTGAATGAGTGAGAAGCTGAGCCGTTTCCTCTGGAGCAAGACTGGCTCAAGAAACAAAACCACCTCAAAAATTTCAGATACAAAATAAGTTTGCTTACCATAAACTGTGTTCTCCATAAACAGCAGGATGAATTAGCCATGACATATGGGCGACGTCAGCCTATGGCACCGGACAGTAATGGGATGTAAAGGTGTGTATTGACAACCAAGTTGCAGCTTTGCAGATGATGTCCAGAGGTAGAGCTTGTAAAAGAGCTTTTGATGGAGCCATTACTCGAACTTGATAAGCCTTGATGTAATTTGTAGGTCTGCTAGTGCATAGCAGTCTGCTAGCCAGTTAGACAATGTTCGTTTGGTTACTGCTATGCCAAGTCTGTTAGGATCATAAGAGAGAAAGAGTTGTGAGGCTTGACAATGGGGCTGGGCTCTTCTTTTATAATAAGCCAAGGTATGAAGGGTTTTCTCATCTTAATGCAAGTGTAGCCTTGGGAAGAACATAGGTAACATGATGGCTTGATTAAATATGAAAAGCTGATAATTGCTTTTGGTGGAAACCATGGGAGGATATGGAGCACCACCTGATATGGAATAATTGCTTATAAGGAGGATATTTACCCAAAGCCCGGAGCACTACCAGATTATGGAATAATTGCTTATAAGGAGGATAATGACCCAAAGCCTGAAGCTTGCTGACTCTTCTGGATGACATGACTGCTATAAGGAATATTATTTTCCATATTAAAAACTAGAGAGAAGGACGACTTCTGGTAATGCTCTAAACTGAATGCACGTGTGCTGCTAAGCTCCCGTGGGGCGTATTCATTCTCTTGAATAAATTTCCATTGTTTTCATGTATTCCTTACTTTATTTGTGCAATGTGCAAAGATCCTTCCCAAGGCTCTTTACCGGCATTGTGGGCCGAGAAACAAACGAATCCTTTTAAAAAAAAATTGGACTAAATCGCCAGAGCTCAATGACGGCTTGGTAGTGCCTTTCGCAGAGGATGAGGTAGATGGAACCCTGGCAGTTAAGGGGGCATCCTAGATAAAGTGGAAGACTTGCTGGAGGCGTTTACTGCTAAGATCACCTCCTGTCTGAACACCCGGCTGGGAGTGGTGGTTAAGATCGCCCAGCTGGCGGACAAGGTGTGCGACCATTCGGGGCAGCTCAATGAGGCAGAGACTTGTATCTCTGAACTGGAGGATATGGCTACTTCGCTGAGCGGCAAAGTTGAGAAAATAGAGAGGCAACATATCTCTGTTGTTCAAAAGATGGAAGATTTGGAAACCGTTATCGGTACAATAACATGAGAATACTTGGCTTCCCAGAGAAATCGGAGGGCCCTGACCCTGTTGCATTCGCGGCGCACTAGCTGCTTCAGCTACTTACCATTCCCAGCAAACAAGGAGCCATCAAGATTGATCGAGCACATCGTATTGCTGCACCAACTCCAGCCCGAAGAAATCTGCCTCAAACTTTCATTGTTCAATTGCACAATTTCCAGGATAAAATGACATATCCTGATTGCCACCCGGGATGCTGAAGTACTGACCTTTGAAGGGGCCAAGATCATGATTTTCGCCGACTTCTCCTCTGACCTGCAGCAACGGCATCAGGCCTTTGGAATGGTGAAGCGCAAATTTGGGAAACTCGGAATGCCTTATGTGATGCTCTACCCTGCTAAACAAAGTTACTGTAGACAATAAAAATGTGGTCTGTTCTACCCTGTAGGAGGCTAAGCAGTTGCTGTCTGAAGTTAAAAGAAAGACCAACACATTGGCAGTACCCTGACAGATTTCAGCCCCTACCTTGTGGCGACGGCTATTTTGTTGATTCCCGTGGGAGAGAGGCTGTTTGCTTAAGAGTTATGAACTGGTTACTACTGGAGTTCTACTTTCTCTTGTTTTTATCACATTTTTACTACGTTGATAAAAGCTACCTTGCCACCATATGTTATTGCCTACCTTTTAGGGATGTGAATCGTTTTTTAACGATTAAAATTATCGTCCGATAATTTTAAAATAGTCATAAATCGTTAAAGAACGCGATACAATAGGAATTCTAACGATTTATCGTTAAAAAATTGTTAATCGGGTTAGTGTGCACTAACAGAAAATAATACAAATTGACACTTTTCAGGTCAGTTAGGAATGAATATGTATTCCTATTGGCTGGCTGCCCTCTTATTTATTGATGTTACCAAGGTTCCCACTGAGGTGATGGTTGGGGGGATGGGAAATGGAAACGGTTGGTAGACAAAAAAGTAATGTGATCAGTCAATGTGACTAGAACTTGTGCCCTATCCCTGATACCGGGAGTGTTGTGATCTTCCTGCATGCAGTGCCGTATCTCTGATACCGGGAGTGTTGTGATCTTCCTGCACAGTGCCCTATCCCTGATACCGGGAGTGTTGTGATCTTCCTGCACGCAGTGCCATATCCCTGATACTGGGGGTGTTGTGATCTTCCTGCATGCAGTGCCCTATCCCTGATACCGGGAGTGTTGTGATATTCCTGCACTCAGTGCCATATCCCTGATACTGGGAGTGTTGTGATCTTCCTGCACTCAGTGCCCTATCCCTGATACCGGGAGTGTTGTGATCTTCCTGCACACAGTGCCCTAACCCTGATACCGGGAGTGTTTTGATCTTCCTGCATGCAGTGCCCTATCCCTGATACCGGGGGTGTTGTGATCTTCCTGCACGCAGTGCCGTATCCCTGATACCGGGAGTGTTGTGATCTTCCTGCACTCAGTGCCGTATTACTGATACTGGGAGTGTTGTGATCTTCCTGCACGCAGTGCCCTATCCTGGTTACCGGGGGTGTTGTGATCTTCCTGCACACATCCCAGTATCAGGGATAGGGCACTGCGTGCAGGAAGATCACAACACCCCCGGTATCAGGGATAGGGCACTGCGTGCAGGAAGATCACAACACTCGGAGATTTAGTTAAAAGAACCGTCAGCGATTTGAATGCCCATAACCTTGACAGGGATTCCTCGCCCTTAGGGGGATTCCTTGCCTTAGGGGGTAAATAATCGGCTACGCTAGATACTTGCAGAAAGAGGAGAGGAGAAAGATTTCCTTATTTCAGGATGATACTATTCAATTGGAAGTCCAACATAAATGGGACTGTTATTTAGCTACTTACAAAAGGCTGGACCATGCCCGGCAGAAGCTTCGTTCTCTAGAAATGGCCAAAATTGAGCATGCTTTAAAGTTTACTAGAGAAAATTACTATGAGCACGGGGATAAGGCCGGGACTCTGCTAGCCAGGGCGGTGAACGAAAAACAAGCAAAATCGCACATTACTGTTTTGTGTACCTCGAATGGTACGGTAAGCTCAGACCCATATAGATTGGAGGGCTTGATAATGCAGTATTTTCTGAATTATATTCAGACCCCAGAGGGCAGGATGATGGTGATGTCCAGACTTTTTAGCTGACTTGGAACTTCCTGAGTTGGGGGATGCACAGAGAGAGATACTGGCTGTGCCCGTTACTCATCTGGAGATCCAGGATGCAGTGCGGATCCTTCCAGCTGGAAAAAGCCTAGGTCCAGGTGGGTTCCCAATCGACTTTTTAAAGAAATGTTTGGAAGATGTAGCCCCCTTTTTGTTAGCCCTATGTAATAATGCAGGCTTGGCTGCATCCTCCTTGGGGGGGATTGGATGACGCTACCATTTCTCTTCTTTTTAAGTTGGGGAAAGAACCAGCTGAGTGTGGGTCATACCACCAGATATCACTGTTAAACTCTGACTAAATATTCTAGCCAAAATTTTGCAGATTCGACTGGAAATTTTGCTCCCTTTTTTAGTTCACCATGACCAGACAGGGTTCATAAAAGATCAGGTTTCCAAGGTGAATACTAGACGCTTACTTAATGTCATGCACCTCTCTCAGAAATTATGAAAAACAGGCATAATTGTATCCTTAGATGCAGAAGAAGTGTTTGACCATATTTCTTGGTCTTTCTTATTCTCAGTCTTACATAAATTTGGTCTCCCGAATAGATTCCTGAGTTGGGTACATGCCATGTACGAAGCTCCCAAAGCTTGACTATTGATTAATGGGGTGCTATCTCCCTTCTTTTCTACCGGCTGTGGCCCTGGCAGGGATGTCCTCTCTCCTCATTACTCTTCGCCCTGGCTATAGAATTCCTAGCGGCCTCTATATGGCAAAATCGGGACGTCACGGGTTTCCAGTTTGGAAACCATGAACGTGACATTTCTTTTTATGTGGACAACGTTTTAATTTTTCTGTCTAATCCACATGCTTTTAGCCCAGTATTATTGGAAATTCTCTGGCGGTTTAGATTATTCTCTGGGTACAAGATTAATTATGATAAATCCGAAATTCTCTCTTTTGGTCCTTGATTGTATGGCTAATTTTCGAATAGTGCGGGATGGATTCAAAATCTTGGGTATTTTTATCCCACAAGATCTCAGACAATCCCACAATATCCCAGACAATCCACACTAAAAGCTAAACAAGACTACCACTCCGCTAAAATACACGATTACCAATTTAACACCAACGCTCTCTTTTCTTATGTCACTGAACTCACCTCCCCTTCCCCCTCCCCCACCACTGAAGAAAATGCTAGCAGTAAATGTGAGGAACTTGCCATGTTCTTTAGAAATAAAATTACAAATGTCCTCCAATTTTTCCCTGTTAATCCCTCTCCTGTCAACCCACTACCCAAAAATTTGAGCGCTAGCCTTGAGTCCCTCGAGCTCACCTCTCCTAAACAGATTGAACGCATCCTCCGAAAGGCTAAACCCGCCACACACTCATCCGACACAATCCCCACTAAGACTCTACTTTCTATCCCCGCTACCATTTCAAAACCCCTGGCCGACATAATCAATTGCTCCCTCTCACATGGCAAAGTACCCAACCCCCTTAAACATGCAGTAGTCAAACCCCTCCTAAAAAAACCTAACCTCGACCCCAGTATCCCAGCTAACTATCACCCTATTTCTAATCTGCCATTCATAGCAAAAATAATGGAAAAAATAGTCAATATCCAGCTTACCGAATTCCTTGAAGAGCACAACACCCTTCACCCGGCTCAATTTGGTTTTCGTAAAGCCCGTAATACTGAAAGCCTCCTTCTTACCCTCTCTGACACTATACTCAAGGGATTGGACCATGGTCAATCATACATACTTGCCCTCCTTGACATATCCGCAGCCTTTGACACCGTCAATCACACCATACTCCTCACCTGCTTTTCTGAAATCGGTGTCACAGGTTCAGCATTGCAATGGTTCTCTTATCTCAACAATAGAAATTACACCGTAAAAATAGCCAATTGCGAATCATCCCACATTCCCCTCACACAGGGCGTCCATCAGGGCTCCTCCCTCTCCTCCACGCTTTTCAATATATATCTCCTTCCCCTCTGCTACCTCCTCTCTGACCTTGGCCTAAAGTTTTTCATGTATGCTGATGACGTTCAAATCCTCATCCCGCTTCAAGAATCCATCCCCAAAACATTACAATTTTGGGATTCTTGCCTTAGTTCAATCAACACCCTTCTCTCAAACCTACATCTCGCTTTAAATGTAACAAAAATGGAGCTCCTTACAATTTCCAATCCCCCAGCTCGCACGCTCCCTGCCATAAGTAACGCCGCTCCTCCCTCCAACACAGTTACCTACAACGTGAGAGAACTCGTGTCTATCTTGATCAACAATTACATTTCAAACTTCACATCCACAATACCATAAAAACAGTTTTTTTTCAAATTGCACATCCTAAAGAAACTTAAACTTAAACCCCTTCTATATACCCAAGACCTCCGCACAGTCCTACAGGCAACTATCTTAACTAAACTGGACTATTGCAACTCCTTATTTCTGGGCCTCCCTCTCTCCACTATCAAACCCCTCCAACTATTACAGAATGCCATGGCCAGAATTCTCACAAACACACGTAAATCTGATCACATTACCCCCATCCTAATGGTTACCCATTGCCTCCCGCATAAAATACAAAACACTCACCATTCTCCACAATATATTGTACAATCAAAATCATACCTGGCTCGAGAATGCACCACTTTTCCGATCTTCCACCCGCCCTTCCAGATCCAACCTTGCTGGAACCCTATACACTCCGTCACTAAAAACCGCACACCACACCTCCACCAGAGAAAGGGCTTTCTCCATTGCTGGCCCTTCCCTATGGAACACCCTGCCCACGGCTCTCCGCCTAGAACCTAGCCTGTGTAAATTTTAAAAAGGGCTCAAAACCTGGCTCTTTACATTGGCGTATCCAGATGTTGACCAAACTTAGCTTGCACTCCAATCCCTTAGCCCACTCTCTCTCCCCGCCTCCTATCAGCCTTTCCTCTTTCTCCCCACTATTTGCCCCTAGCAAAGACTTTTAAATACAGTGTTATAATTTCCCCTCCTCCACCCTTTGCCTTTCCTCCTCCCTTGTCCCTCCCTCTTCCCCTACCCCTCCTAATCACTGCCATCAATGGTCTGGCTCTTCCATCTGTATATATATCGTCTCTTGTTAATTTATATTCTCTGAATGTTCCTATCAATTTCTCTCTTTCACTATCCTTCCCACTGCTGTCCTCTCTCCTCCTTCATTGCTGCTCCCCCTTCCCCCATTCCTGTTTATTGTATTTCGCTCTATTGTTTATCAGTCACAATGTAAACCGGCATGATGTTCCGACAAATGTCGGTATATAAAAATCAAATAAATAAATTAAATAAATCTAAAAACTCTGTATACCCTTAACTTTGATCATTTATTGGCTGAGGTTCATTGTAATTTGCAGAAATGGGCAGAATTACCGATTTCCTGGGTGGGACGCATACATTTGGTCAAAATGAGTATTTTACCAAAGCTTTTAGATTGTTTTCAATACGTTCTTTGCAACATACTGGCTAAAGTTTTTTATGCTCTGCATGGTTTGATCTCTAAATTTATTTGGAGGTATAAACGGCCGTGTATCAAACACCCAGTTGTGGCTCTCTAAAAAGCAAGGAGGGATGGCCCTTCCAAATTTGAGTGTATTATTGGGCGGCTCGCCTGGTTTTGCTTAAGGTGTGGTTCCAACATGCTGGTGCGGTGTGGTGATCCCTAGAACAGACCCAATTAGACATGATGGATCTTGCTCTGCTTCCACTTGTCCCTACAGACTCCTCAATTTGCAGGAGAGTGACTAGGAATAGCCCTATACTGACTCCTACATTTCGGTTTGGGATTAAGTTGTGAGGTATATGGGGCTGACCAGGGAGGAGATACTATTTCTGGGCCCTATTTACGGTAACTCTTTGGTTTCCGGCCTTACTTTTGCTCCAGGGTTGAAAGAATGGCGAAGGTATGGCTTGGTGGGACAGGCAAAGCTCTGGGAGGATAGGCGTTTTTTTACCTTTTACATCTCTGTGTCCCGATTTTGATCTCCCCACCCATACACATGCTAATTATTTACAATTAGGAACAGCACTCTCTCGGCTGTATGATCTTTCAGTTTCTCTCTTGGAACCTAATGACCTGTTACATTATTTTTCTGAACTGGATGCATTTGTCAAAGATACAACCCTATTATATTTGGGGATACTTCAAAGTAAATTTGGTAGACACTTCTTGCTGTTTGATCCGCTAATGGAATAAAGACTCGGGTACTTCTCTCACTGTATGAAAGTGGAAGGCCATTTGGACAAATGTACACCATAGCTCTATCCACCTAAGACAGGATGAATTAATGATTCATCTGTTACATCACACATATAGGACCCTGATCACCTACTCTAAGATGTATGCTGATTCTAGTCCTTACTGTTGGCGGGGGTGTGGCGAACGAGGCATGTATCTACATATGTGGTGGCATTGTAAGGGTGTCAGACAATTTTGGCGTAAAGTGACAGATGTTACTGCTGATATGATTGCTGTTCCTATCTATATTGCGCCTTCTTAGTAAATGGGAAGGATCACTGGTTCCCAAAAAATTTAGATGCTTGGTAGGCGAAACGCTTCTAGCAGCCAGATTTTCTACAGCTACTTTTTGGAAAAGAAATCCCTGTTTTGAGCACTGGCAGAAACAAATTAGTCAGATCGCTGATATAGTGTTTCTTTGTTATGCAATTCAGCAGGAGCAATTTAAATATAACCGCATTTGGGGTCCATATCTTTCGTACCTTGATAGTTCAGCCACTTGATTATTTTGTTTACTGGTAATGTTATACTAACCAAATATGTTTAGTTAGCAGTGTTACATTCTTTACATTGTATATTGTGATTGCCACCTTTTTCATGCTCTCCTTGCATTGTATTCTTGTAAATATTGAAAAATGTGATAAATAGTTATTAAAAAAACCAAAAACTTGAGAGAAGCAGACTCAAATGATTCAAATGGCAGCTTTATCAGTTCTGACAGAACTATGTTTAGGTCCCATGGAACTGAAAGTTTAGTATGCCATAAGCTTTTCATGAACTTTGATACTAACGGATGAGTGGCTATCGGCTTACTCTTGATTTGAGTATGATAAGCTGTAATTGCACAGAGATGAATGCTCACTGATGAAGTAGTAAGACCTGAAGAAGAAAAAGAGAGCATTAACTCTTTGGGTTCACATGCAAACGGATCCAAGGAACTTCACTGACACCATGTGAGAACTATTTTCATTTAAATCCATAGGTTTTCCTTGTTGATGGATACTGGCATTCACTTATGCCCTTAACCTCCTTGGGTAAGGACAATTCAGCGAGTATTGTGCGCTCAACATCCAAGCCATCAAGTTGAGGGAGTGAAGATTCAGAGGATACAGATGTCCCTCTTCCTGAAGGATGGATCTGACCAAAGAAGGATTGGAGAACCACAGAACAAATGTAACAGGTACACAAAGCATACTTGCCTGGGCCACACTGCAGCTATGAGGATCAGCCGGGCCCAGTATTTGAGCACTTTTGCACCATTCTGTCTGTCAGAGGAATTGGTAGAAAAGTACACATGCATTCCAGATGAGCAGAAAAGTGTCCTGAGAGGATCTGAATTTGCTGAGTAGAATGGAGCAAAATTCCTCCAGTTCTCTGTTTTATTATGAAGCAAAGAGGGTGATGGCTGGAAGACCCCATATGTTCATCAGTCTGTCTGCTGTTGATTGTTGCAAAGACTGCTCATGTGGACGAAACTCTGCTGAGGTGATCTGCTAACATGTTGGAGATTTCTGGAAGGTTAAGTTGTGCCCATTCCAATTTTTTTATCACTTCTTGGCAAAGAGTACATGAGCCTATACCTCCCTGTTTGTTCATGGAGAACATGGTTGTCTATTTGACTAAGAATTGTCCTTGGGAGGAGTCGAGTGAAAGTAATTAGAGCAAATCTGATCACTCATAGTTCTAGGAGGTTGATTTGAAATAGTTTCTCTACGAATGACCATATTCCTTGAATTCAAAAGGGTCCCACACGGGCCCCGAAATGTTTTGCAGAGGTATCTGTCACCAATGTTAATTGGTGAGAAAGTAGAAAGAATGGTGCGCCTTCTTGAAGGATGAAGGGGTTATAGCCACCAGCATAGTTCCTGCTTCATTTCTTGAAAATCTTTTACTTTGGTTGCTAGTGGTTGAGTTAGTTGGTCCCACAAGGACCCAAGGCACCACTGCTACAGGAATCGTATATGTAGACGGGTTAGTTAAACTATGTGAATTGCTGCCGCCATGTAGCCTAGAATGACTAGTACTTCTCTGAATAATGAAGTGTGGGAAGCCAGGAGAAAGGCAAGTGATATTCAGACTTCACAATCTTGAGAACCATCTTTGGTGATCTTGCACCACTCCACCAAGTAGTGTTAGATTCTGCCTCCTACCAGAAAGGATATTTGTTGGGTTTGTAAGGTAGTCAAGAACTTTGGTCCAGCTTTGGCCTGGACCTGTTTAGTTGATTTTGGTTGTCAGCTAATTGTCAAATGTGCCAAATGCATTAAGGGGCGGATTTTAAGAGCCCTGCTCGCCTAAATCCGCCCAAATCCGGGCGGATTTAGGCGAGCAGGGCCCTGCGCGCCGGTGAGCCTATTTTACATAGGCCTACCGGTGCGCGCAGAGCCCCGGGACTCGCGTAAGTCCCGGGGTTTTCTGAGGGGGCGGGCCCGAACCGCGCTGCGTTTTCGGGGCGTGTCGGGAGCGTTCCGGGGGCGTGGCCACGCCCTCCGGACCCGCCCCCAGGTCGCTAGCGGCCCGCTGGCGCGCGGGGATTTACGTCTCCCTCCGGGAGGCGTAAATCCCCCGACAAAGGTAAGGGGGGGTTTAGACAGGGCCGGGCGGGTGGGTTAGGTAGGGGAAGGTGAGGGGAGGGCAAAAGAAAGTTCCCTCCAAGGCCGCTCCGATTTTGGAGCGGCCTCGGAGGGAATGGGGGTAGGCTGCGCGGCTCGGCGCGCGCCGGCTATACGGAATTGATAGCCTTGCGCGAGCCGATCCAGGATTTGCGCGGCTACGCACGTATCTACTAAAATCCCGCGTACTTTTGCTTGCGCCTGATGCGCCAGCAAAAGTACGCCAAATCTCGCGGTTTGAAAATCTACCCCTAAGGACTTATGCTTCAACGGTGCTGAATGCATTGATGATGCTGGGAGTTTTATGCATTGATGTGCCGGAAAATGATGTATGTCGATGGTGCCAATACTTTGTGTGTGTGGGGTGGGGGGGGGGGGGGGTTTGGCACTGGCTATACCAGTGGCTCCACTTAGTGGCACTTATTTTTCTTCAAAGCAGTTCACAACTTTTTATGTTTACTCAACCCTGAAGACTTGACCTATTCCATAGAAGGGGGAGATATTTTGGAGGAGCTTCTGCTCAATTCCATACCTAGAGAGGCAGACAACGCTGTACTTCGGGAAGAGGACCAACTGCAGCTGCTGAAAGGCTTATGCAATTACTCTTATTTTCCATGCCCTTGACTTTTGGGAACATGGAGACATCAGGCCATAATGACAGTTGGCCTGGTCGTGGTTTGGTCCAAGATAGCGATAATAAATTTCATTTCTTTCAGTAATGGAAGTTTTTCTACCACATTATACAGTCTTTAAAGTCACTTACTAGGTTTTTTCTTTCTGAGCATCTTGAAGAAAAGTGCTGTTTGGGGGCTGTTTATGCAGCTTTGAAGAGAAATATATTGAGAATTTTAGCAGAAATATTGAAGAAAAATAGAGAAATAGGATACATGTCTACGAGCTTAGAGACAGAAGTGTCCATTCGTGCCACCAGATGATGTCACCCAAATGTTATGGTTAATTCAAACTTGCTTGTCGACGGAGAATAGCCTTGATGTGTATACTCCCATGAACAAAAAAATAACTCTACTAAATGGTACAATTCTTGGGTTATATAGGCATTTGGCATAAGGAACAAAGAAAGCCCATTTTCATAAGTAATTGCATTAGCTGAGAAAAAGATCTGAATAGTCCCAATAGTCCATTATCATATCTACTCAACTATGCCACTGGTTTTATCAATCTCTTTGTAGTGAGCTATGTGCTGATGACAGTTACTTCTTAGCTGAGATTGAGAATTTGAAAAATAGGGCGGGGGTTAAAGCCCTGCCATTGGAACCTATCTGGGACTAAGTATCTCCGATGACTTTCTAGATGGCCAGTACTAGAACAATATCCAATATCTCTCACATTCAGCATGGCAAACTGCAGGGAATACATTAGTTCCACTGCTCAATAGCAGGGCTGTCCTCAAGATGGTGCAGGACATCATGATTAGGGATCTTGTTTGCTAGGATTGGTGTTGTGCAAGACTGTGGCAGAGATGAAGCTCTGGGGCAGCATTGAATGATTTATCACTGTACTTTCTAGCCCTCAATCAACTATGACTATCTGCAATGTCCTTGGGCAAACACCATCAGAATGAATGGTGAAATTTAATTTTACCTGATAATCACCAATCCATAAGCATGGGTTACGCTCCCCAGCCAGCAAATTATGAAGAGAACAAAAGGCTCACAGAGATCACCCCTTATAGGGTTCCTCTGCTGCACTTAGCCTACCAGTATTCAGCATAACAAGCCACAAAATATAACTAAATAAATTCTCCCTTGTCTTTAAGTTCAAGAGCTTTTGGGAACCAACACAAACCACATCAAACAAGACACACTATGGAAGCACTCACCTGGACAGAAAGTTCAACTCAAATATCTTCTTCCCAGAGTGCTCCAACCTAGGAACACTCCATAATACATCTCAGAATGAAGAATAATTTGGCAGTTATGGAAGGTTCTAGCCAGACCAGTCCATATAACTAGGACAATCCAAGCTACCTCTGAATCAGGTGGGATACTGTCAAACCCACTTTCAAGAAGGCAGAGCCAAATGTTGCCTCTTCCTCGGATGGGCATCAAGATGATAGTGCTTTGCAAAGGAATGTAAAGACCTCCAAATTGTTGCTCTGCAAATATTGACAGAGAAACTAAATGAAGTTAAGCCCATGATGCTGCCTGCGTGATAAATTGATAAATGTGAAAGAAATCTCAATGGCTAGGTACATGTGAATTATCCTGATTCAGCTATGCAAAACATGTCAACTATTTAAAACAGTATACTATGAGAGATTCCATTTAAAGGATCCTATATACAAAATCAAGTGTTTTCACAATTTTTGTAAAAGTACTCAGCTATTGAACTCTCTTGTGAGATTTTATTAACCTTTTATACTGCAGTGTGTTTTGCCTTTGAGCACCATTTAGAACATTTTTGTAACAATAAATATTTGACAATGCCTCATTTTTTCAGCATATTATTTCAGAGGTATTCCAGTCAACAATTTAGAAAATTGTGTGGGGTGTTCGCCTTTCCTAGGACCATGGAAGAACACAAAGATGATCCAGTTTTCTGAAATCATTAGTCTAAGTATCAAAGTAAGATTCTTTGATATGAAGATGATGCATCTAGACAAACCTGCTTTTGTATGCCTCTTTCTTGAACGAAGGTAAAGACACCATTTGATTGAGATGAAATGCTGAGACCACCTTTGGAAGCAATGATGGCACTGTATGGATAAAGACCTCCTTCGAAAAAAGTTGGAAAAGGCTACTTGCAGGACAAAGCTTATAGCTCCGAAAACCATCTAGCGGAACAAATCGCCACCAAAAATACCGACTTAAGAGTGAGATGTCTGACTGAAGATTTCCTAATAAGCTCAAACTGCTGAGGACAAAATTCAAATCCCAGGCAAGAACTACTTCCCTGACAGGAGGATGAATATGCTTAACCTTACATGGGAAGTGGGTCAACATCAGAATGAGTCATCAAAGATTTGTCCCTGAAGCACCCCCTAAAACTAGCAATTGTCACTACCTGAATCTTCAGAGAATTGAGGGCTAGACCTTTACTCGAACCATCTTGTAGCAATTCCAAAACTGATTGAATCAAAGCACCTCTAGATAACAGCTTCTTGCTTGAATACCAATCCTCAAAATTCCTCCAGATCCTGATACATGTCAAGGATGTAGAGACCTTCCTGGTCCATAGGAGTGTATTTATTCCAAATTTTCTAGACCACCTATTAACATTTGTAGTATTAACATTTGTAGGTAGTTTACACGCATACCTAAGTATTCACTAATGCCTTTAACTAAATGCGCCTTCTCAAGGGTCAAGTCTTAAGACAAAACTGAGAAGGATCTTAGTACACTGGTGGACCCTGGACAAACAACTAATTGGGCTGTTGGGAGCAGCACCAGGCGCCCAACATTCTCACCAAATCTGCATACCAGTTCGTCTTGGGCAAGCCGGAGTCACAAGGATCACTAAACCCCAATGCTCTAAAGTTTTCTGTAATGATCTGCCCACTAAGGGACATGGTGGAAATACATAAAATAGACACTTTTTCAGCCACTCCTGAATTAAGGCATCTACTGCCAAAGACTACAACTCTCTCTTGCTACTAAAGAAGTTGAATACCTTAGCATTGTTACAGGAGAACATCAGATCCATCACCGGCTCTCCCCAACTGTCCACTATTGTCGAGAATACTTTTCTTGACAAAGACCATTCTCCTAAATCTAGACAGTTCTGTCTGAGAAAATCCATCTGCACATTCTCCACACCTGTTATGTGAGCCATTGAAAAAATCCATACATGTCTCTCTACCCGCAGCAACAACTGGACCATTTCCTGCACCACCAGGACTTCTGTGCCCTCCTTGATGTGATGCTACCACCACATTGTCCAATAAAATCCTGACCACCTTTTCTGAGGGGCAAACTGCAGGTGCATCTTCCCTTATTGCTCTGGTCTCCAAGAGACTGATTGATCACCTGGCTTCCTCCATTGTCCAGACTTCCTGGGCCATCTGACCTTAACGATGTGCTCCCATCCAAAGAGACTGGCATCAGTAGTCACCGTGACCCATGAGAGCAACTCCACCTCTTCTAGATTCTTGATAACCAGTCACCAGTCAAGCTCTGTCTAGCTCTTTCCGGCTCCTGGGTTTTGCCTCCGCACCAGCAGATGGAGACAGAGCAAGATTTGACTGACTCTGCCATATATACCAGGGTGCCACCCACAGTCTGCCAGTATTACGTAATGTCAAAGCAGAATGATTCCCAAACAAACTAAGTATACACAGGAATCGAAACCTTAAAATGGATCACTGACCCCTACAATAAACCGGACCCGTGAAAAGAGGGTAAAAACTGATGAAAACCGCAGATCAAAGGAAAACAAACGCCGAAGCAGCGGACTCTCCCTTACCTTTATGCACTCAGTGGGCAGGACTCTGGACTGATCCTTGGTACTACAGGAATGAAAATTATCAAAGGTAAGACCTAATTTTCTTTTCCCTATATGTACCGGATCAGTCCAATGACTGAGAGGGAATGAGGTGACTCTTAGCCATGTTGACCACCCAACCGAGAGACTTCAACAACTGCAGCACCCGGCGGATCGCTGATTGACACAGTTTCCGACTTTGCCCGAATCAACCAATTGCCCAAGTACGGATGCACCAACAAGCCCTCCCAGCGTAGTTGCGCTGCCACTACCACCATGATCTTTGTGAATGTTCTGGGAGCCGTCGCAAGAGCGAAGGGCAGAGCCTAAAACTGGTAGTGTTTTCGAAAGATGAAATATCTTAGAAATTTTTGATCGTCTGCCCTGATCCCGATGTGTAAATACGCCTCCGTCAGGTCCAGAGATGCCAGGAATTCTCCCGGCTGAACGGAAGTGATGACCAAACGCAACGTCTCCATGTGAAAGCGGGGGATCTGAAGGCATTTGTTGACTTGCTTTAAATCAAGGTTGGGTTGGAAGGAACCCTCCTTTTTTGGAATGATGAAATATATGGAATAATGGCCTCTTCGCTGTTCTGGAGAAGGAACTGGAACAATCGCTCCCAGATCGAGAAGACGGTGCAAGGTCTGCTTTACAGCCTGGAGTTTTTCGGCATACCCACATAGGGAGATCAGAAACCGCGGGCTGGGTCGTCGTGCAAAATCTAAAGGGTAGCCGTATTTTATCACAGAAAGCACCCACTGATACAATGTGATTGTGGCCCATTCCTCGTAAAACAGAGACAGCCTGCCCCCTACCTTCGGTACCGAGGAATGGACCGGCAGGACATCATTGCACGGACTTACCACCTGGGGTTGCCTGGGAAGCCTCAGGTCTGCCGAAACGTCTCCCGCAAAAAAGCTGTGACCAGGCCTGTTGCCTGCCCGTATTCTGGCGAAAGGAAGACGTGTTTGTCCAGGCCGGACGAGATTTATGACCCCCTCGGAATCGGGACCGAGAAGAAAAAGTTCCTCTGGAGCGTGACCTGTCCTCCGGCAAGCTATGAACCTTATTCTCGCCCAAGGACTGAATCATGTCTTCTAGTTCCTTTCCAAATAGTAGCTTGCCTTTAAAAAGGTAAAAGACCTCCACTGGGATTTGGAAGCCACATCCGCAGACCAGTTTCGTAACCACAACAATCTCCGTGCCGAGACTGCCGAGATCGTGGAACGAGCCGATGTCTGCAAGAGATCATACAGCACATCCGCACTATAAGCCACCACTGCCTTGAGTCGGCTAGCCTGCCGAGCTTCGTCCTCCAAAAAGCCTTCCTTGGCTTGCAGTTGCTGTACCCAGTGAAGCCCTGCCCTTAGGGCAAAATTGCTACACATCGCCGCCCGGACCCCCAGAGTGGATACCTCAAACATCTTCTTAAGCTGTATCTCCAGCTTTCGATCTTGTAGGTCCTTGAGGGCTGTGGATCCCGTGACCGGGATAGTAATCCTTTTCGTGACTGCCAAAACTGCTGCATCCACCTTCGGAACTCGAAGAACCTCCAAAGCTTCATCCAGCAGGGGATAAAGTTTATCCATTGCTTTCATGACCTTTAACCCCAAATCTGGAGTATCCCATTCCCAGAAGAGCAGGTCCGTAGCCGAGAAATGGAAGGGAAAGGCTGTAGGGGGATCCCTCAGGCTCAACAACACGGGATCCATAGAACCTAAGCGAGACTCTTCAGGAGGTGCGTCAATCCCTAATTCCCCCAGGATGGCAGGAATGAGGGGCCCGAGCTCATCCCTTCGGAACAGGGGCACCACCTTCAGATCGTTGCCCTTTCCGACCTGACTCGGATGAGCAGCCCCCTGCTGCTGATCACCGTTGCCCTCTACCCCCTCGGGGGCAGGACCGGCATTTCCGGATCTTCCTGATCCGGAGTCTCTGAGGCTGTGTCCGAATCCTCCTAGGGTGGGATGGACCATAAAGGCCGCTTTGCTTTTGACGATCTCCCGTGGTCCACTGACTGATGCCGCTTTTTTCCCTTGGAGAGCGGCACGGAGGAGCTCCCGGGCTTGGAAGCGGATCTTTTAGAGGCCTTATGCGCTTTAAAAGCCCTATGCATGGCAAGAATAAAGTCTGAAGAAAAGGAGGAACAAGACCCCTCCGAATCCGTTCCTGATTCATCATCTTGTCCCCCTGCTACTGCTCCCGCAGGAGAAACAAGCCACGGAGCAGGCTGCTGTGGCGAGAGAGGGGGCAGGGGACTCCCCTCCCTCACCGCGAGTTGAGCCACGAAAGAAGTAGCTCCCAAAATGGCGTCTTTTACCGCGCTCAGTGGCAAGGTCCTTATATCTGAAGCCGGCAGCTCCCCAAACGCGATCGCCACCGATCTCCTCCGTATCACCACCCCCCGACGGGTCCTGACGTTCCCTCACCTCCGGGGATGCAGGCTGAACACAGCCCATCCCTCGAGAGGCGCGCGCGCCCTGAGCCACACACAGTACAAAACGGCCCGCGCAGCATGAGAGGGCCGGGTAAAGAAAAACTTAAAGGAATCCCTCCTTTGTCAAAACAGATGGGGGGGGGGGGGGGGGGGGGGAGAACAGAACGAAAAACGCTCCCCGATCGGCGCGGCAGAAAGGTCAAAGGAGAGCCTCGCGACTCCGCTCCTCTATTTATTTATATTACTAAAACACGCCAACCTGTTCTGCTGTCCTCGGTCAGGTCCTGAAACCTGCCAACCCCCTGGGAGGCTAAGACCATCAGCCAGCTGATCTCTTCTTAGTTAGATCGCTTTTTTTTTTTTTTTTAATCAAAAAACTTAAACTAACCAAATACTACCTGTCTCTACACTGTGAAATATCTTTTTTTTTTAAAGAATCAGTACAGACTGAGTGTTGCACCCGTACCATCTGCTGGAGACAGACTAATACTGGCAGACTGTGGGTATATATGGCAGAGTCAGTCAAATCTTGCTCTGTCTCCATCTGCTGGTGTGGAGGCAAAATCCAGGAGTCTGGACTAATCCGGTATGTACAGGGAAGAAGATATTTCCGATTATCTCGCCTTATCTAATATGAGGAATTGCCCTTGCCTCACCTCTACCATTAATAATTACTGATTTCTAAGTTTCCATCTTAAAGTGACTCTCAAAGCCCTGTTTACTTGCTTGAGATCCATTATGGTCTAAAAGATACCCTCTTTCTTTGGAACCACTATGTAGACAGAATGTCTTCCCTGATCTCTTTCAGAGAATGGAAGCGATCACATGAAACCCGTACCGTGTCCCTCTTCTGAGAAGAAAGATAAAAACACCATGGACATGTCTGAAGTATGACAAGAAAACTCTAGGATGTAATTATCTTTAATCATCTCCAAAACCCACTGATCCTAAATAATCTGAACCCATCTTTGGTAAAAGGTTGACAAATGTTTGCCTATCTTTTTCATCAAAGCCTGGATTCCTAAACCTTCATTGAGAGGGTGACTGTGTCTGGCAATCTGAAGGAGGTGAAACAATGTGACAAGGAAGTAACTAAAGCCAGAAAGATGCTGGGCTGCATAGAGAGAGGAATAACCAGCAGGAAATGGGAGTGATAATACCCTTGTTCAGATCCTTGGTGATGCCTCACCTGGAGTACTATGTTTAGTTCTGGAGACCGTATTTTAAAAAAGACAGACAGATCCAGAGGAAGACAACAGAAATGGTGTGATATCTGTTTCAGAAGATCTATGAGGAGAAGCTGAAGGACCTAAATATGTATATCCTGGAGAAGAGGAGGTGCAGGAGAAATATGATACAGACTTTCACATACTTGACAGAAATTAACAATGCACAAACTGATACACAAACTTCAAACCTTTTCTGTTGGCAAGGAAACAGTAGAACTAGAGGAGGTCAAGATATGAAGCTCTAGGAGGAACGAAGAGGGTGGTGGATGCCTGGAATGCACTCTCAGAAGAGGTGGTGAAGATGAAAACAGATAATGAATTCAAAAGTGCACGGGACAAACTGTGAATCCCTAAAGTCTTATAAAAAAAAAAAAAAAGGGTTGGTGTAACATTTCTGCATGGAGGTATCATGCACAGGAGTAGCAGTTACCACCCTTAACAGAATGAGGGCAACCTGCACGGGCACCAGTTACTACCCTTAATAGAATGCAAGGGGATTTCCTGCATTGAGTGGCAGTTACTACTATAAGCAAACTGCTGGGCAGACTAGATGGACCATTTAATCTTTATCTGCCATCATTACTATCAGCCCGATCCAGTAAAGTCCGTGGGAGAGCGGACTAACGCCCGCTCTCCCGGCGCGCGCACCGGCCCCTCGCCGGTGCACGCGATCCAGTATTTAAATTAGGCGACGCGGTGCAAACGAGGAAAAGGAGGCGCTAGGGACACTAGCGCGTCCCTAGCGCCTCCTTTTGGCCTGGAGCGGCGGCTGTCAGCGGGTTTGACAGCCGACGCTCAATTTTGCCGGCATCGGTTCTCGAGCCCGCTGACAGCCACGGGCTCGGAAACCGGACGCCGGCAAAATTGAGCGTCCGGTTTTCGGCCCGACAGCCGCGGGGCCGAATTCAAAAATTTTTTTTTTTTTTTTTTACTTTTTTATACTTTTGGGGACCTCCGACTTAATATCGCTATGATATTAAGTCGGAGGGTGCACAGAAAAGCAGTTTTTACTGCTTTTCTGTGCACTTCCCTGGCGCCGGAAGAAATTAGCGCCGACCTTTGGGCGGCGCTAATTTCTTAGAGTAAAATGTGCGGCTTGGCTGCACATTTTACTTACTGGATCGCTCGGGAATACCTAATAGGGCCATCAACATGCATTTGCATGTTGAGGGCGCTATTAGGTGCCGCAGGTGGGCCGCGTGTTTTCCTCCCCTTACTGAATAAGGGGTAAGGGAAAACACGCGTCCAGAGCAGGGTGACAGGGCGCTCCGACGGAGCACACTTTACTGGATCGACCTGTATGTTATTATGAGAGTTCTGACCACCGGCATCTATGCCAGAGCTTGGATCTTTAGCTTCTCTTACTGGGCCGAAAGGACTACTAAAATGTCTAGAATGCTGGTTGACAGTATTTTCCTTCTCTCTTTATCCTGGGATCCTGGCTGGAGCAGACCGAGGAGCCCATTTAGACTTATCCTCTGGCAACCTGTGTACCTTAGACTTCCCAAATTTCTTCAAATCTTAACCATAGAGCCGAACCCCATTTAAAGGGAAATTGCACCAACTAAGTCTTTGAGATGGTATCTGCTGACCAATTAAGCAGCCATAACAAATATCTTGCTGCCACCATGGAGGCCATGCTTCTAGTCATCGCTCAAATGAAATCATAAGAGGCATCACCAAAGACGGCCGCTCCGGGCTCCATCTGAGCCGCTTCCTTCTGTACAGATCTAAGTCCACCCAAAGAACTTTCCTGAATGTGCTACACCAAATGCATTCCTGCCCGTGACACAATTCTACTGCACACTGCAGCCTACAAAGCCAGCCTGGCCAGATCAAAGCATCAATCCTTCTGTCCTGCGCACCCTTAAGTATTCCTTACACAGGAACAGTGGTTCTTCTGGTAACAGCACACACCAGAGCATCCACCTTAGGAACCTTTAACTATTTTCTTTACTGCTAAGAGCCTTTGCTTGTCCCTTACAACTGGCATCTGGAGAAACCTGTTCCCCAGAAACCGGCTCCCCAATAGATTTAGGGAGAGGAAGACCTTTGAACGGTTTCAGAGACACACCATGATGGGATCCTCTAACCAATCTACTAACATTTCCCCCTTTTGCTCAGTTATAATCAAAATTCCTAAGGATTGAGAAATCAGGGAAGAGAGTTTCTACTTATGGAAAAGCTGAACCAAAGGCGAATTACTTTCCTCCTTAAGGGAATACTGCCCCTCTTCCAACTCTCCCTCACTCATCTTTGCCCCTCTAGAAGCCACCAAATAAGCTTCAGAAGTAGGGGGCTTGATCTCCTACAGGTCATCTTCTAACTCTTTCCTGGCCCTTTCCTGCCCAGAGCCTAACATCACATGCCCCTGAGGAATCTGTGAAGTGGAGGAAGAAGCATCTAGGACTGCAGCCTGACCCACACAAAAACCCTGATGTAGACATTTTAAAAATTCAGCAGACAATGAAGATCAGGAAGAAGCAGGCACTGACTCCTACCTAGACGGAACAGCTCTTACTGACCTCCCTGACGAAGCTCCCAAGACCCCCGGGAGTCTTAAAACGCTGTCAAACACCATAGGAATCAAAGAAGGAGGCCCCCCACTCTAAATGCTCACCTTCCCTTAGCTCCAAAATGATTAAGGTCCCTGCCACAGCAGAAAATCTGATGGCAGGAATAGGCAGTGTGACTCCCTCCTCTAAAACCACCACACAAGGCTGCAGGGATCTCCCTTTCCTCCTAATACATTTTGCAGCAAATATTCCCCCTGAGCAGACAATGATGCATGCCATTCTCGGAACAGAGCAGGGAATTTTCCTTGTGTTCCAGTCAAAATTTCTTCTTTACCCGGCCTAAAAATCAGGACTGACACACAGCATGGGACCCTGTAAGAGGTGACATCATCAAGCCTTTTGCTCTCTATCTCCATCTCTACCTGCTGGCTAGGGAGCATAACCCATGCTATGAACTGGTTTGGCCAAATGAAGAGGAAAGGATACATGCTACTAACAATGTTAAACTGAGAAGCAGCTAGCAAATTAAATATATACCTTCCATCTTAAAAATTGGAGAAATTACTTACCTGATAATTTTGTTTTCCTTAGTGTAGACAGATGGACTCAGGACCAATGGGTATAGTGTACTCCTGATAGCAGTTGGAGACGGACGGATCAGATTTCAATCTGATGTCAGCCCTAGTATACATACCCCTGCAGGAAGTGCAGCTCTTCAGTATTCTCCTCGAAAAGCAATTGTGGATATATGTATGACTGAATAATTTGAATAACTTGATTAACTTTATAACTTGGATAACATGATTAACTTTATAACTTGGTTAAATTAAATAATTTGAACTGGTTGAATTGGTTATAGCTGGAGACCGCCAGTGCCCTAAACCGAGAAATGTCGACACCTGGCAAGATGGGTGTACTAGTTGGAGAAAGATATGGCTTACCCGTGAAGCGCTCGCCGATGGTGATGTCACTCGAGTATTCCATGACTGACGGCAGCCGTGGGTGGGATGCTGAGTCCATCTGTCTACCCTAAGGAAAACGAAATTATCTGGTAAGTAATTTCTCCATTTCCTAGCGTGTTGCAGATGGACTCAGGACCAATGGGATGTAAAAAAGCTACTCCCGAAACGGATGGGAGGCTGCCCGTGACCCACTTAGTACTGCCCTTGCAAATGCTGTGTTCTCTCGAGCCTGAACATCCAGGCGGTAAAACCTGGAGAAGGTGTGGATGGAGGACCATGTCGCCGCCCGACAGACCTTGGCGGGTGACAGCATCTTGGTTTCCGCCCAGGATACTGCCTGGGCTCTAGTGGAATGGGCCTTGACTTGTAAAGGCGGTAGCTTGCCTGCTTCTACGTAGGCCGCCCTGATGACTTCTTTGATCCAGCGGGCTATGGTTGCTCGCGAGGCCTCTTCCACTTGCTTCTTTCCGCTGTGAAAGATGAATAGATGGTCTGTCTTTCGTACGGATTCCGACCTTTCCAGGTATCGGACTAAGAGTCTACAGATGTTGAGATAGCGTAGACTGCGAGCCTCTTCTGAATTTGTATGCTCATCTGGCGATGGTAGAGAGATGGCTTGGTTGAGATGGAAGTGAGACACCACTTTGGGAAGGAACTGTGCATAACTGGATGGTTCCTGGGGTGAGTCTGAGGAACGATTCCCGGCAGGACATAAGAACATGCCACACTGGGTCAGACCAAGGGTCCATCAAGGCCAGCATCCTGTTTCCAACAGTGGCCAATCCAGGCCATAAGAACCTGGCAAGTACCCAAAAACTAAGTCTATTCCATGTTACCGTTGCTAGTAATAGCAGTGGCTATTTTCTAAGTCAACTTAATTAATAGCAGGTAATGGACTTCTCTTCCAAGAACTTATCCAATCCTTTTTTAAACACAGCTATACTAACTGCACTAACCACATCCTCTGGCAACAAATTCCAGAGTTTAATTGTGCTTTGAGTAAAAAATAACTTTCTCAGATTAGTTTTAAATGTGCCCCATGCTAACTTCATGGAGTGCCCCCTAGTCTTTCTACTATCCGAAAGAGTAAATAACCAATTCACATCTACCCGTTCTAGACCTCTCATGATTTTAAACACCTCTATCATATCCCCCCTCAGCCGTCTCTTCTCCAAGCTGAAAAGTCCTAACCTCTTTAGTCTTTCCTCATAGGGGAGCTGTTCCATTCCCTTTATCATTTTGGTAGCCCTTCTCTGTACCTTCTCCATCACAATTATATCTTTTTTGAGGTGCAGCGACCAGAATTGTACACAGTATTCAAGGTGCGGTCTCGCCATGGAGCGATACAGAGGCATTATGACATTTTTCGTTTTATTCACCATTCCCTTTCTAATAATTCCCAACATTCTGTTTGCTTTTTTGACTGCCGCAGCACACTGAACCGATAATTTCAATGTGTTATCCACTATGATGCCTAGATCTCTTTCTTGGGTTGTAGCACCTAATATGGAATCTAACATTGTGTAACTATAGCATGGGTTATTTTTCCCTATATGCATCACCTTGCACTTAACCACATTAAATTTCATCTGCCATTTCGATGCCCAATTTTCCAGTCTTACAAGGTCTTCCTGCAATTTATCACAATCTGCTTGCGATTTAACTACTCTGAACAATTTTGTATCATCTGCAAATCTGATTATCTCACTTGTATTTCTTTCCAGATCATTTATAAATATATTGAAAAGTAAGAGTCCCAATACAGATCCCTGAGGCACTCCACTGCCCACTCCCTTCCACTGAGAAAATTGTCCATTTAATCCTACTTTTTGTTTCCTGTCTTTTAGCCAGTTTGCAATCCACGAAAGGACATCAACACCTATTCTATGACTTTTTACTCTTCCTAGAAGCCTCTCATGAGGAACTTTGTCAAACGCCTTCAGTGCTTGTAGTTCAGATATACGACGGACCGAACAGACTGCCAGCAGGAAGACTGTCTTCAATGTTAATAGTCGGAGAGACAGGCCGTGAAGAGGTCTGAAGGAGGTTGCTGCTAAGAAATCTAGGACCAGGTTGAGGTTCCAAAGAGGCACTGGCCACTTTAGGGGTGGTCGGATCTGCTTGACTCCCTTCAGAAACCGGGAGACATCCGGGTGAGAGGTTATGCTGCTGCTCTCACTCTTGGTTCCGTAGCATGACAATGCGGCCACCTGTACCTTGATGGAGTTGAGAGACAATCCCTTCTGTAGTCCGTTTTGCAGGAATTCCAAAATTGCAGGAATTTTGACTGAGCGTGGTATGATGTCGTGGTCCTCGCACCAGGCTTCGAATACTCTCCAAATCCTTATATATGTCAGGGATGTGGAGAACTTGCATGCTCGGAGTGTCAATTACTGCCCCCGACTATCTGCTCTTCCTCAGGCAAGCCCTCTCAATGGCCAGACTGTAAGATAGAATCGAGCTGGATCCTTGTGGAGGATCAGTCCCTGTGTGGAGGTAGTGGGAGAGGCTCCCTGTCAGCAGTCTTCACATGTCTGCGTACCACGGTTTTCTTGGCCAGTCCAGGGCCACTAGAAGTACTGGTCCCCTGTGGTGTTCTATCTTGTGGATGATTGCGCCCAATAGGGGCCACGGCGGGAAGGCATATAACAGAGTCTCCTGTGGCCAGGTCTGTACCAGGGTATCAATTCCCTGGGACTGGGGTTCCCGCCTGTGGCTGAAGAAGCTGGGCACTTGGGCGTTGGACCGGTTTGCAGGAGGTCCATGGTTGGTGTTCCCCAATGGTTTACTATCAATTAGTATGCTGTGGTCGACAGTCTCCATTCTCCTGGGTCTAGACTTTCTCTGCTGAGGTAATCCACAGTGACGTTGTCTTTCCCCGCGATGTGAACGGTCAAGATCTCTTGAAGATTCACTTCCGCCCATGACATTAGGGGGTCTATTTCCAGAAACACCTGTTGGCTTCTGGCTCCTCCCTGACGGTTGATGTAGGCCACTGTTGTGGCGTTGTCCGACATTACTCTGATCGCTTTGCCTCGGAGTCTGTGACCGAACCGTAGGCAGGCTAGTCTGACTGCCTGGGCATCTAGTCGATTGATGTTCCATCCCGACTCTTCTTTGTTCCATTGTCCTTGGGCGGTTAGCTCCTGGCAGTGAGCTCCCCATCCCCGCAGGCTGGCATCCGTGGTGAGCAGGATCCAGGTTGGTGAGGATAGTCTCGTTCCCTGCTCAGATGGCCTCCTTGTAGCCACCATCGTATTTGGGTCCGAACTCTGACCGGGAGTAGAAGACGTACGATGTAGTTCTGGGACAGTGGATTCCATCTTGATAGTAGTGAGTGTTGTAGGGGTCTCAAGTGAGCTCTTGCCCATGGCATTACTTCCAGTGTGGATGCCATGAGACCGAGGACTTGTAGGTAGTCCCATGCCATGGGGCGAAGTTCGCTCAACACGGTTCGTAACTGGGTCATCAATTTTGATCTCCTTGTCGGTGTCAGGGTGACCTTGTCTTGAGGTCGGACTGGACTCCCAAGTATTCCAGAGATTGGGAGGGCTGCAGACAGCTCTTGTTTGTGTTGACCACCCACCCGAGGCTCTCCAGTAGAGTTTTGACTTTGTTGGTCGCCTGGTGGCTTTCCTCCGGGGATTTCACCTTGATCAGTCAATTGTCTAGATAAGGGTGGACATGGATTCCTTCCTTCCTCAGTGTTGCTGCCACCACCAGTATGATCTTGGTGAACGTCCGGGATGCAGTGGCAAACCCGAATGGTAGTGCCCGCAACTGGTAGTGACGGTCCAAGATCGTGAAGCGTAGAAAACGCTGATGCTCTTGATGAATCGGAATGTGTAGGTAGGATTCCGACAGATCCAGGGATGTAAGGAACTCTCCCGGTTGTATTGCCCTTATTACTGAGTGTAGGGTTTCCATGCGGAAGCGAGGAATCTTCAGGTGACGGTTGACCACCTTGAGGTCCAGGATGGGCCTGAATGTTCCTTCTTTCTTGGGAACAATAAAATAGATGGAATAATGACCAGTATTTATTTGTTGTGGAGGTACCGGAGTTATAGCCTCTAAGGCTAGTAATCTGGTCAGTGTAGCTTCCACTACTATCCTCTTGGAAGGGTTGTGGCAGGGGGATTCCACAAACTTCTCCGGAGGGAGGTGGTGGAAATCCAGGTAATATCCCTCTTGAATGATGGATAGGTGTGATGTAGCGCAGCCCGGCCGCAGGCAGGAGCTGACAAGCTATTATAAGAGCAACAAGAGTACCAGAGCCAGACAGCAGGGGGCGCAGGGGAAGAGGAGAAGAACTACGAATCCCAGCTTCCCTGAAACACCACCAGACAGGGGAGGAAAGCCTGAAGGCGAACAGGTGGCAGACATAGATGTTAATGAGACAGACACCGATGAGTCCATGGAGGTGGAGGAAGAGGGCGTGCCCCCTTGGTGGAACTGGCCACAAAAACCCAGCTCTTCGGAGTCAGAGGAGGAGGAGATGGAAGTAGGTTCAGGGGTAGAGGAGTCCTCCAGTTCATGCATGGATACGGAGTAATCCAGGTGGAGGGGTGAAGTATAATCTTTACGCTAAAGGGGCCTGTGGTGTTGGGGCTTGTAATAGTGCTGAGCAGAGGAGGTAAATGATTGCTCTGAACTAGCACTGCTTGTAAGGGAACCGGAGGGCTGGAGGGGGAGGGGACAAACCCCATGTAATGCATCCAGTTGTTACTTATTAAACTGCTCTGAAGGAACTATCCCTCTCTCTGTGTTGTCTCTGGGGATTGGGGTGTCTGCTTACCCCCAACCCTGCCCGAAGGGAACCCAGAAGCCCGGCAAAACCAGGGCCAGCAGAGGCACCGACTCAGGGAGTTACGGGAACACATCGAACTCCAGGGACCGGGGCAACTGGTGGCGACTCAGAACCGGAGATGGAAGAGCGGCGTTCAAGGCCTCACGGACGGTGAGCCATCACAATAGGACTCACCTGTCCGAAGTTATCTTGACCCATCTTTGGTAGAATAGGGCAAGTCTGCCCCCTATGGCTTCTTCCTTTGGACGGGTCGGCTGATTTTCATTGTGGGGTGCGGCTGGGGCCTAGGCCCTAGCTGGCTCCCCTTTTTGTTGTGCTTGTTCCGAAAGGACTGGCTTCGGCCGCTTGATATGTGCTTCTATATGGGTTGAAGCGCTGTGATCCTCTGCCCCTGGAAGTTTGGGGGAAGGGTCGCTGGTTTCTCTTATTCCTGTCCTCCGGTACCTGCGGCAGTGGGGACTCGCCCCATTTGTTGGCTAGTTTCTCTAGTTCGCTTCTGAAATGGAGGGTTCCCTTGAAGGGCATCCTTGTGAGTCTCGTTTTGGAGGATGCGTTGGCCTACCAGTTTTGGAGCCAGAGTTATCTTCTGGCTGCCACAGCGGATGACAATCCTCTAGCTACGGTGGGCACCAGATCAGAAGCGGCATCCACAAGGAATGATACCACTAGTTCCAGGCCCTCCCCAGGAGTGTTGTTCCTGGTCTGTGATAAGCAGGCGCGTGTCACCACGGCACAGCAGGCCGCGATCTGTAAAGGAGACGTCAAAGGACTGTTTGAGGATAGATTCCAGACGTCTGTCTTGAGCGTCCTTGAGTGCTGCTCCTCCCTGCACCGGGATAGTAGTGTGCTTCGAGACCGCACAGACCATGGCATCCACTTTCGGACCTGCCAGGAGATCTTTGGCGGCTGGGTCCAGAAGTTACATGGCTGCCAGAGCACGTCCCCCTTTGAACGTAGTTTCCGGGGCATCCCATTCCAAGTCGATTAGTTACTGGACGGCTTGTAATAGTGGGAAATGGCGGGAGGTCTGACGGAGTCCCTCTAGTAGGGGGTTTGTCTTAGGTTCCCCTGAGGCACTTGTGCCCAGGATAGCCAGTTCTTTTAAGCTGTGTGTGACCAGGTCTGGAAGCTCGTCCTTGGTGAAGAAGCGTCTCATGGTTCGGTAGGGCTCTGTCCCTGGAGGGAGTTCCCCTTCCCCCAGGGGTTCTGAATCCTCATCCGAGTCGTCCGTGTCCCCGAGGGTGGGGCTTCTGGACGGTGGGATCACTTCCCTGGGCATAGAGGGTCCCGGGACGCTGAGGTCCTCTGGTGGAGCTTGTGGCCGCATTATAGGAGGCCCCGGTTGCATGTGGACGAAGGTATGCAGACCTTTGAAGAATTCCACCCAGGAGATAGATGCTGGGTCCAGACTAAGGGGCGCTGTGCGATTCTAGGTCCGGCATACTGTTCGAGATGCTGGAGCGGGCCATGAAATGGATCCCCTAGGGCCTCTTCGCGCTGTACACACAGGGCCGTGGCCTCCTCCTGCTGTGCAACTCTAATGTGGCATGCTGGGCAAAGGACCTGAGCCTTGAGTTTCTTTTCCGGTGGTGCCATGGCTTATGCACGTAAATATAGTTGTGCGTTCCGGTGTGTCGGAGTTGTACGCTGTTGTGCACCCGGCACAGTAAATGCGTGACTACACGCGTCGTCTGTGCGCACGGTACTTGTGCGCGCAATGTTGTGCACACAAGGTATTTCGCACAGAGGTATTTGCGCACAAGGTATTTGCGCACAAGGTATTTGCGCACGGCTCACCTCTGTGCGCACGGCTCGGGGCGGCGAACAGGGTGGTGAACAGATCAAAATGGTGACGGCGACCAAGCGGACAATATGGCGACCACCTCGGAGGGCCTCCACGTGGAGGGATCCTCGGATCCAACCGGGGTCTAGCCCTGCTAGAGCAGATCAACCCGGTGGCACTGGTCCCGACTGGCGACCTGTGCGACTCCTCGAGCTTCGGAGACCGGAGACTTTTAAATAGATTTCTACCTTACCTGGTCTCGGTGCTTCCCGGTCTCGTTCCGGGCAGTCTCCAGCTGTGGTGGGAAAGGGAAATACCTTCACCGCCGCGCTCGAGGTTGCACCCGCTGCCTCTCAGCCTCATCCAATGTCGAAGGCTAGGTCCCCGCCGAGGATCGGCCACCAGACTGAGGCTCACCTCCGAGGGATCGCGGAAATCACATCGGGAATTCTCAATTGCGGGAGGGACCCAATTGGTGTCACCATAGGAGAGCGGGGCTCGTCTGTAGAGGTAAGATTTCTTCTTATTCTTTGGTTTTCTTTGGTGAAATAATGCTGTGCGAGCGTGCATAGAGTCCCTAACTGCTATGGAGACGGAAAATACTGAAGTGCTGCACTTCCTGCAGGGGTATATGTACTAGGACTGACGTCAGATTGAAATCTGATCCGTCTCCAACTACTATCAGGAGTACACTATACCCATTGGTCCTTAAGAGTCCATCTGCTACATGCTAGGAAAAATCATTTTTGGTTCAGGCCCCTGGCTAGAAGCATGATTATGTCCCATCTGAGTCAGTCTCTTAAAGATGCAGCACTTATTGGAGGCACTGGAATCACTGTCAGTCTATGAGCCCATGGGCCTTTAAGGGAACTAACAAACAGGGAAACACCACTGTCCTTGGGCTAGACCTTAAAAAGGTTTGCCATCAAAATATGTTTACTTTTGGCAGGTCATTATTTATCCAACTATTCTCAGCACTTTCAAAGTTCAGGAATGCCAGGGCTAGGTGAAAGGCTGGAAACCTATTAACATAATTGCTCCAGCAGCCCAAAAAATTAACCCTTGCATAAAGTAGTCACCTTAACCAAAGAAGGAGAGTGAAAAACAGTAGAGATAGGGCAAGGGGAGAGTGAAGAAACAGGAGGTAGAATGTTGCCAGAAATTATAAGGGTTTTGTAGCTGCTGCCTTGAAGGCCCACATAGGCTGAGGTAAGGGATGGGGGCAGGGCAAGGCACTGGCCACAGTGCCCACTTATGAAAACCTTGGGCACCCCAAAAACTTCAATTCTGGCTACACTCCTGCAACCACCAATGTGAGTTTTTTTTGTCCTAATGCTACCCACAACTGGGCCTGCGATCTCAAAAAAACATTTGTTTCAATACAACAAAGCCAAAAACTGAACCTAAACAATAAAAGTACACTTGACATAATTAGGAGCCTTCGTTTTTAGTTTATTTTTCCCAGGAATTTATCAATGTTTATTATAACAGACAAAAATGAGAAATCAGTGGAATAAAATTGACTTTATTCCCCCCAACAATTATCTCCCATTTTAGTTATAATAAACAAAGAGGTTGATATTCAGCAAATATTTTCTGACTTACAGGCCGATACCCGCGATTGGACACGCATTTGACACGCTAGCTTTACCCCTTATTCAGTACAGGGTCAAAAACGTGCGTCCAACCCCCCCCGAACCTAATAGCGCCCGCAACATGCAAATGCATGTTGATGGCCCTATTAGATATTCCCGCGTGATTCAGAAAGCAAAATGTGCAGCCAAGCCACACATTTTACTTTCAGAAATTAGCGCCTACCCAAAGGTAGGCGTTAATTTCTTCGGGCACCAGGAAAGTGCACAGAAAAGCAGTAAAAATTGCTTTTCTGTGCACCCTCCGACTTAATATCATAGCAATATTAAGTCGGAGCTCCCAAAAGTTAAAAAAAAATTGTTTTTTTAAATCGGCCCGTGGCTTGAAAACCGGATGCTCAATTTTGCCAGCGTCCGGTTTCCGAACCCGTGGCTGTCAGCGGGTTTGAGAACAGACGCCAGCAAAATTGAGCGTCGGCTGTCAAACCCGCTGACAGCCGCCGCTCCTGTCCAAAAAGAGGCGCTAGGGACACATTAGTGTCTCTAGCGCCTCTTTTTGCCACGGGCCCTCATTTGAATACAGAATCGCGCACACAGGAGAGTGGCCTGAGGTTCGCCTGCTCTCCCACGACTTTTACTGTATCGGCCCGTTAGCTAGCTAAGTGGCACTATTTGAATATTTGGCCGCACTCAGCAGTTGCCACTTAGCTGGCTATTTATAAAGCTAAAAAAACATTTAACTGAGGGGCAGGAAGGGGACATTCCAGGGTGGAGCTACTTATCCATCTAACTTATCCTGTTTAGCTGCATAAGTGTAGGATAGTTGTTTGGCTGCATTGCTAATATCTCAATCAAGATAACTGGCTAAGTGTACCTGGCTAATTTGCTTAGCCGGATAGTGACTGAATATTGACCTCTGCTGATAAATTCCGAGGAAAAATAAAATAAGAACTGAAAAAGAAGATCCTTAGACATAAAAAAATGTTCAGCCAGAGCGATTTCGTATGTCCTCGACAACAAAGGATTATGATGTAATTCTCTGCTGCAAACTTGCACTAAATAACATGTCATTCTCTGCATGAGGGAATGTCTTCCTGAGCTATGGGTAACCACTCCCATTTTCCCTAGTGTAATTAGCAGAGTATCAATGCAAACCTTTCATGCATAGACCACTGCACAAACACACTTTCTCAGCCAACACTGACAGGGGTGGGAGGTCAACATAACATCTGGCCTGAGAACTGCCAGAAACTAATGAAAGAAATCCATACCATCTCTTTACTGATTAATATAAAAGATATGACATTTATACTTACCAGATAATTTCCTATCTTTTAATCCTAGCAGACCTGTGGGATTCCCCTGCTTGCCAGTAAGTGGAGACAGAGAACTTTTTCCTTTTTTTTTTGCCTACATGACTCACGTTATATATCCTGGGATAGCTGGGCAGTTCCTCAGTAGCCTCTTGTCCTAGCCTATTAGGTTGATGTTCTGCATCTTTTTGACCCCCCTTTTTTTTCTTCAGGAGGGTACTTGGACTGCCTCTGTATCGCTCCATGGTGAGACCGCACCTTGAATACTGTGTACAATTCTGGTCGCCGCATCTCAAAAAAGATATAGTTGCGATGGAGAAGATACAGAGAAGGGCTACCAAAATGATAAGGGGAATGGAACAGCTCCCCTATGAGGAAAGACTAAAGAGGTTAGGACTTTTCAGCTTGGAGAAGAGACGGCTGAGGGGGGATATGATCGAGGTGTTTAAAATCATGAGATGTCTAGAACGGGTAGATGAGAATCGGTTATTTACTCTTTCGGATAATAGAAAGACTAGGGGGCACTCCATGAAGTTAGCATGGGGCACATTTAAAACTAATCGGAGAAAGTTCTTTTTTACTCAACGCACAATTAAACTCTGAAATTTGTTGCCAGAGGATGTGGTTAGTGCAGTTAGTATAGCTGTGTTTAAAAAAGGATTGGATAAGTTCTTGGAGAAGTCCATTACCTGCTATTAAGTTCACTTAGAGAATAGCCACTGCCATTAGCAATGGTTACTTGGAATAGACTTAGTTTTTGGGCACTTGCCAGGTTCTTATGGCCTGGATTGGCCACTGTTGGAAACAGGATGCTGGGCTTGATGGACCCTTGGTCTGACCCAGTATGGCATGTTCTTATGTTCTTACTCTGAACTGATAATGGTTTCCCAGTACTGAAATCCTCAGATATCTGCAATGTGGGATATTTAAATATGCTTCTACTAGGACCAATGCAGTCATTAATTCCTCCTGAATGCACCAATGACTGACCTCAGTATTTCCATTTCTGAACCCTCTCACTCCAAGGGCTCTGTATACCCTTTTCAAGTCTAACAATTTCTTGACATACCATCACTTCCAACAGCGAAGCTCACGAGTACGAGAAACAGAGCCTTCTCAATTGCAGGCCCAAACTTATGGAACACCCTACCTCAATACCTAAGATCGATAATCGACTGCAAATCCTTCAAAAAAGAACTGAAAACCTGGTTATTTAGCCAAACTTTCAGAGATGGCGTGGGCTAAATGTCATAACCCCTCCACCAGCACTTCCCTTACAAGATGAACTCAATAAGCTACGCTAGAGTCTTGTCTCTTTCTCTTTGTTTTTTTTTGTGAACCCCTTTCCCAGTTCTTTCGATGCCGTGCAAAGTTTCAGTTAAACACGCCGCGACCCTGTTCAAGCGTTTAAGTTTTATTATATGATTCTATGTTACCAGTTCGATGTATTCTCTGCCACTCTATGTTCCGTGTCCTGGTTCGATGTAACAAGTTGTTCTACTGTAAACCGGGGTGAAGGCTAACTGCTAAACCTCGGTATATAAAAGCACCGAAATAAATAAATAAATAAATAAATAAATAACACCGGGCGGAACACCCCTTCTTTTTTGAGTACTACAAAATATAGGGATTAACAACCTACCCCCCTCTCTCTGGGACTGGAACTGGTACTATTGCTACTAGTGCCACCAGTTTGTCTAGAATCATTCTGATTATAGAGTTAGGCGACTGCCCACTGGAAGAGGTTTGGGGTGGGCCCCACGATCATCATTTAGCCCCTTTAAAACTCCCGGGAGCTCTGGGGGTTTTCTCTCTAACCCAGCCTTGTGTTGCTAGAAAAGGCTGTCTTAGCTGACTACCTGGTACTCTCACTTGCCTAAACCCTCTAAATTTTCTTTGATTTCTGTTTAGAGCCTTAAGGGACCTTTAGGCCTACCCTCTGGGAGTCTCAGTGGCTTTGATTCTACCAGGCTCTTCATTAGGGCATCTAATTCTTGCCCAAAGAGGAAACACCCTATGAAGGGCAGGATGCTTAACCTTGCTTTCAGGGGTGCATCCGCCGGCCAATGACTGAGCCACAAATACCTCCTTGCCACCAGTACCCATGTCATCTGCTTGGCTGAGGTTCCGATAAGATCACATAGTGTGTCTGCCAGAAAAGCCATCGCTGACTCTATTCTGGCCGTCCTATCCCCTGGACTTTCTCCTATCCCTAGCATTTCTTCCTGGAGCTGCTGGAGCCATTTGACCAATGCCTTGGCTACATAGCCCCTACATACCGCCACTTGTAAAGACAAACTGGCTGTCTCAAACACTTTCTTCAAAAAGGCTTCTAACTTTCTATCCGGTGCATCTCTTAAGGAGGCGCCTCCTTCTACTGGTACAGTCGTCTTTTTTGACACTGCTGCCACTGGGGCGTCTACCTTTGGGACTTTTATTAACCTCTCTACCTCCCCCTGTTGTAGTGGGTACAGGGAGGTCATTAAGGATCTTGCTTTCAGGGCTGAAATCAGGTGTGACCCATTCTCCCTCAATCATCTCTATAGCCGGGTGGAGGGGAAAGGCTTTTGCTGATCTCATTATACCTCTCAGGAATAGGTTGCCTTGCAAGTTCTTTTTCTCCTCATTTTCCTTGCCTGACTCCTGCGGGCTTAAGGCTTGCATAACCTTCTCTAAGAGGAGGCTCAGTTCTTCCTTCCTAAACAGCCTCACTGCTACATCTTCGCCTTTACTCCCCTCCTCCTCCACAGGAGCTTCCTCTGGGCGTTCTAAATCCCCTGCATCACTCTCCGAACCACCAGGGAAGGGGGGAGGGTGCGGCAGGGGAGTTCCCTCTGTCCTAGGGTTCTTTAAACCTGGCTTATGTTGTGAGCCCAATGGGGAACTGCTTCCCAGAGGACCTTCTAATGCAACCTCTTTGGCTTTCATTTCTTTATAGGTCTGATGCATTAGAAAGTTAAATTCTATGGAAAACTCAGTCTCCTGCACTATGTCTTGCCTTCTTCCCCCTAGGGCTTCTCTCTCTCTCTATCATAGGGCTTTGCCTGTGCATAAGCTGCATCCCCCCATGATGGGCCCTCTGCCCAATCAAGCTGCTCTCGTGGTTCCTTCTGAGCTGGCAGCGCATCTGCTTGTAGCCCGCCCCTCCCTACCTCACCCGCTCTCCGCTGCCTGTTTTCCGGCGATTCACAGCCATCACAACGGGGGCAAAAGGAACCCATGATGGAGCTTGTCCCACATTGTGTACATTTCCGGCCCCTCTCGACTATGCATCTTGCCACTGGAGGGGGGAAGAGATTGCGTTCCTGCCACTGTGGCTAAGGACGCCGAATCACTCCCTATGAGCACGTGCCGCCCCCTCCTGAACTGCCCTCTTCAGACCGTGACTTCTTAGGACTACTCCGGGAAGGTGACCTTTTCCTGTTTTTTAAAAAGGTGAGGAGGGTTTCTCCCTGGAATTTAACTACTTTGCCCTGTTACTACTCTTTTTTTTTTCTTTTTTATAGTCCCTAGATATCCCAATATACACCCCCACCTAAGCGGAGGCAGAGAACTACTGGGGAAACCACCCAGCTATCCCAGGTTATATAATGTGAGTGATGTAAGCAAAAAAAGAAAGTGGAAAAATTTCTCTGCCTCCACCTACTGGCAAGCAGGGGAATCCTGCAGGTGTGGACTGGTTTGCAGGATGAAAAGGAAACATCTCATATATAAAACAGTGACCATAAAGCTCCAAGTCAAAAGCAACAAGCTAAGTCAGTCCTGGTTTTACACGACCTTGGTTTTTATTTAATTTTTCCTAGCAATTTCTCCACATTTATTATAACAACTAAAAATGGGAGAAAATCTGTAGCGTAAAAGACAACTCATTTTTCCCCACAGATTTCCTCCCATTTTTAGTTGTTATAATAAACTCAGAAAAATTCCTTTGAGAAATAAAATAAAAAATGAAAGCAAAAGTCCTTATGCATGTGCAGTCCAGATTTCCTCTATCAGGACTACATCTCCCTGCATGCAATGGGATAGAAACTGGACTTGCTCAGCTTCCCTTACCACAGATCTACGGCTGTTCTCCATTATGGGGGTGCTAAATTTGTTCTTATACTGTGATGGGAGAAGTTGATTAGAAAAAGCTGAAAAAGTATCCACAGTGAGGCAGGCTGGCAATGTTTCTCAAGTAAACAAGCTCACAACACACTGTTAAGTAATGAGAAAAGCACGTTTGACAGAAAAAGGATCTAGAAAATGCATTACCAATAGAAGCTGAATGCATTTGCTTCATGTGGGTCTCTATAATAGAAGGGTCCTTGGAACTGTAAGTCCCCAATTCAGGGTAAAAGTTGGATCCGATATCATCGGGAGGGTTGTGTATTTTTCCTGTAAAAATGTTAGCAAATGCTGGATCCCAGTGTTGCAGCATTGGGTGGTTCCAGTGAATATATTTACCATCAAACTGGGGATTCCCAAACCAAGTGTAGTAAAACACGTGGACATCATAATTAGTAAGTGGCGGGTCTTCCAAATGAACCTGACCAACCATAGCCCATTTTGAATTGCTGGGAAAAATGTTGTGCAAGGTCTTCTGCGCTTTCATGCCCCCTTCCCTGGCACTGTCCTGGGACTCTCGTTTGCCTTCCAGAAGAGCATTCCGTTGGTGGATCTCTGGTAAGAGCCCAAGTCCAAATGGATTCCCAAAGGCAGCAGCATCAGGCCTGATAGTCTTCAAACCCATCATAAGGGAGCAAACAAATAAGACAAGCAAGAACAATATGATACATGCTCTCCTGCGAAATCTTGTCATGATGACATAGTTTTGGGTCCAACACTAAACTTCCAGGTTTACTGTGTCAAAAGAGGGAAGAAAGAAAAAAAAATGAAAGCAGCACATTAGTAATTCCCAATTTAGGAAAAGCATTCTAGACAACCCCCTAGCACAGCAGTAAATCTGCACTATAGCGTAGGGGTTCTAGGTTTAGATTTTCTACCTGCTGTGGCCACCAAGGTCCCCACATGCTGTGGAAGCACTGTCTGCCTTTGAAGGGAGCACTAGTAGCTTCATGCAGCACAAATTTTTCCTGACGGGTTAAGCTAGGTCAGCAGCTCTCAAACATGGTCCTTCAGGCTCCCAAATAAGGACTTTTTCAGGCTAGCCGCACTGAAGAGTCATGAAATGTGCATGTATTTGCAAATTCATCTGCATTACCATGAGGAGGCTGTTTGGGGGCCTTGAGAAATGGATTTGAGTACTGCTTACCTACATGTTGAAGGAAAACACCAGCACTCTCGCTCCAGTAAGGTAATCCAAGCATACTTCTAAAGCAGGAAGAAGGGAATAAAGAGATCCCCAGCAATGCCTGATATAGGTTAGATTCAGAGCTATCTGTTGACAGTAACATCTGTATTCATGGGCACAAGAGTTACTTTTACAAGTGGGCTCTTTCTGTATGTAGAGGGAAAGAGGGCAGGTTTGCAAATGGGATAGCTTTTCAAGGCTGTGCGTGTGAACACACTGTACTGTTTAGCAGCGAGTTTACATGAAAGGCTATTTTGGGGTTTTGGCCCTGGATTCTTAAGGAATTTGGCTTGGCCGTCAATTTGTTGATCATTTTTGTGTTGGTGATAGCCCTATTTTATTTTCTCTACCTGTTTATATTTTTTGATGTATCCTGTACTTGTATTTTATTTTGTCTAATTAGTTATATCATAATGATTGTATTGTTTATTTCTGTATGATTTTGTTATTGTGTGCTTCATAATTGTACTGCACATTACCTAGGGCCCCAAGATGGGCTTTTAAATATATTTACAGTCTGACATCTTCAATGTTCAGCTGGTCAAGTGATATTAAACACTTGCTCAGTGGCACAGTCAGAGCAGCAATGTAGTATCCTAATAGTTAGAACAGCAGGCTGAGAACCAAGGTTCAAATCCCACTTCTCCCACTGACGTTCTTGTGACCTTGAGCAAGTAAATTCACCCTCCACTGCCTCAGGTACAAATTTAGGATTGTAAGCCCTCTGGAGACAGGGCAATACTTAAAGGATCTGATTGTAATTCGCCTTAAGCTCAAGTTAAAGAAAGGGATCTGCCATGTACTTGTGACCTGGATTGACCACTGCTGGAAACAGGATATTGGGCTTGATGGACCTTTGGTCTGACCCAGTAGGTATATCTCATGTTATGTTCTTAATAAAATCTAAAATCCAAACCCAAACTGGTACAAACAAATTCATTACACAGTGCGAGATCAAGGTAAAATGTAAAAACTGACTAGGGACTTGCACTATCTGCTTTGATGAGTGGAATAGGGATATGCATTCGTTTAAAACAAAATAGCCAACGTCAAGGACACTATTTCATTTCATTTTGTTGGAACCACTGAAATTTAGATTTTTTTTTTAGTTTCATGTTAATGCACACTAACAGAATTAACCACAAAATTAGGAAAAAAAACAAAACAAAACAAACCCCCCCCCCCCCCCCAATGAACAATTTGAAAAATGAAATCAAGCTAAAAACAATACGAAAGGAAACAGACAAAAAAAAACTCAAAACAAAACCACACCGCACACTCGTAGTGTAGAATGCTGTTTGGTGCTGATTACATGACACATATTGGGTGCCATTGCTAGAGCAAGTAATTTTGCTGTGCAAGATGGCTTCGAAATGTGACATCCTCCTCCAAACCACAATCTGTCCCTATTTGCACACCTTTTTGCACCGCTCCTTTCTTCCAAAGCAGCAGGGTGCCCTTGCTGCTACCAGCACACAATTCTGGGTTCTCCCTAAATGCAGGACAGAGTATGAACTGGTTCACATTCAGTGAGCTTCAGAAGTACTGGCACCAGATGTTGATAAGCAGTGGGGCCCAGAGATGCTCCGCTGCTCTGGAGGAGGAGAAGACACAGAGCTTCAAGAAAGAGTAGTGCAGCCCAAGAAAGGTGGGGTGGGGGAGAGGAATGCCATCTCTTGCAGCTTGCTGCCTAAACGTAACTTTCAAACAGCCACACAGGTGTATATGTGCATGCACATGCCAGCTCACGCGAATGGATGCGGCCATTTTATAACATACGCTTGTATGTGCGCACATGGTATAAAATCGGCAGTACACACGTACATGTACACACAATTGTATGTGCATGCACAAATGCCAGCTCTACAGCATAAGGGCAGGGATTTTATTACGTACGCATGCTGATGCAATTACCAGTTTCCCTAGTCCGTTCCCAGTTCACCCAAATAAAGGCTAGGACTTCCTAACCCCCCTAATTAAACTGCCTCCCTTTTACCCTTTTAGCCCCAACTCTTCAATCCTCACTAACTATCCTTGGGTTTGTTTTTTTTTTATTATGAGATACACGCCATCTATAGCAGAATTAAAGATGCGTGGATAGGGACCCTGGCACATGCTGTTTTAATTATAAAATCTGTGAACGCCCATGCCCCGCCCCCAAAATTTTTATATGCATGTACTTACACGTTTTTAAAAAATCCGCACAGTGTGTATTGGCCCAAAAAAAAACACATGGATCTCCTGGCTTTGGCGTGCCAAGCTCTTAAAATGTACCCCATACGTAGCCTCCTAATAAGTGATGGTCAGGCCTGACTTGAAAAAAAAAATAAAATAAAAAAAACTTCCTTCATGTGCTTGATGGTTTACTTTAGACTACAATGTGCTGCTGCTGAAAGCACTGCTGGGTTGAAGACCCAAAGTTAGATCATCATTAAAGAATTAGGGGTTTTGATGGCACAGCCGGATTTTGGGGTATGCGACTCGAGCGACTGCACAGGGCGCCATGACTAAGAGGGTATTGTGAACCCATGGTGACGATGCAGTGTGCAATCATGTCCCCTCCAAAAAGTGCCGTGCCTTCTCAGTTCTCACTTTGGCTCTGATGGTCTGACCTAATCATTAGACTGCAATCAGCAGCCCATCAAAAGTATTGCCCATGCGGAAGTCTTGCCTATCTTTGCAGTTTCATGCTCCCTACTCCCCCCCCCCCTTCCCGCCCCAAAAGAAGCATAGCCACAACGAGGTGCATTGTTTCGGAAATCACCGATTCGGATTATCGTGGTGTTTGGGGTAACTTGTCTTTGCCTGTCCTGCTGCCGCCTCCCCTCCTCCAATCCTTCGGTAGCAAAAACGGGCCCGTGGTGAGTCCTAAAAACAAAACACCACTGCCAGTGTTGGTTGCAGTGGCCCCATGCCTAAGAACTGCTGTGACCAACAGCAGCCCTGCAACAGCATTTTCTCACACAGCGATAGCAGAAGTAGCAGCTGCTCCATGGACCTGCTCCTGCTGCTCCCCTACCACCTGCTATGCCTCAGAGCACTGATGGAAGGCAACACGGGTACCCCTGACAGCCGGCCCGTCTCGCCGCTGCTCTGAGCTACCAGCTCTCTCATGCATGGAAAGCGGCAGAATAACAGTAATAAAAAGACCCACTATCAGGGCTTTCCAACCTCCCACGCCGCCAAGGGACATCACCTTCAGGTCAGGAGGAGCAGCAGCAGGGAGCTGGACCCAGATCCTACTCTTTGGGACCATGTCGGAATCTCTCTTCCCTGACCACCAATGTAAGTAAAAGTATTTGGTGCTTTATGGAGAGGGAGTAGAGTGTGAGCATATGAGTATGAGAAAGAGAAGAAAGCTTAGCATAAAAGTAAGCACAAAGATCCCTACCCCGGGATAAACCCAAGAAATCAAAAATTCCCAGGTATAGAGCCAGGGATATTTTTTTTCCTTACTAGTTTTAATTTTGGGGGTTTTATTTTATATGCCTGCTCTTTTGAAATATTTTGTTGGTGTTGGGAAAAATTTAAGGTTTTGTCTACATGTTTCTATTTACCGTATTTTTCGCTCCATAAGACGCACTTCCGGGGGGGGGGGAATATCTGTGCGTCTTATGGAGCGAATATTAAAAAAAATAATTTACAACTCCCCACCCTCCTGACCCCTCAAGACTTGCCAAAAGTCCCTGGTGGTCCAGCGGGGGTCCTGAAATCGATCTCCCCCTTTCGGGCATTCGGCAGCCAGTAATCAAAATGGCGCCGGTAGCCCTTTGCCCGTACCATGTGACAGGGGCTACCGATACCATTGGTCGGCCCCTGTCACATGGTAGGAGCAATGGATGGTCCGCGCCATTTTTTTTAAGATGGCGCCGGCCGTCCATTGCTCCTAGCATGTGACAGGGGCCGACCAATGGCACCGGTAGCCCCTGTCACATAGTAAGGGCAAAGGGCCACCGGCGCCATTTTGATTACTGGCTGCCGAATGCCCGAGAGAGGGAGATCGATTCCAGGACCCCCGCTGGACCACCAGGGACTTTTGGCAAGTCTCGGGGGGGCTGGCGGCTTGTAGTTAATTACATTTGAAGGGTTGGGGGGTATTTTTTGTTTTCACAAAATAGCACGATAAAAGTGTTCTGATCCGGGGAGTGGACCGAAATGGCCCTCCCCAGCTTCGAAAACGAAACGGGGACGGAAAAAATTGTATGGACACCCCTACGATCGCTCCATAAGTCGCACAGACGCCCGGGAACGAGCCGGTTTAGCACACCATTTTTTTTTCTCCCTCTGAGCCCTAGGTGCGTCTTATGGAGCGAAAAGTACGGGTATATTTTATGGTGTCTATTCTATTTTTAATGAGGGTCTGTCTGTGTTTTGCGCAAGTAACTAAAGTGATGCATTCTGAAAGCTTGTAGTTTGTGTAGGGAACTTACTGCAGCTTGGCTTGTTCTGCTTTCCCAAAGGAGGTATTGGTGTTCGAATGCCCGCTATATCATCTGCAGTGCTGCCTTTTCATAGGTAGGGCTGTTGCTATTTTGAGTGCTGGTGTGGAACGTTTGCTACGTAGATGCTAAGCATGTTTTTTGATGGGTTTTATGTTGTGGCACAGTTTCTAGTAATGGAGAAATTTTATGCAGTATTTACTGATGTAATACCAGAATGTAAATATATTTTTGTGTATGTTGAACTGTAAAGTGAAATGTCTTAGCTGTGCTCTTCTCTGGGAGAATTTATGTGGATCTGGAATATGTGTTAGTGAACTGGAAGTGTAGGGATTATATTGAGATTCTATACCATCATGTATAGACTCCAGATTTCACTCCCATTTAGAAGAACTGATTGAATGATGCTATCAAATAATTTTAATGCTAGTTTTCCTGGGTGGTGGAAACTATCCAGGGTTTTTTCTATTACAGAGAAGACCCTTACAACTTCTTCTTGTGTTGTTTTATAGCTAGTTTAGTTTAAAGGCGAGGGCTCTACTGTTGGGGTGAGCGCAACGTGTGGAATTAAATGTCATTTTGGCTTGTCCCCCTCCATACCTGCCCTGCCAATGCATCCTTTTGGTTTTATTCAGGGGTGGTGTGCCAACTGCAGATTTTGCAGAGGGCACCAGTTAGCCTAGAGCCAGCCCAGCTTGATGCATTGCACAAGTCACACCTCAGGAAAAAGCAAGTTTGCTTATTGTAATCATGTTTTCCGTAGATAGATGAATTAGCCATGCTGTCTGGGTACGTCTTCCGTGCCACTAGGTGGAGGAGCTCTCTAAGATTAGTAAAGTCTTTCAGCTAGGTGCGCCCTCCTGTATCTTCCCGCACTTGCCTGAGGCTCCTCAGTCCGTATCAAAGCAAGTAGTTTGCCATGTCGGAACTATCCGGGGAGGCGGGTGGGTTAGCATGGCTAATTCATCTGCTATCTACGGAAAACAGCTTTTACGGTAAGCAAACTTGCTTTTTTCACGCAGCTGAATTAGCCATGCTGTTTGTGAGTCCCCAGCTGTCGTATTGAGCATATTTATGTGAGTGTTTATTGTGTTCAATATGGGAATTATAGACGGAGAGTTTCTATGAAGGTGTATTATGTGTGGAGCATATGTGCTCTTCTGTAATATAGTCCACCCCATGTATGCATCACCCGTGGTTTGTTTGTCTAAACAGTAATGGGATGTGAAAGTATGCAGTGATGACGTTGCCGCTTTACAGATGTCTGTGAGAGGCACTTCATGGAGGTGGGCAACTGAAGCAGCCATTGCATGCACTTGATGTGCTTTTGGTGTTGCGGATATCTGTTTTGAATGCTTTTGATAGCAGAATATTATGCAGTTGGATATTCAGGAAGATAAAGTTCTTTTTGTCACTTGACGGCCTGGCGCGTTCGGGTTGAAAGAAAGGAAGAGTTGTGAGGGCCTGTTGGGTGAATGGGTGCACTGTTTGTAGTAAGCAAGCGCACGCTTACAATCTAGAGGGTGAAGTTTCCGCTCATTGTCATTAGCATGAGTTTTTGGATGAGAGGTAGGTAAGGTGATGGTTTGATTAATGTAAAAACTGGAAATCACCTTTGGTAGAAAATTGGGGTGTGTGTGTGCAATGTCACTTTGTCATGGTGAATTGCAGATAAGGGGGGTAGTGAACTAAGGCTTGAAGCTCACTAACTCTCCTTGCTGATGTGAGGGCAGTTAAGAAGAGTACTTTCCATGAAAGGTATCGTAGGTGACAAGTGTCCAATGGTTCAAATGGTGATAGCATCAGTTGTTCAAGGATTATGTTATTAGCCCACGGCACTGACGGTTTCTTTATCGGTGGACGTAAGTGTAATACCCCTTTCATGAATCTGGACATGAGTGAATGACATGATATGGGTTCCCTGTTTAGGGGGATATAGTAAGCTGCTATAGCACTTAAATGCACTCGGAGTGAGGCCGTGGCTAGGCCTTCGCTGTAGAGAAGATGAGGTATGTCAGAAGGTGTTCTGTGGGCAGGTGATTGGGTCCCTGCCCGCTGAACACCAGGAAGCGTAGTGAGACCACTTTCTTTGGTAGTTGAGTCTAGTCAGTGGTTTTCTCTAGGAGATTAGTATGTCCTGAAGAGAAGGAGGAATGTTTTGGTACACAAGTCTTTCAATCTCCATGCCGTGAGATGCAGGGAGGAGTGAAGAGGATGAAGTAGTGATCCGTTCTCCCGGGTAAGGAGTTGACGGCTGTTGCCCAGGGGAATTGGGTCAGAAATTGATAGCTATATGAGGTAGCTGTACCATGGTTGTCTTGGCCATGCTGGCACGATTAAAATCAGATCCGCCTGGTTGTCAGTGCATCTCTGAATCGTGCGAGAGATGAGTGGAATCAGAGGGAACGCATACAGTAGATTGTGAGACCAGTTTATAAGGAATGCGTCTTGAGCTAGTCTGAGTGGGCTAGGGTAAACCGAGCAAAAGTTCTCCACTTTCCTGTTGCGTTCTGTCGCGAAGAGATCGACGGAAGGAAGGCCCCAAGTGGAGAATATGCGATGCGCAACATCTTGATGTAGTTCCCATTCGTGGGGGTGAAATATTCTGCTGAGTTTGTCTGCTCTGGAATTGCTGATTCCGGGCAAGTAAGTTGCTTGCAGAGAGATGGATCTGTGGTGGGCCCACTCCAATATCCGGACTGTTTTCCTGCAGAGGTTCCAAGAACCCTCCTTCCTTGTTTATGTAGAACATCGTGACTTGGTTGTCGGTGTGAACCATCACTGTTTTCCCCTGTAGGGGCTTTTCAAAGGCTCAAAGGGTGTTACTGACCACTCTGAGTTCTAGAAGATTTATGTGTAGTGTGCATTCCTTTGTGGACCATAGTCCTTGAGTTTGAAGATAGTCTAGGTGAGCTCCCCATCACTTGGGAGAGGCGCCTGTGGTGAGTATTATCTGATGTCCAGGGGGTCGTAGAGGTGATCCCATTAGTAATGTCGATGGGAGTAGCTACCATTGCAGGACTCTTTTCATGCTGATGGTTAGGGTGATGGGAGTCGACAATGGATGGAGGAACTGGATCCATTGATTTTTCAGACCCCATTGTAAGTGACTCATGTGTAATCATGTATGTGGGACTACATAGATGGATGCTGCCATGTGTCCTAGAACTGTTAGGATTTGGTGGGCCGGAACAGTCATATTGCGAAGCAGAACTGAAGATAGTGAGGTAGATCTTAAAAAAATACGCGATCGCGTACTTTTGTTCGCACACCAGGCACAAACAAAAGTACGCTGGAATTTTTAAGATACACGCGTATCTTGTAAAATCCTGGATCGGTGCGCGCAAGGCTGCCGATTTTGGGCAGCCTGTGTGCGCCAAGCCACGCACGCAGGCTCACCTTTCGCCCTCCCCTCACCTTCCCCTACCTAACCCACCCCCCCGGCCCTATCTAAACCCCCCCCCCCACCTTTATCCATGGATTTACGCCTGCCGGAGGCAGACATAAATCCGTGCGCGCCAAGACCTGACCGGGGGACTGTTCCGGAGGGTGCGGCCACGCCCCCGGAACGCCCCTGGGCCGAAACCACGCCCCCGGAACACCGTGTCATTTGGCGACGCCCCCAACACGCCCCCTTAAAAAAGCCCCGGGACTTACGTGTGTCCCGGGGCTCTGCGCGCGCCGGCGGCCTATGCAAAATAGGTGCGCAAGGGCCCTGCTCGCGTAAATCCGCCGGATTTACGCGAGCAGGGCATTTAAAATCCGCCCCAGTGTGGAGAGAGGTAATGCTTTGTCTTGGATAGTGTTGATGTAGGCTCTGATGAACTGTAAGGTTTGCGTTGGCTATAGATTTGACTTTTCGTAGTTAGATTTAATTCTTAGTGGAACGCAAGATCTGGTGAGAGAAGTAACGGTGGTGGGGCCACTTGGCAACAGTGATCATAACATGATCAAATTTAAACTAATAACTGGAAGGGGGACAATAAGTAAATCTGCAGCTCTAACACTAAATTTTAAAAAGGGAAACTTTGATAAAATGAGAAAAATAGTTAGAAAAAAACTGAAAGGTGCAGCTGCAAAGGTTAAAAGTGTTAAACAGGCATGGACATTGTTTAAAAATACAATCCTAGAGGCGCAGTCCATATGTATTCCGCGCATTAAGAAAGGTGGAAGGAAAGAAAAACGATTACCGTCATGGTTAAAAGGTGAGGTGAAAGAGGCTATTTTAGCCAAAAAAAATCCTTCAAAAACTGGAAGAAGGATCCATCTGAAGAAAATAGGATAAAACATAAGCATTGTCAAGCTAAGTGTAAAACATTGATAAGACAGACGAAGAGAGAATTTGAAATGAAATTGGCCATAGAGGCAAAAACTCATAATAAAAACTTTTTAAAATATATCCAAAGCAAGAAACCTGTGAGGGAGTCAGTTGGACCATTAGATGACAGAGGGGTTAAAGGGGCTCTTAGGGAAGATAAGGCCATTGCAGAAAGACTAAATGAATTCTTTGCCTCTGTGTTTACAAATGAGGATGTTGGGGAGATACCAGTTCCGGAGATGGTTTTCAGGGGTGATGAGTCAGACGAACTGAACGAAATCACTGTGAACTTGGAAGATGTAGTAGGCCAGATTGACAAACTAAAGAGTAGCAAATCACTTGGACCGGATGATATGCATCCTAGGGTTCTGAAGGAACTCAAAAATGAAATTTCTGATCTATTAGTTAAAATTTGTAACCTATCATTAAAATCATCCATTGTACCTGAAGACTGGAGGATGGCCAATGTAACCCCAATATTTAAAAAAGGCTCCAGGGGCGATCCAGGTAACTATAGACCAGTGAGCCTGACTTCAGTGCCGGGAAAAATAGTGGAAACTATTCTCAAGAACAAAATTGTAAAGCACATAGAAAGACATGATAATGGAACATAGTCAACATGGATTTACCCAAGGGAAGTCTTGCCTAACAAATCTGCTTCATTTTTTTGAAGGGGTTAATAAACATGTGGATAAAGGTGAACCGGTAGATGTAGTGTATTTGGATTTTCAGAAGGCGTTTGACAAAGTCCCTCATGAGAGGCTTCTACGTAAACTAAAAAGTCATGGGATAGGTGGCGATGTCCTTACGTGGATTACAAGCTGGTTAAAAGACAGGAAACAGAGAGTAGGATTAAATGGTCAATTTTCTCAGTGGAAAAGGGTAAACAGTGGAGTGCCTCAGGGATCTGTACTTGGACCGGTGCTTTTCAGTATATATATAAATGATCTGGAAAGGAATACGATGAATGAGGTTATCAAATTTGCAGATGATACAAAATTATTTAGAGTAGTTAAATCACAAGCAGACTGTGATACGTTGCAGGAGGACCTTGCAAGACTTGAAGATTGGGCATCCAAATGGCAGATGAAATTTAATGTGGACAAGTGCAAGGTGTTGCATATAGGGAAAAATAACCGTTGCTGTAGTTACATGATGTTAGGTTCCATATTAGGAGCTACCACCCAGGAAAAAGATCTAGGCATCATAGTGGATAATACTTTAAAATCGTCAGCTCAGTGTGCTGCAGCAGTCAAAAAAGCAAATAGAATGTTAGGAATTATTAGGAAGGGAATGGTTAATAGAACAGAAAATGTCATAATGCCTCTATATCGCTCCATGGTGAGACCACACCTTGAATACTGTGTACAATTCTGGTCGCCGCATCTGAAAAAAGATATAGTTGCGATGGAGAAGGTACAGAGAAGGGCAACCAAAATGATAAAGGGGATGGAACAGCTTCCCTATGAGGATAGGCTGAAGAGATTAGGGCTGTTCAGCTTGGAGAAGAGACGGCTGAGGGGGGATATGATAGAGGTCTTTAAGATCATGAGAGGTCTTGAACGAGTAGATGTGACTCGGTCATTTTCATTTTCGAATAATAGAAGGACTAGGGGGCATTCCATGAAGTTAGCAAGTAGCACATTTAAGACTAATCGGAGAAAGTTCTTTTTCACTCAACGCACAATAAAGCTCTGGAATTTGTTGCCGGAGGATGTGGTTAGTGCAGTTAGTGTAGCTGGGTTCAAAAAAGGTTTGGATAAGTTCTTAGAGGAGAAGTCCATTAATGGCTATTAATCAATTTTACTTAGGGAATAGCCACTGCTATTAATTGCATCAGTAGCTTGGGATCTTCTTAGTGTTTGGGTAATTGCCGGGTTCTTGTGGCCTGGTTTTGGCCTCTGTTGGAAACAGGATGCTGGGCTTGATGGACCCTTGGTCTGACCCAGCATGGCAATTTCTTATGTTCTTATGATTAGGAGACCTAGATTGTCTTGGCAAGAAATAGTTCGAAGTAGATTGTCCCATAAGAGAGTCTGATTGGGTGCTACTATAAGCCAATTGTCCAGATAAGGAAATATTTGAACCCCCTGTTGACGGAGATGTGCCACCGCTACTGTTAGACATTTGGTGAAGACTCTGGGGGCAGAAGAGAGGCCAAATGGCAGAACTTTGTACTGGAAGTGTTGGTGTTACCTCTGTTTCCAGATGGAAAACCAAGAGTTGGGATGCGTTGGTAGGTGAGCATAAGCATCCTTCAAGTCCAGTGAACACATCCAATCGTTGGGTCGAAGGAAGGGAAGAATGGACTTGAGAGAAGTCATTTTGAACTTCTCTTTGTGAAGGTGTCTGTTGAGTGAGTGTGGGTCCAAGATGGGACGCAGCCCCCCTGACTTCTTGGGAATAAGGAAGTATTGTGAGTAGAACCCTTGATGAAATTGTGGGTAAGGCAATTTCTGAATGCACTTGTTCTGGAGGAGCATTTTGAGTTCTCGAAGGAGAGGTTCTCGATGTGCTGTTTGATGATTTTGAGGAACTAGGTGTGGGAGGGTCGGGAAGGATGCGAAATGTAGAGAGTAACCTTGTTCTATTATTGTCAGGACCCATTGATCGGATGTGATGTGGTTCCAGGCTGGAAGGAACTGGGACAATCTGCCCCTAACTAGAGGTGTCTGCATCGGTGGCAATAGTAATTCTAAAAACCTGGCTGGGTCTTTGAGGGTTGAGGGTCAGCTTGTTGACGAGGCTGACGAGGGGCTCTGGAACGTTGGCGTGGTGCCTGGTGTTGGTAAGGCTGTTGCCTGGAAGACTGATAGGTTGGAGGCTTATAGAATGAGTACGGCTTATAGGCTCTGAAGTTGGTTCTTCTGTAAGTAGTAGAAGAATATTGACGCCTGGATGTGGAAGGTTGCTGAGGGGATGTGAGTGAAAGAACTGCTGTTTTTTGTTCTTTGAGTTTTGTGACCATGTCGGTAAATTTATCCTCATGCTGTCCCCATGCTGTCCCGATGCAGACATGCTATCAGGACAGCATGGAAGTTTCGCCAACTTATCAGGTGTGTCGTCCCTGATGGCACTGGATCTCAACCATGCCAGGCGTCGTGCTGCTATGGCGTTTGCAGAGTCTTTAGAGGAAATCTCAAATTCCTCATAAATCGACCGAAGGAGGTGTCGCAGACCTTCTTCTAAATTGTGGTATTCTCAAGGCAAACTGGCCTCCGGGGATCCCTGTTGCAAATGTAGTTTCAGAGCCTGTAAGTTTTCAAATAGATATTGTGCTATGTAGAGTTGATGGTTCTGTATGCATGTATTGAGCATTCTAGATTGAAATGACTTTTTTGCGAAGTCATCGAGAGTTTATTATCTCAAGCTGGTGGTGTGTTTGAGTGAAGTTGCAACTTCCTTGCCTTCTGCATAGCTGACTCGACCACTATCGAATTATGTGGGAGTTGAACTGCCGAATGGAAGGGAGAGTCCTTCATGCGGTATTTTAGGTATTCCATGCCTTCTTCATTAATGCAGTCCATACCGAATGTTGCGGAAATGCTACTGGCTCATTTGGAGTATCAAAGATTTTTTAAATCCCTAACATTTCCTGTTGAGGATCCAAGATTTTCTTTGTCTCTACATTGAGCATTTGACCTACTTTCTCCAGAAACTGAGAATAAGTGAGGTCTTCTGATGGAGAGGCGGGATATCGGCAGGGTCAGACGGGTAGCCCTTCAATGAGCCTGATGAAGAATCTATATCTAGAAGTTCTTCAATTGGCGAGGAAGGCCTCCTCGGTAGGTCTTTTGGAGCTGGACCAGGAATAACAGGGTCTTCTTGGGCAGGCGGTGATACGGCGGTGTCGAGGTGGCAGATATGAATGTGAATTGGTAAGCCTGATTCTTTTGCTACAACTCAACATTGTTCTTTGCTTCAACGACAAGGGGTAACCGGGAATTGGATTCAAACAGCAACCAACGAGGGCAAGACTTTTATGGACTGGGAGTCTGTTAAGCATAGGGAAAACCTGCTCAGCGTGGCAGATGCTAACGTGGGCTTGCTGAGCAGACTGGACCATTTAGTCCTTTTCTACCATCATTTTTATGTTTTTATGTTTGTTTCGGAGTAGGGGCATGCCATAAAGTTAGCATGTAGCACATTTAAAACAAATCTGAGAGAATTCTTTTTCACTCAATGCACAATTAAGCTCTGCAATTCATTGCCAGAGGATGTGGTTAAGGCAGTTAGCATAGCTGGGTTTAAAAAAGGTTTGGATAGGTTCCTAGAGAAAAATTCCCATTAACTGCTATTAATCAATAGGGAATAGCCACTGCATGCTGCTGGCATTAGTAGCATGAGATCTGTTTAATGTTTGGGTACTTGCCAGATACTTGTGACTTGGATTGGCCACTGTTGGGGATAAGACACTGGGCTTGATGGACCTTTGGTCCGACCCAGTATGGCATATTTTATGTTCTGATTCAAAATCACAAACACAGAAGCAACTCCTCCCCAAATGTAATATAAAACAAAAAACTGAGAGGGAAAAAAAATTCTCCCAAATATTATTAAATATTTAAATTATTAAACAAAACTTAATCATTTAAATATTTAATAGTATTTGGAAGAATTTTTTTCTCTCTTCATTTTTTGTTTTTTATATTTTATGCTCTTACATGAGCCTTTGGGTAGAACAGGGATTTCCACCCAGGTGTTACAGAAATAATAATCTCTCAGACCCTGAGCTCTGTCAGCAATCATCTCCATGCGTCAGAATCTCACTCCCTGAGGGCACTAGTGACATTTCCTGGACAGACTTAGTGTGCATATATAGGGAAGTGCCCTCTAGGCGAGGGCTGTTCTTATGAGAGCTGAGACAAAGAAGAATGAGCACACGCAGTAGAGCAAAACCGTGGTTTTAACAGTTTCTGTACTCTCTCCACGTGTTTTCTGCGTGGCTTTAAGGTCAACAGGTGTTCTTTACAATAAAATTTCCATCCCACCCCCAAAGACGTGCCAATGTCATTCTATTAAGCTAATATATCCGACACCAACTGCAAAAGAATTCGCTGGTGAATGTCAACCCCAGCACACAAACAGCAGAGGAATTGGGCAGGAAGCGACACACTGGTAACTACGAGGTATACGACACTGACCCCACAACCTGATCACGAGGAGCCGTGCGGCGGGTACCAGCGTGCATCCATCTCTAAGCGCGCATGTGCGCGAGTCAGTCTGCAGTGCTAGCGAGCCGGGAAAGGCTGCTCATGCACCACGTGACCCAGAGAATGCCTCACATGCGCAGGCCCCGAGGCTAGGAGCCGGCAGGGGAGAGGAGTGAGTGCATGACCAGCTATATCGAGTTGACAAAAGGGGAAGGTTGGTGCTGAGAAGGAAAGCGCTGCTGCAGGCGCCGTGCAGCACTGGGCTGCTGATGGAAGGCGTGATTACATAGCTGAATAAACTGAAGAGGCACAGGAGGGTCTATAAAGTCATAGCTAAGGATAAAAAGCCTTAACAAAGGCAGAATAAAAGAAAAAAATGGATACTGACATGATGTGCCTTTGCAGATCTGTTATTTTTTCCAAGTCAAAAATCACAAAGCCAAACAAAGAAGAGAATGAGGATTTGATTTTAACAAGGTCAGAGCAACTTCATCCGTCTCCAAAAAGGAAAGCGCAGTTGCTTACTTGTATTAGGTGTTCTGGGACAGCAGGATGTTAGTCCTCACATGTGGATGACATCATCCGTTGGAGCCCGGCGTGGAAAACCGAGCATGCCTGGCCTGCTGCTATCCGCATGTCCATGCGAGGTCCCCCTTCAGTCTCGTAATATAGCAAAAAATACAAGCGAGAAAAAATAACACAACAAACCGAAGGTGAACTCAACATCGTGGGGAGGCAGGTGCGATTCCTGAAAACTAACATCCTGCTGTCCTAGGAGAACACCTGTTACAGGTAAGCAACTGCGCTTTCTCCTAGGATAAGCAGGATGGTAGTTCTCACATGTGAATGATTACAGAGCTCCAGACTGACCCCTTCAATCAGGGAGACCCACTTTAGCCGAACAAGGTGCCAACGGGCACAACACAACTGCAGATCTGTGGGAGAAATGAGGCAGTCTGGTCCCATAAAAAGCACAATCAGAGACAGTTGGGTTCAGGACTGGAATAAATTGCAGAGGATAGACTGCCAAAAGCGGTGTCCTGATAACTATCCCTGTCAAGGCGGTAGTGAGCAGTGAACGTGTGGAGAGAACTCAGGTTGCGGCTTTGCAAATTTCAGCGACAGAGACCGCACGCAGATGGGCCACTGTTGCCACCATAGCCCGCACAGAGTGAGCTTTCACCCTGCCGGGCAGCTGGAGGCCTGCCTGCTGGTAGCAGAAAGCAATGCAATCCGCTAGCCAGCTGGACAAGGTTTGCTTCCCCACTATTGGGGTCAAACAACACAAAGAGCTGGGAGGACTGCTTATGGGCCATTGTATGATCCAAATAGAGCGCCCACTTGCAGTCCAGGGAGTGGCGAGCACGTTCCCCCGGGTGGGAATGATGATGGATGAGGTCAGGAGCCGTCCCCAACGGGACAGGTGCGCTCACTGTGACAGGTCCTGGAGAAGAGGGAACCACACCTGCCTTGGCCAGGAGGGTGCCATTAGGTTCATGGTCCTTCCTGTCCTCTTGCAATTTCATCAGAGTTCTCGAGAGGAGTAGGATTGGGGGGGGAGGGCGGTATGCATACCGGAGACCCTGCCCCAAAGTGAATCGAGAAGGCATCGCAGGCCAGATGGCCCTTCCCCTGAATCAGGGAGCAGAATCTGCTCACCTTGTGATTGTGGGGAGAAGTGAACAAGTCCATGTCCGGTGCACCCCAGTGGCAGAACAAGTCAGCCAGCACCGCAGGGTTCAGGGACCACTAGTGTGGCTGGAAGGTCCGACTGAGGCGGTCTGCCAGTGTGTTTAGGTGTGATTCAGAAGGTAGGTGGCCCATGCACATCCCTCTTGAAGGGCCCAATCCCAGACCTGCATTGCCTCCTGGCAGAGGAGGAACAAGTCTGTGCCGCCCTGCTTGTTGATGTACTAGATCGCCACCTGGTTGTCTGTTCTGATGAGGGATGACCTTGGAGGACAACCTGTCCTGGAAGGGCCCACAAGACGTACCAGATCGCCCGAAGCTCCAGAAAGTTTATCTGGCAGCGAGCCTTGGCTGCAGACAAGAGGCCCTGAGTATGCAGGCCGTCCGTGTAGGCCCTCACTCCTGAATCAAGTCATCTGTGGTGAGGGGTGGCGCGGGCTAAAATGAGAGACTGGTTTCCAAATTGGGGAGGGCTTCCCATCAAGTCGGAGAGACGGAGGGGGTCCGTGACCATAATTGGAGCCTCCAGATCTCTGGATACCTGCCGCGACTGGGATCGCAAGGCCCACTGAGGTTCCTTGTGCAGAGGCGGGCAAAGGGGGTCATGTGGATGGAGGCCACCATGTGGCCCAGAAGGTAGAGCAGTAGACGGGCCGGCATCCTCTTGCTGTTGTGAACGGGGGTGGCCAGCAAGGAGAGGGCGACCACCTGGCATTGGGCAGGGAAAGCTTTTGCTTGTACCATGTCCAACCTGGTGCCTATGAAGTCTAGCTGTGGAGACGAACAGAGATGAGACTTGGGGAAAGTTGATGATGAATCCCATCGTCTGCAGAGTCTGAACCGTGAGAGCCAGTACTTTCAAGGCCCCGGAGCGGGTGTCACTCCAAATTAGCCAATCGTCCAGGTATGGAAAGACATGGATTGAGTGACGCCTGAGGTAGGCAGCCACCACCGCCAAGAGTTTCGTGAAGACGCATGGAGTTGATGCCAGTCCAAAGGGCAGCACTTTGTACTGAAAATGTGCCGTCCCTACCAGGAAGCGGATGTACCTCCTGTGGTTGGGGACAATTGCAATATGGGAGTAAGCCTCCTTTAAGACGAGGGAGCAAATCCAGTCTTCTCTTCGGAGGAGCAGGATGAGCGTTCCCAGAGAGACCATTTTGAATTTTTCTCTTATGAGAAACCTGTTTAACGCCCTGAGGTCGAGAATGGGGCGCAAGCTGCTGTTCCTCTTCGGAATGAGGAAGTATCTCGAGTAGAAGCCGTGGCCCTGCTGCTCATGGGGGAACGGTTCTATTGCGCCCGCTGCTAGAAGGGCGGAAAGTTCCGATTGAAGGATGACCTGATGGGCGGGCAAACCCCACGATGGACAAGGGGGAGCAGCCTCTGGGAGCCTGCTGAAGTTCAGGCAGTAGCCCTGGTGGACAATGGAGAGGACCAAACTGTCCAAAGTGATCGCTACCCAATGGCGGGCAAAACAAAGGAGCCTGCCACCGACCGGGGGATCGACCTCCAGGGGAACCGGCATCTGGCTCATGCCCCCTCTCCGCCAGCCAAAAGCCTGTAGAATGGGTCCTGCTGCGGGGCTGGTTGGGTCCTCGGGGGCCCGCAGCTGCTGGCCGCGACCCCTGGAACTGGTTCGAGGCAGGCAAGCATGGGCGGCTGGAGGATAGTATTTCCTCAGTTGATAAAAGGGCTTGCGAAAGCCAGGCCTGGAGGTCTTCCTGACAGAGGATGGGCCTTCTGAGGGGCTGGCAGAGAGTTGCTGAAGAGTATCATGCTGATCTTTTAGCTGCGCTATGGCCTCCTTCACCTTGTCCCCAAACAAGTTGTTGCCTGTACAGGGGAGATCTGCGAGCCTGTCTTGAATCTCCGGCCGGAGTCCCGAGGCTTGGAGCCCAGCCAGCCATCTGGCGCCAACGCCTCTGGCAGCCAGGCGGGCTGCGGTTTCGAACACGTCATAAGTGGTTCTCACCTCATGCTTACCCGCTTCAAGGCCCAACACAGCAATGACTGCAAGAGATTCCTGCTGTTGCTGGGGAAGGCCCTCCTCAAAGTCTAGGACTTGTTTCCATAGATTGCTGTTGTATTGGAACATACACAGCTGGTAGGCTGCAATACGGGCCACCAGCATGGCACCCTGAAACATTTTTCTCCTTATGCCATCGAGTTCCCTGTATTCATGCCCTGGAGGAGGCGGAAGCATGTGTCCGGGAACATTTGGCTTTCTTCAGGGCAGACTCCACCACCGCTGACTGGTGGGGGAGTTGCCGCCGCTCAAAGTCCATGGCCTGCTGCACCAAATAGGTGGCATCGGCCTTCCTGTTGACCGGGGACACAGACACCGGGTGTTCCACATACCGAGGAGGAGATCCTTAAAGATGTCATTGATAGGCACTTCCACGATTTCCTTGGCATCATCGATGAACTGGAAGACCTCCAGCACAGCATCTTATGATGGGTATCCTCCGACAGGAGCTAAAAGGGGATGGCCTCTGCCATTGACCTTACAAAGCTAGCAAATGACAGGTCTTTGGGTGGAGATTGACGTCGCTCCTCCGGCGGGGAAGGCTCTGAGAAGGGGTTGTTGGAGAACTTAAGAGGATGAGTCTGAAGAGTCATCGCCCCTGGGGCTCATAAGAACCCTCCTCCTCACAAGGGGCCCAAGAGCGGGGGCCAGGGGCACCGATGGAGCCTCTGGCATCGAGGGAGGCATCGACCGTGTTAAGCCGGGGGAAACTGGCGGCGGCCCAGGGAATCGCAGGCAAGGGCGCCCAGTCCCCGAGGCCTCATCCTTCTCCTTGGAACCGGGAATCGGGATCGCTCCAGTAGAGGGCATCGGTGGCCAAGGAAGAATCAAGGGCCTCTCGGGCACCGGTTGCGTTGGTAAGAACATAAGAAATTGCCATGCTGGGTCAGACCAAGGGTCCATCAAGCCCAGCATCCTGTTTCCAACAGTGGCCAATCCAGACCATAAGAACCTGGCAAGTTCCCAAAAACTAAGTCTATCCCATATTAATGTTGCCAGTAATAGCAGTGTGTATTTTCTAAGTCAGCTTAATTAATAGCAGGTAATAGACTTCTCCTCCAAGAACTTATCCAATCCTTTTTTAAACCCAGCTACACTAACTGCACTAACCACATCCCCTGGCAACAAATTCCAGAGTTTAATTGTGCGCTGAGTGAAAAAGAACTTTCTCCGATTAGTTTTAAATGTGCCACATGCTAACTTCATGGAGTGCCCGCTAGTCCTTCTATTATCTGAAAGAGTAAATAACTGATTCACATTTACCCGTTGTAGACCTCTCATGATTTTAAACACCTCTATCATATCCCCCCTCAGCTGTCTCTTCTTCAAATTGAACACTCCTATCCTCTTTAGTCTTTCCTCATAAGGGAGTTGTTCCATCCCCTTTATCATTTTGGTCGCCTTTCTGTGTACCTTCTCCATCGCAACTATATCTTTTTTGAGATGCGGTGACCAGAATTGTACACAGTATTCAAGGTGCGGTCTCACCATGGAGTGATACAGAGGCATTATGACATTTTCCGTTTTATTTACCATTCCCTTTCTAATAATTCCCAACATTCTGTTTGCTTTTTTGACTTCCGCAGCACATTGAACCGACTGTAATTTATCACAATCTGCTTGTGGTTTAAATACTCTGAACAATTTTGTATCATCTGCAAATTTGATTACCTCACTCGTGTATTTCTTTCCAGATTATTTATAAATATATTGAAAAGTATGGGTCCCAACACAGATCCCTGAGGCACTCCACTGCCCACTCCCTTCCACTGAGAAAATTGTCCATTTAATCCTACTCTCTGTTTCCTGTCTTTTAGCCAGTTTGTAATCCACGAAAGAACATCGCCACCTATCCTTTGACTTTTTACTTTTCCTAGAAGCCTCTCATGAGGAACTTTGTCAAACGCCTTTTGAAAATCCAAATACACTACATCTACTCGTTCACCTTTATCTACATGTTTATTAACTCTTTCAAAAAAATGAAGCAGATTTGTGAAGCAACACTTGCCTTGGGTAAAGCCATGCTGACTGATGCCAGTAACACTGGTAAACAAATTTCTGGGAACATTTTGTTTCCTCCACAACCTTCAGTGAAACAAGTAGATTTTAACAAGCTGATCACAAATATGCATTTATTACCGTATTTTTCGCTCCATAAGACGCACTTTTTTTCCCCCAAAGGTGGGGGGAAAATGTATGTGCGTCTTATGGAGCGAATATAAAAAAAAAACCAAACAAAAATCTAACAAACACCCCCCCCCCCGACTCCCCCAAGACCTGCCGAATTAATTTCCTGCAACCCCCCACCCTCCTGACCCCCCCAAGACCTGCCAAACGTCCCTGGTGGTCCAGCGGGGGTCCAGGAGCGGTCCGGGAACGATCTCCTGGGCGTGAGCCGTCGGCTGCCAGTAAACAAAATGGCGCCGACGGCCCTATGCCCTCACTATGTCACTGAGACCGACCGCTGCTATTGGTCGGTCTCAGTGACATAGTGAGGGCATAGGGCCGTCGGCGCCATTTTGTTTACTGGCAGCCGACGGCCCTATGCCCTCACTATGTCACTGAGACCGACCAATAGCAGCGATCGGTCTCAGTGACATAGTGAGGGCATAGGGCCGTCGGCTGCCAGTAAACAAAATGGCGCCGACGGCCCTATGCCCTCACTATGTCACTGAGACCGACCAATAGCAGCGGTCGGTCTCAGTGACATAGTGAGGGCATAGGGCCGTCGGCGCCATTTTGTTTACTGGCAGCCGACGGCTCACGCCCAGGAGATCGTTCCCGGACCGCTCCTGGACCACCAGGGACGTTTGGCAGGTCTTGGGGGGGTCAGGAGGGTGGGGGGTTGCAGGAAATTAATTCGGCAGGTCTTGGGGGGGTCAGGAGGGTGGGGGGTTGCAGGAAATTAATTCGGCAGGTCTTGGGGGGGTCAGGGGGGTGGAGGTTGTTAATTTAAAGGGATGGGGGGGGGGGTTTTGGGGGTTCCCACAGAAAGAAAAATTTTCTGATCTGGGGAGTGGACCGAAATGGCCCTCCCCAGACCCGAAAACAAAATGGGGAGAAAAAAAAAAACTATGCACTCCCCTAATTTGCTCCATAAGACGCCCAGACGCAGAGCCGGTTTAGCACAATTTTTTTTTTTTTTTATTTTCCCCCTCTGAATCCTAGGTGCGTCTTATGGTCAGGTGCGTCTTATGGAGCGAAAAATACGGTATGTATGCATCACATACTGTTTGCCCAAAAAGTGCGATATACATTAAGCATTGTTACATGTCTGTAGTGGCATAAGCTATAATGGCAATGCTGGCACCAGAAAACAAAACTAAAAATGTTTTGCCGCAGATTTTCGTTTGTAATTTCTGTCCGACGCTTCGCGGATGAGAGTCCAACAATAGTCACCCAGCATGGAGGGGTTCCTCGGGCGACACCTGATGACTTTCCGCCCAACTGATTAGAAAAGTACAAAGATCAGACAACAAAGGTAAGAAAAAATATTTTGAGATTTTAACAATTGAAATATGCCATCTTTGGGAATGTGCATTTCTTGTATTTTTGTATTTTGGTCTTTCTTCAGTATTCCACTGTTCAGAGTTTTGTTTCTCAGGCTTTCTATTTTGGGGTTTTTTTTATTATTGACAATTTTTATTGAGAGGAATTTGAAACTGAACATACAATAAACAGCAGCATTCAGATACAACCATAATATAATCTAAAAGAATACAAACTGTAGTATTGACATGATCCAAAAGTCTGCGAATAAGCTCTCTTCCCTCTCCATTAGACCATCCTCCCCCCTGCCCCCCTCGTCCCTCAGCTCTATCCCAAAGAGCATGTTACTCAGATATTTCACAATCTTAATCTTATGGAATTAAGAAATTGGTCAGATAGCGCAGATGCTTTTGTAAACTGCCACTCTTGTGGGTTGGGAAGGCTGTCGTGGCCGGTACTGATGTGACTGGTGTTAAAAAATGTAGTCTTCAAAATAGGCAGCAAGCTCTCAGATGTTGCCCACAAGAGAGTGCAGTCCAATGCCTTCCTCCCTACAGGGTCTCACTTAGGATTGGGGTGCATAGGGATCCGAGGTACTACCACCCACCCAGTGAAGTCTCTTGCAGGTAAAGAGGAGAGGCAAGGATAAATAGAATAATATTGTAATTTTTTTTTTATAATTTTATTTAAAAACATTTCTTAAAGCAAACATACTGTTTCTTAATACCACTGTGAACATTTTAAAAACAATTTTCTCAATAAAGCTTAACATATTTCTTTTCTTTTTCCCCACAAAAGATTATAAACTATAACTAAACAAGAAATTACAAAGAAAATGCTCAAGTTGCTTCTACTTATCAGATAAGTTATCGGTTAATCTTTCCTAAATTCTGTATCTATCTTCCTTTCTCTGGGTCCCTCTGACCATTCCTCTCTCTACCCCGTTCCTCATGAATACCCTGTTAGATGTAACTATCTTTTTTTCCTTTCCAACTGTAAAGTTGCTACCCCTGTTTTATGTAAACCGATGTGATATTCATTTGAATGTCGGTATATAAAAATGTTAAATAAGTGCTACAGTTAAACTTCCCTTTTTTATATATTAAAGTTAATATTCCATATATTGTTTCTATTAACTAAAAGAAAATTGATTCTTTGTGTTTCCTTTTCTTTTTTTTTTATTTAGGTCCAGTATTCCTTCTCTCCATTGTGTTCAGGTAAATAAAGTTTATATATTTTCGTTATAGTCTTCCTTTGTCTTTATCTCTTCTGTTCTCTTTTAGTGTCTCTCTCTTTCTGTTAACTTTAATAACTCCACACTTGCACATGTGTAAGCTCAGGCCTGGCTATAATGATTATATGTTCTATTATAAAACTTATGTGCTTTTTCTTCTGTCGGTGCTGGCCAGTTTTTCTTCTCTTCTTTCTTTTCTTCTCATTGGCTCTGGAGTCATTGTCTTTTTTTTTTTTAACCTACTACCTTATTCTTTAATTAAATCAATAAGCGAAACTCTCTCCCTCACACCGCTCCAGGATCTTCCACAGACTAGTCAGAATATTCCCTTAGTGTAAGTGTAGTGTACATGACTGTTTATTGAAACTAACACTAACTAAATTAAATCAAAAGATAATTAAAACAACCCTATCTTTCTTTTTATATGAAATAACAGTTCATACATTAATAAAACAAATTCTGCCAATCATTCACTCTTTCTTCTTCCTGCTAAAATATTCTTATGGGTTCCTCAAAGTCTATATAAAATTCTGTTTCTTCATATATAGTGCAGTTATAGGCAGACAGGAGCCTCTGATTTTTTTTTTATAGAGACAGCATTTGATGTGCTTGTCTCATATATATATATCAGACTCTTATAGCTAATAATTCATCTATTAGTACATTGAAGTAGTTGATGGTCCTCTTTATAGCTTTCCCAGCACAGAATGTCTTTTCTGCGTGATCTCACACTTTTCTACAGTGAACTGCTCTGAATCCTCACTTCTTGGCGTTCACTATACAGGAGTCACAAACATCCACACTCTTAATATTGATTCTACAATTGCTGTGATAACATGCGGTACAGCAAAAACATTTATATCTTAACTTTGCCTATCTTCTTATCTTGGCAGCAACCTCACAATCATTCATTAATTCATACACTCATACTCCTCTACTAAAGTGAATGTTCTTTCATTGACTTTGAATATTTATTTTATTTTTTATAGGCCTCTGAGTCAGAGGACATTAACAACACCTCTACTCAATTTGACTTCAGGCTCTCAACTGTTGTATTCTATAACTGTTTTTCTCTTTTTCTGATCTCAGTAGATCATTACCTTTGCTGATGTCACTAACTTAAATAGTACATGGTACTCTCTATTAAATATGTTCTATTTTTCTTTCTATGTAAATTTCTATCTGTGTTTATTATTTTTAATTTAAGAAAAAATGTAATACATAGTTTATTAGCCAAATCTCCTTTTATTCTCTACTTTCATCCTGCATTGTGTCTTAAGATAGTCTACCTGCACTCACCTCATCACTGGTAACCAGGGAAGCCATCGTCACAGCTCCATGGTTACCACCTTATTTTTCAAAGGTGTTGTGGTCTATACTACCTCAAATAGGGCTGTTCGGATCATACTGTCTTATTTCATTTTCTTAACTTTCTCAGACTTTTACACTTTCTAGCCCGTGGCTCCATTGCCCAGTTCGGGTCCAAGCCCTACTGAGATGACAACAAGAATACCAGTCGTCGTAGGCCCTCTCCCTTCAACCTAATGTCTCGTCATCAATGTCCAGGTTCTATAAAACTTAAGGCAGGATATCTCGTCATATAGCTGTCATTTTTTCCATATATTGAATTTGTTGCAGTTAAGTAGCTGAGACTTACTGGGAATGTCAGGAGATTTCCACTGGGCGGCTACCATCAGGCGGGCTGCAATCGTAATAAATGTAAAAAGGCCTGCTTCTCATCAGCCAATTCTGGGTAGGTAAGCCCTAATACCCAAATTTCCATCTGTAAGGGGCCCTCCACTCCCAGTATTCTCTCAGAAAGCCTCTGGCATTCCTCCCAGAAGGACAGTATTTTAGGACAATGCCACCACATATGAATGAATGTTCTTACAAGGGAACACTGTCTCCAGTATAAGGGGAGACCCTGTGTAGCCAACGCACCAGTCTAGCAGGAGAATAATGCCAACGATATAGGAATTTGTACCGATTCTCTATCATTGCAGCTAACCTGGAGAACTTCCCTAATGTCCGAAAGCACTCCTCCCATTGTTCATTCGGCCACAGGGTCCCCAAATCTTTTTCCCACACCACCAAATGGATTGCTACAGCAGGCTTCCCGGAGATAAGCAATTTATATATCTTAGATATACTATTCCATAGTTTACCATAGTTTACCATAGTTTACCATAGAAATGACGGCATACCATAGTTTACCATAGTTTACCATAGTTTACTATTCCATAGTTTACCATAGTTTACCATAGAAATGACGGCAGAAGAAGACCAAACGGCCCATCCAGTCTGCCCACCAAGCTTCGCACTTTTTTTTTCTCATACTTATCTGTTACTCTTGGCTCTTAGTAACCTTTTGGTTCTATTTCCCTTCCACCCCCACCATTAATGCAGAGAGCAGTGTTGGAGCTGCATCTAAGTGAAATAACTAGCTTAATTAGTTAGGGGTAGTAACCGCCGCAATCAGCAAGCTACACCCATTCTTATTTGTTTACCCAGACTATGTAATTCAGTCCTTGTTGGTTGTTGTCTGTATATAGATCCACTTTTCTTCATTCCCCCTGCCGTTGAAGCAGAGAGTTATGCTGGATATGCATTGAAAGTGAAGTATCAGACTTTCTCCCCTGCTGTTGAAGCAGAGAGCTATGCTGAATATGCTAAACAGTTAAACCTTGGTCAAGCTAGTTACAACCGGACCTTTCTGGAATTTAGTTGGTCCTTTGTTTTAATTTGATAGCCAGCTCTTTATGCCCCAATGTCTTATCTAAACAGAGATTATATGTGACACTAAATCTAACTAAGAGAGAGATTCTGATAAAAAAAAAAAAGCTGTAATGTTTTCTTTTTGTTTAAATCTTGAACACAGCAGAGATACCCAAAAAACAGCTTAATATACACTTTTTATATCGGACTATAATGAAAAGAAAGCAATTATACACAGAAGCCTACTATAATAATTTTAGTATTAATCAGGGAAAAACTTATCTGCCCAGGCAATAGTCAGTCTCCAAGCTATGCACCGCTTGCAGTGGAGGTGCTGGTTTGCACAGTTAACTTCTCTCTAGTTCTGAGATAGCCACACTCCAAACTACAATATAATACAAAATACAATAGCCCTCGAAGATTGAACGGCTTTGTTGCAAGTTCTGTTGAAGTCCACTTGTAAAGAAAAAGTGCCATACTCCGGCATAAGCTAAAAATCCACATTAGGTAATCCAAAGGTCTTCTATAACTCTACGAAGGGGACTATCCCATTAGACCACAGCTGCCCTAGACTTGCCGGACCACTAACCTCCGAAAAGTAGTGTTACTTAGTCCCATAGAAAAATCCCTTAGGTACCTAATGGAGGATAGGGCTGAATATGATTTTGGGCCTATGAGAGTTGACTTCCACCTCTTCCATATCGTAAGTGTGGTCTGTAATCCTGGGGGGCATAATGAAAATTCTCGAGGTGTTAAAGTACTTGGCCAAAACACAGCGTGAAGGGGAACCCCGCCTGCCAAAGCTTTTTCAATTGCAACCCACTGCTTAGTAGAGCCTAAATCATGGCAGTCTATTACACTCTTAAGCTGAGAGGCGACATAATAATGCAGTAGGGATGGTAACCCCAGTCCTCCCTCTCACCTGGACCTAAACAGAACCTGTCTTGATACCCGTGGGGGGGCGTCTGTGCCAGATAAAGGAAAACATTTTCCACTGTAGAGGCTGCATCTCATGGCTCGGGAGCAAGCAAGGCAACACCTGAAATAGGTATCCAACTTTAGGCAACAGATTCATTTTAATCGCTGAGATCCTACCAAACCATGAGAACTGCAGCCTCTCCCACCTTTTGAGGTCCCCAATCAATGATCGCACAAGGAGCCAATAATTCTGTTGCACCAGAGAATCAAAATCCAGACCCAGATTTACTCCTAAATACCTAATGGGACCCGCTGTCCAACGAAACGGGAATTTCCTCTTGCCCTCTCTCAGCAGATCCACAGGGAAATTTACAGGGAGGATCTCTGATTTGTCCGGATTAATCCGCAGGCCCGATAGGCTTCCAAATTGTTCTTACTTTGTCAACACCACTGGCAGCGAAATCATGGATCTTGATAATGAAAAAATGTCATCAGCATATAGTGAAATCTTATATTGCTGGAGACTGCCTATAACCCCATACACATCTGCCACCTGCCGTATTACCATTGCCAGAGGTTCCAAACTTATGGCAAACAATAGTGGTGACAGGGGACAACCCTGCCTTGTCCCCCTGCAGATCTGAAAGTTCGCCATATAGCTATGGTTAATCTTTAGACACGCTTGAGGGTCCCAATATAACTTCCGCACCCAGGTGGAGAAAAGTCAGGCCCACCTTTTCCATTACTGCAAACAGAAAGGGCCAATAAACACGGTTGAAGGCTTTTTCCCCATCTATGGTAAAAAAAAACCAAAAAAAAACAAACTGGCTCTCCCGTAGTTCTAGTGATATGAATCAGGTTAATCAATTTCCTAATATCGGCCGTCGTCCTGCCCAGCATAAACCCCGCTTGGTCAACATAAATGAGTCTACATATCATTCCACGCAAGATTTTCAGATCGATATTTATGAGCGAGATGAGCCTATAAGAGGCACAACTCGTGGGATCCTTCCCCGGCTTGGGCAGTATAGTAATACCCGCTACGTTCCCAAATGGTAGAAGTTGCCCACCCACCCTAATCTTATTAAACATATTCACCAACAGGCCTCGCAGTAAGGTTCTATATTTATAAAAAAGGTGGGTAAATCCATCAAGACCGGGGGATATCCCTGATTTTAAATCTTTTATGGTGCTTTCCACCTCCAATTCCGATATCTGTTTTCCCAAATGAAATTGGTCTTCCTCAGGCAATGTGGGCATATCTATCTCTGCTAAATAAGAGGAAATATCATCCCGGGTGGCTTCAATCTCGGGAGTATATAGCCCCTCATAAAAGCGCTGAAAACGAGCCCGGATGGCTGCAGGATCTGTTAGTATTTCTCCAGATGATGTCTTAATATGGTATATCAATTCCTTTACCCTCTTGGATTGCAACTTCCTTGCTAGCAAACTGCTGCTTTTATCACCAAACTTAAAAGTATTGTTTTAATATATCTAGTCTGAATGCTATTTCTTCAGCATCTAGTGCAGCAATCTCCTCCCTGTTTTTAGTTAGCGGTCTAATTGGGAATAGCCCTTGGTATTGCTTATGCTGATGTTCCAACCCTCCCAGTTCAGTCATTAGAGCTTCCCTTCGAGCCCTCTTCTGTCTTTTATGATGTGAACCTAGATTGATTAAATGCCCCTGGATCACTGCCTTCATGCCCTCCCAGAGTGAAATTGGTGACGCCTCATCCCCATCATTTAGGCTGAAGAAGTCCTCTATAACCTCCCCTAAACGATCCTGACATTCTTTCACCTTCAACAGGGAATAATTTAATCTCCAGAACTTTCGGCCTGTCTCACTAGGAAACTGAAAAGAAAAAGAATTAAGGATCCACTAATGTAAATATCAAAGAAAAAGAAATGGTTGGTGTATATTGGGAATGTACTGAAACTGCAATCTAAGTTACACTTTCATGACTCTTATAGAAAAGAACTTTTTTATAGAAGATTTTTAACAATTGGAGGAAAAAACCTCAGAGCTGGTATTGTGTCTGAATCAATTATCAGTTTATAAACCAGTAGATGCAATCATCGGTCAAAAACCTCCACTATATAATGTTCTTTATTCAACAAACATTTTTTGTCATTTTTTGCAATTTTAGCTTTAAAAACTTTTTAAAGCTGCTCTTACTCTCTGACTTATGTGAATTTTCTGGAGTAAGCATGGGATTTTCTCCTAATTTAAAAAGAGAATGGGAAATTCACCCCTTACTGAAAAATATGTCTAAAAGACAAATTGCATTTTCAATTATATTGCCCAGTTGACTCAGAGTTTTCAGGTTTTTCCAAGTTTAGAAAGCAATTGCGCCTCCTGGATCAAAGTGATGTAATACACGGTGCTGCTATTGGAACAATTTGAAACACTTCAAGCGGCATTGAAAAACAGTCAAGCAAAAGTGAAATCATCGCTTTGTGTCACCTTGCATTCTTATGGTAGCACACTTTTATGATATTATAATGCTGGCAAATCTTGGCTATGAATCACTTTGATTAACTAAGCAATTGTGCCAAGAAACAACATATATCACTTTGAAATTCTAATAACAGTCTGATGAAGTGAAACTGTAATACTGGCATTGTCGCAACTTGTTGCCAGTATAGCTCTGAAAAGGCTGCTTGTGATACAGATCACTTCATTTATCTTAATAGTTGATCCTGGTTGTACCGGAAGACGCTTGAAATACCTATATTGCTGGCAAATCTTGGCTATGAATTTCTTTGATTAACTGAACAATTGTGCCAAGAAACAACATGTATCACTTTGAAATTCTTATTGCCAGTGTAGCTCTGAAAAGGCTGCTTGTAATGCAGATCACTTCACTTATCTTAATAGTTGATCCCGGTCGTACTGAAAGACGCTTGAAACGCTGACGTACGTTTCGCGGGTAATGGGTAGCATTGACTCAGAGCATCCAGACTGAACGACCAAACAGACGAAAACTGTGTAATCCCGTAAGACGCAATACTGCCCTGACGCAGCTTTTCCTGCGAAACGTACGTCGGCGTTTCAAGCGTCTTCCGGTACGACCGGGATCAACTATTAAGATAAGTGAAGTGATCTGTATCACAAGCAGCCTTTTCAGAGCTTTACTGGCAAAAAGTTGCAACAATGCCAGTATTACAGTTTCACTTCATCAGACTGTTATTAGAATTTCAAAGTGATATATGTTGTTTCTTGGCACAATTGCTTTGTTAATCAAAGCGATTCATAGCCAAGACTTGCCAGCATTATAATATCATAAAAGTGTGCTACCATAAGAATGCAAGGTGACACAAAGCGATGAAGATTTCACTTTTGCTTGACTATTTTTCAATGCCACTTGAAGTGTTTCAAATTGTTCCAATAGCAGCACCGTGTATTACATCACATTTTTTAGTTCCTTCAGAATTCTGGGGTGTATACCATCCGGTCCAGGTGATTTACTACTCTTCAGTTTATCAATGAGGTCTTCCACATCTTCTAGGTTCACCGTGATTTGGTTCAGTCCATCTGAATCTTTACCCATGAAAACCTTCTCCAGTATGGTTATCTCCCCAACATCCTTTTCAGTAAACACTGAAGAAAAATCATCTAATCTTTCCGCGATGGCCTTATCTTCTCTAAGTACCCCTTTAACCCCTCGATCATCTAACGTTGGAACTCTGCCGTTGGGGCCCAGAATGTCATGGCAAATGCTTAAAGGAGGTCTCTCCTATTCTCTGCATGTCTACAACTCCAGTGATGTCGGGACTGCCGTCTCAGTTATGCATCATTTCATGATGTTTTTTCCAAAGAAGCTGCTGACATCCTTCTGTCACATAGATCTTATGACTGCGCAATAAGACTGAAACCTAATGCTGAACATCCTAAGGGACGTGTCTACCCGCTGTCAGTGGTAGAGAACATGTCCGAGTACATTGAGGAAAACCTGCAAAATGTTTCATTAGACCATCTAAGTCTCCTGCAGGCTTCTTCTTTGTGGGGAAGAAGGACGGCACTCTGCGTCCTTGTATCGACTATCGAGGTCTGAACGAGATCACGATTAAAGACCAATACCCCTTACCTCTGATCTCAGAGCTGTTTGATCAACTTCAAGGAGCCAAGATATTCTCAAAACGTGACCTAAAGGGAGCCTATAACTTGGTTTTGCATCTGCGACAGTAACGAATGGAAAACAGCTTTCAACACTTGAGAGAACCATTTTGAATATTTGGTAATGCCCTTCGGCCTGTGCAACGCCCCCACTGTGTTTCAGAACATGATGAACGACATTCTGCGGGACCTTCTGTACAAAATTGTCGTTGTTTACCTAGATGACATCTTGAAATTCTCACAGGATATGTCAACTCATCTAGCAGATGTCAAACAAGTATTACTGAGACTTCGAGAACATCGCCTCTACGCCAAGTTATCCAAGTGCGAATTCCATAAGGACTCTGTGCCTTTTCTTGGCTACATTGTGTCTAAAGATGGCTTCCAGATGGATCCCCAAAAACTAGAGAGTATTAAAAATTGGTCCCAACCTACCAGCCTGAAGGCCCTGAGACGATATTTGAGGTTCACAAATTACTATAAAAGCTTTATAAAGAACTATTCTTTGATAGTGCCCTAAACTACAATGACACGGAAAGGGGCCAGTGCTTCTAAATGGTCTGCAGAGGCCATTTCCGCATTCGAGAAATTAGACTGCCTTTTCCACTGAGCCATGTCTGCGTCACCCGGACCCCAATAGACCCTTCATCGTGGAGGATGACGATTCAGATGTTGGAGTAGGGGGCCGTATTAAGTCAAACTGGAGATTCTAAAGCCTTACATCCCTGCTCCTTTTTCTCACGACACTTTTCTCCTGCAGAGAAGAACTATGGGATCGAAGATAAAGAGCTCCTGGCTATTAAACTGGCATTCAAGGAATGGCGGCCTTGACTTGAAGGCACCCAATATCAAATTACCGTATTCTCGGACCACAAGAATCTAGAGTATCTCTGTCAAGTGCAACATCTCAACCACAGACAAGCCAGATGGTCCTTGTTTTTAATCGCTTTGACTTCATGCTCAAATATCGCCCCGGAGACAAGAATACCAGAGCTGATGCCCTGTCACACCCTTTCCTCTCTGAGGATGTTCCTGAAGAACCTCAGCACATCATCGACCTGAAGAAAGTCATCTTGGTGGCTATCCATTCTGTGCCTGCCGGTAAAACAATTGTGCCTAAGAACCTCAGAAAGAAACTTCTATACTGGGCTGATGATTCCAAATTGGAATCCCGGTCAACGACGTACCCTGCTGAAATTACAGAAGTACTATTGGTGGCCTACTATCAAGAAAGATACATACTCCTATGTAGCGTCATGCTCCAACTGTGCCAAACATAAGCCTACTTCTCGTCAGCCTTGGGGATTGCTACAACCGCTGCCAGTTCCGGAACAGCCAAGGACTCACATCGCTACTGACTTTGTAGTTTTATATACCTCTTTTTGGAGGAATGAATACTATCTGGGTGACGGTTGACCATTTCAGCAAGATGTCTCATTTAGTGGTGCTGCCTGGCTTACCTTCAGCCTTGGAGCTTGCGAAGCTCTTCATCGCACACATCTTTCACCTTCATGGCCTACTGAAGCACATTGTCTCGGATAGAGGATCTCAATTCACTGCAAAATTCTGGAAAGCTTTGTGCAAGCTATTTAACATCTCTCTGGATTATATATCTGCCTATCATCCACAATCTAATGGCCAAACTGAAAGGATGAATAGGACCCTAAAACAGTTCATTCGGGCCTATGTGAGTTGCCATCAGAATAACTGGGCCGAGCTGTTACCATGGGCTGAATTCGCCATTAATTCACATCCAGCATCATCCACTGGATCAATACCATTTGAAGTGGTATATGGACGTTTACCTTCACCGCCACTTCCACTGAAGCTCTCAGTGTCATCCCTCCAGCTCAGTCCACTGCTGATGATATCCATCAATTATAGACTCAGATGAAAGATATGCTAATCAAAGCTGGTGATCGAGTAAAGAAGTCCTACAACGCTCACCATTCTAAAGCGCCTGTGTTTCAACCTGGTGACAAAGTCTGGCTATCAACTAAGCATCTGAGACTAAAGTTACCCTCCACTCGATTTGCTCCTCGCTACGTTGGACCATTTCCAATTCTCCAACGTCTTGGCAACAGTACATACAGTCAGAAGCTACCACCTGGATTGAAAATCTACAACGTATTCCACCTTTCACTTCTGAAACCACTCATTCTCCATGAGTTCTCATCCAAGTCTCCTGAACCAACTTTTATCAACACAGAATAAGACCTTGAATATAAGGTTGAAGCTATTCTAGAAGTAAGAAGACGTGGCAAAACTTGGGAATACCTTCTGTCTTGGGAAGGTTATGGCCCCGAATAAAATTCTTGGGAGCCAATGGCTAATATCCTGGATAAAGAGATGCTTTTTCAGTTTCACCAGATGCATCCTCAAAAACCAAGACCTGGTACAAGAGGGAGTCCGCCCTTTAAAGGGGGGGTACTGTTGCTACTGTCGGCCTTCGATGGCTTCGCCCCGCCTACCTCTCACTTCTTGCGGCTCCTCCCGCTCACTTCAGACTACTGGCTGCCACGGCGTCTGTTTGCCGTCCTCTCCGGCGTCCCCGGACCGGCTTTGGTGCTACCTCCCGCCATGCTCTTCCAAGGTACCTTAGGGTGCGTGTGCACACGCCACCCTCATCTTTATTTCCACATTGGCGTGAACCTCAGGGGCGTCCCCCTGATATGAAGTCACGCTGCCCGGATATTTAAGCCTACAGTATTTGCTAGCTCATCGAGTTAGCAATGGAAATTCTACGGCTGGGATTCGCTCTCCATACCGAAGCTGCTGTGCCATTCCAGCGCTACCTGGAACTCTTACACCCTTCGGGGTTGCTAACAGGGTACCAGCTCCTCGGGGGTCTCTTCTGCTTCTTTCAGGTGCTATCAGGAAACCGGTACTTGCTCCTCGAGAGCCCATGTTCCCTGAGTCACTGCCTGCATCTTCAAACCTTTCTACTTGGAAGGCTTCACTAACAGTTTCCATCTGTGAGTACAACTACCATCTATTCCACATTACTGCTTCACTTGAACCAGATACTCACTCCTCGAGGGCCTGCCCTCTGTTCTGGTGTCAGACCTCTCGTCTAGTGGAATCTCTGTTACTGCTACATGAGTACAATACAACTGAGTCTGTCTGCTCTAAGGAATCAGGTACTCACTCCTTGAGGGCATGCTCTCCCTGTCTTGGAGCTTCTCCTAATTCTACCTGGGACTCTGAATGCTTCTTATTGTGTACTCATAACTCTGTCTCTTTCCACTACAGCTCAGCCTAGCAGAGGATTCGCTGTTCCAGCATTCTGTGGGAGACCTGCCCAGCCGGGCTGTACATCCATTACTCACTACTGCCATCTCTGGTGGTTTCCAAAACTGTTTAATAAAAGATTCAAATCTGTGTTTGTATGTCCAGAGTCTAGCCTGACACTGTGGTCCCTCACAGGACTGCCCCCTGTGGGCGTGGTCAAGGTCGATTATGTGCCACGGGGTATCAGGTGCGACCTCTGCAACGAAAGATCTGGAGAGAGCATCGGCACGGCAATTTTTATTGGCTGGGCGGTAACACACAGGAAATTGAATTGGGTAAAAAAGAGGGCCCAGCGGGCCTGGCGATGGTTTAAACCAGGGGTGGGCAATTCCAGTCCTCGAGGGCCACAAACCTGTCAAGGTTTTAGGATATCCTAATGAATATGCATGACATAGATTTGCATACAACTGAGGCAGAGTGCATGCAAATCTCTCTCATGCATATTCATTAGGGATATCCTGTAAACCAGACTGGTTTGTGGCCCTCGAGGACCGGAACTGCCCACCCCTGGTTTAAACGCTGAAAATGCTATAAATACTCAAGGTTTTTGTGATCCGTGTATACTGTGATCTGGTGTTGGGCTCCCTCGAGCCAGGGACGCCACTCCTCAAAGGCCAGATTGATGGCCAGCAACTCTTTATCCCTGATGGCATAATTTCGTTCCGCTGGAGAGAAGTGCCGTGAAAAAAATGAACACGGGTGTAAGGTATGAGTAATAGAGTATTGGCTCAGAACGGCTCCTACTCCGATGTTAGAGGCATCAACCTCAACTACAAATAGACGTCTGGGATCCGGATGGCGGAGACAAGGTTCCTGGAGAAAAGCTGTCTTTAGGTCCTGGAAGGCGGTCATGGCTTCGGGCAACCAGTGAGAGGGGTTGGCCCCATTGCGAGTCATGGCCGTGAGTGGTGCAGTCAGGGTAGAATAATGGTGAATAAAAGACCAGTAGTAATTGGCAAAGCCAAGGAATCTCTGAAGTGACTTGAGACCCGTAGGTTGAGGCCAATCGCAGATGCACTTTAATTTTTGAGGATCCATTCTGAACCCTTGGCTGGACACCACGTAGCCAAGGAAAGGGACAGTCTCCTGCTCAAAGGAGTGCTTTTCGAGTTTGGGAAAAAGTTGGTTGTCCCGCAGACACTACAGAACACGAGAGACATCCCGGCGATGGTTTTCTAGATCTTGAGAGAAGACTAGGATGTCGTCAAGGTAAACCACTACGCATTGGTAAAGCATATCTCTGAAAACCTCGTTCATCAGATTCTAAAAAAACTGCAGGTGTGTTGCAAAGGCCGAACGGCATCACAAGGTATTCAAAGTGGCCGTCAAGCGTGTTAAACGTGGTCTTTCACTTGTCGCCTTTGCGGATATGGACCAAATTGTAGGCTCCCCGGAGGTTCAATTTGGATAAGATTTTTGCTTCCTGAAACCTGTCAAAAAGCTCTGAGATCAGAGGTAGTGGTAGCAGTCCTTTCGAGTGATTTCTTTTAGGCCTCGGTAATTGATGCAGGGATGGAGGGAGCCGTCTTTTTTTTTTTTTTTTTTTTTTCCCTACAAAGAAAAATCCTGCTCCTGTGGGAGACTTAGAGGGCCAAATGAAGCCTTTGGCAAGGTTTTCGCGGATGTACTTTGACATGGCCTGAGTCTCAGTTAACGATAAGGGATAGATCCTACCCCGAGGAGGCTCTGTGTTGGGCAGTAAGTTAATTGCGCAATCATGGGAGCAACGCGGGGGTAGAGTGTCCGCAGCCTTCTTCGAGAACACATCAGCAAATGAAGCATATTGCAGTGGAAGGCCGGGAAGAGAGAGCAAGGTATTCAAACAAGGCAGAGGCAAGATGGACTCTAGGCTGTTCTCATAGCAGGAGGGGCCCCAACGAGAGAGCTGTAAGGTAGCCCAGTCGAATTGTGGAGTGTGTTGCTGTAGCCACGGTAGTCCCAGGACCTCAGGATGAATGGCTTTGTCCAAAATGTGGAAAGAAATGATTTCTACGTGCAGGGTCCCTGTGTGGAGTTATATAAGAGCCATGGTGTGCATAACCTTGCCAGGAAGAGGTTCTTGATGGATGAAAGGAGTTAACGGCATAGGGGAGCAGAAAGGAGTTAACGGCATAGGGGAGCAGATGGTGGGGATCCGCAGGTGTTCAGTTAGTTGTTTTAATATAAAGTTCCCATCAGCCCCAGAGTCTACCAACGCCAGAGTGTGGAACTCCTGGTTATCCATTTTAATGGAGACGGGTACAGTCAATGGAGGAGACGGTGAAGTCAAGCCTAGGAGTAGTCCTCCAGCAGAACCTAGGCCTGGGAGTTTCCCGGCAGACTGGATACGAGACTATGGCATGTCCAGGTTGGCCGCAGTACAGGCAGAGGCCGGGTTGCTGGCGTTGGCGTTGTTCCTTAGGAGAAAGTCTGCTCTGGCCCATCTGCATTGGTTCATCCTCCGCTTTGTTCTGAGCTGCGTTCACTCTAGATGAAGATGAACGTCGAGTTCGGGACGAGCCTGGGGTAGACTTCCGGGACGCTCTAGACTCTCTTGTGAGCATTCTTGCAGACGGCGGTTGATGCATCCAGGAGTCCAAAGATGCAGGCAGTTCACGAGCCGCCAACTCATCTTTAATCCGGGGGCTCAAACCTTCGAGAAAGATGGAACATAAGCAGTCTGAGTCTCAGTGGAGCTCCCACGAAATTCAATAACATAGTCTGTTAATGAGCGAGGGTCTTGTTGGAGATGGAGAAGTAATGACCCGGAAATGACTCTTCGGCCTGGATCGTCGAAGACGGAGCGGAATAAGGCCAGGAACCCCAGGAGATCTCGAAGAACCGGATCCGCATGCTCCCAGAGAGGTGACGCCCAGGCCAAGGCCTTACCATCCAGAAGGGAAAGGATGTAGGTGGTCTTGGTGATCACATCTGGGAAATAAGCTGGTTATAGACAGAAGTGCATATTGCATTGATTCAAGAAACCCTTGCACATAAGAGGTTTCCCTGAAAAGCATGGAGGTGCCAGCAAGGGCATGGTAGGCCAAGGAACTGAACGTATTGAGCTTGGTAGACGTCGTGGCGGCAGTCAGAGTAGCATCTAAACGAGTGCTCAAGTTGTCAATGGCAGTTGCCAGAGTCTCCAGGAATTTTTGCTGTTCACTGATTCTTTGTGCCAGGCCAGGGATGGCCTGGATGGCAGAGACCTCTGCCAGGTCCATGGCAATTTATTAGGATTCGTATGTTTCATGGACCCTTGTCCCGAGGTGAGCGTTTTTACCACCTGTGAGGAGGAGCCCCACAGGTCCACACCATCAAGAGGCGAGGTCAGGTGCAGCAGGAGCTTGAAGAGAGAGTCTGTGGGGAGGTCCCAAGTAGCGGTTGGTCTGGAGAGAACAGTACTTGGGCAGAGACCTCAGAGAGAGCGGCACTAGGCAGGCCCGAGGAGCAGGGAGCGCGAGGCAGGAAATGCAGGAGGTATACTGCTGAGACAGCCCCGAGGACTGGAGCTGCGTAATGAAGAATGCACTGATGCCATGATGTAGGCTAACCCGCAGAGCAGGAAGCCCGAGTCGAGTCTCCAGGTAATGTCAGCAACCCTGAGGAGCAGGGCTGCATACTGTGAGACCTCTGATAGAGGAATAGAGGCACCACCCTGAGAAGTGGGGAGGTGTGAGTACAGTCACTGATGTGTAAAGGAAGGCACTGCCCCGAGGAGCGGGAAGCACGGACAGTCACTGACGTAGTATATAGGCACTGCCCCGAGGAGCGGGAAAGCACAGAGATGAGTATCCCAAGTGGGGAGGCAGTTCCCAGAGGCAACCCCGAGGAGCAGGGATGCCGGCGGGTAGGACTCCCAGAAGGCGCAAGGCTACCCCGAGGAGCGGGGGAAGCCAGGAGACCAGGTCTCCGATAAGAGCGCAAGCAGGCCTCCGAGAAGCGGGTTCCATGAGCAGGGTCCAGAGTCCAAGGTAGGTCCGAGATAGTCACCACAAGTCTGAGGAGACAGGAGCAAGTAGAGTAGCGATGGCACTCATTGCCAAGTCAGCTAGCAAGGGGCAAAGGAGGTGCTTAAGAAACCTGACCAAGTGATGTCATCAGTCGGGGACGCCCCCGAGGTTCCTGCCGTAGCGTCTTCAAAAGAGGGCCCGGTAGCGCGAGCGCCTAGGAAAGCCAGGAATCGCACTGGATGGCGGCAGCGTCCCGGCTGCCACGAGGAACCTTGACGTACAAGGTGGTAGAGGCTAGCCCCCACCGCAAGCATGCCCGAGAAGGTAGAAGGGTAACACAAGACGTAAGTAGACGTGGTCGCAGCTGTCTGTGACAGGTCATAACACAAACCTTCCATCAAAGAGCTGGAGGCAGAGAACACTGGCTATACTATTTCTGTTCATAACATGCATACTAGTGGCAAAGCCAGAAATAATTATTTGAGTGGGCACAAGGTTAACAGGTTGGACTGTAGACTTGCAGGTCTGAGACATACTAGTTGATTCTTATTGATAAATAATGCCATAGCTTTCTAAGTAATTTGCAACAGACATTTTACATCATGCATGAAACTTTAAAACATTTTACCTCATTTATTTCAAGCACTTACCAGTATTAAAAATTCCTTACTTTTATTAATTTATTTTATATTTATTGCAGTTTATAAATGAACAATTATATCATGTAAAAAGCAAAGAAAACAAACAGATCAAACCAATCATGTAATAAAACAATCAATGTATTCTTTTATGAATTCTCTTTGCAGAAAGCCAGAAATCATCATAACTACAATAAAATAGCATTAGTCATCAGAACAGGTGCAGAGCTAAGACAATTCACATTACAACCAACATGAAAAAAAATATTCAAATTCTGGTATCAACTCATCAAAAATATCCATCCATTGCTAAATATTCTGTGAAGTAACACAAACCCGTGCAACAAAAAAAGAGACATCCAGAACGTTGCCATAACATATAGTCACAGTACTGACTCTCAGGACTCAAACAACAGTAACCATATAAAAAAGCAGCAATGCAAATATTACTCCAGGAACTAGAACATTCAGGAAATAAGAGAACAAGTTGGACTACTACAGAGAAATTACATACTAGCAGAAATACTGCACTTCAGTCACACACACCCACAGGCAAAACAGAGACCGATCCTTACCTAATATTTTATTTATTTATTTAGGTTCTTTTTTATACCGAAGTATAGCGGGAAGCCTTCACTCCGGTTTACATTTGAACAACTTCATACATGGAACATTTGTAACATAAAAACATTAGTATTATAATTAACATCTCGGCTAAAGCAGAGTAATGACGAACATCATTAAATGACATAAATAAGGAAAGTATCTTAAAATTGGGTTTCCTGATGTATAAAGGGGATATTAGCTAAAGTGTAAGGAAAAGTCAGATTGGAGGTGAGGAGGGGTGAGGTTGAAAATTATAAGTGTAAGGACTGGGTAATTAAAGAGAGAGAGAAGGTTAATGGTAAGTAAGGGAGAAAATAAAGAGGGGAGGAAAGAGTAGGTAAAAGTTTAAGCGGAAAGGAAGTATAGAGAGGAGGAGAGGGTTAGGGTTCTTTCAAAGGTGAATTTCCAATTTCTAAGGGTGTACATCAAGTTCAGACTGAGAATGCTTGCTTAAAGAGCCAGGTTTTAAGTTCTTTTTTGAAAGATTTGGTATCCCTTATTGAGCTTAAATATGTTGGTAAGGAGTTCCATTCTATAGGACCAGCTATAGAGAAAGCTCGATTCCTGGTGATAGATAATCTCGCATCGGAGAGAGGGGGTATGATTAGCTGTAATGTATTAGAGATTCTTGTTGACCATGTTGGTTTGTGGAGTTTAATCATGCAATCAAGTGGAAAGTTGTTATCCTTGTATATTTCATTATGAAGAATAGATAAGTTTTATATTTGATTCTTTGGGAGATAGGTAGCCAATGTAGATTCATCAGGGTTGGTGAGATGTGATCAAATTTCTTCTTTCCAGTGAGGACACGTGCTGCAGCATTTTGCAGTAATTGTAGGGGTTTAAGAGTGGATTTGGGGAGTCCAATGAATAAAGCGTCACAGTAATCAGTACATGAGAAGATGAGATATTGCAGCACAGTTCTAAAATCATTTGGATATAGTAAAGGTTTTAGGTGTTTGAGTATGTGAAGTTTGTGGAAACTGTCTCTCGTTTTTGTAGCTATGCATGTTTTGAGGTTCAGCTCATTGTCTATCCAAATTCCTAGGTCTCTTACTGAGTTCTTCAGTTGAATATTGATGTTGTCAATTGAGAAGTGGGGAATTTGAGCTGGTTGTTCAGGATTGTTTCTTTTTAAGAGGATACATTCCGTCTTGTTCATGTTTAGGCATAATTTTAGTTGGTTCAAAAATGTTTTGATTGAGTTGAGGTGTTTTTTTGTGAGGCAGATTGCATCTTCAATGGTAGAGGTTATTGGAATTAAAAGTTGAATATCGTCGGCGTATAAAAAGAAAGTGATACCTAGGTTTGAAATGAAATTACAGAGAGGTAGAAGGAATATATTGAAAAGGGTTGCTGAGAGGGCAGATCCTTGTGGCACCCCTGTTTTTAGTGGACATGGTTCGGATGAGATGTTATTGAGGATGACTTTGAAATATCTGTCATAATATAGAAATAAGAGACTACAAATTAGAAACAGAAACATGCAGACAAAACCAAAATAGCCTGAGAAAGTAGACTCTGAACAGTGGAATACTGAAGAAAGCACAAAATACAAAAATATAAGAAATGCACTTACCAAAGATGGCATATTTCAGTTACTAATATCTCAAAATAAATTTTTTTGTTTCTTTGTTGTATGATCTTTGTATTTTTCTAATCAGTTCTCCTAGGTTTTTTTTTTACCACTTTTCCCTTGTTGGTCATTTCCTAATTCCTTTTTAGGGTCTCTTCTCATTCTGTTTCTTCTCTTCCTCCTCACCACACACACACACACACACACACACACACACATGCTTTTTCTCACAGACTCCCTCACACACACAAGCTCTTACTGTCATATGCTCTCCCCCCAAGTTCTCACTCTCACATTCTCTTCACACAAATACACACACACACAGGCTCTCACCTCTTACATGCTCTACCACAAAAACTAGCTCTAACACTCATATATATTCTGGTGCCCACACACGCACGCACACACACACACACACACATTCTTGTTTGCTGGCATTCTTATAGCGGTTCCAGCCTCTCCAGAATGTTTCTTTGGTGAAGGACCAGATTTTGAAGTTTCACCTAAATCTAGTAGGGGTGCTCAAAGCAGTTCTTGGGGCCCCTGAGCTAGTTAGGTTGTCAGGAATTCCCTAATGAATATGCATGAGAAACATTTGCATACATAGGAGATAATGCATGCAAATAAATCTCATGCTTACTCATTAGAGATATCCTGAAAACATGACTGTCTGGGGGACCCCAAGGACCTTTTTTGAGCACCCCTGATCTATGGCACCACAGCAAACAGCATAAACTGTTATCTGTGACTGAGGTATGTTTGCTCCCGCAGAAGCACCAGCGCTTCTTTTCAGCCATAGGACCAAATGAGCTGTCATATTGCCCAAACTAAAGAAACTTACCTAATCTCTTCTTTTTTCGCTTTTTACATCAGAAAGCACTTCTCTGTAAGAGTGCTCAAGTAAGTTAAAAAAACAACAAGTGCTCATCCAACTTCCTCTAATATAGAGGTAGGCAGCTTGTCTACTGGTCCTGGCTCACCTCATTGCAGAATTTGGGTCTGCAGGATCTTGGCCTATAAAACCTGTAGCTAGTTTAGCCAGCAACAATATAGAAGCTATACCATAACAAATTCACCCATGGAGTATCACATTTTTAAAAATCAGGGTGTGCCTTAATCACAACCCTTCATCGAAGAGCTGGAGGCAGAGAACACTGGCTATACCAGTTCTATTCATAACATGCATACCAGTGTCATAGCCAGAAATAATTATTTGAGTGGGCATAAGATTAACATGTTAGGCTGTAGACATGCAGATCTGAGACCTACTAGTTGATTCTTATTGATAAATAATTCCATATACTGCACCCTACAATGGCTTTCTAAGTAGTTTGCAACAGACATTATACATCATGCATGAAACTTTAAAACGTTTTACCTCATTTATTTCAAGCACTTACCAGTCTTAAAAATTCCTTACTAATGTTTATTAATTTATTTTATATTTATTGCAGTTTATAAATGAACAATTATATCATGTAAAAAGCAAAGAAAACAAACAGATCCAATCAATCATGTAATAAAACAACAAGCAATGTATTCTTTTATGAATTCTCTTTGCAGAAAGCCAGAAATCATCATAACTACAATAAAATAGTATTAATTATCAGAACAGGTGCAGAGCTAAGACAATTCACATTACAACCAACATGAAAAAAAAAATTCAAATTCTGATGTCACCTCAGTGAAAATATCCTTCCATTGCTAAACATTTTGTGAAGTAACACAAACTCCTACAACAAAAAAAGACATCTAGAACATTGCCATAGTCACAGCACTGGCTCTGGGGACTCAAATATCAGTAACCTTATAAAAAAGCAGCAATGCAAATACTACACCAGGCCCTAGAACATTAATACATCTTCTTCTGAAATAAGAGAACAAGTTGGACTACTACAGAGAAATTACATGCTAGCAGAAATACTGCACTTCAGTCACACACACCCACAGGCAAAACGGAGACTGACCCTTACCTAATATACAGGCCGATACAGTAAAACCCGCGGGAGAGCCAGCGCTCTGAGGCGAGCACCCGCTTTCCCAATGCGCGCACAGGCCTCTCTCCTGTGCATGTGATTTAGTATGCAAATGAGGGACGCGGTAAAAAGATACGCTAGAGACACTAGTGCATCCCTAGCACCTCTTTTTTGACAGGAACGGCGGCTGTCAGCGGGTTTGACAGCAGAGGCTCAATTTTACCAACGTCGGTTCTTGAGCCCACTGACAGCCACAGGTTTGGAAAAAGGACACCGGCATAATTGAGTGTCTGTCTTCCGACATACGGGCCGCCAGCCAATTTCAACATTTTTTTTTAATTTTTAATTTTTTTTAAATTTTGGGGCCTCCGACTTAATATTGCTATGATATTAAGTCGGAGGGTGTACAGAAAAGCAGTTTTTTCTGCTTTTCTGTACACTTTCCCTCTGCTGGCAGAAATTAATGCCAGCCTTTGGGCAGGCGTTAATTTCTGAAAGTAAAATGTGCGGCTTCGCTGCACATTTTACTTTCTGTATTGAGCGGGAATAGCTAATAGGGCCATCAACATGCATTTGCATGTTGCAGGCGCTATTAGTTTCGAGGGGGTTGGACTAAGGGGTAAAGCTAGCGCATCGAAAACGCGTGTCCAAACCCGAGCTAACAGTGTGCTCCACCGGAGCCCGATAAAAATAAGAGACTACAAATTAGAAACAGAAAGATGCAGCCAAAACCAAAATAGCCTGAGAAAGTAGACTCTGAAGAGTGGAATACTGAAGAAAGGACAAAATACAAAAATATAAGAAATGCACATACCAAAGATGGCGTATTTCAATTACTAATATCTCAAAATAATTTTTTTTGTTTACCTTTGTTGTCTGATCTTTGTATTTTTCTAATCAGTTCTCCTAGTTTCTTTTTTCCCACTTGTCCCTTGTTGGTCATTTCCTAATTCCTTTTTAGGGTCTCTCTTCTCATTCTGTTTCTTCTCCTATTGTCTTCTCTTCCTCGTCTCACGCACACACACACAGGCTCATGCTTTTTCTCACAGACTCCCTCACACACACAAGCTCTTACTGTCATATGCTCTCCCCCCAAATTCTCACTTTCACATTCTCTACACACAAATACACACACACAGGCTCTCACCTCTTACATTTATTTATTTATTTAACAGTCTTCTATACCGATGTTAGTCGAAACATCACCTCGGTTTACATGGAACAAAAGCAACGGAAATTACAAGACAGTTAATTTGCTCCTGCGAATACATGGTTATTTATATTTTATTGTTTGATATTTAATGATGTATGCATATTATCTTTAAAACCCTTGTTTCTGTAAAGCCTGTTGCCGTTAAATGTTTTACTGTTTTTTAAACTGTTACATGTAAAGCCTGTTGCTAATTTATTGTTTCACTGTAAACCGAGGTGATGTATGTCTATACGTACCGCGGTATAAAAGAATCTATAAATAAATAAATATAAATAAATAACAGGGGAAGGGCAAGGGGTACAAAAAACCATACATGCTCTTCCACAAAAACTAGCTCTCACACTCATATATATTCTGCCCCCCCCCCCCACACACACACACAGACACAAGCTCTCACTCTGTATACGCTACCATACACACACACACACAAAGGCTCATGTTTTTTCTCACAGACTCCCTCACACACACAATCTCTTACTGTCATATGCTCTCCCCCCAAGTTCTCACTCTCACATTCTCTACACACACACACAAGCTCTCACCTCTTACATGTTCTACCACAAAAACTAGCTCTAACACTCATATATATTCTGTTGCTACCCCCCCCCCCCCCACACACACACATTCTTGTTTGCTGGCATTCTTATAGCGGTTCCAGCCTCTCCAGAATGTTTCTTTGATGAAGGACCAGATTTTGAAGTTTCACCTAAATCTAGTAGGGGTGCTCAAAGCAGTTCTTGGGGCCCCTGAGCCAGTTGGGTTGTCAGGAAATCCCTAATGAATATGCATGAGAAATATTTGCTTACATAGGAGATAATGCATGCAAATAAATCTCATGCTTACTCATTAGAGATATCCTGAAAACATGACTGTCTGGGGGGCCCCAAGGACCTTTTTTGAGCACCCCTGATCTATGGCACCGCAGCAAACAGCATAAACTGTTATCTGTGACTGAGGTATGTTTGCTTCCACAGAAGCACCAGCGCTTCTTTTCAGCCATAGGGGCAAATGAGCTGTCATATTGACCAAACTAAAGAAACTTACCTAATCTCTTCTTTTTTTGCTTTTTACATCAGAAAGCACTTCTCTGTAAGAGAAGAAAGTTAAAAAAAGAAGAAAGTTAAGAAAAAAAAAAAAGTGCTCATCCAACTACCTCTACTATAGAGGTAGGCAGCTTGTCTACTGGTCCTGGCTCACCTCACTGCAGAATTTGGATCTGCAGGATCTTGGCCTATAAAATCTGTAGCTAGTTTAGTCAGCAACAGTATAGAAGCTATACCATAACAAAATTCACCCATGTAGTATCACATTTTTAAAAATCAGGGTGTGCCTTAATCACAACCCTTCATTGAAGAGCTGGAGGCAGAGAACACTGGCCATACCAGTTCTATTCATAACATGCATACCAGTGTCATAGCCAGAAATAATCATTTGAGTGGGCATAAGATTAACATGTTGGGCTGTGGACATGCAGATCTGAGACCTACTAGTTGATTCTTATTGGTAATTTGTTAATCAAGAGAGCAGTGAGTCACTCTGGCTGACTAACTGAAGTTAGACTGTTTGTATTTCCCAACCCTCCCACCCCTCGCCCACTCACCCCTAGCTCATCCTTTTAATTTATAGGCAGGTTCCACTTTAAAAAAAAAAACCTTATTGAGAGTTTGATCATTACCCTCTAGGACACCACAAGACATAAGTGAATTCACTAATACATTTAAAGGACATTAATTAGACACATTCCTACACCCATAGCAACCTAAAACTTAAGTAGGATCTGAATAAATTTGAGATGAAGGCAGCAGTCCAGCAGCAGGAGGGGGGCTTCCCAGTCTTTTGCATCGAGTGTCACATGTATGATTTTTTGACCCGCCGGTGAGAAATTGTACTTGTGCATGTGATGCAAAGAGCTCCTGGCTCTCAGAGAACGAGTCTGGTCTCTGTAGGCTAGAGTGGCAGACCTGTAGGAGCTGATGGAGACCTTCAGGGACATCATAGACAAGTCCCAGCTTCAGACTGGCAGCCCTGGTGCTGCCTTGGAGGAAGAAGGTCTCAAGATTGGAGAGCATCAACCTGGTGCAGCAGGAAAGGATCCTGTAGCAAGGACCTGCTCTCCAAGTGGTGCATTGTCCTTTTGCACTGAGGATATCTCCCCAAGGCCTACTGCACAGGAGGGAAGAGTTAGGTCGGCCGTCATAGTTGGTGATTCGATTATTAGGAGTGTGATAGCTGGGTGGCTGGTGGGCATGAGGATCGCCTGGTAACATGCCTACCTGATGCGAAGTTGGCGGACCTCACGCGTCACCTAGATATGATTTTAGACAGTGCTGGGGAGTAGCCGGCTGTCGTGGTACATGTGGGAACCAATGACATAAGAAAATGTGGGAGGGAGGTTCTGGAAGCCAAATTTAGGCTCTTAGGTAGAAAGCTTAAATCCAGAGCCACCAGGGTGGCATTCTCTGGAATGCTCCCTGTTCCACGGGCAGGTCAACAGAGGCAGGCAGAGCTCCAGAATCTCAATGCGTGGATGAGACGATGGTGCAAGGAAGTGGGATTCAGTTTTGTTAGGAACTGGGGAGCCTTTTGGGGAAGGGGGGAGTCTCTTCCGAAGGGATGGGCTGCACCTTAACCAGGGTGGAACCAGACTGCTGGCACTAACCTTTAAAAAGGAGAGAGCAGCTTTTAAACTAGAAAAAAGGTGAAAGCCAACAGTCGCTCAGCAGCGCATGGTTCGGAGAGAGGTATCTTCAAAAGACACTAATGATGCATTAGAATTTGGGCATCCCGACAGTGAGGTTCCAATAATAAGAAAAGTAGTCCAAGTGCCTGTAACAAAAACTCACCTGAACTAAAAAATTCTAACTTAACCCTATCAATTAAAAAGCAGAATGAAAATACAAACAAAACAAACTTTGAAATGTTTGTATGCTAATGCCAGGAGTCTAAGAAGTAAGAAAGGAGAATTAGAATGTATAGCAGCGAATGATGACATAGACTTAATTGGCATCTCAGAGACATGGTGGAAAGAGGATAATCAATGGGACAGTGCTATACCGGGGTACAAATTATATCGAAATGACAGAGAGGAGCACCCGGGAGGAGGTGTGGTGCTTTATGTCCAGGATGGCAGAGTCCAAAAGGATAAACATCCTGCATGAGACTAAATGCACAATTGAATCTTTATGGGTAGAAATCCCTTGTGTGTCGGGGAAGACTATAGTGATAGTATACTACCGTCCACCTGGTCAAGATGGTGAGACTGACAGTAAAATGCTAAGAGAAATTTGGGAAGCTAACCAAATTGATAGTACAGTAATAATGGGAGACTTCAATTACTCCAGTATTGACTGGGTAAATGTATCATCAGTACATGCTAGAGATATAAAGTTCCTGGATGGAATAAATGACATTTTTATGGAGCAATTGGTTCAGGAACCAACAAAAGAGGGAGCAATTTTAGATCTAATTCTCAATGGAGCACAGGATTTGGTGAGAGGTAACTGTGGTGGGGCTGCTTGGCAATAGTGATCATAATATGATCAAATATGAATTAATGACTGGAAGGGGGACAGTCAGCAAATCCATGGCTCTCATGCTAAACTTTCAAAAGGGAAATTTTGAAAAAATGAGAAAAATTGTTAGAAAAAAACTAAAAGGAGCAGCTACAAAGTAAAAAGTGTGCAAGCGGCATGGTCATTGTTAAAAAAAAAAATACCATCCTAGAAGCACAGTCCAGATATATTCCACACATTAATAAAGGTGGAAAGAAGGCAAAACGATTACCGGCATGGTTAAAAGGGGAGGTGAAAGAAGCTATTTTGGCCAAAAGATCTTCATTCAAAAATTGGAAGAAGGATCCAACAGAAGAAACTAGGATAATTCATAAGCATTGGCAAATTAAATGCAAGACATTAAGACTGGCTAAGAGAATTTGAAAAGAAGTTGGCCGTAGAGGCAAAAACGCACAGTAAAAACTTTAAAAAATATATCCGAAGCAGAAAGCCTGTGAGGGAGTCAGTTGACCGTTAGATGATCGAGGGGTTAAAGGGGCACTTAGAGAAGATAAGGCCATCGCGGAAAGATTAAATGATTTCTTTGCTTCGGTGTTTACTGAAGAGGATGTTGGGGAGGTACCCATACTGGAGAAGGTTTTCATGGGTAATGATTCAGATGGACTGAACCAAATCACGGTGAACCTAGAAGATGTGATAGGTCTGACTGACAAACTGAAGCGTAGTAAATCACCTGGACCGGATGGTATACACCCCAGGGTTCTGAAGGAACTCAAAAATGAAATTTCAGACCTATTAGTAAAAATTTGTAACCTATCATTAAAATCATCCATTGTACCTGAAGACTGGAGGATAGCTAATGTAACCACAATATTTAAAAAGGGCTCCAGGGGCGATCCGGGAAACCACAGACCAGTTAGCCTGACTTCAGTGCCAGGAAAATTAGTGGAAAGTGTTCTACATCAAAATCACAGAACATATAAAAAGACATGGTTTAATGAAACAAAGTCAGCATTGCTTTACCCAAGGCAAGTCTTGCCTAACAAATCTGCTTCACTTTTTTGAAGGAGTTAATAAACGTGGATAAAGGTGAACCGGTAGATGTAGTGGATTTTCAGAAGGCGTTTAATAAAGTTCCTCATGAGAGGCTTCTAGGAAAAGTAAAAAGTCATGGGATAGATGGTGATGTCCTTTCGTGGATTACAAACTGGCTAAAAGACAGGAAACAGAGAGTAGGATTAAATGGACAATTTTCTCAGTGGAAGGGAAGTGGGCAGTGGAGTGCCTCAGGGATCTGTATTGGGACCCATACTTTTCAATATATTTATAAATGATCTGGAAAGAAATACGACGAGTGAGGTAATCAAATTTGCAGATGATACAAAATTGTTCAGAGTAGTTAAATCACAAGCAGATTGTGATAAATTGCAGGAAGACTTTGTGAGACTGGAAAACTGGACATCGAAATGGCAGATGAAATTTAATGTGGATAAGTGCAAGGTGATGCATATAGGGAAAAATAACCCATGCTGTAGTTACATGTTAGGTTCCATATTAGGTGCTACCACCCAAGAAAGAGATCTAGGCATCATGGTGGATAACACATTGAAATCGTCCGGTTCAGTGTGCTGCGGCAGTCAAAAAAGCAAACAGAATGTTGGGAATTGTTAGAAAGGGAATGGTGAATAAAACGGAAAATGTCATAATGCCTCTGTATCTCTCCATTGTGAGACTGCACCTTGAATACTGTGTACAATTCTGGTCGCCGCATCTCAAAAAAGATATAATTGCGATGGAGAAGGTACAGAGAAGGGTGACCAAAATGATAAAGAGAATGGAACAGCTTCCCTATGAGGAAAGACTAAAGAGGTTAGGACTTTTCAGCTTGGAGAAGAGACTGCTGAGCGGGGATATGATAGAGGTCTTTAAAATCATGAGAGGTCTAGAACGGGTAGATGTGAATCGGTTATTTACTCTTTCAGATAACAGACTAGGGGGCACTCCATGAAGTTAGCATGTGGCACATTTAAAACTAATCGGAGAAAGTTCTTTTTCACTCAACCCTCAATTAAACTCTGGAATTTGTTGCCAGGGGATGTGGTTAGTGCAGTTAGTATAGCTGTGTTTAAAAAAGGATTGGATAAGTTCTAGGAGAAGTGCATTACCTGCTATTAATTAAATAGACTTAGAAAATAGCCACTGCTCTTATTAGCAGCGGAAACATGGAATAGACTTAGTTTTTGGGTACTTGCCAGGTTCTTATGGCCTGGATTGGCCACTGTTGGAAACAGGATGCTGGGCTTGATGGACCCTTGGTCTGACCCAGCATGGCATGGTCTTATGTTCTAATGCCATATACTGGACCTTACAATGGTTTTCTAAGTAGTTTGCAACAGCCATTATACATCATGCATGAAACTTTAAAACATTTTACCTAATTTATTTCAAGCACTTACCAGTATTAAAAAATCCTTATTTCCTAGCATACAGCGAGATGGACTCGGGACCAATGGGTATAGTGTACTCCTGATAGCAGATGGGAGATGGAGTCAGATTTCAAAGCTGACGTCAGCCTACATATACCCGTGCAGGAAACTCTGCTCTTCAGTATTTCTCAGTCTCCTAAAGCAGATAGGGACACATCCATACACTAAAATAGTGTTAGCAATTCTAAAACAAAGAAGATAGAAAATTTACCTCAAGAAGACGAGCCTCACTCTCCTGCGGTGATACCTAAGGGTTCCTCCCCAGTCGAGAATTCCTGAGGTGATTTCTGAGATGCCTCAAGAGGTAAGCCTTGGTCTGGTAGCCGGTTCCCGGCGTGGACTTAGCCCGATTGAGAGGCAGTGGGTGCAGAATCGAGCGCGGCGGTGAAGGTAATTCCCTCTCCCCCCCGCAGCCGGAGAGTGCCCGGCACAAGACCGGGAAACACCGAGACAATCTCCGGTCTCCAAGGCTCAATTGGCCGCACAAATCGTCCCTTCCAGCGCCATCATGTTCGCATGGCCGTTGGCGCCATTTCCTCCCCTTGATCGCCGTATTGCCCGCTCAACAGGGCCATGCACACAATGGTGCTGGGCGCATAGCGGCCCGCACAAATGACCCAAGCGCACAAATAGCGGCGTGCACACAGCGGCGCGCACAAAGTAGTAGCCTGCACGCACATCCCACACGCACATCGTCGGCGCACCCGGAGCGCATAAATAAGCCTCCCGGCGGGCACACCAACGTGCACAGTTTTTTAGTCACTCCATGCGCACAAATCATGGCACCGTCGGCCAAGAAGGCCAAGGAACAAGCCCTCTACACAGCCTGCTACTTGAGAGCTGCGCAATGTGAAGTGGCCTCCCCCCTATGCCAGCAGTGCGAGGAGGCTCAGGGGGAACCTTAGCAAGGCTCCCCACAGCCAGTAGAGGGATCCGGATCCACTAATGACAGTACCCCGGACCTCTGTATCTCCGACTCAGCCCTTAGGCAAGAAGGCACCTTGGGGGCCTCCACCATAACCCAGCCTGGAATAAATATGGACCCAGGGACATTTTCCTGGATGGAATTCTTCAAGGGGCTGCAAACCTTCGTCCAGGCGCAGTCGGCACCGCCTGCGACACAATCCCAGTCTCCACCAGAAGGACAAGACCTTCCAAGCACCTCTCAGACCTCTTGAGACGTGCACCACCTAGGCAAAAGCCTCCCTACAGGGGATACAAACACCTCGGGGGACGAGACTGACACCCTGGAGGAAGGGGAAATCCCACCAGGGATGGAATCATACCGAACCATTCTGCGATTCTTTTCTAAAGACTAGTTTCCAGCTCTCGTGTCTCTGACCATGAAGACTCTGGCCATTCCAGGCATGGGTACCACAGCGGAGCCAAAGACTAATCCTGTTTTGGTGTCCCTCCATCAGGCCTCATGCTATTTCCCAATGTTGCAGGCCGTACAACAACTGATTGACCTGGAATGGAATGCCCCGGAGGCCAGCTTCAAAGGAACCCATGCCAAGGAACTCCTATGGTTCCCAAAAGTGGACGCCATGGTCTGCACAATCTCTAAGCGCACAACGATCCTGGTCAAAGGAGGAGCGGCACTCAAGGATGCGCAGCTCTCAGGTGACAGGCTGGGCAGAGGGCTTGTCCCTTGACCTTCTTGGCCAGCGGTGCCATGATTTATGCAGGTGGAGTGACTAAAAAATTCATCTGTGCATAGTAACATGTGCCTGCTTGCTTCTCTCCAGAGACGCAACCACGTCCGGTGAAACATTAGAACCGGCAATATCCTTCCTCACGGATGCGACCTCAGACCTAGTGTGCACATCAGCCAGGGGCGTCTCCTCCATAGTGGCAGCCAGAAGACAACTATGGCTCCGAAATTGGTCAGCCGACGCAACCTCCAAAGCGAACCTCACGAGAATGCCTTTTAAAGGATCCTTCTTGTTCGGGAGCAAATTGGAGAAGTTAGCCAACAAATGGGGCGAATCTCCAGTACTTTGTCTACCGGAGAACAGGAAAAAAAGAAACCAACACTCCTCCCCCTGAAGAACCAAGGGCAGAGGAACCCAGCGTTTTAGACCGTACAAGAAAACATACTACCAAGCACCTCGCCCCACAGGCAGGTCTCAGTCCTTTCGGAACAGACACAACAAGAGGGGAGCAGGCTCAGGTACAGGCTCCAGCCGCACCCCACAATGAGAATCAGCAGACCCATCCACAGGAAGAAGTCATAGGAGGCAGACTTACCCTCTTCTACCAAAGATGGGTCAAGACAACATCGGACAAGTGGGTCCTAACCATCATTCGAGAGGGATACTCTCTGGACTTCCACAGCATCCCTCCAGACAAACTTGTGAGATCACCGTGCCACTCCCTCTCCAAGAGGACGGCAGTGGAAACCACACTGACAAAACTACTCAGCCTAAAGGCGATAACCCCAGTGCCCATGCACCAACAAAATACTGGTCACTATTCCATCTATTTTATCGTGCCCAAGAAGGAAGGAACGTTCCGGCCCATCCTGGACCTCAAGACCGTCAATTGTTACCTGAGGGTACCACACTTCCGCATGGAAACCCTACACTCAGTCATAAGAGCAGTACAGCTGGGAGAATTCCTGACTTTACTGGATTTGAAGCCTATCTCCACATCCCGGTCCATCACGACCATCAGCGCTTCCTATGCTTTGCGATACTGGACCATCATTACCAGTTCCGGGCTCTACCCTTCGGACTAGCTACCATCCCTCGGACCTTCACCAAAATCATGGTGGTAGTGGCAGCAACATTGAGGAAAGAAGGAATCCTCGTTCACCCTTACCTGGATGATTGGCTGATCAGGGCAAAATCTCCAGGGGAAAGTCACCAGGCAGAATCTCAGGTGGGTCATCAACACAGCCAAGAGCTGCCTGCAGCCCTCCCAATCGTTAGAGTACCTGGGAGTCTGGCTCGACACCAAGCAAGACCAGGTTGTCCTTCCCCCTCCAAGGAAAAGGAAACTGATGGGTCAGCTGTGAAAACTGTTGAACTATGTTGGCCCCAAGGTATGGGTCTACCTCCAAGTCCTCGGTCTCATGACATCAACCTTGGAAGTCGTTCCATGGGCAAGGGCCCACATGCGCCCACTACAACGTTCCTCCTGTCACAATGGAACCTGACGTCCCAGAACTACTCCATTCACCTTCAGCTACCAGCAGAGGTTCGGACCCATCTCCAATGGTGGCTACAGGAAGACATCTAAGCAAGGGAGTAAAACTATCCCCACTGAATTGGATTTTGCTCACCACGTATGCGAGCCTGCGAGTGTGGGGAGCCCACTGTCAGGAACTGACAGCCATGGGACAATGGGACAAGGAAGAGGCGGGATGGAACATAAACCGGCTGGAAGCCCGAGCAGTCAGACTTGCCTGTCTACGATTCAGCCACAGACTCCGGGGCGAGTCTGTCAGTCATGTCAGACAACGCCACTACAGTTGCCTACATCAACTGCCAGGGAGGAACCAGAAGCCAACAGGTGTCCCTGGAGATAGACCCCCTCATGGTGTGGGTGGAAACAAATCTGCAAGCCATCTCAGCCTCACACATCACGGGAAAAGACAATGTCTCTGCGGACTACCTCAGCAGAGAGAGTCTAGACCCAGGGGAATGGACGCTGTCGACCACAGCCTTCCAGTTGATAGTAAATCGCAGGGGAGCCCCAGCCATGGATCTACTGGCAATCCGGTCCAATGCTCAAGTTCCCAAGTTCTTCAGCCGCAGACGAGAACCGCAATTTCGGGGAATAAACACCCTCTTCCAGACCTGGCCACAGGAAGACCTACTGTACGCTTTTCCCCCAAGGCCACTACTGGACAGGATCATCTGCAAGATAGAACACCACAGGGGGCTAGTACTTCTAGTGGCCCCGGACTGGCCAAGAAGGCCAATGGTACGCAGACATGCGAAGACTTCTTGCGGGGAACCCTCTGTGCCTACCTCCACACAGGGACCTTCTCCGGCAAGGACCGATCCTCCACGAAGTCCCTTGATTCTCTTATGGTCTGGCCCTTAAGAGGACTCGCCTGAAGAAAAGCGAATATTCTAAGGCAGTGATTGACACCTTGCTCCGAGCACGCAAGTTCTCCACATTTCTAGCTTACATACGAATATGGAGAGTATTCGAAGCCTGGTGTGAAGACCGCGAGATCCTTCCGCGGACAGTCAAAATTCCCATGATCCTGGAATTTCTGCAGGATGGCTTGAAGAAGGGGCTGTCCCTCAACTCCCACAAGGTTCAGGTGGCTGCGCTGGCCTGCTTCAGAGCCAAAGTGGACGGCATCAGCCTATCAGCCCATCCAGATGTTTCCCGCTTTCTGAGATGGGTCAAACAAATCCGACCACCATTAAGGTTGCCGGTGCCCCTATGGAATCTCAATCTAGTATTAGACTTCCTAGTGGGATCTTCCTTCAGACCAACACGCGGTCTGTCGCTAAGTCTCCTGACCTTGAAGACTGCATTCCTAGTGGCAATATGTTCAGCCCGTCGCATCTCCAAGCTTCAAGCACTATCTTGTGGGAACCATTCCTCAGGTTCATACTGGGAGCCATACAGCTACGCACTGTCCCCTCCTTCCTTTCAATTTCATCTAAACCAAACCATCTTGTTGCCATCTCCAGACAAACATAAGGACTCTGAAGACTCATGCCTTAATCTTCGCCATCTAAACGTCAGCAGACTCCTAGTCTGATACCTGGAAAGATCGGAATCTGTGCAAAAGATGGACCACCTATTCATCCTTCACAGCAGGAAGAAATAGGGGGAAGCGGCCTCACAGGCAACCATTGCCCACTGGATCAAAGAAGTAATCAAGGTGGCCTATGTTGAGGCAGGGAAGCTCCACATCTGCGAGTCAAGGCCCATTCAACAAGGGCCCAGGCAGTGTCCTGGGAGGAAACCAAGATGCTGTCGCCCGCCGAGATCTGTAGGGCTGTGACGTAGTCCTCCATACACACCTTCTCCAGGTTCTACCGCCTGGATGTCCAGGCCCGGGAGAGCACAACCTTTCCAAGGGCAGTACTAAGTCGGCCACGGGCAGCCTCCCGCCCGGTTCAGGAGTAGCTTTTGTACATCCCATTGGTCTTGAGTCCATGTGGCTAGGAAATGGAGAAATTACTTATCTGATAATTTTGTTTTCCTTAGTGTAGCCAGATGGACTCAGCAACCCGCCCATGGCTGCCCCGGAATCCGGGAACCTCGGGTGACAAGCCCCGAGAACAAGACAAGCACGGGAAGCCAGGTATTACTCCTAGTTCAAGAAACCCATAGTTGCCGGGTGTCTGCTTTATCCGGTTGAGTGCACTCAACCGGATAAAGCAGACACCCCGCAACTTCGGATAATAGAAAGACTAGGGGGCACTCCATGAAGTTAGCATGTGGCACATTTAAAACTAATCGGAGAAAGTTCTTTTTCACTCAATGCACAATTAAACTCTGGAATTTGTTGCCAGATGTGGTTAGTGCAGTTAGTTTAGCTGTGTTTAAAAAGGGATTGGATAAGTTCTTGGAGGAGAGAAGTCCATTACCTGCTATTAATTAAGTTGACTTAGATAATAACCACTGTTATTACTAGCAACGGTAAAATGGAATAGACTTAGTTTTTGGGTACTTGCCAGGTTCTTATGGCCTGGATTGGCCACTGTTGGAAACAGGATGCTGGGCTTGATGGACCCTTGGTCTGACCCAGTATGGCATGTTCTTATGCTCTGTACTATAATTCTGCCAGAACCCAAACTGGTATTGGTCAAGCAAATTATATTCATCCAAGTAGTTCTGTAGTTGTTTCAAAAACTGCTAATTCACAGACTACTTAAAAATTGAGTAGTCAAAATTGGGCGATAATTATTCAAAGCAGGAGCATCTAAATTAGATTTCTTTAGTAAAGGGTGAACTGAGGCCTGTTTTAACATAGGTGGTAAAATACCCGATATAGGTGAAGAATTAATTGAATGCGTGAGCGGGATACAGATGTTGTCAATGAGCACCTTCAATGTAACAGATTTATAAGGATAGAGTGGACAAAACATAGAATTCATTTTTTAACTAATTGAACAAATTTAGTAGATGCAACAGAATCAAAGTCCATCCATGACCAGTTCCTGTTGCAGGGCCTTCAAAGGCATGGTGTGAGTGTGTGCGCGCGCGCCTAGGAGAGCAAGCAGCAGTATTGGAGTTCAGGCAGCATAGCAATGTTCTCAGCAGCGATAGACTAGCAGGCATAAGTGAGGATTGGCTGTGATGTGGCTACTGCAGTCGGCCAAGTGTTACAGTACCCTTCCTTCTAAGCCCCTACCCCAAGAACTTCTTGGTGAGCTGGGGAGCCTGAACATTCTTGCCTGGTCCTCATATTCTCTCTTTGGAACCATACACCTTCCAATAAATCAATTAATGTAGTTTACCCTGTTTCTTTTTCGCATCCAATATTTCCTGGACCTCATACTCAGTGTCAGATTCAGTGGACAGTGTCACAGGCATGGGAATTCATTGTGGTTCCCAGACCAGCACCAACAGTTTAAGAAGAGATACACGGAAGGAGTTGTATGTATGCAATGGGGGTAACAGCAGCTGATAGGTGACTGATACCAGTTGGTGAAGTACTGAGTAGGGCCTAATGAATTAGGATGAGAACATTGCAGAGAGAGACTTCAACCAGAGGTCCCTCGTGTCTGGATTCATCTTTAGACCCTGATCCAAACTAATATACTCCAAGAAGGGTAATTCAGATTGCTTGAAAGAGCAATTTCTCCATTTTGGCATAAAAGTGGTTTTCCCTTAGGCATTTCATGACCGTTTTGACTTGCTCCCATTGTTTGGCCAAAGAGTGGGAATAGATAAGGCTGTCATCCAGATATACATGGATACAAGACTGCCTCACTTCAGTGGATTTACTAGCTCTTGAGCCAGCTCAAGGGTCCACAGTACTAACATTAACTTTTCGATAGACTTCATCGAGCCACCATCTTCACAATGCTGGACCTCAGCGGGGCATATAACATTATCAGAATCCGAGAAATGGAAGAGTTGGAAAACTGCATTCAATACCTAGGATAGCCACTACAAATATCTGTAAAACCAATTAAGGTAAATACAAAATGTGTGTGACCCCTCTGAATATATTCAATCAGTAATACCAAAGTAATTGGGAAGAATACAGTATAAATAATATATACATAATAATGTATATTTCCACAATATCACTTCTGTTTTTTATTTATTCACAACATTCATTAATAATACTTCTTAAAAACATTTACAAAATGTATACATAATATTTTAAATTGAATAAGTGCACCATGTAACCATAAAACCCATATTATTCCCCACATCATATTAATGACGCACAAGCATTCCTAACCACTCATATCTTTATACATGCATACCCATACACTCATACATACCCCACCATCCCATATAAAACAACCATAAAAGTAAAAAGAAAATACTTCACTAAAACAAGTTACAGGGGAACTCTTTCTCACTCAAGTATACTCTTCAACAATACAAATAAATAGTTTTTGATTCCAAATACCAAATGCTGAATATTTTAACTAAACTCCCATGTTATCAAATACCATGGAAGACCAATTAACTCTACTCCCAATTTGACCCAATTCCCAATATGACATGGGGAAATATATGGGTTTTATAAGTATAGGTTACATGGTGCACTTATTTGATTTAAAATATTATGTGTACATTTTGTAAATGGTTTTAAGAAGTATTATTAATGAATGTTGTGAATAAATAAAAAAACATATAAGTTCTGTTCCAGTATTTGACTGTCTCGTCTCCCCAGGTAGTACCCTCAGACTGTCTCTCTGGTACTGACCTCAGCCTGTTCCTTGACCAGTCTGTCTGCTGCCTGGATCCTGACCTCTGCCTGCCTTGTGACCTCATCTGACCTCCGGAACCTGACCCCTGCCTCGTTGACTACTCCTCGGACTGATCCTCAGAGTCTGACCTCGGCTGCCATTGATGTCTCTTATTCTGGCTCTGTCCCTTGCCTTATCGCCTACACTATTCTGGCCTTCCTTGCTCCATCAGACCTACAGCCTCGAGTCCGACCGTGCTCCCTTGTTGTCCATGGGCACGCCTGTCTACTACCTCTCCAGGAGACCCTGCGAGGCCCACCTAAGTCCAAGCGGCCTGGGTCCCTACAGGCTCCACCTGTGGGGACCGTGGGCTTCCAGTGGTGAAGCTCATCCTAGCTTCTGTCTCCGCCAGGGCTCCGGCCCCTGGGAGCAGGTGCTTCCTGGTCCCTACCAGGGAGCTGTTCTCCACTGCTCCAGGACAAGGGTCCACCCCCAAGCGCAACACTTCTCCAAGAACTTATCCAAACCTTTTTTATGTAAAGTATGTTTATTAACAGGATACGAAACCATTCATATAGTAACAATTTCTCAGTTTTCAATAGCAACCCACATGCTGTACAATGTCATCTATTTGTTCATTAGACCAATGTCCAGATATAAGCCGTTCCGAATGACAATATCCCTAAGAAAATCACACCCTGTGGTTCCTGTCCACAGCCTCGCCATTACAGCACAAGTCTGGCGCTGTGTTCTAGTACACCAAACACTAACATGGAAGCAATAGAACTACCTCATGGAGCACCACTACCCACTCCCCCTTTACCCATCGAGTAGGAAATGTGAAAAACAGAGAGAGACAGAAAAGTAGAAACCTTGGAGAGGGCATCTTTACATCCCCAGTAATTACAGGCTATTTAAAATGTAACTATGAGCTCTGCTAGGAAGATTCTGCAAGTAGGGATCCCAAATAGACAAAAAATTCACTTTTTGAAAAAGGAGGTATGCGCAGCCATAGATTCCATTGTCATCATTTTGCCAGTAAGAGGGGGGACCGGGCTCTTTCCAAACTATTAAAATAGAGTGGATACCTTGTAAGGTTCATTTCCTGACCAGGAGTCGAGGGGTATCTTTTTTCACAAGCTGGACCAGATCAACATGAAATAAGATCAATTCTGGGGTTTGTGGAAGGGAAGATCCCTGTCAAATGAGCCATAAATCTAAGAATTTTGCCCAAAATTGAAAAATAACCGGACTGTGCCAAAATGCATGAGATAGCGTGCCCTTCTCTTTAGAACATTTTACACATAAAGCTGAGGGTGACAAATGTGCTTTAAATGCAGCTACCTGAGAAAAATATGCTCTATGTAGAAATTTAAACTGCATTTCCTGTAAATTGCTGTTTGGAGATAGTACCTTAATCTCTTTTTAACAGGTTATATATGATGCAGGGGGAAGCCTAAAACCACCCTCTGAGAGCCATTTATTCATTAAGGGCTGGATTTTAAAAGCCCTGCGCGCGTAAATCCGGCCGGATTTACGCGCGCAGGGCACTCGCGCGCCAGCGTGCCTATTTTGCATAGGCCGCCGGCACACACAGAGCCCTGGGACGCGTGTAAGTCCCGGGGTTTCGTTAATGGGGTGGGGAGGGGGCGTGTCTGGGGTCAGAGGGCGGGACTGGGGGTGTGGTGCTGGCCCGGGGGTGCGGTCGAGTCCTCCGAGGCTGCCTGTTCCCTCCGGAGCAGCCTCGGAGGGAACAGGCAGCACGCGCCGGGCTCGGCACGCGCCGGGCTCAGCACGCGCAAGTTGCACAAATGTGCACCCCCTTGCGCGCGCCGACCCCGGATTTTATAAGATACGCGCGGCTACGTGCGTAACTTATATAATCCAGCGTACTTTTGTTCGCGCCTGGTGCGCGAACAAAAGTACGAGCTCGTGCAAATTTATAAAATCTACCCCTAAATTTGTCACCCAAGCTTGCTGCTCCAATGAGTACCATTCTTTATAAAGGACCGAAGTAGATACCTTTAGCTGGTCACAGGGCAGAAAGTCATCAATTGTGTTTACTACGCCCATTGTCAATGCATTTTGTGGGAGCGATCTAATATAATGGTGTAATTGCATATAGGGAAAAATATCCGCCTGGCTAAACCCACATTGCTGTTGGAGCTCCCGCAGGGAAAGAATCATATCCCCACCCGCCAAAACGTGATATAGAAGGGTAAGACCCCTCTGCACCCATAGGTGAAACCTTTTGGAGTGGTTCCCCGGAGAGAAATCATGATTCCTCCGGATGGGTAAATAGGGTGTACAAGTCTGAGTTAGCTACAGGCGTTTCATGCACGTACCCCAGGCCCATCTCAAGGGGGCTATCAATGGGCTAGAGGCCATTAAAGGAGGCAAGGTACCGGAGGGAGCATGTATGTAACACACATTTAGAGTTCAAGCCTTTTATAAGTAAGGAGTCACTATCTGGTGTTGTGTATGTCTCACCGTCATAAAGCCAATCTGTCACCAAGCACAAGATACTCACCAAGCTGTATCCCTTCAGATCTGGTAAGCCCATGCCCCCTCTATGCCATGGGAGTTTCAAATGTGTCAAAGCCACCCTGGCCTTCTTTCCCAACCAGAGAAAACGGCAGAGCAATTTATCAAGCTGATGGAGGTCCTTCCCTAATATGCGGAGAGGTAAAAATTGGATGACATATAACCATTTAAGGAAAAGGACCATCTTGAATAAATTAACCCTTCCCCCTAGAGATGGAGACAGGGAGTGCCAGAGTGCCAGTTTGTCCTTGGTGGTATGGAGTAATGGACCAATGTTGAGATTATATAACTGTGGTAGCTGTAGGGAAATTTGGATTCCTAAATAGCAGAAGGAACCCTCAGCCCATTTTAAAGGGAACTCCTCTCCCCATTGAGTTTGGAGGGAGCTCGGGCATAACAATGCTTCAGATTTATCCATGTTCAATTTGTACCCTGGGAATTCCCCAAATGTCCGAAAAGATGCATAAGATGGGCTAGAGACGACCTGGGGGTACACATAAACATTAGAAAGTCATCCGCAAAAGCAGCATATTTAAAATCATCAGTACCTAAAGGAAAACCCCCGGATGTCCTCAGAATGTTGGATCGCCTATAGCAAGGGCTCCATTGATAGCAAAAATAATAACGGGGATAGGGGGCATCCCTGTTTGGTCCCACAGTTAATGGGGAAGTCTGAGGATAGCGTACCATTAACAGTAATAGCAGCCACTGGGTCCTTGTATAGCAATTGGATCCCCTGAAGAAAAAGGCCTGCCAGGCCCATCTGATGAAACACCTGAAACAGGTACTGCTATTCCATCAGATCAAATGCTTTTTCAGCATCAAAGCTAACCATAAGGAAAGGCACTCCACGGGCAGAACAGAGGGAAATGGCCTTTTTTTTATTTGTGTTTTTCTATACCGGCATTCACGGTAATTTACGAACATTAAGAATCGCAAAACGGCCCCGCACAAAACCTACCTGGCCCTTCCCTACTACTAGGGCTCAGTCTGGCAGCACCAAGGCCAATCTATCAGCCAAATCTTGGCCAGTAATTTTTGATCAAAATTAAGCAAAGATATTTGCCTATACGAAGATGCCTTAATGGTGTCCTTGCCTGGTTTGGGTAGGATCGAAATGACCGCTTTATTCATCCCCGGGGGAAAATGATCCTGAGCATCCCAGGGATATCCTCAATCAGAATTTTGTAAAACTCGGCTGTAAAGCCGTCCGTACCAGGTGCCTTTAATTGCTTCGCTGTCTGGATACCCCACCGATCCTCGTCCGTCAATGGCTTATTTAGGTATTGTAAATGCCTGTCCTCGAAGGGCTTCAAACCTATCTGCGATAGGAAATCCTGACACTTATCAATATTAAAGCCTTCAGAGGAATACAACTTGGCATAATAGTCCGCGAACTGATCGAGAATGTCAGTTTTAGACAGGACTCTCCCATGCTGTCCTGCTATGGGAGATACACCCTTGGGGCCCCAGTCACCTGAATGAGCTGAGCTAACATCCTCCCACTCTTGTTGCCATGGTGGTAAAGTTGATATTTATAAAATAGAATACTCTTCTTGGCTCTTTGGTGCAGCTACCTGGGTAGCCAAAAATATTTCCCTTGCACTGGCTGTATTATGGGCCGTGAGTGTCCGTCTGTATTTCGTCAATTTAGATTTCAACTCCAAGAGCTGTTTATTCATTGTTTTTTCTCTCCACGCCACATACAAGATTATATCACCCCGTAACACAGCTTTGGAGGTGTACCACATAAGGGTTGGGGAGGAGTCCCTATGGATGCTATTGTTAAACACATAGGCCGCCCAGCGCTGCTTACTATACATTTGAAAGGCCTGATCATGGGCCAGGTAATAGGGAAATCGCCAGGTCCCAAAGGAGGTCTCCATGCGTAACCCGGAGAGTTCCAACATATAGGGGCATGGTCCGAAATCTTAATATTCCCTATTCCAGCATCCACTACCTGAGAGAAAAAATCCCGAGATAACAAAAAATAATCGATACGAGATAAAGTAGAATGAGCACAGGACATGTGAGTGAAATCTTTCTCAGTGGGATGTAAGACCTGCCATGTATCCAATAGCTGGAGCTGCGAGATAAGAGAAGGGATACCCTTCCTGCAGCCAACTCTTAAATCTCTAGATGGTTGGGGCTTATCCAGGAAGGGGTCTACTACTAGGTTAAAGTTGCCCCCCATGAGCAATGGGCCCTGTGTGACAGCCAACAAGGTTTCAGATAGTTGTTGAAAATGGGCATGGCTATAAGTTACACAGAGTAATATTATGTTCTAGTTTACTGACTAGAATAAGGAATGGCCCCAGCGGGTCCTTGATTTCCTGAAGAACCGTCAAAGACACATTCTTGTGCACTAAAATAGCGACTCCCGCTGATCTAGTGGTAGCTGAAGCATAGTAAACTTGTCCCACCCCTTTCTGTTTAAGTTTCTGGTGTTCAGTGTCAGTTAAATGGGTTTCCTGCAGGAAACCAATATCTGCAGATTGCTGCTGCAACGAGGTCAGGATCTTCTGCCTTTTAATTGGGGATCCTATACCACATACATTCCATGATATAAATTTCGAAGATGGTTTACCCATGATGCAAGATTAGATGACAGGAGAAGAAACACAGAATCTGGAAAAGTCTGTATAGATGGCCGCCTCCCCAGCTAAGGTCATCATCTTGATAGTGCTCACAGAGCAATGAATACATATTCGCATTACCCGCCCAGCGTGGAAAGGTATCAACCTGATAGACCCAAATCCCTACCCTCCCCCCCTTACCCCTATACCCCAAAAACCAAGACCCGTCCAAAAAGGACTGAGGGTCACTTACATAATGCCCTCCCTACCCCCCCCCCCCCCCGCCGCATTATACGGCCCGTTTGCTGAACAAACCAATATAGAACTTGAACCTGTAGTGCAGTTGGAAATTGAACATCAAAAACAGCAACCATAACTTATTTAGCTAATAAAAACTGGAGAAAGCATGAAAAATAAAAGGAAAGTCTCTGAGGCGCACCCTGTGATCCCGGTACAGGGTGAAAAAAGTGTCCCAGCCGGGTGTAGAAAGGAGGAGAAGCCGGGAACCGCGAACTGATTCCAATGATCACGGCTCAAAACTGAGGAGGGGTTCAGCAAATTCCACCATATCAAATCCAGCAGTGCTGCAAAAGAGCTACAGCGTTGAGGCACCCTAGCGAGTTCCATTTCCAGACAATCAGCTAGCGTATTGGCCTCTGTCACCGTGTGAATCCATTTCGCCCCTTCCGGGAGGACAATCCAAAGTTTCACCGGGTATATCAGCGCGAACCGGAGGCCCAACTTATGTAGTCTCGTACAGGCTGGGGAAAACTCCTTGCTCTGTAGGGATAATTTAGCTGAGTAATCCTGAAAGACAAGTATAGGTTTCCCCTCATAAGTAAGCTTCCATCCGTTCAGCAGAGCTTACAAAATAGCCATTTTATGGGCAAAGTCCAATACACAGGCTATTACCAGCCATGGTCTATTGTTTATTTCCTTCCATGGGCCCATGCGATGCGCCCTCTCTGTCCTGATCTAGGCCCAGATCCTTGGTGAGCCAGGATTCTAGAAAATGAGGTAGCTCTGGGTCGCTGAGGGCTTCCGGTAACCCAATAAAGCATAAATTGTTGCGACGGGACCGGTTCTCAAGGTCCTCCAGACGCTCATCTTGCCGTTGCAGCGCTTTTTTAAACTAACCCAGCTCCGTACCATGGGCCGCCATTGTATCCTGATTATTAGAGACTCGTGTTTCCAGATCGCTGGTTTTAGTGTCCGTTAACGCCATGTGGGCCGTCACCTCTTCAAGTTTATCGCAAATTTTGTGAAATTCCAGCTCCAGGGCAGCCACCACCGCCTTTTTCAGTTCATCCACCATGGCGGTTGAAGACGAGGAAGAAGCCGCGACCTCCGGCATGCCCACCATCTTGCCTGGGCTATGCTTCAACCCCGGCTTGTCTTTATCGTGGTCCTTCCGGGTTAAGCGAGTGGACATACCATCCCAAATCGCTTGCCCAGGATACAAGAGATATGCTGACCACAGAGGGAGCAGAAAAAAATTATATTTAACAAAAATAAAAGGGAATGCAGCAGGGGGAGACCCGGAGCCGAGCCAACCACGTCTTACTTGGTGTATGGCATTACGTGACTCCCATCCAAACCTTTTTTAAAACCAGCTACACTAACTGCACTAACCACATCCCCTGGCAACAAACTCCAGAGTTTAATTGTGCGTTGATTGAAAAAGAATTTTCTCTGATTAGTTTTAAATGTGCTACTTGCTAACTTCATGCCCCCTAGTCCTTCTATTATCCGAAAGAGTAAATAACCGATTCACATTTACCTGTTCTAGACTTCTCATTATTTTAAAGACCTCTATCATATCCCCCCTCAGCCGTCTCTTCTCCAAGCTGAACAGACCTAACCTCTCAGCCTTTCCTTATAGGGGAGCTGTTCCATCCCCTTTATCATTTTGGTTGCCCTTCTCTGTACCTTCTCCATCACAACTATATCTTTCTTGAGATGCGGTGATCAGAATTGTACACAGTATTCAAGGTGCGGTCTCGCCATGGAGCGATACAGAGGCATTATGTCATTTTCCTTTTTATTCACCATTCTCTTCCTAATAATTCCTAACATTCTGTTTGCTTTTTTGACTGCTGCAGCACACTGAGCCGATGTTTGCGTAAACATGATTCCTGTTGCTGGATGCCAAGGGAGAAAAGGAAGTGGATTATTTTAAAGATCGCAAGGCTGATGGCAACTGCACGGTGTGCATATCTGCTAGCACCAGGACTGATACGACTTTTCCTTCATTTTTGTAAAGATCTTACATTTGAGTCTGTTGCTTTTAGCAACTTTGCCTTGTATATTTTTGTAATGAATCTGGTTGCTAGACAGCCACTCCCTCTCCCCTCCCCCAAGTCAGCAGGATCCCTCACTGGGCCATGCTCAGAGACGCTATAGCTGCACCCTTGAAGGCTGCATGATGCAGCAAACCCTGTCCTACACCTCCCTGCCTTTCCCTGCACTTGGTGCCTCATCATCAAGTCACCTTGCTTTGGCCCTCCTAGCCTTGTTTCTGTGTCACCTTCTGGCCTTCTTGCTGTCCTTTGTGGCCCTTGAGCCTTCTTGTCTGTCTTGCCTTGTCTTGTGTTTCTCATTTTGTCTTTGGTTTCTGTGTCCGTGTGTATCTTGTCTTGTTCTTGTGTTGTCCTATCTCCTATGGGCCTCCCCCTGGCCTTCCTGCTTCCTTTGGGTTTCCCAGTGGCCCTCCTTCCCAGTGGGATTAGGTCTCTTGGTGGTATAGCCTGTCTGTGCCCTTCCTTACACCCTTGATCCAGTTCTACCCCGTTCCTGCTTGTGTGCATCTACCTTGTTCCTGCCTAAGTGTTTACCCTGTTCCTGTCTTTTCTCTCCTTGCTCCTGCCCTGCCTGGTCTTCTGTCTCCCTCTAGCCTAATTCTCCTGTCCTGCCTTTGCCTTGCCTTCCCAGTCAGCTTTCCTCAGACTGATTTTGTTGCTGACTCAGACTGTCTCTAGCTTTGACCTCACTTGTTCGCTGCCTGCCTTGACCTGCCGCTTGGACACTTGACTTTGTCTAAATGCTGCCTGCCCTGCCCTCTACCCTGACCTCTGCCTACCATGTACCCTGGCAATGAAGTCCTGCTGGCCACCAGAACCTGCGGGATCACCCCAAGGGGGGAAGGTGGCCGGACAGGCGGAAGACCGTGCTCTGTTATGTCAGAAAGTCCTGCGCCACTCCTGCTGCCAGACCGTGACATTATTCCTCTTACTTCCAGTTTCTGGCATGCTCTTTTTGATTGAAATATAGGCAGGACATTATCTCATTTTATCTTCAGGGGCCCACATAATTGTATCTCTTCCCCTTAATTTTCTCATTAACTGCTACAGCAGATCCATGAACAAGGTCACCATGGCCCATAAGCCATACCAGGATTGTTATCTTCATCTGAAGGGTTCGTACTATTGCTTGCCACCATTAGCCCTAATGCAGAAGCTAAGGTGGGTGCCTTTTTATCCTGGGCATCAAGCGGCCAGTTTGACTTTTACTGTTTCTTTCCTGTCATGCTATAATAGTAATGTTCACCTTGCTGAGATTTAGTCCAGATGTTATACAGCAAGGTCACCATGTGAAGGCACTCAGCATTAAGGCTTGAGGAGAGAAATTTGCTACATTCAGCTTTTCTCTCCCCTGAGACCCCCCCTCTCCATTCCGGTGTGCCAGTAAATCTACTTAGTCTAATATCACAATACTGATGCTGGAGGTACAGCAAGATGGAACGTAGCACAAACTTTTCACTAACCTGGTCCAATTTGACATTCTGAAAGAAAAGAGTAGTGGGACCAGTTAAAATGATGTGGCAGAGATAACAACAAATTCTTTTTTTTTTTTAAGTATTTATTTGGTTATTAAAAAAAAAAAAAGCTAATGATATGCTAATAATGGGAAGGTGGAAAGGATAAGAAAAATGACCTGAAGGTTATAGGAAGTTAATAGAGATTGCTTGATCTCCATCCTTACTTTTGTCTCCTTGCTCAGTTTACTTTTCCAAATTGCTGCATTAATGATTTATAATTTAATAATTGTATTATTAATTGTGCACAACACAGATGTTCTGTGTTCTCTCTCATATGTTTTCTTGTTTGGATTGTTCAAGGGGAAGGGGGAGAAATTCATTGCTGGGAGGATTGACATTGCAATCCTTTATTCTGACTGCTTTCAGTATATAACTTTTGCTACCAAAGTTAAATCTTAAGAAAAGCAGAAGCAGAAAGAATACCCTTTATTGAATGCTAAAATTATAGGACAGAACCAGGGCAAGGTGCAAAATGATTCATGCTTTGAACATGTTGTGATTGGATCAACCGGTTATCAGCTGGCCCGGTTATTAAAGAATGCTTAGCTACACCTCTGGAGAGAAGCTGAACAAGTCTTGCAATTTTAATTGGGGAACTGAAGCCAGAGAACATGTTGATTTGTGTGGCTGGAAGGATACTTATATATTTCAGGGGAATTAATTTCATGCTATTGCTGTTTGAAATCACCAGGAGCCAAATAAAAAAAAAAAAGGATGAGAAAATTGACTGAGCCTGCCTAGTAAATTATTCTAAGTGACATTTTCGTTACTTTAGTCTCAGTGTGTGTGTGACAAGACAAATCAACAACAAAATTCTTTCATGCACACCAACACTGGAAAACTCTTCAGTGGCAACATGCTGAGAAGGGTCTTAAGAGCCTTTATCCAATACAGTAGCATATTAAATGATGGCAGATAAACACCAAATGGTCCATTCAGTCTGTCCAACAATTTGCTTGGGTGATAACTGCAGCTGCTTACAGGTTATCCCCGCCTCATACCTTCTGTTAAGGTTAATTGCCATTCCGCGCAGGTTACTCCCATTCAAAAATGTTACATTTACAGTTAGCAATAGGTCACCCCTTTTCTTCATTTCCATCCTCTAGCCATTAGGGATCCTTTGTATTTATCCCATGCCCTTTTGAATTCCATTACAGTTCTTGTCTTCGCCACCTCCTCCAGCAGGGCATTCCAATCATCCACAACCCTTTCCGTGCAGATATATTTTCTGACATTGTTCCTGAATCTACCCCCTTGGAGCTGCCACTTCTACAGCTTTTCCATCTGAAAAAGGTTTAATTCACATGCATCATTAATACCTTTCAGGTATTTAAATGTGTGTATCATATCCCCCCTCTCCTCCAGTCTCATCGCATGTTTTTCTGTGCGGAACCCACACCATTTTGGTTGCCTTTCTCCGGACCACTTTTAACCTGTTACTGTCCTTTTTGAGATAAGGTCTCCAGAACTGAACACCGGTAAGGGGACATTATCACCTCTTTTGTTCCTGTGGTTATGTCTGTCTCTATGCAGCCCAGCATTCTTCTGGCCTTAACCACCATCTTATCTACTTTCAGATAGACAGACACTGTCCCTCTCTCCCAGTCAGTGACTTTACAAGATCCACATCTTCCATCCACCTTCCTGAACCCTCTATGAAGGACTGTGTTATACATAACAGGGACATAATAACTACATCTTGATAACTATTCACAAATGTGAGATTCCTATACTGGATGCAAATTATTCTGATTTGCTTGTAAGCTGTTCTAATGCCTCTGTTTACTTAAATTTATTGTAATCCGCCTTAAGACCAACTTTGTGAAAAGGTGGCATATCACATAAGAACATAAGAAAATGCCATACTGGGTCAGACCAAGGGTCCATCAAGCCCAGCATCCTGTTTCCAACAGAGGCCAATCCAGGCCATAAGAACCTGGCAAATACCCAAAAACTAAGTCTATTCCATGTAACCATTGCTAATGGCAGTGGCTATTCTCTAAGTGAACTTAATTTGCAGGTAATGGACTTCTCCTCCAAGAACTTATCCAATCCTTTTTTAAACACAGCTAAACTAACTGCACTAACCACATCCTCCGGCAACAAATTCCAGAGTCTAATTGTGCGTTGAGTAAAAAAGAACTTTCTCCGATTAGTTTTAAATGTGCCCCATGCTAACTTCATGGAGTGCCCCCTAGTCTTTCTACTATCCGAAAGAGTAAATAACCGATTCACATCTACCCGTTCTAGACCTCTCATGATTTTAAACACCTCTATCATATCCCCCCTCAGTCGTCTCTTCTCCAAGCTGAAAAGTCCTAACCTCTTTAGTCTTTCCTCATAGGGAAGTTGTTCCATTCCCCTTATCATTTTAGTAGCCCTTCTCTGTACCTTCTCCATCGCAATTATATCTTTTTTGAGATGCGGCGACCAGAACTGTACACAGTATTCAAGGTGTGGTCTCACCATGGAGCGATACAGAGGCATTATGACATTTTCCGTTTTATTCACCATTCCCTTTCTAATAATTCCCAACATTCTGTTTGCTTTTTTGACTGCCGCAGCACACTGAACCGACGATTTCAATGTGTTATCCACTATGACACCTAGATCTCTTTCTTGGGTTGTAGCACCTAATATGGAACCCAACATTGTGTAATTATAGCATGGGTTATTTTTCCCTATATGCATCACCTTGCACTTATCCACATTAAATTTCATCTGCCATTTGGATGCCCAATTTTCCAGTCTCACAAGGTCTTTCTGCAATTTATCACAATCTGCTTGTGATTTAACTACTTTGAACAATTTTGTGTCATCTGCAAATTTGATTATCTCACTCGTCGTATTTCTTTCCAGATCATTTATAAATATATTGAAAAGTAAGGGTCCCAATACAGATCCCTGAGGCACTCCACTGTCCACTCCCTTCCACTGAGAAAATTGCCCATTTAATCCTACTCTCTGTTTCCTGTCTTTTAGCCAGTTTGCAATCCACGAAAGGACATCGCCACCTATCCCATGACTTTTCACTTTTCCTAGAAGCCTCTCATGAAGAACTTTGTCAAACGCCTTCTGAAAATCCAAGTATACTACATCTACCAGTTCACCTTTATCCACATGTTTATTAACTCCTTCAAAAAAGTGAAGCAGATTTGTGAGGCAAGATTTGCCCTGGGTAAAGCCATGCTGACTTTGTTCCATTAAACCATGTCTTTCTATATGTTCTGTGATTTTGATGTTTAGAACACTTTCCACTATTCCACTATTCACAAATAAAAATAAAATAACAAAACAGCCTTGCAGGTACATTCCTCTCCCTCCCTCAGCATAGAATAAAGTATATTTTGAATAAGGATCTGAAATTTTCCTCAGAATTTTTTAGCAGTCAAGCTGTAGCACTTTTTGCATTTAAAAAAATGAGGGCGCTGTTATCTTGAAGAGGAAGAACTGACAACTTTGTATTTCATAAATTCAGACGAATATATCTAAAGCACTACAATAATGCTGGGGGCTTGGCTGGCCTGTTCAAGTGAAGCCATTGGGCAAGCGTAAAACAGCAGCTTTATTTCCCTTCTCTTCTCCCGCGACAAAACATTTGTACAACCCTGGCCAGATTGTCTTTGAGAGAAAAACCAGTGGGGAAATCAGCAGATTGTTCCTGTAACTGAGAAGACGCAAAAGAAAACAAAATAATACCCAGTTTATACCCCAAGAGGTCGCTAGCGTGGAAATAAAGAGCCCCAAACTGGGGAAGGGGGAGAAGAAAAAAAAGAGAGCGAGAAAACAACTTTCCTCCTACTTGCACAGGAAAAAAAAAAAAAAAAACACCGAAGCCCCAAACCCAGAGTAGGAAAGACGTAATCTGACACCAGAGTTAAATCTGAGGAGGATGGTGGTGCGCGGCGGCAGAGCTGCCGAGAGAGCGGGCTGAGAGGTTCCTGCCGGCTCCGCAGGGTCAGGGGTGAGGCTGCGAGGACACAAAAAAAAAAAGAGATCACCCCCACCCCCGGCAATGCCGAGAGGAGGAGGCAAGGCTCCCGGGCCCCCGCTTCTCCCCTGAGCAGAGCCACAGCAACTCTGCCTTGCCGGGCGGACGGATGTCCTCTCCCTGCCGCTCCGGGCCAGGAGGGGATAAAGGATGAAGAAGAAGGGCGGCGGCGGCGGCGATGCGGCGGGGGAGGGGGCGCGGGGCTGCCCCCCGGGGCTCGTGCGCTGCTCCCTGCGGGATTACGGCGCCTGCCTGGCCACCCTGCTGCTCTTCTGCCTGGGCTCCCTCTGCTACCAGGTGAACGGGGGCCCCCCGCGCCTACTGCTGGAGCTGCGCCGCTACCTGGGTAAGGGGGCTCTATGTCTGTCTGTCTGTCTGTCTGTGTGTGTGAACCCGGCTCTCTCCAGCTTGCCCTGCAGGCGTGCTGAAACTTGTGGCGGTTTATTTCTGCCTTGTCTTCGGAGACCGGGAGGGGGGGCTAGACCCATAGACCCCCAGCTCGCAGGGAACGGCCGTGGCTCCTTCCCTTCCCTCTCTGCCTGTAGGGAGATTTAAAGAACACGTGAGGTTAGCACCCGTACACGTTCCAGTTTTACGCTTCCGACTGAGTACTTGCGAAATTACACGCCAGATTGTCGTACTCTGTGATAGTGTTCTATCATGTTTTTTGGCATTTTTATGTTAAGAAAAAGTTTAAAAGGAGAAAAAAAAGAGCACTTGAGGCGTGGGGGTGCTTCCATCAACTTTCTTTACTCAGCGAGTTTGACCCTGTGGTCACTTCCAACAGGCTGTCGCTTTCTGCCGTGGACTTCGCGTGTGGGCTCTCCCTCCATCCCCGGATCGCAGCCCTTTTAAGATGATTCTCCCCTGGTCCCGGGATGGCCCCTGGAGTGACAGGTCTCCAGGATCACATCCCGGCTGCTGGTCTTTTTCAAATGTTGTGAGAGCGCCAACGGGAAGTGTTTTGGTTTTTTTTTTTTTTTTGTTGTTGTCTGAAATGAGAACTGTTGAGAGAATGAGTCACAATGTATCAATGTGATCTGAATGAAAAATTATCCTGTAGCCTAGAGACAGCATTAAATTCGGATGCCCCCAGGTATTATATTGTGCAAGGCGGTCTTCAGGAGATATGCGCTAAATGTGGTGTTTTTGTCTTGATCTTAAGAATATGGGCTCCCCTCCCCGAATGCAAGGCAGCTTGTGGGGGTCAGAAGAGAAGTGAAACAGAAAGCAGACACATTTTGCTATTGAGACGTCAACCCAGAGGAAAGAGAACATCTGTGAAATAGTAGGGGTACCCCCTCAACCCCTCGCCAAAGTGAAAACAGGCAAAACTGCAGGCTTAGTGAATGTAAGCTGGACTGACATCTCAGGTGCCAGTGGGTGCAGCATCTTCAGGCTCCCCGTTTCCCACCCGCCTACATCCGATCGTCCTGCTTTCCATGAGAAAAAAAAATGGATGCTCCTCCCTTCCGCCGGCAGGAGGAGAGCAGTGCTTCTTACCTGCATCTGCCTCCTCCTCTGTCACCTTCAGTCTGAACGTGCCGTGCCGGCAGGTAGCACTAGACTCCGGGCTCCGGCACACTTCTGACTGCATCGTGAAGTGGGCAGAGACAGAGGCAGTCAGAGCAGGGCCGGATTTAGGCAAAGGCACATGACTAGGGCTCTAAATTCTGAAGGCGCCCAACACACGGGGACTCCCCCACCCCGCTATTCTCCAATTTCCAGGGCAAACCCCCTCCCCCCCCCCCAGTTCTCTGTCTGTGGGTACGGTAATTTTAAATCTGGCCCTGAGGCACGGCTGCCCTGCTCTTGGGAGGGAGGAGGGAGAGGATTCTGTCGAGGGGGGAGGGGGGGGGGGAGAGGAGAGGATCGCATCAACCTGATGTTAAAGTTTGGGATGTTGAAACTTTCCACAGATTTCCATTTATTATCATCTCGAGTTGGTTTATTTTAAAATACGCTTATTTACCCACTGTTAAGCCACAGTGCCCCTGGGCATATGCCTACTGCCGTGGTTAACAGGAAGGCTGAGCGTAAATGTGTGGCAGGAGCTCTCTCCTATGGCCGGACTCGGAGGAGTATCACAGGAACATATTGGGAGTGAGTAAAAGTCACTGCTGCCTAGAACAGACTGATGATATAGGAGAGGTGACAGGAGAAGGGCCCCGTTGGCGTACGCTCATGTTTTGGGAGTAATTCATACCTCCGAAGGCCCTATATTGGTTTCTTTCTTTTTTTTTTTTTCTGTCAAGCCTTTGACAAAATTGCACAGAAAGCCGTGTTTCTGAACACACAATTGGGGAAAAGTACCCCGTTCCGTGCGTTTCGAAAGTGGAAATGCAGAAGGAAAACTCCCCCCCCCCCCCCCCCCCCCCCCTGTTGCACCTGGGTCGTGCAGTTTACGTCGGACCTAGCAAAGTTTTATTCCCCTTTCAGAAAGGGATGCTGTTCGGCGGCATGAATGCGGGGCATGGTTTACAAACCGGGGAAAGCGGAGACTGTGGTGCGCGATTGGAAAGCAAAGGGCAATGTAGGCTTTACGCCTCCTGAAATTCAAGTGCCGCGCGCGTCCTCTCGGGGCTCAGAAGCGCTGCTTGGAATGCCTTGCACGCAGACATTTTATACTTCTAAACATATTTAGGGATTCCCGAAACTTTTTTTTCTTCTTTTTTTTGGCGCGACAACTTGCTATTAAATTGAAGCATGCCCTTCCATGTTTTCTCCGAACCCCAGCCGTGCTGACTTCAGTTCTTGGCCCTGTGTTGTTGTTGTTTGGTTTTGAGAGAGGGGGGTTGTTGGAGGAATGGGGGCAGCTTTTCCTGTGGGTTCTCCGAGAGATCTGTTGTTAGAAAGCAGCGCTGCCAGGCAAATGCGCAAGCGGCTTTGCTTACAACAAGAAATGCTTGTCAGCCTCTCATTCAGGTTGGGCAGCAGGAGAAATGTTTTCATAGCCTCAAGGAAAAGCTATGAGCAGACTATGATGAAATACAAGAAAAGAGGAATAGGGTCTGATCTACCAAGAGCTTTTCGCAGAGCAGGTGAAGGTGTGACTAAACTTTGTATTATTTTTAACTAGAGCTAAAAGATTATTAACAACATCTGCTGGTATTGGGATGGGAATTAGTAAACTAGCTGGTTCCTCTAGATGACCAGACATTTGATTGGTAACATTGGTGGAGGCGTGGTGTACAATAGCTCAGTGTTTCTCAACTCTTCAGGCTATTTCATTTCTCAACAGGCAGCTGCAGTCATTCATTTTCAAGGCTTTGATTCAGTACTAAATCAAAACAATTAGTATTACTCAGGGCCAGAAGTAAGTGATTAGGATCGGTGGAATATAAGCGTTTTCAAGTAGATACATAAAGTGAGTGAGTACCCCCATCATTTCTGGCCTTCCTCCTTATCTGTCCCCTACTCATAGCTCCAACCATCTTTCCTCCTATCCCTTCTCTCCCCATATCCATCTCCACCTTTTGCTTTCTCCATCTCCTCTCCCCGTCACTGTCTCCACATCTCGATTCAGTTCAACTTCATGTTTATGTAGCACTCTCCTCCTTCCTTCCCACATTCTCTCTCACTTTAATTTTAGATTTCTAATCCTGGTTAGTCACTTCAAAGTGGATCACAGTGTGGTTAACTCAGCTGATGAGAATTAAATTCAATTTAAGAAAATCAAGGTCTATAGCACAGCAGTGGTTCCCAACCCTGTCCTGGGGACTCCACCCAGCCAGTCAGTGCATGCAAATTTTCTCTCATGAATATTCATTGTGGATATCCTGAAAACCTGACTGGCTGGGAGGTCCCCAGGACAGGGTTGGGAACCACTGGTCTACAGCCTTCAAAGGTGAGGCACCAGATCTATAGAACTTGCTCCCCTTCCCTATCTGCAAAACATTAATGACTACTTGGACTTTTGACGCCAACTAAAAATATGGCTCTTCGGCTAGCTGACCTGTGCCAACTGAAAATACACTGTAATATATGATTCTGTATTTAGGGGATCATATAATTAAGAGGCTGCCCAATCTCTTAACTATGAGACTCAGAGGATATATGATCAAGAGGTAGACCGTTCATTAAAAATATGATGATTTGAACAACAATGTTCCTGCTTATTAACAATATAGACATAAACTGACCAAATTATATAGCAACCTAGCTCGTCTCTAAACTATAAATTGTGCATTTTTAAGGATGGGGTGGCCAGGCCTTATTTTTGGCTTGCTCATAGACTTTTTCTGGGGATGATATCCTTTTAGCTTCTTGGTCAGGTAAGTTGGGCCAATGTCTCCTGTTGCTTTGAACATGAGGGATACAATGTTTAAAGTTTCCGGTGCAGGGAGATTAAGAGTGAGGAGGCATGCTCTCATTTTCTTTTACCCATGATTTTTCTGGCGAAAGCATTTTGGAGGGCCTGTAGTTTGTTGTCTCTTTAGGAAGTCCCACATTGATGGCATTCCAATAGTCCAAACATGCGAGAACTGATGATTGCATGACGGTTTTGAGGTTGGTTGGCTGCAGGGAGGCACATGCAATTGCTTCACCCATCAGAGGCACCAGAATGCTTTCTTCATTACTGCCAATACTTGGCTATCTATGGACAGAGCAGAGACAAGGATGACACCTCAGCTTTTAACCTCATGTTGTGGATGCAGTGTGACATCATCCATAGTGCATTGCTCTCTCCAGCTCCTTAAACCTTTCATCTCCATTTCTCTCTCCTTCTTTGTCTGTTCCTCATCTCTTTTTCTCTACCTTTCTTTTTCCCCTTCTCTTCTCTTCCCATTAGGTTTATCCCTCCCAGTACCCCTTCAAATTCCACATCTCTGCCTCCGAGGGACGGCATTAGACACATTAGAGCCCACTGCAGAAATCAGAGAATGGACCCAGCCAGTGCCAGGAACCCTGAGCTCTACCTCTGTGACATCACTCAGCTTCACCCAGAGCGACCTTGGTGGCACCCAGGCAATCCCCTTCCTGTCACCCCTTTCCTCCAAAGCCAGCCCACTTCCTTCACTTTGCTTTATCCCTCTTCCTTGTTCTTTTCTCCTATCCACCTTTCCCTTCCAGGTTCTTCACTCCCCATAGTCACCTTCCTGGTTACTTTCTCCTCTTCCTTTCCTTTTCAGGTTTCTCTCTGTCCTCCACTGCCTTGTCAAGTTCTTTTTCCATAACGTTTTGAAAACGTTGGGTTCCTTTCCTCCATCTGCTGCTGTGGAAATTCAGATCAGCAGTGGCGGGGGTGGGTGAGATGGAAGAGCAGGATTTGTTAGGTGGCCAGTGGGACGCGCACCGCTGAACTGCAGATGATCCTCCTCCTTCTCTTAATGATGCCAGCACGGAGCAGGGAAAGTCATCACTTCCCCACAGCAGACTATATCCCCGCTGTCTCCCACCTTTAAACTTTCATGTTTCTTTTTTCCTTTCAAGCAGTCCTCTTCCACCCTGTCATCCCCTGCAGTGCCTCAAGGGTATTGGTGCAGTGAGAAGCTGTGATGGTTGACTTCCTGTCACGATTAGGCATTTGCATTCATTGCTCCATTTGTTTGATTTGTTTTGGCGGTGCACGCATATCTGATGAATGGATAGCGTGCACGCCATTTATCAGATATGTGCGTACTGCTGAAATGAATGGAACAGCAAATGCACATGCCTAGTCACTATTTCATGGCTTTTTAAATGCGGATTATTTTATTAAAAAAATTAATTTATTTAAAACATATTATTTTCTGCTTAAAACAAGCCAGCCATGGCTAAGCAGATTTTATCAAATGATACCTCTGATAAGTCAAACTTCTGATTATCTATCTCTCTCTATATATATCTAATGCACTTAGGAGGAAGTGGTGTCTGTCTGTCTGTTCAGAAGGTTCATCTGCGTACTTCTCCCAGTAGCCTCAGAGGTGGACTCCAGAGGACACCGTGAGCCACATCGGCGTTAGCTTTCACAAACTCTGCACTCTTTTTAGCTGCGGAGGACCTGAAGGTTCACTTTCATACTTTTCCCAGCAGGGTACACTGTGAGCCATCTAGGTTTCAGCTTTTACAGCCCCTGCATTCTTTCTAGTAGCAGAGACCCAAAAAGCTCATCGGCATATTTTTCCCAGCAGCCCCAGTAGAGGATGCTAGGCTTCAGTTCCCACCGTCTAACTGCCACAATAAAGGGAATTAGTTCACAAAAAGGGTTGATACAGTGCGTAACTGGGTAGTTATAAATAGATTTAATTGTAGTTGGTAGAGGATCACTAAAAGACTAATATAAAATAAACTAGTAGATTAAAAGTGTGTTAGATTAGTTTGAACATTCCTACTTCCGTAGAAATTTTAAATTGCTAACAACTGAACAAAATTAAGATGCAGACAGTAGTCCAGCAGTGAGATGGGGGCTATCCAGTCTTTTACTAGTTGCTGAGAGGTTGAATGTGAGCTCTCGATGCAAAGAGCTCCTAGCCCTCAGAAAACAAGTCCAGTATCTAGAGACTAGAGTGACTGGGGGCTCAGGCTGGTGGTGGGGGGACAGGCTGTGCTGTGGTTGAGGGAAGGGGTCAGCCTTGGGGGGGGGGGGATATGTGCTGGGCCAGGGGGAGGGCTTTGACCTGGGGGGGGGGGCTAGCTGTGCTGGGGCTGAGGGGGAGTGCAGGCTGTGCTGCTGGAGGGTGAGGGCAGGCTAAGTTGGGCCTGGGACTGCAGGGGTGGGAGCAGGTTATGCTAGGGCTGGAGGGGGAAAGGCAGGTTATAAGGGCTGGGCAGGCTGTGCTGGGGCTGGATGTAGGCGAAGGCTCCTCATTGAAGGCTCCGTGGAATATCAATGGTTGGCTGTGATAGACTGGGGCTGGAAGGGGTAGTCTGGGCTAAGGGAGGTGGAGAAAGGCAGGCTGTAATGCCCCTGGGGCTGCAGGGAGGAGGGAGGGCAGGCTGTGATTGGGCTGTCATGGAGGGCGAGTCCTAAGAGCCTCTGGGTAAATTCCACAGGTGTCAGATAGTATTTATTACATTTCTAGCCCACTTTTCCATTTTTAGCTCAAAGCAGTTACAGTAAAAATGTCAGAGATTTAAACTACAGAATTTTTATTTTTGTCCTTTTGTAGCTGATATCTCTTCTTCAGTTATGGTGATGATATTAAAATCTGTTTTCAGCACCATAAGTGAAACGGATCTCTATTTTATTCTGGCGTTTCCCACCCCCTCCATTTTTCTTCTCTTTTGAGCTACTTTCATCATCTCCTGAAAGCAGGCTTTGATCCTGCTTAGCAGCAAGCTGCTGTTGCCCCCTAGGGCATGGCTGGTAATTGACTCTGACAGGTTCACAATGCTGGAGAAATTTGCAGCATTGATGACTGAACCCTATGTCACCATGAGGTTAGTATGATCCAGTCCTGATTTTCTAACACCCATTTTGTTAAATTTTCTGTGCATTCAAGTGCTCTAACACAGCAACCGCGCTACTTTAACCCTCATAATAACATAGTAAATGGTGGCAGATAAAGACTAAAATGATCCATCTTGTCTTCTCAGCAAGTTTTTTTTTTTTTAGGGTAGAAATAGCCGCTCCATGCAGTTTGCCCCATGCAGAAATGTAAATTTTAGTTGTAATATTCTCCAGCATGTAGGGATCCTTTGTGTTTGTCCCACACCCTTTTGAATTCCATTACCATTCTTGTCTTCACCACCTCTTCCGAGAGGGCATTCCATGTGTCCATCACCCTTTCCATGAAGAAATATTTCCTAGCAATGTTCTTGAGTCTTCGCCCTTAGAACTTCATAAAACCCCTAGTTTTATAACTTCCTTTCCTTCGGGAAAGATTTGATTTTTGTGCCTCATTAATTCCTTTCAGGCGTTTGAAAGTCTGTATCATATCTCCCCTGTCTTTCCTCTCTTCCAGGGTATACATGTTTAGGTCTTTAAGTCTCATCTCATAAGTCTTTCCCTGCAGACCCCACACTATTTTGGTTGCCTTTTTCTGGACTGTTTCCATTCTGTCCCTATCCTTTTTGAGATGTGATCTCCAGAACTGAACCTCACCAAGGACTTCTACAGGTGCATTATCACTTCCTTTTTCCTGCGGGTTATTCCTCTCTCTATGTAGCCCTGCATCCCTCTGGCCGTAGCCACTGCCTTGTCACATTGCTTCACTGCCTTCAGATCATCAGACATTATCACCCCAAGGTATCTCTCGTATTCCGTGCACATCAGTCTCTCACCCTATGACAAATACAACTCCTTTGGATTGTCGTATCCCAAATGCATGACTCTGTACTTCTTGCCATTAAATCCCAACTGCCAAACCTTCGACCACTCTTCAAGCTTTCCTAGGTCACTTCTCCTTCTGTCTACCCATTCAGGTTTGTCCAGTTTGTTGCAGATCTTAGTGTCATCTGCAAAAAGACAAACTTTACCTTCTAATACCTCTGCAATATCACTCACAAAAATATTGAACAGAACCGATCCCAGAACATATTCTTAAGGAACTCCACTTTTCACTCGTCTTTCTTGAGAGTAGGTTGTATTTACCACCACTCGCTGACATCTGTCAGTTAGCCAATTTGTAATTCATTCCATCATCTTGGGACCCACTCCCAGGCTTCTCATTTTATTCATGAGCCTCCTGTGCGGGACCATATCAAAAGCCTTGCTGAAATCCAAGTAAATCACATGGAGTGCTCTTCCTTGATCCAATTCTTTAGCCACCCAATCAAAAAAAATCAATCAGATTTGTTTGATATGACCTTACTCTGGGAAAACCATGTTCTCTTAAATCCTGTAACCCATTGTATTGTAGATAGTTCATTATTCTTTCCTTTAGCAGTTTCTTCATTAATTTTCCCATCACTGAGATAAGACTAAATGGCCTGTGGTTTCCCTGCTACCACTTCTGTGAAGCGGGACCACAACCACCCTTCTCCAATTCTGCAGCACTAATCCAGTCTCTGAGGATCTATTGAACAGGTTCTTCAGTTGATCCACCAGCATTTCTTGGAGCTCCCTTAGTATCCTGAGATACTAAATGATGGCAGTAATTGTAGTACTGTTCTGAAATCATTTGTCTCTACTATCTGTGAATGATTTCAGAACAGTACTACAATTACTCATCTTTTTCAACACTGACTACTGTAATTCTAGGTTACTCGGCTTTCCGACCTCAACACTGCGTCCTCTGCAAGTGCTACAAAATTCAGCAGCAAGAATACTGACAGGAAAAACAATAAATTTGATCATATCACTCCTGTATTGGTTTCCCTTCATTGGCTCCTGATAAAACAGCGAATTGAATTTAAAGTCTTATGCCTATTACATAAAATCATTTATGGCAAGCAAATAGATTGGCTAAATACAGCGATTTGACTACATGTTCCAGAAAGAAACCTCAGATCAGCCGGTAAGGGGTTATTAACTATCCTTTCCATAAGAATGGCCCACCTTAGTGACGTTTGAGCCAGAGCCATTTCCCTAGCAGGCCCCAAGATCTGGAACTCTTTACCTCCTCTATAACTTACACAATCCAATCTGAAATTATTTCGATCAAGCTTGAAAACCTGGCTATTCGCCAAAGCATTCAAGAAATCGAACTAGCTTATGAATAGATGCTTTGTAAAGGATAACTCTCTTTTTTATATTTATTTCATGCCTTGCTTTTACAAAGTTTTTTAAATTTATTATTTTTCTTTTGAACTTACTGAATTATTCACTGTTATTACTGTACTGCTATATTCAGTTGTAAACCATTATGATGGTTCTACCGAATGGCGGTATATAAAACCAATAAATAATAATAATATATTTCATCTGACCCCCATGACCTTTCCACTTTCAATTTTGCTAGTTCCACTGAAACATTCTGTTCTGTAAATGGGGATGAACCTACCCCATTCTCATCTGTATTCTTGGAACCAGCAATGGTCCTTCTCCAACGTCTTCCTTAATGAAAACCGAACTGAAGTTTTGTTTAATATTTCTTCTTTTTCCAAACCTTGGTCCTTGACTCCTTTCAAACTTTCAGTGCAACCTCTGGCCTGCCTCCTTTCTCTGATTATATCTAAAAAATGTTTTGCACCACTCTTTACCTCTTTGGCATTTTTTTCTTCCACCTGAATCTTTGCTATCCCGATTTCTTTCCGCGTTTCCTTCAGCTTCATCGGGTATTCTTTCCTGTGTTCCTCTTTTTTAGTTCATTTGTACTTTTTGAAAGCTGATCTTTATTTTCTCAGCCACCTCCTTGGAGAACCAGATCGGTTTCCTTTTTATCTTATTTTATTTACCATTCATACATACAGGTTTGTTGCCTTTTAATTTGGCCCACTGTTGATCCACTTCAGCCATCTCCTCCCAGCCTTCTAGATTCTCCTCAAAGTATGTTGCTATTTTACCAAAGTCTGTGTTTTTTAAACCCAGGGCTTTGATCTTCATGTGATTTCCCTCCCTCTTGGCTGTTATATCAGACCATACTCTGATGATCACTTGGGCCAGGGTTTGAGCCATGTCTTGACACTGTCTATATCAGTGGTCCCCAACCCTGTCCTGGGGACCCCCCCAGCCAGTCGGGTTTTCAAGATATCTACAATGAATATGCATGAGAGAAAATTTGCATGCACTGCCTCCATAACATGCAAATTTTCTCTCATGCATATTCATTGCGGATATCCTGAAAACCCGACTGGCTGGTGGGCCCCCAGGACAGGTTTGGGGACCACTGGTCTATATGACGTAGCCTTTTCTTCCCCTTTCCATGAACAGGTAACACTTCTGAAAGGCAATAGTCTTCCCCAGATTCAGGAAATCTCTCTTTAGTTGCATTAGTTATCGGGTTTGCATTTCTACCAGTTGAGGATCCTGGAAGGCATTTCACTATTGTGCTCCCCTCGTTGAATTCCCAAATTAGTCCCTCAGCAATTGGCTGCAAGATAGAAAACCAAGACTGGACTAGATTCTCTTGGCAATATGAACTTTGGCTAGAAAAATACCAGTACAAATATCCTGTACAATATCACAATATTTCCTAGCTTTGTAGACTATTTTCTATCACTGGAGGCACCTATAGCTATCCATTTCTATCCATAATTTCAACCATTTTTGTACTGGCTTTCTAAACGTTTTTTGCCAGGTCCTTGTACCTAATGTTTATATAAGCTTGCAACAATAGCAATAACAAAGCTTTGTTCAGCTCATTCTTTCTATTCTAAGTGTCCAAGGCAAGTTACAACACTGAAAGCAATCACATAGAAATAAAAAAGAAGAAAAACTGATACATAATGAATCATATCTGGGAACTCTCTGGATTTGACCTGAAATGGAATTGCTGGGTTTCCGGGCCAACACCTAAAACATCTGGCTGCCCTTTTTCTGCTGCTAGTGAAGCATCCTGTGCAGCTGCACAGACTGGAAGACATCTGATTGGCCTGCACAGGCCTATTGGAGGCCTCCTTCCTTTCTCCTGCCCCACAGGCCAGTCGGAGGCCTCCTCCCTTCTTCCTGTCTTTCTGATTAGCCTGTGCTGGCAGGAGGCATGGAGGAGGCCACTGGCCCATAGGGGTAGAAATAAGGGGGAATCCCATCGGCCCATAGCAGGATTAAGAGAAGGCAAGGCAGGAAGAAGGGGGTTGTCCCATCGGCTTATAGTAGGAGCAAGGTATGGCATGGCTGGAAGAAGAAGGAGTCTCCATTGGTGGTGGGGGCCCTAATGTCTTTGCTGCCATTGGTGGATTTGGGATGGGGAAAGAAAGTTAGTGAATGTGGGGGAGAGAATGTATGTGAGGGGAATGTGTATTTGTCTGTGTGGGTGAGTAGGTGAGAATGAGAGGAGTGTGTAAAAATGAGCATGTATGTGTGTGAGAGAGAGCATGAGAATGAACATATGAGTGTGTTAGTGTGCATGTATGAAAAAATAGAAAGCTTGTACGCATGCTGCCTGACCTGTGTCCTCAAGCCCCATCCCCTGCTAATCGCTGAAAATCTCAGGGTGACTGTAAATCAAAAGTTCCCAGGTATGATAATGATGACATTTGAAAAACATAAACATAAATGATAATAGAATAAGCAAATAAAACCAAGTTAGTAATAACTTTCCTCAAAGACCCAGCTCAAGAAGTCACCATTCAGTAGCATTTAACCAGACAACTCTGGCTAAATGAAAATTTGGGCACTTATCCAGATAAATTCTAGCTGGATATCCTGCACACACAAGGCACTTAATATTAATTTATTTACTGCTTCATTTACTGCTGATTGGTCCATTCACTGTCACATGTCAGTGAAAGGACCATTCCCTTTTCAGAAGGCTATCTTGAAAGGGTCTTGGTATTTTCTCCCCTGCTGGGGGTGGGGGAGGGAGCACTGGTCAGACTGTTGTGGGCGCACAGCCACTTCTCCTGGGTGCCCGATGGAGAGCGCGCTAGGGATGCACAAATTATCCATTGCGCGTCTCTCTTAGCGCAGCAGCTCATTTGTGAATTGCATCGAGTGCCCAGGAGATATAGATGTGCGTGCATGAGTTCAAAAAATGTGCGTCCACTTTGGATGCATGTTTTTTTACGTGCATGATATTGAGTATGCATGCAAGCCATCCACTAAGATTTAATGAGAAGGCAGCGAGGTGCCCATACCCCACCAGAAGGAACCTGACCACAAAGTGGCGCTAGAGGCATGGCAGGCTGTGGCAGAGCTCATTCCACCTTCAACATAAATTCCAGGAAAAGGAAATCATTTTTCCCCAAAATGGGAAGAAGGCACCTTTCTAACCCAGTCCATAAACAATAAGGCCCAAAGGTCGTCTTTTTCCAAAAATAAGAGGGTCAAAACAAGAGTAGGGACAGCATTATCCTACCTCCTAAAAATCCACAACCTAAGATGATGTCTCTGATTTCTTTAGAACCAGGACACTACCAATACAGCAGCCCACCGTGAGGGAGCCGTAAATCACTAGGGATACTTCTCTTCTAGCTACACAGATGAAATGCTTGTCTTAGCAGTGTTCCAGTAGGACTTTACATGCGTATTAAAGATGCTGTTCAAAACTATATTTTCTTGTATTTTTTAAAAGTAGGGGATATAGTCAAAATAAAAAAGGGGACATTTTGGGGCCGATGCCCTGAAACTTGCACCAAAAACTTTTTAGCATGCACCTATGAAATTGTTAAATGCAGACTTCTCTCCTTTCCCCCTTCTGCCTCCTCTCTCTTTCTCTCCCCCCCCCCCCCACCTCCTCCTTCCTCTGTTTCTCTCTCTCACTGACCTTCTTCTCACTCTTTCCTCCTCCATCTGTCCTCTGTTCCACTGACCATCAACTTCTCTGGCAGCCCCAGCTCCTGCATCTTGAAACCCAGGATGCATCCTATTAGCTGAGCCTTTGAAATAACATGTGCGTTAAAAAGCTTAGCACCTGATTGGAGGCAGATATTACATTTGTAGGCCTTTGCAGGAGCACACTAATGTAGTGTGTTGAAGAGAGCATGCCACTCTATTTCCTGCACTGACTAATACCTAGTTTGCATCTAATGTTCTGTAGTTCACTTGTGTGCTAATGACTTCTGGAACTGATTTGTGTGCACTCTGGAGCCTTAGTGCATAGCTTGCTATTCCAAGTGCAAACCAAATGGCATAGAGTGCATGCTAAGCTTTTTAGTGCATATGCTCCCTTATGCCAAAAAAGGAAGAAAATTAATTTATCATGAGGGAAAAAATCAAGGAGACCTGGCAATTAAACCCATAGAGCAAGCAATGGAGCCTCCCCCTAACCCCTAAAAAAAGGCAAACATATACTATGAATAATCTAGAAAGCTCTGCTGTTTTACTATAGGAAGTGCAGAGGAAAGGATAATGACCCAGGAGGAATGAGATGTTCAGGAATGGAGTGTTTCAGAGAATTCTCTGCAATGTCAGACAGTTTGTGTGTGCCTGGGGACTATTTTTCTGCCTAGCATGCTGCTTTCTAATGGCCCTTTAGGAACAGGTTGAACCTAGAGGGTTGGTGTCATCGCTGGCAGACTGACAGTTCTTCTCATCAAGGAAAACAGTTTGGAAAACATGAGTGCCGGAAAGCTTGAGCCCTGCACTCTCTCACATCATTTTTACTTAAGGATATATGGATCTTTCCACGTGAAGGCCATCTCTGATGTCCAAATGTAATTTTGCTTTTCTGTTACAAGGCACGTCAGACATCCATTCTGAGGACGTACGTAATCCATGCAGACACAGACCTCCCCCCCTCCCCACCCCCTGTAAGGGTCTTCCTTTAGGAAAAGGGGCAGACCTTCAGGCACTGCAGAGACCTGGCAGACTCGGTGCAGTCCCGGTGGTTCTCCCGGGTAGGGGAGAAGCAACTTGCTTGTAGACCCAAAGGGATCAGATTCACACTCGCTCGAATACTCTGCACATACAGATTGGTTGTTCCAGACCCTAGAGAAAAGCTTCCTGAAGCAAAATATATAAAAAAACGTAGGAGAGAAAATCCTCTTCCAGAAATACAGTCTCTCAAAACTATACAAAACAGAGCAGCAGATAGCAGTAAGCAGTTCCAGGTGTCCCTTGGGCCTGTCTTGCCTCCCAGACTTTCCCACAGTCAATGTGGAATCCTATTACAGACTCTCCCTTGTACCTGGGAGCGCTGCCACCCCTCAGTAATGGCTCCACTCGCCTTCACATTTAATCTCTTGTCCTGTGCTTTTGGAACTTGTCTGGTTTTTTTTTAAATCCAGGACTTAATTAAATAGTTGGTTCAATTAGTAGAACATATGATATGCTGGACGCATTTGGGGAGGGCAGTGAAAAAGACATTTCTGTGGGTAAAGCACTGTTTGATAATTGCCCACACTCTCTAGGTGGATAAAAGCCGGCCCATATGTCAACAACCTATCTTATAGGCGTTCCTTGGACAGGATTAGGGCGGGGGAGGCAGTTATGCATGCTGTTTTATCTTCAAAATAAGTGCCGGTACAAATAGCAGGCCCAGACTTATGCAGGTACTTTTCAGGGTGCAACAACTGAAGCAAAACCGCATGGGAAAAAAGCTGCCCATGGACTCTGCTAGACTATGGGTAGTTTATTTATCTAGCCCACATGCCCATAAAATTTGTTGCTAATCTTCCACTGCTGAAACATTGGCTGATGTCTTTTAACCAAGCCTTTAAGGTGACTGATTATTTAGCATGTGAAACATTATTATTATTATTTTTTTTTTTTTTTGCCTTTTTGACATCCATTATCACCGTGTTATTTTTGTACCCATTTTAGCAAGTATAGGTTGAAAGAAGACTCATTAAGTCCTCAACATTCTACTAATTGCCAGAATTACCTGGTAATTCAGAGGAAGATGGGGGGGGGGGGGGGGAAAAAAGCTCTCACTCTGTACTTCTGTGGACAGGCCTGAAAAGATGCTGAAAAGAATTCCTTCCTGCCTCCACATCTGGCGAGCAGCTTTAATCCTCAGATCGGCACTTTTTTTGCATAAAGTGCATTTGCTTCATCATTCCCACCAGTTAGTTAGTTCTCTTTTCCTCTAAACTCTACTCCAGTCATCTTTTAAAGTTATTTGCTATTGTAGCCTTGACAGCTTCAGTTAAGGACATGCTACGTTTGTTTATTGATTTTTACATACCGTTGTCTTAGTCAGGACCTTCACAACGGTTTACAATCAAGGCGGAAGAGAGAAAATGCAATCATTCAATTTAAAAATGATTACATATACCAATTAAATAGTTAAAAGTAAAAAAAAACACAAAGTATAAAAATACTTAAAAGGTATAGGCGATCACCATAAGAGCATGATAGGAAAATAAAAGACAGTTATAAATATCCTAAATACCGTAAAAGCCTGTTTTGTAATGTCACCCCTCTTTGGGTAAAAGAATCGTTTTTTGTATGTAAGAACATAAGAATGGGTGGAGAGATAAATTTCCCCTTAGTCCAAGAAGATGTACCCTTGTTCTGTTTTCACTTTTGGGATATAAATGTAGAGGCCCTTTGGGTTCTCCACTAGATGGCCCTAACAATGGAGCAAACCATTTGCCACAGCGCCCCTGGGTGGTGGCTGCAGTGATAGGCTCCAAGCTGCTCAAGAGGAGGCGGCATCAGAGTTCTGTGTGGCATTTTTAGTTGGCCATCGGAGGAGAAGGAGCTGTTTTTCCTATCCCTGGTGAGCTAGATCTTACACCCCTGGGCTATCCCAGGGGTGTAAGGAAGTGAGAAGACCTGCTGTGCCATCTCACATCCAATGTGCGGACAGTGGTGACTGTGTTGTGGAGGTATCTGCTGTTCCCACTCACTCCACCAGTGGACAGGCAGTGGTGATTATGTTTGAGGGGCTGAGTATTTTTTTAAAGAGTTTTTTGCCTTGTTGCTTTGTGAGTAAGTTTTATCTGTTCCTTCCCAAGAGGGTGGAAAAGAAGAGGGTTTTTCCCTGCCATTCTTCTAGGGGCCCTTCGTCCATCTGAAAAAAGGGAACTGTGAGTAAGAGTTGTTTTTTTTTTTTTTCCCCTCTGGAGACCCCTACTGGAGTCGTCACACCAGGAAAAGAGAAGTTGAAGGTGTTGGAAGGTCTGGAGAAGAGTAGTGTGTTGTTTTGGGAAAAGCAATTCCGCCCACGTCAACTGGGATTCTTACTTTTCCATGCCCTGCAGGGTGAGATACTCCTGGGACTCCAAATACTGAGAAGTTCTGGAAATCCGAGTCTGGACACGGATGTGAAGGAAGAAATGTGTATGGTGCCAGTTAATTGCATCTGCAGAATTTTAATGTTGGAACACTTATCCAGAGCATTCAGCCTGTTTATTCTGCATACCCACACTTCTACATCTTGTTCCCTCTGATACAGCACCCACAGCAAGTTACTTACTACAGCTTAGGCCCTGGAGATCTATTCTCCCCCACCCCCTTTTCGAATAATCCATGCCCTGAAGCTGTTGAGACTATATGGGGACTGATTTTGATCCCTGCTTTCCCAGATAATACCAGAAGAGAGGCTACATAAAGATCACTTGGAGGATCCCTGTTGTGGCCACTGCTGTATTGGGACAGTGCAGTTAAATTCTCTCTCAATTGTCTTATTTTCCTAAGGTAAATAACCTCCGTTTATAATCTTGTAGCATATGCAAGCCCTTGTCTTCCCTTTTTTTTACAGCTTAGTGGCCCTTTTGGGAAAATATTCTGACATTTGGCTCTCCTGTTGAAGGACAGTTGTCCTAAGGTGAGTTGACGGGCCTGTATTTGTCAGTAGGCACACTAGTCCTGTGCCTAGGGCGGCAAAAATCTGAAGGCAGCAGGCTGCTGCCTTCCAGCTGTGCTGCATATCAGGCAGCACAGAGCAGCCTTCTGCTTCTTGATCCAGCTCCTCCCCTCCCCTCCCAGGCAGCCTATAAGGAACAGGAGAGGAGAGGGTAAGCCTGGAGCAGACATAGCAGAGCAAAGAAGAGCTACTCTGTTCCATAATCCAGCCCTTCCCCCTTCTGCCATTCAGGGACAGGAGGGGAAGGTATGATCCTGGAGCAGACTGAGCAAAGGGGGTTCATTTTGGGGAGGTTAGGAGGCGGATCATTAGGGGGTGAGGAGAGAGGCTGGGGGATGAGGGGATTGGCTGTGAGAGGAGAATGGGGATGGGGCGGTATTTGGATGTGGGAGAGAGAAAAGATTGGTTCCGGGGTGAGTGTGTGTGTGTGTGTGTGTGTTTGCGTGTTTTGCCAGAATGCGTGGAAGGTAAGAGAATGGATGCAACGGTGAGTAGTATAGGAGCACAATAGGAACATCTGCCTCTTCCAGCTACCTCCTGCCCCCCTACTCCCACCCACCACATTTCAGATCTTCTTTCCTTTTGACCTTGGATTCTGTCCCCCAGATCCTGGAACGTCCCTTCCTTTTTACCTCTCCCTTCTCCCCAGATCCTGGAACCCACTTCCAGGCCTGCTACTTGGGAAGGGGCAGTACTTTAATGATTACTATAGTCCTTAGAAAATCCTACTGGATAAACGGACTGCTATAGAACGCTATACAGACAGTAACACTAGGAGAATTCCTCACCCGGGCACACGCACAGAACGTAGACCGACCCTTACATAATACAAAATACAGTAAGGGAGTACAAATGGGAAACAGAAACATGCAGACAGAAAAAAATGAAATGGAAACCCCAAGAAACCAGACTCTCGTGCAGCATAACACCAGAGAAAGAGAAACAGATGCATTTCTTCCTGTACTAAGCAAAATTACAAAGATGTAAAAAATGCACATTCCCGAAGATGACACATTCCATGCCCTAAAACCTGAAAATAAAACATGTTCTTTTCTATCTTGTGATGGCAGCAGCTGCAGCCAGATCCAGACCAGGTTTAGAGGTGCATGCAGAAGCAGGGTGACAAATCCTATGTATTTATTTGGGGGGGCGTGACTTGCGACCCCATAGCAACGCTCCTGAGTTGGGAGCATTTTTAACGTTTGTAATGTTCCAGAAGGCTACAGTTATCACACAGCATCTCAAACAAAATTGCCAGTGGGGCAGTTTGTTTGGCTACATTGTTTGTTTGTGTTTGATGGTCCAAGCTCACAGTGTGGCCTCCCAGTTCCCTGAGCCGGGTTACCCCTTTTTGGAATATTAGACGGGGCCTATAAGCGAGCTGTGCAGGTCAACAGAGATGTTACGCTTTAACCCCTCCGAAAAAGAACCAGGGAGCACCAGTTGGTTTGTGGGCTCCCTTTATTCCTCCAGCACTCCTCTTGTGAAGAACAGTGCATCCTTACGTTGAGAAGTATTATAGTTACTCAAAAGTTTTCAAAGGCTTACTGATTTTTGCCTTCAGATAGGGAAATCAGTCCTGCCTGTAGGTTTCTATGTGGGGTGGGGGGTACAAACAGTATCTAAATACTGTGTGGCGAATAAATATTCAGTTTGTCCTCCATCCTTTGAGACTACATTTTTCTATACCGGGCTGTAGGGATTTTTGTGTGGAATTGTTGTAGTGAATGTGAATTTTCTGGCATGGTGTATGCTATTTTGTGCCCATGTAATGCAGTGGATATTGGGGAAAATTATGCGAGTGCTTGCTCAAGATGCATCTGTTTGGACATCAAACCCGCTTGCAGTGCAAAAGGGTGAAAGCCCCCTTTATGTCCCATTGTTGTTTTGGATACAAACATCATTTTGAGCAATTGTTTACTGTTGTAGACTTTGGCCATCTTCTGGTGCAAGGTGAGAATTGTCATCAGGTCTCACTGCAAGGTGAACAGAAATGCATTACACACTGTGATTCCTGATGAGTTACATGGGGGGAGGCTGGTTCATTTGGTTTCCTTTATTTTTTGAGTTGAGGTTTTGCTTCATTTAATCTTATATTCACATTCACTGTAGTGTGAGGATATACATCTGAATTTTTGAATGGGTGAAAAGTGTCTTTCCGTTGGCTGATGGCTGGTTCTTTTAACCAATTGCATTCTGCAAGGAGACTTATTGTGAAACTTGTGATTGGAGGATTGCTATTATATGTACAGGATAATTAAATTCCCAGGATTGCATCAGGCAACCAGTAAAAACCTTGGATCTTGAATAATTTGTTTGGAGTTGCAGTGGCAGCTGGTTGTGAAGAGATTTGGATATAAACATGCCTGAGGTAAGCATGTGAGTGCTGCAACACTGCTGGTGTTGGGTTCATGCACTTTCCAGTGCAATTGTTTTCCTCTTTTACAATATCTTTAAAGCGGCATTTTGAAGTAAATATGGACATTCGTGGTAAATAATTATACTGAGTACTCATGCACTGGAAAGTGACATAGCATACCAGCACAAAATGTATACCAATATTGGATGTTTTTCTATTACAGCTTGTGGTTAAAGTAATATAAGAAAAATTGAATAAGGTTGGCTAGTTTGTATTGCTTTAGGCTGCCTGATGCATTAGATACACAGTTATTGTTTGTTTGCTTCACCCACTTCTTTGTATTGATTTTGGATTTGGAGTATAAGGTTGGGGTTTTTTTTATACTTCTCATTTTTGTTTCATGCAAATTATGTCTTACATTTCTTGCTCTTGCTAGGTGTCTGTAGATGGCCCCCACCAGCTGGCATTCATTTGGGATACAGCTTGATAGAACTCCTCCTTCTGACCTCCCTCCTGATTTGCTTTAAAGAGAGGCAATCCATCAAATCAAATAAACTAAAACATAATAAGAGCATCATGCACTTTTTTTAAAAGATCAAACGCTAAACTTAATAAATAACAGAATACAAACTTCTCACTTTTTTTTTTATTCCTTTCTTCTCCATAGTGAGCTGAGCAATAATGATAACCAGGAAGCTGTAGGTCAGGCAGGCACTGAATTGTAGCCCCATGCTGTCGACAACAGCTGCTGGCTGATTGGTTAACTTTTAATTTCAAATACAGCCAGCAGTGAATGAAGATGCTATGTTTCGCAACTGGCTTGTGATCAAAATTACCAAAGTTTTAAAAGTATAATGCAAGGGGCGTACCTAGAATATTTGGCATTTGGGGCGAATACTTCTTTGGCACCCCCCTCCCCAAATATATACTTTTAAAATTTCCTAAACATCATTAAAATATTTCAGAAAAGCAGACACATCAAACAATAATTAAAACTAATAAGGATTTTAAAACTCTCCCGCTCTATTGTTTTGAGGAATAGTGATTTTCTGCTTTTTCCATTGTTGCACTGCATACAGAATCTGGCTTGTGGTTTCCAGTTCAGTTTTTGTCTGCATGTGTGCACATGAGAGAGAGACAGAGATAAGAGGAAGCGCATCTGTGTGTTTGTTAGCGTGTGAGAGAAACATAGAGAAAGTGTGTGTGTGAGTGTGTGTCTCTCACACACACACATACACACATGCTCCCTCTGTTTCTCACAAGCACGTATTTATATGTATGAGAGAGAGGGAGCATATTGGGTGTGGGTGTGTGTGGGTGTGCATGCGTGCCCCCAGTATACAACAATCTCAGGATTGTACCTCTTTCTCACACACACACACACACACACACACACTTACACACTTACACACTTCCTCTGTGTCTCTCTCACACAGACATGCTTCATCTCTCTCACACACTAACACACACACACACACACTTCCCCTATGTCTCTCTCACACGCTAACACATACACACACGCTTCCTCTCTGTCTCTCACACATACACACACACATGCAGACAAAAACTGAACTGGAAACCACAAGCCAGATTCTGAATGCAGTGCAACAATGGAAAAGCAGAAAATCACTATTCCTCAAAACAATACAATCAAGAAATATAAATCAATCAAAATAGTAAAACCATTCTAAAAAATATACATTTCCAAACAGCTGATGAATAGAATATTCAATAATTAGAAGCTCCTGTACAATGTTTTAAAAATTTCCTAAACATTGATAAAATATTTGAAAACAGTAGATAGAAAATAACACCCAGTAATTAAAACTAATAAGGATTTTAAAAATCCCCCATTCTCCATACCTGTCACCCTGAGATTCTAGTGAACTGGGGCACATACACATACACACATATAGACACAAACAAAATATGCTGCTTCTGTCTCTCACACACATACATGCTTGGTGAGAGACAGAGGGAGCTTGAGCCTGTTTGTGTGAAAGAAACAGACACACTGTTTCCTCCATCTCTCTCTCACACATATACACACTTCCTCTGTATCTATCTCACACAATACCTGTCTCATCCACACAAATCCTTCCTCTGTATCTCTTACACATGATTCCTGTCTCACCCATATATACACACACACACACACATGCTTCTTCTCTCTCACTCCCACACCCACCCCTGCACACAGGCACCCTCTCATACACGCCTACAGGCACCCTCTCAAATGTACACACAGGCACACACACTCAGTCTTCTGTACACTCACCGATTTCTATGCGAAATCAGCATAGAAAACGTGCTAGCTGCACGGGTTTTGGAAAGCAAACGCTGGCACTGAGAAGGAGTAGGACAACGGGCTTCTTCTTCTTTCTTCAGCCACCGGTCAGATGGGGTCCACCGGCAGCCTTGCGGGCCTCTCCCTGTTCCCAATGCCGCCCTCCGGGTGTGCTTCACTGTGCTATTGCACAGTCTGCACATGTGGTGGCGCCGGGCCCACTCACAGGGCCAGTCTCTCCCTTCTTGGGCCACCGGCGGCACCACAGGGCCTCTTCTTCGGCCTCTAGCTCCAGGAGCGCTGGCGGCTAACGCTGGGCCTGCTCTTTGCCGCTGGCTCCTGCCACTATTGCAGGTCCTTGGTTTTGCTGGCGGGATTTCCCCCGCCACGTTACTGTTCCACGCCACCGCAGGACCTTCCCGCCGGCGGCAATGGCACCCCTCCCCCTCTTGCCACCCGGGGCCTCGCCCCCCCCCCCCCTTAATATGCTTCTGCGTAATGCTGCTCATAAAACCCAATTATTGGAGGAATCCACACAAGATGAGTAAAGTTTGAAGAGAACAGGTGCTGCTTTAATTCCCTTCAGTATCAAATAGTGTTCCTGTTGGGGGTTTCTTTTCTCTGAATAAGCTAACCCTATGTATGGATGTTCAGCGTGATAATTTCAGATTGCTTGTGATAATATTTTATTAACAGTGATCACATATTTATACCTGCAGTGACAAATGCAGGTGCCTGTTTCAGAAATTACCCTATACTGTTGTATCCCAGCAGTATGCTACTTCTAAAGGATTGTGGATACAGTGGATAACCGGTTACAAGGCAGCACAAGGTTTTCCTAAACTAAATATTTTTCAGCAGTGATGTTTTACTTTCATCAATTTCAACTTTCATCTCCTAGGGAAGTTTAAGTACAGTCCCTCATAGGAGACTCATAAATAAAATGGGAAGCCTGGGAGTGGGTCCCAAGGTGGCGGAAAGGATTACAAATTGGCTGACTGAAAGACAACGGCAGGTAGTGGTAAATGGAAGTCGCAATAAAGACAGAAGGGTGATCAGGGGAGAGCCTCAGGGGATCAAATTCAGGCACAGTTTCGGTTCAATACCTTTTGTGAACGATATTGTGGATTTTGTATTTTTTATTTTGTAGAATCCAATAAACCAAGATCTGCAACAGAATGGATACCCCTGAAGGAGTAGAGAAAATGAGAAGTGAATTAAGGAGGATTGAGGAGTGGTTGAAGGCTTTGCAGCTTGGATTCAGTGCAAACAAGCGCAGAGTCTTGCATTTGGGATGCAGAAATGCAAAGGAGCTATACATGATGGTGGGCAAAAGGCAGATGTGCATGGACTGGGAGTGAGACCTTGGGGTGATACCATCTGATGATCTGAAGGCAGAGGCGCAATGTGACAAGGCAGTGGCTAGAGCAGAGGGAGGCTGGGCTGCATAGAGAGAGCCATACCCAGCAGTAAAAAGGAGGTGATAATGCCGCTGTACAGCTCCTTGGTGAGGCCCTTACCCAGAGTACTGTGTTCAGTTCTGGAGACCATATCTCAAAAAGGATAGAGATAGGATAGAAGTGAACACAGGATGACTTCCTGACAACTGTCAGACTTTGCACCAAGACACCTAATCAAATCTCCACTATCATTCTGGCCAGAAGAAACATGGTTGTCAGGGGTTAAGGTAGAATACATTTGCTATCAGTATGTATATGATAATATTTACCTGTGTATAGGGCACTTGGTAAAAGCTGCACCTGTTAATAATTACAGAATCCAATAAACATTCGAAGTACCAAATGGTGCATAGACAAGAAACACAGAGGGTAATTTCATTTACACACAGGAGGTCAGCAGTCCGTCTGTTTATTCTGCAAAGGTAAAATAAATGTTAGCATGAAAGCATATTTATTAGATAAGACGGCTAAGATATCCAATGTATAAGGGTCACTTACCTGAGAGCTATCTCATATCTATCTGTATCTACCTGTAAAATAAAATAGAGCAACTGTGAGATTAAAAGAGGGACAGAAAATAAGAGTAGCAAAGAAAGTTGATTTGAAATTACTATGTACCTCAGAATTTTAGGAAATCAGTCTATTAGCCCCTATTAAAGAATGCAAAGAGATAATAGAGCAATTAAGTCACTGTTTAATACTTACCGGTTTAAGTTTCTAAAGCTGCAACTGTGATGATAAAATTCTTTAGTGAAGGATATCTGGTCTTTAATATTGGAAACTGTATTGAATTATTATTATAAGAGCAGTTGTAGAGGTTGAACCATTTTTTCTATATGAACTGTGTATTGTGGGCAACCATCTTTGTTTCTCTATCCTTTCTTCCAACATCCAAACCAGCGGCAAGAGTTTGCCCATCTCCTTTAAGTACATTTTTGAGGGAAGGGATTGTAGGGAAAGGTAGGCCAACAGAGTATCACCACATCCACACCACCTAAATTCCGAGTCAGCAAGAACAGGAGGTCTCTGTTTCATAAAGGGGGTTTGCCATAAAGAAATATTTCTTCACAGAAAGGAAGAAGCCTCCCAGAAGAGGTGGAGAAAGCCAAAAGAATAAAAAACACGCAGGCTTTTCCAACTCCAGGCCTCAAGAGCCACAAATAGGCCGGGTTTTCAGTGTATCTACAATGGGTATGCATGAGATAGATTTATATACATTGTGGATATCCTGAAAACCTGGCCTGTTTGTGGCTCCTGAGGACTGGAGTTTGCCAAACCTGAAAGCATGGGAAATGCACAGATGATTCTAAGAAGCAAGGGTAAAGCCTAAGATTAGGTAGACTCTGTGATATTGCATTAGGAATGGGAAAACTAGATGGGTTATGCAATTATTTTCTGTTTTCTGTATTTGTGTGTGACTCCTCAGATTACCATTAACATTTGTAGATAGGGCATGTTTAATGGAGTGCCTCAGGGATCAATCCTGGTACTCAATATTTGTGTTTGTCTTTTAGTGATGATGCTAAGCTCTGCAATAAAGTGGGCACACCTGGTAGAATAGGCAAAATGAGATGAGATCTAAGAAAAGCTGAGTGGTCAAATGCTTGGCATTTAAGGCAGTGTTTGCCAATCCTCTCCTGGAGGCACACCTGACCAGTCAAGTTTTCAGGATATCCGTCATGAATGTACATGAGATAGATGTGCATAGAAGAGGTCTCAAGGTATGCAAATCTATCTCATGTACATTCATGACGGATATCCTGAAAACCTGACTGGTCAGGTGTGCCTCCAGGAGAGGGTTGGCAAACACTGATTTCAGGTTCAGTCCAAATAATTGCAGATTCATGCATTTGTAGTGTAAATCTCTGACGGAGCAGTATGAGAAGGTGGGTGAGAAGCTGATGTTCCTCTACCAGGAGAGAGACCTGAAAGTGGTATTATCTGATGATCTTAAGGTTGTGAGACAGGGTGACAAGGTGGTAGCTAGAGCTAGAAGATTGCTGGGATGCTTAGAGAGAGGCAGAAAAAAGGAAGCAGTCATGCCCCTGTACAGGTCATTGGTAAGGCATCACCTGGAACCCTGTATTCAGTTCTGGAGATCGTATTTCAAAAAGGATAGAGGGAGAGCGCAGAAATGGTCCAGAGAAAGACAAGCAAAATGGGCAGGGTAATGAGATGAGACTAAAGAACCTAAATATGTAAACTCTAGAGAGGAGAGACAGGAGGCATATGAGACAGACTTTTAAAAATACCTGAAATATATTAATAATGTACATGAATCAAGCCTTTTCCAATGGAAAGGAAGCTGTAGAACTATGGATCATGATATGAATCTCCAGGGGGTAGAATTAGGGACAATGTCAAGAGAGATTTTTTTCAGAGAAAGGGTGGTGTATGCCTGGAATGCCCTCTGTGATGAGGAGGTAAAAAAGTAATTGTAGCAGAATTCAAAAGGGAGTGGAATAAACAAAGAGAATTCCCTAGCAGCTAGAGGATTGAAATGAAGAACTGGAGTAACTTATAGTAACTTTTGGTATAACATTTCTACATGGCGGTAAACTTTACAGAGCGGCAGTTACAACCTAAATGGAAGGCATCGCGGTAATCTACAAGGAGCAGCAATTACAACCAACCAGTACTACATTGAAAGGATCCATGCGGGTATATGATGGCAGTAGGGCAGGGACAATCTGCTCTTGTGCTTCTTCAGCTGGGGCAGGCCATCTGTGCATTGCAAGAAGGAAGGAATACATAGGGAGAGGAGGTCTGGCCATCACCTGCTTCTACAGCTCGGATGGGTCTCCTTACCCTTAGAATATCCTTCACAGAGCAGCAATTACAACTTAAAACACCTTGCTGGTCAGATTGAATGGATTATTTTGGTCTTTATCTGCCATTATTTACTGTGTTACGATGTTAATAATTCGATATACCTTCATTCTTGTCAAATCACACCAGTTTATACTTTAAAATCATCAATCAATATCAAAAACACAATATACAAAATAAGACAAACACTACAATCAAATAGGCAGAAAAACACACACAAATTTCAACAAATTCAACTCTGTTCCCCTTATGCATCACGTTAGCCTTGAAAAAGAAAAAGGTAAAAAAAACCCTCTTCCATAGTATCCAATTCACAATAACTTAACATTAAAATAAAAGTTATATGGCACTGTAAAACTCAGCAAATATATGATCCAAAATATATAAAATTATGTTGGCGAAGTGGACCTTTGAGTCGAGGGGGAGTTGGTGCTACCTGCGGGGCTCCTCCCCGCAAGTCCCTGCCATCGGCAGGAAGACTTAACTGAGGCAGAGGCCAAACTGAAGCTTTGCCAATACCAGCCCACATTCCCCTTAGGTTGAGCCTCAGGTGCCGGAGCAGACTAGTCTTAGGTGCGGGCCTCTGATGCAGCGAAGGTGTAGCAGATGATGACGGATGTTGGTGGTCCAATCAGGCAGAGATGCTCCAAGTGAAGGATCAGTGTCGGTGTTCAAGCAGTGGTCAGAAGGCAGGTGGAAGACAGCAGTGTCAGGTCCAAGCTGAGGGTCAAACCAGGACACAGGAGGAGAGGGCCACCGACAGACAACAGGAAGGGAGCAGGAACATAGGAGTAGAAGACTGGAACACGGGAGCAGGAGCTGGAACACAGGACCATGGAAAGCAACTAGTACTACCAGGAAGGGTAGATGACCTATTGCCAAGCAGCCTTAAATAGAGCCAGATGGATTATGTCATCATAGGGCGCCTTCCCGCCACTGGCCCTTTAAGAAGGCCCGAGATGGGCGCACACACACCCAGGGAGGTGCAGGAGCCAGGTGATGTCAGGTGCAACTGGAGGCTGTGGCATGCAGTGCCAGTGGTGTGGAGGCTAGACTCGGGTCCAAGTCCATGGTGGTAGCAGGCTGAAGATAGCCTACTGCAGCCTGAGTGTAGGGCCTGCCCGGTGTTGGGCAGCCTTGGGAGCTGGGCGAGGTGGGGGAATGCCGCCAGCCGTTGTGCAAAACAAATTAGCCTAAGCCTAGAAAAAACAAGAGAAAGTTCTTCTCTGAGGGGGCCGATGCAATATCATGTGCAAAAATATGTATGTCCAAACTTGGTACCTGTTTTTTCAACGCGTGCATATCCACCTCTCCTGGGTGCCAATGCAATAATCAAAGGAGCTGCTGCACTAAAAAGGACATTCTAGAGATAAATTGTGTGGCCCTAGTGCGTCCTTGGTATTGGGTGCCCAGGAGACATGTGCTGTGTGTTGGCTACAAAAAACAGATTCTGAATACAAGCGTCCGTTTTATCCTGTGGCAGCTAATTTACCGGCATAATACACATGCACAATATACACAGACTGGAGCGTGTATATTGTGGGTGTATATCGTGCACCTCAAAATTTTTTTTTTTTCCCTGTCTTGCCTTTTTAGTTTTTCATGATGCTGCTTTCTGTGGTTCCTCCTACTTAGTATCGTGATGATACTAAGTAGGAGGAACCACAGAAAAGCAGTATTTTCGTTCTTTTAGTTGAGCCCTTGTCACGGGTTAAAAAGTGTGCATTGGGTGGCATGGCATGGCATGACAAATTTTTGCATCGGGGGGGGGGCCGGGAATAGTTAATAGCCTCATCAACATGGCATTTACATGTGATGAGCACCATTAGCTATGCCTTTGGACGCGTGTTTTGGACGTGCTGATCCCCTTATTGCATCGGGGGTTAGTCTAGCGCGTCCAAAACGCGCATCCAACCACTCATTGACCTGTGTGCTAGGCTGGGCACATTTTATTACATTGGCCCCTGAATGTGAAAATAGAGAAGCTGGTGGCACCTTCTAGATTAACAGATTTAGTGAGGCGTAAGCTCTTGTCCTTGAAAGCTTAGGAGTCAATATATTTGTTAATCTATATAAGGTGCCTCTGTTTTTACATTCGGAGAAGAAAGCTGACCATTATCCAGTCAGCTGGTAGAAAAACACGTGGATTTGACAATACTCTTTCCTCAGAGTCAAGATATCCTGTCAGTCTCGGAAAACACTTGCCCTTAAAGGCAATAAAAAAGTGGGCCTAGATAGATACAGCTGAGCAGCTCTCTTTTTTACTTCGGTGGGCCAAGACCTCCAGGTCCTGACATTTTTGTGGCTGTGTTCTATTGCTTGTGCTCCATCACTGACAGCTTCCCAGAAAGCTCTGCGCGCAACAGAGACATCTCATGGTACCAAAATACTGGGTGTAATTCCTAGTAAACTAATTTCCCATCTCATCTCATTAAGGGCCTGATTTTCAAAAGCATTTACTTGAATAAAACTGGATTTTATATGTGTAAATGCCCTTTACTCGAATAAGGGGGATTTTGAAAATTGCTATGATAGATTGTTACATTTATATGTATAACCCCTTTGAAAATTACCCCCTAAGTGTAGAAAATGCTTATTTATCGTACAGGGAAGAGCAAGACATCTTGAGTCTAGGGCTGGGTATGCCAAGGGCTTTCATCAAAAGTTTGAGTCATTATTGCTCGTGTTGGCTTTTTATGTGCATAGGTGGGCAAGAGGGCTAGAACGATCCGCTTTCTGAATGAAAACCCTAATTCATGTTCCTTTTAATATCACAGTAGCAAGGGTTGTTCCTGACTTTGGCAGGGATTCTTTGAACTGAAAAATTTGTTTTGGAAGCTGATTTGTGCCTAGCCCATTTGTTTTAGGTTTACAGCCAAGTGAGGCTTCATGACAAATTTAGAGAGTGGGTGAGCGTCTTTGGGTATTTATTGGCTGTTAGATCAGATCAGAACAATTCTTTGGCTTTCTTTCTAGCCCCCTCCCCCCCAATCCCCCCTAAAAGGATGTCTTGCCATTTCTACCTGTGGAAGTGGAAAACATTCTGGTCCTGTAGCATTTATTTACCACTTACTGACTGTGGCCTCACTTCAGATTTTTCATAACATTACAGACCCCATCACTTAGCAAAATTGTCCCAGGTGGCTGTTTTTCACCCCCAGTAGTGTGAATGTTGCAAAAGGGGTAAAACTGCAATTCCCTGAAGGTGCAGAGAATAATAGAGCACAACGGACAGATTTAAATTGAAATCTCAAATCCAAACGAGAGTGGGTCCCTCCCTCCCACCCGCCAAAGAAAAAAAAAACTGTGCTGGATTTCAGAGGTATTCAGACAAAATAGGCAAAATTATAGACCAAGCTGTATCTCATGAGCGCTGATTGTGGATATCCTGAAAATGAGACTTCTTTGAAGGCATCTGGAGGGTTGATATGAAAACAACTGGTTTCAAAAATATTAGCCATGAGCGCTCTGACTCTCCCGCAGTTTGCACTTGATTTTCACTAGTGCTTCTCCTCAAGATCCAGCAGTGGTATGTAGCAACTAAGGCCTTAAGTTTGTTGAAAATCATATGCTTTGATAGGAACGTAAACAGACCATTGGCATGTAATAAGTCCCCATTTACAGGCAGAAGAGCAGAATACTTTTCTAACCGACGCACGCTGCCTTTGCAAACGAATGCTTGATGCTCATAACCACCCAGACTGCCCTTGTCGTGAACTGGTGTGAGAGTTCAGTTGATGAGGCACTGGCCTTTGGCATGCACGTACACCTATTTCCCTGGAACTAATCTGTGGTTTGCTGTGGGATGCCCTAGCTTGCCAAGAGTTTTTTTTTTGTGTAAATATCTTTATTGGAACAGTCAGAGAATAAACAGGACTAACCACACAGGGAAACATCAGTTGAGACTGAGTACCACATAAGAAGTCCAAATAGGTAGCACAATCGTAAGCTCAGCACTATCGAACTCTCATAGTACATTTTTCACGTTATATCCAACTGTCAACCATTTTATTTTTAACACACTAAAGAACCTTGAAGAACCTTAACCCCTTATTTCCCCCCCCCTCCCTCCCTCCCTCCCTCCCACTCTGCACCAGCATCAAATATAAATATAAAAATATATAAGAATAGAAATGTAAAGGAAAATGAGTAAGGAAAAAGTCATAATTAATGAGCAGTGAAGAATAATGTCATTGGTGGTACAAGGCTGCCATATCAGTTCGTTATAAGGCCAAATATGTAAAGCTCAAACCTAATATGAACAAGATGATGTTGGGCCTTATCAAGGTAGCACTCCAGAGTCCTCTGCTGGTAGAAGAACAATATATGACTGCCACAGAAAGCGGACTTTCGTATATTTTGCTTGAGAAACAGATTTCGCCATCAGCAGCTCCATATGCAGTAATTTATGAAATTTGGTCTTCCACACCTGATTGTAAACCGGCACTGGTTGTATCCATTGCGCCAAAATCGCAGCCCGAGCAATTAGGATGATCTTCTGGAAAATGCAGTTTTGGCTGCCTGTTAATAATGAATCTGTCATCCTGGAACATCCAAACAGCCAAATGATTGGGTCCAAGGGAAGAGGAACTCCCCACATAGAACAAACCAAGTTCTGTAAAGTTGTCCAGAAAATCTGCACCTTGGGACAGGTCCAAAAACAGTGATAGAAATCTGGGCGCTCAGTAGTACATCTAGTACATTGCCTATCTGTAGTAAGTCCCATACAATAAGCTTGACACTGAGAGTAAAAGGCTTGATGCAAAAACTTATATGCCTGATCACGAAGCGTAACATTAGCCACTGATCTAGGTATAGAGAGAAAACAATCCTGCAAATCACTTGGAAATATAGCTTGGGGTAAGCTCTTATTCCATTTCGCTACTACCCTGTCCAAATGTTGCATAGGAAGCAGCTTCGTCAGAGCTAGGTAATATTGGGAGGCTGACTGGCGTTTCCCATCTTCCCCCATTAGAAAATCCCGCACTTTGTATCCGTGCGCAAAGGCCGGATTAGCCTTCAATTCAGCCAACAGAAATTGTCGAAGCTGTAAATAGCCGTAAAAATCCGTTTTTGGAACAGCAAACGCATCCATTAACTCCTGGAAACTACAAATCTGATGTTGATCTGTCCCTTGAGTAAGTAATTGCAGCATACTATGCAATCCTTTTGAAATCCACGCCCGAAATATCGGTTGCGTCATGCCAGGTAAGAATAATTTATATCCTCTGATAGGTAGACAAGAGGACGAACTCTGAGACACTTGGAGCTGCTGACATAACCATCGCCACATCTGACGTAGAGGTCGGACCACTGCACTGCCACTGATTAATTTTGGGATTAAAGAATCTGGAAGGTGCAGAATAGCCCCTGGAGCATGAGGTGCCATCCAAGCTATGTAATGATCCATCGGAGAGTACAGAGTCGTATGACATACCCAATCTCGGAGGTGGCGCACCAAACATGCGTAGTTATAGCGTTCTATGTCCGGACAATTGAGACCCCCCTGACCTTTTGGCAACATTAGTATTTTTAGAGGTATACGGGCTTTCTTTCCATTCCAAAGGAAGTGTTGTAACCCCTTATTGATTTCTTTAACGTCCTGTTTCCGGAGCCAAACCGGAAGCATATGAAAAAGGTACAACCATTTCGAAATTTCCATCATTTTTACCAAGAGGAGTTTCCCTGAGAGAGACAAAGGCAAATCCCTCCAGTCCAAAAGGTGTTTAAGCATTTTCTGTTTCAGGGGAGTTACATTTAACCCATACAGTTTACTGGGAGAAGCAGGTATATAGATGCCCAAATACTTTAAGGAGGTAGTTACCCACTTCAATGGAAAAGTACCAGACCAGGTGGATTTTAAAGTCCCTCGTATATCCAAAGCTTCAGATTTTTCCACGTTAATTTTTAACCCAGCAAATTTCCCAAACATAGCTTGGAAGTCTAACACATGGGGAAGCGAGACAGCAGGATTGCATAGGAAAACTAACATGTCATCAGCGAAAGCTGCCACCTTAAACACCCCATGTTGGTAATGAAGCCCTTGAATAAAGGGGGATTCTGCCAGTTTCCTTAACAAAGGGTCTAAGGCCAAAATGTATAATATAGGGGATAATGGGCACCCCTGCCTCACCCCACGGGCAACGCAAAACGCTTCTGAGATGGTATCGTTCGCTACAATGTGAGAGAGAGGCCGCTGATATAAAATTGAAATCGCCCGAATCAGCTGGACAGGAAACCCAAAACGCCCAAGGACTGAAAACATATAGTCCCATGAGACCCTGTCAAAGGCCTTTTCTGAGTCAAACCCCACTGCCAGGGAGTCAATGTTATAATAGTGCGACATTTCTATAGCAGAGAGCAGCCTGATGACATGACCTCCCGCACTTCTGCCTCTCACAAAACCCGCTTGATAGGTGGAGATGATGGATGGCAAGACAGAATTAATTCTCACAGCTAAAATCCTGGCATACAATTTCAAGTCGCAATTTAAGAGAGAGATAGGGCGGTAGGAGGATGCTAAAGTATCGTCTTTCCCAGGTTTAGGTAGGACAGTAATGTACGCCGTGTTGAAATACGGGGGAAAACTATTCAATTCGCGTGCCTGATTGTAGAAAGCCGCTAGTGGGTCCACCAGGGAGGAGCTAAGAATTTTGTAATATTCTATTGTGAACCCATCAGGACCCGGGGATTTATGGTTCTTCCCTGTCTGAATAACCCCTCGGACCTCTCCGGCAGTAATGGGCCTGCTAAGAAAATCCCATTTGTCCTCCGGTACCTGAGGTATCTGGAGACCTTGGAAAAACGCCTCTTCCTCAGTCTTGCCCCCCTTCCTGTCCTCCGTGTATAAATTTTCATAAAACTTACACAAGACAGTACAAATATCCATACTGGACGTGACAGAATGGCCCAAATGATTTTTGAGACTCCCTATAAAAGTTTTCCTCCGTTTTATAGCCACCATCCGAGCCAGTAGTTTACCAGATTTATTCCCATAGTGAAAGAAAAATTGGTCAGTGGCCTTTAACGCTTTCTGTGCTCGGAGATGAAGATGTGAGTTTAGGGCAAGCAAACAAGCCTTATAGGCCTCTTTATGGGACTGTGAAGGGGAATGCGCTAATAAGCGCCGTGCAGCCTGGAGTTGCGAATCCAATTGCAAAATATGGGCATTTAACTTTTTCCGTTGCGCAATAGAATAGGCTATCACTTCCCCCCGGAGGACCGCCTTACTTGTTTCCCAAAACAACGCAGGGTTACTCTGATGTTGCTCATTTGCCTGTGCAAACTCCTCCCACTTTTTGTGCAAGTAAGTGTGAAACTCCTTATCTGTATGCAAAGACCCAGGGAAACGCCATGGCTTTCGTCCCCCCTGAATAGTAGAGAGCCAGAGGTCAACCCACACTGGGGCATGATCTGCTATCACAATAGATTCAATATGTGCTTTGTCCACCCTATCAAATACAGCTCTAGGGATCAGTATGTAATCTATTCTGGACAGTGTAGCGTGCGCCCTGGAGACGTGAGTGTACTCTCTTTCCCCCGGATGGAGTAAACGCCACACATCTAAGAGGCCTAAGCGCAGGGAAAACTGACGAACCCCTGAGTCCGCTGTTTGTGTAAAACTCTTAGGAAGATTGGATTTGTCCAGTTCAGCCTGATAAACACTGTTAAAGTCTCCAGTAAGAAAAATATCCCCCTGTGCGTTGGTTAATAACAGGTTGACCACCTTGGTAACAAATAGGGGATCTGGTACGTTCGGGGCATACAGAGTACCAATGGTTACCATTTTACCTGCTAAGGTGCCTGTAACAATAATGAACCGACCATCGGGGTCTTTCAATTCCTTGATCAAGGTAAAGGGCACATTTTTATTTATTAGTAATGCCACACCACCCTTCTTCCCTTTCGCTTCAGAGAAATAGCAGGCAGCGGCCCACTCCCTACAGAGCTTTTTACTTTCTGCCCCATTTAGGTGTGTTTCCTGAAGACATGCTATCCCCACCTTCAACCGCTTCAAATGCTGGAAAACTTTCTTTCTCTTAATAGGAGTACCCAAGCCATCTACGTTCCAGGAAATTATCCTGCATTTACTACCCATCCTTACCAGCATGAGCCATAAACCAGAACATCATGCGAATACGCAGAAGGGCAAGCTCCCAGCCTAGCTCACCCCTCCAAACCTGTCTGATAACTCGCCTAAATAGGCAGGCCCGTACACCAACAAAACAGAGAGAAAAAGGAAAATAATTCCTCACACACATACACATAGCAAATGATACCAGTGCCCTACCCCCCTCCCCCTCCCCCATATCCCCAACAGCAAAATTCCCACCCAGACACATAGGTCAGGGTAATGGAGTCAAACGTGAGTGCTCGGCGTCCCAGGACTCCTCCTCCCCCTCCATAAGATAGATATACCGCTATATAAACTTGTTGCTCAGGAAGTAGTGTTTAAAGAAGCAAGAAATTTCGTTGCATCCTCGACAGTAGCACATGTATGCCATTTCCCTTCGTAGTTTATACGCAGCCTGGCTGGGAACTGCATTGAAAAGCGTAGATTTTTCTCGATGAGCTTACTACACACTGGAGCAAACGCTCTACGTAGTGCAGCCACTTTTGCTGAATAATCCGGTGCTAAACGAACATCTGCGTCTTGGAATTGTAGCGTGCGGCACTTCCTCGCAGCCTGCATTATCAAGTGCTTGTGGTGAAAGTTAAAGATTTTCATAATAACCACTCTGGGTCTTGATGAATCTGAGCTCCTTACTCCCACGCGGTGTGCCCGCTCGATATCCAGCACCCCTGCCAACTCAGGTAAGCCTAGAGCTTCTGGCAGCCATTTTAGCAGGGAGGTCCGAAGGGAAGTGTCTTCTACCGTTTCAGGTATACCCAGGCATCTAATATTAGATCTACGAGCTCGGTTCTCGAGATCATCCGTTTTTGCAATTTGTTCCTGGAGCAATTGATCGAGGGTACTCACTTTCCCTTGCAATGCTGTAAGGTCATCCTCCAACACGGACGTCCGCTCCTCCACGTGGTTGAGCCGCGGAGTAAAATCGGTGAGAACTTCTCTGAGGGCCCCTATTTGATCCGATATGCCCGTGAGTTTGCAGTCCAAGGCCGCTAAAACCGCGTCTTTAATTTCGGTGACAGTGAGTGATGGCGTTGCAGAAATCGGTGGGTGCCCGTCCGTTACCTTTTCCACTGCTGCCGGCGCCATCTTAGGATCCGGCCCCTTACTTTTGTCCTTCTCGCGTTTCGCCAACTTGGGAGGCATGGGCGATGGCGATTTGGACATGAAGGAGGTAATCGACATAAGCGGAGGGTGTCCGAGCAATGTGGCGGTTTAAAGACTTCTTTGACCGGCAGAAGGAGGAGAAGAGGAGCCTGGGCAGCCGGAGCGAGCTCAGAAGCGTCCGATCCCGCTCACCACATCACGTGACTCTCTTGCCAAGAGTTTTAAAATTGCTAGCACTGACCGAACGACATCTCATATCGGACGGTAAAACTCCGTGGGGAAACCTCTAGATTCAGGGCTGCTGCTCTGGAACGTTCCGCTTCCTGGCTCTTTGCGAGGGCTAAATTGTTCCGCTAAACATGAAAATGTTTCTCGGTTAAAGAGGGCTATTTGTGTATGTATGTCTTCTTGTGGTGAAGTGGCAGTACATTTTTGTGTGTTGGCTTTCAAAAGCGAACAGTGCTGCAGAAAGATTCTTTGCATTTTTCTGGGCTTACCTCATTGTACAAGGTTAGCTATTTTTTTGGGAGGGGGCAAAAAATGTGAACAGTAAAAAAAAAATAAGGGGCAGAAGTAGGGAAGGCAGATGCTTTCATAGCATAACTGTTTCTGGAAGCTGAGCTTTGTAAAAAGAAAAAAAAATATGGTTGAACAAAGTCCATGAAAATCTCTGGAATCATCCAAACTTTGTCAGTTACGTAAAAGTATATTCGAATGTACAAGAGGCTTGTTTACAGCTGATAGGGTAAGCTTAGGGGTTAGCACTAGCAAGGTGGCAATATCCGCAGCTCAAATTTCAAATACCAGCTTCACCGAGAGAAAGGGCGGTGGAAGGGAAGTGGTTATGGAAATCGGGAAAGCACGGGTCAAGCACAGGGGATCCGTTAGCAGCGGGGAAGGGGAGCATGAGCCACTCGCCATCTGCCATTCTGTTCTCCGTGTCTCGGCTTAAGACACAAACATGGGGGGCGATTTTCAAAACTGTGTGGGCAGGCGCAAATTCCCCGGGGTGCTCTTAACCACGGGTTTTGCACCAGAGAACGTATCGGCATATTTTGGGACCTTCCCTAAGACAAAGTGCTCACAGAGATATGAGCCTGCTTTTTTTTCTGTGGGTACTTTTGTTTTTCTGGGCCAGAACAATGCAGGTAGCTTGGAAAATCCATACTATGTGCGCTGTTACCTTCCTCGGCCTAATCCCACTCTAAAAATGCAGTTAAAAGCACGCATATTGTGGATAAACAGGTATACTTATTAAAGATGTGAATCGTGTGCCCGATCGTCTTAACGATCGGGTTTGGCTGGAGGGAGAAAAAAATCTGATCACTGGAGATATGAATCGGAATTGGTTCCGATTCACATCATTAATTTTTTTTTAGTGAGGCCCGACCCTTTAAAATTGACCCCTTACCTTCCTGAACCCCCCCAAAACTTTTTACGAGTATCTGGTGGTCCAGTGGGGGCGTGGGGACCGATCTCCCGCTCTCGGGCCATCGGCGCCATTTTGACTGCCACTCAAAAATGGCGCCGATGGCCCGATTAAAAAAAAAACCCACCCGACCTTTTAAAGATGACCCTTTAGCTTCTCCCACCCTCCCGATCCCCCCCCCAAAACATTTTAAAATTACCTGGTGGTCTAGTGGTGGTCCCGGGAGCGATCTCCCTTTCTCGGGCCGTCGGCTGCCACTCATAAAGATGGCGCCGATGGCCCTTTGCCCTTACCATGTGACAGGGTATCCGTGCCATTGGCAGGCCCCTGTCACATGGTAGGAGCACTGGATGGCTGGCGCCATCTTTACGATCAAAAAACGATTCACATCCCTAATACTTATAGCCGCGTTCATGGTGGGCAATTTTTCATAAAGGCCTTTTACCCGGATAAATAGCCGTGTTCAGAGGTAAATGGGCTTTTGAGAATGCCCTTGGAGTGACTTGAGAGCTGCAGTTCACCTCTGTGTGTGACTGCGCATGGAACTCCAGCTCTTTAAAAAAAAAAAGAAAAGCTTTGTTCATGTCCAGTTACTGCACAGAGCATACACAATATTTAAATTCAAGATGTATTTGTTCTCATGCGCTGTCAGAGAAAAGGCTATCTTTTATTTAATGACAATGGTCAATTGTCTAATATGAGCTACAGAAAGAATGGAGCCTGAGCTTTGCTTTCCAGACTCATTCTGCAATAGCTGGAATAGGCAAAGTATGAAATGTGTAGCTCCTAAACTGAGCAATTGTGATCCCTAACATTATAGACAAACTACACAGAACAGCAAAGTGACATTCATTTCCCTCTGACCTTGTTTCCAAATACTGAGAAACTGGAATGCCTCCTGTGTGTTTCGCCTGCCCCCCCCCCCCCCCCCCCCCCCGTGTCCATCCATCATGGTGGGGCAGTGTTCGGCATGCTCGGTTCTGCTACAAGTAGGGCAGCATCTTCTGTGTTTGAAAAAGCACTTTGATATTGCAATTTGTATGCAAGGCGTTTTCAGGAATCAGATTCCTTTCTAATCCAATTCCGAAAGGAAAGCAAAAGTTGCCTTGTTTTTTTTTTTTTTTTTTTACTGAGGAAATGGAAAACAGCAGGAGCCTTAAAAAGAAATGCTGTCACCTTCCGCAGAGCGTGCCACGAGAGTGTAATGCTTATGGCAAAATTAGCAAGACGTGGAAAACAGTGAGGAAATAGAAAGCAATTGTTAGATGTAGTGTAACTTCCTGGGACGAGCTGCTGCTGAGTCAGCCACGTAGGCCTGAACGCTCAGCCTTGGATGAACAATTTAATACATTGATTTCATTTCCAAGTCTTTAATGAGCTCTTGTCGTTGGCGCCAAGTGTGTGCTTCACAACCACCCGATTTGGTAAAGATGAATTGTTCTGAAAGCAAAGCAATTCTATTTAAGCAGGTTTCAGTGAACAGGTGACCTGATCGCAGTTAATGTAGCTAGAACGTAGTTGGAATGCAAAAATGTACCTGCAAGGAGAAACAGTGGGTCAGAGGCACATGTGGTGGGACACCAGTTGGCTGGCTGGAACAGGGGATTTACAATGCTGAGGTTCATCTAGCTGGGGGGATAACCTCCTGGGCCCTGAGTGCAGTCATGGGATATGGTTATCCCGATTACGTCTCAATTCACTACTTTTAGTTACTGAGCAAATGGGGGGGGGGGGGGGGGGGGGGGGAGAAAGTCCTCCAGGAGGGGAGAAGAGACAAAAAGATAAAAAAAAAAAAAAAAAAGCTCTCCACCCACGCTCTTGTTCATAATGAACAAATCACAGTCAATGGTTTTCAACATAAAAGTTTACTTGAGTTTGAAAATCAAAATCCATGCCACTATATAGAAAATGAGAAACAGTATCAGAAAAATCAAAGTTAGAAAAACCATTGTCTCTGCACCAGCCTCCACTTCCATGAGCCCTTCCTTGTGGAGGGTACGTTAGTCTCTTTGGAATTTCAACATAAACAAGGGCCGGAAGAAGGTGAGAAAACCCCTTTTTCAAAAATATAATCCTCTCATAGATGACTCTGAATAGACTCTCTCAACAGTAGTCAAGATATATCCAAAACTCTTCACACTCTTCCACCCATGCTCAACTAGTAGCCAGGGCCAGTGCAAGGGTTTATAGCACCCTAGGCAGACCAGTGTAACACTACCCCCCCCCCCCCCCCCCCCCCCTCACACTCCTGAGTTGAATGTGACCTCTGACAGTGGTAGATATATAGAATTACGGTCACTCTTTTACAGTTCTTCCTCTCTTGTGCTCCGTGACTGCTGTCACCCCCATCTTTCACATTTTTTAAAATGGCGCCCTCACGTACCCCAGTGGCGTCCCGCCCACTGATGCCACCCTAGGCTACCGCCAAGTTCCGCCTAACAAGTCGCGCTGGCCCTGCCTGTAGCACAGGCAAAAGTATAAAACCCAGCCCTTCCAGAGTATTCCCTTCCTTCAGAAATTGGTTCAACTCCAAAGTACAAAAAACTCTGCAAATCTTCTACTCTAAAAAAAAAAAAAAAAAAGCAAAACTCCTCTCTTGTTCAGTCCTCTTGATGACACAATGACCCATATCACGTGCTCCAGGGGACATTTTTATTTCCCAGAAACATCCCACAAAAAGAGTAAGTGAAGGACTCCAAAAATGAAAACCCCCTAGGCCGATACAGTAAAGTGCGCTCCAGCGGAGCGCAGTGTTAGTCCCCGGTTGGACGCACGTTTTCGACGCGCTATTTTTACCCCTTATACAGTAAGGGGTAATAGTGCGTGGAAAACACGCATCCAACCTCCCCGAATCTAATAGCACCCGCAACATGCAAATACATGTTAATGGGCCTATTAGTTATTCCCGCGCGATACAGAAAGTAAAATGTGCAGCCAAGCCGCACATTTTACTTTCAGAAATTAACGCCTGCCAAAGGCAGGCGTTAATTTCAGCCAGCACCGGGAAAGTGTACAGAAAAGCAGAAAAAACTGCTTTTCTGTACACCCTCCGACTTAATATCATAGCAATATTAAGTCGGAGGCCTCAAAAGTAAAAAAAAATTAAAAATAAAAAAAATTAAAAATGTAAAATGTGCCCGCGGGTTGGAAGATGGACGCTCAATTTTGCTGGCGTCCGTTTTCCGAATCTGTGGCTGTCAGCAGGTTCGAGAACCGATGCCAGTAAAATTCAGCGTCGGCTGTCAAACCCGCTGACAGCTGCTGCTTCTGTCAAAAAGGAGGTGCTAGGGACGCACTAGTGTCCCTAGTGCCTCCTTTTTTTTTTTTTTTTTAATTTTTTATTTATTGCGTTTTCACCATTTACACAAATAAACCATTGTGATTGAAATTAGTGGTTACATATTAAAAAAATTTTTTTTAAAGAAAACCCATCCATGAAGCAATAATCAACAATAACCATTCATATGTTGTAATATTGGGGGGATGGATAGAAACTCTAAGGAGCAAGAGACATTCAAGGATAACATGAAAAAAGAAATATTAAAGGTGACCAATACCCAACCTCCTTTTACCGCGGGCCCTCATTTGAATATTTTTTTTTTCCTGAATCGCACGCCCAGGAGAGTGGCCTGGGCGCGCATCGGGAGAGAAGACGCTCGCCAGCTATCCCGCAGGGTTTTCTGTATTGGCCTGTTAGTTAGTGACAGGCAAAACCAGGTCACATACACATAATAGAATACAGGACTTAAGTCCTCTGAGATGCCCTGCTGTTGAGGAGCTAACCCTGTGCCTCAAAGTAGGATGATCAAGTTTGGGACCTGAATCTGTTCCTGGAGCTTGAAGCACTGTAAAAGCAGAGCTCATGGACAGGGGCGGATTGGCCTATCGGGGGATCAGGCATCCTCCGGTGGGTCAGTCTCGCTAGTCACGTGGTCTGCCAAGCGAGGCCGTGACAGAGCCGCGCTCGGCAGACCAGTGGTATCTCCTGGGCCGGCCTGGGCGGCGAATCCCCGGGCCGGTCTTCATCGGGAATCCGCCGCTGCTCATAGACCCCAGGGGGAAAAGATCTGTAAGCATCGCCCTGTGGTTTACACCTTCTCATCATAGGTAGGAGATTTAATGGTTTTCCACTGTTTTGCTGCTGCCTTTAGTCTCTTGGATTATAGAGATTCTTGGTCATACCTGGGAACTTTTGATGTGGAAACACCCTGAGATGGTCATCAATTAGCAGAAAGGGGGCACGGGTATCAGGCAATATACACTCTCTCATACACACTCACTCTTAACACAGTCACATATTCACTCTCACAGACTTACTCCCCAACACACATGTACACTCGCACACTCACTCTCATTCTGCCCCCCCCACACACGCACACTCAAACACTCACTTCTCTCATTTTCTCTCTCTCACACACAGAGTCACACTGACATGCTCACTCAGTCTCTCTCACACACATGGCCACTCACATGTCCATTCAACATTCTCTCTCTCCTGCCAAGGTCTCTCCATCAGCAACAGCTTCCTCTTTCCCCACTATGGCAGACAGGACTCTTCCTCCTTTTTCTTCAGCAATGCATGCCAACGCTACCTGGGTTTCCCCTTCTCGCCTGCACAGCTGATGCTACAGCTGCTCCTTATTCCGGTTGTATAGGCCGATGGGATTTTTCTTAACAACATGCCATACTGGGTCAGACCAAGGGTCCATCAAGCCCAGTATCCTGTTTCCAACAGTGGTCAATCCAGGCCATAAGAACCTGGCAAGTACCCAAAAACTAAGTCTATTCCATGTTGCCGTTGCTAGTAAAGCAGTGGTTATTATCTAAGTCAACTTAATTAATTGCAGGTAATGGACTTCTCCTCCAAGAACATATCCAATCCTTTTTTAAACCCAGCTACACTAACTGCACTAACCACATCCTCTGGCAACAAATTCCAGAGTTTAATTGTGCGTTGAGTGAAAAAGAACTTTCTCCGATTAGTTTTAAATGTGCCACATGCTAACTTCATGGAGTACCCCCTAGTCTTTCTATTATCCGAAAGAGTAAATAACCGATTCACATCTACCCGTTCTAGACCTCTCATGATTTTAAACACCTCTATCATATCCCCCCTCAGTCGTCTCTTCTCCAAGCTGAAAAGTCCTAACCTCTTTATTCCTCATAGGGGAGCTGTTCCATTCCCTTTATCATTTTGGTCGCCCTTCTCTGTACCTTCTCAATCACAATTATATCTTTTTTGAGATGCGGCGACCAGAATTGTACACAGTATTCAAGGTGTGGACTCACCATGGAGCGATACAGAGGCATTATGACATTTTCTGTTTTATTCACCATTCCCTTTCTAATAATTCCCAACATTCTGTTTGCTTTTTTGACTGCCACAGCACACTGTACCGACGATTTCAATGTGTTATCCATTATGACGCCTAGATCTCTTTCTTTGGTAGTAGCACCTAATAAGGAACCTAACATTGTGTAACTATAGCATGGGTTATTTTTCCCTATATGCATCATCTTGCACTTGTCCACATTAAATTTCATCTGCCATTTAGATGCCCAATTTTCCAGTCTCTCAAGGTCTTCTTGCAATTTATCACAATCTGCTTGTGATTTAACTACTCAGAATAATTTTGTATCATCTGCAAATTTGATTATCTCACTCGACGTATTTCTTTCCAGATCATTTATAAATATATTAAAAAGTAAGAGTCCCAATACAGATCCCTGAGGCACTCTACTGCCCACTCCTTTCCACTGAGAAAATTGTCCATTTAATCCTACTCTCTGTTTTGATATTTTGACTCTCTTCCTAAGTCTTCTGATACAGGCCCCAGACCATTTTGGTTGCCCTTCTCTGGACCGGCTCTGTCTTGTCTCTTTTCTTTTTGAGATACGGTTTCCAGAAATGAATATAGTATTCCAAGTGAGGCAATACCAAAGACCTGTTCAAAGACATTATCAATATCACCTCCTTTTTCTTACTGGTTATTCCTCTCTTTGCAGCCCAGCATCCTTCTGGCTTTAGCTATCACTTTGTCACATTGCTTTGCTGCCTTCAGATTGGGTGTATGCTTCGATTGTGCAATTTTATACTGGGATCTACAAGCAAATTATCCTCGCATGATTTAGTTTTCAGGAAATAGGTTGAATGTTTGGTTACTTGAGAGAAGGAAATTTCAATTTTACAAGCTATCAATGTGGCCTTCCTTAGAGACAATATGGCACTTTGAAACAAAATGGAAATTTTGGAGAATGCTATAAGGAAAAAGAACTTGCATTTCACCAATTTTCCTATGTCATCTAGTGTATTAACTTTGAATAAATCAAATACATATTTTTTTAAATACCTTGTAGAAGCATTTTCATCAGTCTCAAGTGTGATGTAGCACAGCCCGGCCGCAGGCAGGAGCTGACAGGCTACCATAAGAGCAACGGGAATACCAGAGCCAGACAGCAGGGGGCGCAGGGGAAGAGGAGAAGAACTACGAATCCCAGGTTCCCTGAAACACCACCAGACCTGGGAGGAGAACCTGAAGGCAAACAGGTGGCAGACATAGAGGGTAATGAGGTAGACACCGGTGAGTCCATGGAAGTGGAGGAAGAGGGCGTGCCCCCTTGGTGGAACTGGCCACAAAAGCCCAGCTCTTCGGAGTCAGAGGGGGAAGAGATGGAGGTAGGTTCAGAGGGAGAGGAGTCCTCCAGTTCGTATATGGATATGGAGTAATCTATGTGGGGTGAAGTATAATCCTTATCCTAAAGGGGAAGCCCGGGAGGAGGGCTCTAACGGGGCCAGTTTTGTTGGGTCTGGTAATAGTACTGAGCAGAAAAGGTAAAAGGTTACTCTGTAATAGCGCCGCTTGTAAGAGAACCTGAGTGCTGGACGGGGAGGGGTAGCCCCCATGTAATGTATCCAGTTATTACTTTATAAACTGCTTTGAAGGAACTAGCTCTCTCTCTGTGTTGTCTTTGGGGATTGGGGGGGCTGCTTACCCCCAACCCTGCCTGAAGGGAACCTAGCAGCCTGGCAAAACTAGGGCCAGAGGAGGCACGGACCCAGGGAGTTATGTGAGCCTGTCTAACTCCAGGGACCTTGGCAACTGGTGGCGGCTCAGGACTGAAGACGGAAGAGCGGCACCCGAGGCCTCACGGATGGTGAGCCATCACACAAGGTTCTGTTTCATGCTTTCATATAACAGGAAGTGCACCATTGACAGGGGATCACATAGTGATCTTACAATGGATCATTTGGAATTAACAGCAGTGTTGGACTCCTCCTGAGAAGTTACCTCAAGGTATTTTGCTTGTTGCATTTACCTTAGTACCAGATAGAGACTGGGTGCTGAGGAACTTTCTTTTTGAATAATAAGGATTGCATGTTCTATGATGATCAGGTCAGAGTTTATTCTGACTTGAACAAAGAGACTCAAGCAAAACATCGATCCTTTTTGAGTTTTGGGCAGCGCCTGGTGTCCTGGGTACAGATTATTATTTTTTTAAGTTTTCTGCTAAATGTGTTACTCAGTTAAGGGGCAATTGGTTCTCCGTTTTTGATCCTGATCAGCTGAGGAAATCTGTGGAGCAGAGAGACTCATTTCCTAGGACATAATCTTGATTGCTAGTTGGGGTTGTATATACTCAAGTGCTTGGGTTATATTTTGTTTTATTTCCTTATTTGGTTCTGTTAACCCATTGGTTATATCTCTTGTAAACATTTTGATGCTTGATGTAATTGATGCCAAAAAAAGAAGGAACAAGAAACACACCAGCAAATCATAAATCCAAGAAAAGGCACAAGGTGTGAGCAATTAGATTAAAATGTCCACAAAATGGGATAGAGGCAAAATGCTTTATTGCGGAACCATGTAGGTCCTCAGAATAATGCTGCTAAGATATTGCCCGTTGCCATGGGAAACGTTAAAACCCAACCCTGACACAAGCTGTTTACTTATGCTACCTTGCGTGACGTGACTTTGACACATATTGTTGCCTCCCTTTGAAAAAGCATTATTGCAAAACACAGCTCCAGGCTGGGTTTTAAGATATTGCCTGTTGCCATGGGAAACGTTAAAACCCAGCCTGGAGCTGTGTTTTGCAATAATGCTTTTTCAAAGGGAGGCAACAATATGCGTCAAAGTCAAGTCACGCAAGGTAGCATAAGTAAACAGCTTGTGTCAGGGTTGGGTTTTAACGTTTCCCATGGCAACGGGCAATATCTTAGCAGCATTATTCTGAGGACCTACTTGGTTCTGCAATAAAGCATTTCACCTCCACCACATTTGGTGGACATTTGATTCTGTTTGCTCACACCTTGCTCCTTTTCTTGGATTTATGATGTAATTAATGGAAATCTTATAAATAAAATAATTAAAAACTATAAAAGATTATAGATTTATTAAGGAAATAAACCCCTAGGACAAAATATTACATTACATTACAGTATACTAGAAAATCCATTCACTAGGAGACCACCTATTTCTAACTGTAGATTCTTCTATACAAAATGTACATATTAAAGTGGTATAGCAGTTTGAGGCAGAAAATTATCATAGTACCACAAAAATGAATAGAGATATTGCACGACTGCCTCTCATTTCTGATCAGACAAGGAATCAGTTTCTCAGGGGAGAGTTCTTCCATTAAAGTGGCTCCTACCACTTTAATGGAAGTGGTAGGAGCCAAAACTGGCAGAATTCAAGCATGGATGTGAGCAGTGACCGATTTAGGATGGTGCTACCCCCAGGTACCTTTGGTGTAGCTGTGCCCCCACCCCCCCCCCCCCCCCCCGGACAAGGGTCAAAAGAGCAGAAGATCTAAGGCATAGCCTTCTTTCCTCCAGGCTCACCTCCTCTCCTCTCCTCAAGTCCCTGAATGACAGAAGGACCGGGGCTGGATAAGGGAGCAGAGTGACATTTCTGTGCTCTGGTGTCACCCCCTCCTTTTGTTCCCTGCACAGGACAGGAGGGGGAGAGACAGGGCTGGAACAGAGTAAAGCAGTTTTTTTTTTTCTTTGCTCTGTCCTTTCCAGCCTCATCCCTCCCCTCCTGCTCTCTGCACTTGGAGGGGAGGGGCTAGAGCAGGAAACAGACTGTTCTCTGCTGAGTGAGATTAAGCACAGGTGGTAGGTAGCACATCCTCAAATGGCCTGTTGTGCCTCCCCCCAAATGTTTGCCACCCTAGGTACAGGCCTGTTGTGCTATCGGCAAATCCAGGCCTGTGTAGGAGGGACACATAGGAACCAGTGATGGAGGGAAAGGAGAAGACCTATGTCAGCACAGGAGGCAGGAACAAATGGGCAGACTGGGTGGACCGAGTGGTCCTCATAAGCTGACACTGGCTATGTTTATCTTGAAAGTGATGCATTTCTGTTGCTTCATCCCTTGTCTTAACAGGCAGAGCTGTATTTTTTGGTCTTGTCTTCCTTCATTTATACTGCTCTTTTGCTTAGTGGTTTTTGGCAGTAAAGATAATGTTATGCCAACCCCCTAGCACAAAAAGCCTTTTTTTGCTTCTAATCCTACATCCATTCACAGCTTGGGAAATTGCCCAGTTACAGATACTAGAATGGGGTCATCTTGCCTTTCCCCTTCCTCCTAACAGGATAATTCTGACTGAAATAAGCTCATTAGCTAGACTAAGGACAACACTGACATCGATTCAGCAAAATAACAGAAAATATGAATTGCAGCAATTTATTCTGAATCCTATAGCTTAATGGTCAGTAAAGGGACTGGATTTCTAGATTCTCAGCTTCAAACCTGCATAAATGATTGATATCTAGTGGTTGCTGTGTTATCTGCAGCAAATTATTCCTTGAGCAGATTTGTATATAACTATATTAGTGTCTGACATATGAAAGGGCTTTCTCCATTTTGTGTCTATGGGGAATAGAATTGCACATTCTCCTTTATTGTCTTGGGATAGACCTGAGTAATCAGAATACCCTTTACAGAGCTTTCACGTGGAGGAGTAGCCTAGTGGTTAGAGCAGTAGTCTACAAGCCACCGCTCAAATTCCACTGCTGCTCCTTGTGACATGGGCAAGTCACTTCACCCTTCATTACTTCAAGTACAAGCTAACAGGTGAATTTTGAAAGGAATGTATGCATGTAGTCTGCTGTCATAAGAATTTTCAAAAGCTATTTACCCATGGGTAGGATCCTTTGTTTTCAGTTTGAACTGATTTTCACCCATACATTTCTGGATTTTTCCCAAAGGTGACAATCGGTTTAAACCGATTTAGGATGATTAAAAAGTTCCTGCAGGGGCAGCATCTCCAAGGACTCCAGCCACTTCTGGAAACCAGTGCGGCCCAAAGCACGTGCTATGTTTCAAGTTGCAATGAAAACGCTAATCCTCTGGTGCTGCCCATGCTACGTTTCAAGCTCCACCTCCTCATTCCCCTAAGCAGCCAAAGTGCCTGCTGTCCAGTGCCACGAATGCGCTTTGAAGCAGGCCCTGTCCACCAGAAGCGCTTCCAGCGGGCTCCCTGGCCCTGCACAGAAGCAGGAGTGCGGTGCTGCAGAGCCCGGGCTGCTGAAGAGGAGAGAGAGGCCCGGCGCCACCATCACTAAGGATAAATGCTGATGCAATAATGGGATTGGGGATAAGAAGGAGATTCTTAGCAGCAGGTGGGGGGGAGAAGAGAGGGACATGCTAGGCAGGAGCTGGGGATGCCGTTGGTTACTGAGTGGCTGGGTGGGAGAATCTGCTTAATAATGTTATTGTCCTGACTTCTGTCCACCAAAATAAACTCTTGATATTTACCTGGAAAAATAGGGAGTCTTTTTTTTTTTTTTTCCCAACTTATTTTCTCATGTTTTTGTTTTTGTTATAATAAACCCTGATAAATTCCCAGGAAAAATAAAGAACAATAAAAACTGAAATTGAAAGACCCTACACATTGGGTAAAGTGTATTTAAATGTGTAAACCCCAGTTTTAAGTGTGCACATTTTCTGAATATCAGGGCATTAGGGTATATTTACTAAGCTGTGTTAGGTGTTCACCATGCAGTAAACATGATAATAGATAGCATTTTAAATACCACATGTTATTTTACCCACAGTAACCCAAAGCAGCTCATTACTGGTGCATCTTATGGTAATAAAAATAACACTGCTTGCCTGAAAAATTGCAAGTTGTGTTATTTTCCTGAAAGTTAGCTACAACTCAGAAGTAGTAGCTAATATTCCCCGGGAGCATCGGGACGCTATTGCGCATCCCAGTGCTCCCAGGCTGCTAGCCAAAGGGCCCAAGTGGCCCGAGGGAAAAACCTCCCTCCCCCCCACAATGAGTCCTATAATCCTGGAGATCTTGTGAGACCTCCATCCACCCCAAGCACCACCACCTCCAGAAAAATAAAACTCATCCAAAGTGTAGGGGGGGGGGGACCCTTTCTCTTCCCAACCCTACCATTTTGAAAAATTAGAGCCCCCCCCCCCCCCCCAGCCGTACCTGCAAGCCCTGTTGGCTGGTGGGAGTTGGAGCATCCCACTAGCCACCAGGAACGCTCCTAGTCCCATTAACCAAACCTTTTTGAACAAACGTGTTCTGTTTGTATCATCATTCTGTAGCAGTGAGATTCACAACTGTATTATGTATTCTGTGGAAGAAGTATTCTCGTGTGTTGGAAACGTGATACCTGGCAGTGCTGTCTGAAGCAAATCAGAGCCGGCTGCTGTTCTACCTATGCCCTAGAAACCGGCCGGCGCCATTTTGCTTCAGCCGGCGCACAGCCTGGCTCCCAGGGGGGTGCTCCAGGCCTCACTCGCCATAAGGGATTGAAGGTGTGGCTGGAGGGGGAGGGGTCGGGTGGTGGGGGGATTGGTTGTGAGGAGGAGGAAGGGCTTAGGAGAACAGGGGTATCTCATTTTTTTTTAAGTTGTGGGGTTGAGGAGGGGGCCCTCACTGTGTGACTTTGATTTTATTTTTTCATTTTTGTAGCCACCTCTAGAGGCAGCAGGGTTGGGGGTGGGTGGAACAGGGGTTCACACAAGTCTCCCAGGGTTATGCGACAGTTGGGGGTGTCTTCTTTTGGGCCGCTTGGCTGCCATCCTTTAACACGATGGCAGCCCTGGGCAAAGGGGCCGCCTTTGTGCGTTATTTTTGGAGGCAACAACGTTGTGTTATTTTTCCCGGCAGTATTTTATCACCATGGGATTTACTAAACTGTGGTACTGAATACTGCAGTTTCATAAACCTTATGGTATTTTCCCTAGAAAGAAAAAGACAAAAGCTTTGTAAATGAGCCCCTTAGATTTTTTTTTTTTGTCTCTTGTTTTATTGATTATGTCAGTTCACTGTATTATGATTATGTATGTTTCCTTATGTTCATCGCCTAGGCCTTTTTGTGTTAGGCAATTCACAAATTTTAATAAATGTAAATGTAAGCCCCCTGAGGACATGGAAATACCGAGAGTACCTGAATGTAACCTGATTTGAACTGCCTGAAAGGCAGAATACAAATCAATCAAATCAAGGCTTTGCTGGACAATCTTCTGGTTTTATTAAATAACAGCCTGTCTTCCAGATTTTAGTAGCTGACAAAGGTCAAGAAGAAAATATAGAACTGAAAGCGAATGCACTTGGGAATCTTTTGCTTCACCCAAATTCCACCCCTACTAAGCCTGGGGAAAAGGCTTTCTTTATTTTGCACTTGACTCTCCAAGGGTTGCAGGAGCTCTGGCCCGCCCAGTCTCCAGAACCCTTCCCCAGGGACCCTGAATGCGTTCTCCACCCTCCTGCAAGCTGTGGTGCTTCCTGGGGCCCTGAGTGTTTTGCATCGTTCCCTCTAATGCAGAGCTTTCCAAACTGTGTGTCGGGACACGTTAGTGTGTCGCCTGCAGTGTGCAGGTGTGTCGCGCAAGCCCGGTCAACTCTGATGCGAGTTTGGGCTTTTTTTTTTCTAGAGATTCACTTTTTTTTTTCAGTTTATGGGTTGCTTATTATTGGGTGATTTTTGCTGTCAATCGCGTTTTTTGGGGGGGCTTGGTGGGTGGAACGAGCCCAGCCATCCTTGCATTGGCTGCTGCTGCCGATGAGGCCTGGCCATGAGGAGTACTGACTGCAAGCAGCAGTGTCTGGTGATCATGGAAGGGAGTGAAGCACTTAACTGGCAACAATCAAAAAGACGAGGTACATGAGTGTGGGGGCCAGACATGTGCTGGGGGGAGAGAGATGAGTGAGTGGGGGGCAAACGTGCTGGGGGGACAGACATGTGCTTGAGGGGGAGAGATATGAGTGTGTGGGGGCCAGACATGTGCTGGGGGGAGGAGAGAGATGAGTGTGTGGGGGACAGACAATTTGTTTTATTATTGTTTCTCATAAATTATAACAATAACATGAATCTTGGAATATATATTTTTAATATAAATTTAAGGTTTTCATGAGATAGGTTGTGTCGTGAAACATTTTATTTATGTATATATTTAAGGAAACATTCATAAATTGTCGAAATATGTTTACTAGTAGACTGAATTACCGTGTCGTTAAATTATGTTTGTCTAAAAAGTGTGTCACCAACATGAAAAGTTTGGAAAGCTCTGCTCTAATGGTTCTGCATGCCTCATCACATGCCCTGCCCTGAGAAAATGCTGTGCCGAGCATGCACCAGCAGGCTCTTCAGCTCAAGGCAACTTTGTCCTTCCAATGTCCAACAATCAGATGCTGGGAGTAATTCACTACCACAGTTTGCTGTTTTTTACTTTTAAAACAGGGGCTTTAGGCTTCTCCTTTCCAAAAATACGTGAGTGGGTACTTCCATTTGCAATACCTGACCAATATAGATTTTGTTCCCCAGTTTTAAGTGATCAAAATTAATATTTTAACCAAGATGTTTTATGGCATCAATGTTTTAAAAATTATTTTCTTTCCTTCATCTGTGCTACGTTTTAGTCTGTCTTTTTTTTTTTTTTTGCTGCTGCTGCTGCTGTTTTTAACCCAATGTACAATGACAATATCATTGCAGTTTTTATTTTTATAAAACAGTACAACTTACATTTAACATAGTAATGACAGCAGACAAAGGCCAGCTGCTTGAGGTTGCTTTGTAAACAGTAAAATTTCATAGTTTTGTTGATTTCGTATTTTTAAGAAAAAAGCGATGCATTAGGAAAAGGACAAAATAAAATCCAGTACTGTGGCTCTTTGCTCAGCTGCTGTGAAAATGGCCAAGGAGTGCTGCACACCCACAGTACCTGAATGTAATCCGCACTGAAGTGCCGAAAAGCAGAATATAAAACAAGCAAATAAATAAATAACAGGCTTCTTCCTTGCGTAAGTCAGCTTGAGGCTGTGATCCCCTCCCTGGTTTCCCCTGGAGTGGAAAGTGAATCTGTAGTTGCTGAGGATCTCCTCCTCGGGCCCCTGGAGAAGAGAGAGAATCAGCATGGATTGATCCCCCGGATCTCAGAAGGAGAGAGAAATTAGTGGAGCCTTGAGGATCCCTTTCCATTTTCCACTGGAGACCAAGGTCTCAAAGACCAGGATATCCTGTTTCCAGGTTCCGGGAGGAAAGAACAGTTAAGATGAGGCAAAGGTAAATTAAACAGATATTACTTCAGTGACTTTTCAGGGGTTTCCACTTATCTATAGGGTAATAGGGCTGGAGAAACCCAGGTGCCAGGTCGCTTGGATGCCTAAAATTTGGGGCCTGATGCCAGCCCAAGTTCGACAGTAGCTGCTGCCTCCAAGCCATGCTGGGAAGGGATGCCATCACTCTTACTACCGCTATCGCAGGCAGAGATGAGATGCTGCAGGCTTGGGTCGGTAGAAAACATCACGCTGCGAGCCTGGGTTGGAGAAAACCGCTGCTACTCCTCCTGCTGCCAGTTTGAGCAAGGAAGAATCCTTGCTGCTTCTGCTGGTGCTGGCCTAGGCCAGGGAGAGACACTACTGTATGTCTGGGTGTGAAGCAGAGATAATGATGCTCTTTTTTTGTGGACGGCCCAGTAAAGAGCTGAGGAGGATGGAGAGAACAAGGCAAATAATAATAACAATAATAAAACATAAAATAAAAAATGAGGAAAATGAAAATGTAAGCATAAACAAGCAAAATAAGTAAAAAAGTGAGACAAAAAAAGAGAAAAATCAAAAAGAAAAAATTAGGAAATGTTTTAATAATTTAGTTTCTAAAGCATAAGAACCTAAGAAATTGCCATGCTGGGTCAGACCAAGGGCCCATCAAGCCCAGCATCCTGTTTCCAACAGAGGCCAAACCAGGCCCAAGAACCTGGTTATTACCCAAACTCTAAGAAGATCCCATGCTACTGATGCAATTAATAGCAGTGACTATTCCCTGTGGGGCGGATTTTAAAAGGCCCGCGCGCATAAATCCTTTCGGATTTACGCGCACAGGGCCCTCGCGCGCCGGCGCGCGTAAAGCCCCAGGACGCACGTAAGTCCTGGGGCTTTCGAAAAGGGGCGTTTCGGGGGCATGTCCGGGGCGTTTCGGGGGCGTGCTGTGACGTTTTGGGGGCGGGCCCAGGGGGTGTGGCCGATGCCTCCGGACCAGCCCCCGGGATCGGAGGACGGAGCGGGGCTGCCACCGGCGCGGGCAAAGTTACGCCTGCTTTCAGCGGGCGTAACTTTGCCAACAAAAGTAGAGGGGGGTTAGGGAGGGGAAGGGAGGGAAAGGTGGGGGGAGGGCGAAGGAAAGTTCCCTCCAAGGCCGCTCCGAAATCGGAGCGGCCTCGGAGGAAACAGGCAGCGCGCACAGGTTGCACAAATGTGCACCCCCTTGCGCGCGCCGACCCTGGATTTTATAAGATACGCGCGGCTACGCGCGTATCTTATAAAATCCAGTATACTTTTGTTCGTGCCTGGTGCGCGAACAAAAGTACGCGATCGCGTATTTTTTAAAGATCTACCTCTAAATCAACTTGATTAATGGCTGTTAATTGGCTGGTGCTCAAGTTATCAGAAAACGTTTCCACCCAGGGTAATAGCAATATGCGCTTGCCTACGCATATTTAAGGTATCTTTGGAAAGAGTAAAAGATGCACATTAGCCAAAACTATAGAGTTCTTACTAAAATATGACACATGGATGGAAAAGAAACAAAACTAAAGCATGTGTGCTGGCTGATACAGTGTCCATTGCAAAAATGGCAGATATGCAATGCACTCAGGTCCTCTAGCATTTGGTCAGTGTGGGACTGTAGATCCTCTCTTGGGAGGTAGAGAGAAACTGAGTTCAAGATCCTCTTGCTGGGATCCAGGAGGACAGACAGTGAGCATGGGGATGGGATTCACATTTTGGGGGAGCACAAAATGAGTATGGGGCAAGGGATCCCCTCTCTGGGCCATAAGAGGAAAGAAACAGTGAGCCCGGGTCTGGGTATTCAGAGAAGTGAGTGTATGGCCATGGGATCCACTCCTTGAATAACAGAAAATTAGAGATAGTGAGCATGGGATCGAAGATGCCCTCCTTGGCTTTTGGAAGCAGGGATAACGCGAGCATGGGTCAAAGAGAACAAATGCGGATTCAATTTTACAGTCATGTCAACAATTTTTCTTTTTTTGGGGGTTTCCACTTGGCTATAAAATGTTTTGTTTGGACACCTAAAACAGGTTTGGGCCTAAGGCCCAAGTCAGAGAGAGACTGGAATCAAAAGACTCAGAGAACAGGCAGCTTTTATGACATGCAGGCCGATACAGTACAGAGCGCGCCGCGTTTGGACGTGCATGTTGATGGCCCTATTAGTTATTCCCGCGCGATTCAGTAAGTAAAATGTGCAGTCAAGCCGCACATTTTACTTTCAGAAATTAGTGCCTACCCAAAGGTAGGAGTTAATTTCTCTCGGCACCGGGAAAGTGTACAGAAAAGCAGTAAAAACTGCTTTTCTGTACACCCTCCGACTTAATATCATAGCGATATGAAGTCAGAGGTCCCAAAAGTTAAAAATAATCAAAAATTAAAAAAAATAAAATAAAATTGGCCTGCAGCTCGCGGATTGAAAACCAGATGCTCAATTTTGCCGGTGTCCAGTTTCCGAATCCATGGCTTTCAGCGGGTTTGAAAACTGACATCGGCAAAATTGAACGTTGGCTGTCAAACCCGCTGACAGCCGCCGCTCCTGTTCAAAAAGAGGCGCTAGGGACGCGCTAGTGTCCCTAGCGCCTCTTTTTACCACGGGCCCAAATTTGAATAATTTTTTTTTCTGAATCGTGCGCACAGAAGAGCGGGCACTTGCCCGCTCTCCTGTGATTTTTACTGTATCGGCCTGTATGTGGGAGTCAGTCAGAGTCAAATCTCTTTGTGACTTCAATCTTCACACTACAGGAGGGATGGTGTGGGTAAACGGAAATCGCTTTAGAGAACAATTGAAGTGTGATGGCATGAGGCCCGGCATTAGGTAGCGTTATCTATTTTTACCCCACCATCATGCCCAGCATCACAAAATGAACATTTCAATTACCTGCATTCCCTAAAGTGTTGTTATAATACTTTTACCTTTAGGCTGCCATACGTTTCTGGGTACCTGGTTGCCTTGGATGTCTGCAGATGCAGGAAAGAATGAATAACTGGGCCTTAAGAGCGACAGGAGCAGATGTCAATGCTCATTTAAGGTGCCTTTCTACAGAAAGTCACCTGTGTGCTTTAGAGTGATCATGTTAGGTTGCCCAGACGTGGCAGCGGGCTACCAGTGAAACGTGGGGCCATGCTCGGATGGCTGCAGAGCAAGTCTACCAGATGTTGGACCATTGACAGATCTTCTGCTGTTTGGTTTGTGACTCTGGAAGGAAACCATCTCTGTTTCAACTTGTGTCTTGGCATTTGCCTTGTTTGTCATCTGGAGATCAGTGTCAGGACTGAGCACGTACTGCTTCCAGTCACGTGTTTGAACTGTGTTCAGCTGTGAAGAATAAGCCTGAATTTCATTTGGGCAGCAGAACAGAGCAACAGCAGGAACAGAGGCATTTCTTGTTCTTTTCTAATGCTTTCTTTGTTCTGTTTCATTTTATTTGTTCCTTTTAGTTCCTTAGACCATTTTTTAAAATTTAAATCATGAATGTAATTGTGAGATGATTTTTATGCCTATAGCAGCTCACAAGCTGTATGGTTTTATTTTTTTGTCTGTACTAAATATGTTTACAAAACAGAGCCCAACAACTGTCCTTATCAGCGGAAGCCCAAACTAATGAACAGTGAAAAAGGATATAGAAGCAGGCGATAAGTGAATGATTAAGAGGACCTAGCAAACTCTTTCTTTTAGAGGTCTAGCACTCCATCTGGCTTGCTGACACCTTTTAAACTATTTGTTGAATTGACCCCAGTGTTAGACTTATCGCCTGTTTGTACATCCTTTTCACTTTTCCTTTCATTAGTTTGGGATAAATATGTCTATAACATGTGTTAGATTATAAGAAAAATGTGGTTCAGAAGACTCCATCATAAATGTGTATGGGATGTGTTTCCTTGCGGTTTGTTTAACAGCCAGAGCTCTCTCTTTCAGGATTGAGGACATGGGCTTCTTTAGTTTGAATCCTTATGACTCTTAAAAAAAAAAAAAAAAAAGGTGCTTTATTTATTCATGCTGCGCTATTCGCATTTATTTTAGAATTATTTAATTCACCAAGTTATAATTTACTTTTTTACTCTATTAAGATATGCTTTTCAATGGTGAGCATAGCATATGTTGCAGCTTTGAGCTTCTAATCTTAATGAGATTGCTGGAGCGCTCAGAAATTTGGGAGAAGACTGTCATATTTTTGGGTCAATGAATCAAGTACTTTCAAATTTAGCCCTACAAGCATGCATCATAACTGTTGGTTTTATGAACTAAGGCAATATGAGCCAAAAAATTGTTTGCCCTCTCATAGCCGTACACCGTTGGCATATATCAGGAAGTTTTAGATCAGGTTTCTCAACACAGTCCTTAGGACACACCCAGCCAATCTGGTTTTCAGGACATCCATAATGAATGTGCATGACAGAGGAAACAGTGCGTGGAAATCTATCTCAGGCATATTAGTTGTGGATGTCCTGAAAACCAGACTGGCTGGGTGTGTCCTGAATACTGGGTTGAAAACCTCTGTTCTAAATGTTTTACTACACTAAAAGCAGTGCGGCTGATATTCAGGCCGATACAGAAAAACGCGCGGGAGAGCCGGCGAGTGCCCGCTCTCCCGACACACGCACAGGCCACTCTTCTGGGCGCGCGATTCAGAAAGCCCAGGTATGTAAATTAGGGCCCGCGGTAAAAGGAGGCGCTAAGGACACTAGCGCATCCCTAGCGCCTCCTTTTTGACAGAAGCGGCGGCTGTCAGCAGGTTTGACAGCCGACGCTCAATTTTACCAGCGTCAGTTCTCGAACCTTTTGATAGCCACGGGTTCGGAAAACAGACACCGGCTAAATTGAGCTTCCGTCTTCCAACCTGCGGGACACGGGCAGATTTTTATTTATTTATTTATTTATTTTACTTTTTTTTTTTTTTTTTTTTTTTTAATTTTGGGTCCTCCGACTTAATATCGCTATGATATTAAGTCGGAGGGTGTACAGAAAAGCAGTTTTTTCTGCTTTTCTGTATACTTTCCCAGTGCCGGCCGAAATTAACGCCAGCCTTTGGCAGGTGTTAATTTCTGAAAGTAAAATGTGCGGCTTGGCAGGAATAATTAATAGGCCCATCAACATGGATTTGCATATTGCGGGCGCTATTAGTTTCGGGGTGGGGGTTGGCCGTGCGTTTTTGATGCACTATTACCCCTTACTGTATAAGGGGTAAAAATAGCACGTCAAACACGCCGCCAAACGTGGGCTAACAGTGCACTCCACCAGAGCAAACTTTACTGTATTGGCCTGTTTGTAAGCTGAAAGAAATGCTTAATACTAACCAGCTAATGAGGGAAAAATCCTTATATCTTATAAGGAGCAGTGCTTACCAAGAAATGTAGAGTATATGCCAACTCAACTGTTCTGAGCTGTTATGCTCAGTTAAATAAATCACCACCTCTAAACTTACACATCAGTGGGTTAGTTAATTTGTTTGTATAAATTTTCCAACTGGTTGGCATTATAATTTATCTCATATATGCTAATAAGAATGGATTCTTGTAAGTCATATGATTTCTTGTAAATTGAACCCAGAAGGCAGAAATGAAACATAATGCTGATCTTTAATATACTGGTTAACCTTTAGCTTACTTTTTAGCATTTCAACATCCTTGGCTGTTTCTACAAGTCTTATCAGTGCAATCCTATAATGCTGTAATTATCTTTGTTTCTTCATCACCACTAAACTAGTCTGGCTTCGTAGAAAACCTTCTCAAAGAACCCTTACATTCCTCCCTTTGTTATATTTAGAATGACAATATATGTTCCAAGCTCCAATACTGCTGGCCTCCTTCTGTGTCTTAGGTTGATTCTATGCAGGCCCATCCCATGGAGCAATTGGTTAGCAAACAACTCTTACCCGCCCGTAGGGGTGGAGGCTCTGGGTTAGTCTCATGTTAGCTGAGGTTGATCTGTAATATTTGGAATTCCTATTTTTACTCTGGAGGAAGAATAAGAGGAGGATAAGAACATTCTAATAGTTTCTTTTTTGAGTGGAGATCAGAAAGTTCAGTAGCAACAGGAAGTAGGGGTCTTACTATTGCAGAAGTCATAAACTGGTGATGGACTTATGGTAGGGAATTATCATATATTCATAGCCAAGGCACAAGACAATAAAGAAAATTAATGTAACTGCAGTAATAACAATTATGCACATCCGTTTCTTTCCTAAACAGTTTGGGTGCCAATATCTAGGACATCCTGTTTTATTGAATAGGCTGCAATTTATTGGATTTGAATCAAATGGCAAATATAATAAGACTAAGACAGTCAAAGCACTTCCAAGCCTTAGATCATTAGAATACAAAGTGATAGGCTTATTGCAGGCAGGCTTGCTCCTTTGCCTTACACTTATATATTGTATGTCAGCACTTAATATGGGGAGTTGCAATAGGAAATATTGACACTAAGGCCTGGATTCATCATTCATCGCTGAATGATGAATCTAGCGAAAACGGAGGCGGGGGGCGAAGGGCCTGCGAAAGCCTGCAGCCTTCGCACCACCGCGGTGTCTTTGCTGCCGGTTTTCGCGCGCCGAATAGCACCACCGTGAAAGGTGGCGCTATTCGGCGTGCTACTGCCAACGGTAACGTTATCGCCGGCAGCAAAGACACCGCCGACTCCTCCCTTCTCCCTAATTTGCATTATATCGCATGCAAAAAGGCCCTTTTTGCATGCGATATGGCCTTATCGCGTGCGTTAGGGCCCTATCGTACGCGATAAAGCTTTAGTGAATGACCCCCTAAGAATCATCTGTAGTTCTGAATTCAGAATGGTACCCTCTACGGGGTCGGGGGGCAGGAAATGGTCAATTGTCTTTTATCCACATTGCATGCAATTATAGAAACATAGAAACATAGAAACATAGAAATGACGGCAGAAGAAGACCAAATGGCCCATCCAGTCTGCCCAGCAAGCTTCCCTCATTTCTTCTCCCATACTTATCTGTTTCTCTTAGCTCTTGGTTCTAATTCCCTTCCACCCCCGCCATTAATGTAGAGAGCGGTGGAGGAGCTGCATCCAAGTGAAATATCTAGCTTGATTAGTTAGAGGTAGTAGGAGTAGTAACCGCCGCAATAAGCAAGCTACACCCATGCTTATTTGTTTTTACCCAGATTATGTTATACAGCCCTTATTGGTTGTTTATCTTCTCCCCTGCCGTTGAAGCAGGGAGCTATGCTGGATATGCGTGAGGTATCAGTTTTTTTTCTTCTCCCCTGCCGTTGAAGCAGAGAGCTATGCTGGATATGCATCGAAAGTGAAGTATCAGGCACATTTGGTTTGGGGTAGTAACCGCCGTGACAAGCCAGCTACTCCCCGCTTTGTGAGTGTGAATCCTTTTTTCTTCTCCCCTGCCGTTGAAGTTATGCTGGATATGCGTGAAGTATCAGTTTTTCTTTTCCCCTGCTGTTGAAGCAGAGAGCTATGCTGGAAATTCGTGATGTATCAGTCTTTCTCCGATGCCGTTGAAGTAGAGAGCCATGCTGGATATGCGTCGAGAGTGAAGTATCAGGTACATTTGGTTTGGGGTAGTAACCGCCGTAACAAGCCAGCTACTCCCCGCTTTGTGAGTGCGAACCCTTTTTTCTTCTCCCCTGCCGTTTAAGCAGAGAGCTCTGCTGGATGTGTGAAGTAACAGTTTTTCTTTTCCCCTGCTGTTGAAGCAGAGAACTATGCTGGATATGCATTGAAAGTGAATTATTTAGGTTCAAAGAAGTATGCAGTTTGAATTAACATAAGTGGTTTTGGGAAGTGGATAGGTCCCCTGTACTAGTCCACAAAAAGGATATGGGTTTTGTCAGACCACTGGCTAGGGAACGTATTTCTGTTTGTAAACTCTCTATCCCCTTAGTAGTTTAATTCTACAGCTATTGCATAAGGCAGCTCTAGTCCAGCTGCACTTAATTGGGGAAACAGGGCTATCGCAAAATTATGGAATCCCGTGAGTTTTTCAGCAAGATGACCTGTGTTGTGACATGGGCAGGTAGGAAGGTTGTTGCTGTCCAAGTGGAAGTGGGGACCAATTAAGCACTGGGAAATGGAGGAATTAGGGTGTTATGAATTTCAAGGCTACACTGCCAGTTCTGTTCGCTCTGTTCATCCATTTGTTCCCCTCTCTGTTTTCCAGAAAATAAAACCGGGGGAAGTAATTTACAAATCCATTGAAGATTTTCATCTTCCTCTGTTTATTTTTTAGGGATGTGTATTCATTTCATTTTGTCAGTACCACAAAAGAAAAAGCAGAAATTTTGTTTAGTGCACACTTTGAATCAACCAACGCTGCTTCATTTTACCAATTGTAAATGGTAAAAATGTATTTTGATTTTGCCAATTATGTTGTTGACTCGAGCGCAGATATATTAAGGGGAGCTCTGGTTGTCTGTTGCTTTTCTTTGGGTGAATTGAGGAGACAACAGCATAGCCTTTGTTCTTTTAAGAAAGATAGTTAATATTTTTTTTTTTAAATTTCAAATTAATCAATATAATAATAATTGGTGACTGATTTGATTTAGTGTCAGTCTGGGAGAGGGGGGCACTAGGCCTGCAAGTAGGGCATAGGCTCTGTACTACGCAACATAGTACCAGTGTGGTCTTATTCTGACTGCTGCAGTGCTTTGTCGTAATGTGACAGTCTTATTTTGCTCTTAGTGTGAGATCTTAATATTCTAGGTTTCTGTTTGTCCTTTGTCTTGTGGCCTGGCCTCTGTCCTCTGGCCTGTAGCCACTGACCTCAGTGAGTGCTCCAGTTTATATTAATATCTAGTGATGGGTGTATAAAGCCACACACTGTACAGTGCCAGTTCTCATTTCTAAATTATAAATTTAAGTGCAGCACTCCTACGTACACCAGATGATGCATCAGAGGTGCGCACCTGTGACATTGGGCGGGCAAGCAGTTAGCACTGAAAATTAAATTTTCTTGGTGTATGATTCGCTGTCTGATTATTGGAGGGAGTATCACACTATCTTTGGGGGCGATTGGTGAGAAAGAGGGACTGGTGGGGGCAGGGCCGGTGCAAGGGTGTTAGGCACCCTAGGCACCTTCTGCCTCGTGCCCCCCCCAGTCACGGTGCCTCCTCCCCAGGTTGCGCAGCCATTCCCCCTGGTCACTCCGCCACCCCCAGTGTCAGTGCCCTAGGCCCAGGCCTAGTTTTCCTAGTGGTTCCGCTGGCCCTGGGTAGGGTGGGGTGGGGTGGGGGGGGGGGTGATTGGTGAGAGAATGAGAGACTGGCGTGAGGGGTGACGAGTGAGAGAGGCTGGTTGGGGGTTGACTGCTGAGAGATTGGAGTGGGGGTGACTGCTGAGAAAGAAAGAGATTGGTTTGGGGGCTGACTAAGACAACTTACTCAAGTAAAAAAAAAATCCTGAAGGGAGACAGATAGTGATGCACTGCTTACAGATATAACCCCCTCTTGGTTTAGGGGACACAGCAGAAGTCCCTGGGGTCACTGTCTCATCAATTGTTCTTATCTTTCTCTTGTACTGTCCACAACTGCTGTAAGCCACCAAGGGGCCTGGGGTTCAACCGGCAGGGAGGAGGACAAGCCTCCAGGGCCCTCAGCTCCTGGGGGATAGGTATCTTTATGGTCTCTCACAACCAAACAGTCTTTCTCCCACTTGTACTCATGTAGGTGGATTTCTCAGTTCAGCAGGCTGGTTCTTGAGGACAAAAGCAAGCGGAGACTCGGGAGTGGTGTTCACCAAAAAATAATTTACTTCAACTTATAAAAATGGATTCCAGGCAAAAAAGGAAAAAGCATCAAACAAAAAACATGACGGTAGCTCCAAGCACCAAAGCCTCTCCCTACAGGCTCAGCTTCTGAATCAGTGTCCAAATCTCTCCTCAGTGATGGGAAAGAAAAAAAAAACTCCTCTTCAAAAGTGAAGCAGGGAATTGGTGGTGGGAAAACAAACTCCTTCCTTCAAAAGATGACAAAGAAACTTCTGCAAAAACCAAAGTCACCTTCTCATTCTAGGTCACTACAGTCCCCACTATTGCTGGACACAGGGCAAAGTAGCACTTTGGGCAACTGTAGACCCCACCTTGACTGGCAGCAGGGAGTTCCTTTCTAAACTGGGAGCAGGTCAAAAACAAGCCAACTCTCTAAAAGTCAAAATCTTCTCCTCAGAGTTCTCCTGGTGCAGACTGGGGGTCCTACTGGGACCCACACAGAAAATCAGTTTCCACTTCCAGCAAAACACTACATCCAACCACACATTCCTCGCGCTCTACCCAGCTTATTAAAGGGGAGCTCAGCCAATCCCCAAACAAAGGAGAATGGCCAACCAACTGGGGAGGATCTAAAAATGCTAGAACCTCTCCCAGCAGATGGAAAGAAAAGAAAAAACATCTAGTAAGGGGTTAAGCCTTCTTTACACAGGTATCAGTGTAGGCTGGGGGCAGGCTGCTGCTGGTGGCAGAGACAGTGTTCAAGCCTGCTGTTCAGTTTTCATTGAAAAACCAGCCTGAAAACAGCATCCATGATGCTGTGCATGATCACAGATAGTGCGCACTAACCATGAAATTAGGGAAAGAACAAAAAAAGAACCATTTTAAAAATGAAATGAGCAGAAAAAAAAAAAAAAAGACACAAAACAAAAATAACACAAAAAACCCCACTACTTACCCATATTATTTTTAAGCCACCTTTGCATAGTAAGGGATAGAGGCCGGATCTTATACTATAGTTATGGATGGGGGTTGTATTGTTAGTAATGAGTTTGATTAATGGAGTACATATATGTGGGTGTAGTATCATTACGGAAACAGTCTGAACAATTCCATATTTTGGGCATGCATCAGGTATCATTAGGATATATCATAACAGTTTTATTACATTTGAATCTGAGGGTGTGTTTGCCTGTGTTCCTGCCCATTGCATGCACAGGCTTGCATCAGAAGCAAGGGGTTGCAAGAGAAAATGCTGGCAGTGAGTGGCATTTGTAACTGCAAAAGTAGTCTTGTCAGTGTTTCAAGGAGTGGAATGAAATGGCTAACAGCGCTCTGTCCACCTTGTATGCAAAACCCAACAGCTAAGTTTGAAGGAGTTGGCCTAGTTCATAGTCATATGGCTATAATCATAAAAACCAAGATACACAAGGCTAAATCCTCCAGCCACTCTTGTCTCTTACGCTCCATTTCCACAGGATTTACCTGTAGGGTTGGGAGATAATTTCCTGGGCCCTAGGCATTAAATCTTTAAGAACCTCTTTACTACCAATAATAAAGTTGGTGTTCCAAACACAACTTTACTGATAAATTAGTTCCAACGTACGGTAGCACGCAGCATAAATCTTCCTATTTCTCTCTTCCAAAAACCAATTCACATGGTCAAATCTGTTAATCTGTGATCCTATGGGTCCTTTATATATTCTTCAGGTTCTTTTCTTTATCCTTGACTTGTATGGGGGGGAAGGGTGTTTTCCTAGATAATATATGGGGTATATACTGAGTCTACATGATATAGAAATGTATCTCATGCATATTCATAGTGGATATCCTGACAACCCGACTGGCCTTGGGGTCCCCAGGACAGGTTTGGGAAGCTCTGCCCTAGGAAATCCTGTTCCTTCTCTTTAGATGGCGGCAGGAAGGGTGGATGAAGACTTCCTTCCCAAACAAAATTCCTCACTGGACACTTAAAAAATCACAAGAGACCCTATGCAACTGCATGGTGTTAAGGGTCCCTTCCTTTCTGAATTCACTACCAGAGCCCTTACCCATTCTCTCTTCTCCTCCCGTTTAGACTATTGCAACCTGTTCCTTACAGGTCTCCTGGCAAGCCGTCTCTCTCCACTTCAATCTGTCCTAAATTCAGCTGCACTATTTATCTTTTTCCAAAGTCACCACACTCGCATAACCCCTCTTCTGAAGCCACTGCATTGGCTCCCCTATCTGTTCCCGCAAACAGTTCAAGCCCCTCTCTCACCTACAAATGCCTTCACTCTGCAGCATCTCCCTATCTCTCTCCTTTCTTATTGCTTTCTACACCCCTCCTCGTGCACGCCGCTCATCAAACAAGTCACTCCTATCTGTTCCTTCTCCTCTATTGCCAGATCCCGACTCCATGCTGCACCCTGTGCTTGGAATAGATTTCCTGAACTCATATGTCATGCTCTCTCTCTCGCCATGTTTAAATTCTATCTAAAGACCCACCTTTAGGAAGCTGATTTTAAATCCTAGGCCTGATTGCTTTTAGCCTCACTAACTTGCTTTAACCATTTTTCTTACCTTATAAAATGCCCCTAGTCTCTTGTCTTGTATGTTTCTTATTAGATTGTAAGGTCTATTGAGCAGGGACCATCTTTTTTTGTGTGTTTGAACAGTACTGTGTATGTTATGTAGCGCTATAGAAATGATAAATAGTAGTAGTAGTAATGGTGTGAGTTATAAGTTCTCTTGCTACTTGAAAAAAAGGCTAAGTTGGGCCTTTTCTTTCTACATCAGTGATGTGCTTTTTGAAAACTGCTGTGAGAAATGAAGTACAATGGACATTGAATGTGGAATTTGACTCGCTGAGCTGCTTTCCATTTCAAAAAGTTGTGATGATTTTGCGCTTATAAAAGTGATGATTTTTGGATTATAAATGGATATTGATATTCACTTTTTTGTCTGTGATTATATCTTTGTGAAATGGACTAATGATTAAAATGTAGGCGTATTTTATGAACGGATATTGTATTCTTAAAAAAAATTAGGACCTTCTAGTTAAGAATACCCGATTTTTCATACACTTACAGGTGAATTTTCAAAGGAGTTACGCGTGTAAATGTAACATACTATCTTAGCAATTTTAAAAAGCCCACCTACATGGTGAATTTACACATGTAAAACCCAGTTTTAAGTGTATAAATGCTTTTAAAAATCAGGCCCATTTTGAATATATTTTTTGAAAAAGTTTTTTTTTTTTTTAAAGTATTTAGAATCTCTGGGCCTGATTTTCAAATGCATTTACACGCTTAAAAATGGGTTTTACACATGTAAATGCACTTTACTTGGGCTTTTGAAAATTGCTAAAATATGTGCCATCGAATTGTCCATATGTTTTACCCAAGTGCCCTTAACACAGATACATGGCTTTTGAAAATTGCTGTGATAGTATGTTATATTTGCATGCATAATGCCTTTGATAATTCACCTGTAAGTGTCTTAATGATGAGTGTTTCATCACTTTCTACTTGATTTGTATCCCTAGTGTGCCTTATTTTCCAATAACGTTTAAGGGCATTTTTCAAAGCCTTTTGCCTGGGTATATATAGTGATTTACCCATGTAAACAGGCTGGCTGTAAAATGACTTCCCTCAGTCCTAAAAATACGGGTGCTGTTCTATAACACTTCTGCTTTTAACCACATTTGGAGGCAAGGGTGGGGAGGGGTTTTTCGGATGGGATTGGAAAATAACATGTACAGACTGGATATTCAAGTCTGTGAACGTTACTTCCCACGAAAAATCTACCCTCACACAAAGCAGTTGCAGAAATGCGCGGGCGCTTTGTAGTTTCGAAGGGAAAGGACGCATAAACTTTGTAACGGAATTGCCAGTTTGAAAATCGTCCACCATGGGGTAAATTATCAAAGAGTTAGGTGCGTAATCATTAATATATTCAGGCTTAAGTAACATGTATTCATGTACATGCTATTTTATAAACATCAGACATACAGGCATATTTATTCTTTCGCAGCACATATATGCGCATAAAAAGGAGGCAGTCAAGGGTTGTTTTGTGACAGGGCCAGCATTTACACATTTAAGTTGCAATTTTAAAAGACACGCACATAGATTTGCCAACTTACTTGCATAATTTAACACCTGCTAATTATCTTGCATAAGTGCTGTTGGTGGGCTGAGAGGTCCCTGGGAATTGAGGGGATTTCGGGCTGAAGAGCTAGGAGGGTCTCTGACCTGGAGGACTGAGCAAACTGCTGGTGTATGTGGTAAAACTGGTCATTTTCATTACACATGCATGTTTTAAAATATTCCGGCTTGCACAGGTAAATCAGGATTTACGTAATTCCTACTTTATTCTCACTTGCAAAATATCGGCCAAATTTTAAAACGGTCACGCTCGTAGAAAACAGGGGTTATGCGCGTGGCCAGGCCCCTTTGAAAACACTTGTGGCGTGCGCAAGGCTTGGCCACGCGCATAACCCCAGTTACGCGCAGAAGTGCCAGGCCCAGAGAAAGGAATGATCCGGGGGGGGGTGGAGAGGGGCGGGGCTGGAGGCGGTCGGTACAGCGGCCATTTGCTGCTGTGCCAGGGAAGCGCGCGCCGGCAGTCGGCTGGCATGGACGCGCGCGTGCACCTTTTAAAATCTACCCCGGAATGCACAAACATTGTTGAAATATGTAGGAAAAGTATGTGTGTTCAATGCATTGAAATAATTGCTTTCAAAGTATTACATATGTTCATCCATAAGCATAATCAGCAGAACCAGAGGTCACGAGCTGAGGCTCCAAGGAGGAAGACTAAGAACCAATGTCAGGAAGTATTTCTTCACGGAGAGAGTGGTGGATGCCTGGAATGCCCTTCCGGAGGAAGTGGTGAAGTCCAAAACTGTGAAGCACTTCAAAGGGGCGTGGGATAAACACTGTGGATCCATCAGGTCTAGAGGACGCGTATAAAGAGCAGGCAGCAAAACACTGCACGGAGCGGCAGTAGCCACAGAGGCATTCACGGAGCGGGATGCCAGTGGCCAGTGGTTGGTGTTCCACCTTCACGGAGCGGAAGGATGGAGGGCTGCCATTTCCCAATTAAAAAAAGAAAAAAAAACCAAACAAAAAAAAAAAAACCAGGGATGGGTTCATGGGCTATAGGTATTACCAATTATTAGGCTTATTCAATTACCAATTATTAGGCTTTTCAATATTTGATAGTTAATGTGACTTTCAAGGCATAATTCACTTTCAATGCATATCCAGCATAGCTCTCTGCTTCAACGGCAGGGGAGAAGAAATACTAATACTTCACGTATATCTCTGCTTCAAGGCAGAGAGCTATGCTGCTGCTTACCCAACTAATCAAACTTAACATTTCACTTGGAAGCAGCTCCATCACTGCTCTCTACATTAATAGTGGGGGTGAAAGGGAAATAGAACCTAAGGTTACTAAGAGCCAAGAGAAACAGATAAGTATGAGAAAAAAGAAGTGTGAAGCTTGCTTAGCAGACTGGATGGACCGATTGGTCTTCTTCTGCCGTCATTTCTATGTTTCTATGTTTCATACATATGCGTTTATGTTGCAGCGTAACAGTAGGCATGTTTTATAATATGTGTATTTGTGATACATGCAGGTTATAAAATACTGTTAGAAATCTACGTGTGTGGCCATATATGCACACATACGGTATGCCAATGTGTGTAGTTGTTTGAAATTATCCTCTCTGTTTCTATGTTCTCCCTTAGTTACCTGTTTCACAGACAGGAAAAAAATGTTTGTAGGTTAATGGCTACTATTAAAGCATAACTGTTACTTGTTGGTGAGGAATGCTGCAATTTCTTTCATTAAAAAGTCTGTGTTTTCACAAAGCAAAAGAAAAAGAACAAAGCTCCAGAGATAGGTTAAATAGAGTAATAAGAAAATGAACCATCAACAGTACAAGAGGGCTCCTTTTAAATCTTGGCAAATAGCTTGTTAGCCCTGGCAGGAGATTTGAACATTTTTACTGTTTTAAATTAACTTTGGCTCTCTGAGACAGAACATTTCATACAGCTTCCCAAGTCAAATGGTAAATACTGACATTAATGGAATCTAAACTATGTTGGGGGAGGGTTTAAATAATTTTTTTTTTTTTGTTTTTGGCTTTTTTTTTTTTAACTTAACATATAAACAATTTTGTACTTGGACTTTGTGTGGCAAGGATTCCAACCTAATGGCTTCATCTGTCTGCATCCCTGATTACAGTAATCTTCATCTGCACATCAAACTGAACATAATGATTATCTGCTAATTCAATCAAATGTTTTGAGTTATAGCAGCACTTGGCAACATCACCATGGATAAGTCTGAGGTTATTCATCATTATAAACCTGCTAGCTTTGCTGTTTCCAGTTGTATGGGTCTACAACTTGAAAAGAGTGGATTTTTCCTCACTAAGGAACTATTTAAAAAATAAACAACAAACCCCCAAAACAAAGCCTCATCTCCAAAAACTTGTTTATGCGAAGAAAAACATTAAAGTATATATATATATAATAGATTTATGTCTGTGTGTTTATATGTGTGTAACTCTGTCCCAATATCTGGATGTACACGAGGATATAGACATTATAGGCATTTCAGATATGTAGTGGAAGGAGGATATCCAATAAGACACTGTAATACCAGGGTATATATTATATTGATGTTATAGTGCAGATCAAATTGGTAGAGGGTGGCATGTAAAAATGGCATAGAGTGAAGCATGATAAAAATCCTGCAGGAAACAAAATTCTCTGTGGAATCCTTATGGATAGAAATGTATAATGGGTATGGGTATAGCAGTAGGTATATACTACCGGCCACATGGCCAAAATGAAAAACAGACTGTGAAGTGCTTGTTGCGCCAGAAGTGGACCCTTGGGCTGAAGTGGGGTTGATGCAACCTGTAGGAAGGGTCCTACGGGTCCCCACCATCGGCAGGCGAAGTGGGCTGATGGACGGAGGCCAGCTGGCGCTTCACCAATACCAGCCCTCGTTCCCCGCGGGTTGAGCCTTTGGGTGCCGGGGCCAGCTGGACCTAGGTGGGCCTCCGTATGTCATCATCGATGGAGGGATCAAGGTCAGCCCAGAGACAGCAGCAGAGGTATGATACAGTCTTGTACTGGACGAGGTAGAGTCCCGGCAGGCACCAAAGGAACAAAGTCAGGCAGGGGGCGCCCAAGCAAGAACAGGCCAAAACCTGAATAGGCCAAGTCCAGGACATAGGCTGAAGAGGCGTCGTAGAGCAAGCTTGAGTCAGGGCTGGTGGCAATCTGGAAGTGGTGGCAAGCAAGGCTGAGGTCTGGTTGTAGTCAGGCAAAGCAGAGGTCTGGGTCTGGAGAGAGGCAGCGGAGTAGTCAGGCGATGCAGAGGTCTGGGTCTGGAGAGAGGCAGCGGAGTAGTCAGGCGATGCAGAGGTCTGGGTCTGGAGAGGGGCAACAGAGTAGACAGGTGAAGCGGAGGTCCAGGCTTGGAGAGAGTCAATGGCGTGGTCAGGCAAAGCAGAGGTCCGGGCATGGAGAGAGTCAATGGTGTGGTCAGGCAAAGCAGAGGTCGAGATCCAAAAAGGTAATCCGAGGGTAGGTTGGAGAACAGGAACACAGGAACGAGAAAACCAGGAACAGGAGTCAGCGAGGATCATGAATACAGGAACGAGGAGGATCTCTCAGGAGGCAATGAGTACTCAACCAGCAAAGCTAGGGAGTGGAGCCTGGGCTTATATACCAGTGCTCTGCTAACGTCATCATCTGGGGCCGTGGCTCGGTTCCCACCGCGGGACCTACTTAAGTTTCAGTGATGTGCACAGCGCCAAATAGCAGCGTCTCTCCATGGGCCATGCGGAGAGGCCCAACGTGGAGCAGCAGGAGCAGTAACTGGACTGGAGACACCAGGGTCTGTAGCTAAGCCGGAGGCACCAGAGGTAGCTTGAGGACGGAGCTGGTGGCCTACCTCCGCCAGAGACGAGGGACCAGTCACTGGAGAGAGGTGAGGGGGCTGCGCTGCGGGTCTTCCGCAGATGGCACGCATAACAATGCTAGCTTAAATTAAAACAGCAAATGCATTTGGCAAGACAATAATAATGCAAGATTTCAATTACCCCAGTATTGACTGGGTCAGTGTCTCATCAGGTCATGCTAGAGAGCTTAAGTTTCTAGATGCCATAAATGACTGCTTCATAAGAACATAAAAACATACTGGGTCAGACCAAAGGTACATCAAGTCCAGTATCATGTTTCCAACCGTGGCCAATCCAGGTCTCAAGTTCCTGGCAGAATTCCTATGTTCAATAGATTCTATTCTGCTTATCCCAGGGACAAGTAGAGGATTTTCCCAAGTCCACCTTAATAATGTTGTGGACTTTTTCTTCCAGGAATTTGTCCAAACCTGTTTATTAAAAAGAATTAATAGTACAAAAAAAGATCAATATGCAGCATGTAGTAACCCTTAAGTAGGCCACACAGGATATAAAACAGTATATAAATATTTAAACATTTTTTCTAATAGTTAAAAAATACACCACATAATAACACCCCCTCCCTCCATCCTCCTTTCCAAACCCTCCCAAACTCAACCACTAAACCATCACAGAGGCGAGGAGATGACATGTTTGGAGCAAAAACAGAACATATCAGAAAAAGGTTATCATATTGTACAAACATATATCCTCTACAGCTGTGTTTCCCAACCAGTGTGCTGTGGCACACTACTGTGCCGCGACTGAAGTGCAGATGTGCCGCAGCTGCAGTCTCATTTCCTGTTTCCCTCCAGGCCTCCAGAATGTCCTCTTGCCAGCTGGAGGTGTTGGAGAGCAGCACTTATTGGCAGCTGTTCCTGCTTCCCCTCTGCTTGCTCTCCCGTGCAACAGAAACTGCAGGGGGCTCTGAAGGCTTGTGAGACCTGCTGGCCCCATGCAGTTCAGATTGCAGAGGGAGGCTGGCAAAGGAGGAAGAAGTAGATGAAATTTAATGTGGACAAGTGCAAGGTGTTGCATATAGGGAAAAATAACCCTTGCTGTAGTTACACAATGTTGGGTTCCATATTAGGAGCTACCACTCAGGAAAAAGATCTAGGCATCATAGTGGATAATACTTTGAAATCGTCGGCTCATGTGCTGCAGCAGTCAAAATAGCAAACAGAATAGCAAACAGAATATTAGGAATTATTAGGAAGGGAATGGTTAATAAAACGGAAAATGTCATAATGCCTCTGTATCGCTCCATGGTGAGACCACACCTTGAATACTGTGTACAATTCTGGTCGCCGCATCTCAAAAAAGATATAGTTGCGATGGAGAAGGTACAGAGAAGGGCTACCAAAATGATAAGGGGAATGGAACAGCTCCCCTACGAGGAAAGGCTGAAGAAGTTGGGGCAGTTCAGCTTGGAGAAGAGATGGCTGAGTGGGGGTATGATAGAAGTCTTTAAGATCATGAGAGGTCTTGAACGAGTAGATGTGAATTGGTTATTTACATTTTCAGATAATAGAAGGACTAGGGGGCATTCCATGAAGTTAGCAAGTAGCATTTTTAAGACTAATCGGAGAAAATTCTTTTTCACTCAATGCACAATTAAGCTCTGGAATTTGTTGCCAGAGGATGTGGTTAGTGCAGTTAGTGTAGCTGGGTTCAAAAAAGGTTTGGATAAGTTCTTGGAGGAGAAGTCCATTAACGGCTATTAATTAAGATTACTTAGGGAATAGCCACTGCTATTAATTACATCAGTAGCATGGGATCTTCTTAGTGTTTGGGTACTTGCCAGGTTCTTGTGGCCTGGATTGGCCACTGTTGGAAACAGGATGCTGGGTTTGATGGACCCTTGGTCTGACGCAGCATGGCAATTTCTTATGTTCTTATGTTCTTAACCAGTACTTGGTAAGCCTGCTCCCAGACTTTTGCTGTTCAGGGATTGGGGGTGGAGTGGGTAAAGGGACAGATGAATGTGCCACAGAGTGTGTGGAGGGGGGGAGGGGGAGGAAAGAGAATGTGATGATGCCAGGAGAAGGGGGCCAGGGAACTTGTGCCCTCTTCTCCTGGCACAAGGAGGGAAATTGAATTATCATCATTATCTTCCATCTCCTTCCACCCCAAAGGGTGGAAGGAGATGGAAGATAATGATGATAGGGAAGGTGATTTCACAGTGTGGGGGAAATGGAAGATTGATGATGATGTCAGTGGGGGAGAGGAGTGGAGAGAGAGAGAGGGGGAAGGTGATGATACCAGGAGGTGTGAGAGAGAGAGAAGAAGATGATGATGACGACAATGATGCCAGGAAGTGAGAGAGAGGGCAAGTGATGCCAGGGTTGAAGGGAAAGGGAACAGAAAGTGATTGGCATGGGGAGTGGAGGGAGAGGGAAGAGAAATCAATGATGCCAGGGGATAAAGAGAGAGGGAAATTGATGATGCCAGGGGGTGAGGGAGAGGGAAGGAGATGATAATGGGGGGTGAAGGGAGAGGGAAAGTGATGATGATGCGAGGGGGTAGGAAAGAGGTGGTGGAAGGTGATGATGATGCCTGGGGATGAGGGAGAGGGAAGGAGATGATAATGGGGATGAGGGAGAGGGAAGGTGATGATGATGCCGGGGGTAGGGGAGAGAGGTAGAAAGAAAGAAAGGGAATGTAGTGATTATGATGATGATGCCAGGGGTGAGGAGGTGGAGAGAAAAGCTGATGAAGCCAGGGGGTGCAGGAGAGTGGTGGAAGGAGAGGGAAGGTGATGATGATGCAAGGGTAGGGGGAAAAGGTGGAAGGAGAGGGAAGGTGATGATGATGGTGGTGGGATAGGGAAGGTGGTGATGGCAGGGAGTGGGAGAAGGGGTAGAAGGAAAGGGGAGGTGGTAATGATGATGCCAGGGGTGAGGAGATAGAGAGAGAGAAGTTGATGTTGAAGCCAAGGAGTGAGGGAAGGGGAAGAAGATGATAATACGAGGGAGGGGGAAGAGATCGTGGGAAAGGGAAGGTGGTGATGGTGATGATGATGCCAGGGGGGGATGGGAAATAGTGAAGAAGATGATGCCAGGCAACAGGCATGGTTATGATGCTGGGGGAAGAGGGAAGGGAGAAGGTGATGATGCCAAGGGGGAGAGAGGCAAGAGAAGAGAAAGTGATGATGGGAAAGTGGGTGGTGTGCCACAACAAAGTGCCAGGTGTGCCATGAAACCAAAAAAGTTGGGAGCCACTGCTGTAGAGAACATAGCTCGGTTCCCAATGACTCTTCATAAATATAGATAATTTAACACAGCATTGCAAATTTTAATAGGAAATACCTGAAGATATGCATTCCAAATCTCCAAGAAGGCTCATCTGCTTTAACCAACAGACCCGTCATTGTTTTTTCCATTAACATTAAATTATGCAAGGCATTCTTCCATACCCAAAAGGAAAGAGCTTCTTTAATTTCCCATATTGATGCAACTTGAGTTTAAAGTAAAATATAGTTTTTTTTTCATTCTCTGATGAATTAATGAATTAAACAGTTTGTGCAGTGAAGTAGCTCGTTTTTGCCTCTTCTGTATGATTTTAGCCAAGTTCTAGAGTCTGTATCTCAAAAAGGATAGAGACAGGATGGAGGTGTTCCAGAGAAAAGCGATCAAAATGGTGTGGGATCTGTATCAGAAGAATTATGAGGAGAGGCTGAAGGATCTGAATATGTATGCCCTGGAATAGAGGAGGTGCAGGGGAGATATGATGCAAACCTTCAGCTACTTGAATGATTTTAATGAGGCATGTTCCTTGAACCTTTTCCAGAAGAAAGCAAACATTAGAACTAGGGGACACAGCATGAAACTTCAGGGGGGACGATTTAGAACCAACGTCAGGAAATATTGAATGCCCTTCCAGAGGAGGTAGTGAAGACAAATACAGTAAACAAATTAAAAAAGTCATGGGATAAACACTGTGGATCCCTAAAGCCTAGAGGATAGAAATAAAGACAAGGGTGCATGGGAGGTAATCATCATGGAGTGGCAACTACTACCCCTAACAGAAGGCATGGGGATTACTACCCTTAACCAATTAGCTTTCATGATTTTGACAAATATAGCATTGCTCTCTACTTAGATAGTGGAGGGGGAAAAGGGGATTGGATTCGGATGACAACCAACACTAGGCCTTGACTTTTATGGTCCAGGGTACTGATATGCAGAGATTAAGGAAAACACACAGGACTGCTTCTATGGCCAAGTCCAAAAGCAAAGCATGTTCAAACAGCAGCATTGTATGAATTATCAGGAGGGCTGTTCACCCTGTAAAAATGTTGCTAGCAGTAATTTATTTTTGTTATTAAGACTTTATTGCAGTTGTAGAAATGTACAAACATGGTGCAAACAAGCTCTCTAATCTGAAAAGGCATCAGTCATAACAATAACATATCTTAATTTTCCAAGTGCACAACACATCCAAAAAGATACACAATATTTCTTTTCTTTTGTCCCCACCCTTCCTCCCCCCTCCCATCTTCTCAGGATCTGAAAATACATAACTCTTAAAAAAAAAGAAAGAAAATAATTGTGCATTCTTATGCAGCAACTGTGGGCTCACATTACAGATAGCTATTCTGTTCCTCAAAGTTAGCATCCCCATAAAATATTCAAACAGATGAGCAATGATCACTATCCATCATAAGAAGAATTTATACAATACTATAGCCCTCAGGAAAGATACCTAACATAGGCTGACCAAATCGCATTGAATGAAGATACACAGTCATTTTTAGCAGCAGTTAGCGAGGATAATCGATATAGTCGATGCATATTGTCTAGGACCTGGGAGAAATATGGCGTCTGTTCGTGTTTCGAATGGGCAGCCACGTCCAGCCTAGCCGCAATGAAAACCCGCACACTAAGCTTTCTCTGGAATCTAGTTAACCCTGGTAGGGGGTAGTTAATCAATGCTGAAGCAACGGTAGGTTGGCAGGGGGTGTCAAAACGTTTCCCCAACCATTCAAACACCAGTTTCCAAAAGATAGTTATCTTGTCGCATTGCCACGAAATATGTAGAAAAGATCCTGACGCTCCATATTGTCGCCAGCAAGATTGCAGAAGACGTGGATAGATTTTTGTGGAGTCTCTCAGGTGTGAGATACCATCGATAAAGCATCTTATAACACTGTTCTTGGAGGTGAATAGATATAGAGCATTTACCAGCCAGTAGGTGGCGCCTCATCCAAACTTTGGGCCCTAAAGTGTGACCCAAGTCTCTTTCCCAGCCAGTTATATGTGATGGTGGGGCCAAACGGGGATGAAAGGAGGAGACTATAGATCTTAGAAATAATATCCTTTAGGGAGTCGCTATTCAAAAAATAATTTTCAAATGGAGACCTTCCTTCACATAGGGTTTAGGCTCTCTTCAGGGATAGTACAAAATTCTGGACTTGTGCATAGGCCAGAAAATTGATTGGCCCTATAGTATAAGATTGCTCCATCTCATCCTTTGATAGTACCCTTTCTAATTTAATCCGAACGACAGTATATAAAAATCTACAATAATAATAATAATAATATGCCCTATCAAAAGGATCCCAGCTGTTTTCCAGGAGTTGAACAAGAGGGAGCTATGTTCGGGGAACTTTATGTTGGAGAATAACGCTGATTGATAAAAATAAAGAGAGTTTCCTATCAATTGTTTTTTCCAATGGTCCCAGTCCTTAAGAGTAGTGTGGAGGGTCCAAGGTATGCTGCGGGTGGAGAGCCAGGTCGATCTAGGCTGCCAAGGCATGCCTCTTAAGGGCACATTCCCAACTATTGCCTGTTCCAGTAGGACCCACTGCTTTATACTGGATTTGCGTCCCAGAACGAGTAACGCTCAGAGCTGGGAAGCTGCATGCTAAATTCAGGCACCCGAGCCATCCTGCCATTTTTGGCTGAACAATCACTCTCTTTGCCACTCTTGGAGGCCGTTTTTTCCAGATAAAATCAAATATCTTCTTCTGCCAACTTTTAAGTATGGCGGATGTGATAAAAATTGGAAGGGAGGCAAATAGATACAGTAATCTTGGCAATATTGACATTTTAACATTAGCTATCCTCCCAAGCCAGGAGAATGGATCCAGTTCCTGTTTGGATCCTCCATCGTCTGTTTCCTGTCTTCTGTTTCTCTGTGCCAAGACCCTTGCCTGCCTGACTACGAGATACGCTGCCTACCAAGACCCTTGCCTGCCTGACTACGAGTTACGCCATCTGCCTACATCCTTGCCTGTGGACAAGTGCCACCACCAGCCTGAGACCCCACGTAAGTCCAGCCGGCCCAGGTACCCAAGGGCTCAACTTGCAGGGAGCGAGGGCTGGTAGTGGTGAAGGTCCTGCGGGGTCTCAGGTCTCCTACAGCTTCGCCTGCCGTCAGAAGGGTGCTCTGGGGCTCCTCCCCATTGGTTCCCTACTCCACCAGCCCAAGGATCCACTCCCGTAATAGCTAGCCAAGACCATGGATCTGGCTGAGGCTCCTGCTTTGCAGGCAATTCCTGGGCTGGCACAGAATCCTGGAACAACACAATGTCCTGGAATCGCTGGCAGCTTCTATGGAGCGTCTCAACGACCACTTGGATTCTGTGGCCGCCACCTCTGTCCAGGCCGCTCTTCCTCCTTCCGGCTCGTTGGCAGCACCTCTCCGACCGGTAATTCCCTTACCAGCTCCACCTCACTATGCAGGGGATCCTCAGCACTGTCGTGGGTTCCTTAAACAGTGCAGTATGCACTTTTGCCTACAGGCTGCACTGTTCCCAGACGCTTTGACCAAGACAACGTATATGCTGTCTCTGCTGGAAGGGAAGGCCCTGGCCTGGGCCTCACCCTTATAGGAATGTTCAGATCCACTGCTGCTGGACCTTTCGAGTTTCTTGGCACATTTTCGAGCTGTCTTCGAAACTCCCGGGCAGCAGATGCAAATCACCATGGAATTCCTTCATCTCAAACAGGGTAGTCGTTTCCAGATGGGCTACACCTTGGAGTTTCGCACCCTATCTACTGAGCTCTATTGGGAGGAGCCATGTCTGCGAGCTATATACTTAGATGGTCTTTCCCCTAAGATCAAAGATGAGCTTGCAGCCTGCGACCTTCCAGGAACGCTTGACACGATAATTGACCTGGCCGGGAGAATTGACTGCCGCCTCCAGGAGAGATACTTCAAGCTTGCAGGGTCTAAATGACGCACTACTGGATCTCCTTGACTTCGTTCCATCTCTCCGAGTGTCTCCTCGCAGTCCTCCTCTGAAGTCTCTCCGGAGGAGCCCATGCAACTGGGCCGAAGCCCCTTGTCGCCAGAGGAACGCCAAAGGAAGCGCTGTTCGGGTCTCTGCCTTTATTGCGGGGGTTCTAGACACCTCCTGGTCCAAGGTCCAGTGCGGCCGGTAAACTCCAAGACCTAGGATTCTCTGGGGGGTGACCCTAGGCCTAACTGCTCCTGTCCCTCCACTCACCTTCCCGGTGACTTTGACCTTCCAAGACTGCAGCCTTCCTACCTTTGCTTTGGTGGATTCAGGGGTCGGTGGGAATTTTCTCATGCAAGAGATCGTAGACCAGTTATCGATTCCCACTCAGCCTTGTCCTGTTCCACTGGTTCTCTCATCAGTCCACAGAGAGCCCTTGCAGGTCGAATCACCCATACAACCATTCCACTGGAGTGCCTTGCAGAATCTGGCATCGTGAGCACATCTCCTTCTACGTCATACAGAGGGCCATTCACCCAGTGGTCCTGGGTATCCCATGGTTGCAGCAGCATAATCCTCAGATCGACTGGACATCTCTCCGAGTCAACCACTGGGGTTCCTCCTGCTACCCTAAATGTTTCCTGGCTTCCGGTTTGCTTTCTCCTGAACCCAGCCCCGAAGTACTGGCGGGGCTGCCTCCTCAATATGCTCAATTCGCAGATGTATTTTCAAAGAAAGCAGCTAGCACCTTGCCGCCCCATCGGCAATCGGACTGTGCTATCAACTTGATCCCGGGCTCCACACCTCCTCGTGGCAGAGTATACCCGCTCTTGGAACTGGAGACCCAAGCCATGACAAACTACAGCTGGGAAAACCTCCAGAATGGGTTCATCTGCCGTTCCAACTCACCGGCTGGAGCCGGCTTCTTTTTTGTGGGGAAAAAAGACTGGTCTCTCCGGCCCTGCATTAACTATCGTGGCTTGAACACGATTACTGTCAAGGACCGCTACCCCTTGCCACTGATATCGGAGCTTTTTGACCGCCTACAGGGGGCCCAGGTCTTTTCGAAATTAGATCTGCAAGGTGCATATAATCTCTGAATCAAGGAGGGTGACAAATGGAAGATGGCATTTAACACAAGAAACAGCCATTACGAGTATCAAGTCATGCCGTTCGGGCTCTGTAATGCGCCCGCCGACTTCCAGAACTTGATGAATGAGATCCTCCACGACCTCCTATACGTCTGCGTAGCCGTTTATCTGGACGACATTTTGATATATTCCAAGAACCTGCAAACCCATCGCTAGCACGTATGTCAAGTCCTGAAGCTCTTGAGAGAGAGCAGTCTCTATGCTACATTTGAGAAATGTGTCTTTGAGAAGACCTCGCTGCCCTTCCTGGGCTATATAATGTCCAACCAGGGGGTTCAAAATGGACCCAGCCAAGAGGAAACGTATTCTGAATTGGCCCCGACCGACAGGCCTACGCAGTCTTCAATGCTTCTTAGGCTTCGCCAACTACTACCGAAGCTTCATCAAGAATTACTCCCCCCTGGCGTCACCTCTGACCAGTTTAACCCGAAAAGGAGCTCCTCGGCCAGCCGAGGACGTCTTCCAGGCCTTAAAACAGGCCTTTCTGCATCACTCCTGCCTCCGTCATCCGGATCCCCGACTGCCCTTCATCCTGGAAGTGGATGCCACCTCTGAAGGAGTCGGGGCCATCTTAAGTCAACTCAATTCAGCTGGAACGTTACGTCCCAACACCTTCTTCTACAAGAAGTTCACTCCAGTTCAACAGAATTATACGATAGGTGATCAAGAACTCTTGGCAGTCAAAATGGCCTTCGAAGAGTGGCGCCAGTGGCTTGAGAGAGCCCAGCTTCGTATAACAAGAATTTAGAGCATCTTCACCAAGCGCAGTGCCACAACCCTCGCCAGGCCCGTTGGGCTTTTTTCTTCACATGCTTTGATTTTGAGCTGTTATCGTCCTGCCTCCAAGAACCAGTGAGCAGATGCCCTTTTACGGTCCTTCTCCCCAGAAGAGGCACCCGATAGTGTGAGCCACATCATTGACCCTGCATATGTGATCCTTGCAGCCACCCAGACGGTCCCTGCAGGGAAGACTGTGATACCATGCAGGCTTCAGAGCCGAGTCTTGGCTTGGGGTCATGACTCTCCTTCTGCTGGACATCCTGGACGGGCGAGAACACTGGCACGTCTACTACACTACTTCTGGTGGCCCAGTATGCATTCGGATCTTCACGCCTATGTGGCCTCTTGCCCAACCTGCGCCCAACAAAAAGCATCCACGGGCAAACCCTGGGGCCTGCTCCAGCCTCTGCCTCCACCTAGTGTACCCTGGACACAACTTTCAACAGACTTTCTGGTGGACCTACCTCCCTCCAGAGGGAACACTGTTATCTGGGTCATCATGGATCGATTTTCTAAGATGACCCACTTTGTGGCTCTTCCCTCTCTTCCTTCAGCTCCACGCCTAGCACAACTTTTTACCCAGCACGTCTTTCGACTCCACAGCCTACCTCAGCACATTTCCTCAGACCGTAGCCCACAATTCATCGCCAAGTACTGGCAAAGTCTCTGTAAGAAGTTCCACGTCACTCTGGATCTTACTTCAGCCTATCACCCACAAGCGAATGGCCAGGCGGAAAGGACAAATCGCTCCCTTAAACAATTTCTGCGAATGTACATCAATGCCCGCCAAGACGATTGGGCTGAACTACTCCCATGGGCTGAATTCTCGCACAATTCCCCTCTCTGCACTGCCACGGGGGCTTCCCCATTCCAGATATAGTCTATGGAAAGCAGCCGCTTCCCCTATTCCACTACTGCTTTCTGTACCTTCGCCAGCTGCCCAGATGACAGCAGAAAACCTGAAGAACCTGTGGTCACAGGTATGTAAGATGCTCCTCAAAGCTGGTAGTTCTACCAAGAAATTCACGGATCACCATCGCTGTGCCAGACCTCAATATCGTCCTGGCCAAAAGGTTTGGCTCAGCACTCAGTTTATCCAGTTACGGGTACCTTCTATGCGACTTGCACCTCGCTACATTGGACTCTTTTCCATCGTTCTGCAACTGGGTGTAAGATACGCATGTAACCCCTGAAAAGCTGCCCCTGCGTGCGCCAAGCCTATCTTGCATAGGCTCGGCGGTGCGCACAAGCCCCGGGACGCGCGTATGTCCCGGGGCTTGCAATGCGGGGCATGGGCGGTCCGGGGGGGGGGGGGGGGGGGGGGGGCGGGGCATGGTCTGAGCCTCCAGGCACAACGGCCATTTACCGCTGTGCCCGGGATTGCAGGCCGGCCGTCGGAAACAGGATTTGGTAACTTCTTCAACAAAGGTAAGGGGGGGGCTCTAGATAGGGCTGGGGGGGGCAGGTTAGGGAGGGGAAGGTGCTGGGGGGGGGCAGAAGGAAAGTTCCCTTCGAGGACACTCCAATTTCGGAGAGGCCTCGGAGAGAACGGAGGCAAGCTGCGTGGCGCGGCGCGCGCAAGTTGCACAATTGTGTACCCCCTTGCGTGCATCGATCCTGGATTTTATAACATGCGCGCGGCTGCGTGCGCATGTTATAAAATCGGGTGTAGATTTGTTCGCGCCGGGTTGCGCGAACAAATCTGCACCCGCACGCAGGTTTTAAAATCTGCCCCTTAGGGAATAGCCACTGCTATTAATTGCATCAGTAGCATGGGATCTTCTTGGTGTTTGGTAATTGTCAGGTTCTTGTGGCCTGGTTTGGGCTCTGTTGGAAACAGGATGCTGGGCTTGATGGACCCTTGGTCTGACCCAGCATGGCAATTTCTTATGTTCTTATGAGAGCTTTGTGTGTGTCAGAGCTTGTGTGCATGTGTATGTTTGTGTGTCTATGTGAGAGCTTGAGTGCATGTGTATGTGTTGTGTCTGAGTGAGATCTTGAGTGTATGTCAGTGTCAGAGCTTGTGTTTGTGTGTGTGTGTGTGTCGATGTGTGAGAGCCTGTGTGTATGTGTGTGTGTCTGTGTATATGCCTGCGAGAGCCTACATGTCACATTTAGGTTCTCACAGGCATGCTCACACACACATAATGTGTCTGTGAGGGAGAGAGAGCAAGTATGGGTGAGAGCATAGGCATGTATATGAGATGGAATGTGTGAGAGAATGAATATATGTGTGTGTGTATGTATGGATGGATGCTTTTGTGTGTGTGTGTAAAGATAAAGTTTGTGTGGCCTATCTCCCCAATCCTCAACAATCTCAAGGTTAATGGAAAGCAAAAGATCCCACATATGGGATCAGGAGATATATTAATCCTTATTAGTTTTAATTATTGGGTGTAATTTAATGTTTCTACTGTTTTGAAATATTTTATTGTTTTTTTTGGGAAATATTAGAACATATTTTAATTTTGGGGTATTTTTATTCCGCAGATATTTTGAAATATTTTATTGGTGTTCGGGAAATTTTGGACATTCTATTTGTTAACTGGTTTGAAATATTTATTCTTTTTATGACTATGATTTTATTATTATGATTTATGGTTTATATTTCTTGATTTTATTTTTTAACATTTTATGAAGAATGGTAATGCTTCTGTTTTTCTATTGTTGCTCTGCTTATAGAGGCTGGCTTGTTGTGGGTTACAGTTCAGTTCTTCTCAGCATGTTTCTATTTATACTTTCTGGGCTCTTTATTTTGTATTTGGTCAGGGTCTGATTTGTTCTGTTGTTCTGTTTTCCTAATAGGAAGTGTATTGGTATTCTAGGCCCTTTTCATAGATAAGGTTGTTACTGTTTGAGTGCTGGCAGTTAGGGTTGTTTTGGTATGGGAGGTTTACTATATTGTAATTCCGTTTAATCATGACTTTCTGAGGGTCAAGCCCACACCCAGCCCACATTACAAAAAATGTAATTCCATAGCAGTTCCAAGTGTCTTTTTTGCATGATTTTCTTGTTGGCACCACAGCAGTGCATGCAAATATATTTATTTATTTATTTAACATTTTTCTATACCGACCTTCCTGGTTAAATACCATATCAGGTCGGTTTACATCGAACAAGGGTAAATAACTGAGATAAAGGGAAAGCAAAAAGTTACATTAAACGAGGACCGTGAACTTGGAAGCTTAGGTAGCTGGAAGAAAAGGCCCAAAGAGGGCATCAACTAAGATTAAGTTAAAGGGAGACATAACAAATTCCAGACTAGAGTTAGTCCACATGTTAGAAGAGGTATCCATGCCTTCCAGGTAATCAGGGGAGGGAGGATCCATTGATCGTGAGTAGATAACGCCTAATGTGTGTCCCAGGGTTCTGGGAAGGCTTGGCGGAACAGCCATGTTTTGAGTTTTTTCTTAAAAGTTAGCAGGCAAGGTTCCAGCCTGAGTTCTGCAGGGAGGTTGTTCCAGATGGCTGGGCCTGCTATTGAAAATGCTCGGTCCCTGGATGCGATGAGTCGCGTAGCTTTGGTTGGGGGGGCTTGTAGCGTTCCTTTGAATATTTCTCTCATTGGTCTGTTAGATGTATGGAGTTTTAAGGGGATTTCAAGGTCGAGATAAAGGAGATTGTGGATGGATTTGTGTATTAAAGTTAAAGATTTGTGTAGGACTCTGTGGTTGACTGGTAACCAGTGTAGGTTTCAGAGGATGGGGGTAATATGATCTCTCCGGTTGGTGCTGGTCAGGATTCTGGCCGTGGCAATATAATATACATTTGTTAGTGATATTTTTGCTTCAGAAGACTGAACTTTTGAATGTTCTTTTTTAGGTAAAATCTGTTATAAATGCACAATTGAATTGTATGTGTGGGTCTATAGAGGGTGTATATTTGTGCAAGGCTGTAAAGTTTGCTTAGGGTACCTAATCCCTTGACCATGGGTTCCATTTGGGGGGGTGTCAGTTTTTAAAAATATAGATTGCTGGAGGGAGCTGGGCTTTTTTTGATGGGCATGGGACAGAGATTGAATGATGTGGGGGCGATGGGGGAGCAGCACAGTAATTGTTCGCACAGGGCAGCAAAAAAGCTAGCACCGGCCCTGGCTCTAATGTATGCATCACCGTCTGGAGCATCTTGGCCATAACATGATTCACAGCAGGAGCCTCCAGCTTTAATATCCCGGTTGCTATCTTGGGATCCTGGAGGGAAGACTTTTTCTTTCTCTGACCTTTTTAGCCTCCCTAGTGCTCTTAGCTCATTGAACCGCAAATAATCAAAGAAAGTAAGTTCCTCAAGCTAATCATACATTTCAAGCTCTTATCAAGATGTTTAGAGGCCAGATGGTATAGAAAGCACCAGAGCAAACCTCCTCTACATCTTGCCTTGCCCATAGTGTCAAGTGATCTCCCTCACAATTGTCTAAACCTTTTTTAAACCCAGCTACTGTAACAGCTTTTACCATATCCTCTGGCAATGAATTTCAGAGCTTAATTATCCATTGAGTAAAAAATGATTTTCTCCTGTTTGTCTTAAATGTATCACCTAACTTCATTGCATGTCCCCTAGTCTTTGTACTTTTTGAAAGCATAAACAATCGATTTTCATTTATCCGTGCCAATCCACTCATTATTTTATAGCCCTCTATCATATTTCCCCTTCAATTGTCTGTTCTTCAAGCTGAAGAGTCCTAACCTCTTTAGCCTTTCCTCACAGGGAAATCATTCCATCTCCTTTATCATTTTGGTCACCATTCTCTGTACCTTTCCTAATTCCACTATAATTATTTTGTTTAAATGCAGTGACCAGAACTGTACAGAGTATTCAAGGTGCAGTCACACCTTGGAGTGATACAGCGGCATTACAGTATTCTCTGTTTTATTCTCCATTCCTTTCCTAATATTACCTAGCATTCTGTTTCCTTTCTTGGCTGCTGCCACGCACTGAGCAGAGGATTTCAACATATTATCCACAATGACACCTAGATCTTTTTCCTGGGTAGTGATTGCCAATGTGGAACCTTGCAACGTGTAACAATAATTTGGGTTTCTCTTCCCTATGTGCATCACTTTGCACTTGTCCGCATTAAATGCCGTCTTCCATTTGGATGCCCAGTCTCGCAAAGTCCTCTTACGATTTCTCACAGTCCTCTTGTGATTTAACTACTTTGAATAATTTTGTATCTTCAGAAAATTTGATCATCTCACTCGTTATTTTCATCTCTAGGTCATTTATAAATATGTTAAACAACAGCAGCGGTCCAGTACACATCCCTAATGCACTCCACTAGTCATCTTTCTCCAATGAGAAAATTGACCATTTAGCCTTACTTTCTGTTTTCTATTTTTTAACCAGCTCTCAATTCACATAGAACATTGTCTCCGATTCCATGACTTTTTAATTTCTTCAAGAGACTCTCGTGAGATGTTTTGGAAACGCTTTCTGACAGCCAGATACAATATATCAGCTATCTCACATTTATCCACATGTTTATTCAGGCCTTCAAAAGATTGTAACAGATTAGTGAAGCAAGACGAAACCCATGTCGGGCTTGTCCCACTAAACTATGACTATCTCTATATGCTCAGCAATTTTGTTCATTATAATAGCTTCAGTCCTTTTTCCCAGCAGTGATGTCAGGCTCACAGGTCTGTAGTGGATTACCTCCGGAACCCTTTTTAAAAACTGTCAGTACATTGGCCGCCCTCCAATCTTCAGGTACCATAGCTGATTTTAATGATAGATTACAGATTAACAGTAATAGGTCTGCAGTTTCATTTTTCTGGGTTGTTTTTTTTTCAGTACTCTGGGATGTATACCATACATTTCAAGTGACATACTATTCTTCAATTTGTCAATTTGCCTTATTACATCTTCCAGGTTCACTGAGATTTATTTCATTTTCTCTGAATCATCACTTTAAGTATCACTTTTGGCATGGGTAATTGTCTTACATTCTCCTCAGTAAAAAAAAAAAAAATGAAGCAAAGAAATCATTTAATCTCTCTGCTATGGCCTTGTGCTCCGTTAGTGCACCTTTTAAACCTCGCTAGACTAATTGCCTTAATCACACCCTCTGGTAACAGATTCCACAGCTTTATAGTGGGCTGAGTGGAAAAAGTGCACAAGCCTCGTCTTCTGTGATCACCAGTAATCTGAGGTGCAGGGCTGCAGAAAGGGAAGCACCAGCTTGGGCTGCTGGCAGCGGTTTTCACCTCACAGAAAGGGATGAGGTGGCTCCAAGAGGGCTGGTGCTGCCTGCAGAGAGAGCTATACGGTGGCCCCTCTCCCTCTCGCCATACTTTTGTGTTACAGCACGGGGAGCTCCATGGGGTGAGAAGGAAGAAGAGAGGACACAGGGACAGCTTTAATCGTCCCAACTATAGTCCACTAGCTGCTGCCAAACATCAGCCCAAGCCTCATATAACCAGGAGACAGGACCAGGGAGGCAGGAGGGAAGGAAGATAACCTGGGCGTCTCCCAGAAGATCCAGGCGAAATTGCCTGAAGAAGAAGAGGGGGAGGGACAGGAAGTGATATATATGACGCAGCATTCAGTTTGAAGCTGCTGATCTCAGTTACACTCCCCAAGGAGCAGAGCCCACAGATCCTGATTTCTATAAGGGTTAATAAAGCAGGAACTGCCAGTAAGAATTATTCCCATTTGGAGCAGCTTGAAAGAGATACTGTACTGTATAATAAACTGGATATATACCACCTCCAACCCTTTAGAACAGTAAAAATAACTTTGCCATTTAAAATAAAAGTAATATTTATACATTTGTGTTGATATACTGGGTGGGCATTGCATGTTGGTATTTAAATTCTGCACAGTTTAGAAGGTGGTTAGCATTCAGTTGTGCCTATCTGCCCCCATTTCCGGGCCGGGATAATTTCATAACAACCCATTGCTCCCTCGTGTTTGGTTGCTTACATGAGAAATGACTTGGCTTGATTTATAGTGTCGTCAAAATGCTTCCAAGTAATTACATAAGTATTAGTGACTATGGGTAGGGTCTTTTCAACCAGCACTGTCCAGCTGGGAGAGTTTTCCTTGATCTAGCAAGTAACTAATGAAATGAATACTATTAAGTCATAATTGCTCAAATAAATATAAATGAAATATTGTTCCTCTAAATGTTCAGAAGTAGTTTTGGAAGGCTTGCCATGGTGACTGTCGGTTTGGCACACCATGATTTCCTTTACATCAGATGGTCACTCATCATATGTTTTCCCTTTAAAAATACGTTTGTGTGGCAGATGTAGACAGGGTGGCCACAAAGGCATTTCATCAAAAAGCTTGCTGTTCACTTTGGGAAAGTGTAAGCCACTTGTGTGACAAGGAAACATTTTATTCAGCGATGTGTGGGAGAAAGAGGTGGGGGGAAAACAGTTTTAATGCGACCCTTAGAAAACTGGAAGTGTACATGTGTTGCCTGTCCACCAGAAATGCTGCTTATGCAGACCTATAATAGTGAGAACTGGGAAGGATGTCAATAAACCTAAGGTGGATTTTTGTGCTTTTTCAGAGTGTCATGAGTGATGCCTGGCCCCTGTGCTACACGCAATTGTACCCATAACCCATATAAACTGGAACGTGGTGTCATTCCAGATTCTTGCTCTGATTTAAAAGGGGTTATGGCTGAGACAATTTTTGGATGCAAAGTATTTCCCCATCCTCTGATAACCTCATTCTCTGTAGTTTCAGAAAATAGGGCTTCTGGCAAAAAAAGTTTTAATCGTTCAGAGATACTGTAACATTTTTGAGAAAAGAGAGGAGCATGAAACAGCCAGCAGTGGTTGCAGCGCTTGTAGAATAAGTCTGAGCGAGAGTCGCAAGGCTGGTCTAGTCTTCGGGATATCCGAAATGAATAATCCTGAGCTGAAATTGGATACATATGGTCTCAAAACAAGGCTGATCTCGGCTACTCTGAGAACCAGATTTCCTTTTCGGCCCTCGAGGGCAGGCATTGAGAAATTCTGACGTAGAAACAGCTGTAGACCCCTAGTTTTTCTTTTCTTCCTGGAAGAAGTGTCTGCCACAAGCAGGGTGGTCCTTTGGAGGGTTGAATAGGGGGCGACTACTCTGGGCCTTGCACTTTTGGGGGGGAGAGCCCGTATACCTCTATAGTAGCCCCATCCCCAACATTATAATTGCTTGGGTCCCTCTAACTTTGATTCACCCTGAGCCTCATAACCTGCTAAGGTCAGTTAAACAAAATTAGTATTTTAGGAACAGAAGGCACAGTTTCTTCTCAGCAAATTTGATTTTTTTTTTTTTTTTTTTTTACCTACAATTCCTCTTGAAGTGGAGCATTATTACTGAAAAGTCCCATCCTTCCACATCTTTTCTGCAGCTGAAGACAGTTTGCGGGTAAGAAAGCTTTGGGAAGACAAGACATTGCCAGCATTTCTCAAATCAGAATCTTCTGTAGGTTCAGAAAATACAAGCATGATAGAATGTGTTAATGGTTAGAAATACGACAAGGAAGAGAGGGTGGTGGGTCCCAGTCAGTCAGTAGTGGTTTCCAGAGCCTGTAGAAAGAGCCGTTAGAGCCAGCCTTTCTTTTCTCTGTGAAAACAATATTGGCATAGTAAGGCATCCTGCCAGCAGTTATGCCTCCTGAAACTGGACAAAATGAAATTTCAGGAAGCAATGACAGCTCTTCCCCCTTCATTGTTGGTTTTTGTTGGTTTTTTTTTCTCTTGTTTTTAACTGGGACCCCTCTTGAACTGGAGCAGCGTAACCGAAAAATGCTGTGTGTTCCCACTTGAGAGGGGCTTTGAAGAGACGACGACCCAGTATTGTTGAGGAAAATGTTTCATTTGTTTTTAAATCCATATTTTGTGTATTTTAGGAAAATCTAGGTTATACGCGGATGCCTATTGTTCAGGGACTGAATTGACAGAAAAGAGATATAGTGGGTAAGAGGTTGCATCAAGGCTGACTATTCCTTCTCTGAAATCAGTTTGAACAATAAGGCATCCTGTCACAAATTATACTTTCTGGAATTGGACAAAATCAGGGTTTTAGGAAGATTGCCAGTTTTTTTTTCTTCTGAAATGTTATGCTACCTGTAATCCCCCATGAACAGGAACATTGTGGCTAAAAATGCTGAAAGAATTATTGTGGTTTAAACATTCTGTTGCAAGAAAATCCCCACAAAATTCCTCTTGGCCTTTGTCCATGTATATAGTCTGGATGTTGCAAAAAAAAAAAAAAAAGGTGACTAAGACTAAGCAAAACAAGGGAGAAAAGTTGGAAAGCTGTGACCACAAATGCTCGTAGTCTGGGCAATAAAATCCCAGACAGGCAGGCCTTAATAGTGGAAGCGGACTTGGACATAGTTGTTGGACCTGGTTCACTGAGACCCATGATTGGGATTCGGCCATCCCTGGCTATAACTTGATAAGAAAGGTCAGAGATAACAGAAAACGGGGAGGAGTAGCTCTTTATGTTAAAAAACAATATCCAAGCAATTGAAATGCAAAGGATGTGGAATAGGAAAGAAATATTATGGACTGTCCTATTAAAAGAGGATGGTTATTAGGAATTGTGGACCCTTGGCCTGAGGTGGGGTTGGCGCCACCTGTCGGGGTTGAACCCCACAGGTCCCCACCGTTGGGAGGTGAGGCTGGCCAGGAAGCAGAGGCCAACAGGAACTTCACCAGTACCAGCCCACATTTAAGCTGGCTGGCCCTGCCTACCTTCGACCTGGGCAACGAGTTCCCTCTTGCTAATTCCGCTTCGCTCTCTGAAGGACACTTCGTTCCAGCATCTACTTCCGTGGCGTGAGACTATACAGTACTGGGTACCCGCTCCTCGGGGGGCCTCTCCTTCGTCTCTGGCTATCCGCTCCTATGAGGGCCTAACGCCTTGGACTTCTGCCTACCCTGTTCCCCGGGGCTTCCCTGGAACCATTGCTACTCCAGCCGTGAGTACTCCGCTCTGCGGACCATTACCTTCTCTACTGAGGACCTCTCCGGTGTACCCCGCTCTGCCAAGAAGTCATGCACCTGGGATGCGGTAATCCAAAAGAGCTGTATGTGATGGGGGGGGGGGGGGTGAAAGACTGATGTGTACGGACCAAGGGAGGGATCTTGGGGTAATAGTGACTGGCGATCTGAAGGTGGTGAAGCAATGTGACAAGGCAATAACTAAAGACAGAAGAATGCTGAGCTGCATAGAAGAAGGAATAACCAGCAAAAAAAAAGAAGGTGCTAATGCCCTTGTAATGGTGAGGCCTCTCCTGGAGTACTGTGTTCAGTTCTGGAACCCGTATCTAAAAAAGGATAGAGACAGGATAGACGTGGTCCAGAGAAGGGCGTCCAAAATGGTGAGGGGTCAGAATTGGAAGACTTATGAGGAGAGACTGAAGGATCTAAAGATGTATAGCCTAGAAGAGAGGAGGTGCAGGGGAGTTGATGCAAACCTTCAGATACCTGAAAGGTTTTAATGATGTATGCATTTTGAACGTTTTCCGATGGAAAGGAAAGAGAAGAACTAGGGGTCACGGAATGAAACTCCAAGGGGGATGATTCAGAACCAATGTTAGGAAATATTTCTTCACGGAGAGGGTGGTGGATGCCTGGTGGAATGCTTTTCCAAAGGAGGTGGTGAAGACGAAAACAGTCAAAGAATTCAAAGGGGACATGGGATAAACATTGCAGATCCCTAAAGGCTAGAGGATAAAAATAAAGAAAAGAGTGCATGAGGACAACTTGCTAGCATGGTGGTGGCTGCACTTAACTGATAAACCTTGATACTTTTAATGCAACTGCAACATTGCTCTCCACGGCAATGGCAGGGGGAAAAAGGGAACTGGATTTAGACAACAACCAATGAGGACTGGGGAACTGATAAGTAAGCATAGGGGTAACCTGCATGGAACAGTAGTTACCACCCTTAACCAATAAGCCCTGATGCTTTTGATGCAACTGCAACATTGCTTTTGATGGTGTGGGGGGGGGGGGGGGGGGAGGAGGAGGAGGAGAGAAATTGGATTCAGATGACATCCAACACTGGTCCTGACTTTTATGGTCTGAGGTCCTGATATGCAGACATAAGGGAAAAAGAACAGGAGGGCTTCTACGGCCAAGTCCAAGCACGTCAAGCAGCACCATCTGAATCTTCAAGAAGGCTCATCACCTAGTAAAAATGTTGCTTGCAGTACATTTTTTATGGGTTATCATAATGCTTAGGAATAACTGTACGGAGCTGCAGTTGCTACCCTTAGAGAATCATGGTGTAACCTGCACAGCGCAGCAGATACTACCATAAGAAGCTTGCTGGGCAGACTGGATCGATCATTTGGTCCTTTTCTGCCATCAATACTTTGCTACTATGTAAAACCTTTGGTTGTGAAAGGGTTAACTTTTGTGGACCCTGTTTGCAGTGCACCATGATTTTGCTCGTGAAAAAGAAAAAAAAAAAAAAGCATTGTGGCTTAACTGGGGAGTAATTTTTCATTTGGCCCACACAGGGCTGAATTCAGAGGGGCAAGTTTGCAGGTTTTATCCCAGATTTTCAAAGCGGACATATGCATACGAGTCTACATTGAAAATTTGCAGGTTGTCCCAGTATGAGCGTACACATACGTGCAGGAAGTTACACCTGCTCCGGAGCAGGTGTAACTTTCTGTGTGTATTCAAAAATCGGAAGTATGTGCGTAAATCTTTTTTCCTTGCCCTGACTCCACCATTGAAATGCCTTCCATGAAAGCAGGGAAAAGTATCAGTGTAATCAAGTTACATGTACCACACAACCCACCCCCCCCCCCCCCCCCCCCCCCCCCGGTATAATTTTTAAAAACTGATTTAAACACACAAACCCTATTTGAAAATTACCCCCAAAAGGACTAAACAGGGGATAAGACAGCAAGCTCATTGTAGAAGAGTTTTGCATGGTAAATGTACATTCAAATGATGGCAGAATATTTTAAAATAAGGGCAAGGTGTTTGTCCAGAGTATATAGCTGTCCCCAATAAGACAAATATAGTTCTGAATCTTCATATAAACTTATCATGTCTCAATATCAAGCTTACACTTAGCTAAAATCCCTCGGCATAGCCATGTTTTGCCTTTGGGATTGCGTCGGAAGGGACTCAAAGGAGCAGGTTTACATCAGGTTGCAGATCATAGCACAAGTATTTAGACTGGAGCATCGAGGTAACTGAGTGGCGTGCAGGACACAGAGGGCTGTCAAAACATATTTATAAATTGTTCTTACTAAAGGAAAGGAGAATGTAGAAGCCGGAGTTCAGCCACGTAGAAAAACCAAGCTGTGTGTAAGCTTGATATTGAGACATAATAAAAACTCTATGGGCCGGATTTTAAAAGCCCTGCGCGTGTAAATCCGGCCGGATTTACGTGCGCAGGGCACTCGCGCGCCGGCGCACCTATTTTGCATAGGCCGCCGGCGCGCGCAAGTCCCGGGGCTTCGTAAAAGGGGCGGGGAGGGGCATGTCCGGGGGTGTGTCCGGGGTCAGGGGGCGGGACTGGGGGGCGTGGCGCCAGCCCGGGGACATGGTCGAGGTCTCCGGACCAGCCCCCGGGTCAGGTGATGGCACGCCAGCAGCCTGCTGGCACGCGCAGATTTACGCCTGCTTTCAGCAGGCGTAAATCTGCCAACAAAGGTAGGGGGTGGTTTAGATAGGGCTGGGGGGGTGGGTTAGGTAGGGGAAGGGAGGGGAAGGTGCGGGGGGGGGGGGGGGAGGGAATAGGCAGCGCGCGCCGGGCTCGGCGCGCGCAGGTTGCACAAATGTGCACCCCCTTGCGCGCGCCGACCCCGGATTTTATAAGATACGAGCGACTACGCGTGTACCTTATAAAATCCAGCGTACTTTTGTTCGCGCTCGCGCAAATTTATAAAATCTACCCCTATATGAAGATTTGGAACAATACTTGATCTTATTGGGAACAACTATATACTCTGGACACACACCTTGGCTCTTATTTATATGTTTTCTGTGTGCTCTTACCTACTTCACAATCCTGGTGGGCAGAATAATTTTTACAGGGAGGAAAAATACCTTAGCACTCTGAATTGTTAGTTGGTGTACAGGGGGAATTATATTAAATAGGACAATTACAGACTCTGCATATGCAGTGGGTATGTAACTTCCTGATCAATAGGTTCCCTCCTATCAACATGAATTCTGACATTTAGTTTTGCTTTACTAACAGACATTTCTTACCTCCCTAATGAGCCTTCCTGCCACAGCTGCCTGGGTGAATTGCAGTCTGGAGTTTGTTCTGGCCATAGTACAGAAAGCATTCTCGTCCATAGGATAAATATTGATCTTCTGGTCTTTTTCAAGTTTCCTTCTTACTTATCCTCCTTTTTTTTTTTTTTTAAGTATTGCTTTTTACATCACCATCTACAGCATTCTCTTAGTTTGATTTATGAATTCCATACCGTTTCTGAGATTTTCTTATCCTGATTCTGCTCCTAACTGCTGCTTCACTGCTTCAGTTTGTTGATTCTCCTTTTAGAACAACACTTCTTCTCTTTTGGCCTCTCCAGATTTTCTATTTTTTTGCTCTCTGCTTTTTATCTTTTCCCCTTGGACACTTTTTTTTCCCAAAATTAACCTCCCTTACCATTTCTATAAAGACAACACATATATTTCTCCTTTCATTCTTTCAGTGGCCTTTCTCCAACATAAGAATCATAACATAAGAAATGCCATACTGGGTCAGACTAAAGGTCAATCAGGTCCAGAATCCTGACAGTGACCAATCCAAGTCATAACCAAGAATAAGCAGTGGTTTTCTCAAGTCTACATGGTGAATAATGATTTATGAACTTTTCTTCCAGGAACTTGTCTAAACCTTTTTTAAAACCAGCTATTTTTCATCACAAAATCCAGTTTGATTGTGTGCTGAGTTCTTTGATTTGTTTAAAATGTGCTATTAACTTCATGGAGTATTCCCCAGTCCTAGTACTATTTGAAAGAGTAAATAATAGGGATGTGATTTTTTTCTTCTCATTTTTAGTGCACAATAATTGTTTTAGTAGTCACAGAATCAAATTAACACATACTAATACGGTTGTGTGCACTAACATGAAAATTAGCTGAAACCCCCCCCAAACCAAATAATTAAAATAAAATGAAAATAAAAATGAATATTTTCCAGCTGCACATCCCTATTAAATAACTGTTACCTGTTTACCCATTCCAGCCCACTCTACCATCTCTCCTCTCAACCATCTCTTCTCCAGGCTAAACAGCTCTAACCTGTTTAAACTTTCATCAAAGGGGAGCCATTCCATCCCCTTTATCATTTTGGTCGCCCTTCTCTGTACCTTTTTGTGACGGGGCTTTACCAGTCACCAGAAATGCTCCCATATACATTTTTCCAGCTGTGGGTAGTGGGGAAGGGTTTTGAAAAATTTGAATCTTCCCATAAGCGAAACCACCTTTTGGGGGAAGGGCTTATAGGGGTAAATAATCCCTTGGAGCATGTTCATTCTTTAGCGGGAAGGTCACTGGAGAGTTGAGTAGGAGAGAGAAGGAGAAACTAAAGATCATCCCTGGATCTTAAGCAGTAGTTGGAGAGAAGGAGAGGAGTTTGGCTGTAGGGTATAAATTCTTCGGCCCTAAAGGGTTGGATCTACAGTTGGGGCTTGTTGAATTTTTTGGAACTAGAGAGAAGAGAATTTTGTATGCAGATTGGTTGCCTGGATGGAAGGGAGTTCCCTCTCTATACTGAAGGACTTGATCCAGAAAGATGAAGAGAATTGCAAGTGGACTCTTATACTAGAGACATCTAAGAAGAAAGGGTGGACTCTTGTACTGGAGACATCTGCATATTTTGCTTGGTTTTTGGATTACCAGTTAAGAGTTTAGACCCAAGTTTTGTATTTTCTTTTACCTTTTGTGCTTGTAGGGATATTTTTACATCTTGACCAATCTATGCTAGAGCTGCACTGTAGTTCTCCTACCCTACATAGGAAGGGTATTCTGGCTATGGATGAAGGTGCAAGGGAAAGGAGAGAGTTGAGAAGATTTAAGATGAGCAAAGAGGTCACCGTTTTCATTGTATTGATAATTGTGATGCTCTTTTTTATTTTTACAATTTTGGCTTGGATACTGCTATTTAAGTTACAGAAAAGACTTTATTTTGAACACCACTTTTTGACTTTGCTTGGTCTTTTTCCTTGATTATCCAGTGCACAGGTTGAATGGATGGACACTGGTGTGAGCTTTCATTTTTACCCCTTGTAATACTTTTGGCTTTCTAGTTCTTATACTGGACAGTTCTTGCACCTGGTAGTGATCATCGAGCTAGAGTGTGAGCCTTTGACTTTTGTGATTGACTGTACTATTGGCTCAGGAAGATAGCTTCCCTCCCCCCGACTTGGACCCAGACCCGTAGCATCCCTTGTTGAGGTTAACTACCCTCATGGGGGACCAGCTACATTTTCTAGTTCCACTGTATCTTTTTTGAGATGGGATGACCATAACTACACTTGATACTTAAGGTGGGAGGCAAACCATGGATTGATACAGAGGCATTATGTTATCTTCTGTTTTATTTTCCATTCATTTTATTCTTGGCACTGGGCCAAGAATTTCAAAGTATTGTCCACAGTGATTCCAAGATCCTTTGCCTGGGTGGTGACACCTAATATGGAACCCAGCATCATTCCATTAGCATTGTATTATTTTTCCTTTTATGCATCACTTTGTACTTGTCCATATTACATTTCATCTGTCACTTAGATGCCCAATCCCCCAATCATGCAAGGTCTTCTTGCAATTCCTCAGAATTGGCATGTAATCTAACAACTTTGAATAATTTTGTGTCATCTGTGAATTTGGTCACCTCACTCATCACTCCCTTTTCTAGATCATTTATAAATATATTAAAAAGCACCAATCCTAGTAAAGATCCCTGGGGTACTCCACTGTTTAACTTTCTCCACTGAGAGAAATGACCATTCAGTCCTACTCTCTGTTTCCTATCCTTTAGCCAGTTATTACCAATCCACAGAATCTTCAGAATAGCTTCTACCATTTTGTCTGGCAGAAACTTCAGGCTCACCAGTCTATAGTTATTCAATGACCTTTTTAAATATGGGCATTTTGTTGGGCATCCTCCAATCTTGAATTGAATGAGATTACTAGTAATAAGTCTGCAGTTTCATTTTTTATAGTCTTTCTTTCAGAACTCTGGGGTGTACACCACCTGGTCCTGGTGATTTGTCTCTCTTTAGTTTGTGTGTTTGCTCTATTACATCTTCCCAATTTACTGTGATTTGATTCAGTTCCTCTAAATCATCACCCTCAAAGAATGTTTCTGGTGTAGGTATCTCCCCCAGACCCTCTTGAGTAAAGCCCATAGCAACGAATTAAATTAGTTTTTCTGCTATGGGCTTGACTTCCCTGCGTGTCCCTTTTACCTCTTGGTCACTTAGTGGTCCAACCAACTCCCTCACAAGTTTCTTACTTTGAATATACTTGGGAATTTTTGCCAGCTTTTTTCTTCCTCAGCCATGTCAGTTCCTAGTTGCACCTTTAATTTCTTGCAGCTGGATGTCTCCAAGGATAGAAATTTTCCTATTCTTTAGAAAGATCTTTAAAAACATTGCCATGTCCAATGCACACCTTGAATCTGATCTCATGTTTGCTGTCTCTGTTCATAACCTTGATTTTTTTTTGACCCTGAACTATCTTTTTCCATGTAGACTTCATGTATTTACAAAACTGCTTACTACAGCCTCTATACTTGCATTGTTGTCCTTTCCTTTGCTGAAATAAGGCTGACTTTGTGCCTTTTGAAGCTTATCTTTTCTCCTTTGTCTTTGATATATCTACATTTATCTAAGTGAATCTTTGTGCAGTGTATTTTAGCTTTTGGTCAACTCCACAGTGCCTCATCTTTTGTTTTTCTCTTTTCCTAACATTTATGATTATTATTTTGCTGTGCTTCCTACAGGCAATGTAAAACATGTTGGGCAGCATTTTTGAAAGACTCTGTATTCTTTGGGACCTTCTGTGGTCTATACAGCAGAATATGGCTTTCTAAATATCTATACTGTATGGCACTCTTTAGCCTGTCTTAGGGTGCCATTTTAAAGTGCTAACTGGGTGCCCAGTCTTCAGGTGGATGAAGAGAAACCTTGTCAGCTTACCAGTGCAACGAGTCCATCTCCACCCCAGACCATTGCTTCTCTGAATTAAGTCTCATGTGGATCACCAATCTCAGGTTAACTGTCACTGATTTATGTTACATATGTGTCACATAAACTGTAATGGTTTTATGACCAAATCTTTGTGTTACTTTATGGCGGCGATAATTTAACTTATTTATTTATTTATTTTTCCAAACAGTAGTATTTTCATTTTGTGACTGGATGGGCTTTAAAAATAAGGTCCTTTGTACATCACTTGTTCACAGTCGATAGTATGCATGGCCGCAATCTGAAAACTATACTGCACATATCCCAAGAAGCCATTATTTTTTAAACACCTTGTCTAATTTTGTTTACAGAGGTGAGAGAACCAGCTAGCGTACAAGCTTAACAATAATTCTAACAGCTGCCAAACATATTGGCTGGAAATTCTCAAGTACATATTGAATATATAGCAATATGCAGTGCTAATTCCAATCTTATGTATCCCATATATCAAGTTTTTCCAATTCATGTCACATAGTAAATCAGAAGCCAACAGTCAAACAAAACCATTAACCACCAAACTAACACCAGAACCCTTGATTCAGCTTTTTTTTTTTTTTTGTAATTAACAATTGATTGCCCTCTCATCTGTATGGAGCAGGCAGCAGTTCACATGGAGTCTTATAAAGCCTTTACATGTTTGTGTCTTTCTCAATGTGATTTATTATTGTCATCGATTGCTATCTGATTCACGACTTTGCAGTAATAACAGGAAGAGGAAACCAGGAAGTGCTGTAATCATTACCCTTAAAACAGATGCTGGCAGCATATTCTGCCCCTGTTAGCCAGCCCTCACTATAGAAGAGCAAACATTGGAGTGCGGGTCTTTTCGGGGCATTTCATGTGAAGAAGGGACCTTTGTGGTCTTCAAAGCTCTTAAAAACATAAGAAGTGTCATGATGGGTAAGAACAAGGGTCCATAGAAGCTAGCATCCTCTCTCTGACAGTGGCCAGTCTGGACTTCTAGGAAGTACCTGACAGACCCCAAAGAGCAGATCTATTTCTTGTTTCCACTCTCTGGTATAAGCAGTAGCTTTCCCACAGTCTACTTGGCTAGTAATTATTTATGGATTTTTCTTTCAGTATCTTGTCCAAATCTTTTTAAAGTCAACTATGCTATTTGCCTTGATCACATCCTCTGACAACAAATTCCATAGCTTGGTTGCGTGCTGAGTATAAAAATACTTTCTCCAAGTTATTTCAAATCTGCTACTTTATTTATTTTATTTGAAAACTTTGATATTTTGCATCTGATGAATGTCCAGTGCAGATTAAATAATATACATTCATAATTTAAAAAAACATAAAATCATATATAACATATAGAAACAGACATAATATAATGCAACTAATCTAAAGTAATAGAATTTCACAAACACGCATCACTAAAATACATGGACTTTACCTTTTTCCTAATGTTTATATCCCTTTCAGCTAATACTTGTTAGTTTCATGGAATGTCCTCTAATTCTGTACTATCTGAAAGAGAATAACAATTCTCTATTTACCTATGCCATCCCACTCAAGATTTTATAAACCTCTATCATATCCTCTTTGTTGCCTCTTCTTCAAAATGAAGAGCCCAACCTATTTAGCCGTTCTTCATAAGGGTGCAATTCCATCTCTTTATCATTCTTGTTGCCCTTTTCTGTACATTTTCTAGCTTCGATAGGATGACCAGAACTGCACACAATACTCAAGGTGTAGTTGTACCATAGATCTATACAAAGGAATTATGATATTCTCAGTTTTGTTCTGCATTCCTTTCTGAATAATCTCTGAGGTAGATATTCAAATGCTAGCTGGCTAGGGAAGTTAGCCGGATAATTTTGTCTGGCTAACTTAGCAGGGCTGTTCAGTGACACACCCACACCATTGAATATATTGAAGTTATCCATCTAACCATGGCTGATGTAAGAGTATTTGGTGCCCTAAATGAACTTTCAGTCATGCACTTGCCTGCCCCCAACTTATCTACTGTTGGCACCTACAGCATAGTACTTTCTTTGGCAATATTGGCTTTCTCTTTCTAGACCTTGTGCTGATGGGATTTTGCCACACCCAACATTTTGGTGCTCTAGGCAACCACCTGTTGCTGGAGAGCTAGGGAGTGGTCCCAATTCCGGGGAGGTTAGTATGCCCTTGGACTACGGCGTGACTGCAGAGAAGCTCCGAGGAAGCGCCGAGGCATGCAAGATGTGTCCAACCTTGAGCGGACAGGCTGAAGACCAGGAGCTCTGACCTCTGCTGAACATGAACACACTGGAAGAGACCCAACAACACAATGCTGGTCTCTGGGGTAGCCCTCCGGCCACTCGATAGCCCTTGCAGACCTGCCACCTGGAAACGGCAGATGCGACAGAATGGACAGAGGTCGAGGACAGGCGTTGGTACAGGAACAAGACGAAGACACTTGGAGACATGGTCAAGCGAAGGTATTTGGAGAGATGGTCGGGCAAGAACACTAGGCAAGAAGGCAAGGCTGAGGCGAGGAACAACAACAAGGACACTTGATGAATGGATGGATGACAGCAGGGTTAAAACTCAACAGGAAGAGGAATCTGGGTGACACTCAAAGTGTCCTCCGACCTGGACAAAGGCTTCAGTGACCCGGCATGATCGACGCACCTGACAGGTCAACCAGAAGAAGACGAAACTTCAGACCCATCGTGGAAAATGAACCAGAAGGTCATCTCGAAGCTGAACAGAGGACGGCAGGAAGCTAGGAGTCGAATCCGGAACCAGGACATCCGAGGGCAAGGCTTCCAAGGAGAGGAGCTGGGAGAAGTGGACGCCTGGAGGCGGAACATCTGAAGACAAATACATCAGGATCATCTGAAGACGAGGACATCTGAAGGCAGGATCATCTGGAACATCTAGAGACAAAGACATCAGGGACATCTGAAGACAAAGACACGGGATCCGACGAGAGACCAGAAATCATAGACAAAGACAGGATGTAGGACCAGGAACCATGGACGAAGACGACGAGGGAATTCCCATCAAGAATGGAGTGCCTTGAAGAAGCTGGAGGCGAAGAGAAGTCCAGGAGCAGGCTGGCTCCTTGCGAAGGCTCTGGAAGACTGGCGAAGGGCCCTTTTATAGGGCTGAAGTGAAGACACCCCGATCACATCATCAAATGGGGCTGCGGGCCTACTTCCACCGTGGGCCCTTTAAGAAAGGAGAAGAGGCGCGGCCACATGCCTAAGAAAGACAGGACCAGGGACAGCGGTGGCTATGCTGTGAAGAGGACACCGGAGCGGCACCAGCCGCAAATCAGGTCAGAGGTAGTGGCGGCGGCCTCCGCCGCAGGAGGAAAGCAGAACAGTGGCTCCACCAGGCCGCGAAGAGGACGCTAGAGGCGATGGCCCTGCCCGCGCAGGGAAGAAGACAACATCAACGGCTTCCAGGCTGCGTGGAAGTGCAGCAGCCCGCCGCAGGAAAACTGAATGAGCGGCCTCCGGGCCGCAAGGCTGGTGGCGGTGGCTCCGACTGCCGTGAAAGACAGACGGCAATCTCCAAGCCGCAACAGACAGCGTCAGGACGGCAGGCTGGCAAAGAGGTGAGAGATTGCTCATGGCTAGGCCTGCGAGCAGCATCGCAACATCACCTTGTTTGCCTAATGAAAGCACCAGCCCTGCAACTAACTTATCAGGATAAGTCTCAATATCTCTACTAAGCTGGATAAGTAGCTTCTCCCAGTTATGCTCTCATTCCATCCATCACTTAACCAGTTAATTACTTAGCCAGATAAGTAGTTATCCAGCTAAGTAGCATCCACTGAATGTGGCCAGATATTTAAACACTGCCACTTAGCTGGATAAATTGGAACTTATCTGGATAGGTGGCTCTGAATATCTATCTCATGACACCTAATATGACACTCAGCATTGTATATCTACAGTTGGGATTATTTTTCCCTATGTGCATCAATTTACATTTGTCCACATTAAATTTGCTGTCCTATGTTGACGTGTTGAAGAAGTTTCCATGACAGTAATGCAGGGATTGAGGATTACATGGTGTGTTAAGTATGGGAAAGGTGAGCTTAGCAGATTCCTGTCAGCGCTGGCCCTTCGTAGACAGGACAACTATGAGCAAATGATGGAGAATAAAGAATGTATAGATGGGGGAGGGGGGAATCTTTGTTCCGTACATTTTTTCACATGCTGGTCCTGCATACAATCAGTTTCTTATACATTGCAGTTTTGCTAATTAACTTGCATGTTTTTCTCACTATAATAAACATTTTGGTATGTTTGAGTGTGAGTGCTAGGGCTTTCCTCATTGATTCAATAATCAATAAATATTGAGCTGGACTGAACTAATGATGGAGAGTATGTAAATGAGACAGGCTTGTAATTGAAGTGACACCTACACCTGTTAAGTTTTGACACTTGCTATGTTCTTCGTAGTGCTGCTGCCTATTTTTAAAAGTGGGGATCTCAGAATTTGAACTTGCAGCCTTTTGTCTACCAACCAAGAACTCTGCTGCTGAGGTTAAGAAACAGTTCCCCTAATTGAGCTAGCAGGAGAACCTTCTCTACTTCAGTCAAGTTGTTTATATTTATCCCCTTATTACTTCAACCTGTCACTCATGCTTGCTATGTGTCCTCCAAATTGACATATCCAAAAAGGCGTAATAGGGTTCATGCATATTGTAATGAACCCAACAGAGGAGGAGTAGCCTAGTGGTTAGAGCAGCAAGCTGTGAACCAGGGAAACCAGGTTTTAAATCCTGCTGATGCTCTTTGTGACCTTGAGCAAGTTACTTCACCTCAGGTACCAATTTAGATTATAAACCCTCTAGGGGACAGGGAAATACCAGAATGTAAATTGCCTTGAGCTACCAATGAAAAGTAATAAGCTAAATAAAAATAAATTCTGCATCTCTGAGCCAACCCAACCCAAAAGGCTTATCAGCCAATTTGCTGCTATTATTCCTCCCATGTCTTCTCTCCTGAAACTCAAAATCACAATTCTCTTAACTGTCCCAAATAGCTAATCTGTATGGCTTCCTTTCCAATCTCAAGAGGATGGCTTTCAAAACCATTTACACGTGTAAATTTGCTTTCTGGAAATTGCCTTCCTTCACTGCAGCTTAAACTATGTGTAATGTTCCAACCATGGAATCATGCCGCAAATGCGATTTGAAAATTTCCCCCTCAATGGGTAAGTTGACCCTATAATACATAACATGTTCAACTTCCTGAGAGGGCCAAGGTTTTTCAGCAATTAGTACCTGAAGGCCTTTAATGAACAGAGAATATCCCACTATGCCATAGCTCAGGGATTCTCAGCCCAGTCCTTGGGACACACCTAGCCAGACTGATTTTCATAATATCCACAGTGATTATGCATGAGATATTTATTTAAAACATTTAAATTCCACCAATCCACAGATCTTGGTGGATTACAATGGTAAATACACAATTAGAACACACAATTCAATAAAATTAAATTAAATCCAACAGAACTTACCATATTTAACATAATACATACAGCAAAAAACATTGTCCACAATGTTCACCTTCCTTCTGCAAATCCAGACATTTCCCCATTTATCTAGGGCAATTTACTATTAAAAGCCCTAGAGGAAAAAAATGTTTTAAAGGATTTCCTAAGTTGCAAGTAATCTTTTTCTGCCCTGATCTCTTCTGGTAAATTGTTCCACATGGTCAGCCCAGTGACTCTAAATATGCGATTTCTAGATTCTGTTAACCTTTATTGAGAGAATTTCCAGGACATTTTGTGTGGATGAACAAAATAGTCTTCGTGGCTGTTATTTATGGACCGTTGTTGAGAAGCATGTTGGAACCAGATTATCTTGAGCCTTGAAAATTAATACGAGGGCTTTAAATGTAATCCTTCATGAGAATGGGAGCCATTGCAATGTGAGCAGCAGCAGGGAGATATGATCTTGCCACTCAGAACTCTGGATTAAATGAGCGGTCAAATTTTGTATGTGTTGGAAGGATTTTAGGTAAGAGTTAGGGAGTCCCAGGAAGAGAGCATTACAGTAATCCAGAGTAGATAAGATTAATGACTGCATCACCAACCGAAAATCTGAATAGTCTAGGAAGGGCTTTAAAGAGCGAAGAAGATGTAATTTATGATAACAGGACTGTACAAGTTTGTTAAAATGTGGACACAGAGCTAATGAGGAGTCTATCTAGACCCATAAATTCTGGGTTTGGCCTTTAATCGGTATGGAAATTCCCTCAAATGTTAAGTTGAAGAGAGTAATGTCCACCTCCAAATGGGCTAACAGCATGATTTCTATGTTTAGTAGCAGCTTGTTATCATGTAGCCACTCTTTGATCTTAGACAGACATGCAGAGACTTTATCCCTCACCTGGTAAATAGCTGATGTGATTGGGAAAAAGAACTGAATGTCATCTGCATACAATTTAAAAGTGACACCCAGAGTAGAAAGAAGGGAGCAGAGAGGAATAAGATAGATGTTAAAACATATGGGTAAGAGGGAAGAACCTTGAGGAACCCCGGTAGTTGGCAGATATGGATTGAAAAAGGCACCACCCAATTGCACTCTATAAACAAGATTTGTCAAGAAAGAAGAAAACTAGGAGAGTACAGTTGCATAATTCCCAAAGTTTTCAACCAGTTCAGCAGAATGTTATGATTTACAGTGTCAAAAGCTAATAATATACACTGCAGAACTAATAAATATTGAATCCCAGTGTTGAAGTCCTGATAGATGCTCCGCCGGTAATTCATTGTATACAGCACAATCATAGCTTCACGAATTAGAAGTGGACTGTTATAGATCAAGTTAGGTTATCATCAAGAGGAGGCAATCGCTTAAAATTGTTAAATCGACGAGAAGCTTATTGGATCTTTACATTGAAATCTCAAGAAACGTGATCGCAGTTACCGATTGGAGACTCCACGATTCAAACATATGCTTAAAACTGTCAGTTGACATTCAGCATTCAGCAATAGGATTAAGATCCACGTTTTGTGAAGGCTACAGCAGAGAGTTCCTCGCTTAAAAAGCTGAAGATCGGCTATTACAGTGTGGCACAAGACTTGGACAGTCGGCTTGAAAGAGAAGAGTGAAAACTCTATGGAGTAGTTCAGGTATATATATTCATAATTAATGTTAGGAGGTTTTTCACCAGAAAGTTTGAGAATGCAAATAAATAATATACATCATATATAACACTGGGACAATAAGACGCAGTGGTTATTGTATAAATAATCTAATGAACAGAGACAGTTAATGATGATGATATTTTGAATTTTATACAGCTTGATTCCATTTTGGTAAATATACCGACCTATCGATAATATATACAACGTCCCTTGAGAAAAAATCCTTTGGGGTTTAAAACGAAGCCTCGTCGGGCTATCCAACACAAAGCAGATAAGTTGGGAGTTTGTTTACCTGGGAGATCTTTTACATAGAAAATTGCGATAACGTTTAACATTGCTTCTAATGAAAAAAGTTGAGACTTTGTTTCCTCACAAACATAGGGAGTAATTTTCAAAAGGAGTTACATGTGTAAATGTAGCTACTATTGTAGCAATTTTCAAAAGCCATTTACTCAAGTAAAGTGCACTTATGTGAGTAAATCCTATAGACAAGTCAATGGCATATATTGTAGCAATTTTCAAAAACCCACTTACTCAAGTAAAGTGAATTTACTCCAGTAAACCTGGTTTTTACTCGAGTAAATGCTTTTTAAAATCAGGCCCATAGTATGTGATCACTGACAAATGTCTATTGAGAAGTTTATTATGTGTTTTGGACATTGAAAGTTTAAAAAAAAACGTTTTTGCAACGAGATTAATACACAACTTCACTTATTCACGCTCAAAAATAAAATGGATGGAGGAAGGAACATTAATGATTAAAATCATTGAATAACACCTGGATGATGTTGCTCAAACACAATATATGAAACGTTCCTACTATCCTAAAAAATTTTTTTTTAGATATTGTCTTTTTGAAAAAGAGCTGGTTAACATATAGACAAAATCATTGATATCTCAGGTAGATCTGAAACAATTTTGGTGAAATCTTTCAAACATTCTAAAAAAAAATTCTCTTATTAAGAGGTGATATTCTTATTTGTTTTGATTTATAAACTTGCCATTACTAAGCCAAAAGAACAGGTACCCGCCCTGTAAACATAGCTAGCCAAGTTACAAATTCTTAGGGCACTCATAGCACTCGTGCACCACGAAAGAGCGCAGAAAGGAGCATGCTTCTTAGTCACGCTTCATTGTGCGTGTGACTGGGGTGCACACATCCAGTGCACGGTGCCTCCGGTGTCAACTTGAAATCGGGGAAGTTCACTGATGTCACTTATGGGGGTGGGGTCAGAGCTGGCACTGGGCAAGGAGCACTTTACACAGCACCAACCTGGAAGATACACAAAGCAGATATTGTCCAGCAGCTTGGCGGGGCAGTTGGGACTCATACAGGATCAGGCAGTGTCAGGCAAGTGAGCAGAGTAGCAATGGCTCTCTGGCATCAAAGCTGGCTTGAATCGGAGGAGCCAGCCTCTGGCAAGGAGAACTTTACACAGCACCAACTTGGAAGATACACAAAAGATACACATAGTCTACAATACACTGGCATTGGCACTGGCACATGGCACTTGGACCAAACATTAATGATTCTTTACTTGTTGCCATGCTGTCCACCTATCATTCTAGATGCAGCTAATCATTATGCCCTTTCACGTTGCCCCCACCTCACAGGTGATAGAGCATACCCATTGAAAACATGGCTATTAACCCTGGTAAGGCATCATAGTAGATAATGCATTGAAATTGTTGGCTCAATTGCTATGACAGTCAAAAAAGCAAACAGAATGTTAGGAATTATTAGGATGGGAATGGTGAATAAAACAGAAATTGTCATAATGCTTCTTTATTGCTCCATGGTGAGACTGCACCTTGAGTAATGTGTACAGTTCTGGTCGCTGCAGCTCAAAAAAGATATAGTTGCGATGGAGAAGGTACAGAGAAGGGCAACCAAAATGATAAAGGGGTTGGAACATCTCCCTATGAGGAAAGGCTGAAGAGGTTAGGACTGTTCAGCTTGGAGAAGAGGCGGCTGAGAGAGGATATGATTGAGGTGTTTAAAATCATGCGAGGTCTAGAACGGGTAAATGTGAATCAGTTATTTACTCTTTCGGAGAATAGAAGGACTAGGGAGCACTCCATGAAGTAAGCAAGTAGCACATTTAAAACTAACTGGAGAAAATTCTTTTTCACTCAATGCACAATTAAGCTCTGTTATTTGTTGCCAGAGGACGTGGTTAATGCAGTTGTTGCGCTGGAGGTGGACCCTTGGCCTGGTGTAGGATTGGTACGGCCCTCCGGTCGGACCCAGACAGCGCCTGCCACCAGGAGGTGGAGCACACAAGGAGACAGAGGCTAGCTGAAGTTTCACCAATAACAGTCTGGGGTTTCTGCAGGTTGAGCCCTTGGGTACCCAGACCGCCTGGATTTAGGTGGGCCTCTGGTTGCCTCCCGGAGAGGTAGCGGAGAGGTGTGCCCACCACGAGCAAGGGTGTGCGGCTGATGCAGAGTGAATGAGCTAGACTTGAACTGGAAGCTCCGAAGACCTCAGGGAGGCAACAGTTCTGGGAGGTCCTCTGGGCAAGACATGCAGCGCCTGTAGGTCTAGCCAAGTGGAAGCCGCGGTTAGTTTCCAAGCAGGTTGGCCCAATGGTAACAAGAGGCCAGAAGAGAGGGTCCGAGTGAAGCGCAAGGGTCACAGCCAGATTATCAGTCCAGGAGAAGTCAGCCAAAGCAGGGATCAATACCAGAATCAGTCCGGGTGTAGTCAAGGCAAGCGAGGGTCGGTTCCAGGTGGCAGGCAAGGGTCGGTTCCAGGTGGCAGGCAAGAGAATGGTCAGGCAGGCAGTGGTCGGGCCCGGATGGCAGGCAAGAGAATGGTCAGGCAGGCAGAGGTCAATACCAAAGGTCAATCTGGAGAGGTACTACCTGGGAAGGATACAGGAACACATGGAGCCACTGGGAACGGAGGACACAGGAACATGGAGATGCTGGAACAGGAGACACTGGAACACGAAGGCAAACTTACTACACCAACGGTGTCGACCCCATTGCCAAGGCGAGGTCCTGGGGAAAGGACCTCGCCTTAAATAGTGCATCTAAGTGATGTCATCGGGAGGTGCCCCTGTGGGTTTTCCCGCCTTGGGCCCTTTAAAGGGCTGCAAGTCGGCCGAGTGTGCACCTATGGGCGTGGCCGAGGATGCCGACGTTGCGGAGCCCCAACAGGAGCTCCGCCGTGAGGCCTGTGAGGAGGATGGCGAATTGCGAGCCCGAGGACACCATGAACTGGCTGCGTTCGCAAGGGAGGGGTGCCCGGAGCTGGTTGATGGAAGTGCGTGGTGAGCAGGGCCGGCCGCGGTGCCAAAGTGACTGGGACAGGCAACAGCAGTTAGTGTAGCTAGATTGAAAAAAGGTTTGGATACGTTTTTGGGGGAGAAGTCCATTAACTGCTATTAATCAAGTTGTTTTAGAGAATAGCTCTGCTATTATTGGCATCAGTAGCATGGTACTTGCCAGGTACTTGTAGCCTGGATTGGCCACTGTTGGAAACAGGAAGCTGGGCTTGATGGGCTCTTCGTCTGACCCAGTATATACAAAAGAGACAAGGTCCAGCAACTTAGCTGGACAGCCTGGACTAATACAGCATCAGGCAGCATCAAGCAAGTGAGCAGAGTAGCAATAGCTCTCTGGCATCAGAACAGGCTTGAAATCCGGGAGCTCACTGATGTCACTGATGGGATGGGGCCAGAGTCGGCATCGGACAAGGAGCACTTTTTACAGCACCAGCCTGTCAGATATATAAGAAAATGCCATACTGGGTCAGACCAAGGGTCCATCAAGCCCAGCATCCTGTTTCCAACAGTGGCCAATCCTGGCCATAAGAACCTGGCAAGTACCCAAAAACTAAGTCTATTCCATGTAACCATTGCTAATGGCAGTGGCTATATATATTTGCATGCACTGCTGGCATTATATGCAAATCTATGCATATTCATTATGGATATCCTAAAAACTAGGCCTGTTTGTGATTCTTTAGGAGCAGAGTTGGCCACCCCTAAATTAGCCGTCTTTTTTTCTTCTTTTTTGCTGCACGCTTTCTGAGTTTAAACCGCAGTGCCCCATATAGGTTGCAGAATTCTACTTTGCAGAATTTGTAGTTTTGGACAGAATTTTGTTTCTAGAAAGTATCGAATCTCAGAGGGAATGATTTCTGCAGGTTTTCAGTATTTAAACAAAAAATATATGTGAGAGGTGGTGAAATAAAGATGTGGGAACACTGTACATTTCTTAGTGAACCTTACAGAAGATGCACTCTGTCTGTCAGTTATTGTTATCCAAAAACTATGAGGCAAAAGTTTCCTTGCTCCGTCTGCCATGTTGTTCTGGCAATGTGGCTTCATTTTCTGTCTTTGAAATTAGTCGGATCAATCTTGCTCACATTCAGTTGTTTCTTTGCTTTTTTTTTTTTCAAATTAAACTCCAGAGCAGGATTGTTTTCCACTTACACCATGCTTCCCAAGATAATGCAATAAAAACATGATAGCGTTGGGGATAATTAGGCCTTCTAGAGCCATAAAATGAAGTGAAGCCAGTGAGATTTTTTTTTTTTTTTTGCTTTGGAAACAGACCTTTCACATTTTTTGTTGATACTGTAGTCTGGCCATAATGATTCTCTCGCTTGCTCTCTATCCTTTGAATAAGATTAACTGTTGAATTATTAATTTCTTTTGGGTTTATAAATCATTCATTTCTTTTAGGATTCTAAAGTAAATTTGCTTTGCTGTCAGGACCTAAGTAGTTGCAGTGTACCTTGTACTGTGTAGTGCTTTGCATGGTAAGTACCATGTTCCCCCTCCTTTATAAGAAAACATCTGAGAGCCAACAACTTTACTGCAGCCTCTTCTACGGAGGATGTGTTATATCAGAATTTGATGACTGGAACAGATACTTATAAGAACTCATTTGGGGAGATGCCTTTGGACTGTGCAATTTAACTTCTTTATGGAACTGCCAGAAGTGATCAGTGCACATAATCGAAAAATGTGATTGTATAGATGCAGCAGAAATGGCGCCATGTATGCAATAGTTGATTCCAGTGTTTGATTTCACTTTCAGTGTGATGGCTCACTAAGAGTTATATTTTGTAAAATAGCCTGAAGAGGAGTATTCCTTTCCTGTGGCACCACTGACAGTACTGCCGAGCAGTCTCAAAGCAGGTGGAACCTTCTCATAGTTTCACTTCTGACTAATTTCACTTCATTTTATGGACAATTTAAGCAGGAGGGAATTTACTCTTGGAAGACTGATTTTATATAATTACCTCCTGGAATGAGCTATAAACATGCATATTTATGTCAGTAAAGTATGTATAGATTGGTGATTTCTCTGCACAGGTTTGAAGTTGGTTTCTTTCTCCGAGAGTTTTAAAACAAGTTCACACCAGGTATATGATGAAATCCCTTCTCTATGACTCAGGAATGAGTTAGCGAAATCTTGTTGCCTGACCATGTAGACAACTGGCTTTGGATGTCAGGTACAGCCCTTTGACCTTTCTGCTTGTAGGCAAGTAGATACAAAACAGCACCTTGTATCTGAAAGGGGTTGTTCTGGAGACTGGATATTTACAAATATTGGGAATTAGCTCCATATGTTAAATCTTCCCCTCCACGCCCAAGAAGCAAGAACTGTACAAAACACAACTGTTTTTTTGAGTACTATAAAATAAACAATGGTTAAACTTGCATATAAAACACAATACGATGGTAACAGTCTGTTACATATTCAGGTGCCATCCAGCTGGTTTAGGCATTATCTGGCGCAGTAGAAGCTGCTGCATCAGAGGACTGATAGGGAGAAGCGTTACAGTAGACCGCTGCACACATTTACTAAATGCTTTCCTGAGTAACTCCGTCAGTGTCATCTGCTTCATACAATTGGGCTTCTCTTTTCTAAGCTTTCCCCATAGCCTATACATCTGCCTGCTGGGTAATGAAAGATTTCTCCTCCGGGAAGTTTATCCATCGGCTCATGGTGGATATAGCCTTATCCATTGTCATTTTCTCTTGTGGATCTTGTCTAACTTCCTCCTTTTCACTCTCGTTACACGTTCACATTCTTGAATGCTTGTGGTCAGGCGCTTTTACCAGTGACGAGCAGTTTGCACTTTATGTGTGCTTGCTGCTTTGCAACACAGCCTCTCCTTATTTAATATATTTCTGACTAGCCTTCAACGGAAGACTTGCTGGTTAAAGTATAAGGGGCTAAGACCTCCATTTTGGAGGAGGACAATGGCCCAGCAGGAGTGTGGCAAGCTGTTGTCCACCTCCTGATACTCTATCGGCCTGCTAAACTGGGATATGGATATGATCCATGTCCACTGGTAGATAACTGGGAGCACGTTCAGATTCTTCAATGCTTGGGGATGAGCACTTTTGCCATTGACAAACAGTTTGGATGGGTGTGTGTGCCGGCTGCAATTCAAACTGTTCAGTCACTTAGCCTCTCCTTGCTTTCCTTCACCTCACGTGATCAAAGAATGTAGTGAAAAACTATGTGAGATGCTTAGTGCAGCTATTAATGTATTCTTTTGTGAAAGCTTGTTTCCCGTGGTACTTAAAGAGGCTATCACCTGTATTAAAGAAGGCATTTCTAAATTCTGGTTTACTATGTAACTTCAGTCTAGTGTCCAATCTTTGCTTTTTAAGCAAAGTGGTTGGTCGTTCTCCAACAGTTTAGCTAAATGAAATTAGAGCACTGAATCTCTGTCAATCTGGATTTTGGGCAGGGTTTAGGGCTGAAACAGCATTAGTTTCCCTGATTGATAAAATGTGTGAAATTTTACATGGAGGGCACTTTGTTGCTGGTCCTCCTAGACTTCTCTGCAGCCTTTAATACAGTAGAGATCTTACTCTCCTGTGGAAGCTTGCAGCATTAGCTGCTCAGTAGTTTGCTTCTTTTCTGTCAAATTGTTATCAGAGGACGAAATGGAAACTCTCTCAGAACCCAAGAGACTTAATGGGGAGTTCCTCAGGGTTTAATTTTGGCTCCATTCCTTTTTAATATTTACCTTCATCCATTAGTCAGCATCATACGCTCCCTTGGTTTTAGTTTTCAAATATATGCTGATGACATTCAAATCTGTTTTCCTTTGAGAGAAACCCTAGTGCTTCTGTTATCACTCTGAACAGTGCTATTACAGGATTCATGAGCTTGAATATGCTTAAATTAAATATTGATAAATCTGACTTTTTTTTTTTTTTGGTTGAGCAGACCAGATGACCTTAAATATTTATCTCAAATGATTTTGGTTCATACGTCAGACCATGCAGGGCACGATAGGAAGTGCAGAGGAGCTGACATCACGGTAATAAAAGCATCTATGTTACAAGGCCCAGAGCATGGCGGTGGCAGATGAGGGGGAGAAAGAAACAGGCCAGTGTTAACTATAAAGCTCTGGAAAAGAACAGTCCAGATTCAGGACATTGGAACCGACTCTGGGCATCGGCCCCCAAGTGCCCATAACTAATGACACCCCTGATCTTTCTGCTGAATAGATGGCGTGCACCTCTTCCTTTTCCGTGATGGACTTGGTTTGCCAGCACATAATCTCTGAAGTATGCATGTTCTTGACTAGCAGGTGCACCACAACATTTGCCCTAATATCACAAGATCTTTTGTTCTGCCAGAATGACCATTGCCAGAGTCCCTGAAAACAGAAGTAGAGGAAAACCGCTGATCCGCCATGTGCTGTGTCTGTAAAACGAATGACTTTTAAGCCAGCTAAAATGAAATTGAGGGGCTTGGATGTGACTCAGTGCCAACTTATCAATAATTAGACATTTTTCATGATTATGGAAGTTTTCAGATAATGGAACTTCAGATATAAGGTGCTGTACTGAACATACACCATTCTCAAGTCACTTTACTTTGCTTCTAACATTATGTTATTAAATGGTTCTGAAATCTTCTCTTGTATTCTGTTAATTCTACAGCCAGTTTTTCCAATGTGAGTCTTGTAAAAATAGCTTTCATAATCTCTCCTGGTTTTCCTCCCCAGCTAAAGCAATTGTATTTGAAACAAGTAACATTTTACCATTCAGTGCATCATGCCTTCTTTTTTATTTTTTGACTTGACAGGTTATTTTTCTGCTCTTTTGGGCTTCCAGCTCAGTCAGAACCAGGCCTAGGATCCTAGTGCCATGAGCCTTCATTTGCAGCTATCAAGGGCATTTCCCCCCTGTTTTTATAAGCCTTTCCCAAAATATATAGTCTAGTCATTGCAGTGATAGTCCTCAGTCAGGGCCCATGCACCTGAGCTCCTGTCAGTATCTTACCCTTCACCGATGATCGTGACTCACTCCCTGCCCCTCAGGGGCTGTGAATACTGTATCCACAGGATCCCTAGCTGAAATGAAAAACCAGGGATCCTCTGTAGGGTAGCACATAGGATTGTCACTGAAACGTCGGGCTAGTCTGCTTCTTACCTTGGGTGAAGGTTCCACCAAGTATTTGTCATTTCATGGTGAGTCTTTCTAACATCTGGTGCTTCTGTGCTCATACCTGGAAACGCTCCAGATTTGAGCTGAAGACTCCAGAATTCTAAAAGAATTGCCTGGTCTCCAGGCCAGCACTGGAAAACTCCACGTGCAATTGCTAAAGTGGGCCCGTGGCAACTTGGACTCCAAAACAAGATCTTGCATGGGCTTGAACCTGTAGGAAAAAGGAGGAGCTTTTGGATAATGGACAGAAAAAAAGAGTTGGGTATAGTGTTGGCCCATGTGGGCCTTGAAAGAGAAAGTCACTAGGCCCATGCATGCAGGAAAAAGGGGGAGTATCAGTTGAGCAGCCAGAATCAGGAATGGGTAAATAACTTGCACCAGATAATATACCTCCCAGAATGCTGAAAGAATTGAAAAATGAAATTGCAGATGTACAATTAGTAATTTATAAATTATCATTAAAACTATCATTAAAATTAGCTACGGTACCTGACGATTGGAGGGTGGTCAATGTAATGCCAGTTTTTAAAAAGGGGCTTCCAGGGTGATCCATGAAGCTTACATACCTGTGAGCTTTATGTGAGTGCCGAACAAAATGGTTGAAACTTATAAAGAACAAAATTACTGAATATATAGATGGTTGTAGGCTGAGGAAGGGGCTGAGGAAGGGGCTGAGGAAGGGGCTGAGGTAATGTTCTATTGTGGATTGAAAACTGGTTAGGAGTAGAGCTAAATGGTCAATTTTCTTAATGGAGAAAGGTGAATAGTGGAGTTCCCTGGGGATCTGTACTGAGACCACTGCTTGTTAACATATTTATAAATGACCTAGTAATGGTAAAAGTGAGTGGAGTGATCAAATTTGCTGATTTCAAAATTGTTAAATCACAAGAGGATTGTGAGAAATTGCAAGAGGACCTTGCAAAACTGGCAGACTGGGCGTCCAAATGGCAGATGATATTTAATGTGCACGTGCAAAGTGAGGCATGTAAGGAAAAGCAACCCAAATTATAGCTACACAATGCAAGGTTCCACATTGGGAGTACCACCCAGGAAAAAGATCTAAGCATCTTCATTGATAATATGTTGAAGTCCTCTGCTCAGTGTGCGATGGTGGCTAAGAAAGAAAATAGAATGCTTGGAATTATTAGGAAAGGAATGGAGAATAAAACAGAGAGTATCATAATGCCTCTGTATCGCTCCATGATGCGACTGTACCTTGAGTATTGTGTGCAATTCTGGTCACCTCATCTCAAAAATGATACAACAGAATTAGAAAAAATACAGAGGATGATCAAAATGAATAAAAGGATGGAACGATTCCCTTATGGGGAAAGGCTAAAGAGGTTAGGGCTGTTCAGCATGGAGAAGAGATGGCTGAGGGGTGATATGACAGAGGTTTATAAAATAATGCGTAAAGTGGTACAGGTAAATGAAAATCGCTTGTTTACTTTTTCAAAAAGTATAAATATTAGGGGACATGTACTGAAGTTATTGGGTAATGCATTTAAAATAAATATGAGAAATATGAAAAAATAATTTTTTTATTCCAAGCATCTTTAACGCCTGGAATTTGTTGCCAAAGGATGTTTGAAAAGCTGTGGAAACCCCGGACTGTTATTGACGAAGCTCCAGCTAGCCTCTGTATCCAAATGCGCTCTGCCTCCTGGAGGCAGGCGCTCTCTGGGTCTGACAAGAGGGCCATACCAATCCTGTACCAGGCCAAGGGTCCACCTCCAGCGCAACACAAATAGCCCTCACAAATCCCAACTCACAAAATCCTCTGCCCCTGCTATCCCAGACGACCAGGCTCAATCCAAAGCAAATGAACTAGTACTCTTCTTTAAAAAAAAAAAATTGCAAACACACTAGCACTCCTCCCCACCAACACAACCCCTCCCCCCCTATATTCCAACACCCTATCTCACTCTGGAGCCAACCTTGACACCTTTGAACCCACAACCCCCATGGAGATCAAGTCCCTACTCAAGAGGTTGAAACCATCCAGCCACCTGTCAGACCACATTCCAACAAAACTACTGCTTCTCATTCCAGACACTATCTCCAGACCTTTGGCCAACATCATAAACTGCTCCCTATCCGAAGGAATTTAACCTGACAGGCTAAAAACTGCTTCCCTCAAACCCCTTCTGAAGAAACCCAACCTGGACACAAGAGAACTCTCCAATTTCTGCCCCATCTCTAATCTCCCTTTTCTTGCTAAACTCACAGAGAAATTGGTAAATACACAACTCTCAGACTACCTGGAGGAACACAAAATCCTCTACCCATCCCAATATGGTTTCCATAAATCATTCAGCACGGAAACCCTCCTTATCTCCCTCTCAGACCACATCCTCATGGGCCTAGACAAAGCGCTCTCATTCCTTCTAGTCCTTCTAGACATCACTGCTGCCTTCAACACCGTGAACCACGCCATCCTACTAAATCGCCTCTCAGACATCGGATTATCAGGATCGGTCCACAGATGGTTCTCCTTCCTCAACAACAGAAACTTCACCAGACACCCCCCAACACCCAGATCACGCAAGTAAGAGACCTAGGAGTAATCCTTGACAACCATCTGAATCTAAAGAAATCCAATAACAACACAACTAAGGATTGTTTTTATAAACTACAAGTTCTGAAAAGGCTCAAACCCCTCCTCCATTTCCAGGATTTTAGGACTGTCCTCCAATCCACGCTCTTCTCCAAGACAGACTACTGCAACGCTCTCCTCCTTGGGCTCCCCATCTCCTCCACCAAACCTCTACAGATGCTCCAGAACGCAGCGGCTAGAATCTTAACCAACACCAACCGGGGAGCACACATATCACTCCTATCCTCCGGAACCTGCATTGGTTGCCAATAAAATACAGAATCTTGCACAAGTCCCTCACCATAATCCACAAAGCCATCCACAATCAGCTACAACTAGACCTTCAAATCCCACTCAAACTATACTCATCCTCAAGACCCATCAGAGAAGCGTATAAAGGAACCCTTCAAGTCCCCCCAACTAAAGCCACGCGTCTAGCAACTACCAAAGAACGAGCATTCTCTACAGCGGGTCCTGCCATTTGGAACAACATGCCCACAGACCTCAGACTGGAACCCTGCCCTCTAACCTTTCGAAAAAAACATAAGACTTGGCTTTTCCTTCAAGCCTTCCCTTAACTCTCTAAACCTTCAATATACTACCTATTCAGACTCCGCTTACCTGACCAGACGCCCCGCCTAATTTTGGCGCTATGTTTTTTATTTAGTTCCGCTGTCCTTTGTTTCTGGCTACCCTAGCCCACAAGTTCTATTTCCTTGTTCTATGTAACTTTGCCTCCTTGTTAAATGGTTTATTAAGTTAATCCCCATGTTCTGTGTAAACCGATTTGATATGAATCTATTCATGAATGTCGGTATAAAAAAGTATTAAACAATAAATAAATAAATAAATATAGCTACATTTCATGTCTCATAGGATTTATGATCTTAAAACTAATAACCCAAAAGCAAAGTACAAGATAGTCTAAAAACCAAATAAGAAGCCAGAAAACATAAAAATAATGGGTGAAGAGGTAATAAATTCTAAGAGTCTTCATATCCCACAGGCTGAGAGTTAAAAACAGTTCCTTTATTCAGTAGAAGGCAGGTAAAGAATTCATTATAAAGTTTATAAAGCCATAAGTTCCCCAACACATATGTTGTGTGGGTATGGGTAGATTGGGTTTGTTTGATCCTTTGTTGGGATACATTTTGGTGTTGTTCATTTATTTTCTATTTTAGAGATTTCTCTATCCTGATTCAGCTCCTTAGCAAAACACTTACGAGTCGGGAAACCTATGTATTCTAAAACTTTATGTTGAATGCTTTGGCTGCCTTCTCTTGAATAAAGGGATTGCTTTTATTCTTGCTCTGTGGGATATGAAGACTCTTTGAATTTATTTCTTTTTTTTTTTCGGGTGCAGATAAGTGACAGTGTGGTGCTAGGCTCTATTTATTGTGTGAATGATTTTATCATGATGGAAAATGAAATTCTATGGAAACTCATGTTGATAAGGATTATATAAGTTTAGTAAAACAGAAACCGGCCCCCTGTCATATCTAATATATGCAGCTTGAGAAAAAAAGGAACAAGATGGCTTGTGTCAGAAGAGCAATGAAAGAGCAATTAGCACCATGCCTGTGGCAGCCACCATTTGGGGTGTTTGCTAGTGCAATACAGCAAAACACTGGTTACGGCGAGAGACAATGAGTGACTGATTGATAGGAAATCTGCAGCTGGTCCTTTGTCTTACTTCTTTCAGTATTAGGGCATGTATAGCCCCTCCAATCTCACCCCGCCTCTGTATTCCTGGTTATGGGGCTAGCCTGCCAAAGTAGCATTAGTGGCCTCTGAAAGATTCAATACAAGCAAGGGGGGGGGAGCCAAACCAAGGAGCTTGGCGACTGATCGCATGGATCTAGCGGAGACTGGCACTTAAAAAAAATAATAATAATAATACTAGCCAATCTCACACTGGTGATAGTTTGGCCCCAATAGGAAATAAAGAGAAAGTATGCGTGTAAGTTCACTTTGAAAATTGCAAGTATTTGGTGAGTAACTTATGTGCAGTGTTACAAAATTACCTCCTTGGAGGTTAATTTTATAACTGTGCGTGGTTGCATAAAGTCTGCGTGGACCTTTTTATTCACATTCGTTGTTCCAGATTCATGCATAAGTGCCTGAGTGCGCGCACACACGTACAAACCGATCCACACAAAGTCACACCTACTAAATCGAGGAATCTCCTTCAGTTGTGCCTTGCTATGATCATCATGTGCAACACGATTTCAGTAGCAGCAGCATACTCTTGAATGATGTTCAAACACTCTTTTATTGTTGCAACAAAACATTTATGAAAGTTAGTCGGACATGGAGCAGTTGGTTGATGTACAAAGTGGACAGTTTTTCTGAACCAGTCAGCATGAGTTTATGCAGTTATGCCTCACTCCCTTGGCATCTGATCTTCCCATGCAGTAATTCTTAAAAGCTCATTTACCATTTCAGCCATAATGATATTCATTCCTGGTTGTTTAGAGCTGGTCCTCCCAATGGAGCAAGAAATCTGCAAGTGTCAGCATAATCCTCCTTAGGAGCTGGCAGAGCTCAACTAAGGAAATAATGCAGGTAGCATGATCAGCAACATTTTGATAGTATTAAACAGAACGCCTTTCAATAACTGTTGAGACCTAGCAAAACATATACAGCCAGAACCCAATTTCTGCTTAGTTTTTCCACTTCCTCTGATCACCCAGACTATATAAAATGAGAGCAGGATGACAAAGAACATACCCCTTTGGTTATATCTGTCTCCTGGAACATCTCTTGCCGGTTTGCATAAAAGTGCATCTGTACTTTTACACAAACTGAGCCTCAGGCTATTTTAGTACAGCCATTAATGTGCATGAACCTGGGTCCTATGCACGCAAACAACTGAAAATGAAGCCCTAAGAGGCAGATTTTTTAAAGTTTTAGGATCCTAACTTTTAGCGTTAGTAACCTACCCCATCATTCATCAAAATTAGTTATGGCATTGATAATATGTTAATGCATGCGTAAAGTATGGTAACGCTTAACGTGAATGCAAATTTTTTTTTCGGGGGGGGGGGGGCAGGATCAGGGAGGAGTTTGGGCAGGATTTTGTTAAATTAGGGGCAATAATCACACTGTGTGATAGAATAATGCATGCTATCACATGGTTTTAATGCCAGAAATAACTACTCCTTTTTTCCTGTGATATGCCCGAAATGGCCATAATGCAATTCATGATAAATTTTTGGAATTTGGAGGAGGAATAGCCTAGTGGTTAGAGCAGTGGGATACAAACCAGGAGACCAGGGTTCAAGTCCTGTTGTTGCTCCTTGTGACCCTGGGCAAGTCACTTTACCCTCCATTACTTCAGGTACAAACTTAGATTGTAAGCCCTCAGGGGATAGGGAAATAACTACAGTACCTGAATGTAAACCGATGTGATATCTCAGATCAAATGTTGGTATATAAATATAATAATAAATAAATTAAATAAATAATATGGCCATTTCTGGGCTTGAGGAGGGAGAGGGGAGGAGTAGAGAGTAGACAGAGAGGGGCTCTGTGGAGGGCCTCACTGTGTACACCTATTTATATCTCTATAGGAGGTATAATAGGTCAAGGTGAGGCATTAGTGGTGGTTTAGGGGTAGATTTTAAAAGGTTGCGTGTGGGCGTACATGTGCACGCGCTATCTGGCGCGCGCACATGTAAGCCCGATTTTATAACATGTGCCTTGTGCCGAGCCCGCTCCGAGCTGCGCTGCCTTCCCCCGTTCCCTCCCAGGCCGCTCCGAAATCAGAGCGGCCTCGGAGGGAACTTCCCTACCTCCCCCGCCCTTTCCCCCTACCTTTTTTTTTTTCCTTAGTTTTCCTTACTTCAGCTCAGGTAAGTAGCACTTTTTCTAAAAAGAAGATTTCAAGCGGTCCATGGCTGATTTCCTTTCTCTCCCCATCTAAGAATAAAGATGCCCAATCGGGCCCTGCATCCCCCCACCCCACAGCACATAAAACCAAAAATGTGGTAGGACTGCAGCAGCCATCCCATCCCTCCAACCCCTCCTCCCGACAAACTACTTCAGTAAATAACTGGAGGCCAGGCCCCCCCCCCCCTCCCTCTCCAACAATATAAAGTATCATCTCTCCGCATTCCTCCCCCCTCCCTGGACCCTCCACCCACTTCCTGATGCCTAAAAATCCCCGCCAGGAGCAGGCTCTGCACTTATCTTCTCCCAGCGAGGTCCAGCGCAGCTTCTGTCAAGCTGTGCGGGAAGAGTAAATTATGAAGAATGCAGATTAGAAAAAAAAACAACTGGTGGCACTGCAGTCTGTGGGATTGTACAAGGGAAGCTCTGTGAGGGAGGATGCAAAATACCCATGGGCCTGCAAGCAGTGCAGCCTTGTTGACAAGTCCCCCCTCCTAATGCAAGGCTGACTCAGCTGGTGAAATGTTTCTAACTGTAGGCATGCATTGTAAAGGCTCTCTGTGGTGCAAAGGTATGTCCAGTCTTTGCTTGGATATAATGCACAGTGGTTTTGTGTAGTTTCTCTTTGCAGATTTTTTCAGAAGGAAGAAACAAAGCTCTGGTTTACAATTTGCCATGTTATTCCAGCATTAAGAGATTGTTGCCACATATGTGGATGATTGGAATGGAATGGGGGGGGGGGGGCCCACTGTGGGCTTCCAAGAAAATGCCTGAGTGAGAATAAAGCTTTCTGGAGGAACAGAGGCGATGTGGCACAGGGAGGCAAATGACTTTTGGGAGACCTTGAGGGAATCATGATGCATAAGCTCAGGCACTTTGAAGGCTCTGGTCTGGGAAATGTCATGCATTCAAAAGATATAAACTGATGTATTGCTTTTGCATTTTGTAATGAAGGCATTTAAACTCACAAGTATAAATATCAGCTATGTGTCTCCCTGCCAACTAAAATAAATCCTTAAATTTGCATTGGTTGTCTAAATGACCTTGCTGCTAAAATCAGACATTTATTCTTAATCTCATAGCATGTGACTTCCAGCTGAAGTAGCTTTTAAGTTTTCTTTAAATGACTTTTTGATAATACAGATTCCTTATAAGCACAATTTGTTATAAAGATTTAGAGCTAGAGCTTTAGCTCCTTTCTAATTTTTGTTTGTATTTAAAAAAATAAAAAAAAAAATAGCAACCAAATCTTTAACTTTTTTTGTGTGGTACTTATTCTAATAATTCATTAAAGCCTTGTTGCAATGTATGTTGCCGGCCACGGTTTCTGATAGGGTATTATTTATTGCAAGATAAGAAGGAATGTTATTTTTTATTTTTTTGTTATTTCTCTGTGCTTCTTTCCTCTCAGTAATGGAAACCAGCTGCTGTGTGTCACATTAACGTGTCTGAGCCAGCGTCTACGAATGCTGACTATGCTGGCAGGTAGGCTGAACTTCAGCCTGGAGTGACTGGTGCCGTAGCTTCAGCTCATTTGGACCACATCCTGCAGAACTGGGTCTTGCCGCAGCTGCAGAGGCCAGTGGTTGGCAGAATACAGCTCTAATATTGCTGATTTAAAGGCTCTGCTGGCAATTGTCCTCTCTTCATTAAAATTGGCCATGATGGCCAAAGGTTGTGAACCACACAAAAGAAATAACGTACAATAAAATAAATGTTTACAACAATTTCAGAGCAACATACCTATCAAGAACTTGGCATCAGAGTAGGATTGTGCTTATGTTTCATTTGACTGGCTCTTACCATGTAATGAGCTGTAAGGAGAATCAGTAAACAGCACACCAAATCTCCCTCATGTATCAGTTCTTAAAATATCTTATAATATAACCTATATCTTATTTAAACTGGCACACAGTGAATTAAACATGGAAAAAATATCCATACAGCTTATCTGTCAAGTCTTTTTGGTGTAACAAGATGTTGACATTAAATGTGATGATTCTGCCACTTCAAATGAACTCCACGTACAAATATTGATTTAAACCTGATTTAAACCCAACACAGACTGCTGGTCAGTTCTTGGGAATAGTGGGTGGGGTAAATAAGTATGTTGTAAAGAAAGAGTGTATGTATTGTATGTATGTTAGGGAGAGTGAGTGTGCAGATATGTGTGCGGGTATGTGTGTGTGTATGAGAAAGTGGTAGTGACAGAATGATAGCGAGAGTGAGTGTGCAGATATGTGTGCGGGTATGTGTGTATGTATGAGAAAGTGGTAGTGACAGAATGTTAGTAAGAGTGAGTGTGTAAGGGAGCTTGAGAAGAGTTGGTGTGACAGAGATCATGTGATTTTATGTAGGAGACCGGAGAAAGCACTAGTCCTTAGCAATGAACTAATCAATAACTATATTAACTAAGACTCTCTCAACATATAAAGTACCATCCCCTACTATCCTCGTTTCCATACCCTCCCATCTCCTCCCCCCCCACTTCCCTCAGAATAATAACTCCTCTGCCATTCCCCCCCTTATAGTTTGATATCTATCTTATATATCAACCAAATTCCCTCTACATCATTTCCCCAATATTTCTCGCTATAATTTTCCCTGTTGTGTTTTTGCTTTTTTCTATCTTATGTAATCAGTAATCAGTTATAATTCCAGTTAACAGTTATGAAAAAGTCCCTCCCCCCATACTATTTATTATAACGCACTTCAATTCTGCGCTCTGTTACTTGTAATAAGCTATTACGTCTGTAACCTACTTGTTATTATGTTTTCAATTTTTCAATTCTCAATTTTTAGCTCTGTTATATGTAATAAGTTGTCACGTCTGTAAACTGTTGTGAAGGCTTGCTCCAAACAACGGTATATATAAAAACCAATAAAGTTTGTGCACAGCTCTCCCTTGCCCCCCCCCCCCCCCACTATGACAGTCTCAGAGTGAGTGGAAATAAAAAAAAATTCCCAGGTATGGAGATGCAGGGATGGGAAAGATAGTAAAAAGGAGAATGCATGATATCATTTTTTTGTCTTACCACTTGTATAGAATTACCCAGCACAGGCATAGGCAACTCTGATGTTGGAGTGCCATAAGCAGTCCGGTTTTCAGGACATTCACGATGAATATGCATGAGATATATTTGCATGCACTACCTCCATTATATACAAGTATATCTTATGCATATTTATCGTGGATGTCCTGAAATCCAAATTTGTTTGTGGCACTCCAGGACCGGAGTTGTCTACCCCTGGTGGAGATCATTGGTTGGTTTTAGTTGTTTGGTTTCTTTTGGCTTCTGGCAATACGTTCAGGGAGCTGTTGTTTGGTGGGGGGAGATGTTCTTAAAAAAAACAACCACAATATTCTGGTCATCCTGTGGCTATACATATAATAACAGGATAGAAAGTGCAGGGAAAGGTCAACAGTAGGTTTTGGCTGCACATTTATTTTTTTGCATTTCTGAATGAAGGCACAGTAATTTGACCGGTGGGTGAAGGTAGGGGTTGAGGAGAATAAAAGTCCTTATTTTGCTCTGTCTTCAAAATTTACATGTTCTTCTGGTGTTGCTTGTCATGTGTGATATTGGTTCAGCAGAAGTGCAAATATTTTAAGAGTGATGTGTCTTTGGCTCCAAAAACCACTTAGTTTGTTTTTTTTTCTTGGCTAATTAAGTCAAGTTGGATTGTCATTAGAAAGAAACTGCAGCGAAGCCAAGCACTCTGCAGGCTTATTTGTAAACAAATTCATGAGGTTGACCTGGCTAATGGTCTGTAGTTTCAGTAGCATCATTAGGAGGAGAGGTTTGGATGCTTGAAAAGGTCCTTGTCCTGTAGCTCGTATTGGGGTAGCAGATATCCAACTCGTGTAAATCTGTGTCATGCAAAACTGCATTATGTGCCACTGAAGCATTGCAAAATGAGCCATAGTGACAAAACATATTCCGGAATTGCAGGCTTGGTTAATACAGATTTTACAGGGTCATTTTTCAAATTGTGTTAGGGCATCATCACTGGTGTTAGGGCCCTAACGCCCGCGATAATGCCATAACGCATGTGTTATTTTTTGCTTCTCGTGCTGCGAATGCAAATTTTAAAAATGTATTCAAAGAGGAGGAGTTTGGGCGGGGTTTATGAAAATGAGGGGTGGTTAACGTGGCGTGCGATAGCGTAACACACGTTATCACACGTTTTAATGCCGGAAATAAGTACACCTTTTTTCCTGGTGTTAAGCTGTGCGATATGCCCGAAATGGGATTTGCAATAAATATCGCAAATCCTGTTTCGGGCAGGAGAGGGGAGAGGGAGGGGGAGAGGAGTGGAGAAAGATAGAGAGAGAGTGCCTCTGGGGTAGCACACATTAGGCAATGATTTATACCACTGTAGAAGGGTCAACTAGTAACTTGAGGTGAGGTTTTGGTGGTGGTCTAGGGTTTAGGGGACATGCACAGTCAGAGGTACGAATTGCACAGTACATATCAGTGAACATTTGATGTGATTTGGAATGAGGAAAGGTACACAAAGATGAGGTTTGTACAATGTACTTTCACCCTTGCTTGATAGGTAGAGCAGCTAGTGGTATATTTAAATGATAAGGATACTGAGAATGCAGCTCTGGGACATTGGAGCTAATTATCAAAGGGAAACTAGCCTTATAACTGTCCTCTGAACTTTGCCTACCAGTGTACTCTGCACCTGCTGTTCTGTGAGAGATAAAATGGGGCCAAAGCAACATGCATAGATTTGAAAATTCAAAATGTGGGCGTTGTTTCCTTTCTCAACCTAACCACGCCCCCTTGGCAATGCCTCTTTTCAATCCTGTCAAAAGTATGTCTGACGTGAAAGCATGTGGGCATTTTTATCCATTGAGTTTAAACCCTTGTCTTCTGAATTGCATTGGGACCTGGGTTGTCTGCGGGCCATTTTCCTGGAAGGCCACCCTCATCAAAGATGAATTAGCTGCACGTGAGCTCCCTGAAACACTGGACTCTCTCATTGACCTGGCTGGGCATGTTGATAGTCGCCTGAGTGAGCGGTCCCAAGAGATTAAGGATCCTAAGAAGATGCCATCAGGGTTCCACACTCCCGTCCAGCGCCTATCACCCAGACTACTCCCGTACCCTCTCTCGAGGAGGAAGAGCCCATGCAATTAGGCCACAGCCACCTATCAGCTAAAGAGAGGCGACACCACAAAAGATTAGGCCTCTGCATGTACTGCGGACAACCTGGCTATGCTGTGCCCTCCTGTCTTGTCTGTCTGGGAAACTTTCAGACCTAGGATCTGCCGGAGGACGACTCCTAGATCTAACTTCTCCATCTCCTCCACTGACACTTCTGGTCTCCATCAACTCAGACGCCCTTGAATTTCACACTTTAGCCCTAGTGGACTCCGGGGCTGGTGGGAACTTTGTACTCAGACATCTCGTAGAGCACCTACGAATTCCCACTGTTCGGACACCCACACCACTCACTTCTATTGTCATTCATTCATGGCGAGCCATTACCTGGTGAGGTCAATTACTCCACTCAACCAATACAACTTTGTACTGGATCTCTGCACATAGAGACCATTTCTTTTTTGGTTTTAGATAAGGCGATATACCCGGTGGTACTCTGTCTGCCATGGTTACAGATGCACACACCCCAATTCGATTGGAGCACCCTGCAATTGTCCCAATGGGGTAAGTCCTGCCATGGAAAGTGCCTAGAGATGGTGACTCCTATGCCTTGAATGACCACTACTACTTCCCTTCCAGGTCTACCTCTGCAGTACTCATCCTATCAAGATGTATTCTCTAAAAAGGCAGCAGACATGCTACCACCTCATCGATCTTTTGACTGCGCCATCAACCTATTACCCAATACCGAGCCTCCCAGAGGAAGGGTGTACCCACTTTCTTTGTCGGACACCAAGGCTATGTCCACCTATATTCAAGAGAACTTAGCAAAGGGCTTTATTCGACCTTCTAAATCTCCTGCTGGGACCGGGTTTTTCTTTGTGGGTAAGAAGGTCGGTTCCCTTCGCTCATGTATAGACTACCGCGGCTTGAATGAGAACATAAGAACATAAGAAATTGCCATGCTGGGTCAGACCATGGGTCCATCAAGCCCAGCATCCTGTTTCCAACAGAGGCCAAACCAGGCCTCAAGAACCTGGCAATTACCCAAACACTAAGAAGATCCCATGCTACTGATGCAATTAATAGCAGTGGCTATTCCCTAAGTAAGCTTGATTAATAGCCGTTAATGGACTTCTCCTCCAAGAACTTATCCAAACCTTTTTTGAACCCAGCTACACTAACTGCACTAACCACATCCTCTGGCAACAAATTCCAGAGCTTAATTGTGCGTTGAGTGAAAAAGAATTTTCTCCGATTAGTCTTAAATGTACTACTTGCTAACTTCATGGAATGCCCCCTAGTCCTTCTATTATTCGAAAGTGTAAATAACAGAGTCACATCTACTCGTTCAAGACCTCTCATGATCTTAAATACCTCTAATCATATCCCCCCTCAGCCATCTCTTCTCCAAGCTGATCACTATGAAGGACTGCTACCCATTGCCATTGATCTCAGAACTCTTCGATAGGCTCCAAGGAGCTAAAATATTTACTAAATTGGTCCTCAGAGGGGCATACAACTTGGTCCGTATACGCCAGGGTGATGAATGGAAGACAGCATTTAATACCCTCGACGGCCATTTTGAATATTTAGTCATGCCCTTTGGCCTTTGCAATGCCCTGGCCATATTTCAAAACATGATGAATGAAATCTTCAGGGACATGCTTTACAGCTGCGCAGTAGTATATCTAGATGACATACTGGTCCTTTCCCAAGACCTCCAGAGCCATCAACTGGACGTCGCTAATGTTCTGCAGAGACTAAGAGAAAACCACATATACGCCAAATTGGAAAAATGCTCCTTTCACCAGGAATCAGTCCCCTTTTTAGGCTATGTGGTATCCAACCAGGGATTCCAGATGGATCCACAAAAAACCAAGAGTATTCAGGACTGGCCCCAACTTACTGGTCTTAAAGCTCTGGGAAGATTCCTCAAGTTCACTAACTACTACAGATCCTTCATTCATCACTATTCCACCTTAACCACGCCTCTTACAGCCATGAGCGAAAGGGAGCCAATCCCTCTCAATGGCCTCCGGAAACCGTGACCGCCTTCCAGAAACTCAAGAAGGCATTTCTTAAAGAGCCGTGCCTACGCCATCCAGATTCCCAACGACCCTTCATTGTCGAGGTGGATGCTTCTGACGTCGGGGTTGGTGCTGTGCTTAGTCAACATGCAGCCAACCACACGCTACATCCCTGCTCTTTTTTTCTCACCGTTCTCACCTGCCGAGCGAAACTACGGGATTGGAGACAAGGAGCTATTAGCAATTAAGTTGGTGTTCGAAGAATGGCGCCCATGGCTCAAAGGTGCACAACATCAAATCACGGTTTACACAGACCACAAGAATCTTGAATACTTACATCATGCACAACACCTGAATCACAGACAAGCCCGCTGGTCATTATTTTTCAACCACTTTGATTTCCTCTTGAAGTACCGCCCAGCAGACAAGAATACCCATGCTGACGCACTCTCCCATTCCTTCACAACGGAAGATGTCCCTGACACTCCACGTCATATCATTGACCTTACTAGGGTACTTCTCTCTGCTAACCACATGGTTCCAGCCGGGAAGACGGTGGTCCCTCAAACACTCAGGAAAAAGATCCTCAAATGGGCACATGACTCTTTACTTGCAGGCCATCCTGGTCAATCCAGAACACTTGCCACACTGCAAAGATTTTACTGGTGGCCCTCTATGAAAAAAGATGTCAAGGCCTATGTAGCGTCGTGCCCTACATGCGCTCGACAGAAACCACCAGCTGGTCGTCCCTGTGGACTTCTCCAGCCACTAGTGGACTACTCCAGCCTCAAGTGAACCGTGGACACACATAGCCATGGATTTTATTGTCTACTTACCAGTGTCCAACAGCAATAATACCATCTGGGCCACTGTAGACTGCTTTTCTAAAATGGCCCATTTCGTGGCACTACTTGGACTACCTTCAGCTCCAGAAATAGCGAAACTACTTCTTCATGGCCACCAAGACACATCCTCTTCGACTGAGGGGTCCATTTTATGGCGAAATTCTGGAGATCTCTATGCAAGAAACTTGACATATCATTGGATCTCACATCAGCCTACCATCTGCAGGCCAACAGACAGACTGAGAGGACGAACCGCATGCTAAAACAGTTTCTTCGGGTTTACGTCAACTCCAGACAAAGTGACTGGTCCGAGCTGCTCCCCTGGGCCGAATTTGCATTAAATTCTCACCAGTCAGCTTCAACTGGTTCGTCACCCTTTCAAATTGTCTATGGACGTCAACCTCTGCCTCCTTTACCAGTACCTTTGACGGTATCATCACCCGCAACACAGGTCTCGGCACAAGAACTATACCAACTCTGGGAGCACACCAAACAACTTCTCCTAAAGGTTGGGCAAAAAGCCAAGAAGTTTTATGATGCTCATCACAGAGCAGCTCCGCAATTACAACCCGGAAATAAGATATGGCTCAGTACCCGCTTCATCTGCCTAAAGCTGCCTTCTGCATGATTTGCACCCAGATACATTGGGCCTTTCACAGTACTCTGTCATCTGGGTCCAGTCACGTACAGCTTGCAACTACCCTCTTCACTTCATATTCACAACGTCTTCCACATCTCGCTTCTAAAACCGCTCATCTTGTCAGAGTTCTCGAAGAAGTCCCTAAAACTTCAACCTCTTACAGCAGAAGAGGACATCACTTATCAGGTCGAGGACATACTTGATGTGAGGAAACGCAGAAGACACTGGGAGTACCTCATCTCCTGGGATGGATTTGGTCCTGAAGAGAACAGTTGGGAGACTGCAAGCCACATCCTCGACATGGACTTGATCCGACAGTTCCACATTTTCCATCCTAGGAAGCCAAAACCCCCTGGGAGGGGGCCCTAAGAAGGGGGGTACTGTTACACCAGTGCTCACCTCTTTTCTTGCTGCTTCATCAATCCTCTGAAGAATGGCGGCCTCCGCCAACCTCCCTGGCGTCTCTGGGACGGCGTGGGCAATGCCGACCACCATCTTGATCCTGGAGTTAACTAAATGCGCGTGCACGGGCCACCTTTTGTACACGTCATGGCGGGAACCTTGGGGGCGTCCCCTCCGCATGACGTCACCGCCTTGTTGTGTTTAAGCTGCCTGACCCTACACTTCGAGTTAGCAAGGAGTTCCCTCGTTGCTGAATTCCGCTCTATCCTTGGACTTACTAGGGTACTTCTCTCTGCTACTTGGCGTGAGACACTCTGGGTACTCGCTCCTTGAGGGCCTTTCCGCGTCCTTGGCTATCCACTCCTCGGAGGGCCTTTCTGCCTTGGTTTGCTTCCTGTCCTGCTTCTCGGGATCATCATCTGGAACTACCTTTTGTGCGTACACGACTACGGACTTCAACGATACAGAACTATTGTGGGATTTGCTACGGTGTACCCCGTACCATGGGCCACTACCGTATTCTCTCCAATAGGAGCCACTCCGGGAAACCCTACGCTGCAGATTATTACCACACCATTCTACAGGATTCCATTCCGGGTTCCTGCACCTCATCATCTCCACAGAATCAACATTCACGGCGTACCCTGCTCTGTGGGCCACTACCAGATCTGCATGTCTGAGGTACTACTGCACTTCTGAAGAGACTCTCTGGCGTACCCCGTTCCACGGGCCATTACCAGAGCTTCACATTGGGGCCTTCCCCTCATCTCAGAACTGTACTTTACTACACCTCCCGCTTCGCGGGTTTTATTTTCTTTCCTGCGCGAGCGCAAATTATAAAATCAGGGGTCGCCGCGCCAAGGGGGTGCACAATTGTGCACCTTGCACGTGCCAAGCTGCACTGCCTTCCCCTGTTCCTTCCCAGGCCGCTCCAAAATTGGAGCGGCCTGGAAGGGAAATTCCCTTCCCCTTAACCTGACCTTCCCACCCCTTTCCCTAACCTTTCCTCCCCCTAGCCCTACTCTAACCCCCCAAATTTTTATTTTACCTTTTGTGCCTGCCTCTGGGCAGGCGCAAGTTGCACGCGCCGGCAGGCTGGCGGCACGCGATTCTTCGACACATCAGCAATGGCCACTGTGTCGGAGGCCTCTGGCCCTGCCCCGGATCACCCCGCCCTGCCCCCACCCCGCTCCCGGACTGCACCTTTAGTAAAGCCCTGGGACTTACAGGCGTCCCAAGGCTTTACGTGCGTCGCCGGGTCTTTTTAAAATAGGCCTGGCGTGCGTAACCTTTTTAAAATCAGCCCATAATGTTTTATTTTATGTCTATGAAGATTGATTCTTGTCTGTAATATTTGGCTTGTTTCACCAATGTAATATTTTTGACTCATTTTTGCACTGTTTCATGTACACAGTAGTCAATAGAGGAGCAGGAATGTGAACCTCTTATTTTGAAGATTTTCCCCATAATGGTAGCTTTATGATCCTGTGATTTGTGGTGTCTTGTAGGGTTTTGTGCCATTTTCTTCTATTTCGGTTTCTGTTTGGCACTTAGAAGTTTGTGTTTCAGGTTAGGTGATTGCCAGAAGGCTAGACCTGGGGCAGCAGGGAATATTTCTTTCAGCAATTCATCCTCTATTATACTGGTTGTAGATCTTTTATAATTTCCCTTAAGTTTTCTAGTTCCAATTTGTATTTTACCACAAGTGGTACCCACTCCATGGTTTTCCTTTCCTTGTATTATAGTACGTTTTCCCCTGGATATTTTGAATGAGAATGCAATTTTCTTCGAGATACTTTTGGGGTGATAGCTCTTTTGCAAGAAGGATTTAGTTAGTGCTTTGAGATGTAATTCCCATCCTTTGGGTCAGAATGCATATGGGGGGGGTATCATGTAGCTTGACTGTGTATAATGGAACTTTTTGTGTGTGAAGGATGGAAGCTGGAATTTTGAAGGTAGCTATCTCTGTCTGTTGGCTTTCTGTATACAGATGTTTGGAAGCACCCATTATTTATTGAGATGTAGTGTGTAGAAAGTTAACTCTCCATGGAGTAGTCAATCTTGAATGTGATTGTCTGATGGAATTTATTGAAGGAGTTGTAAAACCTGCTTAAGGTTATCTTTTCTTTCCACTTAGGAACATCTCTTCCAGTTTTGACATAAAAAGGTTGGCGTACTGTGGTGCCATTTTGGTGCCTATAGCAGTTGCCATAATCTGCAAATGGATGTCACTATTAAAGCTGAAGTAGTTATGGGTCAGGATGAATTCAATCAGTTTAGCAGCAAGCTCTGCTGAGAGTTGGTGGTCCAGGGTAGTTGTTCTTAGGAGTTTGAAACATGCAGATCGGGGATGTTGCTGTATGATTTCACATCCATTGTGACAAAAAGGGTGTCAGGCAGTAGCTTCTTGATGTTGTTGAACCTGTTTAGAAAGTCTGTTGTCTTGTAAGAAAATGTTTGCTTTTCACTAGAGGTCTGAGGATCCCCTCTATTTCCTCTGTGAGTGTGCCAATACCAGATATTAATTTTAATTGGTCTGCCAGGGTTCCCAGGTTTGTAGATTTTGGGTAGTATGTAGAAGGACCAAAAGAGGGCTTTGCAGTGAAAATTGGAGATGAGTTGATGACATTTGGAGATGAGTTGATGACATTTGGAGATGGGTTGATGACACTTTTTTTTTTCATACATAATATATTATTTGAGCATTGCCAGTAGCCCTGTAGGCAACACTCATGCATTTTATAGAGGATTATACAAATATTTTTATTAATCGAATATAATTCCAATATCAATACAATACACAGTTTAAACAATTTGTAGTGCAAAATGTGTATTCAGATATTTTCAAATCATAATAAATTACAATCATTTCAATAATTACTAGTTCAAACTCTTTTTTTAAAATCTTAACTGCCCTAATTTCTCACTCTACTTCATATTCAACTATATTCATATTCGTCCAAACCCTCATTTTTCCTTCCGCACCTCACAGTAGCACATTAACTTTTGACCCATTACAATGTAACATGGCTACATTTTGACATGACCAAATGTATTCCATAGTTCTATTGTGACAGAGTGTATTAACTTTTCAGGGTCAGGAATAGTGAGAAGCTTGCTGTGAGCAAGAGATAAATGAGTAGCAACCAGCTGAGCGTGATCCCAGCACAGAGAAGTGAGTATTACAGGGGAGGACACATTTAAATGCAACACGAGTACAGAACTTTGGAGGCTGGAGCCCTTAGGTTCAAGTCCACCCACTCCTGGGGATTCTGCCCCCCCCAGGAATATGTACTCGTGTTATGCAAAAATCGGTCCTGCCCTGCAACACTTGTTTTTCTGTGCCAGTGTTGCAATCAAACCAGTCTTCCCTACAACATTTCCTCTCCTGGGGTCTGCCACATGTCTGTCTCCTTCTCATAGCTTGTGGCTCACTTTTCATGATCTGAGAAGGCAAAACACTCCTTCACATCTATATAGTCTTTATCTTTTTTTGTTTTTATAATCCTCATTTATAACTTAAAAATATTAACCAAAGCAAAAAACAGTTCAAAAACATCTTACAATAACAAAGCAAAATCATATAAAGGCAATTATTAGTGTTACAAAACCTTATTCATCAGTCCACCAAGATGGGGGCAAGTCCATTTAAAGAAGAGGAAAAGGACATAACATAGGAAAAGTTGAAGACTATACGGTGTTTTAGAGGCTTCATGTCTACGTTCGCTCAGTGGTGGGCCCTTCAGGAAGCTGAGATTATGACACAGAGACACTTATTTTGTTGGTCAAAAATGCCACTAGTTGAGATGGATCAAAAAAGATATAATGTACCCCCTGAAACATAACAATACACTTACAAAGAAAATGTAAAACAAAGGAGGAACACAAGCGATGGAAGTGCCAAGAGTGGGTAAGGGCATATCTCGCGCCAGCAAGGGTTTTAGTGTTGGGGGGGGGGGGGGGGAGGAGAGAGCCCAGGACATAGGCACTGTGGGTGGGTGGGGGGTCAGTCTGATTTTAATATTTAAATAGAACCGGGAAAGGCGGTAGGACTGTGGACATTATTTTAACATTTAGGATGGTTTGGGGGATGGGTGTTGAGCATTGCATGGCCCGGTAGGGCCATATATAAAATTTGGGAGGATAGGGAGGGAGGGAATCGGACTGCTGGCCCCTGTACATTTTTTTTTTAACTCTACAGCGCCCACATCTCCAAAGTTTTCAAAAAGGGGCAGGGCATGGGAGTGGTCTAGGTGGGGCATGGGAGTTTCAGGGCATGAACCAGAGATGTGTGCTTAAATATTTACGCACCTGGGTGCGTGTCAAGATCCCCTGCCATGTAAGTTTACTTCTGCTATGGAGGAGGTGTAAATTATAAAATAAAGAAAATGCTGGGGGAGACATTTATATGGAACTGGGGCATTGGTCAGAGTTCATCAGTGTTCCTGAGTTGTACTTTTTGGCTTGGTTATATTTGTTACTTGTAAAAATGTAATAAAAAAGATTTAATCATAAAATAAAGAAAATAGCCAGATCTGCAGGGTTTTAAGAGTTGGGGCTAACTGGGGGAGTGAAGGCTATTAAACTAGGGGGGTTTGGAGGACCTAGCCCTTAACTGGGCAAACTGGGGATGAACTGATTTAAGTGGCAATGGCATCAGCACACGCCTCTTTTTTAAAATCCATCGACCTATGCAGTAAAAGCGAGATTTGGGCATGCCCACTTAAATTTTCGCGCACATACGCTCACGGCCAGACTATTTTATAACATGCACACATATGTGAGTGTATGTTATAACATGGCCTCATCCCTGGGCCCGGGCTGATAGACGTGTGCAAATGTGCACTTGTGCACCGGTTTGAAAGCTACCGTTCCTATTTTTCTGCTATTACTTTACCTTCCTTCAGTTCCCCTTCTACTCCCTGGTCACCTAATGTCCCAACTGATTCCCTTGCAGCTTTCCTGTTTTTCATGTCCTTGAAAAGCATTTGCTATTATTTTTTGCCCCCATGGCAAATCTCTCCTCAAATTCTCTCTGGGCCTGCTTTATTAGTGTTTTACATCTAACTTAAGAACATAAGAAATTGCCATGCTGGGTCAGACCAAGGGTCCATCAAGCCCAGCATCCTGTTTCCAACAGAGGCCAAACCAGGCCATAAGAACCTGGCAATTACCCAAACACTAAGAAGATCCCATGCTACTGATGCAATTAATAGCAGTGGCTATTCCCTAAGTAAACTTGATTAATAGCCGTTAATGGACTTCTCCTCCAAGAACATATCCAAACCGTTTTTGAACCCAGCTACACTAACTGCACCAACCATATCCTCTGGCAGTGGCTTACACTTCTTCATATTTTCCTTGTTAAATCCTGCTTTCCATTTTTTAAAGGACACCTTTTTAACCTTAATAGCCTCTTTTACAACATCATTTAGCCATTATGGAAAACGCTTGTTGTTCTTTCAACCTTTTTAAATTAATGGAATCCACTTTATTTGGACTTCCAAGAAGGTACTTTTAAACAATCCCCATGCTTCATACCTTATCCCTTGTAACTCTTCATTTTAGTTTCCTTCTAACTAATTTCCTCATTTTTATCACAGTCTCCCTTTTTAAAGTTACATGTTATGGCAGTAGCTTTATTTATTCTTCTTCCTTTAGCGGTGATCTCAAATTTGACTGCATGGTGCAGAGAAGGTGCAGGGGGATGGAACGGAGGCAGGCTGCGCGGCTTGGCGCGTGCAGGCTGCCGATTTTGCCCAGCCTTGTGCGCGCCAACCTCAGATTTTAAAAGATATGCGTGGCTATGCGCGTAAAATCCGGCATACTTTTGTTTGCGCCGGTCGTGCGAACAAAAGTACGCACGGGTGCAGTTTTTTTTAAATCTACCCCTAAGCGTCTTAATGTGCATGTTTTAATTTTTCACTTGTTACATAAACCATCCTCCCATACTTTTCACGTTTGCTAAATATGTTCTATATAATGGGCCAAATTTTAAAAGCACTACGTGTGTAAATCAGCTTACGCGTGCCGGGCCTATTTTATAAAGGCCCGGCGATGCGCGTAAAGTCCCGGGACGCGTCTAAGTCCCGGGGCTTTACAAAAGGGGCGGGACAGTCCGGGGGCGGGATGGGAGCGGGGCCAGAGGCCTCCGGCACAGCAGCCATTTGCCGCTGTGTTGGAGATTCGCGTGCCGGCAGGCTGCCGGTGCACGCAACCAGCACCTGCCTCCAGGCAGGTGCAAAAGGTATAATAAAAATTTTGGTGGGGTTAGAATAGGGCTAGGGGGGAAAGGTTAGGGGAAGGGGTGGGAAGGTTAGTTTAGGGGGAGGGAACGGGGGAAGCCTGCGGGCGTCGGTGCGCACAGGGTGCACAATTGTGCACCCCTTTGCATACGACGACCTCCGATTTTATAACATGCGCGCGCATATTATAAAATCGGGCAAACGTGTGCGCACCGGGTAGCGCGCGCACATGTACGCCCGTGCGTACATTTGAAAATCTACCCCAATATCTTTAATTGTATTTTTCTTAAATGTGCATTTACGGTATATTAATTTTGTATGGAAGTGCAAACATTCTTAATATATTTTCTGTGTCTATTTCTATTCCCACTTCTTCGGTTCATTGTGTCACAAGTCTATCCAGATGAGTTTCTTCATACTTATCTCTTCTTATTAAATATCAGTTGGAGATTCAGTTGTTTGTCTCTGTAATATCCCAAATTATTTCATCTATCCCTCTTAAAGAGAGTAATTTTCAGACAGACTTCTACAGAAAAAATAGTGCTTTACCCATATTTATTTATTTAAGCAGGCTTTCAACTCATAGTGAGTTCTCATTATTAGCTAACATAAAACAAGGTTTGTTGTAGATTTTTATTTTCTGTATTTTAATCGTTTGTTGTATTTTGTGATTGCTTGATTTTATGATGTTGTAGCCCACCTAGTATGATTGTTTCACAATAGGCAAGATATAAATATTATTAAGTATGAATGCAACATTGCATGCACATACGCTGTATGCATGTACTTTTATGTGCATGGGGAGAAGTGTTCAGGAGGGCGGAGGCTGGATGGGATTTGGACTTAACATGCATTCTTTTTCATTTTGAAAAGTATGCGTGCGAATTCTCAATGAAAAATTGATGTACCAAATAGCAAGTGTAACTCTGTGTGTGTGTGTGTGGTTTTAATTGGATAATTCTCACAGTGGACTTATACAGGTAAGTGTGCTTGGATGACTGGTATGTGTATAATCGCTGGCTAACTTATGCACAATGTTACAAAAGTACCTCCTTAATGTTTTCTAAATTTGATTAGCTAAACATTGCCTAGCTAGTAAAAAAGCTAGAAAATGAGAGTTTGGTAACTCTCCATTTCTGTTTTATAGTTTTGAAGAACAAACTCTCGCCACTTGTTTTGCCAATTAAGCATCCCAAATTATGAGTTCCCCACTAGTACTATTTATGAGAATGAGATCTCTGTAACCCTTCTGGAAAATCGTCATTACCAACTAATCCAATAAATGCTGATTTTTTTCCATTCTCCCTCCACCATCTCCAGGCTAATTGGGTAGTCCTGATTAGAATATTACTTTTCAGCTCTTGGGACATTTTGGGGCAGATTTTTAAAGTTACGCGCGCGGGGTACATTTGTGCGCGCTACTCGGCGCACACAAATGTACACTCGATTTTATAACCTACGTGCGCTGCCGCGCGCATGTTATAAAATCCAGGGTCGGCACGCACAAGGGGGTGCACACATGTGCACCTTGCGTGTGCCGAGCCCGAGGGGAGCCCCGTTGGCTTTCCCCGTTCCCTCCAAGGCCGCTATGAAATCGGAGCAGCCTTGGAGGGAACTTTTTTTTCGGCCCCCCCCCACCACCTTCCCCTATCTAACCCACCCCCCCAGTCTTAACTAAATCCCCCCTCCACCTTTGTTCCAAAAGTTACGCCTGCCTGAGGCAGTCGTAACTTGCGCACGCCGGCCGGCTGCCGGCGCACCATGCCCCGGCACAGCCACTGTGCCGTAGCACTCAGCCCCGCCCCTGGACCGCCCCCACTTCCCCGGCCCTGCCCCCGGTCTGCCCCTTTTTCGAAGCCCCGGGGACATCCGCGCGTCCCAGGGCTTGCGCACACCGCCGAGCCCATGCAAAATAGGCTTGGCGCGCGCAGGGGTAGGTTTTCGGGGGTTACGCGCGTAACCCTTTGAAAATCTACCCCTTTATGTTCTTTCATATAGATGATATTGACTGGTAGATGCTACCTCTGATGGTTCTCTTGGCTGGCCTGTAAACAACAACAAAAAAAGGTTCCTCTGAATTTAAAATTAACCTTGATGAGTTTCAGTTTACTTTTGATACATTTTTATTTTATACAACTGTACTGTATTTACCTTAATCATGGAGAGAGACTCTGTTTATTTTCAAGGATGATCGGTATTCATTGGCAGGAAAAAGACTGTTAAAATCAATACAGTAGAAGATATTTTTAATTAAACATCGGTCAAGGTTACCAGATGACTCCAAGTGATTAGGAGCAGGCTGAGCCAGTTCTGATTTTGCACCATTTTATATATATATATGAGATATATTACTGACGTTGAATAGTTAGTTGGCTGCAAAAATCATTTTTCTTTCCAGATGTCCATCTGGATGCGTTCTTAGACGGCACTCAATTACCTGTGGGGCAGTACAGTGGTTGATGGACCAGGTTATTAATTGTTGACCTCGTTTTTTTTTTACTGTCTGTTGCAATATGTTTAGCAATAAATAATAATGTGCTGTCTACACAAGTAAACAAAGCACCTGTGAGATCACTTGATATTAACAGAGGAGACTGCAAACTGTGTCAAAGCCTTTTGTATCAAAACTGACAAAAATGACGCAAATGGGTGGTCTGTTTTGCTGTTAAATTTAGAAGTAGCACCAGGGTGGAGGGAAATTCATAGAAGACTTTGTGTCATGGCTTTAATGAAAAGGGCAAGTTATATATAAGGAACCTTAAAATCAGAAATAAATACCGTGATTAGAATAGATTTATGATAACTTTCCCTTAGCAAATATGTGTGTGTGTGTGAGATGTGTATCTTTCTCTGTCACTCTCTCTCTCTTTCTATATATGTATGTGTATATATATATATATATATATATATATATATATTCAAAAGATTTACATGCTTAAAAACTGATTTTAACTACATAAATGTAACTGCAGACATTTGCACCTCCTTTTTCTGTAGGTATTTTTCTATGTATAAATCAATGGTACGACTGCACTATGAGAGTTGTGTACAATTCTGGTCACTCCTTCACAAGAAGGATGCAACAGAGTAAGAAAAGGTAAGGAGAAGGGAAAAAAAATGTTAAGATGTTGGAAAAGCTCCATTGATAAAAGGCTAAACAGCTTGGAGAAGAGATGATTGAGAGGGGAAATGATTAGGGTCTACAAAATCAGGAGAGGAGTAGAACCGGAACATTGGTATTGCAGATTGTATTTTGAATCCTTTCTCACCAACCATTGTTTCCAAGTAAAAGTTGGGCATCAGACTTCCCAGTTGTATCCTGTTATCATTGGTGTTCTCCAAGCATCTACCCTTTCTACCCTTTTATTCAACATATACCTTCGACCTGTCTGTAGTCTACTCACCAGTTTGAGAGTAGGCTAAGGCTACAGACTTTGGGCTGGATTTTAAGATTTATGCGCAGGTGTAGATTTGGGCATGCAACCCGGCACGCACAAAGCTATGCCCGATTTTATTGTTATGGTTTGGTGGATCCCGGGCACAATGGCAAATGGCTGCTGTGCCTGGAGGCTCCAGGCCCTCCCCGCCCCCTTTTTCAAGCCCCTGGAAATACGCGCGTCCTGGGGCTTGCGCACGTCGCCGGGCCTATGCAAAATAGGCAGTGCAGGGTGACAACGCCCACGGGGAGGAGCCCCGTGAGGAACCACAGCACTGGGCTAGACTCTTGAGACACAAACACAGAACTCTTTATTAGACAGCTTGGAGAGGACCACCAGAGGTGGCAGTAGTGAGGCAGTCTGATGTTGCAGTCTCAGGGACCTCGGCAGAGGGAGCACTTCTCTCCTTGTTGGCGAAGGAGATTTCCGCAGTAGGTCTCCCAGCGAGGATGGTACTGTGGATGAGATAGACTGGAGAGTTAGAATACGTTCTAGATGTCAGCTGTTGATGTGTGATTCCACCAGGATTGGTTGAAGAAGTACAGGCACCGAGGCAGGGAGAGCAGGCCCTCGAGGACAGAGTACCTGTTCCCATGTAAGGCACCTGAAATAAAGCAGAGGGCCCTCGAGGAGCGGGTACCCAGGTTAGCAGTTACCCCGAAGGGCAGGTAAGGAGCTTCCAGCGGCAACACGGAAGTGGCAGAGTAGTGTAGACAGGAACGGATTTGAGTCCTTGCTAACTCAGTGAGCTAGCAACATAGTAAACCTTAAATACCTGGATGGCGTGATGTCAGCATGGGGGAACGCCCTCAAGGTTCGCGCCAAGGTTAGCATATAGACGTGGGTTGCGCGCGCGCGCACCCTAGTAGGTACCTGGGAGGAGCAATGGCTGGTGGCTGCACCTTAGCCGTTCCGGGGATGCCGGAGAGGTCGGCTTGTAGACGCGGCAGTAGCCATCTTTCCTAGGTGAGCGGGAGGAGCCGTGAATAAGGTGAGGCAAACGGGGTGAAGCCGTCGAGCACCGACGGATGCAACATTTATAACCTACAGTACCTGAATGTAAACCGGTGTGATATCTTGATTGAGATCGAATGTCGGTATATAAAAAAATAAAAAAAATAAAAAAAAATAAAATATCATGCGTGTGCAGCCGCACGCATGTTATAAAATCTGGGGTCAGCACGTACAAGGGGGTACACACTTGTGCACCATGCGCGCGCCAAGCCACGCAGCCTTCCTCCGTTCCCTTCGAGGCCGCTCTGAAATCGGAGCAGCCTCAGAGGGAACTTTCCTTCCGCCCTGCCCCCCAGCCCTACCTAAACCCCCCTTACCTTTAACTTAGAAGTTGCGCCTGCCTCTGGGCAGGTGTAGGTTGTGCGAGCCGGTCAATGGCCAGCCCACGATCCCGGGCACAATGGCAAATGGCTGCTGTGCCTGGAGGCTCCAGCCCCTCCCCGCCCCCTTTTTCAAGCCCCTGGAAATACACGCGCGTCCCGGGGCTTGCGCGCATCGCCGGGCCTATGCAAAATAGGCTCAGCGTGTGCAGGAGGGGTTTTAAATGGTTACGCGCGCAACTCTTTCAAAATCCTCCCCTTTATGCATAAGATATTACATTTTTTTGCCCTGGTCACTTTTTCAATCACCGGTGCTCTTAGTTATGATGGCCTTTGCCTACACTAGATGATTGGATGCATGTTAACAAATTATCAATTAACATTAGCAAAATAAATTGAATAGTTCTTACTAGATTCCCATTTGATGATTTTCCTACTTCTAAGTTTGAAGACTGATCTCTGAATTTCCTTTGTAGTGAGAAACTTGGAGATACAGCTGGAATTTGATTTGTCTCTGAAAGAGCAGATGCAAACTGTTGCAATGAGTACTTTTAGTAATCTACCTGCATTGGGCCTGATTTTCAAAAGCATCTACATACTTAAAAATGGGTGTTACACAAGTAAAGTGCATTTACATATGTAAGTGGGCTTTTGAAAATTGCAACATTATATGGTATTGAATTTTCCATAGGATTAATCCATGTAAGTGCACTATACGTGGGTAAATGGCATTTGAAAATAGATAGAATAGTACATTTACATGTGTATATCCTTTTGAAAATTATCCCGTAGTGCACAATTAAACCTTTTTTAACAGATGCAGATTTTTTACTATCTTGCACTGTAAGTAGGATTGTAGGCTTATGTGTTAAAATGTCTTCAGACAACCCAAAATTCAGCCACTAGGTTAGTTACTATTGTCGCTCAGTTCCCCCCCCCGAGGGGCGGAGTTAGCAATCTGTTAGCGCTCAGCTCCCCCAGAGGGGAGGAGCCAGCAATCTGTTATGGATCGCTCCTCGAGAAGAGAGGGGTTAACAATCTATTAGTGATGTGACCGCCAGGGAAGCGGAGTTAGCCTTCTGTTGAATGCTGTTTCCCCAAGGAGCGGAGCTAGCGATGTGTAATACTCCGTAGGTGGAGTTAATGATCTGATGTGGGTTGGCTCCCACGGAGTGGCAATCTGTATGATACCGCTCTAGTAGTGTAAGGAATAAACACTTATGGAAATTGGTGAATCCTTGGGCCGATGGTAGATAAAAGCGCCCCCAAGAGGATATCCTGAGAGGGACCACCGGCTAGGCTGGAGTATATAGTTCTTTATTAGACTGGAAGTAGAACCACCAGAGGTGTCAGTAGTGAGCTGATATGCCCGGCAGGGCTGAAGTCCCTCAGATACTGGAATTGCGATCTCTGGGTTGCTGAGCTATAGAGAGAGACTATAGGTAGTGAGTAGACAGGTTTAGAGATGTGCTTCGTTTTTTTCTACCGGGTCGTTTTTTGACTCGGATACTTCGTGGTAAAATTCGGGTTTTCTCGTTTAGTTTTTTTGAAAAACGAAACGAGGAAACCCGAAACCGGGCCAAAAAACGAAGCGGGAAACGAAGCTAAAAAAAACCCCACCCCAAGCATTTAAAAGCATTTTCGTGCATACATACAAACTCCCCCCCACCCATCCTGATCCCTCCCCAAGACTTATGAACATCCCTGGTGGTCCAGCGGGGTCCCAGGTGCCATTTGTTCCTCCGTGCACATGTGCGCCATTGTCAGCCTTGCTCCTCAAAATGGTCCCGAACAGCCTCTGAACTACTATGTCACAGGGGCTACCGGCGCCATTGGTCAGCCCCTGTCACATGGTAGGAGAACCGACCAATGGCGCCGAAAGCCCCTGTGACATAGTATTGGCAAAGGCTATCGGCGCCATTTTGATTTCTGGCAGCCGACAACGAAATCGCTCCCGGACCCCCGCTGGACCCCCAGGGATTATTGGCAAGCCTTGCACATCTCTAGACAGGTTATGCTGGATACATAACCAGTAGTAGATGATACACTCACAATTGTAGATATCTGTAATGGCCTCTTATGCAACAGAGAGTCTTCAGTATATTTAGGAACAGGAGCCGTAGGCGAGTACTGGTTCCTATAGGCAGTGCGCGCGCACCCTTACGTCATGAGGAACATGGCAGATCTGCAGCGTTAAGCCAGCCCGGGGATTCCAGGGCGAAGAGGCAGGGAGAAGCCGCGGGAGCATCTGTCCGTCAGACCCGAAGGGAGTCGCCACAAAGGTAGAGAGGGTGGAGCGAGGGCGAGAACAGGCACGAACACAACAAATATCTGATATTACTTCAGTGTTACACTCACCTCACTGGCTCCCCATATAGTGGAAGATAAAAGTCAAAATTTTTACATTAGTCCACCGAGCACTAAGCAAGAGTACACTGCCATGTGTCTGCGTGCTTCTTACATTTCATAAACCTGAGATGATAATTTTCAAAATGGTGTGCAGGTGCACCTGTAAGCGCATATGTTAACTTGCATCAAAGGGTGCGGCTATTTTATAACATACACGTGTATATGCGCATGTGGTATGAAATAGGCTGTACTCGCGTATATGTGTGCACAATTTTATATGGGCATGCGTATGAGTGTGCAAATGCTGCCCCACTATGTGTGGGGGATTTTAAGAGACACACACACCGACACAATTACCAGTTTCCCCAGTTCGTTCAGGTAAAGAATAGGACTTCTTAACCCCCTAGTTAAATAGGCTCCCTTTTACCCTATTAGCACTGACCCTTTTTTTGTTTTATGTCTTACACACTATCCATAGCATTTTTTTTTTGTTTTATGTCTTACACACTATCCATAGCAGAAGTCAAGTTATGCAGTAGGGAACTCCAACGCATGCTTGTGGGCATAAATACATACGTGCCCACTCCATTCCCCTTTTTTGTCAAAACGTTTTTGTGCTCATACCGGAAGATACATGTGTATGCTCACACTTATTAAAATCCGCGCAGTGCGCGCTGGCTCAACTTCTGCATGTATCTCCCGGCTTTGGTGCACCGTAGGGCTTTTAAAATTCACCTGTTAGTGTTTATTAATATCTGCTGGTCGAACTTTGCTAGAGATTTCATCTGTCCGACAGGCCTATCTAGATGAAAATAGAGAACATTTTTTATTGCAGACCCTACACTGTGAAATAGCATACCTGATGAAATGCATTCAGTTTAATGCTATTCTATATTTAGAAAACAGGCATGTAATGTAACATCTTATACTCCCTATTCTGTGATGAGTAACCTTATTTGAACTTTTTATTTTTTTATTTTTTATTTTATTTTTAATTGTATTTTTGTTTTTAATTTCATTTTAGTACATCATTAGTTTTTAGTCTGATTTATTTATTTGTTTTTATATACCGACATTCATTGGGGTATATCACATCGGTTTACATTATAATTTGAGAATAATATGACTAAGAGGTCTTATTATTGTTACATTAAAACATTATAACATTACAACATTAAAGCAGGAAGAAAGGCTAACTTAGTTAGAGAACTTTAGAGTAACTCAGAGAAATTTACAACATTATAGTAGGGAAATAGAGTAACTTAGTTGGAGAACCTTAGGCTGGGTGGAGGGCATCCAGTGTGGCGTCGTAACGTCTTAGTTGTGACCTGTATCCAGGAACTTGGAAACAAGTGGTTATTGGGTGTGACAAGGGGACTTAGAGAACTTTAGGCTGATTGGAGAATATCCACTGTGGTGTCGTAATATCTTGGTAGTAACTTGTATCCAGAAGCTTAGGAACAAGGTGGATTTTGTGTCTGATTAGGGATTTTATGTGATGGGAAGAATTAAATTGAAGATTTACAGAGTGAGATTGGAACTTTGGAGGAGGTGATTGGGTCGAGAGGAAGAGAGGTTGGTTCATGGCTCCAATCAGCTCCACCCCCTGGAAGAAGGGGGTGGAGCTGATTGGAGCTTAGTGCGTGGAGCATTAAGATACTGGTTGGTAGACTTTTTGGAATAACCAGGTTTTCAGGTACTTTTTGAATGACTGGATAGAGGGTTCTAGTCTGAGTTGAGCGGGAAGTTTGTTCCATAGGTAGGGGCCTGCTATTGATATGGCGTGCTCTCTGGTTGTGATGAGGTGGGCTAGTTTTGTGGAGGGGATAGATAACAGGCCGGTGTTCTTGGATTGAAGATTTCTTTGGGAGTCATAATGGTGGAGGGTGTCTTTTAGCCATTCAATCTTTTCATTGTTGATGGACGTGTGCAGAAGTGTTAGGGTTTTGTATTGAGTTCTGAAGGTTACGGGGAGCCAGTGAAGGTCTTTCAGGATGGGTGTGATGTGTGTGGATCGATGGCTGTTTGTGAGAGATCTGGCTGCTGCATTTTGTAGAAGTTGGAAGGGTTTGAGGGAGGATGCTGGGAGTCCAAGGAGGAGGGAGTTGCAGTAGTCCAGCCTGGAAAATAAAAGGACCTGGAGTACTGTCTGGTAGTCATGATAGAAGAGGAGGGGCTTGAGCTTTTTGAGGACTTGTAGTTTGAAATAGCCCTCTTTGTAGCATTAATATGCTTTTTTAAGTTAAATTCAGAGTCCAGTGTGATGCCAAGGTCTTTTACTTCGATTATGTATTGGCTGTTTGGTTGCGTGGACGAGAGGTCTTGGGTGATGGTTGGAAATGAATAGTATTTCTGTTTTTTTTGTGGTTGAGTGTGAGGCATATCTGCATGAGTAGGTTTTTTATTTGGGCTGAGAGGGGTTCCTATAGAGATAAGGTATTTTGTATGTTTTCTTTGGGGGCGTCATCTGCGTAGATGTAGTAGGGGAGGTCTAGGCTGCAGAGGGGAATCATATATATATTGAATAGGGAGGAGGAGAGTGAGGATCCTTGTGGTATGCCATGGGGGAGTGGGAATTGCTTTGATTCACTGTTGTTTTGATGCACCTTGTAGGATCTGTTGGATAGGTAGGAGCCAAAACATTTTATGGTGTTTTCCGCTAGTCCAATTTCCTTTAGCCGGGTTAGTAATGTATCGTGATTGATGGTATCGAAGGCAGCGGAAATGTCCAGTAGTATCAGGAGGTAGGAGTGGCCGGCGTCGATGCCTCTTAGGACAGTATCTGTGAGGGATAGAAGGAGAGTCTCGGTGCTAAGGGACTTCCTGAATCCATGTTGGGTGGGGTATAGGATGTTCTGGTTTTTCAGGTGTTCTGAGAGTTGGAGGTTTACATGTTTTTCCAGGATCTTTGATATGAAGGAAAGATTTGAGATGGGTCTGTAGTAGGCTGGGTCAGTGGGGTCTTGTTGTGGGTTTTTGAGAATGGGTTTGATTACGGCACATTTAAGTGCTTCAGGGAAGATGCCTTGCTCAAGGGATGTATTTATTATGTCAGCGATAGGTTTGGCGATGAATTTGGGGATGGAGTCGAGGGGGTGGGCAGCTGGGTTATTTTTTTAATGATCTTTTTGACTTCGGTCGTGGCAGTAGGTTCGAAATTGGACCAGGTGGGAGGTGTTGTTTTTAGTGAGGTTGGCATTTCCTTGCTTGTAAGGGGGATGGATGCTATTAGCTTTGTGATTTTGTCAGTGAAGAATTGGGCGATTTCTTCGCATGTCTTTGTGGAGCTTCCTGTTGTGGGTGGGTTGTTGTTTGGTTGCGTCAGTTTGGATACAAAGTCGAATAGGGCTCTGGGGTTGTATTGGTGTTGGTGGATTTTCTTAGCATAGAATTCTCGTTTGGCTTTGTTGGTGTCGGTTTTGTAGATGTAGAGTAGTGTTCTGTATCTGTTGAGGTGGGGTGGGGTGGAATGTTTTCTCTGCTTGTCTGAGTAAACGTTTGGTGTTTTTCAGATCTGGGTTGTACCACAGCGTTTTGTGGGGATTATCGGTGTTGATTACTTTGGTGATGACTGGGCATTTGGATTTTGCAATTTTGGTGTTAATGTTGATCCAGGAGTTGATGGCCGTGTTTGCATTGTTGAGGTCTAAGGTTTTTAAGGCGTTGGGGAGAGCTTCTGTTAGGTCTTCACTGGAGCATGGTTTGTGGAATTCGATGTGTTTAGTGGAGGTATTGGATTCTGTGTGGTTGGATTTCAGTCGGAGAGTGGTCTGGATGAGTTTGTGGTCTGTCCACGGAATGCTGGTGGTCGTGGGTGGGCTGTTGGTGGAAGATATTTTGTCATTGATGAATATGAGGTTGAGGGTGTGGCCTGATTTCTGGGTTGGAGAGTCGATGATTTGATTGAAGCCCATTGCCGTCATGGTTTCTAGGAGGAGTTTGCATGATGGAGGGAGGGGAGTGGCATCGATGTGGAGGTTGAAGTCTCCTAAGATAATTTCAGGTAGGTCCATGTTGATTTGGGATGAGATGGTTTCTATGAGGATAGATAGATTTAGATCCAGGCATTTTGGCGGGGCGTATAGCAGGATTATCTGGAGGTTTCTTGATTTAAAGAGGCCTATTTCCAGTGGGGGTGATGTGTTGATGGGGTGGCATGTGAGGTTGAATTTTTTAAGGGCCAAGAGTAGTAGGCCGCCTCCTTTTTTTTTTTTTTTGGTCTGCGTAAAGAGAAGATATTGTATGTTGAATGAGGAAGTTGGTTGATTAATGCTGTGTCTGATTTTTTAAGCCAGGATTCGGTGACGCAGAGGATGTCTGGGCGGTTGTCAATTAGGAGGTCTTGAAGGATGGGGATTTTCTTGGAGATGGATTGAGCGTTTATGAGAAAAAGTGTTAAGATTGAGAGAGTTGCCATGTGGGTGTCAGGGTTGGTGGGGATACTTGTGAGGTTTGTGGGTGACGGGGAAGGTTGTGTTTAGTTTGGTGGAGGCAGTTTGACATGGGTATACATGGTGTGGCTGGGAGGGGGGGGGGTGTTGGCATGTGGAGGTTTTGAGGTGAGGGTGTCCTTTGAAAATCATCTCGGCGTGGCGGATGGGCTAGCTTCGGAGAGCCTCTTGGATGGCTGGGGCGCCGCGTTGGTCATAGCTGTTGGCTCAGGACCCGGGCGGGTCTGTGCTGGCAGCGCAGAGTAGGTGTTCGGCAGTCGGCACAGGAGGGAGGATGGCTGGGTTTAAGGGGTGGTCGGGTCGTCGTTCATGGGGTAGTGGCGTTAGTTGATCGCAGGTGTGTCGTTGGGGGTTGGTTGCAGCGTCGCGATGGCGGCTGCTAACCCCAATGGGTCTATGCCAGTCACGTGGAGCTTCGGAGGAGTGGGCAGGGATGGTAAGTAGGATTGGCTTGCCTGAAGAGAAGGCCGGTGCAGTGTGGTCTTTAGATGAGCCTTCCCTCGGTATTCCTCTTTAGATCTGGGGGCAGCACAAAGGGGCACACTAAGTAAGTATGATTTGTTTTATTTTATGTATGAGTTTGCATGTTTATTGCAATCCACCAAGATCGTAGGATTGTGTGGGCTAGAGATTTGTTAAATAAATAAATAGGGAATAGATCTTTACCCTTTCAAATAACACTAGGATTAGGGGACATTCCTTTAAGCTAACAAGTAGCAGATACAAATTGGAGAAAGTATTTTTTTCATTTAACACATAACCAAGCTGTGGAATTAACTGCCACAGGATGTGGCCAAGGCAACTAGCACAGCTGGGTTTGAAAAAGAAAAATCCATAAAAGGAAGATAACTTTCAAAACTATTCATGGTAGAGCATTGATTAGTATAAGTGGGCAGGTGAAGATTTACCCTAGTATTTTATAAACTGTGCAGTGGAAGCTGTACAGTTTTAAAAAATACAGCATAGTTCTGCTCTGAAAGTACGTATGTATGCGAAGATTTCCAATGTGAGGAAAACGCATATTTTCTCTACCTATTTTATAAATATGTGTGCACATATATTTTAAGTGGAAAAAAATCACGTGTAACTCCTGTTTTGGTTTTGGAAATTTTGCGTCGGAGGTGGACCCTTGGGCTGAGGTAGGGTTGACACAACCCATAGATGAGGACCTACGGGTCCCCACCATCGGCAGGCCGAGTGGGCTGATAGACAGAGGCCTCTGGAACTTCACCTATACCAGCCCTAGTTCCCCATGGGTTGAGCCTTTGGGTGCCGGGGCCAACAGGACTTAGGTGGGCCTCTGTATATAGTTGCAGTAGGAGTTAGTTCAACCCAGAAACAGCAGATGAGAGATGGTACAGTCTTACTCCGGACTGGGTAATGTCCTGGAAACTCGGGCGCCAATGGAATGAAGGCAGACAGGGGGCACTCGAGCAAAAGCAGGCCGAAGCCTGAAGAAACCACGTCCAGGGAGTTAACTGAAGAGGCGTCCAATGGTAGGCTTGAGTCAGGGCTGGCTGCAATCTGAAAGCAGTGGCAAGCAAGGCAGAGGTCTGATCACGGAGATGGTCAAAAGCGTAGTCAGACAAAGCGGAATTCTGGGTCTGGAGATAGTCAATGTATAGTCGGACGAAGCAGAGGTCTGGGTCTGGAGATAGGCAATGCGTAGTCTGACGAAGCAGAGGTCTGGGTCTGGAGCTAGTCAGTAGCGTAGTCAGGCAAAGCAGAGGTCTGGTTCTGGAGATAGGCAGTAGCATAGTCAGGCGAAGCAGAGGTCTGGGTCTGGAGATAGGCAGTAGCATAGTCAGGCGAAGCAGAGGTCTGGGTCTGGAGATAGGCAGTAGCATAGTCAGGCGAAGCAGAGGTCTGGGTCTGGAGATAGGCAGTAATTTAGTCAGGCGAAGCAGAGGTCTGGGTCTGGAGATGATCAATGTCAAAGTCAGGCAAAGCAAAGTCAAAGTCCATGTAGTCAATCCGAAGCATAAGGCAGGGTAGGATCGAAGAGACAGGAACCAGGACCAACGAGGAACAGGAACACAGGGATGAGACGAATCTCTAGGAAGCAATGAGTACTCAACCAGCGAGGAGACCTGTTGCAAAGGCAACGCTAGAGAGTGGAGCCTGAGCTTAAATACTGTAGTTAGGTTGACGTCATCATCCGGGGCAGCGGCTAGGTTCCTGCCGCCATCCCTACTTAAGAATCAATGAGGGGTGCAGCCTGGGTAGCAGCTTCTCTCCGCGAGCCATGCGGAGAGGTCCGACGAGAAGTGGAAGCAGGACTGGGAATGCCGGGAACTGTGGCAGAGCCGGAGGCACTGGGGGAGAGGCCCAAGGATGGAGCTGATGGCCCACCGCCGCCAGCGAGGAGGAACCAGAGTCTAGAGTCACTGTAGAAAGGTGAGGGGGCCGTGCCATGGGTCTGCTGTGGATGGCACACGTAACAGGAACCTAGACAGCAGGGGTACATGGGGTCCCAGGCCACTTCTTTACCCTCTCTCACAGTCCCTCGGGCCTTAGGGTAGGTTAGTTTCCAGTGAGAGAGGAATAAATACTCCAAGGCCCAAGGTGTTAGGGCAACTCTCAGTAACACTGTCCTGGGGAGGTATCAGTTCACAAGTGCCAAGAAAATACTCTGAAGGCTTGAGTTGAGTATCCAAAATAAATCTTTACATTAAATGACAGAATTGGCACTTTACACCTTAGGTCTTGGCATTAATAGTTTGAAAGCACAGTTCTCCAATTTTCTATCTATGCAAGTGTTTCTCAGTAGTTGGGCCAGGGAAAACTCTCACTCTCCAGGGCTTGGAAATGCAAGGCTTCCCAGGTGGACCAGGATAGCCTAGTTGGGTGAGAAAATTCCCCTTCCAAAAATACTGATGGACAAAACTTACATGGTCTCAATCTCTACATAAACTCCCCAGGATGAAGATTCTGGATGGGGCCACCAAGTATAATAAAAAGCCTTACTCGTAGTTCTCTTCTTCAGATGACACACTGGGTCTCTCTTACAAAAAGTCCAGGCAGCATGGAACAAAATAGCAAACCCCCCTCCCAAAAAAAGGCAAAAATGTGGAACCCTCCTGCAGCGAGTCATCTCTGCTCCATCCACTCTGTGTGAGATGGAGTGCAGCAGGATCTTTACTACCTCCTAATCTAACCTACAGGCCGATACAGTTACAGTGCGCTCCGACGGAGCGCAGTTAGCCTGTCGTTGGACACGCATTTTCCCTTACCCCTTATTCAGTAAAGGGCGGAAAACGCGCGTGCAACCCGCCGAACCTAAAAGCGCCCTCAACATGCAAATGCATGATGGCCCTATTAGGAATTCGTGCGCGATTCAGAAAGTAAAATGTGCAGCCAAGCCGCACATTTTACTTTCAGAAATTAGTGCCTACCCAAAGGTAGGCGCTAATTTCTTACGGCACCAGGAAAGTGCACAGAAAAGCAGTTTTTACTGCTTTTCTGTGCACCCTCCGACTTAATATCATGGCGATATTAAGTCGGAGGTCCCGAAGCGTAAAAAAAGTTAAAAAAAAAATTTTGAATTCGGCCCACAGCTGTCGGGCTGAAAACCGCACTCTCAATTTTGCCGGCGTCCGGTTTCCGAGCCCGTGGCTAACAGCGGGCTCGAGAACCAACGCCGGCAAAATTGAGCGTCGGCTGTCAAACCCGCTGACAGCTGCCGCTCCTTTTGCCCGTTTTTACCGCAGACTTTACTGTATCGGCCTGTTAGTCAGGGATCCCTAAAAGTCCTCTAAGCCAGCTGTACCAGGGCTGTCGCAGGAAAAGTCCTCAAATGATAAGTCCAAAATCCATTAAGCAACCCCTGGGATTACAACCAGAAATGTACTTACCCCCTTTCTACTTGGTGTAGGGTTTCAAGCCTGAAGGCCTAGTACACAGAATAAATTCAAAATAACTCCTTCACCTCTAACTTCTAACCAAAAAGGCAACACCTAGCTATGATGGAAGCTGCTTTCTTTTTTTTTTTACCAGCAGGGGGGCTAGCCATTTCAGCAGCTTTTGTGGGGGAGCTGTTCTGAAAAGGTGCACCCCTCCTTCCACTGCATAACTCTGATTCCTAGCTCAAAAAGAGCATACCTCATGTGCGCAGGTTATAAAATACTGTTGTAGATTTCTGCTCAGCCATATGCATGCATATATAGGGCCGTGCAGGGTTGACTGAAAGTTACCCTCTATGCATGTTATTTACCTTCCTTGACCTAGACATGGTCCCAGGAAAATCTACTGCTACTGCAGCTAAAAGTACAGGTGTTGTTGATTCTCGCATGTACCTTTAGCCAGGTAAAGGGTAGGCAGCCAATTTATTTGGTTAAGTACTGTACTGCTACATGTCTACTGTCCCTCATGCCAATGAAGAGGACTTTTGGGCATAGCATTCATGCAACATGCTCGGCTCGTGACTACAAGAAACTGCACCTTCTCAGTTGCTGCTCCTGTTTTCTGGAATTCCCTCCCTGAAGCTTTGCATCTAGTTGACAGCTTGAAGTCATTTAAGACCTTGCTTAAAACTTCCCTGTTTAAACAGGCTTACTACTAACTTCTTTTGGCAGCTCTTAGAGGGCGAGTTCAGCACAGCACATAGGATGTAATGACTAGGTTTTCTGTATATTTTAGTTGTTTTGTGAGTTCTACGCTCTATGATTGTTTTATCTGTACATCGCTTAGTACCTGTGTAAGCGATTCATGCATTTTAATATGTTCCCATGTCAGCTTATCTGTCTATTTCCTGGCCCTGGTATAAATAACAGTAATGACCAGAACAGTGAGCCAAGGCTGGATTTAGGAAAGGCAATATAGGCATGTGACTAGGATCCAAAATTTTGAAAGCATTCAAAAACTGTGAGACTCCCCCTCCTCCTTCCTCGTCTTGAAGAGGGACCCCATTCCCGCTCTCTGATCCCACCCATGGGCACCATAATCATAATTCTAGCTCTGCGGTAAACCTGGCTGTCCATATAATTCAAGGAAACAAATGAATTAGTCGGATATTGTTCAGAGGTTACAGAGCAGCCTGGGAAGATGGCCCCTTATTTAGCCAAATCTTGACTTTTCTCATTTTTCTTCTGCAAGCTTGTTTATTGTAGTTTGGTGGCATAGGAAGGCATCAACTCTTTTCTTCTCTAGTCTTCCTTTTTATGAGATACAAATGTTGGTTAACATAAAAGTCATTATAAGTGACTGATCACGTCAAATGCCTTTAGAATAACCCTGGGAATGACAAAGGGACTTTCTCTGCTGAAAGCCAAACACTTGAGTTGTCTTTTCTGACTTGTAACAAATGGGTTCTTAATCCACTCAAGAACTGCTTTCACATAGCTGAGTGCTTTGCAGTGATGATATGGAGACTATAATTTAAGTGAAGGTTGTTTATATCTTATTAGACTGTTTGCAGTCTCACAGACTCCTTGCTGCACTTTGCAGTCATGTCCTGCGCGGACCAGGAGAATGATAATGCATTTTAGAGGTAGCCCATCTCTGATTTGCTGCCAGTTTATTTTATAATGCAGTTTTAAGGATTACTCAATCAAGAGAGAAGGGCAAGTTTTGATACAGGTCTGTACGGGTTCTACATTCTAAGGGCAAGCTGTTATTTATAGAGCTAATAAGACTACTGGCTGCAGAGGGTGCTTTAAAGTGCTCTTGTATTTGAATAATGTTAACACCTCTGACCAGATGCACAAAATATTTTTCCAGCCATGGCCTAGGTAACACAGTAGTACAACTGGCCCCTAAAACATGAACTAAAAAGGCTAACAAATGCAGATCAAGAGACCTACTTTCAAAAGGATTTTACTTTTTTCAGTACAAAAGAAGTCCTTTTTGGAACATAAGAACATAAGAAATTGCCATACTGGGTCAGACCAAGGGTTCATCAAGCCCAGTATCCTGTTTCCAACAGTGGCCAATCCAGCCTACAAGCACCTGGCAAGTACCCAAAAACTAAGTGTATCCCATGCTACTGATGCAGTAATAGCAGTGGCTACTCCCTATGCCTCTTTGATTAATAGCAGTTAATGAACTTCTCCTCCAAGAACTTATACAAACCTTTTTTAAACCCAGTTACACTAACTGCATTAACCACATCCTCTGGCAACAAATTCCAGAGCTTAATTGTGTGTTGAGTGAAAATATTTTTTCTCCAATTAGTTTTAAATGTGCTACTTGCTAACTTCATGGAGTGCCCCCTAGTCCTTCTATTAACCGAAAGAGTAAATAACCAATTTAAATATACCCATTCTAGACCTCTCATGATTTTAAAGATCTCTAGCATATCCACCCTCAGCCATCTCTTCTCCAAGCTGAACAGTACTAACCTCTTTAGTCTTTCCTCATAGGGGAGCAGTTCCATCCCCTTTATCATTTTGGTTGCCCTTCTCTGTACCTTCTCCAGGGCAACTATATCTTTTTTGAGATGCAGTGACCAGAATTGTACATAAGAACATAAGAAAATGCCATACTGGGTCAGACCAAGGGTCCATCAAGCCCAGCATCCTGTTTCTAACAGTGGCCAATCCAGGCCATAAGAACCTGGCAAGTACCCAAAAACTAAGTCTATTCCATGTTACCATTGCTAATGGCAGTGGCTATTCTCTAAGTGAAATTAATAGCAGGTAATGGACTTCTCCTCCAAGAACTTATCCTATCCTTTTTTAAACACAGCTATACTAACTGCACTAACCACATCCTCTGGCAACAAATTCCAGAGTTTAATTGTGCGTTGAGTAAAAAAGAACTTTCTCCGATTAGTTTTAAATGTGCCCCATGCTAATTTCATGGAGTGCCCCCTAGCCTTTCTACTATCCGAAAGAGTAAATAACCGATTCACATCTACCAGTTCTAGACCTCTCATAATTTTAAACATCTCTATCATATCCCCCCCTCAGCCATCTCTTCTCCAAGCTGAAAAGTCCTAACCTCTTTAGTCTTTCCTCATAGGGGAGCTGTTCCATTCCCCTTATTATTTTGGTAGCCCTTCTCTGTACCTTCTCCATTGCAATTATATCTTTTTGAGATGCGGCAACCAGAATTGTACACAGTATTCAAGGTGCGGTCTCACCATGGAGCGATACAGAGGCATTATGACATTTTCTGTTTTATTCACCATTCCCTTTCTAATAATTCCCAACATTCTGTTTGCTTTTTTGACTGCCGCAGCACACTGAACCGACGATTTCAATGTGTTATCCACTATGACACCTAGATCTCTTTCTTAGGTGGTAGCACCTAATATGGAACCCAACATTGTGTAATTATAGCATGGTACACAGTACTCAAGATGCGGTTTCACCATGGTGCAATACAGAGGTATTATGACATTTTCCTTTTTATTCATCATTCCTTTTCTAATAATTCCTAACATTCTGTTTGCTTTTTTGACTGCCGCAGCACACTGAGCCAACGATTTAAATTATCCGCTATGATGCCTAGATCTTTTTCCTGGGTGGTAACTCCTAATATGGAACCTCACATGTTATAACTACAGCATGGGTTATGTTTCCCTATATTCAATACCTTTCACTTGTCCACATTAAATTTCATCTACCATTTGGATGCACAATCTTCCAGTCCCACAAGGTCCTCCTGCAATTTACCACAATCTGCTTGTGATTTAACTACTCTGAATAATTTTGTATCATCTGCAAATTTGATTACCTCATTCATTACCTATTCCTTTCCAGATCATTTAAGTGGAGGAGTAGCCTAATGGCTAGAGCAGTGGGGTATGAACCAGGAGACCAGGGTTGAAGTCCTGCTGTCACTTATTATGACCTTGGACAAGTCACTTTACCCTCCATTGCCTCAGTACAAACTTAGGGGGTCATTTATCAAAATGCGATAAGGCATTTTCACATGTGTTAAGGGCTTATCGCATGCGATGTTACCCTTACCTGGGTAACATCAAGCTAGGTTGAGAGAACATTGCCCAAATCTCATCTTGGAGTGAGTTTCCTCACTCCGAAGACCAGCAAATCTTCACAAGAGATCACTGTTCTGTTCGTAGGTGTCATGTAGAATGTCAAAGTGGCCCCTAACCCCCTATACTCTTACCTAAACCCCACCTCGAGTTACTAGGTGGGCCTACCATAGGGATACAAATACCTACCTATGGACCATGACATTATAGCCAGTCTCTCTCTCTCTCTCTCTCTCTCTCTCTCTCTCTCTCTCTCTCTCTCTCTCTCTCTCTCTCTCTCTCTCTCTCTCTCTCCCCCCCCTCCATGTGTCTAGGACCAGAAAATGGTATTGCGATTTGCGCTAACTTAGCTCTTCGCACAGGTAATTAGTGCAAATTGTGATAAATGCTATACTAGCATAAAACATGCCCCTTTTGCTATCGCATGCGGTACTTACCGCATTTTGATAAATCCACCCCTTAGATTGTAAGCTCTCTGGGGATAGGAAAATATCTACAGTACCTGAATGTAATCTACTTTGATGTGCTGAAAAAAGTGCAAAAAGCAGAATTCTAAATAAAAATATATTGAAAAGCACCAGTCCAAGTACAGATCCCTGAGGCACTCCACTGTTTACCCTTTTCCACTGAGAAAATTGACCATTTAATCCTACTCTCTGTTTCCTGTCTTTTCACCAGTTTGTAATCCAGAAAAGGACATTGCCTCCTATCCCATACTTTTTAGTTTTCTTAGAAGCCTCTTATGAGGGACTTTGTCAAAAACCTTCTGAAAATCTAAATATACTACATCTACTCATTCACCTTTATCCACATGTTTATTAACTCCTTCAAAGAAATGGAGCAGATTTGTGAGGCAAGACTTGCCTTGGGTAAATCCATGCTGGCAGTGTTCCATTAACACATGTCTTTCTGTATGCTCTTTGATTTTGATCTTTAGAATAGTTTTCACTATTTTTCCCAGTACTGAAGTCAGGCTCACTGGTCTATAGTTTCCCGAATCGCCCCTGGAGCCCTTTTTAATTATTGGGGTTACATTGGCCACCCTCCCATCTTAGGTAAGAACATAAGAACATAAGAAATTGCCATGCTGGGTCAGACCAAGGTCCATCAAGCCCAGCATCCTGTTTCCAACAGAGGCCAAACCAGGCCACAAGTACCTGGCAAGTACCCAAACACCAAGAAGATCCCATGCTACTGATGCCAGTGATAGCAGTGGCTATTTTCTAAGTCAACTTAATAGCACGTAATGGACTTCTCCAAGAACTTCTCCAAACCTTTTTTAAACCCAGTTACACTAACTGCACTAACCACATCCTCTGGCAACAAATTCCAGAGCTTAATTGTGCGTTGAGTAAAAAAGAATTTTACATATATTGAGTGTCAGGTACAATGGATGATTTTAATGATAGGTTACAAATTTTAACTAATAGATCTGAAATTTTATTTTTTAGTTCCTTCAGAACCCAAGGATGCATACCATCCAGTCCAGGTGATTTGCTATTCTTTAGTTTCTCAATCTGGCCTACTACATCTTCCAGGTTCATCTGCTTCATCACTCTTGAAAACCATCTCCGGAACTGGTAGCTCCCCAACATCCTCATTAGTAAACACAGAAGCAAATAATTCATTTAATCTTTTTGCAATGGCCTTATTTTCCCTGAGAGACCCTTTAACCCCTTGGTCATCCAATGGTCCAAACGACTCCCTCACAAGTTTGTTGATTCAGATATATTTTAAAAAGTTTTTATTATGAGTTTTTGCCTCTACTGCCAACTTTATCTCAAATTCTCTTTTAGCCTGCCTTATCAATGTTTTACACTTAACTTGACAATGCTTATGCTGTTTCCTATTTTATTCAGATGGATCCTTTTTCCAGTTTTTGAAGGATTTTTTTTGGCTAAAATCGCCTCATTCACCTCCTCTTATAACCATGTCTGTAATCGTTTTGCCTTCCTTCCACCTTTCTTAATGGGTGGAATAATCTGGACTGCGCTTCTAAGATTGTATTTTTAAACAATGTCCACACCTGTTGAACACTTTTAACCTTTGCAGCTGCACCATTCAGTTTTTTTCTAACTATTTTCCTCATTTTATCAACGTTTCCCTTTTGAACATTTTGTGTTAGAGCTGTAGATTTACATATTGTCCCTCTTCCAGTTATTAGTTCAGATTTGATCATGTTGTGATCACTATTGCCAAGTGGCCCCACCACTGTTACCTCTCTAACCAAATCCTGCATTCCACTAAGAATTAAATCTAAAATAGCTCTCTCTCTCTCATTGGTTTCTGAACCAATTGCTCCATGAAGCAGTTGTTTATTCCATCCAGGAACTTTGTCTCTAGCATGTCCTGATGTTACATTTACCCAGTCAATATTGGTGTAATTGAAATCTCCCATTATTATTGCACTGCCAAATTGGTTAGCTTCCCAGATTTCTCATAGCATTTCATCATCTGTCTGACCATTTTGACCAGGTGGTCAGTAGTATACTCTTATCACTATTCTCTTACCCAACACACATGGGATTTCTACCGATACAGATTCTACCGAGCATTTAGTCTCTTGTATGATCTTTATCCTGTTGGACTCTATACCCTCCCGGACATAAAGTGCCCCACCCCCACCAAGTTGATCCTCCCTATCATTGCGATATAACTTGTACCCTCCTTCCACCAGGTCTCTGAGATGCCAGTTATGTCAATCTCATCATTTACTGCTAACATTCCAAATCTCCCGTCTTACTTCTTAGACTTCTGGCATTGGCATACAGACATTTCAAAGTGCATTTTTTTTGTTTGTATTAACAACTTGCTTTTCAGTTGATAGAGATAATTTGGAATTCTTTAGCTCAGGTGATTCTTTACTTATAGGCACATGGACTAAGTTTGCTTTTATTGGAACCTCTCTGTTGAGATGCCCTAACTCTCCTGTTTCATTAGTATCCTTCAAAGATACATTCCTCTGAACCATGCACTGCTGAGTGACTGTCAGCTTTCCCCCTTGTTCTAGTTTAAAAGCTGCTGTATCTCCTTTTTAAAAGTTAGCGCCAGCAGCCTGGTTCCACTCTGGTTAAGGTGGTGCCCGTCCTTTTGGAATGTCTCCCCCTTCCCCAAAAGGTTGTCCACTTCCTTACAAAACTGAATCCCTCTTCCCTGCACCATTGTCTCATTCATGCATTGAAACTCTGGAGCTCTGCCTGCCTCTGTGGACCTGCATGTGGAACAGGAAGCATTTCAGAGAATGCCACCTGGAGGTTCTGGATTTCAGCTTTCTACCTTAAATCCTAAATTTGGCTTCCAGAACCTCTCTCCCATATGTTCCTACATTGTTGGTGCCCACATGTATCAAGACAACTGGCTCATTCCCAGCACTGTCTATAATCCTATCTAGGTAACACGTGAGGTCCGCCACCTAAGCACCAGGCAGGTAAGTTACCAGGTGGTCCTCACGTTCACCAGCCACCCAGCTATCTACATTTCTAATCAAATCATCAACTATGATGACCGACCTAACCCTTCCCTCTTGGGCAGTAGCCCTGGGAGACTTTTCTTCAGTGTGAGAGGACAACACATCACCTGTAGAGCAGGTTCTTGCTACAGGATCACTTCCTGCTACACCCGGGTGATGTTCTCCAATTGGGAAACCTTTCTGATCCAAGGCAGCACTGGGGCTGCCAGACTGGATTTGGGACTTGGCTACTAATGTACCTCTCTGTCTGCCTTAGCTCCTCCAGGTCTGCCACACTAGCCTCCAGAGATTGGATTTGTTCCCTGAGAGCCAGGAACTCTTTGCATTGGGTCACACAAACAATCTCTCATCGGCGGGAAAAAAATCAAACATGTGACACTCAATGCAAAAGACTGGAAAGCCCCCCTCTTGCTGCTGGACTGCTGCTTTCATCTTAATTTTATTGAATTCCTGGTTAACTTTAGGTTACTAAGACAGTTGGAATTAGAGTACTTTAAATTTACAGGTGTATTTACTAATTAATCTGCTAGTGTTCTACACGGGTATTATTAAACTCTCAATAAGGGCTGGTACAATAGTATGATTTAGATAACAGCCTGATTGATTTTTAATGAGAAAGTGTCTTTTGCCTAAAAATCAAGGGTTGAGCTAGTGGTAGGTGGGTGTGAAAGACAGACACTAGAATTAACTCTCTCTGGCTTGTTTATTATCTCAGACACACACAAACTCTAAATAATTTATCCCACTATTTCACCTCTCTCCACCCTTTTTTAAGTTCTAAGATTTCCCAAAGATTTCCCAAACCTCTTCAACCACTATTAAGTTGATCTTCACTCAAAGGATTGAGAAGTTTGAGATTTGCGCTCCATTAGGCGCATACTTCTGGTCCTCTTCTACTGCAATGGATGCGGAACCTCTGGAAGTTGGGCTGTGGAGTTTAAAACCTGGATCGCTCGCTGTGATCTCTAGAGTCCTCTCCCGGGGGATGCTGGGAGCAGTATGCAAATGAGCCTTCCTGTCCTCTTCTACTGCAAAGGTGTAGAAATAAAAATAGGTGTAGAAATAAAAATAATAAGTAAGACTCTGGTGTGTAGTCTCAGTGGTACATATTTAAAAAGTGATTTGTGCATGACTCAGGAATAGCTTGTTTAAGAGCACAGAAAATGGCTACCTTGTTTTATTCTTATTCTATAGTAATTACAGTTTATAGGCTCTGGGATATATTACTGCAACTGGGTTGTAAATAAACTGTCAAATCGTAGCTTCTTATGGGTTGGTCCAGTGGCCGGCTCAATGCCTGGGTTGGGTTTCCACGCTCCCTGGGCCAGCTGGGGATGCTGGAGAAGCAGCGCTCACACAGCTGTTGGGTGGGGAGGGGGGGGGGGGGGGCAGGGTAGGGAGCCATGGTCACTACTTAAGGATGAAAACTAGTGGCCGGATTCCGGAGCCTTGGTGTGTGGCCCATGGTCCCGGTCTGTTGCTGCAATGAGCAGACTAGAACTCCTATTCACAAAGCTGCATTGAGTGTTAGTGTGACAAACTGTGCTTTATGTACCACAGGCCCCATTATTTTCAGTGGGGCCTATTCAGTAATAGTGTGTGTTTTGGAGTGATAATACTTAATGCAGCTTTGGAAAATAAGGGAGTAAGTATGTTGGGAGGTAAAGAGAGGAAAATATAGGCAGGGTCATTTTCAAACAGCCAGAATATTTATTTATTTAGCAGTAAAGTCTGTGTGTGTGTGTGTGTGTGTGTGTGTATACATTGTGCACGCAGACATTACTGAGTGTTTTCAAAGTCAACTTATGTGCATAAGCTCGCTTTCAATATATTTGGTAACTGGGTCAAGTTTGTGCACATACCACATCGCACAAAGTTATACCTGCTGTTTGGAAGGTGTAATTTATGTGACACAATGTAAGCACATTCCTTTTAAAATAGAAAAGTACATGTATAAATTGCAACTTTGCCCCAGCACCACCACCCCTAGAATGCCTCTGTAGTTTACATAATAGTACACATGTTTTTGCATGTACTGTGTAGCTCCTGAGTGGAATAAAACCCAGATACTGGACCCAGAGGCACACAATCAAGAGATTTGACCTTACCTGCAACTGTTCTTCAGGATAGCTTATGCTGCTGAGTGGTCTAGGGCTCCCTGTAGGGAGAAGTTTAGTTATAAGGCCCTTTTGCATGTATCAGAAATAGATGGGCCATTAGGTCCCTTGACATAATCTCTAAAGGCTATGACTGACATAAACCCACCAGAAGATGAGTGGTTTTGAACTTCATATTGTTAGTTGATGAAATGGATGAAAATGTTGTTTACAGCCCTTTGATGTTAAATTCAATTAATGTACGTTTTGGGAAAACAATTAATAAATTTATGACCTTATTCTTCCAGTAACAAGTCTTCAGAATTTGTAATAGCCTATTCCTTCCAATTTATCAGATCAAAGAAAGTGTAGACCCTCTCCCACAGTTCTCAAAGTTCTGAATAACTTCTTCCCATATTGTACTGGTTAGAAAATGATCCCAATTATCTCATACTTATTCAGTAAGTCTTCAAGGATCTCCTTCCCTTTGGTCAGTTTCAGGTAGGTACTGATCTTACTCCTTTCTTTCCAAATATGTCTCATCCAATAAAATACAGGATTGACGACAAGATATTAACCATAATTCATAAAATAATTTATGACAACCAAACAAATTGGCTCAGCGCAGCCATAAAACTCCACTCACCAAACAGAAACCTTCGATCGGCGAACAAAGGCCTACTAAAAATACCACCAACCCGACACAAACTCATCACTACTCGGAAGAGAGCCATAATCCTAGGAAGCCCCGAACTTTGGAACTCCCTCCCAATGGAACTGAGAACACAACAAAACTTAAAAACTTTCAAAAAAGATCTAAAAACTTGGATGTTTACAAAAGCCTACCAAAATCCGACATGACACAAAGAAAACGAATATACCCGAATTTTCCAGTCCATACCAAATCTGACTTATAGAAAGAATAGCTATTAGAATAATTAAATAACCCGTGAGAACAATTGTATAATTTCTAGAACTCGATCCTCTGTAAACCGTTGTGATGGCGAAACCGAATGACAGTATACAAAACTTGATAAATAAATAAATAGATCTGGGACCACATTGAAAAGTCTTTGAAAAAATGATCTCACTAGCAATGGATGAGAATCCATTCCTCCTTGATAATATAGGTACTCCTAAGGGTCTTTCTGGATCCAAAATAATAATGAGATTCTGGGCCCTCTGATTCTCAGTCAATAAAGACACAAACAAAAACCTTACAAAAAGGGGACACTTAAATGAGAGAAAGGAAGGGTGGAAAAAATCTTCCCTCTCAAGCAACAAAAAGTCTCCAAAACTTTGGACCAAAAACAGGGCCAAGACACTCTGTTTCCAAATCAATTTACCCAGGTCTATATGAAGAAGACCTTCAGATTTATTTTCCCATAAAACAAACAAAAAGAGCAACTGCACATGCAGGGTTGTCCCACAGCAGGGCAACTCAAGAAAGTGTGGCACCTCTCTGGGTTAGCCACTACATGTCCTTAGTATCCCACAAAGCAGCTAGAGGGGATTCCACAGTTCAGCAACTCCTCCAGAGGCTGCCTGAATGGGTGGACATTTGTGTTTAAGTTTTATAGAGAGAAGAGCTCTGTTACAGTTTCCATTTAGTGAGACCTACATTCCTCACTTAGAATATCTTGGAGGATACTCCTTCCTGCAAACTCTCTGCCAGGTTAGATACACCTCAAGTGAAAGCAAAAGACTTTGTTAGGATTTTTAGCTACTTTGAGAGTTGTTTTTGCTGGTTGCAGCATTGTATTCTTGGAGATACATATCCCCCAGATCAGGAGACCAGGAAAGTCTATCAGTACCCTTCTAGAAAAGAGAAGAGCACTGCAGCCCAGAAGATTTTGGACATTTTAGTGAAAGAATTCTCTTTTTGTTGAGAGTAGGAATTTTGTCACCCCTCATCTCTTTTAGAGAATGGGTAGTGTTCCTGATCTTTGTCAGCCTAGACATTTCCTTCCAAGAAAAGAAGCAAGGTGGAAGAAAGGAGAAAGCAGAACAGAATTGAAGACCCTCCACAGGATCTTCCCCCTGGGACACAAGTGCAGGCTGGGTAGCAGAACTCTGCTAAGAACTCAGAAAGGATTTCACAGAGACTGGGGCTGTTATACATTTAGTGCAGGAGTGTTAGGAATTTTCGTCGGAACCTGAGTCAGTGGATGTGCACAGAGCAATGATATATTCAGCTACAAGCCGTTAAGCCCGTCACAACGGGCTACATTACATTTTTGTTTTCGGTCCATTTTCGAACACAGCACCCTCCTACACTTTTTCTCCCTCATTCCCCCTTCCCCTCAGTCACTCACCCCCTTCCCACCCCTCAGTCTTACTCACCCTCTGCCTCCCACTGCCTCCTTCCCCTCACTCTCAGTCACTCCCCACCCTCTTTCAATCCCATCCCTCACTCTCATCCCCTCCAATCCCCTCTCAGCTCATCCACAACCCCTTCCCTCTCCCTCAGCCCTCCTCCACAACTTCTTACCCTTTCCACTTACTCACATCCCTCTATCTCTCCCCTCCCCCTCATTCTCCCCCCTTCCCTCTCCATTCCCTTTCCTCCCCCACTCTCTCACCTCCTCCCTTCCCCCACTCTCTCTCACCTCCCCCACTCTCTCTCACCTCTTTCCTTCCCTCCCCCACTCACTCTCACCTCCTCCTTCCCTCCCCCCACTCACTCTCACCTCCTCCCCCCACTCACTCTCACCCCCTCCCCCCTCCCCCCACTCTCTCTCACCTCCCCCCTCCTACTCCCTCCCTCGTCGCCGATACTTCTTCTCGCCTCCGCCGATACTTCGCTGCTGCCGCCGCCGCCGCCAATACTTTGCCGCTGCCGCCGCCAATACTTCGCCTCACCGCCGCTGCCGCCACCAATACTTCGCTTCGCCACCGCCATGTTTTTTAAGAGCTGACGCTCCTCTCTGACCGACGTGCTCGCCCGCACATGCGCGGTAGAGCTGCTCTCTACTGCGCATTTGCGGGCCGTCAGTCAGAGCCCATTTATAAGGTAGATACTTTCAGTTGGACATTGATTACATTTTGGAAAGAATGAGTAAACTCTTTTATCTTGAACACCCAGCTCTGTGTAAGTTAGGAGAGTTAGAGTGTATAGCAGTGAGTGATGACATAGACTTAATTGGAATCTCAGAGACATGGTGGAAAGAGGATACCAATGGGACAGTGCTATCTCGAGGTACAAATTATATTGCAATGATAGAGAGCAGCAACTTGGTGGCAGGGTGGTGCTTTATGTCTGGGATGGCATAAAGTCCAATAGGATAAAGATCCTGCAAGACACTAAATCTTTACAGGTAGAAATCACTTACATATTGGGGAAGAGTATAGCGATAGGATTATACTACCATCCACCTGGCCAAAATGAAGAGATGGAGAGCGAAATTCTAAGAGAAATTAGGGAAGCTAACCAAATTGATAGTGAAGTAATAATGGGAGATTTCCATTACTCCAATATTGACTGGCTATATGTAACATCTGGACATGCTAGACAGATAAAATTCCTGGATGGAATTAATGACAGTTAATGACAGTTTTATGGAGCAATTGGTTCAGGAACTGACAAGAGAGGGAGCAATTTTAGATCAAATTCTCAGTGGAGTGTAGGATTTGGAGAGAGAAGAAACGGTGGTAGGGCCACTTGGCAATAGTGATCATAATGTGACCATATTTGAATTAATGACTGGAAAGGGGACAGTAAGTAAATCCACGGCTCTAACACTAAACTTTCAAAAGGGAAACTGATAAAATGAGAAACATAGTTTAAAAAAACTGAAAGGTTTTAACAGTTAAGAGTGTGCAACAGGCATGGACATTGTTAAAAAATACCATCTTAGAAGCGCAATCCAGATGTATTCCCCACATTAAGAGAGGTGGAAGGAAGGTCAAATGTTTACTGGCATGGCTAAAAAGTGAGATGAAAGGCTATTTTAGCCAAAAGATCTTCAATCAAAAATTGGAAGAAGGATCCATCTAAAGAAAATAGGATAAAGTATTGGCATTGGCAAGTTAAATGTAAGACATTGATACAAAAGGCTTAGAGAGAATGTGAAAAGAAGTTTGCCATAGAGGCAAAAACTCATAATAAAAACTTTAAAAAATATATCCAAAGCAGAAAACCTGCGAGGGAGTCTGTTGCACTGTTAGATGATCAGGGGGTTAAAGGGGCATTTATAAGGCCATCACGGAAAAACTAAACAAATTCTTTGCTTCGGTGTTTACTGAAAGTGAAATTAGGGAGATACCCATTCCGGGAACTGTTTTCAAGGGTGATGGTTCTGATGGTTCTGATGAAATGAACCAAATCACAGTGAACCTGGAAGATGTGGTAGGTCCGACTGACAAACTGAAGAGTAGTAGGTCACCTGGACTGGATGGTATACACTCCAGGGTTCTGAAAGAACTAAAAAATGAAATTTCAGGCCTACTTCAATTAATTTGTAACCTATCTTTAAAATCATCCATTTACCTGAAGACTGGAAGGTGGCCAATGTAACCCCTGATATTTAAAAAGCACTCCAGGGGTGATACGGAAATCTATAGACTGGTGAGCCAGAATTCAGTACTGGGAAAAATCATGGAAATCACAAAACATTTAGATAGACATGGTTTAATGGGACACAGCCAGCATGGATTTACCCAAGGGAAGTCTTGCCTCACAAATCTCCTACATTGTTCTGAAGGAATGAACAAACATGTGGACAAAGGTGAACTAGTAGATGTGGTGTATTTGGATTTTCAGAAGGCATTTGGCAAAGACCCTCATGAGAGGCTTCTAAGAAAACTGAAAATTCCTGGGATAAGAGTCCTTTTGTGGATTGCAAACTGGTTAAAATACAAACAGAGTGTAGGATTAAATGGTCTGTTTTCAGAGTCACAAAATGTAAACAGTGGAGTGCCTCAGGGATCAGTACTTGCACCAGTGCTTTTTATTATATTTATAAATGATCTGGAAAGGGGTATGACAAGTGAGGTGATCAGATTTGCAGATGACAAAAAATTATGCAGGGTAGTTAAATTTCAAGTGGATTGTGATAAATTGCAGGAGGACCTTGTGAGACTGGAAGATTGGGCTTCCAAATGGCAGGTGAAATGTATTGTGGACAAGTGCAAATTGATGCATATAGGGAAAAATAACCCTTGCTGTTGTTACACGATGTTAGGTTCTATCTTGGGAGTTACCACTCATGAAAGAGATCTAGGCGTTATAGTGGGTAATACATGAAATTGTCAGTTTAGTGTGCTGTGGTGGTCAAAAAAGCAAACAGAATGTTAGGAATTATTAGGAAGGGAATGGCAAATGAAACAGCGGATGTCATAATGCCTTTGTATCGCTCCATGGTGAGACCGCACCTTGAATACTGTATGCAATTCTGGTCACCACACCTCAAAAAAGATATAGTTGCACTGGAGAAAGTGTATAGAAGGGCAACCAAATTGATAAAGGGGATGGATTGGCTCCCCTATGAGGAAAGGCTAAAGAGGTTAGGGCTGTTCAGTTTGGAGAAAAGATGACTGAGGGGAATATGATAGAGGTCTACAAAATCCTGAAAGCACTTGAACAGATTAATATAAATCAGTTATTTATTCTCTCAGATAATAAAAGGACTAGAGGGCATGCAATGAAATTAGCAAGTAGCTCATTTAAAACAAATCGAAGGAAATTCTTTTTCACTCAGCACATAATTAAGCTCTGGAATTCATTGCCAAAGGATGTGGTTATGGTATAAGTTCCTAGAGGAAAAATTAGTAAACTGCTATTAATTAGTAAGGAATAGTATCTTGAGATCTCTTTAATGTTTGGGTTCATGCTAGGTAGTTGTAACTTGGCTTGGCCACTGTTGAAACAGGATGCTGGGCTTGATGGACCCTTGGTTTGACCCAGTATGGCATACCTTATGTGCTTATGTTCTTATGTGTCCTGCTCCATTTTTGTCTCCGACAAGCATCACTACAACCCCAGTTCAAACATATATACAGATAAAGGAAATCACTCACCACTTGGACCACAAGCAGTTGCTTCCCCCCACAGAAAGGACTCACCCCTGGGGTACAATGAGCAGGAGGGGACAAGTGGCATTTAAGACAGTCCCTAGATAAATAAATTATTTTTGTGTGCCCTGAAGGATAATACCCCTTCAAATAAAAGGGTTACAAAACTGAAACTAAGAATCCACAGCTTAAGATGACGGCACATGTTTATATAATGCTAGAGTATACCATCTGCTGCTCCCACAGGGGGGGGGAGTCAAAACCGCAACCTGAACCTCCCCAGCAAATTAGTACATTCCTTCTGGAAAGGAAAACCTTATACACTGCTCATCCTGGGGCTATTTTAGTTCAGCCTTTTTTTGCGCATAAAACCCGGTTTTGCGCATGTAAATAGCCCAGAATAGGGAACACATTCCCAGGTATTTGTGAATGCAGGCTGATGGTACTGGATCCCAGCGCTGGTTCGGACCAAGAAGCAGGGTGAGGCTGCCAAATCCAAAACCCCCCCAAAACATCTCCCCCCCCCACCCCCCAGCTTCTTTTCAGATCAGCTATTCATTAGAATAACACTACAGGATTATGGGAGGAACATCTAACAGCTCAGATGCATCCTTCTGCAGCTCTGGCCTAAAATTCTTCTTATCAGTGAACAAGTTTGCTTGATCAGGTTAGTGATTGCTCCTACTCGGTGCAGCAACCTGATGGCTTCCCGCCCTGAAGAAAAAAACATAGGTGGCAAGGATCCCAGCTTCTGCAGCAAAACAAACTAAATCAGCTCGTCAGCAGACTGTGGCCAAGTGCGCTGATGCAGCTTCAGCCCCTCCTTCACCATGCTCAACCTGCAATAAATCTCCAAGGCCGGAGGAACAACAGGTACCTAACTTTGCAGCCGTAATAGCTGAAGTTCACTCAGGGAACGAGTCCTAAGTAAGTAGCCGCCGGGGCTGATACAGATCAAGCTTGGGGCTATCAGGGCTGAGCTCAAAAGATACAGTCAGCAGGATAGAAAAAGCTGAAAAGCTTATCTCTGATAATGACCTCACTTTGCCTAAAAAAAAGATCATCAAGGTCATTGTTCCTTGTTTAAAAGCATTGCTTCAAGAATAGATGATTTGGAAAAAAATCGTTCTAAAAGAAACAAATTTAAAATAGTGGGTGTTCTGGAAGGATTGGATACTGGGGCTTTGGAGATCTTTGTTGATAAAATCCTCAGGGAGATGTTTTGTAAAACCTCCCTTGCTCTAGCTATAGGAGTCTGCTCTGTGAGTGCTGGAGCACCCCTCATATTATCTCCTGCACTCCTGGGAATTGGGAGCTGAGAGCTGCAGGCTGCTGGACTGTGGCATTGGGAAGAGCACAAAAATAAAAAGTGCTTCTGTCTCCCTGTTACTGCTCTCTTCTGCCCTGGGCTCCAGAGAAACGTTTTGATACATCAAAATTTTGAAACCTCAAAAGAGAAAAGTTTTGAAACATCAAAAAGGGGCCTTTGGCCGTCCCCACCGCTGGAACAGTGCTTTGAAATAGAGCAGCCTATTGACTGGGCTGTGGATTGTCTAACCAATGGGCTGCAGGAGAGGACAGACATTGCACTTCTATCCAAGGACGGATTTAGGTTTTTGTCAGCCCTAGGCACTGTTGGTGGTGTGGTACCCATGGAAAATTATACTAATCTGCTCTCAAGCACATTCTTCAAGTTCGTTATCACAAAATATTTCTGAGCCCCATACAGAAGCTTGAGCCTCCATGTTGGTGGGTATGTCCTACATACAATAGAATTAATTACGTGTCAGAAAAAGTCAAAATTAGCCAAAAAAAAAAAAAAAATCCAGCTATTCTCATATGAAAGACACTTCCAAGTCAGGGACTTTGAATTGTGTCCCAGGATATTTCATACTTATGCATTAATAATATTCTCTAAACAGCAGTAAGTTTTCAGTCTTTGTGGTCTGTGGCTTGAGATGCTGACTCACTGTCATTTTTTTCTCCTTCACTGTTCTTCTCAATGTTCCTCTTTTGCTTCTCCTTTTCTCTTTGGTGTCTTCTTTTCCTTTTCTGTTTCTTCTCTTCAGAGTGGATATTTTAATACTTTCTCTTTCTTCAATATTTTTACTCTTTCCACTATGCTCTCCTTTCCTCATTCCTCACCTTCTTTCTCTTCCTCTCTTTCCTCCATTATCTCCCAGGACTACCCCTCCCACAAATCCAAGGTCTTCTCTCTCACCGCCCATCCCCAGCTCTCTTTTTTCCATTCCTCTTTCTTTCTCTCCGCATCACTGTTCCTTTCTCCCTCTGAATCCAAAACCTGGTCCTCTTGCCCTCTCTCTTCATCCTGGATCACCTCTCCTTCTTACCATCCAGTGTTATTTCTCCTTCTCCCTGCCTCTCCATCCTCTTCCCCTATTCCAGGTCCCATTTTCTACCTCCATTCCCACTACCTCTCCCTCATTCTCTATCATGGGTCCTTTCCCTCTACATGTCTGCCCCTTATCCAGGGTCCTAACATACAGGCCGATTCAGTACAGTGCGCTCAGGCCAAGTGCACCATTAGCCCCCGTCTGGACACGCGTTTTCGACGCACTATTATTACCCCTTATACAGTAAGGGGTAATAGCGCGAGGAAAACGTGTCCAACCCCCCAAAACCTAATAGCGCCCGCAACATGCAATTGCATGTTGATGAGCCTATTAGTTATTCCCGCGCCATACAGAAAGTAAAATGTGCAGCCAAGCCGCACATTTTTTTTTTAATTTTCTCTATTGAAGATTTTCAAAATTTTAAACATACATAATCAGAAAAGAAAAAATTTTTAAGCAATCTTGTAACACAACATCCATAACAATTAGGGAAATTTCCAATAATTTTCTATGGAGTACAAGAAAATAATAATTGTGGGGGACCATAATATTACATAGACTTACTCAATAATATTGCTAAGGAGAGGAGTATGTTTCTATCTTTAATTTGGCCTTTTTATTAGTTGTTATCAGACTTTCTAGTCTCAATTTTATCAGCTAAAAATCTTTCCAAATGCATAGAGTCAGAGAATATAAAATTTTTCCCTGAAAACGTATATGACACTTTGAAGTAAACTTCAAATAAAAAGTTGCCCCAATCTCTAGGGCTTTATTTTTCAGGGCTAGAAATTGTCTATGCCGCACATTTTTACTCTCAGAAATTAACGCCTGCCCAAAGGCAGGAGTTAATTTTGGCCAGCACCGGGAAAGTGTACAGAAAAGCACAAAAAGCTGCTTTTCTGTATACCCGCCGACTTAATATCATAGTGATATTAAGTCGGAGGCCCCAGAAATAAAAAAAAATCATTAAAAAAAAAAAAATCGGCTTGCTCAATTTTGCCGGCGTCCGTTTTCCGAACCCGTGGCTGTCAGCGGGTTCAACAAATGAAGCCGGTAAAATTAAGTGTCAACTGTCGAACCCGCTGACAGCCGCCGCTCCTTATCACAGGCCTTCATTTGAATACAAAATCGCGCGCCCAGGAGTGTGGCCCGATAGTAAAAATGGCAGAAAAAGACCAAATGATCCATCCAAATGGTTTGCCCAGCAAGCATTTTATGGTAGTAACTGCCGCTCCATGCCAATTACCCCCGTCTTCTGTTAAGTTTAGTAATATTTACAATCAAAACCAAGCAACTGTCAAACCCATAACAAATTACTACTAGCAACATTTTTACTGGGTCAGGAGTTGCCTTGATCATTCAGACAATGCTACTTGAATGTTTTTGGACTTGGCCGTAGAAGCAGTCCTGTGCTTTTTCCCTTATGTTTGTGTATCATTCCCTCTGTCGCTTGTCCTCTCTCTCTCTCTCTCTCTATTTATTTTTCCTGCTCCCCTCCTAGTTTTTCCACCCTTTTCACTCATACTCAGTCCTAGCTCCCTCTCTAGTTCCCCCCCCCCTCTTCTGAAGTAGCCCAGCTTCTGCTAAATTCCTCCCCATTCCAGCAGGTAAGAGCAGCAATACATAATATCACGTCAGCAATCTGTGCCTCCACCTCCAAGCATTCATATTTCCTCCTCACCTCCACCAACTTTCTTCACCTTTTGGATTGCCCTCCCTCAAGCATTCACCCCTTACTCCCCCCCCCCCCTTCATTTCCTTTCCCACAGATCATTGTTCCCTGACTGGAGATCAGGGTGATGCCGTCCTCTGCTGTCAGCTGAGTCACAAGTGCCTGTAGCAGGCACATCTAAGATCAGTGAATCTCTAAGCAAGCAGAGCACAGTAGAGAAAAGCTCTGTACAAGGGCTGTTCTATAATGAGGCAAGGTGAGGCGACCGCTTCAGGAGGCAAGATTTTGAGGTGCCAGATTGCCCCCTGAAACCTTCCTGCCACAGCTGCCAACTCTTCACAGTGAAACAGGTGCATGTTTGTATAAGTTCTGAGGTTGTGACTGAGCTACAGCACAGCTGTGTACCACAGATCGAAATTCGAACTTATATATTATACTCTAGCAGTTTCTGGCTATGGAGCGCAGAATTCCCCACCTGTGCAGAAATTCCAGTTTCTGCGCAGAATTAGGAGCAGACACCACCGTGCCACAAGAGGACCCCGTTTCGTTTGAGGCGAAGAGGAAGGCCCCGGCGTACTGCGTCACGGTGAAGAGAAAGGAGATCCCGGCGTGCCGTGTCGCAGAGAAGAGAAAGGAGGCCCCAGCTTGCTGCATGGCGGCAAAGAGGAAGGAGGCCCTGATGTGTTGCACTGCGGTAAAGAGGAAGGAGGCCCTGGTGTGCCGCACGGTGGCAAAGACAGAGGTGCATGTCTCTGCATTCCGTGAGCGGAGCAGGCCCCGGTTATTCTATGTGGTGTGGTTGTGGGAGAGACTGAGAAGCTGTGTGTAGAGGTATGTGTTTAAGACTGCAAGCCGGTGTGTGTGTGTGTGTGTGTGTGTGTGTGTATGGGAGAGCATGAATGAGGGGTGTATGTGTGTGCCAGAGAGAGGGAGTCTTTGTGAAGTGATTGTGAAGGACTGTGTATGTGTGTGAGAGATTGGGAGTTGGTGTGCTTGAAAAAGGGAGTGTGTGTATGTGAGGGAATGAGGGTGTTCATGAGAGAAGGAGCCTGTGTGAAAGGATATGTGTGTGTGTGTGAGAGAGAGAGATAGGTAGCCTGTGTGAGGGTATATGCATGAGAGAGAGAGAGAGAGAGAAAGGGAGCCTGGGTGAGGGTGTGTGTGTGTATGCAAGAGAGAGAAAGAGAAAGGGAGCCTGTATGAGAGGGAGCCTATATGTGTGTGTGTGAGACGAGAGAGAGAGGGAGCCAATGTGCAGGGGTGTGTGTATGAAAGAGAGAGATAGGTAGCCTGTGTGAGGGTGTATGCATGAGAGAGATAGGTAGCCTGTGTGAGGGTGTATGCATGAGAAAGAGAGAAAGGGACCCTGGGTGAGGGTGTGTGTGTATGCAAGAGAGAGAAAGAGAGAGGGAGCCTGTATGAGAGGGAGCCTATATGTGTGTGTGAGAAGAGAGAGAGGGAGCCAATGTGCAGGGGTCTGTGTGTATGAAAGAGAGAGAGATAGGTAGCCTGTGAGAGGGTGTATGCATGAGAAAGATAGGTAGCCTGTATGAGAGTGTATGCATGAGAGAGAGAGGAAGCCTATATGAAGTGGTGCGTATGTGCATGAGATGGGAAAGCAAATGAGAGAAGGGAACAGGGGATACAAACTGGAAGAGATGACATAGCCTGTGATAAGAAGAGGAGCAGAGGTGAGTGGTTAGGTGAAGGGAACAAGAGTAAGAGAGGACTTGGAAAGGAACTGTGTAGATAGAGAGGAGGGGGGCTGATAGAGGAGGTAAATGAAGAGAATGTTTATGAGAAGGGATCATGGTGGAGATAAAAGGCAAACAAAGGTAAGGAGAAAGATGGAAATGGCAGGAGGGGGTGAGACTAGATGAGAAAAAAATCAGAATTGGCTCTAGGTTAACCAGTGCTCTATGCAAACCCTGAAATTAGCGCGCCCCACCCCCCAATCACCACTGACAAAAACACACCATACACGGGGCCAGCTCTAGGGAAAATGGCACAGATGAAAATTGTTAATGGTGTACCCCCCCTCCTCACACACACACACGTTCATTTTTCTCACATACTTCCTCTCACATGTACATGCTCTCTCTCCCTCACACACACATGCATACACACAGGCTCTCACATAACCTTCTCTCAGTGTGCATGTGTGCCATGTAGGCTCACACTTGCAAATGCACACAGGCTCTCTCTCTCTCACACACACACACACACACACAATCTCTGTCTCACACAAAGACACTTAAACATGTTCATTCTTGTCACACTCCCTCTCTCTCATATGCACCTTCTCTTTCTCCCACATATAAGTTCGCTCTCTCACACACATACACAAACACACAGGCTCTCTCTCACAGGCAGGCTCTTCACCCTCACACAAACACAGCCCCTGTCTCTCCCTAGCGTACACATGCTCTCACACACTCACTCATACAGGCTTTTCTTCAGTTGCTGCCAGGTCCTCTGCTCCATCAGCTGCTAAGGGATGGACTATGCTGGCAGGCACGGGGTTGCTGCTTTTTCAGCCACTACTAGATGGGCTCCGTGGAGGCCTGCCAGGTAGATATTCCTTGGCTGCCACCGGATAGGCTCCACAGCAGTTTGCAGGCCTCGCTCTCTTTTCATCCACCAGTGGGTATTTGGATACAGCAGTTGGAATAAAGGACTAGGTCAAGGCAGTAGCCATGCTGGTGAGTAGAGGCAGTAAAGCAGAGTTGGAGGTCAAATGAGGAAGTTAAGGCAAGGAGTTCTGAGGCATAAGAGTCAGTTCATCGGCATGGAGATCAAAGACCCCCAAGAGTAAGGAAAATGGAAGATGGTTCAAGGAAGGAGAGCCAGGAATCAAAATTGGTGAGAAAGGAGGTCAGGGATTTATCAGGGGGTCAATAAAAGTCATCTCTCCATAGAGATAGGAGAGTGAATCGATGGAGAGAGTGGGCCTTAAAGGAAGAAAATAAGTGGGACTGAGGAGGAAGAAGGAGTTGCAAGGAGGAGGAGAGCAGCAGTTTAACACTGTCTTGTGTATGAGAGAAACGTTAACCTCCATAACAAAGAGCAGCAACTCAGAGTCCTTAGGGAAAGCCAAGTCTCAGTCAAGGTGAGGAGATGAAGAATATGAGGTAAAAAGCTTAGCTCTCCCTGCCTGGAAAAGCATGTCATAAATAAATGATGATAATAATGATGAGATCATGAATAGAGGCAAGCTTGTTGGAAATACAGCATTCCACAGGGAGCACGAGAAAGGAAGATTGAGGGAGGAGGGGGATAGGGATAAGATTGAAGGGGTAAAGGTTTGATGTGCACAGATGCGGTGAAAGTTGCCTTGTAGGGCCAGAATTGGGATTTATATCACCAACTGAAAGAAGGAGGAGGAGCAGGCGAATATGGAGAGGGAGAGGTAGAGATGTGATGTCAGCAACAAGAATGAGATGCTCTCAGGGAGAGTGGAAATGACTGGATAAGAGGAAGAAAACTTTGAAGCTCAAGGGTAGAAGACAACAGCAGGTGAGGTGACGAATGGAGAGAATGGAGGCAACTGATGATGTCAGTAGTGCTTTTTGTAGCAAGGAAGAAGACTGGGGAGAATTTGCATCAGGAAGAGCAGATGTAGTGAAGCCATAAAAAATAAAGAGAGGGAAAAATCTACTGACCAGATGTACTGCACCTCCAGATCAACTGGTGGAAATTCATGTGGGTTAGGGTGTCTCTTGAGGCAGCTGGGAAAAGTATGCAAATGTACTGCAACCTCCCCAGTTCCTGGACAGCAACGTAAGTAGCACAGGGTGGCAGCAGTCCAGGCCCAAGGTGAGTTGAGGTGACTTCTGAAATCAACCATTGAGGCAACTGCAAGAAGTCTGCAGATATACTGCAACCTCAGTACCTGGCCAGCTGCTCCAGGAACATGAAGTGGTAGCAGCAGCAGCCCAGTTCCAAGGTGGGTTGTGATGACTTCCAGAATCGACCACTGAGGCAGATGCACTGTAATCTCCCCAGTACCTTGTCTGCTGCTCAAGAAACCCTAATTTTATAGAAAAGTGCAGGGAATTTAATTCTACTTCTGGATACAAGCGGAATGAATCTAAATCTATAACTCATCACCTGAAATGAAAGAAAATATCTGAGTACATTTCTCTTTTCGGTGGAATTATTACTTCATACCATATTGGGGTGTTACTATCTCACATAGTTGAAAGATCTATATAAGCTACATTTTCCTAGTATTTTGGCACAATTCAAGCTGGACCTTATTGGAATTAGTTATCACTTTTATAAACCTTTTTCTTTCCTCTTTAATCCCAAGTACGATTCTGATAACTCTTTAGGAGACTCCCCCCCCCCCCCCTTTTTTTTTTTTTTTTTTTAAATAGAGCCTCACCCCTGGACCCTCCTCACTCCTAAAACTCTCTTTGGTGTCCTTAGTGGACTCCACCACCTCCTAGATGCCACCTCTAACCTGGAAAAAAATCATTGCTAGTACAGTGGGGGCCTGGAGCACTCCCTAGGCTTCTGGCCCATGGTGGCCATTTTCCAAAATGGCTGCCACCCAGCTTTCTCAGGTCTTATCGGCCCCTTTAACTGATGGCAGCTCCATAATCCCGGGGCCATCATCTCCCATAGGTTGGGGGTCATTCACAAAGCTGCAGTATTTTTCCCTACAGAGAAGAATATTGTGGGATTTACAAAGCTCTAGGGTCATTACTGTGGCTTTTCCCTCAGGGAAAAATACCACAGCTTCATGGATTACCCTGAGTATTATTGGGCAAGCCAATAAGAGCAACTTTGTCAGCTTTTTATTATTAGCAGCCAGATTCATGATTTCCTTCAGGTGGAAATATATTGATTCCCCTCATCTATCTGATTGACATATTGAAGTGTGACAAATTTTTGAGATGGAGCGTTTATCCGCCCTAGTCAGAAATAAAGTAACACAGTTTGAGAAGATTTGGAGACATTGTTATGATGAATGGTGGGCATTCTGTACTCCCTGGCATGCCATAAATATGTATCTGAGGGTTTATGTATGTGGGGCTTTGTGGAGGATGTAGGAAAGATTTACACACATGATCTGATTTTTCAAAAGTTCTGCAAGCAAACAGCATACTATGGGAAAAGTTACTTGTATATGTAGCCGCTTGCCAACTGTTACGTGTGCCACCCGCGGCAGCCCCGTGGTGTGGCCCTCTCACCTTTTCAGACAGACTCCAGCTCCTGGCTCCTCTTCACTGGCGGTGGTGGGCTGCCAGCTCCAACCTCGGGTTCCCTCCAGTGCCTCCGGCCCTGCCACATTACCCAGTATTGCCAGCCAAGATGTCCCTGTTCGTCAGGTCTCTCAGCGTGGCCCATGGAGAGATGCTGCCATCAGCGCCGTGCCCTTTCTTAGGCGCGCAGGCATCAATGATTCCTTTAAAGGGCCCGTGTTGGGAACCTAGCCTTGGACCCGAATGCTGATGTCAGACTCTTCAGCGTATAAATGCTCAGGTCTCACGCCATAGCGTTGCCTTTGCAACAGGTCTCCTCATCCAAAAGCCCTGACCCTTGCTTTGAACGACTACTCTACAGACTCTCCTGTGTCCAGAGTTCTACATTGTTTGCCACCACTTCCACTCGCCGCTGGCTCTGATCCCAGCCTGTCAGTGATGCCTCCTCTTGCCTATCCTCTGGATGTGGACTTACAAGGCTTAGGCCTTCCTTTGCTTAAGCGCCTCCAGTTACTCACTGTTCCTTTGGCACCTGAGTTCTAGTACTGAATCCAGTCCAGGACATTTATCTATTTATTTATTTATTTAGTCAGTTTTATATACTATCAGGCCGATACAGTAAAGTGTGGCCGGCTAACCCGCGATTCAGTATCCGGTTTTATGCGTCCTTACCGCTTACTGAAATGGACGCGTATCCGTCTCCGCCCGCCGCATGTATATGATATGTTAATGATGAATTTAGCTATTCCCTCCGATACAGTAACGTGCGCCCAGATTATCGCCTTTTTAACCAGCTATTTTGCCACGTCTTTAACCTGCAAATTTACCGCCTACCCTGACCCTGGCATTAGTGTGGTGTTCAGTCAGCTTCCCACTGCCTTGAGCTGTATCTTCGCCCCCTCTGGATCTCCCTCCTTCAACCTTCTCTGCACAAAAGTCATTTAAAACATGTTCCTTTCACTCTAGGGCCGGGCAGCTGGGAAGGCCCGATCTGGGCTCGCTTGCCCTGCCACCGCAGGCATAGAATCAGAGTTCTAATTCACGGTGCCCTGCAGCCGGGGAAGTCAGGGAGGGGGGTTAACCCTTTCCTCTCCGCGGGGACGCCTTAAAGAGGCAGGCGACAACCCCCCGCTGCGCCAGCTTTCCGGAAAGTTCACCCTGCGAGGAGAGGGGAGCTGAAGATCCCAAAAGCCTTCCCTTCTTCTCCTCCCCGAGCGTGGCAGAGCAGTTTAGCAGGGAGGTCACAGCATCCGTTCATGGACCTTCCCGCTGCCTTGAGCGCCCGGCTGGATGCCCAAGCTGCGACCTTGGACATCCGGCTTGGGTGTCCAGCCGGGCGCTCAAGGCAGCGGGAGGTCGCGGTGTCCAAGGAGCCGGCAGGGTGGCATTTCCGTGGCCATGTGTGGCGGCGGGGGTGGGCGTGGGCCATGGAGGTCTTGGGGCTTCCAAAAGGAGGGCGTCCGATGGGGAGGGAATCACTGCCTGGGAGGCACTCGGGTCACGCTCTCCTTTGGGATCTGGGATCTCCTTCTCCCGTCCTCCCCGCCTGGAGATGGGTCCCGACCTGCGAGAGACTGAAGGCAGAGCCCGAGCTCGTAAGTAGAGAGTCTCTCTCTCTCTCTCACTCACACACACACATGAGGAAGAGTTAACAAATAAGAGCTAATAGGAAAGGAAAGCCAGGGGTCTGCATTCGCCTCCTCTGCAGAGCTGTAGATTCACTGTCTGGAGAGATTTCAGAGGAAGTGGCAGTTTGGTAAAGGACATCAGCAATACATAGAGGAACGATGTTATTCCACGAGAGTCGTGGCGTCCGTTCATGGACCTTCCCGCTGCCTTGAGCGCCCGGCTGGACGTCCAAGCCAGATGTCCAAGGTCACGGCTTGGACGTCCAGCCGGGTACTCAAGGCTGCAGGGTCTGTAGAAAAGAACTTACCTGGTGGAATGACATTTCAAATGACATTTGAAATGACAGGTACCAGCGCACCCTGGATACTGTCTAGACACTGTATACCTCTGTATACAGTAAGATGGATTGCGTACGCCTACCGCTTCATTGATGGACACCACTTGGATTTGCGTCTAATTTGAATACTGAATCGAGCGGTATGTGAACCAAAATATGCACGTGGCAAACGAGGGTGCGCCCGGCACTACCGCACTCTTTCTTACGCGACCTTACTGTATCGGCCTGAATGTTTGGTATTTACCTTCACAACGGTTCACATTTTCTTTATATAATCAATAAAGTAAAAGAAAATACAACCATAATATTAATAATTAAAAAGTTTGATAAATTAAGACTATAAAAGTGTATAGATAAGCATTAAAATTAACAAAAATAATAAAATAAATGAGATAATTGAAAATTAATTAATGAATCCAATATTTTATTTAGTTATTTATTTATGTTTATTTATTTGTTTTTATATACCGACATTCATTCAGGGGTATCACATTGGTTTATATAATATTTAGTGCGATAGTGTGTTAATAAGAAAATTAATTACTAGCTAACATCTGTTCTGTACGCTTGTTCAAAAAGCCAAGTTTTCAATACTTTAAAAAAAAAATTCAGATCTTTCTGGAGTCTTAGCTCGACAGGTAAGGTATTCCACAATTTTGGTCCAGCTAATGAAACAACTCTTTCTCTGACAGAAGTAAATTTAGCAGATGCAACAGATGGAATTGTAAGGAAACCTTTATTAGTTGAACGCAAGTTTCGTCGAGGTGAATGAATACGTATAACTGCGTTCATCCAATTGACATGATCAGCATAGATTGCTTTATGTATTAATGTTTTGTATTTAATTCTATACTCAACCGGCAACCAGTGAAGGGCAATTAGGGCAGGAGTTATGTGATCTTTTTTGTTAACTCCTATAAGGATTCTAGCAGAATTCTGCAGTATTTGAAGGGGACGAATTGATGTTTGTGGAAGACTGAGATATAAGGAATTGCAGTAACCTATATTGGTGAATATTAAGGACTGAAGAACTGTTCTAAACTTGTTATGATTCAAAAGAGGTTTTAGGCATAGGAGTATTAGCAATTTGTAATACCCTTCCTGTATTTTTATGAAAATGTGTTTTTTAAGACTGAGTTCCAGATCAAGCCAATTTCCTAGAACCCGCACTTTACTCCGTAATGTAATAATGGAATAGTGTTTCAGTGCTGAAATGTTTACGAAACCTGAATTGCATCGGGTATAAAATGTCATTGTTTTCAATTGTGTCCATAAATTGTTTAAGAACAACTTTCTCTATTAACTTAGAAATAAATGAAAGGTTGGAAATTGGACAATAATTATTTAACACTGTTGGGTCAAGAGTCTTTTTTTTAAGAATTGGTTTGATAATAGCTTATTTTAGCTGATCTGGGAGAATACCTTCATATAAGGATTTGTTAATTATATCAGTTATGAAAAGATCTATCAGTGTAGTAATTTGTTTTAAAACCATTATAAGAATTGAGTCATTAGGATGATTAGCAGGGTTTAATTTGTTAATTAGAATTTCAACCTCATTTGTTGATACTTCATCAAAATTAGACCAAACTATGCCTTTTAATATTCATTTAATTTCTTGACTTGGCATGTTATCAAGCTCTGTCATTAATTTTTCAATTTTGTTTTTAAAAAATAAAGCCAATTTTTGACTAAGTTCTTTATCGCTCCCATTGTTTGTCGAGGAAGGATCATTAGTTAACTGTTTAACAATCTGAAAAAATGTTTTTGGGTTGTGAGCATAACTAATAATCTTGTTGCTATAATAGTCCTTTTTTGTTTTATTAATCAATTTTTTATAAAAAGCTTAAGTGTTTCCTATAGGATATTAGTAATTCTTGTGTTTTATGTTTTCCACAGGCTCTTTTTTTTCTGGGAAGGCTAAATTTAGCATCTTTGATTTCCTTGTTGAAACATGGATTTGATTTTTTTATTTTTGAAATATATTTGGTTTTTACAGGGTTAATTTTATTTGCAGTTTCAGTGGTAATCTTGTTCCAAGATAAAATTGCATTTGTACAATTTACTGTATTAATATTAACTAATTGATTTTTTAAGTCTTGCTGAAGTTCATCTATATTAAACAGAGGACGAAAGGTAAATGATTTAATGTCCGTAGATTTAATATCTGTTTTAATATCAAAAGTTATTACGTTTTTCAAAGTTGCCATTATTCAATACAGAATTCTATCGCTAAATATGCCAGGTGTGGTTGTATTATAGACCTTCATAACATCCCGCGGTGCTTGGGGCTTATCTGCTCCGTGCTTCAACCGCTTATGGGATCATCTTTAATCATCGGTCTTACCACCACTGGTGACAAATTCTTTTTTGTATTTTTTAATTTTACTAAAATTATTTGATATTTATCCAAAGCATAGCGTTAAATTCCTTTAATCATTTCACTTTAATAGTGATTTCGTTTGAGACAAAGGTAAATTCAGAGTACTTTCCTTGAAGCTGGTAGCAGAATGCGGTTCTGCCTTCCTTAAAGCTGATAACAGAGTGCAGTTCGATGTGATCACGTTTCGCGTCCCAGCTGCCGCGCTTATGACCCCCCCCGTCACCCGTGGATGACGTCAGGGGGCGGGACACCTCGCGAGGGGAACAGCATGGTTTTGGTGGTCCGGGGCAGCTGAGTCTGTTGGGCTGGAAGCGTCCAAAAGCAGAGAGAGCCTCTGATGTCAGGTGAGGCAAGCCAGAAATGTTGGTTGGACTATGCCATCTACCGGCTGCTGTCTCTGGGCTGCATCACCTTTCATCTCTAGCTAACCTCGAGGCCCACCTAAGTCCTGCTGGCCCCGGCTCCCAAAGGCTCAACCCGAGGGGAACAAGGGCTGGTATAGGTGAAGCTCCAGCGGCCTCTGGCTTCAGCCCACTCCACCTGCTGATGGTGGGGACCCATAGGTCCCTGCCTACGGGTTGCAAGAACACCACCTCAGCCCAAGGGTCCACCTCCAACGCAACAGCAACCCAGGCTTCAGAGTCATGCTGTGTGTTTTTTATGTTTTAAAATCGGGTTGGTTTTGTGCATGTTTGAAATTATGAGCATAACTCTGCAGTTGGGCTTCCTACTGAAAATGCACCCCATGTATTACACAGATAACTTTCATTCCTTGGCTTACGCCATATATAGATAATTAAATATTAGCCTGCCTTTGAACTTCAGGACTATGTACACATTTCCCTACCTAGGCAACTGGATCATATCAGACCCGACCCTTTTACAAGCTCTGTCCTCCACTGGAGTTCCTCCACCTCTACCACAAGATAAATTTTGTGCCCAGACAAAATTAAGTGGAGGGAAATTTATTTATTTATTTATATTTATTTATAACTTTTATATACCGACATTCAAATGAATATCACATCGGTTCACATACAACTGGGGAGCCAAAAAACTAGTTGGGAGAAAGGAAGGATAAAGTTACAATTAACAGGGATTTGTAAGGAACGGGGTGAGAATGAGGAACGGTCTAAGAGACCAAGTGAGAGTAATAGCAGGAAGGATACAGCAAACTTAAACAACTTTATAGAGATAGCAACTATATTACATATTATATTTACATAACTGTATGACAATCAAAAGCAGTAGGTTTGTCCAGGTAACCCCAGGAGTTCCCTGGACAAACCCTTTGAATATTGACCTCATGGCATACATATACTTTTCTTTAGTCGTGCATGATCTTTCTTTGTAGGAGTTATGATTAAAAATCATAATATGTGAAGTACACTGGTTTCTCTTTGCTGGTGTTCAGGATTTGTGAGGGACGATGTTCTCTGCTTTGGTATTTTCGGGGCCTCTGGTTATATTGGAGTGATTACACTTTTTTTTTTGTTTGTTTTACTATTTTAGTACATAATTTGAATGGTTTGGATTCCAGTTTTGTATTCTTGCGGCCCCATGTTTGCCCTGTTTATTTTACTGCTTGCTTTGTTCTTGCTTGATGTGTTGTCCTTGGCTCTTCTGTTGAAGACGTTCTCTTTTTTTTCTGTACTTTCTGTCGCTTTATTTCCTGTTTTTGTCTAAGTTCAGGTAGTAAAATAGTTTCAGTCTTTCGATTGCCATTTGCTGATCTTACTACTGAAATGGCACTCAATTAGTGGTCAGGGCCATTGCAAGTAAAGAGAAGAAGGGGCAGCAAGGTTGAAGGCTACCAGTTAGGATCCCGGCCCCCAGTTAATTAATTTGGCTGGAACTTTGCTTTTTGTTTTCCGGAAATGGATTGTTTTCTTAAAACCAGACCCCATGACTCAGATCCTGTAGGAGCAAGTGTACGAATGTATTTTTCTCCTTTGCATTTCTGGAGAAAATGCTTAGTTCATTTGCAATTTGGAGGCATAGCTCCTTTAAAGGCATTTTTGGTTCAGACTCCTACAGGATGTTTTCAGTGGGCAGAGAATGTGTGCAAACACTTCTATGGGTCCCGGCCTCTATTCTTTCTGCATCAGAAGAAGGTGGTGAGCAAATATTTCTGGGAATATGCATTAGTTGGTTTACATTTAAGATTAACTGGGAAGGGTGGTAAGCCATTTCCTTTCTTAAAGTCCTACTGGGCCTCATGTGTGATAGTGCATGCTAAATTACTGTAATTTTTTTACTAAATTTAAATGCACAAGCAAAAATAGTAAGTCCAATGGTAAATTTTACCTGCAATGCCAGAGTTTTCAAGTGGCTCATTCTGCTGCCGCCTCAGCCTTTGTCTCTCTGGTCTCCACAATTTGCTAAGCTCAAGATGAAGAACATATTGATTTGTTCTCCAATAAATTTGACTCTGTGCACCAGTCATGAAGAATTAAAATAAGCTTTGCCTCCAAAATTAACCTGCCGAAAACAAACTTTTGTTGAAAAAAGGATTTATCAGAAATATAGTGATGTTTTGAACAGAACTGGCCATATGCCAGCCCCGTTTCTTGTTCTTCCTGCCAGCTTCTGCCCCATCTGTAGGCTCTTCCTGCTGAAGAATCAGGCTAATGTTAGCAGTGACACAGGAAGAAAAAAACATGACTCACTGCTCCAGAACCTGCCTCCTCTTCTCTTTTATGGAGGGTACACTTCTTTCTTGAAGAGGAGAGGCTGCTTGTTGTATTGGTGAACCCTACTTTTTCTAATTGTCCATGCGCTGAAACTATCTCCAGCTTGTGCACAGGATGAGGCTGGAAGTAGATGAAGGGGTAAGAGACAGAGAAAAGGCATGGAGGAGCAGGAGGAGGATGGAAAGATAAGGGAGGAGAGCAAAGACAAATGAAGCAAGGGAAGAAAACACATTAAGAAAGGGAGGGAGAAGGCTTACATCTGAAGGCAAGAATGTTTGTGTATTGATTCTACAATTGTGTATCGTAAGATCCTTTCAGAAGGAGTGGTAACATTCAGCAAAGCAGTTGTCGTAAGCCAAGTTCAGGACAGAAGAGAAACGTCCAGCCTCTGAAGTGTACAGATATGATGCACTTGGCTCAGACACTAGGCAACATTTGCAAGGTGCATGGAGAAGCCTGGCTTGTGAATAACCAAAGTGAACCAGATTCCAGTCTGCAGGAGTAAAAGAGTATTGAAGACCTGCATTTGAAGTTCCAGTTTCTGTGTACATCTTTAGGCAATCTAATGAACCAGACTCTGTAATAGGCAGCCTAGACTTTGGGGTAGTGAAAACATTTTAGTTTTGTTTGTTTTGTTTTGCTGTGAAATTACATAGGATATGGAAAGAGTGTACAGTAAGCTTGGGAATACTAATCATATTTGCTGCAGTTTGATGAAAGCTGGCAAATGAGGGTATTTTCTGCCTCATTACAACGTTTCTCAAAGAGAAAGACTAAAGCACTAAAGCCCTTGAGAACTGGAATTGAAGAGTTGAGCTCTAGGGCCTAGAGAAAAAGAATTCACTTTCAAACAATGGATATTAGCTATCACTAACATGGGGGCTCTATTTTTCCTATAGACATAGAATGGGAGAAAACCTTTAGTAAATAACCCCTATGGTTAGAAGATGATTTTCATCTGAAATCTTATTGGACTGGTGTAATTTTTACTTTGTACTAGGACTAGCTTGGGATGATTTCCGTGATAAAACACGAATTACTAGTAAGTTTAAATGCAGTCCCTTTGTACTTCCAAGAGTGCAAGTTTCCATCAGACATTGGCTTGCAGGCAAGATCCTTGACAAGTGACTTTGAGATATATTGCCTTGATATTTCCCCTTATAGACCAGGCTATTATGTTGTGTTTGGTGACTGTAGACGCATGACTTATAGTTTCTTTATTTTCTGTGGTGAAACTATGATGTAGTAAATGGATACTATTTAAGGCAAATTTTACAAGCCCTACACGCGCTGAAGCCGGGAGATATGCGCAGAAGTCAGGCCAGCGAACGCTGCGTGGATTTTAAAAATTGTGCGAGAACGCGCATATCTCCTGGTAGGCGCACACATTTTTTTTTTTACTAAAAAGGTGTGGGGCATGGGCGGGGTCTGGGCGGGGCACAGGCATGTCAGGAAATAAGAATGAAACTAGCACGTTAGTATTTACATATATCTGTGCGCAGGGGTCCCTATCTGCGTAACTTTACTTCTCCTGTGGATAGCGTGTAACTAATAAAACAAAAAATCCGAAGCTAGTCTGTGGAGTTTTAAGGATTGGGGCTAAAAAGGAGGCCTATTAACTGGGGGGAGGGGGTTTAAATCGTTCTATCCTTTAAGTGGGGGAACTGGGAATGGACTGGGTAAACTGGTAATTGCATCGACGCGCGTATCTACCAAAATCCCTCACGCAGTAGAGGAGGCATTTCCGCACACAGTGTCCATAAAAATTGTCTGCATACGCACGCGCGTACAGCCTGTTTTATACCATGCGTGCATAGATGCGTGTTATGTTGTAAAATAGCCACGTCCATTAGCGCAAGCTGGCATATGCGTGTACAAAGCTATCCTCCTTGTGAGCAGTTGAAGTCTTGGCAAGGCAATATTGCTTCTGATGTTCAAACTTGTGCTTATTCAAACATTTTATTATTTGAATATATTTAATTTTAGCATTTGGTGTGTCTTAATTAATTTTTTGACTTGCATTTAGGGGAATCCTAGACTGAAGTATGCTGCAAGATAAAGATTTTTCTGATTATTTAATTGTCATTATTACTGATATCATCATCATCATTTGTTCCATGCTTTTCCCATCTAAAAAGCTGAGAACACATTACAGCATGCATGTACTTTCCCTTTATAAATTGGTGCAAAGTATACGGTTAATTGCTTTAAAAGTTATGTGGTTAAAAAATTAAAAACATAAGAAATTGCCATACTGAGTCAGACCAAGGGTCCATTAAGCCCAGCATCCTGTTTCCAACAGTGGCCAATCCAGGCTACAAGTACCTGGCAAGTACCCAAACACTCCTCCATGAACTGATCCAAACCTTTTTTAATCCCAGCTATACTAACTGCACTAACCACATCCTCTGGCAACAAATTCCAGAGCTTAATTGTATGTTGTGAAATTTTTTTTTCTGATTAGTTTTAAATGTGCTACTTGCTAACTTCATGGATTGCCGCCTAGTCCTTCTATTCTGCGAAAGAGTAAATTACCGATTCACATTTACCCATTCTAGACCTCTCATGATTTTAAAGACCTCTATCATATCCCCCCTCAGCCGTCTCTTCTCCAAGCTGAACAGCCCTAACCTCTTTAGTCTTTCCTCACAGGGGAGCTGCTCCAACCTCTTTATCATTCTGGAAGCCCATTCTCTGTCCCTTCTCCAGTGCAGCTATATCCATTTAGTGGACTTTGAAATTCCTGCTATGTGTTTTAGCATTAGATTTTGGTATTCAACTGCAGCTCTTTGAAAATTTGGCCCATTTGGTGTAGATCAACCATCTCAAACACATGCAAAATAACAGGTGCTGCATAGCTAGCCATAAATAGCTTGTGATATAGTGGTGTATTGGCACATATTGGTGCAGGAGTAATTTTGGCACTGTTAATTCAGCTGCTTTGACTCATGCTAGAAAATAAGTTGCAAAGAAAAGCAAGAAGAGCATAAATATACGTTTGGTTTGGTTAAAAATTTCATTTTTGGTTTGGTTTGTTTGTTTTTTTGTTTTGTTTTTTTTGCTTTAACCACTAAGCTTATAATTATACTTCACCTTCTTCAGCTTTAGACAGCCAGGGCAAATTCAAAGCTCAATGCCAGACTTTTGTTCAGTGCCCATGTTACTTTACCAATCCCATTTTTTTCAAACTAGATCTGATGTTTCCAGCTGCAATTGTCACGTCTGGATTAAAGTATCTTAAAATAAATCTACACCCCTACATTCATGAGGATATCCAGGTTTTAGAAACACAAGCACATATATTTAGAAATATCTTTGGTTTTTCCTTTGCAGAAGCTACTGGGCCCTTAGGAATTTATGGCTTTTCTCAGATTTACATTTAGAGAAATTGGTGTTTCATGTGTACATAGCTCTGTTTTGCTGCAGAGCAGAAAAGGACATGAATTTTAGATGGTACTATTCCTTTGTATGAGTTAAATAAATCTCTGAATTGACTGATGCATCCTGTATACCAACAGAAAAAGACAGTTGGATTAGGTCCCTTCCCTTTATTTTTTATATTATTTTTGTTTTTGAGCTAAAAACCTTTTTTAGAAGATGTAGAATTTGACATTTTTAGACGTGATTTAGTAGTTATTGGGAGTGATATATCTTTATAGCATAATGCAGCTTTTTGGGCCGTACTTAGGAGCAGAAAGAGTTCTTCAATTTAACTTTCCTTTACTGCCCTCAGCTCTCGACCTGTTAGCTTGAGTGCCTAGACAGTCAGTTAAACCTCGTTCTCAGCTTCAAATACCAGAGAAAACTTAGTCCTTGAATACCAAACAGTATTTATTAGAATGATCAACAGTTCAACACTCATGGAATGAGAAGACATCAAGAGTAGCTGCACAGAAAGGAGAGACTGTCACAGTTGTGATAAGTTTTGTCTGGAAGCTCAGTAGACCAAAGGAGGCAATAGGAACTGAGATAGAAGCTATAGAATGTGAATGGTGAAAAGTAATGCTTCTGCTTAGCTTGAAACAGGAGTTAGGAGGAGCTGCTAACCTGCAGAGAGCCCACTGAAGGAAATTGCAGGAAGCAAACTGTCCCAAGCATGCCTAGCGGCAAGGGACCAATGAGAGCAGGCAAGAGAAAACAGACAGAAAAATAAAGCAAAAACAGGAAAGATCCAATAAGGAACTCAGAATCATTCAAAAGATAACTAGTCAGGAGAGAGAGCTTTATAACAGGTAAAGAACCCAAACTGTGCAATATCAATAAGATGATATAGTGACCGCATAACAAGGAAACATATATACATATTTTCAAATATACTGTGAAGGCAAACCAGCATATAAGAATAGGGGCAATATTCAAACTCAATGGAAGTCCTATAGGTCCATGGATACTTTTGAACCCATCGGCCTGCAAATTCATTTTGAAGGGGAAATTCCCCACAGAGTTTCTCTTTGAAAATTCACTTGGCGCTCATACTTCTAACCCTGTACCTGCGTTGAAGCAGGTGCAAATCCTTGCTTGATAGTACGCTTAGGGGTTCCAACCCTACCCTGCCTCCCCCCAGCCCCACCCCCCTCTTTTAGTGCAGCTGAAAATACTTGCACTGTCATTCGGCATTCATGGAAGGGATGGCGAAGGGGGCAGTTTTCAAATGGTGCTCTTGCGCAAGTAAAATACGTTTACCGATATAAAACTTTTGAAAGTGGTTCACAGTTTCTCTGTGTCATAATATGAGACAACACCCAGCAGAATTTGTTAACTTATTAAACTGCCAGCAATTACTTTTCATGAACATGACATTTGGTCTCTTACAGCTTCTGTGAAGAGCATCATTTTTAGGAGTACTGTAGAAGATCCAGCTAGTTGTTCTTAGAGGCATCTGCTTGTATGGAAAAGAGTGTGCCTGTCACATATTCTGAAGGACTGAATACTCTTGATTCTAGTACCTTAAGGATGCCACTTAAATGTACACCCCAAGAGCTTCACTACTCCAGCTGCTTTCTCACCCATCCGCTTCACTTTTCCTCTCAATTTCCCCCCAATCCCTTCTGTTACGAATTCAGAAGGTGGACCCCTGTTCCGAGGTAAAGTTGGTGCTACCCAAACAGACAGAGAACCCGTTAGGTTTCTACCATCGGAGGGCAAGGCTCAATGAGATGAGTGTTGAAAGAAGACTTCACCCTGGAAGCTCGTGATCCCCCCAGGAGGAGCCTGTAGGGATCCGGCCGCAGGGACTTACGGAACTCCCTGAAGACTACTGAAGGTCTGGACGCAGGTGCCTCCTGCAGGTCGTGGATTCCAGACGGTTGGCGCCTCCAGCTGGTTGTAGGTAGTCTGGGAGTAGAAGTCGAAGGAGAATCCAAAGCCAGTCCAGGGGTCAAAGTCCAGAGAGCAGTCCAACGCCAGTCCAGGAACAGACGAGAGAGAGGTCCGAAGCCAGTCCAGGAACAGACGGGAGAGAGGTCCGAAGCCAGTCCAGGAACAACACAGGAGAAGGGTCCAAAGCCAATTCGAAGTCAATGCCAAGCACTCACCACAGCCGGTCCGAAGGTCAGGAACCAAAGAGTCAATCCAGCAAGGAAGGAGGAGCAGAAGCGGGGCGAAGAACCAAGCGAGACCAGGAACAGGAAACCAAGCACAAGCCTCAATACCAAGGCAAGGTCTGAGGAGCAGACCTTGCCTTAAATACCTAAACCTGAAGGAGGAGTCTCATGAGGGAGCCACGGCACTTCCTGTCATGGCCCCTTTAAATCCTATCTTCAGCCGCGCGTGCAGCTCTAGGAGGCCCGGCGGGGGCGGAGTCATCAGGACGGTGGCCATCATGGACGCGACACAGCCGCGAAGAGATTTTTAGTGGTGGCTGCTGGCTCCTGCGGGTGTCCCCGGCAGAACTCGACGCCGCGGGTAGGTGACCGGCCCCAATTGCGGACTGCCGCGGCCAGCAGCCGTAACACCTTCTTCACACTCTAGCTCTCCCCTCTGTTGCCTCCCACCCTAGTGTCACCTCAGCCCTTCTTTCCCCTTCACTCTCCTCTCTCCAGAAAAAGTAAGATATATATCCGTGTCCTAGGAGTTCATATTATGATGCAGGAGCCAGAGGGTGGTGGGTGTATGTGTGTATATGAGAGGGTGGTAGGGGTGGTGTGTATGTGTATGAGAGGGTGGGGGGGGGGTGTGTATGAGAGGGTGGTGGGGTGGGGTGTGTATGTGACAGGTTGATGGTGGGGTGGTGTGTGTATGTGACAGGGTGATGGTGTGTGTGTGTGTGTATATATGAAAGGGTGGTGGGGTGGTGATGTGTGTCTGTATGAGAGAGTGTGGGGGTGGTGAGTGTGTATGAGAGGGTGGTGGGGGTAGTGTGTGTGTGTGTGTTTGTATGAGAGAGTGGTGGGGTTAGTGTGTGTGTATGTGTATGAGAGGGTGGTGTGTGTATGAGAGGGTGGTGTGTGTGTGTGTGTGTGTGTATAAGAGGGTTTTTGTGGGTGTATATGTGTAAGTGTGTGCATGCGTGCGTGACAGTTCCTGTATATATGTGTGAGAGAGGTTAAAGTTTGTGCACCCTCCTCCAATCTACAACAATCTCAGAAGGACTGGAAATCTAAAGTTCCCAGGTATGGAGAATGGGAGATTTTTTTTTTTAATCCTTGTTAGTTTTATTGGATGTGATGTATCTGCTGTTTTGAAATATTTTATTACTGTTTGTTAATATTTGAAACATTTTTATACGTGTTTTTAATTGGCTGAATTTATCAGCAGATTTGACATTCTTTTTATTGGCATGTTTAATGTTTTATATTTCGTGATTGGGTTTGCATTGCTTACAGAATTTGGCTTCTTGTGATTTCCAGTTCAGTTTTTATCTGCACGCTTCAATTTATATTTTGTGATCTCTTTATTCTGTATTTGGTGAGAGTCTATCTGTGTTCTGCTTATGTGACTGAGGTTAGATATTCTGCCAGCAAGTAGTTTCTGTGTAGGGATTTACAACAACCTGGCTTTAATCTGTTTTCCTAACAGAAGGTGTATTGGTGTTTAGGGCCTGATGTAATATTTACAGAATGACTTTTCCAAAGGATGAGAGCTGACAGTTATGATATGGAAGGCTTACCGTATTGGAATTGTAGTTCAGTTTATTCTTGGCTTTCTGTGGGCCAAGTCCACACCCAGTGCATTTTACCATAGGCCTAATACCATATGGGATCCAGTAAACCTCCTTGATTACTATGAGAAAGGAAGTCTATTAATTCTATTAAACTATTATTGAAAGTGTGTTTTTTTGCAGTGTATGCCTATATAATACATATGTTGTTGTAAGTGATATTTTTACTTCAGAAGATTGTGCTTTCAATATCTGTTTTCCATATGCAATCTGCCTTTTTAGGTTGGGAAAGTTAATACATTTTAAAATAGAAAAGAATGCATATGTTTTAATTCTATGGGGAGGGGAGGGGGAATGAAAGGCTGTAAGGTTTCTCCAGGGCATCTAATACCATCGTATCAGCCCTAAGAGAGAGTGTGTCACGCACACAGACTCCCACCATTCACCAACCTCTCACACCTTCAGGGGCAGATCCTGGAGAAGGGTGGGAGGCAGGCAATAGGGAATGGAGGAATTCAATATCTAAACTCAGAGGTGAGGCGGCGAAAAGCCGCCCCACCCCATTAAACATTTCTCCAATGCCCCCTGGTGTGGATGCTGAAGAGTGAGAACAAAAAAATAGGCTCAAAAAACTGAGTGATTAGAGCAATGGGCTGCAAACAAGGGAAGCCAGGGTTGAAATCCTATTGCCATTCCTTGTGACCTTGGGCAAGTCACTTCACCCTCCATTGCCTTCCCCCTGCCCTGGCCCTCGATGATTTCACCTGCATTTCATCTTTCACCTCAGGCAGCAGATTGCCTTGAGCCGCCCCTGATGGCTCATTTATTCCAGCTCAGGATCTCTTTCTTTGGTCCTATTGCTTTGCCAGATCTGATTGACCTAAGAGGCCTATTTACTAAAAGTTATCTTCCATTCCATGTCAATGGGAAAAAACGTACTACATTATAGGGATGTGCGTTCGTTTTTGCCGAATCGGAAAATTTCAAAGAAATTGTCCAATTCGGCATGGGTCGGAGGTCCCAAATCCCTAGACGGATTTTCCCTGAACTTCGGGGAAAATTCGTTGTTCGGGTTAGTGCGGGGGGGGGGGGGGGGGTGCATTTATTAAAAAAAAAAAACAACAAAAAAAACCCCACCTCGACCCTTCAAATTTAGTTAATTACAACCCCTCCACCCTACTGACCTCCCCAAAACTTGCCTAAAGTCCCTGGTGGTCCAGCAGGGGTCCCGGGAGCGATCTCCCGCTCTCGGGCTGTCGGCTGCCAGTAAACAAAATGGCGCCGGTGGCCCTTTGCCCTTACCATGTGACAGGGGCTACTGATGCCATTGGTCGTCCCCTGTCACATGGTAGGAGCAATGGACGGCCAGCGCCATCTTAGAAAATGGCGCGGGCCATCCAATGCTGCTTCCATGTGACAGGGGACGACCAATGGCACCGGTAGCCCCCGTCACATGGTAAGGGCAAAGGGCCACCGGCGCCATTTTGTTTACTGGCAGCCGACAGCCCGAGAGCGGGAGATCGCTCCCGGGACCCCTGCTGGACCACTAGGGACTTTAGGCAAGTTTTGGGGGGGTCAGTAGGGTGGAGGGGTTGTAATTAACTAAATTTGAAGGGTTGGGGTGGGGGGGGGGGTGTTCAGTTTTTTTTCAGCAAAAATTGCTGAGAAAAAAAACAAACGACCCATTGGAAAACAAAGTTTTCCACGTGTCGCCTGACCCTGCAGATAAAAACGAAGCCCATACCTAAATTACCCCCTAAATAGAACAACCAGTACAGTAGGTTAAAAATGATTCAGCTGGTCCTTGATAATCTGCAGCCATGTAGTGCAGTAACTTTATGTCAAATAAGACAATGTATGGCTTAAGAAATCTAATTTATTTATTTATTTATTTATTTATTTATTTATTCAACTTTATATACCGGCTTTCAAATACATGTCAAGGCGGTTTACAAACATAGAATTTGCGGTAGCAAATTCAAAATAAAATGAAAAAAAATAAAAATAAAAATAAACAACTTATCTAAATTTTACATTCTTTCAATAACATTAATTTAAAATTATATTAAAGTTAAAACAATAAAAACACTTTAAAAACTAATGCATTTAGAAATAATTCTATAATAAATGAACCCGTCAACCGACGTTCCCTTAAGTAAAATTGCTTATTAATTCGAAATCTGTCCTAATAAGTATAGTGATACTTTCCAAAGAGGAGAGATGTTAATAAAGGAGCTAAGAGGATGATCCCTTATATGACTAAGAATTGTGCTTTGTGGAAAATTTGCTTAGTTATACATCATGAGTACATTGGTCTGTCAACTCTTTACATACGAGACTCATAATTGAATACTTCAGGGGTGAATTTTCAAAGTCATTTACGTGCATAAAGCATGAGTTTATATGCGAAAATGACTTCTTATAAAATGTTGTGGGGTTTGCATGTATAAAAGTAGGCATATAACCTGATTTCGAAGCATGAGCTTAAAAAATAAACACTCTGGAGGCAGAGCTGGGATTTGCATGCATACTTTTGATTTAAAAAAACATGCTTGCAAATTGATCTGCATGTTATGTGCTGCAAAGAGCCGGTAGTAACTTTGTGTGGGTGAGTTTGTGTATATTATTTTGGAGAATTTTCAAAGCAAACTCATGCGTATCAGTTCACTTTGAAACTTGGTGTAACTTATACGTTTTAGCAAGGCGTTAAGTTACATGAGTTATTATAAAATTACCCTCTTCACAAGTAAAATGGAAAAGCTGGTATGTCAGCATTTTAACTGCTGAGATGACCAAACTGTAAGGACTGTATTTTAATTTTCAACACTATTTCTGCTAATACAATTTTTAGCATTATTCTACTAATACCATTTATTTTGTTTGCCTGCAAGACTAAAGGCAAATGGCCACACCTTTTTTTTAAAGAACATTATTGTATATGAGCACAGTAATGATTGACCTCGTGTTTTAAAACATTTAACTCTTCTTCTGTATATTTTTTAATGTGACACTTCTTTACTACAGTCATTGGGGCTGATGCAATACAGTTTGCTCAGCTGAGCGCACTGTTTAACCCGCTGTCGGACGCGGGTTAAATAGGCGCTAATCCACCCCCTAATGCAATAGGGGGATTAGCACATATTTAACACGCGTCCGACGCGCAGTGAATGAGAGAGCGCTCATCACATGCAAATGCATGTGAATGAGGCTATTACTCATTCACTCCGAATGCAAAAAGATAAATGTGCGTCTCAGATGCACATTTATCGCTCGGATATTAACGCCTGCCTGGAGCGGGCGTTAATAGCTGCGCACATTGAAAAGAAGTACAGAAAAGCAGAAAAAACTGCTTTTCTGTACTTCTTTTTTAAAGTAAAAATAAATAAATAAATAACCGGCAGCTGGGGCGGGTCGCATTAGGAAGGAGGCGCTAAGGTCGCGCAAGCGACCCTAGCGCCTCCTTCCCAGCACAACCCCCTAATTTCCATATTGCATGGCGCCCCCCTTGCGGGCACCATGCATGCATTAAAAAAGCGGGCGCTGAAAAGTCAGCGCCCGCTTTCAGCACACATAATTACATCGGCTCCATTGGATGCATTCAGTATTGCCAGAAACTCGTTAGTGTTGGTGAGAAAAGTGCTTCTGGTGTCACTACATGCATTTAAAACAAAGGATTACTATTTAAAACAGGTGCTGTTTCCATAAAAACCACCAGAGCTCAAGGACAAGGGGGGTCATCATATGAAGCTGAAGGAAGGGGGGGGGGTGGGCTTAAAATAATTGCAAGAAAATACTTTTTTTAGTGAGAGGGGATGACACCTGGAACAGAGTCAAACGGAGGCAGTGGGAGCTAAAACAGTGGCAGAATTCATGTATACATGGGACAAACTCAAAGCAGCTCTAGTGCTGGAGGGAGGGGAAGACCACAGATCGGTGAGACCTGTGATAGCAGAGTAGGCAGGGCTACAAATGGGCAGACTGGGTGGAACGAGTCGTACCTTGCTATAATCCAGTGATCTTTAATGGCAGTGAATAAGCTCCTAAATTGGAAAGTGATCTGTATCTGCCTGCATCTTTATTTTTATGATTGCACTGTTCATTTATAGTGATAATTTTAAAAGCTGTGGCAGATCAGTGTGATATATAATCAAAGTAAGTGCAGCTGAAGTGTAGTAAAATCTGTCGCTAGCATTTGTCACGGTGATAAAACCAGTTTATGGCTGTTCAGTGTGATTGGCTGTTGTCGCTACATGTGAGCAAGTTAACGTTGGTGCTGCAATTCAGGATGGGGTTTTTTGTTTTTGCTGGAATTTGCAGTGGTCTTCACACCTACCAGTGCTATTAATCTCTCACTTTGGATCTGATGATGGGAGTTTTAGCTCCTTGAAGCTAATCAAGAAATGTATTATTAGTCCAATGAAAAGGTCTCATCTTATAGACTTTTGTCGTGTGATCTTTATTTCGATGTTTCACAAGGACTGAAAGTCCCAAAGTTCTTCTATTACATTTGAGAAAGGAGAAAGGAATCTAATAAACGTCTCTTTGTTACAAGGGCCCTGAAAGAATGAAAACAATGATTCATGTAGTGCACTCTTGTTCACTGTTTCTGAATTATACAGTTAAGTTCCTTCTGCAAGCATTTTGCGTATATCAATTGCTCTTTGTCAGTATTGGTCACTTCTAGTAATTGCTTTTCACGCTGTGTTCCTTAGCAGGGAAAGCTTGGGCTAACTTGAATTTGTATGGGTTTGGTTTCAGAGTGATTTTTTAAAAATCATTTTTGCATGTGACAGCATTCCAAATGATTGAAATGTTTATACTGTGAGGATAAAACTTTCATTTATGAATTATAACCCCCAGACCATTGCATTTTTTGGGTAGAAGAGTCTGCAGTAAGCCAGTCTTACTGGGCATTCTAATGGATACATTTAGAAAAGGATTACGATTGCATTTATTTGGAAATCAATTTGTTGTGTTTGTCTTAAAAATCAATTGTCGGTCTGATGGGCTGCTCAGTGGTGTCCAGCAGAAGAACTGGGTTCAATACCTGGCTTGAACTCTAGCTGTTCAGGGTATTTGGGAAGGGAATATCTGGGGAGGAGAAGAAAAAAAGCATTGCTCTTCCAACGACACCTGTTGGCCAACCAAATAGGAGAGGTTAAAGTAGCTCACAAGGAAAGGGTCGTGTATCCTTCTTTCTCAGCTACAGGAGGTTGGTACAATACTTAGTCGAAATATACAAAGGGAAATGGGGACCATAGGAAAATGCTGAAAGTTGTGCATTTGAAGATGAGCCGCAACATTCCAAACATAAAGTCAATTCCAAGATTGTTGAGTCTGTGTATTTGTGTGTCTGTGTCCCCATAATAACTTTTCTGGCTGGCATCATATCCATACCAGATTTTCAGGACATGTCAAGGGGGACCCAAGGACTGTGACATGCATACCCACAGACTCTTGGATGAATGTACTGAATGGAAAATAGGCTCCCTTAGTTCTGGGTAGTACTTCTCGTTGGTGTTTGTACCTGGTACCTTTCATTTATCAAAACTGACCAATCATAATAGGCTTCATCGTAGGAGCAGAATCGCTTTATGACTCAGCCTTATTTATAATCATCGGTCAGGTGAACATATATTTTTTTGATTTTTAAATATTGCTTAGTGAATATAACTTATCTCAAAAATCACCGCTGCTTATTAAATAGCTCTGAAGCCTTGGTTCTTAACACGCCCGACATGGGTCTATGTTTCGAACGTAGCCGTTCTTTTTCAAGGGCTTAATCACAGCGTTGTATTTGTAGTCTTTTAAGAATGCGGAAACGCCATGTTCAGGATTTAAAAGACTAAAAATACAAGTAAGACGGAAGCAGTTCCTTTTACTAAGACAGAAGATATTGGCCCTAGGGGCATCCTTCTATCTTAAATTTCCCTGCAAGTGCCTAGTCTCATATCAGAATAATAAGTTTGTTTTTCAGGAACCAAGTCATCTTGAGAGTTTTCTTATAGATAAAGGTCAGGACAATGTTACAACCTCCGAAATTGGGAATGATTGACTGGTATAAAAATGTAAATCTCTTCTCCTTAATGTACTCATTGTTTTGAGTTTATTTCCTATGATGTTTACTTTGAATAGCTCCCCATAAAGTGGGCTGGTTATGTTAGGTTTATATATGAATGTTATTAAGGTAAAAGTATTTTTTCTTTTGAATTATATAGTATAAACCAATCTTTTTCTTTTTTCATGTGCATTGTTAAAATGACAAGAAATTCAATAAAGTATAAATTAAAAAAAAAAGACTAAAAATACAACGCTATGATTAAGCCCTTGAAAAAGAACAGCTACGTTTGAAACATGGACCCATGTCGGGCGTGTTAAGAACCAAGGCTTCAGAGCTATTTAATAAGCAGCGGTGATTTTTGAGATGTTATATTCACTAAGCAATATTTAAAAATCAAAAAAATATATGTTCACCTGATCGATGATTATAAATAAGGCTGAGTCATAAAGCGATTCTGCTCCTACGATGAAGCCTATTATGACTGGTCAATTTTGATAAATGAAAGCGTCTTTCATATATTGTGGGCACTGTTGGCACTCTGTTTGTTGCATTAGTATCTGCCATAGTGCTTAAATTCAGACATCGGGGATTACGTGATTGTATCTGGTACCTGACATGTGTACTGCCATACATGGAAGAGTGTGATGTTCTGCAGGGTATCTTCTGAGTTTACCAGTAAAGCTTTTGTCTTATTTTTAAGGGATAGAGAGTTATGGTCTATAAGTACAAGAGCAGACTATAGGGACCACAACTAGAATTTTTCTGTTGGTTGAAGAGATGAGGCAAATGTATCTGTAAGCTGATGTAGCCGAACTCTCAGTGCTCCTTAAAACTGCTCTGCACTTGCCAGTTGTAAAATAAACCAATTCTTAGTTCACCAAGCCACAATTCACAAATGGAATGCTTCATTGCATAATTCAATGAATAGATTCATTAAATAGCAGTTTCATCAAAACAATTCAAGCAACAGAAAAGTCCAACTTTGAGCTATTATGATGACTTTATTGCTAAAAGAATGCCCATTGGCATTGCTTTGATCTTAATCTGTGAATTTGCTATTTGTATGTGGTTGCATGTGCCTAATACTGATCCTAAATTTACTCCCTCCCTTTGAATTTTCTTGCATTGAGGATTAAAATATCCTTGGGAATTACTCTCAGAAAGGTTTCAATTCTTTTCCAGCTATAAATGCAGTGTGTTGTTAAGTGCAATTTGGTGAACATCCAATATTCAGCATTCTTTCTGCTTATGGTCTCCTGAGTTCATGCCAAAGCATCTTTACCAGTGCTCATTTCTATAGTATGGTGACTGGGAGTAAAATATGCAAGCACTTTGCATAATGCCAAGGACACAATTTGCTTAAAAAATGAGCAAATTACTCACAAGAATTATAACAGTGCCTTGTTTCATTGCATTTTAGAATGCAAAAAACTTTTTTTTTTTGCTTCAGAATTAATGTAGTAATAGTGATAGTTTGTTGTAGGATTGCTCTGAGAGTGGTAAGAAAATAAGATGAGAAATTTAACTGTAAGCGTTAAGATTTGACATTTCTAACAATGAACAAGGTTTAATAAACAAAAAAAACAACAACAATGTGAGCTAAATTAATAGATTTATTTCTAGCTTTTGGCAGCTATATTCCCTTCATCAGGTTAAAACAAAATGTTCCTAAAGCTTGTCAAGAAATGCATTAACTTAATCCCAATCAATAGGTCTCACCTTATCTTTTTTGTTTATTGACCCTTTATTTCCATGCATTCAAGTAAACTAACGCAGCAACCATGGTACTTTAAGAATGAACTGTGTTTTAAACCCCACACAGTTTATTTTCTTAGTACATAGCCTCTGCATTTATTTATTCTTGGAAATCAAGGATAACAAATGTTATAAAATGAGGGTGTCCAAACGCATGCGCCAGGAACCGCGAGTACATGGACGCACCCGTGCGTCTTTGAAAATCTACCCTGTTATGCATCAGAACATATGATGTTTAATGTTTGTGAAGGTAGGATGAAAAAGTTTATATTTATACCACACTAAGATAAAAGTGACATTTAAATTGTATGAGGAATTCTGTGTACAGAAAATCAGGATTTTTTTTTTTTTTTACCTTTTGGTATGCTCATAAAACTGTAACAATTTTCAAAAGCCATTTACCTGCATTAAGTGCACTTGTCATAGGTAAAACCTATTGACAATTCAATGGCATATATTGTAGCAATTTTCAAAAGCCCACTTACATGAGTAAAGTGCGTTTACATGTTTAAAACCCAGTTTTAAGCACGTAAATGCTTTTGTACCTGAGGCAATGGAGGGTAAAGTGACTTGCACAAGGTCACAAGGAGCAGCAGTGGGATTTGAACCCTGGTTTTCATGGTTTGCAGCTTGCTGCTCTAGTATGCTCTCCTCCACTCTTACTTCTGCTATCTCAGAATCAAGAACAAAGTAAAATGTACAGTTTAATATTTCTTTTCTGTAAATCTTACCAGATGGCTGGTCTGTCCACAACTTTGTGTGGCGGGACACCCCCGGTTTGCTGGGGGGGCTGAATCCAGGGTGCTACACAGTCCCCAGGCCCTATCTTTCTCTTTCAAAGGAAAATCACATAAGCCGCTGGGGTGCCAGGCGTCCTTTGGGGGCCGATGCAATAAAAAGCGCGGAAAGCGGGCGCTGAAAAGTCAACCCCACCTCGGCCCAAGGGTCCACCACCGACGCAACAATTATTTAATTTAGACCCCAAAATTGTCTTTATATCAAATTGCCAATGCACACCAGAGGTGGTGGTTCATCTCAAAATTTTTCTATATCATTAGGGGTACATATTCAAACTTATCTGGATAAATAAGTTAGCCGGATAAGACATATCCGGCTAAATTACAAGGGATATTCAGGAGCACAGTTTTGCTATTGAATATCCTCATAAAAGTTGCAAGTTAACAGGATAGGTCTGAATATCAGCACTTATCCAGTTAAGTCAACCGGCTAAGTAGCTCCTCCATGATTCACCCATATCCTGCCTACCACTTATCTGCTAACTACTTATCTGGCTAAGTGGTGACCACTGGTCGCAGCCTGATATTTGATTATTTATTTGCCGCCACTTATCCAGCTAAGTAGTGCTGAATTTCGGCCTCTTAGATTTCTTCAAACATTTACATGCGATATAAATACTCTTTCTGAATCAATGCGCAGTGATAACAAAATTAGACGCTTATTTTCTTCTTTAAAATAGTTCATTTGTACTTCAGTAAGCAAAAGAAAAATGCAGACATATCTGAAGTATGATGGCATGGCCTAAAGCCAGCAAATGTTATTTTCTTCTCAAACTTAAACACAATAGACATGATGCTTTTTCTTTGAGCAATGTAATTGTTACATTTATGCTAGTACCTTCCTTTTCCTTCAGAAGAAATCTCACTAGCAGAGACATCTCACCTGATCTTTTAAATGTCTGATCGAGGGACCATATCTGCTCTTTCAGATCTGAATTTTGTGCTGATCTACCTTGATGTTCTATGCTTGGGCAAAGTGCACATCCTCTCTCTGACTTTGTTTCAAGCAGCATGTGGACCTTATCAACATACATTCCTGGCCTAACATTCTGAGATGTGATTGTGCTTTAACCTCTGGGCACATGCTTATTGGTTACTTGATTTTCATGCGTTGGTAGCTCTCTCTTTAACAAAAAGAGAGAGAGAGAGTTTGGGCTGTAGATATAGACTAGTGAAAAAAATTGGTGAAGAGAAGGTGAAGAGAAGAGATAAGAGAAGGTGAAGAGAAGAAATAAGAGAAGGGAAAGAAGAGAGAGAGAAGGGAAAACAAGCAAAAAACAGAATGGCAGAGGAGAAAATCTGGAATAGGTTTTTCAGCTTATTAAGTACAGAAAGTGACAAATGAGCATCAAAGCTTAATTTTTCTGGATACCAATTGGGATATTTGCATTCAGAAAAAAACAAACTGCTTGTACAGTTCTTCCCTTTTTGAGGAGTTAAAAACTTTCCAGAAAACCCCCTGAATGCTGAGCAAAGATAAATAGGGGCAGAGTCTAATTTTTTCTTTTTAAGAGTACCCTCCAGATTTTTTACGTTGCACCAACTGGAAGTTTACTTGAGGGGAAAAAAGGTGCTGGCATAGTGAGACCACTCTAACCTGCTGAACTTATTCCTGTTTTGAATACTCTAGAGCTTTTAAATCAGCGCTGAACACTTAATATTGAACATTTTTCTTTAAGAGAACATTGCATGTTCTACATCCATAAACCATTGTTACCAGTACTGTAATGTAGAACTGGTCACCCAGCTGTGCCTTCCACCATTGTATTAACAAGGCATGGTTTTTGCAGTACGGAGATATTTGCCCAGTGCCATTCTGCTGGGTCAGGGCTGGAGATGAGATTAGAATAACTGAGAGCACTGCAGTAACCATTGTGCAAATGTGCAAATCAAACTAGGCTTTATTTATTTATGTTACAAAACTTCTATACTGCCTCCCCGATTTAAAAGTCACATCTGACGTGGTTTACAATAGCGCACTAAAGTATATAACATAAAATACAATATTATAAAAAAGCAGACAATATGTAAAAAAAAACAACAACATTTTGCTGCAGAAACTGTCACTCTATCCAAACATTCAGTCACATAAGAGTTTTGAAAACTATGCATATCATATCCAAAGTGACACATCATCCAGTGAGAAAGAAAGGTTATTATTAACCAGTTAGTTCAACCCCGTCAGTATTCCACCCAACATACCAAAATATTTAAACTGGCCAGTTTATAGAACATCTGAGAATACTGAACCCGAATTTCTTAAAACAATTGAATCTGGATCCTTAGCAATCAATATAAGCACGAAAAAAAGCCACCAACGAAGCTCAAAACAATGAGCTCAAACTCCCTTCCCCCAAAAACAAAAGCAAAACTGTTCCTGGTCGGAAGTGCACTATTCCTAATGGGCCGGATTTTCAAAGCCCTACGCGCGTCGGGCCTATTTTAAAAAGGCCCGGCGACATGCGTAAAGACCCGGGACGCGTCTAAGTCCCAGGGCTTGGGAAAGGGGCGGGGTGGGGTGGTCTGGGGGCAGGGCGGGGCCGAGCTAGAGGTCCCCAGCACAGCGGCCATTTGCCACTGTGCCGAGGGATCACGTGCTGGCAGGGTGCCGGTGCGCGCAACCTGCGCCTGCTTTAAGCAGGCGAAAAGGTAAGATAACTTTTTTGGGGGGGAGGGTTGGGATAGGGCTAGGGCGTGGGTAGGTTAGGGGAAGGGGTAGGAATGCTAGATTAGGAGGTAGGGAAGTTCCCTCCCAGGCGGTCCTATATTGGAGCGGCCTGGGAGGGAACAGGGGAAGGCCGCGTGCGTCGGCATGTGCAGGTTGCACTAATGTGCACCCCCCTTGTGCGCGCCGACCCCCGATTTTATAACATGCGCGCATGTTATAAAATCGGGCATCCATGTGCGAGCACCGGGTAGCATACATGTAAGTCAGCATGTAGGTTTTAAAATCTCCCCCGATATTAGTACTATTTAACATTTCTTTATGTAAACAATACTCCTCTTGTCCACGTTCTCCACAGTTTTGATCCCAACTTGTTAGAGAAATTAGTGATGAATGCCGAAAATAAGGAATAATAAAGCCAAATAATTCTGAGACTAGAAAATCACCCAAATCACCCATTATTTTATTATAATTGCAATTACAATGCAAATCCAATTATGGTGTATATTATACAGCAATCTAGATATTTGCATGAACCTGGGATCTCAGAAAGAATTTGTAAACAGACAGTAAGTTTCTGTTAAATTATCTTCACAAGAATAATACGGTAGAAGTACTCTGGCATTTTGGCCAAAACTGCTGCTTCTGGATCAGATGGACAAGGGGGAGTAATATGATCAGTCTGCATTTGAACTTGCTTCATAATGATGAATGTCTTGTTTCATTTCTTATATCTTTTTGGCAGCATGACCGTCATGAGTGAGGTCATCCTTGTCAATCATGAGTCACATTGAATGCACTCTGGATAGAATCACTCAAATTTTCCACTTAGAAGTTGTGATTGTGTCTTCACCAGCAAACATGTCTCCTGTTGTTTTGGCAAAACAGGAGAGTACCAGGAGAGTGGGTTTACAAACCTGTATGCACACAAAACCTGTAGACTGTAGTTTCAGCAAGTATATTGATATTGGCTTTTTCATTAGCATCAGCATTTTTAAATGTTCGAATTTGGTCCACAGAAGTTAGCAATGAGTTGTCACAGATGTTAGCAAAAGTATTACCTTCTGCCTGTAGAATTGTACTTGGAACCTTGCCTCATGCATTAGATGCAATGTATAATTCAGCAGAACTAAGACTGATCAGTTCAAGCCCTGATGTCAGTGTGATTAACAGTAGCATTGATGCTGCTGCTCATGTCATGGCATTTGCTGGTGATTAGGAAACTGCTTGATTTATTATTAGGGCAAAAAAAATGCCCTGGCCAGCCTTGAAGTGGAGTCTGCTCAATACAAGGTTGATGTACTGCATGCCAAGCTATAAGTGACTCAGATGAAGGCTGATGAAGGTACAGGATTATGCAGCCTTGCTTAAGAGCTTGGTTTACTCTAGTGATCCTGACACTGAGGAGTCTGATCGGTACTCTGAGCTTTAAAAATGAATCCTGGGGACTTTCCATTGTTCTCAACAATGCATCGGCTCAGAAGCCAAACTGTGTGGACCCAAAGGAGACTCCTGAGTACCTAGATGTGATGCAGTACAACATAGCCAGGGGCGGAAGCAGCCTAGATATAGAAAAACAGAGGCAGGCAGTACTAAAAACATACACCAGAGGGCGCTCAGGAAAGCAGCAAGAACTACAGCTCCCAGGTTCCCAGAGCCGTCACCTGACTCCTGGGGTGAGGAAGAGCAGGAGCAGGTGTGGGAAGTGAAAAGTAATGATTCTGACTCAGCTGAGTCTATGGAGCTGGAGGAAGAGGGCGTGCCGGTTTGGTGGCGTTGGCCACAAAAGCATAGCTCCCCAGAATCAGAGGGGGAGATGGAGGTAGGATCGGAAGGGGAAAGATCCACCAGCTCTGCTACGGAGATGGAATAACAGTGAGGTTGGGGGAAGGTAAAAGAATGGTATTTTAAAAAGGCATGTTTTTGATGAAATGTGTGACAAAAGCAATGTCTGGTTTAAGAGCTTTTAAAACCTGTTAAGTTGAAGTGTGGTGAAAGGGAATGTTTTACTAGAAGGGCAGCACTCCTCAGGCACTAACAGCTTGGCAGAGGAAGGCCCTAACCGCACACAACGAGGGGAGTCAGGGGCGAGTTGTGTGTTTCCCTAACTGGGAGCGGTAGTGGCTGGCTAAGGATAGCCTAAATGCTTGAGACTTGTGCTTTCGAGAACAGCCCAGTATTACCATATGGACACTAGCGGGCAAGGTTGTAGGAGTTGCATTAAACCTTGCTTTGATAAAAACTCTGTTATACTGTTTGTGAGTGCCGGGGCTGGGCCTGGCACTCGGACTAAAGGAACTTGTGAGTCGACGGGTGGACAGAAAGGGGCGCCCGGCCGAAGAGGTACCCGAGAACCAGGACGAGCGGCCGAGGGGAGCTGCGGTGATGGTGTAATCGTGACACTAGACCATGGACTAAATTGATGGACTGGAGTGAGCCTTGTTGAGTATCTGTAACTGAAACCTGAGTCGTATATTCTACACCCATGCAGTGTGTAAGTCAAGTCCAATTTGTGTTCCTGCCTTCCTATAAATAAACTATTATCAAGATACTACTACTACTAAGTGAGATTTATACTATAGGATCCCGCAACCTAACATTCATGGTCTACTTTATCCTGTTCTGTAATGCTTCACTTGCAGTTATGATAGTAGGTGCCACTTGTTCTTCTTGTATCACCTCAATTCTGTGACAAATTTTTGGGATCTGATTTACCAATATATTTATCATAGAAAAAAGAACTGGGAAAGCGATGGCCAACTGGCTGCATTCAAGCCACAGGAGCCTTTTGATCCAGCCTATAAAGGTCAGTTGGATTCTGGCCCATGGGGGCAACAACATATCCTATCCAGCTGGAAGTGATATTGCCACTGGGTTGTTGGACCTCTCGGAATTCCTACCTCCCCTGTGCTGCATAGGATGAAAAACACTGAGACATCCAGCCCATCAACTGGAGGAATTAAATGTCGGTGGACCGAAATGTTGGAGAGCACCAATTTCAACTTTTTATGAATTCAAATAAATCAATCATTTGATTTTTTTTTTGGTCAAACACGGTTTCTTTAAACAGTGCATGCAGGGAGAGTTGAACTTTAATCCTTATTTTAGTTTTTTACCTGTGCGACAATGTTTATTTCATTATGTACAAAAGTATAGATTTAGCTCTCTTTGTTAAAGGAGAAGGAAAAGGCTGTCTTAAAATATGCCCTCCCTCCCGATATTTTTCTGTTCATTCCACAAATTATAATTGGCTAATGGCACAGGGGCAGACTGAAAAGAATCTATCTATGCCAGTGGCATCTCTATGTTGGGAGCCAATGGAGGCACACAGGCGCATTCACCTGTCCTCTGACATGCATGCTTACGTGATGCTTACTGTGGCTGCACAGGCTAGAAGGAAGCCCTGCGTGGTTGGCAGACAAGCCTCAAAGACTGGATGGAGGCCCATACAATGGGCAGGATGTGGATGATGGGGAAAGCATGACTGAGACCCTTATCTCCTCTGGGGAAGCTTCACTGGGTGACAGCTTGTCTAAAGAAGTCATTACACTTATGGTTCAGAGATCATGGATTACAAATTTTCACCCTGTAACAGTCACTGGCTGTCCAGCCTCTTGCCTTTCAAAATGATTGCATTCTAAACAAGATCTCTACCAATAAAATAATCAATACAGTTTTTTCTCTCTCTCCTTTACTTCTGTTTCACTGTAGCTAAGTCTAAGAACACCTCATGCACTACATATGTTTTTATTTTGTGAAGTATATATGTATAGCTAGTTAAGTGTTGAATAGAAGACCAAATAAAATAATGAAATCCATATTCATAATAAGTGAAAAAAAAACTATTTTATTGTTGTCTGGTCCTTAACTTTCTGCAGAAGGAATTTAAAAAAATAATTAAAAAAAACTTGAGAACAGGACTGAGTTCTCTGTGTAGTTTTATATCAGTTTTGTAAATTATGTGTGCCAGTAATTAACAGCATATGTAGAATGTCTTCAGCTATAGGAAATGATAATGAAATGTTTGATTGCTTGTTGACTATATTCTACCCGTTTGAAAATTTGCAAACAGGCTAAGTGAGAGTTTTGTAGCATTGTCAATGTACAGGTAGAAGTGGAGGACAGCAGGAAGCTTTGGGATGCTAATAGAGCAAACAAATCATGTATGCTGAAGGTGTTTCAAGGGGTTGAAGAATTGGTCAGGTCTACAGATGTGCAGCCCAAAAATTTCAGTTCTGTTCATTTTTTTATTTCAAGGGTTATCTGTTTGTTTAATGTTTTTTATTTTTGTTTGCCAAATGAAAAGAACATTGAAAATGAAAAAAAAAATCCCAAAACAAACAAAAAAAAAAAAACCTTCTTAAAAAAATCAGGTCTCTACCAGCCCTGCCTGGCCTTCCTGGGCCAAAAATATGCCATAAGCTGAGCCCTAGGGCCTAGCTCTAGGGCTGGTCTGACACCGAAGCATAGCCCCAGGCCAGCAGCTACAAAAGTAAAAAGTGTGCAAGAGGCGTGGTCATTGTTAAAAAATACCATCCTAGAGGCACAGTCCAGATGTATTCCACACATTAAGAAAGGTGGAAAGAAGGCAAAATGATTACCGGCATGGTTAAAAGGGGAGGTGAAAGAAGCTATTTTAGCCAAAAGATCTTCATTCAAACATTGGAAGAAGGATCCAACAGAAGAAAATAGGATAATGCATAAACGTTGGCAAGTTAAATGTAAGACATTGATAAGACAGGCTAAGAGAGAATTTGAAAAGAAGTTGGCCGTAGAGGCAAAAACTCACAGTAAAAACTTAAAAAAATCTATCCAAAGCAGAAAGCCTGTGAGGGAGTCAGTTGGACCGTTAGATGATCGAGGGGTTAAAGGGGCACTTAGAGAAGATAAGGCCATCGTGGAAAGATTAAATGATTTCTTTTCTTCGGTGTTTACTGAAGAGGATGTTGGGGAGGTACCCGTACTGGATAAGGTTTTCATGGGTAATGATTCAGATGGACCGAAGCAAATCACGGTGAACCTAGAAGATGTGGTAGACCTGATTGACAAACTTAAGAGTAGTAAATTACCTGGACCGGATGGTATACACCTCAGAGTTCTGAAGGAACTAAAAAATGAAATTTCAGACCTATTAGTAAAAATTTGTAACCTATCATTAAAATCATCCATTGTACCTGAAGACTGGAAGATAGCTAATGTAACCCCCATATTTAAAAAGGGCTCCAGGGGCGATCTGGGAAACTACAGACTGGTTAGCCAGACTTAAGTGCCAGGAAAAATAGTGGAAATTGTTCTAAACATCAAAATCACAGAACATAAAGAAAGACATGGTTTAATGGAACAAAGTCAGCATGGCTTTACCCAAGGTAAATCTTGCCTCACAAATCTGCTTCACTTTTTTGAAGGAGTTAATAAACATGTGGATAAAGGTGAACCGGTAGATATAGTGTACTTGGATTTTCAGAAGGCATTTGACAAAGTTCCTCATGAGAGGCTTCTAGAAAAAATAAAAAGTCATGGGATAGATGGCAATGTCCTTTCGTGAATTACAAATTGGCTAAAAGACAGGAAACAGATAGGATTAAATGGACAATTTTCTCAGTGGAAGGGAGTGGGCAGTGGAGTGCCTCAGGGATCTGTATTGGGACCCTTACTTTTCAATATATTTATAAATGATCTGGAAAGAAATATGACAAGTGAGGTAATCAAATTTGTAGATGATACAAAATTGTTCAGAGTAGTTAAATCACAAGCAGATTGTGATAAATTGCAAGAAGACCTTGTGAGACTGGAAAATTGGGCATCCAAATGGCAGATGAAATTTAATGTGGACAAGTGTAAGGTGATGCATATAGGGAAAAATAACCCATGCCATAGTTACACAATGTTAGGTTCCATATTAGGTGCTACTTCCCAAGAAAGAGATCTAGGCGTCATAGTGGGAATTATTAGAAAGGGAATGGTGAATAAAATGGAAAATGTCATAATGCCTCTGTATCGCTTCATGGTGAGACCGCACCTTGAATACTGTGTACAATTCTGGTCGCTGCATCTCAAAAAAGATATAATTGCGATGGAGAAGGTACAGAGAAAGGGCTACCAAAATGATAAGGGGAATGGAACAGCTCTCCTATGAGGAAAGACTAAAGAGGTTAGGACTTTTCAGCTTGAAGAGACGGCTGAGGGGGGATATGATAGAGGTGTTTAAAATCATGAGAAGTCTAGAACGGGTAGATGTGAATTGGTTTTTTACTCTTTTGGATAATAGAAGACTAAGGGGCACTCCATGAAGTTAGCATGTGGCACATTTAAAACTAATCGGAGAAAGTTCTTTTTCACTCAACACACAATTATACTCTGGAATTTGTTGCTAGAGGATGTGGTTAGTGCAGTTAGTATAGCTGTGTTGAAAAAAGGATTAGATAAGTTCTTGGAGGAGTTGTCCATTACCTGCTATTAATTAAGTTGACTTAGATAATAACCTCCGCTATTACTAGCAACGGTAACATGGAATAGACTTAGTTTTTGGCTACTTGCCAGGTTCTTATGGCCTGGATTGGCCACTGTTGGAAACAGGATACTGGGCTTGATGGACCCTTGGTCTGACCCAGTATGGCATGTTCTTATGTTCTAAGAGGCCTGGGTACGCTGCAAGGCAAGATAGGAGGTCTGGGTAGGCTACAAGACAGAAGGTCTAGGTAGGTTACAGGGCAAGACAGAATATCAAGGTAAGGCTGGCCAGATCAGAGAGCCGAGGTGACTCATTGAAGAGGCTCTGAGGGACTGTACATGTAGTGATAAGTAGGGCAGGGGCTGAGGCATCAGGTGACCAGCAAGGAGGTAACTTGCACACCTGGTGGTGGTGCTTGCTGAGGACCCTTGGTGGAGGGGAAGCTGCGCAGCAGGCAAAATCGTAACACTCTTGTTTTCTTTCTTTCATCTTGTCATTGTCACAAGTTAGTAAGATATGCAGTAGAATTCAGAGGAATCTGAATGGAAGCAAGATGTGAATGCTTCTTGAGAACTGGACCGAGACCACCATCTCATTTCATATGGGCTACCTCAGATAGGATTTGAACTGGTGGACTAAAGGTGAAAGGCTCTGTAATACTGTGAGAATAAAACAAAATAAAATAGATGCCAGATATCCTTTGAAATGCTTTATTTTAGTGGAGACGTATTAAAATTGCCCGATTCTGGCTGAATTTCACCACCTTGTGAGTGGCTGCCTCAGGGGCTACGATAGATAAAAATTAAAAATTATTTTAAACATAATTAAAACATGTAAACAATCATATATAACATTAAAAATGTGACTTAAGACTAAATTGACACACCAACATATAAAATATTAACATTTAAAAGTGGATTATGAGCATTAGTGATCTTGAAACATCAATCTCCAAGCACAAATACTCAATGGCAGTAACAGTATTGGCTTGAGTTCAAAAACAATACCTGAATACGTAAAAATTGGGGTATCAAATTGAGTCGTGTTTATTAAAGACACCTGAAAAAACATGAAAAAAATGTCTCTGATACTGAATATGTATTAGTTAATAAGTAGTAAACACAGATTAAATAGGCTTAATATAAACTAGGGGCTAGTGATAAATCGTGTGCCGTTCATCACAGTTGTACTTAAATGTTTATCAGGTCTGAACCCAATTTATTAAAAATTGATTAAAATGAATTAGTTGAAAACTAATTGACCTATATCTTTAACGCACCACAAAAAAGTTTGTGGCGCTTTAAAGATATAGTTGGTAGCTGGACAGGCTACAGAGGTAGGTACTGGCAGGGATATATGGGAGTGATGGCCGAAGATGATGTAAAATGGGGAGGATTCCATTGCAGAACTGGGCCTCCCCAGGCAGGAGGGGAGGCCCACTTATCCTGATGTTGATTGATGTAGAACCTGAGAAAGATCTTGAGGTCCTGATTAACCTGCTCGGTTTTCCATTGCTTTGAGGGTGATAAGCTGAGGTGAAATCCAGTATGATATTGAACTTTTTGCACAAGCTCCTCCAGTAGCACACTGTGAACTGCACCCCATGGTCCAAAAGGATACGAGTAGGAAGTCCATGCAGACGAAAAACATGTTGAATAAAAGGTTTAGCCAGTTATGGTGCCGAGGGAAATCCTGAAAGAGGTACGAAACGTGCCATTTTAGAAAAGTGACCCACGACCACCCAGATGGCAGATCCATGATGAAGTCTGTGATTAGATGGGTCCAGGATTCCTTGGGAGCTGTAGTAGACCCCAGAGTTGGGCTCGAGAGCTCTTGGTTGCGGCACACACTGGGTAGGAGTCCAAGTACCGTTTCACATCCCTCTTAATCTGAGGCCACCAATAGTGGCGGAAGGCAAGCTCCAAGGACCGGGCAACTCCAGGGTACTCTGCCAAGAAGGAGTCATGAGCCCAATGTAGCACTCCCTCTTGAAATCATTGCGGGACCACTGTCTTCAATGATGCGTGAGAGTGGCTCTGGGCAATCCTTGGTGTCGAAAGAGAAGGACGGGGCATCATCCCTTCTTTTCTGCTGGGCAGTAACATAACTTGAAATTGAATTTGTTAAAAAACAGGGACCAGCAAGCTTGCTGAAGGTTCATCTGTTGGGTTTGGGACAGGTACTCTAGGTTCTTATGATCCATGCAGATGGTCATGGGGTGTCTGGCCCCCTCCAGCAGATGACGGCGCTCTTCGAGGGCCAACTTGACTGCCAGCAGTTCATGATCACACATGTTGGTGAGAATTTCTTAGAGAAGAAGGAGCAGGTTATCAGTGTTCTCCACTCATTGTGCTGTAAGAAGACAGCCCCGACTTCAAGGGTGGAGGCATTTACCTCCAGTGCAAATGGTTTTGTGGTATCCGGATAATGCAGATGGGTCCCGAATGAATTCCTGCTTGAGTCTGGTAAATGACTGAATGGCCTCCTTGGCCCAGTTCTGAGTATCGGTACCCTTCTTTCTAAGCTCTGTGAGAGGTGTGGCCAGAACGGAGTATCCAATGACAAAATACTGGTAGTAATTGAGGAACCCGAGGAATCGATGCAGCGCCTTGAGACCTACTGGCTGGGGCCAGTCAGTGATGTCCTTTAACTTATCTGTATCCATTCTGAATTCGGTCTGAGAATAAAGAAAGACCTTTTCTTCCAAGAAAAGAGAATCTTTATTTTCCCTGATTTCTCTGCAACAGTTCAAAAACATCACCAGAACTTTAATGAGATGAAACGCAAGCTGCAAGATAAAGGGATACAATATGCTATGCAATATCCCACTAAATTTCAGCTTGTCGGTTCGGGCAGTCTAAAACTTTTCAGTCCTCAGAGGAAGTAGATGTATATCTCAACACTGACTCTACTGCAAAAGCCGATCGCTAATAGCATGACTCTTCTTACTTCTCAATTATTCTTACGGTGGAATTGGGTGGGAGTCCATAGGAAACTATAGGCTGGGAAAATCTGGTGGTCACAGGGGGCGGGGGGGGAAACAGGGGGGCGGTTATTTGATGTTCTCAAAGCTTATCCTGCAGAGTAAGTCATTATGGGGAGGACTGGAATCTATGCCTGCTAAATTACATAGATCTCACTCTAACAATTCTTCCTTACTAATCTCAGCCGTTTTGCAAAATATTATACAGTTTTATAATCATAGTGATGTTTGGAGAGCACGTTTTCCCAGCAGCCGAGACTATACTTTTTATTCTCCCAGACATGCCTACAGTAGGATAGACGTTTTTCTTTGTAGCTAGTCAATCCTGCCTTTTTTAACTGACAGTGATATTTTGCCATCTTACTTATCCAATCATCATTCTGTTATGCTGTCTGTAGATTTTGTTAAGGAATCTGGTTCCTGGAGCTGGTAGTGCTTGAATCTATCACTTCTCCAGAATTGCGAGTTCGTTGACGTGTTAAAAAAGGCCATATCAGATTTTCAATTTCATCATCCAGTGGACACCTGAGATCCTAGTTTACACTGGGAAACACTAAAAGCGGTAGTGAGGGGACACATTATATCCTTTGCTAGCCACAAACAAAAGCAATACTTAGCTAACCAAAGGGAACTGACCCAGTTGATTAACAATCTAGATCGTCAGCATAAATTAGACTGTTCATCTAAGATTTGCAGCTTGCCAGGGATGAGCTCCTTAAAATTCAGACATCCTTAATAGAAAGAGATTTTTTATTCACCAAGAGTACTATGAGCAGGGTAAAAAGCCGAGCTATTTATTGATGAGGTTAATCCTAAAGGCTCCAACTCTGCCATTAGTGCCTTACGGGGAACTTCAGGTATTTTCTTGCACCTGCAAATAGCAAAGGAATTTAAAGTTTTTTTTATCAGCAGTTGTACAGAGAATCTGAAGTATCCACAACTGAAGATATTGTAAACTTCCTAAATTCTGTACAACTGTCGAATTCCTAACGAGTCCAAAGGCAAGCTGGAAGGACCAAATACATCTTTTGAAATTGAGCAAGCTTTACAATCTTTGGCAGCAGGGAAGAGCTGTGGGTTCCCACAGCAATACTATTGCTGCTTTCGGGGGGTGCTAGTTCCCCTTTTACAGGAACTCTTCAACTTTATGGGTACCCCTACCTTTTCTTCAGGGACTTTATTGTATGCACATATTACCTTGATTTCTAAACCGGGTAAAGATCCCTTGGTTCATATATGCCAATCTCCTTCATAAATTCCAATATTAAAATCTTAGCTAAGATGCTGCAGTTCTGGATAGAGCATTTATTGCCAGTATTGATTGAGCCTGATCAGTCTGGCTTCGTAAAAGGCAGAATTTCTGTTGCAAATACTAAGAGGTTGCTTAATAAGGTTTATTTAGCAGGGAAATTGAAAATTCCTGGAACGGTTCTGTCTCTAGAAACTGACAAGGCATTTGATCAGATCTCCTGGCAATATCTGTTCATGGTTCTGTGACATTTTGATTTCCCTGTGCAATTTATAAATTGGATATTGGCGTTATATAAACAGCCCAAAGCTTGGATATTAGTTAATGGACTTCTTTCTGATTCATTTTTTATTTCTAGGGGAACTAGGCAGGGATGCTCTCTCTCCCCCTCTTTGTTCAAATTAGCCCTTGAGCCGTTGGCACACAAAATTATAGAATCCAGGAACATAGAAGGATTCCAGTTTGGGACCATGTCCCATAAAATATCAGTATAGGTGGACAATATTTTACTTTATATTACATGATCTGAAAGATCAGTTACAGCCATTATATCCCTACTTGAAGGACTATGGTGTCGTCTGGATATACTATTCCTGTGGGTTTTCACCAGTCGATATGGGGGAAATTCTTGATGGCAGAGAAAAGTATTAAATATCTGGGGATCGAGTTTCCTAAAAGTCTTGGGGAGTTATATAAACTAAATTATCCAGGGGTATTCCTAAAATTGCAAGCAGATTTACGTTGATGGACTGATTTTCCTTTATCAATTTTGGATAGAGCTTATTTGGTTAAAATGGTTGTCCTTGCTCATCTTTCATATCTCTTTCAGCATCTCCCATGTAATGTTCACCAGAAAGCATTTAAAGACCTTAATGGGGGCTATCTCTATATAGCTATATAAAGATTTTGAATTTACAATAGCCTAGAAATTGTGGGGGCTTGGATGCATGTACAAAGGGACCTTCAAGCTTTGGCTAGAAAGCTCTGCAAATGCATTTCATGTTGGCATCATTTGATGTCACCCAAGTGTGTGACTGGTGATTTTCCTTAATTTCAGAGAACTACTGTAGGACAGGAAAATGCAGAATGAACTCGGAATTGAATTAAGAAGCTGGAACTGCATAATTCTCTGAAGAATTAAAACTGATGGGAAGACTTTCACTAATCGACTACTGTTTCTTTTCTTTAGCCATCTATACAATTTTCTCCCTTAGCCTGGGTTGTAGACTCTTCTGCTGACTTAGCAGTGCATGCTGAATATAGAGTCCTGAACTTTTTACTAATGCTTCTATGACTGAAGGGAATAATTTGAAGATTGTAGTGTGGCAGAGGGTGCTTCTGTGTACATTGCTTGTATGTTGGCAAGGAAACTTGGCTTTAACTAGCATTCTTTTTATCCTGTAATAAATCTGAAGTTGTATCTCCTTTTGAGCTCAGGAACTGTAGGCTTTTATATGGCTGAAAGAATTTGGTTTTAATAATTAGCACCAATTTTTACAATGCATACTTAAGATAATTTATCTTAGCAATTTTGTATTGTACAAACACAAGATTTTTACTTTCAACCTAACAGGAAGGCAGGCAGTGAGGCCACTGTATGTGTGTACATGGAAGATCTAACTTTTCTTTTTGGAAGTATAGCCATATATTAATATGAAATGATAAATTACTTGCAAAGTAGTTTGTTTTTTGTACTTTGAGAAGCTTTTTTTCAGTGGAATAAAGTGATAACAGATTTCGTCATGGCACATTCATGCATGGACAAAAAATAAATATATGAATAGGAAAATCAAGGAAACAGAAGAATGTGTAGGCAGGGTGGTAACAGTTGCTTTATGAAAGTAATTAGCTGCAGTCACCAGTGCCAACCACTTAAATTTAAATTATGCAAAATAAGTAGATGCTTTTTGCGACCCAGAGCTTGCTTAAAACAAAATGTCTTTAATGTGGTTATATCCAAGATGCAAGTTTTAAAATATAACCAAGGGAATAAGCATAGCAAAATAACATATTCTCATAAGCCTCTCTGGGCTTTAATCCATAGGACTCTCAGAAACCGTACTTAAATGGTTTAAATCTTGTCTTTTCAACCGTCCTCAGCAAGTCAATATAGGCTCCAACTCTTTCAACTGGTGTTACCTTTCCTCTGGTGTCCCTCAAGGTTATTCTCTATCTGCTATTTTATTCAATATTTACTGCTCCCTCTCTGCCACTTACTTTATTTATTTATTTATTTAAAAGTGTTTGTATACCGCTTTTACAAACAATGGGCCTCATTTTCCAATATCGCATGGTATCGCAAAAGGGGTGTTACCTTATGCTAATAAGCATGTGTATCGCAAATTGGGATAACAACTATGCCACACGCTCTTAGCACAAGTTGCGCTATTAACCCAATTTGGGCTACATTGCGAGTATATATCGCGGTTCACGATGTTTCCGGACAGCCTGTTTCAGTATGCTGCAGGCCAGGAGGGAGGGAGTGAGCGAGAGAGAGAGAGAGAGAGAGACTGACTTGCTATAGTGTCTCTTCCCTAGACAGGTGTTTGTATCCCTATGAGAGGCTCACCTAGTAACTCGAGGTGGGGATTAGGTATGAGTGTAGGGGGTTGGGGGGCCGCTTTCACATTCAACATGAGACGTACGAACAGAACAGTGGTCTCTTGTGAAGATTTGATGGCCTTCGGAGTAAGGAAACTCACTCCAAGATGAGATTTGGACAATGTTCTCTCCACCTAGCTTGTTGTTGCCCAGGTAGAGTGTCCATCAAGCTAGGTTGAGAGAACTATAGCAAGTCTCTCTCTCTCTCTCAGCCTGCAGCATATTGAAACAGGCTGTCCGGAAACATCGTGAACCGCGATAAACCTTTACCGGCCTCTAGCGCACAACGTACCGCAAATGAAAGAGGTGTAGCTATTGGCCGCGTTAGGAGCCGCGCTAACACTGCGGCTGTTTCGTGGCACACGATAACTCTTTCCTACTTTACATATACTCCGCCCCCTGAATACAAAATTAAAAATTTGCATTCGCAAATCGCGTTAATGGCTGTTAGCGCGATTTGCGGAATTATCTCTTGCGGTAACTCCTTGGAAAATGACCCCCAATGTTTAATCAAAAAGGTTTAGATAAGTATCTTAAAATTAAATTCAAAATGAAAGAAAAAAAGAAAATCATAATATTACAAAAAGTATAAAAATAAACTATTAAAAATAAAAATCAGCTAACATAGTTCTAATAAAAATAAGTAATGTATAATATAAAATATAAGATATACAGTGCCATGTAAGTAAATGTGAAAAATCAGTTTGGTTCTGTTATTTAGTAGGTGTCATTTTGAATGCAATTTGAAATAAATATGTTTTTAAGGATTTTTTGAAATGATTCAAATTGGGTATGGATCTTAGTGAGTCTGGTAATGCATTCCAAAGGATCGGACCAGTAACTGAGAAGGCTCTTTTTCTTGTAATTTCAAGACGGGCCTGTCAAGGTGATGGAATATCTAGTAAATTTGTATTCATTGACCTTAGATATCTAGAGGGTTTGTATATACGGAGGATGGAACATAAGGTAGTAGAATTAGAGGTATGAATAAGGGAGTGTATGATGGTTAAAATTTTAAACTGTATTCTGTATTTCACTGGTAACCAATGTAATGATTGCCAGTATCGGCATACAATTCAAAATTTATGCCAGTGATACCCAATTCTTTGTTCCTTATACTACTTCCTGGTCTAACACTCTATCTATTGTAAGTCTTTATATTACCACAATCAACACATGGTTATCTCATAACCGTCTTAAACTTAGTATCTCAAAAACAGAAATCTTACATCTATCCACAATCCCCCAGTCGGCTAGCAGTCCCCCCTCTCACCTAACCTTCAATGGCCTCTCTATTCCAATATTATCAAAAGCCTGAAATCTTGGAGTATCCCGCGACTCTGACCTATCCGTGACCTCCTATATATCTTGCGTAGTGAAGAACTCTTTTTACAAATTACATATGCTTAAACGTCTGCGCCGCCCACTCCTCTACCCTCCTGATTTCTGTACTGTTTTACAATCCTTGATATTTTCTAGACTAGATTACGGAATGATCTCTACCTTAGCCTTCCTGACACCTCTCTCCGGCCCCAACAACTAATTCAAAACTCTGCTGCTTGTGTCCTTACAGGTACTTCCAGGAAAAACCATATAACTCCTATACTATATTCCTTACATTGGCTCCCAATCAGCTTCAGGATCTAATATACGATTTATCCATTATTCATTCTCTTATACACAATCCCTCTTCTGTCTGGCTATGCTCTTCCCTCCGTATATACCAACCTAATAGACAATTGCGTTCTCAAAACAAATATGTTCTTGAAATTCCCTCCATATGCCTAGCCAGACTTGACATAACCAGGAAATGTGCCTTCTCTGTCGCTGGTCCTTTACTTTGGAACTCCATACTTTATTTGTTACGCCAGATCAAAATTTGTAAAGACTTCAAAAAAAGTTTAAAAAACCCATCTGTTCTCCAAAGCCTTCAGTTTTCGCCTTTCACAATAAGCTCTTTTACCCAGCCACCTCCAGATATATGACTCACTTATGTTTACTTTTATTACTTATGTTTTATTATACCGCTTGTTCTTACTTTATATTTTTATGCTGTTATGTATGTTTTATCTGTAAACTCTTTGACCAATCTGCAATGGGAAAAGCGGCATACAAACAATATTAAATAAATAAACAAACAAATAAATAAATAAAATAAAGTCAGACAGGAATGTTTTTGCTACTGATGTATTTTGACATAGTTAAGGCACTTACTGCTATTCATACAAGGTAGCACAGTGGACACCCTGTCCTGGGGTCTTTCATATGCCATTATGGAATTTTTTCATAAAAAGAGATCCTATTTTGCTTTCACATTTTTTAAAATTCATATCACTTTTATTTCCCCTGTTGCTGTATGCTTGCACGCCATTTGGTTAGACCAATGGGCCCATGTTCTAGACCAGCTTAGTAATGAAGAGCACCAATCTCTTCGGCCAAAAACTTGGAATAACTTTCGGTGCTGGTTACCAGAGTTGGCAGTTCATCTTCTTAACCCACCAAAGGGGGTCATTCACCAAGCTGCATTAGACGTTTTCAGTGCAGTAAACACCTTGCTGTAGAGATAACACGCAGTATTTTAAAAACTGCACGCTATTTTACACCTGATAATGCTTTGAATGTGAATGCATGTAAAGCAGATCATTAATAGGCAATTTCAGGTAAATAAAATAACACAGCTTCCTTGAAAAATCACAAGCATGTTATTTTAATGAATGTTAGCCACAACTCAGGATTTGTAGCTAACTTTCCTTGGGAGCATTGGAACGCTAATATGGGTCCTGATGATCCTGTGACTGTCAGTTAAAGGGCCAGAATGGTCTGAACAACCCCCCCCCCGCAATGGTGGAAACCTCCCTGGGGATTTTGTGAATTTCCCCAACACCCGCCCTACTGTCCCTAGAGGCGATCCTAGTGCCAAATTTCAAAAAAGATTATACACTCAGAGAAGGCCCCTCCTCTTCCTTCCCAACCCTTACTCTTCCCTGACCTCTGATCCCCTCCCAATAGACAACCAGACCTTCCCTCACCCTAACCTGACCCTCCTGATCATACCTTACTAACCCTGTTGGCATAGTGGTACCCACAGCACCCCCTAGGTTCCGGGCCCTGCATCATCTGTTAAAATAGCACCGGTTGGCCACATTTCAACTTATGCTAGTTCATAAGATGAAATGCAGCTTGTCAGCATCATTTCAAATCAGATGGTGCAGGGCTCGGAGAGTAGGAGGCAGATGACCCCACTGGAACAACAAATATATTAAGGTATGACCCGGAGGGGTTGGGCTAGGGTGTGGGGGTTCTAATGTCTATGGGGGAGATCATTATTTGCAAAGGGGTGGGGTTGGGATAGAAGGGGAGGGGCCTCACTGCATATATATATATTTTTTTTTTTAATTGGGCACTGAGGCTGTCTCTAGGGATGGGGGGTGTGTGTGTGGGATGAGAGTGTCGCATAGCTCCAGGGGGGTTATATGTATTAGGGGTGGGTCGTTTAGATTGGTCTGGCCCTTTAGCAAGATGGCAACCCCAGGAAAAGGAGCCGCCCTAGTGCAGCTTTGGGGGCCTACTAACCCCTGGTATTTTTCCCCATGGAATTTATCACAGGGGAAAATAACTCAGTAAATCTCATAATATTTTCCTCCTTTGGGAGGAAATATCAGGGCTTAGTAAATGTCTCCCACAATTATTTATTTATCTTTTACTTTGAAGAATTTAACATCCTATATTGGAATCAGAGGAGTGTGTCAAGGAGTCCTTCACTTGAAGAAATGGCTTCAAATCATTTTTTTCTGTATTTGTAAACTTCTGCCCTGGAAGCACTTGGCACTTGGTCCAAATTTTATCTCTAGAAAGTCGAAAGCGGTTGATAAATCCAGATACTAGGGGATATGCACATAAAAAAAATATTATCCTTCACAGAGAGACATTCCCCAACTTCCTTAGATGGTTGCTCCTTCTTTGAAAACAGTAATCAGACATGAGTTATACAATAACCATCATTGTTTTCAGTAGATGATAAACATTTGGTCCCATATCGCTCAATTGTTCCTACTGCACTACCCAGGAGGTGGAAACAGGAAATGGACTTGCCGTGCCATGCCTTGCCGCCAAACTGGACAAGTCCCGGCCTAGCTTGTCTTTTATACAGCTGTGACCTTTTTGTTGTTTCTTTTACTGCATTTCATATCTTTTAAAAAATTGTTTTAGGGGCAGCACCCTATAAAAGCTCTAGAGAGCATGTATAACGTAAAAAAAAAACAACCCAAGAATGAAAAAAGAAATCTGTCTTTGGCAGACAGAACGCTATTACAAAAATGTGTGATTTTTTTGTTCATATTTTTGTGTCTGGAGGTTCTCTTTGTTCCATTGGCTTGAGCACACCTTACACGATGTTGGCATCCAGTTTCAGAGCAGAAACCAAAAGATGATGCGATGTTCGCATGTGGTGGCAATCTGCATAGCAGAGACACATGCTAGCTATTTTGTGGGGTTTCTGGTTAGAGGCGTGACTTGTGGCTGAGATATAGTGGGCAGCACTTAGTGGTTGACTGAACTTACCTGACAAAGTCGATGATGACATATATGGATGTGGTTCTGTGGGCTAAATAAAAACAGGCCAAGACATTAAAAAAAGAAAAAAAACGCCACGCCTAGGTAATTAATGGCAGCACTGAATATTTGTAGCATAGTGGTTGGGTGGGGTCTGGGCACCTAAACCCTCTTTCAATAAATATAGCAGTGAGACATCAGTGAGGTAAAAATTGCAAATGGGGAAAATTCTTTGCATTATGGCAGTTTCATTCTTTTTCTTTTGTCGAGGGAAAGACATTAACATAAGCAAGACTAGTGGGAATATGTTGGTGCACCTCTTCCACGCCAGAGATGGGTGAAAATGTTGAGCATTTTATTCATAGTTGTTTTCTACAATTCAAGTGTTTAATAGTTCTAAAAAAAAAAAACAAAACAACCCCAAAGTGATTCTTTTAATTGCATTCGAGGCGTTGGCTCACCGAGTGCTCTATTCTCCCACATCTGAGACTTTGAGTAATTTGCAGCCAAACATTATTTTTAAAATATTTTTAGTGCATGAGAAAAGCAGCCAATTGGTACTGAACTTTACGGGAAATTTAATTCCTTCTTTTATCCACAGACCCAAGCACAGAGATGGGCAGTGGCAGTTCAGGCTTTCCTATGGACAGATTTACCCCCAACTCTGAGAAATAACAGCAGTAAAAGAGAAACCTTCTCTATGAGACAATCCTCTCTCTCTCTCTCAAGTGACTCTTAGCCTGAGCAGCAGCATCCCATTGAAGCTGCATTAAAAAGGCGCAGGGGTGTATTCTCCATGATTCCAAATGCTTCTGGCCTGCTCCTGCACCTTTAAGGAGGGGGATCCTCATGTAGAGCAATGCTTAGAAGAACGTGCTAAACCAAAAAACAAAATCCACAAAAAGAAATGTAAACAAATCACACCAAACAAAACAGCATTCCCCCCCCCCCCCCCACAAATTTTTTAATATAATTTTATCAAAATCAACTGCTTGAATAAAATATTTTGAAAGTGGGAGGTGGGGGTTTCATATTCATCCAATCATTGGTTCCAACCAGGTAATCCTTGGCGTTTAGCTATAATCATAAACACCCAGCCAACCATCTATAAATTCAGTCAATCTTTTATTAAATTTCAAAAAAGTTTTGTTAAAAATTTATCTCTTATATCTGTTTTTAATCAAAAACGCCAAAAAGCATACTACCCCCCCCCCCCCCCCCCCGATTACCGGCAATCAAAACCAATGTTTTATGTGAAAACTACTTGGACCGCCACACTAAGAGGTATACTTAGTGCCAGGGTGGAGGAAGCAGAACCTCTTTCAGCCTGGTGACCCTAGGCAGCTGCCTACCTTGCCTAGTGGGAAATCTAGACCTGGCCTTTTCCACACTGTGCCTCAACCTTGTTTTAGAAAGGAACAATTTTTGGGTGAGAGGATAATTCCATCATCATCATATCCCTGCCAATATCCCCTCAGTGGTAACACGCTAGAGAACTATATAGATCTTCTCTAGAAATCACATGATCTTTGGCAGTCTCTTATCTTCGGCAGTCTATCATTAAAACCCAGCCTCTAGCCTATATTAGGCACCGCTCATGTTAATTATGTTATTACCCCCTTATATCTTAATCCAAGTTAATTCGACCTGTTCATTGTAAGACATTTACTTGTCATTGTTGTTATTGTTTAAAATGTAAACCGAATTGATCAATAATTTTGTTATTGGAAAGTCGGTATAGAAAAATGCTAAATAAATAAATAAATAAATCATTTCTGTACAATATAGAAGTTAGTTTCCTAGGGGAACCTGGTTCCAAGGCTGAATCTAGGGCAAATGGCATCCCGGGTGAAAAATGTCAATGATGCCCCCCTCTTCTCCCTTCATTTCCTCCTTTCTCTGTCCCTTCTTCCATTCTATTCCCTCTCTACCTCCTACTAGGCATTCTCTCCTTTTTTCCCACCTCTCTCCAGGCATTCTCCATCTCCCTTCTTATATCCTTTTTTCTTCTCTTTCTCCTTTCAGTCATTCTCTCCTCCCTCCCAGCATTCTCTCTGTCCTCTAGATAATCTCTTCATTATCCCCTCCCCATTCTCCATTCATCCATCCAGTCTCTCCCTCCCTCCATTTTTCCTCTTCCCCACCTCCCCTTCCACTAGGCATTCTCTCCCCTTCTACCCCTCTCTCCAGGCATTATATCCTTCCCCTGGTCTATACCACCAGGCATTCTCTCCTCTCTCCATGCAAATATTTCCTCCCTCTTTTTACCCTTCCTTCCAGGCATTCCTCCCCACTATACACACACTACTCCCTCACTGTCTCCATGCATTCTCTCCTCAGCCCCCCCCCCCCCCCCAAGGAATTCTCTTAATGTACATAATATACAAACCTATATAGGAAATATAGGTTTGGAATGGTGCCATGCAAAAATAGCACTAACTCCCAGGACTCAAAAAACAAAAATCCTGCATTTGAAAGACAGCACTGCAAATATTACACTGGACCCTAGAATACCAATACATTCCCTACTGGGAAAATAGAATAAGTCATACTGTTACAGATCCCTATAGAAAAACTAAACACTACTAGTAAAATGCCTCACCTTTGTCACACACAGAGCACAAACAGACCCTCATCTAATACAAAATGAGGGAGCACACAGAAATAAACATATGTAGACAAAAAACTGAACAGGAAACCCCACGAAGCCAGTCTCTACATGCAGCACAATGCTGGTGAAAAAGAAGCAGAAATGCACTTCCTCCTGTACTATGCCAAATAGAAAGATATCAGAGATGCACATTTCCCAAAGCTGACATATTTCAGTCACTAAGCTTATAATACAATGTTTTCTACCTTTGTTTTCTGATCATTTTATTTTTATAATCAGTTTGGTCCTGGTTTTTTTTTTTTTTTGTTCTCTCAGTGACTTCCTCTTATCTGTTTTTCTTTTCTAGGGTATCCTTTCCATTTACTGTTTCATCTCTCTCCTGTTTGCTTCACTCCTCCCCCTTCATATGTCTCTGGCACTGATCTTTTCCTTCAAGTAACAAAAGGGAAGTGTTTGTATTCTTTAAATATTATCTAGTGTTCACTTTTTAAATGCAATTGAAAAAAACCTCACAAAAACTCACAATGATTACTTATGACCCAGTTATGCTGAAAGGTGAAAAGATATAAGTAACCTCAGCTTGGGTGGTGTGATGGTCCTTATCTAAAAAGAATATTATTTAAAAAGAGATCTGTTTAGGTACAGCAAGAAATATGTCAATTGCTTTTGTGCCTTGTAATTTTCCTTTCATCTCATTTTTCTGACTTTCTGTTCACTCAAAGCTAGATTTTACCCTTTCTTCTCCCCCTCCAGTTCTCATTGCCCAAGCTTTTCACCTCTCCAACTCTCTCTCTCTCTGATTGCCCCTTTTAGCTTTCCATCTCCCTGTGAAGGAGCATATAGGAGAAAACCCCATAACCCCTTAAAGGACCATATCTAGAGATCTGACCCAGTCTACCTTAAGCCTAAAACAGCAGGGAATCTGGGTGGAGCTCCCTGGGAAGGTGTCTAACTAGCTAGGTCCAGGAGGGAACAGGAGGCCCAGAGGAGAGAAGGAAACCTAGAGAAAGATAATACTGCTGAACTGTATGTTGTGTTTGTTGTGTTGAATTGCGAAGCATAGAAGACCAGATTTTGTTTGTTTCTTGTCACTATTAAAGAAGTTTATGAAAAACTTTTGCCAGTGTTCAGCCTGAATCTCTCCTCTAGTTACTCTAAGACCACTCATGGTGTCATTCTCCCTCTCACCAATCTCCATATATCTGGCTCCTGTTGTGTTGGACCCTTGGGCCGAGGAGGGGTTGACGCAACCCATAGGTGAGGACCTACGGGTTCCCACCATCGGCCGGTGGAGTGGGCTAAAGGTAGAGGCCACTGGAGCTTCACCTATACCAGCCCTCGTTCCCCACAGGTTGAGCTTTTGGGTACCGGGGCTGGCAGGGCTTAGGTGGGCCTCGAGGTTGGTTAACAAGAAAGGTTGGTTCAGCCGAGAGACAGCAGACGATAGGTGGCGTAGTCCTATCCTGGACTGGGTTCGGTACTGGAACTCGGGCGCCAATGGAATGGGGATTAGCTGGGGGCACTCGAGCAAAGGTAGGCTGGAGCCTAATAAGTCCACGTCCAGGGAGTAAGCTAGAGGAGGCGTCAATGACAGGCTTGGATCAGGGCCGCGGCAAAGCGGAGGTCGGGGCAATGGTCTGATCACGGAGAAATCAATAGGGGTAGTCAATCAAGGCAATGGTCTGATCACAGAGAAATCAATAGGGGTAGTCAATCAAAGCAATAGTCTGATCACGGAGAAGTCAATAGCGTTAGTCAGGCGTAGCAGAGGTTGGGGCTGGAGATTGGCTGTAGCATAGTCAGGCATAGCGAAATCGATATCCGTACAGTCAGTCCAACACATAGACAGGACTGGAACAAAGAAGGCAGGAACCAGGAACAATGGAGGTCCGGAACGAAGAGTAGAGAGGATTCTCTAGCAGCAATGAGTACTCGAATAGTGAAGAGACCTGTTGCAAAGGCAACGCTATGGAGCGAGGCCTGAGCTTAAATACACTGAAAATTTTGACATCATCATCCGGGGCTGCGGCCAGGTTCTTGCCGTGGGCCCTTCATAAGTATCAGAGATGTGCGCGTGTGCCTAGGGAGGGGTGCGGCGCAGGTAGTGGTGTCTCTCTGTGGACCACGCGGAGAGGCCCGACGAGCAATGGCATCTTGAGCTGCAGTACTGGGGACCAAGGCAGAGCCGGAGGCACCGGGAGCGGCCGGAGCCGGCGGTCCACCGCTGCCAGCGAGGAGGAACCAGGAGCTGGAGTCTGTGTGAGAAGGGGGCCGCGCCGCTGGTCTGCTGCGGACGGCATGCGTAACAGCTCCTTTGTCATTATCTCCCAACTACTCCTTTCTGATTCTCTCATTCTCCACCATCCCCAAGCTGACTCTCTCCAATTATTCCCCTTTCAACTCTCCTATACCCATCTCTTTACCACTCTCTCCTTGCCATTGCTCACATCTTGTATACTTTTGCACCCCTTTCTTTCTCTCTTAGCCTCTTGGCCTTCTCAGTCTTCACAATCTCCTTATTTTCATCTCTCGCCTACTTACTAGCTTTCTGTCTCCCAATTTCACCTTTTCCTAACCCATCTTCTCCCTACTCTCACTTTCTTCCCATTTTTTCCTATTCTTGCTTCTTCCCCAGTCTCCTGTTTCCTCCTCTGTCTTTCACCATAGTCCCCTCTTTCCACTGTCAGTACTCAACCCATCCCATCTCTCATCTACTTTCTTCTGCCTCTCATCCCTTCACCAGCTCAAGCTCCTCCCCTGTTGCTCAGTCACTCCTCTGGTTCTAATCCATTTCTTCTGCCATCTCAGGTCCTCTCTCCCTAATACCCTCTTCAGCAACCTCCATCACCATGTCTTCTCTCTGCCCTCCTTCCTTCCCAGATTTCATCTGCCCCACTCCTGTACATGCTCGATCTTCACCCACATATGGGACTCTCTTCCTCCATTCCACCCATCCCAATCCTTTCTACTCTCTAGTTCTCTCTCCCTCTATTTGAGGTTCTTTATCGCTCCTTTCCCCTCCCTCCCGCCCTCCCTATTCTGGGTCCTATCCTAAATCCTCTCTTCCACTTCATGACCCCATCCTTGCTTTCTCACCTTGACCCCCTACCTACCATGTATAGTCTTCCTCTCCCTCTCCTCTCTTATCCTCTCCCCATATTCTCCCCACCACTATCCCATGTAGGTCTCCTTGTTCCCCTAACCGCTACAAATACTGCCTTTCTCTCCCCTTGCTCCCATCACCCCATGTACAGTCTCCCTCGTGCCCCCCCCCCCATTATCCCATACGATGTAGATGTTCAGCTCTGTGCCCCTGACTCCCAGTATTTTTAACCTCACCACCCTTTACCCCCCTCAACTCCTGCAGCTTTATTCCCAGTTCTTCTTTTGGTCCCCCAAGGCCAGCAGGGTGGCACTTAATCAGCTTCCTCTTTCACATTGGGCCAGTCTCACAGTTTTAACCCATAATTTAGTGGCTCATACCATGAGACTGGTTCAGCATGGGAAAGGAAGCTGATGTGCTGTTAAGCATTCCTCATCCTGCCTACCACATGCATGAAAAGTGGAGCATAGAGGAATACTTTACCCACTAGATTTTTGGGAAGTAACATAGTAAGGATGGCAGGAAAAGACCAAATGGTCCATCCAGTCTGCCCAGCAGGCTTCCCACAGCAGTAAATGCTGCTCCATGCAGGTTGTCCCCATTATTCTGCCATGCAGGTTACCCCCAGGCCCACTAACCCCATACTTTTTTCATTCTTTCCCATCCTCTAACCTTTAGTGATCCACAGTATTTATCCCATGCCCCTTTGAAATCCTTCAAGGTTTTAGTCTTCACCACTTCCTCCAGAAGGTTATTCCAGGCATCCACCACACTCTCCATGAAGAAATATTTTCTGGCATCGGATCTAAGTCTTCCTCCCTGAAGTTTCAAATCGTGACCCCTAGTTCTGCTAAATTGTTTCCTATGGAAAAGGAATGTTGTTGACCATGGATCATTAAAACCTTTCAAGTATCTGAAGGTCTGTATCATATCACCCCGCCCCTTCTCTCCTCCAGGGTATACATATTCAGGTTTTTCAACCTTTCCTCATAAGGCATTCGATGGAGACCACATACCATTTTGATCACTTCTCTCTGGACCGCCTTCATCCTGTCTCTGTCCCTTTTGAGATTCAGTCTCCAGAACTGAACACAATACTCCAGGAGAGGCCTCGCCAAGGACCTGTACAAAGGAATTATCACTTCCCTTTTCTTACTAGATATTCCTCTCTCTATACAACCCAGCATTCTTCTGGCTTTAGCTATCACCCTTTCGCATTGCTTCGCTGACTTCAGGTCGTTAAACATTATCACCCCAAGGTCTCTCTCCTGTTCTGTGCACATCAGCCCTTCACCCACCAACATACAGTTCTTTTGGATTACCACACCATAGATGCATGACTCTGCACTTCTTGGCATTGAATCTCAATTGCCATATCGTCAACCACTCTTCCAGCTTCCTTAAATCCCATCTCATTCGCTCTACTCTTTCCAGCATGTCCACTCTATTGCAGATCTTAGTATCATCCGCAAATAGACAAACTTTACCTTCTATCCCTTCTGCAGTGTCGCTCACAAAGATGTTGGACAGATCCAATCCCAACATCGATCCCTGCGGCACTCTACATAACACCATTCTTTCTTCAGAGTAGGTTCCATTTATCATTACACTTTGTCTCCTATCTGTCAACCAGTTTGTAATCCATGCCACCACCTTGGAGCTCACCCCCAAGCTTCTCATTTTGTTGATGAGTCTTCTATGTGGGATCGTATCAAAAGCATGACTAAAATCCAAGTAAATTACATCAAGCGCTTTTCCCTGATCCAGCTCTCTAGACACCGAAATCAATCAGATTTGTCTGACAGGACCTTCCCCTGGTGAAACCATGCTGCCTCAGGTCCAGCAATCCTCCTGACTGTAGATAATTCACTATCCTTTCCTTCAGCAGAGTCTCGATTAATTTTCCCACCACCAAGGTGATGCTAGCCAGCCTGTAGTTTCCAGCCTTTTCTCTGTTCCCACTCTTGTGTAGTGGGACCACCACCGCTCTTCTCCAGTCACTAGGAAACACGCCCTTATCCAGGGATTTACTGAACAGGTCACACAGCAGATCCACTAGCACATCTCTGAGTTCCCTCAGTATTCTGGGATGAACCTCAGGCCTCATGGCTTTGTCCACTTTCAGTTTTCCTAGCTCTTCCCATACATTCTCTTCCGTAAATGGAGTTTTGTCTACTCCATCTCCTTTTACAGTTATGTTAACAAGTGACGGTCCTTCTCCAGGGTCTTTCTTAGTGATTACTGAACTGAAGTATTTGTTTAGTATTTCTGCCATTTCTTCATTTCACTCCACCCATTGATCCTTAACACCTTTCAATTTCACTATACCACTATGGACCTTTCTCCTATCTCTGATGTATCTGAAAAATGATTTGTCACCTCACTTTGTCTCCTTGGCAGTCCTTTCCTCTGCCTGACCTTTTGCTTTCTTGATTACTTTTTTCGTCTCCCTCAGTTTCATCAGATAATCCTCCCTGTGTTCTACTTTTTGGGATCCTTTATATTTCTTAAAAGCTGTTTCTTTTGCTTTTATTATATCAGCCGCCTCCTTTGTGAACCAGATTGGTTTCTTATCTCTCTTACTTTTGTTTATTTTTCTAACATATAGATTTGTTGCTTTTGTAATTGCACCTTTTAGCTTGGCCCACTGTTGTTCCACCTCTCCCATTTTCTCCCAGTCTTCAAGTTCCACCTCCAGGAACTTTCCCATTTCAGCAAAGTCTGCATTTTTGAACTGCAAAACTCGGGTCTTCGTATGACTTCTCCGTAACCTAGTTGCGATATCAAACCATACCATTTGATGGTCACTGGTGCTGAGGTGGGCTCCCACCCGGACATTAGAGACATTATCTCCATTAGTGAGCACTAAATCAAGTATAGCTCCCTCACTTGTGGGTTCCATTACTATTTGTTTGAACAGCGTCCCTTGCAGGGTATCCACTATCTCTCTACTTCTGTTAGATTCCGCAGAAGGGATTCTCCAGTCCACGTCCAGCAGATTAAAATATCCAACAATCAATACATCTCCCTTCCTTCCCAGAGAGCTGTCTTCGAACAGCTCTCTGTCTAGTTCTTCTGTTTGAGTCGGAGGCCTGTAAATCACTTTGGTAAAAATGGATGCACCATCCTCTTTTTTTAGGAGAGCCCATAATTCTTCTTCTCTACCCCCAAATCCTTGCAGTTCAGTTGCTTGGATATTGTTTTTGACATAAAGAGCTACTCCTCTCTGTCCTTTCTTAACAAGTTGGTATGGCCGTATCCTAATCATGAGCTTATGTGAACCATGTCTCCGTAACTGCAACAACATCCAAGTCCACCTCCACCATTAAGGCTTGCAGGTCTGGGATTTTATTGCTCAGACTGCAAGCATTATTGCTCATAGCCATCCAGTTTTGATCAATCTGATTAGTGCTTTTTTTTAGGCTTGGTTTTTGCCTTATTCAGCTGACCTTTGTTATCCCCTTCATCCTTCTTTGTTATTGAATTTGTTTTTGTTGTTTGGGCGTAATGCTCCACTCTCCTCCCGCCACCCCCGTTGTTTAGTTTAAATGCCTTATGGCATATTCCCCTTTCCATGAACAGATGAGACTTCTGAAAAAGCAATAGTCTTTGCCATGTGACTAATCTGCTTCGCCAGAGACTGGAAGTCTTTCTGTATCACTTGGATGTTGATTCTAGGAAGGTCATTGGTTCCCAAATGGATGATAATATCAACTTCAAAGTCCTTGCCTTTTTCTTTGATTGCATTGACTATTTGAATAGCGTTTTACCGGCCAAAAATCCCAGAAAGCTTTTGACTATAGTGTTCCCCTCGAAAAGAATTCCCAAATTGGTGCCTCTGATAATTGATTCTCCTAGCACAATGAGCTTGGTCTGATGGTTAGTGTTTGTATTTTGGAATTTTTGCATGTACTGGGTTTCTTCCTTCTTGTCAAATGCCTCTTCAATCTCCCTCATTTTAGCTTCTTCATTATGTAGTACAGAGAAGGCGTTTTGTATTTGTGTCACTTGAGAGGGCATGTGTTTCCTCATCGCAGGTCTTATTCTACCAGAGCCCACAGTAATCTTTTGTGCCTGGGTTGCTGTACACTACTTGTAGGGGGGGGGGGGGAGCATATTGGCTTCAGACTTGTGAAGGATGAGTGTCTATGGGTCACGTGTCTTGTCCTACCTGTGCCCACTGTAAACCACTTTTTCATAGGCTTTTGAGTTCTCCTTGGTAATGGTGAAACAGTTCCTGAATTATACTGTAGAGTGGGTGTGGATTCCTTGTTGTTTTCTGATATACTCTTTATTGCAGCTAATTCAGCTTTAAAGTGAGCCAATTCCTCTTTCATGGAAGAGAGTTCTGAACAAATGGGGCAAGCTCTACGTTTCCAGATGGTTTGCTGCAAAATAAAGGCTCCACAATTGTTACATTGGATAGTCCTCATTTTGTTCAATTGATGTGATGGAAAACCTAAGAAATTGCTAAATTTCTAAAATATATTGTTTCTAATTCTTTATCCAGGTGGACTATATTAGAAGAACAAGCTTAGGGGTGGGTGGGTAGTGGGGTAGAGTGGAAGGGAAATTAAACAGTGGATGCTTTGGTTTCAAGTTACTTTCAACAGCATCCCTAATTTTTAGTAGAACCAATATTCTGAGTTCCTCAGTTCAATAATAGACTTGGAAATTAAAAAAATAACTCGCTTATCTGCTGCTGAGCTCTTTTAAAAAGTCTCTGATCAGTCTTGTATCCAGGACAACATGTGCTTAGAGAACCTGACTCCAATACAGGTAGCTGTATACCCCTCCCCCAATTAACTAGATGGAACCAGTTTTTATGGCACCCAGTGAATAAGTTTTGATTTAAAAAATCTAAAGCCAATGTCAATTTACTCAGTCAGCCAACACTAAATTCAAACAATAAACGAGAAAAAAAACTGTCATATACTGAGTGCCTATGATCACTGCTGCTGCTTGGCCTGCAGATTGATAAGCTCAATGGGAAGTGTTTAAAATCATGAGAGGTCTAGAACGGGTAGATGTGAATCGGTTATTTACTCTTTCGGATAATAGAAAGACTAGGGGGCACTCCATGAAGTTAGCATGGGGCACATTTAAAACTAATCGGAGAAAGTTCTTTTTCACTCAACGCACAATTAAACTCTGGAATTTGTTGCCAGAAGATGTGGTTAGTGCAGTTAGTGTAGCTGTGTTTAAAAAAGGATTGGATAAGTTCTTGGAGGAGAAGTCCATTACCTGCTATTAATTAAGTTGACTTAGATAATAACCACCGCTATTACTAGCAACGGTAACATGGAATAGACTTAGTTTTTGGGTACTTGCCAGGTTCGTATGGCCTAGATTGGCCACTGTTGGAAACAGGATGCTGGGCTTGATGGACCCTTGGTCTGACCCAGTATGGCATGTTCTTATGGGAGCTGCTAGCAGTGCCCAAAGCATCTTTTATCTTATGGTGCCCCAAGCAACCACCGAGCTCACCCTCCTAAAGGCTGTCCCTGCCTGGTACCCTGATCTTAAGTGGTGGTAGTGTGTGATGGGCAAGATTCCTTTTCTTCTCACGGCTATAATTGTGTCCGCAGGGTCCCAGGCTCCTGCAGCTATATGTGTAGATGGTAGATGCCAGGTCCAGGAATCAAACCCCTCTGTCCTGTAGGACAGTGTTGGTCATTAGGCTATCAGGTTGACATCAATTATTCTTTTTTTTTTTTTTGTTAAATATTTTTATTGGAACAGTCATAAGATCAGTAACAAGAACAAGAACAATAAGAAACACATGGTAACTAGTAATGGAGAAAAATCACCAGAGTACATACTCGATACATAGGCAATCAGAATCTCCACGTTTTCAAGACAGCAAAATACAGAGTGTTCCGTACAGCGGACTGTCTCCCGTTTTTATTTTTCTGTTACCCTGTCACTACCCCCCTCCCCCCCCCCCCACCCCACTCTAATTCCACTGGTATCTGCGATTAACAGATAAAGTCATATGCACACATATGATAAAAAGACACGTCACCCATATCTAGTAAGTACAAAATTAAGTATATGAAGCGCTGGCCATAGGGTAGCAAAAGAGTACACAATCCTAACATGGTAGTAGTCCTGAATCTTCTGAGGGCAGGAGAACAATATATGCTTGCCATAAAAGGCGCACCTTTGTAAATTTTGCTGGAGAAATAGATTTCGCCATCAGCAGTTCCATGTGCATAAGTTTATGAAATTTGGCCCTCCACACCTGATGGTACGCTGGTATTGGTTGTATCCATTGTGTCAAAATCGCATCCCGGGCTATGAGAATGATCTTCCGGAAAAACCATTTTTTATGGCCAATAAGTAAAGGGTCCGTCACTCTGGAGAACCCAAATAGCCAAAGTCAATTATTCTTTTTAAAACCTTTTAATTTGAATTTTTAGTAAACAGTTTGATCTTTTTATAATCTGAACTTTGATATGTTTTTTCTATTTTAACTTTTTTTTTTTTTTTATCTAAGCTTCACAGGGAAACTGGCCTTATAAAATCATCATGTTGGTTTGCATGTCTGTCTGTCCGTCCCTTCCCTGCTAATAGCTTTTGAACTGTTTATTCAGTTTCAATCAAATTTCTGCCACATATTTTATGGCTATGTTGTTCCTTGCCTTGAATCTTGAAAGGCAGGTTAAAATGGAAATACCAAAGTAAATAAATAAATAAAAAACAAGAATGTAGAGCACCCAGTGATCCTAGCTCACGTTTTTCATGTGCTGATGCCAACACATAGAATCCTTGAGGTCCATATTCAGCCACTGTGTGGCTCAGCAAGCTAGGCTGATAGTTATCTGGCTAATTTAGCTATATGCTCAGTGTTGCAGTCGTGCTGCTAATTTATATCTGGCTATTCTAAAATTAGCCGGATAAGTTTATCCGCTTACTTTAGGACAGGTCTACAGGGCAAGCAGAGTTAGCTGGATAACTTATCTTGTTAGCTCAGCTCCTCTTATTTAAGCCCCCGAAACGCTCCTAATTTATCTGGCCAGATTTTAGCAGGATAATAAGTTAGCCGGTTAGAATTTAGTTGGATAACAACCTAAATATTCATTTAGCTGGATAATTTCTGCGTTCTCCAACTAAATGCTTCTGAATATGGACCTCCTTATTTCTTTTTCTTTTCTATAAACAGGCCAGTTCAGTGAAATCTCAAGAGGGTCAGATCATACTGTGATGTCATCAAGCATTTTGAAAGCTGTCCTGCAATTGGTTAGTAGTCATAATCATATGCAAATTTCAGTAGCAAAGAAGACAATAAGGCACAATGACATTTTTACCCATCTTCTTGTTTTACTTGGAAAAATGCCTTTTCTGCTACCAACTAGCCACGCCCACTCCCCTCCCCCCTCCAACAATTTCTCATTTATACAGTTAGTATTGCACACTTAATAGAGTTGGAAGTTCCAAAGGAGCAGGAGGAAACTGCCAAGTCAAAAAATATATTAATAAATGCATTATTACAAAAAAGAAACCTCAGTTCATAAAATCCATTGGCAACTGGATTAGGATCTAATTAGTGCAGATATTGATATTTCATAAATTGTTACTCAGTGAACAATTAGATAGCAAATCAGCTTAAAGAAAAGTTTGGTGAAAGCAAGAAAACAGTTCATTCACCCGCTCTTTTGAATAGTGTGTTAAGAAGTTAATGAGATATGGCCAACACCTCCACAACAAGGAATTTTCCTGCTGTCACTTTTTCTACTAATACTGCAAACATAATTGCTTGATTCCTGACTTTTTCATTTTTGATCCAGCAGCATGGCAGCAATAACTGGATATAGTCTTAATTTAAGTGTAAGTGCAAAAGCAGTGCAGAACGTTTATGCTATCAGAATGGAACAACCTGTTTCCGATTCACTGACACTATAATTTGTGTTCCTCTTTTGGGTTTTAATTTATGAAAATTTTGAATCTGCATGTCCAGAATAAGGGTTTATATGGAAATTGTAATTCGTAATGAGCTAATTCCTTAACCAGCTGTTCAAAATCATATATCTTTTGAATTAATCTTTGGTCACAAATTGAAAACAGGCACTAGTATTGTACTTGAAACACACATAGGAAAGGAATTGCTCTTGGAATAGAATAAGACAGAAATATATCATTACTAGCCTTTAAGCCCGTAACAACGGGCTACATTACTTTTTTTTTTCAGTCCATTTTCGAACACAGCACCCTTCTACACTTTTTCTCCCTCACTCCCCCTTCCCCTCGTTCACTCCTCCCCTTCCCTCCACTCAGTCTTACTCACCCTCTGTCTCCCACTGCCTCCTTCCCCTCACTCTCACTTCCCTCCCCTTCCCTCAGTCACTCCCACCTCTCTCCCCTTCCCTCAGTCACTCCCCACCCCCTCTCCCTCAGCCCTCCTCCACTCCCATTTTCTCTGCTCCACAACTTCTTACCCTTCCACTTACTCACATCCCTGTCTCTCACCTCTCCCTCATTCTCCCTCTCCCCTCCCTCTCCCTCTCCCCTCCCTCTTCCCCACCCCCTCCCTCCCTCTCACTCAGTCCCTCCTTCCCACTCAGTCCCGCCCTCAGTCCCTCCCTCCCCCTCCCTCAGTCCCTCTCACTCAGTCCCTCCCTCTCACTCAGTCCCTCCCTCCCCCTCCCTCAGTCCCTCCTTCCCACTCAGTCCCTCCCTCTCACTCAGTCCCTCCCTCCCTCTCACTCAGTCCATCCCTCCCTCTCACTCAGTCCGTCCCTCGCTACTGGCCGCCGCTCCTCGTTGTCGCCGCTCGCCGCTGCCGCTCGCCGCTGCCGCCCGCCGCCGTTCGCTGCCGCCCGCCGCTGCTGCCATTCGACGCTGCCATGTTTTTTTTTTTTCCACGTATGTTTGCCCGCACATGCGCAGTAGAGCTGCTCTCTACTGCGCATTTGCGGCACGTTGGTCCGGGCTCCCTTATAGGTATGATTTGTCTTTGAAATTAAATTAACTTAAAAACACACTTGTGTTTCATTGCTAGTGGATTGTTTTTTGGTGTCCAATAGAGACCTACTGGGGCTAGCAGCAGTGTTTTGCACTACTATTGTTCCTTTTATATATTTATATAGCACTACAAGGTACATGCAGCAGCATAGAGACACATAGAAGAGACAATCCCTGCTCTTTGGGGCTTACCGTATAGTCAAAACTGACAGGATATTGAGGGCAGGGGCTAAGTTAGATCCTAACCTTCAAACCTATCCACAATGCAGCATTTGTGTGCGTAAGTAGGTGAGGGAAGATTAATGCTTCGGTATAAATGCTTCGGTATTAATGCTTCGGTATAAAAAAGCCTCGAAAAAAAAAAATGCTAGTATTTTATAAACTGTGCGGTGGGAGCTGCACAGTTTATACAATTCTGCATAGCGCTACTCTGAAAGGATGCACGTTTGTTTCACCATGCACAAATATTTCATGCAAGAAAAAGCATACTTTCACTACCCAATTTATAAGCACACGTACGTAAATTGTACAGGCGAAATAATCGTGACAATGCACGAATGAACAGCCAGAATTAAACGCAGAGGCATGTATATTTTTAAGTATGCGTGAGTGCTTGGAACAACAAGTTTGCTGATACTTCCACCAGTTCTCCCAGTCCTTCTCCCATTCACCTAGGCCCTCTAGCACTTCACTCTGAATCCCCATCACTTCACCCATGCCTCCCAACCAAACACTGGCAAGAAACAGACAAGGCTGACTTCATGTGTGACGGTCAGTCAGCGGGTGTCAAGGTTTATGAACGAGTTTGGGAATGAATTTGGGAATATCTCTTACAAAATAGCAACTTCTGCACGTACTTCAAGTTCCTAACCTTCCTCGGAACACCCCTAGACCGTCCCTTTCTCCCCCAATAAAATGTACACATAAAACTGAACATATGCGCATAACTCTCAACATTTATAAAATAGCATGCGTGCACATACATGCTATTTACACACACATATATATGCAGTTTGTACGTGCGAAACACCTTTGAAAATTCACTCCATAGTGAGCAAGGGTCTCCACTTCTAAAGTCTAAGAGGCAGCAATGCGCATTTAAGGGTAGATTTTAAAACGTGCACGAGCGCGTCCATGTGCCGATTTTATAACATGCGCTGGGGCGCACATGTTATAAAATACGTGGGCTGCGCACACATACACGCATGGATTTTATAATCCGTGCGCGTATGTGCGGGCGGCGTGCTCAAGGGGGGGGGGTGTAAAAATATGCAAATTTGTACAGCGACGAGATCGGGACTTCCCCAGTCCCCTCCCAGTCCACTCCAATTTAGGAGCGGACTGGGAGGGAACTTTCCTACCCCCACCCTAACCTCCCTTCCCCTTCCCCTCTCCTCCCCACTCTCTAAATCGGCTTTTTTTTTTGTTTTACCTTTTCTTCGACCTGAAGTAACTTGCACACGCTGGCAACCGGCAAGCATTCGAGGCTCTGGGACAGCGATGAATGGCGCTGTCCTGGCCCATCCCCCAGCCCGCTCTGTCCAACCCCTGGACCGCCCTTCCCCGACCCCAGGACTGCCCCTTCATAGAGGCCTGGCTCTTGTGCACGTAACAGGGGTTATGCACGCGGCCAGGCCTCTTCTAAAATGCGCACAGCTTGCGCAAGGCCCGGCCACACGCATAACCCCCCGTTTTTTACGCACTGGGGGGGTTTAAAATCAGCCCATTAATGTGCATTAAAATAGTAATTTTGGCAACACTCACGGAGCCTTGCTGTTAGACAGAAGAAAAGCAGGCCCAATGCACAAAATAAATTTCATGAGCTGCATTGCATGTACTTATCCTCTGTGTCCTTTCGGTCTTCACTATACTGCAAGCCTTAGATAATTGTGAATGGAGATGCCATAGACCCAGATATGGCTGGATCCTGTTTGAGTTGAAAACGCCAAAGAACCTAAAGGAAGCTGTCGGGTAAAAAAAAAAAAAAATCCAGGTCAAAAGTTAAATAGCGAGTTTAGTGACATATTTTTGAACACTGTACTTATAATGTGACTTACTAATATTTGAAGTCCTGGTACATGGAAATCCAAAGAAATATTTATACATGTGTTGGCCTGGCTACCTTGTAGGCAATCAGCAGCATTTTCCACTGTGACAAAGAAGAAATGCAGTTTAACAATATTGAGTTTGTGGTCCTCCGGGCAGAGAGCTCTGTGGTGCCGTCGGACCCAACTCTTGCTCACTGACCTGCGTGCTGGAGAGGCAGTGATGAACAGAGCTCTGGAGGACATTCTCCCTCCACCTACCTTTCCCACTGATTGAGTGGGGCATGTGTGCGTGTGTTTAGGGGGCAAGGGAGTTTTCAGAAATAAATGGAGAACATAAGAACATAAGAAATTGCCATCCTGGGTCAGACCAAGGGTCCATCAAGCCCAGCATCCTGTTCCAACAGTGGCAAATCCAGGCCACAAGAACCTGGCAAGTACCCAAACACCAAGAAGATCCCATGCTACTGATGCAATTAATAGCAGTGGCTATTCCCTAAATAAACTTGATTAATAGCAGTTAATGGACTTCTCCTCCAAGAACTTATCCAAACCTTTTTTGAACCCAGCTACACTAACTGCACTAACCACATCCTCTGGCAACAAATTCCAGAGCTTTATTGTGCATTGAGTGAAAAAGAATTTTTTCCGATTAGTCTTAAATGTGCTGCTTGCTAACTTAATGGAATGTCCCCTAGTCCTTCTATTATCCGAAAGTGTAAATAACTGATTCACATCTACTCGTTCAAGACCTCTCATGATCTTAAAGACCTCTATCATATCCCCCCTCAGCCATCTCTTCTCCAAGCTGAACAGCCCTAACCTCTTTAGTCTTTCCTCATAGGGGAACTGTTTCATCCCCTTTATCATTTTGGTAGCCCTTCTCTGTACCTTCTCCATCGCAATTATATCTTTTTTGAGATTCGGCGACCAGAATTGTACAGAGTATTCAAGGTGCGGTCTCACCATGGAGCGATACAGAGGCATTATGACATTTTCCGTTTTATTCACCATTCCCTTCCTAATAATTCCTAACATTCTGTTTGCTTTTTTGACTGCCGCAGCACACTGAGTCCATTGTTAACACTGGGTAGCTAACATGCAATGTAGTTTGTCATTTTCCATTTACCTGGTTGCTGGAGATCATGTATTGTATAACAACATTTAAGTGGGAGAGCGAAATGTGGTAGTATTATAGATGTATATAAAAGTTTTTGTTAGGCAATGCAGACATTTTTTAAATTGCCATTGATCCATAGCCCTGCTGCAGAGAGCGATTTCAATGGCAAGATGCGCAAATTAAAAGAAAAAAAAAGAGAGACATAGTAACATAGTAAATGACAGCAGAGGAAAAACTGAAATGGCCCATCCAGTCTGCCCAGGAAACTGCTGCCTCGTGCAGATTACCCCCGTGCGGAAAAGTTCTCCCTGGTCTCCTGGCTCTTCAGTTCCATCCCACTTATTCACTAAGGCTGCACGTAATTTTGCTGCATCAAAAGAAAGCGAGACCCTCCCACCCCAATTTGTTTCACCTTGTAATGAGAAACCTTTTGTGAATGATAAAAGACAAAATCATATTCGACCCGATCTTGCACTCCTCAGTGGACTTGTGTGGTAGAATAATCATGCAATGCTCTTTATCTCTGAATGTTTGCAGTGCCACAGTGTTAATTTATCAGAAGTGAGAATCAAAAGTGCAAGGGTTTCTTTTTCTTTTCATTTACTCCTCATTCCCATCTGAAATGCTTATATTAGAAAACATCTTGAATATTTACCTATCATCTCTCTCTCACTCTCATCCCCACCAGCTTCTCTCCTACTTCCAGCCTTTCTCTTCTAACCTCGCAGCTGCTCTCTCTTTCTCTGATTCCCACAACTTCTTAACCAGCCTCCTTCCAGCCTCTCTCTCTGGCTCTCCTAACGTCCTTTTCCACTCTTTCTTCCTTAATCCCAAAACTCATTCCATTCTCTCTTTCTCTTTCTCTCTCCCCCTTCCAAATTCCTTCCAGCCTTTTTTGCTCTCTCAATCATCCCTGCAGTCATCTGAAGATCTGGCTCTGCGAACCCACAAGAACAGAAAGAAGAGTGGCTGTGCAGAAAGAGCTAGCAGAAACACTTTGTATTTGCACAGGTAGCACCACTTTTTTTAAGAGTACACTCAAGAGAGAAAGCCTAGGAGGGGACGATTGAGAGAGCAAAAAAGGCTGGAAGGAATTTGGAAGGGGGAGAGAGAAAGAGAGAATGGAATGAGTTTTGGGATTAAGGAAGAAAGAGTGGAAAAGGACATTAGGAGAGCCAGAGAGAGAGGCTGGAAGGAGGCTGGTTAAGAAGTTGTGGGAATCAGAGAAAGAGAGAGCAGCTGCGAGGTTAGAAGAGAAAGGCTGGAAGTAGGAGAGAAGCTGGCGGGGATGAGAGTGAGAGAGAGATGATAGGTAAATATTCAAGATGTTTTCTAATATAAGCATTTCAGATGGGAATGAGGAGTAAATGAAAAGAAAAAGAAACCCTTGCACTTTTGATTCTCACTTCTGATAAATTAACACTGTGGCACTGCAAACATTCAGAGATAAAATTTGCATGTTTTTCTCTCATGCATATTCATTGTGGATAGCCTGAAAACCCGACTGGCTGGGGGGTCCCCAGGTACAGGGTTGGGAACCGCTGTTCTAAATAGTGCCCGCTATTTCCAAATAGCATAGGTTAATTGCCAGTAGCGTTATTGCCAGCATTATTCAGAAATAGTGTACACTATTTCCCATAACAAAGAACCCCCCCCCCCCCCCCAAAATGAAAAAAGCTCACCCCAACTGAATTAAATTTGGCTGGATTCCCACCCTCCCAACTAACCCAAACGAACCCAAAATTTGTGGCCTGCCCTCCTTTGGAGGAGATCCTGCTCCTGCCTCTTCTTGCACAAGCAGCAGCAGCGCCTTCCGATGGCCGCACTCATGTGAGCCGGCTCTTCCTGCTGCCATTCAGCATAGCAGTCGCTCCGGCTCCCACCTGCTGGCTTCATGCAAAGTGGCTCCTCCTCCTGCTTCAAGTGCCTGGGAGTGGCGCAGTGACTTTTGTGCTGGATGGGAAGTCGGTGCCAATTCTGCATTGCGCAGTGGCACAGGATTCCCCTAGATATTATTTGTTGCATAATTGATAGCAAACCAAGGCTCTGGGAGTTCATGGGGCACATCTCAGAATACTAAAGCAGGTGCTGACTGTACCTCTTACAGCTCTGTTCAGCATATGATATAACCTGCAACCGGAGAGCTTCCAGGAGACTGGAGGACAGCAGGTGTAATACTGTTGCACGAGAGTGAGAACAAGGAGGAAGTGGAAAACTACAGAGCTATTAGTTTACCATCAATGGTGGGCAAGGAAATGGAAGCACTACTGAAGAACAGAATAGTGCAATACCTCGAAGCTCGATGGTTACAGAATCATAGGCAACATGGTTTCACAAGGAGAAAATCTCACCATACTAATTTGATTTTGTTTATTTGATGAAGTGACCAGAGTAGTAGATGTGGCCTATCTGAATTTCAGTTGAGTCTTTGATGCTGCTCTTGTATCTTTGGTAGACGATTTGTACAGCATGATTAATAGAAGCAGGTCTCGATAGACCTCTTTTCAGCGTCTGATACACTGGATCAAGTTATATTGTTAGAGAGACTGAAATCTAAGGGTTTTATTGGATGATTCTCATGTGACTACAATTCTTTTTTTTGGTTACCTAACTGGTTTATGCAAGTGAAGTGGGTTGATAGTGTTCTACATTTCAGGAATTATTGTAGGAGTTCTCCATGGAGCCATTGTGTCACCACTGCTTTTAATATCTATTTAAGACCCTTGGGATATATTCTTAGACACTTTGGGATTCAGTATTGCATATGGGTTGATGACATACCGCCAGGGGCGGCTCAAGGCAATCTACTGCCTGAGGCACCCTGAGGCACCCTCCCCCAAAGGCACAGGCAGGTCCAGTCACTGAGGGGGCCAAGGCAGGGTGGAGGGTTCCGACTTGAAGTCTGGCTCTTTCGGTGATTGGAAATACTAGGAAGGGGGTGCACAGAGGTCAGGGGTCCCAGAGAAGTGGCAGATAGATCGTCAGTGATAAAATTCCTATGAAGCTGACAACCCTGCCACCTGCCTCCCATACTTCTCCAGCTTCTGCCCCGGGATGTGGGAGATGGGTGAATGGTGGGGTTCTGTGTGCAGAGTACTCTCTCAAGCCAGTGCAAGGGCAATAGGTGCCCAGGGTGAACCTTAAAGTCTTCAGCCAATTCCCCCATCCCAACCGACCCTTCTCACATATAAATATTATGCATTTGTTTCACAATTTCATATTAACTCTTTCCCTGGCCTAGAAAAGGAGATTTTACATGAAAAAGGACATTCAAAATATAGTCTTATGAAATAAAAACATCACTTACAACATGTATATTATATTTACATGCATTAGCTGTGGTGTTATCCAGAAAACCCTGAAAAAAAACACTTGACACATATATTAGGCCTATTGTAAAGCATATTGGGTGTGGCCTTGGCCCTCAGAACACCATGAATAAACTGAATTATAAATATAGTAAACTCCCTTTCCAAAATAACAGTAAGTGCCAGCACTCAAATACTAACAACCCTACCTATGAAAAGGCAACACTGCAACTATTACAGCAGGCCCTAAATTACTAATAAACCTCCTATTAGGAAAACAGAACAAGCTAAGCTGCTAAAGATTTCTACACAGAAAATTCATGCTAGCAGACTCTCCTCAGTCACACAGGCAGGCCCTCACCAAATATAGTATAAAGTGACCATAAGCTTACTTTCAAAAAGGTGGTGTTAGGAATGTGGCTTGTGAGAAGGCCCCGCAAGCCGTGGTACTCACCCAGACGTCACCCAACATGGCTCAGGACGCTGTCTGCACCGTCCCGTGGTGTGGACGCGACTGTCTCCTCTGTATTTCTGAACGTGGCTCCACATGCCTCCAGGCAACTCCTGCCCCAGATGTCCTAAGGTGCATGCATGTGCACAAGTCCATATCTTAAAGGGTCCATGGTGGGAAATCCTCCGTGGCGTCCCTTGAGCGCCCAAATTGGACGTGTGTTCATGCACCTTCACCGGCGGGGCTGCTGGAAGCCGCTTTCGCCGCCGGCTGCCCCCGGGAGGCAGGGAAGCCGCAGTGGGCTCCTCGGGAGGAGGGGAGAGAGGACTGGGGCTGCTGGAAGCATGCAGTAAGTTTACTTTAGTTACAATTTCTATTTGCTTTAATAACATGTCAAGTCGATTTTCGCCCTGCGCCTTGCTTCAGGAGGGGGGGTGGGAGGACTGGCAATCCCCGATGCCCGAGCGTAGGAGAACCAGGCCACACCATGTTACACGCTTGCTCCAACCCACCCACTTATTTGACCGGAGCCTGCCTATTGCTGTCACATCCCTCTAACGCCAGGGTCAGGGTAGGCGGTATATTAGCGGGTTAAAGACGCGGCAAAACAGTTGGTTAAAAAGGTGATAACCGGGCTGCACGTTACTGTATGGGAGGGAATAGCTAATCCGATCGTTTACATATCATATACATGCCGCAGGCGGAAAGGGATACGCGCCGATTTAAAGAAGCGGTAAAGATTGGTAAAAACGGATAGTGAATCGCGGGTTAGAATTAAGCAGCCAAATTGTGGGTAGAAAGCGGGTTAGAAACAGGGTAACCGCGGCCGCGCTTTACTGTATCGGCCTGACAGTGAGGTATCTGCTGCAGGGGGGGGTGGTTTTTTTTTGGGGGGGGGGCGGGGAGGGCAATTGTTGCCGCTCCGCCACATCCTACCTCATTATAGAATGCCCCTGCATGTGGCTATTTACCCCAGGTGAAGTAGATTCACTATGAAATATTTAAATTGCTGTTTACAGACTGATGTTAAATCTAATAAGTTGTTTGGGAATCCTGTGAAATCTGAAACACTTTGAATTAGTAAGAAACCGATCTGTCTAGGATTTGAATTGATGGTGTCTCACTCATTTGGAAGGAGCATGTTTTTAGCTGGAAAATAGCCCTAGATTTTTCATTCGATGTTCCTGCTCAAATTCAGGCAGTGGCTGTTTCGCAAAGCTTCACTTCGTTGGAGAGATTAAGCCTTTCTTATCCAAAGATAAATTAAGAACTATTCTTCATGCCCTAGTACTTTCACAAATTGATTTTTGTAATGCATTCTGTGTAGGTTTGCAGGCAAATTAGATGCAAACATTAGCGGAGGAGTAGCCTGGTGGTTATAGCAGCAGACTGTAAGCTCAGGGAAGCCAGGATTCAAATTCCACTGCCGCTCCTTGTGACCTTGGACAAATCACTTCACCTCCATTGCCTCAAGTACAAGCTTCAGGACTTAATTTCTAAGCTCCCCTCCCAATACACACAGAATGGAAGAAAGGTCCTAGTAAATCGTGTCCTTAGCTTGTAAGCCCTCTAGGGCTTTGAAGTGGCTGACCAGTCATGAAAGGCAGAATATAAATTAAAAAAAATTTTTTTTTTCAATTCATGCAAATAACACTGATGCCAAATTAGTTAATAATAAAAATCAGAGGGATAGGATTATCCTGGTCCTTCATGAGTTTCACTGACTGCGAGTACTGTGCTCTGTTTATTGTTTAAGCTCTTAGTACTGGCTTTTAAAGTTCAGGATTCAGTGGGTCCAGTTTATTTGCACAGATTTCTTTGTCAGGTGAGGAAGCTGTCTTTTTGGTGTGTAGCCTCCAAATTGTGGAATTCACTACCACTGAGAATAAGACTGGAAAAAGATTGCCTGACTTTCAAGTGATTATTAAAAGGTGACTTTTTGAGTTACTTTTTAACAAGTGATGTATATAGAGAGCACCAGAAGGAAACATTTCTCATAGAGTGAAAAGTTCAAGGACAAGGGGTCATCATGTGAAATAAGGATGTGCATGGAAAAGAAATGTTTGCTTGTATTTTCGCTATTATTCCGGTTTCATTTCATTTGCGTATTTTGGATTGCTTCGGTTTTTTTGGGTTTGGTTTTTTTTTTCAAATGGAAAATTAACAAAGGAACAGGAAACCAGGAAAACATAACAGGGTCCCCCTCCCCCACCAACCCCCCCCCAGCACAGAAATTAAACTCCAGTTCCCACTGCCACCCCCCCAAGCATGCAGAAATTAGAAAAAAACAGAATCTCCCTCCCCTCCCCCTCCCGACCTATCCCCTCCCAATATAGTTTGATCCATATGTGGGCTTTCAGTATAGGGCAGACGTGATCAATATTTACTGCCCTCTTCTGGCACCGACCTTGAAAATGGCTCCAGTCAAGACCTTAGAACCAGCCAGTGCCAATGGGATTCAGCGGAGTAGGAGCAATTTGTGGATTTCTCGTGCCCCATTTTGACTGTCAGAACCTCGTAAATGGAGAAAGTAATGTTGGGGAGAGGGAAGATTAATTCATTAATTTTCATTTTGTTTCAAAACAAATGCACACCCCCAAAATAAAGTTGAAAGGAAGGAGGCTCAGAAAGGAAGGTGAGAAAAATATTTTTTTCTCTGAGAGGTTGGTGGACATCTGGAACAGACTTCTAGTGGAGGTTAGAGGAGCCGAAACAGTGGCAGGATTTAAGCATTCATGGGTCAGGCACCAAGGAACCTTAGTGGCAGACGGGGAGGCGGGCGGGCGGGTAGGGAGACCACAGGATCACGAAAGACCTTGTATCAGCAAAGTAGGCAGGTTCAAATGGCCAGACTGGTTGCAGTAAATGGTCCTTTTCTGCCCACTCCTTCTGTGTTTCTATTAAATAAATGTTAAGACTAAAAAATCTAGGCAGAAATGAATGAATGTGATTTGCTAATGGTGATCTGATATTTATTATATCCAGTAAATAACTGCAAGTTTTTAGTGTATTTGAATACTGGAGCATTCCATCCACTGTAAAACAAATAAAAGCATTCATCTGAGTTCATTTGGTAAGCATTTTAGGGATTATTACTCTTTTCTATAGGTTTACAACAGCCATGCCTCTTGGAGTCTCATGCAAAAAAAACTTGTGGGAATGTAGTCCTTTATTATTTGAAAGCCTTTAGGTCTGTCCTTAATTTTCTTCTTCCATTTTTAATTTTAGACTGTTTTTCTTTTCCTGCTCCATGTTGTTATGGTCTGTGGCTACCATGTCTCGTTTTGCCCAGTATATCTACATTATCCATATAAATCTCTCTCCTCATCCTGGCTGTTTAGTCTTTCTCTAATGCAGAAGGAGAGGCATGGCTACAGACGTTGATATCACCTGAGAACTGTGCTTGCTGCCAGTTTTTAAATTGGATCTTCCAAATGTATTTTCCATGGATCCAGAAAACACGTGGGTGAAAGAATTGGTTGCATTACTCAACCACAAAGATAGATGATCCCCGTGCATGTCTCACTCAGCCTGAACAAAACTGAAGGCATTTCTGTACTATTGCAATTTATGATGCAAACTCATTGCAGGGCATTCTGTATAATCGCACAGCCCATTGACTTGCATACCCTGCCAACACTCACTGATGGCATCATTAGCCTGATGTTGTTCTACTCTTCAAGCAAGAGTCTATCTTTTCAGTTATGTGCAACTTATCTTATCAAGCTTATAGCAGTCATGGGAACTTCTAGAAGAGTTCTTTGATTTATAAAAACCAATAATGTCTCATTTACTGACTTCACCCTATTGTTTGTAGAGGGCTCAGTTACAATCCTTTCAACAGGTTTCAAAAGGTGTTTTAAAGAAGCATTAGAGAGGATTTTGGAAGAAAATTTCATTCATGTTGGCATCCATCAACCTAGTTATAGATGCTTTGTACTTTATGATACCTGAGCTCACAAATGTTTCCTATCACTGGTTTACAGCAGTTGCCTATGATTCAAGTGATACGGTTAAATAAATTTGCATTTGAAGGTTGGTAACGAATACTCTTACTAAGTTAATTGGTTTATCAGAAAGGGCTGGGTTCTCATTTGTAATTCTAGATATAGTGTATAGTTCTGGAAAAGATGAGGGATAATATATTTGCAGGATCATGAGGATATGCTTGCTCAGATTTATTTTTTCATTAGCTATCATTTTAATTTGAATCAGACCTATTTCCTCTCCCTATGCAATCCACTGTTATTATACAGCTTTTGTATAATAAAATATGAAGAAAAGTTAAGCATCCAGGAAGCACATTTCATCTCTTTCATTGAGTTTCCATAATGCAATGGTACCACATCCTTCTCTCTCACTGGGCTGCTTTCCCAGCAAATGGAGTCAGAGTCACAGTCAGAAATTTTTAGAAAAAAAAGATTTTCTCCATCTTTATATTCCCATCTTTAGATGGTTGACCCCATTGTGCCTCAGGTTTCTTTGCTGGCCAGTGGCTGGATAGGATGTTTTCCTCAAAAATGAACTACTCAGCACCTCTCTTCTTTCAGCAGGGATCACGCCTGCAGCATTAACAAGCTTATGAGGAAAGGTTAATACGCAAGTTAGGGCTCTCAGACTTGGAGAAGAGACTACTGAAGAGGGGATGTCATAGAAGTTTACAAAATCAAGAATGGTGTGGAACCCTGAATTTTAAAACAAACAGAACAAGTTATTACTGATTCCTCATAATATCGGTTTCCATGTGCTCGAGTGCATCTTGTTTAATCTTATTCATAGGTCTCCTTTCTCTTGTCTGGGTTAAGTTTTATTTCATGTGTTTAAACACTGTTTTGATGGACCTTTTTATAATGGCCATAAATCTATTTAAAAATAAAAATCTGTTTCTTAGGGTTGCAATGTTTATACATTACATGTACCACTGTGACTCTTGCAGTTATGATTTACTTGGATTCTTGATGAGGGAAGTGTTAAGATGGAGGATCTTTCAAAAACTGTAAACATAATTTATGTATTCAGTTATTAAATACTTTTGTATACCACTTTCATGGTCATAGGCCATTCAAAGCTGTGAAGAGAAGTGGACCAGTCACTACAATAAAAACACAAATCTCACTTCAGGAGTGCAAGATCAGAATGATGCTGGGGAATCTGAGTGAACTTGTTTGTTTCATCATCTAAGTGTTTGGGGTTTTTTTTCTTTTTTTAATTTTGTGCTATAATGTTTTAAAAACCACTGACCCTGATGAACCACATTTGACTCTCAAGCTGCATTCAAGGGCCCTGTCGTCAAATTATATTTTTCATCTGCTTAGAAGGACAAAGCCCATTTAAGGAATCAAAATGTTGTAATAATCAAAGGCATGCAAGAATGAGAACAGTATACAAGTGTTTAGCCCTCGTGTGGCATTAACAACAAGGTAAAAACTCCGTTAAAAAACAGGGCCCTCGATGTCTTCAGACAGCATTGCCTTGATTTATCTGTAGTAGTACATTCTAAGCACTTTACATAAAAATGAAATCTTAATATCTGCATTCTCTTTCTAGGAAATTCCACTTTTCTGGATGATCATGGGCCCCCACCTCCTAAGGTAAGACATTGTTCCTCTATTTTTCTCAGGTGTCAAAACATAAAAATATACATTTGGGCTACAGAAAATAGGGACTTAGAAAAAGCAGGACAATTTTAACTCTCTTCTTTTTGGGTGGTTTAGAAATATGCATTTTCCCCCAACATCATGCTTTGCTACTCTAGCACTCTATTTTAAGCAAGAACACTTAAGGATTTTCCAAGTGTATTGCTTCTGTTACATTTTAGTAGAACGCACTTTAGAAAGCAAAGTGAAATTCTTAGCCAGGTAAGAACTACAGAATTCTATTTATTTATTTTTTTGCGGCCAGCACTTTCTTTCTTTGGGCTTCTCAAGGGGAACTGGGGCTGAGATCCGGCACCATCAACCTTTCTATGCAGCTGCCCGGGTACTTTTCCCCCCTATTGTACGTTCCTTGCCAGCACTCCTAGCCCAGTCATCGCAGTAATAGTCCTTGACTGCTGGGGGCCATGCAATCATGGGCCCTATATCCAGCCACTAGGTGTCACCATTGCTATTACAGATTTTCTGACTTTATCCTTCTCCCTGTCTCTTTCACACTCGTCTTTTTTTCCCCTTTACCTGAGACAGCTAATGCCACTGTTTACATGTACCATATGCTGGAGAAAATGCCTACACTGAGAAGAATGAGGACCAAAGCTTCTAAAGTTTGCTATAATAACATCATAATGGAGAAATGATTTTGTGTTTATACAATTCTGAAAAATAATTAAGGTCCTCAGTGATACTCCTTGTCTCTTCCTGACAGCACATTTACAATTAAAACAGTATAACGGTTTTTCCCTCTGTTTCCCAGGGTCTTGTTTTATGCTATAGTCAGGGATGTTCTCAGTGCTAGCTGTATTGGCAGCGTGGTTAGAATAATTGCAGCTGCTTTCTCCTGTGGAGAGAGTAGCACCGTCTCTTTAAAGACACCTAAAAATGATCCCAAAACAGACCATTCTTAGATATCTGTCTTGGTACTTAATTTTTTCCATATTCCATACGAATCAAATATGATAGAGTAATAAGCAAAGAGCCCAGCAGGAGGAAAAAACTATTCAGCAAACCATATTCAGCAAGTGGAGGCTCACAGCTGTTTGGGTTGGGGGAGGGCAGTATTTGTAGATTTATGATGTATATTTTAAGTTCTAAAACAAAATAAAAATAAAAAGGATGGGGCCTTTTAAGGGGTCGGGGAGGGCAGGAAAAGAGGGAGGAAGTATGGGCAGGGGGGGGGTAAGGAAGTTCCCTCCCAGTCCGCTCCTTAATTGGAGCAGACTGGGAGGGAACTGGGGAAGGCTGTGATGTATTGCTGCGTGAAAATTGCATTATTCAACTCCCCATGCGCGCGCCGCCCTGGATTTTATAACATGCGCGCGTTAATGTTTAAAAATCTACCCCTATAATATTACATCAGGTGCCCAGGAGAGGTGTTTGTGCTCGCATTAGGAAAACGGGCGCTCAATACGAGTGCCCGTTTTACCACGCATCATATTGCATTGGTCCCATGGAGTGAATTCCTTGTCAGCCCCATTGCTTCTGCCACTACTGGTGTTTTGATTTACTGACCCACTACTGCTTATTGTGCTGGCTTCCCTGACCCTTCCTTGACCCTACTGACTCTGTCACCAGTTACCACAGTGGGAAAGGAGAAAGGGCAAGAGAGTGATGGGATGAATAGCTCGTGGACGGTGCCGGATTGATCCTGATATATTCTGCTACATTTGTGTTTGTGTTACAACACCCAAACAAAGGACAAATATATCTGACTTTGTACGAAAAGCTTATCATGCATATTTTAGGGTTAAACTGGGTGACCAGGACAAACCTTGGACACCACATAAAGGGCTAGATTTTAGTACCTACGCGCGGGTGTAGATTTGTGCACGCAGCCACGCGCATGTTATAAAATCCGGGGTCGGCACGTGCAAGAGGGTGCACACTTGTGCACCTTGCATGTGCCAAGCCCTAGGGGAGCCCCGATGGCTTTCCCTGTTCCCTCTGAGGCCGCTCCGAAATCGGAGCGGTCTCGGAGGGAACTTTCCTTCCGCCCCCCAGCCCTACCTAAAAACCCCCATACCTTTGTTATGCAAGTTGTGCCTGCCTACGCACGTAAATCCAGTCCCAAAGTGTGCAGGACATGAGTTGAAAACCTGAGTCAGTGGACTAAAGGTCAGAGAAAAAGTCTCAGCTTCGGAGTTCCAGTGGTGTGGCGAGAGCCCCAAAACCATGTTGATGACTGCTACTTCTGCATGGTAATTATTACAGTTGAAAAAAAGCTAAGTGTTTGGGACATTTAAAAAGTATAAGAAATTAAAGTGGAGTTGTGCGAAAAGCTGGTTTAGTTGGCGCCAGAAATATATACAAAAAAAGCTCTTATAAGAGATTATACTTTTTAACAGAGTAAAAATAGAAAAAGATTTAATAACAATTTTCAATTGCGGTTGGGAAGGTGGTAGGTTCATGATTACATTAAAATAATTTCTGTGAGCAAAGCTGTGGAGGCAGGCAACAGATTATGTATGAAACCTATCTCATCCCATATAAAATATTTATTACACAGTGAGTGGGTGGGATACTGTAGAACATAAGAACATGCCATACTGGGTCAGACATCAAGCCCAGCATCCTGTTTCCAACAGTGGCCAAGCCAGGCCATAAGAACCTGGCAAGTACCCAAAAACTAAATCTATTCCATGTTACTGTTGCTAGTAATAGCAGTGGCTATTTTCTAAGTCAACTTAATTAGTAGCAGGTAATGGACTTCTCCTCAAAGAACTTATCCAATCCTTTTTTAAACACAGCTATACTAACTGCACTAACCACATCCTCTGGCAACAAATTCCAGAGTTTAATTGTGCGTTGAGTGAAAAAGAACTTTCTACGATTAGTTTTAAATATGCCACATGGTAACTTCATGGAGTGCCCCCTAGTCTTTCTGTTATCTGAAAGAGTAAATAACGGATTCACATCTACCCGTTCTAGACTTCTCATGATTTTAAACATAAGAACATAAGAAATTGCCATGCTGGGTCAGACCAAGGGTCCATCAAGCCCAGCATTCTGTTTCCAACAGAGGCCAAATCAGGCCACAAGAACCTGGCAATTACCCAAACACTAAGAAGATCCCATGCTACTGATACAATTAATAGCAGTGGCTATTCCCTAAGTCAACTTGATTAATAGCAGTTAATGGACTTCTCCAAGAACTTATCCAATCCTTTTTTCAACCCAGCTACACTAATTGCACTAACCACATCCTCTGGCAACAAATTCCAGAGCTTTATTGTGAGTTGAGTGAAAAAGAATTTTCTCCAATTAGTCTTAAATGTGCTACTTGCTAACTTCATGGAATGCCCCCTAGTCCTTCTATTATTCGAAAGTGTAAATAACTGAATCACATCTACTCTTTCAAGACCTCTCATGATCTTAAAGACCTCTATGACATGACAGTTTTTTAATGGGTACAAGAAAGATACGTAAGCCATTTTGGGGAATAGCTGACTTGGTCCATGGAACTTTATACCTGTGAATAATTTGTTTTTACACAACCATTTATAAAACGGTTTATTTTTTTTTTAAATGTACTATTTTAATCAGGGGAAGCTCAAGGCAATCTGCTGCCTGAGGCGAAGGATGAAATGCCCCCCTCCCCCCCCCATGGCCCGGTGCAGGTTAAATCACTGAGGGCCAGGGCAGGGGGAAGGCAATGGAAGGTGAAGTGACTTGCCCAAGGTCACAAGGAATGGCAATAAGATTTGAGCTCTGGCTTCTCTTGTTTGCAGCCCACTGCTCTAACCACTCAGATTTTGGGCCTGTTATTTTTTTTTTTTCTCAGGTTTTGGCATCCGCACTAGGGGGCACCGGAGAAATGTTTAATGGGGCGGGGTGGCCAAAGGCCGCCCCACCTCCTGGATCTAGAAATTGGACTCCTCCATTCCCTAATGCCTGCCTCCCACCCTTCTCTAGCATCTGCCCCCAGGGGGTGTGAGAGGTTGGTGAATGGTGGGAGTCTGTGTGTGTGAGACACATTCTCTCTTAAGGCTGATAGAAGGGTATTAGATGCCCTAGAGAAACCTTACAGCCTTTTATTCACCCTTCCCTCCCCACATAATTTAACTTATGCATTCTTTTCTATTTTAAAATGTATTAATTTTCCCAACCTAAAAAGGCAGATTGTTAATGGAAAATAGACATTCAAAGTACAATCTTCTGAAGTAAAAATATCACTTACAACATATGTATTATATAGGCATACACTGCAAAAAAACACACTTTCTATAATAATAGTTTAATAGATTTAATAAACTACTTTTCTCATAATAATCAAGGAGGTTTACTGGATCCCATATGATATTAGGCCTATGGTAAAGTGCACTGGGTGTGGTCTTGGCCCACGGAAAGCCAGGAATAAACTGAACTACAATTCCAATATTTTAAGCCTTCCATATCATAACTGCCAGCACTCAACCTATGAAAAAGCCTTACTGCCCTAAACACCAATACACCTCCTATTAGGAAAACAGATTAAATCCCTACACAGAAACTACATGCTAACAGAATAAAGCCTCAGTCACACAAGCAGAACACAGATAGACTCTCACCAAATAAATACAGAATAAAGAGATCACAAAATATAAAGGGGCAGATTTTAAAAAAATACGCGAGCGTGTACTTTTGTTCGCGCACCAGGCACAAACAAAAGTACGCTGGATTTTATAAGAAACGTGCGTAGCCGCGCGTATCTTATAAAATCCGGGGTCGGCGTGCGCAAGGGGGTGCACATTTGTGCAACCTGCGCACGCCGAGCCCAGCGCGAGCTGCATGTTCCCTCCGAGGCCGCTCCGATTTCGGAGCGGCCTCGGAGGGAACTTTTCTTCGCCCTCCCTTCCCCCTACCTAACCCACCCCCCCGGGCCCTATCTAAACCCCCCCCTTATCTTTGTCGGCAAAGTTACGCCTGCTGAAAGCAGGCGTAACTTTGCGCGCATCGCCGGCAGCCCTGCTCCGTCCTCCGGTCCCAGGGGCTGGTCCGGAGGCCTCGACCACGCCCCCGAAACGCCGGGGCACGCCCCCAAAACGCCGTGTCGTTTCGGGAACGCCCCCGGACATGCCTCCTCCCGCCCCTTTTCGAAAGCCCCGGGACTTACGCGCGTCCCAGGGCTTTACGCGCGCCGGCGGCCTATGCAAAATAGGCGCGCCGGCGCGCGCAGGCCTTTTAAAATCCACCCCAAATTGAAGCATGCAGACAAAAATTGAACTGGAAATCACAAGAAGCCAAACTCTCTTTAAGCAATGCAAACACAATCAAGAAATATAAAACATTAAACATACCAATAAAAAGAATGTCAAATCTGCTGATAAATTCAGCCAATTAAAAACATGTATAAAAATGTTTCAAATATTACCAAACAGTAAAAATATTTAAAAACTGCAGATACATCACATCCAATAATTAAAACTAACAAGGATTAAAAAAAAAAAAAATCTCCCATTCTCCTTACCTGGGAACTTTAGATTTCCAGTCCTCCTGAGATTGTCGTAGATTGGAGGAGGGTGCACAAACTTTAACCTCTCTCACACATATATACAGGTACTCTCACACACGCATGCACATGTGCGCAGGCACTCTCCCTCAAAGACACACACATATATACATACACAAACAAGCAGGCTGCCTCACACACACACACACACAAATTGTGCCTTTTCCCATTCTTCTGCCGCCACGGACCTGGGCTCTGGCGGCGGCACGTGGCCTTTGACCACCACCTGCTTGGCTACGGCAGCGGCTCGCAGCCTCTATTTTTCCTCTTGGCCATCACTCTCCTGGGTTCTGGCGGTGACACTTGGACTTCTCTCTTCCATTTCTTCAGCCAGAGCTATAGCTATCCAATTTGGTATCTATGGCCTAGTGAAAATCTGCACCCTCCCCTTTACACAAGATATGACACCTCAAGTTGGAGATTCTGTTAAATGCTTGTACAGCAATGCCCATGGCCAGTGCACAGGTATTAGCGGCCCTAGGAAAAATGTATAGCCTTGGACCCTCCACCCCATCACACCCTCATTCGCACATAAGAACATGCCATACTGGGTCAGACAAAGGGCCCATCAAGCCCAGCATCCTGTTTCCAACAATGGCCAATCCAGGCCATAAGAACCTGGCAAGTACCCAAACATTAAGTATATCCCGTGCTACTGATGCCAGTAATAGCCTCCTCACACACAATTAAAAATTATGCATTTATAATACGGATTTTACATGAAAAAGAACATTCAAAGCACAGTCTTCTGAGGTAAAAATTATCACTTACAATATGTATATTGGTCTGACCCAGTATGGCATGGTCTTATGTTCTCACATGCACTGCTGAGGTGCTAGCCAGAAAGCCCTGCAAAAAAGCAAGAGATGCTTGGAATCTATATGGTGTTAGGCCTACTGCAATGCGTCTTGGGCATGGGCATGACCCTTAGACCACGAGAAAAAATAATTTCTATATAAAAATAGCACTAACTGCCAGCAGTCAAACAGCAACAACCCTACCTATGAAAGTTAATACTACAAATATTACACCAGGCCTAAAATAGTAATACACCCCTTATTAGGAAAACGGAACAAGCCAAGCTGCCATAGATCCCTACATAGAAACTATACACTAATGGAATAACTCACTTCAGTCACACATGCAAAACACAGATAGACCCTCAAATACAGAATTAAGAAACTGTACATTATAAATAGAAATGTACAGACAAAAACTGAACTAGAAACCACAACAAGCCAAATTCTGTATGCACTGCAACAATGTAAAAAACAGAAACATTACCATTCCTAATAAAACAAAATTAGTAAATCCACACCAATAAAAAGAATCATTCAAAACAATTAATTAATAGAATAACATTCAATAATTAAAAGCTCATATAAAAATCTTCCAAACATCAATAAAATATTTCAAAACACACATCAAATAACACCCAACAATTAAAATAAGGATTTTTTAAAAATCCCCTTTATCCATACCTTGGAACTTTTGATTTCCAGATGCCCTGAAATTGTCATGGATTAGCAGGCAGAGTGTAACTGGGGTAGCTGTGCATACACATGCTGTCTGTCACTCCCCCACATACATACATACATGTTCTCTCTCTCCCACACACAAACATATGCTCTCTCTCATATACATGCACATATGCTCTCTTTCACTCTCCCATATACGTGCTCTCTCTCTCCCACATACATACACACATGCGCCTCTCACTCTCCCACACATGCACAAATGCTATCTTTCACTTTCCCACACACATACTTTCTCACTCTCCCACACACATGCATACATGCACTCACTGTCCCACACACAAGCACAGATGCTTTCTCTCAATTTCCTGCACACACGATCTCTCACTCTCCTGCACACATGCTCTCTCACTTTCCCACACACATACACACACGCTCTCTCTCACTTTCCCGCACACAAGCTGTCTGGAACTCACTTCCTCCTTGACAACAGGCAGCAGCAATCTCCTTCTTCAGCCCCCGTGGCTAAGGGAATGACTTCCAGCTACGCGGCCTGCAGGGGAACTCCTCCTTCTCTGAAGCAGCATGGCCCTGCCGAAATTGACAGTGTGGTAAGTGCTGCGTTGCCAGCGGGGCCGCACTTACTACACCATCACTTTTGACGGGGCAGCGCTGCTTTTATTTGCTGAGGACCCACTGGCGGCCAACTGCGCTGCTCTCAGTAGCACCTTTTTGAAGCGGTGCCTATGGCCGTGGCCCTATTGGTCATAGGCACATTATGGCTCTGTCTTCAGCCACAGGCGGCTTGGGCTCCGGCAGCGGCCCATGGCTCCTTCTGCCATTTCTTCAGCTGCCACCGTCCAGGATGGGCTCTGCCATGGCCCCACACGGCTTTCTTCCAGGACGGCAGCATGGGCTCTGCTGCGGGCTTGCAGGCCTTTTTTCTGCAGATTTCTCTTCGGGCCGCAGCGCCAGCAGCCCCTCTTCTTCAACCAGGAAGTATTAAAAAAAAAGGCATAATAAATTCAGGGTGAGGCGGCTGTGGCAGGAAGTTTTCAGGGGCAATTTTGCCACCTCAAAATCTTGCCACCTGAAGTGGCCGCCTCACCCTGCCTCATTATAGAACCATCCCTGCTGAGAGTTGTACAGAGATATCTGGTCTTGGTCAGTTGGTTCTATTTATATTTGGGACTTCAGCAAAATAAAATTTAATTTTTATTCCCCCTGGCTTCTCAAGAACCAGTTTTACTTCATGTAGTTTGTAACTTCATTTCACGGAGCTTCAGGTGTTTCTAAATGATACTCTCTGTATTGGAGATCAATTTTCCATTTTCACACAGAAAATTGCTTCTTTCCCCTCTAATGTATTTCAGCACTGGTGATTTTGTTCTTGGTAAAGCATTTAGCATAAAGATTAATCTCCTGTGGTACCCATTTACTGAGTTAACTTCCTTAATATGAACAGCATACATTTCAGGCAGTTGCTATACATTGATGTTCCAGTGAGTATGCCATTCTGTTATAGACCCTCCAATTCATTCACCTCATTTCTGTCCAAGTCAAACATTTTAGAAGCAGCAGCCAGTACCCTATTGTTAATCAATAAGAAACAATTTATTGTGTCATAATTCGTATTTTATTATTTTGCAAGGGAGAGTTGTATTGAAGACAAGAACTGTAATGGAATTCAAAAGGGCGTGGGATAAACACAGAAGATCCCTAGTGGCTAAAAGATAGAAATGAAAAAAGGGGTAACTTGTGTTAACTGGGGTAAGCTGCATAGAGCGGCAGTTATTATGGAAATGAAGATAAATGGGTAAAACTGTGTAAATTGGGGTAATTTGCATGGCATGGCAATTACTACCCTTAAAGAAAGCATGGGGATAACCTGCACGGAGAGGCAATTACTCTTCTTAACAGAAGACTTGGGGGTAACCTTTAAGGAGCAGCAATTACTACCCTAAAAAAAAAAATAACTTGCTGCTCAGACTGGATGGACAACTTGGGATTTTTCTGCCATAATTTACAATTTTACTATGTTATAAGTTTATGTATTTATACATTTTATATAGCGTCATTTTAAATGAAGATCACAGCAGTTTACAATAGTAACATACATATTAAAGGAGAACATATCAAGATTTATAGAAATCTACATCTACTTAGATTTACTCTTACATAATAACTAACAGACTAGGACAGCAGAGTGTAATAGTTAAGTTCTATTTCAGTGGTATTCGTATATTATCAGTGAGTTGTCCCAGCATGCTTTATTCTTTTCATTGCTTGTTACTTATTGTTATTGGTCCTGGAGAAAAGCAATGCCTTTCTGGGTAGATACCTTTTAAAGGACCAAGAAAAAGCCTTAAAGACTGCAAAGGTCTTCTAGTTAGGAGACTGAAATCCAGGGTAGCATTCTCTGAAGTGCTCCCAGTTCCAGAGCAGACTGAGCTCTGGAGCCTCAACACATGGATGAGAAGATGATGCAGGGGTGAGAGCTTTAGAATGACTTCTATTTTAGAGAGGCTTCACTGGTTGCCAATTGTTTCAAGTTTTTATATTTAGCCTTTAAAGTACTAGATGTCTTAGAAAGTGTTTGAATTCATGCTATCCTAGCTAGTCCTTATGTTCCTCACAAGGGGCCCTTCAGAATGTTACATAGAGGGCTTTCAGTTGTGTAGTGCCAAACCAGTGGGACAAGTTACTGTTTGAATTTCACTAGCTAGATGATTTTCTATTGTTTAGAAAAGGGCTAACAACAGGCATGTGTTTTGTCTGATCACTCATGTTTCCTTAAAATGCTACACATCTTACAAATTCTACCAGGGGTATTAAACTTATGAACACAAATGTATATTTGAAATAAAAAGCCTGTGAGGGAGTCAGCTAGACCATTAGATGACCAAGGGGTAAAAGGGGCACTTAAGGATGACAAAGTCATAGCAGAGAGACTAAATTAATTCTTTTCTTCGGTCTTCGCTGAGGAAGATGTAAGAGAGATACACATGCTAGACATGATGTGTGAAGGTGATGATTCAGCAGAACTGAAACAAATCTCAGTGTACCTGGAAGATATAGTAGGGCAAATTGACAAACTAAAGAGTAGCAAATCAACTTGGCCAGATGGTATTCATCCCAGAGTGCTGAAAGAACTGAAAAATGAAATTGTGAATCTGCTATTAGTAATTTGTAAACTATCATTAAAACGGTCTATGGTACCTGAAGACTAGAGGGTTGCCAATGTAACATCAATTTTAAAAAGGGATCAAGGAGTGATCCAGGAAACTACAGACCAGTGAGTCTGTCTGTGCCATGCAAAATAGTAGAAACTATCATAAAGAACAAAATTGCTGAACATACAGATAAGCATAGTTTAATGGGACAAAGCCAACATGGATTTCACCAAGGGAAGTCTTGCCTCACCAATCTGCTACATTTTTTGAGGGCATAAATAAGCATGTAGATAAAGGTGAGCCAATTGATATAGTATACCTGGATTTCCAGAAATCATTTAACAGAGTACCTCATGAGCAACTTCTTAGGAAATTAAAAAGTCATGGGATAGGGGGCAGTGTTCTATTGTGAAGTGGGAACTGGTTAAAAGATAGAAAACACAAAGGTCTAAATGGTAAATTTTCCAAATGGAAAAAGGTGAATAGTGGAGTGCCCCAGGGATCTGATCTGAAACTACTGCATTTTAATATATTTATAAACGACCTGGAAATGGGAACAAGACATGAGGTGATCAAATTTGCTGATGACATAAAATTATTCAAAGTTGTTAAATCACAAGAGGATTGTGAAAAATTGTAAGAGGACCTTGCAAAACTGGGAGACTGGGCATGCACTTGGCAAATTAAAGTTAATGTGGACAAGTGCTAAATGATGCACTTAGGGAAGAGTAACCCAAATTATTGCTACAAAATGCAAGATTTCACATGAGGAGTCACCACTCAGGAAAAGAATCTAAGTGTCATCGTTGATAATACATTGAAATCTTCTGCTCAGTGTACAGCAGCAGCCAAGAAAGCAAATGGAATGCTAGGAATTATTAGGAAAGGAATGGAGAATAAAACACAGACTATCATAATGCTGCTGTATTGCTCCATGATGTGACCTCTGCTTGAGTATTGTCAGTTCTGGTCATTACATTTCAGAAAAGATATAGTAGAATTAGAAAAGGTACAGAAAAGGGCGACTAAAATGATAAAGGGGATGAACAATTCTCTTATGAGGAAAGGCTAAAGAGGTTAGGACTCTCCAGCCTGGAGAAGAGACAGCTGAGGGGAGATATGATAGAGGTCTATAAAATAATGTGTGGAGTGGAACAAATAAATATTAATCGGTTGTATATTCTTTTAAAGACTAGGGTACACACAATGAAGTTACTAAGTGATACACTTAAAACTAACAAGAGAACATTTTTTTTTATTCAACGCATAATTAAGCTGTGGAATTTGTTGCTAGAGGATGTGATTAAAGCTGTTAGTATAGTTATTGTTCTTGTGGGTTTTTTTTGCTCAATAAAAATTGTTTAAACATAAAAAAAAGTTTTGAACAAGTTCCTTGAGTAAAAGTCCATAAACCATTATTAGAATGGAGTTGCAGAAATTCACTTCTTATCCCTGGGTTAAGCAGCATGGAATCTATCTATCCCTTGGGATCTTGCCAGGTACTTGTGATCTGGATTATCCACTGTTGAAAACAGGATACTGTGCTTGATGGACCTTTATTCTGAATCAGCATGGCAAATCTTATGTATGTTATATAGATGTTCTCCCTCTGACAGCTGTGAATTAGTTTTAAATACCATGCAGCTATGGAATGGTCACAAATTATTAACCAAGTGACTTACACATTTTGTAATTTTAGATCTTATCTTCATCAAATCACGTTCTACCAGATTTAGAGATATCACTTTTGCATGTCCTAAGGTATGCTGGTCTGACCATTTCCTGATAGAATTCTGTGTTTTTGTAACTAATCCATCTTCACCCATTAATACTTCTAAAGTTGTGGCTGTTATGAAGTTAATGAGCTCTGTGAGTTATGGGTGCCATAGTTGAATGATGCTTTTGTGACCTGTGCTGAGGAAGTGATTAGTTGTTGGAAACAACCTTTACAGTTAGCTTTAGATCTAGTTGCTCCAAAGAAATGCAAGGTTATTAACACATGGTCTAAACCCCCAAAGTTTAATTCTGAGCTAATTTTAGCTAAGCAACAGTAGAGACATCTTGAATGTCAGTGGCTTAAGACTAAATATTTCTCTGCTCAAGAAGCTTTTTTTAAGGAATTACTGAATTTCAGACAAAAGATGATAACCTGAAACGTACATATTTTTCATCCCAAATTCAGTCTGTCCCTAATTGATTTAGAGAATTATTTCACACTGTGACCACTTCGCCTGTAGACAGAGCCAAAGAGGCATCTGATCTCAATGTGGAATTGATTGGACAATATTTTCTGGATAAAATTCAAAAGTTATCTAACAATGTCTGTAGCCCTGTAGTTATTACCCCTGATGCTAACCTAATACTGACAGTCTTACAGGATTCCTTTAAGGGGGTCTTGGTTAATGAAATCATTGATATTGATGCTATGATGAAAAATAACTATTGCCCTCTGAATGATTGTTCCAATGCACAAATGAATGTCCAGAGAGAGTATTTAGCTATGTCCTCAGTTTTGCAATCGGCGGTTTGAGTGTCCATCCTATGGACTGTCACTCTTACCTCCAGCCCCAAGCCTGGCATGATGCGTCGTGACGCTGAGGCAGGTCTCTGCTCCAGGAAATTGTGGCCCGTCAGGCGCTGCCAGCTTCGCAGTCGCCCCTGCCGACACCGACAGCCTTGGAAGATGCAGGCAGTAGGCCTTACATGCAGCCTTCTTCCAACACTGCTCCCTGAACCTCCCATAGGCAGGCACATGCCCAATTGAGCTCCCTTTAAAGGGCCCGTGATGGGAAAAGCCTGAAGGCACAAGATGATGACATCACAGGATAGGGACTACTTAAGTCCACTTCTCTTGCCTCTCCTAGCCTTGGCAATAGTTCAACTCTGTTGGAAAAGTGTTTTGCCTCTGCGTTCCTGGTTCCTCTGTGTGTTGCTCCTGAGTTCTTGTGTCCAGTTCCTGGCTGTCTGGTTTTCTCTTCTGAGTTTGTGTCTTTGTGGTCAGTTTTCCCTTCGTCTGTCTTCAGTGTCTCGACTTGCTCCCGTGGTCCCCCTTCCTTTTCTTCGTTCCTCATCTCATCGGATTAGACTTCTGGCTTTGAATTGGACTTCTGGCTTGACCTCGAACTGGACCTTGACATTGCTTGTCTTCTGCCTGCCTCTGACCACTGCCTGCTCCCCATTACTGAGTGAACTATGTCCACCTCAGACCACAGCCTGATTCTGACTTTGTTTGTCTGCTGCCTGCCTTGACTATTGCTCGTCCAGACTCTGCCTTCTCCTACTGTGTTGGCCCGCACCATCTTCTTCGCGACAGATCTTCACCTCCACAGAGGCCCACGCCTAAGTCCAGCCGGCTCTAGCACCTGAGGATTCAACCTAAGGAGAACAAGGGCTGGTATCAGTTAAGCTCCAGCTGGGCCTTTGCGTCAGCCATCTCCGCTTGCCAACGGTGGGGTCCTGCAGGGCTCCTCCCTGCAGGTTGCACCAACTCCTCCTCGGCCCAAGGTCTACTTGCCGCAATGCTTAGTCTCTTTATAAATTCTACTCTAAAGGAAGGATGTGTCCTTGTATCCTTGAAAGCTGCCGTAGTTTGACCCACTTTAAAAAAAAAACCCCAAGATCTTGATTGCTGCAATTATAGTAGCTACCGTCCTATTTCAAACCTACCTTTTTTATCAGAAGTTTAGAAAAAGCAGTTCTGAAACAATTACATTCTTTCATTAAGGAATTCTGTATTGGACGGTCAACAATGTAAGGTGGATTTCAAAAGCCTGGCGCACGCATCAATTAGGGGATGTGTGAATAAGTCAGGCTCTCGTATACCGAGCAGATTTTAAAAGCCGCCCAGATATGTGAGTATCTCCCGCAGTGCACACAACTCCAAAGTTTTTAAAAAGGGGCTGGGTATGGGCTTAGTCTGGGCAGGGCATGGGCGTTTTGGGGCGTGAACCAGAGATGTGCATGTAAATACTTCTGCGCCTGGGCGTGCTCCCAGATCCCCCTGCCCCGTAAGTTTACTTCTGCTCTGGAGGAGGTGTAAGTTATAAAATAAAGAAAACTAGGCACATTTGCAGGGTTTTAAGGGTCAGTGCTAACTGGGGGGATTTGGAGAACCTACCCCTTAACTGGGTAATCTGGGACGAACTGGTTTAACTGGCAATGGCGTCGGCGCGCTCCACTTTTAAAATCCTCTGACTTAGGCAGTAGAAGCGTATGCCAATTTCAAATTTGGCACACGTGCACGCGGCCAAATTATTTTGTAACATGCTGGCCATGTTCCTGGGAGCAAGCCGATGTACATGCGCAAATGTGCACCGGTTTGAAAGTTACCATCCCTGGTTTTAGAGTGGCTTATAATACAGAGACCTTACTGCTCTTCTTTGTTTGGTAATGGACAAGTCTGATCCCTTCTGCTTTCTCTACCCCACTCTGCAAGGCTTGGCCCCCCTCCACTCACTCTACCTCTTCCCTCTCCAAGACCTGACACCCTCATTGCTGATACTATAACTGCCTGCCTCCTTTTGAGTTGCAAAAGTACCCACCTACCTATCCCCACCTGCCTGTTCCATGCTGACAGTTTAAAATGTTAATTACTGATCTGGAAAAGAAAGCAATGAGCGAGGTGATCAAATCTGCGGATGACACACAATTATTCAAAGTAGTTAAATCACAAGTAGATTGTGAGGAATTTCAGGAGCACCTGGGCATTTAAATGGCAGATGAAATAATAATGTAACTGTGCAAAATGAGGCATGTAGGGAAAAATAAACCCAACTGGGAGGACAATTTTGAAAGCAATTTACAGTTAGGTAAAAAAATGTTTTTTCCATGTTAATCAGCTGTCTGAAAAGTATTCTTCCTCAATGTGACTAGAAGACTGTGCTCTGTTCTAAGACTCATGTACTCTTAGCTGCACAGAGAGAAGACATTTCCAGGTGTGCGTTTCAGTTGCAGGAGGAAAAGTACGTACATCAATGGCGTTTTCAAATCTTCATGTGTTCCTTTAAGCAAAATATTTCCCTGCGGCATGCAAGTACAAATGACCATGCATACGTGGTAGTCATGGCAAGTTTCTAAACAAAAGTACGCACACATTTTTGTATTCAAAATGGCTTTCAATACCCACAGGTAAGAGAACGCATGATCTTTGCCTTAATGCAGGCAGCTTGAAAATTGCTCCCTTACGTAGACAACACTGGGTTCCACATTTGAAGTTACGGTTTAGGGAAAAGGGACCTTGAAGCCATTCTGGTTGTTATTGAAATCCTTAGCTCAATGTACAGCAGCAGTTAAAAAAAAGCAAATAGAAAGTTGGGAATTATTCAGAAAGGTGTAGAAAACAAAACTGCAAATATCATAATGCCATTGAATGAATCCATGGTCGCGCCATCTCAAAAGATATAGTAGAACTAAAAACAAAGTGCAGAGAAGAACAACAAAAAGGAATTGCTCACATATAAAGAGAGGGCTCTCCAGCTTGGAGAGGAGGTGGCAGATGTGGGGATATGTCAGCAGTGGTATATTTGCATTGAGCATAGAGAACTTGAATGGAGGAGCCATGGTTAAAAGCCAAAGTTAAATGAGCATAGGGAGGCCAGATATTAACATGGATGGAGGCCTCAGTGTTGGCTTAAGTATTGTTTTATAAGAAGCAAAGTTAAAGATGGCAAGACCTGCAAGGGTGGTGGGGGCCATCACCATCACAGATTTTGGGAAAGCTTGGGACAGATTTGGAAGGCAGGGATAGAGAAAGGATTGAGAAACCAGGTAAAAGATATGGGGAGGAGGAGATGCTGTTTAGCTGTATGTGGAAACTCATATGCGCATTTGCCCAAAGTGTACAAATTAGATGGACCATTTTGGTCTTTATCTGCAATCATTTACTATGTTACTCTGTTAAAATCTTGAGAGGTATACGACAGAACACATGATGAAATTAACTGGTAGCAGATTTAAATCAAATTTACGAAAGCATTTCTTCACCCAACACACAATTAAGATATGGAATTTGTTGTCAGAAGCTGTGTGAAAGGTTAGTATTACAGCTGAATGTAAAAAAGGTTTGGAAAGGTTTCTGGAGGACATTAGCCAGATAGTAATCTTCAGGGATCATCATCTCTGGGAGTGATCTCCTCTTCAGAATCTACTTGGTATATGCAAATAATCTGTAATGGCCACTGTCAGAGACAGGATGCCTGACCTGACGGACTTTTAGTCTAACCCAGCATGTTAAATGTTATGTTCTAATTCAGTGTTGTCCAATCTTTTGGTGCGGGGGACCACATGAACAATTGTTGAACAGCTCGCGGGCCTGATTAACAATATCACTATTATTAAAAACACCAAATTACAACTTGAGAACGTTTTTTAGATCAGTGAAGTCCAACAGTCTACTCTAAAATTTAGATTCAAGTTGACTAAAGTCTCTCATGTCATAAGTACACAACGTCATAAGCTAATCACGTTCAGTGGGAAATCTGACACTGCTTTTGTTTACACAAGTAGTCTGTCAGCTCCAACTGTAGAGCTTGCAATGTGCAATGATGCTGTTTAAATGTTCATTTGTAAGCAGAGACTGAGACTTTGTTTTTGCATTTTTCGTTCTTGAAAGCAACTGTTCGCAGCAGTAGGTGCTACCAAACAAAGCAATGAACTTCTTGGCATCTTGTGATAAATTGGGGAACCTGTGCGGTGAAACATAAGAACTGTAGAATCTCAAAAGATCATGGTAAATAAAAGCTTTCTTCTAGTCATTGTCATTCTCAATGTCAATGAGTTCCATCTGGTATTTATCAGCACAGTCTTTCGGATCAGTTTGAAATGGATTACTCAGTAGCTTCATGACGTCAGTATGTTTTCTGAAATCTTCGAACCTTTGTTTGAAGTCATCAATCAGTATGACAATTCTGAGTACTTCTCATGTTGCACTGTGTCAGTAGGTCTCGTGGAAAGGACTGTCAAGTGTACAACTTTCTTCAGAATCAACTGTGATTGAATAAGCTCCAGTTTCTCAATAAATGTAATGACATATTTGTACAATTTGTGCGCCAGTTGATTCTTTCCTTGAAGTTTCAAGTTCAAGTCTGCCATATATTTGGTCATATCAACCAGAAACGCCAAGTCACTCACCCACGAATTATTATCTAGGAAACTTATGTCCTTCCCTTTGTTGGCCATGAATGTCTTTATTTTATCCTCTAGATTCTCTCTCTCTCTTTCTAACTGTTCCCCTCCTCTAGCTTCTTTCTCTCTCTCTCCCTCCTTCCCCCTTGCAGCAGCTTGTGTGTGTGTGTGCGTGCGTGCCTCTCCCTCCCTCCCTCCCTCCTCAGGCAGCTTCTTCTCTCTCTCTCTCTCCCCCTCCTCTATCTTCTTTCTCTCCCTTTTGCAGCAGTTTCTCGCTCTCTCTCTCACTTTTCATCTGATCATGCAGCATCTGATTCCCTCCTCAAGCGATTTCTGTTTTCTCTCTCTCTCTGCCCCCCCTCCTTATGCAGCTGCTGCATGTGTGTGTGTCTCTCTCTCTCCTCAGGCCGCTTCTCTCTCTCTTTCTCTCTCTACCCCTCCTCCGTCTTCTCTTTCTTTCCCCTTTGCAGCAGTTTCTCTCTCTGTCTGTCTCTCACTGTTCACCTGATCATACCCCATCTTTTCTTTCTGATTCCCTTTTCAAGCACCTTCTGCTCTCTCTCTATGTTCCCCACCTTATGCTGCTGCTTCTCAAGTCCAGCACATCTCAAGCTCTCTCACACAACCCCCCCTTAGGTCCAGCACATCTACAGCTCACTCACACATACACGCTATCCTATCCCCGATTCTACCCCCTCACCTCCTGCCTGATGGGTCCTGGGTTGATCGGTGCCAGCGGCAAAGGTGATTAAAGGTTTCCTTTGCCTTTCTCTGCCAGCGTTGGGGCCTTTTCTGCTACAAAGCGTCCTGCCCATGCGACAAAAGGAAGTTGCATCAGAGGGGGGGGGGGGGGCAGGATGCAATGTAGCAGAAAGGCCCTGAAACCAGCAGAGGAAGGCGAAGGAAACCATTAATCGCCTTTGCCGGAGTTCGACCCGGGACCCAGCGGCCGGGAGGTGAGAGGGTAGTGTGGGACATGGGAGGACGAGAAGTTGCCCAAGTGGTCTGTGTGCCCCTGTTTCAGCATGTGGATCAGAATGCGCGGGCTTGTTTTCATGGAAGTGGGGTTTTTTTTTTCAAATTGGAGGGGTTCCCCCCCCCTATCAGAAGGCAGCCATGACCCCAAATGAGAATTCTGTGACCCCATTTGGAAGGGAATTTTCCCTCGCACCCGATCCTCTACCCGATAGTCCCCGCACCCCTCCCTCGCACCCGATCAGTGAGCCGGATAGAAAGGCTTGGAAGGCCGCATTCTGGCCCACGGGCTGTACGTTGGGCAACCCTGTTCTAATTAGTATTATTGCGTTCTTGGTGGAGTGTTTCAAGGTGGAATTTATGGAGTTGATGAAAGTTGTTGAAGTCCTTGTGAGTTTATTTCAGAGGGTGTTCAGCATCTATCTGGATGAGAAACATGTGATCTGTGTAACAGAGGTTTGTAGAGTTGCTGTTCTGAGAATGTTCTCATCTGAGTTAGTCATAAATATGGCATACAGTGGTTAACTCCAGATGTGTTCCCATTGTGGATGAAGTAAAAGTAGCTGTGTGAGAGAATGAATTCCATAAATTTAGCAACTGTAAATATCAGGAATACGTGTATGTATCCTGTCCTATAGGAACTTTGCCAGGCAGTGATGCCAGCCTTATGTACAGGATGATTCTATAGCTCAATGTCCAGAGAATGCCCTGAGCCAGCCCTGTTTTTAGCCCCTTGCACGTCTGAAGATGCAATCCTGCTTTTCTTAGGGAACTCAATAGGGAAATCAGAACTATATCGCCATTCATTTAAGGGTTTTAAACCCGGGACTGGTTCAACTTGTCCCCTAGACATAGGGGGGGATATTTGGGTATTAGACATTGATTTCCATGGTAACTGTGAAGTTGGAAAGTAGTTTGCTGATTTTGGTGTGTTTTTGGAGAAAATCTAGCGGTGCCATCCAAGACACCGTGGCTTATTCCAGAAAATTCAGGTTGCATTCACTAATGAGGCTATGATTTTGGCAACAGCATTGGAGTTTAAGATTATTTTTTATATTTTTAGTGCAGACGTGTAATACTCGGAAAACATAAGTGGATTGCAAGGAGCTACAGAAGGACCTTGCAAAACCAGTAGACTGGGCATTTAAATGGCAGATAAAATTTAACATGGACAAATACGAAGTGATGCACACGGGGGAAAAAAAACAATCCTAAGTATACTGCTGGGTTCAGTATCCTACCCAGAATAAAGATTTTGGAGTCATTATGACAATACATCGAAGTCCTTTGATCAGTGTGTGGCACAGTGGCATGCGGTGACATTTATAGCAGGGGATTGAGTCCCATTCCCTCAGGGCCCTCTTCACTCCCACACTCGCTGCCTGCCCTTCCTCCACGGTCTACAGCAGTCTCGCTCCCTCACCCCCTTTCCCCTAGACACAAAAGATACGTTGAACCCATATGGCATTAGGTCTGCTGTAACATGTAATGGGTATGGGCTTGGCCCTCAGAAAACCATGAATAAACAATTACAATACAGTATATCTCCCATACCAAGAATGCCAGCACTCAAAGTACAACCCTACCAACGAAAAGGCAGCACTGCAAAATAATACATCAGGCTCTAAAACACCAATATACTTCCTATTTAGAAAACAAAATAAGCCAGGCTGCCTAAAATACCTGTAAAATAAAAAAAAAATACATGTACCTAAAAGTATTCTACAAAAACATTTAAAACTACATGTCCCGTCTTCAGATGTCAGATCAGAGACATTTCCTTCTAAAGACGGGTCCTATATTGTCTTAATAACTCAAGTACAGTATTTTTGGGTAATACTTACATAGTTCCAATAAAAGCTATTACTGCTTGCCAAAAATACAGTTATTCCAAGAGAGAAATCTGTCATATCAAAACACCACTAACTCCCAGGATTCATTCAGCAACAACCCTACCCAGGAAAGAGCAGCACTGCAAATATTACATCAGGCCTTAGAAGACCAATGCATCTCCTATCGAAAACAGGACAAGATGGACTGCTATAGGCCCCCTACACAGAAACTATACACAGCCAAATCCCTCACCTCAATCACACATACAGAACAGAACAGATAGACCCTTACCAAAGGCAAAATAAGAGACCAATAAGCAACAAAATAAAAAAATATAAAACATCGATCAGAAAAGTAAAACCATACTAATAAAAAGAATAAACATGTAAAAACTGATGAACTAAAACCTCATAAAGAATGTTTATACAATTTCCCAAAATACCAATATAAGATTTCAAAGCAGCAGACACAGCACACAATGTCCAATAATAAAACTAATAAAGATTTTAAAAATCTCCATTCTTCATACCTGAGATGTTTTGATTTCCAGCCACACTGAGATTGTTGTGGATTGGAGGGAGTAGTTGTACAAACTTTATCCTCTCTCTCACATAAGAATATAAGAAATTGCCATGCTGGGTCAGACCAAAGGTCCATCAAGCCCAGCATCCTGTTTCAAACAGAGACCAAACCAGGCCACAAGAGCCTGGCAATTACCCAAACACTAAGAAGATCCCATGCTACTGACGCAATTAATAGCAGTGGCTATTAATTTTAGTTTATCAGTTTTTACATGTTTGTTCTTTTTATTAGTATGGTTTTACTTTTCTTTTTTTTTTTATTTATGCATTTTCAAATAATTGACAGTGAGTCACGATATTTCAACATTACATAATATATCCAATCCTCTGTTCATACATAGGCAATATCCCAACACTATATCTATTACAAAAATAAATACATCCTAATCTGGACTCTTACAATTATAAGTATAATACAACTCAGGAATATAAGGAGATCCAAGATATTAATGGGAGCATTAATCATATAGTTACAAAAGATTTTCAAGAAATTTTTTTTTTAGGAGAGAAAATTATTTTAACTTGCCCAAACTACTAAGTTGCCACTGTCTCAGCTTGGTAATTATCCAAAAAGGAACGTAAATGTATTGGGTCATAATATATATACTTATTATTATTTATAAACATTAAACATTTGCAGGGATATCTAATAGTGATTTTTGCGCCCAGCTGCCTTGCTTCTTGGCACATCTCCAACATGTGTTTTCTGCGCAGTTGAGTACTTCTTGAAAGATCAGGATATATTCTTATTTTTTCACCATAGAAAAGCTTTTCTCTATTACGTAGGAAACATTTCAACACTGAGTCTCGGTCTGATGGAAAAACAAAAGTGCACAGTACTGTTCCCCGATATTCTATTTGTTCTGATGTGGATGTTTCCAAAAAAGCAGTCAAATCTGCCCCTAACTCAAAGGGAGCATTTTGTTCTGCTTGAATACTTTCTGTTACTCTTGATACAAAATATATCTTGGAAACAGGTGGTACTGCTTCATTTGGAATTTGTAAAACTTCCAAGATGTATTTCTTAAATTGGTCACGTAGTGATACTAATTTTACCGAGGGAAAATTTAATATCCTCAAATTTAAGTATTTTTGAGAGTTTTCCAGAAATTCCAACTTGTTAGATATATTTCCTTCGTTTTGTATCATTTTCACTTGAGTTTCTTTAATTTTAATCACATCTAATTCAATCTCTTTAATTTTCTTTTCATGAACTTCCATCACAGGTTTAAATTCCTTATCCTTTTGTTGAATATTAGTCACTGCCACAGTCAAAGTGGAGATAGCCTTCTCCAAGGCTACTAATGCGTTCCAAACCACGTCCAAAGTTATTTCTTGAGGTTTTGTTAATTTAAAGCTGAGATCTGGGCTTACTTCTTTAACCCGGCAGACCTCCGAGATTTTCTGCATTTCATCTGCCAGTTCCTCTCCCCCTTTGATAACACTCCTAGGCATGTTTTCGTCCACCAAATTCTGCTCGGTGGATCTCTGCTGTTCTCCCCGCTCCTCACGAGCGTCAACACACGCCCTCCCTCCGACAGGTCTTGACCCGGAAACAGCCGCTGCCGCCTGCGCTCCTGCTGGCCCCTCCGGTCGCCGAGCCCAGGCCTGTTCCAGGTTCCCGTCGTGGCCAGGGGGAGAGGGAGTATCGGGCGCCCCAGGACTCAGAGATGTTGACAGGTCCAATGGCGCCTGGGCGTGCTCCTCACCCGGCGCCGCAGACCTCCTCTCTGGGGTAGACGTTTTAGGCGCGTTGAGAAAGCCCTCGATTTTCGGCTGAAGGGGGTCTGGCGAAGCGGCGGCTGCGGACTCCTGCCTCACCCGCCCCTTTCGCTTTGTATGAGGCATTCTATTTCTTGAGGTAAGGAGAAAAAACAATCCAAGTCGAGGAGCTCCTTTCAACGCGTCCTCTCCTCAAGACGCCATCTTGGATCCTGATGGTCATGGTTTTACTTTTCTGATTGATGTTTTATATTTTTTTATTTTGTTGCTTATTGGTCTCTTATTTTGCCTTTGGTAAGGGTCTATCTGTTCTGTTCTGTATGTGTGATTGAGGTGAGGGATTTGGCTGTGTATAGTTTCTGTGTAGGGGGCCTATAGCAGTCCATCTTGTCCTGTTTTCAATAGGAGATGCATTGGTCTTCTAAGGCCTGAATTAATATTTGCAGTGTTGCTCTTTCCTGGGTAGGGTTGTTGCTGTTTGAATCCTGGGAGTTAGTGGTGCGGTGTGTGTGTGTGTTTGTTTAAAAAAGGTTTGGATAAGTTCTTGGAGGAGAAGTCCATTAACTGCTATTAATCAAGTTTACTTAGGGGTTAATGGACCTACAAGAACTTATCCAAACCTTTTTTAAACACACACACTCACACAAACATAGGCTCTCTCACACACACTCACAGCTCTCCCCCTTCCACTTATACTGGCTTTTATTCCTCCCTCATACACCAACCCACCCACACATAGGTAGTCATCCATCCATACCCACACACTAGTCACACATACACACACACATCCCCCCCATACAGGCTCTCACCCTGCCATTCACACACTCAGGCTCTCAGCCCCCCCCCCCCCCCCCCAAGCTCTCACCCTCCCACACACACAGACTCTCTCCCACCCACAGGCTCTTACCCTCCCCAACAGTCACCCACCACACTGACACACAAGCAATTACACATACACCCCCCCCACCCCCACATGCGGCATCTTACCCAGGAACACACCCACACACTCTTATCCCCCACATTCACACAGCCTCTCAGCCACATATACACAGGCAGTCACCCACCCACACCCATACCTTTCTTCTCAAAAACCCATATCCACACACTCAGCCATACACACTGGCAGTCACACACACACATACACACACACAGGCTGTACGCCAGCTGCACACAAACACAAGGCCTGGGACTCTTCTTTAGCCGCCAGTAGGATGGGGGTCTGTTAGCAACACTATGTTCTCCTTCTCCCTTCCGACATCAATAGAATAGGGTCTGCTGGCGGCCATCGTGTCGTCCTTCTCTCTTCACCTGCCAGTGGGATGAGTCCACTGGTGGCCACCGCATCATCCTTCTCCCTTCTGCCGCCAGCGGGATGGGGTCCTCAGGTGGCCGTCGCACCCTTTCTCTCTCTCATCCTCCACCCCGGGGCAGGCTCCACAGTCACCTGCTGAGTTGTCGGGCCGGCGGCAGCAGGAGTCTTATTTATCCTAATGTCATCTCCTGCTGCCGAGGGGCTGATTTTGTGGTAAGAGCTGCGAGATTGGACCCACGACAGCAGGAGATGACATTTGGATAAATGCAACTTCTGCTACCCATGGGGGCTGGTGTCGGTCGGGGTATGTGTGATGCCACTGATCGAATCAGGCAAGGGTCTGGTTTAACCCTGCTCGACATGATGTATTTAATTGAGGTGGCGCTTGCCCCTCTGTAGTGACACCTATTGTCTGGGGATTCACTGAATCCCTTGAAGGCCCTGACTGCATGCTCTGGTGTGGCAGCAGTCAAAAAACAAATAGAATGTTAGGATTATTTGGAAAGGAATGGAAAATAAAATAGAGAATATCGAAAAAAACACATCTGTTTCGATCCATGGTGCGATTTCACTTTGAGTATTGTGTGCAATTCTGCTCATCCCATGAGAACTAGAAAAGATACAGAGAAGTGCAACAAAACTGATAAAGGGGCTGGAATATCTCTTTTATCACAAAAGATTAAATAGGGCACTTCAGTTTGCAGAAGAGGCAACTGAGAGGGTATATTATAAATAATGAGTTGGATAGAACAGATAAATAGGAAACAATTATATACACTTTTAGATAGTAACATAGTAATTAACAGCAGAAATAGACTGAAATGACACATCCAGTCTGCTTGCAAAGCTTTTAGGGTTGAAAATGCTCCTCTGTGGAGATTACCCCCATGCCTTCTGTTTACGGTTGCAACTGCTGGACATGCAAGTTCCCCTTAAGAACATAAGAAATTGCCATGCCGGGCCAGACCAAGGGTCCATCAAGCCCAGCATCCTGTTTCCAACAGAGGCCAAAACGAGGCCACAAGAACCTGGCAAGTACCCGAACATCAAGAAGATCCCATGATACTGATGCAGTTAATAGCAGTGCCTATTCCCTAAGTAAACTTCATTAATAGCAGTTAATGGACTTCTCCTTCAAGAATTTACCCAAACCTTTTTTTAACCCAGCTACACTAACTGCACTAACCACATCCTCTGGCAACAAATTCCAGAGCTTAATTGTGTGTGAGTGAAAAAGAATTTTCTCAGATTAGTCTTAAATGTGCTTCTTGCTAACTTCATGGAATGCCCCCTAGTCCTTCTATTATCCAAAAGTGTAAATAACCAATTCACATCTACTTATTCAAGACCTCTCATGATCTTAAAGACCTCTATCATATCCCCACCTCAGCCATCTCTTCTCCAAGCTGAACAGCCCTAACCTCTTCAGCCTTTCCTCATAGGGGAGCTGTTCCATTCCCTTTATCATTTTGGTTGCCCTTCTCTGTACTTTCTCCATCGCAACTATATCTTTTTTGAGATGCAGCGACCAGAATTGTACACAGTATTCAAGGTGCAGTCTCACCATGGAGCAGTACAGAGGCATTATGACATTTTCTGTTTTATTAACCATTCTCTTCCTAATAATTCCTACTATTCTGATTGCTTTATTGACTGCTGCAGCACACTGAGCTGACGATTTCAAAGTATTATCCATTATGATGCCTAGATCTTTTTCCTGGGTGGTAGCTCCTAATATGGAACCTAACATCTTGTAACTACAGCAAGGGTTATTTTTTCCTATATGCAACACCTTGCACTTGTCCACATTAAATTTCATCTGCCATTTGGATGCCCAATCTTCCAGTCTTGTAAGGTCCTCCTGTAATGTAGTACAATCCGCTTGTGATTTAACTACTCTGAATAATTTTGTATCATCCGCAAATTTGATTACCTCACTCGTCGTATTCTTTTCTAGATCATTTATAAATATATTGAAAAGCACAGGTCCAAGTACAGATCCCTGAGGCACTCCACTGTTTACCTTTTTCCACTGAGAAAATTGACCATTTAATCCTACTCTGTTTCCTGTCTTTTAACCAGTTTGTAATCCACAAAAGGACATTGCCTCCTATCCCATGACTTTTTAGTTTCCATAGAAGCCTCTCATGAGGGACTTTGTCAAATGCCTTCTGAAAATCCAAATACACTACATCTACTGGTTCACCTTTATCCACATGTTTATTAACCATTTAAAAAAAAATGAAGCAGATTTGTTAGGCAAGACTTCCCTTGGGTAAACCCATGTGGACTGTGTTCCATTAAACCATATCTTTCTATATGCTCAACAATTTTGATCTTGTACTTTCTATTTATGGAAACATAGAAATGACAGCAGAAGAAGACCAAATGGCCCATCCAGCCTGCCCAGCAAGCTTTCATATTTATTTTTCTCATACTTATCTGTTACTCTGACCGCTGAGGTCAGGGCCCTTATTGGTAACGTTTTGGTACTAATTTCCTTCCACCCCCGCCAATTGATATAGAGAGTAGTGCTGGAGCTGCATCAATGTGAAGTATCAAGCCTAATTGGTTAGGGGTAGTAAATGCCGCAATAAGCAAGCTGCTCCCATGCTTATTTGTTTGCCCAGCCTATGCAATTTAGTCCTTGTTGGTTGTTTGAATATAAATCCTATTTTCTTCATTCCCTCTGCCATTGAAGCAGAGAACTGCTTGGATATGCATTGAAAGTGAAGTTTAGGGTTTATTTAGGGTTGTAACTGCCCTTCTGTGCACCCTCATGTTTTTCTTGGAAGCCAAATAGAGTGATTTTTTTCAGTGCAGTTTTGGGTTGAACTACTGCTCCATATAGGTTATCCCCAATGTTTTGTTTCTATCTTAATGCCAATATGGGATTCTCTGTGTTTATCTCACACTAGTACATGGACTAAGGAACAGTCCCTGAAACTACCAGGTAGCAAATTTGAAACGAATTATAGGGATGTGCAAAGGGAAAAAAATTAGTTAATGATTTGTTTCATGGGTACCTAAATTTGTTTCATTATTTATAGATTGAAAAAAAATATGTGTTCATATGTTACATTTGTTTTATATTGGAGTCAGTGGGGGGAGGCACCATTGACTTCACTATAAAGGAAAAATGGACTGAGGCCCAGACCTGAGGCCAGGTCCCATCACTGAAACCCAAGCCTAGGCAAAAGGCCTGGGTCCAATGTTGGGGCCCAGCCAAGGCTAGGTCCCGATGCTAGAGCTTGGACTCGGGCCTAGGCCATAATCTGATACTGGGACCTGGCCCAAGCCCAGGTACTGGTCATCAAGGTCCAGGCCTAAGCCCAAGGCCCAGATCTGGTGCTTAGTCCTAGGTCTGACCCATGGGCCTGGCCCGAGATCTGGTCACAATGCCAAGACCTGGCCTAGGCCCAAAGCTTATGCCTGGGTCTGATGCCAAGGCCATTCCCTACTCTTACGCCCAATGTCAGACCCCAGCCTGAGGCCAGGCCTGGGTTTGACACCTGGGCCTGGCCGACTCTGGGTCATGATTCTGAGGTCTGGACCTGGGCCAACGCTGGGGCCTGGCACAAGGCCTTGTCCCAATTCACCAGTGCCTGGCTGAGGCTGGGGCTCATCACCAAGTAGCAGGCCAAGGCCTAGGCCCAACACCAGAGCCCAGCTAAGGCTGAATCCTATCACCAGGAATCAAGTCTAGGGTTGAGTTGAGTGCTGCTCTTGACTGTTATTTTTGATCCTAGTTATTGGAAGAATGATAGCATCTGCTATTATCTTGGCAATTTTTAAGTGAAGAGTAATTGGTTTGGAAAGAGGTTTCATCCACTTCAGGCAGGAATTTCTGTTCCAGGTACTATGTAATCCAAAAGGAAACAGATGAGCTTTACCTTGTTTTGGATTTAGATACTTGAATCCATTACTCAGAATAAGAAAAAAATGTTAAGCTGCACTGTCTTGTGCTAAACCATTGGATTGAATATCCTTTTGTAGATGAAAAGAACTTACTTTCATGGTTTGTTTTTTTCCAAAATACAGGAAATTCCTCAGATTTTCTTACACAACTTCTGCTGTTCAGTATAAAGACTTTCCTATTGGAATCTATATGCCTTCTTTTTACGTGAAGAGCCTTTATTGCATATTCTCTTAGCCATTCTTTGAGTCTTTATGCCATTCCTCCTGAGACCTTTTCAAACATGGTCTTGTCAAACCAGTTAACTTCTGCCTCTTTTCCAGAGAAATGGCTGCCTCCATTCACTGCAGAAGTCTGACCATTCTTATTTTTTGATGTTATTTACTCTAGGCTTGCATCTTCAAACATATGATAATGGCATCTGGAAAAAAAATAGTTTTATTTAGGTGATTTTTAAATCAAAAACAGTTTTTCCATACTATCTTTCACTGACTTGATTTGTTCTTCTCATGTTTTACTATTATTCTTTCAATATATTATTAAAGAAAGGATCAGATCCACAGACATTATGGACTGGTAATTTCCAGAGAGTTGAAGCCAATGGCTCATTGTTCTCTAACCAGCTAATAGACTTGTTTTTGTCCAGGGATTTAGGAAGTAAGCAGAATAACAAAACTAGGTACACCATATTAATCTAATAAATGGACTTATATAGTGCTTCAATGTTTGTCTTGTTCAGTTTTCATCAGACATGCTATAATACGGCTGAATATAACCAAAATAGTTTTGTCACTCAGATATTTGTTTTTTCCTGTGAAGTTGTGAGGTCTACCTGTTGAGGTATACGACTATTATGCCTGACCTGGATTCCAGGGTACCTGCTCCCAATGCTCCACTCCCTTCTCCTACCTCCCTCAACTACTATTCAAAGTTTGAAAAGATGGTTCCTGTATCTCACTTTCAGATGATGCTGTGTGTACCAGAAACAGGGTTTCTAAGATACTTTCACAGGGGACAGACAGATACTGTATCTCTGGCTTCTGATTCATGTAGGAAAAAAGCAGCTGCAGTATATGGTGTTTGTCTCAGTGCATATAATGTTTGACCTGAAACAATCTTTTACATTATTTTTTTTTCTTTTTCTTCACTTTGACATATATGTTACAGGAGTATTCCAGAGATATAAGTTTGTGTGACACGGTTCTTGAGATATCACATTGTCAGCTTGGTGTAGTTAAAAGGGTTCCTCAGAAATATCAAACCTGCAAAAGCCTGTGCATGCAGTGGAAATATTTTGAAAAACATGGAAAAATGAAAGTTGTTGGCGCAGTTATTATAGTCACAGTTCACTTTCCAAGATGACTGATGAGACTTCTGTCATGGAATGTCAGTTTGTGGCCCATAAAGATTGTGTCATACTTGGATTATGTATATAAGGAATGGTCATGAGTTTAAATTAGATCCAAATTTTACAGTTGTAGTGCTGCACGAACGCTCCTGCTATTAGACCTATGTTATTAGTGATTGCATGTGTAACCCTACCCCAGTGTGTCGGTCCTGCACGGGTGAGGACATCAAAGATTGTGTTACTCTTTGGAGCTGGAACCTTTCACTGGCTAATTTTCTCACATGTACTCTTTCTCCCAGGGCCGGACCCTTTGTAGGTGGGGGAAAGGTAAACTTCCAGGGTCCGATGTGACAGAGGTGATTTTTTTACACATTTACTTTGGGTTTCCCCTGGGAAGATGTTATTCTTAATGTGGGTGCAGTGAGTGCAAAAGAAATACTCAGGAGTCACTTTGGTAGAGCCCAAAATCAAAGTCTTTATTGTTAAAACTGGTGATGAATGGCATAAACGTGAACTGCAGCCCCACAGAATTCTCTCCTCAATTTATTAGTCTCTCTCCTCTATCTGTGCAGGGCTCACTTGTGTCAGGGCAAAGGATAGGGTCTTTTAAGATGGGCAAAACCCCTTCCAAACCGACAAAACTGGTAAAATGTCAATGGCACAGAGAGTAAATCCTCTCTTTCTTCTCCCTAGGGTGTCCCCAATGATGTCGCTTTTCTTTACTCATGGTTAGGAGATCTTCTGGATCTTCTTTATCTCACCCAGGCTCTTTAGTACTCTTCTCTCTGGATCCCAGATGGGAAGGATTCTCTTTGAAACAAGCAATTCTCTTGCTTCTGCCAGTAAGGAAGGGGGGCAGCCAAAACTTCCTCCTGGATCTTCTAACAAAACAAGTCTTTTCCCCCCCCCCAAATCTGAATTTAAACACAGAAGTCCTCCTCACAACAGGTCTCCACCACTTCAGGGCAGGTCTTCCCTATCCCTGGACGTCCTACATACAGGGTTCCCCAATCCCTGTGTGCAAGGGAAGGCCCAGGTGTCCAGTGAGGCTTTTTTATAATAAAATCTCAAAATCCCTAAAAATAGACCCAGAGGGAAAATCCTACCCAGCCAGGTTGTGGACTAGAAAAAGAAGCCTCTCCCGACCCTGCTCAGGATCCACAGCCTAGGTTAGCCTGCTTTTACTGACTGGGCCTGCAAAACAACAAAAGACAAAATTCCTCTCTGGCGCTGAACTCTTTGCAAGCCTAAAGGGACTCTTAGGGGGACGGCCATTCCAGACCCCTGAAAGGGAGGTGCTTATTTGAATGGAACCTCCCTCTACTCTGATCTCATTCTAGCTAAAAACAAGGGTTCACCCAGGTCTTACTGATGACGAGACTGTGGCCCTTGTCACACATGCAGTATAAGTGAAGCATGCTGAGGTAACCTTACAGGTCTCATTTTTTTACACAGTAACTCATCACTAAAGAAAGTTTTTCGTTTTCTTTTAGGCTTAATTATTTCTTTGAATATTCATGGAGTGTTGAGGAAGTGCTGACCCGATTGTTACTTTTTGCTGATATGATTGTTATTCAGGTAAACCGTGCCCCATCCTCTCATCGAGTGCAGGGGTTCCTTTGGGAGTTCTGGGGCCAAGTTGTGATCCTCCACTGTGCTCCTGGGTTTTTCTTGTTGGCGTGGAAAGTTAATCTTTCAAGGCCCTTAAGTTGCTAGGAAGTCTTAGGTTGTTAGGCAGCTGTTGCCCATAAAAATAAACCTTTACTGGGGTATTTGATGCAGACTAATTATCTTGCAGTGAATACACTTGGATCTGGTGGCATCCGTATAGAAAATAAAGTGCAGAAATCCAGAAACAAAACCAGTCAGAGCACACATTTCAAACACTAGGGTTTTCTTTTTAACCAAACAGTGGCAAGAAGGCACTCTTTGGGTATGGGACCTTCTCTGGGCTGTCTTCTTTTTTTATACCTGTTTTCCAGTGTGCAGCTCTCTGTAGTCCAATCACAGAACTGAAACACTGTCTGAAAAATATGAACTGAGCTCCTTCTAAGCAGCAGCTCTGAAAGTAGATCTCCCGGTCAGGCCGCCCTTAATCTGGTTCCAACCAGAAATCCATCCTTCAAACCTTCAGGCAAATCGTCCATGAAATACAAGAAGTTTGATAGTAACTCCCCTTTCACTATTCTTCACCTATTTCGGTTCTCTTAATCTCAGGTTCTTCAGGGACACCAAGAAATCTCCTTTCTCCAGGAAGGCCTGAGGGCTCCGACCCTGAGCCTCAGTCTACTTCCCAGGATGGAAGACTGGACGAGAGAACGTGAGCCAATATGGTCTCATGAGCTTTATAGAATTGCACTCCTGGCCAAGATAGTAAGACACCTCCCACTGGGAGGGTCAAGGAATATTATCTCCTCTAACGCTCTCTGACTTCACAAACCCAGCATCTGTTAAGACTGGTGTCGATAGTAAGGGACACTCATTTTATTTTATTTTTTGTGCTCTTCAAAAAAAAAAGTAATAATACAAGGGTATTCCACTGACTTCCCAGTTTCCCATGCTTTCTTCTGCTTGACGTGTGGCAGGTTAATGTTACAAAATAGTGCCACCAGTACCTATTCTGAATTTTCACTGTCTACCTTTCTTCCGTACAAGTTGATGCAGACCAAACAAGCTTACAAAAGAAGCTAAAGCCTTGTGGGTTTTGAGAGTGATTTTAGCTCTTAATGATTGTGTGGTCTTGTCAAAGCTTGGAATCTTCTCTCCTCTTCAAGTGTCAAACATTTGTAATATTCTGCTTGTCCATTCTTGCTTACAGAGAGTTCTTTTCACTGCTATAACTGGCATCTACCATGCACACACTTCTGCTTGATTTTTTCCCACATGACTGGCAAAAGGTACCGTACCCCCAATACATTTCAGCCTCAGAAGAAAACAGGAAAGCGGAATTAAATGACCTCCAACTGTGGCTCTTTTTCCTGAAAAACTAGCAGATGAACATTATTATAACCCGGCTTCAAAGTAATATGAGAATGTTTTGATGCACAAGTTGTTTTGACTTGTAAAAACTGAAATTGAATCTTACCTGCTGTTAAACACTAATTAGCTTCACACTGGTGGCTGTCATACCTGCAAACTCTCTGAAATGTTGTTTCCATTGCTGGGACTCCAGAGACACCTGGGAAATCTCTGGGTGTTGTGCTGCCCCCCTCACCTCCCACCCCCACACTGGGCTGGAGGGAGGCGCCTCTAGCTGAATCTGCAATATGGGCTGGAAGGGGGTCAGAGGCAGTGGCCCATGCAGCCGGAAGAAGATGCAGAGAGCAAGAAGAAGCAGTAGCAGAAATGGTCCAGGGCAGGGGCTTCAGAGGTAGGGAGGGAGAAGAGCGCTGGAAAACAGGCTTGGGGGATGGGGGCAGGGATAAAGAGCTGAGGTTGGGTCTAAGGAAGAGAGAGAGGAAGGGAAGGGGTAGAGTGTTAAGGTCGTCCCTGGAGGGAGGAGAGTGTATGTGAGCAGGGCCGGTGCATCCATTAGGAGAACTTCGGTGGTCGCCTAGGGGGCCGAGCCGTAGGGGGACGCCGAAGAGTAGCAACGTGGTGCCGCAAGCGTGACCTATCCCGCTCGCAGCAAAGAGAAATAGAGACTGTGTGCCGAAATAGGTGGGAGGGGGGGGCCCCACAACCGGGGAGGGGGCGCGACTGGGGGGGGGGGGTGGGCAGTGCCCAATACCCTTGCACCAGCCCTTTATGTGAGACAGTATTTGTGACCAGGGTGGGGGCTGAAGAGAGAAAATTAATTGCATCCCCCCCCTCTTCTCTAGTAATCCACATCAATCTCAGGTGTGACCAGAATTCATATGGTCCCAGGCAGCTCATGATTGCGCTGTATATTTATTTCCTCCATATTCTGAGGTCTCCAGGAGGTTTACCTTCTCTGGACCTTTTTGACTTTTTCTCTGAATCATTCTATGACTTGAGCTAATCTCTTTTCTAACTCTATCTATGAACCTTGCTACTGTTGATGCCAGAACGTAATCTGCTGCTAATACAGGGTCAAACAGTTAGTTTTTCCTCCTCCTGAATCATTACTTCTTGCATCAGATGTCTGCTGGCAGCTCACCTTGCCTGCCTCATTTTCAGCTTTCAAAGTATAGTCCGATTCTGGATGGGTGTTTTGCTTTTCATATTAAAGGAAGGGAAACATACAATGCCAAATGTACAAGAAAAAATGAGGCTTGATTTAAACTCCAGTGACCTTCCATGCACATAACTTCACAAAGTGGGGCTAGGTTCCTCTAGCATGTGTTATTCATATAATCATAGTATCATAAAATTGTGCTATCTATGTGATAAGGAACCTATGTTCAAGATGGTTTTGACTCTCATATTAGCACCACACTCTAATGATTTACTATGCAGATTCCATTAACAATACATATTTTCAACAAAAATCTCTCCAGGTATTTGCTCCTGAACAATAACATCAACAGATGTCAGGTGGAAATCACATAACTTAGTGGGACCCAAAAAACACCTTGTCTCAAGAGGGCGCAACCTATACTCCATCTTATCAGGGCTCTCCTAGGTAAGTGCAGGCATTTTGGCAAAATGCTTGTAGTCGGGCCTGGATTTGTCAATAGCCACACTAGGCCTGTGCTAGGGTGGCAAAAATCGGGGGGGGGGGCAGCAGCAGCCTAACTGAAGATTTACTGCCTTCCAGCAGTGCTGAATTTTACTCAGCAGGCAGCACGCAGGGAACAAATTGAGAGGAGAATGAACCTGGAGCATAGAGAGCAAAGGGGGATCATTTTGATAAGATTAGGAGGGGCTGAATGGGTATCATTGGGGGTGAGAGCAGAGGAGGAGGAATGAGAATGGATCAGATGTGTGTGTGTGTGTGTGTGTGTGTGTGTGTGTTTGTGTTACAGAGATGGGATTGATGGTGGTATGTGCGTGCCAGATTGAGAGGCTAGAGAGGAGTTGTAAGGGGAATGTAGCAGACCCTCCTGGTCTGGCCACCAGATGTCACTATCCCTGTACTGTAACACGCTAGTAAGAAGCCATCCATACCCCTCAGTCCCTCGCCCCTGGAAAGTCTGCATTGGATGCCTGTTTAGCCCCAGCCATTTTAAGACACCGTGGGTTCAGTTTGAGGAAGCAGTTGAAGAGTAAGGATATCTGATTTTTAGACTCTGGTGAGGCCTCCCATCTCTGTTAGAAGAGACACCTCATCGTGCACTCCCTGCCACAGGGTCCTACTCCTATTAAGTTACAGAGAGAGAGACTTTTACGCCAGATACCCTTTGGGGGCAAAAGGGCTCTCACCAGGGGACTAAGGACCTGTGAGCCTACTCTAAACCCTAGGTGGGCAAGCACCAGTGATGGATCCTGCTGCGAGGGACAATGAGGGCAGACGATATATCCAATTACATTTTTAAAATATTTTTGGTACTTTAGCAGAGTGGGAAGGTTTTTTGGATCCCCCTTCTCCACTGGGATTGCAGTGCTGAGAAGTGAGAACCAACCTGATACCCTACAATTTTCTCCAAGAGAGGTCTCCCAGAAACATCAGTAAAAAAAGGATAAAGAGCGACTAAAGAAGGAAGAATAAGAGCAGGAGACCCCAATACTCCTCCCCATCCCCAGTCCTCTCTCCTTCTCATACTCCTCCCCCCATTCCCAGTCCTCTTTGCTTCTCATACTCCTCCCTCCTATCCCTAATCCTTTCAGCTTCTCCTCACTCCATTGCTAGTCCTCCTCCGTCCTTTCCTCTCTCCATTCCTGGTCCTCTCATCCTCTCCTCTTTTGCCCATCCCTGAGATCTCCTTCCTCTACTAATACTTAAGATCTCTTTTCCTGACCCAATTAAAAAAATACAATTATACAGACACAAACAAGTTTTGAAAACTATTAAATTTTTATAATATGAAAAATGGAAATGTTTGTCAATGTGCTTCAGATTTTTCCAGTTTTTGCCATACAATCTATGCCTGAGCTGCTGCAGCAAACAGTAGGACTATGCCTTGCACCTCCTGCTCACTGTTGTCTGACCTTACCTGGGGAGGAGCACAACAGCAGGAATATAGGAGTAATGAATAGGCATCAGACAGCTTTCATGGCAGGCAGGAAGAGAGAAGGCAAAGAGCCAAAAAGGGTTTGTCCTCCCGAGCCTCTTCCTTTTATTGTACATTCATACAAAGGCAGATGATGTGTCATTACATGATTGGCTACTTTCCCATAGCAACAGAAGAGTCATTACACCATTGGCTTTGGCTCAGGGGGTGTGCACGGATCATATCATTGGCTGCTGAAATCTATACCTCCTGACTTTGTCCTGCCTCTGACTAGGGAACACCCAGCCCCTCCCCCAGGAATTCAGGGCCAACAGGTATCCTTTCCCAGGCAGAGACTTAAGCACAAGTGATGCTTTTATTCAGGCAAATGTCAGGGAGAAGGGAAGTTAGTGTTTAAACCTGATGAAATGGCTTGCTGGCAAGCGCATATTTCCCACATCTCACCCTTTCTGTTTTTGTTTAGGGCAGCTCAGTAAAGCTTTAGACCCTTACTGAAATCTGTTATGTCTTGGTATGGGCTGGAAATAGGGGAAGGGGGATTATGGAGAGAAGAAAGCTATAATTCGACGTGGTGTGCCAGCTGTCGATGAGCTTCTGAATCTCCATATCACCCAGAGCTGGTGCAGGTGGTGTGCCAACTCTGCAGGGCTCATGATTCCCTATTAGGCATCTTACAAGACATCTTTGTATTCGAGCTGAGAGCAAGGTTTCAATATGGATATGAGGTTTGGGTATGCACTGAATACAGCATCACAGGCAAATAATTAAGATAATTACAGTAATTATAATAGAAATCACCCTTTTGAGACCAGAAATATCAGGGAGTCAGGACCATAGCCAGTCCCATGGAGAAGTTGGTATTCTGTCTGAAAGTGGTGCATCAGCAATCATGGTTTCTATCTGCTCTATGGTATGTGTGAGGTTTGCTTTATAGTCTGATATGTATACACAGCAATGAGATCCAATTAATGCACAAACACCACCCTTTAAGGCTAAAATGTTGTCTAAGGTTAAAGCTGTTCTGTAATGCTACTTCTCTAATCTGAGAAACTTCTGTTGTGAGTAGTTTTAATGCATGGACTGTCTGATTAAATAGGGCAGTCGTCCAGTTAGCTAGGATGTGTAAGTCTCTGTAATTCATATCTGTCCCCATTGGAGGAAACAGGCTTCTAGCTACCTGAGTTTCTGTAAACTTTTCTATGGGATTATTTATCGCCTCCCTTTTGTTACGGTGCCTTGCTTTGGGTAAATTTTTGACTGCATAGTATGAGGGGAGGATGTAGCCTAAAGTGCATCTGTCTCTCCATCTTGGGGAAATGTACATATATGCTCTACGCCCACATAACATCCATATGTTTCCTAACAGATTAGTGGACATGTCATTGGTTATCATTTGGGCTATATAACTACAAAAGGTAAATCCTTCATCCCCTCTATACTTTCTGTACCTGCTTGGGTTTCCCACTGCACATCCTGAAATCTGCCAATTGCATACATATGTGGTATAACTATGCAAGTGTTCAGTGATTAATACAAAGGTTCAGTTACAATATGGATATTTCCCACCTGAATTCCCTTCCCATCCCCTGTATCATAGTCCCAACAAAGAGCGGCAGTCTCTTGAATACGGCTACCAATGTGTAATATGGTATTATTAACTGGAGAGTTAATGAAAACCTCTCTGTAAAGGATAATTAGTCCATACTGTAAGGTTAAATGGTACAGCATGCATCAGTAGTTCTCCGCAGGCTTGGGTTGGCATGTGTGTGCAGATCCAACAGTCTGTTCGATTCAACAGGTGTGAAAAGTTCTGATTCGAGGATGTACATGTTGTCCTGTCAGAGTCCTTGTTCTGAAATCGCCATAGCTGGAGAAATAAGGCAAAAGATGAGGATGCAGAACACAATTGTTAATGAGTTGGCATTCAGGCAAGAAAAGACGGCTAACAAGTTCTCTGGAGTTTTCTCAAGGCCTTGCTGTTCTAAGAGTTGTGCAGATTGGTTGGATAGGGCCTTGATCTGTCCCCAGGTCATGTGGTGCTGCTTTTTGCAAGGAGTCCGGTCTCTGTCCTTCTGAGGGCTGTGGAGGCTCATGGAGAAGTTTGGGATCGGGTCCTGTAGACCTGGTCTCTGTCCTTCTGAGGGCTGTGGAGGCTCATGGAGAAGTTTGGGATCGGGTCCTGTAGACCTGAACACCTTTCCATCTCTCCACGGCTTGATACCTGTGGAAGCAAGCAGAGAAACATATCCTCGTCCCTATGATAAGGGGACGGGACCGTACCAGACATTAAATATTCTATACAAAACTGATGGCTGTGGGTGACTAACCCTAGTCCCATAATGATTACTCATGGCTGTGTTCTTAAATTTGATATGTTTAGATGATTTAAAGTAAACAATACTTTGTTCAGGGGGAAAATCCAGGGGCAATCCCCCTTTTTTCTTTTTGTTTGGTCCAGAGCTCTTAAGGGTATGATTTGCTCTCTCCACAATGGCTTGCCCTGTGGTGTTGTAGGGGATGCCAAATAAGTATTTAATGTTCAATTAACAAAATTCATGCAAAGGAATGGCTGCAATAAGCAGAGCCATTTTTAGTTTTCAGAACGTAACCCCATTATCAAGAAAGTTTTTATGCAGTGATCAATTTTCATTCAGTAAAATAGCAATAAATGTAAATTAATCGTTTAAAGGAAAAGTCATTTGCAGTAAGCAGAATCAAATGACAAGTATATTAGACATTACATTAAACATATGTTACACAAGACTGACATATATTCATTCATCTTGCGAATATTAATTTACACAAAACTGACACATATTCATCCATCCTGCAAATATTTCTTGCATCAAGACAGACAACAGATAACACATAATTTGAGCTAAAAATCTTATCAAAAAGTTATCAAAAACAAAATTAGATCAAGGATCAAAAATCAAAAGTCAAAAGGTGTTAGAAAAATGTTAAAATAAACTGCAAAGTGTCCATCTTCACATCTCTTCATGGCAGGGTCAATCTGGAAAATATTAAAAACTGGCATACAGCAAAAAATTACTAAGGTAAGGATTAAAGTGAAATTCTTACTTTTTTAACCTTGAAGAAATCAATTCTATTATTCAATTTAATAAAATCAATTTGGAGTTGCGAGAAAAGGTTTGGGAGGGATTGCTTTATATGTAGCAACCTCTGTCAGTAAAAATTTTAAGGTTCAGAATTCTGTATAAATTTTGTGAAAAAGAAAATAAAACTGAAGTGTCCTTAATACAGAAGGTCTGTAGGCCTGAAAAATAAAAACTATTATACAACAGAATTATTAAAACAATAATATAATATAACTTGTAGAATAACATAGCGCCTCCTAGTGGAGACCCCATCATTACTTTATAGATTGCAACTACTGTTCCAGGTTGCAATCAATAATACTCTGAGCTTATTTTCAATGTGGAATATCAGAATAGAATTTCTTCTTATAATTATTAGAATAGGAAATTAAACACGCTGTTTGCTCAGCTCTGTCTGCTGCATGCTAAAGTGACTGTAACTACTATTAATCTGTCTGAGTTATAACATATATAAACTAGAGAGAGAAACTGCAGTACTAAGTCCAGTTTTTTTTCTCTTCAAAAGTTCTCCCTCCCTCCCCCATGAGTGGCTAGCAAGAGTTACAGAAAAGGGGGGGGAGGAGCAGTGTTTCTCAAAAGAAAAGAACTGCACCCAAGGAGTTAATCCTTCAGTCAATAGGAACTTGAAGATAGCATTGTTTAACAAATTAAACTCAACCATAGACAATGGCTTGGCAGGGACTTGCTGATTCCTTGCAGGCAGATACTATTTTTTTAAAAATCTGTGCGCTGGCAATTCAAGCAATTGCTTATAAACTTAAATCTCAGAGAAATGGAGTCATTTTAAATGTGAGCCAAATAAACTTTGCAAAAGGGAAATTTTCACATGTAATTTACACAGTATATTGTTCAAATCTCAGTACAGTTTTTAACATAAGGCTATGCATTCACTTTGTGGGGGAAAATACTCTCAAAGTATGCAGATTTTTTGTAACTGAATTTCAAATAGAAACTACTCCTTAAGCATGCAGTCCCTCTGCAACTGAACATCGAAGACCAGGAGAAACCATTTTTTCCAAATTTGTACTGTCTGCACAGTTACTTTGCCTAATCTGGTCTGCAAGAGGTCATTGAAGTGTATAATTAAATCAATTTTTTCATAGTGATATTTTCTTTGCTTGTAACGCATGAGTCTAATTAAATCCTTTTTTTCATATTGATATTTTCTTTGCTTGTAACACAGGAGTGCAGCTGCCTGGCCCAAGGTCTTACACGCTGATTTCTTTGAAGACCTGGGGGCATAGTCACTGCACATGGCACTCCGGGCTGCACTCAACTCTATTGCTGCCACACCTAGTTCTTTGTTTCTTTCTGTAATGGGAAAGGCTTGAATCCCTTTCAATAATTCCTCCCTTGTGAGATTTCCATGTTCTAGGTGGAATCTCATGCTGACCGCTGCACATAAATTGTTACCGGGAGCAGTGGTTTGAGATAGTAATTTACCTGCACAAATTGATGATGCAGAATTAATGATTGTCTCAGGCAATGGCAAATGAATGTTCAGGGAGTGGTTAGTGGGGGAAGGGGGTTGCAGGCAAGATGGAGGAAGGCTAGTTTTTCTGACCTCAGTGTTTTCTATTTCCTGGGGTCTTTTCTCTGAGGTGGATGCAGAGGAAGCCACAGGAGCCATGTGATTGTGTGTCCCCAGATGTTCTATTTCATTTTCTGTCCCCCTTTGTTCATGGTTCTTTTCTGTGATGGGGAAGGCTTGAAGTCCTTCTAATAATTCTGTTTCTGTAAGGTTTTCTTTCTGCAGTTTCTGCTGAAATTCAATGCTAATCGCCCCACCCAGGCCAGGTTGTAGCTCTATTGTTCTCAAGGACTGCTTTTCTGAAGAAATGGGGAAGGTGTGAATTGGGTTGGGTGTGGGTAGCTGATACAAAGAATTTGCTGTCTCTGAGGAAGACTGAGAAGATGGGGGAAGGGTATGTCTGCCTGATTCTAAAAGCACATGGTTTGAAACTGCTGTTTTTAAACCTTTTTTTTCTTCCATGTGTTCGATGGCTTCTGTACATTTTTGCCAGATTAATCTTAGCTTTATGGGAGCTCTGGGAGCCGTATGAAGATAATTGCCGATTGAGATCCATTCCTGGGTATTCAGAGTATTTAGAGTTCCAGCCTCCATCGAATACCAAGGGCAACGGCAAGCTATTTCACTTATTAATTTTTCTAAGTCCCCCAGGCTGACTTGCGCTATTTTTCTTCTGGTGATGAAATAATGATTATTGATGATTTGCTGCAGCTCCCTGGCATGTAGCCTCTGCTGTATAGTCAAATCATTGCCCATGCTTACGAGTGTGGGGAACAAACTTGCTAAAAAATACTTAAATATACTAAAAAGTACTTTAATATACTTACGATTAGCAGATCTGTTGAACGGTACGTACCTTTAAGCTATGACCAGCCGAAATAAGCATGGAGTTTATCATCACTGTCGCGGGTCACCAGATATAGGAGTAATGAAGAGGCCTCAGACAGTTTTCATGGCAGGCAGGAAGAGAGAAGGCAAAGAGCCAAAAAGGGTTTGTCCTCCCGAGCCTCTTCCTTTTATTGTACATTCATACAAAGGCAGATGATGTGTCATTACATGATTGGCTACTTTCCCATAGCAACAGAAGAGTCATTACACCATTGGCTTTGGCTCAGGGGGTGTGCACGGATCATATCATTGGCTGCTGAAATCTATACCTCCTGACTTTGTCCTGCCTCTGACTAGGGAACACCCAGCCCCTCCCCCAGGAATTCAGGGCCAACAGGTATCCTTTCCCAGGCAGAGACTTAAGCACAAGTGATGCTTTTATTCAGGCAAATGTCAGGGAGAAGGGAAGTTAGTGTTTAAACCTGATGAAATGGCTTGCTGGCAAGCGCATATTTCCCACACAGGAACAGTGCCTAAGGGTGGCAAACCCCTAAATCCATCTCTGCTTGCAGTCCTATTTACTGCAAAAGGAGAATTTCAGCCCCTGAAGCAGGCAAGGATTTTGGGAAACCCTCTTCTTCACTGGTCACTCTCAGAACCCTTCCAGAATCTATGACCCCACAATATCTTCTCTACTTTGCGGAGACCAGATGCAAAGATCCAACAGCGATCTGATTATTTACAGGTCAGATAAAGAAAGGCACAAACATTTCAGGGGTTCCACACTTCTTCACAAAGTTAAAGACATGTGGCAGTAGCAGAAATCCACAGTTTAAGAAACAGAAGGATGAAGAAAAGATGATTTATATTGAGACAACAACAACAAGGACTGAATTACATAGTCTGGGTAAACAAATAAGCATGGGTGTAGCTTGCTTGTTACGGCAGTTACTACCCTGAATCAATTAAGCCTGATACTTCACTTTCAATGCATATCCAGCGTAGCTCTCTGCTTCAACGGCAGGGGAGGATGAAGAAAAGTGGATTTATATTCAGACAACTAACAAGGACTGAATTGCACAGGCTGGGTAAACAAATAAGCGTGGGAGTAGCTTGCTTATTGCGGCGGTTACTTCCCCTAACCAATTAAGCTAGATACTTCACTTAGATGCAGTTCCAGCACTGCTCTCTACATTAATGGAGGAGGTGGAAGGGAAATAGAACCAAAAGGTTACTAAGGGCCAAGAGTAACAGATAATTATGAGGGGGAAAAAAAGTGTGAAAGCTTGCTGGGCAGACTGGATGGGTCGTTTGGTCTTCTTCTGCCGTCATTTCTATGTTTCTATATTAGTTGAACCCTAGACCCTCAGATATAAACTTTCATGTGGGTTCCTATCCCCAAGAGCTTAGAATTATTATTGGGTGACCATAACACGAAAGTTCCCAGGCATGCCAGTTGGAGGTGCAAATTACCTGTCCTTTGCTTCTGATTTATTTTTGGAACATTTACAGGCTCATTTTAAAACGAGTGCCCATGCACCTATACATGCACGTATTGGCGCATGAGAGGAGAAACGCTTGAATTTTAAATCATGTGTGCACTTCCATGCTCCTAATTTTAAAAGGTTACTCGAGCAAACGTACTTCATGTATCTCCCATAGGAGTTTGTTGGCTTTAACGCGTGTATGTAAGCGGATTTTAAAATATGTTTGCGTGATTGACGTTCCCAGTTTTTTCCAGTTAGTCCATCAGTTTGCCCTGTCAATCTCGAGGTCATCCAGATCCCTCTGGTTCTTTATCCTGCATGCCCTCAGTTGACCCAGACCCCTCACCCTGTCGTGTAAGCCTAAAACGCGAGATCTGCAGATTTGCTTCTATTCAGGAACACCAGTAAAGTTACACGGCTAACAAGCCAATGCGCACTGCGGCCTCCGGGTTTTCAAATCTGGCGTTCCACGTGTAACTGTTGGCCCCCCTGCGGAATGCCCATGCCCTACCCCCAACACCAGGCATTTTAGCGTGAGCAGTGCTTTTAAAATGGACCCCTTAGTTGTTAGAAAATTGATCACCATTGATGTAAATTTGTCATCTTCCAGAGGAGAAACACTTGGCTAATGTAAGCTGCAATCTCAGAGGTACACTCGTTTTTTATTCCCCACCTACAGACATTTTCAAGAGCACTGTGAGAAAACATTAGATCATGAATGGACAGTTTTATGGCCCAGGGAGGAATATGCACTATATAACATGATGAAATAAAGATAGCAAATGGACTCCGGCAAAATGCAAAGATGAAAATATAATAATGTTCATTAGCGTGGGGGATAGCATAGAAGCAAGCAAAAAATACACCAGAGCTGTTTTTTCAGCTTTATGTTGTATGGGTATAACTGGGATGTTCTGAGTTCTGGTTACCCTGAGATTAGTGTGGATTAGTGAATGGGGTATATTTGCGTTGTGTTAACGTTCTCTCTTACAACTGCTTCTTCCCTGCTCTGTCCCCCCAAACTGCCCCCTTTAGTGATGACCCCAACGCTCTCCCCCTTCCCCTTCCCAGGCCTAACTCCAATGTTCTCTCCTCCCTAGCCTGGCTCCAGCACTCACCCCCCCCCTTGACCCCTCCTTCCCAGGCCTGATCTCAGCATTCTCCCCTTTCCCTATTCCTCATTAGGCCGGACCCCAACACTCTCTCACTCTCCCTGTCTCCCTCCCCAGGCCAGACCTCAGCACTCTGTTTTGCTGATTGCTAGTGAAAATTGAGAAATGTGTATTCCATTCATAACACTTTGATTTAATTAGAATGTGTTCTGTACCACTTCCTTGCAATTATTATTTCCTGCATCAGGCAGGAATGTAGAATTCCTTCAAGGCAACAAAGTGGAATTTCATTAGCTATTTTACAACTTTCATCACAGGTCAACATTCAGCCTCTCTGTCCAACTTGGGGGGCCTAATGCAATAACATTTAATGTGCACATTGAGGGCCCTCTTGTGCACACTAAAAATATCATGCTTTGCAGGGAGACCTTATAATGCACATTAGAGTGGTCAAATTATTATTTCATAAATGCAAATGATGTACTGTCACAAGGAAAAGAAGATTTATTGTGCTGTCTCTTGATGCTATTTAGGCCCCTGGCGTCAACAAAACAAAACACTTTCTGGCCTCTTGGCCCTTTAGTTTTTTACACAGATGTACTCAGCGGTTTGAATCAACAATAAGGTTCTGGCTTCCTAAGACAGCTTAGACAAAGTTCTGCCTGCTGCTAATACAGCATATCAAAGTTGGAATATTTAGAAGAGGGAATGACCTGCCATATATATATATATATATATTTATACCAGTTTTAAGCATGTAAATGATTTTGAAAATCTGGCCCAAAGGAGGTAATTTTCAAAGGAATTATGCGTGTAAATGTAACATACTATCATAGCAATTTTCAAAAGCCATTTACTCAACTAAAGTGCACTTACATGTGGAAAACTCAGTTTTAAGAGCCTGATTTTCAAAAGGATTTACACACATAAAACTGAGTTTTAAATGTGTAAATGCACTTTACGGGTGTAAGTGGACTTTTGAAAATTGCTCTAATATATGCTATTAAATTGTCTATAGGATTTACCCGCAAGAGTGAAATTTAAAGGGTGAATTTTAAAAGCCCAGCGTGTGCCGAAATTGGGAGCTGCACGCACAGGTCGGTCTGGTGTGTGCCCACCATATTTTAAAAGCTGCCCAAGTGTGCGCATATCTCCCTTGCGTGCACAGCTCACTCTGATTCAAAAAGGGGTGTTGTGTGGGTGTCGTTTGGGTAGGGAGTGGGCATTTTGGGGCATGGTATGGGTGTGGCCAAGGGATGTGCGCATACAGACTTACGTGCCTGGGCGCGCGCTAGTGCCGCGTAAGTTTACTTCTGATAGGGAGGAGGTAAGTTAAAAAAAAACAAAACAAAAAAAAAAAAACCCCAACCCAAAAACTAGCCATAGCTGAGGGGTTTTAAGGGTCTGGAGTAACTGAATGGAGTGTAAGCTATTCAATAAGGGAGGTTTGGAGGACCTAACTCTTAACTGGTGTTGCGTCCATCGGTCCTAGACGGCTTCGCCCCGTTTGCCTCACCTTATTCTCGGCTCCTCCCGCTTACCTGGGAAAGATGGCTACCGCCGCGACTACAAGCCGACCTCTCTGGCGTCCCCTCCCGCCATTGCTCCTCCCAGGTATTTACTAGGGTGCACGCGCGAGCAACCCACGTCTTTGTACCACCCTTGGCGCGAACCTCGAGGGTGTTCCCTCATGCTCACGTCACGCCATCCGGGTATATTACCTTCACTAGTTTGCTAGCTCATTGAGTTAGCAAGGACTTGAATCCGTTCCTGTCTACGCTACTCTGCCGCTTCCGTGCTGCCACAGGAAGCTCTCTCTCTGCCCTTTGGGGTAACTGCTAACCTGGGTACCCGCTCCTCGGGGGCCCTCTGCTTTATTTCAGGTGCCTTACAGGGAACAGGTACTCAGTCCTCGAGGGCCTGCTCTCCCTGCCTCGGTGCCTGTACCTTCTACAACAGACCTGGTGGAATCACATACCAACAGCAAACACCTAGTGAGTACTCTAATTCTCAATCTATATCATCCACAGTATCTCCTCGCTGGGAGACCTGCTGCAGAACCTCCTGACGTCATCTAGGAGAGAAGGGCTCCCTCTGCCGAGGTCCCTGAGACTGCAACCACAGACTGCCTCACTACTGCCACCTCTGGTGGTGCTCTTCAAGCTGTCTAATAAAGAGCTACTTTGTATTTTGTGTAGTATGAGTCTAGCCCAGTGCTGTGGCTCCTCATGGGGCTCCTCCCCATGGGCGCGGTCATCTCCACAGCATCCAAGGATCCACCAAAATGCTCTCTCACTCTCCCAAACACACACACTCATGCTCTCACTGACCCACACACATGCTCTCTCTCTCTCCCACATATATGCTTTCCCACTCTCCCACACACATGCACACATGCTCTCACTCTCCCACACCTAAGCACACATGCTTTCTCACTTTCCCCACACACATGCTCTCTCTCACTTTACCATGCACAAGCACACAATGCTCTCTTTCACTCACTTCCTCCTTGACCTAGCAGGCAGCAGCAATCTCCTTCTTTAGCCCCCGTGGTGAAGGGAACAACTTCCGACCACGGGGCCGTGCCAATATTGGACTACTTCTGGCAGGGGCGCTCCTCCTTCTCCGAAGCAGTACAGCCCCACCAAAATTGTCAGCGTGCTAAGCACTGCATTAGTAAATAGAAAAGCAGCACGGCCCTGCAGTATCAGCAGCATTGTCAGCAGGGCCATGCTTACCACTTCGTCACTTTCAATGGGGCAGAGTTGCTTTACTTTTGCTGAGGACCCGCCGGCAGCTGGCTGCACTGCAATCGGTGGCACCTGTGGCCGTGGCCAAATTGGCCATAGGCACACTACAGCTCTGTCTTCGGCTGCTGCCGGCTTGGGCTCCTGCGTCTGCCCACAGCTCCTTCTGCCATTTCTTCAGCCGCCGCTGGCCAGGATGGGGTCTGCCGTGGCCCTGCATGGCTTTTTTCCAGCTGCGGCAGGATGGGCTCTGCCGTGGCTTTGCAGGCCTGTCTTCCGGCAGATTTATCTTCGGGCCACAGCGCCAGCAGGCCCTCTTCTTCTCTTTGGCCTGGAAGTAAATTTTAAAAAAGGCATAATAAAGTCAGGGTGAGGCGGCTGTAGCAGGAAGTTTTCAGGGGGCAATTTTGCTGCCTCAAAATCTTGCCGTCTGAAGCGGCCGCCTCACCCTGCCTCATTATAGAACCATCCCTGAAGTATGTACAATATTTTTCAACGTGGTCTATTACAGTTGCCCGTTTATTGTATCCTGCAATCCCTGTATCCCTGTGGTGAAGTCTGGCAGAAGAACATGTGTGACTCTGTAGCCAGCATCTGGGAACAAAGCAGCCTGCCTGAGCATCTAAACCTGAATTTTTTTCCAGAGAAGGTTGAATATTCCAGAGCAAAAAAAAAAAAATAAAGACAGGATAGCACAGCAGGGGCTGTATGGAGTTGCTAAGGGGCCAGATTAATTAAGCTCAGACACTTGGGGGTTCCTTCCTTGGAGGCCTGCCATGAAAATATTTGCAAACCCCCTTCTTTAAACAGCAAGCCTTTCAAATATTTATGAAGCTTGAACAGTTTTTGAAAGGTTTATTATCCTCATTTGTTTTGCAAGAAAAGGAAAAAAAAACTGAAAGAAAATCCATGCTCTTAGCACACTCTTAACTGAAACAGTGGAGAAACTCCTCATTATCTTAGACAGGATAAATCAGTTTCCCAGAAAAAAGAAAAGACAGCAAAAAAAAAAAAACAAAAACAAAAACAAATCCTCATCATAAGTCATGTTAATTCAGTATACAACACAAATGTTTCCTTGGTGCAGAGGTTTGGACACAGACTGCCGTGCAGAAGACCCAGGTTCCATTCCCAGGCCCAGCGTCTACACCCCAGGCTGACCAGGACTGTTGCTGCTGTGGCCGTAGTGTTCACAGCCCTGGGGGGATCCCAGTCATCGCTGTCCAGACTTACAATTCCTGCATAGCAGACTGCAGAATGAGCCACAGTCTGTGGCCTGTAGCCGTGGACTGTCGCTGCAACAGCTCAGTTGAATGGGGAAAGATTATGCATCTAACCCTTCGTGGGGCACCCAATCTAAATTATATCTTCGGGGCTGCTCTGGCTAACCATTTCATCCCACGCTGACTCTTAATCCCTGGGGCGGGAGAGCTCTTTTTACGGGGGGTGGGGGAGCTCTTGCTTATGGCCCAGATGATGAAAGAAGGTCACCAGTGTGTGTGCTGTGCTTTAGGTGCTTCCCATGAGGTGAGAGGCTATAAGAATTCAGACAGGAACTGAACTGGGTGCTAAAATAAAGTTTACCGATTTGTCCAAAATGATGAGAGTACATCTGACTGTTATTACCGGTTTTTCTGTATAGTTAGGTGTCCTTATCACAGACCTCTGGGTACAGCCCATGGTGATTTTAAAGGCGCTTACTCTCCCAGCGGCTGTGCTGAGGGAATCCTAGTGGAGGGGTTCCCTTTGCTTTGCAAAAATCCTACCTTTAGAAATCTTCTCTCCCTCAGACACTCAGCCTATCCTGGTTCCTTGTTGTGCAGAGATTCGGATGGGGCGGTTTCCTTCTCTGATACTTCCTTCCATGGGTGCAGCTGTTCCTTTATCCTTTCGCTGTTTCTTCTGAGATTTCTCTGTGGGATCAGGCTATTAATCCTGCACTGCAATCCCAGTGGGAAGGGGGGATCCACAAACCTCCCCCACTAACTCAAAGTCTAAAAATACTTCATACATCTTCCTAAACTGGTCACAGGTGCTCGCCACATCCAGGGTGTGAAGGGGCTCACTGGTCTTCAGTCTCTGTCCTTTGAGTATGTCAACGAGGATGACTTTCCCCAAATAAGCAGGGTGAACTCAGTTCCTTCCAAAAATAGGACTCCTCTAGCCTTCACTCTCTCTCGCAGCAGGATCCATCACTGGTGCTTGCCGGCCTAGGGGTTAGAGCAGGCTCTCAGGTCTTTGGTGCCCTGGTGAGAGCCCTGTTGCCCCTAAAGGGTATCAGGCTCAACAATCCATTTCTCTGTAATTAAGTTAAGAAGGTTGACTCTGGTAGGGAGTGCACGATGAGGTATCCCCTCTGAAAGAAAACTCCTTAGGGCAAGGCCGGGTGGCCCTACTAGAATGTGGAAAAAATGCATCTTTACTCTGCAAGTGCTCTCTCTAACTGAACCCCTGAAATGTTAAAATGGCTGAGCTAAATAACACTGAGTCACCCAATCCAAAGCCTTCTGGAGGGAGAGCCTGGAGGGATGGATGGCTCCTACTAAGTGTGTTCTGGGGTCAGGGATAGTGGACTCTAGTGGCCAGACCAGGAGGGTTTGCCACATAAAGTAGAGGAAACCCCTCCCTAAATAGTTGGGAATGAAGGCTCATGGCACCACAGCTCAATATGGGTCAGTTCAGTGGGAGCTGAAGGAAGTTGCCTGCCCAAGAAACAAACCCCCAGGACCCTTGGTTTTCCTAGAAATCATGGAAAACCGAAGACCTTAGACACTGGTCTCACCTCACACACTCCTCTGCGGTTACTCCACCCTCTCGCATTGCTGTTGCTTCCTACCTTTAGTGCTCTTCTTTACCCTTTTCTGACACGGCTCTCACTCTGTGCCCTCCAACCACTGCCCTCAGTCTGGCTTTTCTGTCTTTTAGCTGTGAAATGCCTGAGCCTGGCAGTAATCCTGCACAATTGTGCAGCTCAGCAGTGGTAAACAGACAGTCACATGGCTCGTAAGTTAGTTGGGATGGTGGTGGGTATTGCTAATGGGAACATTTCAGAATAGATACTGAGAGAGGAATGAGGAGTAAAGAAAGTCACCAGGGTAAAGAAGAACTTTGAACTGACTCTTAAGTGTTTACAATGCTAAAGAGTCTTGAAAGTTATCTTTTCTCATGCTCAGAGAATCTTGATCACTCAGATCCTTTCAATGCTACGCGGAAATATGGAGTCAACACTATATTTGAGATATGGCCTCTGGGACCTTAATATCTGGGACCACCAGTCCGAGAGTTACAAAAAATATCCAGTAGAGACTTTCCTTTTCTAAAACCATGTTGACATTTCCCCCCTTAAGCCATGTTTATCTATGTATTTTTGAGGTCTTTCAGGACTTTGGGATGCTTGTGATTTGTTACTCTTGAATTAGTCAGTTTGATCTATCACATCCTCCATTATCCCAGAGATTTGTTTGAAGTTGCTCAGAATCAGCACCATCAAAGAATGTTTCAGTAAAGATTTCATTCAGTTTTTCTAACTTTTCTTTGTCCTCCCCTGAATGCCCCTTTTGCCCCTATGCCATCTAAGTGGCCCAGCGGACTCCCTCACAGGTGTTTTGCTTCAAATGTACTTGGGAAAAGATTTTATTATTAGTTTTTGTCTGTTTTGGCAAGCTTCTTCTCAAATTCTTTTGAATTGCCAGTACTTCTGCTGTTGCGTATTTTCTACATTTCGATCTGCTTTCCATTTTTTGAATGATGCCCTTTTGGCTTTAACTGCCTCTTTCACCTCACCATTAGGTTGTTTGTTGTTCCTTTGACCTTTTTAATGCCTGGGATATATTTTATTTGGATTTCTAAGATGGCATTTGTAAACAATGTCCGTGCCTCATGCAAACTTTTTTAACTTTTGCAAGTGCTCCTTTTAGTTTATTTCTAAATAATTTTCTCACTCTATCATAGTCTCTTTTTTTAAAGTTATATGCAGCTGCATCAGTTTCACTTAATGTACTCCCTCCAGTGATTATGCCAAATCTGATTGCCTTATGATCACTATTGCTTAGTAGCTCCACCAGAGTAACCCTAGTACCAGGTTGTGTGTTACACTGAGGACTAGATATAAAGCAGCTACCCTTCTTGTCTGTTCTAGGACCAACTGCTCCATGAAGTGAGTCATTTATGGTATCTAAAAATGTAACCTTTTTAGCATGTCCTGATGAAATATTGACCCAATCAATACTGGGGTAATTGAAATCTCCCATTATTATTGTGTTTGCCAAGTTGTGTTTCTAATTTCAGTTAGCATTTCACAGTGTGTTTCTTCATTTTGGCTAGATGGACAGCAGTATACATCCACTGCTATATTCTTACCTATCACACATGGACTCCACAGTGCATTTTGTTTCCTACAGAATTGTTATCATCCTTTACATCTAGTGCCACCCCTCCACAAATTAGCTGTACCCTCTCACATTGGTATAATTTAAGCCCCGGTATCGCTGTGTCCCAGTGGTTATCTTCCTTCCAGCATGTCTCTAAAACTCTGATAATGTCTCATCTCCGAGAACCATTCGTCATGTAAAATTGCATAAAAGATCATTCTCTTACTTCAGTTCCTGATGCCTGGAATAATCTCCCCTTATCGATCAGGGAAGAAGCTTGCTTAATGCGTTTTCACTGTAAATTAAAGTCCTAGCTGATGACGTCCGAGCTCTGAGCACAACCTAGAGCTTTTAAGAATTTTAAGCTAAACTTTGCCTAATCTAATATTGTTTTTAATCAATTGATGTTTTTATTTTATTGCATTTTTTAATTTGTTTACTTTTGCTGAACATTGCTTTGGAATGACATTGTAAGTTTTGGAAGGCAATTCATAAATCTTATAAATAAATAAATAATGCCATACATTCTAACTCTCCAATCATATTATTCAGACTTCTGGCATTCACATAGAAATATTTTAAAATGTTTTTATATATATTTGTACTTTCATTTCTATTTCTATTCAAATGCAAGTGTAGAGTAATTCATATGGTTTTTTAATCCACATCCATGTGGGCTACATCAGCCTTCATCACAACACCTCTACTGCGATAGTCTAACTTCTCTGCTTTGCAAGTATCCTTGGAAGATTTCCCTCTAAACCATGCACTTGTGAGTAACTATTGGCTATCCTCCATATCAACCTCTTTGCTATACATTCTGGTAGCTCTAACACCTGTTGCTGAATCAAATGAGTACCGCATTACTGTAGGACCCCATTGGTTTCCGTACAAAGCAGTGGCCTCGTAAGAAGGCTATGCATTCAGAGAAAGAGAGAGGAATATACAATAAATGCTGCAACAGCCCTATTGGAGACTGCTGCAATGGTTGTTTCCCGTGTCTGTAGATGTGTGTTGAAGATCTAAGGGAGAGGAGCATTTTTTTTCATTTCCCTTTTTTTGAGAAATCCTAGGCCCGATTCAGTTGAATAAGCATTTGTGGAGATTTAAGAGACTTTCCAATTCATTTTACCCTTTGAGTGTAGAGAAGATTCTTTATTTCAGATCTTTCAGTTGAAAATACATTTTTCAACCTTCCTTTCATCTTTTGGCTTAGGAGCTTGTTTATTTCCTGTCTGGTTCCTGTCAGTGCCCACACAGCAAACATTTTGGAGAATATGAGGATACTCATCCACTATCCAGAGGAAGCAGGAGAGAGAGGAGAAGTAGTGGCATGGACAAAGTGCTTATTTAAAGCATATATTCACCTGGTGTACACTAGAGAGAGAGTCAAGGAGCTACCTACTCAGTACAAAAGAGAAACAGAGGAGTGGAAGTAAAGAAAATGGTCCAAGCAGAGCTACAGCATTGCTCAAGTGCCATTTAGAAGGAGCTCTAAATTGGAAGGCGCATCCGTTGTGCATAGTCCTCCTGATAGTCCCTAAATTCCAGTTGGAATAGCTGGTGGAGAACCTACATTTCAGAAAGGAATAAGAAGGACCCTGCTAATAGAAAGGAGGGATCACACAGTTGATGATTGAAGAATTTATTACTGGATTGTGGAATTATCAAAAGAAAAGCATGCCCTTTACCAGATTCCTGTTTTTTCACAGGGTTATGCGTGTAACCCCTGAAAACTACCCCTGCGCGCGCCGAGCCTATTTTGCATAGGCTCGGTGGTGTGCGCAAGCCCCGGGACGCACGTATGTCCTGGGGCTTTCCAAAAAGGGCTGTCTGGGGGCGTGGCCAGGGGTGTGGGGGCAGTCCGGGTGTGGCCGGGGGCATGGCGGTGGTCCGGGGGTGGTCCGGGGGCGGGGTTGAGTGCTCCATCACGTGGCCGGCGCGCGCGAGTTACACCTGCCTTGGGCAGGCGTAACGTTTGGAGCAAAGGTAGGGGGGGATTTAGTTAGGGATGGGGGGTGGGTTAGATAAGGGAAGGGAAGGTGGGGGGCCGGAAAAAAAGTTCCCTGATTTTGGCGCAGCCTTGGAGGGAACGGGGAAAGCCATCAGGGCTCCCCTCGGGCTCGGCACGCGCAAGGTGCACCCCCCTCGCGCACGCCGAGACTGGATTTTATAACATGCGCGCAGCAGCGTGCGCATGTTATAAAATCGGGCGTAGATTTGTTCGCGCTGGGTTGTGCGAACAAATCTATGCCCGTGCGTATCTTTTAAGATCTGGCAGTTTATGTTGGAAAACCAGTCGGGTGTCCCTCTGGTTCTTTTAAAGGCTGTTGGTGATTGACACACTTAATGCCTTGGGATATCCTGCCCTCGGCCCCATCCCTACTCACCCAAATGAAGACTGTGATTGTATATGTGACACAGCCCCAATATCTTTTGTGACTGACCCTATGTGTCTTAAATTATTCCCCGAGTTCAGGGTTACACTATGAAGTACACTATGTCATCCTTTCTGATGTCTTCACTTTTAGCAATCAAGTATCTTCTGTGCTTTTTCCATGCCCTCTTAAATTCTGCCACTATTCCACACCTCCACCATTCATCCTTTCTGATGTCTTCACTTTTAGCAATCAAGTATCTTCTGTGCCTTTTCCATGCCCTCTTAAATTCTGCCACTATTCCACACCTCCACCATTCATTTTTGAAGCTATTTGTCAGGCCTCAGTAATTAGCCACTCTACTTCTGTTACCATTGGACTGAGACAGAGTAGTGCTGGTTCTGCCTTTGGTGACCTCTCCAGGGTCCTAATGTTCTGCCTTTCAGCGTGGGCTCTATCCTTCATCAAAAGGAACTTTTAGTAATTTCCCAGGCTTTTGCCCTGGCCGGTTTGCTTTACAACCTGCGGTGGGGAGTAAAATTCCTTCAGGGCAGATTCTACCCCATTACAATGGGGATCAGTTTTTCCACAGCAAGGCCATTGGACTACCCAGTCATAGTATTTGTAAAGTACTTTGAATCATTGTTTCTGCCCTCACTGAAATATTTAGAGCCAGTAATTCAAGAATTATATTTTGGTTATGACTGGTAATGAATGATTTGGATATATGTTTTTCATATTATAGATTGTGATTGATGACGTTTGTTGATTTTCTTTTTGAAAGGCTGAGGATACCCCTGGTCTTTAAAAATGTATGGCTTGATTTTATCTTTGTTATTTTATGCTTTGTACAAATACATTTTCATGTTTTGTGTTATGTACTCTCCACCTTGGACAGAGTAATAAATGCAAGCAAATATTTTTCTGTATCTTACTGAGCTGTTAGCAGTTGGTTAGTACACTCTGCCTTTACTGATCAATGCAGCATATAGTACATATGTTGAAATGTGAATCCCAAAAGATAGGCTCTTCCTTGAAAGAGCTGCTGTTGATAATGACAAATTAAAAGATCGATTTCCTCTTTTGATGTTTTTTTTTTTGGAAGCTGCATTGTTCTCCATTTTGGAAAACAATGTTTAAAGGAAAAATAGGATGTACATCCTGGATCTTTAAGGACCACCACTAGTTCTTGTTCCCTGGCCATCCATAATGAATATTCACTGTGACCATACTGTACAGTTCTGTGCTGTATCCTTTTCTATCTTAATATAATTGCCTTTCAATACCCTGACTTAGAATGAGGACTTTATATTCTTTGATAAACCAGGGGTTCTGCACTCTGCAAACAGGTCTACTTTTAGGAGTAGCTAAGCTAAATTAACCTTGTGCTTAGACCAAATTCATTTAAATACATCGGTTGCATATTCATGATTGATGTCCTGTAAATCAAACCTGTTTGAGGCCCACAAGGACTGTAGTTGGGAATCCCTGTGAAAAACTATACCTCTGAACTGATGGCCAATAAGTTTCTCAAGTGCATCTGACTTTCAGTGTAAAAACATTTGTCATTCTGTATGGTGGTGTTCAGTCATTCTCTTGTAGGAACCTGTAATTTGTTGTACACTGTAAAATGAGTATAGTAAGAAGTTAATTAGTATTATCTGTTATAGCAGTGGATCTCAACCCTATGCTTGAGAACAGGTGAGGCAATTTATTTTTCCAGATATCCACAATGAATTTGCATGAGATATAGTTGCATGCAGTGTGTCCTCAATGTATGCAAATCTATCAGATACATATTGGTCACACTGGGGACACACTGCATGTAACTATATCTCATGCAAATTCATTGTGAATATTTGGAAAAATAAATTGTCTCACTTGCTCCCAGGCACAGGGTTGAGACCTACTGCTATAGCAGATGACACCAAAAGTTTGGAATCACTGTTCTACAAAATACAGTTTCAATTTAAGCTGCTTTACACCTTGTAGAATAAAAGCTGAAATGTTTTTGGAAGGTAGAAGCATATTAGCAAAAAGGATGGGCAGTCTGAAAAAACTGGCAGTGGAAGATACAAGATAAAATTAACATTTTCTTTTTTGGTTGGAAAAAAAATCAATGGAAAATTAAGTTGATTCTCTATGCCAGATTTAACATAGCTGTGTATTGCTAGGCCCAGTAACATTTTAAGTGGTTAGTGCTGGATTGGTTTCTTTCCCATAAAATCTGTTTTAGTTTGTGACCAGTTGTGCATGAAAGCAACCCTCAAATTATTTTGGAGATACTAATCCTAATTCCAGTATAATCAAAATTTAACTGAGAGTTCAGTTCAGTGAAAGAGCTTTTGCTTAACTTAGTCTAAGCTAAAAGGTAAAGGCTGCAGTTGCCTGTAGCCAAGGTCCCTGTCTTTCTGCAACAACTCAGGGCGAATTATGCAATACCCTGTGGCCATTCTATGATGCATATCCATACCTTTATATATATTTGCACATACCCGTACATTACAGAAGCAATTGTCAATAGCCCACATAATTACAAAATGAACAGGTATGATAGTACCTGCAGACCTTGGAGCTAACGTTTCCCTCTGAAAATTGCCTTCAAGGTCCGTGCATACAAAAAGCCCATGCACTTTTCGCCTGTTGTTTCTGCCAGTGCAAACTGGGGGCAGGACAAAGTGCATCATTTTGAAAATCAAATCCATGCTTGTTGTTTTCCTCTCCTGGATTAAACATTCCCCTATTCCTTCAAGAGTTCACTTCCTTTTTAATTCAGTTTGTATCTGAGAAAGCTGGTGCACACATTTGGCTGCTGTGAGGGGGGACAGCAGTGAGCTTGTCCTAGCATACTCAAGCACAAGGGTGGGGGCAGGGAGCAAAGGAGACAGGGGTAAAGGACTTGGCAGGAGGTGATGGAAGAGTTGTGAAAATGCAGACAGAAGTGTTGCAACTGGTCTCAGATTTTCATCCTGTACAGCCAAGGAATGAGGAGTACACCATAGTGTTATGCCCGTCAGTCGCAGATGGCTGCGACCGCGCTTACTTACAATCCTGCACCGTTCTCCAGCCCTCCCCGGTTCTGCTCGCGGCACAGGCCAGTCTCCGCCGCTGCGTTCCCCGTGGCTCCTCATGGCGACCGAGACGCCACCACCACCCACATCGTCACTGGGCCTTCCCAGGCACGCGAACGCGCCATCGGGCCCTCCTTTGAAGCCTCTTCGGCGGGAACCTCGGGGGGCATTTATTTATTTATTTAGAAGCTTTTATATACCGGTATTCGTAGTAACATCATATCGGTTTACAGGGAACTTAACTTAATACAAGGAACGTAGGGAGTAGTAACTAGGAAAAAGCATAACATAAGGATATGATAAGGGATAATGGTAGTACTATATACAATATACCACATACTCCATACTAAGTACTATATATTATACTATATACTATACTAAATGGTATATACTATACTATATACAATGTACCATATTTTACAGCACTACAGATATACAATGGTAGAAGGGAAGAGGATCCGATTTAGGGGGAAGGGGTAGTTATGATAATGGTAAGAGAACAAAATAGAATAGAAGGGGAGGTTGATATAAGGCAAAAAGTATGTATTGTACAATACAAGGATCAAGTATGCTAGTGAAGGTTACAAGAAGACAGAAGAGGCAAGGGGGATGAGGTATCTGTTTGAAAGTAGGGTAGTGTTGAGTGTTAAAGAGATGGAGGCTATTCAGGGAAGGCCTGCTTAAAGAGCCAGGTCTTTAGTTTTTTCTTGAATTTCTGGGTGACATCCCTGTTTGATGATGTCAGTGGATCAAGATATTTAAGCTTCACCTTCGCCCTCAGCTAGCCAACATGGCAACAAGTTCTGTACGTCTCTATTAGCTCCTGTGCCGTGTTCCTGTGGCTATGTTATTGAACTCCGTTGGGCCTTGGACTATGTCTGCTACTAAGACTGCCACCATTTCCCCACTCCTCGGGGCTGTGCTTCTCTAGCATACTGAGACTGTCGGTGCTCTCCGCTCCTCGGGTTTCAAGACCTGACTTGGGCTTCCCTGCTCCGCGGGTTGGCCTACATCACTACAGTGAGGATGCCCCATAGAGATAGTAGTGGTGAATCCCTGGGCCGGTGGCAGATGACCACGCCCCCGGGAGGATATCCCGAGAGGGATCACTGGCTAGGCTTGAGTATGGAGACAGACACACATTAGTTCTTTTATTAAACAGGTTTTGGAAACCACCAGAGGTGGCAGTAGTGAGCTGATATGCCCAGCAGGGCTGTAGTCCCTCAGGCACTGGAACCGTGATCCAGGATGGCTGAGCTGTTGAGAAACGGTAGAAAGTGAGTAGGTAGAGTAGACAAGGTTCATGAACAGAACTAGATGATAAAACTCACATAAGGTCTCAAGGAAGCTCAGGAGCTGGAAAGGTTTAGGCCCTCGAGGAGCGAGTACCTGGTTCCAGGGAAAGCTCTGAGAGAGCGATAGTAACTCACAATTGTTTGTAGCAGCGATAGCTTCCAAGCAGTAGAGAATCTTCAGAGTGTCCAGGAACATGGGCCCTCGAGGAGCGAGTACTGGTTCCTATCTGTAATCTGAAAGTAAAGAAAAAAGAGTGAGGCCCCCGAGAAGCGGGTACCTCCGTTAAGTCCGAGGAGGCATAGTAACTTGGAGGAAACGTAGCCGAATCCGTATCCGAATCCTCTCCTTGCTAACTCAGTTAGATAGTGAATTAGAGACCTTTAAATATTGGAAGCGGATGACGTCATCTCAGGGGGACGCCCCTGAGGTTCTCGCCCTTGCTGGTACTTCAGTCAGAGCGTGCGTGCGCCCTAGGTCATCAGGCAACATGGCGGATCTGCAACATCGAGGCGGTCCGGGGATGCCGGAGGTAAACGGCATGGAGACGCCGCTGCAGCCAGCCGTCCATCAGACCCGGAGGGAGTCGCCACAGAGGTAAAGAGGGCGGAGTGAGGGCGTCGAGCAGCGATGGACACAACAGTAGGTCATCAAATCTTCACAAGAGAGCACTGTTCTGTTCATGTGTCTCACTTTGAATGTCAAAGTGGCCCCTATCCCCTACACTAATAACTAAACTTCACCTTGAATTACTAGGTGGGCCTCCCATAGAGATATAAATACCTATCTAGTGTGAAGGCATTATGACTAGTGTCTCTCTTTCTCTCCCTCTCACTCCTTCCCTGATAGCTAGGCTGGCTCTCCAGGACTAAACATGATACCCCCTAGGGATGTGAATCGTTTTAGGACGATTAAAATTATCGTCCGATAATTTTAATATCGTCTTAAACCGTTATGGAACACAATACAATAGAGATTCTAACGATTTATCGTTATAAATCGTTAGAATCGTGAGCCGGCACATTAAAACCCCCTAAAACCCACCCCCCGACCCTTTAAATTAAATCCCCCACCCTCCCGAACCCCCCCCAATGACTTAAATAACCTGCGGGTCCAGCGGCGGTCCGGAACGGCAGCGGTCCGGAACGGGCTCCTGCTACTGAATCTTGTTGTCTTCAGCCGGCGCCATTTTCCAAAATGGCGCCGAAAAATGGCGGCGGCCATAGACGAACACGATTGGACGGCAGGAGATCCTTCCGGACCCCCGCTGGACTTTTGGCAAGTCTTGTGGGGGTCAGGAGGCCCCCCCCAAGCTGGCCAAAAGTTCCTGGAGGTCCAGCAGGGGTCAGGGAGCGATTTCCCGCCGCGAATCGTTTTCGTACGGAAAATGGCGCCGGCAGGAGATCGACTGCAGGAGGTCGTTCAGCGAGGCGCCGGAACCCTCGCTGAACGACCTCCTGCAGTCGATCTCCTGCCGGCGCCATTTTCCGTACGAAAACGATTCGCGGCGGGAAATCGCTCCCTGACCCCCGCTGGACCTCCAGGAACTTTTGGCCAGCTTGGGGGGGGCCTCCTGACCCCCACAAGACTTGCCAAAAGTCCAGCGGGGGTCCGGAAGGACCTCCTGCCATCCAATCGTGTTCGTCTATGGCCGCCGCCATTTTTCGGCGCCATTTTGGAAAATGGCGCCGGCTGAAGACAACAAGATTCAGTAGCAGGAGCCCGTTCCGGACCGCTGCCGTTCCGGACCGCCGCTGGACCCGCAGGTTATTTAAGTCATTGGGGGGGGGGTTCGGGAGGGTGGGGGATTTAATTTAAAGGGTCGGGGGTGGGTTTTAGGGGGTTTTAATGTGCCGGTTTTGCGATTTTATGTTTTTTTGATTTTTCACGATTTTTCACGATTTTTCACGATATTTTACCCCCCCAAACGGCAACAATACGATTCCCTCCCCCTCCCAGCCGAAATCGATCGTTAAGACGATCGAGGACACGATTCACATCCCTAATACCCCCAGTGGTTGGATGTAGGAAATACAAGAATTCAATTTGCACTAAGAAAGCACTTCACATAGGTATTAGCACAAATTGTGATAAACTGCCTATTACCATAAAACACACCCCTTTTCCTATCACATGGATATTTAGTGCATTTTGATAAATCCAGGCCCAAGAGAGCATATAGTAGAAAATCACCATAATATTCAGTAAGGGAAAATGTGTGGAAATGCTCAGTGAGGATGCCCCTTTCCCCATACTATATTCATTGACTTTTTTCCCCCCAGAAATGCTGAAAGCTGATTGGGGTCAAATAAGCTGTATCTAGTTTCTCTATATGCCACCAAACATTTTTCCCACAACTTTAAGATGAATTCCACACCTACTTGAACAATACCATGTTGCAAAGATCGAAACCTTTTGCTTTTCACTCAAGCACCATGTGAAACATAAAGTTTTTGATTCCAATGGCACGGATACCCTGTCACATGGTAAGGGCAAAGGCCATCGGCGCCATTTTGATTAGTGGCAGCCGACGGCCCGAGAGCGGGAGATCGCTCCCGGGACCCCCACTGGACCACCAGGTACCTGTAAAAAGTTTTTTGGGGGGGTCGGGAGGGTGGGGGAAGCTAAGGGATTAGTTTTAAAGGGTCGGGGTGGGTTTTTTGTTTATCGGCTCGGGCGCAGCCGACAAACAAAACCACGATCGGGCCGGACGAAAAAAAACCCCACGATGTGAATCGGAACCGGAATCAGAACCGATTCCGGTTCCAATTCACATCTCTAGTGAAGGCTGCCTCAGTGGCATCCCTGGCTGGCCAGGGAGCAAAAACTGACTCTGGAATCAAACCAAGGTTTTGTGTATTGCAGATGGCAGCCCCAGCCGGTGAGCGTCCAGGCCAGTTCAAGAGCTCCCCTTTATACACTGAATAATATTTCTGGTGCAGCAATACCGTGGTTGCCAGACAAGCAGAATCTTACTCTATATTAAAGGAATGCCCAAAGCTGACATGAGCTACTGTGTCTGCTACAGAGGTGCAGAACCCCCCCCCCCCCCCTTCCCCCACAAAATCTCCTCACAAATCAGATCCTAACCAAAGAGTTTTCAAACTGGACAGCATCACTGTCTGAGATGCATACACACTGTGCCAGTGATAACAGTGGTTTCATTGTGTTTGCTTTACATTCACTTTATTGCAGGGTTACAAATGTAACAAGACATTTTGGCTGACAAAAAAGCCTTTCTAAATTGACCAGAACAGTTGAGGAAAGTTAGCATATACTTAACTGTGAAACTAACTCTGAAGCCAAGGCAAGCTCCTGATTTGGAGGTGAGAACATGCAACTCAGGAAAGAGCCACAACAGTAGTACAGTAACAGAATGTCAGGTTGGAAGCCCCCTGCAGTACAAACCATGCTGTGATTGGTATCTCAGTGTTGGTTTGTTATTAGGTACAGCAGTAACATAAATCTTCCCTGATTTAGGATTGGATTGTAGGAAAATATCAGCCCGGGGGATTTTTTCAAAACCAGCCCATGGATTATATGTTTGACTCCATTGCGCGTTTTCCTGCAGCACGTGCTTCGACAGCTCCCAAAAACATGCCAATCCAACCCTTGAAAGGTACATCATGTGATCTAGAGCCAAAATATCTAATATAAATTTCATATTTTTTCCTAAATATCTAAGAAGTGCAACACACCCTAGACAAGAGATGAGCACATTGAGCTGCAGTCTGTCTTTCTATCCATTCAATTCCCCTTCCCCAAGCTTGGTTAAATCTCTCAGATATATATATATATATATATCCTGTTTTCCTGGCCCGGTGTTAAAGTCTCTTTTCAGCCAATCAGCTCTTAAACTATTTGGCAAGCAATGAGGCAACCATACTGCCAGCCAGTGGCTCAAACATAGACAGGGCCAGTGGAAGCACTGGGTGGACTAGGCGGCCACCTAGAGCACCACAGGTTTGAGAGCAGACGCCTAGTACTTCCACCAGCTCTTCTGAGAGCAAGACTCAAGACTCTTTCGGACGGACCGCAGTGATTGCACCTCTTTCTTCCTGCCTCTGCAGCCTGAAAGAGGAGGAAGTGCTGTCCTGTGGACCTGTACGGGCAGGAGAAGGAGGCCTAATTGCTGTGGTCGGAAGAAGCACATTGGCCATGTTTGGTAAAAGAAAGACCAGGCATCAAGAGGTGGAGCAGTGTCTGCTGGGCCTGCATGGCTGAAGAAAGGAGAAGGAAGCATCTGCTCCACAAACAGGAGAGAGAAGAGGCCAGAGATGTAGCCAGGCCATATGGCACCTATAGCCAAGTGAAAAAGTATACCCTCACCCTGACCACAGCATACAACACCACAAGCTGGGAACCTGTTATAACTCTGATGGAAATGTGGACCCTTGGCCTGTGTTGAGATTGACACTACCTGGGAGGCAGGCCTGCCGCAGGTTCCCAAATACAGGAGGCGAGGATGACTGAGGACAGGGGCCGGCTAGAGCTACACCAATACCAATCCCATTCCCCGCAGGTTGAGCCTTTGGGTGCCGGCACCGGCTGGACTTAGGTGGACCCCTGGGATGATGGAAGGTGAGAAGGAGATGAAGATAGCGGTCCGAAGTCAGGAAACCAGAAGATCCATCCAAGGGTAGGAAGCCAGGAAGAAGGAACAGGCAGGCATGATCCGGAGCAGGGAGGCAGGAGCAGGAAGGTTGGGGCGGAAGGCTGGAACAGGAGTGGAACACAGGAACGCAGAACACTGGAAGAGGAGATCCAATACTGGAATGCAGAAGGAAGGAAGACTTGTAGCCAAGTCACCTGCTGCAGGGGTTGGAGAGGTTTAAATACCTGCAGCAATGATGTCATCAGGAGGGGCTGACTGCAATTTCCCACCGCAGTCCCCTTAAGAAGCCCTGGGTGGCGCGCGTGCGTGCCTAGGATGAAGGCTGGGAGGACCTGAGTTAGCAGCGTCCTGCGGCAGGGAGGCTGAGACAGCCCCGGCGGAGTGCAGGATCAGCTGTCCATGTTGGCAGGACCTGGGAGGCACGGCCCGCACCGGGAGAGAGCTGGCATGCCGGGCAACTGATGGGGACAGCCAAGACGGGCCGCATCTGAGGGCGGTAAGCCTAACAGAACCTTTATTAAATTTAGTGAGGCTTTTATTTTTTATTTTGACCCAGCAGTTTTTCCTAGGACAAGCAGGATGGTAGTCCTCACAAGTGGGGGTGACATCATCCGATGGAGCCCGGCATGGAAACTTTTGTCAAAGTTTCTAGAAGCTTTGACCAGCACACTGAGCATGCCACTATCCACACATCCACTTGAGGTCCCCCTTCAGTCTCTTCTTTTCTGCGGTGCAGTTGCCTCACGGTTCGTGGAGCTCCTTTCTTTTCTTATTTTCTCGAAAGTATCAGGGTTTTTCCCTTCTTCCTTGTCGGATCCCCCTTTGCAATTGATGCTTTCTTGGTGCAGTAGGTTTTTTTTACTTCCTTTTGTCTTTTGTTGCGGTCGATTTCCGACTTCCTGCCTCATGGTGACCACCAGTCATCAACCGCACGCCGGATGTTTTTGCATGGCGTTGTCCGGTTTTCGTCAGTGCCCCCAGTGCCTGTGCACCATGTCCAACACGGATCCGCATGAGGTTTGCATCCTCTGCCTAGGGGCCTCGCACAACATCCGTGGGTGTCGTCTGTGTGACCAGATGACCCCAAAAGGCCATCAGGCACATCTCAATGACATGGAGAAACTTTTTTGTTCTTCAAAGTCTGCTCCTTCCACTCCTGCATCGGAGCCTTCAATGCCACAAGGAGTCACAAGGAGCCTCTTGATACACTACCTCTTGCTGTTCCTATCGCTATTTCCTCAAAGGATTGTGGGGATAGCAACAGATCCTCGGTGATTTCACCGCTATCCTGGACATCGAGGTCCTCCGTCTCATTCGGCACCGGGGAAAGACTGGGCTGAGCAATGGGGGAGATCCCGTAAGCATTGCCACCGGTCATGGTCAGCGCATGGTTAGGGTTCTGGCGCGGCATCATTGGCGGCCATACACACCAAAACAACACCGGCCATTGGAGGCCCCATCCTTTGATGTTCCCGAGAGTCCCAGGCGTCCCCGGCGATATCGATGCATGAGCACCGCAGGATGCAGTCCGCGGTGCTCATGGTGCTCCAGAATGTTGAGCTATCCATGCCCGAGCCTCCACTGTTGATTCTTGCACCTCTGCTGGAGCGTCTGGATGTCCTTTTAGGCACCCTACCGAGGCAACCGGAGCCCGAGGGGCCTTCGGTTCCCCAGTAATCATTTGTGCCCTCCACCAGAGCAATCCTGATCATCGGGTCCTCCGAGGAGGAATATACGGCCGGCACTGTGTTCCCGAGGCCTCAGTTCCTGAGCCCTTACCAGGTCCTTCCAGCCTCCCATTGCCTCTGGTCCCCTCTATGCTGGGGGAACTGTTGATTCCTGCAGTACCCTTGAGACCACTGAAGCCCTGAGAGACCAGGACTGATGTTCCTCACGGGCCTTGTCCACGTCATTCTGGCCCCAGTGAGGAGGAAGGGTCTTATGAACTCTGGGGAGATGATTCCACTGAGTTGTCCTCCGAATACTCGGATGACCCCCTGAGGAATGGCGCTGGTTGCCCCCGAGGACTTGACCTTCTTGGTGTTTGTCAGGGCCATGGCAGAGGCCATCCCCTTCCATTTGCTCATGGAGGAGGATGCGTGACATAAGATGTTGGAAGTACTCCAATTCGTCAATGCTCCTAAGGAGATTGTGGCGGTTCCCATCCATGACATCTTCAAGGACCTCCTCATCCGAATGTGAGAACACCCAATCTCTATTTCCCCTGTCAATAGAAAGGCTGATGCCACCAATTTGGGGCAACAAGCCATGGGATTTGAGAAGCGACACCTCCCCCACCAGTTGGTGGTCGTGGAGTCTGCCTTGAAAAAAGACAGGCGCTCCTGCATGCATACTTCTGCCCCTCGGGGAGAGAGCATAGGGAGCTTGATGCCTTGGGCAGGAAGGTCTTCCAGGGTGCTATGCTAGTCGGCCGTATTGCCGCCTACCAGTTTTATATGACTCAATACAACTGGAACCTCTGGAAATGGGTTCAGGACCTCGAGAGGGCTTGCCTCAACCACACAGGAGGCGCACTCGGCCATCATCCTGCTGGGTATAGAAGCTGGCAGGCATGAGGTGCGTTCCACCTACGATTATTTGAGACAGCGGCCTGCATAGCCACAGTTGGCATTGGTGCCCAGAGAATGGCCTGGCTCAGAGCTTCCGACCTCCGTTCAGAGGTACAGGAGAAGCTAGCCGACCTCCCCTGTACAGGTGACAACCTCTTTGGGGATAAGGTCCGAGATGCGGTAGCGCAATTGAAGGACCACCATGATACCCTTCAGCAGCTCTCCGCTAGCGCTTCCGATGCCCTGTCTTAGCCAGGAAATCCTCCAGGCCAGGATCCTGGAAGCCTTTTTATAGGCAGAGGAAGTATTATCCTCCAGCCTCCCGAGCTCGGACGCCATGCACTAACTCTAGGGGTTTGCCCCCACTAGCACGAGTGGCTAGGTCCCAGCCAGCGCCCCAGCAAGCTTCGACTACGGGTTTGACTAGCGGCGAGGGAGCATGATTCAGTCGAGCGCACCCCTGACGCCGGATCTCCCAGTGGGAGATAGGCTTCTCGGCTTGGAAGGAGATCATTTCGCACCGCTGGGTCCTTACCGTCATCTGTTAGGGGTACTGTCTCAACTTCAGCCGGCTACCAGAGACCTCTCCCCATGACCATCGTGGGGTTTGTCCTCCCAGCAGGTCATACTTCAAGCGGAACTCTCTGTGCTTCTATCAGCAGGTGCAGTAGAACCAGTCCCTCGCCCCCAGCAGGGCCGAGGATTCTACTCGAGGTACTTCCTCATTCCAAAAGGGAACAGCAGTTTGCGCCCCATCCTTGACCTCAGGGCGTTGAACAAATTTCTTGCAAGAGAAAAGTTCAAGATGGTCTCTCTGAGCACTCTGATACCCCTCCTCAAAAGAGGAAACTGGCTCTGCTCCCTCGATCTCAAGGAGGTTTACGTTCACATAGCCATTTTCCCCAACCACAGAAAATACCACCGCTTTGTGGTGGGGAAGGCTCAGTACCAGTACAGGGTGCTGCCTTTTGGGTTGGCCTCAGCTCCCCACGTTTTCACCAAATGCCTAGCGGTGGTGGCAGCCTATCTCAGGCATCAGAAGGTGCATGTTTTCCCGTACCTAGATGGCTGGTTGGTCAAGAGGATTCCCGCGCAGGGGCCTTGAGTGCTTTAGCCCTGACGATGCAGACGCTACAAGCCTTGGGGGTTTGTCATCAACTACCCCCAAGTCTCCTCTCTGCCTGTCTCCTCAGCTGGACTTCATAGGAGCCAGACTAGACACGGTGCAGGCAAAAGCGTTTCTGCCCCGGGATCAGGCTCTTGCCCTCACCTCGCTGGCAGCCTTTATCCGCAGCAGCCGGCAGGTGACTGCCTGCCTTCTCTTCCATCTGTTGGACCACATGGTGGCTTCGGTCCACGTCACCCCTCTTGCCCATCTGTACATGTGGAGGGCTTAATGAACCTTGAGACTCACGTAGCAGTCACAGCACCTCTGCATACGTCTCTGTCCTGATGGGAAAACCTCTCCAATTTGGAGAAGGGGATTCCCTTCTAAACTGCCCTGCCTTAAGTGATCCTTACCACCGATGCTTCTCCCTTGGGCTCGGGAGCCCATGTGGACGGCATCCACATGAAGAGTCTCTGGACCACTCACGAAGCTCACTGTCAAATAAACTTTCTGGTGCTTTGGGTGATCCAGTATGCCTTATGGGCATTCAGAGATCAGTTGTCACACAGGGCAGTCCTGATCCAGACAGACAACCAGGTGGCTATGTGGTATATCAACAAACAGGGAGGCACGGGCTTGTTCCTCCTCTGTCACGAGGTGGTACAGGTGTGGGCCTGGGCCCTATCACAGGAGATATCGCTACGAGTGACATACCTGCCCAGAAATCAGCGCTAGGGGGCGCTCCCCATTGTGGAACGAGGAGTTCATGTCCTTGTGGTAAGACGGGTCCTCGTCTGGGAATGGAGCGAAGACCAAACCCCTGCCGACCTGCACGCCTCAGTGAGACCAACCACGCAAGGCTGGCCTCTGAGTAGTCCTCCGAACACTCCAAGCCCTTTCGGACATGCCCCTCGGTATCGGCAGAGGCGGCAGGCCAGATATGAGGCAGAGGTGGATGAGGACTTGAACGTGGATGCTAAAGCCAGTGGAGCTGACGAAGACACAGGGAGTGACGATGATGAAGACTAGTTAAAATCAGTCAAGATAAAAGTCCAGAGCTCCGAGAGAGCAGAGGGCCTCCCGCCGCTGGCAGACACTCACTGAAGAGCAGCAACAAGCACAAGACAGACGACGGCCCCCAAGGAATCTGGGAACAGCAGACGGATATCTGGACAGAAGGAATCCGGACAACTCCCAGCAGCGACATACTGGAAGGAGCCTCGGACCCAGCGTGATCGATGCACCTGACAGGTTAGTAGATGAAGGGTGAAACCTCTGACCCGGCGTGGAAAATGCAACAGAGGGAATGCTGAGGTTAGGCTGAAGACGGCCATTAGGGTTCAGTCCGTAACCCGGAACAAGATGAGGACATCAGGACATGACGGACGAGGAGGATCTTCGGCCCCCTTGGGATGGAGGAATCCCTCCTGTGCCCTAAACACCCCAGCGGAGGTGGTCACGGACCACTGGGTCACTGCGCATCCCTACCAACCCAGCCGGGCTGGTCGTGGACCACGAGGGACGGGATGATGGAGCCTCAGGAACCTCTGGAGGAAGAACTTCGGGAACATGGACGAAGACATCAGGACACATCAGGATGACAGGAACAACGGAACATCAGGACACAGGAACATGAAGTACAGAGACCAGGAACAATGACGAAGGATCCCACGAAGATACAGGAGGCCTGGCTGGAGTAAGAGACGAGGAGTCCTGGAAGAGGGCTAGCTCCTTGCGAAGGCAACGCATGACTGGTAACTGAGTCCTTTTATAGGTCTGAAGAAGGAAGACGCCCAGGGAGGAGTTCCAGGTGGAGCCAGAGGGAACACTCCCTACTGGCCCTTTAAATCTTGCAGAGAGACACAGCCCTGCGCCTAAGGAGGAAGCAGGAAACAGGAAGTAGTGCGCAGGACCCTGAACAGCGGCCATGCTGCCGCTGAGGAGCAGGGCAGGCTAAGGAACAGGCCCAGCGTTGTCAGCGGCTCACAAGCCACGAGAGGCAGGCAGAGGAGCGGCTCCATGCCGCAGATGAGCCTGAGGACTATGACGTCAGCAGCTCCATGCCACAGGAGAGAACCCCGGCGCGGCTCCTGCCGCACCGGCATGATGGTGGATTCTGGGCCGCGGGAAAATGTCGGCGGCAGCTTCTGCCGCTCTAGGAGGTCTGGGGACGGTAGAGGCCTCCAGGCCTCGAAGGTAAGAGGCTGCCTGTAGCTCCGGCTGCGAGCCGGAGCTACAGGCAGAAACCTAACTGTTGCGATAACAGTTAGGTTTCTAATGCTGGAATAATGAGCATGGAGAATAGTTTAGCTGTATCTTATAGATTGATCAGAAGATTCACTATCATCAGACATATCCGATGTAAGATGTTGGGAAACTGCCTGCAAAGTTTTCTTTGAAAATCTGGGGGCCAGTCAGAATCATGGGTACTTATATTCCCACAGGCTTTGCTCCTGCTTTGCAGCAGATACAAAGTCAACATCATAAAGCACACACAAGAATTTCAAAATGAAATCCCAGCATGTTGCTTGCTGGCTCCACTCTCCCCCTTACAAACTTTGTGCCCCCCTCCCCACATACATTTATAAAAATATTTTATATGAAAAGAACATTCAAAGTACAGTCTTCTGAGGTAAAATACTACTTTCAACATGTATATTATATTTACATGTGCTATTGTGGTGCCAACCAGAAACTTTGCAGAAAAGCAAAAAAATTAAATACCCATATCGTATTTGGCCTATGGTGTGTTGGGTAGAGGCTTGGCCTTTAAAGCCATGAGTAAACTGAAATACAATTGCAAATATAGTAAACCACCAATACTAAACTATCAGTAACTGGCAGCACTCAAACAGTAACAACCCTACCTATGAAAAGACAACACTGTATTACAACAGGACCTAAAACACCAATACACTTCCTATTAGGAAAACAAAACAGGCCAGGCTACTATAGATCCCTACACAGAAACTACACAATATCAGTTACACATGCAGAACACAGACAGACCCTTACCAAATATAGAATAAAGAGACCAAAAAGAATAAATAGAAACATGCAGAAAAAAAGGGAAATGGAAACCACAAAAAGCCAATTGCTGTATGCAGTGTAAGAATGGAAAAACAGATACATCATCATTCCTCATAAAACATCAAACAATAAAATCAAGAAATATATCACATCAATCATAATATTAAAGCCATACTGATACAAATAATAAATATTACCAACCAATGAATAAAACATGCAATAATTAAAAACTCAACATTTTTCAAAACACAAATAGAATATTTCAAAACAGCAGAAACATCAAATAGTATCCAATAATTAAAACTAATAACAATTATAAAAATCTCCAGCTTTCCAACTTTTGATTTCCAGATGCCCCGATTGTTGTGGATTAGCAGGGGGAGAGAAGGGAATTGTTGTGCAAACACTTAGACTTGTATGCCCGCTCTCTCACATATACTGTCACATTCACATGTGCACTCTCATACGCTCAGTCACATGCACTCGTTCTCTCACATGTTGTCATACACTCATATGCACGTTCACTCTCAGAAGAAAATAAGAACATAAGATATGCCATATTGGGACAGACCAAGGGTCCATCAAACCCAGTATTCTGTGTCCAACAGTCACAAGTACCTGGCAAGTACCCAAACATTAAATGAATAGATCCCAAGCTACTAATCCTTTTTTTTTTTTTTTTTTAAATAGCTGTTTATGGACGTCTGCCCTAGGAACTTATCCAAAACGTTTTTTTTAATTTAATTTTTATAATGATCAATTATACATTCATAATTATCAAAATGCATATACAGAAAAGGAGGATTTTCAGTAACCAAATATTGAAGATATTTCTTCCTTAAGCAAACATTTAATTTTAATCTACTTCTTCCTAGTCCACATTATGCAGAAGGGGAGGTATTCTCTACCTGATTAGAATTATCAAAATCATTAAAAGAAAGACTAACTAAACTGTTGTACAGAGAGGTTTCATACTTTTACGTATATAACAACAAGCTATTCTTACGGTGTTCTCCCAGTTATGCAGAGCTTACTACCCCAGATGTTTTATTTGCCAAGAAATTCAAAACCTGTTCTGGAGTGCAAAATATATAGGTGTTCCCCTGATACTTCAGGATACACTTACAAGGATATTTTATTAAGTAGAAAGCTCCTAATTCTATGACTCTATTTTTAAGATTTAGAAATTCTTTTCTCTTCGCCTGTGTAGCGCTTGACACATCAGGAAATATACTTATTTTATGTCCCATAAACAATTCTTGTCGATGGCGAAAGTAAAGTCTCATGATCCATTCTTTATCTGATTGTATAAGAAAGGTAACAACCATTGTAGATGGTACTAACAAATCCTCATTCGTTGACTCTAATTTTCCAGATATATTCATCGGTGGGGAGGCTGGTGAAAGCTCTTGAAGGCCCTCTTGATTTAAGGGGCCTTTTTTAAATGGTGGTATAAAATATGCCTTAGATATTATCGGTAGGGTCTGCTCTGAGATTTTAAGAGTTTGAAGCATATATTTTTTTATAGCATCCTTGGCAGATATAAAAAGGTTCTTTAGGGAAATATAGTATCTGCAAATTTTTCCCCCTTATTAAATTTTCCAGCTTTTCCACTTTATTCATTAAATCTCTATTTTCTCTAACCAGATTCATCTGAAAATTTTTACTTTCCTGGATATCCTTTTTCAGATTCACTATATTTTTAAATTTCTCAGCCATATTCTTTTCTAATTTATCCACACGCAGTTCCAATGCCTTTTGAGCTTCTATCACAGGATTTATTTTCACCTGTAAGTTCTCATTCAGAGTCTGAATCGCCTGCCAAATTTCTCCCAGGGTAATTCACTCGGGACTTACCAGGGCTAGTAGCTCAGCACGTCTTGGGGGAACTTTTCCGTTGCTTGTTGCCTCTCCCGGGCATGGAGGTAGTGTAGACAGTGTCCCATCTCTTCCCGGTGAGGGCTCCGGCTCATGGTCCCCCAGAACGGCGGTCTCACTTCCTGCCCCTCGCTCTTCCTCTCGGAGAAGTTCTACCAGCCTTACTTCTGCTGAATTTTCCGGGGCTATATGCAATATCGGGGATAGCGATGTCTGTAGTTCTTGCAAGGCCCCGGTTTCATCTTCCTCCCGACAACCTTGCTGTGAACCTCCTTCACCCGAATCTTCTCCTCTCCAAATCAGGTGAGAGTCCATCGGGCCGGTAATGGAAACGGCTTGGGGCGCAGCAGGAATTTTGCGCTCCCTTGCCCGGCGCTTCTGCGCTGAATGTGGCATAGCTCACCACAAGATAAAAACGCCGAGGAACAGCTCTCACCGGCAACCTGTCTAGTCAGCCATCTTGACTCCTCCCCGTCAGCCATCTTCATCCAAAACATTTTTAAACTAACTAACTGCCATTCTGTTTGCTTTTTTGACCGCCACAGCACATTGGGCCAACAATTTTAATTTATTATCCATGTTGGGATCCTGCCTGCAATAGCCGCGGGCAGTCCCCCTACCTTCCGGAGCCAGCCAGGCTGCTGCTGACGCCGTTCCTCGCAGCAGGCCATGCCACGGTGTTCCAGGGCTTCCCCGCGGTCCTAGAGCCACCGCCGGGGTTCTTCTTAGTTGCGGCATGAAGCCGTCGCTGCCACTGCTTGTCCCGTTCCGTTTCACACCAAGGAGCCACCTGTTCTGCTCTCCACGCGGCAGGGACGCTGCCAACGTGTCTGCATCTTCCTGCCTCACCATAGGCGCGGGTGCGCACCTCTCTCCTGCTCTTGAAGGGCCAGTGGTGGGAAAAGCCCCACGGCCCTCGCTGATGATGTCATCCATCCTCGTTTGCATAAGCCCTATAAAAGGGCCTTGCTGCTGTTCCTCAGGACCTTTGGATCAGGTCTTCATAGCATCTGTGGTCTTCTTCCTGGTCCAGGTCCTCCTTGGTCTTCCTGTGCCTTGATGTTCCTGGTCTCATCCCTCGTCGGAGTTCCCTCGTTGCTTGTCTTCTGTTCCTGATGTTCCAGATGTTCCATGTCCAGATGTCTTGATGTCCCATGTCCTGAGATGCCATGTTCCATGTTCCTGATGTCCGATGTTCCTGTTTTGACTTCGTCCGTCTCATCTTTAGCTTTTCATCCAGTTCCCAGGTCCCTCGTCTGTCCACCTCTCTTGGCGTGGCATGTCGTGGTCAGTGATGAGCCCATGGGGGGCTGTGTAGGGTGCCTCGTGGTACAAGGCCGCTTTCTCGTCTGCAGTGCAAGCCTCCGGAAGACTTCTGTTTTAATGCCTTACTTCTGAGAATCCTGTCCCATTCTTCGGAGTCCCTTGTGCCGGCATCTGTGCATGTCTAAGACTCTGCCAGAACCTGCTCTGTTTCAGAGTGGTCCGCGACCAGCCACAGGCAGTTGTGTAGGGTGTGCCCTGATGTAGGCCTCTACTGAACCTTCGTCTTGTTCCAGTCTCAAGTTCCACTTCTTCGCCTGGAATATGCTTTGCGTTCAGCGTGATCCGCAACCAGCCATGGGCAGCTGTGTAGGGCGTGCTGCGATGCAGTTCCACCCAGTACTTTCGCCTGACTCCTGAATCCTTGTCTGAAACTTCCAAGCAACCTGAATCCTTGTCCGAATCTTCTGAGTTTCCTGAATCCTTGTCTGAGTCCTCCGAGTATCCTGTGTCCTAGTCAGAGTATCCAAGTCTTCGTCCAGGTCTCCTGAGTATCCAAGTCTACGTCTGAATCCTTCGAGTATCTTCATGTTCCTGGTCTCAGCCTCCATCTGGCCTCATGCACTCGTTGTTCCCAAGCAGCGGGCCCGGAAGGGCTATCGAGTGGCCGGAGGGCTACTTTCGAGACCAACATTGTGTTGCTGGGTCTCACTGGTGCGCTGAACCTGCCTTGTTCCTGTTCCGGATAATCCTTGCCTAGTCTTCAGTCCAGCCTTGCTCCTGCTCCACCCATGCTCGTACTGGCTCACCTCTCGCGGTGTGTCTTGGGGCTCCTCCCTGCGCCGTGCTGCAACCCAAGGGCTCACATCCTACCTTAGATGGGACTGCGCCTCCGCACTCCTAACAGGGCTTGAGGGCGCTCCCTGCAACAATCCACTATGACACCTAGATCTATTTCCTGGGTGGCACCTCCTAAGGTAGAACCTAACATTGTGTAACTACAACAAGGATTATTTTTCCTGTCTTTTAACCAGTTTGTAATCCACAAAAGGATATTCCTTCCTCTCCCATGGCTTTTTAGTTTTCTTAGAAGCCTCTCATGAGGGATTTTGTTGAATGCCTTCTGAAAATCCAAATACACCACATCTGCCATTTCACCTTTGTCCACATATTTATTCACCGCTTTCTAAAAATGTAGATTTGTGAGGTAAGACTTCCCTTTGGTAAATCCATGCTGGCTGTGTCCCATTAAATCATGTCTATCTAAATGTTCTGTGATTTTATTCTTTATAACAGTTTCCATTATTTTTCCCAGCACTGAAGTCAGACTCACCTGTCTATAGTTTCCCAGATCTCCCCTGGAGCCCTTTTTAAATATTGGGGTTACATTGGACACTCTCCAGTCTTTGGGTACAATGGATGATTTTAATGATAGGATGCAAATTTTTACTAATAGGTCTGAAATTTCATTTTTTAGTTCTTTCAGAACCCTGGGGTGTATACCATTCAGTCCAGGTGATTTACTACTCTTCAGTTTGTCAATCTGGTCTACTACATCTTCCTGGTTCACCATAATTTGGTTCAGTTCATCTGAATCATCACCCTTGAAAACCATCTCTGTAACAGGTATCTCCTCAATATCCTCTTCAGTAAACACTGAAGCAAAAATTTATTTAGTCTTTCCCTAAGTGCCCCTTTAACCCCTCGATCATTTAACGGTTCAACCTACTCCCACAGGCTTTCTGCTTCGAATATATTTGAAAAAGTTTTTATGAGCTTTTGCCTCTACAGCCAACTTCTTTTCAAATTCTCTCTTAGCCTGTATTATCAATGTCTTATATTTAACTTTCCAATGCTTATGCTAAATGCTTATGCTAAATTCTTTCACCTCACTTTTCAAGCATGTCGGCAATCGTTTGGCCTTCCTTCCACCTTTCTTAATGAGTGGAATACATCTGGACTGCGCTTCTAAGATGGTATTTTTAAACAATGTCCATGCCTGTTGCATACTCTTTACTTTTGTAGCTGCACCTTTCAGTTTCTTTTAACTATTTTCCTCATTTTGTCAAAGTTTCCCTTTTGAAAGTTTAGTGCCAGAGCCATGGATTTACTTACTATCCCCCTTCCTGTCATTAATTCAAATTTGATCATGTTATGATCACTATTGCCAAGCGGCCCCACCACCGTTACCTCTCTGACAAGATCCTGGTCTCCACTGAGATTTAGATCTAAAATTGTTCTTTGTCCTATTGGTTCCTGAACCAATTGCTCCATAAAACTGTCATTTATTCCATCCATGAACTTTATCTCTCTAGCATGTCCTGATATTACATTTACCGAGTCAATATTGGGGTAATTGAAATCTAGCTTAAGCACAAGGAGTTACACACACCAATTTAAATCACAACAAAAAGTGGAAACCAAAAAAATCTTTATATACAGCCTAAAAGAAGGTGTCAGCAAGCCTGATGTTGTGTAACTTCAAAGAAACCAACCGGTCTTTTAATCATTCACCTTAAAAAAATCTTTTTAATTCAAAAATTATTTTTTCATTTTTTGTAAGTTTTCATAAAATTGTCCTCAATCCTCAGAGCATATGAATAGTAGACTCTTTAATATTATAGACAAAACAGCCCAACACAGCCGGTGTTTCGCAGCACAGCTTCTTCAGGAGCATGCGAACATCATTAAACAGAGTCTTAACCATTGTCCATTTTGAGATGGTTAAGACTCTTAAGTTTAATGATGTTCGCATGCCCCTGAAGAAGCTGTGCTGCGAAACACTGGCCAGATTGGGTAACTGAAATCTCCCATTTTTTTTTTTTGTAAATTTTTATTTACTCGTATACAAGAACAGAATACAGAGTAAACAGACAAGCTAAGTACAACCAGTATCGTATACATAGCATACGTAACCCTTTAAACAGCAATGATAAAACACTTCCACAAAACAATCTCTTTGGTGTGCATACAATCTCACAGTATGAAAAATAAACGATACATACAATATCATGGGTTCTGTCTTCCTTTGAACAATTCTTACTATTTAGTGCGAGAATTTTTTCCCCCCTTTTATACCCTACCACCCCGTCTCACTCCCCCCTCCCCTTACCCCCCTCCATTTCAGCCTAATATACATCACACTCTAGTACTGGGTCAGTCTCAACACTGCTTATTTTTCCACTTACGATAAGGTTCCCATATGTCCAAAAATTTACAGACTCGATCATGCTGGACCGCGGTGAGGTATCCCATCTGGTAAACTCTGTCTAATCTAGAGAGAACATTTAAGAAAGTGGGAGCTGTATCAGCCTTCCATCGGTACGCTATTTCGCTCCGAGTGGCTATAAAGATTTGCACTGACAGCCACCGTTGTTTGTCACTGCATAACCCCCCAATCAAACCCAATAGACAACCCTTAGGGTCTAATGGTATAATGGCTCCCAGAACCTCAGAGGCAAACCGGGTCACTCTGTCCCACAGGCCTTGCACCTGGGTACAAGTCCACCACATATGGTAAAATGTTCCTTTCTCTCCACACTTGCGCCAGCAAAGTTCGCTGAACTGAGAATTTATACGGTGTAATCTTTCAGGTGCCATGTACCATCTACATAATAATTTGTACCCATTCTCTTTAATATTGGCAGAGATAGAACTCCTTCCCAGGATCATATGGCAATGGTCCCATTCAGAGTCCATGAGTACCTGCCCAATATCAGTTTCCCACCGGCTCTGATAAGACATCTTGACTTTAGGGCCACTATTAATGAGCATATATAACCGAGATATAGGTTTTGATATAAGCCCAGTCTGTTCACAAAACGATTCAAATAGAGACTTGCCTTAGAGTTCTCCGGGTGCCCCTTCAGAACGTAGGAAGTGTATAATTTGCAAATAGGCATACAATTCCATGACTGGAATCAACTGGGAACCCCTGTAAAATTGTCCAGTGGTAGTGATCTGCAGTTGCTGCCACCGATGAACAAAGGCTATATCCTGCCCCGGGGGAAACCCAGGGTGCATTAGGAAGGAGATTAGGTGATAAATACTCTTATCCCCTACCAAGCAACCCCTCCATTTTGCCCATAACCATAGGACAGATTGGGTAAACGGCGTAAGTGATTGGGGAATGACCTTACGCACGTCTTTACTCCATACCCTGGATGCTAACGGGAAGGACCCGGAAACCGCCTGCTCTATAGCAACCCAGGGTTTAAACCCTCCTTTAAACTGCCAGCTGATAACTACGCCAAGATTAATGGCTGTATAGTACCAGCTTAGATTAGGAATATTAAGGCCCCCTCGTGACTTGTCCTTATATAAAATATTGCGAGATACCCTAGGAGGCTTCCGCTTCCATATAAAATGAAAGAGCTTCCTTTGCCAGGTTCTCATGGCCCCTTCCGGGACGACCACGGGCAGGGTTTGGAACAAATAGCAAAATCTGGGTAAGATGTTCATTTTGTCAGCTGTCACTCTGCCAAACCAAGATAGGTCAGACCTATCCCACCTATCTAGGTCTTGTTGGATATGAGACAACAAAGCATCATAATTTAGACGATAGAGGTCATCCAGTTGAGTCCCAAGTTTAACTCCCAAGTATTTTATAGAGTCCCTAGCAAGGCAAAAAGGTAAGTTACTCCCCATCGCCATATACTGGCCAGTTGACATAGAGACATTTAACAATTCAGATTTGTCGGCAGTAATCTTAAAGCCTGACATTCTTTCAAACTTTTGCAGTTCCCCTAGTAACAAAGTTAGAGAGGCCTCTGGTTTGGTAACAGTAAATAGTAGGTCGTCTGCAAAAAGTGTGATCTTATATGGCACTTCATTAACTTGAATACCCTGGATACCATGATGGCAACGGACTCTCTCCGCGAATGGCTCTAAGGAAAGAGCAAACAGTAATGGCGACAATGGGCAGCCCTGTCGCGTGCCACGTTTTACTGCAAAAGGTTCCGAGTAAGCCCCATTAATTTTAATCCTAGCGTGCGGATTTCCATACAATTTTTTAATCCAGGTTATAAAGAATTCCCCATAACCTCCAGAACCTTAAATAAATAGGGCCAGTGTACACGGTTGAACGCCCTTTCGGCATCCACTGCTGGTATACGCTTGGTTTGTGCTCACCACATCAATTCGACCACCCTTCGGACATTGTCAGACGCCAATCTACCTGGAATAAATCCTGACTGATCACTGTTAACCAGCCCAGGGGCCACCCTCCCAAGGAGAATGGCCAGTGCTCTCGCTAATATTTTTAGATCGATGTTAATCAGAGAAATCGGCCTGTATGAGCCGCAAAGTGTATGATCCCTACCCGGCTTAGCCAAAATCGTGATCCCCGCAGTGTTTGCCTCCGTGGAGAGCATGCCGTCTGTCCGTAATGCATTGTACATGGACACCAATGGAGTTATCAGCTCTGTGCTAAAGGTTTTATAAAATTTCCCCGTGAACCCATCCAATCCCGGGGCTTTCCCCAATTTAAGATCTTTGATAATGAGGGAAACCTCCCCTTCTCATAGTTCCGCATTAAGCTGGGTTCTGGGTTCTAGGGATAAAGCCGGAAGCTGTATGCCCTGTAGATAATGGTCAGTCTCCTGTGGGGAACTCAGCTGCTCTGAATCATATAATAGGCAGTAAAATTGATTAAAGCAGTGCCCGATTTCTTTCTGGGAATACACGAATTGGCCCTGAGACCCCTTAATCTTAGTAATTTGTGATTGTAATTCTCGTTCTTTTAACTTCCTAGCCAGTTGCCATCCAGCTTTATTATCCCATTCAAAATGCTGTTGTTTCAGCCTCTGCAACTGATACACTATCGTGTCCATGTCCATAGAAACATAGAAACATAGAAATGACGGCAGAAGAAGACCAAACGGCCCATCAAGTCTACCCAGCAAGCTACGCACTTTATCCATTTTTTTTCCCTTTTTCTCTCCCACCTGTTACTATTGGCTTCCAGTGCCCTCCAGCCCTAATTCCCCTCCACCCTACCACCAATTTAGAGAGCAGCTCCGTATCTGCATCCAAGTGACATCCAGCTCAATAGGGGTAGCAACCGCTGTAACAAGCAGGCCACCCCCTTGCCCACCCCTGTTTTTATTTTTTTGTTTGTTTTTTTATTTTTATTTTTTTGGAGATAGCAGCCCTCCATCCTTCCGCTCCGTGAAGGTGGAACACCAACTACTGGCCACTGGCATCCCGCTCCGTGAATGCCTCTGTGGCTACTGCCACTCCGTGCAGTGTTTGAATGCTGCGGTGGCTACTGCCGCTCCGTGCAGTGTTTTGCTGCCTCCACTCCACTCCAAAGCCTGTAAAGCCCCTCGGGCTTCCTTAAGTCTCTTTAGAATGCCGAGGTCGAGAGTGCACTCATGCCTCAACTCCAGCCGGGATATAGTTTCCATTAGGGAGAGTCGTTCCCGTTCCCTCTCCTTCTTTACATGCACGGCCCTTGCTATGAAGAGACCCCTCACATAGGCTTTCAAACAATCCTATAATACCCCTGGTGAAACTTCCCCATTATCATTATGTTCCAGGTAGTGGACTATCTTTTCCTTTATAGTCTCCACATAAGTCTTGTCATCTAGCAATCTATCGTTTAACCTCCCGTGATGAGCTTGATCCAGATAGGAGCATGGTCTGACCAGGTTATAGTACCTATATCCGCGTCCCGGATCAAACCAACTATGTCCTTGTATATTAAGAAGTAGTCAATCCGGGAGTAGGACTGATGCGGGTGGGAAAAAAAAGTGTAATTCCGTGACGTGGGATTGCATAACCTCCACACATCAATAAGCCCTCGATCTGCAATTAAGTGTTTGAGTGCCTGCCTGGTAGTTCTGCTCCCAACACCTCCACTATGAGTATTATCTAAGTAGGGATAGCGAGTGATATTAAAATCACCGCCCACTATGAGATGTCCTTCCTTCCATTCACTAATTATTGTGGAAATTTTGTTAAAGAATGAGGTCCGTTCTGTATTAGGGGCATAAATATTCATTAAGGTGTATATCCCTTCATTAATTTTAGCTTTCACTAGAATATATCTTCCCTCCACATCTCTGACTGTGACTACCGAGAGAATATCAGCTACCAAGGAACTTGCCAGGAAAATCCCTATCCCGGTATATTTATGTTGAACCGTGGCTGCAGCGTGAAATACTTGTGGGTACTCTTTAGAGGACAGTAACCTCTCATATCTTTTCCTAATATGAGTTTCTTGGCTAAAAATTATATCCATCTTCAAGTGGGCCATGTCCTGTAAAAATAGCTGACGCTTATGGTATGTATTTAGACCCTTCACATTAATAGATGTAATATTTAAGGTTCCCATAACCACTTCAATAGTTTCTTAGCTGCTTTCCCACATGTAGCCTCCACTGTCTCAATACCTATCCCTTCCGTAATCAGGTACCATACACCATGCAAACTGCTGTAGTGATCCTGACCCAAGCAAACAGCTTCTACTCCCCTTCCCCCCCAGCCCCCCCCCCCCTGATCCCCCCATCCTCCAACCACTCTCCACATAGTGGTTCATCTCCATGAGAGAGCTGACGTCTTCCGCTGACCTTGAAAGTGCACCCCCCTCCTCCTAGCTATAACAGATAAACATTATATCACCTCCGCATGCAAACTGAGGAAAGAAACAATTCCCCCTTCAACCTTTACATGTAACAACTAGATGAACAGCTGATAACTTTGGGTCCTGCTCCACTTAACGCAACAGGGCAAACTCTTCGGCAGAAAGATCCTGGCCAAAGTGATAGGAATCCGAAATCCAATCCATTAAGAGTCTTATCCTGGTTCTTCGAGTTCTGATTTGCCTCCCGATCTCTGGCACAAGCGCCCTCCACCGTTGTCTACTCTTTTCTACCTGGGTCTGTTCCCTCTCCGATTGTTGCTGTCTGGAGCCACATCCTTGAGGCTCACTGAGCCCAGCCCTGGTAAACCTGCTGCTCGTAGGATATCCTCCGCTTCCATGACCTGGTGGACTCGGGATGTGACCCCCACTGATGGTAAACTGTAGAACGAATGGAAAAAGCCATCTGTATCTGATGTTTTGAGAGCGTAGAATGGTAATAACGTCTCGAAATTCTCTCCTTTTCTTAATAGTGGATATTGCTAAGTCCTGGAACACCTCAATCTTGTGTCCCTTCCACATTATGATTCCCAGGGTTCTGGCCGCTTGCGCTACTTTCTCCTTAACTAAAAAGCTATGAAAGCAGGCTTCAATGTCCCGAGCCTGGTTGTTCCGCGGGTTCCCGAAGGTTCTATGGGCTCGCTCCAAAACTACCTCCCGAGGCCTCTCCACCTTGCCCTCCGGATCCAACAGTTGAGCACAGATGCTTTGCACCACTTGTGCGCGATCTCTAAATTCTTCTCCTTCTGGCACTCCGCGGAATCTGAGGTTCACCCTCCTTGCTCTATTTTCTAAGACCTCCACAAGCCTCAGGAGCTCCTCCTGCGAGTCCCTAAGTTTTCCCTGCTCATCCTGCACTCTCTCAAGCTCCGTCTGCGTTTCCTGTAATCCAGTTTCAGTTTCATCGACCCGTTTTTCGATCTCCCAGACCTCCGTTTTAATGTCCTCAAAATGGCTCCCAATTCCTTCCGGTATCGCGCCATGTCGCCCCTCAGCTCTTGAAACCAAGTCTGAAATTCAAGCCTAGTGGGTACCTCTGAGTCGCCGATCTCCATTGCTGCCTCCGGGTCCTCAGCGTTTTCGCGGGCCGGCGCCATCTTGTCTCCTTCCCTGATAGCCAGGGCCGAGGCTGCCGCCGCCGCAAAGGAAAACCTGTTTAGGTTTTTTTTTCCGCGGAGTGTTCATCGCAAAGGTCTCCTGACCCGGGATCGCTATAGTTTAAGATTTTTTATCCGGTTGTCGCCGCGACGGAGGGTGATTACCGTCGGAGGAGGGGGTAGCTGAGATCTCAGACGGCCATCTTGGCGGGTGACGTCACCGCTCTCCCGAAATCTCCCATTTTTACTGCACTACCAATTTGGTTAGCTTCCCTAATTTCTCTTAGCATTTCACTGTCTGCTCATCATTTAGCCAGGTGGACACTCACGCATGCTTTACTCTCACACAAGATCAGTCACACTCACACAAACGCTCGCTGTCTCACATGCTCAGTCTTACTCACACACATATGCTCTTTCACATTTCCAGTCAGACACATACAAATGCTTTCTTGTTTCCCCCCTCTGGAAGCAAAAGGAGCAGTAACAGAAGCCTTCTTCAGTCCATCAGATTTTTATTCTAGCCTCCTCTCCACTGCTCCTGCTCCTAACTGTGGGGAGGGAAGGCAAATAGTGCATTTTCCTGCCTGTGAGCCCCCCTCCCCCCCACCACACACACACACACTTGCTGTCTCTTATGTGCTTAGTCATATACACATACACACACTCTCTCTCTCTCACACACACATACTCAGTCTTACACACCACAAATGCTTTTTCACTTGTTTCCCCTCTCTGGAAGCACAAGGAGCAGCAGCAGAAGCGTTCCCTTTGGCCTATCAGTCTTTTCTTCTAGCTTCCACCCCACCTGTACCTTCTCCTGACTGTGGGGAGGGAAGGCCGATGGTGCTTCTTCCTGCTAGTGGGCTGCACTTCTTGCTCCCGACGTCGGGGGTTGCAGATGCTTCTTGTTCTGGCCCACGCCCCACACTGCTTTTCCTACTCCCAACTGGAATGGTGGTGGGGCTGATACTACTTGTGGCTTCATGGGCCACACTGCTCCTCCTGCTCCTAACTGCCAGAGGAGAGGAAGGAAACCAGTGCTTCTTTTTCTGGCCTGTGTTCCACGCTGCTCTTCTGTTACCGACTAGAGAAAAGGAAGGCCAATTTAATTTCTTGTGGCCCTGCACGCTGTCCTGCTGTTTACTGTGGTGGGGGCGGCGAGAACCATCTGCATGGGCTGCCTTTGAGCTTAGCACCACTGTTGTCCTCATTTGCTCCCCACTTTAAGGACGGCCCTGAGGGGAGGGGGCAATACTAGGAGCAGGTACAGCAGTTCTTCTTTCCCTGGCAGGCACAACTCTAGTTTTGAGGACCAAGAGCTTTGTATTGGGAAGAAGGCAAGTGGCTTTTTTTGTCCACATTGTGAGGGAGCAATGGCACTCCCTGGTGGATGGCACCTTTGGCCAAGGCCATATTGTCCATAGACTAGCTATGGCTCTGGAAGAGGCATCTGATGTTGCATGGGCCCAAGGAAGAGACTGCAGCTACCCAGACAGAGAAAGAGAAAGAATATGTCTGTTTAAAAGAGCATGGGAGAGAGAGATAGCATCTAGTGTGTGAGAGCTTGTGGAAATGTGTGTGAGAACATTTCTCTGTGTATGAAAGAGCATGTGAGGAAAAGCACTTATGTTTGTGGGAGAGTGGATGTGTGTGCATAAGAGAGATCCTGTGAGTGAGAGTGCGCATATGTGTGTGTATGTGTAGACAGTGTGTGAGGAGGAACGTGTATATGTAGGAGAGAGCATATGCATGTTTGTGGGAAGAAAGTGTGTGTTTATAGGTGAGCAATAGTGCAGAAAGTCTGAGCGTACAACTCCAACCCATTAATCTCAGAGGGACTGAAAATCAAATGTTCCCAGATATAGACAGCAAGGGAATTATTTTTTCTTTATTAGCTTTAATTATTGGATGTTTTATGTGCCTGTTGTCTTGACATAATTTTAGTGATTGGGAAATTTTAAAAATTCATATATGAGTTTTAAGTTATTTAATTTAATTTAAGTTATTTAATTCATCAGTTATTTAATTCATCAGCTTGTCATTAGTTAACTTTCTTCGACTGTTACTTGTAAGGGCCCTGCCCAAAAGTTTTTTGTTTGATGTAAACCGATACGATGTGCGAACGGCTATCGGTATAGAAGAGACTTTAAATAAATAATAAATAAATAAATTTAAGAAATATTCCATTTTATTAGTATAGTTTCACTTTTATGACTTTTTATATTTCTTGTTTATTATTTTACGTTTTCTGAGGAATAGCACTGTTTTTGTTTTTCCATTGTTGCACTGCATATAGAGACTGACTTATGGTTTCCAGTTCATTTTTAACTGCACATTTCTATTTATACTTTATGGTCTCTTTATTCTCTATTTGTTGAAAGTCTGTCTGCGCACTGTATGTGTGACTGAAGTGAGGCATTCTGCTAGCATGTAGTTTCTGTGTAGAAAACTACAGCAGACTGGCTTGTTCTATTTTCTTAACAAAAGATGTATTCGTGTTTTAAGGCCGGTGTAATATTTATAGGGTTGCCTTTTAATAGGTAGGGTTGTTACTATTTCAGTGATAGCAGTTAGTGTTGTTTTGGTATGGGAGGTTTACTATATTGTAATTCAGTTTATTTGTGGCTTCCTGAGGGCCAAGCCCATATATAACACATGTTATAGTAGACCTAATATTATATGGGGTCTATGTGTCTTTTATGCAGGGTTTGTTGGTTGGCACCACAGTAGTGCATGTAAATATAATATAGATTTATTTATTTATTTATTTATTTATTTATTGTTTTTGTTATACCGAGTTTCATGATAGGCATCACATCAACCCGGTTTACAAATAACAAGGAGTGTAAAGCATAACGTAACGTAAAAAACAATATTTTCAATAAGAACCTTGAACTTTAAATACAGTGAATCAGAAAAAGGGAGAGGGAAAGTTACAAAAAACAAGGAAAATAAACTTGGGATGGAAGGGGAGAAATTGAACAGCACAATATTTAGATATTGTAAGTGATACTTTTATCTCAGAATATCCTTTTTCATGTAGAATCTTTTATTTTGAATGCATAATTTTTAATGTGTGGAGAAGTCCGGTGGAATGCGGGGAGGGGGTTAAAGGTTGAAGGTTCACTTAGGGCACCTATTACACTTGCACTGGCCCCGGGATAGACACACACTCTCACCCTCTCTCTCTCTCAGGCACAGACACACATTCTGCTGTTGCTTGTGTGCACATTATGTAAAGTTCTAAATTGCTGCCAGCCTATCCCCAGCCTGCAGCACCTCTTCCCATTCCCAGCCCTTCTCATCACCCCCCCCCCCCCCCCCCCACACACTCTCCAGGAGACTCACTGGTTCTACAACCAGCTGCCCTTCTCAAAGATTAGCCCAGCCACTCAGAAGCCTCACTAACACTGCATAGGCACTTCCTCCTGACTCACCCTTTCCCTAACTCTGACTGTTGTTTGCCTCCACTTCTCCAGCCACTTTCACTCCCACCCCCCCCCCCCCCCCCCCCCCCACATACACACACACTCCAGCACATTCCCATTGACTGTGTGGTATACAGAATCTGCTGGTTTTATGGTTGTGGTTCTCCAGGCTCTGCTCTATTGAATTTGGATATGTGTCCTTGGGCCAGTGCACTGCTAAACGTTTACCAGCCTTCTCGTCAGTTGCAGTCAGCTCAATGGGGCATGCTTGATGTGCCATCTGTGAGATCTTCTCAGTGCTCAGCTGTCAGAGAATCTGCCTGTTCCATGGCTCTTTCTGTGGAGTTAAGGTTAAGTCACTGCATTAAGATGTTCAGATCTTCTTTCCAAATCTTTCTCCTGAAGCAGGCTTTTGGCTAATTAATCAGACTGTACAAAGTAATTCAGGCAGGCTAGCCTCTTTCAAAGTATTTGACTATTATGAGCTAGCATGTGTTAAGTTTTATATGCCTTCCATTTGATTGATTGTGATGGTTCTTTATAAAATGTTATGTATTGTTTATTATGTTATGGTTATGAATGGGTTTTTTTTTACTGTACATCGCTTAGGCCGCAAGTGTTAAGCAATTAATACATTTTTTAATAAATGAAATGCTTTGCCTATCTCCTGTTGGGGAGGGGGACCAGAAGTGATCCATGCTACCTGCATCCTCTGGGCTTAAAAAGAGAGAAAATTTAGCTTTAGCCAAAATTGCACGCATTCCTGCTGCAGCCAAGACAAGGGTGAGCCACTGACCCAAAACAGCACAGCTCCAGATGGAATCCTGCTTTCCCACATGGAGCAAGTGCAGCCAGGACCACTGCAAATGTATTAGGCACCCTATGTACACCTTACAGCCTTGCATCCCCCACCCTCCCCACCCTCCCCACACACAAACACACATCTACAGTTAAAAAATTATGCATTTATATAATAACAGATTTTACATGAAAATGGACAATCAAAATACAGTCTGCTGAGGTAAAAATATCATTTACAACAACATGTATGTTATATTTACATGCACTGCTGTGGTGCCAACCAGACATCCCTGCAAAAAAACAAAACAAAACACAAACATTTGGAACCCATATGGTACTAGGCCTATTGTAACCCATGTTGGGTGTGGGCTTGGTCCTCAGAAAGCCTTGAGTAATTATAGTTGCAATTTAGTAAATCTCCCATACGAATATAGCACTAATTTCTAGTACTGAAATAGTAACAACCCCACCAATGAAAAGGCAACACTGAAAATTTTACACTCTCCACAACTGGTTTCATCGGTTGAGAGTACATGCTCTGCTTTAGAGTTTATGCTGATTTCATCAAGTTGTTTTTTGCTTTGACAAGGCTGATATGCGAAAGCTGGCCAACATAGGCAAACCATTGGTTTTCATCTTTTGGGCTAAGTCAGTATAGCTGATTTCATGCCTATAATTTTTGAAAGCGTTTTTTGTTTGGCGCACAGTTTGATACAGTGAGAAGATCATTAAGAAGATATATTCTCAAGATACATTTTTTATCATAATATTTAAAAAATGAGAGCAAAATATTATGAGTTTTGTTTAATAAAAAAATGGATACATTTGGAGGTTTTTTACCTATGATTAAATGCATGTATGCTCCAAATTGCTTCATAGCATATGCATACTTTGTTGTGAGGTCTTTTCTAGGGATGTGCAGAGGGACGCCATACGTTGCATTCAGGATTCGTATTCGTCGGGGGGGGGGGGCAGATATGTTGCATTCGGCAAGGGGGCCCTCCAATACGTTCATGCGTTAATTCTTATTCGTTTCCCGGCTAAAATTGAATTAACTACAAACCCCCATCCTCCTGACCCCCCCCCCCCCAAGACTTACCAAAACTCCCTGGTGGTCCAGCGGGGGGTCTGGAAGCCATCTTCTGCACTCACACCCTTGGCGGCCTAGCTTCTATAGATTACGAGTGCTATCTGGTCTTAAAAAATTGCTTCATCCTCCTGAGTTCCGCACAGTGCTTCAAGTGTCAATCTCTCCCATTCTTGATTACTGTAACAGCTTATACATAGGTCTACCTAAAACTACCATTCGCCCTCTTTAGGTACTTCTGAACTTAGCTGCCTGCATCCTAGCAAGCCTCTTCAAAATGTCACTGTTTGCTTGAAGGATGTGTTGGATTGATGTCTCTATGGTGCTTTCCTCCTGAGTTAGCCACAGAGCAACATTTCTTTCACTATAATTTATTCTGCTGTATATTATTTCTTATATTCATCGAGTGATCACTTATGATCTTATCTTGCTTACTTAATGAAATTGATTTTTATTTTATTTACAGGTTTTATGTGGTACCTTTGGCATGGTTCAGCCAATTGATATGGTGTCTAGGTCTCCTGTACCTCAAAAACACAGACGTATGACAACCAGTAGCCTTTGAGTCATTTTGAATCTCTGAAATGACCTGTGCTATACTGCTGTTTCTAGTTCCATTTTAATTTTTTTTCTCTTCTTTTCTTATTTTTCCCATGGACCACTTTCAGCTATCAGAACTGTGAAGATAGCCAGTGCTTTGTTAAGATAAGCAACAGAGAATGACCTTTGTTATTGATGTATTCTAACTTGGCAAAGCTCCCAGAGTTTGTCTTAATTAGCACCAAACTCTAGATAAATGATGATGCCTTTTGTCTTTTCCAATTAGTATAGACATGTGCCTATTGCAAGTAGTATTTTAGTCATTAGGAATTTTAGATTTTCAATGCCTATGTTATTTTGACATTTCTTTACTTATTATTGAAGTTAGTAATATGTAATCAGGTGCTTTTCTGTCAATTAAAAAGATTGATGGAAGCAAGATCAAAGTACCCAGGTGGCTTGACAAAGCACATCTGATGTAAAGATCAAATAAATGTTATAACTAAATTCTCCTGGCCATGTAACCTGACTTAAATATTTAATTGTTTAGTAATTATAATACATGAGGCCAGGTGTCTCTGAGATAATTTAACTTCACTTATATTGAAATAAAAAATTAATATTTAACTTCTTGGGCCATAAACCCATGAATGATCAGAAAGAAAAAAAGTATATATATATACCATGAAGTCCAAAAGCTCGGGGCTGCTGTACTATCCAGAGTATGGCATGCCAGAGATCCTGGCAGATTTAATTCATAGGTAAGAACCATTTTGATTTTTATTTTTCTGTATCTATAATACGACTTGATCAATTAAATACTTTCCTCATGTAAAATAAAAATCATATTCTTTTTTAAGAATTATATCTCTGACTGAGTTATTGTGTGGCTCTGATCTAATAATAATTAACTGAGCTCAAAATAATGTATCAACTCTATGGAGCATTGCTGTGTTAAACTTATGTGACACGGTATTCTAAGGTAAAGAAAGTAACCTTTAAGGGAATCCCTTACTAATGTCTGTCTTACTTAGAATTACCTATTAGAGCAGAACAGACAGCTTGGCACCCTAGATGGGACCACTCAATACTCAGACAAAGTTAAAATTTTAAGGGAGCTCTTTTTCTTAAAAAACCTAGGTACCTAGAAAGGGTAGTGTTAAGCCCTACATAATGGCTCAACTATTTAGGGGTTGGCCGACATTTCAATTGGAAGTCACTGCACAAGGCTATCCAGTTTTAGGTGATCAAGAAAATGTTAATTTTAGAATTCAGCAAGGGGGATGGGGTGCAGGTGAATGGTATTTAACTACTGAAATACGTATCCAAGATACTGCTCAACAGTCTCCTGTCCAATTACAAATACCTACGTGGAGAATAGTAGATAGAGAAATAAATAGACATGATTGGATAATTATCATTGCCACAGCACTAACTGTATCAGGCTGGATAGGAGGAGCATTAGATTTTCCTGCCTCAGTTAACAGGCATGGACCGGTTGCTGGTGAACCTTGGACTCCAGGAGATCCTGTTTCAGAAGGGTATTCCCCAGCTACAGCAGTTGAGATGGCTAATGCTAATCAGCGGTATTATAGGAGATATGATGAGGTCTGTAGTAGGAGCAACCACTGTAAGACTCGCTGGTGCACTGGCTGCAATTGCTACATTACCTATCACTTAGATAAGGGCCATTATTGGATCAACACCCACTAATATTAGGGTTATTGCGGTATGGCTAGACATTAGGCTTGCTGGATTTGAAGGTGTGGTAATAATCCTGAAACCAGAAGGAGAATAATTAATGCACTGGTTCCCAGCTCGTGTGCACTGACTCTGTTAGAAACAGCTATGTGGAAACACTTGTTTCAGCTCTATATACAAAGGCATTGGGTGTAGTCCCTATTTCCAGGCTTGAGGAAACCCTAAGAACAATATATCAGAAGAATGGGCTAGGCTTAGCCTTTAAGATGGACCTAATATTTACCCAAGGAAGTTTTGAGATGGTTTGGGATATACTGAGAAGTATAATAGCTTCTCTGCATCTGGTGGCAGAAATGAACAGGAGAATCGAGGAGTATGCCACAGATGCAGAAAAAGTGGGACACATAGAAAAGATACTGTCAGAAATATTTTGCATTTTTGGCCTTGATCCTTTGGGTTTTTCCCATGGCAAAGGTCCTGGGGAGGAACCTGGATCTAGGGGACATAATAATCAACCTAGAAGGCAAGATTAGTGGCAAGGAATGAAGCTAGAGGTGTTGTATGACTGACAGCCCAGGGAGCCTAGAGACTGGCCCCAGGAGATTAAACCACAAGGAGGGGTTACATCTGAAATGACTCTCACCAAAGTATGACCTTCGTGCTAGGGTGTATGCCCCTCAACGATACGGAGCTGATCCTGGGTACCAACCTCCATCGTACAGGCGATATTCAGTTAATCATCCCCCAGGAACCCAAACCAGACTTTAACAGCCCTTTTCTACTGGTCCAAATCAAACAAAACCATCCCCGAAGATAGGTCCGAAGACAGGTACAAAGGGAAGTACTGGTCCCAAATCTACTGCAAAGGTCCAGAAAATTTAAACTACACCAGAAAAGTCTGTTAGTGACATGAAAAAGCTTATTTGTAAATTTGGAAACCCTTCAGCTTTGGGACATTATGATACAATGGCAGAAATTACTTGTTTTCCCCGACATTGGCTAGATGAGGATACCCCAGTAGATCAGTGGAATATTACAACCATACATGAGACACAATTGACAGAGTCAGCATGGCTTTACCCAAGGCAAGTCTTGCCTCACAAATCTGCTTCACTTTTTTGAAGGAGTTAATAAACATGTGGATAAAGGTGAACCGGTAGATATAGTATACTTGGATTTTCAGAAGGCGTTTGACAAAGTTTCTCATGAGAGGCTTCTAGGAAAAGTAAAAAGTCATGGGATAGGTGGCGATGTCCTTTCGTGGATTGCAAACTGGCTAAAAGACAGGAAACAGAGAGTAGGATTAAATGGACAATTTTCTCAGTGAAAGGGAGTGGGCAGTGGAGTGCCTCAGGGATTTGTATTGGGACCCTTACTTTTCAATATATTTATAAATGATCTGGAAAGAAATACGACGAGTGAGATAATCAAATTTGCAGATGATACAAAATTGTTCAGAGTAGTTAAATCACAAGCAGATTGTGATAAATTGCATGAAGACCTTGTGAGACTGGAAAATTGGGCATCAAAATGTCAGATGAAATTTAATGTGGATAAGTGCAAGGTGATGCATATAGGGAAAAATAACCCATGCTATAGTTACACAATGTTAGGTTCCATATTAGGTGCTACAACCCAAGAAAGAGATCTAGGCGTCATAGTGGATAACACATTGAAATCGTCGGTTCAGTGTGCTGCGGCAGTCAAAAAAGCAAACAGAATGTTGGGAATTATTAGAAAGGGAATGGTGAATAAAACGGAAAATGTCATAATGCCTCTGTATTGCTCCATGATGAGGCAAATATGTAGGTTAGACGCCAAAGAAATGTCCAAGTTAAACTTTATTAGAATGGAGACAAATGGTCTGTGTGTGTGCCCGACTCAGGCCGAGTTTCGCCCCACACCGGGGCTGCCTCAGGGGCTGGAATGAATAAATACAAATAATGTTCATATTACAGGACATACATAATTAAAAAATAAGTTAAAAAAATAATAATTAAAAACATTAATATGTGTAAAACAGGTACAAAAATCATAAAGAATCATAAAGAACACTTAAACTGATGCAGACAAAAGTAAAATGAAAAATGAAGCAGAGAAAGACAGTGCCAAAACAAATATTTTACCTGTGTATATAGATGAGCAAAATGAGTACCAAATTATACTTAAAATAATTGCATAAAAGGTCTAGTGGTCAGTTGTTTCTGCAATAGAATAAATGGAAAGAAAAACACTATATCAATCACCAATAGAAAAAAATATACTACCAAATGAAAAGCTCAAAAATAAAAATACTAGATTAAAATTAGAACTAATATATTAGAACTAATATCTTAGATGGAGGCTGCCAGAAAAATGTTACCAAAAATAGCACATAATTGAAATCTGGCTTATAAATGCTGGATTGATCAAAATTTCTTCCTTAAACAGGCTATTAGTAAACTTGCATTTGAAACCAGAAAAAAAAGGGGGGGGAAGGGGACTAATATATATAATTGCGATGGAGAAGGTACAGAGAAGGGCTACCAAAATGATAAGGGGAATGGAACAGGGACATAGGACTTTTCAGCTTGGAGAAGAGACGGCTGAGGAGGGATATGATAGAGGTGTTTAAAATCATGAGAGGTCTAGAACGGGTAGATGTGAATTGGTTATTTACTCTTTCGGATAATAGAAAGACTAGGGGGCACTCCATGAAGTTAGCATATGGCACATTCAAAACTAATCGGAGAAAGTTCTTTTTTACTCAACGCACAATTAAACTCTGGAATTTGTTGCCAGGGGATGTGGTTAGTGCAGTTAGTATAGCTGTGTTTAAAAAAGGATTGGATAAGTTCTTGGAGGAGAAGTCCATTACCTGCTATTAATTAAGTTGACTTAGAAAATAGCCACTGCTATTACTAGCAACGGTAACATGGAATAGATTTAGTTTTTGGGTACTTGCCAGGTTCTTATGGCCTGGATTGGCCACTGTTGGAAACAGGATGCTGGGCTTGATGGATCCTTGGTCTGACCCAGTATGGCATGTTCTTATATTACCTAGATGGAAGAAAGAGGGACATCTAAGTGATAGATACAGATGAAGAATCTATTATTTCCTTTCAAGATGTTTCATGGTACAAGATAGAAAAGTAACCTGTGCTACAACTCACTACTCGTATTAATGTTGAAGAACAAATGAAAAGACTTCCTTAGATTACATAGGGGCAGATTTTTAAAAACGGTGCGTTCGCGTACTTTTGTTCGCGCTCCAGGCGCGAACAAAAGTACGCTGGATCATAGTAGATACGCGCGTAGCCACGCGTATCTGCTAAAATCCAGGATCAGCACGCGCAAGGCTGCCGATTTTGGGCAGCTGGCACGCGCCGAGCCGCGCAGCCTGCCTCCATTCCCTCCGAGGCCGCTCCGAAATCGGAGCAGCCTCGGAGGGAACTCGCTTTCGCCCTCCCCTCACCTTCCCCTCCCTTCCTCTACCTAACCCACCCCCCCGGTCCTATCTAAACCCCCCCCTACCTTTCTCCACGGATTTACGCCTCCCAGAGGGAGGCTTAAATCCGTGGCGGGTGTGTCTCGGCGCGCCAGCGGTCTGCTGGCGCTCCGAGACGCAATCCGGGGGCGGTTCCGGAGGGCGCGGCCATGCCCCCGAAACCACGCCCCCGGGCCCGCCCCCGAAACGGCGCGTCCCGCCCCCAAAACGTCACGCCAATCGGCCCCGCCCACGACACGCCCCCGACACACCCCTGACTGAAAACCCCGGGACTTATGCGAGTCCTGGGGATCTGCGCGCGCCGGTGGCCTATCGAAAATAGGCCACCGGCGCGCAAGGCCCTGCTCACATAAATCCGGGCAGATTTACGCCAGCAGGGCTTTTAAAATCCGCCCCTCAGATTATAACAATTACTTTTTTTTTTATAACAATGCAGTTTTGGTATTTGTGAAGTGAATAAATATATCCAGAGGCTTGCTTTTTAAATATAGACAAAAATTCATAAAAATTGGTAACAATTGATTTTTCTCTAGGGACAAATGATTAAAACAAATGGAACAGTGGGGACATCTCATGGAGATCTGTATTTGTGTGCATCCCTAGCTATATTAATGTTTTGAAAGTTTGCAGATTGAACACCATTGCCATTGATTGTATTTTGATTTAATAGTGTTGTGCTGGAAACAGTATGATTTTTGATTGAAGTTGTTTTTCCATGCAAGGTGCCTTACAATAAAATTAGGGCATTGAAGACTTCAGAGGTCCTAATGTGCTTGTTGCGCTGGGAGTGGACCCTTGGCCTGGTGCAGGATTGGTACGGCCCTCCGGTCGGACCCGGAGAGCGCCTGCCACCAGGAGGCGAAGCACAGGAGGAGACAGAGGCTAGCTGGAGCTTCACCAATAGCAACCCGGGGATCCCTCAGGTTGAGCCCTTGGTTACCCGGGCGCCTGGCCTTAGGTGGGCTTCACAGGGTCTCCTAGAGAGAAAGTTCAAGGGAGTGCCCACCATGAACAAGGGTGCGCGGTCGGTGTTCAGACAAGGAAGTGCAGAGGTCGCAGGAGGCCATAACAGAGTGTCCAAGTGTATAGCGAGAATCAAGGCCAGAGTCTTGAAGTAGAGTGGTCAGCCAGGCAGGGTCGGTAGTAAAGGTCAGATCAGACCTGGTCAAGTCAAGCAGGAGGTCGGAGTCCAGTTGGCAGACAAGAGTAGACTGTATTCCAGGCACAGGTCAGGTCAGGCAGCGATCAAGGAGTAGTCAAGAACAAGCAGAGGTCAGTACCATGAGATCAGTCCGAAGGGAACTACCAGGGATGGAGAGACGAAGGAGCAGGAGACGCTGGGAATGGAGTCACAGGAGACGCTGGAACAAAGAAACTGGAACAGGAAACACAGGAAGGCAAACTTGCTATCACAAAGTGATCGACCCGATTGCCAAGGCAAGGTCCTGGGAGACATGGCCTCGCTTATATACTAGGCAGTGATGATGTCATCACTGAGCGACCCAGCCGGGTTTCCCGCGCTTGGCCCTTTAAATTGAAGGAGGTTGGCTGTGTGCGCGCCTAGGAGGCGGGGCCGAGGAGACGCTGGATACGGAGCCCCAACGGCTCTGCTGTGAGGCCTGTGACATTGCTGGAGCGGGCCGAGGAGAGTGACTGGGACGGCTGGGACTGGCAGAGAACGAGAGACCTGAGCTCGTGGACGGTCGGGAGAGGTGAGCAGGCCCAGCCGCGGAGCATACGCGACCAGGAAGCGCAACAGTGCTTCCCTCAGAATTTGAAAGAAAATAACTTTTCTTAAAAGGGATTATACAGTATATAACATCAGGAGAGCAAGTCATCAAAACTGGCTTTCTGATTGGGTATATCCATATATTGAAGAGGTGTGGTAAGGTTTCAGTATTTAGCATTTTGATTTGTTCAGTTGTACCCATTACTAAGCATTGCAGATTCAGGGCTACTTTTTTGGCAAGAAGCAGTGTAAGAAACCCGAAGTAAAAGTGATCAGAGACAATGTTTGGGAGCCAGCTGTGTTTTTCTTCAACTGGTATAATCTGAACAAACAGGAAACCTAGAGGTTTTTATGGCGAGAATATATAAATACATTTCAACTTGAAATGTTTTCCAGTTTTATTTTTATGGTTAATGTTTTCTTTTCAAGCTTAAAGTGAAAACAACCCTTGCAGAAATTTGATGAAGCAAAGAGGCCAGGGATCTGCACCCTCAACCATCAGCTAAATTATGAACCACTCTAGTAAAAGAACTGTAAGCTCTGTTTGCCTTAATAATCTCTAGGAAAGACTAGTGCCCTAAATAACAGAAAACACAAACAAACAAAAAAAAACCGTTTCCCTTTGTTTTATTTATTTTTTTATGATAGCAGTGACAAGATTCTTGTATTCTGCTTAACTCGAAACTATCATCCTAAGAGAATAACGAAAGACATAAATATCAAGTATAGAATGATGAAACAAAAATTACATAAAATAGTATAACAATATACATTAAAATGCAATTAATGAATTAGCCAAGTAATGAATTTATTAATTATCAACTCAGATTTCCCAGCTGGTTTGTGCATGTTTGATCACTAAGAAAATTTGGGGGCAAAACTTGTGCAGCTGATTTTCCATTTTTGTTTTTTTGGTAGAATATGAAATGTCAGAGTCACTTACCAACCATGTGCTTGACTATGTTGTAAAGTCTTTTGAGCAGGGACACTGGATCCATGTGAATTATCTGAACACCGGCAGAACCTTATTAATATTATTATTAACTCTAACAAAAACCATTGGCTTTTTAAAAAAAAAACTAGCATTTTGTTTATACTCTGAACAAATACATTTTTCTAGCAACTTATTAGCAGAAAAGTCAGTAAACATTGTATGAATTTTGCTGACTCATATCGTATTTCAAATTCATAACATTAGTGATTCATGTCCTCTGTTTTTTCCTGAAGCTATTTTCTTATTTTACTGTGTTGAGTCAAAGTTCATGTGTTCCACTCATGAGGTAATGAGATGCAGTCCTAAACAAAGAAACTCTGGAGAATTTTTGATTCCAGGCTCAAGAGAGAATATCAAAAAAAGATGCCCCATCTCAAAAAAGACATAGCAGTAATATAGGCAGCCAGGACTCCACTCGCTCACATCCGCCCTTTTACAATTCAAGTAAGACACAGACAACATGTTGGGTTTAACAGGGCCGCAGCTTTCATACAAACACATGGGATGCCCGTGCCCAGTAATTAACATTATGCAACGTCCAGCAACCATCCGCCACCTCCCAGCAAGACGGTCAGCACCAGCCGCCCGGCTAGTATTTCCAAGCCTTGACAGAGTTCCAACCCCCGCCACCACCCAGCAAGGAGCCCGTACTAGACAACGGCACCCAGTTGTCTGCCAATCCAAAATGTAACAGGAATGAAGCTTGGACATAGAAAATATGAACTGTATCGGCTCGGGCTGTCCGCCTCAATAACCATCCCCCCCCCGCTGCGACAAACAACCCCTTTTACAACAGTAACAAAGAAGGGCGGGTGGGAGGGAAGCAACCCAAAACGGCTGCTGCGACGCCAGACACTGCAGTGCACAGCCAGCAGAAGCCCCACCAGCAGCGTGATGTCACAGGGGAACCAATGAGGACCCGCCAGCACATTTTGAATTGCTGGAGCTGGTGAATCGCGGGCTTCACCGCCCGCGCCCCGCCAACTCCAGCTCCTTCCTCCCCCCCACCCTCCTGCCTTCCTGAGAGTTAACCCCCGAGGGGTCGGATTGCCCACCAACTGACCTCCCCCTGCGAGGCCACGGGTCCCGGGGCTGCTCCCCGAGTTGACCTGGCACCACATTAATTTGGTCGACCGGACACAAGGTCCGGTTGACCTCCCAATCTAGAAAAGATGCAGAGGAGAGTGACAAAAATGATAGAGCATAGAACAGCTCCTCTCTGATGAGAGGCTATACAGGCTAGGGATTTTCAGCTTGGAAAGAAAACGACAGCTAAGAGGGAACATGATAGAAGTTTATAAAGAGTCGGGTGGAACGGTTACTTACACTTTCAGATAAAATTAAAAAAGAACAGTCCATGAAACTAAGAACCAGCAGATTTAAAACATATCATAGAAAGTACTTTTTCACTCGGTGCACAATCAAGCTGTTGAATCTGTTGCCAGAGGACATGGTCAAGGCGACCGGCATAGGATTTAAAAGAGGTTTGGACAAGTTCTTGGAGGAAACGTGCATAAAACATTAGCCAGGTAGACTAAGGAAAGCTATTGCTATCCCTGGGAGTGAGTAACAGGAAATAAGATCCACTTTAAGGGATCTGCTGGGTACGTGTGACCTGGACTGGCAGAGACAGGAGGCTTGGCTCAGTGGACCTTGGTTTGACCCAGCAGGGCACTTCTTTTGTTCTTATGTAAGAGGCCTCATTCCAAAGTCATGAAGAGATTTCATGGAGTAGAGTCCTCAGAACTCTAAGCCCTGCCCTACCTAGGAGACAAAATGAGACAGAATTGTAGAACGGGGAGGAGCAGAGTGGAGCAGCAGGAAGAAGAGCAACTGTGTGAGTTTCTTTATCAGGGCTAATGGAACGAGATCTATTCTGGAATGCCAAGAGAAGAGATTTATCTCTTTGTCCGATGAGAGGATAATCACCTAGGTCCATGGGGCTAGTAGGGTGGCCAGTAGATTTGAGATATGGGGGCCTGAGTTATTTAAGAATGGAAAGGATTACCATTTGAGGAGACTGTATTGGCAAGAGCTGGAGAGAAGCTGCAAACTCTGCAGAAAGCTACCCAGTGACAGGAGGACTTTGGGCAAATGCAGAAAAACCTGTCAGAAGGACTGACTTTTAGAAAAGGTGTAAAGAAAGCCCTGTCTGGAGCAGGGGATCTAAGAGGCTCAGATGAGCTATGGACAGCAATGAAAGAAAATGGCAGCAAATTATTGTATCAGACCTGCTGACGTGGGATAAAGAACAACAAGACCATGATGGTTTATGAAAGCTGTAAGCAAAAAGGTGTGAGCAAAAACCTGGCATATGGGAAATGCGCACAAACACAGCAGAGGGAGGATGGGAACAATTACCAGGAGAAACAAAGGGAGTCAGGATGGGCAAATAGCAAGGCAAAGGCTGAATGAGTAAAGGTTTGGGGGAAATATCACTTCTTTAGATATGTATTTCCAAAAGAGGAAAACCAAACATGGAATTATAAGAATTAAAGGGGAGAATAGGCTGAGTGAAAAAGAAGGAATGAGGAAAGCAGATATCTTAAATATATTTGCTTGATATTCATAATTGAAGGAGAGAGTGATAGGCCTAAGTCAAGGATTAAACAGTCTTGAGTAAACATATTACCATTTACCAAGGAAGCAGTATTCAAGGTCCTGGCACAAGTGAAAGTAAAACAAGGCTATGGGACATCCCAGAATATTAAAACAGGTGCTGTCTCTAGCCCTCCTAACCTTGTCCCGACAGAGCAGTTGCAGTACTGCTGCACAATCTAATAATATACTCGACAAAGAGAAATATCAGCAGTAGAAGGAGGAACATAATACCTTTTTACAGGCCTCTGGTGAGACTCCACCTTCAGAACTGTGTTCAGTTCTGGAAACCACATCTGCAAAAGAACAATGTTGTGAACCTGTCCGCGCTCCTCGCGGGCAGGCCCCCTACCTTCCCGCGGCCAGTCGAGTCGCTGACACTGCCTTCTGCTCTCCCCTCCATGGCCAGTTGGGCCGCTGCTGCTGTTCCTCTGTGGCATGGAGGCTGCATTCCTCTTCTGCCCTGCGCAGCAGGGCTGAGCCGCTGGGAGTCCTCCCTCGCGGGTGGGACTGCCGCTTCCGCTCCTGTGTGCTCCGACACGGCTGGAGCTGCTTCTGCTTCTTCCTGGGGTCCTTGGAGGCAAGGAGGCCGTCCTTGCTGATGCCGGGGTCCCTACCAGCAGGGAAGCTGTCCCTGCCGGTGCCTGCTGCTGTCTTCGCCAATCTTCGCGGCAGGAAGCCACTCCTTCAGCCTGCCTTCCTCCAGCTCCACAGCAGGGCTGCTCCCGCTGCCTGCCTTGTTCTCCTCGGGCCTTCCACATGGCTGAGGACGCCACCTATGATCCTGCTCTGCTTCCTGGATTTCCTTAGGCACGGGCCCGCGCCTCTCTTCGGTATTTCAAGGGCCAGCCAGGTGTGGCCCCCTGCTAGCTCCTCCCTGGGCGTAGTCCTCTTCAGCCCTACAAAAGGGTCCAGCGTTCATTCCAGCTTTGCCTTCGCAAGGAGTTAGTTGCTCCTGGATGTTCCTGTCCTTTGCTCCAGGAGTCTTCTCTGTTCCAGCTCTTCTTTAAGGTCCTGTGCTCTTTGTTTTCTGTTGGAGCTCCATGTCTCGTCCTGAAGTCCGTGATCCTTTCCTGATGTCCGTTTCCTGTTCCTGATGTCCGTGATCCAGCCCTGATGTCCATCTTCTGTTCCTGATGTCTGTGATCCAGCCCTGATGTCCTGTACCCCTGGTTCCTCGTCGCCACCTTTCCTGGCATGCCATGTCGTGGTCCGCGACCAGTCCCACAGGTGGGCTGAGTAGGGCGCTTCGTGCTACAATGCCGCCTTCACTACTGCAGCTCAAGCCTCCGGAGGGAAATCCTTGCTTGAAGCCAAGTCGTGTCTTGGTCCCGAATCCTTGCTTGAAGCCAAGTCTCGCCTTGGTCCTCTGTCCCAACTTCTGGCCCTCAGATGTTCTTGAGGCTGCTCCGTCCATGCCTAAGACTCTGACTGAACCTGTTCTATTTCAGCGTGGTCCATGACCAGCCATGGGCAGCTGTGTAGGGCGTGTCTTGGTGCAGGCTTCTATTGAATCTTCGTCATGTTTTAGCTTCATCTTCCATGTATTAGTCTGGAATCTTCCTCGCACTAAAGCGTGGTCCGCGACCAGTCCCGTGGTTCTGCCCTATGGTGGGCTGTGTAGGGCACGCTGCGTCGCAGCCTCAACCCAGCTCTTGAACCTCGCTCCTGACTCCTTGTCTAGGGAACCTCACTCCTTTGTCTTCATCCAAGTGTCTTCACCTAAGTCTTCGTCCAAGGACTTCGTTTGCCCCTGACCTCGGTCCGGCCTGCCGCTTCTTGCCATTACCCAGAGGCAGGTCCAAAAGAGCTTGGAACAGTCAGAGGACTGTTCAAAAGACCAGCATTGCGTTGTTGGTCTTTCCGAAGCGTGCAGGTCCGGTGGAGGGTCAGTATCTTTGATAATCATTGTCTTCGTATCAGTCTTGTTCCTGCTCCGGATTCCATCGTCTGTCTTCACTCCAGCTTTGCTCCATACCAGCCCATGCTTGGGCATGCCTCGCCTGCCTCAGCACGTCTTCGGAGTTCCTCTGGGGTCAAGCCGTGGTCCAAGGACACACAAACCCCTGGAAAGTGGAACCGCTCTCCGAGCGCTTCCTAACAAACAATGTGGACGCAATTCAAAGGAGGTCCATCAAAATGATGCATGGTCTGCAGTATAAACCATATGTAGAGCAACTGAAAGAGCTAAAGATATATTCTTTAGAAGAAAGAAAGAAAGAAAGAAAGAAGGGTAGATTTTATACATACACTGATATATCTCGTGTTCTTTAATAAGTTGCCAGAAGGTAACATTTTCATAGAATAAATAGCTCAAGGACAAGGGGGTCATTAGATGAAGTTAAATGGAGGGAGGCTCAAAAAAGGAATGTGAAAAATGACTGTTTCACTGAGAGCATGGTGAACCACCTGCAACAGACTTCTAGTGAAGCTGGTTGGAGCTAAAACACTGGCACAGGGCAAACAGGGAGTCTGACAGTCAGAGGAGGGAGAGGGAGATTGAGTAAGACCTGTGACAGCACAGTAGGCAGGCACAAATGGACAGGCTGGGTGGACCAAGTGGTCCTTATCGGCTGTCATCTTCTATCTTTCTCTATCCCATTTGCTTCCAGTGTATTTCAACTAAGGAAAAGATGCTCTGACTCTGCAAAGAAAGCTGTGCTTTCTTCTCATAACTGAACACAGAGCAAAAAAAAAAAAAAAAAGTTGCCACATTAAATGGAAACATCGCTTAAAATTAAACCTTCACCATTTAGTCCACCCTTTAATTAGAAATCTAAAAAAGCAACATAATTCACAGCTGTATCATAAAGTTAACATATACTGTACTTCCCCCAGTGCAGGAGATTTCGTGGTGTGGTGATCTTGTTTGCATGTGGTCGTGGGGGAGTGGGAAAGGTCTGGTTAGAGACGGCGTGGGTGTTGGCACATGTAGTTTACCATCAGAGCACTTTCTTAGTTGTGTGTGTATATATATCAGTGGGGACAATGCTAAACTGGCAGCTTGGTCTTAGAATGGGTCATTGCTATGAACCTAATTTATTGAAGAGTTTTCCACCGATATAGATCACGAAGGGGGTCATTTTGCAACCACTCATAAAAGTGTTTCGCAAATACACGTGTACGTTACAGCAGTTTTCAAAGGGAAGCTAGGCGCACGAGTCCCCTTTGAAAATTAATCCACCAAAATGTACCCTGCACAAGTTAAACCAGGTAAATCGGTCACACAGACCTTTCCTGAAGATCATGCATGCTTTTTAAAATCCAAAAGTATGCGCGTAAGCCCAAACCCCTCCCCAACACTATCCCAAGAATGCCCCCTCCGCTCAGTCCGGGTAAACATACGTGCAGCCATGACATGTGTGCGTACGTTTGCCTGCATATCGGGTGGGCAATTTTGTAACAGGCCATTTCTTTGTGTAAAATCACAGAGTGAGGGACTTTTTACCTGCAAAAGTCCCTCACTCTGACAATGTTAGAAAAAACTAGTCAGGCTCTGTGTTTCACTGTAAATTCCATTGTATTTATTCCTGCTAAGGGTTCCATAGTGTCTCCCACCGAGGTCAAATTAACTTATTTATATGTTACGTTAGTAATAATAATCATAGATGTTTAATAATCTGCTGCTCTTATGATTTATTATTGAGATTTCTATTCTCACATCTGCTTGACACATGATTGAAGCTTCTCAAATGAGCAGTCCATGCCAGCCTACTTTCAAAAAGCAGCAGAAACGAATCTGGGTGGAAGCAGGCTTCAGGGCCTCAAAGGTTTACCAGGCATCGAACCTCCCTAAATATCTAAATTAGGAAACTGTGTACTGAGCTGTAGTATTTGCCCCGGTGGTACAATATCACGGGGGCAAAATACCTTGGCTTAGCATAGCCCTGCCAAAATTGTGTGATGGTGACCTGGGTGGTGGGGCTGCCATCAGTTAAAGGGGCTGAGCAACCTGAAATAATCTCCCCAAAGTGTGGCAAAACCCCCAGGGGTCTCAAGGCCCCTTGTCCTCAGGGACGGATTTAGGATTTTGCTGCCCCCTAGACACTTTTGGTGCTTTCACCTGCCCCCCCCCCCCCCCCCCCCGGTTACAGGGTAGCAGAGGGCTGAACGAGGTGCAGCAGAGCTGGATGGTGGTAAAATCTTAACGAGCCTGCGATCCCTAAATGTTTGCCACCCTAGGCACAGATATAATGAGTGCCTACTGAAAAATCCAGGACTGCCTGTACCACCCATCCCTGCTGCTCCTTGAGGCAGTCAAAGTGAAAAAAAAAAAAGCATTGTAGGTCACAGAAGTTGAGGAGCATGCCCCACCGCAACCCTTTCAAACTCCTCCCTTTTTTGTCAAATAATACCCCCACCCCTCAGCCCGGCTTCCCCACACTTATGACCCCCTGGGCTGTACTATAATTTTCCTGGTAGTCTGGTGGGGGCCCCGAGCGTGCCCTAGGCTCTGGCCCTGGCATGGCCTTTTTCCATAATTGTTCTGACACCGTTTGGGAAAATGGTCACACCGGGTCTGAAGCCTAGGGGGCGCTCTGAGTCCCCACTAGACTACCAGGGCAACCTGCAACTTTGGCAAGGCCAGAGGAGGGGGTTGGAAGGGTAGGTTAGGATGGGGAGTCGGGGGGGGGGTACTTTTTGAAAAAGGGTAGGAGTTTGGGAACCTGAGACCAAGGCAACTTTTGTGAATTAATGTTATTTTTTCATTTTGGATGCCTCATGGGCAGTGGGGGAAAGTAGGACAGGGAGTTTTGAGAGAGTTTTGCAACTCTTGGGGGCAGGATTACTTTGAATCAAATGGCCCCTTTAAAGGCCTGGTCCTGGGGACATCGGGACAGGCGTTAGCATTCCCATGCTCCTGGGCAAAGTTAGCTACAACTCAAGGGTTGTAACTTTGAATCACATAGCGCAGCTTGCAATTTTTAAGGCAAGCTGTGTTATTTCATTTACATGCTTTTAGCTAGTAATGAGCTGATTAGCGTGTATTTCCATGCTAATCAGCTCATTACCATACTCACGATGCCGGGGGATATAACTGTGCATTATTGCTGCATTAGGCCATGGCAAACATCTAATGCAGCTTAATATATGTCTCCCCCTTAGTTTGCATTCAACTACTAGCTGTGAAGAATAGCTTTTGCTTCATAATGTCCTATTATGCAAGGGGGCCCACTGGAGCAAAATATAAATTACTGCTTGTTTATGTCTTAAACTGGATCTTGTTGGAAATGATTTCTTATTTGAATATGATCCATGAGAACTCAGACTTGATTTACCCCATTTCAGGCTGGAAAGGTGGCCATGGCAAATAGCTGTTTTGGAAGAGTCACCAAAAAAAGCACCATTCAAAGCTAAAGCAGAGGCTGTGCAGGAGGTCAAAATAGTGGTTAACTGGGTGATAATTAGCATATTTAAGCATTGCAGGCCTGCCATCCTGCTGCCTGATTATCATTTCTTTGACATGCAAAAATTGGTCAGGTGACACTGTTTTCTGTATTAAAAGGCAAACTGTACTGATCATGTGCGGGCTCAGATGTCAATACAAATGAAGGGTGAGAAGTCAATAATGTCTACCCCAGTTCAATCACCATGCCGCATCATTTGCATATATTCTGGAACATATATTTGTTCTCACTCTTTGGGAATCAGTGAGGAGAACTACCATTACTTTTACGCATGCAAAAAATTGTTCACACCAAATTGTGGGAGAATATTTCCAAGGACCACCCCAGGTGGAGAAATATTCTACTACAGTGATCTCATCCTTTCAAAATGCTATGATGGCAACAGGAGGTGAAAAAACAGGATCGGCAGGCAGAAACAATGTGCCAAGGACCAAATCAACAACCCAAGGCCACCTGTCCTGCTTAGAAATACATACTCAAGTTGCATCCATGTCTCTGAATCTCAGACCAGCCTCTTTAGCTATCTTTGGATCCACAGATCTGACAATCATGGACGACAATTATCCTTGATTGTAAGGATTGCTAATGATGAGGAACTGCTGGCACAGAAACCCAGCAACAAATCAAAAACACCCTCCTTTGGATAAACGGAAAAAATGTTTTTTTTTTATCCGTCACTCTGTATGAAGAGACAGCATTTACGGGACACTAGGCACATATCTTTCCCTTACATAGTCCATGCAATCCTCAACCCTTGTATTGTTGTCATGGCATCAGAGTTTTGTAACCTCCTTCCACACAGGCTAGCAAGTTTAGGAGCATTGCCAGTGGTGCTTCATCTGCAGAGACCTTCAATTTCAGTTTTTATTTTATTTTTCTTGGGAATTTATCAGTGTTTATCGTAACAAGAACAAAAATGCTATTTACCCAGAAAGAATGATGAGTCACTGTTTCCCACTGATCTCTTTTTGTTCTTCTTGTAATAAACACTCATGAATATGCAGGAAAAATCAAATTCAAAACTCAAAATGAAGGTTTCTATTCATCTGTCACACACAAGGGTTTCATTTCTGCATCACCTACTCTAGTGCTCAGATCATTATTGCGGGGGGGGGGGGGGGGGGGGGGGGGGTGTCCCGTTCCTGCAAGTGCCCTGCCACCTTCTACAACACTTCCATCAGGCATTCTGGATGGCACTATACTTTCTAGGCTATACTGCACATCTCCTGCTGTCACTGCTCTGAGCGGTAAGCAAGCATGCCAGTACCCATGATGGTAGCCATGCCATGTACATACAAATGGATACAACTGGAGGCCAAAGAGTGACTGTTACCATTCATTCTTCTTGCCCCTTTCTTTGTTTATGATCTTAGGATGCCTGTCAGTTGGACCCTAGACAGCATAAATAATCATCTTCTTGAATGATGGTAATTTGGCAACCTAGCGGTGGTGTTGGACACAGCATAAACATGCAGGCATCACATGCTTATATGCATTGCCAGGGCACAAAGATTTGATAGCCATTTGATGACATATGGCCTGATTGCAGGAATGAGGAGGGGTGATGGCTACTGCACAACCAGTAGGGGGTGGATTTTTTTTGTTTGGTTCCAATTTATGTTTGGATGCAACTGGCTGTTCCAGTTTGGTTCCAGTTCAGGCCAGTAAAGGTTCAGTGGTATAACTGGTTTGGTACACATGAACCAACTAGTTCAGTAAGAAGATTAAAAAACTGTTATGAATACAATTTCAAAATAATATGGGCCTGATATTCAAAGCACATTCAGCGCAATTTATTTATTTATTTATTTGTTTGTTTGTTTGTTTGTTTGTTTTTATATACAGACATTAGATTGAGATATCACATCGGTTCACATGAAACTGAGAAGGCAAATAAGACATGGGCTGCTTATTTTTAGAGGATAACATGGAGAACGTAACAACTTAGGAGATACAGAGTAACTTGGAAAGCTTAATAACTTAGAGTACTTAACTTATTTTTACAGAGTGACTTAGAATACTTAACAGGTAACTTATTTTTACAACTTATTAGTTACCCAGGTAGAGAGTCCATCAAGCTAGGTTGAGAGAACATTGCACAAATCTCATTATTGGGTGAGTTTCCTCACTCCAAAGGTCATCAGATTTTCACAAGAGAGCACTGTTCTGTTCATATGTCTCACTTTGAATGTCAAAGTGGCCCCTAACCCCTACACTAATACTTAAACCTCACCTCGAGTAACTAGGTGAGCCTCCCATAGAGATATAAATACCTATCTAGTGTGAGGGTATTACAGCTAGTCTCTCTCTCTCTCCTCTCTCCTCTCTCTCTCTCTCTCTCTCTCTCTCTCCTCTCTCTCCTCTCTCTCTCTCCTCTCTCTCTCTCTCTCCTCTCTCTCTCTCTCTCTCTCTCAACATGGTCCCCCAGTGGTTGGAAATACAACAATTCTGGCACTTATCGCAAAGTGTGAAAAAGTTAGTGCTTCACATAGGTATTATTGCAATAAACTGCCTATTACCATAAAATACACCCCTTTTCCTATCACATGTTATATTTAGTGCATTTTGATAAATCCAGGTCTAAGTTACTTACACGGCCAGCTTTGAACATCTACCTCCTATATTTTTAAGGACCATCGTATTCTGAGTACACACCATTACTTACGACACTTGACCTGTACTCGTATATTTTTTGACATTTTTTAATGCACTAATAATAGTCCAAGCATGTGGCATAACATATCATTGGGTGAGGTGAAGATGAAGAAAAATAATTATCATCATATGGTGGATCATCATCTGACATACAGTAATGTATTATCTATGTGTATATGTAACTCAACATACCTCTTTAAATACCCTTATCCTAACACAGGCCAGGGTTTCGAACTGATGTCCAACTAGCTCAGTTCCAGTTCACAGGAGAACATTTGTTTATTATAATTTGTCTTTACTGCAATTTTATGTAACAGTACAAGGCAAGCATCATTAAGCAATGCAATAATTGGAATATGGCACAGATCAGTTCAGAATGACTATAAGAGGACAATCAAATCAAATTGTTCAGTCAAGGTAATATTTAACTATTCATTATTTTCAAACTTAACAATGTAACAGTCTCATTTGCAGACCTGCCAAGTCGTCTGCATTGGGCGGGAGACACCAGCTTCCAGATGTTTTCTTTTGCACTCCTGTCAGCAGAGATCAAACTCCCGCTGGTTGGACGTGAGAGATTTATGCCACATGGCCACGGGGTGGAGGGGAAGGGGAGCAGGCAGGAAATGTTTGTGTCTTCTCTGCTAGTGTTCCTTCCTTCCTTCCTTCCCTGCAGCCTATTGGCTTGTAATGGAACATCTGACCAAGGGGTCAGGAGGAGGAGGGAGCAGCAGCAGTACAGGAGACACACCTTCTTGCCTTTTGTCTGCCCTTTGCTGCCAGTGGAGAGAGTGAGAGGAGCTGATAGAGGAGCTTGACAGGGGGAGAAAGTGGTTATTAGGGAGGGTGAGAGAGACAGAGAGGCTCTTCTGCAAGAGGATATTAGCTGGAAGAGGGGATGCTGGCTGTGGGAGGGGAAGGGATAAAGTCCAATAAAGAAGGGTTACTGCCTAGGAGAGGAGCTGTGAAAGGGATGGATGATGGGGAAAAGCGCTGGGAGAGTAGGCACAGGCTGGGAGAGGAGCTGAGGGGGCTTGAAGAGGAGGACACACACTCAAGAGAGGAAGAGGGCAGAGAGAGATGACATGATCTATGAGAAGAGTAAAGACGCTGAGAGAAGGGGACAAGGGCTGGGAAAGAAGGAGCAGACAGAGGTGATGGGGGATGGGAGGCAAGCTGTGAAGGGGGGTGGAGCTGAGTGAGGGCCCATGGGTCAGAGAGGAGCTTAGAGAGCAGACATGAGCAGAAAGAGAGGGTCCATGAATGGATGGAGGGGAAGAGGAGCTGAGAGTGGGAACATGGGCAGGGAGAGGAGGACATACTGTGAAGTGGGGGAGAGGCTAGGGAAGGACAAAAAGAATTTAAATGGGATGAGAGAAGAGGACATCTAATACGTGAGGTAAGCTAAGGATTGTGAGTGGAGAGGGGGCAATGAGAAGGGAGGAGGCATGAAGGATGAGGAGAGAGGGGGAACGAAGAGGCTGCAGAGTGTGATACTAGGAGGATGTAAGAAAAGGGGGCAAACTGGCCAGAAAGAGGTACAAACATGGAAAAAAGAGAACAGGAACACCAAAGAAATGAGATGAGAGAAAAAAATGAAGAGGCAGAGAGGAAGCTAAGAGAAGAACAAGTGCAGGCAAAGAGAGAAAAGACACAAAGGTTAGGCTACCTGTATATTTTAAGTTTGGTGAAGATTTCTGTGCGAGCTGGGTTGTGTCTAGGGTGAGGCAGCAGTCAGTATCTGTTGTCCTCCTCAGCCCTGTGGTCACCAGGACAAAAAAGGAAATTTTATTGGACGTAGAGGAAGAGGTGGGGAAAGAGTTGTGGTGTGTGTGTGTGTGTGTGGTGCCATGGGCTGAATATCTCCCACTTAAAAATTGCTTCCTCATGGCGGCTCTGCATTTGGGTAATGTTCCTTCAAAATCTATCAAAATCAGATTCCAAGCCTCTCTGCGCAGGTAAGTTATCCAGATAATGGGTATGTACCCGGCTGAACTGAAACCGTGCACCGGTAATGCCTCCAGCACCGCCTCTGTAACCGGGTACATTTTGTGCAGGCAATGATTTGCCAAGGGGAGGGGGGAGGATGTTCAAACTTTGGGGTTTCTCTGGCTACCTCCAAAAGTTAACAGGATGAACCCTTTGAATAGTGAGCTCTTAGTCCTTTTAACTTCTTCTCTGCCCTTTTATATAATCCAAAAAGGATTTCCACATATCCCAATAATATGTATAACTTTTATCAGTTGTAGCTCATGTTAACTTCTCTGAAGGAGTGTCCCATAATTTTACATACCAGTCTTCAACACTATCAATTCATTTTTCCACTTAGCTGAAATTACAAGTGTGGCTACAGCCAAAATAAATGTCAACAGTTTTATTACCTAACATGTAAAGCCCTTTAACCAGCATTTCTAGCAGAAAAACCTCCAGAGTTATTAACAGTTCCACAAATGTTATTTGTTTAATGTTGTCTCTAATTATTTTCTCAAGTGTTTCAGGATATTCAGACCACGTAAATGTAGCTTCCTGTCTGTCCATAGTTTCCTCTAGACAAATTGGACCCCACCTTTCTGGATTCTTGCCAGTCAGCTCTTCAATGTCATTTTATAACCCTCTTCATTTATAATTGTCGCTGTAACGGCTTTCTTAGCTTTGGCCGATATATTACACCAGACCTCTTCTAACAGTAGTGTATTACAATCTGTTTTTCACTTCTTGCAGTAATAGGGACTTCCAAAAACAATATCTAAGAGGACTGGATATATGCCAGAAATTAAACTTTTGACTTTTTTCTGCTGCCATAAAATATTGTCAAACATATCACTATGTGTTATGCTGCTTTGATCTGTAAGTAGGCAAATCTGTTTCCCTCATCTAAACTATATTCCCTAACTAATAAATCAGACATTTTAAAGAGCATTGTCCTTATAAACATTCCCAATTTTTAAAGTCCCTTTGTCCTACCACCTTTTGAAGTTATGGAGTCCATCCCTGGTAGGAAAAGGGGATTATTTACTCTGGGTAATAATGGAGATGATACCTCTTTAAAATCACGACCAGATGATATGGCGTCCAACACCTTAAAAATTAAATCTACAAATAGGTTCAACCCTTTCTTAATAGCTCTTATTTCCTTACTGTAGGCATTCAAACACTACTATCTTCTCTGTGCAGAAAAGCATGCATGTTCCAACTGTATCCATATTCTCTGACTAGACTGGCTGGTATCAATCACAAACTACCCTTAACTAAAAGGTTGATAAATTGTTTCTTCATTACAAGGATTTAATTACCCTAACATTCTACTTGGTGTTAAAGCGGTTTAGTGGACTCTTAGGCCGGCCTGACGGAGAAGATGGAAATAGTCTCCGGACTAGCGGAACAGGCCAGGAGGCAGATACTGGATGGATTGAAGAGAAGGATCTTCACCCTGGAAGCCCGTGCTCCCCCAGGAGGAGCCTGTAGGAGCCGGGCTGCTGGGACTTAGGCGAGAGGAGAATCCGATGAGAAGATCCGAGGTCAAGGCAGGCAAGTCTGGAACAGGACCAAGGCTGGCACCGAAGGCGGACACGAACCAGGACTGGAACTGAAGCAGGCAACTGGAACAGGAACCGGGATCAAGGCTGGAACTGAAGCAGGCAACTGGAACAATTACAAGCAGGAACTCCAGAGGCACACTATAACGATAAGCAAACTTGTTGCAAGGCAGTAAGCTGAGGCAGACACAGCCTTAAGTATTTGCCGGCATCTGACTTCAGAAAGGGAGGCAGGGCTAATTCAGCGAGGTGACTGCGTCTCCGTCGTGGAGATGCCGCCGAAGATGTATCCTGCCGGCCCGCCAGCGCCACGCAGCAGCCGCCCGGAATCAAGACCGGAACCCGGTGCCCACCACGGCGCCCCCCGAACCGGAGCCCGACACAGAAGGTAAGGTCCCGGTCGCGGCAACTTGGTACAGGGTTATCAGGTGGTTTACATTTGCATGAAACACAGTACAGTTATACATGATACAGTATACTATACAGTACAGTGTGATGCAGGTTATACTGTCAACAGTTATGTAGCACGCGAGTACATATGCAGTGCATTAGGGTCAGTGATGCTGACAGTAGGGATTGTGAGAGTAGGCTTGGGTTAAAAAGACAGGTTTTAACCATGTGGCAGAATGACAGTATGTTAGTTGCATGTCTGAGAGAATTCAGAGCCTGGGGAGAAAAACAAGCCTGGAGTCTTTAGGAGCAGGGAGTTGTAGAAGAGCCTCTATTTTGAATCTCAGCCTACGGGTGGGTTTGTGGGGGACAGGCAGTCGTTTAGATAGGTAGGGCCTAGTTTGTTCTGTGATTTGAAGGCTTTGGATCGGTCTAGATAGGGGATTGAAAGCCAGTGGAGATCCCAGAGGATTGGGCTAACGTGCTTTCTGTAGTTGCACCCAGATAGCATCTGGGCGGCAGTGTTCTGCACTAATTATGGGAAATAGAGGGGTTGTTGTGGGACACCTATGTACACAGGCCAATGCACTAATCTTGATGCTAATAAAATGCCAAGATTATTATTTTTTTAACTCCCAATCGCGAGTTAAAAAAACGCATAAAATCTGTAAATTGTGCGCTCAGCACAGGTCAAACACACATTTTAACTAGGGAATGGAGTGGAGGCATCCCTGACAGGCTATCCAGATGAGTGGCTGCAGCCGCCGCTGCCACTTCCCGCATAAATTCGGAGTTATCCGTCTATCTGGCAGTAGGAAGCAGCCACCAGATAGACACATAAACCATTACTTGTACCGCTATCTGCTACGGGTCACCACCATTTACCTGGATAAGTCAGATGTTTTCAGGTAAGTGGTGGCAGCAGCTGGCACTTACCTAGAGTTTTTAAAACTTTTAAAATCTTTTTTTCATAGAACTGGAAATTTAACTCCAGCTCTAACCAGGGTTTAACTTTCCAGCATTTAAAAAGGCGCACTGGCCAGATACAGTCCATTGCCTCGGGGTGGGGGTGTCAGTATTGCCTATTTGGAAACCCATGTTTTCTGCGTGCAGAACTCCTTGCGCATTGAAGTACTCGCAGAAAGGTGCGTTCGGCTGAATACACCTTTCTGCATCGGCCTTTAAGAAAGAGAGAACCCAATAGTTCAGGGTAACTGACATTATACAAATTAAGGCTATTAAGAATGTTAAATCCACAAATATTTTAAGTATCTGTCACCTCATCAAAAGGGAAAGATTTTAATTTAATAGATCTTGATTGCTGCTTGGGTAATTGAATGTTTAGTGCTTCTGACTTATAACAATTTATTTTTAATTTCTAGCATCTTACCATAGAGCTCCAATTTTCTAAGAAGGTTGGGCAAAGATATGAGGATTTCAGACTGTCAATATTAGGGACTAACTTCTTTTTTAACATTCAGTTTCTTGGAACCCTCTGAGCTCTGGCCACAGTGGCACATGAATGATCTGATTCACCATGCACATTAACCTATTTTCCTCTGTCTTCCCCCTGGATCCAAATAAAAGTTGTATGTGAGTATATATTGTGTGGATTTGAGTTAAAGGAAAAATGAGTAGCTTTAGGATTACTAACCTTTCCTGAATCGATTAGGTCTAATTCTTTAAGTGCCATTATTGCACCCTTATATGATTTACTCCTGTTTTAAAAAGTCCACATATGGGTGGATCACTGTACTTACAATCTCCTGCTAAATGTTACTCTGCAGTATCAGCTAATATAGGCAAGACCATGCTAAAAAAAATAAAATAAAAAAAAAACCTTCTTAATCTTGATTTGGAGCATATATGGATGCCAATGCAATTTTTTTCCTCATTTAGTATATTGGGGTTTTTTTTTGTAATCTTTTGGAAAATATGTAGAATTTAATTGTAAGTGCATTTTCATTGAGATCTATCTTTTGTAGTCTCAGGAGAAGGAATTTCTGTAGTGACTAGTGAGCACTTTGGTTTCCAGAATGTATAATTTCTCTTAGCTGCTCAGTTGACCGAGCCAGAAGATTATGTCCTTGGTAATTGTGGAGTTAAGTTTTCTGTTCTGCCAGACTAGAAAGATTTTTAGACTTTTGAAGTTTAAAGTGCATAGTATTTGTAGACAGACGCAGCTGAATGGAAAATCTGTAGGGATCAAAAAGCAGGACTGCTCATTAGCTTGGCTAGTCCTTCTCCAACAGCCTCCAGGAATATGCATAGCATCCGTAGTACCCAGAGGTGCACGTGCACCAATGAATTTAAAAAAAAAAAAAAAGTTGTGCCATGCACCACCAGAGACACTGTCATCGGGGTCCAGGCAGTTGCAATTGTCACATACCTGGAGGGGGTCAATGAAGAACTGTTAACCATGGGCTTCCCCTGCCTTCTTAGTACGCTTGGCATTAATTATAGAATCTATGCATCCCCTCCTCGCAGTTGTGGACTGAAACATTCAGTCATGTCTTCCTCTGTTTGCAATACGTAGATAAATGCACTACCGTTGGATATTAGATCAGAACCTTGCATCCAGAAGTTTAAAAAACTCATAAAGACATGGTTATTTGAACAGGCGTTTAATGAAATAAAGGAAGTTAGCAGTTAATTATGAGTATAGATCATTAAGACGCCTATTTCATTTCAGTATTAGCTACACTAGAGAGAGGCTCTAACAGGTCGATACAGTAAAGTGTGCTCTGTCGGAGCGCACTGTCAGCCTGCTCTGGAGGCGTGTTTTCCCTTACCCCTTATTCAGTAAGGGGAGGAAAACACGCGGCCCACCCGCGGCACCTAATAGCGCCCTCAACATGCAAATGCATGTTGATGGCCCTATTTATTTATTTATTTAAAATTTTTATATACCGGCATTCATGATACAATCACATCATGCCGGTTTACATAGAACAGGGGTGTACAAAGAACAAATGAGTAACCTATTAGTGAGGAGGAAGCAGTTACAAATAACAAGGTACTAGAACTATTAGGTATGCGCGCGGGATCCAGTAAGTAAAATGTGCAGCCAAGCCAAGGTCGGCGCTAATTTCTTCCGGCGCCAGGAAAGTGCACAGAAAAGCACAGTAAAAACTGCTTTTCTGTGCACCCTCCGACTTAATATCATAGCGATATTAAGTCGGAGGTCCCCAAAAGTAAAAAAAAGTAAATAAAAAAAAAATAAAAATTTGAATTCGGCCCGCAGCTGTCGGGCCGAAAACCGGACGCTCAATTTTGCCGGCGTCCGGTTTCCGAGCCCGTGGCTGTCAGCGGGCTCGAGAACCGACGCCGGCAAAATTGAGCGTCGGCTGTCAAACCCGCTGACAGCCGCCGCTCCAGGCCAAAAAGAGGCGCTAGGGACGCGCTAGTGTCTCTAGCGCCTCCTTTCCCTCGTTTGCACCGCGTCGCCTAATTTGCATGCTGGAGCATACTGGATAGCTCGCACCGGCGAAGGGCCGGTGCGTGCGCCGGGAGAGCGGGCGTTCGTCCGCTCTCCCGCGGTTTTACAGTATCGGGCTGTAAGACATTAATTATGGGGGTATGAAAAAAAAAATAGGGTACATTTTGAGAGTTGGGTATATGGGTGGAAATAATGATATGTAATGATAGAATTAGGTGATGAAACAATACATAGAAAGGAGTAATGTGGATTGAGCTATTAATTTTAGGATTAATTTTATTTGTTTATTCTTTTATATTTTATTCATAATTTTAAGAGTATTTTACTGTATTGTATTATAATTGTAGGTATCGATAACTATTTGTTGTGCTGTTAACCGATCTGATATCTTGTGAGGAAGGTCGGTATACTAAAATGATCAATAAATAAATAAATAAATGGTTGTTGCATAACAAACTAACAAAACTGAAATGTTCATTATTAGTAAGTTCTCATTGAATAATAATTTACCCTCACATTTTCATTTCAATAATCACAAAATCCCTGTTAACCGATAGGTTGGGAATCTTGGGGTGACCCTTGACCATGAACGCTCCCTCGTACTACAGTTGTCAAGGCCTCCTTTTTTTAAACTCTAGCTGGTTATGAAACTTCGACCTCTACTGGACCCTTATGATTTTCGTACACTCCTACAGCCCTTGGTACTCAAGAGCCTGGATTATTGTTATGCCCTTTGCATCAGGCTTTCTTTACACTGCTATATGCCCATTATAATTAGCCCAGAACTCAGAAGCACTAATTCTCTCTGGCTGAGAAGGAGAAATCATATCACTCGCCTACTGGCTAGTCTTTATTGGCTCCCCATTAAACAGCGTATCCTGTGATTACTTTCAGTCTGCTAAATTTAGACTATCTTAGCTGGGTGAGCTCTACCTTAAGATTTTATCGCTCTCACAGGTCCTTACAATCTGCTCAAAAAGAACCTACTTAAAACTCCATCAGTAAGACTGGCTCATCTGAATATCTTCTGGGATCAGGCTTTCTCTGCAGCAGGACCCATATTTTGGAATTTCCTACCTCCTACGCAAGGCTCAGTTCTGATGAAGTCAGAACTGAGCCTTGCATACAATCTTTTAAAAAGGTACTAAAAACCCATCTATACAAGAAGGCTTTTAACGTATGACATTTAGGGGGTTATTTTCTAACCCTATCGCACGCAAAAAGGGGCTTTTCGTGTGCTATAGCTAGATCGGGGCGGAATCAGGTCGGCGTCGGCACCAGAAGAGGAGGAGTCGGGGCTGACGCTGCGGAAACTTCGCTGGCGGCGATAAGGTAAGACCCCCTTATCACTGCAAGTAGAGCGCCGAATAGCACCACCTTTCACGATGGCGCTATTGGGTGCGAAAGCTGGCAGCAATAACACCGCGGTGGTGCGATCGCTGCCGGCATTCGCAGGCCTGCCCTCCCCCCCGATTCGCCCCCCCCCCACCCCCCATTACCGCGCGATTCACAAAGCCCTGCGATTTTAGAAAATCCAGGCCTTAATTAGCTGTGATTATAGTTTGTCTGCCCACTGCATTTTAATTTATTTGTCAGGATTATTTTATGCATGTTCTTATTGTGAACTGCTCCAAAATTTCTAAGATGTATGCGGTATACACATTTTTAATAAACTAAATTAAATTCTCCTAGTCCCAGCTGAGTCAATCAGGTGCCCACTCAACACAGCCTGAGCCAGGCAGCACAGCCCACACATGTATGTTCCAGGCTGGGAGGGAGGAAGCTGCTTCTGGAGTACCCCACGTATTCTAATACTGCTAAACCTTTTTACCATAGGCATAGAACACTATCCAATTTCCACTAATTTCAGCCTCCAGCTTAGTCTGCGGGTCAGCAGCCATTCCAATGCCAACATTTCCCACTGCCATAACTTGCCATTCCTCACCAGGTTTAGCGCTTCCACTCTTCTGCCTTCCTCCCATTGGCGTTTTTCAGTCTGCATCATCAGACAGGGTGGTGGCACAGATTGCTATTGGAAGGTTCAGGACCAGTTGCAGAGGGCTAATGCACTCCTTTTAGGCCAGGGGATGCTCTACCATCCAGGCTCACCGGGGAGACTCGGTGACTCACTGCCGTGCTGCTGTCTTGAATCCCCCATGCAGGTTATGTTATGATTGTAACTTTATCTAGATAATCAGCAGGACTTACCCAGATAAATCAGCCACTGTATATATATCTGGATAACTTTAGAACAAGTGTTTTTCTGACCAAACTTATGTGCATAAATTTAGCCGGATAACACTCAAATCTGTATGCACTGGCTAAAATGTAACCCTGCCCCGAATGCCTCCATCCCCAAACTGTGTATACACAATGAGTTATATGCACAAAATTTATCTGTTTGGCAGGGGGAATAGTCAGATCTTAGCTTTTATCCGGTAACTTCAAAATTTAGCCAGTCTTTAAATATCAATCTTAAAGTATTCAAGCTGCATAGGCTTTAAAATTTGTAAAACAAACCAAAAAAATAACAATACTATCAACTTTTTTCCCTCCCATCCTTTCCTTCACACACCTACTCTCTTTCACACTGGTGGGGCTTGGCCTCCCTGCCAGTGCTTTTGTTCAGTCCAGGAGTCTAATGCTGCTGCCGGGTCCTGGCCTCCCTGCTGGTGGCCCCCCCCAACAGTGGCGCGGGCCCCGGCTCCTCTTCTGCTGCTGGCACGGCCTGGTCTCTTCACCAGCAGCCTGCCTCAGTGGTACGGGTTCCAGTACTTCTTCTGCCACTGGTGGGGACTATACTTCCTGCTTGTGGCCTGTGAAAATGGTGCAGGTCTTGGCTCCTCTTCTGCTGTTGATGGGGCCTGCCCTTCCTGCTGGCTGCATCAATCAATGACACGGTCCTGGTGCCTATTGTCCCCGATAGCTGTAGGTTAATTTAAAAAAACAAACAAAAAAAAAAACCTCTGTGAGCTGAATCAAGGAAAAATTGGCCAAATGAGCTGGGTCTGGCTTGTGGGATACTCACCTAAGCTGTCCCTGAGGAAAGGTAGGGTGAAGTGACTTGCCTGAAGTCTCAAAGTAGCATTTATCAGAGAAGGAGGATTTGAACCGTGGCTTTCCTGATTCTTAGCCTGCTGCTCTAACCAGTAGGCTGCTCCACCACTCCCACACCATCTATAAATATCTTCTTCCTCAGTCCAGGGTATCTCCTCCAGCTTATGCCTTACCTTAAATGCCTCTCTCTTCCTGAGAAAAATGGATAGAACTAGTTCCCTGTTTGCCCTTTCAGGTTTGGAATCTGTGTGCGTCATGGTGTGAAGTGGTATAGCCAAAGAGGGAATGCAGTGAAGGGACAATGGGTATATAGGAAAGGACAGGACATTATTAGACTTTGAGCTTTTGTTATTACTGCTGCTTAGGAATAATCTGATTTGAACCATCTACTCGTTGACGCCCAGCTCATAGGCATCCTGAATGAGCTGTCTAGTCATTATGACATTCTGAACCTGCTTTAGAGCTGCTCCTACTACCATATTAATCTGTTCTTTAAAAATCAGCTCTGATTGTTCAAGTTAGCATGACTTCCAGGTCAGCAGTTCTGTTCTTGTTTTAATGGCTTCTTTCCAGCTCATACCTGTTTGTTCCTGCTCAGTCCTTGCCTTCCAGCCTTCCTATTGATTCTTTTGGACTGATTTTCCCCAGCTGACCTTGTTCTAGCTCCGAATGGTATTTTTTTTTGCTTTGGCCTGGAACTATTTGGATATTTCTCATGTACTGAGAATGCCAGCTTGCTTTGACTATTCATTTCTGATCTGTGTGTGTTGGACTCATCGGCCATCCTTCTCCCTGGCCTTTTTCTTACCACTGTTGTACCAGGATGATTAATGAGCATAAGGGCTTGACAATGAAAAGACGTTATAAATTACAGCCGGATATTTGTTACTTAAAAGATTTACAGTCTAATAGCCAGTGTTATGCCAATGTTATTTCATTTAATTTTCTTGTTGACAAAAGTAAAAGCCATTTTGCTACTCTGCCAGGTGATGTATGACTTCTTTCTTCTCTTGAACAGCTGCAATAGTTCATGGGTCTCTAGGAATGGAACAATTTTCCAGCAATTAGCAGAAAATTCCATTTACTAAGAAAACAATTCTAATGCTTCTTTCAGAAAGCAGGCTAGTATTTTTATGACAGTGAAAACCCTGCAAATGACCATTGATATGGCTGATAATTCAACTAAATCTTTCTTCTGACTAAAATGTAATAGCAGGAGTGACCTTGTAGAGGGATTGAGTGGGTATTCATGTGTGTATTTATTGATGACTGGAAAAACCCCAGGCCCCTAAATATGCTACCTGCCACCTGATGGAAGAGATGCAGGTAGGGCCTGAGCCAGAGAGAGGAAGTTGCAGTGAATGCTGCTGGCAGGGCCAGCAAGAGGAAATTATAGCTGGGAAGAGAAAGTCATGGTGGCTGCTGCTTGGGAGGGGGTCTGTTGTTGGGTCACAAAGTAGGAGAATACTGGGAGGGAGATGGCAGTAGGTGAGCATTCCTAGAAGAAGGGTGGGGGTGATCCTGGAGTGAGGAGAAGAGCAGAGAAAAGTAATAGAGAAAGAAAGGAAAAGCTGCATAGAAAAAAATAAAGAGAAAAATATCCAAAAGAAACGAAAATACATTCATCTGGCTCTTGATACATATGCAGATAAAGACCATATGGCTCATCCAGTCTTGCCAATCCACTCCTCCTGCTCAACTTTGCAGTCTTGATCAACTTTTTAATTTTATTACTGCAAAGCATTTGAAGTCATGGCTATGTTTATGGAGGAAGACTAGAGCTCGGGTTAAGTATGTGTTAGGTTTTGTCGGTTTTGTGGACTCTTGGCCCGAGGTGGGAGTTGATGCTATCTGAGAGGTTGGGCCCCCACAGGTTTCCACCGTCAGGAGGTGAGGTTGACTGGAAACACAGGCAACAGGACCTCGGCTGTGGCTCCGGAGAGAGGAGGTGTAGAAGAACTATCTGCATCACAGCCATGTGATTGCAGGCGCCTGCACAGCAGCAGTACCTCGGGGTGCCCCGAGGAGCGGGGACTGAGAGTTCAATGATATCACAGTGCTGGGCAGGTCTGGAGAAAGGATATCCCAGAGGAAGGATCTTCAATGCAGAAGCACACAGGGCAGGCCACAAGGAACAGGGAGTGCGGGAGACAGGACCCCTGAGGTGGTAACCCTGAGGCTGCCCCGAGGAGCGGAGAAGCGTGGAGACAGGGTCACTGGTTTAAAGGCACTGAGACTACCCCGAGGAGCAGGGAAGCGTAGAGACAGGATCTCTGGTGTAGTGACACTGAGACTACCCCGAGGAGTGGGGAAGCATAGAGCCAGGATCTCTGGTGTAGTAATGCTGAGGCTCCCCTGAGCAGCGGGGAAGTGTAGAGACAGGATCTCTGGCAAGGTAGCGCTGAGGCTACCCCGAGGAGCAGGGAAGCATAGAGGCAGGACCTCTGGCAAGGTAGTGCAGCGGCTACCCTGAGGAGTGGAGAAGCGCGGAGACAGAGTTCCAGTAATGGAAGTGCAGAGCGGGCCCCCGAGGAGCAGGTACCCAGAGCCAGAGTCCACCATCAGAGAGTAGAAATCCAAGGCAGGAACCACAGGTCCAAAGAGCAGTAACAAGCACCAGAGGAGCTCAGGGAACTCGTTGCCAAGTTGGTTAGCATAGGCCAAAGGAGGTGCTTAAGTATCTCAGGCTTGTGATGTCATCAGCAGGGGACACCCCTGGAATTCCTGCCATTGGACCTTTAAAGGGAGGATGGATGGCACGCGTGTATGCGCCTAAGGAAGCCCAGAGTCAGAGCGTTGGTTGGCGGCATCCAGAAGGAATGCGGCGGTAGCAGCTGGCCACAGCTGCGAGTTCACCCGGAGTGGAGGGCCAGGCACAACATGACATGAGTTGGGTCGACCGCGGGTGGCCATGGCCGATGGTCATGACAGTATGCTGTGCATCGATAATCAGAAACCTCAGTAGCACACCAAGGAGTCTATTTACTAAAAAGAATTAATGTTAATGTATGTGCTTAACATGTGTTAATGAGAGTGTAGTTGCATCGGAGGTGGACCCTTGGGCCAAGGTGGGGTTGACACAACCTGTAGATAAGGACCTACGGGTCCTCATCGTCAGCAGGCAGAGTGGGCTGAAAGACAGAGGCCATTGGAGCTTCACCTATACCAGCCCTTGTTCCCCGCGGGTTGAGCCTTTGGGTGCCAGGGCTGGAAGGACTTATGTCGGCTTCTGTATGTAGTTGCAGTAGGAGTTGGTTCAGCCCAGAGACAGCAGGTGAGAGATGGTAACCATCTTTCCCCGGACTGGATAATGTCCTGGAAACTCGGTCGCCAATGGAACAAAGACAGACAGAGCGCGCTCGAGCAAAAGCAGGCCGAAACCTGAAGAAACCACGTCCGGGGAGTAAGTTGAAGAGGCGTCGAAAGGTAGGCTAGAGTCTGGGCTGGCGGCAATCCGAAGGCAGTGGCAAGCAAGGCTGAGGTCTGATCACAGAGATGGCCAAAGGCGTAGTCGGACGAAGCAGAGGTCTGGGTCTGGAGATAGGCAATTCGTAGTCGGACGAAGCAGAGGTCTGGGTCTGGAGATAGGCAATGCGTAGTCGGATGAAGCAGAGGTCTGGGTCTGGAGATAGGCAATGCGTAGTCAGACGAAGAGTCGGTCTGGGTCTGGAGATGATCAAAGGCAAAGTCAGGCAAAGCAAAGTCAAAGTCCGTGTAGTCAGTCCGATGCATAAGCAGGGTAGGAACGAAGAGACAGGAACCAGGAACATGAGGAACAGGAACGCAGGGATGAGATGAATCTCTAGGAAGCAACGAGTACTCGACCAGTGAGGAAACCTGTTGCAAAGGCAATGCTAGGGAGCAGAGCCTGAGCTTAAATACTGTAGTTAGGTTGATGTCATCATGCGGGGCCGCGGCTAGGTTCCTGCCGTGGTCCCTACTTAAGAATCAATGGTGCGCGCGCGCCTAGGGAGGGGTACGGCACGAGTAGTAGCATCTCTCCGCGGGCCACGTGGAGAGGACCGAAGAGAAGTGGAAGCAAGATCGGGAACGCCGGGGACTGTGGCAGAGCCGGAAGCACCGGGGGAGGCCCGAGGATGGAGCTGACGGCCCACCACCGCCAGCGAGGAGGGACTAGGAGCTGGAGTCACTGTAGGAAGGTGAGGGGGCCGTGCTGCGGGTCTGCCGAGGATGGCTCGCATAACAAGTGTCAGCTAATGCCCCTGTTCAGCTGCTTTGTTTGCGTATGCCTTACGCTTACAGCACATTCAAATGAGTCCATTAAAACAAAAAATTTATTGTGTTACACTTTTTAACAGTAGATCCTGCATACAGTTTTAATACCTAAGAAGTTTAATATGGGAAGAGAGGAGTATTGGGGTCAACTAAAGAAGGGATCTTACTTGATCCTTTACCTGGGAAGGAGGGTATAAATGAGGAAGATGACCTAAACTGTCTTGGATAAGGACAGATATCCTACAAGTGGTCACATTGTATGGCTGGCAGCTGAGATATATCCTTAACAATGTTGACAGAAATAAGTGGGTAGACTGGATGGGCTGTGTTTTTTTTCTGCCAAAATCTACCATGTTAATTTTCATGCATTAAGTGGCCTGCGTTGACTAAACCTCAAGAGGTATACTTTTCCTACTGGTGGTCCCCCCATTAATGTGTGCCAATGGACCTCCCCAAATGCTTTGGCATCCAGTTCAGTGTGTCTGTGTCATTATTTTAAATTTTACAGCCAGCAGAAGGAAAACTGGATCCTTTTTCCTTGTGAAAATTCCAGGAGGTCCATTTGCAAAGTAAGCAGAGGCCTGAGGCTATTGGGTCTTTACATTTCCAGGAGTGGGGGGGGGGGGGGGGGGAGACTTAAAAACATAAGATATGCCATATTGGGTCAGACCAAAAGTCCATCAAGCCCAGTATCCTGTTTGCAACAGTGGCCAATCCAGGTCACAAATGCCCAGTAGGATCCCAAAGAATAGGTCTAATACTGCTTGCTCATAACCAGGGATAAGCAGTCACTTTCCCAAGTCTACGTGGCTAAATATTTTTTAATTTTATTTAAGCATTTTATATACCGTTGTTCGAAAAGAAGATCACAATGGTTTACAAAAGTGGCATTCATATTATAGGTCAACAAAACACTTAAAACATTAGCGTTGTCTTAGGACATTTTATATCACCCATTATTTCTCATTAATTCTTCTAACATTGACTATGTTTTTTAATATTGTAGTTCTCTGCATCTGTTATGTTAAATCGTATGCATTTTTGAAGAGCCAGGTTTTCAGTTCACATTTGAATCTCTTTCTTTCAGTTAACAGGCATAACATCTCTGATAGAGAAGTCCACAGCTTGGATCCCTTTATGGAAAACTTTCGGTGTCTTATTGTAGGCACAATTAATAGTCCTTTATTTTTCAATCTTAGTGTTTGCTGTGTTTGGAGATTCACACCTATTAAGCAGCTGTTTTTGTTGTTGATGATGTTAAAAATTAGTACTTTAAAATGTTTTCTGGATTGTACTGGCAGCCAGTACAGAGCTGTCAGCAAGGAGGTGATATAATCAAATTTCCTTGCCCTGAATGCCTTCCTCCAGGAACTTGTCTAAAACCTTTTTAAACCCAGCTATGCTGTTTTCACCACATCCTCTGGCAAAATATTCCAAGTTTAATTGTGTGCTGAGTGAAAAAATACTTTCTCTGATTTGTTTTAAAAGTGCTACCTATTAGCTTTATGAAATGTCCCCTAGTCCTAGTCTTGCTGGTTCAAGACCGGCTCAAAATCTTTTCCCTGACAAGCAGAGGAGTTTGTTCCATGAACAGGATAGAAGGTAAAAGGGTCTTGTATTAGAAGAGGTAATAACAAGGCAGCACGATGGAGGCAGGAGAAAGGCTTGAAAAAAGGAAGAGGACATTATTTAAAATGATTAAAAATCATTATTTGAAAACAATAAAAGATGAACTATGGCAGGGGTGGCCAACTCCAGTCCTTAAGAGCTATAAACAAGCCTAGCTTTCAGGATACCCATAATGAATATGCATGAGATAGATTTGCATTGAATGGAAGCTTTGTATGCAAATCTATCTTATGCATATTCATTGTGGATATCCTGAAAACCAGGCCTGTTTGTAGCTCTTGAGAAACAGAGTTGACCCCCTTAACCTGGACTATGGGCAACAATGCAATCAGAGGCATCGTGTAACTTCACAGTATGCAACCTTTAATCTTATATTCTTTGATATCACAAACAGACTCTGTCCTTTTAGCAGCCTTATTGTCTACATTCATCCAAATTTAATTGCTTACGTTGTATTTTCAAAGCAGATCAATTCTAATGGTGTCCTGTTTGGAACTTGCAGATTTATTCCTCATCTGAAAATCCCACTTCTTTGCATATATGCATAGTTTTAAATAAATATAATCCTACTTCAGTTAATTGTGTATTTAGCGGGTCAGTTAACATCTCTACAAGTTACTCACGAATGTTTACTGTTTCTCAAAGTGAAAGCATGGGCCTACTTTCACTTTGAAAATTAGTCCAGGAAAACCATATCTGCTAAACTGCAAGGGATGTAAGTGCAATCCTATCCCCCAACTCCAGCCCTGGGAATGCCTCTTCGCAAAGCAGGTAAAATTGCAAGTGCACGTATATTTACCCACATACAGGGAGAGCAGTTTTCTCACTTCTTCCCAGGGATGTGTTTTGGGCAGGGTTTGTAATAAAAAAAAAAAAAAAAAAAGTGCATGCTATTTCTCCGTCAAATTTAGCCTGCATAAAGTGCAGGTATAAAGTCCACAGGCCAGTTGCCCCCCTGGATGATTTTTGAAGGGAAAGCCCACACAAACTCTTCCCTGTGAAAATTTCTATAGTCCAGGGTTGAAAGTACTCATGGACTTTGTGAATGGAGTAGTTGGGAGTTGAGGGCCTGCATGCATCTGGAATGTGTTAGCAGCGAGTGAGTGCATTGGTGGTTGGGGATGGCTGTGCCTTGGGAGTTGAGAGAATGCATCAGGAAGGGTCAGGATAAATGAGTGCATGAGGGTGATTTAGGGATAGTTTACTGGGCATCAGAGGGCTGGTGAATATCCATGGGTTGGGGTGGGGGGTGTGTGGGAGATGCATTCTGGTGTCTAAACTTTGGAGCTCACCCATAGATCTGGGATATATATTCATTGCCTGTAAAATATAAATCTGCCTCAAGAATAAGAATGCTTCTTTCAGATAATATTTTTACCCTGGGGAGGGAAATTTTCAAAGCCATTTATGTGGATAAATAAATATCACTTTTCTAAGGTAAACTGGCTATCTGAAAACTGCCTTCCCTCAATCCTGCTAAAAGCACATACGTTAATCCACAATGTGCCTACTTATATCCACATTTGGAGGAAAGGGATGTGTGTTATCAGTGGGATGAAAAAAAATATGTGTAGATTATGTTTTCAAATCCACTAGGATTATTTTGCATAAAATTCTATGCGCACAATAAAGCACATGTAAGAGTCCATGAGTGCTTTGCACCCGTGGGAAAATTACATCTTTACTTCACCCTTTGAAATTCAGAGCAAAATCCATGAGTGAAAAGTAATCGCAGACTTTGCATCGTCGTGAGCAGTTTCGAAATTGCCTCTTACACAAGAGAACTGGAATACAGTGTGCTTATAGTTCTTATCTTTCAATCTTTGTCCAGATACTCCCTTTTCCTAGCCAAGTAGTATACAACAGAGTTGGAAAGTGTGGAAGTCGAACCGTCTTCTTGCTGCTGAGAATCTTGTCAGAAAGACATGGGTTCAACCTAGTTACATCCGACATTCACAACAAGACCAGACTGAACAAAACCGAACAGGTAAGCTTGAGTTCCTGTGCTGAACGTTTCTGTATTGAAGGACCGTATAATGCTAGCTGGTTGGGTTTTAAAACAATGCTTGCGAAATTCATATCTTAAGTAAGGGGAGATGGTGGCAGACATGTTCTGCGTTGTTGTTCACATTTATCTAGCGGGAAATTTTCTAAACATCCCACCCAGAGGCAAAGTCCCTGCATACTTTCCTCTTTGAAAACTCCACAGGTATATCCGGCTAGCAGACTCTCCACCTGCTTATTTTTTTGTGACAGCTAAATTTGGCTGGGACAAAACCACGTGTACATGTGAAATCACAGTGCACACATACTATTTCCAGTCCTGCTCAAAATATGCCCCCAGGGACGCTGCCTCTTAACATGGTTAAAAGTACATGCACCATGAAACCCCCAGGCATGTGTACTTTCAGCTGGGTTAAGGGCGGGCAATTTTCAGACAGTCCTTTTCCCCAGGTAAAGTTCTATTTACTCAAGTAAATTGCTTCTAAAAATTGTCTTCTTACATTTCTTCTAAATATTTGTGCTATCATTTTCATTTACTTAATGTGCAATTTACAATAAGGAACATTTCCCATGTTCAACATATTTTAAAGGCAGGAAAGAAGCTGCACTTAAAAGAACAAAAGACAGAGGGATCCAAGATATCTTGTGACCGCCAGTTGCTCTGGCTCAGTACTGTTGGTACAGACAGCAAAATTATAAATATATATATATATAAAACATTTACCTCATGATGAAATGAAAGACAAGACTTGGGTCTTTCCCTCTGAGCCTGCTTCTCTTTTCGCTGTTGGACCCAAGGACCAGTTTGCACCCTCTAGCAGCGGGCTACCTCAGGCTTCTCCAATGAAAATTCCCTACCAGTATGATAGGTCTAGTGATCTTCTGGTCCTGTTCAAGCCTCACTGGCTGCTTCCACATCATTGTCTATATGCAGCTTCTTGGCTTCTGCCTCTCTCTGCCTGCCTCCTTATCAGCTGTCTGCACTTCTCTATTCCTTACTCATTTTTCTCATTACTTCCACCTGGCTCCCCAGGCCAGACTCCCTTCAAACTATCTTTCAGCATGCTTTTGCTCAAGAGTGACACCATCTATTTTCTGGTTTCCAGTAGCTCCTCTACAGCAGAGACTCTCAACCTTTTTTTTATATCAGGGCACGCTTTCAACATTGCTTGATCCTCGTGGTACAAGAAACCAAATTTTACAGTGTCATATATTCATTGCCTGGTCATGTGACTGTGAAAATGCCTCGAAATGTACTTTTCACTAAATTGAACAATTGAAAAAGCCTATAATATAATTTTGACAAGGTTAGAAATATATAGAATGGGGATCATAGCAATGGCAATGTAGGACACTTACAATATTTTTGTAATTTCAGCTTAATTCCCCAAGCGTTTCCCATTTTATAAATTAAAAAAAAATGTTCTTCCACATTTCCCTGCAGGCCTCTTCTCTCCATTGCTATTTAAATTTCCTAACAGCGATCTTTAGAAAATCCAAGCCAGTGCACCCAGTCTTTTTGATCCAAACATAGTGAGTGAGGTGAATTCATTTTTAATTTTACATTTTTTTTTAATATGAAAAGTATGAGTGTTTGTTTATGAAAGATGTGTGAATGGCAGTAGCCAGGGTAGAGACCTTAATCATTGGAACTACTGCTCACAAGTTTTAAACTTCTGCTAATTCAGCCCTTTTGGTTGTTTACTCACTGATTGGTAAATGAATGAAAAAGAGATCTGCCTTTTCTCACATGGACAAATATAATTTTAACTAATTTAGGGGGTTATTTTCTAAAGCTTTATTGCGTGCGTTAGGGCCTTTTTGCATGCGATATAATGCAAATTAGGAGGAGGGGAGGAGATGGGGTAGGGAGGGGCGGAGTCGGCTGTGGCTTTGCTGCCGGCGATAACGTTACTAACATTATCGTCGGCAGTAGCGCACCAAATAGAACCACCTTTCACGGTGGCGCTATTTGGTGCGAAAGCCGGCAGCCGGTGTACCGCCGTGGTGCGAAGGCTGTCGGCTTTTGCAGCCCTGCCCCCCCCCCCCCTTCGCCCCCTCGCCACCCGTTTTCGCAGGATTCATCATTCTGCAAAGAATGATGAATCCAGGCCTTAGAATGTAATGCTTATAAAATCATTTACTGGTTATAAACTGGTTTGCCAATATTTCAAAAACACAAAAAACCCCAATCTCCAACAATAGCTCACAAATGAAATCTTAACTACATTATTTATTTATTAATTCATCTATTTGTCACTAATCCAGAATTAGAATCTGGTTCATTTAATGAATTAATCCATACTGACATTTTAACATAAGTAGATTCTAGATTCTAATTCTGGATTATTGACAAATAGATGAATAAATAAATAAGATTTATTTTGTGAGCTATTGTTGGAGACTGTCTTTTTTGTCTTTTTGGATTTGTATGGATACAGTCTTGAGCGGTGCATTGTTTTTTTGTTGTGTTTTACCAATATTTCAAACAAATGCTGAAATGTAAAGTGCAGCTGCACCAGTAGTCCCCCTCCCTCTCCAGCCCCATCACCATCTCCCTTTCTCTAGCTCCATCACTTTCTCCCAGCCACATCCCTATCCCCATCTTTCCTTCTCTAGCCCCAAACCCATCCTTTCTCCCCAGCCCCATCACCATCTCCTTTTCCTCTCTCCCCCCGGCACATTACCATGACCCCCTTCTCATTCCTTCCCCAGTCCCAGCTCCCTCCAGCCCTATCACCATGTCCCTAGCACCATCTCCCCTTCCTCTCCCCTCAGCAACATCAATTCTCCAACCCAGTATCTACCAGCAATTTGCCCCCCACCCCAATTGGTGGCACAGCAGCACTCCTGGGCCTCCCTCCTTCCTTGTCAGTGGGCAGTTCTGGGCCCTATCTCTGCAGCAGCAGTTCAGCAACACTCGGGGCCTTTCTCTCTCTGCAGCGGCAGCACTGCATCCCTCAGGGCTTTCCTATTTCTGTGGTAGCGGGTAATTCCAGGACTCCTTCCTCTCTCCATGCCAACAGCATCCAGGCCTTCCTCTCTCCGCAGTGGTAGGCAGTTAGAATGTGAAAATCCATCATGACTAACAGCTTTCTATCATTTAAAAATATGCATCATTCCATTACCTTTCACAGGAACACCATCTTCTCTCAGTGTCTCAATGAGGTGGCTAAACCGCCAAAACAATACCTTGCGAAACATTGCAGTGTTGGGGCTTTGTTTCTCCATGGATTTCCGCTGCAGTTGCTGATGGTGGCAAGTTGTTACGACTTTCAGATGAGTGTGATTTGAGTGAATAAAAGACACAATGCACAATCGAATCTTTATAGGTAGAAATCCATTGTGTGTTGGGGAAGACTATAGTGATAGGAGTATACTACCGACCACCTGGTCAAGATGGTGAGATGGACAGTGAAATGCCAAGAAAAATTAGGGAAGCTAACCAAATTGGTAGTGCGGTAATAATGGGAGATTTCAATTACCCCAATATTGACTGGGTAAATGTATCATCGGGACATGCTAGAGAGATAAAGTTCCTGGATGGAATAAATGACAGTTTTATGGAGCAATTGGTTCAGGAACCGACAAGAAAGGGAGCAATTTAAGATCTACCTCTCAGTGGAGCACAGGATTTGGTGAGTGAGGTAACGGTGGTGGGGCTGCTTGTCAATAGTGATCATAATATGATCAAATTTGAATTAATGACTGGAAGGGGGACAGTAAGCAAATCCACGGCTCTCGTGCTAAACTTTCAAAAGGGAAACTGTGATAAAATGAGAAAAATAGTTAGAAAAAAACTGAAAGGAGCAGCTACAAAGGTAAAACGTGTGCAAGAGGCGTGGTCATTTTTAAAAAATACCATCCTAGAAACATGGTCCAGATGTATTCCACACATTAAGAAAGGTGGAAAGAAGGCAAAACGATTACCGGCATGGTTAAAAGAGGTGAAAGAAGCTATTTTAGCCAAAAGATCTTCATTAAAAAATTGGAAGACATATCCAACAGAAGAAAATCGGATAATGCATAAGCATTGACAAGTTAAATGTAAGACATTGATAAAACAGGCTAAGAAAGAATTTGAAAAGAAGTTGGCCGTAGAGGCAAAAACTCACAGTAAAATATTTTTAAAATATATTCGAAGCAGAAAGCCTGTGAGCGAGTCAGTTGGACCGTTAGATGATCGAGGGGTTAAAGGGGCACTTTGGGGCGGATTTTCAGAGCCCTGCTCGCGTAAATCCGCCCAAAACCGGGCGGATTTACGCGAGCAGGGCCCTGCGCGCCGGGAAGCCTATTTTACATAGGCCTCCCGGCGCGCGCAGAGCCCCGGGACTCGCGTACGTCCCGGGGTTCTCGGAGGGGGGCGTGTCGGGGGCGGGGCCGGAGCGCGCGGCGTTGCGGGGGCGTGTCGACAGCGTTTTGGGGCGGGTACGGGGCGTGGCTACGGCCCGGGGGCGTGGCCGCGCCCTCCGTACCCGCCCCCAGGTCGCGGCCCGGCGCGCAGCAGGCCCGCTGGCGCGCGGGGATTTACGTCTCCCTCCGGGAGGCGTAAATCCCCCGACAAAGGTAAGGGGGGGGGTGTAGACAGGGCCGGGTGGGTGGGTTAGGTAGGGGAAGGGAGGGTAAGGTGAGGGGAGGGCAAAGGAAAGTTCCCTCCGAGGCCGCTCCGATTTCGGAGCGGCCTCGGAGGGAACGGGGGGAGGCAGCGCGGCTCGGCGCGCGCAGGCTATACAAAATCGATAGCCTTGCGCGCGCCGATCCAGGATTTTAGTGGATACGCGCGGCTCCGCACGTATCTACTAAAATCCAGCGTACTTTTGCTTGAGTCTGATGCGCAAGCAAAAGTAGGCTGATCGCGCTTCTTTTAAAATCTACCCCTTAGAGAAGATAAGGCCATCGCGGAAAGATTAAATGATTTCTTTCCTTCAGTGTTTACTGAAGAGGATGTTGGGGAGGTACCCATACCAGAGAAGGTTTTCATGGGTAATGATTCAGATGGACTGAACCAAATCACAATGAACCTAGAAGATGTGGTAGGCCTGATTGACAAACTGAAGAGTAGCAAATCACCTGGACCAGATGGTTTACACCCCAGGGTTCTGAAGGAACTAAAAAATGAAATTTCAGACCTATTAGTAAAAATTTGTAACCTATCATTAAAATCATCCATTGTATCTGAAGACTGGAGGGTGGCTAATGTAATCCCAATATTTAAAAAGGGCTCTAGCGGCGATCTGGGAAACTACTGACCAGTTAGCCTGATTTCAGTGCCAGGAAAAATAGTGGAAAGTGTTCTAAACATCAAAATCACAGAACATATAGAAAGACATGGTTTAATGGAACAAAGTCAGCATGGCTTTATCCAAGGCAAATCTTGCCTCACAAATTTGCTTCACTTTTTTTAAGGAGTTAATAAACATGTAGATAAATGTGAACCGGTAGTGTATTTGGATTTTCAGAATGCATTTGACAAAGTTCCTCATGAGAGGCTTCTAGGAAAAGTAAAAAGTCATGGGATAGGTGGCAATGTCCTTTTGTGGATTACAAACTTTTTAAAAGACAGGAAACAGAGTAGGATTAAATGGAAAATTTTCTCAGTGGAAGGGAGTGGGCAGTGGAGTGCCTCAGGGATCTGTATTGGGACCCATACTTTTCAATATATTTATAAATGATCTGGAAAGAAATATGAGTGAGGTAATCAAATTTGCAGATGATACAAAATTGTTCAGAGTAGTTAAATCACAAGCAGATTGTGATAAATTGCAGGAAGACCTTGTGAGACTGGAAAATTGGGCATTGAAATTGCAGATGAAATTTAATGTGGATAAGTGCAAAGTGATGCATATAGGGAAAAATAACCCATGCTACCACACAAGAAAGAGATCTAGGCATCATCGTGGATAACGCATTTAAATCATCGGTTCAGTGTGCTGCAGCAGTCAAAAAAGCAAACAGAATGTTGGGAATTATTAGAAAGGGAATGGTGAATAAAATGGAAAATGTCATAATGCCTCTGTATCGCTCCATGGTGACACCACACCTTGAATACTGTGTACAATTCTGGTCACTGCATCTCAGAAAAGATGTAGTTGCGATGGAGAAGGTACAGAGAAGAGCGACCAAAATGATAAAGGGAATGGAACAGCTCCCCTATGAGGTTAGGACTTTTCAGCTTGGAGAAGAGAAGGATGAGGGGGGATATGATAGAGGTGTTTAAAATCATGAGAGGTCTAGAACGGGTAGATGTGAATCGGTTATTTACTCTTTCAGATAATAGAAAGACTAGGGGGCATTCCATGAAGTTAGCATGTGGCACATTTAAAACTAATCGGAGAAAGTTCTTTTTTACTCAACGCACAATTAAACTCTGGAATTTGCTGCCAGAGGATGTGGTTAGAGCAGTTAGTGTAGCTGTTTTTAAAAAAGGATTGGATAAGTTCTTGGAGGAGAAGACCATTTCCTGCTATTAATTAAGCAACAGTAACATGGGATAGACTTAGTTTTTGGGTACTTGCCAGGTTCCTATGGCCTGGATTGGCCACTGTTGGAAACAGGATGCTGGGCTTGATGGACCCTTGGTCTGACCCAGTATGGCATGTTCTTATGTTCTTACAATGAGTCATTAGTAAGATTGGGTAAATTGTGATATAGGAGCTGAAGTATTGAATCCAGAAGTAAAAAATAAGATGAAGTGTGGTGAGCAATGGTCCAATTTATTAACCACAATATCTCAGAGGTTCTTATTTTTTCTATATAGGTTATTTTATAAAATTGACTAGTCATTTTATTGTAATATCATTTAAATTGTTCCTGCAAGCACCATTACAATAACTTCTATAACATGGATAACTACTTGAGTTATTGTTCCCAATCTAGCCTTCTGAATTCCCAACAAACTTACAGCATCATTCACTAAGCTGTGATATTTATCCCAGAGGGAAAAATACTGAGGGATTCACCAAGCTACAGTAAATGAACCTGTGGCTGCATGGTAAATTCAACAGTATTTTCCCATGAGGACCCTGACCACACGTGATGGCAGCCCTGGGGACTGTGGCGCCGCAATTGCTTATAGGGGCTGCTCAATCCCGGATGACGCTGCTGCATATCCATGTTTGGAACTGAGGCATGGATATGTGTATCCGGCTAATTTATGTTTTCACCTTTGGCAGCCCATCTAATCTCTATTAGCATTTCACAATCTGTTTTCCTATTCTGGTTGGGTGGATGGTATTTAACTCCCACTACTATACTCCTTCCCCATCACACATTTAGTTTCCATGCATAGAGATTCCAGAGAATAGTTTGATTTGTACCTATTTGATTCTATGGATTCCTTAACATATAATACCACCCCACCACTAGTTTGATCTGCTTTGTCATTTCAATATATTTTGTACCTGGAATCACAATGTCCCATCGGTTGTCCTTTTTCACCAAGTATCTGCAATGCCTATTATATCTATTTTTTCATCTAATACTATACACTCTAACTCACCCATCTTATTTTTCAGACTTCTAGCATTTGCGTACAGACACCTAAATGTATCTTTTTTTTTTTTTTTTATAACCTGTTTACTATCAGTTGATTCAGATGGTTCAGTATCAGCCTTTTCCACATCTGCACTGCCATGCCACTCTGATTTCTACTTTCTGATGGTATCCTTTGTGTGTACCCTCTTCTAAACCTGAGCAACTGTTGGCTTTCCTCTAAGAACAAGTTTAAAAGCTAATTTGGAGGATACTGATAGGAGGCAGAGTGACCACTGATGTGTGGGCTAGTGGTTTTGGCCTCTTGACCTTTGTCTGAGCTGACATCACTGTGAGAGCATGCTCAATATGCTTCCACTCCCCAGTTCCAAGGATTGGTGACACTGGGAGAGTGACGATACATTTCAGACAAAGAGATAATGAGGGTCAGGCATGTTATAATGGAGTTGACAAAGTATTGCACAGTTCTGAGTTTGAGCTGATCTAAAAAGGTATGTTGCATGCATGCAGCTTTTCTAAGGTACAGCACACCACTGAGTAACATGTTTTGTTTTGTTTTTTAACATAGAATGTAAATCTATTTTATTCGTCACTGTCAGTAAATAACTTTCTGCTGGGGCACTTTCCAAGCTCCGAATTTTGGTGAATTAATCCCATACATTATGAAGTGTTTAAGAATTCTGCTTTATCAAAAAAAAACCCAACCTATCCTTAAATTATTGCACACAGTTTCTGTTAGTAAAAGCGTCTGGATGATGTGGCTGATATTTTGTGAATACTTGCAAAGAGCTAAACATTATCACTGCATCAGTTTTTCTTGTGCATCAGTTGCTGAATATCAGGACATTCCTCTTACACTGCAAGAAATGATTCTTATCTGACTTTATTCCCCGGAGATTTACTCCTGTGCATACATTTTTACACACCTCTTACTTTTATAAAATAAGAGGCCCTGATGAATTTCTGTCATAACTGTATTTGCAAACTTGTTGGTGAAGTGAAACTTAAACCGTTGCACAAGCTCACAGGCCATAAGTTCAATTTCTTTGAAAGATAATCTTCAGAACAGAATTGGACCATTGTTTTGAGCACACGGTTACTCAATTAAAAGCAAATTGCATTCAGATGGCTGAGTTTACATGCAGCTACTTAGTTATAACCCTCGTGGATGTAATGTCCTTCACTGAACCTGGAAGACAGAGAAGTTTCTGTGCGGACCTTCATGGTGATTCTATTATCCTGTCTGGCGTCATTTGTTGGACGTGAACACATTTTTCTAGTGGAGTCTACCAAACAATCCATAACCTATTTTCTTGCATTTGCTAAACTGAACCATTTTATTTCTGTCAGAATAAAATCACTGGACCCTTCATTTGGCTTTTTATTATATAATACTGCGAATTGCTTTGAGCTACAATTTGATCAACAAGTACAAATACACAAATAAGTAAATGTTAATGGTTTTGATGCGACCTATTAGAAAATTGTTAGAGGGCAGACAGAGAGCCAATAACAGGAATACATGGTACTTTTACAGAGAAGGCATTTATGGCGATAATGTTACAAGCTCAAAAAAACAAACTTTCAATATTTAGCCCCCCAAGCAAAAAATGGGGCAAGAATAGAGATATTCTGGGCATGGGACTAAACTTCATCCAGCGGGCGCACAGGGGCAGATTGCAGGAAAATATCAGCTCCGAGGGAATTTTTTTCAGAACCAGTCCACGCAATACCTGTCTGATTCTCTCGTGGGCTTTCCCTGCAACACGTGCTTTGATAGCTCCCAGAAGCACGCCAAGCTGATCCTTGACAGGCGCATCACGAGAGCTGAAGCCTGGAAGAATTGAACCAAAAATTTGCCAACATAAATTTCACATTTTCCCTTAATAACTAAGTAATAGAACGCACCATAGACCAGGGGCAAGTACAGTAAACACAGAGCTGCAGTCCCCCTTCCAGCCATGCTTTCGGCCCTCAACAAGTTTAGTTACATCTCTCTTTATCTATCTTGCTCTGGTGTTGAAGTTCTCTTGCCAACCAATCAGTTGTTGAACCAGTTGCCAAGTAATGAGACAGCCACACTGTCAGCCGGTGTCAGGCATACACAGGGGCAGCTCAAGGCAATCTGCTTCCCCTGAGGCAAGGGATGAGACATGGCACAGGTCAAATCACCAAGTGGGCCAAGAGATGGGATGGGGGAGGGGTCCCCCTGTAGTTTTGCTGGTGGGGGGAAGAGAGAAATCCCCCTTGGAGTTTTACTGAGCAACAGTCCCTTGAAATCTATGCCTTTTGGTAATTAAATACTGCGGGAGGGGGGAGGCAGGGGGTCAGGGTTCCCAGAGATGTGGTAGATAAAGCGTCATTGCTAATATCTATAGGAAGCTGGCAACTCTGCCATGCTCCCAGAAACCCTCTTTTCCCTTGGTAAGTGGGAGATGAGTGAATGGTGAGGGACTGTGTGTTTGCATTCTGAGTTAGTGCAAGTTTATTAGGAGCTCTAGGTGCAGCTTACAACATTGTGCCCCCCTCCCCACAGATTTTACCTAAAAAGCACAGTCTTCTGAGGTAAAAATATCACCTAAAACAAATGTATATTATATTTACATGCACTGCTGTGGTGCCAACCAGAAAATCTTGCAAGAAAAAGACACCTGGAACCCATATGGTATTAGAGAGGGAGCACTGGATGGCCGGCGCCATCTTTAAAAATGGCGCGGGCCATCCAGTGCTCCTACCATGTGACAGGGCCAGCCAATGGCACGGATACCCTGTCACATGGTAAGTGCAAAGGGCCTTCGGCACCATTTTGATTAGTGGCAGCCGACGGCCCGGGAGCGGGAGATCGCTCCCGGGACCCCCACTGAACCACCAGGTACCTGTAAAATGTTTTTGGGGGGGTCGGGAGGGTGGGGGAAGCAAAGGGATTAGTTTTAAAGGGTCTGGATTTTCCTATCGTTTCGGGGGAGCCCCCGATTTCTGACGATTTTGAAAATATCGACGATATTTTTAATCGTCCGAAGCCCGATTCACATCCCTAAAGAATAGTACTGAAGGCAGCACCCCTAGAAAGCACAGAAAATTCCCCACTTTTCAAAGCTTTTACTTACCCATAGGTCCTGCTAGCAGCTCCTAATGCTGGTTGCCGATTATGATATGATGACATGGTCCTATCAAACATGTGGATAACCAGATTAGAATTTGTAGAGCTGTTTTTAATTCTAAAATCTCCACACTTCATATTTGCTATATAAGGTTAAATGGTCAGGCATAAAGTGAAGGCAGAAGGGAACTATAGTACCTACTGCTGGCATACAAAAATTTCTCTGTGCATTTTATGTCTTCAAAAATATCTTTCTTCCCAAACAGAGCATTTTCTCTCTAAGATCACCTGATGAAGATGTAAAAAAAAACTAAAAAAAAGATTACATTTAAAAAAAAAAACTTTTTCTCTGCTGACCCAGCATATTGGAAAGATCTTCTGCTTCTCCTGTGAAGGTGCTAATCAGCTGTAGCTAACTAACAACCAAATATGCCTAATTCAGTCCCAGGTTGTATTGGTTCTGGGCCAATATCTCAAGATAGTTGGGTTTTCCCACCTAGCATAAAAGGGATATGCAGGAGATGATATGAGTGGGCAAGATATTTGGCATGAATTAAAAAAAAAATAGTGCTACCCGAGACCCTCCATCAATGCCCTCCACTCTGCCTCTGGACCAACCAACCAAGGGTTATTCACCCATACTTTCTTTTTATTTATCTCTGGAATCCCTCAAACTCAAATATGTATGGGGCTGAAAAATCTCCAGAAAATGAGTTGCTGCCTCTGCATAACTCCCATTCTAGCCTGTGGAAGATTATGTTAAAAACAGAGATTCACTAAAGCGCAGTAACCCACAATAATGTTAATGCAGATTAGCATGCACATTAATTGCTATGGGCCCCATTATTTCCATTGGAACTGAATCACTATCAGGCCGATACAGAAAAACGCGCGGGAGAGCCAGCGAGTGCCCGCTCTCCAGACGCGTGCACAGGCCACTCTTCTGGGCGCGCGATTCAGAAAGCCCAGGTATGTAAATTAGGGCTCGCAGTAAAAGGAGGCGCTAGGGACACTACCGAGACCCAACGCCTCCTTTTTGACAGAAGCTATGGCTGTCAGTGGGTTTGACAGCCGATGCTCAATTTTACCAGCATCAGTTCTCGAACCCGCTGACAGCCACGGGTTTGGAAAATGGACGCCGGCTAAATTGAGCGTCCGTCTTCCAACCCGCGGACCATGGGCAGATCTTTAATTTTTTTTTTTTTTTAATTTTTGATTTTTTTTTTTTTATTTTGGGGCCTCCGACTTAATATCGCTATGATATTAAGTTGGAGGGTGTACAGAAAAGCAGTTCTTTCAGCTTTTCTGTACACTTTCCCAGTGGCGGCTGAAATTAATGCCAGCCTTTGGCAGGCGTTAATTTCTGAAAGTAAAATGTGCGGTTTGGGTCTGCCGGAGCGCACTTTACTGTATCGGCCTGTAAATAAAGTACATGTTACTCATGTTACCAGTATCTAAATTTGAAATAAACCAAATCATCACAAAACCGAAGCCTGTAACCTACCCACTAGACCCTATCCCGGCAAGTACCCTAAAAACAGTAAACAGTGTATTACACTCCGATATTCAAAACCATAATAAACCATTCGCTACCTGAGGGATTAGTCCCTGATAAGGCAAAACAAGCAGTGATTAAACCAATCCTAAAAAATAAAAATGGCAGAATCGATGACTGGGACAATTACTGACCAGTATCCAACCTGCCATTCATTGCTAAAGTCCTAGAAAAAGCAGTGTTATCACAATTAGAGAACCACCTAGAAGACAACAATATACTATACTATACCCAAACCAATTCAGATTCAGAAAAAAATCACTCAACAGAAACCCTTCTCATTTCCTTAGCTGGCCCTGTACTATAAGGGTTTGATCTAACAGCAGCATTTGATACAGTTGGCCATTCCCTGCTATGCCGCCAGCTAAGAGAAATTGGAATAGATGGAAATGTCAACAAATGGTTCTCTTCCTTCCTAAAAGATAGGACATTCAAGTCAAACTGGGTAATCATATTTCTGACACCTTCCCAATCGATACAGGTGTCCCCCAAGGTTCAGCACTCTCGGCCACACTTTTCAACATCTACTTGCTCTCTGTATGTGCATGACTAGCAAATCTAGGACTCAACTTCTTCCTATATTCAGATGACATACAATTCATCCCTTTCGACAAAACATTTGAAAAAACTGCATCTCTGTCAACATACATGAAGGCCATACAACAAAAACTTTCTCAATTAAAACTAACTCAAAACCCAAAAAAACCCAAAATTGTGTGGTTAAAGAGAGAACACGATAATCAAATCGCCAACTTTGGACCTAGGAATTATTAACATTACTCCTTCAGATCAAGTACGAGACCTAGGAATTCAGAACGATGAGAATGTCACCATGAAAAGCATATAAGCAAACTAATCAAAACAGGATATGCCAAGCTGAGAGTATTACATCGGTTGAAACCACTGCTAACAATACAGGACTTCCGCACTGTCTTACAAACACTAAAATTCTCAAACTTGGACTACTGCAACTCCCTATTACTATGCCTACTCTCAGGACTTCTAACTGCAGTTACTTCAAAATGCATCTGTTAGGCTCATGCTAGGGACAAGGAAATTGGAATGCATCACACTCTAAATGATAGCACTATGCTGGCTTCCTGTACAGTTCAGAATCCATTATAAAGTATTAACCCTAATTTACAACATCATCAACAATATTAATCCATGTTTATTAGGAGTGACACTTCAACTTTACACACCACAGAGAGCCCTAAGATCACAAAACAAAGGACTTCTAATAGTGCCTTCTAATCGGAAAACACACTTAACGCAAATAAGAGACCGAATGTTTTCCATAGCAGGCCCCAAGTTGTGGAACTCTCTTCCAGGGTCATTATGTCAGATAACGGAAAGAAAGAGTTTCAAGCGTGGCTCTTTAGAAAAGTGTACAATTTAATGTAAAATACCAATATGCTGATAATTTCAATGTCAGTACCAGAAATAATGTTAGTGGAGAGTGCAAATAATAATTAACAATATAAAATGTATTGTTAGTAGAACTAGAACCTGTATTTACCATAAAGTTGACCAAAAATGGACAAATATGAACTAGATTAACTTCTTACGATCATGATTTCCTAGAATATGTATGAATATGAACTAGAACAAGTATATATTATGGTGTTAACCTTGGATGTGAATGTTAACACACAATAGGGTAGATTTTAAAAAACTGCGCAATCGCGTACTTTTGTTCGCGCACCAGGCGCAAACAAAAGTACGCTGGATTTTATAAGATACGCGCGTAGCCGCGCGAATCTTATAAAATCTGGGATCGGCGCGCGCAATGGGGTGCACATTTGTGCAACTGGTGCGCGCCGAGCCCAGCGTGCGCTGCCTGTTCCCTCCCCCCACCTTCCCCTCCCTTCCCCTATCTACCCCACCCCCCCCCCCGGCCCTATCTAAACCTCCCCTTACCTTTATTCCACGATTTATGCCTGCGAAAAGCAGACGTAAATCTGCGCGCGCCGGCCGGCTGCCCTGCTCCGTGTTCCGGGGGCTGGTCCAGAGGCCACGGCCGGAACGCCCCCGGGCCAAAACCACGCGCACGTCGCCACTCCCAAAACGCCGCGTCGCCACCCCCAAAACGCCGTGTCACGCCCCCAAAACGCCGCGTCATTCTGCCACGCCCCCGACACACCCCCTCCCGCCTCATTTAAATAACCCCGGGACTTACACGCGTCCCGGGGCTCTGTGCGCGCCGGCGGCCTATGCAAAATAGGCGCACCGGCACGCGAGGGCCCTGCGCGTACATCCGCAGGGCATTTAAAATCCGCCCTAATATGTAATTATTGACCAAGAATATGAATGATGATGTAAACCATTGTGATCTTCATTTGGAATGACGGTATATAAAATGCCTACATAAATAAATAAATGTTAACATTAGGGCTTTTGTAAATGGCTTAATAATGACATAATATATGTCAGCAGGTAAGACCATGTTGCCCACCCAATATGAACTAGAAGTTAGCAAGTAGCACATTTAAGACTAATCGGAGAAAATTCTTTTTCACTCAACGCACAATAAAGCTCTGGAATTTGTTGCCAGAGGATGTGGTTAGTGCAGTTAGTGTAGCTGGGTTCAAAAAAGGTTTGGATAAGTTCTTGGAGAAGTCCATTAACTGCTATTAATCAAATTTACTTAGGGAATAGACACTGCTATTAATTGCATCAGTAGCATGAGATCTTCTTAGTGTTTGGGTAATTGCCAGGTTCTTGTGGCCTGGTTTTGGCCTCTGTTGGAAACAGGATGCTGGGCTTGATGGACCCTTTGTCTGACCCAGCATGGCAAGTTCTTATGTTTTTATATGACCACTTATCCCCAGCTACAGTATATTGTCTACCCTACCTTCCCAGTTTTCAACCACATAAGTATGATTGTCTGAATTTTTTATGCTTTGGACATCATCCTTCCTTACCCTTACCCTTACACCTACCCCTGCCTCACCCCTTGTCCTAAGCTTATTTCCCAGCTATCAAGTATACAAGCTTGACTGCATGCAGGTTGCTACCTATCCTTGCCCTTGTCTGGGAAGTGTAGCCAAGTCACCCTGCTTCCCATGGTGGGAAATCTGTCATCTCTTCCTCACTATAGATGGAAACATTGTAGATTCTGGCAGATAAAGACTTAGGCCTACTCAATCTGTCCAGTTGTCCCTGCCTGCTGTGCTTTAGCTGAGGATATCTTTCAGCTGTTAGCTGTACATGCTGCCTTCACCATTCTAGCTGTGACCCTTTCCTACTCATACTCTCTCTTTTGCCAAACTTGCTGCATTAAGGATATCTTCTAGCTATCAACCATGCAAGCTTGACCAATGACAGGATATTGCTCATGCTCATTGTTTTTTCCTGGGAAATATGGCCAAATCAAACTACAGTCCATGGTAGAAAAACTGCCACCTCTCCTCAGTTATATCTGAAGCTTAGAAATGACTGCTTTCTTACAAGTGCTCTCTGACCTACTGGAAGAACACCCATAATACCTTCCCTTCAGTTCTAGAATATTCTCTATTCCAGAGAATGTAATTATTCTTAATTCAAATTATTCTACATTAGGGAAAAGGGGTCCTTACATGCACAAAACTCTGTTGTTTTAGAAAAGACATAATATGATATACTTATGATATGCAAATACACCTTGCATTCATACACATTAAAGAGTTGAGAAAGCAATAAATTAATTATATGGGTGTGTACTAATCATTACATGAAGTTAGCATGTGCAAATTTAAAACTAATTGGAGAAAGTTCTTTTTCACTCAACGCACAATTAAACTCTGGAATTTGTTGCCAGAGGATGTGGTTAATGCAGTTAGTGTAGCTCTGTTTAAACAAGGATTGGATAAGTTCTTAGAGGAGAAGTCCATTACCTGCTATTAATTAAGTTGACTTAGAAAATAGCCACTGCTATTACTAGCAATAGTAACATGGAATAGACTTAGTTTTTGGGTACTTGCCAGGTTCTTATGGCCTGGATTGGCCACTGTTGGAAACAGGATGCTGGGCTTGATGGACCCTTGGTCTGACCCAGTATGGCATGTTCTTATGTTCTTATTACAGGCTCTGCATCTGTGATAGGTACTAGACTACCTGGTATTTCTGAACTCAGTCCCTGTAAACAATATATAGTTTGCATTATGTTGCTGTAGTACAGTCCATTACCACATAACTAAAGAACAGTCTCTTTGCTTAAGACGTCACAGTTAGCAACAAAGATACAGAATATTGATAGGTTCGTCCCCAATATAATCTGAGATTTTGTAAAATAACTATGAGGCTGATATTTAGCCAGGTGGACAGTGGGTAAAATAGCTGGATAAACTTATTGGGCTAACTTATACCAGAATACATTTATTTATTATGATTTATATTCTGCTTTTTCAGGTACTTCATAATAGTTTACATTCAGATACTTTAGGTATTTCCCTATCCCCAGAGAGATTTGCTAAGCTGCGATAGTTTGTCACAGAAGGAGCCAAATATTGTGGGGGGCATCCCTAAGAAACTATTATAGCTGTACCACGGTGTGATTTTTTTTTTATCATGGCAAAATTGAATGACAAAAAAACCATGCCATGGTACGGGGCCTTCCCACGCAATGGCAGCCCACCTAAGCTGCTGCAACCATCACTTAAATGGTTGGAGGCCCTAAAATTGTCTCCCCACACAATTATTCAAAAACCACATGGGGGTCAATGGCAACCCCCCTGCCCACTCCTCCCTACTGCCTTCTGAGGTAGCCCTGGCCCCCAAGAAACAAAAACAAAATGTGGGGAACCATTTGGCGATGGCCTAGTCCTGACCTCCACCCCTCCCCCTTATTCAACAAAAGTGTCCCTTTGACTTTTGGCCCTCAGCCCCAAAATATCCCCATGCCTTCCCCACTCCCCCTCCAAATGATGTAATATCCCTGAGATCTAGTGGTCCCCCCTATCCCCCAACCCAAAAAAATGATTCTGGTGGTCGGGGGGGGGGGGGGGACGACAGGAGGAAATTATGAACACCTTCCTGAAGCATGCTAAAATAAAGGGGCCGACTTTTTTCTGAGTCAGCCACTTTATTTTATTACCATAGGATTGCCTATACATAAACTGCTTTGCATGTATTGGGCAATTTTATGCATGCCAAGCAGCTTATTTCCTTAGGGGGAGGAAATCTTCAAATCTATTGTGCAATATCGCGTGACAGTGCCGCAAAATGTAATGCAGCTTGCATTATATGCTGCTTAACCCGCGATAATTTAACTTAGTAATTCTCGCTTTAAATTTGTACCTGAGGTAATGGAGATTGAAGTGACTTGGCCCAAGGTCACTAGTAGCGGTAGCAGGATTTGAAGCCTGCTCTAACCACTTGGCTACTCCTCCACTCCACCTGGCTAATGGGATGTTTAGGACTGTTTCCATCTTAAAGTTATTCAGCTAAACTTAGGTTCAGATTTATTAAGGCTTTTCTCCCATTCTGTGTCTGTGGGAAAAATGCTTAGTAAATGAGGCCTTTATCTAGATAACTCCACCCCAGACTGTCCCCAGAATGCTTCCAGGCTATCCAGTTAAGTTTTATTTGGCCAACTACTTAGCCAGATGGCCCGAAGGCATTCAGCATATGGGAGATTTGAAATCCAAATGTTTGTCCGGCTAAGTCCCGAACTTAGCTAGACAAACACATTGAATATTGACCCCTAAGAGACTTGTCATTTTTTTCTTTTTAATCTGGGATCATGATCAAGAGCCCCTTGCCCAACAGGTAATGTTTTTGCTTTTTTTTTCTAGTTTTGGTATGACTGTAACTGTGCAAATGGATTTGTGATAGCTACTGTGAAAGTGAACTCTTCAGTCAACTTTGTAGTATCTTTTGCTGTTGGGTGGCTAAATGGATTATGTATCAATCTCAATGAAAGATTTACAGTTCTGGAAAGCAATAAAGAACATTAATATGAACAAGAAATGTATTATTGCTTTTAGAAATTGTAATAATTGCTTACTGATTTATTTTTTTTAATGTATTGCTGACTATTGAGTTCACATGCTATATATGTGTCTGAACTGTCTATTATAAATTTTTTTTATTGACTGGTTAAATTACTGAAATATCTTTGGCCAGCACACTAATCAGTGACAGTGGACAGGAGTATCTAAAAGATGTATTGTGGTCAAAGTAGTCCTACTACCTAATTTGCATCCTTTGGCAGTACTTGTACAGCTGGTAGACATCAAATGAGTATGTAACTTCTAGGCGACTTTTTGCCTTGGTTTCACCAGCTGATCAAAATGGGAATCTGCAGGGGGGGAAAGATCTTGGGGGAAGCCAGATTTCAAGTTATGATTTCAGACGGGGAAGGGTGGTGGTGGTGATGGGATGGGGGGGGGGGGGTCGGGGTCAGCCTCCTCAACACTGTACATAGATTTAGAAGGGGATGGGGGGGGGGGGTGTCTATTGCCCTTTTTTTCTTTTTATAGTGCCACTTCCCTGGATATCTTTTGAAGATAATCTGGTTAAGCAGCAAGTTATCTGGCCACACAGGGCTAGATAACTTTAGATCTGCTCCCCCCCCCCCCCACACCCCCCCCCACACCCCCCAACAGCCTCTGTGGAATCTGGAGATAAGAAACTCCTGTCAGTGGCTTAGGTTCTGCCCTGATGCACTGTTTATGAGTCTGTAGCACTGATAACAACGTAAAAGATAATTAACTTGCTGCAAGGAAGAAAGCTGACAGAATTCAGATGGCCTGCATCAGTTGAATTCTGTCTGAGAATTCATAGCGCCTTAGTGGAACTGGAGCCTGCACTTCGCTCCTGGATTTGACTGTATGTCTGAAGCACCAGCCTTTTTAAAACTGTCTAGATAAAACGTACCTGCAGAGATTTGCTCCTGCTTTTCCTGCAGGTACTTTTCCCTGAAAGCACAGAGGAGAGGCCTGGCTGTAGAGACCTAGCCACTGGAGTGAATCTGCTGCCGGAGCCTGTGGAATGCCGCTTCTTTGCTAAACCCACACTTTAGTCCCTTATTTTACTATTCTATCTGCATTTTGAATAGATAGCAAAAACTATGATCTCTGGTCTCCTCCTCTTCTCCCTCCGCTCCCCAACTTAAACTTAACCCTCCTGCCCCCACCAAAACCCTGTGCAGCCCTGGGATCACGGTGCACCTTGTACCGCAATCCGGGCAGCTTCAAGCGTCACTCTGGGAAAGGTGGGACAAGAGGTATGAGGACTATTTTTTCTGCCACACTGGGGGGGGGGGGGGGATGGTAATCCACTGCATTCTAAATTAACAATACTGGTCATATTCAAACATGGTTACTTAAGTTTCAAAGTTATCCAAGTAGATCTACCCAGATGACTCTATTTGAGGATATTCAGTGGGACGTTAATCCCACTAAATATCACTAAAAACGTCTCTGGCTAATTATAGCAAGATAAGCGATCTGTTTTTTAATGCTTTTTTTTAATATTGACCTCTTAGGGGCGGATTTTCAGAGCCCTGCTCGCGTAAATCCGCCCAAAACCGGGCGGATTTACGCGAGCAGGGCCCTGCGCGCCGGGAAGCCTATTTTACATAGGCCTCCCGGCGCGCGCAGAGCCCCGGGACTCGCGTAAGTCCCGGGGTTCTCGGAGGGGGGCGGGCCCGGTCGTCGCGGCGTTCCGGGGGCGTGTCGGCAGCGGTTTGGGGGCGGGTACGGGGGCGTGGCTACGGCCCGGGGGCGTGGCCGCGCCCTCCGTACCCGCCCCCGGGTCGCGGCCCGGCGCGCAGCAGGCCCGCTGGCGCGCGGGGATTTACGTCTCCCTCCGGGAGGCGTAAATCCCCCGACAAAGGTAAGGGGGGGGTGTAGACAGGGCCGGGCGGGTGGGTTAGGTAGGGGAAGGGAGGGTAAGGTGAGGGGAGGGCAAAGGAAAGTTCCCTCCGAGGCCGCTCCGATTTCGGAGCGGCCTTGGAGGGAACGGGGGGAGGCAGCGCGGCTCGGCGCGCGCAGGCTATACAAAATCTATAGCCTTGCGCGCGCCGATCCAGGATTTTAGTGGATACGCGCGGCTCCGCGCGTATCTACTAAAATCCAGCGTACTTTTGCTTGAGTCTGATGCGCAAGCAAAAGTAGGCTGATCGCGCTTCTTTTAAAATCTACCCCTTAGTGTTTTGTTAATGTGTGCAGTGTGATTTGTTATATCATAACCAACATGGACCAGTCACATCCATTGTGACTATGAAGTAATTTGTGACTCTGGTCAAAATAGCTTCTTCCACAGCGCTTTAGGGAATTGCTGTAGAGTTGCTGAAAGACATTTAATTATAATCTATACGTCTTTAAAATTTTACATATTACCACACATCACTTCTCCCGTTCTGTTAACTTCGCATTACACAGAGGATATGGCTTTTTTGAGGCATTATTTATATCTTTTGGAAGACCAAATGGATTTAAATTGAAAAATTGTGCTTCTTTTTATGGAACTCTAATCAACTTTTTTTTCATTTTAATTTTTTTTTTTAGGTGGAATTGATTAGAAATATAAGTACTGCTGAGCAGCCATATTTATTCACGCGACATGTTCATTTTCTTAATTTCACAAGGTAAGTTACTTCTGGTTTCTTATGGTAGCACACTTTCTGTATAAAGGATCTTTGGGTTTTTATCACTTTCAAAGTAATGACATTGCTCCAAGAAAAAGATTTTCTGCAGAATTGCCAATTGACAGGAAGGCTAAGAATTCTGCACTGTTTCATTCATGCATGCTTTGCTTTAAATAGCCTGCATGCTCTTCTTTGGCTTTGACCATGGAAGCTATTACAATTGGTGACACTGTTTGAAACATTTATTTATTTATTTATTTATTTATGTATGTATGTATGTATGTATGAGCTTTTCTTTACCGACATTCGTAAAACACATCATGCCAGTTTACAATGAACTGAAAAGGAGAAAAGTTACAATAAAACATTTGCATTATGAGACAGGTTATTTGGAGTTATTTAAGGTTCAGTATAAAGCATTCATTTCTCACTTTCTTGTGAACCATTGTGGTCTTAACTCTAACCAAACTGCTATTTCTTCAGACATCACTTTGTACTGGAGCTCATTTTTTATTGCATGCACATCAGGAAGGAGAACATAGCATGTTAAAGCTGCTCTCGGCAAGGGGCCGCCAGCTCCAACCTCGGGTTCCCTCCAGTGCCTCCGGTCCTGCATCGCTACCCAGTGTTGCCAGCCAAGATGTCCCTGCTCATTGGGCCTCTCCGCATGGCCCGTGGAGAGACGCCGCCATCAGCGTCGCGCCCCCTCCTAGGAGCGCGCGCGCATCTCTTGTTCTTTTAAAGGGCCTGCGGTGGGAACCTGGCCACAGACCAGGATGCTGACGTCAGACTTTTCAGCGTATAAAGGCTCAGGCCTCACTCAGTAGCTTTGCATTTGCAACAGGTCTCCTCATATTCTAGAGTACTCATTGCTGATTCCCGAATTGTGTCTTCATGGTGTTCCTGTTTCCTGTGGTTCCCGGTTCCTGTTCTTCTTGTTCCTGTTCGTCTATGTGTTGGACTGATTATTGGATTTGACCACTGCTACACCTGACTACTGTTCAGCTTCTCTCCACCCCGGATCTCTGCTACGCCTGACCATGTCTGCCTTCTCTGTGCCCTGACCCTTGCTTCAAATGACTACGCTACAGACTCTCCTGTGTCCAGAGTCTACATCGCTTGTCACAACTTCTACTTGCTGCCAGCTCTGATCCTAGCCAGTCAGTGATGCCTCTCCTTGCCTACTCTCTGGATGTGGACTTACAAGGCTTAGGCCTTCCTTTGCTTGAGTGCCTCCAGCTACCTATTGTTCCTTTGGCTCCCAAGTTCCTGTACCGAATCATGTCCAGGATAGGACTATGTCATCTACCGGCTGCTGTCTCTGGGCTGAACTGCCTTCCATCCTTAGTTAACTCTTAGGTCCGCCTAAGTCCTGCCAGCCCTGGCACCCAAAGGCTGAACCCTAGGGGAACGAGGGCTGGTATAGGTGAAGCTTCAGCGGTCTCTAGCTTCAGTCCACTCCTCCTGCTGACTGTGGGGACCCTTAGGTCCCTGCCTATGGGTTGCATCAACCTCACCTCAGCCCAAGGGTCCACCTCTGGCGCAACACCTGCATTATAAATGAACATGCCACTGTCTCATCCACTATATTATATGCCATGTTGGGCTGATTGGGACTGGTGATACTGTGGAGGAGGTTTCAGCTGTTGTGCAACAGTGGCACTTATAGGTAGGTTTCAGGGTACAGGGAGATGCAGTCTGTGGACTGTCACTGCAGTGGCTGGATTATAGAGGGAAAAAGACTTAACTGTGAATGAAAGTGCATGGCACTATAGCTCAGTAGTTTCTAGGTCAAACTGAGCTAGAAGCCCAATGGCAGTAGAGAAAGATTGATGTTTATGGTTGGAAAACTAATTGATAATATTGCTACCACGATGAGTTTATTTTTGTTAGCAAAATAATTATTGACCATTCTTATTGAAACAGAAGTTATGTTTTTCTCTGCTGCTACCCTTATATTCTGCTTAATCTCTACTCTGTTTGAGTAGCAAGTTTCTCCTTTCTTGCAAACCTCAGTATTTCTAAAAAAAAAAAAAAGTTATCATTGTTACTAGGAGTCACCTATCCTTTTAAGTCTCATTTCTTTCCTCTCTGTGACCTTACCATGAGAATATCCATGGTGTTTTGTTATTGGTATGGTGTATATTGGAAACTGGAAAGTATCTAATTTTGTGCTGTATTGGATTGAAATGGGTTTTACGACAGCAAATATCTTGGAATATATCCTGCACGGAATAAGAAGAACAACAAATGTTGCCCCAGGTCTGAGATCCTTAAATTTTAACTAGAAGTCTAATTAAACCTTTATGAATATATGTAATACCTATAGTCTAATTTTGAAGACCAGTCAACTGTCTGAAAGACAGCTGGGACACTGAGCCAGTCAAATCTCCTAGCTCTACTTATTTTGGAGTTTATAGTCCTGCATGTGTCAGTTCAAACTATAGCACTACAAATCCCAGAATGCACAGAGGCAGAATCTCTAACTGAGCTGGCAGATCTATCCACGAAGATGACATTTCATTAAAGGACTGTAGAATATCAGCAGACATTTTAGTGTCAAAGAAAACTGAAATCTTTGTAGATCGTGTTACCTTTTAAAGGATGATGTAATACATGAGCAGTCAAGATCTCACAGGCCTTGTCTTCAGATCAACAAGTGTGTGTACAGGTGTTAAAAAAAAAATGAAGTTCAAAAATTAATATTTTATTTACCTGCCCATTGGTGTACTGGGGTCCTGGACTGCTGGGCTGATATGGGGCCTGCTGGTAAATTGGACCTTGGTTGGTGTGCTTGGACCTGGTGTTGTGGTCGAGCCGCAGGAGCCGAGTTGGGGCTCCCCACGCTGCTTCGGGGCAGGAGGGAGCCAGTAATAATATAAGCAGCTGCCAGCAGCAATGCAAGTTAGCAGGGAGCTCCCGGTGGCACTTTGCGGGGAGGCGAGTGAGGCGAGGCTGGAACGAGCAGCTGATTTGGCTGCTGCTGCCAGCTCCGAGCCTCCCATTGAGTGAAGGGCACACAGCGGTGATTTTTAAATTGTCAGCGCCACTGTGGGAAGGCCATAATAAGCAGTGGCAGAAGTGGGAGACTGTTGGTAAAATCCTTACTAACATCTGGCCTGAGGGAGGCCCATACTAGCACCCATACTTGAGCTAGTCAGTATATTCCCAGCAAGGGAAAGGTTGAAGCTACTCCCTCCTCTCCATGTTAGCTCCCCTTCGCATTTCTCACTGTAGTCTCGAGTAATTTGGAGTACCTGTGCAGAGGACACATAATCTGCTGTGTAAGACCATACTCCGGAAAAAGTAGTCATTGAGGCTTTTTATGACACAATGTGCTATTTATATGAAACAATTCTAAAAAATCCTCCTCTCAAAAAAAAGAATAAAGATCCACACACAGGGGTAGATTTTAAAAGAAGCGCGCGCGGCCTACATGTGCGCGCGCTACCCGGCGCGGGCACATGTATGCCCGATTTTATAACATGCGTGCGCAGGCATGCGCATGTTATAAACTCCTGGGTCGGTGCGCGCAAGGGGGTGCACAATTATGCACCTTGCGCGCGCCGAGCCGCACTGCTTTCCCCCGTTCCCTCCCAGGCCGCTCCTATGTATATGATAGGGTAAAGAAGACTCAGGGACTGTAATCATTGTAATGATAGCACCTTTTTAGGATATTTAAATGTATTTTGGGTTAGTGTGCAAATGTATAGTGGCTAAATGAAAACCCCATCAGGTCTCTTGAGGTAAACAACATTAACAGACATGATGGAGCAAAGGGAAAAATAAAGGCAGATCCTTCTGGGAGAGTCCCAACACAGCTCAGTTTCAGCACAATCGGGCCGATACACTAAAACCCGCGGGAGTGCCGACGCTCCAAGGTGAGCACCTGCTCTCCGAACTCGCGCCCAGGCCACTCTCCTGGGCGCGCGATCAAGTATTTAAATGAGGGCCCGCAGTAAAAGGAGGTGCTAGGGACACTAGCGCGTCCCTAGCGCCTCCTTTTTGAGAGAAGCGGCGGCTGTCAGCGGGATTGACAGCCGATGTTCAATTTTTCCGGTGTCGGTTCTCGAGCCCGGTGACAGCCACGGGTTCGGAAAAAAGGACGCTGGCATAATTGATCGTCTGTCTTCCAACCCACGGGCCACGGGCACATTTTTAATTTTTTTTTTTTAATTTAAAATTTTTTTTTTAATTTTTGGGGCCTCCGACTTAATATCGTTATAATATTAAGTCGGAGGGTGTATAGAAAAGCAGTTTTTTCTGCTTTTCTGTACACTTCCCTGGTGCTGGCCGAAATTAGCACCTGCCTTTGGGCAGGTGTTAATTTTTGAAAGCAAAATGTGCAGCTTCGCTGCACATTTTGCTTTCTGTATTGTGCGGGAATGTCTAATAGGCCCATCAACATGCATTTGCATGTTGCGGGCGCTATTAGTTTTGGGGGGGGGGGGGGGGGGGGTTGACCGCACGTCCAAACCCGGGCTAACATTGCGCTCCACTGGAGCGCACTTTACTGTATCAGCCCGAATAAGAAGTAGATTTTAAGTAGAGATGTGCATTCGTTTTTGCCGAATTGGAAAATTTCAAAAAAATTATCCTATTTGGCATGGGTCGGAGGATCTGAAAAACGATCAGGTTTTCCCCGAAATTTCGGGGAAAAATTGTTTTTCGGATTAGCGTGGAGGGAGGGGCACATTTATTAAAAAAAAAAAAACAAAAACCCCAACCCTTCAAATTTACTTAATTATAGTCCCCCAAAACTTGCCTAAAGTCCCTGGTGGTCTAGCGAGGGTCTCGGGAGCGATCTCCTGCTCTCGGGCCATCGGCTGCCAGTAAACAAAATGGCACCGGTGGCCCTTTGACCTTACCATGTGACAGGGGCTACCGGTGCCATTGGTCAGCCCCTGTCACATGGTAGGAGCAATGGACGACGGGCACCATCTTAGAAAATGGCGCGGGGCATCCATTGCTCCTTCCATGTGACAGGGGCCGACCAATGGCACATGTAGCCCCTGTCACATGGTAAGGGCAAAGGGCCACCGGCGCCATTTTGTTTACTGGCAGCAGACAGCCAGAGAGGGAGAGATCGCTCCCGGGACCCCGCTGGACCACCAGGGCTTTTAGTAAGTCTTGGGGGGGGGGGATCGGGATGGTGGGGGGATTTGTATTTAAATACATTTGAAGGGGTGGGGGGGGGGGGTGTTTCCGTCTTTTTTCGGCAAAAATTGCCAGAAAAAAAAAAAACGACCCGGCAGATAAAAACTAAGCACATCTTTAATTTTAAGAGCCGTGCACGGGCGCGTGCACATGGACGCAACAATTTTAAAACATCCATGCATATAAGCGCACGCTTTAAAATCGGCTATTTGCGCGTACACGTGCGCCCGATTTCATAGCAGCCTTGCTCATGTAAGTGGGGGGGGGGGGGGGAGGGATTTTACTAGACACGTGGTGATGCTAGAAACCATTTTCCCAGTTCATTCCCAATTTACCCAGTTAACCAATTGGCCTTCCTGACTCACCCCCCCCCCCCCCCCCCCCCCCGTTACTTTGCCTACCTTTTACCCTGCTAGGCCGGACCCTTAAACCTTGTTAAGTAACCTGTTTTTTTTCTTAATTTTATGACTTACACACTGTCCATAGCAGAAGTACAGTTACATGGTAGGGAATCCTAGCGCTTGTGCACGTAAATATGTACGCTCAGAAATCGTGCCTCAGCCCCAGCCGGCCCGTGCCCCTCCCAGGCGACTCTCACATTCCGACCCTTTCTCCTGAAAAATGTTTTGTGCGTGTAAAGGGAAATGCGCGCATTGTCGCGGGCCTTTTAAAATCCGTAGGGTGCGCGCGTGTACGTCCGAGACGTGCGCCTATCTCCTGGTTTGGGCACGTGCAAAGCCTTTTTGAAATCAAACAGAAAGTGGGCACGTTTCAAAACTATTCAGACCATTGCAAAATTTGCGGGGACTTTTCACCAGCCTTTTTTAAAATTGTCTAGGTAAAAAGTTCCTGCAGAGGTTTGCTCCTGCTTTTCCTGCAAGCACTTTTCCCTGAAAAAGAGCATTTAATAGAGGACTTATCCTGCTAAAGTTAGATGGATAAGTTATCAGGGATAGTGGGGGTGGGAGGGGATATTACTGCTGTCCTAAAGTTGGATTGTTTCCTTTTTTTGTCCTCTTACCTGTTAACTTTTTTTTTTGTAGACTATTTTATCAGGGATATTCAGCAGGATAAACATCCTCACTGTATTCAGCTAACATTTTTATGATGTGTATTATTGTCTTTGCTTCCACAACGATTTACTGCTTAGATACTGCGTGTGGATCTTTTATTGGAGGGGGGGATATTTTATGATTGTTTCATATAAATAGCACATTATGTCATAAAAAGTCTCAGTGACTACTTTTTCTGGTCTTACACAGCAGACTGTGTGCCCTCTGCACAGGTCCTCCAAATTACTCGAGAGACTACAGTGAGACTAAACATCCTGCTGAATATCACTAAATAAAATTCTGGCTACCTTTACCTGGATAACTTCAAACCTTACCGGCTACCTTTGGATATCACAGATATGTGCACCTGAATAACTTCAGGCTTGCCTGGCAATATTTAAAGGAATATAGCCCGCTGAGTTTCAAGAAAATTGAAAAACAACTAGAAGCACAGGCCGGCAGCCAGGGCTTTTCTTCTGCTCCCCCCCCGCCCCCCCCCCGCCACCAAACGGTACTGAAATTTGTTGGTGGGTGGCCCATGCCCCCACCCTTTCAAGCTCCCTGAAATGAAGACATTAAGTTGCAGCCAGAAAGGTCCGAGGAGGCGGGCTAGCCCTCCCCTGCTATTGGGGATTCAACTCATAAAACATTAGGAAGCCCCCCTTCTCCTCCTCACTCCCATTCCCGTCTCCTCACGCCAAACCCAACCGGATCTCTGCGGGCAGCACATCCATGTGCCAGTGTCCACAGGGGGCTGCGGTATTAGTGCATCGCTCGTTGCCTCGACAGCAGTGCTGGTAGTATAAGAGCTAGACCTAGCTGGATGAGTTTCCCAGCTAACTCCTCTCCGTCCTGGAACGCCCCTGAAACAGCCATTACCTATTTAGCTAATTTTTAGGCAAATAATGATTTATCTGGCTAAAAATTGGCCATATAAGTACTAGCAATATTGAAATCTCAGTCCCTGTTGCTCAAGAATTGTCCACTTTTTTCTACCGTACACCAGGAACGTTTAATCGTGGAGCTTGGAGGCAGAGATATTTTTGACACTTTTTTTGTATCATATAAACAACAAATCCAGTTTCTGTGTCATATTTTGTCCTCCATAATCCCTCTTGAACTGGAACAAATGTGTGGAACTAAAGTGATTTTTAATAATAATAATAATAATAATAATAATAATGTTTCAACTCAAAGAAAATTATGCAGAAAATCATTTCACAGAGGAAAGAATTCTTACTAATCCCCTAAAGCCTTTTTTGCCTCCTTTCAGAAAATACAACTTGCGTTAGCAAGAAAAGATGACAAAAACGGAAGAGGGAATCACCAAGCAGTTAGAAATTAGTCAACTGCTAACTGGGTTTCTGTCTGGGATCTAGCTTCCCTTTTCCTTTTAAAAACAATGATTTAACTTTCTTACACAAAATGATGAAATCACAGTTTTATTTTACCCATAATCACATGAAGAACCACAGCTCTTCTCAGTAATGCTGTGCATCACTTCAGTGATTACTGTTTAAAAAAAAAAAATCACCGCCATCTTTTTCATCTTCTTCTACCCTCTAAAGTACTTCACCTTTCCTCTAGCCCAGAGGTTCCCAAATCTGTACTGGAGGTCCCCCAGCCAGTCAGGTTTTCAGGACATTCACAATGAATATGCATGAGATAAAATCTGCATGCTCTGGAGGCAGTGCATGCAGATTTATCTCATGCATATTCATTGTGGATATCCTGAAAACCTGACTGGCTGGGGGTCCTCTAGGATAGGCTTGGGGACTACTGCCCTAGCCCTTAAAAGGAAATTGAGGAGCCACCAAACAGATCATGTTGATTCCCCTCTACTTAATTGGTGGCACTAAGTAATAAGCATTTAAGGCTGAAATTTAAAAGCACAGAATCGGAGAGATATGTGTGTGTGGAGGCACAGCGCGGATTTTCACAGGCCTGCAGCCACGCGTGTATCTTACGGTATGCGCATTGGAAGGGTTAACCTGATAAAAGGGCGGGCTGGGGCAGGGTCTTGGGAGGAGCATGGGCGGGCCAGGACAGTGCCATTAGGCACTGTCCCGCTGAAGCGTGCACAGGGATCCCTCCGGTCCGCGCAACCTGCTGCTCCTCCAGAGAGAAGATAAGTTGTAAATAAAAAAAAAAAAAAAAAAGAAGGATAGTTAGCGGGGTTTTAGGGGTCGGAGCTAGTAGAGGAAAAGGGAGCCAGGTTAGGGAGGGGGGTTAGGAAGTTCCCTCCCAGTCCGCTCCTTTACCGGAGCGGACTGGTAGGGAATGGGAAATACGGCCTATCGCGTCGCCGCACGCATTTATTGAAATCCCCCCCCTCCCCTTATGTGTGCAGTTGGGCACTCGCGTGCATATGTGTGCATCGATATAAAATCACATGCCCGGGCAGCGGATTTTATAACATGCACGCTTTCACGCATGTTATAAGATCACTGCGTCCAAGTGCGCACGCCGGCATCCGCGTGCACATTGTCCCCTACGAGGGTAAAGGTAAACACCTGTATTTTGAAACTTGCTCCCCTGTTTCACAACATGCATACTTTGAAATGCAGGGAACAGGAGGCGAATAAGCTTGGGGCAGAGAAAGCCTGTGCTTTCTGGTGCACGCTTCTCCCCTGGTGTGGTGCAAGGTGCAAAGCTTGCTGATAGTTTTGTATTTGTGGGTGCATGCCCCGGAATGTTCTCAAAGGGAATATCCAAAGGTGAAAATGAGGTTTCAGGTCCAGAAGAACCAAGTATCTGAGGGGCCTGCCAGCCACCTGGAGAGACTGAAAATTGTTCCTGTATTTCACATTTATTCCTTTGAAGAATCCCAGTTCACAACTGAAGGTTTTTCTAGCATATTTTTTATTGGGGTTCTGATCCTACATCATATAAGAAATGATAATGCACCATGGTTGTACAAGTTCCTGTTCACAAGCCTGTTAAAAAGCATATTAATACCTCAAATTCTGTTTATAAGCAAATTCAAGAGCATCCACCCTCCTCCCAACTCTATCCATTGAGCAAACAAACAAGATGATAATAAATCCCGCACTGCCAGGCCTTCCTTCCAATTTAGTACTCTCTGGATGTTCTTGCAATCATTCCAAAAAAAAGATTGCCAAATATCATAATATTTATGCAAAGTGTTCCCTTTGAAATATATGATTCTCTTGTGGCTTTTCATTTTTCTAGTCCAAATAGCAAAAAAACCCAAAAAGTGTTCCTGGCTTTGTCCATTGGCTGAACTCAGGGGCACAAAGAAAGAGAGATGGACCCTATCCTCAGATTCTCCACGGATAGCTTCACTCATCTGAGTTCCAGGGCTCCCTGTGGGGGGAAGTGGAGTTTCAAGGCCCTTTTGCATTAAACACAGTACAAGAACCTTTTTCCCTGGGGGCCCAAGATGGCGGCGTGAATAGACGCAAGGAAAGTCGCTCCTGCATTTCAGATTTCCTTCTGAAGATGCCTCCTAAAAGAAAGAGAAAGGTTCGTGTCTATCCCCCAGATCCAGTCTTAGATTTAGGGCAGAGAACGATAGTCTCCTTTGCGACTTCAGCGGTGGATGTAAGGGGTGAATTAGTCCCTGCTTCGATGCCCGGAGAGGGAGCTCTGGTGTTGTATGGGGAAACCACCTTAAGTCTCCCCGATTATCGGGCCCCACCGCTACCAGCGTTGCTTCTCTCACCACAAGGATCAGCACAGAGAGATGCCATCTTACCCATGACGGGAGGGGGAAGCCGAAGTGGAGGGTCAACGCTGTTGCCGCAGTTTTCCTCAAGCAACGCTGAATGAGGCTGCAGAGTTCGAACTACCAGTGTCACCGGTGGAACCTTTGGAGGAAGAAGAAAAGATCTTGGTTGTGCAAGCGGTGGGTCCTTCTGGAGCAGCTTCTGTCGGAAATGAGGGTGAGTTTTTTCAGCCTCCCCCTAAACCGGCTGTGGTAACCCTGGAAGCATTATGGGATCTGGTAGCTAGTCTTGGAGGACTAGTAAAAGATTGTCAAAATAAATATGAGAACTTGGCACTAGATGTACAATCCCTAAACTCGAAATTGGGAGGTCAGATTAAGGATTTAAAGAAACGAGTCGAATCGGTGGAGCAAATGACATCACAAACTCAGGCTTGTAATTTAAAATTGATAAAGGACTATGGAAATCAGTCTAGAAGATTAGAATACCTGGAAAATCATGTCAGACATTTAAATCTGCGGTTCTTAAATTTTCCTCGTGTGCTGGGAGAGGATACTTATAGTACCCTTAAAAAGTTTTTCAAGAAAATCTAAAATTTGAGGCTGAAAAGATTCCAATGGTAAATAAAGCGCTCTTTATACCTAACACCAGTAAAAGTTTTAAAACAAGTCAAATAGAAGCTCTTACTAATTTGACTCAATTCTTGGATAATTCTACAGCAGAGATCATTGATAGAACAACACTTCTTGTGTCCTTTGTGGCAGAATATGACCTGAATGAAGTAATGAAAAGGTACTTTAAAAATATCTCTCTTACTTTTTATGATCAAGCTGTTAGAATATTTCCTGATTTTTCAAGGGCAATCCAAATAAGGAGGAGGGATTTTCTTATTATGAGATCTCAAGTATTATTTCTGGGTTATACGTTTGTTTTGAAATATCCTTGCAGATGTATTATCCGAGGTAAAGATGATTGTTTTATTTTTACACTGCCGGAACAATTGAAATCCTTTATAAACGCCAGGAGTGTGAGCACCAATCCTGGGGAAACATCCCTAAGGCCAGGATTCATCATTCTTCGCAGAATGATGAATCTTGCGAAAATGGGGGGCGGGGCCTGCGAAAGCCCGCAACCTTCGCACCACCGCTAATTCCGCCCTCCTCGACCAGACTCCTCCCCTCCCCCTAATTTGCATGATATCGCATGCGAAAAGGCCCTTTTCGCATGCAATATGGCTTTATCACGTGCGTTAGGGCCCTAACGCACGCGATAACGCTTTAGAAAATAACCCCCTAAGATAATCAATCATTTGTTTATTCACTGTATCTGCTAAGCTTGTTTTTCTGATATGTACTTTTCCTTTTAATACTCCCTTTGTATTACTAGGCCCCTTTTTCTTATAAATATACCTTTAAGAAAAGTGATGTAACTTTTTATTTACCTCAGATTGTATTAGTGAGCTTATTATTGATGTTACATTTTCTTTTTTCCGTATGGAGTAAGATGTATGCTTACTTTAAGTAAAAATTAATAAAGAGTGATTATAAAAAAAAAAAAAAAGAAACCTTTTCCCCTCATGGTAAACAGCACTGATAATAGTCACAGTCTTGTGAATCCAAAAATCATCAAAAAATCTTTACTGATGATTATAGGTGACTGAAGAATATTTACAGCACTCAACTCAAATTTTAAATAGTGTCAATGAATAAATAAGCAGAAGATAAGATAAATACATTTGTGACCTCAGTCTTCTAGTAAAGTCTTTGAATTTTTCGGAAGCCAGTTCTTTAGCCCTTGATTTCCTTTTCCTTTCAGTTATTCAGATTTGAAGAAAGCTTAATCCTTCTTCCAAATCCTAAACTTATCACCAATCTTCTCCCCACTGTAGAATGGTCTTCTTTCTATTTTAAATCTCCTTATGACAGTACTGGTGGGCACTCTCCTCTCAAGTGCAGCACACCTGAGTCAACAGCAAACACAGTTTTCCAATGTTCCTTTCCTTTGACAAAGGATAGGTTTCCCCTTCTCTGATGAAATTTTCTCTCCTCAGGCTCTCCCTAGGTGGAAGACACTTCTTCCCAATGGAATTTGAAGCCTTATGCTCACCTTTGATGCAACTCAGCATTACTCTCTGCATCAATGACAGGGGATGGCAGGAAATTTGAATCAAACAGTTACCAACAAAGGCCTTGAACTTGGTGGTTGATGAAACAGATAAGTATGGAAAAACAAATGTGGGAGCTTGCTGGGCATACTAGATGGGCCGATTGGTCTTTTTCTGCCGTCATTTCTATGTTTCTATGAATGGAAACTGATTCCCTGGTACCAAGGGCACTCAGTTCCATGTGGAACAAAAATAGTCTTTGACTAAAAAAGGGAGAAAACAAACAAGAGAGAGGAAGAGTGGAGAAAACTTCCTTGCCTCAAAAATAAGGAGATAGTTACTGAAGAAAGACTACTCAGTGATGAAACTCCTCTGCATCGGGTCACGGACAGGTCTATCCCGTGGAGGAGTGATAGAACACTGCCAGAATCTTTCCTATCCCTTGATCTAATCTTACGCAGGTATGCCTCAATCCTCTGTGATAGGGTACCAAGGCTCTCAGAGGGGAAAGTCTTCAAAATGGATCAAAAAGAGTAAACACATGCAAAAATAAGTCAGGCTGACAAGCTGACTTCAAAGGGCAAAAACAGGAAAAAAAAAAGAAAACCCTTTTCATTAAATAAGCAAATTAAACGGACTGAAAAGAAAACAGGGAGCTCCTGCCTTCAGGAAATCTAACTCAAATTCCAAGATCTGAGATGGTGCCTGGTGGACAAAAAGCCTAAGACTACAAAATCTCAGTCTCCTACATGGGGTAGGAAAATCCAGTCCATTGTTTACTAAATATCTCTCTGAACCTCCCCAGCTAGATAGTACATTCCTTCTGGTAAGGAAACCAGAGGTTCCTTTCATTTATTCCAAATTTCTTATAAACTTTGACATTCCTATACTATGGCCCCAGTTTACTAAAGCATGTTTTTAATGCGTGTTAGTGTGCTGATGTTAATGCAGTTTTTAGCATGGTAAATACTGTGTTAAGCACTTACCATGGCTAGTAATGTGCAGACATTACTGATAGTGGGAATACATCTGTAATCATGCTGGCCATCCTCTCCTCATTCCTTAAAAGGCCATCAGTGACTTGAAGTACCCTCTAGTATGATCAACAATTGTCTTCCCTGGAGCTGCCCCACTGCCTGATTGTCAAACTTCCTCCTTTTTTCCCTGGAACAAGACCCCTGATATCCACACATTCAGGGTAAAGGAGAGCATGACATCAGCTAGCATTATTTGACATTGTGGAGGCCATGGGACAGAAATGATTGGGGTTGCTGCTGCGACAAATATCCAAGGACCTCTTCAGAATCGGTAAGTGGGTTCTTTAGGGTGATGGGACTTATGGGGGAAGTGAGGGTTCTTGAGAGGGGTTGGGAGCCTCCAGTGGGAGGGCTGATCAGGCGGCAGGATGAGCTCTGCTCTGGTGGGGGCAACTTCATGGGGAAGGAAGGCTTTGATGATTATACAGGGATGGAGAAAAGAAGGAAAAGGGGGAAGGAAAAATGTTGATAGTTGTGCAAAAAAGGGGGAGGCCGCTCCAGCAGAGGGGTTCATGTTCCAAAGGAGGGCTGCTTCAGAATGGAGAGTTTGCTTTGAGCCACCCCAATGGCCCTTTAAGGAAAGTTGTGAATCAGGGATAAAACATTGGCTGGTGCATTATTTATTTATTTATTTATAGGCTTTTTTTGCCGACATTCGTAAGGCACATCATGCCGGCTTACATTGAACTGAAAGGAAGAAAATACAATAAACAATAATACCATATCGAAGTAAATATAAGGAGAAACTATGTACATCCTATGAGGTAGTATATGTCAGATTTGACAGCAGCAAAAAGGTAGAAAGGGCAGAGACAGGAACTTTATACATTCTATACATCATTATCTTTATCAATGGATTTCGTATGTCGAGGGAGGGAGGCGTTCGCTTGCGAATGCTTTAAAAAAAAGTTAGGAGCACCTCTTTATTTATCTATCTATTTATTTATTTGTTTATTTAATTAAAATGTATATACCGCAAATCATAATTTCTAAGCAGTGAATAATAATACATTCATAAAATCTGTTATTATTAAAGCTAAAAACAAACACATCAAGACGTTAAAACAGCAGGAAATACCTTCCATCTCATGAACATTAATCCATTATCCCACTGCATTCATTTTCCACAGTAATTTGCTTTAAAATTGAATTAAATTATTCACTGTCTTAACCTGTACCTTTAACATTTTCTTTACCATAAATAACCTTAATTAAGATAGGATAATATTATTTTAGTATTTTTTTCTTAGTGTAACACACATCATTCTCTTTAACTCGTTTTTTTTCACATGGCTTTTAACATAATTTGCACTAAATGATTTTAATGAACTGCTTTGCATGAACTTGCATTTGACACAGCTCATTAATATTTTGCTCATACTAATATGGGTTTTTTTGTTATTGGTAACATTTATACAGTATGTGTGTGTTACATGCCAAATTCTGTCATTAATGTGCACTAATACTCTTTTGTAAATAGGCCCCTCTATGACTTAATGTACTTAAATCTTTCAAACATCTAAGTCATTGATATAAATGAGATTTGTACACTTTTAAAGGAGTATAATATAAGAAATGAACAACCTTGCTGTAGGGATTTAGAAAACATATGCACTACTCTAAAATTCTAAGAATGTGGAGAAACAAATTCTTAACTTTCTTTTTTTTTTCTCATTTTACTATTGTTTGTTATCCAATATTTTTTGTCTTTATATTTTTCTTTTGAAAATTTTTGCTCTCCCCTTTTCTTGTTCTCAGGATTTATTTTTGTTTTTTTAGGTATCTTTTTGATTGGTTATCCTCCTCTGTTTCCTGGTTTCCAGTCTAATTGGAACCTGTTATAGCTTTATTCTTCAGTCACCTAATTAATCATCAGTAAAGATTTTTTGATGATTTTTGGATTCACAAAACTGTGTGTAGAGAATGTGAGCTTGTGGGGGAGGGGGGAGGAGAGCATATGAGAGTGAGAGTTTGTGTGTGTGAGGGAGTCTGTGAGACAAAGCATGTGTGTGTGTGAGGGAGGAAGGGAAGAAGACAGTAGGAGAAGAGAGAACACTGAAAATGAATTAGGAAATGAGCTATAAGGGAAAAAAGGGAAAAAGAGACCAGGACTAACTGATTAGAAAAATACAAAGATCAGACAACAACAAAAAAATTTTTTTTTTTTAGATTTTAGCAATTTGAACATGCCATCTTTGGGAATGTGCATTTCTTGTATTTTTGCATTTTGCTCTTTCTTCAGTATTCCATTGTTTAGAGTCTAGTTTTTCAAGCTTTCTATTTTGGTTTTGTCTGGAAGTTTCTGTTTCTAATTTAAGAACATAAGAAATTGCCATGCTGGGTGTTGGGAATGAGAGAGTAAGGTATTCTGACACAATATCTATGACATCATTTATTAATGTGACATCATGGTAATAGACGTTATTTACAGAAAGTTATTTACATACCACATGATTGCATATGCCATCCAGCACCCTTCGTGTCATCAGCCTTGTATCGAGGAGTCGTCAGGTCAGCAAAGGCGAGAAGGGGGTTTTCAGTGTCCAGCACTCTATAAGTCTATAGAGGCAATATCTCCTACTCCCGCTGGACACTGGAAAGTCCAGCTCTTTTATACCATGCCGTAAACAAGTGTGGGTGCGAGAGAGAAATGATTGATCACTATCCCTCCATGTTATGTGTCAACAGTTGCTACTGCCCACTCGGACTCATCCTGTCCTTGGCATGTAGGGGTTGATTAGACCGCCTTATTCCTGACAGGGAACCAGAAAGCTGAGCTGCACAACCTGTTTAACAAGAACATGTTTATCCTACACTGGGTCAGACCAAGGGTCCATCAAGCTCAGCATCCTGTTTCCAACAGAGGCCAAACCAGGCCACAAGAACCTGGCAATTACCCAAGCACTAAGACGATCCCATGCTACTGATGCAATTAATAGCAGTGGCTATTCCCTAAATAAACTTGATTAATAGCCGTTAATGGACTTCTCCTCCAAGAACTTATTCAAACCTTTTTTGAACCCAGCTACACTAACTGCACTAACCACATCCTCTGGCAACAAATTCCAGAGCTTTATTGTGCGTTGAGTGAAAAAGAATTTTCTCGAATTAGTCTTAAATGTGCTACTTGCTAACTTCATGGAATGCCCCCTAGTCCTTCTATTATTCGAAAGTGTAAATAACTGATTCACATCTATTCGTTCAAGACCTCTCATGATCTTAAAGACCTCTATCATATCCCTCCTCAGCTGTCTCTTCTCCAAGCTGAACAGCCCTAACTAGGGGTGTGCATTCGGATTGACCGCATTAGTAAAACGCAACTCATATTTTTTTTTTACTTAAAAAATTGATTCGACATAAACGATCGGATTTCCCACATATCGAACATAGAAATGTTCGATATGTGGGAAAATCGCGATTGTTGAGCCAAAATAAAAATATAACCCCCCTCCCCCTCCTTAATCCCCCCCCCCCCCCCGACTTACCACAACTCCCTGGTGATGGAGCGAGGAGTGAGGACGCCATTTCTGCAATCCTTGGCGAGAAGCATGTGACGTCGGCGGCACGTCGAGTGACGCCGGCGTCACGTGATTCCCGGCTCGTTCGCGCCGGACGGCTCGTTCGGCCCAAAAAGAACTTTTGGCCAGCTTGGGGGGGCCTCCTGACCCCCCCAAGCTGGCCAAAAGTTCTTTTTGGGCCGAACGAAGCCATCCGGCGCGAACGAGCCGGGAATCACGTGGCGCCGCGTCACTCAGACGCGACGTCACGTGATTCCCGGCAAGTTCGCGCCGGACGGCTCGTTCGGCCCAAAAAGAACTTTTGGCCAGCTTGAGGGGGTCAGGAGGCCCCCCCAAGCTGGCCAAAAGTTATTTTTGGGCCGAACGAGCCGTCCGGCGCGAACGAGCCGGGAATCACGTGGCGCCGCGTCACTCAGACGCGACGTCACGTGATTCCCGGCAAGTTCGCGCCGGACGGCTCGTTCGGCCCAAAAAGAACTTTTGGCCAGCTTGGGGGGGTCAGGAGGCCCCCCCAAGCTGGCCAAAAGTTCTTTTTGGGCCAAACGAGCCGTCCGGCGCAAACGAGCCGGGAATCACGTGACGCCGCGTCACTCGACGTGCCACCGACGTCACATGCTTCTCGCCAAGGATTGCAGAAATGACGTCCTCACTCCTCGCTCGATCACCAGGGAGTTGTGGTAAGTCTGGGGGGGGGATTAAGGAGGGTGAGGGGGTTTAAATTTTTTTTTTTGCACATATGTACATATACCCAACTCATTGGATTTTTTTTATGTCCATATTGGCCGCAAGTGGGACCCCCTTTCGGACATAAAAAATATGAACATAAAATTTTGCTCTGCACATCCCTAGCCCTAACCTCTTCTGCCTTTCCTCATAGGGGAGCTGTTCCATCCCCTTTATCATTTTGGTTGTCCTTCTCTGTACCTTCTCCATCGTAGCTATAACTTTTTTGAGATGTGGCGACCAGAATTGTACACAGAATTCGAGGTGCGGTCTCACCATGGAACGATACAGAAGCATTATGACATTTTTCATTTTATTAACCATTCCCTTCCTAATAATTCCTAACATTCTGTTTGCTTTTTTGACTGCTGCAGCACACTGAGCCGATGATTTTAAAGTATTATCCTGTTGCAGTCCTGGCCACGAGCACAGCGGCCAGGCCCTAACCTTCTTGTTCCCGGACCTGCTCCCGCCTCCGGAGCCCTGGCTTGCGGCCTGTTTGGCAGCGTCCCCGCTGGGGTTGCGGCGCCGCGAAGGTGCCTGAGCATGCCCTGCTGCTAGGCGCGCGTGCGCGCCACTTGGGCGCCTTTCTAGCCCATTTCCTGCCAGTAGTGACTCCGCCCAGTTCCTGACATCAGACGCCGCGGCCTTGATAAGCTGGCCGCGGCCATCCAGTCTTCGCCTTGCAACGGATTAGCTTCCCGGTTTTCTGTTGCGCTGTGCCCCGGAGTGACTCGCTTGGCTTTGTCGCTCTGTTCCTGCTACAGTACCTGCTTGGTTCTTGCCTGCGTGCTACAGTTCCTGCCTGGTTCCAGTACCCGCGTCTCGCTACAGTTCCTGCCTGGTTCCAGTACCCGCGTCAGTTCCTGCCTGGTTCCAGTACCTGAGTCTTGCTACAGTTCCTGCCTGGTTCCAGTACCCGAGTCCTGCTGTAGTTCCTGCCTGGTTCCAGAACCCGAACCCAGTTACAGTATTGCTACTGTCCTAGTCTGGTTCCAGTTACCTGTCCTGATCCACAACCGGCCTAAGTCCCAGCGGCCGGGCCCCTACGGGCTCCTCCCAGAGGGCTTCGGCTTCCAAGGGTGAAGCCACCTAAGTCCCAGCGGTTGGGCTCCTACGGGCTCCTCCCGGGGGAGTACCAGCTTCCAAGGTGAAGAGCATCTATGTCCTGCCTGAACATCTGCCTCTCGGCCTGCTATTCATTAGAGACAGTGACCACCTTTCCCAGTCTCCTTCACGTCGGCCCAAGGGTCCACTAAACAGAGACTCCCATAACATTATCCACTATGATGCATCTTTTTCCTGGGTGGTAGCTCCTAATATGGAACTTAACATCGTGTAACTACAGCAAGGATTATTTTTCCCTACATGCAACACCTTGCATTAAATTTCATCTGCCATTTCATCTGCCATTTGTAGTCTCTTATTTCTATATTGGGTAAGGATCAGTCTCTGTTTTGCCTGTGTTTGACTGAAGTGCAGTATTTCTGCTAGCGTATAGTTTCTCTATAACAGTCCAACTTGTTCTGTTACTCCAGTAGGTGATGTATTAATGTTCTATGGCCTGGTGTAGTATTTGCATTACTGCTTTTTCATAAGGTTACTGTTATTTGAGTCCTGAGAGTCAGTGCTGTGACTGTTTGGTATGGCAACACTCTAGATGTCTCTTTGCAGGAGTTTGTGTTACTTTACAAAATAGCAGTAGTGGGATAATTTTTGCTGAGGTGACACCAGAATTTGAATATATTGTTTTCATGTTAGTTGTAATGTGAATTGTCTTAGCTCTGCTCTGCACCAGTTCTGATGATTAATGATATTTTATTGTAGTTATGATGATTTCTGGCTTTCTGCAAAGAGGATTCATGAAAGAATACATTAATTTAGTACATGATTGATCAGATCTGATTTTTTGTTTTCTTTGCTTTTTAATTGATATACTTGAAAATGTATAAACTCAATACATATAAAATAAATACTGATTAATAAGGAATTTTTAATGCTGGTAAATGATTGAAATAATTGAGATCAAATATTTTAAAGTTTCATGCATGATGCATAATGGCTGTTGCAAACTACTTAGAAGGCCATTGTAGGGTACAGTATATGGCATTTATCAATAAGAATACAACTAGTAGGTCTCAGACCTGCATGCCTAAGCCCACCCGTGTTAACCTTGTGCCCACCCAAAACATCAGTTCTGGCTACGCCACTGCACCAGCCAGCAGGAGAAGAGCAGTGCTTTATGCCATATCTACTTCCTCTGCCACCTGAATTCACTCTGGGAATTTGAACACATGATCGGCAGAGCCCACAAAATTATGGAGTCATGCGTGTACAGAGCGAACCTGGCTGGCTCAGGAGACAGATGTGTTATGAAGTGAAGCTCTCCTCTTGCCTTTTGGAGGGAAGGGAAAAATGGGATCCAACTGGGAGAGGGAGAGGAGGGCAAAGCCACAGACTATAGGTTGCTGTGGAATTTATTCACTACAAGAGTCTACCAGATAGTGTTGCTGTTACGTAATGGCTAGTGGTGCTCAAATTGGTTCTCAGGCCTTCCCAGATCCAACCAGATTTTCAGAATATCTCAAATAAATATGCATGAGAAATATTGGAAGCAGGACCTGAAAATATTTGTAAATTTATCTCATGTATAATCTTGACCCATCATCACTTCCTTCACTGGATGGTTTTATATCTTTCTCTCTCTCTCTCTCTCATATATATATGTAATCCACTCATATATCACTCTCTCTCTCATATATATATGTAATCCACTTTGAGGAGCTGAAAAGCGGAATATAAATAAGTAAATATTTTATTTATTTATATTTATATTCTGCTTTTTGCACTTTTTTTTAGCGCTTCAAAGTGGATTACATTCAGGTACAGTAGCTATTACCCTATCCCCAGAGGGCTTACAATCTAAGGCCTGGATTCACCATTCTATCGCAGAATGCTGAATCCAGCAAAAATGGGGGGGGGGGGGGGGGGGGCGCCTGCGAAAGCCGGCAGCCTTCGCACCACCGAGGTGTCTTCGCTGCCGGCTTTCGCACCAAAATAGCACCACCGTGAAAGGTGGTGCTGTTGGGCGCGTTACTGGCAACGATAACGTTACTAACCGCCTCCTCGATTCCGCCCCCAGCATGCGATAAGCCTTTGAAAATGACCCCCTAAGTATGTACCTGAGGCAATGGAGGGTAAAGTGACTTGCCCAAGGTCACAAGGAGTGACAGCAGGACTTGAATCCTGGTCTCCTGGTTCATAGCCCCCTGCTCTAACCACTCGGCTACACCTCCACTCCACTAAATATACAGTATATTGGATCTAGGCTTTAAATGAAAATGATATGAGTGTACCTAAATAGTATATCCATCAGAGAACCCTAAAAAAGGGTAACACCACTAATATTTTAAAAGGTTTGAAAGATACTTAATGTAGCAAGCTTTATTATACAATGGCAAAGAATATCAGAACTATTCAAAAGATAAAATAAGCACAATAACAAATATACATATATTTATCACCTGTCCTAGTCAATCTCTCTTCATTCATACCACTTCTAAATTCTCTATAGTGTTATGCATATATACTGTATATATATATCTACATAAAACATTGTCAAAATATGTACAGAGTGCTAGTAATGAAACAATAAATCACTTGCAATAGAGCTGGACAATGAATTGGAAATGAGTCACATGGATGACTCCTTCTTTAAAAGGGGATATAGTCGAACCACAGTCCACAAGAAAGGATACTTTGTAATTGTTTCACAGGAGTGTTGTCCCAATGATGATTCTGTATTGTGTGTGGTCTCTGTTAATACTTCTGCTTTATCCTGTGTTCTTTCTGTCCCTACAAAAGCCTGTTTTGCCATGGAAACAGCTTCTTCAGGGGAAAATATGGTTCATAACTATTCTTGCGACGATACCATGGACTGTATTTAGTGAAGAGAAAATGATCTCTTGTTGATTCTTTATTTGTTGATTTTGCCAATTCAGTGTCTCAAGACTTCAACTGTTGATAATTAGCAGCTTGCTAAATGCAGCATAATCCTTTGTGGATTTTCAATGTCTTGTTAGCATGTTGGAAGCCTTTACTTGTCTTTTTGCTGGAGCTGTATCTGGAGCAAACTTCAATGCCTTCTTGCAGTCCAAATGCTATGCATTACTTACCCTTTTTTAGTGTTCTCTGACAGAAATATATATATATATAAGAAGAAGGTAGAAAAAGGGGTGTGTTTTATGGTAATTTCCTAATTATCGCAATGTGCACTTTGCATAAGTATTACCGCAAAGGATGTTAACTTTTCACACTATTACCTACATTTTGGGGGGAGAGAGAGAGAGAGACTGAGAGACTATCTACAAGGCTCTTTAGCTATTTTATATCTCTATAGGAGGCCCACCTAGTACTCGAGGTGAGGTTTAGGGAGTAGTGTAGGGGTTAGGGGCCACTTTTACATGTAGAGTGAGATGTACAAACAGAACAGAACACTCTTGTGAAGATTTGATGTCTTTTGGAGTGAGGAAACTCACACAAAGATGAGATTTATACAGTGTTCTCTCAACCTAGCTTGATGGACTCTCTACCTGGGTAACATTATGCATGTAAAAGTGGCCCCTAACCTCTACACTACTACCTAAACCTCACTTTGAGTTATTAAGTGGGCCTCCTATAGTAGCATAAATAGCTGCTTACTAGGGTGCCACCCCCAGAGTTTCTCTCTATCTCTCTCTCACACCCTCCCCCAGTGTGAAAATTGCAAATTGCGATATGGGCATAACATACGACATCGCACAGCTTAATGCAATTGAAAAAGGTGTAGTTATTTTCGGTGTTAAAAGTGTGTAATATTGTGCATTATGACTTCACGAAGCCAGCCCACTTTTTCGGAAATCCCAATCCCTTCCCTTTTAAAAAATTGCATTGCACCATGCGTTATGGTGCTTATCATGTGCGTTAAGGCATTTTCGCAAGCGAAAATGCCTTAACGCATGCAAAAATACCATAACGCAATTTGATAAATGACCCTGTCAGTCAAGTGGCGCTGTATGAATATTTGGCTGCACTGAGGGACTGACCCCTAGTTTCATCAAAATGCTATACATTTTTCATGAATAATGCCTGTGCTAAGGGTCACACCCTGCAAAGGGCCCTGTGGGCTAGAGAGAAAGAGAAAAACTGATTCTTTTTAAGGCTCTCGTATTAGTCAACTATATCACTATAGGAGAGTCATCTAGTAACTCGAGGTGAGGTTTTGGTGGAGGTGTAGGGTTTTGGGTCCAGTTTTACATGCACAGGCAGACGTATAAATAGCACAGTACACATCAGGGAAGATTTGACGTGATTTGGAATGAAGAGATACACAAAGATGATATTTCTACAATCTATTTTCTCCCTTTCTTGATGCACTGTCTACCTGGGTGCAATCAAGCTAGGGTGAGAGTACATTGTAGAAACCTCTCTTTCACGATCTCAAAATTTCACAGGGTGCATTGCAGTAAAATACCTATGCAAAGTGCTAAAATAGTGCTTGCTGTGGTAACTTGAAAAATAACCCTAACCACATCCCTTTTCCTTATCATGGGTGTTATTCATGCAAAATTTATAGCATTTTGATGAATCTAGGGGTCAACCAGATGAGATCGACTTATTTGGCTAACTTTGCCATAGAAATACTGATTTTCAGCCATATCGGGATTAGTTAGCCAGATAAGTTTAGGATTGTTAATCAGTTGTCTGAAATTTAGGCCAGAAAAACTTATCTAGCTAACTTTAACGATAGCCGAGTATATTCAGTGGTGCGGCTGCACAACTGAGTATCTCAGCCAAGTTAGCTGGATTTATCCGGATAATTTAGGAAGCTGGTTCATAGGTGGAAAAACCATGCAACTTGGCATCAATGTAATAATGTCTACAGTTTTTACACAAAGATAATCAAAGTAGGAGAAGGCCAAATCTGCAAAGCACATGTAAGAAAACAATTCTGCAAGGGTCATTTCTATCAGCCATGTTATTCAATACTTTCTTGCTCTCAGTGTGCAAACTGCTGTCTGGTTTAGGTCTACATTAATGCATTTCTGCAGACAATATACAGGGTTTTTTTGCCTGCTTCTGCTGCTACTATTCATACTACTTTTGGATTACTGTATCTAATTTTCATAAAAAGTTGGCTTACACACTGTCGCTAAATCTGACAAAAACTGAAATTGTTTTTCTGAGCAGATCCACAGATTTATCATTTCTTTCCTCATTTACTTTTTAGGGACATATCATTCTTACAGTAAAACAAGCAAGAAATCTGGGCTTAATTGACTCAGACTTATCTTTTAAAGCACATGTAAAAATTTTGGTTCAAATATCTTTCTGGAAGTTGCACGCCTTACGCAGGCTCAAGCTGTATCTTGAAACAGCTTGTTTCTGTTCTGTATTACAGGCATTAATTATATCTAGCCTTGACTACTGTAACTCTCTTTATTTGGGTTTGCCTCAATATATTGTGAAAACTATGCAGATATTTAAAAATTCAGCTGCCAGGTTCGTGACATCTAAATTTGATCACATCACCCCAGTATTAAGTTCCTTACACTAGCTACCAGTTGAGCAACACATTCAATACACAATTCTCACCATGATACATGGTGCTTTGAATGATGATGCCCCTCTTTGAATTAGCGTCCTGCTAAAAATTTACCAATCCAACCAGAAGCCTGACATCAAAAAGACAATGACTTCTTCATGTGCCTAGCTCTCGGTCCATCAGATTAACAGATATGTATGAAAAGCTTTTCTCGGTTGCAAGACCAGCATTATGGAACCGACTTCCTGTTGTATTATGTAAACATAGCTGTATTAAGACATTTAAGAAACATCTGAAGACTTATTTATTTAAGCAAGCATTTTGCCTTCATAGCCTAGTTGACACTTTTTCTCAGTCTTCAGTTAAATGCAGATCTCTTAATACCATCAAGCTAAGTGTTGATCAAACTGTAATTATTGAATATGGGCAGGCAATACAATATTTACATGTTAAGCAATAATGGCAGCCATTGATTTTTGGCACATAGGTGCACAAGAAATATTTGACTTTATAAGTTGTAGTATATATATACTTTTAAGAAATGCCTGGTGTGTACACATATTTTGTTATGGTCGCCGGCCGCAGCAGTCCGCGGCCGGGAACAACTGTCATGGCCGCCAGTCGTGGCAGACTGCGACCGGGGCAAAAGCCTACCCGTGGGGTTAGACGGTCTTCTAGACTCCGGCAAGCACAGGCGGCCCTCTCCTGCACTTCTCTGGGCCGTTGCCACTGACGGCATCCGGCCACATGGCTTCCTCCATGCCGGGTTGACTCCGCCCCTCTCGGGGTCTGATTAGGGCCGTGCGTGCGGCTGCAGACTGAATTTAAAGGAACCACGACAGGAAGTTGTCGTAGTTCCCTCTTGGACTTCTTCCTGCTATTTGGGTATTTAAGGCAAGGTCTGCTCCTCAGACCTTGCCTTGGTATTGAGGCTTCTGGTTATTTGGATTCAGTGCTGGTGTTCCTGGTCTCGTTCCTGGTCTTCGTCCCGCTACTGTTCTCCTTCTTCGTTGGATTGATTCTTGGCTTCTGACCCTTGGACCGGCTGTTGTTCTTCTATTGGCTTGTCCTTGGACCGGCGGCGAACCCTTCTCCTGGCTTGCTCCTGGACTGGCTTCAGACCATTCTCCTGAATTGCTTCTGGATCGGATTCGACTCTTCTCCTGGCTTCGACCCTCGGAACGGCTCCTGACCACTCTTCGGCTTCTACTCCTGGACTGACTCGACCTGCTGGAGGCGCCAGCCATCTGGAATCCATGACCAGCAGGAGGCGCCTGCATCCAGACCAATCTTCAATCTTCAGGAAGTCTCCTAAGTCCCAGTGGTCGGGTTCCTACGGGCTCCTCCTGGGGGAACCACGAGCTTCCAGGGTGAAGTCTTCATTCAACTGCTGAACCTTCAAGCCTTGCCTTCCGACAGTAGGAAGTCAGGGACCAGTGAGGGTTGATTCTCTCTTTGGCAGCGCTAACTTTACCTCGGAACAGGGGTCCACCTCCGGATTCGTAACATATTTGTTGTATTGTTTTTCTATGTATTATGTTATATGAATGTTTTTTTTTGTAAGTTGCTTAGGACCAAGGATAATGCATCCTAAATTTTTAAAAAATAAATATTACTGTAGAAGAAAAAGCTTTTAAGGATAATTTTCAAGCAGCATCTACATGAGTAAATATTGATTGTCTGCTAAAAATGGACTGCCTGAGTATTGCCCACCCTTAACCCAGTTAAAAGGGAGCACAGGGCTCCACAGAGTGCACGCTTGTGGCCAGATTAAGGGGAAGTGTTTTGGGAGAGATTAGTAGAAAGCGCACATACATTGCATTTTCAAATGTATACATACTATTTCCATGGCAAATTTAGGCCACACAGAAAGCAGGATCAAGTCCATGGGCCAGTTCTACCTGTGGCCATTTTTCAAAAGGAAGTTACACACACATTTTTCCTATGAAGACTTGCACTAAATTTGCAGGTGCAAAGTACCCGAAGACTTTGTACTCGAGTGGTCTGTGATGAAAATTGCACCCTGAATTTAGCTGATCTTTCATTCAACTTAGCTTTACCTATTTGTTGAAGCCAAATTTTTGCTGAATAAAAACATAAACATAGAAAATATGGTGATTGATGCATTTGAAGATAAATTTCACCTTAGTGAAAAATAAGTTGGCTATCTTGCAACATTACTGGAGGATATATGAAATTAAATTGAGGGTAATTTTCCATGCAGACTCTAGGCTTCCTTCCAGGTGCTATGCACCTGGTTGCCCTCTAACCTCATGCTGGGTCCCTTTAGCACACACCAAGCTCCAAATCAAAGAGAAAATAACTTTCAGTTTACAAGATGATTTTGTCTTTTGAAAGAGACCATTATATGCCATATTTCAACATCTCCAACATTTAGGTTAGCATTCCTCTTTACAGAAGCACTGTAATATAGTCAAACTATTTGCCAGTAATGCTGAAATGCGTTTTTGACTGGTGTAAGTCTGCTGAAAGTTCAGTAAAAATATTTAAAAAATTATTTTCCTCTCAATTACTAGCACTAGTCCACAGCAGAAACTGTGATTTCCCTCCTTGTCCCTTGGTCACTTTGCAAAATTATGAACTGGCCTGGCAGATCAAGTGCTGGACTTGTGGTTTCAGTATTTCAAAAAGAACTGCAGATTCATAGGCACATAAAGCAAAAACCAGGAATGGCTCTGTCTGCCCAGATAGCATGGAGCCAATTATTCACCACAATGTTATCAGATGATCCTGCTAGGCCCCAGCAGGAGTCTGTCAAGAGCACCAAAGTTAGAGGAAGCCCAGGCATTTTGGAGATACTTAACTTTTTAAACAAAGAGGAAATCAAGAGATTATAGTAGCTCTGAAAGCTTCCACAATTAGACATTCATTGGCCTTATACAGGTTTAACTTCTACCCAGTTGTTTTATTGGGTTTCTTTTAATGAATGTAACTTTTGATAGTCTAACACGGTATTCTTCCTTTTTTTTTTTTACCTCCGGTGCATGGATAGTACTATCTAATTGTCTCTAAGTGCTCATATCATCATATCGGCATAATTCACTCTGGATTAGGGATGTGAATCGTTTTTGAACGATTAAAATTATCGTCAGATAATTTTAAAATCGTCCAAAATCGTTAGAGTGCACGATACAATACAAATGCCCACGATTTATCATCAGGAGCATTTGTATTGTATCGTTAAATAGGGGGTGGGAAAACCGGCACACCAAAAAAACCCTAACACCCACCCCGAACCTTTAAAACAAACCCCCACCCTCCCGAACCCCCCCAAAATGTTTTAAATGACCTGGGGTCCCGGCGCGATGATCCCGGCGCGATGTCCCGCTCTCTGCCCACGGCTGCTGTGAAGAGAAATGGCGCCGGTGGCCCTTTGCCCTTATCATGTGACAGGGCAAAGGTAGCGCCGGCGCCATTTTGATTCCTAGCTCCCTACGTCACACGTCCAGGAGATCGCTGCCGGACCCCCACTGGACCCCCAGGAACTTTTGGCCAGCTTGGGGGGACCTCCTGACCCCCACAAGACTTGCCAAAAGTCCAGCGGGGGTCCAGGAACGACCTCCTAAACTCGAATCGTTTTGCCGTACAGCAAAATGGCGCCGACCGTATGGCATGGTCGGCGCCATTTTGCTGTACGCCAAAAGTCCCTGGGGGTCCAGCGGGGGTCCGGGAGCGATCTCCTACGCTCCTGACGTCGGGGGACAAAAAAACAAAATGGCGCCGGCGCTACCTTTGCCCTGCTGTCATATGACAGGGCAAAGGTAGCGCCGGCGCCATTTCTACAATGCACCGGAGGTCCGAGAGTAAAAGATCACACCGGGACCCTCCCTCTGGACCCCAGGTAATTTAAGGCATTTTGGGGGGGTTTGGGAGGGTGGGGGATTTATTTTAAAGGGTCGGGGTGAGTTTTAGGGATGTTTTAGTGTGCCGGTTTTCCCGCCCTCCCCCGACTTACGATTTACACGATATTTTAAAAAACAAAATCGCGACGATAAGATTCCCTCCCCCCCCCCAGCCGAAATCGATCGTTAAGACGATCGATCACACGATTCACATCTCTACTCTGGATCTATCTATCCCTAATGAAGTGCTAATTTAAAACTTTGTTGTATGCCAGCTTGTAACATACAGTGCTCCCTGGTCCCGCTCCTCTGCCCCTGCGGAATGTAGTGATCTCCTCCTCCTCCGCCTGGGCTGTCAGCATTTTCAAGTTGGGCAGAAGGTACCTCACCTACAGAACACCATAGGGGGGGGGGGGGCAAGGAGGGGAATGGCTTCTTATCTGTACAGATTGGAAGAGGAAGTGGAATGGGCCCACATGGGAAAGAGAGGCCACATTGCTGAGTCAGAGAAAGAGGAGCAGCATGGGCTCTAGGCCTGCATCAGGACCGATTGAAGAGGAGGAGCACTGCAGGCTGGAATTTCAAAGAGGATCAGCATCAGCCCCTGCAGCCCCAAGAAATATTAAGAGTCTTATCGGCCCACAAGGGCTGGAGGAGGAAAGGCTGAGGCTGTTTCTGCCCACTTTTGCTTCCGGGAGGAGAGAGACAGCCTGTGTGTGTATGTGTCTCTGAGTGAGACTGAGCATGTAAGAGTGAGAGTCTGCCCATTTGTGTGGGTGTGTCTGTATGAGAGTGAGCATGTGAAAATGAGAGATAGCCTGCTTGAATGTGTCTGTGTGAGACTGAGCATGTGAATGTGAAAGCCTGCCTTTGTGTGTATTTCTGTGAGACTGAGCATATGAGTGTGAGAGACAGCTTGCGTGTGTGTGTATCTGTATGAAACTGAGCATATGAGTGCGAGTACCTGTGTGTGTGTGAATGAGACCGAGCATGTGAAAATGAGACAGTGTGTGTGTCTGTGTGAGACTGAGCATGTAAGTGAAAGCTTGTGTGTGTGTTTCTGTGAGAGACTGAGCTTGTGAGAATGAGAGACAGCATTATCATCAATGATATTGCTGATAACCTAAACCCAGTACAGACAAAAATGTTCCAAAATGATTGGAATACCTCAAAACAAAAGAAACCTTGGCACAAGGTCGTTCATAAATATATTAAAAAGCAGTGGTCCCAAAACAGATCCCTGGGGCACTCCACTATTCACTTTTTTCATTGGGAAAATGTATCATTTAGCTCTAATTTCTATTTTCTATCTTTTAACCAGTTGGTAATCCACAATAGGACTCGGCCTCCTATCCCATGACGTTTTTAACTTTTAATTTTCTAAGAAGTCTCTCATTAGGGACTCTGCTAAAAGCTTTCTGGAAATACAGATGCACTATATCAACTGGCTCACCTTTATCCACAAAGGTAGCAGATTTGTGAGGCAAGACTTCCCTTGGCTAAATCCATGTTGGCTTTGTCCCATTAAACTATGGCTATCTATATGTTCAGCAACTTTGTTCTTTATGTTAGTTTCTACCATTTTGCCTGGCACAGATGTCAGACTCACTGGTCTGTAGTTTCCTGGATCACCCCTTGATCCCTTTTAAAAAATTGGCTTTACATTAGCAACCCTCCAGTCTTCAAGTACCAGAGATGATGTTACTGATAGTTTACGAGTTTCCAATAGTAGGTCCGCAATTTCATTTCTCATTTCTTTCAGCACTCTGGGATGTATACCATATGGTCCAGGTGATTTACTACTCTAGTTTGTCAATCTGTCCTAGTACATCTTCCAGATTCACTGAGATTTATTTCAGTTCCTCTGAATCATTTTGGCGAATGATGGAGAGGACCCACCGGTCCGAGGTGATCGTTAGCCAGCGATCCTAAACAACAAGTAAGGTGGTCAAATTTGCAGATGACACAAAATTATTCAAAATTGTTAAATCACAAGAGGATTGTGAGAAATTGCAAGAGAATATAGCAGAATTAGAAAAAGTCCAGAGAAGGGCAACTAAAATGATAAAGGAGATGGAACAATTCCCCTATGAAGAAAGGCTAAAGAGGATAGGAATCTTCAGCTATGATAGAGGTCTATAAAATAATGAGTGGAATGGAATGAGTAAATGTTAATTAGTTGTTTACTCTTTTGAAAAGTATAAATACCAGGGGACACACAATGAAGTTACTAGGTAATACATTTAAAACTAATAAGAGAAAATATATTTTTATTCAACGCATAATTAAGCACTGGAATTAATTGCCAGGGGATGTTGTGAAAGCTATTAGTGTAGCTGTATTTAAAAAAGGTTTGGACAAGTTTCTGGAGGAAAAGTCCATTAACCATTATTAAGGTAGAGTTGCAGAAATCCATTGCTTATTCTTAGAATAAGCAACTTGGAATCAATCCACCACTTGGGCAGGGGCGGATTACAGGAAAACAGCAGCCCCGGGGTATTTTTTTCAGAACCAGCCCACTGGGTACCTGACTTCCTCATGCACTGTCCCTACAGCACATGTTTCAGGAGCTCCCAAAAGCTTGCCTCTTGAGAGGTACATCATGTGACCTAGAATCTGGCAGAATTGAGCCAAAAAATTTCTAACATAGATTTCACTTTTTTCCTAAATAACTAAGAAGTAGTGCACACTCTAGACTAGGCGAGTACAAAGAGCAATCCATGCAATCAATTTGGGTTCCCCATAAGTTTGGTTACATCTCTCATACATCTTTCATTCCTGGTCTGGTGTTAGTCACTTGCCAACCAATCAGCTCTTGAATCAGTTGCCAAATGACACAACCACACTGCCAGCCAGCATCAGACACACACACACACACCACCTCTCTCTCTCTCTCTCACGCTCTGAAACAAAGACACATGCACATTCTGTTGCTCTCAGTATGTGAGTGTGTCTGTGTTTGAGCAAGAGAGAGTGTGTGTGTCTGTGTCAGAAAGACTTACACCCACACACACACTCTGACACAAAGTATGAGTGTGCATGGGGAGAGCCATTGATCCAAAGCAGCACAGCTCAAGATGGAATCTTGCTTTCCCACGTTGTGCCAGTGCAGCCAGGGCTGGTATAAGATTGTTGTTACACTCCGTGGCCAAAGATGGCTGCAGCCGCCATTGCTCACCTCTCTTTTTACAACTTTGGCTCCATTGGACGAACTCGCGGCTTCGGCCAACCACCGCTGGCCTTCCAGCAGCATGGACGCTGCCGACCGGCATCTTAACCGTGGGGTTCCCTAGGCACACGCTCTCCGACCAGCTTTAAACACATCATGGCGGGAACCTCGGGGGCGTCCCTAGCAGATAATGTCACTCCACTCTGATACTTATACTCGCCAGCCCAGACAGCCGGCGACTTGGCATCAAGTTCACTTGCTGCATTCCATAGCTTCCCTTCAGCTTGTTCCGGTTTCTGCTTCCGTGGTGTGAGACTATCAGGTACCCGCTCCTCGGGGGCCTCCCACGTCTCTTGGCTATCTGCTCCTTGGAGGGCCTTTCACCCGGACTTCAGCCTGCCTCATCCCTGAGGCCTACCTTGGGACTTCATTTGCTTCCAGTCGCTGTGAGTACCTTCCTCTGGATCCTTGTGGTGATTTCTACGTGGGAATCCTCTCCGGTGTACCCCACTCTGCGGACCCTTGCCGTGAGGAGTCACTTATGGGTTTCCCCCTGCTCCGCAGGACCCGCACTGTGTCACCATCAGAGAAACCCTCACCGGTGGTACCCTGCTCTGCAGACTATTATCGCAAGGACTCACTCCCAGGTTCCTGCCTGCTCTGCGGACCTGTGCCGTGATACCATCAGAGGAACCCTCGCCGGTGTACCCTGCTCTATGGACTACTACTGTGTTCTCCCATCGAGGAACCCTCCTGCATACTTCACTACAGATTCAGTGTATTTCAGTGACTGTACTTTCTCGGCATTCCCCGCTCCTCGGTTAGTGCCGCTTCTCCCCTAGACTCTCGTCTCTCAAGCTGAGTCTGACACCAGCATCTCTGCTGTCATAAAGTGGTCCACCTCCAGGGGGTCACCCTTTCCTGCTCCACCTCTACGCCTGCTGTATCCCATCCCGCAACCGATGCTCCACCTCCCAACGGTGAGGCCCAGCGGGGCTCCTCCCCCTGGGCGGTTACACCTCTCAACTCGGCCAAAGGACCCACTCACTTACTTATCCTAACAATTGTTAGGCATCACAGATGAACTTTACAGTCTTACACCCCCTCCAGCCACACTCTTCCCGTACCCAATTAATATTTATGCACTTATGAATAATTTTATATGAAGGAGGACAGCCAAAGTACAGTCTTCAGAGGTAAATATATCACATGCTTATGTGATGTTATAATGCCAACCTGAAAACCCTGCCAAAACATATATATAGAACCCATATTTCTTCTCAATAAACTAAAAAGCCATGGGATAGGAAGTGTTGTCTTGATGTAGATTGGTAATTGGTTAAAGACAGAAAACAGAATAGGACTAGATGGTCAGTTCTCCTAGTGGAGAAAAGTGAATTGTGGAGTGTCCAAAGATCTGTCTTGGGACCAGTGCTGTTCGACTTGTTCATTAATGACCTAGAAAGGGGAGCGATGAGGGTAGTGAACAAATTTGCAGATTACACACAAATATTCAAGATAATTAAATCACAGGCAGCTTGTAAGGAACTACAGAAGGACTTTGCAAGACTGGAGAATTGGGCATCTAAATGGCAGATGAAATTTAATATGGACAAATGCAAAGCAGTGGACATAGGGAAAAATAACCCTGATTTTAGATACACAATGATGGATTATACATTACGAAAAACCACCCAGGAAAAAGGTCTAGAAGCCACTGTGCGGACAGTACATTCAAATCCTCAGCTCAGAGTTGGATGGTAGTCAGAAAAACAAAGAGAATGCTAGGAATAATTCAAAAAGGAATGGAGAATAAAAGCAAGATCATCATAATACCTCTGTATAGATCATTGTTGTGGCAGCATCTTGAGTGTGCAATTCTGGTCGTTCTGGTATAGTGGCATTAGAAAAGGTATAGAGAAGGGTGATAACAATAATTAAGGGGTTGGAACAGCTCCCTTATTGAGAAAGGCTCAACAGGTTAGGACTCTTCAGCTTGGAGGATACTTTTTCCAATTTGTTTTAAATCTGCTACCTGTTATTTCAGTGAGAATTCCCTAGTCCTAGTGTTATTTGAAAGGGTAAATAGCTGTTCCTTATTTACCTGTTATACTCCACTCACAATTTTGTAGACCTCAATCATATCCTGCCTCAATTGTCTCTTTTTTTCACTTAATGCACAATCAAGTTATGGAGTTCACTGGCTAACACTGCCTAAGGATGGGATCAAGACAGCTAGCATAACTGAATTTAAAGAGTTTGGACAAGTTCATGGAAGAAAAGTCTGTAATTATTAATCAGGTGACTCAGGAAGACCCACCATTTGTCACAAGGAAGTAGTAGCAAAAAGTTGAATCTACTTTTAGGGACTGGATACTGTTGGAGCAAGTTACTGGGCTTGAAGGACCTTTGGTCGAATGTTGGGTGTGGGTTGGACCTCAGAAAAACTTGTGTAAACTGAATGACAACTGAATGAAAACAGTAAACCTCTATACCAAAACAGTACTAACTACCAGCATGCAAAGCTATCTTTAAAAAGGCAACATGGTAAATATTACACCAGACTCTAAAACACCAGTACACCTCCTGTTGGGAAAAGGAAACAAGTCAGACTGTTAATAGATCTCTAAACAGAAATACATGCTAGCAGAATACTTTAACTCTGTTACACATGCAGAACACAACTAGACCTTCAAACATAGAATAAAAAGACCATAAGGTAGAAACAAAAACTGAAATGGAAACTGCAAAAGCCAGTGCAACAATAAAAAAACAGAATCATCATAAAATATCAAACAATAAAATAAAAAAATATAAAACATCAACCATAATAGTAAAACTGTACTAAAAAAAAGAATATATATTTCAATGCAGCTGACAAATAGAACATCAGTAAAATATTTTAAAACAGTAGACACATTTAATAACATCTAATTATTTAAACTAATAAGAATTAAAAATCCCACACTCCTATCACTCTGAGATTGTCGTGGATCAGGCAGGCATAGAAGTGCACACACACTCTCTAACATACATACCCATTCTCATAAATACTCTGTCGTGTGCATCCTCACAAACATGCTCTCTCACACTCACTGATTCACAAACGCACTATCATGCTCTTATACATGCACTCTCACATATGCCTCACATACACAGGCACTCATACATGCTCAAAATTCATACAAGCTTAAATAGGTGCTCAATGAGTCATTCTCACCTCTGCTTCTTAATAAGAAAAATCTTTTACTTTTGCATTGGTGGTCAGGGGGTATTTAAGCAGGGCCCCAAAAGGCTAGGGTGTGGATAGGTGCCCTGTTTCTGCTCCAATAGGTAGTGATGATCCCTAAGGGTAGTTTTGGTTTTTTTTGTAGCTGTTGCACCGGGAGCCATGGGAAGTGTTTAGCCAGTGGAGAGGTATCCCCAGGAGATTCATGCATTCATGTCGCTGGCAGAGGAGACTCTGCAGCGACAAGGCAGGGCAAAGCAGGTGTAAGGGAGGCAGTGGGAGTACTTCCTGTTGCCGCGATGGTGGTAGGGGCAGAAAGGAGAAGAGAGAGAGCAGACCATGGAGCTGCCTTACCGCTGTCTTCGGGGAGCTTAAAAAAAAAAAAAATACATAAAACTGCTGTGGGGCCTGGTGGCAGCCTCCAGTTGAGAAGCTCCCGACTTCGGCCCCATTCCTGCCATGGCCCACAGCAACTGTCTTCGGTCCCACCAGTCCACAGCAAAGCATGGCTGCAACGGCATGAAAGATAGAGGAAGCAGCTACAGCGTTCCCGCCGCCACAGTGCATTGTGGGGGAGGAATGCAGGGAGCAGGTTCCAGGCCCATGCTGCCTCTCTGCTGAACATTCAAAGATAGCCTTGAGCAGAGAGAAAAGCTGCTGCGGGGGTGGTATTGGGCCCAGCGACTCCATGGGCATGGGACTGCTGTGACCAACAGCAACCACGTGATTGGGCTGACCAGCCCACGGGACATGCCCGAAGCCCCGACAGGCCAATCCGCCCCTGCCCTTGGGATTCTGCCGGGTACCTACTTGTGACCTGGCTTGGCCACTGTTGGAAACAGGATACAGGGCTTGATGGACCTTTGGTTTGAGCTAGTATGGCAAGTCTTATATTCTTAAGGGAAAATAATGTTTAAAATGAAAACATTTTACACAAGTCACAAAAGTGCCTTAAAGTAATTGAAATGGGCAAGCCTCATTAAAATAACTATAGGGAACAGTAATACAGAAGTGGTAAATCCTAACATCAGTTTTTTAAATGTTTCTAAAAATGTTAAAAATGGCCAATTTGACATTTGGCAAAATTACCTTATTTTTGGGATTAAAAAGGTATTTACATTTCTGCTGAATAAAAATATCAGTGATTTACAGTAAAGAAAATATGATTAATGATGCATTTGAAGAGAAATTTCACCTTAGTGAAAAATAAGTTTGCTAGCTTGCAACATTACTGGAGGATACATGGTATTAAATTAAGGGTAACTTTCTTAATATCTTAAAAACACCCATAAAACAATTTCTGAGGGAAAAATTATTATAAAAATCAAAATTAATGACAAGTTTAACTCCGATTCACTGAAATTTCCCTACTCCAGTCAGGGATTTCAGTCTCAAGAGAATTTCAAACTGTTACAAAATGTAAATGAGCTGTTTCCTAGGCAATAGAAGCATCTCATGAGAGTCTGGTAGAAAATAATCAAAGTAGTAAGGCTGGCATAAGAATACTATAAAAAGGGAGAAATCCAAGATGGCTGCTTGAGAGGACGCTACTCATGCTGCTCTGCCTCCTCGTTTCCTAAAAAGGACTGTTTTCCCTATCTGAATAGGC